>NC_052146.1:236733672-239669259 GCF_902713615.1 Scyliorhinus canicula | reverse complement strand
GCCTGCGAGGAGGGGGCGAGCGAGAGCGGGGCGGAGGAGGCGAGAGCGGGGCCTGCGAGGAGGTGAGAGCGGGGCCTGCGAGGAGGTTGAGAGCGGGGCCTGTGAGGAGGTGAGAGCGGGGCCTGCGAGGAGGTGAGAGCGGGGCCTGCGAGGACGTGGAGGGGCTGCGAGGAGGTGAGAGCGGGCCTGCGAGGAGGTGAGAGCGGGGCCTGCGAGGAGGTGAGAGCTGGGCCTGCGAGGAGGTGAGAGCGGGTGTCTGCGAGGAGGAGGTGAGAGGGGGCCTGCGAGGAGGAGAGAGCGGGGCCTGCGAGGAGGTGAGAGCGGGGCCTGCGAGGGGTGAGAGCGGGGCCTGCGAGGAGGTGAGAGCGGGGCCTGCGAGGAGGTGAGAGCGGGGCCTCCGAGGAGGTGAGAGCGGGCCTGCGAGGAGGGGGAGCGGGGCCTGCTAGGAGGTGTGCAGGGCCTGCGAGGAGGTGAGAGCGGGGCCTGCGAGGAGGTGAGAGCTCGGCCTGTGAGGAGGTGAGAGCGGGGCCTGCGAGGAGGTGAGAGCGGGGCCTGCGAGGAAGTGAGAGTGGGGCGTGCGAGGAGGTGAGAGCGGGGCCTGCGAGGAGGTGAGAGCTGGGCGTGCGAGGAGGTGAGAGCGGGGCCTGCGAGGAGGTGTGCAGGGCCTGCGAGGAGGTGAGAGCGGTGCCTGCGAGGAGGTGAGAGCGGGGCCTGCGAGGAGGTGAGAGCGGGGCCTGTGAGGAGATGAGAGCGGGGCCTACGAGGAGGTGTGCAGGGCCTGCGAGGAGGTGTGCAGAGCATGCAAGCAGGTGAGAGCGGGGCCTGCGAAGAGGTGAGAGCAGGGCCTGCGAGGAGGTGAGAGCGGGGCCTGCGAGGAGGTGAGAGCGGGACCTGTGAAGAGGTGTGCAGAGCCTGCAAAGAGGTGTTCAGAGCCTGTGAGGAGGTGAGAGCGGGGCCTGCGAAGAGGTGAGAGCAGGGCCTGCGAGTAGGTGAGAGCGGGGCCTGCGAGGAGGTGAGAGCGGTGCCTGCGAGGAGGTGAGAGCGGTGCCTGCGAGGAGGTGAGAGCGGTGCCTGCGAGGAGGTGAGAGCTGGGCCTGCGAGGAGGTGAGAGCGGGGCCTGCGAGGAGGTCAGAGCGGGGCCTGCGAGGAGGTGAGAGTAGGGCCTGCGCGAAGGTGAAAGCGGGTCCTGCGAAGAGGTGAGAGTGAGGCCTGCGAGGAGGTGAGTGTAGGGCCTACGAGGAGGTGTGCAGGGCCTGCGAGAAGGTGTGCAGAGCCTGCAAGGAGGTGAGAGCGGGGCCTGCGAGGAGGTGTGCAGGGCCTGCGAGGAGGTGAGAGCTCGGCCTGCGAGGAGGTGAGAGCGGGGCCTGCGAGGAGGTGAGAGCGGGGTCTGCGAGGAGGTGAGAGCGGGGTCTGCGAGGAGGTGAGAGCGGGGTCTGCGAGGAGGTGAGAGCGGGGCCTGCGAGGAGGTGAGAGCGGGGCCTGCGAGGAGGTGAGAGCGGGGCCTGCGAGGAGGTGAGAGCTCGGCCTGCGAGGAGGTGAGAGCGGGGCCTGCGAGGAGGTGAGAGCGGGGCCTGCGAGGAGGTGAGAGCGGTGCCTACGAGGAGGTGAGAGCTGGGCCTGAGAGGAGGTGAGAGCTGGGCCTGCGAGGAGGTGAGAGCGGGGCCTCCGAAGAGGTGAGAACGGGGCCTGCGAGGAGGTGAGAACGGGACCTGCGAGAAGATAAGAGCGGGGCCTGCGAGGAGGTGAGAGCAGGGCCTGCGAGGAGGTGAGAGCAGGGCCTGCGAGGAGGTGAGAGCTGGGCCCGCGAGGAGGTGGGAGCGGGGCCTGCGAGGAGGTGTGCAGGGCCTGCGAGGAGGTGAGAGCGGTGCCTGCGAGGAGGTGAGAGCGGTGCCTGCGAGGAGGTGAGAGCGGGGCCTGCGAGGAGGTGAGAGCGGGGCCTGCGAGGAGGTTTGTAGGGCCTGCGAGGAGGTGTGCAGAGCCTGCAAGGAGGTGAGAGCGGGGCCTGCGAGGAGGTGAGAGCGGGGCCAGCGAGGAGGTGAGAGCGGGGCCTGCGAGGAGGTTTGTAGGGCCTGCGAGGAGGTGTGCAGAGCCTGCAAGGAGGTGAGACCGGGGCCTGCGAAGAGGTGAGAGCAGCGCCTGCGAGTAGGTGAGAGCGGGGCCTGCGAGGAGGTGAGAACGGGACCTGCGAGAAGATGAGAGCGGGGCCTGCGAAGAGGTGAGAGCGAGGCCTGCGAGGATGTGAGAGCAGGGCCTGCGAGGAGGTGAAAGCGGGTCCTGCAAAGAGGTGAGAGTGAGGCCTGCGAGGAGGTGAGTGTAGGGCCTGCGAGAAGGTGTGCAGAGCCTGCAAGGAGGTGAGAGCGGGGCCTGCGAGGAGGTGTGCAGGGCCTGCGAGGAGGTGAGAGCTGGGCCTGCGAGGAGGTGAGCGGGGCCTGCGAGGAGGTGAGAGCGGGGCCTGCGAGGAGGTGAGAGCGGGGCCTGCGAGGAGGTGAGAGCTCGGCCTGCGAGGAGGTGAGAGCAGGGCCTGCGAGGAGGTGAGAGCGGGGCCTGCGAGGAGGTGAGAGCGGGGCCTGCGAGGAGGTGAGAGCTGGGCCTGCGAGGAGGTGAGAGCGGGACCTGCAAGGAGGTGTGCAGGGCCTGCGAGGAGGTGAGAGCGGTGCCTGCGAGGAGGTGAGAGCGGGGCCTGCGAGGAAGTGAGAGCGGGGCCTGCGAGGAGGTGAGAGCGGGGCCTGCGAGGCGGTTTGTAGGGCCTGCGAGGAGGTGTGCAGAGCCTGCAAGGAGGTGAGAGCGGGGCCTGCGAGGAGGTGTGAGCGGGGCCTGCGAAGAGGTTAGAGCAGGGCCTGCGAGTAGGTGAGAGCGGGGCCTGCGCGGAGGTGAGAGCGGGACCTGTGAAGAGGTGTGCAGAGCCTGCAAAGAGGTGAGAGCGGGGCCTGCGAGGAGGTGAGAGCGGGGCCTGCGAAGAGGTGTGCAGAGCCTGCAAAGAGGTGTGCAGAGCCTGTGAGGAGGTGAGAGCAGGGCCTGTGAGGAGGTGAGAGCGGGGCCTGCGAAGAGGTGAGAGCAGGGCCTGCGAGTAGGTGAGAGCGGGGCCTGCGAGGAGGTGAGAGCGGTGCCTGCGAGGAGGTGAGAGCGGGGCCTGCGAGGAGGTGAGAGCGGTGCCTGCGAGGAGGTGAGAGCTGGGCCTGAGAGGAGGTGAGAGCTGGGCCTGCGAGGAGGTGAGATCGGGGCCTCCGAGGAGGTGAGAGCGGGGCCTCCGAGGAGGTGAGAAAGGGGCCTGCGAGGAGGTGAGAGCGGGGCCTGCGAGGAGGTGAGAACGGGGCCTGCGAAGAGGTGAGAGCGAGGCCTGCGAGGATGTGAGAGTAGGGCCTGCGAGGAGGTGAAAGCGGGTCCTGCGACGAGATGAGAGTGAGGCCTGCGAGTAGGTGAGTGTAGGGCCTGCGAGAAGGTGTGCAGAGCCTGCAAGGAGGTGAGAACGGGTCCGGCGAGGAGGTGTGCAGAGCCTCCAAGGAGCTGAGAATGGGGCCTGCGAAAGGGGAGAGCAGGAACTGTGAGGGAGGAGAGCTGGGCCTCCAACGGGTGGGGGTTCAGGCCTTGGAGAGGAGGAGTGTGTGAGAGATGAGTTCATGTATGTGAGTGAGGATGAGTACTTATGAGTGGGGCTGAAGATGTGTGAGTGAGGATGCGTGAGTTAGACGAGTATGTGAGGGAAAGATGAGTGTGTGTGAGAGACGAGAGTGTGTGTGGGAGAGACGAGTGTGAGAGAGATGAGTGTGTTATATATGTGGGATATTTTAGTTGTGTAAAATGCCTCTTTAAGATCTGACTCGTGACATGTGTGACGTCATCGCTACTTTGCGAGCTTTTGGGAGTCTATTGCCAAACCTTGAACAGCGAAAACCTATTCAACAAACCTCTCTTAATCTTGCATCAAACACACGTGCTTCAGCAATTCAATTTCTCTTGCACTATTAGTCTAAAGACAGTTTACTAAAACAAACTGACAAGGATGGGATCAGAAGAAAGAAAAATATATTATTTTTCAAAAATCGTCAAGCAACTGATTAATAGAAGGTCAGAAATCGTTGACCTCGGGACCTGTAGGTTTTGGGACAAAATTTCAAAGGAAGGGCCCGCACCAATTTTAAACCAACAATACGAGGAGTCAGGCTGTGGGGCTCGCCACGTGCAGTAGAGTAAGGCACGGTAGAGAACAAAAGATTATAGTAACTTGGATGAAAGTTAAAGCTGTTGCAAGTTAAAGCTGTTACAAAACTAGACCACTGAATTGAGCGAAGGGGGAGAGCTTTCCAATGCCATGTAAAATGGAGGGAAATTTTGGCACCATGGAATCTTTTAATGAGGAGTCGGAGAACTGGAAGTCATATTCAGAGAGATTCCATTATTATATTCAAGCCAACAAATTTCCGAAGAGATTAAGCAAAACTTTAATTTGTTAAAAAGCTTAGTTTAGCCGGAGATCACCAGAGATAATACATATCAACAACTGCTGAAAATATTACAAGATCATTATTTGCCAAAGCTGTTGATTATTCCGAAGAGATTTCATTTTCAGCGAAGAAATCATTGGAAGGCGAAAATATATTTTTTAAAATATTTTTATTCAAGGCTTTTTACATATTTACATGAAAATATCCGAAGACCAACACATCAACATGAACCAAAACCACACATCCCCAACCTTCCCCGACACCAACACCCACCACACATGTCTTCTGTGAAGGATTTAGGTTTTTCCGGGCCTGATAATACTTTATTAATAACCTATGCTTTAGGTTAACCCACCAAAAGAGGGAAATCCGTTTCTCTGCTCAGACTCAGAATAGATCTCACGAAGGGAGAATGCTTTTCCAGGTCTCAGACAGTTAAACAAGATCTCAGTTACTTTTTATTGGAAAAGTTCAGATGCGTCACTCATAACTAAATCATTACCTCTGTTGCCGTGGGTCCTAGTCATTTAAGACTTCCTAAATGCGTGTCTCGGATTTTAAACTTTGAGAGTATGTCTACACAGTATAATTTTAATGAAAGTTATTTTTATTGTAAAATACTCTCAATTGATACATACAGAATTGCAGAGTTAAAAAATATAAGTTGACTAACAGTCCTTTAGTTATCTGTTAATAATATAAACCGTTAACAGGGCTTCCGGTTGCGGCTATGCGGAGCTAAGTCGCACGTTCGGCAGCTCCCACCAGAAACGGACTTTTGGGCTCTTTTTAGAGCCCCCAACGGCATTTGTTCGGCGATTCCCAGAGTGGGAAGGTGACAGCAATATTTCCCCGGCACTGTATGGATTGGACCAGGAGTGGAGCGGTGAAGAAAGTAGATTTGGAGCAGCGAAAAGGGCGAGGGAGGAAAACCAAGATGGCGGCAGGTGGAGACCAGGCAGCGTGGGTGCAGGAGCAGCAGGAGTTTCTCCAGCACTGCTTCACGGAGCTGAAGGCAGAGCTGTTGGAGCCGATGAAGGCTTCGATTGACAAGCTGCTCGAGACCCAGAAGGCCCAAGGGGTAGCGATCCGGGAGATGCGGCAAAAGGCCTCGGAGAACGAGGACGAGATCTTGGGCCTGGCGCACGAGGCGCTGCATAAGAAATGGCAGGCGAAGTTCGAGGACATGGAGAATCGGTCGGGGAGGAAGAGCTTGCGGATCCTGGGTATCCTGGAGGGGTCGGATGTCGGAGCATACGTGGTCACGATGCTGAACACGTTGATGGGCGCGGGGGCCTTCCCGGGGCCCCTGGAGCTGGAGTGGGCCCATCAAGTCCTTGCGAGGAGGCCCAAGCCCAACGAGCCGCCGCGGGCGGTGCTGGTGCGGTTCCACCGCTTCGTGGACAGGGAGTGTGTCCTAAGGTGGGCAAAGAAAGAGCGGAGCAGCAGGTGGGAGAATGCAGAGGTCCGGATATACCAGGACTGGAGGGCGGAGGTGGCCAAGAAGAGGGTCGGGTACAATCGGGCTGAGGCGGCGCTGCATCGGAAGGGGGTGAAATTCGGAATGTTGCAGCCGGCACAACTGTGGGTCACCTTCAAGGACCACCATCACTACTTCGAGATGCCAGAGGAAGCGTGGACCATTATCCAGGCTGAAAAGTTGGACTCGGATTGAGGGTCGGTGGCGAGGGGATGTCGAGAGGGGATTGATGTGATTGTTGTGTTTTGGGGAATGCTCTGTTCTGTTTGGTACTGCTTTTTCTCCTTTTTTTGGTTTGTAGTGGGGGTTTGGTGAGAGTGTGGGTGTCGGTGGTTGGAAGAGGGGGCCCCGTTTGGGGGTGAAGGGAGAGGGAAGGCCCGAGGTGGGGGAGCTGGGATTAGGCCGTGAAAGGGAGCTGCGCCAGAGGGGGCGGGGCCGGCTTGGTGGAAAGCGCGGGCTTTTTCCCGCGCTAGGGGAGGAAGGGGGCAGAGGCGGGGGGAAGGGTGGTGCCGGAGAGGAGGGCCCGCTGATGGACAGGAGGGGGGAGGGGAGATTCTCACACTGGGGGGTCGATGGAGTGGCGGGTGCAGCCGGGATCAGCAGGAGTCAGCTGAATTACGGGAGTGCTATGGGGAGAGCAACACAGCTAGGGGGGATCCTGGGTTGGGGGGGGAACTGGGTTGCTTCTGCAATGGCCAAGGGGGAGCTGGAGTCTATAGAGAGAGTCAGGGCGGGGGTCTGCCGCTGGGGGAACGGAGAGTGCGGGAGGCATGGGCACGTGGCTGGCCTAGAAAGGGTGATGGCTAATAGGGAGGGGGGGGGGGGGGGGGGTAGGGGGGGTAGCCCCCTGATCCAGCTGATAACTTGGAATGTGAGAGGCCTGAACGGGCCGGTCAAGCGGGCCTGTGTGTTCGCGCACCTGAAGGGACTGAAGGCAGATGTGGTCATGCTCAGGAGACGCACCTGAGGGTGGCAGGTTAGGCTGAGAAAGGCGTGGGTAGGGCAGGTCTTCAATTCGGGGTTGGACGCAAAGAATCGAGGGGTGGCGATTTTGGGGGGGAAGTGGGTGTCGTTTGAGGCGCTGAGCATTGTGGCAGACAATGGAGGTAGATACATGATGGTGATTGGTAAGCTGCAGGGGGTGGGGGTGGTCTTAGTGAATGTGTATGCCCCGAACTGGGACGATACCGGATTTATGCGGCGCATGCTGGGCCGGATCCCGGACCTGGAGGCAGGGAGCTTGATAATGGGGGGACCTCAATACGGTATTGGATCCAGCATTGGACCGCTCTAGGTCCAGGACGGGTAGGAGGCCGGCGGCGGCCAAGATGCTGAGGGGGTTTATGGACCAGATGGGAGGAGTGGACCCATGGAGGTTTGTTAGGCCGGGGGCCAGGGAATTCTCATTCTTTTCCCACGTCCATAGAGCCTACTCCCGGATTGACTTTTTCGTGATGAGCAGGGCACTGATTCCGAGGGTGGAGGACACGGAGTATTCGGCCATAGCCATCTCTGACCATGCCCTGCACTGGGTGGGCCTTTAGCTTGGGGAGGAGCAGGACCAGTGCCCGCTGTGGTGCCTGGAGGTGGAGTTGTTGGTGGATGAAGTGGCGAGCGGGCGGATCCGGGGATGCATAGAAAGATACCTAGAGATCAACGATAATGGGGAGGTGCAGGTAAAGGTGGTCTGGGAGGTGCCGAAGGCGGTGGTCAGGAGAGAGCTAATCTCCATTAGAGCCCACAAGGAGGGGAAGGAGAGGAGAGGCTGGTGGGGGAGATGGTAAGGATAGATAGGAAGTACGCAGAGGTCCCCGAGGAGGGACTACTCAAGGAGCGACGAAGCCTCCAGGTCGAGTTCGACCTGTTGACTACCAGGAAGGCGGAGGTGCAGTGGAAGTAGGCGCAAGGGGCGGTGTATGAATACAGGGAGAAGGCTAGCCGGATGCTGGCATACCAGCTTCGGAAGCGGGAGGCAGCAAGGGAGTTAGAGATAAAGGAGGGAACACGGTGCGGTGGGAATAAATGGGGTATTTAGAGACTTTTATGAGGGGTTGTATAGGTCGGAGCCCTCGACGGAGGAGATGGGGATGCGCCAGTTTCTGGACCGGCTGAGGTTCCTGAGGGTACAGGGGAAGGCACCGGGACCAGATGGATTCCCGGTGGAATTTGACAGGAAGTTTATGGACCTGCTGGCCCCGCTACTAGTGAGGACTTTCAATGAGGCGAGGGAGGGGGGGTTCAAACCCCGACGATGTCCAGGGCGCTGATCTCGCTGATCTTAAAGTGGGACAAGGACCCCTTACAGTGTGGGTCGTATAGACCAATCTCGCACCTCAATGTGGATGCGAAACTGTTAGCGAAGGTGTTGGCTACTAGAATTGAGGACTGTGTCCCGGGGGTCATCCACGAGGACCAGACGGGTTTCGTGAAAGGAAGGCAGCTAAACACCAACGTGCGGAGGCTCCTAAATGTAATCATGATGCCGGCAGTGGAGGGGGAGGCGGAGATAGTGGCGGCTATGGATGCGGAGAAGGCCTTTGATAGGGTGGAGTGGGGGTACCTGTGGGAGGAATTGAGGAGGTTTGGGTTTGGGTAGGGGTTCGTCAGCTGGGTTAGGTTAGTATACGAAGCCCCAGTAGCAGGTGTGGCCACGAATCGGAGGAGGTCGGAATACTTTTGGCTATACCAGGGGATGAGGCCCCTATCCCCCCTGCTATTTGCGTTGGCAATTGAGCCTTTGGCGATGGCTTTGAGGGAGTACAGGAACTGGAGGGGGGTGGTGCGGGGGGTGAGGGGGGGGGGGGGGGTGGTAGGAACACCGGGTATCGCTGTATGCCGACAATCTGTTACTATATGTGGCGGACCCGGTGGGGGAGGATGCCGGAGGTGATGCGGATCCTCAGGGAGTTTGGGGACTTCTCTGGGTATAAGCTCAACATGGGGAAGAGCGAGCTGTTCATGGTACACCCAGGGGGCCAGGGAAGGGGGATAGATGAGCTTCCACTGAAAGAGGCGGAAAGGAGTTTTAGGTACCTGGGGATCCAGGTGGCCAGGAGCTGGGGGGCCCTACACAAGCTCAACCTGACTTGACTGGTGGAGCAAATGGAGGAGGAGTTTAAAAGGTGGGATATGCTGCCGCTCTCACTGGCGGGTAGGGTGCAGTCGGTGAAGATGACGGTCTCGGCAATCTACTAGGAGATGCAGGAAGAGGAGGAGGCCTCGGTGGAGGAGCTAAAAGGTAAATGGGAAGAGGAGCTTGGGGAGGAGATCATAGATCATAAAATTTACAGTGCAGAAGGAGGCCATTCGGCCCATCGAGTCTGCACCGGCTCTTGGAAAGAGCACCCTACCCAAGGTCAACAGCTCCACCCTATCCCCATAACCCAGTAACCCCACCCAACACTAAGGGCAATTTATCATGGCCAATCCACCTAACCTGCACATCTTTGGACTGTGGAAGGAAACCGGAGCACCCGGCGGAAACCCACGTACACACGGGGAGGATGTGCAGACTCTGCACAGACAGTGACCCAAGCCGGAATCGAACCTGGGACACGAGCTGTGAAGCAATTGTGCTATCCACAATGCTACCGTGCTGCCCTGAGATAGACGAGGGTGCGTGGACGGACGCCCTGAGTAGGGTAAATTCTTCCTCCTCTTGCGCCAGGCTTAGCCTGATACAATTTAAGGTTCTGCACAGAGCACACATGACTGTGTCAAGGCTGAGTCGGTTTTTTGAGGTAGAGGACAGGTGTATGAGGTGTTCGGGGAGCCCGGCAAACCACGGCCACATGTTCTGGGCGTGCCCAGCGCTGGATGAGTTCTGGAGGGGCATTGCGAGGATGGTGTCGAAGGTGGTTAACACCTGGGTTAAGCCGAGCTGGGGGCTCGCAATATTTGGGGTATCGGACGAGCCAGGAGTGCAGGAGGCGAAAGAGGCTGGTATTCTGGCCTTTGCATCCCTGGTAGCCTGGCGGACGATTCTGTTGCAGTGCAACAGTGTGGAAGCCTGGAATCAGCGACATGGCAGGGTTTATTAAATTAGAGAAGGTAAAATTTGCCTTAAGAGGATCCGTGCAAGGGTTCTTCAGGCGGTGGCAACCGTTGCTAGACTTTCTAGCAGAGCGTTAGGAGATGGTCAGCAGCAGCAGCAACCCGGGGGGGAGAGGGGGGTATTTTGTGTTTACTATTGTATTTATTATTGTTTATCATTTAATGGGAGGCATGTAGTCTGGGGGAATGTGTGATATAGCTATAATCTGTTTATTTATGCGTTTTTTTTGTCGTTTCTCTTATTTTTGTAAGGGGGGGATTTTGTTGTTGAAAATATGTGAAAAATTTTGAATAAAATCCTTTGTTATCTGCTAACAATATAAAACCCGTTAATAGTCCTTTGTTACCTGCTAACAAACTGACTTCTCTTAAGAGAATGAGATATCTAAAACATGGGAAATCCTGAAGTATCTCCTATCAATTTCTGATAAATTTCTAAGAAGTTTAACAGAAACACACTTACCAAACCATGATGGTCTTTGTTTGACGAGGCAAGCTTGAAGAACAGAGCTTTGACCCACACTCCCGCAGGGGAGTGAGAAGGTACTTCTCTGCCAAAAATGCCCCTCTTTTTATACATGAAACCTTTTAATCGGTCAAGGACTGTCTCTGTTATCTTATCACTTATTGTTGGTTAACTGCCTATAGCCAAATGGCTAATTTGATGTATTATCATCAATATATGTTTTAATGATCTTAGTGTCTGCATGAATGTCAGGTGTCTTCAGATATATTGGCAAAGAGGGACTCATATAGAGATCTGTCTCTTTTCAGTGTTGCCATGTTTCTTAGATATATAGATTGTCAAACAGACACTTCTTTGAGGGTGTTATTCTAAGTGTCAAGAGTTATATAGTTAAGCAAGAATTTGTGTATTATTTATCTGAAGAATTTCCTGTCCTCATGGTTTGAATAATTATAGGTATAGGGGAGTGATCTAGAGAGTTTAGTGTGTTAATGCAAGGTTTTCTTTATCCTGTATTTGTTTCGAATGTATTAATGATCCTTGAATTCAGCTAGGAGTTTTTCCCTTCAAATTGGGACTTCTGGACGACCTTTAGCTGAAGTGATTTTATTCCATTTTGAATTAAATTACTGGTCGTATTAACATCTGTTGCCTTATTTCAAACCAAATTCTGCGGCGAATGTGATATTGGATTGGATTGGATTGGATTGGATTTGTTTATTGTCACGTGTACCGAGGTACAGTGAAAAGTATTTCACTGATATTCATCACACTTCCTGCTTTTACCCCCCTTATCCACCCCCCCCCCCCCCCCCCCCCCCCAATGCTGCCAGGTCACTCACCCATACCCCTTTGGTGACTCCGAGTCCCAGCAACACAACAAAGTCCGTCTCCAGGCTATCAGGAAGGCAAAGGCCAATACATCGGCCTCTCTCCCCACCTGGATTCCTGGATCTTCCCACACCCTGAATATCACCACCGCCGGACCCAGGGCCACCCCCACACCCAGAATCTTGGACAAAACATCCGTGAATCCCCTCAGCTTTGGACACGCCAAAAACATGTGATTTTCGGGTCCCCCCGCACACATCCCACACCTGTCCTCCACCCTTGCAAAGTACCGGCTCGTCCTCGCAATCGTCATGTGGGCCCTGTGCACCATCTTAAACTGGATGAGGCATATCCTCGCACACAATGAAGACGCATGAACTCACCACAAGGCCTCTTCCCACATTCCAGCCCGCACCTCCCCTCGAACACCTCCTCCCATTTGTCTTAATCGCCACTGGGGCATCCTCCCTCTCCATCAATTCAATGTAGATATCCGACACCCTCCCCCTCCCCTATATCATCCTCTGACAACAACTTGTCCTGCAGCACCTAATGCGGCAGTCCCCGGAAGGAAGGCACCTCTCTCCTCAAGAAATCTTTCACCTTCTAGTCCTTAAAACCATTCCCTTTAGACAACTCATATATTTCCTCCAACTCCTCCAGCCCTCCAAAGGTGCCCCCTATGAACAAGTCCCTAAAGTACTCTATTCCCACCTGCCACCACACCCAGAACCTCGCAACTTCTGCAAGAACACAACGTCCGGTTTCAAACTCCTCAGATGCACAAAAACACACAACCATTTAACCGGCCCATTCAGTCCTCGCATGTTCCACGTGACCAGCCTGGTCAGGGGGCTCTCCGCCCCATCCCCTGTTGATCAACCATGCCCCCTTTTAAGCCAGCCCTTGGCCCATGTCCTGCCCCCCCCCCCCCCCCCCCCCCAGGCCTGTCCATCTCTCCCTTCCTAACTCCGCTACACCAACCACACACATGTCAGCAACCCCCCTCCCCCCACAACCAAACAAAGAACCAACCCATTCCCCCCCTCCCCCGCACCTTCCTCCTAGCAACCTCCCACTTCTCTCCTGTTAACTAGCCCACCCAGCTAGCAAGGTGGCCCCCACCCAAGGCCTCTGACTTCCCCTCACAATCCACCCCAACCCTCTCAACAACCAACAAAGAAAAGCAAAAGCCACACTCACCATCTCAGTTCCCCCACCCCCATCGTGACCTAATCCAATCCACTCACCCAACATACCCCACAATTTAAACAAAGCTCCTCTCCCAAGTTCAATGTCCCCACACTCCTCCCAGTCCATGACCTCTCATAAAGTTCATCACCTCTGGCGAGTCAAAATAAAATTCTTGTTTTTGATGCGTCACCCACAAGTGGGCGGCGTACAACACCCCGGACTTCACCCCTTCTTGTCGAGGTTGGCCTTTATCTGATTATGCCCGGCTCTCTGCTTGGCCAGCTGCGCACCCTGGTCTCAGTAAATCTGCAGCTCACTCCCATCCCTGGTGCATTGCTTGGTCTGCCTCATCTGCCTCAAGATCTCTTTATCCAGGAACTGAGGCAGCCTCACACCCATTGCCCTCAGCGGCTCCCCCACCTGCCGCCTCCTTGTCAATCCACCTCAAGAGGCCGGTCAAAGGCCCCTCCCCCATCAGCTTCTCCAACATGCTCGTCACAAATTTGGTGGCTTCTGCACCTTCAATACTTTTGGGCATCCCAACAATCCTCAAATTCTGCCTCCTGGATCGGTTCTCAAGGTCCTCCAGTTTCTCTCTCAGCCTTCCCTGGCTGCTCATCACCATCCCCTTCTCCGCCTCCAGCGAGGTCAGCCGATCCTCATGCTCCACCACCGACTTCTCCACCTTCTGAATCAGCAGGCTCTGGGCCTCCTGCCTCTGCTCCACCTACTCAATTGTCACCCAAAGCAGCCCCACCACCATGGCCAAATCCTATAAGGCCTCTTTCCTCTGCTGCTGGAATTTGCCATTTAGGAACTCCACCAGCTGCTCCATCGACCACTGGGAGGGCTGCGCTGCGCTGACCCCTTGCCCTCCACCATCTTCACCTGTGTCGTATCACAAAAACTTTCCTGTTCCAACTGCTCTCTCTTCCTTGTGGCACTCCTCGTCCAATGAGCCATAACTTGCCACCATTACCTCCACCTCCTACTCCTCCGAAGGCATCATAATTACATTGAACAGCCTCCTCACATACGCAGACAACTGCCTCCTCTTCACAAAACCCATTTGGTCCTCGCCTATCACTCCCGGGACGCAGTCCTCAATTCGCAAGGTCAGCACCTTCGCCAACAACCTGGCATCTACGTTCAGTAAGAATATCAGGCGGTACGACCCACAATCCTCCGGATCCTTGTCCTTTTTCAATATCTGGGCGATGGAAGCCTGCGATAATGTAGGGGAAAGATTCCCCCCTCCCCCCCCAACCCCCGCGCTCCCTAGCCTCATTGTATGCCCTCACCAGCAGTGGCTCCAGATCCCCCAAAATTTTTTATAGAACTCCACTGGGAACCCATCCGGACCTGGGGCCTTTGCTGCCTGCATCACCCCCATACTCTCTATCACCTCCCTCAACCCAATTGGGGAGCCCAATCCCTGAACCAGCTCCTCCTCTACCCTGGGAAACTCCAGCCCGCCCAAAAACCGCCGTATCCCCACTCCCCCCAGCCTGGGGCTCTGACAAGTATAATCTCTTATAAAACGCCTCAAGCATTCCATTCACCCCCTCTGGGTCAAACACCACCCCACCCTTATCTGCCTGTGCTCCCGAATTGAGATGAGCTCCCCCCTAACCACCGCCTTGAGCGCCTCCCACTATATGGTTTCCGTGACCTTCTCCATGTCGTTTAACTCCAGGTACCCCCGAATGGCGGCCCTCACCCGCTCATACACCTCCTCATCTGCCAACAGCCTTGCATCCAGCCTCCACTGTGGGTGCTCCCTGCTGATCAGCCATGTCCTTTTCTGGGCCAACACCCGGCCGACGTCACGCGACCCTCCAGGCTCATCCTCCGAATGTCCACAGTCATCGATCCTTTTCCAACTGCGCCACGTCAACCACAACCTTGTCAGCAACCCTCCCCCCCACCCTTAAACAAAACATCAGCCCATCATTCCCTTCGCCTACCTCCTGACAATCTCCCACTTCACTGCTGTTAACTAGCCCACCCAGCTAGCATGGTGGCCCTCGCCCAAGGCCTCAAACTTCTCTGCCACCCCCAATTCCCCTCCCTCCTGTTCATACCCACCTAAAGAACAACAAAAGGTAGGCTCACCCTTGATGTTCCTCCATGAATAGCCTGCCCTCCGGAAACCCCGTCACCAAACCTATAATACTGCATTTTGCCTCCTATTTAAAGAGAGATATACTTGTATTAGAGATTCTTCAGGGAAGGTTCACTAAGTTAATAATAATAATCGCTTATTTTCACAAGTAGGCTTCAAAGACGTTACTGTGAAAAGCCCCTAGTCGCCACATTCCGGCACCTGTTCAGGGAGACCGGTATGGGAATTGAACCCGCTCTGCTGGCCTTGTTCTGCATTACAAGCCAGCTGTTTAGCCCACTGTACTAAACCAGCCCCTTCCTGGGATTCCTGGGATGAAGAGGTTGCCTTCTGAAGAAAGGTTGAACAGCTTGGTTCGGTACTCAGTGGAGTTTAGAAGAATTGATCTTATCCAACCATTCCTGTGCTGTAATTTTCTTTGTTCTTTATATAAGATTCTGATGGGATTTGACAGAGTAGACGCCTGGAGAATGTTTCCCCTCTAAGACAACCTGGAAATAGGGATCAGTTTCAAAATAAAGGAGTCTGTTAAGACATAGATGAGGAGAAAGTTCTCCCAGTGGGTTTTTCATTTTTGGAATTCACTCCCCCAGAGAGAAGTGGAGGGTGAGTCTTGCTTCCATAGTGTCCTCGTGAGTATGGGCTTTACATTTTAAGAACTGATACTTCTTTTGGCAAGGTCATACCTTCTAGAAGATCTGGTACTTCCTTTCCATTTCGGATAGGTGTACCTGCTGTATATTTTAAGGACTGATTGGACAGATTTTTGATCGATGAGGGAGGTCAATCGTTATTGCAGGAGGGTAAAGTAGCACTGAAGTGGGGTTGAGGACAAATCAACCATGCGCTTATTGAATGATGGCGCAAATTTGCTCGTATTTTGAGCACACCAGCCCAGAATAGCATGGCATTTTATTGCATTGCGCTGATATTTAACTGAGCCCAACAGACAGGAGACAAATATATTGCAGATGAATGTTCAAATGTGACATTTTTACGAGGAACTTAAAACATTTCAGTGACTGGTGAAATAGGCACCCGGAAAGTTTTTAAAAATCGCACTTTATGAATATCTGGTGGCAGCATCACCCACGTCCGCCGAGGAACGATCTGCTCCCGCCGCCCACAGCTAACTGGGTGGAATGAATTTGGATCATTACCGCTGCACCTCCTTTTATTGGGGGGGGGGGGGGGGGGGGAGACGACGACGACGACAATTGTTGGCGATGAATGGGGAACCAGGAAAAGCTGCGGAAAGGGGGTGGGCTGGAGTGGACGGACATCCGGCTGAGGGGGGCGGGAAAGGCCGGAGCGGACTGAGTGTGTTGGGGGAGGAAGGCCTTGTCTTGATGTGCAGTGCGGCTAACGCAGCCATTTGCTTTAGTTTACTGGCGATCATGTCGAAGGTGGGCTCGGTGGCAGCTCGATTCAAATCGATAGATTATGAGATCAGGGGCCGAGTGCAGGGTAAGTGCGGGGATAAAAACACAGCCTTCGACGGTCAACACCGCCGGACACTCGCTTAAGACCAAGGCCGGACTTGCGATTTGTCAAATCGCCTTGGAGACCGCATCAGCAGCTGAATGTAAACTAAAACGGGGAGGTTTTATTTTTGTAACCGAAGCAGGAAAGGGTTGGCCTTGTGATGCCTTGGCGCCCCTCCTGCAGTGAAAGGGCAATGTTTTGAAAATGTTGTTTAAAAAAAAGCTGGCGTGTTTTCGACTGAGACTCGTTCGTCGAATAGTGAATGGAAAGTATAACATGTTCGGCGAGGAATAGGATAGGACATTTATTGTGAAAGGCGGTCGGTCCCACCTTCTGATGCACTGAGGGCTGTTAGTAATGACATAGAAATAAACATGTCTTTTTGCACAGTCACCATGGGCCCAGAGTTGGTGCCCAAGTTTGCAGCCGCCAATTATTCTAATTGTGGTAACTAGCGTCACTGTCAAATATTTTCCTTTAAAGCATATCGGCTTTGAGTTGTCTCGTGGTCTTCCAGAGAACTCTGCAAAAACATTATCGACCAGAAACGTTATTTTTTTCTCTCTCCACAGTTGCTACTGAGTGTTTCCAGCATTTTCTGTATCTAAAATATCTTGGAGTCTTGTACATAATAGATCATTTATCCTTGTCGTGATCATTTCTTGTAATATTATTTCTTGACTCAGTAAAAATGCAACTAATTGAGAAAACAATAACCACTGCCATGAGTTCAATATAATATGGCAAAATAATCTTTTATTATTGTCACAAGTAGGCATACATTAACACTGCAATGAAGTTACTGTGAAAATCCCTTAGTCTCCACATTCCAACGGGTACACAGAGGAAGAATTCAAAATATCCAATTCACCTAACAGCCCGTCTTTTGAGACTTGTGTGAGGAAACTGGAGGAAACCCACGCAGGCACAGGAAGAACGTGCAGACTCCGCATAGACCGTGACTCAAGCGGGAATCCAACCTGGGACCCTGGCGCTGTGAAGCAACAGTAGAGTTAAATGAATAGCCAGCCAGGAGATTAACAATTAAAAGAAGGAGAATTATTTGAATCACTCAATGCTTTTTGAATAAAACATTCTATGGTCAAATAATACTTTAAAATACTAGATAGAAAGCTTCATAATCTTACATTTTTAAAATTCTGTTATTCTTCAGGTTTTGATCAGTTATTTCCTCAGAACAGTTGAAGAATCGACAATCTCTGCATTCTGAGCATGGTACATCAGTCATTTTCAAAACTGAAATTCCAGGGCTTAACCTCCATTCTGTAAATCTGGTCCATTGTACAGAATCCCAGTATTAATATTTACCGTACTCTTGAATGTAACTGGTTTCTTTTATTTTGTATTTAGGTGCCTGTAGAGTCTGAGCTCTCCTGTATTATAAATCTGAGGAACAGTTACATTTATTGCCAATTTGCTGCCATCCACCGCACCACATCACTGAACAAAGAAGAAAATACAGAACGGAAGCTTAAGGAAGTGTAGGCACCACCCGTGAAGAGAGAGCAGAGTGAATTGGCTAGATTTTTCCAACAGAGTTGGGGAATAGGAGTTGAACTTTTTTGGATCCCAAATTTGTCTCTGAGGGAAACTGATTTAAAGTCAAGATTTTCATGTGGTAATATTGCTGCCTCACTGTGCTGAGGTCCCAGGTTCGATCCCGGCTCTGGGTCACTGTCCATGTGGAGTTTGCATGGGTTTCGCCCCCACAATCCAAAGCAATGTGGTTGATTCTTAAGTGGCCTACCAAGCTACTCAGTTCAAGGGCATTTGGGGTGGGCAACAAATGCTGGCTCAGCCAGCGACATCTACATCCCATGAAAGAATAAAATAACATTTTCCTCCTTATCTCTGTGACATCTGACAATTTAGCTACCATGTCTTCATTCTGATCATCTAAATCTTTGATATGAATTGTAAAATGTGGAGGCCCTAGCACAGACCCCTGCGGGTTAGAAAAGACCTGAAGTCTTTGGCCTTTGGTTGCCCAATAATTACAGTCACCATGTTAGTTAATTCAAACACAATTGCTTTCTTTTAGTAATAATGACAATAGTGAAGTATGCAGCAAATACAATTGGTTAACTATCATCTAAATCCTAATCCCCCACTTTCACGTGCCCCCACCCATATATACAAACAAATATAGAGGGGAAGTGAGGGGTAAAATATAAGAGTCTTTATTTCAGATGGTTGATTTTTTAAGCACATATTCCTTTACAGTAAGCTTCCGGTCGAGATTTATGCTTTCCAGTTTGTAATGGTTTTCACTGTAGATTCAAGCTTCTGCGGTTTCAGAAATTTAGCAGCTTTGCTGGAGAAAGCACGAGAGAGAGAGCAGATTATTTCCCCCGAGTGTCCAGAATTCAAACTCTGCTTTCCTTAGATCTCTGGAAATCATCCCACTAGGGCAGGAACTGATCAGCACCTGTTACCAGGAATAATATAGCCTTTTGGCCAATTAATTGGCCAGTAGCCAACCAATCAAACAATCCCACCCCATCTCTCGGGTGCCAAAGAGCCTGTTGCTCATGTTGCAACTTTTTGAATTCCTCATTCTCTCTGCTGCTTGACTTGAAGATACATGTCCATTAAGCATCCATTGATCAAAAATGATAATGGCAAAACATTGATAAAAGGGGAAATAAGGGAATTAACAGGAAGGACCCATACATACTCCTTCAAAGAACTTCAATAAATAGGTTAAATATGATTTCCCTTTCGCAAATCATGCTGACTGTTCCTGATTACCATGGGTTTTTCTAAGTGCCCAGCCCTTAATTATCAATTCTAGCATCTTCCCCATGACAGATATTAACGGGGCAGCATGGTGGCCTAGTGGTTAGCACAACCGCCTCACGGCGCTGAGGTCCCAGGTTCGATCCCGGCTCTGGGTCACTGTCCGTGTGGAGTTTGCACATTCTCCCCGTGCCTGCGTGGGTTTCGCCCCCACAATCCAAAAATGTGCAGAGTAGGTGGATTGGCCACGGTAAATTGCCCCTTAATTGGAGAAAATAATTGGGTAATCTAAATTTATAAAAACAAAAAAAAAATGACAGGTATTAACTGGATTTTGGTTTCCTGTTTTCAGCTGCCTTTAATAGGAATTATATTTGCTACTTTCCAGTCTGATGGAACCTTTCCAGAGTCTAGCAATTTTGGAAAATTAGCACCAATGCATCAAAAACCCTAATTAACCATCTCTTTTAAGACTCTAAGATGAAGTCCATCTGGACCCGACTTGTCGGCCTGCAGCTCCATTATTTTGCTCAGTACTGCTTCTCTAGTGATTGTATTTTCACAAAGTTCCTCTCTTGCCGCCACCTGGTTTATAGCTCTTTTCTTTTGTTCCTTCTACAGTGAAGACAGAAGCAAAATACTTGATCATTTCATCTGCCATTTTCTTATTATCTACTATTAACACCCATTATCACTCTCGAGGACCAACACTCAATTTACTCTACTCCTTTTTCAATACCTGTAGAAACTCTTACTGTCTGTTTTTACATTTCTAGCTTGCTTCCTCTCATACTCTACTTTTTTCTCCTGGTTAACCTTTTAGTCATTCTTTATATTCTGACCAAACATCTGACATGCCCCTTTTCTTTGCGCAACTATATGCTTTCCCCTTAAATTTGATATTTTCCTTTACTATAATTTACTACAGATGCTGGGTCCACCTCTTCGAATTTTTCTTTATTGCAGAAATATACTTATTCTGAAATAGCCCCTTAAAAGTCAGCCACAGACTCTCTGTTGATCTGTCCTCTAGCTTTGTATCCCAGTTCACTTCGGCTAGCTCAGATTTCGTGCCCACATAGTTGCCCTTATTTAAGTTTTAAAATACACATCTTAGACCCACTCTTTCTCTCTTTCAAACTGGATGTAAAAGTCAATCATATTGTGGTCACTGCTACCTAGAGATATCTTTGCACAGAGATCATTCATCAATCCTGTCACATCACACAATATAGAGTCTAAAATAACCTGCTCCCTGGTTGGTTCCAGAATGTGCTGATCCAATAAACTATTTGAAAAGCATTCTTATGAACTTCTCATCCAGGCTGTTACTACCAATCTGATTTTTCCAGTTTATTTGTGGTTTAAAATTAACCATGATTATTGCCATCCTTCCAGACTCTGCAATGATACCTTCCTCTCTATGGTGTGCTCTGAAGACGTACTTTTCCTGCCAGGTGTATGGCATGGAACTGTAACCTGTAGCTCCTGTTTATAAACCTGGGAGGCCTCCATGCCGCTTTGCAGGAGTTGCTTGTCTTTTATAGGGAACTAATCAAGATCTGGAACATGACTGCCTAATAGCCGCTGCTCAGGAATCTGCACTTAAATCAATATAGACTCCGAGTGTATCAGTTAATGTACAGCTCATGGCCAAAGACATCCACAGCCTGAAAACAGTGGTGCTTGGACTCGATGGCACTCGTGGAGTTGAGGTGGCTCAAGCGTATGGCAGACCTCTGTCCAAACTGACCCCGTTTGGTATAGGCTTGGAAGGCCGAAGGGCCTGTTCCTGTGCTGTATTGTTATTTGTTGATCTTGCATCCCGACACCTCCCTTGGGATCTATACGCCCACAATTAGAGCCGTCTTGTGAAAATTTTCTCCGTGCCTTTCCATTCAGTGCGGGGGGGGGTTTTCTGTGTGCCTACTGCTGCACACCCTCCACTTCCTTGCCTTCCTCCACCATCAGGACACAGCAGTGCTCTGTCTGGCAATGGGGGAGGCCCAATGGAGGGCTCTCTACATAGGAATACTCCTTTTTCCATTGTCGACCTGGCATGGAGGATGTAGCATGCCCCTGGGCTGTGCAACAGTAAGATAAGATGGTTCACTGTAACCCAGGCTTCGTGTGTTTCTGCGGCCAAGAGGAGTCCATGTTCCACGTGCACATAGATTGCCCGATACTCCAGCCCCCTTTTCAGTTATTTGAAGGGGCTGCTCCTCAATTTCCGGTTGCACTTTAACCCCACGCTCCTGATCTTTGGTCACCTGGTGCGGCGGGGTGTCGGATAAGCCTGCTCCTGGTCCTGCCCAGGGTGGCTATTGACGGGTCCAGGCAGCAGGTAGTTGAGGGGGTCATCTGGTCCGACTGTCTGCCCCTGTACCGTGACTACGTTTGCAGCCGGGTGGAGCAGGAGGTGTCCACCTGTTTACTCCAGGTCTCGAGTGACCGGTGAGCGCCACAGAGGCTGGGGTTCATCATCCCCGATAATGACATTTTGGTTTAGTTAAGATTTTTTTGTTTCTAAATTTTGTTGCAATGCCCCTCATTTTTGAATTTTTTTGTTTCCCTCAAAAAAATATAAAAATATTAGGAAGTAACATTTGTGGGCAGGGGGCACAGGCCATATGCAGAGTTTTGATACACTTGTTCTGTCCTTTAAACCAGTTTTATGTAAAATAATATTGCTCATTATGTAGGCTCATAGTTTTTGTAGGATAATATGGCTAATCTGTTTCCTTTCTCTTATCCATACAGGGGTCTGTTTCAGAATGGTAAGATGACGACTACAACATAATTTAATACTCTTGGGTCAATGAAATGGAGATTCATAATTTGTTGGGATAGACTTTTTTTGAATTTCTAAGTAACTTCTGATTATTATTCTAATTATTTAAATAAATAGCATGCATGTTTGAAATCTGTTTTTGTTCCACGTCCACCATGCAGCACGTGCTAATACCTACCAAATGGTAGCAGATGGCATTATCTGGACTAATCTTTTGATTCAACTGAATGTAGGTGCATGGAGCTGGCATTTTAACCTGCTCTCTTGTGTTTGTGCTTCTGAGATGGGAACCATGTTGTGCCGCCAGGCCTTTCCTCATTCCCTCCTCCACTTTACAACAAATCAAATTCTTACAACCTCCTATCCTCAGCACTGATCCTCCCACTCTAGCATCCACAACAGCGGAACTGCTAAAACAACACTTCCACAGATGAAAGGAGTCTGCATTTTAGGAAGACAAACCCACTCAATATTTGCACTGGTGGACTAGATAACGTTTTGAATGCTAATAATGTTGTTGCTCTGCTTTTGTTTTTCACAAGGGTTAGAACTTAGTAAATCAATGTAAAATGGCTATGGTAACTACTATTTAAATAAAAAGTGACAAATAGACTAAATAGAAATCTAGCAATGTTTCAATTAACTCATTTCATGCTAGGGGTGGCACAATGGCGCAGTGGTTAGCACTGCTGCCTCATGGCACTGAGAATCCGGGTTTAATCCCAGCCTTGGGTCATTGTCCATGTGGAGTTTGAGCATTCTCTCCATATTTGCGTGAATCTCACCCCCACAACCCAAAAATGTACAGGATAGGTGGATTGGCCACTTTAAATTGCCCCTGAATTGGAAAAAAGAATTGGGTACTCTAAATTTATTTTAAAAAATTAGTTTCCTACTGTATCACTGTCTCAGTTTATTCCTCCACTCCACTTTTCTGTCCACTCCCCATAATCCTTTGATACCCTCAGAGACCAAAAATCTATCCATCTCTGCTTTGAATATATTCTGTGATGGACGCCCATAATCCTCTGGGGTAGAGAATGCCAAAGATTCACAACTCTTTTGAGTGACAAAACCTTCTCCGCATCTCAGTCGGCAAGAAGCCAGCAGCAAATCAATCCCTTTCTTCCAGCTTTGGTTCATTGGCCATGGTATATTCCCCAACCACTTTAACTCCACTGCTCTCTCCAGCCTTGCAACATGACTCCTATCATTCTCAATTACTCGCTTTCATCAGCCATTAGTTCTGAAAGTCTCTAGATTGTTTATCAACAGCCAAGGCTGCAGTTTCAGATTCAGCGCAACATCAACGTGTGAAGCTCAGTAAAAATGCAATGCAAGGCCCAGTCCTAGTTTCACTTATCTACATATGGTCCAGCAGTTCTCTTTATTCCTGCACAAGGGTAATTAAGGATGGGCAATAAATGCTGGCAGAGCTACCGATGCCTACGTTTCATGGATTAATAAGAAAATCCAGAACTCCTGGCTCTCCATACAGTGGTTGCGTACTTGCTGAATGATCTGACATTTAAGAATGATGAAAGATACAAATTCATTAAATTAAACAAGCTTATTATGAGTCATAGAAGAGCTACAAAGATAAAAATTAGAGCCAATACACCGCAATGGTCAGGGAGGGGGAAGATTGCCGAGACACTTTGCCCCAGGAGGCAGTCAATAGGCTTGGTATTCATGATTTGGTCCATGGTAAGGGAAATGAGGGTGTGACTACGAGTGAGGCCTGTAGTCTTTATTGCAAGCATTCAAGTACAAGAACAAAGAGGTCTTCAGTTATACAGTACTTTGGTGAATCCATACCTAGAATTCAGTACAATTTTGATCTCAATGTTTAGGGAAGGATATACTTGTATTGGAGGCAGTACAACGAAGATTCACTTGATTGGTCCTGGGATGAGAGTGTTGTCCTAGGATGAGAAAGGAGGTGGGGTGGGGGGGGGGAAGGCGCTGAGTGGAGTTAAGGCTACTATCATAACATGGGAGTGCAGGCTTGCTGGGCTAAATGGCCTACTCTCTGACTGTTATAATCTTACATTCTCTGGAATTTAGAAGATAGAGGTGATCTGACAAGATTAAGAAGGAGCTAGGTACTGAGATGTTGATTTCCCTTAGTTCCAGAATCTAGAACAAGGAGGCATAGTTTCAGCGTAAGGAGCTGGTCCTTTAGGAATTCTCTATCCCAGAGGTTTGTGGATGTGCAATCATTGAATATGTTTAAGGCTGAGATAGACAGATGTTTGTCTCACCGGAGACCAAGGGATTTGGGGAGTGGGCAGGAAGGTGGAGTTGAAGCCCAAATCAGCCAAGATCATATTGTCTAGTGGAGCAGATTTAATAGGCCATTTTGTTGTCTACTGTTGCTTTTTTATGCTCTTATTCAAGTATATGAGTGCCATGCAAAAAGAGGAGTGGGAAACAAAGACGCTAGACCTAATTTTGCGGAACGAAGACGGGCAAGTGAGTGAACTGACAGTTGGCGACTATATCGAGGATAGTAATCAACATTCAGTTAGATTCATTATAACATGGAAAAGGACAGAGGTAAATCAGAAGTAAAACATTTTGAACTGGGGGGAGGCACATTTTGCAGACTTCAGAATGGACTTGGCTGAGGTGGACTGGCCAGCACTGCTAGACGATAAATCTGTGGATGACCAGTGGGAAACACTAAAAAGCAAGATCCTAAATGTACAAAGTCGACTTGTCCCCTCCAGAAATAAGAGTGGTTCTGCCAAATCTAGACCTCCCTGGTTGTCTAGAGGAATACAGGGACAATCAAACAGAAAAAGAAAGCGTACGGTACGAACAAAGACCTAAGCACTGCAGATATTTGGACAAAGTGCAGGGATGAAGTCAAAAAGAAAATACGGAAATCAAAGAGAGTGCACGAAAAAAGATTACCAAGTAAAGTTAAAGAAAACCCAAAGATGTTTTAAGTTAGTTAAGGAAAAGGTGGGACCCAGCAGAAATGAAGAAGGGGACATGTATATCGTTGCAGAGGCTGTGGGAAGGGGTTTAAATGAATATTTTGTCTCCATGTTTACAAAGGAAATGGATGATGCAGATGTAGTAATCCAGGAGGAATATGTGGGATATTGGATGGGATAATCATAAAGAAAAAGGAAGCACATAAAGGGTAGGAATCCTTGAAAGTTGATCAGTTTCCGAGGCTACTGAAGGAGGCCAGGGAGATGGATGCTCTTGAGGATGATTTTCCAATTCTCACTAGATACAGGGGAGGTACCGGGAGACTGGAGAAATGCAAACGAGATTCCATTGTTTAAAAAGGGATCAAAGGAAATGCCAAATAATTATAGGCCAGTTAGTCTTAACATCAGTGGTGGGCAAATTAGAATTGATCCTGAGAGATGGGATTAACTGTCACATAGAAAGGCATGTTCTAGTCTGGGATAGCATATATTTGTTAAAGGAAGGTCTTGCCTTGGATTGAATTCTTTGAGGAAGTGACAAGAAGGGTTGATTAAGATAGTGCAGTCGATGTTTGGTACATGGATTTTAGCAAGGCATTTGACAGAGTCCCACATAGCAGATTGGTCAAAAAGGTAAAAGCCCATAGGATTCAGGGCAATGTGGCAAACTGGATAAAAAGTTGGCTTAGTAACAGGAAACAAAGGGTAACGGTCGATAGCTGCTCTTGCAAATGGAAAGTTATTTCAAGTGGGGTTCCACAAGACTCTGTGTTGGGACCCTTACTTAAGTTTGTGTTATACATTAACGATTTGGTCACGATCATGGGGCGCACGATTGGGAAACATGCAGGTGACACAAAGATTGACCTAGTGGTGGAAAGTGTATCTTCAAAATTGTGGGGTGGTGGAGTGGGTGATAAAGTGGCAGATGGAATTTAACACCGAGAAGTGAGAGGTCATGCATTTGGGGAGGTCAAGCATTTAGGGAGGTCAAACAATTATAGGGAGTACACAATAAATGGGAATATACTAAGAGGGGTAGATGAAGTGAGAGATCTTGGCGTACAAGTACACAGGTTCCTAAAGGCAGCAGTTCAACTAGACCAGATTGTAAAGAAAACATATAGAATGCTCTCCTTCATTGACAGAGGTATAGAATAAAAAAGTAAGGATATAATGTTGAAATTGTGTAAAACACGGGTGAGGCCACAACTGAGTATTGTGTGCAATTCTGGTCATCACATTATGGGAAGGATGTAACTGCTCTGGAGAGAGTGCAGGAGAGTTTACAAGAATTTTGCCAGGGCTAGAAAAGTGTAGCTATGAGGAGAGATTGGATAGGTTGGGGTTATTTTCCTTGGAACAATGAAGGGTGACTTAATTGAGGTGTACAAAATTATGACAGGAAGAGGTAGAGTGGACAGGATAAAATTATTTCCCTTGGTGGAGGTTTCTAAAACTAGGGGACATGAGGAAGAACTTTTGTATGCAGAGGGTAGTGGGAATCTGGAATTCGCTGTCCGAATTGATGGTGGAGGCAAAGACCCTAAAATCTTATCAAAAGTACCTGGATCTGCACCACAAGTGCTGTAAGCTACAGAGCAATGGACCAGGTGCAGGAAGGTGGGATTCGAAAGGGCACCCAGTGTCATTGGGCTGGCATGGACAAGATGGGCTGAATGGCCTCCTTTGCTGTTAACTTTTATATGATTCTATGGAATGGGAGTGAAAGGGAAAGCAGTCACAGGAAGAACACTTTTTACTTTTGTTACCCATATATAACACCAACTAGTATGATCAACTAATCTGATTATGTGCATATATATATATATTGTTTTTAAACTTGCATGTACATCATGCCTTGCAGAGCCTCAAGATGTCTGAAAGCACATTACAGTGAGTGAAGTATTTTGGAGGTCCAGGAATCGTGGCAGCTAATTTGCAAGCTTCCACAAACAATAAAGTGATTAATGACTAGCTCCTCTGATTTGTTGATGCTGATATAATATTAGCCAGAACAACAGGAATAACTGCTCTGTTCTTCAAATAGCACCATGGTATCTTTATCACTGTAATTTCTGGCATCGACTGGAAAGGCATCAGGAGCAGTTGCACATGCACACTTGACTGGTGTTGTGGCTGCCAGTATATGCAAATTCTTTCACAGAATTGCTACTGTACTCCGCAAAGTTTTATGTTGGGAAAAACGCAAAACATTTCTGCATCATAAGAATGAGATGGTACGTTTTTTTTAAGGTGTCAGCACTTCGATGCAATATTTAGCTGGAAGGCTATCAATTATAATATATTACTATTAGAATAATTAAAAGACAAAAAAACAAAATAAAAATACAGCCATGTGGTAAAAAGGCTAGTTTAATACTGCAACATTAACCACTAAACAGTAACTTTTCTTTTAAATTATTGGAACTATTTGAAAAGGCTTTGTGCAGGGTGCTCCTGCGCAGCCTTGTTAGCTCAGTTGGTAGACAGTGCAACTCTTCTCCCAGGACATGGTTTAGAGCCCCAAATTGCTGCTGATATTTTTTTTAAAAAATAATTTTTATTGAAAAATTTTGTTTTTATATAACAACGAACCGCAATAAAATAACAATAATGATAACAGTCATAAACATTCAGCCATCCTTAATGAACAACAAAACATATTAACAACAATAGCCGGGCTACTAGGGACGCAAAGGCCAGAACACCGGCCTCTTTCGCCTCCTGCACTCCCGGCTCTGCCGCAACTCCAAAAATCGCGAGTCCCCAACCTGGTTTGACCCTGGATCCAACCACCCTTGACACCGTCCCCGCCACCCCCTTCCAGAATTCTTCCAGTGCCGGGCATGCCCAGAACATATGGGCATAATTCGCCGGGCTCCCCGAACACCTGGTGCACCTGTCCTTACCCCCAAAGAACCTACTCATCCGAGTCACAGACACATGGGCCCGATGCAGCACCTTAAATTGGATGACACTAAGCCTCGCACAGGAAGAGGAAGAGTTGACTCCAAGGCATCCGCCCAAGTCCCATCCTCTATCTGCTCCCCTAGTTCCCCCTCCCATTTAGCCTTCAGCTCCTCCACTGACGACTCCTCCACCTCCTGCATTACCTTATAAATGTCAGACACCTTCCCCTCTCCGACCCACACCCCCAAAAGCACTCTGTCCATCGCCCCCCGCGGGGGCAGCAAAGGAAATTCCTCAACCTGTCGCCTAGCAAACGCCTTTACCTGCAAGTATCTGAACTTGTTCCCTTGGGGAGCCCAAATTTATCTTCCAGTTCCCCCATGCCCGCAAACCTCCCGCCAATAAACAGGTTCCTCAATTTACTGATGCCCACCCTTTGCCACCCCCTAAATCCCCCATCAGTGTTCCCCGGGATTAACCGATGATTTCCACCTAATGGAGCCTCCATCGAGCCCCTTGTTTCCCCCCTATGCTGTCTCCACTGTCCCCAGATTCTTAGGGTCGCCGCCACCACCGGGCTCGTGGTATACCTCTTAGGAGAGTGCGGCAACGGCGCCGTTACCAGGGCACCCAGGCTTGTACCTCTACAAGACGCCATCTCCATTCTTTTCCAGGCCCCCCCCAATCACCCATTTACGCACCATTGACACATTGGCCGCCCAATAGTATCCCAAAAGGTTGGGCAGCGCCAGCCCGCCTCTATCCCTCCCTCGCTCCAGGAAAACCCTCTTCACTCTCGGAGTCCCATGTGCCCACACAACACTCAAAATACTGCTAGTCACCCCCCTAAAGAAGGCACTGGGGATGAAGATGGGCAGGCACTGAAAGAGGAACAAGAACCTCGGAAGCACCGTCATTTTGACGGACTGCACCCTCCCCGCCAACGACAATGGCAGCATGTCCCACCTCTTGAACTCCTCCTCCATCTGATCCACAAGCCTGGTGAAATTATGCTTGTGAAGAGTCCCCCAGTCCCTGGGATATTTTTTAATATTTCATTCAAAATACTTTCTTTATTGATTTTTACCAGTAATGAAACACCACTGTTAAGAACATATTGTCTTCGTTTCCAAGACTGTATCTCACCCAAACTAATTGGTTGCTGGACTGGGGGTTGGGGAATCTATTTTTGCAACTTGACTTTAAGTTGTGATAAGTTGCAGTCTTTTCTATGAATTGATTTTGTTGCAAAGGATAGTTATGAGAAACCAGCATAATTAACCAACAGCAAGTAGAGCTGCACTTAAGAAGTATCTCACACTTTAAGTATAGCCTGACACGGGGCAGCACGGTGGGTTAGCCCTGCTGCCTCACGGCGGCGAGGTCCCAGGTTCGATCCCGGCTCTGGGTCACTGTCCGTGTGGAGTTTGCACATTCTCCCTGTGTCTGCGTGGGTTTCGCCCCCACAACCCAAAGATGTGCAGGCTAGGTGGATTGGCCGTGCTAAATTGCCCCTTAATTGGAAAAAATGAATTGGGCACTCTAAATTTATTTTTAAAAAAGTATAGCCTGACACTGATCACGTACAAGAATTTCTCCCCAGTGTTGCAGCACAATTCAACAGAACCATCTTTTATATCCACTAAAAGAGCAGGTAGGGCCTCAGTTTAACATTTCATCCAAAAGATGGCAATTTCTGCAATTTCACACCCTTGGTGCAGCACTGCAGTGCCAGTGGAATTTGTGCTTGTCCTGGAGCAGGATTTGAACCCATGACTTCCTGACTCAGAGGTGTGAAAGCACAGCTAAAACATGTATGACACAATTTTACAGCACAGAACGAGACTACAGGTTCAGTCATTGGGTAAGCTTTCCCAAAGAACTGTCTACTTCACCCCATGATTTTTCCTTTTCTCTTCATACCTATTCAAATTTTTTATTCTAAATATTTATCATTTCTCTTTTAATGTACGTGTCTATGTGCAATATATATTAAAAATGTCATTCACAACTCTGATTATGAATTATATTTTATTATTTGAATGATTATGTGGAAGTATCTAAGCATCATTGGACAGGTCTGAATATGATCTGGTATTGGAAAACACCCGCAAGACTTAAGAAGAAAGTCCCATTAAAATAAAATAAAAGTCAATTTGGTGCACAAAATATTTCCCTCTGAAATTCAGCCTCGCAATATTTTGAAACCTCCGAGGTAGAGTTACTGCTATGATGCGGTGGGAGGTAATTGAGCTCATTGGTGCAGTAATGTTGTCTAATTTGCATTCTATTATTTGATTTAGTGCAGGAAAGAATTAAACAAGTGTGTGTGAGGATCAGGAGCTTTCAGAATCTGACGACTTGAAGCTGGCAGCACTGAGGTGAGGCCTCAGGCTCACCCGTGGAAGTCAGCCATGGTTTAGTTGCCTTCTTTCATTGACATCAGGTGGAAGAGAGGATGTCATTACCAGACTGCAGCATCAGGCCTCTTAAGATGGGGAAGAGTAGTCTGCTGTTGGGCTCACTGAAGGACTGGGAACAGATTGTGGTGGTTGCCTTTTAGCCAAGGCAAGCAGGCGGGCATTGCCACTGGGTCAAAGGGGAGAGACAAGGGCAGGATTGTGGGTTGAATCCAATGGCAGCACATGAGAGAGGAAGAGACCAATGGCAATTGGACTCAGTTTTCCTGGACCCCTGTGTAGAGGAGAAGCAGAGAGGGAGGGGGGTCTAACCTTTGAAGCACCGCTGGTGCAGAAGGAGGGCCAGCCTCCATCTGGGCATAGTGAAGAAAGATGCAGAATGGACCTGGAGCAGGTGACCATCTCAGGATTCTCCTAGGTACAGGGTGTCAACGATTGTAACCATATGGCCATCAAGGCTCCCTGGGACCAGCCAGCACCTTACATAAACCAGCAAGGATTCCTCCTCATCAACGTTCAACTGGTCTGCAACCACCAAAAGCATGTCCTACAGGTGTGTATTTGGGTCCCTGGGAGCAGTCACAACACCTACATACTTCAAAGGTTCCACAGATGCTCCAAACCCCTGCTGCATGCCTGCAGTGATGGATTTTTAGTGTCAAGGATTATCCACTAAAGATATGGCTGCTGATGCTGGTGAGGAACCCTTGCACTGCAGCTAAAGAAAGGTACAATATCTACTACTGGTCGACTTAAGCAACCATCGAACAGGCCATTGTAAGGTATGGGGCAGGAGATTTGAGGAAACATTTTTTCACGCAAAGCTTGGTGGGAGTCTGGAATGGGAGGATAGTAGAGGTGGGAAACCTCACCACCTTTGAAAAAAAATGTTAGTGAGCTCTTGAAATGTCATAACATTCAAGCTATGAGCCAGGCGCTGGAATGTGGTATTCATATAGATTTAGTGTAGTTTTGGAGGTGCAGACTCGATGGGCTGAAGGGTCTCTCTTGTACTGCATGACTATGACTAAAGGGAGGTGAGTGAAATGAACTTGCAGCGTTGTTATTCCATTGCTGCAACTTCAACACAAATTGCTGACATAGTGGTAGAAGTTGAATTATTAGAAAATAGCATTTTTTATTGCCAGTTTTATAATGCCAAATGTGACATCCATACTGTTGATTAATTCAGCATCTGTTGTCATAAATTAAGTGCACAATTTCCCACATGTATTTTGTGTCTCAAAGAAGATCCAAGGTCAGTAATATGGAGTAGAATCTCATGTTGTAAATGGAGCAACGTAATTCAGAGGTTTATCTGCATTATTAAGTGGTTGAGGATTGCACAGATCCACTCAGATAGTTAAGAGGATTTGTATTCTTTGTAACATTCAGCTTTTTGCCTTTAGTTTTGCTGTAAAAATACATTTTGCCAAAGCTTTTCCAGGGTCAGGACAATCGCAAGACTATCAATGTCAAGGGAAACAACTTTATATTGTATGAGAAGATTTGTTGGCAAGCGGACTCTTGTTTGGTAGAGGGGTTGCTATGAAAAATGCACCAGCTAATGGTGACTGAGAGTTAACTGCAAAGCATAGTTTGAAAATTTAAACCAGGCAGCTTGACTCTGGTCAAGATGTTGCCCCGAGAAGTGAACCAGCAAATGGCTGTGACTTATTTTGTTTAGCTGAAACAGGTGCAAAGTGTTTTAAGTTAATTTTGGCTAGGCAGCACGGTTGCGCAATGGATAGCACTGTTGCCTCAAAGCGCCGAGATCCCAGATTCAATCCCAGCTTTGGGTCACTGTCCGTGTGGAGTTTGCACATTCTACCCGTGTTTGCGTGGGTTTCGACCCCACAACCCAAAGATGTGCAGGGTAGGTGGATTGGTCACCCTAAATTGCCCTTTAATTGGAAACAATGAATTGGGTACGCTAAATGTATTTTTTTAAAAGTTATTTTTAACATGCAGTGCAGAAGGAGGCCAGTCAGCCCATCAAGTCTGCACCAACCCTCTGAAAGAGCACCTGACCCAGGCCCACTCCCCCAACCGATCCCTGTAATCCCAGTTAACCTGCACATCTTTGGACACTAAGGGTAATTTAGCATGGCAGTCCACCTAACCTGCACATCTTTGGACTGTGGGAAGAAACTGGAGCGCCTGGAGGAAACCCACACAAACACGGGGAGAATGTGCAAACTCCACCCAGACAGTGACCTATGTATTAATATATGTAGCTTCTAGTACACACACATGCACCACATTCCCTTTGCTCAATTTTTTAATAGTGTCTGCAGTAATCACCAAGCCAGCCAAAGCTTTCACAGTGGCTAAATGGAGCTCTCTGAATCCTGTGCTGAATTTTGTCAGGAGGCAGTGCAGTCTTCAATGATGTGAGTGAATCATTGATTGGATGTGCTACAGATGCAGTCTGTGTTCCTGCAAAGCCCCACTTGAAATGAAGTGAAATGAAAATTGCTTATTGTCACGAGTAGGCTTCAAATGAAGTTACCTTGAAAAGCCCCTAGTCGCCACATTCCGGCGCCTGTTCGGGGAGGCTGGTGCGGGAATCGAACCGTGCTGCTGGCCTGCTTGGTTTGCTTTAAAAGCCAGCGATTTAGCCCAGTGAGCTAAACCAGCCCCAATCTAATTTGCTGCACAAAGGCCTTGGCCACTGTGGAAACTGTTGAGTGTCCAATGTTGACATGGCAGGTTAAAGCTGGGTGGGCAGGATTGTGGAATCTGTGATGAGGAAGTGGTTTTTAATGGCAATGTGTTGGTTCCATTCGGACTGCCATAGGGCCTCTGCAGTTATTCTTTGACAGAGTGACCTTAGTCATACAGGCTGGCGTGATGGGAGGCATGCAGCAGATGGCTTGGTAAGGTCCTTGTGTCGGGCCAGGCTGAGGTTAACATAAATCTTCTCCAGGCGCTTTCTTGTTGCAATCTCCCTTCTTACACAAGGAAGTGAGATGTTGCTCAGGACTGGGAGCTAGGGAGTCAGGTTGACATCTGAGGTACCCATGATGATATGTGTTGTTGCGTTCAGCTGGGTAACTATAAGACTAGCGTGATATGAGTTGTACTGTACTGATGTACAGTATTTGCAGTTGAATAGACCAGAATGGAGGTCATTAAGGTTAGAGCATCTGCACCCCATGAAGAGCCAGCAAGTTTGCTGAAGATGTTTCGCATCTTGGTCTTTGTTGCTGCCTTACTCAGATGTTTTTGGTATGTCAGTGTTCAGCCAAGGGTAACACCAAGATAAACATATGTTGTTTGTGGTTCAGTCTCTTGCCAATCAAGATATTAAATTCCCTCTTGGTGCTGGCATTGTAGAGGTTGAATATTTGCGAAACTGTTTTGTTGCTGTTGGGCTGAAGTTGTCGTGTCTTACAGTAGTTGACTAGCTTTGCAACATTGTTGTTTAGTGTTGCCTCTAGTCTAGAAGATGTCCAAGCCTGACAAGCAAAGCAGATGTCGTCAGCATAGTTTAACCCATAGATTGGATGGTCATGGACCAGAGTTTATGTCGCCCCACTCATCTGCACCCGATAAAACCCAGGGATCCAATGATTCGGCAAGCAATCTGAATTCAGCAATCTCAGGCTTCAAGAATCCCAGTAGCACAACAAACTGTCAACGATATGATTTCCTGTCGATGCCTCACCATCGGGCCTGCACTCTGCATCCTGCAACTTAACATTGACTGGCTAATTGCCACCAAATAAAAACTAATCAACACTCACGTGCAGCAACACACAACTAATGTGATCTGTATCCAAGAAATACATACCTCATCCAACAAAGCTGGGTAATATAAGATTGACAGCTTTAACCTGCTATGCCATGCTACCATCCAAAGCATGTTTTCAATTAACGATGTTAGACATAGCCTACCTATCCCACTGAACACGTTCATGTTATCAGGATTGGGGCCTTCAAGGTAGCAAATGTTTGCAACCCTCAAACATGTTCTCCCTGCTCTAACATACCCAACTGTCTATATTGGTGACTTCAACAGTGAACACATGGACTGGGGCCAAAATGAGGTTGGCGCCATTGCTGCAAGACTTGCAAATTGGGCCACACAGAATAACCTCAATCTTATTCAATACCTCAAACAGCCAGGAACTTTCCACTCTGTAAGATGGAGGTGTGACTACTCACCTGACCATTGCTGGGTCAGCTCAATACATCGCAACCCACTCCCAACACATGCCAAATCTTGTATAGCTTCCCATGCAGCTAGCACAAACCAACTCTGACCCACATTGGCCTTCAACTACCCATTTATCAACAGCTCAAAGAAGAAGCAGAGGATCCTACAAAATGTCAACTGGGAGAAATATTGCAAGGCACTGGAACAAAGTGCCGTATCCCCATAGAACACAGTAAGAAGTCTTACAACACCAGGTTAAAGTCCAACATGTTTGTTTGAGACACTAGCTTTCGGAGCACTGCTCCTTCCTCAGGTGAAGGAGCAGTGCTCCGAAAGCTAGTGTCTCAAACAAACATGTTGGACTTTAACCTGGTGTTGTAAGACTTCTTACTGTGCTCACCCCAGTCCAACGCCGGTATTTCCACATCATGGCTCCCATAGACCAGGCATACAACTACTGCAAATCCATCTACAAAACAACCACCAAATCCATCCCATGGGGATATCAGCCAGTGTGCACCCATTGACTTGAAGAGGAATGTGCTTTTCTCCTACAGCACTGAGGAAACTGGTGAAGCAGAAGTAACTGAACACTTGATGATCGAGCCCATGGACTCTGCCTACCGAGTTGAATGGGAAGAGACCACCAAAAACTTGAATTCCACCATTCCAGCCAGAAATGCTGGAGGTTCCTAAACCACCTTGAAGCAGTCCAGCAATCCTAACACCAAGCCGATCATCTGTAAGTGCCAACAAAATAGTGACATCTTCATGTGGGAAAGGCGTCCTTGAAGATGGAAATGAAAAAACAAAGACTCCGTGGAGAGCCTTTTCAAGGCATTATAATTTCAGATCATGCCCTGCAGTGGAGTTGGGCAACATGCTACAAAGAAATCAAGCTCGGCACTGCTATCGACTATGACAACATTCTTCCAAGCTCCTCAAACAGTTTGGCCCACGTACCTGCTGCTGGTTGGCTCAATTCTTCACAAAGGTTTGTTCAAAGAGGACGATAGTAACATACTTCAGGCAGACATAGATTGATGAAATGAGCAGACACATGGCAGCTGAAGTGACAAGTGTGTAGGAAGAATGAGGAGAGGCAATAAAAGGTAACTGGAACAGTTCTAAAGCTTTGGTATCCAGAAGAGACACGTTTAAAATAATTTGCAAAAGAACCACAAGTAACCTGAGAAAAAGATTCTGAAGTGTGTTATTATTATTATTGATTTACAGCAACCTTCAAAAAAATCTTCATGAAATTAGATAAGTACTGGAAGGGGAAAAATGCATACCTATGGAGAAAGAGAAAGTGTGTGGGAATAATTGCGTAGTTCTTTCAAAGATCTGGCACACACAAAATGAGTTGAATGCCCTCCTGTGCTTATCCTTCTTGTGATAACACTTAACCCCTGGGACATCTATACTGAATTTTTGTTTTTTGTTTGTTCCCTGTTTCTTCGGCCATGTTTTCTGCTTTTGTAGAACTCGACCGCAGAGGGAGGAGGGGGGCCCTACATGTGGGGCTGCTCTCCTGGCAGCTGGGGCCGTGTCTTTGATGGGGCCAGGTTTGGGCCCGGGGTTGGCTGTTTGTTTCGCTGGAGAGAGGGGGCAGAAAATGTTCTTTGGGGCCATTGAAGCTGATAAGTTGGGCTTTCCATAGGGGGAGAGGGGCCTGCAAAATGAGGCATCTGAGTAATCGGAGACAAGGCGGGAGCGGCCGGGATCAGCATGGGTCAGTTGACTCATGGAAACGTAATGTGGGGAGAGCCAGTGTCAAGCGGGTGCTTGACTTGGGGGTTTGGGATCACGGGGTTGCTGTGGGGGAGGGGGGGTTGGGATGCTGCTTGGCTGACAGAAAAGGTGCCAACTTGGGGGCACAGAGGGAGAGTTGGGGGGGCCTCCAATGGGAGGGCACGAGTAAGCGGGGGGGTGCGGGCTCGTGGCTGACCGAAAAATTGAGATGGCTAATCAGCAGGAGGAGGGGAGGGGGGGGGGGGGGGCACTAGCCCCCCTGCATCCAGGCTGATCATGTGGAATGTGCGGGGCCTGAATGGGCCGGTCAAGAGGGCTCTCGTGTTCTTGCACTTAAAGGGGCTAAAGGCAGACGTAGCCATGCTACAGGAGGCGCACCTAAAACTTGCGGACCAAACAAGATTGAGAAAAGGGTGGGTGGGCCAGGTGTTCCATTCGGGGCTGGATTCAAAGACCAGATGAGTAGCAATCCTGGTCAGCAAATGGGTGGCTTTTGAGGAAGGAATACTGTAGCTGACAAGGGGGGCAGATACATAATGGTCTGTGGGAAACTGCAGGGGACCCGGGTGATGCTAATGAACGTTTATGCCCTGAACTGGGACAACGTGTTATTTATGAGATGCACCCTGGGTAAAATTCTAGATTTAGACTCACACAATCTGATTATGGGGGGTGACTTCAACACAGTTATAGACCCTGCACTGGACCTGTCAAACCTCAGGTCTGGGAAGCAACCAGCGGCGGCTAAATAACTGAGGGGATTCATGGAAAAGGTGGGGGGCATAGACCCGTGGAGGTTCGCCCGACCGAGGGCGAAATAGTTCTCTTTCCTTTCCCATGTCCACAAAGTCTACTCCCACATAGATTTCTTTGTGATGAGCAGGGCGTTGATCCCCAGGGTGGAGGGGACAGAATACTCGGCCATTGCAATCCACACTGGGTGGATTTGCATCTTGTGGGGGAGAGAGGTCAGCCCCCACTATGGAGGCTAGATGTGGGGCTGCTGGCAGACGACGAGGTTTGTGGGCGAATAAGGAGGAACATCAAGAATTACCTGGAAACAATGATACGGGGGAGGTAGCGGCGTCCACGGTGTTGCAGGCCCTGAAGGCAGTTATCAGAGGGAAGTTGATCTCTTATCAGGTCACAGAGAGAAAAAAGAAAAAGTGGAGGGAGAAAGGCTAGTCAGGGAGATTGAGTCAGAGTAGACAGGAGCTACGCGGAGACCCCTGAGACGGGGCTACTGAAAGAGCGCCGGAGGCTGCAGGCGGAATTCGACCTGCTGACCACAGGGAGGGCAGTAGCAGCTGAGGAAGACCAAAGGGGCTATCTACGAATACGGGGAGAAAGCGAGTAGAATGCTGGCGCACCAACTTCGCAAGAGGTAGGCGGCCAGGGAAATTGGGGAAATACGGGATAAGGAGGGAAACATGGTCATGGACCCAGAGGGGGTGAACAAAGTTTTTATGGTGTTTTACGGTAAATTGTATCAGTCAGAGCCCCTGCCGGGGAGGGGGGGGGGGGGGGGGATGAAGCAATTCATGGACCAACTGAGGTTCCCAAAGGTGGAAGAAGATCTGGTGGAAGGACTGGATAGAGCTGGAGGAGATGGTAAAGAGTTCAGGGGACATGCAGTAGGGCAAAGCCCCGGGGCCGGAAGGCTACCCTGTAGAATTCTACAAGTAATTTTCGGAACTGCTGTGCCCACTCCTGGTAAGGACCTTCAATGAGGCCAAAGAGAGAGGGACCCTCCCCCCAACAATGTCACAGGCTTTGATGTCACTCATCCTCAAACGAGAGAAAGATCTGCTACAATGTGGATCTTATAGACCGATATCGCTCCTGAATGTAGACGCCAAACTGCTGGCCAAGATCTTAGCTGCGAGGATTGAGGACTGCGTCCCTGGGGTGATATGGGAGGATTAGACAGGCTTCGTCAAGGGCAGACAATTGAACTCCAATGTACAGAGGCTCCTAAACATCATCATGATGCCCTCAGAGGGAGGGGCAGCAGAGGTGGTGGTGTCAATGGACGCGGAGAAAGCCTTTGACCGGGTGGAATGGGAGTACCTGTGGGAAGCACTAAGAAGGTTCAGATTCGGTGAGGGACTTTAGGCTCCACCCGGGGACAAGGCAGGGGTGCCCCCTCTCCCCGTTATTATTCGCCCTTGCGATAGAGCCGCTGGCTATAGCGTTGCGGACTTCAAAGAACTGGCGGGGGTTGGTTTGGGGGGGGGGGGGAGGAGCAGGTCTCTCTTTATGCGGATGATCTGCTCCTGTATATTTTGGACCCACTAGAGGGGAAGGGGGAGGTCATGCAGATTCTGAGGGACTCTGGCAATTTCTCGGGGTAAAAACTAAATGAGAAGAAAAGCGAGATTTTCATGATCCAAGCTAAGGGGCAGGAAAAGGGACTGGGAGAGCTTCCGCTGAAATTGGTCGAGAAGATCTTTCGGTACCTAGGGATACAGGTGGCTCGAAAGTGGGATGCCCTCCACAAGCTTAATCTATCTCGGCTGGTAGAGCAGATGGAGGGGGACTTCAAAAGGTGGGACATGCTCCCACTATCTCTAGCGGGGAGGGTGCACACTGTTAAGATGATGGTGTTCCCCAGATTTCTGTTCGTCTTCCAGTGCCTTCCCATCTTCATCCCTAAGTCCTTCTTTAAGCGGGTGAACAAGATCATCTCGGGATTCGTATGGGCAAATAAGACCCCGCGAGTAAAGAAACTACCTGGAGCGCAGGTGGGGCGGGGGGGGGGTGGGCTGGCGCTGCCGAACATTTGCAGCTACTATTGGGCGGCTAACATAGCCATGATTAGGAAATGGGTATTGGGGGAGGGGTTGACGTGGGAGCAGTTAGAGGCGGCCTCATGTAAAGGTACCAGCCTAGGGGCACTTGCAATGGCACCTCTGCCGTTCTCGCCGGCCCGCTACTCCTCTAGTCTGGTGGTGGTGGCGGCATTAAAGATCTGGGGTCAGGGAGAAGGCACAAGGGGGTGGAGGGAGCCTCAGTCTGGACCCCGATATGCAAAAATCACAGATTTGTCCCGGGCAGGATAGACGGAGGGTTTCAAAGCTGGCATAGGGCTGGCATTAAAAGGATGGGGGACATGTTCATAGACGGGACCTTCCCTAGCCTGAAAGCGCTGGAGGAGAAATTCAGTTTGCGCCTTGGAAATGCTTTCAGATACCTTCAGGACGCGCCTTTCTGAAAAAGCAGGTGGTATCATTTCCGCTGCTACCCCACGCAGGATACAGGATAGGGTGGTCTCCGGCACCTGGATAGGGGAGGGGAAGGTTTCGGAAAACTTTACCGGGAACTTCAGGAGGCGGAGGAAGCCCCAGTGGAGGAGCTCAAGGGTAAATGGGATGAGCAAGCTCTTTGGGGTTGAGGATAAATGTGCGGGAAGCCCTGCAGATCATGTCCATATGTTCTGGGCATGCCCGGCTCTTAAGGGATTCTGGCAGGGATTTGCTAAGGCAATGTCCAAGATCTTAGGCACGTGGGTAGTGCCGAGTCCAGAGATAGCGATCTTTGGTGTGTCAGACGATCCGGGAGTTCAGGAAGCGAATGAGGCTGACGTATTGGCCTTTGCCTGCCTGGTAGCCCGGAGACGGATCCTTTTAATGTGGAGGGACTCTAAGTCCCCGAGTGTAGAGACCTGGGTTAGTGACATGGCTGGGTTTCTCAGTCTCGAGAAAATAAAGTTTGCCTTGAGAGGGTCCATGGCGGAGTTCTCTCGGAGGTGGCAGCTGTTCCTCGACTTTCTAGGAAAGCAGTAAAAGCAGCAGCATCGGGGGGGGGGGGGGGGGGGAGTTGAGTAATCATTACGTTGTATTGCTTTTTTCTTTGTACATACAGTTAACATTTTTTTCGCCTGTTAATTGTTGCGTACAGTTATTCTGACAAAAATTTGAATAAAAATAATTTTAAAGAAATAGATGGTCGGCTTGATGTTAGTGATTGCTGGGCTGCTCCTCGGTGGTCTAGGAGTCTCCGGGTTGGCTATAATTCGTCGAGAAAGAAGATCAAATTATATGTCAGATGAAAAAAAACTGCATTACATCATGAGGCGGCCTGAAATTCAGTTTCTAATATTGTAGCTTCTCATGTCTGCAATGCGCTCTGCAAATTATTCTGTTCTTGTAACAAGACCATACTGTGAATTTATCCTGTATAAGTATTCATGGGATTGTAAAAAAGAACATATTACTTTATTATTTGCTGGCTGCTGTGATCATGTCCTTCATAGAATAAATGACATCATCACAAACTCTATGGAATAGCAATATATTGCTTCATTATTTTACTCTTTGAAATGTAAATGAAAATGCCGAATTACTACATTTTTTTTGACCCCCCCCCCCAAAATCTGTACTTGATGGATACAAATAATTTGGCACTATTTTGAAGAAAAGCGGGGGAATTATTCCCGGTTTCCTGCCCAATATTTATCCTTCAATCAACATCACCAAAAAACAATTATCTGATGATTATTATATTAGGAACATAGGAACAGGTGTGGGTCATTCAGCCCCTTGAGCCTGCTCTGCCATTCAATGAGATCATGGCTGGTTTGTGATCTAACTCCATATACCTGCCATTGACCTATAACCCTTACGTTTTCTTATCAAAGAACTATCTATCTCAAATTTAAATGTAACAACGAACCTAGCATCAATTGCCATTTGTGGAAGAGTCTTCCAAACCTCTTTGTGTGTAGAAGTTTTTCCTAACATCTCTCCTGAATGGTCTGGCCCTAACTTTTAGACTATGCCCCAAATGTATCTTTATCTACCCTGTCTTTCCCGGATAATACCTTGAAGACTCCAATCAGATCACCCCGTAACCTACTAAATTCTCAAGAAAACGGACCTAATTTGTATAAATTCACCTCCTAAATTAACCCCTGAAGTCCAGGTATCATTCTTGTAAAGCTACATTGCACTCCCTCCAAGGCCAAAGTATCCTTCCTAAGGTGTGGTGCACAGATCTTCTCACCGTGCTCCCAAGTGGAATCTAACCAGAGTTTTGTAAAGCTGCAGAATAACTTCTGCATCCTTATACTCCAGTTATCTAGATAGAAAAGGCCAGCATTCCATAAGCCTTCTTGATTACTTTCTGCACTTGTTTGTGGCACTTTAAAGATCTATGCACCTAAACCCCAGGTCTCTTTGGACATCCACTGAATTTAGCTTCATACCATCTAGCAAGCACTCTGATCCATCCTTTTTTGGTCCAAAATGGATAACCTCACACTTGCTTACATTGAAATCCATCTGCCACAGTTTTGCCCATTCACATAGTCTTTCAAGATCCCTTTGTAATTTTATGCTGCATCTACTCTGTCTATAATGCCATCCAACTTGATGTCATCAGCAAATTTGGATATGTGACTTTCTATGCCACTATCCAAGTTGTTAATGAATAATCTGAACAATTGAGGCCTTAACACAGACCCCTGTGTTACACCCTGCCAATTTGAGTACCTACCCACTATCCCTGCTCTGTTATCTGCCACTCAACCAATTTCCCAACCATGTCAGTAATTTGCCCTCAATTACTTGGGCTTCTACCTTAGTTAACAGTCTCTTAGGTGGGACGTTATCAAATGCCTTATGGGAATCTATATAAACAACATCCATAGATATTCCCTTATCCACGACCTTAGTCACTTCTTCAAAAAATGCAATGAGATTTGTCAGGCGTGACCTACCTATCATGAATGCATGCTAGCTCTCCCTGATTAACTGAAATGTTTTGAGGTGTTCCATTACCCTATCCTTGATTATAGACTCCAACAATTCCCCCACCACAGGTGTTAGGCTGAATTATCAGTAATTCCCTAGTTTTTCTCTTTTCCCTTCTTAAAAAGTGGAGTGACATAAGCAATTTTTCAATCCAGAGGCATGAATCCTGAATCTAGGGAATTCTGAAAGATCAGTTAGGACATCGACAAAGTACTCCCCTACTTCCTTTCACACCCTCGGGTGGAAATCATCAGGGCTTGGGGATATGCCACTCTTTAGTTCCATTAATTTCCTCATTGTCAACGTTTTACTTATGTTAATTTTATTTAGTCCCTGTCTCTAATCCGCTTTTAATATCTTCGTGATTACTGGAAAGTTATCCTTTTTTACTATAAATACTGAGGCAAAGTAATTATTCAACATATCGAGTTCTTTGAGAAGGTGACTGAAAGGTGGACCTTATCGAGTTCTTTGAGAAGGTGACTGAACAGGTGGACGAGGGTAGAGCAGTTGATATGGTGTATATGGATTTCAGTAAAGCGTTTGATAAAGTTCCCCACGGTCGGCTATTGCAGAAAATACGGAGGCTGGGGATTGAGGGTGATTTAGAGATGTGGATCAGAAATTGGCTAGTTGAAAGAAGACAGAGGGCGGTGGTTGATGGGAAATGTTCAGAATGGAGTTCAGTTACGAGTGGCGTACCACAAGGATCTGTTCTGGGGCCATTGCTGTTTGTCATTTTTATAAATGACCTAGAGGAGGGCGCAGAAGGATGGGTGAGTAAATTTGCAGACGACACTAAAGTCGGTGGAGTTGTAGACAGTGCGGAAGGTTACAGAGGGACATAGATAAGCTGCAGAGCTGGGCTGAGAGGTGGCAAATGGAGTTTAATGTGGAGAAGTGTGAGGTGATTCACTTTGGAAAGAATAACAGGAATGAGGAATATTTGGCTAATGGTAAAATTCTTGGTAGTGTGGATGAGCAGAGGGATCTCGGTGTCCATGTACATAGATCCCTGAAAGTTGCCACCCAGGTTGATAGGGTTGTGAAGACGGCCTATGGTGTGATGGCCTTTATTGGTAGAGGGATTGAGTTCCGGAGCCATGAGGTCATGTTGCAGTTGTACAAAACTCTAGTACGGCCGCATTTGGAGTATTGCGTACAGTTCTGGTCGCCTCATTATAGGAAGGACGTGGAAGCTTTGGAACGGGTGCAGAGGAGATTTACCAGGATGTTGCCTGGTATGGAGGGAAAATCTTATGAGGAAAGGCTGATGGACTTGAGGTTGTTTTCGTTAGAGAGAAGAAGGTTAAGAGGTGACCTAATAGAGGCATACAAAATGATCAGAGGGTTAGATAGGGTGCACAGCGAGAGCCTTCTCCCGCGGATGGAGGTGGCTAGCACGAGGGGACATAGCCTTAAATTGAGGGGTAATAGATATAGGACAGAGGTCAGAGGTGGGTTTTTTACGCAAAGAGTGGTGAGGCCGTGGAATGCCCTACCTGCAACAGTAGTGAACTCGCCAACATTGAGGGCATTTAAAAGTTTATTGGATAAGCATATGGATGATAAGGGCATAGTGTAGGTTAGATGGCCTTTAGTTTTTTTTTCCATGTCGGTGCAACATCGAGGGCCGAAGGGCCTGTACTGCGCTGTATCGTTCTATGTTCTATATCTGCCATTTCCCCATAGTCATTGACAATATCCCCACTTTCAGTCTTTAGCAGGCTAATATTGCTCCTGACCAACTGCTTTCCCTTTATGTAACTATAAAATCTCTTATTTGTTTTTATAGGGTGGCACAGTAAACAGTGGTTAGCACTGTTGCTTCACAGCGCAAGGGTCCAGAGTTCGATTCCCACTTGGATCACTGTCTGTGCGGAGTCTGCACCTTCTCCCCATGTCTGTGTGGGTTTCCTCCGGGTGCTCAGGTTTCCTCCCACAAGTCCCAAAGACGTGCTTGTTAGGTGAATTGGACATTCTGAATTCTCCCTCAATTTAGCATGGCCAATCCACCTATCCTGTACATCTTTAGATTGTGGGGGTGAAACCCACGCAGACACGGGGAGAATGGGGCAAACTCCAATTCGTTCTATATTGTGTTAAATGTTCCTTTAAACATCTTTTTCAGTTATTTTACCAATACCAGATTTTCTCAGTTTACTGTGGACAGTCTCTGTCTCTTCTCATCAAAGTCTGCCTTACCGAAGTTTGCACATTCTCCCTGTGTTTGCATGGGTTTCGCCCCCACAACCCAAAGATGTGCAGGTAGGTGGATTGGCCATGCTAAATTATCTCTTAATTGGAAAAAGTGAATTGGGACCTCTAAAATAAAATAAAAATCTAAACTTCTAGTCGCTGATTTGTGCTTTTCACTTTCAAACATTACATTGAACTCGATCATGTTATGATCACTATTTGATTTTTTAAAAAAATGTTTATTAGAGTTTTTACGTAATCATCACACAAATGAGAATGAAAGAATTAATATATCACAAGCAAATCTAGTAGTAAAAAAGGAACCAACACATAAATAACTTAAAACTAAACCCCCTAATAGCTGACGGTGACTAGATCCTTAGGAAGTAAATGGTTGCCATCTGAGGTAGTACCTCTCCACTGACCCTTTGATGGTGAATTTGATGTTCTCCAAGCGTAAGAGTGACATTAAGTCACCAACCAAGCAGAGGCACTGGGCAGAATGGGAGACCTCCACCAAGTAATATTCGCCTCCAGGCAATCAGTGAGACAAATGCGCCACCCCACCACCTCTACCCCAGATTGAACCACCAGCGAATCCGACACTCCAAATATGGCCACCAGTGGACATGGGTCAAAATCCAAATGAAGTATCTCCGACATGGTGCTAAAGAAGGAGGCCCAAAAGCCTATGCGTTTGGGACAGGACCAGAACATACGTGTGTGACTCGCCGGGCCAAGAGCACATCTATCCTCAACATCTGGGAAAAACACACACATTCGTTCCCTAGTTTCCCTAGCACCCTGTGTAATGCCTTAAACTGTTTTAGGCTCAACCTAGCAGATGAGGACATGGAGTTGACCTTGTGAGGGTCCTCCCTTCAAGTCTCACTAGTAAGTATAGGGCCCAATTCTCTCCCACTTTGTCCTCGCCCTGCTTAGCAGGGAGGGATCCGATGAGAGAATATGGCCATATAGGTCCAAAATAGACCCCTCATCAGCAAGGAAGAAGGTGGTGCCAAAGAAAAGGAAGGAAAAGCCTTACACAAGAAGTCACAAACTTGAAATACCGAAAAAAGCTGGAGTTAGGTCGCTGAAATTTATCAGCTAACTCCGTAAAATTAGCAAACCTCCCCTCCACAACCAGGTCCCCAAAATACTCCAAACCATTCACTTTCCAAACTTTAAATCTTGGGTCCAAACCAGAAGGCTGGGGAAGGTGGTTATTACAAATAGGGGCTAGCGAAGACAGGGAAAGGAGCTTAAAGTGCTGTCTAAACTGTTTCCAAATCCTGAGGTAAGAGATCACCAATGGATTTGAAGAAAATTTGAGGAGGAAAAGAACAATGGTGCAGTGATTATGGCAAGAAGAGTAGAGGTGATGCAGGAGCAAGCCTCCATTTGTCCCCAAATAGAATCAGGGTCACTGTGAGCAAGGGAATACATGATAAATGGTAGGACCCTGGGAAGCACTGAGGATGAGAGGGATCTTGATGTGCATGTACGCCTGTTCCTAAAGGTAGCAGAGCTGGTGGATACAGTGGTTAAGAAGGCATATGGTATACTTGACTTTATTTGCCGAGGGAAGTTGTATAAAACGTTGGTTAGGCCACAGCTGGAGTATTCTGTGCAGTTCTGGAACCACATTGTAGGAGGGATGTGATAGCACTTTAAAGAGTGCACAGGAAATTTACCAGGATGTTGCCTGGGTTGGAGAGTTTTAGTTATGAAGAGAGATTGGATAGACTTGGATTGTTTTCCTTGGGGCAGAGCAGACTGAAGGGGGACATGATTGAGATGTATAAAATTATGAGGGGCATTGACAGAGTAGACAGGAAGAAACTTTTCCTCTTGTTGGAGGGATCAATGGCCATGGGGCATAGATTTACGGTAAGGAGCAGGAGATTTCGTGGGGAGGCGAGGAAATCTATCTTTACCCAGAGGGTGGTGGGAGTGTGCCTGAAGGTATGGTGGAGGCAGAGACCTTCATATAACTTAAGAAGTATTTAGATGAGCACTAGCGATCCCAAGGCATACAAGGCTATAGGCCAAGTGCTGGGAAATGGGATTAGAATAGTTAGGTGGTTGTTTTTTTGACCAGCACAGACTCGATGGCCGAAGGGCCTTTTGTCTACTGTATGACTCTATGACACTGATGCACAACAGAATTTTGTGGATGTTAGCAGCCCAATAATAAAACAATAAATTGGAGAGGCCAAGCCCCCCTTCTATCCCATTGGAGTAAAATGCTATGAATTCTGGGATTAAAAGGATTTGGGCAGAAAAATGGGCAGACATGAAAGACAAAAAAAACCGTCAGAAGACGTTGATTTTAATTGTTTGAATCCTACCGACAAGAAGGTTGTTCCACCTCTGTAAATCTGTTTTAACAATATTAATCAGGCTTGTTTAATTTAACTCATGAAGTGAGGCCCAGCTGTGAGCCACCCCGACCCCCAGCTAATTAAAGTTTGCATTAGAGAGGTGGAAAGGTACGTCCCCAATTGGGCTCGTCTTCCAGGGGGGTTAACCGGGAAACATTCACTCTTACCTAAATTCAATTTACACCCAGAGAAGGAGCCAAAGGTGTTAAGCAACTTAATTCTGGCATAGCTGGAGGGAGTTGGGTCTGTAATATATAGAAGTAGGTCATCCCCATAGAGAGACACTCGATGACGCACCCCATCTTGGCTAATACCCCTCCATTGGCTAGAGGATCTCAACACTATAGAAAGTCACTTTATGGCCAAAGCGAACAAGAGTGGAGAAAGTGGGCAACCCTGCCTATTGTCCCTATTCAAGGGAAAATAATCAGAGTGCAAAGCATTCGTATGAACACTGGCTGTATGGGCATTATATAACATGCAAATCCAAGAAACACATTTATGACCAATTCCAAATCTCCTGACATTCTCAAATAAATACTCCCATTCCATTCTGTTAAATGCCTTCTCTGCATCCAGTGACATTATCACCTCAGGTTGAGGTACTGGGGAGGGGAAAAGATGACATTTAACAGGCAATGTATATTGGCTGACAATTGTCAGCCCATTCACAAATCCTGTTTAATCCTCCAAAATTATATTTGGGAGGCTGGGCTTCAACCAGAGCACCTGAGGCTTGGCAAGCAGCTTCACGTCTACATTCAAAACTGAGTTAGGACCATATGAACCACACCCTGTCAAGTCCTTGTCCCTCTTGAGAATCAGGGAAATAGAGGCTTGGCTGAGGTTTCGAGGCAACAACGCCCGGGATAGGGAATTATTGTCCATGTCCAATTGTAAAGGTAGAAGCTGCACCAAACACTTCTTGTAAAATTCAATTGGAAAGTCATCCGGACTGGGGGTCTTGTCCGACTGCATTAATCCAATACATTTAAAAATTTCATCAGGGTGTAACGGGGAACCCAACTGACTGCTCTTATCCACCTCGACAGTTGGGATGGGTAGATTGTCCAGAAAGTCGGACATGGCTGATTTATCTGCAAGGGGCTCCGACCTATAAAGATTGTGGGAAAAGGATTTAAAAGCCCCATTGACCTGGAGAGGGGTGGACGCCAGGTTGCCGTCTGGATTAAGTATCTGAGGGATCTCACGGGAGGCCATTAGATGTTTTAAGCTGCTGAGCGAGAAGACAACTGGCCTTCTCCCCGTACCCATAAAAAGTGCCCCTGGAGCGTTGCAGCTGACGTACTGCCCTGCTAGTAGAGTAAAGCTCAAACTGGGTCCGTAATCTTTTTCCTATTGCCAATAGGAGTAGGATTCATCGAGCACTGGTGATCCACCTCTAGAATGGAATCCACCAACCTCTGCTGCTCCAACATCATTGGCTTTAACATATATGCTCTGCAAGGTATAACCTCCACCCCTAAGAATGGCCTTAAGAGCCTCTCACAAAATGGAAGGTGAGAGTGAGTCGCACCTGTTCCACTTTATATAGTCGTCTATAGAGGCGAACAAATGATCAAGACACTTTTTATCCGCCAACAATGTTGTGTCTAATCTCCAGGTGGATGTTGGGCGGGGCTAGACTCTAGCAACAAATCAATAAAGTGCAGGGCATGGTCAGAACTAACGACTGCTGCGTACTCAGCTGCCGTCAGGGAAGGGAGAAGAACGCTGTCCAAAATGAAAAAATCAATATGGGAATAGGCATGATGGACATGTGAAACAAAAAAGAGAAGTCCCTATCGTTCGGGTGCGAAAATCACCAAGGATCCACCCCTGCATCTGAGGCATAAAAGAAGACAAAGTCCTGGCCATTGCAGATGGAACAAGAGATTCAGGATCGGAACGATCCAATCTCAGGTCCAAAACACAGTTCAGGTCACCTCCCAAAATAAGCTGACATGAGTCGAAGTTGGAGAGAGAGGCTAAAAGGGAGTTAATGCTTTCTTTTCTGTTTGGCCACTGGTGGTGGAGGAGGAGGCCGCAGGAGATCAGATAAAAGTCATGGTCAAGTCCAAGAATCACACCAACAACAATCAGTCCAGCAAGTGGCACAGGACAGCGATCAAAAAGCCCAAGTCTTATCGATTTGAATCCCTGAAAGGAGTTGCTCCCAAGTTCCTGAGAAACATGCGGTTTGCTAAAAACACAACAAAAAAGGAGCAGCTAAGGCTCAAAGCAAAAAATAAAGTGGTGATTATCATGATATGCAAACATGCAACCAATGAACACTCAGAATAGGACACAACCAATGGGCAGTCAGGACACTCAGGTGGCATCACCACAAGGGGGCATGACATAAACACTATAAAAGGGATGAGGCACTCACACCCTGCCTCTTTCCACAGAGACATCTAGAGAGTTAGACAGGGTTGATAAGCAGCATCACACCCCAGCATGTGGCTGAGAGCAATCTGGTACAGTTAGACTGAGTTACTACAGTTAGATTAGCAGAGAATCGAACTCATTTGAGAACTGTGTTAATAGTTCAATAAACACATTGAACTAATTTCAGAGACTGGAGCATCCTTTAGTTAAGACTGCATCAAGTAGCAGCCTGTGTTATCCGAAGCAGTATAACACAACAGTGATTGCTCAGAAAAGGTCTGGCGGTGTTGACGATTTAACATTTACCGTCCTTGAGGATGGCAGCCATGTGATATCTTGTATTCCAAATTGTTTATTTATAATAAAATCTAAGCTGGGACCTCAAAATAAATAAAAGGGAGTTAATAAAAGTCATATCTTCCCAATTGGGGTTATATATGTTGACCATGACAACTGGGTGTTCAACCGGAAGCCACAAATAATAACGTATTGACCATTGGGGTTGGCCATAATCTGAGAGGAGGAAAATTGAACTCTTTTTAAAAATTAGAATCATTGTACCCCTGGCCCTGCCATCAAAACCAGAATGGAAAACCTAGCCCAACCCACCCCTTGCACAACCTGGTCTGACCCCTGAAACACGTGAGCCCCCTGTGAGAAAATAATGTCACAGTTTAAGCTCTTACGATGGGCAAATCCCCTCAATTCTTTTATTGGGCCTTTCAAAACTCTAAAATTCCATGTGACCAAATGAGCTGGAGGTCCCCCACCATGCCTCACACCATTCCCACCAAGAGAGGTCAACCAAGGGACACTGAAAAGATAAAGCATGGGTGGCGCAGTGGTTAGCACTGCTGCCTCACGGCACCGAGGATCCGGTTCGATCCCGGCCCCGGGTCACTGTCCGTGTGGAGTTTGCACATTCTCCCTGTGTCTGCGTGGGTCTCACAACCCAAAAGTTCCACAGGATAGGTGGATTGGCCATGCTAAATTGCGGGGACCACTTCGCTAGCAAATTAAAGTTGACTGGTGAACGGGAATGAGGTGGGAGGAGGAGCCATGGCTGGCCGAGCCTGTGTGGACAGGTCTCGGTGTGCTTAGGAGGTGTGAATGGGGGGATGGGGAGTATGCAGAGAGGAGCGGTTTTGAGAGGATTTTGTTGGTGGATTTCTGGGAGGGGGGTGGGGGGGCATAGCTGGCTGACGGGGACTAGGACTCACTTGTGGAAAGGGGCCAGAGGCCACGGGTCATGGCTGATAGGAGGGGGAGAGCTGTGTGAGACCCCCCAGTCCAATTGGTAACGTGGAACGTGCGGGGGTTGGGTGGACGGGTGAAGCGGGCGAGAGTTATCTCGCATTTGAAGAGCTTGAGAGCTGATGTGGTGCTGCTGCAGGAGACCCATTGAGGGTGAAGGAATAGGTTAGGCTTAAGGATTGCGGAGGGGGGGGTAGCGGTATGAGTGGGTAAGAGAGTTAGGTTTCGGATGGAAAAGATGGTGGCAGATCGGGGGGCAGAAATGTTATAGTAACGGGTGCTTTTGAGGGAAGGTTGGTGATGTTGGTTATCGTGTATATGTAGAGTTTATGAAGATGATGTTGGCTGCCATACCAAATCGGGACACGCATCAGTTAACTGTAGGTGGGGATTTAAATACCTATTGCATCCGAAGATGGATTGATCTAAGCCGTGCTCGTTGACCTCTTTCGGGTGGGGCGGGGGGATAGACGAGGGTATTGGCAGCGCTTATGAAAGAGATGGGAGGAGCAGACGTGAGGCAGTTCTTACATCCAGGGGGCAGAAAATATTCTTTTTTTCACCAGTGTGTAATGTGCACTAGAAGATTGACTTCTTTATTATGGGGAGGTGGTTGTTCTATGGGCTGAGGAAAGAGGAATACTCGGCGATTGTCATTTCGGATCATGCTCCGCAATTGGTGGATGTGATCCTGGAGAAGAGGCCTGCACAGAGGCCAGCGTGGAGGTCATGTCAAACTGCGTCGGTAGTTCCTTTCCACTGACTAAAAGCTCCGGAGTGGATATGGGGCTGCTTGCAGAGTTTTTGTGCGAGGATAGCAAAAGGTGATTGACGATTATGTGGGGTTTAATAAGAATGGGGAGGTCTCGCTGTTGGTGATTTTGAGTTGGTGAAGAGAGGGGGAGGGGGAGAGATCATTTTGTATAAGGTGCAGGCGGATAGTGAGACAAGAGAGGAGTGGCAGCGGCTGATAGATTACATTTTGGAGATCGAGGGAAGTACGTTGAGGATCCCACTCCGGAGCTTTTAGTCAGTGGAAAGGAGCTGCCGACGCAATTTGACATTTTATCGACAGGGAAAATGGTACGCCGGTTGAAGCGGGCAAAAGGGGTGGTGTACAAGTACGGGGAGGAGGCCAATCGCCTGCTGGCGGGACACCTCCGCCGTCAGGTGGCCTCACGAGATTGTTCAAGTCTGGGATATGCCAAAGGGGCTGGTGATGGCGCCTGAGTGGATGAACAGGGCATTTGAGGAGTTTTATAAGAGGTTGTATAGGTTGGAGCCTCCGGGGGATGAGTTGGATATGAGGGAGATTTGGAGGGGCTGGAGTGTCCTAAAATGGAAGAGGAGGCGAAGGCAGGATTAGAGGAGCCAGTGGGGATTGAGGAGGTTCAGTCGGCAATAAGGAAGATATAAACGGGTAAAGTACTGGGGCCAGATGGGTTCCCGGTAGAATTCTATAAGAAGTTTTGGATAGGCTGGCGCTGCTGTAGGTGGAGATGTTTGAGGATGCAGTGGCTGAAAGGGTTCTCCCAGAGACACTGGGACAGGCATCTATTTCACTGTTAAAAAAGGATAAGCACCTGGTGGAGTGTGAGTCGTATCTCTTGAATGTGATTCTTGTCAAAGTGCTGGCGCTTAGGTTGGTGGAGGTTTCTGCAGGTTATTGGGGAGGATCAGACAGGGTTTGTAAAGCGTAGGCAGTTGTCCTCGAATGTGTGGCGCTTGTTAAATGTGGTGCTCTCCCCATCAAAGTGGGGGGGGGGGGGGTGAGAGATTGAGGTGGTGGTGGTGCTGGATGCAGAGAAGGCGTTTGATTGAGAAGAGGGGAGTTATTTGTTTGCGGTGTTGGAGCGGTTAGGGATTGGGCCTAAGTTTGTGGTGTGGGTCAAATTGTTATATAAGGAACCAAAGGTGTGTGTTCATACAAATGAGGTGAACTTGGGTTGTTTTCAGCTGCAGAGGGGAACGAAACGGGGGGTGTCCCATGTTAGCAAAAGTGAAAATGCTGTAAAATCTCAGCAGGTCTGGGAGATAAAAGAGCTAACGTTCAAATCCATATGACCCTTTGTCAGGAGGGTGTCCCATGTTCCCCCTTTTGTTTGCGCTGGTGATAGAGCCCTTGGCTATTGCGCTGAGGAGCTTTGATAAGTGGAGGGGGATAGTAAGGGTGGGGGTAGGAAGGGGAGATGTGGAGCATGTCCCCGTATGCTGACAACCTTTTCTGTATATATCTAACCCAGGTCCCACAGTGAGAGATATAATGGGGTTCCTCAGGAGATTTGGGGCTTTTTCAGGATATAAATTTAATTTGGAGAAGAGCGAGTGCTTTTTGTTTTCCTATCCGGGAATGGGAGCTGGCCTGGAGTGTTTGCCGTTTCATTTGACAACTACTCATTTCAGGTACCTGGGGGTGCAGGTGGCTCGGGACTGGGTCCAGCTTCGTAAATTGAATTTTACCAGCCTAGTTGATAGGGTTAAGGCAGATTTGTTGAACATCCTCCCCCTGTCATTGGCAGGCCGGGTGCAGGCGGTAAAGATTAATGTCTTGTTGCTGTTTCCGTTTTTATTGCAGTACTTGCTGGTCTTTTTGCCGAAGGCATTTTTTATGGGGGCGAATGGTTGATTTCATCATTTGTGTGGGTGGGTAAGACGAAGAGGATTCGGAAGCCGGTGCTTCAGAGAGCACAACAGTTCAGGGATTTGGCTCTTCTGAATCTGATGTTTTACTATTCGATGGCAGACGACGAGAAAGTGCAGGCCTGGGGTAGGGAGCGGGAGGCAACGTGGGTGAGGATGGAGGCAGGCTCTTGCAGGGGGTTGGGGTTGGGGGCGCTGGCAATAGCTTTGCTCCTGTTTACCCTGGGAAATACTCGGGTAGTCCGGGGGTGGTAGCCCCGCTGAAAATTTGAAGGCAATTTCGGCAGCATTTTCAGTTAGGGGCGGGGTCGAAGCTCATGCCAGTTGGAGAGAATGTGTTTGAACTGGCGAGACTGGATGCTGGGTTTTGGAGACAGGAGGAGCGGGAGGTGATGGAAATGAAGGACCTATTTTTGGAAGGGCGGTGTGCGTGTTTGGAGAAGTTGATGGAGAAGTTTGATATTCCGTGGGGGGAGGTCTTTCGGTATATGCAGGTGCGGGACTTTGCAAGGAAGGTTTTCCTGATTGTTCTGGTGACATTTCCCTCCTCGTTGTTGGAGGGGGTGTGGTCGGTGATGGGGTTGGAAAGGGGTGGTCATCTCGATATATGGGAGGATTTTGGAGGAGGATTTGGTGTCACTGGAAGATGTTAAGGCCAAGTGGGAGGAGGAGCTGGGGTGGCATTGGAGGAGGGTTTGTTTTGTGAGGTGTCGCGGAGGATGAATGCTTCAACTTTGTGTGAGAGTCTGGGGTTAATACGCTAAAGGTGGTACACAGGGCTCGCTGACAAGGTCGAGGATGAGCCAGTTATTTGAGAGGCCTAGAATGCTTCAGCAAATCTTATGAGACAATTTTTATGTTGTCTGTGTTTGTCTAAACTATCTTAATAATGTTGGATGTCATTGAACGCACACAAGCTTTTAAACTAAATCTAGAGAGCGGTTTGGGAGAGGCTGGCCAACCATGTACATATGTTCTGGTCCTGCCTAAAGTTGGAGAAATTTAAAGGATCTTTTTTCAGCACCATGTCGGCGATGCTGCAGCTGCATTTGGAACCCAGTGCCTTGGGGGCCATATTTGGGGTGTTGGACTTGTCGGAGCTGTAGACGGGAGCGGAGCAGATGTTTTAGCCTTCGCCTCGCTGAATGCTCGCAGGCGAGTCCTGTTAGGGTGGAGGTCAGCCTTTCCGCCCTGTGCCTCGGTGTGGCTTGGGGACCTGATCGAGTTCCTGTATTTGGAGAAGGTTAAGTTTACCTTGAGGGGGACAAAGTAGGGGTTCCATAAGAGATGGGGTCTGTTTATTCTTCATTTTAAAGAGTTGGATAATGTCAGCTGCTAGGAGGAGTGTGGGGAGGGATGAGGGTCTATTCTTTGAGTTATTGGGGTGTTGGTTGGGGGGTTATTATCCTTGTTTTGCATTGTTTTGATTTTTTTATGTATAAAATATAAAAAAACGGAATAAAAATATTTTCAAAAAGAATTTATTTTGGTTAAATCGCGCCCAGATTAATATTTGTATACTCAATTTACAACATTGCATGTCAAATGTTACTTTTTGTCACATGACAGCAACATCAATCTAAGTTGCATTTTTCTTTCGAAGCACATGGACAGTAATCTGATTCAAAGCTTATTAACACAATATTGTTTTATTTTGTTTCAGTACACAGAGGATCAGGCTAGGAAACTTGGTGTGGTGGGATGGGTTAGAAACACTAGAAGCGGAACGGTAGAGGGACAAGTGCAGGGTAAAGAAGAACTTGTAAATTCAATGTAAGTGATTCATGCTATTTATACTTCTTTTTCAAAAGTTAATAAAATATGAGATATTGAATAATATAAGTGTAAAAGTCAAAAATTATTCTTTGTGCCTAGAATGTTTCAGCAAATCTTATGAGTGAATTTTTAAGTTGTCTGTGTTTGTCTAAACTATCTTAAGAATGTTGACAGTCATTGAACGCTAATAAGTTTTAAAAATAAATCTACAAGTTTTCCTGTGTTAAAAGTCAGTTGTAGGCTTATGTGGTAGAATTACTTGACTTTTGCGTGTTTAATATTATTAAAATGAAATATAAAACCAAAACAACAAAACATAAATGTGGAATATATTGGCCCTTCCTTTAAGGTTAGTGAAGCAATTATCACAAACAGTAAATGCAAGAAACCTTCCTTCCCTACTGAAATAAATTTCAAAGCCTTTTGGGAATATAAGAGATATTTGGATTTCTGAGAATGGCATGACCTGTAAAGGATGGTGCAGTCAAACCATTCTGGTTACATTTGGGGAAAATACATCATAACAAAACCCTAAGAATTAGAGGGAGACCAAACCCAAATGTGATAAAAGTTTTCTCACTGCGATATCTTCATTGCTTTCCTTCCTCAGCCTCTGCACCAAACAACTTCTCATTGATGGTCATTACAACCTCTACTCAACTCATTCTCTCTCTCTACTAAGTTCACAACCTTCTCATCCTCCCTCAATCTGTCCCTCCATGAAAACTCTTCCACACGCATTACGCTCGCGTCATTGACCTTGACATCTCGTTTGGCCTTGTTCACCCTGTCGCATCAATCGCAGATAAGGCCATCCCCTATCATTTCCTTGCTTTGCTCTCCACTTACATCCCTCTTCCATGCCCCTACCTAACCAAAACTTTGTAGCATTGAAAAAGTAAAGTCTGACACCAAGTGGAACCCAACCGAATGTAAGAATTCAAAGATCAGGTGGCGCTTCAAACCTATCAAATTTTAAATGTGTGTTGGCATACAACCAGTCTTTAAGATAAATAAAAATGTTAATTCAAGTACTGGTGCACATCAAGTAACAGAATAAACTCAATTACAACATGCAGCTCTTCTTTATGAACCTTGTGGGGGGAGTTGGGCGGTGATTGTCTGGTGGGGTCACTGTGTCTCCATGGGAGAGCTGCCTGTCTTTTACCAGAAACTGATCACGATCTGGAACATGGTTTCTTCAGCCGAAGTGCTCTCCCATCAGGATCGGAAGCTATCAACTAGCATCCACTGCTCAAGAATCTGCACCTCCATCAGTACAGATTCATATGACTGGTGGAGGAGAGGGCTATGACTGCCAAGGTGACCATGGTTGGGAAGGCACTGGATGATGGCGGAAGCTGGACTTTGCTCTAAGAGCTGGCATGATACATGCACTTGCATGGCATCAAGCTCATGCCCAAAGACATTGAGAATCTTAAAATTTAATGCTCTGCCCTGACTTACTCAAGGTGTTGCGGTGGCTCAGCTGTGTGCACTGCCTCTGCCTGAGCTGATCTTTGTTTGGATAAAATTTCCCATTGGTGCAAGGCTGCAAAACTTTCCACCGGTGCCTTGGTCCCACAACCTAAACATTCTTAGAACTTCCCTTTCTACCCTCCCATTCTGAGTGCAACAATTTCCTATGCGGACTGTTGTTGCACAACCTTCACTTCCTTCTTCCTTGCCCTTGTAGGTTGTCTGGGGACTCCGTGGCATTCCGTCCTGTCATTCAGAGGATGGTGGGAGAGTCTTTTTGTTGGAGTCCTTCCTTATACTAACTGGGATTTGGTCTAGATGGTTCTGCATTTAACAGTCCTGTGCAATTGACGGTTGAGCCGATTCAAGGACTCCTGTCTCGCCTGTAGTTTGATCCTGTGTCTGTGACACTTCCTGACTAAAACTGACTGAGACGAGCTGTTCACTGACCCTTGAACTGTTCTGTGAGACCTATCAAAACACAGCAAGTGACTTCCACCCTGGTTACCAGACAGGAAATAATGTAACAGCACTGGAATAACGTGTCCCTTAAATATTACAATGTCCATAGACTGTGAACTTAAGCATCCAGCTGATACAATAAATTGAATTCATAACTGATTACAGCCCCTCTTTCAATATCTGAAAGAGGGCTGGTCCCCAATTTCTGGATGGACTTCAGTCTCACGTTCCTGAGCTTTGGCTACCTAGTGCTGAGGAGAACAGGCCAATAGGGAGGCCTCTTATGGCACTACTCCTTCACCTGGGAAGGTGACCGTTACCAGGCCCAGGTAGTAGTAGGAACTTGTTTGGCCTGACCGCCGCTTGCCTTTTTTTTCGTGGCTATGTCTGCACCCGGGTATCGCTGGAAAAGGATTGCGCAGTGAATGCTGGTAACCTTGATGTCTTCTGCAATCCATGAGCATGGGGGAGCAGAAGTGCATCGTCATCCCTGAAAATGTCACCTACATTTGATTAGCTTCTTTTTTTAGGTAAATACAGGATATTACTAATATACTGTATCAAAGGTGGTATCGTGCCTCTTTATTGGCTGATATTCTGATTGAATCAGAGGGAAAGACGGAAATTATAGTTGTTGGGTGAGGAGGTACATGCCTGTAACGTGTATCTCTCTGCAAATGAATGTTTGTAAAAGTGTGCAGAGATTGGCTCGAGTACTATATTTCAGCATCTGTCTATCTGGAATATAACAGGCACTCTGGCATTGTCTGCCAGCTTTCCAGTACATCAAACATTTGCTTGTGTACCCCTCTTCTGTACCTGTCATGTCCTCTTCTGACTCCTCTGCAACAGAACATGTGCACAACCTTGTATACTGGCAGCTGACTCCTGTGATATCCTTTTTCCTCTTGTCCTGACTCCTGCACATCTGTGCCTGGTAACTCCACTCATACAGACATCTTCTCAATCCCATCCTCTAAATTTTGCGTGCTGGTCAGAGCGTAAGATCAATTTAAAATGTCTTTTCACTTACTGATTTCTTCTTCTTTTGACTGGGAGGATTCTTTTTTTTTGCATTTGAAATGAGAAAGGGACAAGGGTTGGGAGCAGTGAAGGGAGAGGTGAAAGTGCAGCTCATGAAGTAGAAGAAAATATAGGATGGGAGAAAATTGGCAACAGAAGAGGAGGATTAGGAATGGAGAGACCTGAGGGTGACACAGCGATGCAGTGGTTAGCACTGCTACCTCACGGCACCGAGAACCTGGATTCGAACCCGGCTCTGCGTCACTGTCCATGTGGAGTTTGCACATTCTCCCTGTGTCTGCGTGGGTCTCACCCCCACAACCCAAAGATGTGCAGGGTAGGTGGATTGGCCACGCTAAATTGCCCCTTAATTGGAAAAAAAAAGAGATTTGGGTACTTTCAATTTAAAAAGAGAATGGCGAGGCCCTCATCATTGCCTCTCCTGTGCCGTCAGTCATGACCCTTCTCATGATGGGCAGCAATGCCTCCTCCATGGGGTTAGAATGCCTTTCTTCAGTTTCTTTCTTCTGCCTGCAGTTATGTGCCACTTTCTACTGAAAGAGACAGGAAAGTCTGTCAGTGAATGTTCTGAAATATTTCTGGGTGTCATGGTTGAATGTGGCCAGAATGTGTGAGTGGTGGGTGTGGGGCATATATCAGCTCTCAATATTTGAGGGTGGGATAACAAATGGAAGGGTTGAGTACTGATTGATGTCGGTAGGTGGGTGATGGGGTGCAGTGAATTGAGCAGTTGGTTGTTGTTATAGCCCACATAGAACATAGAACAGTACAGCACAGAACAGGCCCTTCGGCCCTCAATGTTGTGCCGAGCCATGATCACCCTACTCAAACCCACGTATCCACCCTATACCCGTAACCCAACAACCCCCCCCCCTTAACCTTACTTTTATTAGGACACTACGGGCAATTTAGCATGGCCAATCCACCTAACCCGCACATCTTTGGACTGTGGGAGGAAACCGGAGCACGCGGAGGAAACCCACGCACACAGGGGGAGGACGTGCAGACTCCACACAGACAGTGACCCAGCCGGGAATCGAACCTGGGACCCTGGAGCTGTGAAGCATTTATGCTAACCACCATGCTACCCTGCTGCCATGAGACCTATGGGGCTGGAACAATCAGTCTCCCCGTGAGTCTCACCAAATATGTGCTCCCCGGGGAGCCCGAGATCATTCATGATTAAGATCAGTATAAAGTCAGCCAAGTATGGAACCAACAGCAGCCCCGGCTGATATCTGATGTATATTGTAAATATAATTGCTTTGCAATAAACCAATTTTTCTCTTTACCAACTCAGTCTTCACTCATTTGTGGCCTACTAAAGCTGGGCTAGCAGTGCAGTTGGTAGGTTTTGCTTTTTGAGAATTGAACTAATTCTCCTTAATGACAGGTAATAAATAGATCAATAACTTCCTCCTGCACTATATCCCTGCTTTTTGGAGGCACATTCCTGGCAAAACCTCTGCTGCTACTTTATCCAGCTGCCTGCTTAGCATATGCCCAGTGGATGTCCTGCCCTGCTGGCTGCTGTGGAAACAGGATGGATGTCTCTCCTTCTCTCCATCTCTTGCGCTCATGCCTCTAGTGCTTTTTAAGAAACCTTGGTGCATCTATCTCCCCATGTTCAACCATTGCACAAAATATCACAGCACAGATTCAGTTTTCAAACAATTCCTATCAATGATTTTTTTTGCAGGATGATGCACCTTCCTTGAAGCGATACAGGCTGGCTCTAAGTAACACTAGCCACTCACGATATCGGGCTCCTGCTGATTGTGTAGCCAATGAACAGCAAGGTTATCATTGACTGAATGCAGCAAATCATGCAAAACAGCAAGCACCATTAATTTAGCATGCTGTCTGTTAGGCAATGTGTTTTAATCACAGACCACAAACTCTAACCTTGTTTCTGGAGGTTATCCAAACTAACCACATATGGGTTATTGTGGTTTCATTAAAATCATTAAATTGAATTGGGTGATTTTTGTTTTTGAATTTATTGTTAGAAAATTGCACCTGATTGCCACATTTGAGCATTGTACTATTTATTCTGTCCTCTAGAGGTCGCTGAAATTCTGTGGTTATCTGACCATGATGATGCTGGTGTTTTTTTTGCCGTTTTCCCTAGTGTTCCTGGCATTGACGCATGCTTGGGTCCATTTCAATAAATGGCAATACTTTGATCAAGTTAGTGTTATTAATTTAATTGAATTTGATTTATTGTCACTTGCACCAAGGTACAGTGAAAATATTGTATTAATTGTGTGGGGCCTAGAAGCTGTGTAATGGTAAACCATTTCATTAGGTAAGTGGAACCAGAACTTTGCCTCAACTAACTTTGCTTGCTGATCTGTGAATACTGTGGCCCTCCCCTGATGTTGGCTGAGATCATACAGTTTAACTCACTTGGCTCGACAGCTGGTCCGTGATGCAGAGCCTGGCCAGCAATGCAGTTCAATTCCCATACCGGCTGAAGTTATTCATGAAGGTCCTGTGTTCTCAACCTTGTCCCTCGCCTGAGGTGTGGTGATCCTCAGGTCAAATTACCATCAGTCAGCTCTCCCCCTTCAAAAAGGAAAACAGTCTGTGGTCACCTGGGACTATGGCGACTTTGCCTTTACTGTGGCCCTCCCCTCATGTTGGCTGAGATCATGCAGTTTAGTACAGACTTGGATGAAACCTTCAATCTTACTGGTCTGTATGACTTAGAGACGCAGAGCATATTTATTCACCAAGCCTTCAAGTTATTATTTTTATTATTTTGTTGAAGGCTGGGGCCAGCCTTTCCTGTTGCATGCAATCTAATCCTTCAAGGGCATCAAGTTTAAGAATTTTGCTTCTTTACCCAACTTATGCCAATTAATAGATATTTAATGAATTTAATTCTGAATTTCTAAACATTAAAAAGAGTGCACGGGGTCACATGATACGAGTAAGTGAGTAGCTGCTCTGACCTGGGCTTTGGCGCCACCCGCTTCTAATCCGTTGTTCATCCGGATTGTCCTTGAGTTAATATTTCCTGCAATCTAATGCAGCTTGAAGTGGTACACAGAGCACACCTAACTGGAACCCAAATAAACAGGTTCCTTCCGGAGGTGGAAGACAAATGTGAACGGTGCCAGGGAGGCCCGGCCAACCACGCCACATGTTCTGATCATGCCCCAGACTTGTCAGGTTCTAGATAGCCTTCTTCAAGGCAATGTCCAATGTTGTGGAGATGAGGTTGGAGCCATGCCCAAAAGTGGCAGTCTTCGGGGTATCAGACCAACCTGAACTCTCTATGGGGAGGGGGGCTGACGTCCTAGCCTTTACCTCCCTAATGGCCCGCCGAAAAATCCTGCTCGGCTGGTGATCAGCAGCACCACCCAAAGCTGCAGACTGACTGGCTGACCTGTTGGAATTTCTCCAACTAGAGAAAATCAAATTCAACCATCAGGGGTCGGAAGAGGGCTTCCACAAGACCTGGAGGCCATTCACCAACTTGTTCCAGGACCTGTTTGTAGCCAACAGCCAATAGAGCAAAGGAGAGGGGGGCAACAGAGAGGCCACAAGCACCAACGAAAGCGGAGAAGGAGGGGAGGGGGTAGAAAATAGGGAGGCACATTCGCAGATCACACCCTGTGCATCCCCCACTTCCCGACTGAAAGTTTGTAAATACGGGCAGCCGACTAGGATTGATTTATCATTATGTAATACATGTGTCCCAAATGACCCTGCTATGTATGATAATGAAAAGCAATAAAGAAAATATTCTTTACAGCAGAAAACAGGGGGAAGGGGTCAGGGGGATAAGGGGGATTGGATTTTGGGGGTTATTTCTAATGTTTGGCTTTTGTAAATTGTACTTGGCTTGTACAGATTTGTTCATTTTTTATTGTATAAATGAAAAACATTTAAAAAGAAATATTTCCTGTTATGTCCCTGGACGATTTTGGGATTAGTATTGGTAAGAAAATGCTGAAAAACATCAAGAAATCTGTCGATAAAAGGGTGCAGCTGGATTCAGTGGGGGTGGAGATGCCCTTTCAATATGGTGGCCTGATCCTCGGGAGGTCTCTCGCCCCCACGTTCTCCTATGTTCTCTTCGAAATGGTGAAAATGATGACTGCTGACATTCTCCGAGTGATTGACCAAAGGCTCAGTGTGTACAAAATCTGGAGGCTAATGAGACCGAGTTACAAAGCATCATTAAGAGGCTTGCTGAAAAGGAGGAGAATCCTGCAAGTTGAAAATGATGCTTCCTCTTTGGAGGCTAGAACTCAATCCTTGGAAACCGGTTGAGTGACGTAGCGAAGGTCCTGGAGGACTTGGGGAACTGAGGTCGGAGAGAGAATATCTGAATAATCGGTCTGTCAGAAGGTGTGGAGGGTAGGACCCCTGTTAAGTTCTTCGAGGACTGGCAGCAACGTTTTTTTTTGTTGCAAATTTAGAGTAGCCAATTTTTTTTTTCAATTAAGGGGCAATTTAGCGCGACCAATCCACCTAACCACACAGACGTGGGGAGAACGTGCAAACTCCACATGGACAGTGACCCAGGGCCGGGATTCGAACCCGCATCCTCAGCTCCGCAGTCCCAGTGCTAACCACTACACCACATGTCTCCCGAGCAACATTTTCTGAAGCTGGATGTGAAGGCTGAGCATTTCAAATTAGAAAAGGTGCATCGTATCCTGCCTTTGAGGCCAAGGGATGGTTTTCATCCTAGGACCTTAATCATTTGCTTTCACAACCTTAAAGATCATCAGAAGGTCCTGGAGACGGCACAGTGAGGTGGGGCCTGGCTCCATAAGGGAGTGAGGATTTCTTTCTTCCAGGACCTCTCGACGGCAGCGCAGGCCGAGTTTCAGAGCTTCGTTGAAGTTCAAAGCCAACTCAGGGCTGTTGGAGTGAATTATGCTATGCTTTATCCTGCGACCCTGAAAATTTATCCAACAATTCCGTCAAGCCGTTCAATAATCAAACTACTATTTTGGCCTTCATTCTATCCATAAGGGGCAAGGAAATGGGTTGATGTTTACTGCTCGGACTAACTCGAGCTCGAATCCGGACACTTTCCCTATCATGGCATTGTTGTCTGATCTTATTACCTGTATCCTGTCAAAGGGAGTTGCCAAATATGTGCACTGATTGATTGCCTTCTGCTTCTCCTGTAATGTTTCAGGTATTCGTATTAGTATTATTACTATTCAGTTATCATATTTTCTCGTCTTAGTCATGGTAGACATGCCGGATGGTTATTATCCATTGTTTTTCTTCTATTATTCGAGTGTTAATCATGGCAGAATCGAATGACACTATTGTCGGTGGCAGTGGATACCGGTCCATGGGTGGGTCTAAAATGTGGGAAGGACATTCAATTCCTTTTCCCTTGTTGGCCTTTCTTTTCTTCTCCTCATTCTGGAGAAGGTATCCAGATGGGATTGATGATATGGCCATGGGGGTTAATCCTACAGGTCCTCAGCCTTAATGAGGAATGTCCCTTTAGATCTATTGTGGTCATGATTTTTTCTTGTTTCTTTTTGGTTATTATCGGAGGGCTTCTGTGTTGTTGACTCTATCCTACTTTGGTACAGAAAAGGTCTATCCATGAAAGGAACAGTTTGGGGATACTCTGGTGTAAAGTGAGTTGGAGGAGGGGGTGTAATGGCGCACACCTGATTGTGACACAAAACCCAGTCTTATTCTTCTCTGTGGCTTAATTAATGGGGCCTTTTATCTGAAATTTGCTCATGGAATGTGTGGGACATTTGTCACCCTGTGAAAAGGAAAAAGATTCTTTCCTTTCTTATGATGGAAAGGGTAGACATAGCCTTTCTACAAGAAACTCACCTGGATGACAAGGAACATTTAAAATTGAAGCGAGAGTGGATGGGGCTGATTTTCTTAGCATGTTTTTTGACAAGCAATAGGGGAATGGCAATCCTTATTAATAAGAAGTCCCTTTTAAGGTTGAAACTTGTACCGCGGACAAGGGCGGTAGATATGTGATTATTCAAGGCGCGGTGCATGGGGACATTGCTTCTTTGAATGTTAATGGATATCTGGGTACCTTGGCACTGCCATCCTCTGGTAGTGCCACCTGCGAACACTGGCAGGGGAGAACCCAGGGTGCTCCCCTGCCTAGATACCAACCACCCGAGGGTCTCCGATCACCTTGATGATACCCCCACCCGAGTGCCATTCCACCTGGCCCCTGTTTGTGGAGACCAGTGCTAAACGATGCCTGACTGGGGTCTCTTTGGTGAAGCCATTCGATCTCGCGAGCTGGTTAGATCTGATGTTGGAACAGTTCACTTAACTCTGCAAGTCTGGGTCCCGTTCATTGTGGGCGGGATCCAGGTCATGACGTCTTGTGAGGCATAATGACCGTCAGGAATCCCGGAAGAGGCCTCTCACAGGATCTACTGTCCATGTCCTGTCCTGGTTTTGGCAGAATGCAGCCAGTAACCGTGCCCAGGATAACATGGGATTATGCCAGTTTAAAGTTAGGTTTGCAGTAAGATGAAGGAGATCCATTTCAAGATACTACACCATACTCCTATTGCATCTAATCTTAGACACAGGTTTGATCCTGCTTTATCCCTGATGTACTTAAAATGCTAAATAGTCGAGGACATCTATATGCATTGTCTGTCAGCATGTGTCAAGATTCAATTCTATTGGTCAGGCGTGGTCAGGGAACTGGAGAGGATTTTTGAGAGAGCCTTCGAGTCTAATCTTGTATTTCTGATTCTGGGTCTCCTGGGTAGGGGAATCACAGGTTCTGATGAAAAAAGACTATATAATATCCTGACCGTTGCTGCTCGTAAGAATATCCTATGCTGCTGGAGTAGTGACAAATATCTCTCCATACAAAACTGGCATAGGCTGAATATGTAACCTATAATGTTCTTGTCGGATGGCCTGACTTATATTACAAGAACACTTGTAGCTAAAGCTATAAACAATTTATTAACATTAACTGTGGGCAACTATATACAAGACAACAGATGAATAACAGTATGAACACGCACAAGCAACCTCTCCCCTGTTTTCCAGTCAGCCTGAGGTCACCTGACTCTAACATTCACTTATATACCAGTGAGACGCCTATTGGTCAGTCGGTGAATTACAACACATTCATGATATCATGACAGAGCCCATTCCCATAGAACCTTTGAAATCTGTTCTCCGTTCTACATCCAAAGTGTGTCATAAAGTATGGAACCCCCTACCTTGAATTTACAGGCTCCACTTTGGTTGTCTTGCTTTTGCTAAACTTTCCATGAGCGAATTTATTTTAGTACAACTTGGTTTAATCCATTTCAGATTGTTAGTCTGAACTGTGATACTTTGGGATGTGCGACCTGTATTGTTATCCTCCTGTATTAATATTATATTGCCCTCTTTTCCCCACACACTGTGGTATCTCATGGTTGGATTGATCCGGCAGTTAAGCTAGGAGCTCTGATCCCTGAACTGACCTGCTCCGAATCTATTCTGTAAGGTTTTGCGTGCATTTTTGCTGGTAATCGCTCCTGTTCTGTCTGTACCCGTTTTGCATCAATGTTACTGTTATTTGTTGTGATTAATGTTATGATAAATGGGGAAAAAAAACTAATGAAAAATATGTTTAAAAAGAGACAGTGCATGTCCATCATCTGTCAAGCCAAGAGAGAGGGTGAAGAGTCAGGGTGAAATCGAACTTACTTCTACTGTGCTTCACATCTGGTTCCAGCTAGAACTGACACTTACATAAATAGAAGCTCCGAAGAATGCAGAGGCAGTGGCATTTGACTTTAACATTTTTAAATTCCAACCCATTTACCATCCTCGTGGACACTGCTCCAGCCCTCTGCTGATACTATATAGACAGTCACATCTATATTTGCGGTTGCCTCTGGTCACCACTCTGCACCTTCCCATACTAACACCCCATACTTATGGAAAAATGTCAGAGTTTTAACATGGTGCTGCAACACGTTCCCAATCTACATCCATTTCAATTTTCCAAATTATGACTAATAGTTATCAAATGTCAGTCAAATTTAATTTAGTCTCTGCATATAATTCAATTTGTAGTTATTCACAAAACAAGTTCAACAGATTAACATGCACCTATCAGCAACAAATGGTATTCAATATTCAGTACAAAATGCACTTGATAAAATGTATATTTCATTCTAGATGATGGTGTTAATGTACCATGAAATGACACAAAAAATGGAGAGGTGACAGTTGTTGTGTTAATGTAAGATCAAAGAACAAAAAAGCCTAAAGTTCAGAAGAGCAATCTACCCATGTCTATTTGGGAGTAAATATGTGGACAGACACATTCCTGCTGGGAAACAATTTCAAAGTTGAAATCCCATTAAAATTGAATAAACAATTCTCACCTGGGCAAGGGAGATCAGAAACATTTTGTTGAGTCACAATCCTGAATTGCTCAAATACTTCTGCAAACCTGCTTAAAGCAACTCTAGTTGCAGGTATTAAGGGTGGGATTTAACACCTGCATTGCGCCCGGTGTGGATCCAGGCACGCCGAATAAATTGTGGGTGTGGCCGAAATTGGGATCCGCGCCAGGCACGGTTCTGTTTGCGATCTAACCGACCAACTCCTGGTGGTGTATTCTGGACCCTGCCCAGACGTGACGAGACACCAATTGAGATCAATTAAGAGCAATTTCCATCTCATTAGCAAGATGGAGACCCAAACTAACAGCCTCTTGGGAACTAAGCAGCTCCCCAGCAAGAGCTCATGCGGGCACCATTTATATTCCTTTTTAAAAACGGGAAGCTGAGATGCTAGTTGCTGAGGAGGCGAGTAGCCATTTCTATTCCGCGGCATGCAGCGCCATATTGCTCGGGTAACTCCTCAGGGGGGTTGGGGGTCTGGATACTATGGATTGGGGGTCTAATCGTGATGGACTTGGTGTCTGCAGGGACTACAGGCCATCCTCCAATATTGTGCATACGCATACAGGGGCAACTACAGCTGCTGCCTGTCTGTCCTACCAAACATTTCCAGGACAGAGTCCTGTTCATGGTTATATGCTGAAGGTCACTTTAACTCGCTCCAGCTGTGAGCAGCCTCTAGCTGCGCAGCTGAAGGCTTATGCTAACAAGAAATTGGCCTTATCAATTATGTGAGCACTTCACAGTTCCCAAGTGCATTACCATGGGTTCCATGTCTCAGACGCGTGTTATTGCCCAGCATTCCAATTGAACTTTGAGACCTGGACATTTTGCCTGAACCTTAGGGGCGTCAACACCACAGAGGCAGCAGCCAACAAGTAAACACCAAAGTGCTGGGCTGCAGCACTGGGGATATCCCTATAACTAGAAGGTGAGGGTGTAGATCAGGGGAGGGTTTCTGGGCATGGTCTTCCCAGTATTCTTGGCAGGGGTCTGGGTTCTAGGGGCTCCTGCTATAGCCAGGGGTGCGTCTGCAGAACGGGGTTCTCCAGCACAACTGGCTCGATGGATAGCACTCTGAGAGAAGACAGGACACGTAAAGGTGAGGGGCGCTCGAGGGATATGAGGGTCCAGGGTGGAAGCCCTAATGATCGTTGGTCTCCTTCCTCCTCCAATTCCTTACAGCAGCCAAGATGGATGGTGTTGTTGAGCCTGCAGCGCAGCCCTTGCAGTTCTGGTGGCAGCCCAGGCAGCCACACGTCAGAGAAGGTGGCAGCAGCGTCAACGCAGGCTGGAGGCAGCACCCCAACCATAGGGGGCCACCGCACACCCTGCAAACCCGGCCACCAATCGGTCCGAGGAGGGACCGAGAGGGGGAACGCCACCAATGGCACAAGGTGTACAGGTGTCATTGGTCGTATGAAGAGATGACGGACAGCATGTGCCGCAGGAGACTACGTCTCAACAAGGAGATGGTACGGCTCCTGTACCATGTCCTGGCGGACTTGACATCCCGTGGAGGATGGGGCCACCCGTGCCTGGTGGCCAATAAGATCACTGCAGCCCTGAACTTCTGTGCAATGGGTTAATTGCAGTGGGGACTTGTGTGGCATTTCACAGATGCCCTATATGCCCGGGCAACTAACTATATTAACTTTGAGCTAGACCAAATGCAGCAAGGTGCCCGGGCAGCAGGATTCTCCGCCATCGCCGAGATGTCCAGGGGGTAATAGATGGCATGCATGTTTCTTTGCACGCAGGGGCATCAGGGAGTGCCCTATGTCAACAGGAAGAGGTTCCACCTGCTGAATGTTCAATTTGTGTGTGACCACCACCTGTGGATCATGCACGTCTGTGCACGCTTCCCAGGGAGCGTATGACAGCTACATCCTGGGACACTTGGAGATCCCTGGCGTTTTCGAGGACCACCCCAAGAATGGATGGGTTTATGGGGATAAGAGGTACCCATTGAGGCCCTGGCTAATGATGCTGTCCGGAGGGTCCTGCTACTGTGAGTCCGAGGGAGGCCTGGAAAGAGAAAAACAGTCAGCTGTGTTTAAACCCCCTCAGTCTTTGATCTGCACACCATTCATTCATTTTTCTTTGATATTGATTTGACCAGGCTACGATTGACAGCTTCCACACACGCAGCTGTCAGCATTGTTCCATTTATCTTCCTTCACAGTTGAGTAACTCTAACTGAAGTGCTCTAACTGCAATATTTATAAAAACCAAGTTTTGATTAACAGCTCCTGGACCACTTCAAACAGAACTAAGTGTGAAGGGAGGTGATTGCAAAGCACTTAATTCTGTTTGAAGTGGGACTTCTGGTTGCGGTGATGCGAAGCTACACCGCACGTTCGGCAGCTCCCACTATTAAAGGACTTTCGGGCCTATTTTAGGGCCCCAAACGGCGCTGTTTCGATGATTCCCGGTGGGGGAAGGTGTTTGGAGGAACATTCCCTGAAATTTATGGTGCGTACCCGGAGTGGGGCAAAGGAAAAGGCTGCAGCAGCTCTGCAGAAAAAGCGGGGGAAGGAGGACAAAATGGCGGCCGGCGGAGCACCCGAGGACTGGTGGAAGTGGGTGTAGGAGCAGCAAGCTGCTCTTCTGCACTGTTTTGCGGAACTGAAGGCTGGGTTGCTGGACTCCCTGAATGCGACTACCAACAAGCTGCTTGAGACCCAGTGTTGCACGTTTTACTTGAGTGTATTACGCGTTTATTGGAGTGTATTAACACGCCTCCGTTTAAAGGCCGTGTGCTTAACACTACTACAGCTCTGTGTGTGTAATTTCAGCTCGGAGTCGCCAGGTGCCGTATATAGACACCTCACAAGTATTTCAAGGTCAGGTTCAAAGTAATAAAACTATACACCGATTAGTAAGTTCAAACGATTGATATTTATTATACAAATATAATAAATACGCATGCATATGCTAAAGACTAATACTTATTTCTACTATTAAACAACTAAATACTTATCTAAGTAGGAACCAGCAAGGTCAGGGGACAAGGCCTTTGTTCCTTTCTGGGCTGCACCTTCTGTTCTCTAATAGTCGGATAATGTATAAGCAATGCCGGGTTCACGTAGCGAGCGTCGTTTTGGCACTTACTGAACGATGGCTGGTGCTCAACGGCTGGTGATGGAAGACAGGATCTGGAGGCTGGAGTCGGAGTCAGAACAGCAAGCCGGAGCAACAACAACAGCGAGGCCGGAGCAAAACAGCAATGGAGCCGGAGCACAACAGACCTGGGCCGGAGTCAACAGCAAGCCGGAGCAACAACAGACAGAACCATGTGCGGGGTCTACCTTTATAGGTCCCCCAATGTCCGTGCCTCTTCGGGGCGGGCCTTTACCTGCCATGTATCGATTGGGTCATTTCCCAATCGATATCTTACAAATCCCCCAATCTGAGGGTCTCTTCTCGATGGGTGGGGCGGTCTCTAGGGTCTTTTGTGATGGATACTTCTGGTGCCGTTTCGTCTGGGCATCCACTCAAAGTATCCATTCAAACCCAAATGTTGCTATTGTGTGTGCCCAGATCTGGATCGCCTCATTACTATGCAAAGCGTTTTGCTATTTACACCTTTGGTTGAGATCTTGCACCTGGCCATAAACTGGTTTCGATACGTGCAGAATGCTAATTAGCCTTTTGCAAACTGCTTGTCCTAGCTAAAACTGTTTTCTCCCTACAGCCTTAGCAGTTCTCCATTTTGTTAGCCCAGTGTCCATCTTAGGTGGCTACACCAGACGGCCCAGGGGGTGGCCATTCGGGAGTTGCAGCAGCAGGCCGCTGAGCGGGAGGAGGAGGCCGTGGTCCTCGTGGGGAAGGTGGAGTTGCACGAGGCACTTCACAAAAAGTGGCAAGACCACTTGGAGGAGCTGGACTTTCGCACGTGGAGAAAGAATTTGAGGATCCTGGGCCTGGCGGAGGGGCTGGAGGGGTCGGATCTTCCGTCTTATGTGACCACGATGCTGAGCTCGTTGATGGGAGCGGGGTCCTTCCATTTGCCCCTGGAGCTGGAGGGAGCCCACAGAGTGCTGGCCAGGAGGCCCAAGACGAATGAACCCACGCGGGCGGTGCTGGTGCGGTTCCATCGATTCAGCGACCGGGAGTGTGTGCTGCGATGGGCCAAGAAAGAGAGGAGCAGCAAGTGGGAGAATTCGGTAGTGCGAATCTACCAAGACTGGAGTGCGGAGGTGGCTAAGCGGCGGGCCGGGTTTAACCGGACGAAGGCGGTGCTGCATGCCAAGCAGGTCAAATTTGGAATGCTGCAGCCTGCGCGTCTGTGGGTGACATATAAGGACCGGCACCACTACTTCGAGTCCCCGGAGGAGGCGTGGGCCTTTGTACAGGCGGAGAAGCTGCACACGAACTAGGGTCTGGGGGCTGCGAGGTCCGGTGCACTACGGTCGTTTCTGTTTTTGCTGTTGCTGTTTTTGTTTTTGTAATTTTGACATGTGTTTTTCATGCTGGTTTTTGCTCTGTTTCCGGGTGGGTCTGTTGGGTATGGTTTTGGGATATGTGGGGAATGTTGGGGGTTTGTTTTTTTATTCTCTCTTCTGTACGGGGCTGGGGGATGGGGTGGAGCTGGAACTTGGGGAGCTGCGTCAGAAGGGTGGGGTGGGGCAGTGTGAAAGCGCGGGCTTTCCTCTGGTGGGGGGGGGGTGGAGCTGGCGGTGGGGGCGTGGGGCGGAATACCGGGTTGCTGCTGGAAGGGCCAGGAGAGAGCTGGTGTGGGCCGGGGGGGTAGAGGGGAGGCGGTATCGTCATGGGGGACGGGCCGGGCAGGGTGTGCTGGCCTGGGGCGAGCAGTCGATGAGCTTATGGCTAGTCGGCGGGGGAGGGGGGCGGGGTGCCCTCTGATCCGGCTGATCACCTGGAACGTGAGGGGGCTGAATGGGCCGGTTAAGAGGGCTAGGGTATTTTCTCATTTGAAGGGGCTGAAGGCGGACGTAGCTATGCTCCAGGAGACCCACTTGAAGGTGGCGGACCAGGTTCGTCTGAGGAAGGGGTGGGTGGGGCAGGTTTTCCACTAAGGATTAGACGCGAAGAACCGGGGGGTGGCGATTCTGGTGGGGAAGAGGGTGGCATTCGAGGCGGCTGAGGTGGTGGCGGACAAGGAGGGCAGATATATTATGGTGAAAGGTAGGCTGCAGGGAGAGAAGGTGGTGCTGGTTAATGTGTATGCCCCGAATTGGGATGATGCCGGCTTTATGAGGCGTATGCTGGGCCGCATTCCGGACCTGGAGGCAGGGGGCCTGATCATGGGGGGAGACTTTAACACGGTGCTAGATCCCCCACTGGACCGGTCCAGTTCAAGGACGGGTAGGAGGCCGGTGGCGGCCAAGGTGCTGAGGGGGTTTATGGACCAGATGGGAGGGGTGGATCCCTGGAGGTTTGGGAGGCCGAGGGCGCGGGAGTATTCATTTTTCTCCCATGTACACAGGGGTTACTCCAGAATAGATTTTTTTGTCCTGAGCAGGGGATTGATCCCGAAGGTGCAGGATGCCGAGTATTCGGCCATAGCAATTTCAGACCATGCTCCGCACTGGGTCGATCTGGAGATGGGGGAGGCGCGGGACCTGCGCCCGCTGTGGCGCCTGGATGTGGGGATGCTGGCTGATGAGGAGGTGTGTAGGAGGGTCCGGGGAAGTATTGAGGGGTATCTTGAGACCAACGACACGGGGGAGTTCCGGGTGGGGATGGTCTGGGAGGCTCTGAAAGCAGTGATCCGGGGGGAGCTGATTTCCATTCGGGCCCATAGGGAAAGGAGGGAGAGGAGGGAGAGGGAGAGACTGGTGGGGGAGCTCCTGGACGTGGATAGGAGGTACGCGGAGGCCCCGGAGGAGGGGTTTCTGGGGGAATGGTGTAGTTTGCAGGCCAAGTTCGACTGTTGACCACCAGAAAGGCGGAGACACAATGGAGGAGGGCGCAAGGTGCAGTATGTGAGTATGTGGAGAAGGCGAGCAGGATGTTGCCGCATCAGCTCTGCAGGCGAGATGCGGCTAGGGAAATTGGTGGAGTGACGGATAAGGGTGGGAATGTGGTGCAGAAGGGGGCAGAGGTGAACTTTAGGGACTTTTACGAGGAACTGTACCGGTCGGAGCCACCGGTGGAGGGGGTGTGTGTGTGTGTGTGTGTGTGTGTGATGGAGAGCTTCATGAACAGGATACACTTCCCAAAGGTGCAGGAGGAGCTGGTGGAGGGGCTGGGGGCGCCGATAGAGTTGGAGGAGCTAGTCAGGGGGATTGGTCAAATGCAGTCAGGTAAGGCACCGAGGCCGGATGGGTTCCCGGTGGAATTTTATAAAAAGTATGCGGATTTGGTGGGCCCCCTGTTGGTGCGAGCCTTCAATGAGGCATGGGAGGGGGGGGCTTTGCGCCCGACGATGTCACGGGCGCTGATCTCTCTGATCCTGAAGCGGGATAAGGACCCCTTGCAGTGTAGATCATACAGGCCAATCTCGCTCCTCAATGTTGATGCTAAGTTGCTGCTGAAGATTCTGGCCACCAGGATAGAGGACTGTGTACTAGGGGTGATACACGAGGATCAGACATGATTTGTCAAGGGAAGACAGCTTAACACCAATGTGCGGAGACTGTTAAGTGTTATTATGATGCCGGCGGTGGAGGGGGAGGCGGAGATAGTGGTGGCGCTAGATGCAGAGAAGGCGTTTGATAGAGTTGAGTGGGGGTACCTGTGGGAGGTGCTGGAGCGGTTCGGATTCGGGGAGGGGTTCATCAAATGGGTGAGGTTGCTCTACGAGGCCCCGATGGCGAGTATAGTTACCAATGGAAGGAGATCAGAGTACTTCAAGCTTTACCGTGGGACCAGGAAGGGGTGCCCCCTGTCCCCCTTGCTTTTTGCACTGGCGATAGAACCTTTGGCTTTGGCGCTGAGGGAGACGGGGAGGTGGAGGGGCCTGGTGCGGGGTGGGGAAGAACATAGGGTATCGCTGTATGCGGACGACCTGCTGTTGTATGTGGCGGACCCAGTGGGGGGAATGCCGGGCGTGGTGGAGCTGTTGGCTGAGTTTGGGAGCTTCTCGGGCTATAAGTTAAATCTGGGCAAGAGTGAGGTATTGGTAGTACACCCGGGTGATCAGGAGGAGGGAATTGGGAGGGTCCCGTTTAAGAGTGCAGTGAAGAGTTTCAGATACCTGGGGGTGCAGGTGGCCAGGAGTTGGGGGGCTCTCCATAAGCTTAATTTTACCAGGCTTGTGGAGCAGATGGAGGAGGAATTCAAAAGGTGGGACATGGTGCCGCTATCGCTGGCGGGTAGAGTGCCGTCCATCAAAATGACGGTTCTCCCAAGGTTCTTGTTCCTTTTTCAGTGTTTGCCCATCTTTATCCCTAGCGCCTTTTTTAGGAGGGTGACTAGCAGCATCATGAGCTTTGTTTGGGCGCATGGGACTCCGAGGGTGAAGAGGGTCTTCTTGGAGCGGGGTAGAGATGGTGGGGGGCTGGTATTACCCAATCTCTCGGGGTATTACTGGGCGGCCAATGTGTCGATGGTGCGCAAGTGGGTGATGGAGGGGGAGGGGGCAGCATGGAAACGGTTGGAGATGACGTCCTGTGGAGGCCTGGGGGCCCTGGTAACGGCGCCGTTGCCGCTCCCTCCAACGAGGTATACCACGAGTCCGGTGGTGGCGGCTACCCTCAAGATTTGGGCGCATTGGAGGAGACGTGGGGGGCTCGATGGAGGCTCCGCTAAGGGAGAACCATCGATTCGTCCCGGGGAACATTGGTGGGGGGTTCCAAGGTTGGCACAGAGCGGGCATCAGACAGCTGAGGGACCTGTTCATTGAGGGGAGGTTTGCGAGCCTGAGGGAGTTGGAGGAGAAATTTGGACTCCCTTCGGGGAACATGTTCAGGTATCTGCAGGTAAAGGCGTTTGCTAGGCGGCAGGTGGAGGGATTCCCTTTGCTTCCCGCAAGGGGGGTGAGTGACAGGGTGCTTTCGGGGGTCTGGGTCGGGGATGGGAAAATATCTGATATCTACAAGGTAATGCAGGAGGTGGAGGAGGCGTCAGTAGAGGAGCTGAAAGCTAAGTGGGAGGGGGAACTGGGGGAACAGATCGAAGATGGGACATGGGCTGATGCCCTGGAGAGGGTTAACTCTTCCTCCTCATGTGCGCGGCTTAGCCTCATCCAATTCAAGGTGCTGCACCGGGCCCACATGTCCGGGTCTAGAATGAGTAGGTTCTTTGGGGGCGAAGACAGGTGTGTCAGGTGCTCGGGGAGTCCAGCGAACCATGCCCGGCACTGGAGGAGTTCTGGAAGGGGGTGGCGAGGACGGTGTCGAGGGTGGCAGGATCCAGGGTCAAGCCAGGCTGGGGACTCAGCGATTTTTGGGGTTGGGGTGGAGCCGGGAGTGCAGGAGGTGAAAGAGGCCGGTGTGCTGGCCTTTGCGTCCCTAGTAGCCCGGCGGAGGATCTTGTTGCAATGGAAAGATGCGAGACCCCCAAGCGTGGGGACCTGGATCAATGACATGGCGGGATTCATCAAGCTGGAGAAGGTCAAATTCGCCCTGAGAGGATACGGTGCAAGGGTTCTTTAGGCGGTGGCAACCTTTCCTCGACTTTCTGGCTCAGCGATAGGGTACTGGGTCAGCAGCAGCAGCAACCCGGGGGGGAGGAGGGAAAAAAGGGGGGGGGGTGTTGACTATGTTTGCTTATTTAATTTTAATTTAATTTATTTTTAAGTTCTCTTGTTGTTTACTGGGTTTGGGGGGTTGGGGGGGTTTGATACATGCGTTGATACGGTCTTGGGGGTGTTACAGTTATTATGGTGTTTTATTGTTGCTTTTCCTTGTTTGTTGTTGTATTTTCTGTCAAAAATTTCAATAAAGATTATTTTTAAAAAAAAATTATTTTTGAAGTGGTCCGGCACCTGTCAATCAAAGCTGGATGCTTTTATAAACATTATGGATGCGTCCTGACAGGGGTTGTCTCTTCTGGGGAGTTTCTTGACAGGGATCTCTATTCTTGGGTCTGTGTGGGGGTCTTTTTATTGGATTGGATTTGTTTATTGTCACGTGTACCGAGGTACAGTGAAAAGTATTTTTCTGCAAGCATCTCAGCAGATCATTAAGTACATGGGAAGAAAAGGGAATAAAAGAAAATACATAATAGGGCAACAGAAGGTATACAATGTAACTACATAAGTACTGGCATCGGATGAAGCATACAGGGTGTAGTGTTACTGAGGTCAGTCCATAAGAGGATCGTTTAGGTGTCTGGTTACAGTGGGGAGGAAGCTGTTTTTGAGTCTGTTCTTGCGTGTTCTCAGACTTCTGTATCTCCTGCCCGATGGAAGAAGTTGGAAGAGTGAGTAAGCCGGGTGGGAGGGGTCTTTGATTATGCTGTCCACTTTCCACAGGCAGCGGGAGGTGTAGATGGAGTCAATAGATGGCAGGCAGGATCGTGTGATGGACTAGGCAGTGTTCACGACTCTTTGAAGTTTCTTGCGGTCCTGGGCCGAGCAGTTGCCATACCAGGCTGTGATGCAGCCAGGTAGGATACTTTCTCTGATGCATCTGTAAAAGTTGGTAAGGGTTAATGTGGACATGCCGAATTTCCTTAGTTTCCTGAGGAAGTATAGGCGCTGTTGTGCTTTATTGGTGGTAGCGTTGACGTGGGTGGACCAGGACAGATTTTTGGAGATGTGCACCCATAGGAATTTAAAACTGCTAACCATCTCCACCTCGGCCCTGTTGATGCTGACAGGGGTGTGTACAGTACTTTACTTACTGTAGTCAATGACCAGCTCTTTAGTTTTGCTGGCATTGAGGGAGAGATTGTTGTCGCTGCACCATTCCACTAGGTTCTCTTACTCCCTCCTGTATTCTGTCTCGTTGTTATTCGAGATCCGGCCCTCTATGGTCGTATCATCAGCAAACCTGTAGATGGAGTTGGAACCAAATGTTGCCACACAGTCATGTGTGTACAGGGAGTAGAGTAGGGGGCTAAGTACACAGCCTTGCGGCGCCCCAATATTGAGGACTATTGTGGAGGAGGTGTTGTTTTTCATTCTTACTGATTGCGGTCTGTTGGTCAGATTATCGAGGATCCAGTTGCAGAGTGGAGAGCCTGGTCCTAGGTTTTGGAGCTTTGATATGAGCTTGGCTGGGATTATGGTGTTGAAGGCGGAGCTGTAGTCAATAAATAGGAGTCTGATGTAGGAGTCCTTGTTGTCGAGATGCTCTCAGGTGTCCATTTAGGGGGTCGCCCTGCGGGGTCCCTTTATTTAGGTAGTCTGTGGGGGCCTCTTTATTTAGTTGGTCCATGTGGTGGTCTCTTTCTTTAGGTGGTGTCTGTGAGGGGGGTCTCTTTATTTAGGGGATCTCTGGGGGGTTCCTTTATTGAGAGGGTGTCTGGGAGGGTACCTTTATTTAGAGGGTCTCTGGGGGGGGGAGGAGTCATGAAAATCCGGGGGTGGGGGTCAAAATTGTGCGGTGGGGGACGCTGAATTGCGATGTGACGGTGTGACCAGAAGGCAGTCCGATAGCAGGATTCCTTAGGGAGCCCCTTATAATCTTCGCCATGAAAATGTGTGCAATTGCTTCTTCATTTGGAGTGAAAATCAGGTGCAATTCAGCTCCAGGGAGAGAGCATAGGCAGGATTCTCCGTCCCGCTGCACCTGTTTTCTGGTGTGGCATGCCCCTGGCAGCAGCGGGATTCTCAGTCCTGGCAGCCGGCCAGTGGGATTTCCCATTGTGGTTACCCCCAAACCCACTGTCAGAAAATCTGCTGCCGTGAGTGCGCAGCCGGCAAAATGGAGGATCCTGCCGACGGAGGATCCAACCCATAGTGTCCCAAACAGAGAGTTTGCCCAATGTGTGCCTTCCACCACATCAATTTCATCATCTTCATGATCTTCCATCATCTTCAGTCTAACCTCTTTTTTATTGTTATTAATTTACTGTATGGTTATATCTTTGCAGTCCACCCCCTTTCTTTCTCTTTTTTGCAATTAAACTGCCTTCTGTCATGCACCCTTCTGTTCATCAACATCTCACCTTGATCTCTTTTAGCTCTAAAATTCATCCCTTCTATTGTCCAGTCCACTCTGCTTGTCCTCTTCCCATCAGTAAAGTGTCATCAACTCTCCAAAGTACCAGAGCAAACTGATGAAAATTAGATATAAAAACAAAAAACGCACGACCAGCTGAGTATTTTCAGCAGTTTCTCTGTTAAATAGCGTATGTTCAAGGGCATTGCGCGCAGGCTGATTCAGATAGATCTTCTAATAGCTCCTATTGTTTGGGAATCTGAAATTCTCCTTTCTCTATCATCTCTCAAGCTTGAGTTTTGAGTCACGCATGCAAACACCCTTTGGAATTGTGAGCTAGACATTTGCAGTTGCCAAACAAAATCAGAAACAAGTGTTACATTGTTATACATTAACAGCGGGTTGTCATCAGACAAGCCACATGGCTTAGCTTCCTGCATTTGTCACTTGCTACCATTCAGATGATGCTGTGCAATTTCAAATATAGGCTCTATTGGCCATAAAGATATAAATAAATAACAGTACATTCGGTTTGAATGTTCAAGCACTTTTTAAATTTGCATTGACAACTTTTTTATGACTGTCACAGACATTTAGAGGACTTGGACATTCTGTGGACTTCATCATTCTTCTATCCTTCAGCCATACCCTCCTGTTGACCTACAGTCATGTCTGCTAATAGAAAATTCCAACAAACTTTTAAAACACAAACATTTTTACAGCTTTCATCAAAGGCTCAAATGACATGTTGCCCCTCTGTGACGTTATCTGAGAGCACAATTTACTTTTCAGATCTATGCTCATGACACCCAGGTCTACCTCACCATCACCTCCCTCGATTCCTCCACTGTTACTAAATTATCAAGCTGCTTATCTGACATCTGGTAACGGATGAACAGAAATTCCTTCTAATTAAATATTGGGTAGACACCATTGCCTTCATCCCCACTCCAAACACTGTTCCCCAGCCACCAACTCCATCCCTCTTCCTGGCAACTGCTTTACACTTAACCAGACTATTCACAATATTGCCGTCATTTCATGACCCTAAAATGGGCTTAGAAGCATAGAATATAGGAGCAGGAATAGTCCATTCGGCCCATCAAGCCTGCTCTGCCATTCAATATGATAATGCCCGATCTTCTATCTCAATGCCATACTCCTGCTCTCTACCCATAACTATTGATTGGGCCTAATTGACCCAATTTCTCCTCATACAATAAGCCTGCCACCCAGGAATCAGTCTGAAGAACCTTCACTGCACTCCTTCTATGGCAAGTATATAATTTTTTAAGGAGACCAAAACGGCACACAATGCTCCAGGTGTGGTCTCATTAAAGCAATGTACAGATGCAGTAAGACATTCTTGGTCCTATGCTCAAATCCTCTTGCAATGAAGGCCAACATACCGTTGCCTTCCAGCAGCTGGTTGCACCTCCATGTTTGCTTTCAATATCTGGTGTATAAGGACAGCCAAGTCTTTTGTACATCAACATTTCCCAATCTATCACCATTCACATAATAATCTGCCATTCTGTTTTTCCTACCAAAGTGAATAATTTTACTTTTCCACGTTATATTCCACCTGTCGTGTATTTGGCCGCTCATTCAACTTGTCTAAATCACCTTGAAGCCTCTTTACCTCCCCCTCACAACTCACAATTCCATCTAGTTTTGTGTCATCAGAAAACTTGAAAATATTACATTTGATTCCTTCATTTTAGATGCATTAACGGCATTCAAAAAGCATCTGACAAATACATGGATAGGATGGGTATAGAGGGATACAATACTAGAAATGCTGAGGGTTTTGGCAACGGGTGGTATCATGACCAGTACAAGCTTGGAGAGCCGAAGGGCCACAAAAAACAAAATGGTTTTTTGTTCATCCAAACTGCTGACATGTACTGTGAATAGCTGATTCTCAAGCACTGATCCCTGTGGTACCCCACTAGTCACTACCTTCCACTCCAGAAAAGACCCATTTATTCCAACAGTTTCCTGTCTGCTGATCATTTCTCGGTCCATGCCAAATACTACCCCCAATCCCATGCACCTACCCTTAGGGGCTACAGCAGTTCAAGAAGAAAGCAGCTCATCACCCCTTCTGAAGGACAACTAGGGATTGGCAATAAATGGTGGCCTAGCCAGCAACGCCCACATCCCGTAAATTAATTAATTAAATAAAAAAAAAAAAATTCTGTTTGTTATGTTGTCAAAAAACCCCAGTAGGTTTGTCAAACATGATTTTCTTTCATAAGATCATGTTGACTTTGTCTAAACCCTTTGATATTTTCGAAGTATCCTGTTATCTCATCCTCTCCAGCATTTTCCCCACTCCTAATGTTAGGCTAACCAATCTGTAATTCTCTCCCTCCTTTTTTAAATAGTGGGGTTACATCTGCCCCTCTCCAATCTTCTGGACTGTTCCTAATTCTATAGAACTTTGGGCGATGACAAACAACGCATCCATTATTTCCATAGCCGCCACCTTTAGCACCTTGGGATACTTTTAACCACATATTCGCACCATCACTAGGGCTGTGTATTTCCATCAGTGTGACTTTGCTCAATTTCAACCCTGCTCATCTGCTGAAACCCTCATTTATGCTTTTGTTACCTCTAGACTTTACAACATACTCCTAACTGACCCCAAGATTCTGCTCTCTGTAAACTTGAGGTTATTCAAAACTCTGCTGTCCAAGGCCTTACTCACACCAAGTCTTGTTCACCTATTGCCCTTGTGCTCGTTGGCTCCGGGTCAAACAATGCCTTGATATTAAAATTCTTGGCCTACTTGCAAATCCCCCAATGGCATTACACCTTCTTATCTGTGTAATCATTTGCATTACACCTCCTTATCTGTGTAATCATTTGCATCCTCACAACTTTCTGAGATCTCAGCGTTCATCTAATTTTGGCCTCTTGAAAATCCCTGATTTTATTTGCCCAGCCATTGGTGACCTTTAGTTTCTTTAGTTTCTTAGATCTGAAACAGTCAAATTCCTTCCCTACACCCCTCCGACTCGCTCCCTCTCTTTCACCCTTTAAGGCAATCCTTTTTAATCAAGCTTTTGGCCACTGCCTTCAAATCACCTCATGTGGGCCAATGTCTAATTTTGCTTTATACCACTGCTGTGAAGGACTTTCAGACATTTGATTACATATAAATAATGTTATTGTTATTCTGTTTCTCAAGAAATCAAAAGTGGGTAAGTCTGAGTTTTAATTCCACTGGGCAGATCTTACCAAATCCCTCTATCTTGTTTTAAATGATAAGGTTTCTCATTTTCTGTACCATGTGGCTGATTACTAGTTTTATTTTAAGTATATCACATTCTTTTATCTGCTCTGTCATGCATGTTTCCTAGGATTCATCTGGATTAGTATTGTTCCGATCATTAGAAGTACACTTATGCAGCCTGGGTGGCTCACCAGCTGATTATTTTCTTTTATTTAAATTATAAATGATACAACAGAGTGCAGCTGGGCGCGTCAGCAATGGAGAGACATGTTTTTCTAGTGTGATCCTTGTAATTGCTGAAAGGCAATAAGACCTTGGGAAAATCATACTTGGTTGCCAATAGACAAGTTACAGATTTTCCATTGCTTTTTACAAGGTCTGATGATGCTTTTCAGAAAGAACTGGCGCTTTCCCCCCACCAGCCCTGAGTAGAAATCCCAAATCACAAAGCACAGTGAGTTTGGGATCTTTCTTTTCGTATAATGCAATTTACATGGCTGCAATCTGAAACAAAATGTGGATCTGAACTGGCTCCAACAGACACACAAATAGTCTGCTGCTGACTCTAACTTTTTCCTTCCTCTTTTCCTGAAGGAGCTTCCTGTTCTGGAAACTCAACAGAGTGAGGGATCTAATGTAAATTCCATCATTGTTTGCCTCCAGTGTTCGTGTTCCATTGCACTACATTAGAACACAGTTCCTTTTTTCACTAAAATTTCAGTGGGGGTTCTTCAGTTATCTCTTGTGTAGTGTTGTCCAACTCTGACACACTCAAAAAAGCAAATCAGTTATCTCACTAATTTTCTTAGCTTACCAGATTAATGAGTTAAGAACGGTCTTTCTCTGTACTGCCAGATAGGCACATATCATGGTAAAGTTCAAGGTGTTATTCACACAGGTTTCAAATCGCATCTTCTGTCAGGTCATAAAATTAGTGATAATTGTATCTTCTTGCTTTAATTTTTGCATTCGTTCATGGTGCTGCCAGACCAGCATTTATTGTCGATCCCTAAGTGCCCTTGAGAAGATTGTGGTGGGCTGCCTTCTTGAACTGCTGCAGTTCGTGTGGTGTAGGTGCATCCACAGTGCTGTAAGGAAGGGAGTCCCAGGATTTTCACTCCATGATCGTGAAGGAACGGCAATGTATTTCCAAGCCAGGATAATGGTGTGATTTGGGGGAGAACTTGCAGGTGATGGTGCGCTCATACGTCTGCTGCCCTTCTCCTTGTAGATGGTCGAGATCGCGGGTTTGGAAGATGCTGTCGAAGAAGACTTGGTGAATTGCTATATCCCCAATTGCCACCAATCGATTGCTCAATTTTCATAGAATTTACAGTGCAGAAGGAGGCCATTCAGCCCATCGAGTCTGCATCGGCTCTTGGAAAGAGAACCCTACCCAAGGCCAACACCTCCGCCCTATCCCCATAACCCAGTAACCCCACCCAACACTAAGGGCAATTTTGGACACTAAGGGCAATTTATCATGGCCAATCCACCTAACCTGCACATCTTTGTGACTGTGGGAGGAAACCGGAGCACCCGGAAGAAACCCACGCACACACGGGGAGGATGTGCAGACTCCGCACAGACAGTGACCCAAGCCGGAATCGAACCTGGAACCCTGGACTGTGAAGCGATTGTGCTATCCACAATGCTACCGTGCTGCCCTAATTCAAATGCCTTTGCTCAGAATACATAATGCAGATGTATTGTATTTGTCAAATTTCTCAATTTTGTATTATTCCATTATATGTTGGACTTGTGGAAAGTATTGTAGAATGCTTCAGTTGTCATATGAGAGTACCTTTAAGAAATGGGTGTTTATAAATGGGTGTGTATATAAATATCTGTAGTGAGAGTATCTTTAAGAAATGGGTGTTTATTACTGCAGTGATGTCAGAGAGTGGGTGGAGCTGGGCTGTCTGTCAGCTTTTTACTTTCGCTTTAGGCTTTTTGCTGCAGGGTGGGTTTGGTTTCATTTTAGTTTTGGAGAAGCTGCAATCACACAAGGATGTGTGTGAATCTCTGCAAGCTTATGAGTGTCGATTTGCTGATTTCAACATGGTAACTGTTCTCGGTAGTAAAGTTAAACCTGATGTGCTTCTGTTAAAGGTTTTGTTTTTAAGTTTTATGGATGTTAAAAGGAAAGCTTAAAGGATTACTTAGTGTTGTAGTCTTTGGGGGTTGTATTTGAATTAATGGGTGCTAAGATGTTCACTGTATGTTTTAAAAAGGTTAACTTGAGTTCATAGAATAAATATTGTTTTGCTTTAAAAAATACTTTTCCATTTCTGCTGTACCACACCTGTAGAGTGGGCCGTGTGCTCCCCATACCACAATCTATTAAAAGTTGTGGGTCAGGTGAACTCCATGATACACTTTGGGGTTCTCTGAACCCTGGCCCATAACGCAGTGAAAAAAGTTATGAAGGAAAGGTTGTGAAAAGACTGGTGCTACATGCAACACATTTGGGGACCAATCTTTTGTGTAATGGAGTGGTTGAATCCAGATTCAATCTCTTTGCTGAATTTCCAATCTCTGCTATGCCACTTTAGAAAGGCACTGAGTGGAGAGCAGGCACCTCCTCCAGAAAGAAAGGGATGGGAAGTCTGGAGGGTGTCACCTCCATACTGCTGTTTTTGTTATTAGTCAACACTGCTAGAGGTCTGGAAACAGACTATCCACCTGCACATCTGGATACCAGTTACAGGTAGTGCATGACAGAGAGAGAGAGAGAGGATGGGAAAAAGTAGAAAATTAATTATTGGGTAGGTCACTCCACGGGAGAACTTAAAAGAAAAATTGATTTGTTTCACAGATATGATCATCCTTTTTAACTTAAAAAGAAGTGTAGCTTGGGATTTATTTTGTAAATATTCAAGGTTATATATTGTTCTGACACCCTGAACTCGTGCATGGCCAATTCCAGCCCCACTTGACCCTGAGTCGCATTGCATTTGAAATTAACTACAGTCACCAGGCTTGTAAATTTAAACACAATAAACTTTTATTAATAACAATAACTATAATTAAATAGGCAGCAAATGCAACTTGTTAACTATTATCTAATTCCTAACTCCCCTTCTTTAACTCAGCCCACCCTCTACACGCACACACGATAGACACAGAGGGGAAAGAGGGGGATAAAGAAAATATTGCTAAAAGTAAAAAGATAAATGTCTTTGTTTCAGATGGACATCTTCCAATACATCTTTCTTTTTAATCTAGGCTTTCAGTTGGGTGTTCTTGCTTTCAGTCTGTAATGGTTGTCACTGTAGATTCATCAGAATCTCAAGACTTCTCTACAGCTTCAGAAACAGCAGACAGGAAACATTTCTAGAGAAAGAGAGAGAGAGCAACTCCCAGCTTGTTCTCTCAGTGTCTAGGACCTTCTCTCTGGGTCCTCTGAAAACCCCACCTGGCTGAACCCAATCACTGTCTGTCGCTGGGCAGAATACGGTCTTTGGCCAATCCATTCTGCTCAACTTAAAGGTATATGATCATTAAATATCTATGGATCAAAAATGATAACATCAAAGTAAAATAAATGGGAAATAAGGGAATCAACAGGAAGGGTCCTTACAATATAAATTATATTACATTTTAAAAAATCAATGACTGAAGTAATTATTTTGGCATATTCACTGTTTTTTCACTCATTCCTCTTACAGTTTTCATCCCACACACAATCACTGTCCAACAGATCTGGCAGATCATATAAACATTTCCACAGTCTGTCTGTGGTGGTCTTTTCACAATACGTTGCTCCTCTTTGATACTCCTCAACACAGCAGTGCCAAGCGGAGGCCAGATACCTCTCTACAAGAAGGCTGGTTCATCCACAGGTCGCTGTTGGCTATGGAAACATTAACTGGGAAATGGGACTTTTTTTTTAACGTAAGTCCAAAAATCAGTCTGTTTGGGATTAGAGAGGCCCCTTATATTTTAATTAACATGATTTCTTACAGAATGTTCTAGTCACATTCCCACACCGCTAGAGACGGGGTAGAATTTATGAACACCCACATGACAGATGTGGATAAATAATTGCCAAGTGTACAGATTTGAACAATGAGTATTGAAAGTTCAGGGTGGAGTTAGAAAAGCTGCTGCCGAATCAGCCCAACCAACTTTATCTTTCGTGTACCTCAATCGCAAAGTATCAACTCAGTGTGCACAACAATATTCAGTGTTTCATGCTTGTCAATACGTAGTATCCTGGCGGCCGTTATGATGCCTTTATTTTGAGACAGTCTGCTAAGTCATCAGCATTCAAACCACCACAAGAGAGCAAAGAGTGCCCATTGGATAACAAGGACTATCCGCTGACCAAGTGTTTCATGATTACAGTCTGTGATCCGCATACATAGAATCATAGAATTTATAGTGCAGAAGGAGACCATTCGGCCCATCGAGTCTGCACCGGCTCTTGGAAAGAGCGCCTCACTTCAGCCCACACCTCCACCCTATCCACGTAAACCAGTAACCCCACCTAACCTAAGGGCAATTTAGCATGGCCAATCTACCTAACCTGAATATATTTAGACTGTGGGAGGAAACTGGAGCAACCGGAAGAATCCCATGCAGACACAGGGAGAATTTGCAGACTTCGCACAGACAGTGACCCAAGCTGGGAATCGAACCTGGGACCCTGGAGCTGTGAAACAACTTTGCTAACCACTGTGCTACGGTGCTGCCCATAAGGGCAACCTGTATGTAATAAGAGCCAATTGAGCACACCATTGCATTGCTTAAGCAAAACCTCTGTCTTGACTGCTCTGGAAGAGTCCTGTGTACTGTTTAGAGTCTTTCACAACTTTTCATGGTCTGTTGTTTCCTGCATAACATCGATACCATGAGAACAAAGAACAAAGAAAAGTACAGCACAGGTTCAGGCCCTTCAGCCCTCAAAGCCTGTGCCGACCATGCTGCCCGTCTAAACTAAAATCTTCGACACTTCCTGGGTCCGTATCCCTCTATTCCCATCCTATTCATGTATTTGTCAAGATGCCCCTTAAATGTCACTATCGTCCCTGCTTCCACCACCTCCTCCGGCAGCGAGTTCCAGGCACCCACCACCCTCTGTGTAAAAAAACTTGCCTCGTACATCTTCTCTAAACCTTGCCCCTCGCACCTTAAACCTATGCCCCTTAGTAATTGACCCCTCTACTCTGGGGAAAAGCCTCTGACTATCCACTCTGTCTACGCCCCTCATAATTTTGTCGACCTCTATCAGGTCGCCCTTCAACCTCCGTTGTTCCAGTGAGAACAAACCGAGTTTATTCAACCACTCATAGCTAATGCCCTCCATACCAGGCAACATCCTGGTAAATCTCTTCTGCACCCTCTCTAAAGCCTCCACATCCTTCTGGTAGTGTGGCAACCAGAATTGAACACTATACTCCCAGTGTTGCCCAACTAAGGTTCTATACAGCTGCAACATGACTTGCCAATTCTTATATTCAGTGCCCCGGCCAATGAAGGCAAGCATGCCGTATGCCGTCTTGACTACCTTCTCCACCTGTGTTGCCCCTTTCAGTGACCTGTGGACCTGTACACCTAGATCTCTCTGACTTTCAGTACTCTTGAGGGTTCTACCATTCACTGTATATTCCCTACCTGCATTAGACCTTCCAAAATGCATTACCTCACATTTATCCAGATTAAACTCCATCTGCCATCTCTCCGCACAAGTCGCCAAACGATCTAAATCCTACTGTATCCTCTGACAGTCCTCATCGCTATCCGCAATTCCACCTACCTTTGTGTCGTCTGCAAACTTACTAATCAGACCACTTACATTTTCCTGCAAATCATTTATATATACTACGTTCAGCAAAGGTCCCAGCACAGATCCATGTGGAACACCACTAGTCACAGCCCTCCAATTAGAAAAGCACCCTTCCATTGCTACTCTCTGCCTTCTATGACTTAACCAGTTTTGTATCCACCTTGCCAGCTCATCCCTGATCCCGTGTGACTTCACCTTTTGTACCAGTCTACCATGAGGGACCTTGTCAAAGGCCTTACTGAAGTCCATATAGATAACATCCACTGCCCTACCTGCATCAATCATCTTTGTGACCTCTTGGAAAAACTCTATCAAGTTAGTGAGACACAACCTCCCCTTCACAAAACCATGCTGCCTCTCACTAATACGTCCATTTGCTTCCAAATGGGAGTAGATCCTGTCTCGAAGAATTCTCTCCAGTAATTTCCCTACCACTGACGTAAGGCTCACCGGCCTGTAGTTCCCTGGATTATCCTTGCTACCCTTCTTAAACAAAGGATCAACATTGGCTATTCTTCAGTCCTCTGGGACATCACCTGAAGACAGTGAGGATCCAAAGATTTTTGTTAAGGCCGCAGCAATTTCCTCTCTAGCCTCCTTTAGTATTCTGGGGTAGATCCCATCTGGCCCTGGGGACTTATCTACCTTAATATTTTTCAAAACGCCCAACACCTCATCTTTTGGGATCTCAATGTGACCCAGGCTATCTACACACCCTTCTCCAGACTCAACATCCACCAGTTCCTTCTCTTTGGTGAATATGATGCAAAGTATTCATTTAGTACCTCGCCCATTTCCTCTGGCTCCACACATAGATTCCCTTGCCTATCCTTCAGTGGGGCAACCCTTTCCCTGGCTACCCTCTTGCTTTTTATGTATGTGTAAAAAGCCGTGGGATTTTCCTTAACCCTATTTGCCAATGACTTTTCGTGACCTCTTCTAGCCCTCCTGACTCCTTGCTTAAGTTCCTTCCTACTCTCCTTATATTCCACACAGGCTTCATCTGTTCCCAGCCTTCTAGTCCTGACAAATGCCTCCTTTTTCTTTTTGACAAGGCCTACAATATCTCTCGTTATCCAAGGTTCCCGAAATTTGCCGCATTTATCCTTCTTCCGCACAGGAACATGCCGGTCCTGAATTCCTTTCAACTGACATTTGAAAGCCTCCCACATGTAAGATGTTGATTTACCCTGAAACATCCGTCACCAATCTAGGGTCTTCGGTTCCCGCCTAATATTGTTATAATTAGCCTTCCCCCAATTTAGCACATTCACCCGAGGACCACTCTTATCCTTGTCCACCAGCACTTTAAAACTTACTGAATTGTGGTCACTCTTTCTGAAATACTCCCCTACTGAAACTTCTACCACCTGGCTGGGCTCATTCCCCAATACCAGGTCCAGTACAGCCCCTTCCCCAGTTGGACTGTCTGCATATTGTTTTAAGAAGCCCTCCTGGATGCTCCTTACAAACTCTGCCCCGTCCAGGCCCCGAGCACTAAGTGAGTCCCAGTCAATATTGGGGAAGTTGAAGTCTCCCATCACAACAACCCTGTTGTTTTTACTTGTTTCCAAAATCTGTCTACCTATCTGCTCCTCTATCTCCCGCTGGCTGTTGGGAGGCCTGTAGTAAACCCCCAACATTGTGACTGCACCCTTCTTATTCCTGATCTCTACCCATATAGCCTCGCTGCCCTCTGAGGTGTCCTCCCGTAGTACAGTTGTGATATTCTCCCTAATCAGTAGCCAACTCCACCACACCTTTTACACCCCCCTCTATCCCGCCTGAAACATTTAAATCCTGGAACGTTTAGCTGCCAATCCTGTCCTTCCCTCAACCAGGTCTCTGTAATGGCACCAACATCATAGTTCCAAGTACTAATCCAAGCTCTAAGTTCATCTGCCTTACCCGTAATACATCTTGCATTAAGACATATGCACTTTAGGCCACCAGACCCGCTGTTTTCAGCAACATCTCCCTGTCTGCTCTTCCTCAGAGCCATACTGGCCCTATTCCCTAGTTCTCCCTCAACGCTTTCACCTTCTGACCTATTGCTCCGGCACACACACCCCTGCCATACTAGTTTAAACCCTCCTGTGTGACACTAGCAAACCTGAGGGCACAGTCCTTCCCACCCAAGTATCTGGTGAGCAGCTGAGGAAACAGAAGTGGAGGAGGAAGGTGAGGAGGCAGACAACATATCCCTTTCTAGTCAGGTGGTCCATCATTGTCTCACTCAATTATGGTACCAGTGAATCCAACCCCAATTCTCTATCCAACAACAATTCCTGACCTCACCATCCTTCTGTTACAGGTGTCCTCTTGTCCATCAAGCTGAAGTAAAAATACAACAGAACAAACAATCCAAAATATGTTTGTCAGGCAACCTATCCAGTATTCAATCCAAAGTCAATTGTGGTGGTAGAAGGTGCTGGGGAGACTGCAGCTGGCCTTGCAGGATGGCATTGAGCAGCTGCAAGCTTAGAAGGCCTGACTTTGGACTGCACCTCTTCGGCATGGGATGCAGCAGTCCAGGCCAGCGGCTGACAGCCAATAGCAAGAGGCTGTCACATGTGGGAGGACGAATGCAGTCATCTTGAGAGAAGACAGTAGTGTTCTATTCCAGAAAGCCAGGTGGTGAAGGATATAACTGGAGCCAATCTTTACACACAGTTATAAACTTTTATTTACTTTTATCCAATTCACTGCTGTCAGAACTTGTGACTCTCTTCCTATAACTTGCAGCCATCGGATCCTTCTTGCACGACTTTGGGATACAACTTCTGCCATTACCAGATTGTAGGAGCCCACTCACTGCTGTCACACCCTGAGTCTCAGCGAAACGCACTCGAAGAATCTATTCTCCAAGAGCAGTCTTGCTGCCTCCTTGATATGGCTTACAGTTCAGATATATCAATTGGGCCCCTGTCCAAGATCAATTTCCAAAAACTAGATAAAACCACCATCTTCTTTGCAGCTAGAATCAAACTGTTTTAATGGCTATTCATGATGCGTTGTCAGTATCATGACATTCCCGATCTGCCTACCATTCTTAAAGGATAGATGGCTTGAGAGTGCAGAATTTAATCAATTTCTGTTGCAGTGCTTGGTTGCTGCACCTCACATATTGGTGCCCTTGGGTTAATTGGCTGTATCACGAGGTATGGTGTAGCTAGCCAGAGGCTGTATTTTGATTTGCTCCATTGCTTTGTAGTTTATTAACTGGTCCATTGCTTCTTTATTTAATAAGTCTGCTGGCATCTAACTCTAATTCTGGTCTGCATCACCTTTGATGCCAGATGCCACCCAGATTCTTCCTTGTGATGTAGCAATTCACTTAGAATAAAAATGCGTCACACTGAAATAACCCAATAGTAAATACAAAATGTATTTTAATCACATGCCCCCTTGCAAACATTTTATTTATTAATAATCAGAATATTCAAGATAAATTTAGTAATGAAGTATAGTTCTTGAATCTTTCCATCATTAAGTCAGTTGTCCTGACATTAAACTTTAACTTCTGAATTCTTTATCATATACCTGTTTCAGCTTTTGAGGTCAGCTATATTTATTTCAATTAAAGTTATTGGAAATAAGTCCTTGATGGGAAAAAAACGGATAATTTCCAGCAAGTGTTACTGCTTGTAGTGTGATGACCCTCCAAAGCAGAATCAGTACAGAAAGGAAAATTTGTAACTTCCTTTAAATGTCTGTGAAATCTGTCTCCCCTATCTATTCCCCTCATATTTTTGGGTCGAATGGCCCCCTTCTGCACTGTCGGGATTCTATGATAGACTGGGTGTAGTTTTCCTTGGAGCACAGGAGACTTAGTGGGGGCATGATTGAGATTCCTAAAAAAGCCCCCCATTAGGATAGTCACCTGGAATCATCAGGGGACTTAACAGCCCTGTGAAAAGATCCAGAGTCTTTGCCCACCTGAAAAGAATGAAAGCCGACATAGTCTTCCTCCAAGAGTCTCACTTCAGGCAGAAGGACCGACGGCGGTAAGGAAGAGCTGGGTGGGACAAACTTACCATTTCTGCCATGGGACGAGAGCTTGGGGGTTAGCCATATTGCTCGGTAGGGGACGGTGTTTACAGTGCCAACGACGGTTACAAATGGTACATCATGATCAGCAGTGTCCTGGAAGGGACACCAGTGGTCCTGGTCAACGTGTACGCTCCCAACTGGGACGATACGGAATTCATAAAAAAGGCCATGGTGGAAATCCCCAATATTGGCACACACCGACTTATCATGGCGGGGGGGGGGGGGGGGGGGGGGGGGGGGCTTTAACTGTGTACAGGACCCATGGACAGGTCAAACACCAAAACAGGGAAGACCTCTAACGGCAAAAGAACTCAGCCTATTCATGGAGCAGATGGGGGCAGTGGTCCCATGGAGGTTCGCTCACCAGGGGAGAAGGAGTTTTTCTTCTCCCAGGTACATAATGTATACACCCGGATTGACTTGTTTGTAGTGGGGAAATCGGTGCTTCCAGGGATAGGAAGAGTGGAATATCCGTGAGCACGATCTCCGACCACGCTCCACATGACATTAACATAAGGTTGGAGATGGGCCAGCCCAATGTCCCCCATGGAGATTGGACATGGCCCTCCTTGCTGACAAGGCTTTCTGCGAGAAAATATCACAGGCCATAGACGAGTATATTACCAACAACCGGAATGCAGAGGTCTCACCCTCCACGTTCTGGGAGGTGCTGAAGGCTGTGATCAGGTGTGAAATTATTGCCTACAAAGCACGAAGAGATAGAGAACAAAGGGTGACTAGGCAACAGCTAGTTGACTCTATACTGGAGGTAGCCTGGTAATACTCTGCGGTCCCGACTGTCAAGCTCCTGGCAGAGAAGAAAAAAACTGAAAATGGACTTGGACCTGCTCTTCATGAGGAAAGCAGTGCACCAACTCTACCAGGGACCCTGTATGAACATGGAGACAAAGCCAGCTGACTGCTGGCTCACCAGCTGAGAAAGCAGGCAGCTACTAGCGAAATAGCACAGATTAGATACAACAAGGGTAAACTAGTAGTGGAGGTGCGAAGATCAACGGCGCATTTGAGGCCTTCTACCAGGCACTGTACATTTCCAAACCCCCTGAAGGGGACTTGAGGATGAAGCAATTCCTCGATGGACTGGACGTGCCATTTTTGGGGAAGACAGGAAGCGAGGGCTGGAAGCACCATTCGGACTTTGAGAAGTCATGGAGAGCTTCAAGTCCAAGCAGGTGAGGAAAGCGCCGGTACCAGACGAATTCCCAGGGGACTTCTGCAAAATGTTTGTGACTGCCCTGGACCCACAACTGATGGAGATGTACACGGACTTACTGGCGAGGGGCACCCTGCCTCCTACGCTAGTACAAGACTCAATCTCACTGATGTTCCAGAAGGACAAAGACCCAACAGAATGCGGGTCTGACAGATCTATTTGTAGATCTATTTGCTCAATGTAGACACGAAAATACTGGCCACAATCCTGTCAGGCAACTGGAGAACTGCGTCTAGAGGTGGTGGCAGAAGAACAGATGGGCATTCTTAAGGGTATACAGTTAATGTCGAACATCAGGCGCCTGCCAAACATGATAATGACCCCATCCCAGGAGACGACACTGGTGATCATCTCCCTGGAGGCAGAAAAGGCTTTCAACAGAGTCGAATGGAGGAACTTCATAGAGGTAATGGAGCGGTTTGGGCTTGGATCAGGGTTCACTGGCTGGGTGAAACTCCTGTACAGCGCTGCCATGGCGAGCGTGTGACAAACACCACCAGCTCTAAGTACCTCCAGCTGCACAGAGGCACAAGACAGGGCTGCCCGCTGTCCCCACTGCTGTTTGCCCTGGCGATCGAGCCAGTAGCGATCACGCTCAGAGCGGCATAGAATTGGAAAGGGGTCTGGAGAGGATACAGAGAGCACAGCGTCTATCATGCAGATGACCTGCTCCTCTATGTTGCAGACCAACAAAGCAGAATGGAGGGAATCATGGTGCTCTTGAAAGAGTTTGGAGCCTTCTTCGGCTACAAACTCAACCTGAGCAAAAGTGAAATCTTCCTGGTGAACCCACAAGGGAGACGGGCAGAGCTGGAGGGAATGATGGAGTGGGGGGGACGCTGACAGTTTGAGACTTCTACACGGACAATAGACTGACTACACTAGAGGAACTGACAGAGAAGTTCCAATTGACCGGGGGAAACAAGTTAAGGTACATGCAGATTAAAAACTTCCTATGTCGGGAAATAAAGACATACCCATGGGCACCAAAACATTCGCTATTAGAGGAACTATTTGATGCTGACAACTTTGGGGGGGAAACTGCGGGGACCTGTATGGGTGAATACCAGGAAATGCACACTCCCTACTGGACGAGACCAGAGAAAAATGGAAGGAAGAACTAGGATTTGAAATAGGGTGAGGACTCTGGAGCAAAGCACTGTACAGGGTCAACTCCACCTGCACTTGCGCGAAGCTAAGCCTAATATAACTGAAAATGGTACACAGAGCATACCTTTTTTTTAACAGACAATTTTATTGAGGTATTTTTGGCATTGTAAACAGTAACAATATACATTAGTGTGCAGATACCAATTACAAAAAACATAGTGCAAATAACAGATACCTCGCAGATAGACCCGCCTATTCTTCCCCCCTACTCTACACTATTCTACCCTGAGTATTGGACACGCAGGGGACATGACACACCCAGAACATGTGGACATGGTTCGCTGGCCCTCCCCCACATCTAGCACACTTGTCCTCCAGCCCAAAGAATTTTCTCATCCGGGCCACCGTCATGTGGGCCCTGTGAACCACCTTGAACTGAATCAGGCTGAGCCTGGCACATGTTGCGGTTGCATTTACCCTCCTCAGAGCGTCTGCCCATACGCCTCCCTCCAACTCCCCACCAAGCTCCTCCTCCCACTTAAGTTTCAGTTCCTCGGTCCCTGTGTCCTCCCCTCCCATAAACTCCTTATAAATATCTGAGACTCTCCCCTCTCCTACCTCATCCATGGAAATTACCCTGTCCTGGATCCCCCTTGGTGGAAGGCGTGGAAAGGACGGGACCTGCCTACGTTCGAAATCCCGCACCTGCAAGTACCGAAAGTCATTCCCCCTCGCCAGCCCGAACTTCTCCAGCGCCCTCATGTTCGTGAAGCTCCCTTCCAGGAACAAGTTGCCCATCCTTCTCACCCCCGCCCTCTGCCACGCTCGAAACCCGCCATCCATCTTCCCCAGAACCAATTGGTGGTTGTCACGTATTGGGGACCAGACCGATGCTCCCACTTCTCCTGCATGCTTCCTCTATTGGCCCCAAATCCGCAAAGCCGCCACCACTATAGGGCTGGTGGAGTACCTGGCCGGCGGGAGCGGCAGGGGAGCCGTGACCAGGGCTGCCAAGCTGGCGCCCCTGCACGAAGCAGCCTCCACACGCTCCCAAACCGACCCCGTACCCACCATCCATTTCCTTATCATGGCTATGTTAGCCGCCCAGTAGTAGTTGCTGAGGTTCAGCAACGCCAGACCCCCCTCGCTACGGTTCCGTTCCAGCATCCCCCTCTTTACCCGCGGGGACTTCCCCGCCCAAACAAATCCCAGGATGATTTTATTGATTCTTTTAAAGAAGGACCGCGGAATGAAAATAGGGAGACACTGAAAAATAAACAGGAATCTCAGGAGGATTGTCATCTTCACTGTCTGTACTCTCCCCGCTAGTGACAGCGGGAGTGCATCCCACCTCCGAAACTCGCTCCTCATTTGCTCCACCAGCCGGGACAAGTTCAACTTATGCATCTTGCCCCAGTCACGCGCCACTTGTATCCCTAAATACCTAAAACGTTCCCCAACCAGCCTAGTTGGTACCTAAATGGTAGCTCCTTCAGCCTATTCTCCTGACCCCTCGCCTGCCCCACAAACATCTCACTTTTTGCCATGTTCAACTTGTAGCCCGAAAACCGGCCAAACTCCCCTAGGATTTCCATAATCCCGTCCATCCCTGCCGCTGGATCTGACACATACAAAAGCAGGTCATCCGCGTAGAGCGAGACCTTGTGTTCTATCCTCCCCCGACCATTCGCTTCCATTCCCTTGCCGCTCTCAGAGCAATTGCCAGCGGTTTTATGGCCAACGCAAACAGCAGTGGAGAGAGGGAGCATCCCTGTCTTATCCCGAGGTGTAGTCTAAAATACTCGGATGTCGTCCTGTTCGTCCTTATACTAGCCTCCGGGGCCTGATATAGCAGTTTAACCTAGTCCACAAAGCCCTCTCCAAACCCAAACCGTCCCAGCACCTCCCACAAATAGTCCCACTCCACCCGGTCAAAAGCCTTTTTGGCATCCATTGCCACCACTACCTCCACATCTCTGCCCTCCGGGGGCATCATAATCACATTGAGTAGCCTTCCTAGATTGGCCACTAGCTGCCTGCCCTCAACAAACCCCGTTTGGTCCTCCACAATCACGTCCGGTACGCAGTCTTCGATTCTGGACGCCAGGATCTTGGCCAGCAGTTTAGCGTCTACATTAATCAGGGAGATTGGCCTATAGGACCCACAGACGTCCGGATCCTTATCCCGTTTTAATATCAGCAAGATGGTGGCTTGCAACATCGTCGGGGGTAGCACCCCATTATCCCTCGTCTTGTTAAACACCCTAACCAGCACCAGTCGCAGTATACCCACAAACTTTTTGTAGAACTCCACTGGATACTCATCCGGCCCCGGGGCTTTACCCGACTGCATGGCCTTCAGGCCCCCCATTACTTCTTCAGCTCTAATCGAGGCCCCAGCCACTCTACCATCCCCCTGCCCACCTTTGGGAAGGTCAGCCCATCTAAGAAGCGCCTCATTCCCTCCTGCCCCGTGGGGGGTTCCGAGGTATACAGCTTACTGTAAAAGTCTCTGAATACCCTGTTCAGTCCTGCCGGGTCTCCCACCCGGTTCCCTGCCCCGTCCACTACCGTCCCTACCTCTTCCTAAGTTGCTGTGCAAGCATTCTGCTGGCTTTCTCCCCATACTCATACACCGCACCCCTGGCCTTTCTGAGTTGCTCTACGGCCTTCCCAGTGGATAGCGCTCCCAGCTCCGCCTGCAGTCTCCGTCATTCCCTAAGTATCCATGTCATCTCCTGCACCAGTCTGTCCATCTCTGCCCTATGCGTTCTGTCCCTATGGGCTCGGATTGAGATCAGTTCCCCTCTCGCCACCGCATTCAGCGCCTCCCAGAGCACCGCTGCTGAGACTTCCCCTGTATCGTTGACCTGCAGGTAGTCCTGCATGCATTTCCCCACTCTCTCACACACCCTCTCATCTGCCAACAATCCCACCTCTAACCTCCATTGTTGGATGCTGGTAACTTTCTTTGCAGACCAGCAGGTCGACCCAATGTGGAGCGTGGTCCGAAATAGTGATTGGCGAGTATTCTGTATCTCTCACCCCCTCCAAAAAGTCCCTACTCATAATAAAGAAGTCAATACGCGAATAAACCTTGTGAACATGTGAATAGAACGAGAACTCCTTCCCTGTCGGCCGGCTGATTCTCCAGGGGTCTACCCCCCTTATTTGTTCAATGAACCCTCTCAGTTCTCTTGCCATTGCCGGGACCCTGCCCGTTCTGGAGCACGGCTGGTCGGGGTCGAGGACTGTATTAAAGTCCCCACCCATAATCAACTTGTGCGAATCCAAGTCGGGGATTTTCCCCAGCAGCCATTTGATGAAATCTACATCATCCCAGTTTGGAGTGTAAACATTCACTAGGACCACCCTCACCCCCTCCAGCTTGTCCCGGACCATGAGAAATCTACCACCCCCATCCGCAACTGTGCTGTCCGCCTCAAACTTAACCCGTTTGTTAATCATGATCGCGACCCCTCTGGTCTTAGCGTCAAGCCCCGAATGGAAGACCTGGCTAATCCAGCCCTTCCGTAATCTAATCTGGTCCGCCACTTTCAAATGCGTCTCCTGCAGCAACATTACATCCGCCTTCAGAGCCCGTAAGTGCGCGAACACACGTGTCCTCTTAACCGGCCTATTTAACCCTCTAACATTCCAGGTGATCAGCCTGGTGGGAGGGCACCCTGCACTCCACCCCCCCCCCCCCCCCCCCCCAAACGCCGATCAGCCATCCCCCTTCTTGGGCCCACCCCCTGCCCATGTGCCGCGCCTACCCTGGTCCGCCTCTTGGCAGCTCCCACCCCCGAACCCTTCCCTGTTACCTGGTTCAGTTCCCTCCCTCGTCAGCAGATCATCTTTCCCCCCCCCCCTCCCCCCAACAACAACCCCTTGTAACCTAACCCCTGCCATATACTGGCTGTATACACACCCCCCACCTCGCTCCCATTGACTAGCTCAAAGCAGCTAGCCTGGTGGCTCTCAACTCCGTCGCCACCATGTCTCACACCTATTGTCCCCCCGCTCCCCCCCCCTCCCCCACCATGTCTCACACCTATCCCCCCCCCCCCCCCCCTCCCCCCCCCCCCCCACCATGCCTCACACCTATCCCCCCCCCCCCCCCCCCCTCCCCCCCGCCCATCCACACCACCTCCCCAGAACAGCTCTGTTCGAGCAATCGCTCTGGGACCGAGACAGAGAGAAAACAAACAAAGAGCAAAGCAACATTCCCAGAAGAAGAAAAATAGCAAAGAGAACCCGAACAGCCCCCCAGCACCCAACAACTTAAACTTTAACTATCACTTTGGCCTTAACTTTAAAACTTTCAAACAGGCAAACACAAACACAAGAACACCCCCAGTTTTAAGTAAAAGAGCATGCCGAACGACATTGCTAACACGAAGGGCAATCTGTGAACAACTGCAGACATCCCTTAGTACACTCTAACTTGAGTCCATGGGTCCTCAGTTCGGCGCCAGTCCATGCCCCTTAGCGAAGTCCATCGCTTCCTCCGGGTCGTCAAAATAATGTTGCTGTTCCCGGTATGTGACCCAAAGCCGCGCCGGGAAAAGTAGCCCGAACTTGACCTTTTTAAACAGAATCTCTTTCATTTGTCTGTAGGCTGCCCTCCATCTGGCTACCTCCTAGCTCAGATCCTGGTAGATGCGCAGGTCACTGTTGTTCCATGAGCAGCTCTTCGTGCTCTTGGCCCACTGTAGAACCTGTTCCTTGTCCACGAACCTATGGAACCTGACCACCATCGCACCCCCCCCCGCCCCCCTCGTGGCTGCCTCGCCTGCACTCTGTGTGCCCTGTCTAGCTCCAACGGACGCGGGAAGAAATCATCCCCCACCAGCTTCTGCAGCATGTCTGCCACATATGCCGTGGCAGCAACTCCCTCGGCCCCCTCCGGGAGCCCAATGATTCTCAGATTCTGCCGGCGAGACCTGTTTTCCAGGTCCTCCAGCTTGTCCATCAGCCTTGCTTGCTGCTCCTTCAATTTACTAATTTCCACGTCCACTACCGTTTGGAAATCCGCCTGCTCTTCCACTGTCTTCTCCAGTGCTTGGACCTTCTTATCCTGAGCATCCAGCCTCTGGTCAAGTCGCTCCACCGCTTTCTGGAACGGTTCCAAATTATCCCGCTTCAGTGCTGCAAAGCTCTCTTTCATGACCTGCAGCATGTTGTCCAGTGCTGGCTGAACCATCCTTTCCGTGGTCCGTTCATCGGCCATCTTTCCTCCCACTTGAGCTTCCACACCACCTTTGTTCAGCCGCTTCTTCGCCTGTTTTTGCTCCCTTCTGCTCCTTAAGTCCATACAACTCTGTATGGATTCAGATCTAGAGTGCTATTGTTTTTCACTCCAGCGCTCAAAAGTTCAAAATAGTCGGGGAAAAAGGTCTTAAAGTCAGACCGGAGCGAGAGACACCAAATGTGCGACTTACTCCCTCATAGCAGCCACCGGAAGTCCCCACAGAGCATACTTAACCAGAACCCGAATGAGCAGATTCTTACCAGAAGTGGAGGACATATATGAATGGTGCTCGGAAGGCCCAGCCAACCACACCCACATATTCTGGGCATGCCCCAGACTTGACGGGTTCTGGACAGCCTTCTTTGAGGCGATGTCCAAGGTTGTGGGGATGAGGGTGGAGCATTTCCAAAAGTGGCAATCTTCAGGGTATCAGAATAGCCAGAGCTCTTTATGGGAAGGAGGGCCGGCGCCCTGGCCTTTGCCACTCTTATCGTCTGCCAAAGAATCCTGCTCGGCTGCCGATCGGCAGCACATAAAAAAAAAACATAACCTCCCTGCCCTTAAAAACTATGCCTTGGCTAATTAAGGCAAGTATACCATATGCCACCTTAACCACGGAATCCACCTGCCCTGCTACCTTAAGGGACCAGTGTACATGCACACCAAGGTCCCTCTGATCCTCGTTACTTCCCAGGGTCTTGCTGTTCATCATGAATTCCCTTGACTTGTTTGTCCTGCCCAAGTGCTGATCCAGATTGGATTCCATGTGCCACCGATCTGCCCATCTGACCAGCTCATCTATATCCTCCTATAATCTAAGGCTATCCTCCTCACTATTTACCACCCCATCAATTTTGTATCATCCACAAACTTACTGATCAATCCTCCCACATTCATGTCTACCATGTAAACCATAAATAGCAAGGGCCTCAACACTGATCCCTGCCACCGCTAACACCATTGGACACAGGTTTCCAGTCAGAAAAAGACACTTCAGCCATCTGTCATTCAACCAATTTGGGATGCAATTTGCTAAATTCCCTTGGATCCCATGGGCTCTCACCTTCGCGATCAGTCTCCGATGTGGGACCTTATCAAAAGCTGTGCTGAAGTCCAAGTAGACTATGTCCAACTATGTCTACTTGGACTTCATCTCATCAACACACCTGGTCACTTCTAGAAAAACTCAATCAAGTTCACCAGGCATGACCTCCCCTTAACACAACCATGCTGACTGTTGTTGATAAATCCCTGCTTCTCCAAAAGCAAATTAATTATTTCTCTCAGAATTGCTTCCAATGGTTTCCCCTCCACTGAGGTTAGACTGACTGGCCTGTAGGTTCCTGGTTTATCTCTCCTCCCCTCTTGAATAATGATACCACATTTGCTATCCCCCTGACTTCCAGCACCAGCTCTGTGGCCAGAGAGAAAATAAAAATTATGGATAGTGCCGCAGCTATTCCCCCCCCCCCGCCTCACTCAACAACCTGCAATAAATTTAATTTGGCCCTGGAGATTTATCTATTTTTAAGGCTGCCACACCACTCAGAACCTCCTCTCTATGTTCATTTCTTTAATTTTACTACAATCCTTCTCCCTAATTTCTATACCCACACTGTCCCTCTCACGAGTGAACACTAGCACAAAGTATTGATTTAGAATCCTGCCATGTCCTCTGGCTCCATACAAAATTACCACTGTGGTCCTTAATAGGCCCTACCCTTTCCCTTGTTATCCTTTTATCCTTAATGCACTTGTAAAACAACTTTGCACTTTCCTTTGTTTTACCTGCCAGAATCCTTTCATGTCCCCTTTTTGCTCTCCTTATTTTCTTATTAAGTTCCTTCTTGCACATTCTATATTCCTCCAGAGCTTCTGCTGTTTTGAGTCCTCGATATCTGCCACAAGCCTCTCTTTTTCTCCTCATCCAGTGCTGTTTACCCCTCAATATCCAGGGTCCAATGGATTTGTTGGTCCCACCCTTTTTCTTGATTGGAACATGTTGGCCCTGTATTCTCCCTATTTCCTTCTTGAATGCGTCCACTGTTCTGTTACAGATTCACCTAAAAGTATCTGCTCCCTGGCAACTTTGGCCAAATTATATCAGATCTTACTAAAATTGGCCTTCCGTCACTTTAGAAGTTTGATTTCAGGCCCATCCTTGTCCTTTTCCATAACAATCTTGAATCTAATGGAGTTATGATCACTGTCTGCAAAATGCTCCCACACTGATACTTGCCTGGCTTTGTTACCGAAAATTAAGCCCAGGACCGTCCCCTCTCTTGTAGTACTTTCTACGTACTAGCTTAAAAAGTTCTCCTGGATGCATTTTAAGAATTCTGCTCCCTCTAAACCTTTTACGCTTTGACTCCCCCAGTTAATGTTGAAGTTGAAAATCCCCACTATCACCACCCTATTACTTAAGTTGAAGAGCCTCCTAAGATGTGTCCCTCCTTACTGCTGCAATTAATTCCCTGATCAAAATTTCAACACTCTCTCCACTTTTACCTCCTTCCTTGTCTTGTCTGAAGATCCTGTCCCTCTCTTAGCCAGCAATCACATCATACCCCTATGTTTTAATTTGTAATAAAATAATACCATCCAATTTTTATCAAACTCTCTTCTGACTTAACTGGTCTATAAGTTCTATGCCCACCTGACTCACTTGTTGTCTCTTCTAAATTTGGCTGTGAATCCCCCTCCTGCTGACCTTCTCTCAGGATCCCATTGCCTCTGCCAAGTTAGTTTAATCCCTCCCCAACAGCACTAGCAAACCTTCCTGCAAAGACATTGGTCCCATTTGTTTGGGTTCAGGTGTAACCTGTCCAAAAACGGTCCCAGTGTCCCAGAAAACTAAAGCCCTCCCTCCTACACCATCTTCCCAACCATGCATTAATCTGGACTAACCTTCTATTTCTATACCCACGAGCATGTGGCACTGGAATTAATCCAGAGATTATGACCTTCTGGGCCCTGTTTTTTAATCTACTTCCTAGCTCCCTAAATTCTGCTTACAGTGCATCACCCCTTTTTCTACCTATATCATCGGCACCAATATATGCCATGATATCTGTCTGTTTGCCCTCCTCCTTCAGAATGCCCTGCAGCCATTCTGTGACATCCCTGACCCTGGCACTAGGGAGGCAACATACCATCCTGGTGTCTCTTTTGCGGCCGCAGAAGTGCCTGTATGTTCCCCTTACAATTGAATCCTCTATCACTGTAGTCTTGCCATTCTGCCTCCCCCCCACTCTTGTGCAACAGACCCACCTCGGGTGCCAGGAAGTTGGCTTCCACTGCTTTCCCCTACACAGTCATCTCCTGCAATAGTATCCAAAACAATATACCTGTCAGAAAAGGGGATGGCCACAGAGGACTCTTGCACTATCTGCCTCACTCTTCTCTGCCTGGTGGTCACCCATGCACTTTCTGCCTGTTCAATCTTCCCCTGCGGTGTGACCACCTCACTGAACATGCTATCCACGACTTGCTCAGCATCAAGAATGCTCCACGATGAACCCACCCTCAGCTCAATTTCCAAAATGTGGTTAGGCAGTAGCTGCAGTTGGACACACTTCCTGCACATGTGGTCACCAGGAAAATAAGCTTCCATGGTTTACCACATAGCACAGGAGGAGCATATTATGGGTGTGATCACTCACTCCTGCCATGACTACCATTAATCCTCTTATTTACTCCCTTTTTAATCTTATTGGTTATTACTTCATAGAACGTGTCCATTCATTGCCTTTCAAAATGTGATCCCAATATGAAATTCAGTCTAGTGTTATCCCTATGTGGAGAACCACAAACTAAATTAAGCAAATTTACTGAATTGGCCGGCTACAGGAATGGAGAATCCTGTTGCCCGCGGGGAGTGTCGCGCCAGAAAACGGGGCTGGCGGGACGGAGAATCCCAATCAAGGTATTGTTGGACTGGGAGCCAACTTCCAATTCAGCTGTAATTTGTGAAATTCATGATGTTGTGGATGATTTTGGTAGATTATTTCATATTTTGCTCTCATGCTATTGCCATAATTGAAGGGGCAGGGAGGTGACCCTTAGCTCATTGCTGTTTCATTAACAGGCTTTTAGAAGATATGCAAGCGTGGGAATAATGGCTTACCCTCCAATTTAATCAAAGGCACTTTCTCTGCACTTAATGTACATTTCAATTGCATTAGTTAAATAGATTTTGATATCACCTTTAGACTGCCTTCATGCAACTGGCAAACATCCTGACTTTTGATTTAATATTTCAGGTTGATAGACATTATTTGTTTAACCTCCACAACTTCAGATACTCCTCTCATGTTTACATTCAGTAGAACAATATAGAATTCTTAATTATTAAGTCCACATAATGTTGCAGTAAGCCATTTGCCATAACCAGAATTGGAAAATTCACAGAATTAATATTTGGTTTACCTTGTCTTTGATATGTTTTTTGTGTTCGTTCATGAGGTGCGGGCTCCGCTGGCCAGCATTTGTTGCCCATCCTAATTGTCCTTGAGAAATTGCCTCCTTCAACCCCACAGTCCCTGTGATGTAGGAACACCCATGGTGCTGTTAGGGAGGGAGTTCTATGATTTTGACCCAGTGACAGTGAATGAACAGTAACATAGTTCAAATCAGTGGTTTGTGACTTGGAGAGGAACTTGCAGATGACTGTGTTCCCGTGCATCTGCTGCCTTTGTTCTTCTAGGTGGTAGAGGTTGCGAGTTTGGAAGGTGCTGTCGAAGGAGCCTTGGTGAGTTGCTGCATTGCATCTTGTAAATGATACACACTGCTACCACTGTGCATTGATGGTGTAGGGAGTGAATGTTTAAGGTGGAGTGTGCAGTGTCAATCTATTTTTGGATAGCTGGAAGTCTCGGCTTGATCTAATCTGTAAAATGTACTTAATTTGCTGCTTAGAATTTTTGCTGGTGCTAAATTAGTCTTATATCTGTTCTCTGATCAGAGATATCTGAAGGTATTTGCAGAAAGTGTCAAAAGATATGTGACAGTTGAAGACAACTGAGACTTTAAAGTCGATATACTAAGTGGGAGAGTGATAATGATGGTTGGAAACTAGGCTGAAATCAATGATCTTGAACACTTAGAGCAGCTGCCTGTGTCTTATTTATATGGCATTTGATACTGAAAGCTCCTGGTCACACCCAGGGACAAGCAGCTGACAGCATTATGATTATTCTGGGGACTTTTGGAATGCATGTTACTGCAGCTGGCAATGTCCACAAGTCTCCAGAGCTAATAACACTATTTCAAATTGTACTGCAGCTCAATTACTAAGATCAAAGCTAATTTAGACCCCTTAAATATTTGTGTCTCAGAATGTTTTGCATTCCAAACAGATATGAGACTCAGCAGGCATGCGCCTAGCCCCCCACCCCCATATTTGTCATTGTTCATCCAGAAGATCAGAAATTCCCATTGGATGACTACAACATATGGACTTTAATATTCTTGCTTTTTCTCTTTCTTTCTTTCCCTCCTCAAAGACATAAAACAAAATATTATTATGGAGGTAAGGCAGTTTAAGCATGATAGCAATAATCAATGATCATCATTAAAGTACAGTGTTGAAAAATGCAGGATAGGAAATTAACAGAAGGATTATAAGATTAATGTAAAAATGCTTACTTCCACCCATCCCCTCCTTCACTGACATTCTGCAGTTGCACTCAAACTAGGGTATCAACTGACGTAGCGGAGTTAGAAACACTTACACAAGCAATTTTGTACAAATCACTCTTTACTGATGTTTCAAGCTCTTGGTAAACATTAAATTACTTGTTAAAAACACTGATTACATGTTACAATAAATCATAAGACTCACGGCTTGGACTTCATCCTATCAGTTGCAAGGTGAGGTGATCAGCCTCCCTTCGATGGATGTCTTCTTCACTGAGTCCCGGACTCAGGGCGGTCTTCATGATGCTGGGTCTTGCAGGCTCTGATCCTTCCCTTTTATTAAATTTCTTCCAGTATCGAGAAGGTTCTTTAGCCACATACACGATAATCTGTTGCCTATTTCCCTCAATGTTAGCTTGTAAAAACAGCTCACATCTGCCGGATTTGCTTTCTTTATCTGTCTGTTGAGTACATCTTATTACACTTACTCACAAGAACAAGCTGTTTCCCAGGCCTTGTATTCTTTAAGGTTGACTACTTATCCCATCATGCTTTGCAGAAGTTTAGCTGTTGGCCATCCGGCTACACTGTGTGATTGCAGCATGTAAGATGTACAGGATGCACTGCACCAAATCATGAGGGCTACTTTGACAATACTTAATTAGTCCTCCCAACATCTACCACAGGGGCCCAGAGCAGCAAAGTCATGGAAATATCTTCACCTCCAAGTTACACACCATTCAGACTTGGCATTCGCTGCCATTGCTTTCATATCGTTAGGTCCATATCCTCGTATTCCTTTGTAGGAGTACTGCAACTACAAGAACTTTCATTGAGAGGATGCAGCTGTGAAAAGTCATTCTGCCTGCCTACCAAACAATTGAGTAATGTGGTAAATGAATTTCAGTGCCAGTGTGATGTCAGGTATGTGGTACGTAGTCCCAATGACTGGCGCGTTGTATCAAATGTCTCTTTGGCTGTTATGATGTGGAGATGTTGGCATTGGGCTGAGTACTGACCGTACTTAACCAGCATGTGCTTGCAAAACTCAGAACATAATGCCAAATGTAAGACATGATTCTGCAATAGGGAAGCACTTGCTGAACGATCCCAAGTGTGCTAAGAATTACACCCACAATTGATTTAAGATAATGGGTCAAGCTTGCAATAAACTCACTTACACTTATATAACTAGAGATATTGGCATCTGCAGGGACCTGCCCTCTGCAGCAAAAGGAACATGTCCAGACATTGCACCTTTTTTGAATAAGATACAGCATGGGGGACAAAAGCTCCCTGGTGCACTTGCCATGGCAATGTCTTGGCCAATCAGAGCCAACTTGACAACAATCAGCATCTTGTTTCCCATGCAGTATAATTGTTGTTCCCTCTGAAATTTGACATTCTTGCATCTGTCCTGACGAGTGCAGGGCTGAAAAGCTTAAAATTTATTTTTCAGTAATATTTATCTTTTTATTCTTTCATGTGATATGAGCATCGCTGGCAGCACCAGCATTTGTTGCCCATCTCTAATTGCCCTTGCGAAGATGAAGCCAAGAGAAGAACAATCATCGCTTTCTCAGTTAACTAGTACTGGGCAATAAATAGTGCTTTGTCAGTGTCACCATATCCCAAGATAAAGTCTTCAACAAAATTGCACTGTTTCCCTCAACCAATTCAGCTGGAAACAAAACATGTTATCGCTGTCTATTGACAAACCTCAGTCACTTTGTCTCGAAGCTAATACTTTTAGTGACATCATTTTTTCCCATGCAGAGAAATCCCAGATGCATTCTTAGGAATTCAAGCATAGAAGTTCTATTACTTAAAATCTAATTAAGTTTCCAAGTAGAATATTAAAATGGGTATTGGGTTTCTTTAGATAATTGTTTAAATATTACGAAACTTTTGTTCAGAAACAGTACTTCAATGAAATTGTTGAAATGTTACAAGTGCTTTTTGTCTTTAAGCAAGGTCAGTAATTGTTGCACCCCACATTGAAACAAAGAGCAGGTTATCACACTAAACAACATTTGCAGGTTAATATATTATGACTGAATGGAAAAATGTTCAAATGCCTGGTCTTCTCATATTTATTGTCATAGCACTCAGGGCAGTTATTTTTTAGTCAACTTAGAGGCTACTGGGACTTAATCAGACTGTTCACTCTGAGTTAGCTCGTCTGAAAACTGCAATTGGGATACTATATGTTATGGTGGCCACAAAGTGCATGGGGTTTCATCAATAGATATTAAGCTCGCCCAATTGGGAATGGGCAGCAGGATCTTCAAACCCGCTGCTTTAACCCGGGCCAGTACTCTGTAGGTCCCCGGGCTTGGACTTTATGTGTTGTAAGCCGCAACAGTGACCTTTTCCAATGCTTCAATAAAAGGCTATGGTGCTGGAAGACTGGCCTTGGCAAGGTTAGTACATTGATGACGAGGAGTAAACAGGATTTTACTTCGGGCAGCCTTTATTGTTGAAAACAAGTGGCTTCCTTGGTAAGGAAAAAAAGTCTCTCTTTAGTAAACTTGAACCCTATGACATAGCGAGAAGACTGGTCCCAATACACAGAGCACCTGCGTTATTTCTTCTGGGCTAATTATATTGAGGGAGATGAGAAACAGAAAGTGATCTTGCTGACAGCATGCGGGCCCCGGCATTCAGCATGATGAAAAGTCTGACCTATCCAGATGCCCCTACTCGAAGACTTTTAACGAGTAAATATACTTGGTAAAAAGCCATGATGACCTGAAGCCCTCTGTTATATTCAGCTTTAACATGGCGTGGAGAACCCCGGGGGATCCTGTCACTGAATTTCTGGCCAGAGTACGGAAATTGGCAGATCATTATGAATTTTCGGACCATCCCTAACCAAAATGCTGCAAGACAGATTGGTATACGGAATAAGCAATGTAGCAACTCAAAAATTTTTGCCGGCAGAACCTAATCTAGATTTTTTTTAACTCAGCAAAATAGCTCTATCACTGGAAAATGCAGAAAAAGGGGCTCAGAAGCTACAAGGGCAGCAGACAGCAATGTCCTCCGGGTTAGGGGAGGGCATCATGTAAAAGTGACCATTTCTCAACTGAAGGTGCCTGTAAATGTAAAATGCTAAATAGACCATTACAAAATCTGAGCTCAATTCACGTCTCGCGACAGTCAAAGAATTGCCATAATAGTTCCAAGAATGCCAGTGTTGCTAATTTTGCTAAGTGTGCTTTACACTTAATTGCTCTGTTTAATCACCTTGCTCTAGAGTCGCCAGGTATCTTTATGATACCACCACGAGGTTCAAGTTCAAGTGCTGATCAATAACTCAACACACCAGTTAGTAAGGTTCAAATCAAAACACATTTATTATATACACAGTCAATCGCTACTCATGCATAAAATACTACTCACTAGACTATTTCTAACACTAACAGGCCAATACTTAGCTTTGGAAAAGGGACCCACTAGGTCAGGGAACAATGGCCTCTCGTTCAATCCTGAGTCTGCAGGCTTCCAGCTGGTATGGACTAATGGTTAGGAGCGCCTATCTCGTAGTATGCATTGACTGGACACTTACTTGGTTGGTGCAGCTGCTAGGCAGGTCACGGTCAAGAGTTGTTTCGAGCTGCTGAGAGACCCTGCCAAGAAGCTGTTAGGCTGGTCTCTCCTCGCTGAGAGCCAAGTGCCAAGAAGGACGAATTGAACTTGGGGACTCTATTTTATAGTCCCCAGGGGCTTCACACCCTTTTGGGCGGACCCCGTATCTAGTTCCAATTGATTGGACTGAGTTCTGATCACTTGGATCGATTTCTCCAATACTGGAGCTGATCGCTGGGCGGTTCCTCTTCTGGTGCTCTTCCTTTGTTTCGGCTCCCGCTGGCGCCGAGGAGTCTGGTTTGGTCTTGATTACTCCAATTGTTCCTGGGGATCGCTCATCAATATGTAGATGGTCGTTAGTTTCAGTGCTGTCTGGGTTTCTGCAAGTTCTAATATACAGGAGATTTTGCATCTGCTTGTTTTCCTGCGTTTGGCCATTTCTCCCTGCATTCTTAGAGAATCTCCATTTTAAAGTCGGGAAGTGGCCAACCCAGGTGGCTACACCAGGAAACATGTTCCGGAAGTTCGCAGATGCCAGATAATGGACTAGCAGTGCCAAAGGGCACAGCCAAGGCAAAGGTTTAGGAATAGGCAAAATGCTTGCTGTTCAGAGAAGAAGACAAGGCCAGTACTGGCTCACACCATGCAGGTATACCCACTACCAGAAAATGGAACAATTCAACTAAACTGTGTCATCATGACCAAAGCCGCCCCAATACTGGTGGGGTTGCTTATAAACAGTCATCCACTGAAATGGAGGTGGACACAGGAGCTGCATCCTCCATCATTAGGAACAGACATATGATCATCTTCAAAGTGGGATTTAACACTTGAACTTAGAAGATACGAAGGCCAGACTAGCCATCAACATGGGAGAACCACTATGGATCATAGAATCATGGAATTTACAGTCCAGAAGGAGACCATTCAGCCCATCGAGTTTGCACTGGCTCTGACAAAGAGCACTCTACTGAAGCCCACATATCTACCCTATCCCCATAACCCAGTAACACCACTTAACATTTTTTGGACACTAAGGGCAATTTAGCATGGCCAATCCACCTAACCCGCACATCTTTGGACTGTGGGAGGAAACCGGAGCACCCGGAGGAAACCCACGCAGACATGGGGAGAATGTGCAGACTCCGCACAGACAGTGACACAAGCCAGGAATCGAACCTGGGACCCTGGAGCTGTGAAGCAAGTGTGCTAACCACTGTGCTACCGTGCTGCCCGAATGAAGAGCACCATAATGACCCCAGTGACTTACAAGCAGCAATCAGCTCAGCTAACACGCTGCAAGGAGAGAGATTGACTCCAGCGGATCAGGCTGAACTGGCTGGAGGTTTTCAGACTGAGTTTGGGAGGACCGTAGGACGTCATCAGCAAATACCCTGATGTTTCCCAGCAGCGTCTTGGAAAAATAAGACAAGCCAGTGTCATAATTTATGTCGACCTTGAAGCCACGCCAAAATATATTAGGGTGAGACCGGTTCCATACTCCATATTGGTAAAGGTAAAGATCAAATTGGAAGCCTGGAAAATCTAGGCATAATAAAACCCATACAATTCGCAGAGTGGGCTGCACCTGCCATCCCTGTCCTTTCACCAGACAAATCAGTCCGTCTTTGCGAGATTATAAGCTAACGGTCAATCGGATTTCAAAGGTAGATAGATACCCATGCCTTGAATCAAAGACCTGTATGCCAAGTTAGCAGGTGGCCAAATGTTCACTAAGTTGGATATGAGCCACACCTGTCTTCAACTTGAATTAGACAAGCCTTCCCACAAGTGTGTTACAGTCAACATGCACAAGGGCCTGTACGAGTTTACTCGCTTTCCCTTCGGGGTCTGGTGTCATATTCCAACGGATCATGGAGAACATACTCCAAGGGGTACCTAAGTTGACGACATCCTGGTCACCAGGGCTTTGGAACAAGAGCACCATGCAAACCTAGTGGAGATTTTCGAGAGCTGGGTTACTCCTGAAGAAGGACAAATGTAAATGTAAAGTGATCTACCTGGGGTATCGGGTAGATAAAAGGGTCTACATCCAGTAGAGGACAAAGTGAAGGGTATCACGGAAGCACCAATGCCAAGAAACACCACAAAATTAAAATATTTCCTGGGATTAGTAAATTATTATGGAAAATGTATCCCAAATTTGGCCTCCTTTCTGCCCTCCTTGCATGCACTGCTGTGGAAGTACCAAAAATGGTCTTGGGAAGTACCACAGGTTGAGGCCTTAATTAAAGTTGAACAACAATTATTCAAACATAGAACAGTACAGCACAGAACAGGCCCTTCAGCCCTCAATGTTGTGCCGAGCCATGATCACCCTACTCAAACCCACGTATCCACCCTATACCCGTAACCCAACAACCCCCCCCCCCCTTAACCTTACTTTTATTAGGACACTACGGGCAATTTAGCATGGCCAATCCACCTAACCCGCACATCTGTGGACTGTGGGAGGAAACCGGAGCACCCGGAGGAAACCCACGCACACAGGGCGAGGACGTGCAGACTCCGCACAGACAGTGACCCAGCCGGGAATCGAACCTGGGACCCTGGAGCTGTGAAGCATTTATGCTAACCACCATGCTACCCTGCTGCCCCTAAGTGGGAGGAAGAGTTGGGAGACGGTATCGAGGAAGGATTCTGATGTGAGGTGCTCCGGAGAGTGAACGCCTCCACCTTGTGCGTGAGATTGGGGCTGATACAGCTGAAGGTGGTATGTAGAGCACAGCTCACAAGGGCGAGGATGAGCCAGTTCTTTGAGGGGGGTAGAAGATGTGTGTGAACGTTGCGGGGACAGGGGGGGGGGGGGGGGGTGCGTATCACATTCATATGTTTTGGTCCTGTCCAAAACTGGAGGATTACTGGAAGGAGGTTTTTAGGGTAATCTCTAAAGTGGTGCTCGTGAAACTGGACCCAGGCATTCGGGAGGCCATATTCGGGGTGTCGGACCAGCTGGGGTTGGAAATGGGTGCGGAGGCAGATGTTGAAGCCTTTGCCTTGTTGATCGCACAAAGGTGGATCCTGTTGGGATGGAGATCAACCTCTCCACCCTGTGCCCTAGCGTGGCGGAGGGACCTGTTGGAATTCTTAGCTCTTGAGAATGTTAAGTTTGAACTGAGGGGAAGGATGGAGGGGTTCTACAATTCATGGGTATTATTCATTATGTACTTAAAAAAATTGGAAAGCATCGAACATTACGGGGGGGGGGGGGTGGGGTTGGGGGGAGGGGGACTGTATGTGTTAATGGTGACTATGGGTGATTCCTGATTCCTTTTTGTTATTTGTTTATATTAACATGCGGGCTGCTGTTTGGGGGTTTGTTGGGAGGATGGGATTGTTTTACTGATATGGGGATTTACATATTCGTTACTGCTTATTTATTGTTGGTGGGTGTAAATTTGGGAGAAAATTGGAAAAAGGAGGAGAATAAAAATATTTAAAAAAAAACAATTGCTGTCATTCAACTTATTGTCCATTGCAACTCCAAGATGGAACTCATCCTGATATGTGATGCTTCCCCTTATGGAGTTGGAGCAGTACTTTCACACCACTGGAAAGACGGACAGAAAAGCCCATCACCTAGGCATCTTTGGGATGCCGAGGGAGGTATTCTCAAATTGAGAAGGAGGGCTTGGCGGTCATGTTCGATGTAAAAAACAATTCCCCAGTAAATCTACAGTAACTGTTTCACCATAGTAACCGACCAGAAGCCCTTATTGGGACTTTTTAATGAGGATAAGGACTCTGCCCGGATACAGCGTTGGGCTTTGTTACTTTCAACGTATGAATATCTTTTAGAACACCAACCGGAAATGTAGATAGCTAATGCCGATGCCTTGAGTTGCCTCCCCTTGCCCACCAGCCTGGCTCCTTTACCAGCATTGGAAGAGGTCACAATAACCCTAAATTTCTTAGAGACTCTGCCAGTGTCTGCAAGGCAAATTAAGGCCTGGACGAAAGAAAGATCCAACACTGTCGAAATTGAAACACATGATCCTGGACGATGGAGTTCGAGGACACCCGTTAGAGGAAATAAAGCCTTATCTGACAAAGGAAGATGTACTCAGTGTTGAGGACTGTATCATTCTTTGGGGGTCCTGAGTAGTTGTCCCTTGTCCAGGGCAGTGCCTGATACTAATGGAACTATAGAATGGCCACCTGGGGTATCGAAAATGTAAATGCTCGCCAGGAGCTACATGTGATGGCCCGCTCGACTCAGGCATCATGGACTTAGTGAGACAATGGACTTTTGCTAAGGGAATCAAAAATGCCCTCTTTCAGCCTCCCTACATCCATGTGATTGGCCAGGAAGGCCATGGATGCGAGTGCATGTGGACTTTGCTGGGCCTTTTATAGGTTCCATGTTTCTGATCCTGGTGGATGCACATTCCAAATGGTTAGAGAGACGCCACACAAGCTCCATGTACCCCCACGTTACAATCGAGAAATTGCAACAGGAGTTTTTGCACACATGGAATACCAGAAATCCTGATTTCTGACAAAGGCACTGCCTTCTCCAGTGGTGAGTTCCAAAATTTAATTCAATCCAATGGCATCAGACACATCAGAATAGCACCATATCACCGGTTGTCAAAACGACTGGCGGAATTTGCTTGCACACTTTAAAAACCGGCATGAAGAAACAAACTGCAGTATCCATCGAAACCAAATTGGCATGATTTTTGTTTGACCACTTCTCACACAATAACAGGAATTGTCCAAGCCGAACTGTTAATGGGACAGCAGCATCGTATGAGACTCAGCCTACCAATCCCAAACCTGACGGGAAGGTGGAGTCCCACAAGAGAATCAGAAAATAAATTATGACTCTGCAAGGACCAAAAGAAGATTCAAGATAGGCGATGTGGTTTTACGTGAGGAACTTCGGAGATGGTTCCAGCTATGTCCCTCGGGTCATAATGGAGAAAATGGCACCAGTGTCGTACAAAGGGAAGGTGCAGGGCAAGGTTGTGAGGAAACATTTGAACCACCTGAGGAGCAGGGAGTCCGCCCTGCGCAAGCCTTTTTACTAGCCATGGAGGTAGATGCACCAGTACTGGGCAACAGCTCGAAGGCAAACCAGCGTTGTGTCCCCCCCCCCCCCCCCCCCCCCCCCCCGATAACGATGACAAGGACTCCAAGATGGAAGCAGGGGAAGCTGGTGTCCTGACTGAAGCCGACCCTGAAGAGGAATCTGCATCAGTAACTCTTCGCTCCCTCAAGAAGCGAAAGGCTCCATGTCGGTTCACACCTCCAGATCTGGTTCCACCCTCGACTGACGTCAGACCGATAGCCAAGCGGCGGAAGAGACTTCTTCGGAGCGGGATACAGGGGCAGAAATGGACTTGAGGGGCGACGGATATTATGGTGGTCATAAAGGACACTAGGAATCGCCAATCGATCTCCCTGTGAGCTTAATGAATATGATTTCCCTTATTAAGCAGGCGGGAGCTCGCCCAATGGAGAATGAGCAGCTTAACCTTAAAGCCTGCTGCTTCAACCCAGGCCGATATTCTGAAGGTCCCCGGGCTCGGACTTAGGTGCTATAAGCCACGACAGTGGCCTTTTCCGATGCTTTAATAAAAGGCTATGATGCTGGAAGACTGGCCTTAGTGAGGTTATTACATTATACCTGCCCTCAGTAACTCTAGATTGCAATGGGGAAAATTAGCAAGGGCTCCCATGTCTGAACATTATGCAGAATCGCTGAATTATTGAGCATTGAAGGAGGCCATTTGGCCCATTGTGACTGTGCTGACTCTCCAATTGAGCAATGCACCTCTAGCCATTCCATTGCCTTCTCCCAGTAACCCTGCGCATTCTTCCTTTTCAGATAATGATCCAATTCCCTCTTGAGTCCCTCGATTACAAGTGTCTCAGAGGCAGCAAATTCCAAATCTTAACAACTCGCTGCATGAAAATCATTCTCCTCAGGTCCCCATTGGTACTTTTGCCAATTACCTGAAATCTGTGCCCTCTTGTTCTTGATCCTTCCATCAGTGGGAACAGCTTTTCCCCATCTTCACTGTCCAGACCCCTCAAAAATTACCTCAATCAAATCTCCTTTCAACTTTCTCTGCTCATTAAATGCACTCTCAACCTGTCCTGTCACTTTCAAAGACTTATGCACATTATGCACCCAGGTCCCTCTGCTCCTGTACCCTCTTTAGAATTATACTTTTTATTTTATATTGTCTCTCCTCATTCTTCCTCAAAAAATAAATCACTTCAGACTTCTCTGCATTGAATTTCATCTGCCACTTGCCTGCCCATTCTACCAACATGTCTATGTTCTTTTGAAGTTCAACACTATCCTCCTCCGAGTTCACAATGCTTCTACCTTTCATATCTGCAAATTTTGAAATTGTGCCTGTGCATCAAGGTCTCGGGCAATATATATCTGGGAAAGCAAGGGCCCCAACACCGACCCCTGCAGAACTCCACAACAAACATTCTCCAGTTATCTTCCAGCTCTTAAAGGTAGTCTGCCCTCTGAGACGGAAGCTGCACTAAATCAGGATACTGCTGCTGATTGCCTGTGCTGCAATTGCAGCCCAGAGAAATGAGAGGGCAGAGAGAAAACATAGTGGTTTGCAGGTGTGGTGCCAAAGACCTTAGTGATGGAGGTGTATAGGTGAAGAGACAACATGTTTCTTCAGTGAGCCAGTATGGCCAAGAGCAAATGACCACAATGGATAAACCACAAATGAAAAGGCTCTTTCAGATTGAGCGGACACTCTTAGACACCAGCGCAGATATTGTACAATGTAAATTGTAGAGACTATGGTTGCTATTGAACCAGACTTTGCAGCCTGGTCTTGAATGCTAGGTTACCATCTAGCAGGACATGGGTGTTCAATGGTAGCAGTTCCACCACCACCACTTGCCAATCACCTCAGCCACTGATATCCCAAAGCCAGTGATCTATGTGCCTGCCTGGAAACCCATGAGGCTACTTTGATCTTTACTCACAAAGCCTATATTCCAAGATTGGTTTATTTGCTGGTGGGCTCTCACCACACAGTCTTGTTGATAATGAAGCCTGAGGTCTTGGGTACACTTTAAACCTCAGCTTTCAGATGGAGTGATTCCCAGCATGCCCTGGAATGGACACACCCTAATTTGTAACCCTGTGTGTTAACACTGTGTAGGGCTATAACTTCCTGGCTTCCCAGAGTTGGATTTGGAGGGTAGCCCAATGATGCTCTGGGGGATCCCTCTTGGAAGTTCCCACATAAGGTTCTACCTGGAAATTGTCCAGAAGTGTTAACCTTCCCTGGACAATTGCACTGGCCTGGGAACCATCTGACAAAGCAGATGGTTCTGCCAGTTTTACACTCATAGTTATTTTGAAAGAGTTAGAATGGGAAAAAACAGGACTAACTCCAGGGCAACTATTTTAAACACCCAGACTGAGCCCCACATGGTACAGCCCCCCGCACCCCCCCCCCCCCCCCCAACCCAACCAAGCACCCAGCCCCCTACTCACACAGAGTACCACCCCATACTCGACATTGGAAACTTACTTCTCCTTTTAATGGGACCTTTAAACTCACCTGCTTTACCTCAACAAGTGCCGTAAAAAGGGGATGTGTCCTCCTTCGCTCTGCTCCTTTTGCACTTCCCCGCTGGAGCAGTGGGCACACTTCACGTCTCGAGTCTCACCTGGCCTGAGTCAGGAAGGTTGGGTGAGACATACATTTTCCATTTTAAGCACAGGTTAGTTACTCTGGAGTGGCATTCCGGCGCTGATTGCTACTCTGAGGAAGTTCCAGGACTATATCTCAGTGTTCTATTTGGAAACAAACTGTTGGCCTATTTGTAATCTTTTATCCACATTATAACTTTTCTGAGTACTGTGAAGTCAGTGCAGCGTCTTGATGACTGACACACGTGCTGATAGTGGACTATGAAATGGAAAGTTAAAACTTGGTTATGAAAATGGTGGAATGAGTTTGCATGAGGAATACATGTTGCAGTGATGCAGGATGAAATCTGCATTGTATTAGAGGTACAAAATTCTTACTTCAGTGTGATTGATATCATTGAATGCGAGTCAGCCCAAAATCACTGATGTTATTCATCTTATGTGATATATGTTGGTTGATGCAGTAGGTTCTTAATGTGATTGTGAAGTTGTTTGCAGCTACAGGCACTCCACCCTTCCAGCTGCAGGAAATCATGCTGAAGCAAGATATCTCATGGGAATAAACTGGATGAAAAACAAAAAAAACATTTTTCCCCTTAACCCTTAGTGAAAAATTATTAAGGTCTGCAGCAAACTTACATAGCTGGATTTATTTGTGTCTTGACAATAGATTTTAATCTACTTTTTAATAAAAGAAAGACTTGCATTTATGCGGCACCTATTGTGAGTAAAGGACTGCCTAAAGCCCTCTGCAGCCAATGAAGTATTTTTGAAGTATAGCCATTGTTGTAATGTAGGAAACACAGCAGCCATTTGTTCACAGCAAGCTTCCGTAAACATCAATGTGATAAGGGTCAGATCATTTGTTTTTGATTATGTTGTTTGAGTGATAAATGTTGGCCTAGACAGTACGGATTACTCCCCTGCTCTTTTTGAAATAGTGCCGGATACTGTGTCCACAATGCACTACATCCAAAATACATCCACATCAGAGGCAGTCAGCTCTTCAGTTTTATACCTCATCCCAACAATGGACGTCCAGCATCACAGCACTCCTTCAGTACTGTGTTAGAGTATCAACATTGACCTGCGTGCGACTTGAACCCATAAACCTCTGACTCATAGAACATAGAACTGTACAGCACAGTACAGGCCCTTTGGCCCACGATGTTGTGCCGAACTCATCTGAAACTAAGATCAAATCAACCTACTCCCAATCATTCTAGTGCACTCCACATGCCTATCCAATAACCGCTTGAAAGTTCCTAAAGTGTCTGACTCCACTACTACAGCTGGGAGAGCGTTCCATGCCCCCAACCACTCTCTGAGTAAAGAACCTACCTCTGACATCCCTCCTATATCTTCCACCATGAACCTTATAGTTATGCCCCCTTATAACAGCTACATCCACCCGAGTACAAATTCGCTGAACGTCCACTCTATCTATCCCTCCCATCATCTTATTTACCTCAATTAAGTCACCTCTCATCCTCCTTCGCTCCAATGAGAAAAGCCCTAGCTCCCTCAATCTTTCCTCATAAGACCTACCCTCCAATCCAGGCAGCATCCTGGTAAATCTCCTTTGCACCCTTTCCAATGCTTCCACATCCTTCCTATAATGAGGTGACCAGAACTGCACACAATACTCTAAATGTGGTCCAACCAAGATCTTGTCCTGCTAGGTCCTCATTTACTCAGAGGCTCGAGTGCTACCAATCAAGGTGGGTTAAAAGCGAGTCAGCTTCCCGAAGAGCCATGTTGGGAACTCAGTTTACATAAATTAGCATACCACACATGCTCATTAAAAGGCCACCTAGCCATCAGTTTGACGACTGTATATAAGTGGCGTGCACCCAGTGAGCTTAACCTCTTCTGTGGTTTGAAGGTCAATAGATGGTGCTTTCACTTTCCTGGAGACCTCGCATAATTCACTGAGTGACGGGAGGAAAAGCTGTGCCAAGGCAGGACACAGGAAGCAGACAAAGTGGGAACTGGGGTGGGATTGTGGAGAAGGGGTGAGAGGCGGGGAGAAGGGGAGGGGGCTGATGGGGAGAGTGTCTGGGAAGTGGGGGGGGGGGAGAGCATGCAGGGAATGGGTGGGGGGAGTGACTGGTAAAGACAGGGGAAAGAGACTGTTTTAGAGCAGTGCTTTTCAAACTTTTTGTCTGGGGACCCATTTTTAACAACCAGCCAATCTTCGGGACCCACGCCAGTCCACTTTCGGGACCCACGCCCGCCGACCTTTGCGACTCACGCGGGCCGACCTTCGTGACCGACGGGAACCGACATTCGCGACCCACCATTTTCTCTTACCTTTAATGCGAGAGATGAGCCTGCTTGGTCCTCACTAACTTGTTTGCTGCTGACAAAATGAAGGATTCGCAAGGTTGGGGCATGTGACCTGCTCTCTGCGTTGCTTCAGGCAGGAAGGTTGCATTGAATTAAAAAAAAAATCTTCTCCTGGGTCAGCACGGTGACGTCGGGAGGAAGCGGTACTTCTCGCGTGGTTTTGCGCATGCTCACTGATGAGCTGGCATGCATGGCACCCACATTTTTTTATCTGGTCGCGGCCGTCATCTTCAAAGCCACTCACAGCTGGCATTGTTAAAAGCCAGCTGCTGTGGCTGTTGTGCGCGAATCACGCAATCGGGAACGGCACAACAGACGGCTCCGCGACCTTCCCAACACCCGCCCGCGACTCACCCGCTGGGTCGTGACCCCCACTTTGAAAATGCCTGTTTTAGAGGGTGGGGTCTGTGGTGTACATGTTTGGGGACCTGGTGGGTTAACAGAGGGTACTAGTGATAGGAGGGGACAGTCACAGTCAGAGGTGGGAGTGCGATGCGATAGGATGGCAAGTCCATGCTGTGAATTTGGTAGGTGAAGCTCTCAACGGGGGAGGTCATAGACAGATGGCTCAGAGCATGGGATGAGGCAGGATCACACTGGACATGGGGATGGTATTGGCTTTGAGGGTGGGAAGGCATGCTATGGTGGAACATAATAGGGTCCAGGATAACCGGAGGAGGTTCAAGGGTGACAGAAGGCAGAGGAATGATGACATAGGGTGGATCAAGGGTGATGGGGGGGGAGTTGGTGGTTGACAGCGAGAGGGTAGAAAGTGGTGGACCGAGCCTGCAAGGTGACATGAACCATTATTACAAACTGACCTTGACCACACAGTTCGTCAATAAGAGAGATCCCTCGACGTGGAGGAGGTCTCTTCAGGTGGGCGGAGTTCAAGGTCAGCACAAGTGGTCGAATAAAGGGACCCCCTAAAATTCTGAGGCAACTGGATGTCAAAAATGCTCAGTTGTGTTGTCCTCTCTATGGTGAAGCTCACAAGGCAGCAGGTTTGTTCCTGACCCATGGGTCTCACAACATCGAGATCCCAGAAAGGTGTAGTGCTGTCCTTCATTCTGTGTCATTTGACTGTAGTCAAAGGCAAGAATGAAGGGAGGGGGCAAATAGATGCCTCCAAATGGCATGGCTGGTGGATGGCAGTCATCTCCCGACTTCAAACCTCCATCCTCACAAGTGAATGATTATGGCTGTTAGGGGCTCATGTGGTTAGTCTTTCAATGCTCTCAAGGCACTGGTCTCTAGAGAGTCTTCAGGAGTGGAGGCAAGTGGGATAGTCCGGGAGGGGAGGGGGGGGGGGGGGGGGGGGGGGGGGGGGGGGCGCACATTGCACATGGTCAAAAAGCAATATCTCCATGCGCAGCCAAATATGAATGGGAGGAAGACCTTCCAGTATGCCTATGCCTGGAAGGGGTGTGGTGAAGATGCCATGTCCACACGGGGGCCAGCCGAAGGGCTCAGGATTGACCTGCTGGCTTTGAGATGGATGGAAGTCTGGAAAGGACATGCTCACTCAATGTATCACGTCAATCATAGAATTTACATTGCTGAAGGAGGCCATTCGGCCTATCGAGTCTGCACCGGCCCTTGCAAAGTGTACCCTACTTAAGCCCACACCTTCATCCTATCCTCATAACCCAGTAACCCCACCCAACCTTTTTTTGGACACTGAGGGCAATTTAGTATGGCCAATCCACCTAACCTGCACAGCTTTGGACTGTGGGAGGAAACCGGAGCACTTGGAGGAAACCCATGCAGACACGGGAAGGAATGTGCAGACTCCGCACAGACAGTGACCCAAGCCAGGAATCAAATCTAGGACCCTGGAGCTGTGAAGCGACAGTGCTAACCGCCGTGCTACATGGTCGCCATTAATATGTTCACAAATCCATTGAGGCATCAGTAAGGCAGGTTGTAGGCAACCCTGCCTTATAATGGCTCTGATCCAGATGAGGAGAGGGAGGGTCTGACACAGGTTCGCACAGAGCCAGGAAGAGCAGGAGGCTGTGGAGCCTCAAGAATGTGAAGATGCTGGCGAACAGGGTCCACTGCAAAAGCAAGTATTGTCCCAAACATGGATGTATCACAAGGGTGAAAGGCAATGCCGGAGGCACCATCGTATGATCCGGGACGTGGTTGCTCACATCTGCCAGCTTCTCTAGTATGAGTTGTGGCCACAAGGACCCTGGAGGAATAATGCTGACCTCTTGGCTTTCAGTAAGTAAATGGCTGTCCAGGTACCATTTAAATATGGTGGCAGGCCCTTTGACCCCTTGAGGTAATGCCAGGGCAGGCGACTTCCGCACTCTTTGTGGATGCATCATTGGTGATCTGAACAGCGAAAGATTGCACATGTTCAGCCATGCTGCCACTCAGCGAGAATCATGCTGACTTTCCCACCTGCTATCAGACTTAAACTACAGATTGGAGGATTCTGCTCCTCATGTTTGAAATGTTTCTCAAAAGTTGTTTGGTTACTTGCGCTTTGCTCGGTAGTCTATTTGTTATATACATGGGCTAAAAATAAAGTGAAGTATTTCATAATTCAGCTTTTTTCTTGAGAGGAATGGCACAATTTTGTTGTCGCTGAGAAGTCAGAATAAAATCTCCACAGCTCCTGTGAAGTTTATTTTTGTGCTACGTTATTCTGAATAATTTGCACTGGTGATGTTCTGTTAAGGTGTATGAAATGTAGGAATAACTAAAATTCTCATTCTAAGGGTACAAAGGTTTTAAGGTATATATCAAAGTGATGATAGCAAGTTGATTTCATCAGAAAAACAGCAACAGCTTAAATAACCTAACAGTTCAGTCACCTCGGCAACAAAGCTTCATCAAGGGTACATTGTGGTACAGAGAATTGGATCTGCAATGGTGGAACACCTTGTCCCTGATGCTGCTGTTACCAATTTCAGTTAGGAAGATTGAATAATATGTAAATTTGAAATTTTGGTAGACTGGTAACCTCTTCAGTCTGGAAATCCCAAATCTGGACACACCAGTTCCCCGGAATTGTATCGAGCAGACCTCACAACTCACATTTCCACTGGTGGTGCTTCAAACAATCGGGGAAAAAAGAGAGAAAGTGAGAAAGAGAGACAATGTAGATAATAGAGGAAGAAAAGTCAGCAGATAGATTAGAATTAAGTTTAGAAATCAAACCCTTTCACGCTGTTTGACTATTGCTAGGAAAGAAAATTGTTTTCCTTTTTATTACATTTGAATGTTTGTCATGACTCTACTTTCCCCAGCATGCACATGTTGGTCGTGCTAATTCTGGGTCCCGTGCTCAACTGTAACCTCATGCTGTGTTTTCCTGTGTTACAGTCTGCATGTTCCCCCCTCTCCTACCGTGTTGTACCTTCAGTCTTTTTGCAACAATGCAAGGCAGGAAAGTGGAGTTGAGGTTTACATCGGTGTGGTAATACCACTGTATATATATATGTGTGTGCCTCTATTAGGGGATGTACAATAGTACCGGCTATTACAGGTTTGTCGGTAAGCCCCTGCATAGTTTGTCGGTAAGCCCCTCCCCACAGGAGCAGTATAAATATCCATGAGGTCTCCAGAGCTGCCATTTTACAGCTCCACTTGAGGTAATAACATCTCACGGTAATAAAGCCTCTTTTGTACCGTTTCGTGTTTCTGTGTGAAATTGTTAGCGCAACAATTTATTACCGTGAGATTTCCCAAATCATGGACATCAGAATCAAGCCTGATCGCCTGCAGCTGGATCCGCAATCGCTGAACGCCAGGAAAGACTTTAACCACTGGCTGGCTGTCTTCGAAGCCTACATATCCTCAGCGGATCCTGCACCATCGGAGGCTCAGAAGGTACAACTCCTTTAGTCCAGACTGAGCTCCAGCGTGTTCCCGCTGATACAGGACGCGGCGACCTATGCCCGTGCTATGGAACTGCTCAAAGAGAATTATGTCCAGTCGACGAACACTCTGTTTGCGAGGCATGTACTCACCACTCGCGTCCAGCAACCGGGTGAGTCGATTGAGGACTTCTGGCGGGCCCTTATCCCTCTAGTACGGGACAGCAAGTGCCAGGCCGTCTCGGCTACGGAACATTCCAATCTCCTCATGCGGGATGCATTTGTAACGGGTATTGCATCGGATCCCATCTGGCAACGACTGCTGGAAGGGGCCGCGCTCGATCTAGCAGCGACAAAGACTTTAGCGCTCTCTATGATGGCCGCTTCCCATAATGTGCAATCCTACCCCGCCCACTCATCCTACCGCACGGCCCACCCATTCTACCCCTCGTGAACCCCGCTACCGACCCCCCCGACTGGGGCCACTCACGCGCAGAATGCCTGCGCTGCTCGCCATACCGCGCATCCTGGGGGTCCCCGCTGCTGCTTCTGCGGCCAGCAGAAGCACCCCCGCCAGCGCTGTCCGGCCCGCACCGCGACCTGCAAATCTTGTGGTAAGAAAGGCCACTTTGCAGCGGTGTGTCAGGCCCGCGCTGTTGCCTCTATCGCACCTGTCCTCTTCCCCTCTCCCCAGCCGATCGCACAATGGGCCCCGGCATCCGCAGCTCCCGGGGCCACGTGCGCTGCATGGGCACCGCCATTTTCTTTCCCGCAGGTACTCTGGACGCCGCCATTTTGTCCTCCCCTCGGGACTGGATCAGGGGACCCGGGTCGCTGCCACTACACATCAGAATCTTCTGACTCTTCAGACGATCACCCGCTACTTGCCTCCATGATGCTCGACCAATCCCGTCCTCGCAACCTGGCCACCGCTTCAACGACGATGTTCATCAACGGCCACGCGGCCTACTGCCTACTTGACTCCGGGAGCACCGATAGCTTCATTCATCCGGACACGGTAAGGCGCTGCTCCCTCGTGGTCCATCCCGCCAACCAGCTGATCTCCCTGGCCTCCGGATCCCTCTCTGTCCCAATCCAGGGCTTCTGTCTGGTCAGACTCACCGTACAAGGCGTGGAATTCAGCCGTTTCCGCCTGTACATTCTCCCCAACCTCTGTGCGACACTTTTACTGGGCCTGGACTTCCAATGTAACCTCCAGAGCCTCACCCTCAAATTCGGTGGACCCTTACCCCCACTCACCATTTGCGGCCTCACGACCCTTAAGGTTGACCCTCCCTCTCTCTTTACCAATCTGGCTGCAGATTGCAAACCCGTCGCCACCAGGAGCAGACGGTACAGCACCCAGGACAAGACCTTCATCAGGTCCGAAGTCCAGCGGCTGCTTCGGGAGGGTATTATCGAGGCCAGCAACAGCCCCTGGAGAGCCCAAGTGGTGGTGGTTAAAACTGGGGAGAAACACAGGCTGGTCGTGGACTACAGCCAGACCATCAATCGGTACACGCAGCTCGACGCGTACCCCCTCCCTCGCATTTCTGATATGGTCAATCAGGTTGCACAGTTCCGGGTCTTCTCAACAATTGATCTGAAATCCGCCTACCACCAGCTCCCCATTCGTAAATCGGACCGTCCCTACACTGCCTTCGAGGCGGACGGTCGACTCTATCAATTCCTTAGGGTTCCCTTCGGCGTCACTAATGGGGTCTCGGTCTTTCAACGAGAAATGGATGAATGGTTGACCGGTACGGACTGCGGGCCACGTTTCCGTACTTAGACAATGTCACCATCTGCGGCCACGACCAGCAGGACCATGACGCCAACCTTGCCAAATATCTCCACGCCGCATATCTCCTCAATCTAACTTATAACAAGGAGAAGTGCGTATTCAGCACAGACCGCTTAGCCATCCTCGGATATGTAGTCCAAGACGGACTACTGGGGCCCGATCCCGACCGCATGCGCCCCCTCATGGAGCTTCCCCTTCCCCACTGCCCCAAGGCTCTCAAACGATGCCTAGGGTTCTTTTCTTACTACGCCCAGTGGGTCCCACAATACGCGGACAAGGCCCGCCCACTGATCCAGTCCACGCAATTTCCCCTCACGGCCGAGGCACAACGGACCTTCGCCCGTATTCGCTCAGACATAGCCAAGGCCGGGATGCATGCAGTAGACGAGACACTGCCCTTCCAAGTAGAGAGCGATGCTTCAGATGTCGCCCTTGCCGCCACTCTAAACCAGGCAGGCAGACCCGTGGCATTCTTTTCCCACACCCTCCATGCCTCCGAAATTCAACATTCCTCAGTTGAAAAGGAGGCCCAGGCTATCGTTGAGGCGGTGCGGCACTGGAGGCATTGCCTGGCCGGCAGGAGGTTCACCCTCCTCACTGACCAACGGTCGGTTGCCTTCATGTTCAACAACACGCAACGGGGCAAAATCAAAAACGATAAAATCTTGCGGTGGAGAACCGAGCTCTCCACCTATAATTACGAGATCTTGTATCGCCCCGGCAAGCTCACCGAGCCCCCAGACGCCCTCTCCCGAGGTACATGTGCCAGCGCACAAGTGAACCAGCTCCGTGCCTCGCACGAGAGCCTTTGCCATCCGGGGGTCACTCGTTTGTACCATCTAATCAAAGCCCGCAATCTGCCCTACTCCATCGAGGAAGTACGGACAGTCACCAGAGACTGCCAGGTCTGTGCGGAGTGCAAGCCGCACTTCTACCGGCCAGACCGCGCGAACCTGGTGAAAGCGTCCCGCCCCTTTGAACGCCTCAGTGTGGATTTCAAAGGGCCCCTCCCCTCCACCGACCGCAACACCTACATCCTTAGTGTGGTCGATGAATTCTCTAGGTTCCCCTTCGCCATCACATGCCCGGATATGACGTCTGCCACCGTCATCAGGGCGCTCGATTCCATATTTGCCCTGTTCGGTTTCCCTGACTACATACACAGTGACAGGGGATCCTCGTTCATGAGCGATGAGCTGCGTCAGTTCCTGCTCAGCAGGGGTATCGCCTCTAGCAGGACGACCAGCTACAACCCCCGGGGAAATGGGCAGGTAGAAAGGGAGATCGGGACGGTATGGAGGGCCGTCCAGCTGGCCCTACGGTCCAAGAACCTCCCAGCCGCTCGCTGGCAGCAGGTCCTCCCTGACGCGCTCCATTCCATTCGGTCACTGCTGTGCACCGCTACTAACAACACACCCCATGAACATGTTTTTAACCTTCCCTAGGAAGTCTACATCCGGGGTGTTGCTCCCGACGTGGCTCGCAGCTCCAGGGCCCGTCCTACTTCGTAGGCATGTCAGACTCCACAAGGCGGACCCCTTGGTGGACAGGGTACGCCTGCTCCACGCAAACCCCCAGTATGCCTATGTGGAGTTCCCCGACGGCCGCCAGGATACAGTCTCACTCAGGGACCTGTCTCCCTCGGGTGCCGCTCCCGCTCCCACACACCTCCCCACCCACGCGCCACCCTCCTTTTCCCTGGCGCCCCCAACATCAGCCCCACCAGGTCCATCCCTCGTTCCCCTGCCCACACTAGAGGACATGGAAGGTTTTAGCACGCTCCCGGAGTCGTCCAGCCACTGGCCAGCACCAACACTGCCACCACCGATGCCGTCGACGACGACACCACCTGTGCAGACGTCGCCACCGCTGCTGCGCTGCTCTCAACGAACCGTCAGACCGCCGGTCAGACTCAACCTATGGCGGGCACCGGGTTGCAAGATGGGCACCTGATTTTTTTTCTCCCCCCCCCCCCTGTAAATAAATCACTGCTTATGTATTATAGTTTCACGTCACCCCGCCGGACTCATTCATAACAGGGGGGTGAATGTGGTAATACCACTGTATGTGTGTACCTCTATTAGGGGATGTACAATAGTACCGGCTATTACAGGTTTGTCGGTAAGCCCCTGCATAGTTTGTCGGTAAGCCCCTGCATAGTTTGTCGGTAAGTGGAGTTGAGGTTTACATCGGATCAACCACAATCTCATTGATTGGCGGAGCAGACTCAGTGGGCCAAATGGCCTACTTCTGCTCCTATGTTTTATGGTCTTTTGATAGGCTCAGATTCAGGGTACACAGCAGTAGTGTCGATTCATTTAATACAGTTCAGTACTTTGCAAACATGGAAGATACAGTTTTTGGATAAATAAAACAATGTTTATGAGTGGTTTAAAATGTTTTCTCCCTGTTTTAAGTCCGAGGTACATATTTGTATCTGCTTCACATGCTTATGGTTCGTCGTTCCAACATTATTATATAATCTAAAAAAATTCCAAGTTCCAGAAATGCCATTGTCCCTCGCATTTTAGACTGGAGAGTGTATTCTGCTCAGAGAACTGCTATTTTAAATTATTTTGCAACTTTCACTTCAAATTTAAATATATTTAGAAAGAACCTTCCTAAAATGTCTATATTTTGATGTACAGATCTAGAAATTGATTCCTCCCAACGTATCTTTGTGTGAATAGGTAGGCTTCAGGAACATCTGAACATCGCATATCTATATAAAAATTTAAGTTGCCATAATCCCAGGTGACCATAGGCTGCTTTCCTCTTTGAGGGAAGAGTTGACTGGTGGTGATTTAAGCTGAGGATCACCACACCTCAGGCGAGGGGCAAAGTTAAGAAGGTGGGGCCTTCATGCTGGTGAACTGTGGACTCAGTTTGGGTGTTCACTGGTGAGGAGGATTTCAATTTTAGGCCGTTGCATTACTGGTTCGGTGGGTTCCGTGAAGGGGGCAGAAGTGATCCGGAGATAATGGTATCACACAAGAGAAAGGGGAGGGGTGGCCAACAATAATATTTGACGCCATAGCTGGGCAGTGTAGGATTGCTGCACTGTTTTAAAAACTTATCTTTTAGGAGATGGCCATTTGAGGTCCTTTTAAGAACCATTGATTAAGGCTGCCCATAAGCTACATTTTGCTGAATGCAACTGGTTTGGTTCTGGATGTGTTCAGGGCATACAAGGAGCCTCAAAACAGGCATCATATTTACAATGTGCATATTCGAAGGACCTAAAGCCTATTTCAAACACAGACCCATAACTCCTCGTTTTCTTTTTTCATGATTATGGCGGGTGTCACACTTCCACTTGTAATGAATACGTCCTACCCACCATATTGGTTGTGTAATTACCTATTTTGCTCCTGCAAGACTGAAATGCTGTGCATTGCTAATGTTCAGATAATGGTTATTTCACCATTTATTGTTCTAACACCACTGCTGTCCCAACTGGAACTGGAGATTATTGTCTAACAGCTGTCTTAATTGTTTTGAACCTCAGTTCGCCAACAGGGAGTGCTTGCTAACCAGTGTTCAAACTTCGCACCTTGGAGCTCCAAACTAGAGTTTGAAGTTTAACAAAATGGAACATCACTCAGCAATTACCTGAAAATTATTTATTTATGGAACACATTGCTGTTTGGTATACCAGCATATGACAGAACTGCGGTCAGCAGCATTACCCAAAGCTGCAGACTGGCTGTCCGACCTCTCGGAATCTCTCCAAACGGAGAAAATCAAATTCGCCAACCGAGAGTCAGACGACGGCTTCCACAGAACGTGGGAGCCATTCACACAATTGTTCCAGGACCTGTTTTGTGGCCAACAAACAAGCGGAAAAATAGCCAGGTTGCCAAGAATCAGGGGAAAGTTGCCAAAGCATGAGAGGGAGAGATAGACCGGGAAGTGGGGGGGAGGGGCAGGGGGGAGACAGCTAAACCTAAGAGGAAAGAAAGGCAAGTCACAGGAGGGGTGGGGGGGGGGGGGGAGAATGGAAGAGACAGGGAACAAGAGAGGACCAGGGAGGTGAGGAGGAGGCAGGGAAATGAGAACCGGAAGTAAGGCACGGGATACGATAACGAACATGGCATCTCCAGGAGCAGGGAATGAGGAGAATAAAGACGAAAGACGGGAGGAACGGCAGAAGCGGAGGTGAGCGCGAGACGGCAGCGAGATCCGTCCAGGAGAAGCAAGTGACAACACCAACACCAAACCCATTCGAGTATTGCCCACTGTAATTGTTTCTCCGGCACCCAAATGTATATTTACCTCCCCAGTCTCCAACCCTCCCTCCCCCCCACCAACAGTCGCCCTCTTTATGTGTTGTAAATAATTTTGGCAGGTGTACAGAGTTGCTGCTGTTGAGCTGGTGCACTATACCCTACCAGTTATTCTATTTTATTTTTTATTGTATTTTTTTTATTATTTACTATTTTCTTTTCTTTGGTATGTTTGGGTGTGCCCTTCTCTTCTATATATGTGTATGTATATATATATGTCTCTTATCCTGTGTACATAACGGTAAATATACTTTGTTCAAAAACCCAATAAAAAACATTTATAAAAAAAAAGAACTGCTGAGCTTGACGGTTCATCATTACATTGTTATGATATTGAATTTAATGAATAATGGACTTGATATTTTAGCCACTGAATAGGAACCCATGTTGCCATCAACCTGATTATGAATGAGTGTTTCAAAGCAAGCTTTACTTCAGATTATGGAGAGGCCGATCGTGTTGAAGTGCTAGTCACAGTTTCAGGAAGGCATACATTATTGAAACAAGCCAAAAATTAAAACAAAAGAATAATTAATAAAAATGACATTAAAGAAGTGACAAGCAGCAGAGTTAACCAATAAAACCCTTTTTGCCTTTTTTCTTAAGGATCAGTGCTGGAGAGACAGGCTAGACCCCAGGTTTTGGTCATCAGGAAGAGGTAGGGACAAGGGATGAGCTAAAGAGTTGGGTTTAACTAACATCGGGTGAGATTTACTGGCCTTGTCGCGCCTGACTTGGTGATGAGATGAGGCTGTTGAATCTCGCAAGAGACCTCTCACGAGATTTGCGATGCCTGAGACATCTTGCGAGATGCGTACGAACATCGTGAGATGTCGCAATCTGGATCCTTCCCGTGCTGGACGGGATCTAGATCAGCATATTCAAATGATCCATTAGGCTCATTTAAATATTAATGCACCGGATTCTCCCAGCGCCCGGGAACTAATGGCCTCCCCATTGAGCCCTGGGCCTGTCACCGATTAGTACTTGTCCACACAAACATGGACCAGGTGTAACGGCACCTGGGGGGCTCCCAGGTCATTGGAGGCCCTAGGGTAGTTGGGGATAAGGCAGGGTTTCCCCCTGGCTCTCCCTCTGGCACCCAGACATTTTAGCACTGCCAGCCTGGCACCTTGGAACTGCAACCCAGGAGGGGATGGCCTTGGTCGAGGGTTCGCCCTTGGGGTGGGGGGATATGTGCCCCAGAGCTTGCGGGTCCGCCATGCCACCCCCTGGATCATCTGTACCCATAACGGGGGTCGCTCCGTCTACTGCCTATCCGTCCCACCGATCACCCATAATCCTCACTGACCATGGCAGCCTCCGGGCGCACAGCTGAAAGCTATTGCTAATAGGGAATTGCCAATCCTAGTAACGTGAGCACTTCACAGCTCCCGAGTGGATTCCCGTGAGTAGAGTAGCATGTCGCAGGTGAGAGTACTGCCTTGCATTTCAATCAGACCGTGAGAACTGGACACCTTACCTGAACACTGGAGTCTTCAACACCACAGAGGCAGAAGCCAACATCCAAACACCCAAGAGCTGGGCCTCAGCACTGTGGACATCCCCGCAACCAGAGGGTGGGTGTGTGGACTGGAGAGGGAACCAGCGCCTAGGCCAGGAAATGTTACCAGCAGTTGTCTGGGATCCAGGGTCCAGTGCCCGGGGCTCCCGCTGCAGCTGAGGATGGCAGGGGATGTGAGGTTGGTGGGGGGAAGGTGGGGGGGTAGTGGTGGTGGTGGGGGAACGGAGGGAACCGGGCTGGAAGCCATAGCAGATTGACTGTACCTCACCCTTGTCAATTCCTTATAGATAATACTAATCTGCCCTTGGCCACCCCACGACCTCCCAAGCCTGCTACTTTAGTGGGTGAGGACTCTGCTGTCTGGCACCCCGCCACCCATCTGGGCCTTCTCCCTTCTGTTGTGGGCCAACTTCTCCTGCGGGCCACAGAGAGGACATGGGCAACACTACTCGGATGAATGGGCTGGGGCACCATATGCTGTTGGGCGAGGGTTGTGCCAGGCGCATGGTTATCCGGGGGGGGGGGGGGGGGATGACAAGAAGGACCAGTACCAGGGGACCGGTGCTAACTCACCCATGTGGCCTGGTGGAGGACCTTTAGCTCCTCGCGGCACTAGGTGTCGGTCCTCCTGGCACACACACACACACCCCCCCCCCCCCCCCCCCCCACGGGCGGCCTTTGCCACTTCCTCCAAGGCGGCATTGGCTGCCCTGTGGCTGACCTTCTGAGCCCCCTCGGGGGAACACGGTATCCCGTTTGGACTCCACCGCATCCAACAGGCCAGGTCACCACTGCAAAATCTTGGAACTATTCTACACGGTGGCATGGCCGCAAGCTGTGTGGGGTTTATTCTGCGGGATCGGTTTAAGTGCTATTCCCCCTCATTAGCGGGAAGCTTGCAGGCGCGGTCCGACGAATCAGCTGGCCGGACAGTCATTTGTGGCGTGAAGCCCGTGGGGTCTAGTTAAATGGACCAATTAACGTTAAATACCGGTGACGGTCTTGCTGGGCCAGCTGTCAGAAAACACCCGGCAAGACCACTCGCTACCACTCTTAGAATGAATTTGGTTAGATCACGGCCATAGGCTCTCACAGCCAAAGAGCGTTTTGGGATGCTGTGAAGAGTCAAGCTCCCTCACTTGGCCCTGTCTGGGACTCCAGCTGTCCTGGGTGGGGGAAGGGTGGGGGGGGGTCGCAGGCAATTAAAATTCCCCCCTGTGCAATGGAGAGAACTACTATTACAGGTTCCTTAATGAAATGATGCTTTACTAGCAATGCGTTATTTAACAAGAATTACAAAGACGACATAGCACAGTTTTTACGTGAGATATTTCAGTGTGCTTTACACGGCAATTAATTGTGCATAATCACCAATGAGTCAGGACAAAGGGAAGAGAGTCAAAGGCACAGTTGAAGAGAATATTCTTCAGGAGGAAGCTGATAAAACAGTGATCTTGAGGTCAAAATTTTCAGGTTATGAGAAAAACTGGCTGAAGGGGTTGCTGTCCGTGAGAGAGGCGGGGACAGGATATAAGCTGTTTTCAGAGGAGTGGAGAGTGCACACAGGGTTCAGTTTGTGAAGATTACAGAGACATGGAGACATTAAACTGTGGTGGGATTAAGAGATTAACATTAGTCAGTTTTGTGGAATATAGTAATGCCACTGGAGCTTGATTATGATGGGACTAATGAGATTGCAGATCCTAGTATGGTTGAGAATGCATGCTATAGAAGTCAGTTCATGAAGGATGTAAGTTGGGAGGCTGCCAAAGAGAACACTGGAAATGTCCAACCTTGAGGTGATAAAGGCATCGGGCATAATTTTGACAACTGGGATTGCACCCTGATATCAACCAGAAATGCGAGTGGCACAGGCAGCCAGCCTTCAACTTTTCTGGAGGTAACCACATGATACCGGGTTGCCACCTTGCACAGAACAGGCACCTGCCCCTGAGATCTGCCAGCTCATTCAGAGGGCCAAGAGCACAGGAGCCTCAGCAGTGCATCATGAATAGTAGGCACTGCTGAGGGAGGCAACAGCACCGCCGTCTACAGCAGGCAGGCCGAAGAAAATAAATTTGCCCATCATGAAAATCACCGGGGGTCAGCCTTCTCTATTCCCTCTATTTATCCGGCAGCCTCCCCACGTGGCAGGAGGTTAATCTGCCATTGGCAAAATACTGACTGCCGAGTAAAATGGTCCTTAATATCTCTGCATATTCAAATTAGCTGGCCACTGTCTGGGGCGGGCAACCTTTCTGATCCAAATCTTGCCATTGGTAAAATTCCCGACAGCTGGCCACGGTGAAAGAGAACAACCCTGACAGCAAATTGGTGTTTCAGGAACCAAAGGGGTGACTTTGATTTTGCTGATATTAAGCTAAAGAGCATTTTTAATAATGCAACATATAATTCACTTATTTCGTGCATTTAATAATGTCATCTGCATCAAAGGCAGAACTCATTCATTTGAAGAAGAGTGAACCGGTGAAATTACTGGAAAGAGTATTTGTGTTGCTATTTTTAGTCAGAAATTCATGTGGTTGTTGCATGCTTAAGTTTTACTTTGATTTCACTGATAAAAGTCTATTTCTTTCATTGGTCATTTGATTCACTGTTAAAATATTAAATATTCTGATGTGGTGCTATGAGTAAAGGATCAACACATTGTCCATTTGTCAAGCTTACTTTCATGCACAGCTGACCTTCAGCATACACTCCTTGGTGAATAGAATTTCATAGAGTCCACTAAAATAGTGCTTCTAGTTTGAAATGTTTAAACTTATGTCCTGATTTCTATAAAAGTTAGTTCCAGGGGGTAAGACTGGAACAGAAGATTTTATCCGAATTTTAGTGCATTTTAAAATTTTTTGAAAATGCCCTTTTTAAAAATCTCAAGCTTGATTTTGCCAAGAAGGATTTTCTGACTGGTTAGATATGTATAGAGTAGTTACTGTCAAAATACTTTCAATTTTGTTGCTATGTTGTGTTAGCAATCTACGGCAGCAGCTTTCAAAAGAAGATTACAAAAAAAAAATGGGGGAAAATAGTTTCAAAGTAGAATAGTTTTGAACAGGAAAGTTTAGGGGAGATGTGCGGGGGAAGTTTAGGGGAGATGGACGGGGAAGTTTAGGGGAGATGTGCGGGGGAAGTTTAGGGGAGATGTGCGGGGGAAGTTTAGGGGAGATGTGCGGGGGAAGTTTAGGGGAGATGTGCGGGGGAAGTTTAGGGGAGATGTGCGGGGGAGGTTTAGGGGAGATGTGCGGGGGAGGTTTAGGGGAGATGTGCGGGGGAGGTTTAGGGGAGATGTGCGTGGAAGGTTTTTCGCGAAGAGGGTGGAACGTGTTGCCAGTGATGGCGGCGGAAGCAGGCACGATAGCAACATTTAAGACGCATCTTGATAGACAAATGAACAGGCGGGAAATGGAGATCGTTCGGGCAATATGTAGTAAGTCTTAATAAGGAATCTGGATCGGAGCAGGTTTGGTGGGCCGAAGGGCCTGTTCCTGTGCTGTGATGTTCTTTGTTCATTGAAACTTACAAATGGACTTGGAGATTCTATGTAACGTTCGGCATTGAAATGGGCAACAATGTGTGACTTGATAAAATGTAACAGAAAAAGCAGTGATATGCAAACAATGCAGATTGGCTTTAATGGTTTCTCACACACTTGAATAATGCACTTGATGAATTTTTACCAACATTAATAAAGTATGAAGCACACATACAGATCTTAACTTAAGAGAGAGAGATTCTAACAGCCGGGCCTCATTCGCAGTTTGCCAGGCAGCTGCCCACCTGAAACTGACATGAAGAGGCAGCTGGCCGACTGCCAGCGGGCAAAGATCAGGCGACACAAAGGCCGCACTGCTGGCAATTTTGTTTTTCTTTTTTTGGGAGGATAAAATTTCACTGCGTTCCATGTTTGGAAAGCAGGATGGTAGGGGTCCAGACTTTAATTATGGGGCTTAGTGGAGCACTTTTGTTTCCTCTGGCTTCATGTTTTTCTTCACTTTGGGATCTCTGCTAGGTGGTAACAGGTTTCCCACAGTAATCACACAGGCTGTGCAACAGGTTTCCATGTACGTTAATAATTCACCTGAATCCAGTGAGCATCTAAACTGACTGCCATTAAAATCAATGCAGAGCAGTATTGGGGCAGGAGAAAGAGCCGCTCAATGTTAGTTCCCATTAATTTCATCGATCAACGGAAATTAAAATCCCCCAATTGTATTTTGAAATTTCAAATTATCACATGAAGTTGAAATACTGGACTTTTAAAGTAACTCTACATAAGTAAATTATTCAAGTCCTAAAGCAATTGAAATATTAAATATTGTTTAATACTGGCTGACATTATTGTAAATTATGAATTATATGTGAATCGTGCCCATTGTGGGCGGAATTACTTTCTAGCAAATCTGCATATTAGAGTGAGACAGCTAGTCTCACTCTAATATGTGTTCCTGAGATCTAACAAAGGCATGGGATCTAACCTGGTCTGTACAAATGGGGACCAGATTCAATCGTGGGGGTGGCCGAGGGATTTGGAAGGCCCAGGCGTTTGCTCTACGGGCAGGGTGTCACCCTGGCACTGCTGGTGCCACCTGGGAACCTTGGCAGTGCCACCTGAGTGCTAGCCTGACATTGCCAGGGTATCCAGGTGGCACTGCCAGGGTGTCAGGCTGGCACTGCCAAGGTGCCAAGCTGGAATTTTTTGAGCGGCAGTGATCAGCCCCGAGGGTTCTCTGCGCGGTGGATTGGGGTTAGGTGCCGAGGACCCCCTTATAGGTGAGTTGGGGCTTGGTGGGAGAGTTTTGGGGGTCTTGATCCCTCCCTGCACTAAGGAGTTCTGGCAAAAGAATCTCCTTAGTGGAGAAAATGGGATTAAGTGTGACCTTGGTTGCGCGTTCCACGCTGAGGCCCTGATCTACCCAAATGGCCGTTCGATAGCGCGGTGTTTCTCGGCACTCCGAGCTCCGGGAAATACTCAACTAATCGCGCTATGTCACTCTGTTCCCATTTGGGTATATCATGCCCAGAATAAATGTTTATAAAGCCAGGAAGTTAATGTTTATTATAATTAAGACATTATGCATTAAACGTGGTCATTTAGAACCATTTTCTGTGTCAGCGTGGATTATTTTGAGTGGAATCGTTGCCCATTGTTATGTTTTGTAGAAACAAAATCTATCGAATAAACCAGGAGAAAGGTGTGGCACAAATGTTAATTAGCTAAGAGGATACAAATTCAAAGTTAAAGTAGGCTCAATTGTGCTTGTATGAATTGTGGGATCCGTGACCACATGTTCACAATCAGCAGCCCAGCTTCATACAAATAAAAGTCTCGGATGCCCTGAATATACACGATTGAACGAAGGGTACATTATTAATACCAACAAAATGCAGAAAATCATCTTCATTCTTTTATACAACTAGGAAGGAAGAGCCCCAAAATAAAGTGGGGCTCTGAGATCAGAGGTCACCTGAAATCTGTAATGTCTGGAAGTTAAATCAGATGAAAAGATTGTCCACAATCACACGGGTGGGCATATGGAGTGAACAGCTGTACATGTTTGGTAACCCATTTCAAAGAAGGACTTAGGCAAGACATCTGAACTAAAGCGGCTCCACCACATGAATCAACCCCAAATAGTTAGAGACGAAGAAGCTTACAATCAAAAACAGTGAGGGAGAAATTCAGACAGACAAAGCACAAGTCCTTAGGTAGATTAGATTTAATTGCGCTGTTTTCAAACATGTAATTTATTATGTGTTCATTATGTTAGAGCATGCATTTCAAGGAACAAAGGCAACTGATCATTTGAACGTCTGACCAGACTCATCAAAAGATTTTCAAAAAAGATTTCATATTAATAGATTTAAGAAGAAACTACAACTGAGTGGGACAGAGAAAGAACTTGGTAGAAAAGATGTGGAGATGCCGACGTTGGACTGGGGTGAGCACAGTAAGAAGTCTTACAGCACCAGGTTAAAGTCCAACAGGTTTGTTTCAAATCACTACCTTTCGGAGCACAGCTCCTTTCTCAGGTGGATCAACCATTCACCTGAGGAAGGAGCTGTGCTCTGAAAGCTAGTAATTCGAAACAAACCTGTTGGACTTTAACCTGGTGTGTAAGATTTCTTACTTGGTAGAAAAGATGTAAGAGTGGAAAGAGGCTGAAGGAGGATAGGGATTTATGAAGTCAAGAAGAAGATGAAAGAAGTGCCAGTGAGGGAATGAAGATGTTAAGAAAGATTAAGAAGGAAACATGTTGCCTTTTCTGTGGCTCTACTCTAACTACGGCAATCAGTGAGTTTGCACTCCTTTCTTTTGATATCTATATTCTAATGCTCAGAGTCGCCAGGTATCAAATGATACCACCACAAGGTTCAACCGGCTATCGATCAAAGAGCCAAACACCAGTTAGTTAGTTCAAGGTCAAGGGTACTTTATTTACACACAATTAGTCATGCAACATAAACACTACTAGTTAACTACACCTATTGACTAAGACAAACTGTACTTAACTTCAGGCACCCGGCTTAGGTCAGAGGAACAATGGCCGCTGTTCGATTCTGGATCTATCGAATCTGGAGAAGTAACTGCTGCTCGGCTAGGCTCGTCCGTCTGGTAGTGAGCGTTGAACTTGGACTTGCTTCTTGTGGTGCTGCACTTGGAAACGGACGTAGCCGGGGCGCCAGGTCCAAGAGAGAACAAATGCATGGCGGGCTCTCGTCTTATGCTTGGGGGTTTTCGCGCTCTTTTGAGCGGTCCTTCTGTTTGGACCCCACTAATTGGGTGATCCCTGATCACTGTGTTTGATTTCTAACCAATAAATGGGCGGGTGCCTGGATGGCTGGGCGTGTCCCAAGCGGTCACTGACCCTGTTGTTTATGCTTCCCTAGAACGGGGAGTGGCGCCGAAATGTACCGGTCGCTCGAGTACCAATCCTTTGTCTTGGTGGAGATGGGCCATCAAATGCTAATCGGCCTATCAAAATGCTAATTGGTCAGAGTTTCGATACCGTCTGGACGCCTTGCTGGCAAATATACATTTCGGGCTCTGAGCCTGCCTGAATCTTGCTTTGTCCATTTTACCCGCTAGGCTTTGCGAGTTTCTCTGTCCCTGGTTGTAAGTGGCCATCCCAGATGGCTACACATGGCAAGGCTGAAGACAAGTGAAAAGGAAACAAAGAGACGAGGTGTAATCAACAGATTGGTGATGAAATAACCAAGACTGGAATCATATGATGCACAATTGTGAAAATTGAAGTAAAATATTGGAGTTGCCGTTTGTTCTGTGATGAAGATTACCAACATGGCCAGTTTACTGAAGAAATTAGGTAATAGAAATAGCCCCTAAAAAGGCTCCAACTTCCTCTGACAAATAAATAAGGTAATTATTAAAGATAAGATTGTATAGTATCTGGAAGTGTATGATAAAATAGGACTGAGTCAGGACGGCTTCGTCAAGGGGAGATCATGTCTGAAAAATCTGTTGGAATTCTTTGAGGATGTAACAAGGAAGTTAGACAACGGAGAACCAGTGGACGTGATCTATTTAGATTTCAAGAAGACCTTTGACAAGGTGCTGCAGAGGAGGCTGCTAAATAGGTTAAGATGCCATGGTGTTGAGGGTAAGATACTGGCATAGATAGAGGATTGGCTGACTGGTAGAAGGCAAAGAGTGGGGATAAAGGGGTCTTTTTCATGATGGCAGCCAGTGACTAGTGGTGTGCCTCAGGGTGTTGGGACCACAACATTTCACAGCAACGATCTGGAAGAAGGATCTGAGGGCACTATTGCTAAGTTTGCAGATGATACAAAGTTATGCAGAGAGACAGATAGTATTGAGGAAGCGGGGGGGCTGCACAAGGACTTGGACAGGCTAGGAGACTGGGCAAAGAAGCGGCAGATGGAATACAATGTGCAAAAGTGTGAGGTTATGCACTTTGGTCGGAAGCATGGAGGCATAGACTATATTCTAAATGGGAAAAGTCTCAGGAAATCAGAAGCACAAAGGGACTTAGAAGCCCTAGTTCAAGATTCTCTTAATGCTAATGTGCAGGTTCAGTCGGCTGTTAGGAAGGCAAATGCGATGTTAGCATTCATGTCGAGAGGGCTAGAATACAAGAGCAGGGATGTACTTCTGAGGCTTTATAAGGCTCTGGTCAGACCCTATTTGAGTATTGTGAGCAGTTTTGGGCCCCGTATCTAAGGAAGGATGTTTTGGTCTTGGAAAGAGCCCAGAGGAGGTTCACAAGAATGATCCCTGGACTAAAGAGCTTGTCATATGAGGAGCAGTTGAGGACTCTGGTTCTGTACTCGTTGGGAGTTTAGAAGGATGAGGCGGGGATCTTATTGAAACCTACAGGATACTGAGAGGCCAACATTGAGTGGAAGTGGAGAGGATGTTTCCACAAGTAGGAAAATCTAGAACCTGATGTCACAGCCTCAGACTGAAAGGACAATCCTTTAAAAATGAGATGAGAAGGAATTTCTTCAGCCATCCCCTGATCCATTCATCCTACTTTCCAGCAAGCCCTTCCCCACGGCTCCTTTCATCGGCCCACTTATCTTTCTCAAGGAATCCAGCAACGGTCCCTCATGAAGTCCCCAGTAGAGCTGTAGCATCCTGAACAACATGAGGGGTCACTTGGAAGCACCAAAATATAGGTAGGGGCAAGGGAGGCTTTGGATGGACTTTTCCTCACGGGTTTCCACTGACCCCATTTCAGCCCCCAGCCAAATAAAGATCCACAGTCCAAGGAGAGAAAAGCCACTCATCTCTGCTGTAAGCCCACACCTCTTTGACAACTAACACCTGTTGTTTCTGCAATGCGTAAATGATTTGCATACATGCCATGGTCGCCCGTCAGTCCTTGAATCAGCACTTCCCACATTTCGACCGCAGAAGACCAGAAACACTGGTGGAAACCTTCATAAAGCAAATCAAGCATTTAGTACATTAATCAGAGTGCACAAGCAGAGAATCATTGAATGACTCATTAGCAATAAGGCCCAAGTACCTGGTGTGTTTTCTCAATTCTTTTCCATGTACTTCTACATTTTCTTCTGCTTTACTGCCAGCTGAGGTGCAAGCATGCAGGCTGGCCCGTAGCCTAGAATGGCTTTGATGGTCATCCTCTGGCTGTTCAATGAGCTTTGCGCATGAGCAGTGGGAGAGAACACATCCTGAGTGAGACAAAGCCAGAGTGAGTGTGCTTATCAGGAATTTGGAGCACATTGGGAACTCGGTGCAGAGGGAAAAGTGGTGCTTTTTGCTTGTTTTCCTTTGCTCTCTAACTTTTAAATCTTCAGAGAGTGGTCCTCCCCTGCTGCAGCAGTGGAAGCTACAAGGGATAGGTAGTGGGTAAGGTCAGGTAAGTATTTACTAATTTTATCGCTTAGAGTTTGTAAGGTGTTTTGTGGTTAATAGTTGGTACGGTCTATATTCTGTAGCAACGAGGACCAGGAAAGAAGGGCCCCAGAGTAATTGATATTATATGATATTAAGCATCTTCTAAAGGCTTAATTTAAAGGGGTAAGTCATGGCAGGTGAGCTCCAAACAATGGTGAGCTCCTCATGCTCCACATGGGAAGCCAGGAACATTTCAAGTGCCAGTACGGGGCCAGTATGTGTGCAGGAAGTATCTCCAGCTGCAGATCCTGGAAGCCCAGAGTTCAGGGCTGGAGTGGCGGTAGAAGACACTGTGGAGCATCTGCGAGGCGAAGAATATTGTGGATGGCACGTATGGAGGGGTGTTCACAACGCCGGCTCAGGTTCCACAGGCAAGAAAGAAATGCATGACCACCAGGCATTGCCTGCCTCCGAGGCAAGCAGTGTAGGAATTTCATTTGGCTGTCCCTCTGCAAAACAGATAGACTGCTTTGGATACTGTTGGGGGGATTGGCGTCTCACGGGAAAGCAGCAACAGCCAAATTTGCTGCACCGTGGTTGGCTCTGCTGCACAGGGGAGGAGTAAAAAGTGTGAGAATGCTGTAGTTATAGTTGATTCAATTTTAAGGGGAATAGATAGCCGTTTCTGTGGCTGCAAATGAGATTCCAGCATGTGTTGCATTCCTGGTGCTAAGGTCCCCTCAACCCCCATCCTCATGTCTGCTACGAGCTCCATTCCCCATTGCACCCAATGCCCACCCACCCCACCACCCGATGTGTGTGGATTGGCCCAAGTCTGGAGACTTCCCTTCACTCCCTTGAAAAGGTTAAACTCCATCCTAAAACTGAGGAAGAAATTTTAAAAACAAAATCCATTGGTGCACAGCATGATCCCAGAAGGAGCAGTCAGCTGTGTTGAGTGTTTTAAAATTTGCTAAAAGTTTATACCGAGAGAATGAACGAGGCAGAGAGAGAGGCTGAGACAGTGAAATTCAACCCCCCCCCCACAGGATTAAAGTTAAACCCTCAGAATTAAAATGGAGAACCTGTCCCTCAGTGATACCCCACTAATAGCCTGCTTCTCTCCCTTTGGGTCTAACCTGCCACCACCAGCTGTTTCCTTCTCTCCTTCTTTTCCTCTCTCTCTTTCTCCATCTGTTTCTGCTATTTTCTGTCAAGTAGGAAGCCGTACACTGCTGAGAATTAAGTTACATCCCTAATTTCCCCTACAAAGGGTTAATTAACTCATCTCTTTTCTCCATGTTTGAGTTTAGGAACTTTTAATTTAAAAAGTTCAAGAGTGCCTCACAGTCTATGAATTAATCTTAAAAAAAAGTGTGGGCAGTGTTGCATTGTTGGCACAGGAAGATCCCAGTAGAAACTCCCACTTGGTTTTCCTCATTCTCTCTCACTGTCCCTCCATTTTCTCTGATCAGTCAGAAAGATTGAGATAGAGAGAGTTCTAGAGACAAATACACAAACAGAATCTGCTAAAACTGAATAAAAATGTCCAGCCACCTCCCCCGCCCCACTCTCAGTCTCCAGAGGTGCTCAACTCCCTCGTTCAGGTTGGGAAGGGCTGCTGATTCCTTCGGGACACTTTTTAAAATCACTCTCCCAGGATTTCTTTCTGCAAGTCAGACTCTCTTTTTGTTAAATATGTTATGATTAGCTTACATTCATTATTCTTGATGGTTTATACAAGAAGAATTGACATTTATCCGTTACGGGTTTGTTTAAAGAAATACCCCTCATGATTTGTAAAGCTCTCTTCCTCTTTACTGCCTGACAGATAAATACTCTAAACATGAACATCATGGGCAGAATCTTAACATGTTTTCAAAGTGTTGGTCCCGGTGAGGAAACGGGGGAGAATCCCGCTGGCGGGAAAACTCACTGTATATTCAGTCTCTTTAACAATTTTTTACCTCCATGTGATTTACGCCGTGTCCGTGGAGGCTAGCCTCTGATGCGCTCGACTTGGGAAAACTAATCTCTGTAATCAGTGGGCACAACAGCTGTGAGTGGGCACAGCCTGTCGGAGTGATGCCAGAGCTCAAGACCCTAATCCCAGCTGAGGAACGAGCCTTGAGCTTGCCAGCGAGGACCAGGTCTGCGCAGAGGGCGAGGTTGGTGCTAAAGACCCAAGTGAGAACCATCCAGTCATGGCGTAGGCCTCACATGTGACCTTTCTTTTGTCAGTATTCCCCTGTCCTGCATTAATGCCATCTCCATTCCATTGCCGATCAAACAGCAGACCAACCTAGACCATCTTCATGGCCCCTAGACACCACAGACCCAAGCAACTCTCAGGCAGACATCTTGGACACCAGCATTGATGAGTCATTGTCGCTGTCACCCCTACCATCCCTTCACCAACGAAGGTACTCACACCTTGGTGGGATTAAGTAGTAGGCAGGCTTCTGGGTCATTCTCTGGTGAGAACCTCATACCTGATGACCCACAGCAGGCGGAGGAGGCAGAGACATTCCAGGGATCTGGCACTCGGAGCCCAGGACTTTGCAGAGCCCAAGGCTGATGACATGCCCCTGGGTACAGCCATCCCAGAGCTGCTGGAATTGCAAAGGCAGAGTCACGAGCATCAGGAAAGGATGACACCATCCGTCATCGGACTGCAAGGCCGAGCAGAAGAGCCCCATTGCCTTCTGACCGAGGAGATAGCGCTGTCAGTATGACGCATCGAGACCAACACTGTGAGGGTAGCGTCCGCAGTGGAGAACTTGATGCAGGACGTGCACTCCATGGCAAGGGATGTCCGCTCCATGGTTCAGCTCATGACCTCCAAGGCTGAGGGCATGCATACCCCTCAGGAAATGGGCGCACGCCTGCATGATGTACATTGCGTGGTCACAGACGATCTAGACATTGAAGGAGTGGAAGCCCTTGCAGTTTGAAAATGGCACCATGCAGTAATGCAGCCGATGACACCCTGCTATGTGGGCGAAGCCCATGGTCTTGGCATCCTGGCTTGCCTGGTCCAAGTTGATGTACATGTGGGCCGTCTCAAATAGCACATCTGTGACCTCCCTTATGCAATGTTGACTAAATTGGCATAATTAACTCATTAAGGAAGGGTCAGTGACCAGATTAGGCTACTGGCTTCCCCTTATGGCAGGCGAGGCACACCTGATGCATGGGAAGCCTGAAATTAGCATGTCAACTTCATCCTTAGAGGACATCATCATTCACCAGCTCTCAAGGGCTGCAAATTAAACAGATCTTCCAGCTTGAACAGACAGCCACCCATACACTAATCCCTGACAGCCTGCCCTCCATAACCAGTGATATTAAACTTGCAACAGCTCATGCCCTCCAGCTTCAAAGTGCTGCCTGAGTGTGGGAGTTAATTATCACTGCACTTGCCTTCCCCCCTGAAGAGGATCTTCAGTCCTCTCGAGGCTGGAAACCACCCCTCATCAGAGCCCCCCTCACTGCCCATACAGCCTGGCATCTCATGGAACCCCACTCAGGGACCTCAGTCCTGTGCTGACATGTGGATTCACCTCCCACCCACTTTCCAGCTGCCACTCTGGAAGGGCAATCCCTCAGCGGTGATATTGCCACAATCCCAGCAAGGAGGACACAGGAAGCACTGTCTGCAATCGAGCTGCCAGACCCCTTTAAACCTTGAGGCTCACAGCCTTGAAGGGTCGCCAAGGCCTGCGAGCGGCCCCACCCCTGAGACGGTGATCCCTCGGGTTCCAAGATTAATTTATCCGGGTCTCCTGCGTCCTCTCTGGTGCCCTCTCTGCAATTGGCGCCCTGGAGAGAGTTGTAAATCGGTCGGTGTGATGCTACGCTGCCAACTGGGGGGAGAGGCCGGCCCGCCAATCGGTGGGCCCCGATTGCGGGCCAGACACCATCAAATAACCCTCCCCCCACCCCTGGTGAGGGAGCCCCCCACCATAGGCCGCCACCCGATCGTTCCCACAGAGTTCCTGCTGGCAGCGACCAGAGGTGAACGGCGCCGGCGGGACTCTGTTGTGTCAGAGTGGCCGTCGGCCCATCCGGGCCGGAGAATCGGCGGCCCCGCTGACTCCAGTGGCCCGCGGCCAGCGCCGCGCCAAATGCGCCGGTGCAAATAGCGCCGATCCTCCACACCTCGGAGAATCGCGCGCCGGCGTCGGGGCAACGTGATGCGGTTGCTCCGATTCTCCGGCCCGACACGGGGCACGGAGAATCGCCCCCCACATTTCCCGATTCTCGCCATATGTTCCTCCCCTGTTGCCATTCTCGCTAATGGCCAATGCAGACCCAAAATTCCGCCCCATAACTGAGCTGAATTATATTCTAATGTATTTCACTTGGAAGTGAAAACACAGATTCAAGAAGACAAGTTAGATATTTCTGAACTTCCTCTGAGATTATACTTAATGAAAAGGCAGAAAGCTTTCACATAGCTGAACTCAGACAATCAGGTCAAATTTAAGCCCTCACGTCACTGGGTTCAAATTAGATTATTAAGCACGTAGAATTTCAAAAACAATGGACACATCCTGCACATCTACTTCCTTCAAGATAGTTGCCTAAATTTTAAAGTGAATACACCCAAAACAAGCCAGTTGACATTTTTGTGAAGTTTCTTACAGGTCTGCATGATAAGATTAATTAGTTAACAAAATCTTACTCTTTCAAATGCAATATTAATCATTGTTGCTGGCATTAAAATACACTAAAGTTGGAAGTGTACATAATTTGTTCGCACAAACTGTTCATATCTAATTCTGATCTAGTCCATTGACTGCATGAATCAAGTAAGAGACAAAAAATAATTAACTGGCTTCATGTCAGAAAATGGAATTCCCTAAACTGACAAAGTTCCTCATAAATCATTAGCTATGTCGTTTTGCTTAACATGAAATGGTATCTCCTTGCAAACTACTGGATGGACAGCATGTATTTTCTTTAAATCATTCGGGTATGTCTGTGTTAAAATAAAACTTATTGGGGATTGCACTGGTAATACAGGAAGATAGGAGCAACCGTATCGTTATGTAAACTCTTGGGCCTGTACTGCCATTCAGTTAGATCACAGCTGGTCTGCATCTCATCTCCATTACCTCAATACTCTTACCCAATACAATCAATCTTCTTAAAAATTTCAGTTGACTCAGCAGCAACAGCTTTTTGGACGATGGTAGTTTCAAATTTTCACCATTCTTCTTTTTTTAATAAATGTTTTTTATTGGGATTTTGAACATAGTATATTTACAGTTATGTACACAGATTAAAATATATATAGAGAAGAGAAAAAAAACTGGTGGGATATTGTGCACGAGCTCAACAACAGCAACTCTGTACAGTTAGCAATATTATGTTTAACAAATAAGTCGGCACCTGTTGGGGGGGGGGGGGGGGGGAGGGGGGGGGGGGGGGGGGGGGCTGGCGAGGTACATATACATTTGGGTGCCAGAGAAACAATTACAGTGGTTATGTCCAGTACAGAGAGGGCAATACGAGAATGGATCTGGTGTTAGTGTTGTTACTTGCTCATTTTCACTATTCTTTATACAAAAATGTATTTCCTGATTTCACTTCCAAATACCCTGGGTAGGATTCTCCGTCCCACCCGCCCCGTTTTCCGGTTTGGCGTGCCCCCCGATGGCAGCGCGATCCTCCTTTCAGGCAGCCGGCCCACGGGGTTTCTCATTGGGGCCACCCCACGCCGAAGGAAAACACGTGTGTGTGTGTGCGCTGCCAGTGAAGCGGAGGATCCCGTCGATGGAGAATCCCGCAGCCTAACTTCAAATTTAAGATGTATTCTCCCTTGTATGATGTATTTCCCACATCAGAGGAAATGGTTTTTCTGCATATATCTTATCAAATTCCTTTGGGAGAGAGATAACCATTCAGATGGATCACCTTCAGTCAGAACTGGAAAATGTTGGGGATGGAAGAGGTTTTAAGTATGTACAGAGCCAATGTACGACACACCCACTGTTGTGCTGTCAGAGAGGGAGTTCCAGGATTTTGACATTGTGACAGTGAAGGAACGGCGATATATTTCCAAATCAGGATGGTGAGTGACTTGGGGAAAATTCCAGGTGGTGGGGTTCCCATGTATCTGCTGCTCATGTCCTTCCAGATGATAGGGGCTATGGGTTTGGAAGGTGGTGACTAAGAAGACTTGAAGAGTTACTGCAGTGCATCTTATAGATTGTACACATGACTGCCACTGTTCATCAGTATTGGAGGGTTTGAATGTTTGTGGAAGGGAGAGCAATCAAGCAACTGCTTTGTCCTGGATGGTATATAGATATATGGAGAACATATAGTGCAGGAGGCCATTCGGCCCATCGAGTGTGCACCGACCCACTTAAGCCCTCACTTCCACCTATCCCCATAACTCAATAATCCCAATAACCCCTCCTGACCTTTTTGAACACTAAGGGCAATTTAGCATGGCCAATCCATTTGGACTATAGGAGGAAACCGGAGCACCCGGAGGAAACCCACACAGACACGGGGAGAGCGTGCAGACTCCGCAGACAGTGACCCAGCTGGGAATCGAACCTGGGACCCTGGCGCTGTGAAGCTGGCACAGTGCTAGCCATGTGTGCTACCATGCTGCGCTGTTGAACCTCTTGAGTGTTGTTGAGGCTGCATTTATCTAGCCAAGTGAAGAGTATTCCATCACACTCCTGACTGGCGCCTTGTAAATTGTGGACAGGCTTCAGGGTGTCAGGATGTCAAGTGATGAGTTATTCGCCGCAGGATTCCTTGCCTCTGACCTGCTATTGTAATCACAGTATTTATATGGCTAGCCCAGTTCAGTTTCTGGTCATGGTAACCCCAAGGATGTTGATAGTCGGAGGATTCAGCAATGGTAATGCCATTGAATGTCAAGGGGAGATGGTCATTGCCTCGCACTTGTGTGGCATGAATGTTACTTGTCCATGTTTTGCTGCATTTGGACATGGACTGCTTCAGTATCTGAGGAGTCACGAATGGTGCTGAACATTGTGCAGTCATCAGCAAACAAGCCCACTTCTGATCTTATGATGGAAGAAAGGTAATTGATGAAGCAGTTGAAGATGGTTGGGCCAAGGCCATTACCCTGAGGTACTCCTGCATTGATGTCCTGGGTGCCCTTTTCTTTGTCAACCTCATACCCGCCGGAATATGGCGACTAGGGGCTTTTCACAGTAACTTCATTGCAGTGTTAACATAAGCCTACTTGTGACAATAAAGATTATTATTATTACCTGCAACCCCTATCCTGCCCACACTTGCCTCTATCTGGGGATCCAGCAGTGATCCTCAAAATAGACCTGAATGTTGTACCAACAGTGACCACTGGCCCCGATTGCGTTAAGGATATAGGAAAACTGCCAGCCTTTGATTCAGTGTAGGGGAGTTTCTCCTGCTGTAAGTGAGTGCTCTAGGCTATGGCTAAAGTTTGTTCAGATGATGTAGGTCCCAGCGGCAGCACTGGTGTGGTTGCCGCTTCTACTTGACTGTTATACGGTCGGCCAAAAGCAATCATGGGGCGTCCATTAACTACGAGGCACAGGACCTGTCCAATTAAAGACCAGATGCAGACAATGATGTGCTGGTGGGGGAGGGAGGGAGGGGCAGTCAGCTGCATAAAGGCAGGTGCTGTCACCATATTTAAAGGGCATCTTGCATGCTCTGCTCCCTTCACAGAATTGCTTGCTTGAGCAATATTGCAGAAGACCCCTCTGCCAGAGCAGAAGACCCCTCCTCCAGAGCAGAAAACCACTCCGCCAGAGCAGAAGACCCCTCCAGAGCTGCAGACCCCTCCACCGGAGCTGCAGACCCCTCCACCAGAGCTGCAGACCCTTCCACCAGAGCTGCAGTCCCCTCCACCAGAGCTGCAGTCCCCTCCACCAGAGCTGCAGCCCCCTCCACCAGAGCTGCAGCCCCCTCCACCAGAGCTGCAGTCCCCTCCACCAGAGCTACAGACCCTCCACCGGAGCTGTAGACCTCTCCACCGGAGCTGCAGACCCCTCCACCAGAGCAGAAGACCCCTCCGCCAGAGCAGAAGACCCCTCCAGAGCAGAACCCCTCCACCAGAGCAGAAGACCCCTCCACCAGAGCAGAAGACCCCTCCACCAGAGCAGAAGACCCCTCCGTCAGAGCTGCAGACTCCTCCACCAGAGCTGCAGACCCCTCCACCAGAGCTGCAGTCCCCTCCACCAGAGCTGCAGACCCCTCCACCAGAGCTGCAGTCCCCTCCACCAGAGCTGCAGACCCTTCCACCAGAGCTGCAGTCCCCTCCACCAGAGCTGCAGTCCCCTCCACCAGAGCTGCAGTCCCCTCCACCAGAGCTGCAGTCCCCTCCACCAGAGCTGCAGACCCCTCCACCGCAGCTTCAGACCCCTCCACCGGAGCTGCAGACCCCTCCACCAGAGCTGCAGACCCCTCCACCGGAGCTGCAGACCCTTCCACCAGAGCAGAAGACCCCTCCACCAGAGCAGAAGACCCCTCCACCGGAGCTGCAGACCCTTCCACCAGAGCAGAAGACCCCTCCGCCAGAGCAGAAGACCCCTCCGCCAGAGCAGAAGACCCCTCCAGAGCTGCGGACCCCTCCACCAGAGCTACAGACCCTCCACCAGAGCTGCAGACCCCTCCACCGGAGCTGCAGACCTCTCCACCGGAGCTGCAGACCCCTCCACCAGAGCTGCGGACCCCTCCACCGGAGCTGCAGACCCCTCCACCAGAGCTGCAGACCCCTCCACCGGAGCTGCAGACCTCTCCACCGGAGCTGCAGACCCCTCCACCAGAGCTGCGGACCCCTCCATCGGAGCTGCAGACCCCTCCACCAGAGCTGCAGACCCCTCCACCAGAGCTGCAGCCCCCTCCACCAGAGCTGCAGACCCCTCCACCTGAGCTGCAGTCCCCTCCACCTGAGCTGCAGACCCTTCCACCGGAGCTGCAGACCCTTCCACCTGAGCTGCAGACCCCTCCACCTGAGCTGCAGACCCCTCCACCAGAGCAGAAGACTCCTTTATGAGATTGCCAGTACAAAAGGCAAAGAGTGAACCGCCAGTGTGCTCGACCATGGCAGAGGAAAGACATTGTGCGGTCCCATGGTGCAGTGATGCCTCCCTGCAGATTCTCCTCCAGGCAACAAGGGCAAGGTGGGTGATCCTTTTCCCCAGGGTCAAGGAGGAAACTGGCCCACCTGACCAAACAAACCTGGATAGAGACTGCAAAGGAGGTCAGCAGCCATAGGTCACTACCTGATATGGATGCAGTGCCTCAAATGGGTTATTTTGCCTCATTTGCTTGGTCAAGATGATTTCTCCATACTGCTTTCTCTTTAGGACTGGAGGTGGAGTGGGGTGACCAATATTGGTGGCAAGGGGTAGCGGTCTCAGCAAGTAGTAGCGGTCAGTCTTTGGCAACCTCACGAGAGATAGTGGGTGCATGGGGGAGACATTTTTGAACCCCTGTCATGTACCAAAGGGTTGCCAGCAGAATAACTGTTCTTCCTACGACTTGCAGGAGAAATGGGCACATGACAATAAAGAGAGGGCAAAGACTAGTGAAGGCTTCGCTTATCTTTGTTTCCTGACCCTAGGACAGGGGTGGGCAAACTACGGCCCACGGGCCGCATGCGGCCCGCCAAAGGTCTTTATGCGGCCCACCAAGATCAAGTCAATTTTTTTTTTTTAAATCTTTTTTTTTTATAAGCTTAATGGGGGGGGGGGGGGGGGGGGGGGCTGTTGGGTTACTGGTATAGGGTGGATACGTTGACTTGAGTAGGGTGATCATTGCTCGGCACAACATTGAGGGCCGAAGGGCCTGTTCTGTGCTGTACTGTTCTATGTTCTATATGAGGCGCCCAGAATCATAACCGGGTGAAGCGCCATTTTTGAAAAATAGAGAAAAAGAGGGCTAAAGGCAGGATGCCGCCGGGGGAAGCGCTGAGGTATATGCCGCACGCTAATTGGTTACAACCGGGACTATTAATTAATATACTATGCGGCCCTTTAAAATTGTGAATTTCTGAATGTGGCCCTTGCACGGAAAAGTTTGCCCACCCCTGCCCTAGGAGGTCCTGGAACTGACTGAGTTGCAGGACAATCAAATTATGCTGGTGGCAGACAGAAGTGTCAACCTAAGAGAGAGTGAATGAATGAGTGCAGAGTTACAAGGTTGCATATGGGCCTCAGAGCAGATCCCTATGTGTCCACCACATAATGGACATATGGATCTTCACAGCAGCATAGTTGTGGTGAAGAGATCTGAAGACCTAAACCCCGCAATGGTTGTGCTCTCTCATGTAGGTCTTAATATTCCCAAAAAATGCATAGTTGGAAAGCGGGGGCTATTCAACTACTTCTGCGGAGGACGATGAGGAGTCCGTCGTCCCCTCCCCCCCCCAGCGTAGATACTTTTCTACTTTTCTGTCAGTTGCCATGCATTCACAATTAGACAACAGTCACAAACAGGCGTGATCACGGACACCTCCAAACAGCCAACGAGGGCTGTGACAACCAAGGCCGCTGACAGTCAGAGAACTAAAGTAATCCTAGCCCAACCGGAGCCCAGACTGATGACAGACGTCTAGACTTGCTGGAGCTACAGGAAGAAGTAAGGGTTCATCATCTTAACAGTTTCCACCACATTCCTGGACCATGGAGACAGGCTGCCTCTAGCTGCTCTCTCTCGGATCCTGATTGATTTTGATTGGAGTGATTTGTCTGTGAATTTCAGCGATATCTTTTGGCAAGCCTACAAATGGATCCTATTTGTCCATTTCCATGGCAACATGAATCACATGGATCTTGGATCCTGGTACAATTAGCTACCCTTTAGACTGCCAACCTCATTCTATCTTAAAGCTAAATAAATGGTTAAAGTATAGTCATTTAAAAACCTGACATTTTTAACACCTAGGATTCCACCCAAGTTCACTGTCAACAGTGTTCAGGACAGGCCACGTGACTCCTTCAACCCTTCATTTTCCCCTAAATTAAAGATACTGGCTGGAATTCTCTGCCCCTCGCCGCCAGAATACGAACCGCGATTGGGCGGAGAAATGAGCGTCCACCCAAAATCAAGGTTCGCTCTTGCGCCAAATTTAACGTCATGCTCCGGTCCCTTGCTTGTGGCAACAGCGAGGACCGTGACCTGCGTCGGCGATGGCATGGAAAACCAGCATTTAAATTAATTTGCATTTCAGCGGCCTGTTGTGTATCTTGCCCTTTGGCAGCTGTCCCCTGTAGGGCCTGGACTTGGATGGGTCTGGCCAACTTTCGGGTGTCAAAGGAGATGAGGTGCCATCCTGTTCTGGCTGCTGCCCATCAGATGTGGCAGTGTCAGGTGGGGTGGATTCAGAAGTGCTGAGGTGTTCCAGCAACTCCCCTGTGGGAGTCGCCGACATGAGCCCCATCACTTCCTCCTCGCTTGGGATACTTGATGCTGCCAGGACTACTTACTCCATGGGACACAGGTGACGCCAGAGGCTCCACCGTTTCCTAGCACTGCCAGTCCTGGAGGCCCGCTTTCGTCTCAACCAGGGTCTCGCTGCCCTCAGCGATGAAGCACTGAGACTGGGACATATCCCTCAGCGAGTGACAAATGTACTTCACTGCATCGGTTATGTCACTCTGGCACTGTGCTATGTTCTTTTGGGACTTTGTCAGGTCCCTCTGGCACTGTGCCATACCCCTCTAGCAATGTGCCAGGTCCCTCTGTGACTGCCCCAGATCAGTCAGTGCCGGCCAATGCTCTCGATGCCCTCAGCAATGACCCTTTGTGACAGGGTCAAGCTCTGGAGCGCCTCAACAATGTCCACGTAGGCATAGTACATGTCTATCTGTGACTGGGCTCCCCTGTCCTGAGCCTCAGCCATCGACCGCACAGTATGCCCCAAGCCTTGGATGTCTTGACACATGGATGTGACTTTTGCATGCACGGCTTCTACTGCAGCCACCATCAGTGTTTGCATGGGTACCATCCATTGTCGGCACCATCTCCTTTTTCACGCTGTTTGTGACCTCTCTCTATCCTTCAGCATGCTCACTTGGAGCCCTCTTGCTGTCCCTTCTTTAGCCCTGCCAGTGCCTAGATTTCCATTCGTGTTGCCACGTCCACATGCCTTCTGCCACCACTTAGTAATAGCTCTGTTCCCCAATCTCCCTTCTGTCCCTTATGCTGATCTTGTGGCTGGTTGACGCAAACATCACTAAACTCTCCCCTCCTTTAACCAAGAGGTGTTCTGAAGTCCTCCTTGTTTCCTGTGCACATGCATAGAATTCTGAAAACACCACAACATTCAAGTTAATTGGCATCTAAACTACCTTAATTGACATCCCGCCATGTCGTAGTGAGAAGTCTGCCCTCCATGGTCCTTGCTACACATAGAATTTATAAGTGATGATATGACAGACTTCTGTGTGACTGCCACTTTACAGCTCCCCATCGCCAATCTCACTCTTATAGGCCCGATAAACTTTTGGCCTACATAATCGGGCAACGACTTTTATTTGCAAATGCAATACAAATTCTGGCTTAAGTAGAATACCACAATGTGGGGATCCTCATTTACCACAATGTGGATCCCTTCATTTACCACAGTGTATATTTTAAAGCTTTTGAAACCACATTTATGAAAAACTTCACCACAAAAATTGGCATGAAATAACTGATCGGTGGCCACAAATTTATACTTCTTGGAATACACTAAGGTTTTAAAAAAATTAGGTGATCAAGTGCCTCATTTTGTCCATGTATGTCTCATTACAATGCTAATTTTTTATTCCAGTAATCCATATTTTTTGGACCACATTTAAGTCTGGCCTACAGTGAACAAATTACTCCATGGTGCATATGTATGCAACTGGTCTGCAATTTTGATTCAAGTCTGTTTTCAATTAACTCTGTTTTGACTACGTACTGCAGCTCAACATCCACAGCACAAAGTCACATGATTTCGCTGGCCACCGGGGACATAGTAAAGAAAATAAATGAAAGGAAAAATGTCGTACAGTACAGTGGTCAATTTATGGGGGTAGTAAACAGAAAAATATCAACATGAAGTTGTAAGTAAAGTTTTAAGAGTAATTAAGAGATTGTGTGTCAATGTCATGACCTTTAAAAAATGTTTTACATGCCAATTTTGGAACACGACTATCAGCCACCACCCTCTAAAAAGAATCCAGATGTGTCTGTAAGTTATATTGTGAACACCATTTAATTTCTTAAACGGAAGTGCAATAAGCGCTCCATCCTGTTTCCAAAATATGGGTACATATTGTACACTCTCATTTTCTTATTAATTTTATGCAATTATTTTAGATCCTGGTAAAATTGATCTAAATGCGTAATACATGGCCAAACTGCTCCCTGTAAATATATGACCACATGATTGTGGTTGGTGGGTTTATGTTAAAAAATTGTTAGATAAAGGTCAGCAGATTTTGCTGAGCAGTTGCCAACATTTTGTGCGCTTGGAGCATCAAATAATGGTTACTGAATGAAATGAGTGTCCAAGCTCATAGTAATTTAAGGCACACCAGATAGAGACTATTTTTTACAATCACAATGTTTTCATAGTATTAAACAATAATCTATTATCTAGTGAATACCTTCTTTACATTAGATCTTATCTGTTCTTAAAATCAAAACCAGTATGTGCTTTTACCGTGTATATGATTTTAACTTCGTTGAAATATGAAAGGCAAAAGTAATACTATTTCAGAAAAGTTCAAATAGAACTGGATTATTTTAAAATTATTTCATTAAAAATTTTCCCTTACTTTATTTGATCAAAATTAGAGATGAAGGCCTGGAATCTGCTGGGAAAATAACCAAGTTCAATGAACAAACTTGTCATTAGTGTGTAAAAATCAGAGCAATGTTTGGCGACAAAGAGACATGCCATGAGTTGTGAAGCACCACATTTTGCTGGTCAATTTGCATCGCTCCACGGTTAATCTTGTAAAATCTGGTCAAGATCCCTCTGAGTTGCAAGAACTGTCTGCATTTTCACTATTTAAACAAATTAAACTTGCTGCAGAAAGTTAGTACTGGTATTTAGTGGTGTAAGGAACCTTTGACTTTATATTCCTGCGGTGCTAGACCTCGGAGGCCCAGAGGGGGAACAATTGATCCTGTTAACCCTCTTTCTGATAGTAAGTAAACTATTCAAAGAGGTTTTAAAATTTTATATATTTTTTCTTATGTTTCCTTTCTCTCTTTTTTTCCTCTAATGCAAACTTTCTTTCTCTTTCTGTATCTAATTTGACTCTATTTTAGTGTTTTTCCATCTTTGTCGTTCTGAAGCTTCTTTTACCATTTTTCGGTTTCATTGGTTAACGAGGCACACTATTGGTCTCATTGTTCATTAAGGTCCCAGACTTCCTACTGACCTCACAACAATTGTTAGCTAACACTGTTAAAATATTATGAGCTGAAGGATGAGGCAAATTCTGGGCCTTTCAGTTGGAGCCAGTGATTTGAAGTTGGTTTGAAAGGTCATAATTTTTGAACCCACGGGGCTCCTATTTAACTCAAATTAATTGTGAGACTTCCGGTGGCTTTTGCGAGCGGGTCGGCCGCATCGAGTGGAGCTCCCGCCAGTGGCCACTATTTACAGCGCTTTCGGGGGTTTTGGGGAATATTGTCAGCCTTTCGGGCCATCTGGGGCATCAAGCGGGGCCGGTTTTAAAGCTGGTGAGGAACCCCGCGTGGGTGTCTGGCGGCTGGTGCTAAGGCGTTGGACCCAGCGCGCGCGGAGGTCGGAGCAGCGGGAGCGGAGCCAAACGGAGGTCGAGACGGCAGGCCAGAAGCCAGGGTGCGATGAACCACATCGGTTGGCTCCCGCCTAGAATTGTTGTAAGAAGAATGAAGTCCGTCCCAGGGAAATTCTGGAGGAATACAAAAAAGAAGAGAAAGAAGTTTTAAAGAAACTTGGTGAAAGTTTTTTTTTTCTTTTTTTTTGAAGGAAGAATTTTTTGTTTCTCTATAATAAAAAAAAAGATTGAAGAAGGAAAGAAGGGTGTAAAAAAAAAGGAAGAATAATAAGTTGTTAAAGGATGCGAAAAGCAGCGTCTAGGAAGGGAGGAAACGCGGGCTCACCGTTGAATGAGAGGACCAGCAAAAGTGCTGACAAGATGGCGGATGCCGCATTGCATGGTGGGGTTGCACTAATTATGGTGGAGAAGCTGACCGAGGTGATGGCGGTGGAGCTGGAAAAACAGTTTGCGAGGCACATGGAGGCTTTGAGGAAGGAGATGGCGGTCGCATTGAAGTCATTGGTGGAAGATGCAATTGCCCCAGTGAGGGTAGCTGTGGCAAAGACATCAGCCAAGGTGAGAGAGCAGGGCAAGAAGATGAAGAAAGTGAAGGAGGAAGTGTTGCAGCACAGCAACCAGGTCACCTCAATGGGGGACGAGCTGCGGAGGATGGTGGAGGACAACAGAGGACTCCGAGCCAAGCTCGAGGACTTGGAGAACCGCTCAAGGCAGCACAATCTGAGAATTGTGGGCTTGCCCGAAGGGACAGAGGACCCAAGGCCAACAGAGTACTTCGCTAAGACGTTGGCGTAGTTAATGGGGGAGGGTGAGAACCCGTCCCGGTACGAACTGGACGGAGCTCATCGATCATTAAGGCCGAAGGCCAAAGTGAATGAGCCACCAAGAGCAGTAATTATCTGCTTCCATACATACTGCATGAAGGAGAAGGTGTTAAGCTGGGAGAAGCAGAAGCGCAGTGGGATGATGCTGGAGTTCGGATTTACCAGGATTTGACGGTGGAGTTGGCAAAATGACGAGTGGCGTTCGGGCGTGTGAAGGCGGCACTGTACAAAAAGGGGGTGTGATTTGGTATGGTATACCCGGCGAAGCTGAGGGTAACGTATAATGCCAAAGACTTTTATTTTGAGACAGCGGAGGCGGCTGAGGCGTTCATGAGGGCAGAAGGCTTGGGACCGACGTGAGAAGCGGAGCTGGAAGAGAGACTGTGGACTGTGATTGGGGAGCTGCAAAATGTATAAATGCTATAACTTTCTTTTTTACTGACGTGTATCGTAATTTACTTCTCTTCACATTGTTACAGAGATCAAGTTATTGGTTGGGTTGATTGGCATTCTGTGTTGCAACGGCTATATCTTATTTTAGTGAATTGTATGGGTTGGATTGTTGTTTTTGTTTTTTCTTTCTCTGGGACTGGGTGGGAGGGGACGGTATACCTTGGCGGGGGTAGCTACCCGGGCTAGCTAACTAACGTCGATCAGTGAATGGAGGTGAGGTGGGAGGAGGGCTGCGGACATTGGAGCCTGTTTAGCAGGTTTTGAAGGGCCTACGAGGCGAGCGAGGGTGGCGGGGGCGGGGGGGGGGGGGGGGGGGTGGAGGGATTGCTGCTGGGAGATGTTCTTTCGAGAGGAAATGTGGGGGGGGGTTTGGGAGGGGTGAAGGGGTTTGATGTTAATAATGGATAGGGGCAGGTCAGGCTCATGGGGCAGGGCCCGGTGGTATGATGATGGTGGATAAGAAGGGTGTGGGGGGGGTGAGAGGCCCCCAGTTAGGATAGTCCCGTGGAACGTGAGGGGGTTAGGAGGTCCGGTCAAGAGGTCAAGGGTGCTTGCGCATCTTAAAAGCTTGAAGGTCGATGTAGCAATGCTGCAGGAGACTCACTTGCGGGTGAAGGACCAGGTGAGACTTTAAAAGGGCTGGGTTAGTCAGGTGTTTCACTCTGGATTTGACGGAAGGGCTCAAGGGGTAGCAGTAATGGTCAGCAAAAGAGTACTTTTCCAGATGGAGACTGTGGTGGCAGATCAGGGGGGTAGATACGTGATTGTGACAGGGATGCTAGAGGGGAGGTTAGTGGTGCTGTTAAGTGTATACGGTCCCAATTGGGACAATGTGGGATTCGCAAAGAAGGCGTTTGGGGCCATCCACGACTTGGACACACACAAACTGATAGCGGGGGGGGGACTGGAACTTGGTGCAGGAGCCAAGGTTGGACAGGTCACAGCTGCGCTCTCTGGTGCCATCGGGGGGGGGGGGGGGGGGGGGGCGAAGGCGTTGGCTGGGCTAATGGTGGAAATGGGAGGGGTAGACCCTTGGAGGCGTCTGCACCTGAGGGAATGGAAGTGTGGTAGTATGACTAGAGGTACTATGGTACCTGGGAATGTGAGTTACATTGGTGGAGAAGGCTCGCTGCTCATTGGCCCAAGTGTTTGCATTTCATTGGTCGGGAAGTAAGGTAGCTCCGCCCAATGAGGCGGGGTATAAGAACCCGTGTTTCCCAGCAGCCAACCTTCTTTCTGTACTCGAGCTGCTGGGGAAACATCTTGTTGATTAAAGTCTTCAATTCGGACTACTCCTTCGTTTCAGTAGTTACTGATCGCGCATCAGGGAGTACTAATTTTTCTCACCAGTCCATAAGGTATACTCGCGGATTGACTTTTTCGTGTTGGGGAAGGCTTTGCTGGCTGGGGTTAAAGGGTCGGAATACTTGGCAATTGCAGTATCAGTTCATGCTCCGCATTGGGTGGATAAGGTACTGGAGAAGGGGGTAGCGCAGAGGCCGGGGTGGAAATTAGATGTGGGACTTTTGGGGCGGACCAAGGGTTCTGTGACAAAATTGAAAAGGTAATTGAGGAATATGTAGGTTTCAGCTGTACAGGTGAGGTGTCAAAGGCAGTTGTTTGGGAGGCTCTAAAGGCGGTGGTGAGGAGTGAGGTGATTTTGTTTAAGGCCAGGGTGGACAAAAAGAAGAGGTTGGAACGGCAGAGGGTAATAGATGAGATGTTGGAGGTAGGTAGGAGTTATGCAGAAGATGGGGACCCAGCAAAGCTGGAAAAAAGGAAGTAACTACAGGCGAGCTTTGGCCGACTATCTACCAGGAAGTTGATGCGCCAACTCAGACGAGCAAGGGGTGCACTTTTTGAACATGGAGATAGCAGGTCAGCTCTGGAGGGAGGCAGCGGTAAGGGAAACTAACTAGGTGAGGGATAGGGCAGGGAAGTTGGTGGTGGCTCCGGATCTGATTAACAAGGTTTTTCAGGAATTTTATGAGAGATTGTACAGGTCAGAGCCACCTGGGGGAGACCGTGAGATGCAGGAATTTCTAGATGGGTTGGAGTACCTGAGGTTCGGGGTGGGGGACAGAGCTACATTAGAAGGAGCAATAGTGGAGCAGGAGATAAAGGATGCGATTGGGAGGATGCAGTCGGGGAAGGTGGCAGGACCGGATGGGTTTCCGTTGGAATATTATAAAAAATTCAAGGATAAGTTGGCACCCCTGATGGTGGGGATGTTTGAGGAGGCATTAGGGCAGGGGGTGTTGCCACAAATTTTGGGACGAGCATCGATTTCCCTGTTGCTAAAAAAAATAAGGATCAGAAGGAGTGTGGGTCGTATAGGCCCATATCACTTCTGAATGTGGACGCAAAAGTATAGGTGAAGGTATTGGCAGGTAGACCAGAGAAGTGCCTCCCGAAGGTGACAGGTGAAGATCAGACGGGGTTCGTGAGAGGGAGGCAGCTCTTTTCAAATGTTAGAAGGGTATTGAACGTTGTTATGGCACCGGCGGACGGGAAGGAAACAGAGGTGGTTGTGGCATTGGACGCTGAGATTGCGTTTGACTGGGCAGAATGGGGTACTTGATGGCAGTTCTGGAGCGATTTTTGAACTGGGTAAAGCTACTATATAAGGAGCCGAGGGCGAGTGTCCGCACAAACAACATCAGCTCGAGATACTTTTCTTTCCACCGTGGGACTAGGCAGGGATGTCCAATGTCCGTCCCTGCTGTTTGCACTCGCGATTGAGCCGTTGGCCATCGCATTAAGAAGTTTGGGGGTATGGAAAGGAATAGTTCGGGGGGGGGGGGGGGGGGGATAGAGCATAGGGTGTCCTTATATGCCAATGACTTGCTGTTCTATGTGTTGGAGCCGAGTGTGTCGATAGGGGGAATATTGGAGCTGCTTCGAGTGTTTGGGTCTTTCTCAGGGTACAAACTAAATCTAGACAAGAGTGAGTATTTTGTGGTGTCTCGGCTGGGGTAGGGGCAGTGGTGGGGGGACTGCCATTCCGTAGGGCAGGGACTCACTTTAGGTACCTGGGGGTGCAGGGTGCCTGGGAGTGGGAGGGGGTCCACAGGTACAACATTTCTAGTTTGGTAGGGAGAGTGAAAGCTGATCTATCAAGGTGGGATGGTCTCCCTCTACCACTGGCGGGTCAGGTACAGGCGGTTAAAATGAACGTGTTGCCGCGATTTTTGTTTATTCTTAAATGCCTACCGATTTTCCTGCCAAAGGCTTTTTTCAGAGAGATTGAGGGAAGGATTACTTTGTTCATATGCGGAGGGACGGTAGCCAAAGTTAGAAAGGTGCTGCTACAGAGGGTAAGGCAGGCAGGGGGTTTGGGTCTTCCGAACCTGATGTATTACTATTGGGCAGCGAATGTGGAGAAGGTGCGGAAGCGGAAGAGAACCCCACATCGTGCATGCGCCGGCAGTGACGTCAGCGGCCAGCTGCCGCTGACGTCACTGCCGGCGCATGCGCGGACCGGCGAAAGCCTTTCGGCCAGCCCCGCTGCCGGGGGCGCCGGTTTTTTGCGCCGGTCTTCTGGTGGCAACCGCTCCGGCACGGGGCTGGCCCCAAAAGGTGGGGAGAATTTCTCACCTTTGGGGAGGCGCGACCCCTGAGTGGTTGGCGCCACCCCCCTACTCCGGGACCCTCCGTCACGCCGGGTAGGGGAGAATGCCGCCCCTGGTTTCCACAAACAGGTTTGACGTTTCCCACTCATCCCAGCTATGTTAAAGCTGGACGGAGGTGGGTTTGATTCCTGTTCCAGATTATTGTGCATTTTAACCTACGGCATGACCCCAACCAACCCATTTTTTCAAGTTCAGATTCATCCTTATCAAATCTTTTTGTAAATTTGCAATGAGTTGTTTTCTCTTATTAAAGGCAATGTATAAATGCAAGTTGTTGATATGTATTGTCATCTTTGATATGAAACCCACTCTTGAGAACACCAAACTGAGATGAGTTAGCATAAACCAAAAGGGAAGATAATGGAGGAAGTTTCACAGCCTTCATATCTTCATGTGTGTGATAGGCTGGGGGGTACAGACTTCTCGTACATGACATCGAGTCAACAGCTCCAAGTTTGCCTCTGGCAACCGAGAAGGGGCTTTGGTAAGATACATTTTTTTAAAATCAGTTTCCATTGTGAGACAGATAGGAACTCAAGGACACAAATTTAAGATCAGCTTTAAAGTAAGGAAAGTTATGTCTATGTAAGAAATTGTTGGGACATTGATTGTCCCTCCGCGAACAGTGGTGAGACAGAATCTCTAATAGCTAGTAAAAGGGACATGGACAAATATTTGGTAAAAATAAAACTTCTTCATAGTGGCTGGGGTAGGGCGGTGGAACGAACAATCCTCCTCCAGTTACAGTTGACCAAATGTAAAAATGTATGATTTTAAACATACGCCCACTCATGAAAAATAAATATCCCAAATCTCCAAAACCGATGAATAGACCAATGACAGTGAATGTTAAAAAGAACAAAAACAAGCATTTCAGATGTTATTAAGGGAAAAGGGAAGAGAAAAACTGGTTGGAATGAAGGGGTTAATCAAGATAAAAATGAGGACATTAGAAATGAACAAAAACAGAAAATGCTGGAAACATTGAACAATTCAGACAGCATTTTTGGAGAGAATAATTGAGTTAACAGTTTGGGTGTTGACCATTTGCTTGAACAATGAGTCCACACCCAAAACATTAAATCATCTGTTATTTCCACTGATGCTCCTTGACCGGCTGAATATTTCCAGCACTTTCTGTTTTTGTTACAGAGTTCCGGCTTCTTAAGTTTTTTTGTTTCCTGAGTCTAGAAATTACTTTGGGTACGACATTGAGCAGGATACTGAAAGATTCTTCCTGTATCATTGTGGCCAGAGGTAAAGTCAGAGCTCCAAATGATAGAAGTGCCTTTGAAATTTGCAGAAATATTGAAAGATTTGATTAATATTTTGTAGAAGTATTCATTTATAATCCAATTTACAGAATTTTAAGCTCAGTATTATTTGATCAGAAGACAACAAATTGTTGTCATGGAAGATTAATTGGCCAGGTTCTGTAGGACTGGTATGAAACAAGCACAGTGTGAGGCAAATTGTAAGCATAAAAATAAAAGCCTTGCTACCTAATCAATAACAATTAAAATAATGGATTCTATTCTTAACTGGAGGACTATCTGCATAGTAACAATTAAATAAAAAATAGCTGGCATGGATTTAGAGAGGGATTGTCCTGCCTGATTTCTTGGACGAAGTTACAGATAAACTATGCCTTTTGACAGTTCCTTCTACTTCCTATTAATCTAAACAGCAATCCAGCAGTAAATATGGGATGATATGTGGCTAATGAGTCCTCTCAGCCATCTTACAACCCAAGGCCAGACCACCTATAATGACAAAAATTTAGCAACAAGGCATGGCATGAAGCAAACTGCCGAAACCTTGAAGCAACAATTCCTCTGTCTAAATCGCTTTGGAACTGTCCTCCAGTACTTACCAAAGCGTGTGTCCAAATGTGTTACATCATGCTGTGCACATCATGACATCATAACCCAGTTACCATGAGGGTTCAGCCCTTGCCAGAAAGTATTTGAAGGACATCTGAAGGAAGAGGCCTCATTACATATGCTTGACTGAGAGCCCAGACACCTATTCTGGAACACCTGCTCCCCAGAGAAACACTGTTTGATTGACAGCTTGCGCACTCTGATCTCTGTTGTCAATTGCACAATATTTGTTTATACAATTTAAGTGGTTTCAATGGTTTGTGGTTTGTGAGACTTTAAAGGGCCTGGAGGATTGGCACTTTTCATTGAATCCCTACAGTGTAGAAGGAGGCCATATGGCCCATTGATCTGTGTCAACCCTCTGAAAGAGCACCCTACCCACGCCTACTACCCTGCCCTATCCCATCATCTCCACCTAACTTGCAGTTCCCTGGATACTAAAGGGCAATTTTATCATGGCCAATCCACCTAATCTTTGGACTGTCGGAGGAAACCGGAGCACCAAGAGGAAACCCATGTAGACACAGGGAGAAAGTGGAAACTCCACACAGTCACCCAAGGCCGAATTGAACCCGGGCCCCGGCGCTGTGAGGCAGCAGCGCTAATCACTGTGCCACCGTGCTACCCCTTTATTAACATAGGGGAAAGTTCTCAATGAATTACTTTTCCAAAATTTATTTTTGCATGTACTACTATACACCATAGGACTCATTGGTTCTAGAAGGTATACAATGGATCAATAGGCATGGGAGTGCCTTAGCTTGGCACAAGATGCATGATTGGCCATGGAGGGGATGGGGGTACATAACCTGGCATGTGGTGGGATGAGGGGAAACGTTTGAACTTACCTTTTAAACGGTCTCCACTCGCAAACTATGGTTCACGACTCCCAAGGAGCTGTGAACTAAGACTCTTTGAAGAGCTGGTTCAACTCCATGAAAATTGCGGAGGAGTAGGAGATACCTATCTCCTCAATGGATAAACAACACCTGTAGTGCTGGATTTGGACTTTTATGGCAGAATCACTGAATCAGTCCAGCACAGAAAGAGGCCATTCTGCCCATTGGTGTCTGCACCGGCTCTCCAAAAGAACAATTCACTTAGTGCTATTCTCCCACCTTCTCTCCAGATTCGATGGGCCGAAGGGCCTCCTTCTGCACTGTAAATTCTATGATTCTATTCTATGACTGCTACCGTCACCAAGAGGGCAACTGCTGCGAGGTCCACAATATCACCCATACTATGACATCTGTAAGGAATTGGAGAGGGTATGAGACCGACAATCAGTTATGGCTTCCACCCTGTTACCCTCTAAACCAGTGTTTTTCAAACTTTTTTTCCGAGGAGCCATTTTTACCAACTGACCAACCTTCGGGACCCAACCCGGCTGCCTTCGCGACCCATGCCGGCCAACCTTTACGACCCACGTCCGCTGACCTTTGCGACCCACCATTTTCTCTTACCTTGTTTGCTGCTGACAAAATGGAGGAATCGCAATTTGCCCAAAGCACATGATGTCAATGTTTGGGGGGCGTGACCTGCTCTCTGCCTTCCTGCAGGCGGGAATATTACATAGAATTTTTTAAAAAATCTTCTGCGTCTCCGATTGCGCAAATTCATGGGTAACAGCCGCAGAAGCTGTTTTCTTTTAAACAAGTTCCGGGGGGAGGTTATTTGATAAAGTTTAAAAAAAAAAATTGCAGAAACTGAAAATGTTTTCATCCTCTACAAATTGGAGGTTCACCACATTAAATCTAAACATTACAATTAAAAATGTAAGAAAATGAAAGACACTTAAAAATCAATTAATTGATAAAGCTTCCAAATACGACCTGCAGGCACTTTGTTTTGGACTGTTTAATAATCAAGATTAACAAAATTGACATTACTTGATTGAAGTTACAGCTTCGTGAAACCATCGTTGGATCACTCGCCATTCTTGGAGTACGAGACTTCCACTTCATCAGCATCAAAGTTCAGGGGCAAAATTCTCTGACCCCCGCAGGGTTGGAGAATCGGCGGTGACCGGCGAAAATCCCGCCCCCCGCCGTGGCCGGAATTCTCCGCCACCCAGGAATTGGCGGGGGCGGGAATCACGCCCCGCCGATTGGCATGCCCTCCGCGCTGATCGACGAGCCCCCTACGGCGATTCTCCAGCCCGCGATGGGCCAAAGTCCCGCTGCTGAGAGGCCTCTCCCGCCGCCGTGGTTTGAACCACCTCTGGTGGTGGCGGGATCGCCGGCGCGAGCGGGCCCCCGGCATCTTGGGGAGGGGGGGGGATTAGACCCCGGGGGTGCCCCGACGGTGGCCAGGCCCGCAATCGGGGCATCACCGACCGGCGGGCGGGCCAGTGCCGTCGGGGCACTCTTTTTCTTCCGCCACGGCCTCCACCATGACGGAGGCGGAAGAGAACCCCCCTACCACGCATGCGCCGGTGGTGACGTCAGCGCCAGCTGACGCACCGCCGTATGCGCGAACAGGCGAAGGCCTCTCGGCCAGCCCCGATGCCGGGGGGGGCGGGCGTCAAAGGCTGTTGGCACCGGTTTTGGCGCCAGCCGGCGTGGCACCAACCACTCCGGCGAGGGCCTAGCCCCCAAAGGTGCGGAGAATTCCGCATCTTTGGGGAGGCCCGACGCCAGAGTGGTTGGCGCTACTCCGCTACGCCGGGACCCCCCGCCCCGCCGGTTAGGGGAGAATCCCGGCCCAGAAAACAACCGATCACATCATTCATCCCAAACTTTTTGCAGCAGGCTTTTAACAATGCTGGCTGCGAACGGCCTTCAAAAATGCAGCGACCAGATTTTAAAAAATGCGGCCACACTGCGCATGCGTGCCCGCTCATTGGTGGACATGCGCAAAACTCTGCGCATGCACAAAACTCTGTGCATGCACAGTGGGGCCGCATTTTTTTTATATGTTTGTGGCTATTTTAAAGGCCGCTTGCAGCCTACATTATTAAAAGCCGGCAGTTGCGCGCGGATTTGCGCAATTGGGAGCACCGCGACGGATGGCTCCGCGACTCTCCCGACACACGCTCGCGACACACCCACAGTTCGCACCCCCGACTTTGACATGCCTGCTCTACAATATTACATGAACTATGATCTGCTCTCACTCACACTATCTTTCCTTCAGTATGTTCTCTTGCTTTTTCCCCAACCTCCCGCCCACAAGGCTGAGCATCAACGTCATACATAGTTGTACAACTAGCTCCCTCGAGTCGTTGATTTAGTCATTACATTAACCCTTGCAGTTCTTCACAGTTATGATAATGTCACAACTCTATGATAGTGAATTCTTCACTGAACTTACCTGTCACCCTTCTGCAACTTTAACTCTGAGTTTAAGCCAAGTACAGGCTGGGGCTCTCCAGCTGGAGTGACAAATGTTAGCCCTGAAATGTTCTCAGCTGTCAAGATGCTGGCAGCTTTGTGACTGGCAACAAAATGAGCTGGATACCTGCAACAGTTCAGGTTGTGCGAGCTGAGAGCCTAATTGTGCCTCTCTCTCTTCTAGATCCAGAAGCTGGGAGCACACCAACATCCTCTTTGACAAACTAACTGATTATTGCCCTTAAGTTTGGATGCTCATGTCAGTGTGACAGGCATGAGCTCTGCCATCCTGACCACTGCCCATGAAGAAATAGCACTGAGCCACCTAACCAGGCACCCCTTGGAGCAGGTCAAAGCTGCTTGTAAAAAGCAGGGCAGAAGGCTGATTAAAGCACCTGGGAGGTGACGAGATAGTCGCACCAGTTTAAACCAAAGAGACATTCCAATTGGAAAGGAACCATGAACTAAACAAAGGGCACAATGTAATGGCCACATTGCGCTTAAGCCAGAGCACGACGAGGCCATTAAATTGCGAGAGAGGCCAAAATCGAGAACCGCTCCAGGCACCGATCTGTTTGCGATCTAACTGGCCCACTTCTGTTGGCGAAATCTGGATCCCACCTTAGCGTGGCAAGAAACCAGTAATCACCATTTAAGCCCAATCTCCATACAATTAATGTGAGCGACCCCCTATCTAATGGCATCCCGTGATCAAACTGCTTCTCCAGCAACCGGTCACGCGGGTGCTGATTAGTGCTCCTTTTAAAAAGCGTGACGGTGGCGGGTGGAAGGGCCGCTGTGGGACCCGAGGAGGTGAATAGCCACCTTCGATCCTGGGCAATGAGCCCAGGGACACTGCGATTGCTGCCCTGCTGCTCGGGGTGGGGGGGAGGGGGGCCTCCAGGAGGTGGGGGGGGGGGGGGGGGGGGCAGCCTCGGTCGGGGTTGTTGTGTTTGGTCCCTTGTACTATTATGAAGAACTCTCCAAACGCTTTGATCCGTCCAAACCAAGTATCGTGTCTCGTGCGGTATGATGACAATCTGATACTGAGCACGTTATCATGGAGTCTTGCTACTCGTCTGGAACTTACACCTTCTGCTGACCTGTTGCATGTATGCCTTATTATCCTCTATCTTGTGTTCTGGAGATGGCCGGATGAGCCTATCTTTATATACAGGCCCCAGGTCACATGACTTTGAGACCGCATGGTGTGTCAGTACCGCCACTTGCTGGTTGGAGGTCTTACACCTTCAACTATGATATGGCCCACAGGAATATCGCCACATCCCCCTTCCTCACAAAACATCAGTATAAAATTATTTTACAGACAACATTCCACATTACATTTTATACAGATATGGTATATCACTGATACAGTGAGCAAGTTATACAAAAATTGTCCATTTGTATTCTGTGCAGAAATCAAAGTTTCAATTAGGTGCCTACTTCTGCAGAGTCTGACTCACTTGCCGGCTTTTTGCTTGTCTTATGCTTCGCCCTGTGCTGTTGAAAGGCCTTTGTCCAAGACCGCCATATCTGCGTCAGCAGTCACTTTCACTTTTGTTTTATGGCATGTTGGTGCTTGTTATCTGCAAGGGCTTTAGATACTGATTGAGTGGTGGATTGCGGTGGTTCTGCCAGACTTTTCTTCCTTTTCTTTTTTCTTTTCTGAAGTGCTCTTGTGTGTCTCTTGGTCGTCTTCTTCGTCGCTGCCTCTGCCTTGGCACTGGTCGGTGTTGTGTGGTGAGGTGTCCGAAGCGGTCTTGGCGTCTCCCGATCTCAGGACAGTGTGAGCACGCCCATTTCTGCGGCCTCATCAGCATACTGGATCACCCCTGGTGCCGGCAAGATGGAACCATTTTTGACAGTGTCACCTCATCTCAGCTTGCTTGAGCACCAGAGGCTTGGTTGTAATCACTGGAGATGACTATGGCTTCTGGTTGAGCTGATCCAAGCCCTGTGTCTTCTCGATCAAACTCGTGGTGCTGCATAATGATATGGTCATTAGGTCGCCTTCAGAGTCAGTGTCAGAGTCGCCGAAAAATTCAACCACAATGTCACAGCAATCAACATCTTCATCGATGTCCTCCCACTCATCTTCTGTGTCATCGACTTCTTAGGAGTACGTCATTGGAGCCGTTTCCAGAACTTAGGGCAGGACATCACATATCTCCGAGGCCGGTTTTTCCAAGATCGGTACGATTTCTTGTACCTCTGGTTCCCTCACTGGCTGATCGTCAGTAGTATCAGCAGCCTTGAATTCTGCATACGCCATCTCCAAACTCCCGCTCTCTACAGAGTCCAGCGTAGTCTGAGCGTTCCTCCTGACCACGTTGTGATTGCTTGCAGACCACTGGAGGCCTATCTCTGGAGCTTCATTTGTGCTGCTGGAGAAGAGATGTACAATCAGCTCATGGTGCTCATCATCTGTCTCACCTTCATCACCATCAGCAACTTCAAACTTTTGTTATGGTATTCGGCCTGGAATTCAGCACGATTGTCAGTCTTTTCACCTGAAAAATATAACTTTGCACACGGAATTACATGTTTTCAAAATAGTTCAAAATCAGCCTTTTTTTTGGCCGCGATTGCTGGGCTTCAAGTTCCACACCGTGGATCTTTAGTGGGACTGAAAAAATTCAAGAACGATTCCTTGGATGTGGCTCTTGTTGCTATTTTTTGGATTGCTTCAACCCCTCTAGTTCGGTTTCGTTTGAGTTTCTTGGACTGTTACATTTTTGCTTTCTCTCCAGTTGATTGTGCAGCCTGTGGAGCCGTTGTTCTGCGGCTCATCCACTACCGATTTGAGTGGCTGGACATTGCAATGTGGGATGTCGAATGCCACATTTGTGGTACAAGATGGTGGCAGCGGCTCCTGTCGGCCGCTTAAAATGGCCACCTGCACTGGGACCACGTTTCTTTATGACGTGCGTCACAGCACTAACGGCGCTGGCTTCTTCATCCATGTTGGCGCCAAAACTTTTAGATTAGAGTGCACCTATTGTTTGCAGCAATCCTGTTCGTCTGGCACGTCTTCACAGCCTTTTCCAGCACCAAATCTTCCTCCCGCAATAGTGTCGCCCAAAGCTTATCATCAAGCACACTACAGCAAATTTGGTTGCAGATTAATGAAGATTTTAAGTCACCGAAGTTATATGACTGGGCCTTCAGCCTCAAGTCTGTGACAAAATTATGATTCGTCAGATCTCTAGGTACGCATATGAAACATATAGAACTCGAAAGTTTCATTCTTTTTGGGGGAACAATGCTTACCGAAGCGCTTCATTACTTCATCAAAGTTCTTCTGATCCCCCTCACTGGCAAAGACAAATTAGTCATATAGTTCGCTTGAAAACCTCCAATGTTAGTAGCAACGCAATTTGCCTGTAATCAGGCTGGACCTGCAGGTCCACAGCCGAAACATTAAGTTCGAACTGCTGCCAGTTCTCACCTATGTTACCGGTCATCTGAAGCTGGTGGGGGGCCTTGAGTCCGTCCATCTTGAGCTTCAGCAATTTTACGCATTGGGTTGCCTCAGCTTGCAGTTCACCAGACCGGTCTTCGAGCCAAATGCCTAACGTTGTCACTGCCGTTGCCAACCTCAAATCTTCAACACACCTGGTACCATGTTATGTTTGGTCCTTCGTACTATTATGAAGAACTCACCAAACACTTCGATCTTTCCAAACCAAGATCTTTGTATTGTGTCTCGTGCAGTAGGATGACAATCTGATACAGAGCACGTTATCATGGAGTCTTGTTACTCCTCTGGAACTTGCACCTTCTGCTGACCTGTTGCATGTTGGTCTTATTACCCTCTATCTCATGTTCTGGAGATGGCCGGATGAGTCTCTCTTTATATACAGGTCCCAGGTAACATGACCTTGAGACACCATGGTGTTTCGGTACCGCCACCTTCTGGTTGGAGGGCTTACACAATCCAACTATGATATGGTTCATAGGCATATCACCACAGGGGTGGGCCACATTCGGTTTGTGGGGTGGGGAGGGGGGTTTGGAATGGGTGTCTCAGCGCCCGCAGGTCCACCATGCAAACCCCAGGACCACATGGTCCTGTTCTCGGGGCAACCCCTGCCTACCTGCCCCACCGGGGTGTTGATGGACGGCGTGTCCCATAGGAGGCTTTGTCTCAACAAAGGGACATGTCCTCGCAGACGTGGCACCACGTAGCCATCAAGGTCACTGCAGCCCTGAACTGCTGTGCCTTGGGATCATTCCAGGGCTCAAGCAGGGAGTTGTGTGGCATCTCACCAGCTACTGCCCAGAAGTGCATTTGTGAAGTCATGGATGCCCTGTTTGCCTGGGCAGTGAACTCTATAAACTTTGACATGGACGAAGCCCAAAAGGATGCCCAGGCAGAGGGTTTCTCCACCATCCACGGAATGCCCCAGGTCCAGGGGCTACTAGATGCACGCATGTAACCTTGTGCTCACCGGGCCATCTGGTAGTGCCCTACATCAGCAGGAAGGGGTTCCACTCCATGAACATCCAGCTTGTGTGCAACCACCACATGAAGATTATGCATGTGTGTGCACGCTTCCCAAGGATTGTGCACGACAGCAACATCCTGGGGCAGGTGGTCTGTTGCCACTTCGAGGACCACCCCAGGATGGCTCTTGGGGGGATAAGGGATACCCGCTGAGAACCTGGCTCATGACGCCAGTACAGAGGCCAGTGACTGATGCGGCAGCCCGATACAATGAGGCCCATGTGGCCACCCGGGCTGTGATTGATGTGGTGCATCGAACTCCTCAAGATGCGGTCCCGATGCCTCAACCGCTCTGGTTGTGCACTGTAGTACACCCCTCGGAGGATTGCCCGCTTTGCGGTGGTCTGCTGTGTCTTCCACAACCGGGCACAGCAGCAGGGCGACATTCTAGAGATGGAGGTGGAGGAACATGTGTCCAATCTCTGAGGAGGAGGATGAGGGCGAGGAGGTGCCAGACCAGGAGTGGCTGGAGTACGAGCCCTGGGAGGACCCGCAGAACCAGCCAGAGAATGGGGGATAGGCGGTAGGGCGAGCATTAGGCAAACCCAGAGGGCCAGGGAATCCCTCACCATCACCCGCTTCACATTGGACGTGACCTTGTCCATCAATCCCCCACTTCCCAACCCCCAGTGCCACCCCCCCTCCATCCCTCAGCTTTCTCCCTCCCCCCATTTCCCTCCCTTCCACCCCCTCCCCAACACAATTCCCCACCCTCCCAGAATCTTGTAACATCGCTCCAGGGTGATGGGACTGTGTTGGCACTGTCAGTGGGTCACTGTCGAGGGTTGGGGGTTGATGATAACCCGCTGCGAGCTGAGCACCAGTGCCCCTCATTTCATGCCATAACCTGACCCCTGCCTGTCTGCTTGCTCACACCCATCACCTGCACGTGGTGTACCGGGGTGGGGGAGAACGGGCGGGCAGGGAGGGTGGATTTGGATTCCAGATGTCCGGGGAGATGGGGCATGGGATTGGTGCTTAGCCCGCATTGTGGAAGAAAGTGCCAGAGGAATCATACTGGTCGAGGTCAGCGATTTTTGTTAATTAACGGAACCAACCCCTCCTTACTCCCTCCCTATGCCCTCCCAGTGCCCTCTCAGTGTCTTCCCAGTGCCCTCTCAGTGCCCTCTCAGAGATCCTCGACCTGCTTAGTCTTCTGGACTCTACCGCTGCATCTAGGTATGTCCCCAGGATGCATATTAGAGGTGGAGGTAGCCTGCTGCCTACCCCGCCCCGTTGCCTTCAATGGCCCTGGTGGGTGTCCTCTGGGGTCAGAGGGCACTTGCCACCGTGCCACCCTGTTCCAGTTGCTGACTCCGAGACGCACTGTTTTCAGTGGGGTGGGCCTCAGGGGAGCAGGTGGCAGCCTTTGCCACTCCGTAGGCACCAGTGCTCTGTCCCCCCAGTCGGTGCTTTTGGGTCCTGGGGTTCACCTTGGGACAGAGGGGCAGCTGGATCGAGCCCTGGCTGTCCCTGCATCATCTGGCTGTGCCAGCCCTGATGGCTCCCCAATGTGTCTGCAGCACAATGTCGATGCCCTCGCTGATGCTCCTCAGTGACTGGGACAGGCTCTGGAGAATCCCGGCAATGCCCACCTGCGACTGGGACACGTACCCCAGCATCTGGGAAATATATGGAAACATACATAGAAAATAGCAGGAGGAGGCGTTCAGCCTTTCGAACCTGCTCCACCATTCATTATGACCATGGCTGATCATCAAGTTCAATGTCCTGATCCTGCCTTTCCCCCCATATCCCTTGATCCTTTTATCCCCAAGGTAATTGAAAGGTAATTTCAAGAATTCCCTCTTGAAATTACACAACACTTTGGCCTCAACTACTTTCTGTGGTAATGCATTCTACAGATTCACCACTCTCTGGGTGAAGAAATTTCTCCTCACCTCAGTCCCAAAAGTTTACTCCTTATCCTCAAACTCTGAACCCTAGTTCTGGAATCCCCCACCATCGGGAGCATTCTTTCTGAATCTACCCTGCCGAATGCTGTTAATTTTGTAAGTTTCTATGAGATCCGCTCTCACTCTTTTAAACTCCAATTAATATAATCCTAACTGATTTAGTCTCTCCTTGTATGACAGTCCCGCCACCCCAGGAATCTGATAAACCTTTGCTGCACTCCCTCCATAGCAAGAATATCCTTCCTCAGAAAAGGATACCAAAACTGCACACAATACTCCAGGTGCGGCCTCACTATTGCCCTATAAAATTGCAGTAAAACATCCCTATTCCTATACACAAATCCTCTCGCTATGAAGACCAATATAGCATTTGCCTTCTTTACTGCCTGCTGTACCTGCGCACTTACTTTCAGCGACTGATGCACGAGGACACCAAGGTCTCACTGAGTATCCACCTCTCTCTATTTACATGCATTCAAATAATCATCCGCCTTCCTATTTCTGCTATCAAAACGGATAAGCTCACATTTATTCACATTATACTACATTTGCCATACATGTGGCCGCTCACTCAGCCTGTCCAAATCCCACTGAAGCATCTCTGCATCCTCCTCACAGCTCACCCTCCCATCCAACTTTGTATCATCTGCAAATTTGGAGACATTACATTTAGTTCCCTCGTTCAAAACATTAATATATAACGTGACCAGTTGTGGTCCGAGTGTAGATACCTGCAGTACCCCTCTAGTCACTGCCTGCCAATCAGAAAAATACCCTTTCATTCCAACTTGTTTCTTCGTGTCTGCTAACCAACTTTCTATCCATTTCAAGACATTACCCACAATGCCATGCGCTTTAACTTAACATAGTAAAGCTGTGCAGCGCCTCGGCTATGCCCACTTGAGACTGGGAGACCTCCCCTAGCAACTGGGAGGTGCCCTGGAGGGCCTTGGCAGTGCCTGCCTGAGACTGGGACATTCCTCGCAGTGCATCATCAAGGTCCACCTGGTACTGGGCCACGTTCCCCAGCAACTGGGAAACGCTGTTGAGGTGCTCAGCCATGGCCGTCACTGACTGAGCCACGCGTTGGACACCTCTCACTCAAGCTGCCGATACGTGCACCAAGCTAGGTCGCCATCCTAACAGTGTTGGCCTCGGTGCCACACATTGCCGGTGCTACCTCCTGCACTCGGAGCCTCTGGCACTCCTCCAATCGGCTGGAGGGTCGTTGACATCCTCTCTGAATCTCACGGCCGCACCCTAGCGTCCGCATCAGCTCCGGGTAAACCTGGATCAGCCTGGATCAGCTCCCCGAGCTGACAGCCACTAACACTCCCTCCCAGGCGACACTGGCTGCCCTGTGGCTGAACCTCCAAGATCCTCGGGGGGGAACAGGGCATTCATTGTTTCTGGCCTCGACTGCGTTCAGTAATCTGCCCAGGTTGGCATCTGCAAATTGTGGGCTGTTCTTCTCGGTGGTATGGCTGCGAGCTGAGTGAGGCTGACTGTGCAGGATCGGTTTAAGTGCTGCTCTCCCTTGTTAGCAGGGGGCTGGCAAGCGGGGTCCTGGAGAATCAGCTGATGGGACCATCATTTGCAGCTTGAAGCCCGTGGGGCCTCGTTAAGTGGACTAATTAATGTTTATAGTGGTGACAGCCTCGCCGGTCCGAGCGTCGGGAAGCTTGCGGCAGCTCCCACTCCCTACCTCACTGAGAAACTTTTGCGTTAAATCACTCCCAAATAAAATGACGTCAATGACCAAGAATGATGCAATGACATCTTCATCAGCCCTGAAGATCTGGAAACAGAATAGTTACTTTTATCCAGGAGACTGTCTGGTTCTGCTTGGGACTAGACATTCATTTTTTGGAAAAGTAATATTTAAGGGACTTAAAAAAAAATAATCATAAACACAATCGGACAATCGCAATGATCCTGCATTTCCAGATGGGAGCCTCACTCAAAGGTAACGATGGCCAGATTTAGCCTAATTAACCTCAGTTTTTTGAAGTCTGTTCCCATTCAGCATGGTTCCACACTGGGATCACAGGAACAGTGCATTTTCCCTTGTAAACCTTTCCGAAATATTTTAAGTCCTGTGCATTGGCACGTTCCTGTAAATGTGACACTTCCATGTTTTGCTTTTTCCGTCACATGGCTTCGATCACACCTATCTGTAAGGCATTTCTGGCATACTGAAGCTTCCTATTTTTAACCCTAACTCTCATGTTTAGCTCGGATTGACTCATTCTTTCTGCATGACTCAGTTCATCTCTGGCTCTACCAGCTGCCAAATTGTGTGTGTAAACTGCAGTGGTATTCATAGAATTGACAGTGCAAAAGGAGGCCATTCAGCCCATCGAGTCTGCACCAACTCTTGAAAGAGCACCTTACTTAAGCCCATGCCTCCACCCTATCCCCGTAACCCTGTAACACCACCTAAACTTTTTGGACACTAAGGGGCACTTTAACATGGCCAATCCATCTAACCTGCATATCTTTGGACTGTGGTAGGAAACCGGAGCACTCGGACGAAACCCACGCAGGCACAGGGAGAAAGTTCAAACTCCACACAGTCACCCGAGGCCGGAATTGAACCTGGGTCCCTGGATTTGTGAGGCAGCAGTGCTAACCACTGTGCCACCGTGCCGCCCTAATTGTTTCTACAGTGCCAGCAGCCTGAGACCTGCGAATATTGAGCTTCTCACCATTGGCTTCCTCTCTATGCTGCCATTGCCTGTTCTCTTTTCTGTACTCGTGATCCATTCAAATGCCAGTGCGATCTCCCTATTCCTGTTCAAGGAGCTGATGCTCTCTCCCTCCTCTCTACTGCGTTACCTCCAGAAAAGGAAAATTACTGCATTCTGAGCCAGTCTCCTTAAGCCAACTTTATTTTCTTTGACGTGCTTCTGCAATTTCACTTACATTTTAATTCCGCACAATATAAGATTTAAAGCATGCACTTCCAGTTCCTGTGCTCTACAGGAACCCAGCAATCTGCATTCTAGAAGTGAAGACAGGTTGTCACAGCTTTTCCTGCACCAAATGGTTTCACATGCCACATCTGCGACATATTCACCATGTGCAAGGAACAACTAAGATCTGGGAAATAACCTTTAAGAAATATTTCAAACATCGAAGGGTGGGAGCAGGATGAAGACTTACAATCCTCACGGTCTTCTTTCTCCCATGTTCCTCCTCTTCTCTCTAAAACACTACCAGGTCTAATGGGTTGGATTCTCCGTCCCGCTGCGCCACATTTCCGGTTCAGCACGCCGTTGGGATGCTCCATTATGCCGGCTGGTCAATCGGATTTCCCATTGTGGGGCAGCCCCACGCCGCCGGGAAACCCCCGGACTGCCGGCAAAACAGAGCATCCCGCCGACGGAGAATCCAGCCCAATATGTTCCAGATGCCTCCAGAGGTTGCAGTCATAATAAATATAACTTCATGAAACTAGGATTATGAATGCAATACATTTTATATCTATTCTTGATTTTCCAGTGTATTTTCTGCAGTACAATTTTAAAAAGGTGAAAACAATTAGCAGCAACCATAAGTGGTTATATCAAAAAATGATTTCCTTACGTAGATTTCCTGTAACAGAAACTGTTTCTTATTTTTGCAACAAGTAAAAGAAATAAACAAAATAAGTGGATATTTTTACGTCATTTAAACCTATATGAAAGCAGGGTTTGTCGTCAAATCAGAGATTATTGCAAATAATTTTCAGAGATTTGAGATGTCGATATGAATGTAAACTTGTATTAGAGTAATCGATGTGCAGCAATAATCATTATCTCAACGGTATTGAGACAGTCATTGATGAATAATTAAAGTGTTCTTTCCTGCTGATGAGTGAATGCATGTTCCTTCAGGAGCAAGGTCACTTAATTCTCATCTACACAGTAAGCATTATGCTGAGAGTGCAGTCAAATGGTGCAGAGACAGAAAATAAACTCATCTGAGAAAATACCCCGATAGGTGTGAATGAATGCATAACACATGGAACTGATCAATGCAGATCAGAGGTCCCAGCTATTAACCCTGAGGGCCTATTTTAACCTTGCCCATCTGACAGAAGTGGGACAGGCTGTTAAAATAAGTGCAACAATTTACCTGCTCCAGTCTGCTGCCTTCCCACAGGCTGTGATTGTATTCTGCTCTTCTATCGATGTGATTGTCACCTGCAATAAGACAGCAGAATCCTTCTTCAAATATTGCAGACCTGGCTCCAACCAGGTTCCTGGAAGTCCAACTACATTTCATCCTGAGGTCTGCAGATGGAAGATTAACCAGCAGTGACCCAGAAAAGCAGCCTAGTTTTATTGCATTAGTTTCCTGCAAGTACAATAATTTTAACTTGACCAGACAAGAAAACCTTGGACTTTGCAACCCCAGGCTTTCTTCTTCAACCGCGTTACCTTCCCGACATCCCTTCCAACTACTTAGTTAAGAACTGGGGATTGTTTCTTCGGATCCACAATTGTGGTATTTGCCTCCCTGTTTTCATTAGAGCGACGGAGGTTGAGAGTGATCTGATAGAGGTCTACAAGATTATGAGGGGCATGGATAGAGTGGATGGGCAGGCACTCTTTCCCAGGGTGGAGGGGTCAGTCACCAGGGGGCATAGGTTTAAGGTCCGTGGGGAAAAGTTTAGAGGAGGTAAGTAAGGCAGGTTTTTTACACAGAGGGTGGTGAGTGCCTGGAATGCATTGCCAGGAGAATTTGTGGAAGCAGGTACATTAACGGCTTTCAAAAGATATCTTGTCAAATACATAGATAGGATGAGTATAGAGGGATACCGCACTAGGAAGTGCTGAGGGTTTTGGCCAAGGGTGGTATCATGATTGGTACAGGCTTGGAGGGCTGAAGTGCTGTATTGTTGTTTGTACCTCACTCCACTCAGCCATTGAGCTTGTACTTCTCACTGGTTTCAGGCAGTGTTCTGAATTAAAATACCCTGACATTATATTGCAGAAGACAGGGTGGTGTGCTGGGGGTTTGCCATTCGACTTGGCCCCAAGCCACACAATTCCCTTCAGGGAGATAAAATTGGAGATAATAGAAAATGTTGAGAACAGTCAGCTGGTTTGGCTGCATCTATGGAGAGAGAAGAACACAGCTAAAGTCCCAAGTCTGTAATCTTTTATCAGAGCTGAGGAAAGTTAGAAGTGCGCTGGGTTTTGAGCAAGTGAAAGGAGAGAGGGTGGGAAGAAGAACAAAAGAAGAAAGTCTGTGATAGGTTGGAGAGCAGGGCAGATATAAAAACAAAATGTTTCGTGGTACAAAGCCAAAGGGAGTGATAATGGGACAAGGAAAGAAACAAAAAAAATGTGTCTATAGGAGCTGCCGTCCAAACACAAATTATTGAAAGAAGCAAGAGAAAAACCAAACCAGCTTGAAAAAAAGTGGGCCAGAGTTTAGAATGTAAAATTGTTGAACTCAATGTTGAATCCTGAAGGCTGTAAAGTATCCAGTTGAAAGAAGAGGTGCTGTTATCAGGCCTCATTAGAACACTGAAGCAGGACAAGGACAGGAATGTCAGAATGGAAAAGCAGTGGAGAATTAAAATGACTATCAGCAGGGTCATGTTTGTAGTCTGAATGAAGATGTTCCACAAAGCAGTCATTCAGACTGCATTTTATCTCCCCAATGTAGAGGACACTGCTTTATGAGCAGTGAATACAGTTTCTAGCCGCTTAGGTAGCGCAGAATACTTCTGAATTCTTGAATACTGCTGAGAGAGACATTTTGCCAACGCTTTTTGTCTTCCACCCATCAGGACAAGCGTAAAAATGCCAAATTTCAAACAATCACAGCCATTTATACAAATGGAGAAAAGGGGTGCCAAGTGATTGCTAAGTCAATTCCAGATGATCTCCGGAAGGCCATTGCCAGGGGTTCAACCCCGGACATGGCATCGTCTGTAGGCGTGGGCGCTTTGGTGTCAATCTCCGAGCCGGAGTCATCATCGTCTTGATGATCTTGGCTTTGGCCCATGGCAGGTTGCATGGTTGGTGTGGCAGTTGTTCCAGGGGAGGTGGAAGTACTGATGTCTCTGAATGGGCGTCCTTTGAGGCGGGCTATCATCTCTTAAGGTGATCAGTATGTTTGTGCAAGGTCTTTCCTTGGGTCTTGACCTTGTATGATACAAGCCATGTTTTCTCCAACACAATCCCTGGGAGCCAAAGAGCACCATCTCCGAAGCTCCGGATGTAAACATCTGGTTGAAAATTCTTCCCTGGCATCCAGTGATCGTGATACTTTCACTACATCGCGACCTTTCTGGCCAAACATGAGAAAGTCAAGCTTAATCGGGTCCTGAGGCGACAGCCCATCAGCAGCTCTGCCGGTGTTACCTGTCATGACATGTGGCATAGGGAAAACTGAATCTCGTCAGTCGCGGGTCCAGGGAGATCATGGTTTGCTTCCACATGCCCCGCTTTAATGTTTGTACCGCCCGTTCGGCCAAGCCATTTGAAGACGGGTGGTATGGGGCAGTCCAGATGTGCCTTAGTCTGTTCATAGGTGTGAACGCGGAGAACTTCTCGCTTTTGAATGGGACCAACACCTTAGGAATCCCACGGGTGCTAAACAAGCACTTTAATTTTTCAGTGGTGGCTTTTGATGTGGTGGAATTCATCCTATGTACATCTAACCAGTTAGAATGATTTGATTTAATTTATTGTCATGTGTACCGAGATACAGTGTAAAGTATCATTCTGCGTACAGTCCAGACAGATCGGCCCATACATGAAAAAACATAGGACATACATAAATGCACAATTTAAATACATAGACACAGGCATCAGGGGAAGCATACAGAGTGTAGTACTACTCAGTACAGAAGATGTGTGAACAGATCAGTTTAAGTCCATAAGAGGGTCATTCAGGAGTCTGGTAACAGCGCGGAACAAGCTGTTTTTGAATCCGTTAGGGAGTGTTCTCAGACTTTTGTATCTCCTGCCCAATGGCAGAAGTTGGAAGAGAGAGTAACTGGGATGGGAGGGGTTTTTGATTACGCTGCCCGCTTTCCCAATACAGTGGGAGGTGTAGACAGAGTCCATGGATAGGAGATTGGTTTGCATGATGGACTGGGCTGTGTACACGACTCTGAAGTTTCTTAAGGTCTTGGGCTGTGCAATTGCTGTGATGCAGCCAGAGAGGATGCTTTCTATGATGCATCTGCAAAAATGGGCATCCACGTGGATTATAAACATGGACCCCATGAAAGGTCCAGTGAAGTCCACATGTAACCTTACACAGGGACGCCATGGCTATTCCCAGGGGTGAAGAGAGGCCGAAGGAGGGAGTTTCTGGTGTTCTTGTCAAGCCAGGCCTCTTCTCACAACCCACTCGATGTTACTATCGATCTCTGGCCACCAGACATAAATTCATGCCAACATCTTCATTTTTGAAGCCCCTGGGTGACCACTGTGCAAGTCCTGCAGGATCAATTCCTGGCTTGGCTATGGGATGACCACATGAGCTCCCCACAAGAGGATGCCATCTTCGAAGCTCAGTTCTTGCTGTTTCAGATCATAGGGCAGCAGGGCTGCTGGAGGGTCCCATTTATTGCACAATGTAGTAAAATATGGCAAAGCTTGGTCAAAGTAGGATCTCTCTGCGTCCACGTGCGTGTCTGTGCGACTGTTACTGGCAAAGTATTCATGAAGTTTAAAGTCGCCACAACTTCATCCGCCACTGATGGAGATGGGGGGGATCACAGGTAACAGGAGACGGCTGAGGGCATCGGGATGGGTTATCTGGCCCCTTTAACGATGCTGAAAAGTGTATTTGTACGCCGCCAGCCATAGAGCCACGCTGAATCTGGGTCAAGACTATGGGAGGAATCCCCTTGCCACCTTAAAGAGCCAACAATGGCTAATGGTCGGTGATAATAAAAAAGTGCCGCCCACAGACATTGATTTAATTGTTTTGCAGCAAATATCACAGCCAAGACTTCTTTTTCAATCTGGGCATAGTGGAGCTCTGCAGCCGCCAGGGTTCTGGAAACAAATGCAATGGGACGCTCTGTGTCATCATCCCATCTATGGGATAGCATCGACCCAATGCAGTATGGCGAGGCATCATAGGTGAGGACAAATGGCCTGAATGGATCATAATGGGCCAGCAGCTGGGACGATGACAGCTGTCTCTTCACTCCTGCGAATGCCTCCTCCTGTGAAGCTCCCCAAGCCTACGTCTGGTACTTTTTCAACAAGACATGAAGAGGTGCCAGCAGGGTTATCAAGTTTGGAATAAACTTCCCAGAATAATTTATGAGACTCAGAAATGATCACAATTCTGCAGCCTTTTATGGCGTTGGGGCCCCTACTGAATCTTCTCCTCCACAGGGTGCAAGCTGTCCTTGTCCACTCTATAACCCAAATATGTCAATGCCTTTGCTTGGAAGACACACTTGCCTCTCTTTGGGCAGGCGCCTACTTGGAAAAAGCATCTGAGGACCTCTTCTGGTTTGTCTATGCGTGTTTTTCAGTGGTCCCCATGATGAGTACATCATCTAAATATACCGCCATTTTGGGTGACCCCTGGAGGATGCTTTCCATCACGTTTGAAAAATCACACAGACAGAAGAAACCCCAAAGGGGCGGCGAGGATAGTTGGACAACCCCTTGTGGGTATTTATAGTTGCAAACTTCCACGATGCGGTGTTCAATTCTAACAGACGATTTGCGTGGCTCATATCCAGTTTGGTGAACAAGCATCCCCAGCCCGTTTTGCAAACAAATCCTCCACACGAGGCACAGGGCAATGTTCCAGGCGGGATGCCCTGTTTACAGTCAATATATAATCCCCACAGAGGCAAACAGGCTTGTCCAACTTCATCACTAGGATCACAGGTGGGCCCATTCAACAAATTGCAGAGGGTGTTTTATGCTCAAACTCTCCATGCACTGCAACTCGACATCCATTTTTGAGAGCAAAGCGTATGGGACTGGTTGTGCACTGAGGTACCTGGGCTGGGCCTCTGGGTCCATATAAATAAGTGCCTTGGCTCCTTTTATCTTGCCCAGGCCCTCCAGGAATACCTCAGGATATTTTCCTCATACAGGACCTCACACAGTTTCCCAGTGCCCATCCAGAAAATCTGCTGCTAATCAAAGCGGAGTATTCGCAGCCAATCATGGCCCAACAGGTTAGGTCCTGCTCCTTGCACCACGGCCAAGGGTAACGTGATCGTATGTTACCCATGGGTCACCAGGGTCACGGTGGTTCCTATAATTCATAGTGGTTCCCCAGTATACGTCGGTAATCTGGCCTTGGTGTTGCGTAGATCCAATGGCTGGATTCCAATGTGAAGCCGGCAGAAGGGCTGCTGACCGATGATGGCAAAAGCTGCCCTTGTGCTTGATGGAACCATCAATTCACTAGACACGTGCTTTAAGATATGAACAGTGGTTTTAATCTACTTACTACAGAGCCAGCCTGTTACCCGTTGAACTCTCGATGAATTGTCAGGCTGGCTCTGGACAAGGGTATTTATACAGCAGTCCAGGGGGAGGAGTCGTGGGCGGAGCCAAGGGTGGAGCCTGTACAAACTCCTGAGCATTCCCAGAGCTACTCCCCCTAGTGGTCGGATAACACTACTGCGCTTACAATGGTATTGGTAAATACAGTGTGAATTACTAAGTTACATTCACCACAGTGCTTATCTCCACCATTAGGGGGTGTCCATTCATCTATTTCGGGTCCATTTCGGGACCATGATACAGTTCAGTTGCATCGTGCTTTCCTCCTCAGTTGGGGCCATGTGCAAGGCCCTGGCTCAAAGCTACCCCATTGTCTGTCCAGGGCGGCACACTCTCTGCCAATTCTGGCAACCTTGGTTCTGGCGGCCCCTCATCCTCAGGGGAGCACGGAACACCGCTGGCTCGTGGCAGCCCCTGAACATTGAGCCCGGACGCGGTGTTGTACTATTGGTTGCCGTTTTCAAGGTGATCTGGTCATTCGAGCACTACCCTGAAATGCCGCTGGAGTCAGTTGTGGAGGTCGAGCAACACTATGGACACTGTAGTCCATGAAATCTTGGAGTTCCTGAACCCCTTTTTCTGCATTTTCGCAAGACAGCGCTAGCTCAATGGCTCTTTTTAAGTCCAGCGAAGGCTCCATCAACAGCTTCCTCTATGTGGCCATGTTATTAATTCTGCACACCAATCCCTCAGCATCTCAGAAAGGGATTGCCCAAACTCACAATGCTCAGGCAGCCATCAGAGTTGAGTCAGGAAATCTGGAACTGACTCCCCCAGAGTCTGATCAGCAGTGTTTAACCGGTACCATTGCCTTACCAATTCACCAAATGAGCATTTGGGTATGTGAGGCTTTTTATAATGCCAAAGGTTAGGGCCCCACAGGCAGTCAGGTGGATTATCTTCTGTCGGTCCTCTCCAGCGATGTTGTTGGCCTGGGAAAAGTACCTCAGCCGCTCTGCATATTGAGCCCAATCTTCCAGGCCTGCTTCAAAGGCCTTTAGCTTCTGAAAAAGTGACATGTTTAAAAGTCAGTTCCACATGTTGCTGTAATGGCAATCTTCCAGAGTGGATGGGACTTGCAGAATCGGAGTTAGAATTTCTTTTACTTCATTGCCAGTATTAAGACCCAGGAAGCCGAACTGTAAGGTGAATGATGGTTTAAACAAGGTCACACTATTTACATAATGCAGTACCAGCAGTGCAGTCCCGCTGGGACAACCAACATGCGGGTCCCTAGTCGGGCAGCCTTTATACTGGATTCCTTTGAGCCCCAGCTGGGCGGGTTTCCACCCACCAGCAGGGTATCCCCGTGAGTCTCGTGGGGGTTACTACAGGATGATATGTTTGGTGGTGGCTTCATGTTGGAGACGGCAGAAATGGCAGAGGATGATCTGTTGAATACAGAGGATGATAGGGTGGAAGGACTCATTTGTGATTCTGGGAGGCAGGGGAAAAGGTGACATGGAAGTGCATGAAAGAGAATGGACAAAGGCAACTTTATTCTCTCAGTTTGTCCACCATCACATCTGTTTTGTTGATGCTATCTGTGGGCACAGTGGGCTAAACAATGCTTGCAATGCAGAACAATGCCAGCAGCGCGGGTTCAATTCCCGTACCGGCCTCCCCGAACAGGCACCGGAATGTGGCGACTAGGGGCTTTTCACAGTAACTTCATTGAAGCCTACTCGTGACAATAAGTGATTATTATTATTACCTTTCATACTCGTGCTTCTGATATCGTCCTTTTTCTTCAACTAAGGATGCACCCCACCCTCACCCCCTGCACACTATGCTTGATAGGGCCCTTGATGGTAATATTTTGTTAATTGGCCAGTTAATTGAATTAATTGGCCTCTGGCTTGCAGTCGACGGGTAACCAGGTTTCTGCCATTCTCATTTCTGGGAATGTTCTATGGTGCATTCCTTCTGTTGCCGTTTGACCCCAGCCCATCTCCAGTGGGCTGGTAAAATTCTCCTTTATTTCTCCCTCCAAAGACTTGCTGAGTATTTCCAGCGTTTTTGGCTTTTATTTAAGCTTTCCAGCATCCAGATAGTTTGTTTTTGTTTGATTTAACACTGGGTTCTGGATTCTTTGTACTACTTTCAGCCTGAGTGACAATTGGGATGTGACAATTGGATTCAGTTTCTTGGGGAGGCAAAAAAGGTAAAAAAAAAAACAACAATGGCTAGAGTTTTTGTTTTTGAACATGATCCAGAAATCCTTGATCAAAGTATCTCAGTATTCATGCAGTGTGAGTAAATGATACCCCCAGTTGCACTGTGGCTGGTTTCATTTGCTGAAATTTTGGCAATAAACAGAAATATGAAGAGGTCTCATTTAACAATCACAATGAACACTTTAGCTGGAGCATGTTTTAATTCTCTCCTGAAGGTGCTGCCTCTTTCTGATATATGATTCCTCAGGCCTATTGTAGTCTCTTAAAAATACCTTACGCCACTGAACGTTCTTTGTAAATACCCTAGATCAGAGGTGGGCAAACTTTTCCGTGCAGGGGCCACATTCAGAAATTCACAATTTTAAAGGGCCGCATAGTATATTAATTAATAGTCCCGGTTGTAACCAATTAGCGTGCGGCATATACCTCAGCGCTTCCCCCGGCGGCATCCTGCATTTAGCCCTCTTTTTCTCTACTTTTCAAAAATGGCACTTCACCCGGTTATGATTCTGGGCGCCTCATATAGAACATAGAACAGTACAGCACAGAACAGGCCCTTCGGCCCTCGATGTTGTGCCGAGCAATGATCATCCTATTCAACTCATTGAGGTCAGTTGTTGTTCCCAATCTGCTGGCCTGGTTGAGATCAACTACCGCAATTCAAAGGCCGGAATTCTCTGGCCATTGTGGTTCAGTTCTCCATCCAGCAGCGCACCCCGTCCGCAGGATTCCCGGTGATGTGGGTGTTGGAACCAACAATTCGACGGACACATGCTTGTAGGATTAGAATAGCGGTTTTAATATACTCACAACAGAGCCAGCCTGTTAGCCATTGAACTTTCGGTGAACTGGCCGGCTGCCCATGTGGCACTGATCTTTATACAGCAGCTCCAGGGGGAGGAGTCCTGGGCGGAGCCAAGGGAGAAGCCCAGTACAATTCTCGAGCATTCTCAGAGCTACTCCCCCTGGTGGTCAGGTAGTGCAACTACACTTACAATACAGACACATGTACAGATTATAATCCGGTGTGAATCACATTCACCACATTCACCCCCTGTGAAAAAAATCGAGTCCAGCGGGGGTGGTGGCTCACAGAGTTAGTCTGTCCGGTGGATGAATTGTTCTTTTCGATCTGCGGAGCACCGGGGTTGCAGCCTCTTGCGGTGGCTGGGTGGGTGTTGAGAGCTGTGGTACGATGGCAGACTCCGGGACGGGTCTCGTCCGAACTTTATACACCTCTGGCTCGACCGGAGACTGGGGGCGCTGGGGTGGGCTGGTTCTGGCGCGTGGAACCGGTGGGGTGAGCTTGCGGAATCGGGGGCGCGAGGGGGCGGCAGCATAGGGAACGGGGTAAGGGGTTCCTCAGTGGGGGTAGGGGGGGGGCTGGATCCAGCAGGTGCCAGGTCCCGAAGGGATACTGTGTCTTGGCGACCGTCCGGGAACTCCACGAATGCGTACTGGGGGTTGGAATGGAGGAGGCGCACCTTTTCAACAAGGGGTTCAGTTTTGTGCCCCCTGACGTGCTTCCTCAGGAGGACCGAGCCTGGTGTCCTCAGCCACGCCGGAAGTGAGACTCCCGTGGTAGCGCCCCAAGAGAAAATGACGAGTCGCTCGTGAGGTGTTTGATTTGTAGCTGTACAGAGGAGGGATCTGATTGCGTGGAGCGCGTCTGGGAGGACTTCTTGCCATTGGGAGACTTGGAGTTTTCTAGACCGGAGGGTCAGTAGGACGGTCTTCCAGACCGTCGCGTTCTCCCTCTCCACCTGTCCGTTCCCCCTGGGGTTGTAGCTGGTAGTCCTGCTCGAGGCGATGCCCTTGTCGAGCAGGTACTGACGCAGCTCGTCGCTCATTAAGGACGAACCCCGGTCGCTGTGCACGTAGCTGGGGAAACGGAACAGGGTGAAGACACTATGCAGGGCCCTAATGACTGTGTGGGAGGTCATATCAGGGCATGGAATGGCAAAAGGGAATCAGGAGAACTCGTCGATGATGTTGAGGAAATAAATGCTCTTGTTAGTGGAGGGGAGTGGCCCTTTGAAATCGACCGCAAGGCGTTCAAAGGGCCTAGAAGCCTTGACCAGGTGGGCCCTCTCTGGTCTATAGAAGTGCGGTTTGCACTCTGCACAGATCGGGCAGTCCCTGGTGACCGCTTTTACCTCCTCGTTGGAGAAAGGCAGGTTTCGGGCTCTGATGTAGTGGGCGAGCCGGGTGACCTCTGGATGGCAGAGGTCAACGTGGATGGCTTTCAGACGGCTGATCTGCGCGCTGGCGCATGACCCGCGGGATAGGGCATCCGAGGGCTCATTGAGCTTCCCCGGTCGATATTTAATATCGTAACTATAGGTGGAGAGTTCGATCCTCCACCGAAGGATTTTATCATTTTTATTTTGCCCCTTTGAGAGTTGTCAAACATAAAGGTAACCGATCGTTGGTCGGGGATGAGGGTGAACCTCCTACCTGCGAGGTAGTGCCTCCAGTGACGAACAGCCTCCACGATGGCTTGTGCTTCCTTCTCGACTGAGGAGTGTCGGAGTTCTGAAGCGGATAGGGTACGGGAGAAAAATGCAACGGGCCTCCCTGCCTGATTTAAAGTGGCTGCTAGAGCTACCTCTGAGGCGTCGCTCTCAACCTGAAAGGGAGTGGATTCATCCACCGCCCGCATGGCTGCTTTGGCGATGTCCTCCTTGATGCAGCTGAAGGCCTGGCGCGCCTCAGCTGACAGGGGAAATCGTGTGGCCTTAAAGAGTGGGCAGGCTTTGTCCGCATATTGAGGGACCCACTGGGCGTAGTATGAGAAGACCCCAAGCACTGTTTGAGGGCCTTGGGGCAATGAGGGAGGGGGAGTTCTAAGAGGGGGTCCGGGTCTGGGCCCAGGACTCCATTCTCCACGACGTAGCCGAGGATGGCCAGTCTGTTTGTGCGGAAAACGCATTTCTCCTTGTTATAAGTGAGATTTAATTTCTCTGCCGTTTGGAGAAAACGGTGGAGGTTGGCGTCGTGGTCCTGCCATTCCATCATAGGCGCAGATGGTAACATTGTCCAGATACGGAAACGTGGCCCGCAGCCCGTACTGGTCTACCATTCGGTCCGTTGCTCGTTGGAACACCGAAACCCCGTTAGTGATGCCAAAAGGAACCCGGAGGAAATGGTCTTCGTGCCGTGTAGTGGCGGTCCTCCGGGAGGATTGGGAGCTGGTGGTATGCAGACTTCAGATCCACCGTGGAAAATAGCCGATATTGGGCGATCTGATTAACCATGTCTGCAATTCTGGGGAGGGGATACGCGTCTAGGAGCGTAAAGCGATTTATGGTCTGGCTATAGTCGATGACCATGCGAAATTTTTCCCCGGTCTTGACGACCACCACCTGAGCTCTCCAGGGACTATTACTGGCCTCTATGATCCCCTCACTGAGCAGCCTTCGGACCTCCGATCGGATAATGACCCTATTCTGTAGGCTGTATCGCCTGCTGCGAGTAGCTACTGGTTTGCAATCTGGAGTGAGATTGGCGAAGAGAGATAGGGGGGAGATATGCAGCGTGGCTAGGCTGCAGATAGTGAGTGGGGGCAGGGGCCCGCTGAAGCTGAGGGTGAGGCTCTTGAGGTTGCACTGGAAATCAAGGCCTAATAAGAGTGGCGCGCAGAGGTCGGGCAGGACATAAAGTTTAAATTTCGAATAACTAGCGCCTCGAATTGTGAGCGTAGCAACGGTGCGTCCTTGGATTTGGACTGAGTGGGAGCCCGAAGCGAGGGCGTTAGTTTGGCTCACCGGAAAAATAGTAAGCGAACAGCGTCTTACCAGCTCTGGATGTATAAAGCTCTCGGTGCTCCCGGAGTCAAAGAGGCATGGCGTGCTGTACCCGTTGATCTGGACCTCCGCCATCGAATTTCGTAGGTGCTTGGGGCGGGATTGATCCAGGGTGACTGCGCTGAGTTGCGGGTAGTCGGCGGCTCGATCAGCTGTGCTGGAGTGGCCCCGTGATGACTGCCCTCTGAGTTTGTAGTCGTCGAGGTGAGTTTCAGAGTTTGAAGGGGATGGATCCCAAGATGGCCGCCCCCATGAGTCGCACATGGCCGGCCGCATGGAGGAGGATTGCAAAGGTGGCTGCTCCCATGAGTCGCACATGGCCGGCCGCATGGAGGAGGATTGCCAAGATGGCCGCCCCCATGAGTTGCACATTTCGGGTGGGGGCGGAGTCGGCATACAGTCTGCAGCATTTCGGGGCCTGCAGGCCTGTGAATTCAGGGAACGAGTGCTTTGAGCCGTGGGAGGGTTAGAGGCTGGGGCGGAACAAGTGCTTTGAGCCGTGGGAGAGTTAGAGGCTGGGGCTTTCTTCGCCAGACACACTCTGGCATAGTGTCCTTTTCGCCCGCAGCTGCTGCAGGTCGCGTTACGGGCCGGCAGTGCTGCCGCGTGTGCTGGCTTTGGCCACAGAAATGGCAGGCTGGAGCAGCCGAGTAGCTGGCTGGGGCAGCCGAGTAGCTGGCTGGGGCAGCAGAGTAACTGGCTGGGGAGACAGAGTAACTGGCTTTGGCAGCGCGGTAGCTGGGGGGCCGTGCGGCACTGGCTTGGGGGGACTGTTGGTCGGGGGTCCACGATGAGGTCGCGGGAAACGAGGTGAGGCTGCGGAAGGAAACTTCCATAGTGGTAGCAGACTCCACAGTAGTGTCTAAGTCCTGGGCCCCCTTTTCTAGCAGTCTTTGGCGCACACATAGTTAGACCTAAGGCCCGCCACGAAAACGTCCCGCACAGCAAGCTCCCTATGTTCAGCCGCGGTAACGGCTTGATAATTACAGTCATTGGAAAGATTGTTCAATTCCCTTACAAACTCGGCTAGCGTTTCTGTAGGCCGCTGACGGCTAGTCGTAAACACGTGGCGTGCATAAACCTCGTTAATGGGCCTAACGCACATTTTGTCCAATATCGCCAGCGCTGCGGTGTAAGAACCGGCCGGATTTAACTGTGTGGAGATTCTGTGGCTTACCCTCGTGTGCAGTAGGCTGAGTTTTTGTTCCTCCGTTGTTCCGGCGGTGCTGGCTTCTGTCAGGTAGGCTTTAAAACATCTCAGCCAGTGGGAAAAAAATTCCTTAGCCTCTGCATCCTGTGGGTCGAGTTCTAGGCGTCCGGGCTTGAGGGTTGCTTCCATGATTTCTTCGACTGTTTCCTGAGTATATTAAATTGTTGGAACCAACAATTCTACGGACACGTGCTTGTAGGATTAGAATAGCGGTTTTAATATACTCACAACAGAGCCAACCTGTTAGCCATTGAACTTTCGGTGAACTGGCCGGCTGACCATGTGGCACGGATCTTTATACAGTGGCTCCAGGGGGAGGAGTCCTGGGCGGAGCCAAGGGAGAAGCCCAGTACAATTCTCGAGCATTCCCAGAGCTACTCCCCCTGGTGGTCAGGTAGTGCAACTGCACTTACAATATAGGCACATGTATATACAGATTATAATCCGGTGTGAATCACATTCACCACAGTGGGGTGGCTTGAATGGGAAATCCCGTTGATAAGCGGTGGGAGGATAGAGTCCCGCCACCAGCAAATGCCATGCCACCGAGAAACACGTGGCTGGGGGACCAGAGAATCCCGCCCAAAATCTCTGATCAAATACTTCCTGATCCACACCAGGTCCACTGAGCTATCTTTGGAACCCTAAGCCATGCGTTCAAAACAGGTAACTTGGTAATGATACGTGCATCTCTCTGTGCTAAGAGTCTCCTTTGGAAATTATCTTAGCGACCCCTTACTTCAGGCCTTGTTGTACATTGAAAGGAGGCATTAGGCTAGACACAGATTGTCATAAAATTCCCTAACCTGATGGATTTACCGTCATTATGGCTATAGGGTGAATTTCCACAGGAATTCCCCCACCTATTGGCTATAATTTTGGATAAAGAGCCTTGAAATTCCAGAAAATTGAAGATTCCACGGTTCTTCCACCAAAGTTATAGTAGACAATTGGGGGGAAAACATTGGAAATTCACTCTTTTCAGCTTCCAACTGAAAAATAAATCTAAAAATAAAAAGGGGGAAAAGAATCAAAGAACTGAAAGTGATATCAAAGAAAGAAGCATTAAAGTTCCTTTCAAATAATTCATTTTTACTTTAAGAAGTTTACTCCCAAACTAAACAGTATGTTCTGATCTGAGCACAGCTTTGTTTATGCGCCACATAGACAAGGGACATTTGTTTTCCTTATTTGCACATACATTCCTGCTTTTTCTAAAGGAAAAGATCTTAAGCGAAAGGTTATTTGAAGCACTTGAATGCAACAACATATTCCAAGCAGACTATTGTTTTACTGGGAAATGCAAAATCCATAGATAAGCAGAAAGCAGTACTGCACAGACAATGACTTTTTTTCAAGTTGAACATCCTACATACAACGTTGAATTAGTTTGGCAGAGATTTCTGCTGTTGTGTAAACTGCTAATGACCCAAAATTTCCTGGAGTGGGGCATCTCACGGCATGCCCCATTAGTTAGATCATTTATCCCGTACCCTTCTGCGAACGAATGTTTGCACTGTGAGTTGTTGGAAGAGAGAACAGAAAACAGTGCAGCAAACAGGACCACCTGGGACATTAGTAAATGACAGGACAGTCTAACTCCTACACCAACGAGACTTAAGGGGCGAGATTCTCCAAAATTGAGGCCAAGTGTTCACGACGGCGCGAACAGGACACAGGCACAACCTATTCTGCCCCCACAGGGGGCCAGCACAGCGTTGGAGCGGTTCATGCCGCTCTAGCCTCCTTCCGCCGCGCCAACCTGCGCATGCGCAGTTGGGGCAGCTCATTCCTGAGCATGTGCAGTTGGGCCACGCCATCCTGCGCATGCGCGGGGAACTTCTTACGCACGCCGGCCCCTCACCAACATGGCGCCGGGGTCTGGGGCCGGCCGTGGAAGGAAGTAGGCTGGGGGGTGGGAGAGGCCGGCCCGCTGATCAGTGGGCCAGACCCCACCGGAGGCCCCCCCCGGTGAAGGAGCCCCCATGCCCCCCCCCCCCCCAAACAGGCCGCCCCCCCAGCGTTCCCGCAGAGTTCCTGCCGGCAGTGACCAGGGGTGAACGACATCGGCGGGATTGTCATTTTTTTCGCCGGCTGCTCAGCCCATTCGGGCCGGAGAATCACCGCTCGCCGTTTGCAGCGATTCTCCGAGTGGCCCAGTGCGATTCTCACGGCGCTGGTTTCGGGCAGGTGGGAGAATCGCGTGCGGGTGTCGGGGCAGCGTGGAGCGACTCGCGCGACGTCCCGGCGATTATCCCACCCGGCATGGGGTGGGGGAGAAAAAGAGTGAGAAAGAAAGGAAGGACTGAAGAAGAAACTATGGTGAATAAGAACCAAATCAGGTACAGAATGAAAATTAGGGAAGGAAATAAAGATTGAATTACAAGATAGTGAAAAGCAACAAAAAGAAAAGCGAACATATAATTTCAAAAATTTGTTATCTGTAATACTGTAGAGTGTTATAGTAAATAGCTTCGTATTTGATTATATGTAAGAAAGTTGAACAAGTGTGAGCATGCGTTTGTGACCTGGTCGAAAGTGCGGGCTTTCAGCATCACCACAAAGAGCTTGTATATAGTTGAGTATAACTGCTCCTGGTGTCTGAAGTCAAGCTGTGCCATAATCTCCATATTTTTATAAGTAAAGAAGACTGAATTTTTATAATGTGTTTGACTACCTTTTGTGGTCAAGTTGTGTGGTCATGGAGAAACAAGACTCCACAGTTTTGTTGTTTTCTTTCTGTACTATCATTAGGCTATTAAGTAGCAGTCCTAAATTTCTGTGACAAATTTAATTGGCAATTAATGTGCAAATGCAGCAATTTCCTGAAACTGACAGAGTATGAGGGAAGGGGGAATGGGAGGGCTACTGTTTTTATCAGATGAATGGTGCAAATTGTGGCAATTCACAATTCTTCTTCGCTACAAGTTGCTGGAGGATTTACACATTAATAACGAGTGGCACTAAGCTCACCATTATTTTGACCTTGTAGTAAACCTGGTTGAGATGTTAGTAATGTTTACACAGTAATTTTCCGACTGAATTCTTCTACAGTTGGCACTTTAGTGGCAATGTGAGAATTCACTGCAAACCTGCTATAATGTCTTCCCAGGATCGTAAAGAAGCATGTGGGATGGTTTTGATAGGCTTATGATAGGCTCACCATTGCTGGCAAGCAAGGAAGGAAATTCAGTTAGGAACATATGAAAGTGACATACGGGAACCACCCTACTGGTTGACCCAGTCTGTCTCATCAAATTGCAATGTCTTATGCATCACGTCAATCCCATCCAGAGCCATAAGACCATAAGACATGTAATCTCCAAGGGAGTGATGAAAAATCAGATCAAAACCTAGGTCCATTGGTGGTGGGAAAATTTCTCTCTAGCCCTCTTAGGCAATCAAAACCAGTCTAATAATCAGCAAAAGAATAATGAACAGAAATAACTCCTTTTATGATTTAATATGTGCAAGAAATACTGAGGAAATTATTCATGAAGTCTCCTCTTCTCTTTAGTTGTTAATTCCAGCATCATTCATAACTGGATGTGAAAGAATCTAGATCCTTGATCATATCTGTTAGTTGTAGGATCATTTAGTTCTGTCCTCATTTAGAACCCTGCTTCCACTGTTTAGCATTTATCACATTGGCACTCAGTATCCGCTTTTCTTGGTCCTGCTCCTGGAATGCTCTTCCACACATCTCGTTGCCTTGCTTGATGATAGTAGGATGTGGAATTTGCAGGGCCATGAGATTACAGATGGTTGTGGTGGAATATAATGCTGCTGCTGATGATCTACAGGCCTCACAGATGCCAGGTTTTGAGCCATAATCTGTCCAGTTTGATATGGTTATAATACTACACGACATGAGGCTGTCCTTAGTGTCAAGATGGATTATGTAGCGGTCACTCTAACTATGAGCAGATGCATCTGGCATTGGTCGATTGGTGATAATAGGTTCTCAGCCATGACCTTCAGGACTCAGCCAGCTGGATCAATGGTGGCACTAAGCCTCTCTTTGTGAAACACACTGCAAGTCCCTCATCCTTGCAATGCTTTTCATAAATGGTAATAATAATAATATTTATTTTGTCACAAGTAGGCTTACATTAACACTGCAATGAAGTTACTGTGAAAGTTCCCTAGTCGCCACAATCCGGCGCCTGTTCGGGTACACGGAGGGAGAATTCAGAATGTCCAATTCACCTAACAGCACATCTTTTGGGATTTGTGGGAGGGAACCGGAGCACCCGGAGGAAACCCACGAGGACACAGGGAGAACGTGCAGACTCTGCACAGACAGTGACCCAAGTGAAGCAACAGCGTTAATTACTATGCTACCGTGCCGCCAGGTGTTCAACATGGAGAAATATCAATTCACCAGTGAGGGTGAGTGGTAGATAGGTTTTCTTTGTGCTGTGTGAATTTACATCTTGAAAATTCATGGGTCAAGTGTCAATATTGGGAACTTACCCTATACCACCCCCTCTGTTGAAGTGTTGAATGAAGAATCTCAGACATTGACCGAGATTCTCCAATCCTGTGCCAAGTTCTGACGCCGACGTGAAAAGTGGCGCAAGCCACTCCGGCATCATCAGGCCTCACCTGGCAGCTATCAACCCCTTCCTAGGGGGCTAGTACGGTGCCGGAGTGATCTCTGCAGCTCCAACGCCCGAATGCAGACGCGCTATGGCCGGCGCGAGTAAGTGCATGCGCGCCACGGCTGGTGCGAATTTGCGCATGCACGTGGGTTCCCGTCTCTGTGCCGGCCCCCAGGCAATATGGCGGAGCCCTACAGGGGCCCGGCGCGAACATAGGCCCCCATGGAAATAGCCCACTCGCCGATCGGTAGGCCCCGCCGGCGGGCACTCGGCTGGTCGAGGCCCTGAAAATCACCAGAGGGGCCGCTTTCAATGGCCCCCGACCGGCGCAGTGGGTGCCCGAAAATTGGCACTGGAGAACCGGCAAATCGGGGCGGCATGGTGCGATTCTTGCGACCCCCCCGGATTCTCCGACACAATTCTGTCATCTGTTGCTTAACCAATCTGTGGGGCCGCTCTCCCAACATTATCCCAAATCTTGTTAAATGAGGAGGGGGTTTCAGGGCCATCTATTCTTTTGCCGTATCCAAACCTGATGCCTCATTGGAAAATTATTATATATGTAAGGCTCACTGGTCTTAGAAGAGGGCAGAATCAACCACATTCACAGAATCTGCAGTGCAGAAGGAGACCACTTGGCCCACACCTCCACCACATCCCCGCAACCCAGTAATCACAACAACGTTTTTGGACACTAAGGGCAATTTATCATGGCCAATCCACCTAACCTGCACATCTTTGGACTGTGGGAGGAAACCGGAGCACCCGGAGGAAACCCACGCAGACACAGGGAGAATGTGCAGACTCCGCACAGACAGCGACCCAAGCTGCAAATCGAACCTGGGACCCTGGAGCTGTGTAGCAACAGTGCTAATTACTGCGCTACTGGGCTCCCATGGGCATTATTGTGGACATGGAATCACATTTAGGCAGGATCAGATAAGGGTGACTAGTTTCCTTCCCAACAAGATAGGAGTTAACCTGTTTAGTGTTGCAGCAATCTGATTGCTTCATGGTCACCAATTCTGAGACAAGCCTTTCAGTCCAGATTTATTTCTTTTAAAACTGAATTCAAATTCGCAAACTTCCATGATTTGAACTCACATCTAGGATTACCAATTTAAGCCCCTGGATTACTCATTCAGTAAACTAGGATAGAATGTAATGCCCTTTCCTTTGGTGTGTTTGGTGGGGACACCTCTGCCTTCCCATCTCTATTCTGTTATCTCTATTCAATTAGTGCCTACTTAAAGACCTCATCCCACCACCGCTGAGGCCCTTATCTCAGCAACAGGCAAGGGGTTCACCATGTGGGGATCATGAAAAGCACTTTGTGCATCCTACGCCTTGAGTGGGTGTAGTACCACCAGCAGCCACCACCTCCCTAGTGGTGCTGCCATTCAATAGAGCAGCTAGTGTCTGATTGGCTGGCCAAGTCCTTGATCCTGAGGAAGGCTCGCTGCTGTCCAGTTAAGTGACTGAGTGGCATTTAACGAACCTTCACTAAAGGGTGACACGGGCTCCCCAGACCTCCATTGCTTTCATTAAATCCAATCCATTATCACTAGATAATAGTACCCCACTTGAATTTGATATTAGGCTTGAGAGGTTTGAGGGGGAGAAGTGAGAGTCAAAAACTTATATTTTAAATTTAAATAATGCAAAATCAAATTGACTATTTGGGTAATTGGGTTGAACCATTAAATGAACAGACCTACAAGCTGGGTCTATTCAAATAAATTTTGGTACAGTACGGGCACAATCTAAAAGACGTCCTGATCAGAAATAGAATAGTCTTTGGCGATTTTAGAGAGATTCTCTGACTTCTTTCAATGTCAGGAATAGTTAAATTTAAGCAAAGATGTACAACTGGTGAGACAGGCCATAAAGTGCTGGCAGGCGAGCTTTTGTCAAAGATGCAAGGGCAATTTTCCCCAAGAACAGCCCAATGAAGCTGTTCAGTTTGTGGGCTGTATAACCAGAAGTATAGTCGGCTGCAACCAGGGAAATAGCCTGAAAAGGCACCAACTGCCCTTGCATCTTTGACAAAAGCTCTTCTGCCAGCACTTTATGGCCTGTCTCGCCAGTTGTACAGCTTTGCTTAAATTTAACTCTTCCTGACATTGAAGGAAGTCAGAAAGTCTTTCTCTGTCCCCACTGTGGCGGTAAGAAGGGCCACAGGCACGAAGAATGCCCCACCCAAATTCTCAATGCCATGGCCGTGATATGTTAAACTATTTTAAAGACGTCTACCGTTACAGGAACTCTGTGTTTATAAGATAGGAGAAATCTTTTAAAGGAACCTGCATTTAAAAAAACTCAAGACCTCAACAACCGGGAAAACACCTTCTTAGGAGAAATAAAATCAAATCAAAACTAGTATTGGAGTGCTAACAGATATAAATGGGCATCCAACCAAATTCAAGCTAGACATGGGAGCTGGTATCTCAGTGTTATCTGACAAGAGTTTCATGTCTCTATAACTGTCTTCTATTCATCTCTAGCATTTAGGGGATCAAGTTAAATGTTCAAGGCCAGCTAGATAAGTCAGTAAAAAGATAGAGAATTTTCTGAAACATTGTACATTATCAAGAATGTTCTTTGTTGAACAAACAAGCTGCATAGCTGTGAACTGGTTTATAAAAGTTGGTAAAGTCAATACAGAAACACAAGACAATGAATATAGAGGTAATTCCTCACACTTTTTAGGTAAGATGAAGATGGTGTATCACATTACATTCAAGGCAGAGGATTAAACCCATTTGTCTAATCACACCAAGTAAGGTCCCATGCTCACTTCTGCAAAGAGTTAGGAATGAGATAGAGGCAATGCTGTGTCATGTGAGAGTACCTTTAAGAAATGGGTGTTTATAAATGGGTGTGTATATAAATATCTGTAGTGAGAGTACCTTTAAGAAATGGGTGTTTACTACTGCAGTGATGTCAGAGAGTGGGTGGAGCTGGGCTGTCTGTCGGCTTTTTACTTTCGTTTTAGGCTGTTTGCTGCAGGGTGTGTTTTAGTTTAGTTTTCAGAGCTAGATAGCTGCAGTCACAGCCAGAAGGTCTATTAGAGCCTCTCTCTGTAATCTAAAGACTGTAAATCGATCCCAGTGATTTAAAACTAATAACAGTAGTGACTTTAACCTGATGTGCTTCTGGTTAAAGATGTTTTAAGTCTTATGGATGTTAAAAGGAAAGCTTAAAGGATTACTTAGTGTTGTATTCTTTGGGGGTTGTATTTGAATTAATGGTTGCGAAGATGCTCACTGTGTGTTTTAAAAAGGTTAACTTGAGTTCATAGAATAAACATTGTTTTGTTTTAAAAAATACTTTTCCATTTCTGCTGTACCACCTGTAGAGTGGGCCGTGTGCTCCACAAACCACAATCTATTAAAAGTTGTGGGTCAGGTGAACTCCATGATTCACTTTGGGGTTCTTTAAACCCTGGCCCATAACAAATGCAACAAGGGGTCATTTCCACAGTCACTAAACCAAGTAGTGATACTCTGGTATGGTACCAATCCCAAAGCCTAATGTCTTCACTCAAACCTATGTCGATCTAACCTACCATACCAAGACAGTGGAAAGAGAAATACATCCAATTCCATCAGTGGATGAAACTTGGCTAAACTTCCAAAAAAATACAATCTTCACCAATGGCAGTTACCATTGGATCAGTAGTCAAAAATCCATACTTGGGCAGTAGTGTTTTATCTGTCTGCCATTTGCCATCAGCCAGAGGATGTTATACAATAAATTGCAGGGCATGGAAGGCATCATATGCCACGTGGACAACATCTTGATCAATGTTTCAACAAAACAGGACCATGATAAATCGGGTCAGTGAAGTCTTGCTAACCCTGCAAGAAGTTGACCTGACGCTCAGTGACTAATGTGAATTGTCTGGGCCCATGACTAAGCTCCTGGGCACAATTTCCAGCCATTACCAGAGGACCACAGAAAACAAAAGCAATAAAGGATTTCCTGCCACCTAGAAATATAACAGAGTTACAAAAGTTTGAAAGTCGCCAAAGTCCCAGAGGATGCTCTTCCCTTTGAGAGAGCTGACTGGTGGTGATTTAACTGGAGGGTTACCACAGCTCAGATAAGGGACAATGTTGAGAAGGCTGGACTTTTATGGTAATCTCAGCTGGTGTGGGAATTGAACCCGCTCTGTTGGCACAATGTTGCATCACAAACCAACCGTCTAGCCAACTGAACTAACCAGCCTCCCATACAAAGGTTTATAGGCATGGTCAACGGAACGTGCGTGGATTGAATGGGCCAGTCAAGAGGGCCCGTGTGTTTGTACACTTAAAGCGATTGAAGGCGGATGTGGCCATGCTTCAAGAGACTCACCTGATTAGGCTGAGGAAGGGATGGGTTGGGAAAGTATTTCATTCTGGATTGGACTTTAAAATGAAGGGGGTGGCACTTTTGGTCAATAAGTGTGTGGCGTTCGAGGTGGGAAAAATAGTGGCTGACTCTGGGGGAAGGTATGTTATGGTAAGTGGGAAACTGGAGGGGATGTCGTTGGTGTTGATAAACATCAATGCCCCGAACTGGGACGATGTGGAATTTCTGAGGCGGGTACTGGGGAGGATTCCTGACCTGGTTCTCATCGGCTGATTATGGGGAGGACTTTAATACGGTCCTGGATCCAAGACTGGACCGGTTGAGCTCGGGGAGGGAGTCGGCTACAACTAAGGAGCTTTGGGGATTCATGGAGCACATTTTGGGGGGGGGGGGGGCGGTGGATCCGTGCAGATTTGTGAGGCCGAGGGTGAAAGAATTTTTGTTTTACTCCCACGTGCACAAGGTGTACTCCCAAAAAGATTTCTTTATGTTGGATGAGACGTTGTTGGCAGGGGTGGTAGATGTCGAGTATTCGGCAATAGTGGTGTCAGATTATGCCCCGCACTGGGTGGATTTATGAGTGAGCAAAGGGAGGGCCTAGGGCCCGCAATGGAGGCTGGATGTGGGACTGTTAGCAGAGGAAGAGGTGTGTGTGCGGTTGAGGAAGGCCATCTGGGGGTACATAGAGATTAATGATATGGTGGAGGTGTCGGCAGGTACGGTTTGGGAGGCACTGAAGGCAGTGGTCAGCGCGGAGTTTATTTTGATTCGGGCACACAGGGAGAAGGAGGAGCGGGTGGAGATAGAAAGGCTACTAGAAGAAATCCTGCAGGTGGGCAGGAGATATGCAGAGGCCCCGGAGGAAGGGCTGTTAAAGGAACGCCAGAGGTTGCAAATGGAATTCGGGCTGTTAACCACGGGTAATGTGGTAGGGTAGTTGAGAAGGATGAGAGGGGCGGTATTTGAGTATGGGGAGAAAGCGAGCAGGTTGTTAGCGCATCGGTTGAGGAAGCAGGAGGCAGCGAGAGTGATTGGGAAAGTGAAGGGCACAGGTGGGAATACGGTCTTGGACAAGGTGGGGGTGAATGGGGTGTTTAGGGAGTTTTATAGCAAATTGTACAAGTCGGAACCCCGAGCCGGGGAAGAGGGGATGAGGCGGTTTCTGGGAGGATTTGAGTTCCTGAAGGTTAATGAGGTGGAGGGCCTGGGGGCCCCAATTGGGCTTGTGGAAGTATAATAATAATCTCTATTGTCACAAGTAGGCTTACATTACACTGCAATGAAGTTACTGTGAAAATCCCCTAGTCGCCACACTCTGGTGCCTCTTCGGGTACACTGAGGAAGAATTCAGAACGTCCAAATTACTTAACAAGCACATCTTTCGGGATTTGTGGGAGGAAACCGGAGCACCCGGAAGAAACCCACGCAGACACGGGGAGTTTGTGCAGACTCCACACAGACAGTGGCCCAAGCCAGGAATTGAACCTGGGACCCTGGCGCTGTGAAGCAACAAAGCTAATGACTGTGCTACCATGCTGCCCGTAGGAGAGGGGTTGGAGGAGATGCAATTGGGTAAGACCCCGGAACCGGACAGATACCTGGTGGAATTTTGCAAGATGTTCTCGGGGGTTTTGGGACCGCTGTAGGTAAAGGCCTTCAATGAAGCAAAGGAGTTGGGAGTGCTTCCCCCAACGTTGTCGCAGGCATCGATCTCCCTCATTTTAAAGCAGGATAAGGACCCGGAAAACTGTGGGTCATACAGACCAATCTCCCTGTTAAATGTGGATGCCAAACTATTGGCAAAGGTCCTGGCCACAAGAATAGAAGAATGCGTCCCAGGGGCAATAGGGGAGGACCAGACGGGGTTCGTTAAGGGGCGACATTTGGCGATCAACATTAGGAGTTTGCTTAATGTAATTCTGCCTCCAGAGGGGTGCTAGGTTGAGGTGGTGGTGGCCATGGACGCAGAGAAGGCCTTTGATCGGGTGGAGTGAGAATATTTATGGGAGGTCCTGGGGCAGTTTGGGTTTGGGCAGGGATTTGTGGACTGGGTCAGGTTGCTATATCAGGCACCGGTGGAGAGTGTTCAGACGAATTGGGTGAGATCAGCTTACTTCACGTTACATTGAGGGACGAGGCAGGGATGTCCACTTTCCCCACTGTTGTTTGCCTTGGCTATAGAGCTTTTGGCATTGACATTGAGAACGGCGAGGGTCTGGCAGGGAATAGTACGAAGGGATGGAGCACAGGGTCGGGCTTTACGCGGACTAGCTATTTCTGTACATATTGGACCTGCTGGGGGTATTGGAGGGATTATGGGGATATTAGAAGAATTCGGCCAGTGAGGTCTTTGTGATCCAGCGAGGGGCAGGAGAAGAGATTAGGTGAGATGCCATTCAAGGTGGTGGGAGGGAGCTTTCGATATTTGGGTATCCAGGTGGCACGGGTGTGGGAACAGCTGCATAAATGAATTTGGGTCGGTTGGTAGAACAAATGAGGGGGTGGGATGCACTCCCGTTGTCATTGGTGGGCCACGTGCAGACAGCGATAATGACGGTCCTTCCAAGGTTTTTGTTTGTTTATCAGAGCCTCCCAATTTTTATCCCCAAGGCGTTCTTTAAAAAATTGAATGCAGTTATCTTGGCATTTGTTTGGGTTGGTAAAACTCTGTGGGTGAAGAAGGTGCTGCTGGAGTGGGGGCGTGGGGGGGGGGACGGGGGGTGGTGGTGGTGGCTGGCTTTTCCAAATTTTATTAATTACTACTGGGTGACAAATATTGTGATGGTCAGGGAATGGGTAGTGGGGGAGGGGGCGGCGTGGGAGCGGGTGGAGGCGGCCTCATGTAAAGACATGAGTTTTGGGGCACTGTTAATGGCACCTCTGCCGTTTTCGCCGGTTCTGTACTCCACAAGCCTGATAGTATTGGTAGCCCCAAGGCTGTGGGGACAGTGGAGGCAGCACATGTGGTTAGAGGAGGCGTCAATGTGGGCATCAATATGTGATAACCACCGGTTCACTCCGAGGGGGCTGGATGGGGGGTTTCGGAGATGGCTGCGGGCAGGGATCGAGAAATTTGGGGATCACTTTATTGATGAGGGTTTCACGAGCTTGGAGGAGCTGGAGAGGGGTTTGAGTTGCCAGGTGGGAATGGGTTCCGGTATTTCCAAGTGAGGGATTTTGTGCGGAGGCAGGTTTTGACCTGCCGCACCGGGGACTGCAGGATAAGGTGGTGTCGAGAAGAGGAGTAGAAGAGGGGATGGTCTCAGCGATCTATAAAGATCTGATGGAATGGGAGGAAGTCCCAATAGGGGAGGTGAAGAGAAAGTGGAAAAATGAGCTGAGTGGGGAGCTGGAGGCCGGATTATGGGAGGAGGCTCTGAGGAGAATTAATGCATCTTCTTTGTGCACCAGGATCAGCCTGATACAATTCAAGGTGGTTCAAAGGGCACACATGACTGTGGCCCGAATGAGCAGGTTCTTTGAGGAGGTGGAGGATAGATGTGGGCACTGTACAGGGGGGGGGGGGGTCCTGCGAACCATGTCCATATGTTTTGGGCATGCCCAAGGCTGATGAGTTTCTGGCAGGGCATTGCTGACGTTATGTCAGATGTCTCACAAGAGAGGGTGGTGCCGAGTCCAGAGGTGCAATCTTTGGTGTGTCAGAAGACCCGGGAGCCCAGGTACTGAGAGAAGCCGACGTCCTGGCTTGGAGACGGATCCTACTAGGATGGAGGGATCAAACCCCCAAAGTTGGGGGTACGGGTTAGCGACATGGCGGGGTTTCTCAAACTCGAGAAAATGAAGTTCGCTTTGAGGGGATCATTGCACGGATTTGCATGGAGGTAGCAGCCGTTTGTCCACTTCTTTGAGAAAAATTAAGCTGTAAGCAAGGGGGGGGGAAGGGAGCATGGGAGAGACGAGTAAGGGCAGGAGAACCAACAAAGGGGTGGCTGGGGAAGGTGTCACTGTTTGTGTAAGCCATATTGGCTGGGGTTTGTGCCCGGGGTGGGGGGGTTGTTGGTTATATTGTTACGTTTTTGTTGACATTTTTTTGTTTAAAATTGTTAAAGTTATCAATGCCTCAATAAAATATTTTCTAAAAAAAATTAAATAGATACATTTCTGCCTCACTTATCCCAGATAAATAAACGCAGCAAAGATCTTGGGCGGGATTCTCTCAGACGGGGCCAGGCCGGAAAATCCCCACGACCGGCGCGAATCGCGCCATGACGCTCTGACGCCGGCATGCAATTCACCGCAGAGCGGAGAACCGGCACAATTGGCACCGGTGTGGTTGGCGCGGCGCCGGTTGGGTCTGCTCAACGCGGCCGGCCCGCCGATTCTTGGCCCAGGATGGGACGAGCTGCTGTCGTAAAAACGCCGAGTTCCACCGTCGCCATCCACATCTGCTCTCAGCTGGCGTGAACTCGGCATGGAAGGGTCAGGGGGCAGCCTGGGGCGGGTGGGGGGCTCCGATGTGGCCTGGCCCGTGATCGGACCCCACCAATCGGCGGGCCGGCCTCTCTGGCTCGGGGCCTCCTTTCCTACGCGCCGGCCCCTGTATTCCTGCGCCATGTTGTGTCGGTACCGGCGCGTTGAAGGAAGCCACTGCGGATGCGCGCGTTGGCCCCGGTGCCACTGCACATGCGCGGATCCCACGGTGCCCAGTTCGCTCCGGGATCAGCAGCTGGAGCGGTGTCGCTCCAGTGCCGTGCTGGCCCCTTTTGCGGGCCAGAATTAGTCGTCGGGTCGGCCCGTTCACACCGTCATAAAATGCGATGGTGGTTTACACGGCGTGGACACTCTGCCGCAGGATTAGAGAATCCCGCCCCGTATGACCAGGCATGGTGTTGCTCTGAGCATCAGTAGCAGTCATTTGAACAAATCAGAATGATGCTGACATCATTAGAAATCCTAGCTCACAATAACCCTAAACTTTCCATGATTGTGGTAGACGATGTATCTGGAATGGGATTGGGAACGGTGCTATTCCAGATCCAAATTGATGGCAAAAGTAGATGGGTTTACTATGTGGCCAGATCACTAACCAAGATTGAACAATGCTATGTGGTTATTAAAAAGGAAGCCCTCAGCAATTTGAGTATGTGAGAAATTCTCTGATTATGTACTGGGCTTGCAGTTTAAAATTGAAACTGATCAGTCATTAGTAACCCTGTTGAACCCAAAAGCAATCGCAAAGTTGCCCTCAGGATTCAGTGATTCCGACTTAGACCCATGCGATACAACACTACAACAGAGTACATACAGGGTAAAAACCAGATTATGGCTAATACCCTGTCCTGGATGCCGTTACCCAGTACAGGAAGATGAAACCTTCATGGCAGAAGTTAAAGCTTTCACAATTGAAGCCTTCATAGTTGAAGCCTTGACTACCAAATACTTGTCAGCAAGAGACCAGATATTGCGCAAATTCTATGCAACCCAAATGCAATGAAGAGTGCATCCAGATTCACACATACTGCCTGGGCAGATGGCATTTCAAGGAATCCAGTTTTGAGAAAATATTTTGAAGAACATCACCACTTCAGCATTGTAGACAACCTCCTGTTATATGATGAATGAATGCTGGTACCATAGGCATGAGCTCTCTATCTGCAAGTCCCCCAGAAGTTCCACCAAGGGCATCTTGGCATAATCAAGTGTTGACAAAGGGCACAGCAGTCTGTATGGTCACCATGAATTTCACATTTGGAAGAGGAAAGAGAGACCAGAACCATGCTGCCAAGGACATTGTGAATTCTCCCTCTGTGTACCCAAACAGGCGCCGGAATGTGGCGACTCGGGGCTTTTCACAGTAACTTGATTGCAGTGTTAATGTAAGCCTACTTGTGACAATAAAGATTATTATTATTATTATTATTATTATTATTATTGAGAAGCTACAGCAACCAAGATCCCTAGATCGTATCTGGTCAAAGCACAGTCAGGCATCATTTGAAGGAACAGATCTGCCCTAAGTTCAATTGACAGAAAAACTACAAACTCATGGGCAGTGTACCCTGACCCACAAGAGAATGTCACACCTATAGAATCACAAATGAGGGAAACCAGAAGTGACAACCCCAACAAACTGACCTCAGAATCAGAATTCACATCGGCCTCAGAAGGAGCTTAGTGCACCCGTTCCGGAATACATGTGAAACCACAATAGAGACATTCTGTATAAGAGGAGAGACATTGGGGTGAGGGGAGAATGTGGGGACAATAATAAGTGGACAAGGACTCAGGGGAGATGAAGAGTAAAGAGTTAACTTTAATAATAGCTACTGAGCATGTGCATAAGGAACTGCATCTCAGTGATGTCGCTCACTGAGGGAAGGTGGGTGTGAAGCATCTCCGAGTGGCTCCAGCTGGGTCCTGGTCTTGTTTAACCGTTGTAAATAGTTTATAAATAAATGATTTTGAACAGAAGACTGTTACCTCCAGCAAGATCTCTTCCAGAGTATGAAACCAATGAATCCCGAGATAAATTCAAAATAACAGTGTCCAGGAATATTTAACGCCCAGTAGGGCACTACTTTGAGTAAGGTCTCTTTTTTAGCCACATCATCATATTTATATGACAAAGGGTCATCTGGACTCGAAATGTTAGCTTTTTTCTCTCCCTACAGATGCTGCCAGACCTGCTGAGATTTTCCAGCATTTTCTCTTTTCTTTCATCATATTTATATATGATGAACCACAATCTGTGCTTTCACATACATGCACATTGACCCTGATTAGACATCATGGGCGGGATTCTCCGACCCCCCACCGGGCCGGAGAATCGTCGGGGGGGGGGGGGGGGGGGGGGGGGGGGGCATGAATCCCGCCCCTGCCGGCTGCCGAATTCTCCGGCGATGTGGTTTTGGCGGGGGCGGGAATTGCGCCGCGCCGGTTGGCGGCCACTAGCAGCAGCCCCCCCCCCCCCCCCGACGATTCTCCGGCCCGTGATGGGCCGAGTGACCGCTATTTTAGGCTGGTCCCGCTGGCATGAATTAGACCTGGTACTTACCGGCGGGACCTAGCTCTACAGGTGGCCTTGGGGGGGGCGCAGGGGGATCTGGCCTTGGGGGAGGTGCCCCCACAGTTTCCTGGCCCGCGATCAGGGCCATTCAATCCGTGGATGGGCCTGTGCCGTGGAGGCACTCTTTCCCTTCGCACCGGCTGCTGTGGACCTCCACCATGGCCGGTGTGGAGAGGAACCCCCCTGCGCATGCGCTGGGATGACGCCAGCACACGCTGGCACTCCCGTGCATGCGCCTACTCGTGCCGGCCGGCAGAGGCCATTCAGCGCCAGTTGGCATGGTGCCAAGCCTCTTCTGCACCGGTTGGCGCGACACCAACCCCCCCAGCACCGGACTAGCCCCTGAAGGTGTGGAGGATTCAACACCTTCTGGGCGGCCCGCCGGGTAGGGGAGAATCCTGCCCTATAACGTCATTTCTTACTCTGCCCCCACCTACTAATTTACGATTCCCTACTCCAGGGATATTTCACTTCCCCAGTATATCTTCTCCTGTTTCCACACCCCTGCCACGTTTGTTAAAACCCTTCCCAATAACAGTAAGACGTTTCCCTGCAAGGAACCCATTCCCAGTTCTATTTAAGTGCAACTCGTCCAGGTCCCTTTTCACCCAGGTCAGGTAAGCCGACTGGTATTACAAACTGGATGCTACTAAACTCCTCCACAGGCGAAGGGACAGTCATCGACTGAACCAATGTCTACAGAACGCTACCAAGAGGTGTAAATAAGCGTGTGGGGAATTCATTCAAAAATTATGGTATAATTCTACTTTGCTTCTCTCTACAGGAAGAATTGGTTAAGCAAAGTGGGAAGTCCAAGCTCTCGCATTGACCAAGCACATTTTTCAAATGAGAAAGAGATCTCCAAACTGGAATTCAGTAATTTCTTCACCAAATACTGATAGCAAAATCTTACATTGCTCTCCGGCTGACAACTGAAGCAGCCAGTTGGAATTGTGCTGGCATTGTTCATGGTCAACTCAGTGCCTCTAATTGCATGACTGCTGCTTGTTGGAAAAGCTCTTATTTATTATTAAAACAAGCAATAATTACTGTTAAAAATAAGTGATATGAAAACAGATTGCACTAATACACTTTGCAAAACTAAATCGACGATGATTTTTTTTCTCAAAAGGTGCTGTTAAGTAATTTACATTCATCAAATTAAAAAATAGTCCCTATGATAGCATATTGCTATGCTGTCTTCACTTGAGAATGTTTATTTTAAAAATATGAACCAATTAACTTTGCAGTCAAATTATATAAATAATAAAATATGAATAAGAATAAATAAACTGTCAACTGTGGTATTCAATTCATTTTTAATTATTGTACATTGAATTGCTTTTAAACGTTAAAATTCAACTCACTCTCCAAAAATAATGTTATATAAAATATGATTTAATATTCTTTGTGATGGTCTGCCTCTTTCTAAAAATGTGTTTATACATCATTGAAAGGCTTTATATTTGCCTTTCTAATTGGACATACCACTGTACATGTTATTCTCTCAGCAGTGGAGTAGTTGAATGAGTGAAGATCAAGAACTGATGTCTCTGTGTGTTCTTAGCTTGTGTGACACCAATCTGTCAACCTTTCTTCTGATTTCCATTCAGGACTAGTTTTGCCATTATTCTTCACTCCTTTTCTGTGAGGCCTTCTCAAACCAATGGTACACCACCTCAGCTAAAGGGGGAAAAAGACATTTGTAAGAAACAACGGGAGGTGTAATCAAATGTAAACCATAAAACACATTTAAGTTTAAATTAAACAATGGCCTTTAATTAACATAATAAAATATGTAATAACTGGTTTTACAAAATCAACCAAGAACCTCATCCACCAGCAGCATGTAATGTCATCACAATTTTACCACCTGAAGAAAAATGGGGGAAGCACAGCGGATAAGGCTTTCCACCAGGATTGCGATTTTAAAAAACTGTTGTAATGAGGTTTAATGATATCTCCGTTCCACATTATCGACCACTGTATTTGCACATTGTTTGATAAATGACCCAATAGCATCTTAGGTGCATGCAGGTGGTGCAGCAGTTGTGTGCTACGTTCCTTAAAGCCCATGGCCAGAGTGGTCTCCTGGACTGGTTCTACTGGCGAAGGGGATCCGAGTCATTTTCCAGATTTTTTTTCCTTCCCTAATTGGAATTTTTTGCCTCTCCCAAGGCTTTCAGATGGGGTAGGAAGGGGAATATAAACTGACATTGGAAGAGGTGTCTCTTACTTCTAGTTGTCTTTCTTGCTCTGAAATAAACAATTGTATTTGGTGCATCTGTCTGTGTTACTATTTCTCTGCTTCTTTATTGTTGATGAATAAACATCTTTGAGTCTTTGACATTTTCACTGCAGCTGACATTTGTGCCAAGCTAATGAAAAATCTATAGGTGACCTATGAGCAGAGCACGTAACTTTCAAGTTCTAATCACAGGAGAACATTAGACAGTTACCATTACATTTCAGATGCTGTGTTCAGATCCTATTTTCACTGCCACACTTGTCGACAGCCAGGATATATCTGAAGACATTTTCATGGGAAGACATGGGGATAATTTTCACTCTGGACAGGGCAGGAAAGTTGGTGACTGTGGACCAACTGAAAGTCAATCATGCTTCCTTTCCACTGCATTCATTGGTCTGCAGCCACTAACTTTCTGCCCACATGCAAAGTGATAATTACATCCCAACATTCTTGAGGGAAGCCACGACAGATCTATGCATACTTTTGCAGCCAGACATGGGAGTTGCTTTGAACATAGGAACATAGAATTAGAACCCGAAGTAGGCAATTCAGCCCTTCGAGCCTGCTCTGCCATTCAATTGGATCATGGCTGATCTCTTCCTGGTCTCAAAGCCACCTCACTATCTCTTCCCCATATCCCTTTAACGTTTTTTTAAAAATCAGAAATATATCTCCCTCGTGAAATCATTTCATGATTTGGACTCCACCGCACTATGGGCAGCGAGTTCCACAAATTCACCACCTCTTGTTCTAGATTGCCACACAAGGGGGAACATTTGATTTACATTTACTTTATCAATCTTTTTTAGTATTTTATATAATAATAATATCCCTCTCATCCTTCTAAACTGCAGTGAATATAAGCCCAAACTGTTTATCTCGCCTCACATCAACCCTTTCATCCCTGGAATCAATCTGGTGAACCTCCTCTGAACTGCCTCCAATGCCACCTCATTCTTCCTCAAATAAGGAGGCCAAAACTGGACACAATACTCCAGATGTGCTCTCACATCTGTGTACGTTCCCTTGGCCGCAAAAAAATACTTTTCACTACACTTTGGTACATGTGACAAATCAAAATCTAATCACCAACACCCTGTACAACTGCAACAATACTTCTCTACTTTTATACTCCAGTCCTTTTGCAATAAACGCTAACATTCCATTTGCCTTGCTTTATACATTTTGTACGCATACAGAATTTCTGCGATTCATGAACAAAGACACCAAGATTCCTCTGCCCAGATACATTTTAAAATCTGCTTCCATTTTGATTAAAACAGTTAGGCAAATTATTTTGGCCAAAACTTACATTTATGCACATTAAACTAATCCACATAAAACACCATCTGTCAGATTTTGGCCCCAATCTCCTAGCCTATAAAATCTGTATCTCCTCTTCACTGCCTGCTTTCCCATCTATTTTCGTATCATCTGCAAATTCTGTGTTTCACTGTCCCTGCTTGCAGATCATTTATATAGATTGCAAACTTTTGAGGTCTGAGGACTGAACCCTGTGGCACCCCGCTACTTACAATTTACCAGCCAGAGAAGAACCCATTTAAACTGATCCTCTGCTGTCAGTCAGCCAATCCTCAATCCAATCTAGTATTCTACACCCAACCCCCTGTGATCTCACCTTCTGGATCAGACTTTTATGTAGCACCTTGTCAAACGCCTTCTGGAAGTCTAGACATACCACATCCATAGGTTCCCCTTATCCACCTTGCTGGTTACATCCTCAAAGAACTCAAGCAGTTTGTCAAGCAAGACGTACCCTTCATAAAACCATGCTGACAATGGTGGATTGAGCTTTGTCTTTCCAAATGTTCAGTCATCTCCTTAATGATTGATTCCAGCAACTTCCCCACCACAGAGGCCAAGCTAACTGGTTTATAATTTCCTACTTTTTGCCTCCCTTTTTGAATAGGGGAGTTACATGAGCATGTCTTTTTTCCAGAATCCAGGGAATTTTGAAATATCATAACCAATGCATCCACTATCTCTTCTGCCACCTCCTTTAATATGCTAGGGTGCAGGCCATCAGGTCCCAGAGACTTATCTGCCTTTAGTTTATTCAATACCTTCTCCCGAGTGATGGTTATTGCACTCAATTCCTCTGCATTAACTGCAGTTCTTGGAAAACATTAACCTTCACCGTGTAGAGGGAGGCAAAATATTGGTTCATTGCCTCCACCAGCTATGTTCCCCATTATTACCTTACTAGTATCGTCCTCTAAAGGCCCAACATTTTCTTTAGCTATTCTCTTTCTGTACTTGCAGAAGCTATTGGTATCAGTGTTTATGTTTTCTGCCAGTTTATGTTAACTTTTTTAGATTCTATTTTTAGTAGCTTTTTGCTGAACCCAAAGTTCTCCCAACCCTCCAGCTTACCACCAGATTTTGTATGGTATGCCCTAGATTTTGCCTTTATGTCCTTCTTGGCTTCCTTGCTTAGCCATGGAACTTTTTCCTCCCTTTGACAATTCCGCTTCCTCTCACAAATATACTTTGAAAGGTGTTTAATATCTCCCTGAACATCCGCCACTTTTCCTCAATTTGCCTACCCTTAATTTTGTGCCGAGCCTAGTTGGGCCAACTCTTTCCTCAGGACTGTAAAATTACCTCTGCCCAACACTAAAACTCTAGTATGGCACTCTGGCCTCTCTCACTCAATCTGAATTTGAAATTCTAACATACTGTGGTCACTCCTTCCAAGAGGATCCTTAACAACAAAACTATTTATGAACCCTTCTTCATTACATATTAAATCTAAAATAGCCTGCTCCCTGGTTGGCTCCATAACATACTGCTCCAGGACACAATCTCTCATGCACTCTATTAAATCACCCTCGAGGCTACCCTTGCCAATTTGATTAAGCCAGTCAATATGCATGTTAAAATCGCCCATGATTACAGTTGTGCCCTCCTCACAAGCCTTCATTATTTCTTGGCTTATACTGTACCCCACTTTGGAAGCATTGCTCGGGGGCCTGTAAATTACTCCTACCAAGGATAATCCTCCACCCATATCGATTCAACATCTTGGCCCTTAATACAACCTTGATCTCATCTTTAACCAATAAAGCAACTCCACCTCGTGTTCCAACCTCTATCCTTTCAGAATACTGAGTATCCTTGACATTTAACTCCCAGTCCTCCTAGCAGAGTTCCCAGTGCAGCAGTGCAGACCCAGGTGCTGATGGGCCAATTGATGAGCTTCATCACCTCTGAGTTCCAGAGACACAGGGAAGAGATGAAAAAGATCTCCTGGCAGCCATTAAGGAGGCATTGGAGGCCGCAACAGCCCCCATGAGGGAGGCAATGGACAATATGGAGTGAAGGCTAGAGGCTTAGGTAACAATAACACGGGACCTCTAAAAAGCCGCCACAGACTAAGGAAACGGGATCGTGGCAGTCGAGGCCGAGGTGGCGATCTTGGTCAAGACCCAGATGGGGTTAAAGGATAAAGTTGACAACCAAGAGAACCAATCGCGTCGGCAAAACCTGTGAATTGTGGGGCTGCTGGAGGGAATGGAGAGGAGAAACCCCACAGAATATATAGTTGGGATGCTGGTCAATGAGGACGGCTTTGGCAAGCCCCCAGAGGTAGACCGTGCCACAGGCCACTTCAGCAGAAGCCCAGGGCTGGGGAACCACAGCAGGCGATAATCATGATGCTGCACAGGTACCAGGACAAAGAGCGGATCCTGAGGTGGGCGATTAACGCGAGAGGGTGCAAGTGAGAAGGGCATTCTGTCTGTTTGTACCAGGACATTGGTGCTGACCTGGCCAAGTACTGCAGAGTTCAACGATGCCAAATCCATTCTGTACAAAAGTGGCGTGCGTTTTGGCATGCTCTACCTGCCAAACTATGGGTCACTTACCAGGGTAAAGAACACTACTTTGCCACCTGGGAGGAGGCCCACAGGGATGTCCAGAAAAATGGACTGGGCCACCAACGATAGAGGCAATGGCCAGAAGCAGGCAGCAGGAATTCGAGAGGGGCAGGGGTGACTACAGGCAGAGGCACGGAGGGAGGGGGAGAGAGGTGGAGGGAAGTTAAATAGGGGAATCGGACTGTTAGGGTAGTTGCTACACTAGCATGCAGGCTGATGTACAGAAGTACAGCTGAGGAGGAGGCCGTAGCGTTATGCAGGTTAAGTAGATCGGCCATGCTAAAATTGCCCCTTCGTGTCCAAAGATGTGCAGGTTAGGTGGGGTTAGGGGAATAGGGTGGGGGACTGGGCCTCGGTAGGATGCTCTTTCAGAGGGTCAATGCAGAACCGATGAGCCAAATAGCCTCCTTCTGCACTGTAGGGATTCTATTGAAAACTGTTGAGTCAAGGTTAATCCCAATTTAGTCTGCCTAACATCCAACCCACTTGAAAGCTCTAGAAGCCTGATTTCAAATTTTGAATTCCTTCATCATTTTAAGTATTACAGGCTTTAGGAACATTTCTCTTTAAAACTCTTCCCCTTTTAAAATGCTGCTTTGATGTCAATGGATTTACATTCCCATGAGTATGTCCTGCTGTTGGGGAGTCTGCTCTAACGTCCTGGTTATCCCAGCTGTGTCTTGAATTCCTGAGCTACCAGTCTAGCCTTAGCTTTATATGTTCCATTGGGAGGTACTTTCTCTGTACATATACATGAGACAATGCTGGTTGTCCATTGTTTGGCACCACTAGCAATACTGAACTCTCTCCAATGTCAGGTTCTTTTCATTTTGCTTCCTTTATTAATTTTCTGTATTGCTCTAGTTGAACTATGTCCCCTAGTAGATCTCCTGTCCCTTTAAGACTGCTACTATTTGTTCTGTTCCCCATGCGAGTGGACTACCTTTCATAAGTTATTTTTTTTAGAAATTTAGAGTACCCAATTATTTTTTCCCCCCAATTAAAGGGCAATTTAGCATGGCCAATCCACCTACTCTGCACATCTTTGGGTTGTGGGGATGAAACCCACAAAAACATGGGAATGTGCAAACTCCACACAGACAGTGACCCGGGGCTGGGATCGAACCCTGGTCCTCAAAGCTGTGAGGCAGTAATGCTAACCATGACGTCACCATGCTGCCATTTCACAACGTCTTGATCTTTTCCTTGGACTGTGAGCACTATTAGGCCAACTGTCTGAACTAACACCACGTTTCCTGGTTTTCTGCATTTTCACTTCTTTCTGTCAATTCTACCCCTCGTCTTGTCATGCAGCCAGTTTTTGTTTTTCCCCATTGCCTTTCCTGCTATGGCGGCTTCCCTCCACTCACTAACCCCTTCTGATGTGTTTGCCACCCTAGTTCTAACTTTTGGTAGTTTGTCTTTGTGACAAATTGCTGTCCTAATCTGCACTTCACTTACTCTCAAATGGCACATTACCTACTATAATCTTTTGTTCATACAGGTCTGACTTATGTGCACATGGTGCCTGGTTCATCTTTAGTTTCCATCATTTGTTCAGGTTCTGTCAATGTGTAATCAATGTCAGTAAGCCGTGTGGCATGTACTCTCACAATTTGATTACCATGTTGCAAGATTATTGTTTTGCCATCAATAGTTATCTCGCCATGAATGTGGAGTTGCTCTGTGACCAAGTTACATTTTTAGAGATGAACGCCCAGGATAAATGAATATCCTGTCAGCTCCTTTAGTTCTTTTACTCTGAGACAGTGAATGGGTTTCACACCCTTTCCAATGATTTCATCGCCAACACCACTGTCTTTGGTTGAACAAGATTGTTTGTAATCTCACTCTCCAATGCTGTGTTGAGTTTCTGACACCATAATCCCTCCATTACAAGGACTACCTACATTCATCTCATCATCGCTTTCCACCCCAGCTCCATTCCATTTGCTACTAAAAACCCTCATTCATGCCTTAGTTACTGCCAGACTTGACTATTGCAATGTTCTCCTGACTACACGTTAGCATAGTAGTTAGCACTGTTACTTCACAGCGCCATTTGATTCCCGGCTTGGGTCACTGTCTGTGTGGAGTCTGCATGTTCTCTCCGTGTCTGCGTGAGTTTCCTTCGGGTGCTCGGGTTTCCTCTCACAAGTTCTAAAAGATGTGCTTGTTAGGCAAATTGCACATTCTGAATTCTTCCTCAGTGTACCCGAAAAGGCGCCGGAGTGTGGCAACTAGGGGATTTTCACAGTAACTTCATTGCAGTGTTAATGTAAGCCTACTTGTGACACTAATAAAGATTATTATTATTAGCCTCTTCCATATTCTGCAACTTTCAACTCATCCAAAACTCTGCTGTCATTATCTTATCCCATAACAGGTCCTTCTCACCCATCACCCATGTACTTGATGGCCTTTATTGATTCCAATTTTCCCCCTGATACCTTTCATTTAAAATGATCATCATTGTGGTTAAATTCATTAAGTCTTCTCACTATCTTTGTAACTTCCTCTAGCAGTCACAGAAAGTTGGTTTACAGGTGCAACAGGTGATTAAGAAGGCAAATGGAATTTTGTCCTTCATTGCTAGAGGGATGGAGTTTAAGACTAGGGAGATTATGTTGCAATTGTATAAGGTGTTAGTGAGGCCGCAGCTGGAGTATTGTGTTCAGTTTTGGTCTCCTTACTTGAGAAAGAACATACTGGCACTGGAGGGTGTGCAGAGGAGATTTACTAGGTTAATCCCAGAGCTGAAGGGGTTGGATTATGAGGAGAGGTTGAGTAGACTGGGACTGTACTCGTTGGAATTTAGAAGGATGAGGGGGGATCTTATAGAAACATTTAAAATTATGAAGGGAATAGATAGGATAGATGCGGGCAGGTTGTTTCCACTGGCGGGTGAAAGCAGAACTAGGGGACATAGCCTCAAAATAAGGGGAAGTAGATTTAGGACTGAGTTTAGGAGGAACTTCTTCACCCAAAGGGTTGTGAATCTATGGAATTCCTTGCCCAGTGAAGCAGTTGAGGTTCCTTCATTAAATGTTTTTACGGTAAAGATAGTTTTTTGAAGAAAAAAGGGATTAAGGGTCCACAAAAGATCAGCCATGATCTCATTGAATGGCGGAGCAGGCTTGAGGGGCCAGATGGCCTACTCCTGCTCCTAGTTCTTATGTTCTTATTACAGCCCCTTTCTGTTTCTTTGACTCTGGCCTGTTCCGCTTCCTTCCTCCCTTCAGCGACCATTGGCAGCTGTTCCTTCAGCCACCAAGGCCTTACAGTCTGAAACTCACTCCTTAAACTCCTCTGCCATTATACTTCCATAACCTCCTATATGACCCTCCTTAAAACTCAGATCAGTCTTTTGGTCATCATTTTTAATATTACTGTCTTTCGCTCGTGTCAATTTTCATTCCGTTGTGATTTCGGAAGCACTTTGAGAGTTTTTTGTACGCAAAATACATTACATAAATGTATGTTGTTATTTGTGCTGACAGAAAAGCGCAATGAAAAAGTATGAGTCCAATCACAAAACAGAAGACGTGCACATACTGGGGGTTACCATTGATCAGAAACTGAACTGGACGAGCCATATTAATACTGTGGCTACCAGGGCGGATCAAAGGCTAGGAATCCTGGGGTGAGTAACTCACCTCCTGGCCCCTCAAAGTCTGGCCACCATCTACAAAGCACAATCAGGAGTGTAATGGAATACTCTCCACTTGTCTGGGTGAGTGCAGCTCCAACAACATCAAGAAGCTCGACATAATCCAGGGCAAAGCAGCCCGCTTGATTATTCCTCTTTCCACAAACATTCAATCCCTCCAGCACCGACAGACAAACAGTGATGCACTGCAGTAACTCACCAGGGTTCCTTTGACAGCACCTTCCAAACCGAGCAGCAGATGTCTGGGAATCCCACCACTTGGAGGTTTCCTTTCAAGTCACTCACCACCCTGACTTGGAACTATATCGCCGTTCCTTCACTGTCGCTGAGGCAACATCCTGGAACACCCTCCCTAACAACACAGTGGGTGTACCTACACCTCAGGGACTGCAGCGGTTCAAGAAGGCAACTCACCACCATCTTCTGAAGGGTAACTAGGGATGGGCAATAAATGCTGGCCTAACCAGCAATGGCCACATCCCATACATGATTTTTTTTAATGTAAAGAGTTGCTTAGTAGTATACAACTTGAGTGCTGCTGAAAAAAGGCCATGTCATCGAAACTTGTCTTGACAGATGCAAGAATGCAAAATTTCAAAGGGAGCAACAATTTATACTATGTGAGGAAAGGATGCTGGTTGGTTTGCAAATCGACACTGATTTGTCAAAGTGTTACCATGTTGACAAAACCAGGCAGCTGTTGACCCCCATGCTTTTGTTTAATCCAAATAGGTGCAATTTCTGAATGTGTTCCTTTTACCTCAGAGGACATGGTTATATGTGGCTTCTCGTGAGCCTGACCAATAATTTTTAATTGGTTGTTAGTATAATTCTTAGCAGACTCAGGGTTGCTCAGCAATGCTGCCCAGTTGTGGAGTCACTCTAATATTTGACATTATGTTCTGAGATTTGCGAGCATGGACTGGTTGAGTACAGTCAGTATTCTGTTTATTGCGAACATCTGAAGGCTTGAGCTGTTTGAGACAGTCTGCCAGTCATTCAGCCAACCTTATTATCTGGCATTGCACTGGCACTGAAATTCATATACCACATCACTCATTTGTATGATTGGCAGAACGTCTTTTTGGCTTGATGGCAGTGTCTTGGTATTGTAAAATACCACTCATGTTGCTACTGCATAGTAACAATGTGAAACAGCTAGCTTCACTTGTTGCTCAATGTTTTGAGAGACCTGGGCAGGATTCAACAATCGCTGACGCCGGAATCGCGTTCAGCAAACCGCCGGCCGGAGAATCCCCATTTCCGCTGGAATCAGGGTCGGCGCCATTTTTGCGCTGCTCTGCTCCCCCAAAAACAGCGTAGTCGGGGAGTATGCTGCCCGCCATGGGGATGGCCTCAGGATGTTACCTGAGTCCCTCCCCCAATGCTCCACCTCCGATGGGCTGAGTCCCCGACAGCATGGGCGCGTGTCCTTACAACATTCGGGGACCTCGCATGGCGGCTTATGGACTGTGTCCAGTGCCGCCACAGTTGGGGGGAGCTGTTCTGCTGGCAGGGGGTCTTTGGCGGGGGCTGGGCAGACTGGTGGGGGGTGGCGAGGGGGTTACAGGTTTTTGGCAGGCCGGGTCCATGCGCAGCCCACGCCATATTGCACGGTGCGGCCGCCACATGTTGCCGCTGCGCGGATGCGCGGCCATGGACCCAGCTATTCTGCGGCCGTATCCGCAGGTAAAGCCAGGGCCCCGCTCCGGACGGAGGATCGGTGCGGGGGTGGCATCGACTTTCTGGTCGTAAGACCAAACGGATCCAGCGGACATAGCTACAGAATCGGAGAACCCAGCCCCTTACCCTTCCAGGGTAATTTGAGATACACTGGGCACTATTCTGAAAATGCAGGCCTTCGGCCCTTTCGTGAGTGTGTGCCAAACACAGCAAGCAATGATCTGATCAGGGCAGCCATATAGGATAACTTTAATGTAACCTATTTCGGCTAATGGCTATCTATAACAGCACTTTCTGTTTTTATCATGGTGATTTTAAAAGGCTGCAAAGAAGTTTTCTGGAGTGTGACTTTCATAGAACATAGAACAGTGCAGCACAGTACAGGCCCCTTGACCCTCGATGTTGTGCCAACCACTTATCCTAATCTCAGAGCACCCACATCCTTTCTATAATGGGGCGACCAGAACTGAACACATATTCCAAGTTTGGTCTAACCAGGGTTTTATAAAGCTGCAGCAAAACTTGCGGCTCTTAAACTCAATCCCCCTGTTAATGAAAGCCAGCACACCATACGCCTTCTTAACAATCCTATCAACCTGGGTGGAAACATTGTGAGATCTATGTATCTGGACCCCAAGATCCCTCTGTTCCTCCACACTGCCAAGAATCCTGCCTTTTACCCTGTATTCAGCATTCAAATTCAAGCTTCCAAATGAATCACTTCACATTTATCTAGGTTGAACTCCATTTGCCACTTCTCAGCCCAGCTCTGTATCCTATTGTAACCTGCAACATCCCTCAACACGATCTACAATTCCACCAACCTTTGTGACATCGGCAAACTTACTAACCTACCCTTCCACTTCCTCATCCAAGTCATTTATAAAAACCACAAAGAGCAGGGGTCCCAGAACAGATCCCTGCAAGACACCACTGGTCTCCGACCTCCAGGCGAATACTTTCCATCCGCTACCACTCACTGTCTTCTTTCGGTCAGCCAATTCTGTATCCAGACAGTCAAATTTCCCTGTATCCCATGCCCCCTGACTTTCTGAATGAGCCTGCCATGGGGAACCTTATCAAATGTGTTACTGAAATCCATATACACCACATCCACTGCCTGACCTTCATCAATGTGTCTTGTCACATCCTCAAAGAATTCAATGAGGCTTGTGAGGCATGACCTGCTATGTTTTTCTAAATAATCATAAATTATCTCTCAGAATCCTTTCCAGTATTTTGCTCACCACAGACGTAAGACTGACTGGTCTGTAATTCCCAGGGATTTCCCTATTCCCTTTCTTGAACAGGGGAACAGCATTCGCCTCCCTCCAATCATCTGGTACTGCTCCTTATAGCTTCTCCCACTGTAGCTAACACAGAAATCCAGTTTATGTTTATGCTATGCCATCAGAGTTGGAGAAACATGAAAAAATAACCCCCGCCCTCCCACACTCCCCAGTACCTCCCTCCGAATAGTTTAGCTGCCTACGGTCAGTTGTACGTGCTCCAATGGAAACGTCAATGAACAAACCAACAGACAGCTTGAGTGCAATTCCCTTTGCAGGCCAATACCTTGTTGCAACATTTTTATGAAAGGAGCAGTAGTGGTGGAGGATTCATAACATGTTTGCTTCTGAAGGCCTCTTTCCATGTATAAAAAGTCCATGAACTTCCTGGAACACAACAGAACTTCCTGTGTGTAAAATTTAGTTACGCAATTAAACATAGATAATTTTTGCTTCACCGACTTAATGTGAAACGTGTTGCTAGTGCTAATCAACAACTCTCAACTCCAATGTTGGAAATGGTCGACAGGTCAGGAAGCATCTGTAGGAAAATAGAGAAACAGTATTAATATTTCATGTCAATGTGTTTTCAGCAGAACTGGTCATTGCCCTGAAAGGCTACCTTTATTTATCTTCACCTGCTGAGCCTTTTCCTGTTCATTTAATTTCAGATTTCTAACATCTGACTCACTCCTCGGTGATAAACCTGATGCCCACCACTGCCCCCAGTTCTTTCTAACCACTTTTTCCCAGCTGCAAGTGTGGCACCTGGCTACAGATAAAAGCACTGGATACCAGTCACCAAAAAGCACAGTGTCCTCCCATGCCAAACTTGAGTATAGTCTGCCTCACTTGCTTTACCTGCACCTCAAACGCTACACTGAATTCAATCATGTTGTGATCATTATTTGATAAATGTTCACGCACAGTTAGGCTACTAATTAAATTTGGCTCATTACTCATAACTAAATCTAATATTGCCTGTCCCCCTTGTTGCATCTAGAGCATATTGCTGAAGGAAACTATCCCTGACACATTCCAGAAATTCACTACCTTTCTGACATCTGCTTGTCTGCCTCTCCCAACCTATGTGTAAGTTAAAATCCCCCATTAATACTATTCTGCCTTTGCTACACACTTACCTAATATCTGCATTTACACAGTCTAACACCTCGGAACTGCTACCAGGGGGTCAATACGTAACGCCCATTACAGTTTTAGATCCTTTTTTGTTCCTCAGTTCCACCCATATGGCTGCCACTGGATGCTTTCCCCTCATAATATCATCCCTCACAATTGAGGCAATAGTATTTCTAATCAGTAAGGCTACTCCACCCTCTCTGCCATCTTCACTGACCCTCCTGTGAACTTTATAACCAGGTATATTTAGTTCTCGTCCCGACCATCCTGCAGCCACGTCTCCATAATGGCTACTACATCATAATCCTCAATTTGTATTTGCATTTTCAGCTCATTAGTTTATTTCATTAACACTGTGCATTAGTATATAGAACTCTTAATTGGGCTATAACCCTGACCTGTCCCTCAGCACTGACACTTTATTTGCTTGTTTATTTTTTTCTCTTTTGGTTTAACTAGCATAGTTCTTGCAGTTTTGCCATTACCTGCAGTTCCAGAAGTTGGGTTCCTGACCATTCCTTTACTCACTGCCCTGCTACTTGTTTTTGGAACCGTATTGACTTCCCTGAGGCCTCCCCCTCCCTCCCATTTGCTAGTTTAAAATCCTTGCAATGACCCTATTTATTCTTTCCGCTACGACACTGGTCCCAGATCTGTTCAGGTGGAGACCGTCCCAATGGTTCATATCCCTCCTGACCCAGTACTGATGCCAGTACCTATGAAATGGAACCCCTGTTACCCACACCACTCCTTTAGCCACGTCTTTACTTTGTTCATTTTCTCATCCCCGTGCCAATTTGCACATGGTTTGGGTAATAATCCAGAGCGTAAAACCCTTGAGGACCTGTTCTTTAATTCTGTTCCTCGTTCATATTCCCCATTGCCTGAAGTTTATGTGATACTTTCAATAGCCTGGAATCCTGCAATTATTTTATGAATCAATGCAGAGAAAAGGGTGCTTACTATGATTTTTCAGAAGCAGAGCTAGCAGAGAGAATTGCCTCATTAGTGATTGCATCTATTCAATTCAAAACAATCTGCTGCACAAACCCAAAAGATACAGCATTGATGAGTTGCACAAGAACAGATAAAAGATGAAGTGATTATCGGAGGCTGACACAGTTTACAGGTCTTTTATGCAACACCAACTGTCGACACAGTGACTAGAATAGCCAAACCTGGGAAGACGTGGAAGGTGCTGACCTCTACACGCACTGAAGAGATGCCAAGCATTTCGTAATTTCTGTAAGGCATGTGGAACAAAGGGTCACTGACAGCGACAATGCAAAAGAGCAAAGGCCAAAAGAGCTACGAGATGCCATGCAAAGGCCCAAGCAGAGTGGAAACAGGCAATATGTTTGAGCAGCAACAATGGCCATAACAGATCCCATCGGAAAAACATACATGAGGTGAGAGACAAATAGAAGACAATGATGACGAGCAGATCACTGTGATGTACGGAGAATACATATTCCATAGATTATGACAAATAGATGCCAGTGTATCATCAGATGTATTTGTCGTGATTCAGATCAGCTGCCCTCAGAAAGTTGGTAAACATTGGCAAAAATAGACCCGGGGAAAGTGCCAACATACCACCTCTAAAAATTCTACAAATAATATACACACAGAAGTGAACATCCATGGTGAAACCCACACCGTGAAGCACATAAAGGCTCAGTAATACCACGTGTCAGGTCCATAATGCTGGAGTGTAAATACAACCAGTCATCCTGGGTGACAGACATAAAATACATCATAGAAACCAAAAACACAGTGACTGCAGGACAAATAACATGTTAAGCTCTCATATTGGTAACCATCCATGGAAACGGCCAGATACCACATCACTTCAGTTAATTATCTGACATTGCAGTATTCCGAGTGAATTTAGGTGATGCAATATTATCAAACAGCAAATCAGTGAGATTTCAGATCACGGAATGATAAAAGCAATGAGAGAGCGGGCAGCACAGTAGCATAGTTGTTAGCACGGTTGCTTCACAGCCCCAGGGTCCCAGGTTCGATTCCCGGCTTGGGTCACTGTCTGTGCAGAGTCTGCACGTTCTCCCTGTGTGTGCGTGGGTTTCCTCCGGGTGCTCCAGTTTCCTCCCACAGTCCAAAGATGTGATGGTTAGGCAGATTGGCCAGGCTAAATTGCCCTTAGTGTCCAAAAAACGTTAGATGCGGTTACTGGGTTATGGGGATAGGGTGGAGGTGGGGGCTTAAGTGGGATGCTCTTTCCAAGAGCTGGTGCAGACTCAATGGGCTGAATGGCCTCCTTCTGCATTGCAAATTCTATTTTCTATGATAAAAGCAGTGAGATTTCAGAGAGCAGGGTGATAAAAGCAGTGAGATTTCAGAGAGCGGTACGATAAAAGCAGTGAGATTTCAGAGAGCAAGGTGATAAAAGCAGTGAGATTTCAGAGAGCGGTATGATAAAAGCAGTGAGATTTCAGAGAGCAGGGTGATAAAAGCAGTGAGATTTCAGAGAGCGGTACGATAAAAGCAGTGAGATTTCAGAGAGCAGGGTGATAAAAGCAGTGAGATTTCAGAGAGCGCGATTAGAGACTCGAGTGGTAGTTTAGTCCCCGCCCCAAGAGAGGTCAATGCAGCATTTGAGATATTTTATAGGAATCATTACAGATTGGAGCCCCCAGGGAAATGGTCGAATATGTTGGAGCTCCTAGATGGGTTGTCCATCCCAGTGGTGGAGAGAGAGAGAAGGAAAGAGTTGGAGGCCTCGTTAAGCCCTGAGGAAGTGTTGAAGGGCATTGGACTGATGCAGCGGGAAAGGACCGTAGTCTTGACATTTATAAAATGTTTGCGGGTCAGCTGGTACCATTGATAGTAGACATGTTATATGATTCTTTGGCTTGGGAAGCATAGCCGGATGGGGAGGCCTCCATCTCCCTCATTTTGAAACTGGATAAGGACCCAACAGAATGTGAATCATATAGGCCCATTTCTCATTTAAACATGACGCCAAGCTACTGGTCAAGGTTCTGGTGCTACCAGAAGGCATGTATTCTGGAGGAAATTTCAGAGGATCAGACAGGCTTTGTCAAAGGTCAACAATTATCTGCTCATATACGGCGGGTGTTGAATGTTGTCCTCTTCCCTCTACAGCTTTTGAACCAGAGGTGATTACCTCGATCGATGGGGAGAAGGCCTTTGACAGAATAGAGTGGGAATACCTCTTTGAGGTGCTTAGGAGGTTTGGACTAGGGCAGAACTTTATTTGATGGGTTCAACTATTGTATAGATCACCTAAGGCAAGTGTATGCACTAATGCGTTGAGCTCAGGTACTTGCTCCTGAATAGAGGCATGAGGCGGGGTGCCCATTATCGCCAGTCCTATGTGCACTGGTGATTAAACCCTTGGCCATTGCATTGAGGTCTTCAGGGGAATGGAAGGGATAAGGTGGGGGGTGGGAGAGGGAGAATAAGGTGTCTTTGCACGCTTACAACCTGCTCTTGTATGCTACTGACCCAGTCTCCACTATGAAAGGAATAATGAAGCTACTGAGGGACTTTGGCTCCTTTTCAGGGTATAAACTGAACCCAGAGAAGAGTGAATACTTTCCAGCTATTTCCCAGGGGAGGTGAGCCAATCTGTGGGTATTGCCTTTTCGTCTTGCCAGAAGTAGCTTCCGTTATCTGGGTATCTGGGTGGCCCATGATTGGTTCACACTTCATAGGTTATACAATGTCAACTCAGACCTACAAAAGTGGGATAGTCTTCCGTTATCCCTGGCAGGCAGTCCAGTCCGTTGAGATGAACATTCTTCCAAGGTTTTTGTTTTTGTTTCAATGCCTCCCTGTTTTCCTCCCCAAATCTTTCTTGCCAGGATCATTGACCTCTTTTATTTATGGGACCTTGTCACCAAGAATCACCAAATGGGTTGTTCCTTTGGAAGAACCGGCAATCAGGGGGGTCTGGCATTACCCAACTTGCTCTTTTGTTATTGGGCTGCCAATATTGAAAAGCTGCTGGGTGGTTGGGGGAATTGGGTGCTTTGGTGATGTCCTCGGTCCCGCTCTCCCCGGTGAAATATTCCTCGAACCCGGTAGTGATCTCTACTTTAAGGATATGGAAGCAGTTTCAGCAGCACAATAAACTGAGCTCCATGTCACTATTGGTCCCCATCTGTGATAATCACTTGTTTGTGCAGTTGAGTTTGGATGGGACGTATAAGTCATGGAGGGGAAAGGGCCTTGAGAGTTTTGGGGATCTGTTTGTGGAGGGACGATTTGCCAGTTTGGAGGAGCTTTCAGTGAGGGACACACCCGTTCAGCTACTTCCAGCTGGGCCTTTTATCTGGAAGGCTTGTCCTACATTTCCTTTAGCCCCAAAACCCACCTTCATAGGCAAATCCTCGCAGGGTCTGAGGGATATTCATGGGCAGATCATGTCAATGGAAGGAACTTTGCTGAGCCAGGTGAGAGAAAAGAGGCTGGGGGAGCTAGGTCCTATTCTGGATGAAGAGATGTGGTGTGGAGCCCTTTGCACGGTGAATTCCACTTCCTCCTGCGTGCGGCTTAGCCTGATTCAGCTCAAGGTGGTACATAGATCTCACCTAACTAAGGCAAGGATGTGTGGGTTCTTCGCGGGAGTGGAGGACAAATGTGAGCGGTGCTCTCGAGGGGCCACTCACCATACCCATATGTTCTGGTCATGGCTGGGATGGTCTCCTTCTTTAACACCATGTCAGCAATTCTCAATATGGATCTGGAGCCTTGTCCGTTGGCAGCCATTTGTGGGGTATTGGACTCGCTGAGACTGCAGACCAGAGTGAAGGTGGATGTTCTGGCCTTTGCCTCGCTGAAGGTGAGTTCTGCTGGGATGGAGATCCTCTACTCCACCCAGTGCTTCGCAGTTTCAATATCTGGAAAAAGTCAAGTACACCGTTAGGGGATCAATGAAGGGATTCTAGATGAGGTGGCAGCCATTCATTTCCTACTTTAAAGAACTAGTCATCATCAGCTGTTAAGAGGGGCAGGGTAGTTAGTATTATTATGAAAAGATTATTTGATAGATTGTGTTAGTCTTGTTTTTCCTGTATGCTTTTATCATTGCATTATATTCTGTAACATTAGCTGTGTTATTGCTAGTATTGATGTCCTGTTCGTTATAAATGAAAGTTTTTAATAAAAATATTTTTAAAAATCCAAAACACACTATGATATTGAGGAATCACTCAAAATGGGCACAAAAGAATAGAAAACAAATACTAAAGTGGTTCATAGACATAACATTTTGGAGTCAAGTGGTTCATAGACTAAATCTGGAACTTAATTTCTGAATGATCCTACTCTTCTCCATGCTCTGCTTTCACAGGTCTTCACTGACAAATTGACATTGAAGTTCATGGTAGGGTTTGAAATTATGGTAATTCTTCCATTACAATAAATTACATCTCAATAATACTTCTTTGGTTGTAAAGTGTTTGGGGTATCTTGAGGTAATTAAATGTTCCACATAAATACAATTTTTCCTTTTTTCTCTACTTACCCTTGAAACACAATGGAGAACTTTAAGGGTGGTTTGTTTAGGTGGAAGTGAATGTTTAATGGCATGCTGAAGTCACAATTACTTCCAAACATCCTCTTTGGAATTGGAAATTTAAGTTAGCAAGCAGCAAGTTTCATTCCTTCAAAATTTAATTAGTGTTGGAGGCTTTTAACAAATTATTTTTCGTTTAACTTTTTCTTTCAGTTTCTTATCTCCCTGGCTCTGGATCTCATCTTTAAATCTGATTTACACTTCCTGATTTATCCTTTGAATGTCTTGATTCAGGATTCATTAATCTGCTTAGTTAAGGACCCAACTCATCTCTGCCACAGATCCCTTGTTGGGGCTACCATGTTGGATCAGCCATCCAATGACCACAAGTTGCCATTCAAAAGCTCGCAAAGACTAAAGGTGCCAATGCTTCATAATTGAGTGCAAAATCCAGGCAAATGACTCATATATGAGTCATTTAAATTGTTCAATGGTACAACCATCCTCCCCCGCCATCAATATCATGGGAGTTACCATTGACCAGAAATCTAACTATACCTGCCATATAAATACTATAGCTACAAGAGCAGGTAGAGTTTGGGAATTCTGTTGTGAGATACTCACCTTTTCATTTTCCAAAGTCTATCTGCTATCTGCAAGGCACAAGTGAGGAATGTGATTGAATACTCTTAATTTTCCTGGATCAGTACAGTTCCAGCAACACTCAAGAAGCTCAACACAACCCAGGACAGAGCAGCCCACATGAATGGCACCCTATCTGTCACCTCAAACATTCAATATCCTCACTATCATTGCACAGTGGCAACTCTGCAAGATGCATTGCAGCAACTCACCAAGGCTCCTTCCAAATCTGCTACCTCTTTCACCTAGAAATACAAGAAGCTTGGAAACAAGCACCTGCAAGCTCTCTTCAAAGTCATGCACTATTCTGACGTTAAAAATATATTGCCGCTGCTTTGCTGTTGCAAGGTCATAATCTCGGAACTCCTTGCTTACAGCACTACGCATGCACCTACATCACATGGACTGCAGCAGTTCAAGAGATGGCTCACGACCACCTTCTCAAGGACAAATAGGAATGCGGAATAAATGCTGGGATGCCTACATCCCATCAATGATAACAGAAATTGTAAACATTCAATAATATAACAGAACTAGGGATCAGAGGTTTACTTTCATTGTATTGTGACTACAATCAAAACAGTAGTTACCCATTTCATTATATTGGAATAGTTTTCTATAGAGTTCAAAATTAATTAGATAATTGAATATAGTTGCAGAAAGTCACAATCCTGAGCAATTTCTTTCTCAAAGATCACAATTACTCAAAGTGCTTTTTGATCAAATGACTCCAAAATGTTATGTAGAAAAGTATTATAGAGTCATATAATCCCTATAGTGCAGAAGGAGGCCATTCGACCAATCAAGTCTGAACCGACCCTTCGAATGTGCACTCCACCCATGTCCACCCCGCCCTACTCCCGCAACCCCATAACCTAACCTGCACATCCCTGGATGCTAATGTATCATGGCCAATCCACCTAATCCACCAATCTTTGGACTGTTGGAGGACACAGTAGCATCTGGAGAAAACCCACACAGGCACGGGGAGAATGTGCAAACTCAGCAGTCACCCAAGGCGGGAATTGAACCCATGTCCCTGGTGCTGTGAAGCAGCAATACTAGCCACTGTGCCACTGTGCCGATTATTTTAGAACAGATTATTTTGCAAAGTCTTTCATACTATATGCAGCACAGAAACAGGCCATTCTCACCAACCTACTATGAAGCGACGCTACTTTGTTTTATTTCTTAAATTTATTTTCCACCTCAAAACCTGGTTCAATCAACATCTGAAAGATAATTGGGCATTGTTCTGAAGGCCAGACACATTGAGTGTCAGGTATGTCAAGGGCCACGGGTTACAACAACTACAACATGAATAAAAGCATTGATGTTACTGTTTAATTTTTGTGAAAGGGAATCTAAAACATTTAAAACATGCCACTGTGTGAAAACTTGCATTTTTAATGTGCCTTTGCCACCTTCATCACATCCTGAAGTTCTTTGCAGCCAATTAAGTACTTTTGCGATGTAATTATTTTTATTAAACGGTCACCAATTGTCAAACATTAAGTCCCCCTAAATAACAAGATAGGCTGGTTTTAATGATGTTGGTTGAGGGATAATGTTGGCCAGGACATCAATGCCATTTAAACCATTTAAGTTAAGGTAGAAAGTTTGTTTTAAATACATCGGGCTCAAATAATAATTTAAAACAATGCTTTTAGTACAACCAAAACATCCAAAAAATAGAAGTGCACCTCTCAACATCCATTGCTGTCTCTTCTGTAGCTTCCTGAACAAATCCCTTCAACCAGGTTTCCAGTCTTCCCACTCCACTAAACAGCTCTAACCATAATCCAAATTTATGATTTGGGTGCATACTTCATAATTCTCAACCTCTCTGTAACCTTTTTAAAATAAATTTAGAGTACCCAATTATTTTTTTCCCAATTAAGGGGCAATTTAGAATGGCCAATCCACCTAACCTGAATATCTTTGGGTTGTGGGGGTGAAACCACGCAGACACGAGGAGAATGTGCAAACTCCACACGGACAGTGACCCAGGGCTGGGATTCGAACCTGGTACCTCAGTGCCATAGGCACAAGTGCTAACTACTGTGCCATGTGCCGCCCTCCTCTCTGTAACCTTTGACATGATTGACCACATCAGCCTCCTCCAAACACTCTCTTCCATTTCTCCACTTGGGACAGCTTTGCTTGGTTTCAGTCTTATCCAATGTTATCTCAAAGCTGCATGCAGTTGTGAGATACATGTGGTTCAGTAGGTCTCACGATGGGTTCTGAATCTTATGTAGTTTAACAGTGTTGATTAACTGTGAGTAACTACATACATATGTACAGTTTAAGGTCTAAGCTAGGAGCTGCCGCCATGCTTGCTTCTCCACAGGTCTCTACGCAATACAAGACTGCCATCCAGTTTTAGGTCATGTGTACCTTTACATCACAGTGTGGGTGGTACTGTACTCAATTCCACGTTAATCTTTTCTACACCAGACCTTCATACCACACTTACCCTAGATCAGTTGGAGGAGTGGTAAACTCTGTTGTACTGGCTAAATGAATAGAGGGTTGTTTTGGATGTGGTCATTCGGCATTTGGTCATCTTCAATTACAGGATGACAGTCTTCTCTGCAGCAAAGAGCAACAATCTATCTAGACAGCTGAATTACCTGTCCAGAGCCAAGGTTCGGGACATTTACTCAGGACTGTAGAGGAACGTACAGTAGAAGGGTAGGATCTAGTTGTTGTGGTCCCTGTAGGTACCAACAACATCTGCAGGATGAGGAAGTAGGTTCTACATAGCATGAGGAGCAAATTACACAGCAGAATCTCAAAGATAATAAAATCTGAATCAAAAATCTCTGCCCGTTGACATGATCTTCGCCACGACAACCACCCCTATCCCCCCACTTCCATGGTCACCATTCACTGAACCAGATTCATTACAACCTTGGCGTGTTCCAAAGAAAAGTCACATTGGAGTCAAAGTGTTAACTCTGTTTCGCTCTCCATAGATGCTGCAAGATCGACTGAGTTTTTCCGACACTTTCTCTTTTATCTCTGTTCTACTCTGACTGAGTTTTAGGCCAATATCTATACTTTCACAAAGACAACCTACTCCTATCTCATGAACATTGTGAGCAACTGGCTGAGTTCATTTTCTATTGAAACCCTCAGCCATGTCTTTGTTACTTTCAGGCTCAATTTACTCCAGTATTCTCCATGATGGATTTCCATTCTCCACCCTCCATAAAGTTAATTTATAAACTTAGTTTAGTCTAAAGTTCCATGGCAAATATCCAATTCCACTTCAAGTGTTTCAGCCTGATTCTCTAAGTTCATGAATTAATATTAGCTCCTGATTCCCCAATGCCACACATTGAAAATGTCATCCTTGTGCTAACGTCCCTCTATATCTCTTTAACTTCTTCCAGTGCTTAGCCCATTTTACAAACTCTCCATTCTTCTGATTTAAATACCTGAGACATCTATTTCATAGAATTTACAGTGCAGAAGGAGGCCATTCGGCCCATCGAGTCTGCACCGGCTCTTGGAATGAGCACCCTACCCAAGCCCATACCTCCGACCCTATCCCCATAACCCAGTAACCCACCTAACACTAAGGGCAATTTGGACCCTTAGGACAATTAGCATGGGCAATTCACCTAACCTGCACATCTTTAAAATGTGGGAGGAAACCGGAGCTCCTGGAGGAAACCCACGCACACACGGGGAGAACGTGCAGACTCCACACAGACAGTGACCAAAGCCTTCCCACCTTTTGCAGTAATCGTCTAGGTCCCACATTCAAGGATTTCCTTCATTTTTCCATCTCTCTCTTCCTTTAAGAACTACCTCTTTGACAAAGATTTTGTCACTCCTCCTCATCTCACCTTCTCTGTCTCAACATTATTTTTTGTTCCTGATGCCTCAATATGAAATGCTTTGGACCGTTGTTCTGTACTAAAAATCCTTGATAAATGTAAGTTGTAGAAGTGTGAAAATTCAGCAACCACTATATAACTTTTCACAGTGTTGTGAATTAAATAAAACAGCCTATTTCTCTCCTGTCCCCATCTTCAGGATTTCTTTGCTTCCTCCCCATGTACCAAAAGTTATCCATTTTTGTTTAGAAACATTTTGGTAACTGCTGCACATGAAAGGTGACTGCTAACAAAAATAATCATGATTTTAATGGAATTAAAATGATGAAGAAAACTGTTTAAAACTTTGTTTAAAGGGAGAAAACAGAAAGTTCAATGAGGTAGGGAGTGGTGTCACTCTGGGGAAACTTCTGTTCATTGTGTATAATCATGATTTGAATGCTGGACTTGAGGGACATGTGTTATTAGTTTCAGATGATATTAAAATGGGAGGCAGAGCTTATTCTTTTCATAAGACTAAAGGAAACTGCAACGGGATAATGATGCAATAGGAGAATGGGCTTAAATTGTAGCAGATGGAATTTGAATCAAGTGTGAGGTAATGCATTTTTGTTTTTGTTAAAAAAGGAGCAATTTTACTCTGAATGTAAATGTGCTCAGTGGTGTTGAGAGCAAAGGGTATTGCAAATGCTGGCTGACCGCACATTAAAAACATCACCCCAGGTTTAAAAGACTTAATGGAGTTCTATGTTTTGTTATGAGATATAAAATGTAAAAATTAATACGTGAAGATGAGCCGATATAAAACCGTAATAAGATTTCAGAGTGTAGTCTACAATATGGAGGTGGAATCTTCCCAACGTAGAATATAAGTGTGAATTGGGACTATTCCAAAGCTTGACTGCGCTTGCTTCTGCATTGCGCCTTTTGGCAGAATCTGACTGGAGGCATCTGGTTAAGAGGCTGCCTTCACCTTTTCCAACCTATAAAAGCACAGGAGGACCAGGAAGGTGAATTCAAACGACAATTTATTTTGAGCCAAAATAAAAGGCAGCAACGTGGCATACAGCATAAAGGTCCCAACCGGAACTACTGATCATGCCGGTCCCAATCCGGGCAGGCTTTTCTGAGGTGATTTATATGAGCCCCAGCTGATGGGCCTTCATCCATTAGGGGGGGAGCTCGTATTCCAGGAGCTTTACGGGGAGATAAATTGGGAGATTAAATTCAATCCCTCTGCTAATGAACGCTAGCACACCATAAGCTTTCTTCACAGCTCTATCCACTTGAGTGGCAACTTTCAAAGATCTATGAACATAGACCCCAAGATCTCTCTGCTCCTCCACATTGCCAAGAACTCTACCATTAACCCTGTATTCCACATTCATATTTGTCCTTCCAAAATGGATAACCTCACACTTTTCAGGGTTAAACTCCATCTGCCACTTCTCAGCCCAGCTCTGCATCCTATATATGTCTCTTTGCAGCCGACAACAGCCCTCCTCACTATCCACAACTTCACCAATCTTCGTATCATCTGCAAATTTACTGACCCACCCTTCAACTCCCTCATCCAAGTCATAAATTAAAATTACAAACAGCAGAGGACCCAGAACTGATGATCCCTGCGGTACGCCATTGGTAACTGAGCTCCAGGCTGAATATTTGCCATCCACCACCACTCTCTGACTTCTATCGGTTAGCCAGTTCGTTATCCAACTGGCCAAATTTCCCACTATCCCATGCCTCCTTACTTTCTGCATAAGCCTACCATGGGGAACATTATCAAATGCCTTACTAAAATCCATCCACTGCTTTACCTTCATCCACGTGCTTGGTCACATCCTCAAAGAATTCAATAAGACTCGTGAGGCAAGACCTACCCCTCACAAATCCGTGCTGACTATCCCTAATCAAGCAGTGTCTTTCCAGATGCTCAGAAATCCTATCCCTCAGTACCCTTTCCATTACTTTGCTTACCACCGAAGTAAGACTAACTGGCCTGTAATTCCCAAGGTTATCCCTATTCCCTTTTTTGAACAGGGGCACGACATTCGCCACTCTCCAATCCCCTGGTACCAGCCCTGTTGACAGTGAGGACAAAACGATCATTGCCAACAGCTCTGCAATTTCATCTCTTGCTTCCCATAGAATCCTTGGATATATCCCATCAGGCCCGGGGGACTTGTCTATCCTCAAGTTTTTCAAAATGCCCAACACATCATCCTTCCTAATAAGTATCCCCTCGAGCTTACCAGTCTGTTTCACACTGTCCTCTCCAACAATATGACCCCTCTCATTCGTAAATACTGAAGAAAAGTACTCGTTCAAGACCTCTCCTATCTCTTCAGACTCAAGACACAATCGCCCGCTACTGTCTTTGATCGGACCCACCTTCTCTGTAGTCATTCTCATATTTTCATATTTCTCACATATGTTCATATTTCTCACATATGTTCATATTTCTCACATATGCAATTTAACTACATGATGTCATCTTCCTTGGGCTGGGCAATATGTAAAGTCCTGGCTAGGGGTGCTTGTATTACCCGACCAGGACGGTGCATTCACTGTTGACTCTGGTAGCCTTGACCGCCAGGGTTCTTGCGGCACTGTTGTATGTACTCTGCTTGTTCCTCGGGGGATATGTCTTGTCGGGCAAGACACCTTGGCCAGCGGATCTGACCACAACATTGTTCCAGTGGTGACTGGGTCCTGGACGCTCTATTCGTGGGGGAGTGCTTGTCAGAATGAGGGGGCGACCAACACTGAAATTCCGCGTTCGACTCCCCCAGGGTTCATCTGGCTGTGTTGAACTTGTACTTCTGCACTATTACTGATGGTTTAGTGTTGTAATGATCCACGACAAATTCCACAAGTTCACTAAAGGTTTGAGAGCCCAGAGCTGTTGAGGCTTTTGATTAAGGAGTCGGGGCCCTGCAGGTGATCAGGAGTATTACCTTTTGCCGGCCATCTCCAACAATACTATTTGTCTGGAAGAAATACCACATCCATTCAGTATTCTGGGCCCAATCTTCTACACCTGTGGCAAAAGCTTCTAGCCTTGTGAAAGGCAGCATTTTAAAATCTCGCTGACCTCGCTATTGTGCTGGGGAATTCAGGTGCTGTCAAGACATCAGAATCACAGCAGTGGTATTCCTCATCAGCAGTATAAAAGGTCAGGAGGCCTGAGAATGTGAATTCAAATGACAATTTATTTTAAGCCAAAAGAAAAGGCAGCAATGCGCAAAGGTCCCAACCGGGACTACTCGTCCTACCTATCCAATTTGGGCCATCTTTTATGAGGTGATTTATATGGGCCTCAGCTGATGGGCCTCTGCCCATTAGCGGGGGAGCTCATATTCCAGGAGCCCCCCAGGAGATCAATTGGGCCATCCCCATAGGCCTCGTGAAGGTAATTACACATCCAATTAAGTACAACATTTGGAACAGCACCATAGGAGGACCTAACAGAGGGCTCACAGCATTGACTGGCCAGTAATGCCACAGATAGAGATGGGCACTGCTGAGGCTGAAAGGGCAGCACAAAGACAGCTCAAGATTGAGGTGTTATTGGATACCTGCAGAGAAATTAAAAATAAAGAAGCTGGTAGGACCATCAGCTTGGAGGAGAAACCCCTCGTCAGAATTGATTGTGGTTGTGACATTTTCATTAGGACATCGAAAGGAGGCTGCCCAAATAGTTGCTTCGAACTCAGTGAGGGCCGTGTGTACTGAGAAAATACCAGCAGCTTTTAATAGTGACCCCCAAGTGGAGTCTGGTCTAATTGGCTGCCTGCCTCAGGGAGAGGATGCCTATTCCTCAGTTAACCCCAAAGAAATTTGTCCAGAATCAGAACAGCGTCAGAAGCTCACCCAGCACACACCGACTATCTGAATTTCCCGAGCCTCCACTGGCTGTAAAGCCACCTTTAAGGGGCTAGAAAGATTCCGTCCCTGCTGGACTCAGCAGTAGAGGAAACATTTGATGTTTTGGAGTAGGTAGATTACAGATGCACTAGGATGCAGCCTAACATGAGCAAATGCAAAATCCTGTGCCCTGGCGTGGCGGGGGGACCTGCTGGAATTCTTGACTCACGAGAAGGTCAAATACGAACTGAGGGGAAGAATGGAGGGGTTCTACAATTCATTATGCACTTTCGAGAATGGGATTACATCGAACATTAGGGGTGGGGTTGGGAGGGTTGGGGGTGGGGAGGACTGCACGTATTAATGGTGACTATGGGTGATTCTTGATTCCTTTTTGTTATTTATTTATGTTAACATGTGGGCTGCTTGGGGTTTGGTGGGAGGATGGGATTGTGTTATTGATATGGGGATTGACATTGCATTTGTTACTGATTATTGTTAATTGCTGGGTGTAAATTTGGGAGAAAATGCGAAACAGTACGAGAATAAAAATATATTTTTTAAAACACTTAGTCTCAGGAATGGAGAATCCAGCCCATGTTTTTATTTTGTAACTTCTACATATGCCCAGAAATTTTTCCTGAACTTCAGTTTTTCCTGTTTGGATATGCTTATAATATTGGAAAATTCTGATTGAATGAAAACGTTTAGGTTGTCAGGGTCAACGAACCCGGTTTCTCTCATTCCTATCATTTCCATTTTGGACAAACTATGTGCATAAATATTTAAAATATCTAATAATTTCATAAACACATTGCTCTTCCTCGCCTACAGGATCATATAGGAAATTCAATTTTTAATTGGATAAGCAGAATATTATCGCATTTATTTCTATATATTTTGCTCCGTCCAAAGGAATGTACTGGTATGGGCTCAGATCAAACAATAACAATTTAAAGCACCTTTAGTAGCTGTTCCTTTAAATTCAATCGTAATGTATATAGAGTTTAGCTGCCAAGTATCATGCAAAAGCCATTAATGTTGTACTGAGGCTCTCTGATGCAGTATTACAAGATTAATTGGTTACAGGCCTGGGAGACGGTTAGTTCAAACTTAAACAATGTTCGGTAATTGCTTCAGCTTGCATTCGACTGGAGAATTCCTTTTTGAATTGGTAATTCAAATCCAGGAATTCCCAGGATTAACAAAAACAGGGGGCGCGATTCTCCGCACTCCCGACGGTGCAGAGAATAGCGTGGCTCGTAAAATTTTACGGCCACGCTGTTCTGACGCCCTCCCGCTATTCTCCCCCCCCACGCCCGACTCCCGATACGAATCGCTGCCGCCGTTTTTTTACGGCCGGCAGCGATTCTCAGCTGTTCGATGGGCCGAGTTCCCAGCCCTTTACGGCTGTTTTTACGAACGGCAAACATACCTGGTCTGGCCGTTCGTAAAAACGGCCGTAAACTCTCGATCTTTAAAACCATGGCACCGATTGGCATGGCAGTACCACGGCCGTGCCAAGGGTGCCATGGGCCCGCGATCGGTGCCCACCGATCGTGGGCAGCGGGCCCGATGCCCGCGCACTCTTTGTCCCTCCACCGCCCCGCAGTATCCATTCGCGGGGCGGCTGAGGGGCATCCCGGCCCGCGCATGCGCGGGTTTCGTGCAAATGCGCAATGACGTCATCCGCGCATGCGCGGGTTGGAGTCTTCCAACCCGCGCATGCGCGGCTGACGTCATATGGCGCGTCAGCCGGCGCTAACTCTGGCAAGCGGGCTTAACAAAATTCGTTAAGCCCGCGATGCCGGAGTTTACGGCGTCGGCATGCTAGCCCCGACCGGGGACCAGAATCGGTTCCCAGTCGGGAAGGGGGGGGCTGGCGTCAAACCCGCCCGGATTTGACGCCAGCCTTACGATTTCTCCCCATATGGGAGAATCGCGCCCAGGCTGTTTTTTAACAAGTTGTGGTGTAGTTGAAAAGTTCCATGAGAAGACAGTCTGATGACCAGTCATTGTTCCTCAAAGAAGGATGTATTTTAAAAATTAAAGTATCATTATATTTTCTGACTGTGTATCTCTTCATTTTTCTATAAATAAATAAATTTCATATTTTTGAACAAAAAATGTGCTCTGGTGTGATGTTCTATCACTTTCAAAAAACACAGCAAGATCATTTGATGCTATAAATCCAATCCAGTAGCTTCCAGGTGGATGCCGTCGGATTCTCCGTTCCGTTGTTCAAGTCAAGGCAGGATTCGTGGGCTTCGTGATGCACTGCACCGGGATCACTTCACCGACCGTTGAGGGGCTAGCACCGGCACGACATGGAACACAATCAATTCCAATGAGAAACGGTGCGGGATTCGCCGGTATCACGATTGACACCCAGGTGGTTAACAGGCTGTAGCCGCATATACACACTGCACTCCCCACACAATCATGCTTCTTGTCTTGCTGGCCCTCGTGGTACCGACACAGAGGGAGGTGGCCCAGTCCCAGAGGGAAATGGCGTAGTCACTGGCTGATGTGGCACAAACCCAGAAGGTGGTGGCATAGTCGCTATGTGATGTGGCGCAGTCCCAGATGGAGGTAGCCCACTCCCTGTGCTCCATGGTGCGAGCATGCAGACCCTGGTTGAGATGACAGCGGGCCTCCAGGACTGGCAGTGCCAGGTAACGGGGTACCTCCAGAAATGGCCCCACTCACCTCCTTCCCATGGAGTAGCCCGGGGGCCATCGGGCGCCCCGAGGGAGGAGGTGATGAGGCCCGCCCAGCAGTGGAAGAAAATTGCAGCACCTTGGACTCCCTCCCTCCTGTCCCTGACGCATCACATGGACAGCGGGCAGAACATGGTGGCACCACATCGCCCGGGACACCTGAGCAGAAGCCGGGCTCATCCAGGCCCGGTCATCCCAGAAGACAGCACCAAAGGGGACCCAGGTCACAGGGTGGGAATTGCAGCAGCCGCCTCCACTCCTGATGTACATCTGGGGATCCACCTAGACGTAGCGTTAGGGCCCGTAAGGCCAGAAAGTTAGACACCAGCTAGGTTGGCACGGGGTGCAGGGCACAGTTTAGCGATATGGTCCGGGTGCAAACATGTATATATGATTTCACATTAAACACCTGTGCACAATGTTACAACCTACCTCAGTGCTCTGTCATAAGAACTAGAAGCAGGAGTTGGCTGTGCCCCCTAGCTTTAGTTTCACCCGCCAGTGGAAACAACCTAGTCCAAAAGAAAAAGGAAGCATTTGTAAGGGCTAGAAGGCTGGGAACAGACAAAACCCATGGGGAATATAAGGAAATTAGGAAGGAGCTTAAGCAAAGAGTCAGGAGGGCTAAAAGGGGTCACAAAATGTCATTGGCCAACAGGATTAAGGAAAATCCAAGGCTTTTTACACATATATAAACAACAAGAGGGTAGCCAGGGAAATGGTTGGCCCACTCAAGAACAGGGGAAATAATTAAGCATGAAACCAGAGGAAACTGAATGAGTACTTTGCTTCAGTAATCACCAAAGGAAAGGACTTGATGGATGATGAGTCTGGAGGAGGGTGTGTAGATAGTCTGGGTCACATTGAGATCAAAAAGGAGGAAGTGTTAGGAGCCTTAAGAAACATTAAGGTTGATAAGTCCCCAGGGCCTGATGGAATCTACGCCCAGAATACTGAGGGAGGCAAGGGAGGAAATTCTTGGGACCTTAACAGGAATCCTCATTGGTTACAGGTGAGGTCCCAGAGACTGGAGAACAGCTGTTCCTTTGTTTACAAACGGTAGCAAGGATAATTCAGGAAATTACAGGCCAGTGACCCTTACATTAGAGGTCCATTTGGAAGCAAATGACACATTAGCGAGAGGCAGCGTGGTTTTGAGAAGGGAGGTTGTGTCTCACTAACTTGATTGATTTTTTTCGAGGAAGTGACAAAGATGATTGATGAGGGGAGGGCAGTGGATGTTGTCTGCATGAACCTCAGTAAAGCCTTTGACAAGGTCCTTCATGGTAGACTGGTACACGGGATCCGAGGTGAGCTGGCAAGATGGAAACAGAAGTGGCTCAGTCATAGAAGACAGAGAGTAGCAATGGAATGGTGCTTTTCTGAATGGAGGGCTGTACCTAGTGGTGTTCCGCAGGGATCAGTGCTGGGATCTTTGCTGTTTGTAGTATATATAAATGATTTGGAGGAAAATGTAACTGGTCTGATTAATAAATTTGCGGACGACACAAAGGTTGGCGGAATTGCAGATAGTGATGACAACTGTCAGAGGATACAACAAGATATAGATCGGGTGGAGACTTCGGCAAAGAGATGGCAGATGGAGTTTAATAATAATAGCAACCTTCATTATTGTCACAATTGGCTTACATTAACAGTGTAATGAAGTTACTGTGAAAAGCCCCATTCCAGTGCCTGTTCAGGTACACGGAGGGAGAATTCAGAATGCCCAATTCACCTAACAGCACATCTTTCTGGACTTGTGGGAGGAAATGGGAGCACCCGGAGGAAACCCACGCATACAAGCGGAGAATGTGCAGACTCCGCAAAGACAGTGGCCCAAGCCAGGAATCGAACCCAGGACACTGGCGCTGTGTGAGTGGAAGATGGATTGGTATCATTCGGGGCTTGGCGGAAATGGTGGAGGTTGATCCTTTGACTACGGATACTAATGGGTTAGAAAGTAAGGACAGAGGAACTCTATCATTGTTCTGGGATGGAGGGAAAGGGGTGAAGGCAGAAGTGCAGGAAATGGATTGGACATGGTTGAGGGCCCTGACAACCACAGTGAGGGGAAAAGCTTGGTTCAGGGAAAAGGAAGACATATCAGAAGTGCAGCAGTAGAAGGTAGCATTATTGAAAAAAATGTGATGGAGATAAGGAAACCAGGAGAACGGAATGGAGTCCTCATAGGGAACAGGGTGTGAGGAGGTGTAGTTGAGACAGCCGTGGAGTTGGTGGAATTGTAATGAATATTGGTAGACAGTCTATCAACAGAAATAAAAACAGAGAAGTCAAAGAAGTGAAGGGAGTGTCGGTGTGAAGGTGAGAGGTGGGTGGAATTGGAACATATGAATTAGGAACAAGAGTAGGCCAGGCGGCCCTTAGAGCCTGCACCACCATTCAATGAGATCATGGCTGATCTGATTGTAACCTCAAACCAACAGGGGTTTCTGAGAGTTGGCACTCTGCCTCTGCAAAGTAGAAGTCACGTCGTTATGCCTGACAACGATAGCATCACCCTTGTCAACAGGTTTGCTAATAAATTCAGGCATGAACCTTAGAGAAAAGAGTGCAGCAAGTTCAGGAGGAGGCAGGTTAGAGTGGGTGAGAGAAGCAGTGAAATTAATATGGTTGTCACGGCAGCAGTAAAAAGATCAAGAGCAGGTAAGAGGTCACTAGGAGGGGTCCAGGTAGAAGGAGAAAACTGGAGCAAGGTGAAACGGCCTGTTGAACAAGCTTTGCCGGGGAGGGGTGAGGGTTGGGTGGGGGGGTGGGGTCGGTGGGGGGGGATTCCTGCCCAAAGAAGTGAGCACAGAAACAAAGGCAGCAGGAGAAGAGTTCAAAGTCATGCAGGGCATGATTTATTCTGATGTAGAGTCATTAAGCAAGAGTTTAGTCAGGTCCATGATCGAGTGAGGTGGTCCGTAATTGTGAGGTGTTTATGGAGAGTTGGAGGCTCTCCTAGCCAGATGCTAATAGAAGGACCCCAAGAAATATATCTTGGAAAATTACAGGAACATTGAGGAGAGTCAAAGTGAATTATTGAAATCTGTGGCACACCTTGGTTTGGAGAAGCGAAGGAACCCTCAAAATCCTCTAAAGTAGAGGGTAGTTCTATCATGGAAATAAGAGTAGAATGGAAATGGTCTATTGAGATACTTGGGCTTAAAAAATAAGGCCCAGATCTTCTAGTCTCTGGATTGTTGGAGACTGGATCTATGACTGAAGATATATGTCAGGACCCTGTGGAAGATCTGACACACAGATCTACTTGAAAATTGCCCAGGAGGTTTGAAGTTCCAATGTGCAAATCCCCGGATCTCCGGGACCCTGGTGCCAATGTCTCCAACTCTGAGTTAGAGTAGGCTTTGGACAGATCTGCAGTACTTACCTGGATAGTTACTGTACCCAGGAAATAATAAACAGATTAACACCTGGTTAACTCCACAACCGACACCCCCAACCAACCCTCTGACACCATAATGACCTGGCTGACCACTTAACCAACCCTCACCCACCAGCCATTGCTCACCTGACCCAATCCGACAACTACTCCACTGCATCTGGAACTCTGCTACGGCGGCGGACAATGGATAGTGCAACGCCAGACAGAAAACGGGATTGGCACCGTTCAGATGCTCCAGTGCCTCACTGGCGTCGGGATCAAGGTTCGCGACCTACATCAGCAAGAGCATTCAAATGGGTCATTGAGATCCATTTGCATGCTATTAACGGGCCAGGCATATTCTCCAGGCCATCATGATTCTCTGGTCCTCTGGGCCAGGAATCACGTTGGCAGGTGGTGCAGGTTTTGACAAGCGTAGCCCTGGCATTGTGGACGTTAAGGTATGCCAAGGGGGTAACTCTTTAAGGGAATTGCCCTCAAAGTCCATCAGAGGACCAAAATTGCACATATTTCTCCAGGTGTGATCTCAAAACGCCTTGGACAGTTGTACTGAGATATTCTTACTTTTATATTCCATCTTTCCAAGAAAAGCCAACATTCTGTTTGCCTTCCTAATTGCTTTCTCTACCTTGCATGCTAACCTTTTGTGATTTATGTGCAAGGTCCAAGGGGGAAACCCGTTGTACCTTCTTTCAAATTCTTTCAGTTTTTTCAAAATTGGAGCAGGGGGATCCCTTCAGAAAACGCACACACAATTGATGGTGAAGCAATTGACAGCAGCAAAAATAAAACAACAAAAAAAAATCAAAATTCTGATATGAATTCTTTTATGACAACTGCTGAGCCCTTCAAATCCAATTTTGCCTTTGACTTGCTGTGTCATGACCCTGGACATTAATTTTATGCAGAAAGGAATTTTGCTGAGTGCTATTGAAATAACAATGACAGCAAATGGGTGTATTAAGTCACTGTGTAATTTGTGCCTCATTTAAATATAGCTGCCCATTTTCAGACTTTGGATAGAAGTGCCTTTGGAAAATTTGACAGCCAAGAAGTTAGCACTGGTGCAATATTATGGATCCCTGGTGCATTTCCCATCCCTACTTGTAACAATACCACTCAAAATGTGGCCTGGCACAGACAGTTCCTTATTATTAAGTCAAAGATGCAATTCCCCCTATTTTATATCCTTTAATTTAAACAGGCAGAAAATCATTGATAGTGATTTTCTAATAAATCACCTGTCATAGATTTCCATCTCAGGTGATATAAAAAAAACTATTTAGGCTCTGATTCTGACACCCAAGCATTATCTGTAGTTTATTCAATTTTTACAGAAAGAATCAACGAGCAGAGACACAATAGCCTGTCTCTTCCTTGAGGAAGCATCGAGTGTATTATTTTATGATACCTCAAGTACACAGGCCACAATTTTCTTTACATTTAAATCAATGAATGGAAAGCTAAAGGCAGTGTACCTGAGATTTTCTGATCAGCTATCTATTGTGTGCAAGGTATCAATGTAGAGTTGAGCTTTAGAAAACTTTCCCCTTTATTGCCTAATGAAATGTGTGCGGGGTCTTGGGTGATAATGAAGGCAAAACAATTAGCATTCACCTCCATTGAACCTCCTGAAATTCACAGCAACGTCTGCGCAATAACATGTGAAAATCCTGAAGTGGCTGTCAGTGATTTTACACTTCTCGACAGGGTGTGCAGTTGAAGTTCTCACAGACTGCATTCAACTCAGAATCAATGAACTAATGAAAACGTACACTTGTGCGCTCTTGAACACCTTGAAAAAGTTACACCTTGTTGAATGAGGGATAACTAGGTTTTTAACAGCATACTGAGTTCATAATTACTGCTAAACAGTTTCTCTTGCCTCAACAGAAATTTTACATTTGTTTAATGAAACTTTCTCCATTATGATTAATATTTTAAATTTGTGATAATTAAGTTTATTTTGGATATGTTTGATTTTCCTTTAATTCCGTGTAAAAGCCCCTATCATTTATTTATTTTCGATAAGATTTTTAAAACAGTGATGGAATTAAATGAATTTTACTTCCTGTTTTACTGACTGTAAGAATACTCTGATGCGATTGGTTGCTTACTCTGCTTGCTGACATTACTGCTGCTGGATGGTTGGCGATTCCCTTGACATGTGCCAAATTCAATTTGATGTTTGAAAGGAGAACTCCATGCCAAGATCTTTGTGAGCAACTTCCTTCAATATCTACAGCAAGCACCATTACTTCGGCACTGACTACAAAACAACAGCCTATGCTGTTGATCAATTGATGACTTGTATGTGAATTATTACCAAGAATGTCTCAAGCCAGGAAAGGATTTTCTCTATTTCTGTTTGCCAATAAAAAACTGATATTGAAAATATTTTACTAATACATATGGGAAATGCTTTGACATCACCTCACCTGGAAAGGTTGAAGAAAGCAAGAATCTTTTCTCAAGGTTTGAGTTGAAGTAAATGAATATGGTGGTCTTCCGGTTGTGCAATGTAGGGGGAAGACATGAACAAGGTGGCTCCCACTGGAGTACTGTACTTTTGGCCCCTTTTTTAAATGCCACGGATTGTTTATTCTTCAGAAACCCACAAAGTTGATCAGAATAGGGTCTTTTATGACTGGAATGGCCAAATAAAATCGGGGGAAGAAAAGCTAGGAGTAGAAACGACGGAGTCTCAGGCCTCTCGGAGCTCAATGGCAAGCAAAATAAGGAGAAGGTTTCTGGTTCTCCGTCCGCTCCATTAATGGCTGAGATTCTTTCAAATACCTTGGTGAAATAATTTGAAAAGCACCAATGAATTGTGTAGTTAGACCTCAAAAAATCAATTGAAGAGGCGTTGACCCCCATTTGAGCAGCTCTGGGGAAAGCGAATCAGACCATTGAAGACCATTGATTGCCGCACTGGAATCCGAATTGTCTTCGGAGACCAAGCTGGGTGACCTAGAAAACAGGTCCAGGAGGAAAAATATCCCGATTATCAGGTTGCCAGAGAGGATTGAGGGCCCTTCACCCATAAAATACTTCTCAAGCATGTTACGCAAAATGGTGAATGAGGTTCGATTCACAACCCTGCCTGAATTGGATGGAGCCCATCGCACACTTCGGACGAAGCGGCGTCCTAAAGACCCACCCAGTGTGGTGATAGTGAGATTCCATAGCTTCAAAGAAAAGTAGGTTTTGTGATGGGCAAGGGAACACTGTGATTTTAAGTGGGAATGCCACTCCATCAGGTTTCATCAGGACACAGGTGCAGAACAGCAAAGAAAAGAGCTGCGGTCAATTGAGTCAAAGCCGCCGGTTTTGGGTCGGTTGCCCAGCTCATCTTAGAGTAGCTTTTGAGGGAAAGGACTAATTTTTTTTTGTTAAATAATTTTTATTGGAATTTTTTACAGAAAATATAACAACAAACAATAAAAAGCAACAATGAAACACACCGTATCAACGCATGTATCACCCCCCCCCCCCCCCCCCCCCCCCCCACTCTCCCAACCCAGTAAACAACAAGAGAACAAGAAAATTAAATAAGCAAACATAGTCAAGTTCTCCCCCCCCCTCCCCCCCGGGTTGCTGCTGCTGCTGACCCAGTACCCTATCGTTGAGCCAGAAAGTCGAGGAAGGGCTGCCACCGCCTAAAGAACCCTTGTACTGATCCTCTCAGGGCGAATTTGACCTTCTCTAGCTTAATAAAACCTGCCATGTGATTGATCGAGGTCTCCACGCTTGGGGGCCTTGCATCCTTCCACTGTAGCAAGATCCTCAGCCGGGCTACTAGGGACGCAAAGGCCAGCACACCGGCCTCTTTCGCCTCCTGCACTCCCGGCTCCACCCCAACCCCAAAAATCGCGAGTCCCCAGCCTGGCCTGACCCTGGATCCTACCACCCTCGACACCGTCCTCGCCACCCCCTTCCAGAACTCCTCCAGTGCCGGGCATGAACATATGGGCATGGTTCGCTGGACTCCCCGAACACCTAACACACCTGTCTTCGCCCCCAAAGAACTTACTCATCCTAGACCCGGACATGTGGGCCTGGTGCAGCACCTTGAATTGGCTGAGGCTAAGCCGCGCACATGAGGAGGAAGAGTTAACCCTCTCCAGGGCATCAGCCCATGTCCCGTCTTCGATCTGTTCCCCCAGTTCCCCCTCCCACTTAGCTTTCAGCTCCTCTACTGACGCCTCCTCCACCTCCTGCATTACCTTGTAGATATCAGATATCTCCCCCCCCCCCCCCCCCCCGTCCCAGACCCCCGAAAGCACCCTGTCACTCACCCCCCCTCGCGGGAAGCGAAGGGAATCCCTCCACCTGCCGCCTTACAAACGCCTTTACCTGCAGATATCTGAACATGTTCCCCGGGGGAGCCCAAATTTCTCCTCCAACTCCCCCAGGCTCGCAAACCTCCCATCAATGAACAGGTCCCTCAGCTGTCTGATGCCCGCTCTTTGCCAACCCTGGAACCCCCCATCAATGTTCCCCAGGACGAACCGATGGTTCCCCCTTAACGGAGCCTCCATCGAGCCCCCCACTTCCCCCCTTTGTTGCCTCCACTGCCCCCACATTTTGAGGGTAGCCGCCACCACCGGACTCGTGGTATACCTCGTAGGAGGGAGCGGCCACGGCGCCATTACCAGGGCCCCCAGGCTTGTATCTCCACAGGACGCCCTCTCCATCCGTTTCCATGCTGCCCCCTCCCCCTCCATCACCCACTTGCGCACCACCGACACATTGGTCGCCCAATAATACCCCGAGGGATTGGGTAACGCCAGCCCCCCACCATCTCTACCCCGCTCCAAGAAGACCCTCTTCACCCTTGGGGTCCCATGCACCCAAACAAAGCTCATAATGCTGCTAGTCACCCTCCTAAAAAAGGCCCTAGGGATAAAGATGGGCAAACACAGAAAGAGGAACAAGAACCTCGAGAGAACCGTCATTTTGACGGACTGCACTCTACCCGCCAGCGATAGCGGCACCATGTCCCACCTTTTAAATTCCTCCTCCATCTGCTCCACAAGCTTGGTAAAATTAAGCTTATGGAGAGCCCCCCAACTCCTGGCCACCTGCACCCCCAGGTATCTGAAACTCTTCACTGCCCTCTTAAACGGGAGCCTCCCAATTCCCTCCTCCTGATCACCTGGGTGTACTACAAATACCTCACTCTTGCCTAGATTTAACTTATAGCCCGAGAAGCTCCCAAACTCAGCCAACAGCTCCACCACCCCCGGCATTCCCCCCTCTGGGTCTGCCACATACAACAGCAGGTCGTCCGCATACAGCGATACCCTATGTTCTTCCCCACCCCGCACCAGGCCCCTCCACCTCCCCGACTCCCTCAGCGCCAAAGCCAAAGGTTCCATCGCCAGTGCGAAAAGCAAGGGGGACAGGGGGCACCCCTGCCTGGTCCCACGGTAGAGCCTGAAGTACTCTGATCTCCTTCCATTGGTAACTACACTCGCCATCGGGGCTTCATAAAGCAACCTCACCCATTTGATGAACCCCTCCCCGAATCCGAACCGCTCCAGCACCTCCCACAGGTTCCCCCACTCAACTCTATCAAACGCCTTCTCTGCATCCAGTGCCACCACTATCTCCGCCTCCCTCTCCACCGCCGGCATCATAATTACATTTAACAATCTCCGCACATTTGTGTTGAGCTGCCTTCCCTTGACAAATCCTGTCTGATCCTCGTGTATCACCCCTGGAACACAGTCCTCTATCCTGGTGGCCAGGATCTTCGCCAGCAACTTAGCGTCAATATTGAGGAGCGAGATTGGCCTGTATGATCCACACTGCAAGGGGTCCTTATCCTGCTTCAGGATCAGAGAGATCAGCGCCCGTGACATCGTCGGGGGCAAAGCCCCCCCTCCCATGCCTCATTGAAGACTCGCACCAACAGGGGGCCCACCAGATCCGCATACTTTTTATAAAATTCCACCGGGAACCCATCCGGCCCCGGTGCCTTACCTGACTGCATTTGACCAATCCCCCTGACTAGCTCCTCCAACTCTATCGGCGCCCCCAGCCCCTCCACCAGCTCCTCTTGCACCTTTGGGAAACATAGCTTGTTCATGAAGCTCCCTCCCCCCCCCCCCCCCCCCCCCCCATCGGTGGCTCCGACCGGTACAGTTCCTCGTAGAAGTCCCTAAAGACCCCGTTCACCTCTGCCCCCTTCTGCACCACATTCCCACCCTTATCCGTCACTCCACCAATTTCCCTAGCCGCATCTCGCCTTCGGAGCTGATGCGCCAACATCCTGCTCGCCTTCTCCCCATACTCATATACCGTGCCTTGCGCCCCCCTCCACTGTGCCTCCGCCTTTCTGGTGGTCAACAAGTCGAACTTGGCCTGCAAACTACGCCGTTCCCCCAGCAACCCCTCCTCCGGTGCCTCCGTGTACCTCCTATCCACATCCAGGAGCTCCCCCACCAGTCTCTCCCTCTCCCTCCTCTCCCTCCTTTCCCTACGGGCCCGGATGGAAATCAACTCCCCCCAGATCACTGCTTTCAGAGCCTCCCAGACCATCCCCACCCGGACCTCCCCCGTGTCGTTGGTATCAAGATACCCCTCAATACTTCCCCGGACCCTCCTACACACCTCCTCATCAGCCAGCATCCCCACATCCAGGCGCCACAGTGGGGGCTGGTCCCGCGCCTCCCCCATCTCCAGATCAACCCAGTGCGGAGCATGGTCTGAAATTGCTATAGCCGAATACTCGGCATCCTGCACCTTCGGGATCAATCCCCTGCTCAGGACGAAAAAATCTATTCGGGAGTAAACCCTATGGACATGGGTGAAAAAGGAATACTCCCGCGCTCTCAGCCTCCCAAACCTCCAGGGATCCACCCCTCCCATCTGGTTCATAAACCCCCTCAGCACCTTGGCCGCCGCCGGTCTCTTACCCGTCCTTGAACTGGACCGGTCCAGTGGGGGATCCAGCACTGTGTTAAAGTCTCCCCCCATGATCAGGCCCCCTGCCTCCAGGTCCAGAATGCGGCCCAACATGCGCCTCATAAAGCCAGCATCATCCCAGTTCGGGGCATATACATTAACCAGCACCACCTTCTCTCCCTGCAGCTTACCCTTCACCATAATATATCTGCCCTCCTTGTCCGACACCACCTCAAACGCCTCGAACGCCACCCTCTTCCTCACCAGAATTGCCACCCCCCGGTTCTTCGCGTCTAATCCTGAGTGGAAAACCTGCCCCACCCACCCCTTCCTCAGATGAACCTGGTCTGCCACCTTCAAGTGGGTCTCCTGGAGCATAGCCACGTCCACCTTCAGCCCCTTCAGATGAGAAAATACCCAAGTTCTCTTAACCGGCCCATTCAGCCCCCTCACGTTCCAGGTAATCAGCCGGATCAGAGGGCACCCCACCGACTAGCCATAGCTCATCGACTGCTCGCCCCAGGCCAGCACACCCCACCCGACCCGTTCCCCATGACGATAACGCCTCTCCTCTACCCCCCCCACCCGGCCCACACCAGCTCCTTCTTGACCATTCCAGCAGCAACCCGGTATACCCCCCCCCCCCATCCCCCCCCCCCCCCCCCCCCCCCCAGGCTAGGACCCCTCCTAGCCGCGACGCACCCTCCATGGTACTTCCGTGAGTCAGCTGACTTCTGCTGACCCCGGCAACTCCCGCCAAATCCCGGCCCCTCCCGACATGGGGTCATCCCCCCCTCCTGCCACACCTCCTTGGCACCGCTTCAGCGCGGGAAAAAACCAGTAGAGGCCACGCCCCCACCGCCATCTCCACCCCCCCTGTCCCGCAGCGCGGGAAACCAGAGGAAAGCCCGCGCTTTCACACTGCCACACCCCACCCTTCTGACGGAGCTCCCCAAATTCCAGCTCCACCCCATCCCCCAGCCCCGTACAGAAGAGAAAATAAAAAAACAAAAAACAAACCCCCAACATTCCCCACATAACCCACACCAAACCCAACAGACCCACCCGGAAACAGAGCAAAAAACCAGCATAAAAAACACATGTCAAAGTTACAAAAACAGCAACAGAAAAAACAGCAACGACCATAGTGCACCGGACCCCGCAGCCCCCAGACCCTAGTTCGAGTCCAGCTTCTCCGTCTGTACAAAGGCCCACACCTCCTCCGTGGACTTGAAGTAGTGGTGCCGGTCCTTATATATCACCCACAGACGCGCAGGCTGCAGCATTCCAAATTTGACCTGCTTGGCATGTAGCACCGCCTTCGTCCGGTTAAACCCGGCCCGCCGCTTAGCCACCTCCGCACTCCAGTCCTGGTAGATTCGGACTACCGAATTCTCCCACTTGCTGCTCCTCTCTTTCTTGGCCCAGCGCAGCACACACTCCCGGTCGCTGAATCGATGGAACCGCACCAGCACCGCCCGCGGGGGCTCATTTGTCTTGGGCCTCCTGGCCAGCACTCTGTGGGCTCCCGCAAGCTCGAGGGGAAAATGGAAGGACCCCGCTCCCATCAATGAGCTCAGCATCGTGGTCACATAAGACAGGAGATCCGACCCCTCCAGCCCCTCCGCCAGGCCCAGGATCCTCAAATTCTTTCGCCTCGTGCGAACGTCCAGCTCCTCCAAGCGGTCTTGCCACTTTTTGTGAAGTGCCTCGTGCAACTGTACTTTCCCCACGAGGACCACGGCCTCCTCCTCCCGCTCAGCGGCCTGCTGCTGCAACTCCCGAATGGCCACCCCCTGGGCCGTCTGGGTCTCAAGCAGCTTGTTGGTAGTCGCATTCAGGGAGTCCAGCAACTCAGCCTTCAGCTCCGCAAAACAGCGCAGAAGAGCAGCTTGCTGCTCCTGCGCCCACTTCCACCAGTCCTCGGGTGCTCCGCCGGCCGCCATTTTGTCCTCCTTCCCCCGCTTTTCCTGGGGAGCTGCTGCAGCATTTTCCTTTGCCCCACTCCGGGTAAGCACCATAAATTTTGGGGAATGTTCCTCCAAACACCTTCCCCCATCGGGAATCGTCGAAACAGCGCCGTTTGGGGCCCTAAAATAGGCCCGAAAGTCCTTTAAAAGCGGGAGCTGCCGAACGTGCGGCTTAGCTCCGCATCGCCGCAACCGGAAGTCGTCGACTAGCAGCAAAATTATCTGTTTGGGAGATTATTGACGGGATTCTCTGTTGGCTGACGCCAAAATCGCAAAACACGATTGAGCAGAGAATCGTTTCCGACTCCAAAATCACGGCAGGCAATTTGACAGCAAATTGCTATTCTCTGTCACCTCGACAGCTGCGTTAATATACCCTATATGCCCAGTGTTGGCAATTTAATGTGATACTATCCCACGAGCGTCACCAATAATGTTGCTCTTCAGAGTCGCCAATATGATACTGAGGCTCTTTTTATATGATGTTATGTCCCAACAGCGTCGCCAATACTGTGGGTGTTTCTGTTTCTCTTACTGAACCACAAGGCTTTCCCGTATATCAGTCAAATGTCCACACAACCAGTTAGTCAGTTCAAGTTCAAAGATGGTTTATTTACACACAAGGGTTACTTTGACATGTAAGCACAATATATTACAAGTTAAATTGCACCTATCAGCTACAATAACCTATACTTAACTTCAGGTGACCGGCACTGTGCAAGTGGATAAGGCCCTTATCATGATCTCACGTGGCTGGTTTGAAGAAGTGGCTCTGTCTCTGCTGAGCTCATCCATCAGGTAGCGATCGTTGGTCTTGAACTTGGCTGGCTGGTCGTTATGCTGCAGTTGGGGTGGCACAGGCCGGATTCAAAGGAGGCTGGCACAGGCCAGCTCCAAAAGTAGCAGAACACATGGCTGTGTCCCCTTTTATCCCTCTGGGATTTTGCGCTCTTTGGGGCGGTCCTTGATTTTGGACCCAATAGTTCAACAGGGCTCTGATCACTGCCTTCGATTTCGGCCAAAAAAGGGGTGGGTGCCTTGGTAGCTGGGTGGGTCCTTAGCCATCATTGACCTTGGCAGTTGGGCTCTCTGAGTAAAGGGAGTGCCGCCAATCAGTCTGTGGCTGTACCGGTTTCTTGATTGGAGTTCTATTATTCTGGGGAACGAGCCATTAGAATGCAAAAGAGCGGGGCTTTCGATCAGGTCTAGCTACCTGCGTTTCAAATACGCAGAAGCTCTGTATCTGTCTGAGTCCTGGGTTGGCCATAATTCCCATGGTCCTTTGCAGGTGGCCATCTCAGATGGCTACACCAGGTCCACAAGTGGACCGAGCCCACCAGGATGCATGGGCAGTGGGGTTCACCGCCATCGATGGGATGCCCAAGGTCCAGTGGATGATCAACAGAATACATGACCCCTACAAGCACCTGCAGATGACAGATCACTCTACACAAACTGAAAGGGGTTCCACTCGATGAACTTGCAGCTGATATGTGACCTTCAATTGTGCACCATACACATCTGCGAGCCTGGGCAGTGTGCACGATGCCTTCATCCTGGCACACTCGACGATTCCCGAGTCTTTTTGGCACGCTCCACATAGGATTGTGTTACAATTCGGTTAAATCGCGCTCTAGAATTTTAAGCTCATTATCTAAAGAAAACAAATATAATGAGTTGCAGCCAACCCTCCGAAACCATTCCCATTAACTAACTCCGCAGGGAGTCTCCCAGATAGAAAAAGAGAAAAATAGATTTAAACATAATACCAAAAACTCATTTAACTTGCGCGCCAAAAGGAAGCTAGATATTGATTCAATAAACAGAACCTCACACAGTGAGGAACTATAAGAACTCAACTCCAACAAGAAAAAACATGAAACCACAACAATGTAACAATACAACATTCCCATAGACAGAGCCAAACAAACAAATTACGACATGTCCAACTTGTGTCTTTTAACAAGAGTCCACCTCTCCAGGCACGTTGAAGAAATAGGCTGGATTCTTCACCCCGCGGCACTGGCAACATGGATCGTGGTTGGGTGAAGAATTGGGCATCCAGCCAAAATGCACCGCACCTTATTGATTTATCGCTGGAGTCTGGCCTAAACCAACGTCCACCCAGGACATTAGACACAACATTGTTAGCGGATAAAGATTTTTGGGAGCGTATGCCACTGCTTTAGAGGACTGTATAAAATGGAACAAATCCAAGTCAATCTCACCTTCCACGTTGTGGGACGCTTTTAAGGCAGCTCGGGAGAAATTATCTCCTGTAGAGCCCATGTGTTGGGGGCAACAAGGGTGGAGCAGCAGAGGCTGGTGGACTCCATTCTTGGGGAGAAGGACACCAGCTCACCAGCTTAAATGGCAGGCGGCCTCCCGGGAGATCACACTGATCATCAATTCAAGTGGTAACATCCTTTCTGCCTCATCTCAGGCCAATGAGGCTTTTGAATACTGCAATCTTTATAGATTGGAGCCTCCTGCGGGTGGGTCTGTCATATCTGGCTTTCTGGACAGCCTACTCATCCCTGCAGCTGAGGTGGATAGAAGCAGTGAATTGGAATCCCCGTTGCACCCTGATGAAATTTTAAAATGTATTGGGGTTGATGCAGTCTGGCTAAGCCCCTGGTCTGGATAGTTTTCCGATTGAATTCTACAAGATGTTTGCAGAGCAGCTTGTGCCTTTAATTGATTTTCTATCCTGGGGGTTATTGCCCTCACTCAAGCCTCTATTTACCTGCTTCTTAAGAGGGACAAATGCTGAAAAGAGTGTGTTCATAAGATCCTATTTCACTTCTGAATGGATACGTCAAGCGACTCGCCAAGGTGCTGGTGCTTTGGTTGAAGCCTTGCCTCCCAAATAAAATCTCGGGGCATCAAACTGACTTTGTGAAGGGCCGACAATTGTCGGCCAATGTATGTCGCCTGTTAAATATTGTCATTTTCCCCTCCTCAGTGCCCAAACCTGAGGTGATAGTATCTCTTGATGCTGAAAAGGCATTTGATAGAGTGGAATGGGAGTATTTATTTGAAATTCTTGAGAGATTTGGATTTGCCCACAAATTTATTTCTTGGATCGTATAAGGCTCCCACTGCCAGTGTAAGAATGCCTTAAACTCTGATTATTTTCCTTTGAAAAGGGGCACAAGGTAGGGCTGTCCATTGTCCCCAGTCCTGTTTGCTCTGCTAATAGAGCCACTCGCTATAGCGCTGAGGCCCTCCAGTAAGTGGAGGGGGATTGGCGGGGAGGATGGAGCATTGGGTGTTCCCTTACATGGACAACCTACTCCTTTATATTGTGGATCCAGCCCCCTCCATCGATGACATAATGATGTTGCTTCACACCATTGGCTCCTTCTCTGGGTGGAAATTGAATTTAGACAAGAGTAAATGTTTCCCGGTTAACTCACCCCCCCCCCCCCCCCCCCCCCCTCCCCGGGAGGCGAGCTCAACTGCGGATATTCCCTTTTCGCCTTTCGAAGACAAACTTCGCTTTCTGGGAGTCCGGGTTGCCCACAACTGGGTCTTGCTTCATAAATTAAATTATTCCAGTCTGGTTAACTACCAGTGGGGACATTCCCTGCCTCACGCCACCAGTAGGGGAGTTACCGATGAGGCAGAAATCCAGCAGCACTGAAGAAAACAGGATCGGCTTCGGGCACTGAACCACTTCCGATGTTCCGGCCACCCGCTGGTGTCGGACTCAAGGTTCGCACCCCGCCCCCTGTCTTAATGATCCATCTGCATTCACTTAGCAGGCCGGGCACCTTATTCTTCGGGCCAGCATGATTCTTCCGTCCTCTGGGCCAGGAATCACATGGACGAGAATCACTACTGGTCCTGACAAACTTGGCTCTGATGCGGTGGACCTCATGGTGGGTCAAGGAGGTAACCATCCAAGGGCCACCCTTCCCCCCACAATGCAAAACCTGCCCACTGCACCCCCAGAGACCCCTACACAAAGAGACCCCCCCCCCCCCCACTGTTTGCCCAGAGTATGGAGATTCCCCACAGACCCTCCCAAAGTATGGAGACCCCGACAGACCCTCCAGAAAGAGAGCCCTATCAGGAAGCCCCCCAGAAGATAGACCCCTGTAAGGAACCCCCCAAAAAAGAGACTCCTGTCAGAATGTCCCCCAGAAAAGAGATAACCTATTTTGGGGGTTCTTGGTTGGGTTCAAACTATTAAAATGAATATGCTCCCGAGCTTTTTCTTTTTCTTTCAGTGTCTCCCCATTTTTCACCCCAAATCCTTTTTTATCAAGATCAACAAACTGATATCCTCTTTTATTTGGGCAGGTAAGGCTCCTAGAATTCATAGTGTTCTGCTCCAAAGGGAGGGGCAGTCAGGGGCTTGGCCCTCCCAAGTTTATTGTTTTATTACTATGCAGCTAACATTCAAAAAATATTGTTGTGGTTTAGCCATCCCGGGTCCATTTGAGATAAATAGAATCTCGTTCCTGCACTACATCTATTCTTCTTGCAACAATTACAGCACCGTTGCCTTTTTCTCCTGTTAGATTTTTCTCAAACCCAGAGATGGTCTCCTCCCTTAGAATTTGGAAACAGTTTAAGCAGCTTTTCAAACTCCTTTCCCTGCTAGCCTCTATTTGCAGTAATCACCTCTTCCTACCTGCTGGTTTGGGCTCATCATTTAAATCATGGGAGGTGAAGGGCCTGGAATGGTTTGGGAACCTGTTCGTGGAGGGGAGCTTTGCCAGATTTACAGTTAGCTGAGAAATTCCAGCTCCCCAATTCAATTCCAGTTTTTTTTTAGATAATTCCAAGTTCACGAATATTCTCATAAAGCTTTTCCTTCCTTTCCTTTGTTGCCACCTTCTTCCCTGATAAAGAAGATTCTGTCTCAGCTAGGTCTGATAGGGGGCTCTATTTCAGACATATATGGTCACATCTTTTCAATAGATTCTGCTTCATTGAGTGATGTGAGGACAAAATTGGAGGGCGAATTGGGCCCCATTCTTAATTGTGAGGTGTGGAGTGAGGCCCTTCATAGGACCAACTGCATGTCTTCATGTGCTCGGCTGAGCCTAATTCAGTTTAAGGTAATGCATAGGACGCACTTGACTAGGGCAAGGATGAGCAGGTTCTTCCATGATGTTGAGGATAATTGTGAGCGCTGTTCTCTTGGGCCGGCTAACCATACGCATTTGTTCTGGTCCTGCCCCAAACCTAGAGGTTTCTAGGCTTCATTCTTTGATACCATGTAGATTTGGATGTGTGTCCACTGGTGGCCATATTTGGGGTGTCGGTTTCGCCGGTGATACAGTCTGGGATAAGGGCAGATGTCCTTGCCTTTCCCTTATTGATAGCCTGCAGGCAAATATTGCTTGATTGGAGGCCTTCCACTCCGCCTAGTTAGTGACTCTGCTTGGCTGGGTGACTTAATGTCATTTCTGCATTTAGAAAAGATCGAGTTCACCATCAGGGGTTCAGTGAAGAAGTTCTATCTGAGATGGCAACCATTTATTTCCTTTTTTAAGGAGTTTATCACCGTCAGTTGTTCGAGGGTTTAGGTTAGTTTTTATATTTAAGCTAATTAGGTGTGTGTTGTTCTCCCTTTTTTTTGATTGTGATCTTTTGCCTATTTTTTTCTCTCTCTGATTTTTTTCATACATGGGACGTGGGCGTCGCAGACTGCGCCAGTATTTATTGCCCATTCCTAATTGCCCTTGGTTTGTATTGGCTATTATGAAATTTGTTTTAATAAACATTTTAAAAATTGAATGTGGTCCCCTATCTGGAGTAATGATGGGATTTCCTTCAAATTAAGTTTAAAAGACTGGTGAGAAATGAAACCAAATATGAATAGCAATTAAGCTACGACACAAAACTTTTCTCAAGTATGATATCTTCAGTTCACCATTACAAAATTCCTCGTAAATTTATACAATAAGAATGGTACACCTACAAGGAAAGATTATACCTGAAAAGCTTGAGAAAAAATAGAATGCTTATGACACCAAGATATCAGTTTCCACAAAGTTAAGATTGTGGACTTGAGACTTTGCTTCAATACAGCTGAGCCCTTTCAAAAATATATATATAAAATGTACCTTTCCACTTTCAATGGGTTAGGTTCTTTGAAGGATGACCAGGCTTTATGAATGCATCGGTCGGCCTGGGCTGGTGATGGAATGATCACTGTTGTAGCACTTACACTGTAATGATTCATGAAACCACAGCTGGGTATCATTGGTGCTGAATAGCCAAGTACAAATACATATAAAAATGCACAAATGGATGTCATTGTTCAAGGCCAATTTCTGAGCACAGAATTCAAATCCTCTGCATGCAAATGAAAAATGTTGATATGTTTTCAGAATTTCTGACATCTATTCGGAAGCTGAAGAAACTAATGTTACTGGAAGGCAGAGTAAAAAGAATTACCAACTACGCGGCACTGGGGATTATTAGAAAGAGGTCTCGAATATTCTGCTCTTTATGGGAGAGAAAGAGTATGGAATATCCAATCTAACAAGCAATAGTGTCATGTAAAACCGGGCCACTTAATAAGATATTAGGGCAGAAGACCAAAAGCGTGGCCAAGGAGATAGGTTTAAGGTGTGCCTTAAAGGAAGCGAGGAGGAGGGGCAGAGAGGATAAGGCAGGGAATTCCAAAGTTGAAGGCATGGCCATCGATGGCAGAGCAATTGAAATTGGGGATGCTTGAGAGCAGAGTTAGATGAGCTCAGTTACGTTGGAGAGTTATAGGGCTGGAAGAGATTAGAGGTATAAGGGGCTAGGTCATGGATGGATTTGAAAATAAGAATGATAATTTTAAAATCAGGGCGTAACTTAACAGGGAATCAGGATGGAACCAGAGAGGTATGTGGCTGGATTCTCCGATTCTGACGTCGGCGTGGGAAAGGTGGTCTATTACGACCGAATAAAACAATGCAAAACGGCCACCGATCCCCCGTCTAGTTGGGGGGCTAGCAGGCACACAGCGTAGAGCACCCAGCTCTAGCTGCCGATACAGCCGGTGAATTGCCGGATCCATGGCCGCCATGCGGCAGCGGCCTGCAGCAGCCGTGGTGTGCAACATGACACTGGCGGCGCGCGGACCAGGCCTGTCAAATAGTGCTCCACTTTGGTGGGGCTCGCCACCCCTGGACCAACCCCCGTCAGTGCCCCCAGCACCCACAAAGCCCTCCCTACCCACGGAACGGCTCTCCTCCGACTGTGGTGGCGCTGGACTCAGACCGAATTCCTGACAAAAAATAGCATGAGAGACTTGGCCCGTTGGGGCCGGAGCATCAGGGGGAGGGCCTCGGGTAATGTCCATACGGCGTGAGGCGTACTCCTAGATTTGGAGGGGCGGAGCATCGCAAAAGTGGTACCACCCCCCGATTTCGGCGCAAATGTGGATTCTCTGGCCGATCGTCAAATGCTATTTCAGCATCTAAGACCGGAGAATCCCACCAATGGAGTGAATGGGACTTGGTATGAGTTAGGACACTAACATTAGTGGCGGAATTCTCCATTCCTGAGACCGTAGGGCTGATTTCTCTGATTCTGCGGCTATGTCCGCAGGATCCATCTGGTCTTTTGACCAAAATGTCAATGGCGCCCCCGCACCGATGCTCCACCTGTTGAGGGGCTAGCAGCTGCGTAAAGCCCCTGGCTTTACCTGCGGATACGGCCTCAGAATGGCCGGATCGTGGCCGCGTGGTACAGCATGGCGCTGGCAGCGTGCAGACCCGGCCTGCCAAAAAACCCCTCCCTGCAGCTCCCCTCGCCATCTCCGGACCACCGCCACGAGAACCCCAACCCGCGGCCAAAGACACCTGCCAGTGGAATGGCTCCCTCCCCGACTATGGCAGCGCTGAACACAGTCCGCATCCGCCATGCGAGGTCCCTGAAAGTTGTGAGGACATGTGTCCCACACCGTCGGGGCGGCCGTCCCGGCTGCATATGGTGTACTCATTGAGTACCCCATTTTTGAGGGAGCGGAACATCGGAATAATGGTGCCGCTGCCAACTCCAGCAGATAAAAGGATTCTCTGGCCATTCACCGAACGCGATTTCGGTTTCGGCGATCGGAGAACCCAACGCTGAGTGCTGACGCTGGGGCAGGATTTGTAAACTTCTACAGCAGCAAAACTGGCACCGCATCTGGACTGATTCAGCGACCATTGAGGTGCTATGACCAACGCCACATGGAACAAAATTGATACGAATGAGATACGGATTCGGGATTGAGACTCAGTATGCTGACAAGCTGCAGCTGCATATACACACTTCACTCCCCTCACACACCATTCCAGCCAGCAAGATGGTAGCAAGTAGAGCGGAACCAAGGTTCACGGATGCCAAGCTTGAGATGCTGCTGCGCGCCATAGAGGACGATGTGTTAGGCAGGTTGGTTCGATGTGGACTGCAACTGGATGCAGGGAAGCTAGAAACAAACGTCTGACACCGGAGATGATCCAACACTGTTTTATTTAACTATGAACTGCTGTACATGTTCAGCTGTAGGTTGACACTCTACTAATCCTACTGACGACTTCTTACTGGCTCGACCGACTTACTAGCTACCACATGGCAATGGTGCCCACTAACTTGTGCACTCTGACTGTAAGTATCTGGGTCCCGAAAAGAGTGGGTGTCTTAATGCCCTGTGGGCTTTGTAGTGGTGGTGTCCTGTCTGGTGATTGGTTGCTCTGTGTTGTGTGTTCATTGGTCATCCTCTGTGTCAATCACTGCCTGTCTGCATCTCATTATATACATGAGTGGATATTATGACAGCTCCCTTTTTAAAAAAATAAGTGAAATGTTATGGAACATGAAGGTATATACATGCCTGACTATGTACAAGTGGTGAGTTAACGAACATATGTACATGGGAAGGTGTCTATTGTGCAGATACAGAGCAAACTGAACAAAATTTACAAAAGTAAAGTCTATAGATTCAGTCTTTGAGGCGGGCGACGAATTCTGGTCGATCGCTGCAGAGGTGGAGCAGGAGACGCCGGCACTTGGACAGGCGGAATTGCTGGCATTGCGGCAGGAGACGTCCGGAGGAGGCATGATAGCCGGCGGAGCAATGCGATTAGGCGGTGGGTGGGGAACTCTTCGCAGCGCCCTCCTGTTGCGCCGGAGAATGGAGCCGTCAGCCATTTGAACAATGAAAGACCTTGGGGCAGCCTTCCTGACAACAACAGCTGGGGCTGACCAACCTCCCTCAGGCAACTGGACACGAACAACATCTGCTGGAGCCAGCGCAGGCAGATCCGTGGCATGAGCATCATACGTGATCTGCTGGTCCCTGGACCGATGCACTTTTTGCAGCACCATGAGGTGGTCCAGGTCTGGAATATGGATGGCTGGAACAGTCGTCCTCAGGTCCGGTTCATGAGCATCTGTGCCGGAGACAAACCAGTTGACAGAGGGGCTGCCCTGTAGGCCAGCAGCACCAAGTTGAAATCGGAGGCTGAGTCTGCAGCCTTGCACAACAACCGCTTGACGATATGGACCCCTTTCTTGGCCTTCCCGTTTGATTGTGGGTAATGGGGACTGGAGGTGATGTGGCTGAAATTGTAGGATCGTGCAAAATCGGACCACACCTGGCTGTAGAAACATGGACCGTTGTCACTCATTACTGTGAGTGGTATCCCGTGCCTCACAAACATCTCTTTGCAGGCTTTGATGATGGACCTAGATGTGAGGTCCGACAATTTCACCACGTCAGGGCAACTGGAGTAGTCGACCAATGTGATCCTCGGGCGTTGTGGACCAGATGATCACGTCGTCCACATAGACTCGCACCCCCTCGATGCCCTCCATCATTTGCTCCATGATGCGATTAAATACTTCGGAACCTGATATGATACCGAAGGGCATGCGGTTGTAGCAATAGCGGCCGAACGGAGTGTTAAACGTGCACAGCTTCCGACTGGACGCGTCCAGCTGTACTTGCCAGAAGCCACGGGAGGCGTCCAGCTTGGTGAAGAATTTGGCATGAACCATCTCACTGGTTAACTCTTCACGCTTTGGGATCGGGTGGTGCTCTCGCATGATGTTGTGGTTCAGGTCTTTGGGATCAATGCAAATTGCGAGTTCACCAGAGGGTTTTTTTATGCAGACCATGGAGTTGACCCAGTCTGTTGGTAGCGTGACCATTGAGATGATGCCTCGGTGTTGGAGGTCTTGCAGCTGCTTTTTCAGACGATCCTTGAGAGGAGCCGGCACCCGGCGTGGTGCATGCATCACTGGCGATACACCCCTCTCGCTCGCCTCGTAGGCCCATTGAAGCCTGCTATCCAGGCTCCAAGGTCCGCAGCCCTCCTCTCCCCTCGCCTCCGTTCACTAGCTGACTTTAGCTAGCTAGTGCGGGTGGCTCCCCCCCCCCCCCCCCTCCCCCCGCCAAGACATATCATCCCCTTCCACCCAGTCCCAGAGAAAGAAACAAAACAAACCCAACAATCCAACCCCTACAATTCACTAGCATAACATTTAACCGTCGCAACACAGAACGCCCATCAACCCACCATTAACTTGAACTCTATAACAATGCAAAGAGAAGTAAATTACAATACAAATCCGTAAAAAGAAAGTTATAACATTTATACATTTTCCGGCTGTTCAAACACAGTCCACTCTCTCTCTTCCAGTTCCGCTCTTCATGTCTGTCCCAAACCTTCTGCCTTCACGAACGCCTCAGCCGCATCCGCTGTCTCAAAATAAAAGTCTTTGCCATTGTACGTTACCCTCAACTTCGCTGGGTACACAATACCAAATCGCACCCCCTTCTACAACGTCGCCTTCACTCGCCCAAACGTCGCTCGTCTTTTTGCCAACTCCACCGTCAAGTCCTGGTAGATCCGGACCGTAGTACCATCCCATAGCACCTCCCGCTTCTGCTTCGCCCAGTTTAACACCTTCTCCTTCATGCAAAACTTATGGAAGCAGATAATTACTGCCCTTGGCGGCTCGTTCACTTTGGGCTTCGGCCTTAATGACCGATGGGCTCGGTCTAGCTCGTACCGGGAGGGGTTCTCACCCTCCCCCAGGGTAGCGAAGTATTGTGTTGGCCTTCGGCCCTCTGTCCCTTCGGTCAAGCCCACAATTCTTAAATTATGCCGCCTTGAGCGGTTTTCCAAGTCTTCCAGCTTTGCTCGGAGTCCTCTATTAACCTCCACAACCCTCTGCAACTCTTCTCCCATCGAGGAGACCTGGTCACTGTGTCGTGACACGGTTTCCTCCACTTCCTTCATCATCTCGCCCTGATCTCTCACCTCGGCCAATGTCTTTGCCACCGCCACCTCCGCCGGGCCGATTGCCTCCTCCACCAGTGACTTCAATACGACCGCCGTCTCCTTTCTCAAGGCCTCCACTGTTTTTCCAGCTCCACTGCCATCACCTCGGCCATCTTCTCCACCATAAGTAGTGCAGCCCCGCTTTGCAGTTCGGCTTCTGCCATCCTGTCACCACTTATTCGTCTTCTCCTTCAGCGGTGACCCCGTGTTTCCTCCTTTCTTCGATGCTGCTTTTTGCATCCTTTAGCGGCTTATTGTCTTTTACTTTCTTTCTCTTCTCCTCTCTCTCCTTCCACCTTTCTGTCCTTCATCAATCTGAATTATTCTTTTTTTTAAAAAAAGGGGGACGAGAAAAAAGAAACTTCACCAAGCTTCTTTAAATCTTCCAACTTTCTTTTTTTCTCCTCTGCATTCACCCAGAGCTCCCCTGGGACCAGCCTTCAGTCTTCTTTCTTCCTCCTAGGTGGGAGCCATCCAATGTGGGACACCCCACTTACATGGTGCCCTGGACTCGGGCCTGCCTCCTCGGCCTCCTCATAGCTCCGCCCCCTCTGTTCTGGCCCCGACGCCGCAGTGGACCCAGGGCCTCTGACCCGCCCGACACTCGCGCGGCGTTCTTCACCGATTTTTAAACCGGCCCCGCTGGCTGCTCGCGACGGCCCCAAAGGCAGTCGGGGGGGTGCGTTAAAACTCGGGGATTTCCCCGAAAACTCCGCGATTCGCGGCCACCGGCGGGAGCTCTTAGCGCTGCGGCCGCTCTGCGTACCCACGCCACTGGAAGTCCCGGCTTGAGCAAAATTTTGTAGCAATATGGGAGCTTGCCCATTCCATCAAACACGTTGTGGTATTGTGTGAAAATGTCGTCTATCTCGACCTCGAGATTCACATTGGGTGAGACAGTCGCCGGTGTTGAGGATATGGTGTGGACTCGCTGGACCAGATTCAGGAGCTTGCAGGCGCGGGCACCGAGCAGGGACGCCCTGTCAGGCTGAACAATCTCGAATCGTAAAGTTGCCTTGATTTCCTTGTGAGATACCCCTAGCCGACATGATCCACCAGCAGCTATGGCATTGCCATTGTAGTCAAGGAGTTGGCATGCTGGTGGAAGAATGCTTGGTTTGTCACGGATGCTATCGAGATCTGACTGCGATATGAGGTTCGCAGACGTGCCGGTGTCCAGTTTAAATCAGATGCGAGCCTGGTTAACTGTGAGGATAGCACACCACTCGTCGTCAGGATCCACACTGAGGATCGAAAGGCGGGTTGCAGGTGCAGTGGAGACCAGCTCGCGTGTGGTTATGATGCCCACCTGATATAGAGACTCGAGGCAGTCAGCATCGGGATCCGTTGGGCTGTCGGGATCAGAATCCTGCATGTCTTGTTATACCGAGCGGATACTTCTGCGCCGTGTCTGGGATCGCTGGCTGATAATCGGTGGAGCGGACCGGCAGCAGGCCGTGTAATGGCCAGGCTTCCCACACTGTAGGCATCGCCATCCTTTCGCTGGACACTGCCGCTTTAAGTGGGCGGAGCCACAATTCGAACACGTCATAACGCTGACGCAGCGCGTTCCGTGCACCAACGCGCATGCGCAGTGCGGTTGGCCGACGTATGCACCTGCGCATTAGGGTTTTCGGCCTCGTCGTCCACCCGGTTGTGGCGCGCATGCGTCGGGACCCGGGGAAAGTGTGCAAAATGGCCACTCTCCTCGATACTCAGGCTTTGCATTTTTGCAATGACCTGTACCCGTTCTGCCTCGTGGGAGGCCAGTTTTGCAGTTTCTGCCGCCCTGATATGGGAGTAACGATTCTTCGCATGCTCATAGACTACGCACGTATTGATAGCGATGGAGAGGGTCAACTGTTTGATTTTGAGGAGCTGCTGCCGCAGGGAATCGGAGTCAAACCCGAAAACGATCTGATCCCGGATCATGGAATCAGCCGTCGAGCCATAATTACATGACTGCGCTAGGATGCGGAGATGGGTCAGGAAGGACTAAAAAGATTCATCCTTACCCTGAAGCCTCTGTTGGAAGATGTACCGTTCAAAGCTCTCATTCACTTCAATGTCGCAGTGGCTGTTGAATTTTAGCAGAACTGTTTTGAACTTCGTCTTGTCTTCGCTATCAGCAAACGTAAGCGAGTTGTAGATATGGATGGCGTGATCCCCCGCGGTCGAGAGAAATAGCGCGATCTTCCTTGCATCCGATGCTGCCTCGAGGTCAGAGGCCTCAATACACAGGAGGAACTTTTGCTTGAAGATTTTCTAATTGGCGGCGAGGTTGCTGGAGATGCGGAGCTGCGGAGGAGGCTGGAGGTATTCCATTTCGCTGGATGGCCGCTTGCTGGTCGTTGCAGATTCACTCGAGGTAGGTTCGGCAGGATTAATCGCACTCTGGTACAATGATGTGTTAGGCAGGTTGGTTCGACGTCGACTGCAACTGGATGCAGGGAAGCTTGAAACAAACGTCTGACACCGGAGATGATCCAACACTGCTGTACATGTTCAGCTGTGGGTTGACACTCTACTAATCCTACTGATGACCTCTTACTGGCTCGACCAGACTTACTAGCTACCACATGGCAATAGTGCCCACTAACTTGTGCACTCTGACTGTCTCAGTGTCTGGGACCCGAAAAGAGCGGGAGTCTTAATGCCCTGTGGGCTTTATAGTGGTGGTATCCTGCCTGGTGATTGGTTGTTCTGTGTTGTGTGTTCATTGGTCATCCTGTGTGTCAATCACTGCCTGTCTGCATCTCATTATATACATGAGTGGATATTATGACAGAGGAGAGGCAGGTGACCCTGTACCCCGGCCCAGGAAGGAGGCTGCCAGCCACCGCCATTCAACATCCCTGGACACAGGTGGCAGAGGCCATCAACGCCACGAGTAACACCATCCGGACTGACCAGCAGTGCCGGTTAAAACTGCATGACCCCCTCAGGGCAGCCAGGATGAGTAGGCAGCACTGTGCCCCTGGCATGAACCCCTATCCCACACACCCTATGCCCTTCCCCACCCGGAGGGCAGCCGGATCCCCACCCTGCACCACATGCTGGCACCCATGCCCTGTCCAATGAAGCCACCAGCTACCCACCCCCTCGGCTGCACGCGTTGGGCTGTCAATCACTGTGCATTTTCTGTCCTCCCCTCCAGGAGAAGGACACCAATAACTGCCGGGAGCGGGAAAAAAGTGGAGGGAGACTGGCGGACCTGCGGCCCCTCACCACGGCAGAGCAGAGGGTTCTGGATGTGGTTGGCGGGCCTGAGGAAAGTGCAGTCGCTGGGGTGGACATCAGTGTCGGGATAGGAAGGGAGACCCCGCAGGGTATTGGTTCCCCGTGCCATGTGTGTCAACCCCCCATTCCACCCCCACATCACCCTCACCCCCACACCATCCTCACCCCCTGTTGGAACCAACAATTCTACGGACACGTGCTTGTAGCATTAGAATAGCGGTTTTAATATACTTACAACAGAGCCAGCCTGTTAGCCGTTGAACTTTTGGTGAACTGGCTGGCTGACCCTGTGGCACGGGTCTTAATACAGCAGCTCCAGGGGGAGGAGTCCTGGGCGGAGCCAAGGGAGGAGCCCAGTACAAACTCTCGAGTACTCCCAGAGCTACTCCCCCTAGTGGTCAGGTAGTGCAACTGCACGTACAATATTGATACATATATATACAGATTATAATACCGTGTGAATCTCATTCACCACACCCCCATACCACCCTCACCCCAATACCACCCACATAACCCTCACCCCTACACCACATTCACCTCCATACCACCCACATCACCGACACCCCCACACCCTCCTCACCCCCACACCACCCTCACCCCCATACCACCCACATCACCCTCACCCCACATCACCCTCACCCCCCACATCACCCTCACCCCCACACCACTCACATCACCCTCACACTCACACCACCCTCACCACCCACATCACCCTCACCCCTACACCACCCTCACCCCCACATCACCCTCACCCCCACACCACCCTCACCCCAACACCACCCTCACCCCAACATCACGCTCACCCCAACACCACCCTCACCCCCACACCACCCACATCACCGACACCCTCACACCACCCTCACCGCCACACAACCCTCACCCCCACATCACCCACATCACCGACACCCTCACACCACCCACATCACCTTCACCCCCACACAACCCTCACCCCCACACCACCCACATCACCCACACCCCCACATCACCCTCACCCCCACACCACCCATATCACCGTCACCCTCACAGCATCCTGACCCCCACACCACCCTCACCCCCACACCACCCTCACCCCCATACCACCCACATCACCCACACCCCCACACCATCCTCACCCCCATATCACCCACACCACCCTCACCCCCACATCAGCCTCACTCCCACACCACCCTCACCCCCACCCCCACATCACCCTCACCCCCCACACCGTCCTCACCCCCACATCACCCTCACCCCCACATCACCCTCACCCCCACATCACCCTCACCCCCCACACCGTCCTCAACCCCACACCACCCACACCCCCACACCACCGACACCCCCACACCACCGAAACCCCCACATCACCCTCACCCCCACATCACCCTCACCCCCACACCACCCTCACACCATCCTCACCCCAACACCACCCACATCACCCACACCATCCTCACCCCCACACCACCCTCACCCCCAGACCACCCTCACCCCAACACCACCCTCACCCCCACACGACCCACATCACCGTCACCCTCACACCATCCTGACCCCCACACCACCCTCACCCCCATACCACCCTCACCCCCATACCACCCTCACCCCCACACCACCCACACCCCCACACCATCCTCACCCCCACACCACCCTCACCCCCACACCACCCTCACCCCCACACCATCCTCACCCCCACATCACCCTCACCCCCACACCACCCTCACCCCCACACCACCCTCACCCCCACATCACCCTCACCCCCACACCACCCTCACCACCATACCACCCACTCCACCCTCACCCACACACCACCCTCACCCCCATATCACCCTCACCCCCACACCACCCACATCACCCTCACCCCCACATCACCCTCACCCCTATACCACCCACACCACCCTCACTCCCACACCACCCTCACCCCCACATCAGCCTCACTCCCACACCACCCTCACCCCCACCCCCACCCCCACATCGCCCTCACCCCCACGCCGTCCTCACCCCCGCACCACGCTCACCCACACACCATCCACACCCCCACACCACCCACATCACCCTCACCCCCACATCACCCTCACCCCCACATCACCCTCACTCCCACACCACCCTCAACCCATACCACCCACATCACCCTCACCCCCACATCACCCTCAATCCCACACCACCCTCACCCCCACACCACCCACATCACCCTCACCCCCACACCATCCTCACCCCCACACCATCCTCAGCTTCGGCCTCCTGAAGATGCGGTTCAGTAGCCTGGACTGTTCTGGAGGGGCCCTCCAGTATATCACTGGGAGGGTTGCCTGTATCGTGGCTGCCTGCTGCGTCCTGCACAACATCACGCAGCAGAGGGGTGACATGCTGGAGGAGGAGGGGCATGAAAGCCAGGCCTCATCCTAGGATAGGCAGGACATGGGGTCCAGGCAGGCAGGGGAGGCCACACAACATGTTCGCCAGGGCCAACATGCACAGGACGCTGTAATCACCTCCAGGCTCACCGACTGGGGGGGCAGGGGGGCACTGGCAAGTGCACAGACACCACATCCCACCCACCCCCCACCTCGCCTGCAACCCCCTCCATGATACATACCTGCCACAATATGAGGGTGTGGATCCCGGGTTGGCAGTAACAGTGGGTCTGGTCCATGGGATGGAGAATGATGGAAGCCTGCTCTGCAATGAGCTCTGTTGATCCACATCATTCGACAATATCTGACTCTTCCCCATGGAAGCAATTTACACCATTCACCTGAGTGGTCCCTGCATGCAAGCTGTCCATTCCATCCCACAGTCCCATCGAATCCCCTAGGGTGGCGAAGGTGGGGGTGGGACACCTGAGCAGTAAGCGCTGGTTGTTACAGTTAAGAAAATACATGATACATACGATGTTACAACTAAACTAGAAAGTTTTGTGGGAAACAAAAATGGCAGTTAAACTGTGTTCACGGTAGAGGGAATAACCATAATGGCCAACAATCTGTCAGGCTAATTGGGGACTCATCTACCAGTTGGAGAACCGGAGGGGAAGCCCTGTCAATTTGTTGAGTAGGCCCAACAGAAAAAAGTGCTCTTCAGGTACTTAATTGGCCATGTTGGGCCTTCCTCGAAATTAAGGTAGCCAGCAGTGGGGGTCCCACATGTCCAGAGCTGGCGGTCAATCAAGATTTTCGTGCCACTTGCGCCAACAGAAGCAGTGGCTGCTGGAGGCATGGTCTCCACCCAAGGTCCAGGATTGCAGAGGGAGCCCAGGCCACAAGTGAGCAAAGTTGGGATGGGGAATCGGAGGATGGAGGTCGCATGAGTGGGGAGGGAGGTTGGAAGCAAGGGGAGGGGGTTGGCTCTCAGAACCACCCTTCTACCCAATGCTGGACCCCTCGATAGTAAGGTTGGATGGCCACTGGCAAACCCAACAGGTTTTGCTGAACAGCGGGAGGCCCATGCAATCTCTATTTAATCCCTGAGCTACTGCTAAATTAAAGTAGGCTCAACTGACCCATTAATAAGGCTAACAGACATTCTGCTTCTGGTGGTCAGAACTCCTGTGTCAGTCCTTTCCATCCTCTGACTTCATTGGAGAGGTTTTGCTGCCACTGAGAGACTGATGTGGGATCTCTCCCATGATTAAGTCTCACGGGGGGGTAGGGCCGTGTTAGGAATTTCAGGGTTTGTAAATGTTCATACTTTAGGCTGACTGTTTCATTCCAAATATAATAGAGTGGGAGGGGTGGTCCAGAAGTTAGATAATCAACATTTCTACCTAGATAAATGGCCGCTGTGATTCACATAGCTATGAAAATGGGCTTTGAAAGGCGAACAGTCAATAGAAAGGTATTGTAGTCTAGGGCTGCAGGTTTTCCATGATATTCCTGAAACTCACAGGTACAAACCATCTACAGCCATCCGTGAGAGAGAGCAGTTGATAGAGGCAGCTGGTCCTGCACCTGAAGCAAAGAAGATGCTGACTCTATTGTACCACATAATGCAGATGGAAATTCATGCTCTGATTGACGAGACTGAATTTGTGAGAATTTATAGGAGGCTGGAAGATTTTCCTAGCTTGGGGTGGACGGACAATATCCCCAGTGTAACCCTCACAGTGAAAATCAGTTCTCGGATTAAAAGTTACCCGAATAGAAAAGGAAAAGGAAATAAGCTATCAGGTGCTGAGAATAGCTTTGGACTGGTTCCAGGAAAATGAAGTCTACTTAAGGAAGATTGTAAAGTATAACCACAACAAGGGATTTTTGATCATGTTAAGGATTAAATAAGGAAACCTTTTCTGTAGTTTAAAGTTAGTTGCCTAACGTTTAATCAAGGCTGCATTTAGTTTGTTTATTACAGTACATGTCTTAAAACTTGAAATTGTGTTGTATGGTTCTCAGTCGGTCACTGGAATTCGAATATCTTTTTTTCATTATCAGTCTCAATGGACGTCGTAACTAGAAGAAGATACTATTCTCACTGCTGGAAGGATCAAGAGCCAGAGAGCAAAAATTTAAGGTAGCTGGCAAAAGAAGCAATGATGACATGAGGAAAAGCTCTGGAATGCATCGCCCGAGAGTGGTGGAAGCAGGTTCAATAGGGACATTCAAAAGGGAACCGGATCATTAGCTGAAAAGGAAAAATATGCAGGGCTACAGAGTAAAGGTGGGAGAGTGGCACAGGGTGAATTGCTCCTGCAGTGGGCCACCACAGACAGGATGTGCTGAATTGCCTCTTTCAGTGCTGTAACTATTCTATGATTCTGTTTTGGAGAAGCCTTCCTGGCATTCCATGTTCTATCACACATATGTCACCTCAGTAATGACTGTAGTCGGAATCCAAACACAAATTATCAATTAAGAGTTGATATTTCAATTTAATAATATCCCTTTGAGATCATTTAACCCCATTTGCAGAAAAATGATCCTTCAATACAGAATCTATCCTCCGCCATCGCATCAGATCTAAACTCTTTTGCTCTACATGGTCATCCAAGCCTTCATAACGTGAATGAATGACACAAATCCACCATTTTCTGTATGACTATTATTTCCATGAATAGTTAAAGACAAAATAAGACAACATTCTCTTTTATTACAAAGAAGTCAAAAGTGATCATGAGCAATCTCTTTCTTTCCTTACTCTACACGTGCCTCATTTACCTAAATGTGTCCTTCTTTCTCCTACTCTCCTGCATCTCCCAGGTGCAACTTTAACAGTAGTACAAACAGTATTTGACTGCTGCTTTGCTACAAAAATCACCTGGGACTTGAGTAGACCTCCTTTTGTGCCAGCTTCTATCTGGGATTTGTACTACTTGTCTGCGCCATCCTGACATGTGCTAATCATGAGAAATGGCTGCATTATGTAGGGCCACATTGCCATTCCCAAAATCTTTGGACCTGTGTGCCCGCTGATGAGCCAATTAGCTGGTTTAATGGTGGCTATCAGGTCCTGAACGTCCTGATAAATAGTTGTTCATACCATCAGCCACTGGACATTGTCATGGAGGTTTCTGTCTAATGTATCCTACCACCACAGGGGTAATGCACTTCCCTAGTAAGAGTCACTGATTAGTCCAACAGTAATGTTTGAGTTGAAGGCTGCTGCAACTTCAAATGTGGTTTCTATGTACTCTCGCCAGAAAGACAAAAATGCGTTCTGACCAATATTCTTATTTCCCCGTTTTACTGCTGCTCCATTTTAAAGTATGCAAGACCAGTGTTCTTCAAAGTCGGAGGCGCAACCTGCGGGTGGGTCACGGGTGGGTGTTGGGAGGGTTGCGGAGCCGTTGTCCGCGGTGCTCCCGATCACGTAAATCCCCGCGCAGCAGCCGGCTTTTAATAGCGCCGGCTGCAAGGGGCCGCGAACATGTGTAAAAAAAAGTCGGCCACATTGCGCATGCCGCCAATCATCGTGCGCGCATGGGCAATGCGGCCGCATTTTTTAACATGTTCGCAGAATGCGCATGCGCGCCGATAATCGGGCATGCATGCGCAATGCAGCCGCTATTTTTAAAAACGGTTGCAACTTTTTGGTTTACAAGTTCTGTCGTGGTTTTTATTCATTTATTTTGTTCATTTAATTTTTATTTTTTTCATTTATTTTATTCATTTTTTTACAAGTTCGGTGGAGTTTTTATTCATTTTTTTCATTAATTTTATTAATTTAATTTTTTTTTACAAGTTCTGGGGGGTTTATTCATTTTTTTCATTTATTTTACTCATTTTATTTTTTTACTTTTTTTACAAGTTCGAGGGGGGGGTTTATTTGTGAGGTACCCTCAATTACGACACGAGAGCGAGGTCGGTAATCAAAAGGCTTTAATCTACAGAGAACTGAACAGCATCCGAGAGAAGTGTGCTCACCACATGGAGCCTTATCCTATATACCGTTTCCTGGGGGCGTAGCCAGAGGCGGAGTCCCCCAGGGTTCCAAGCATCTTAAAGGGGCAAGGTATTAAAGGTCAGGTACCGTTTACGGCAGTTATTAATACCGTTCATCACATTCACCCCCTGTTTAAAAAATACACATAGTTCGTCGGGGGTGAAGTGGAGTTATAAGTTCAGTCTTTGTGGTGCTCTGATCGTCCGTGCTGACATTCTCTGCTCCGGTGGTGGCGCCGTGGATGCGGTCGGTTCCGATGGTGGTATATCCGGGAGCACGGTTGACTGAGCCTTTGCCCGCCTTGGAGGGGGGGGGGGGGTATCAGGGGTGATTAGGGTGATCGGTGCCGGCGCTGGCTGGGAGGCAGGGGGCGCTATGGGGGGGCGCTGTCGGAGTTGGCGGTCAGTGCGGGGCGGGGAGCGTCGGTAGAAGGGGGGGGTCGGTGGGAAAAACCTCGGGGTCGGTGGGCGAGTCGGTGGGGTCGGTGGGAAAGCCAGTGGGTGCCAGGTCTCGCAGGGAGACGGTATCCTGCCTGCCGTCGGGGTGCTCGACGTAGGCGTATTGAGTGTTTGCGTGCAGCTCTATTCTCCACCTCAGAATTTTGTCATTCTTTATTTTGCCCCGTTGTGCGTTATCGAACATAAACGCGACCAACCGTTGGTCGGTGACGAGGGTGAACCTCCTACCGGCTAGGTAGTGCCTCCAGTGTCGCACGGCCTCCACTATGGCTTGTGCCTCCTTCTCGACTGCAGAGTGTCGAATTTCCGAGGCGTTGAGGGTTCGGGAGAAGAACACTACTGGCCATCCTGCCTGGTTGAGGGTAGCAGCCAGGGCGACGTCTGATGCGTCGCTTTCTATTTGGAAGGGGATGGCTTCATCCACCACGTGCATGGCGGCCTTGATGATGTCGGCCTTGATACAGCTGAAAACCGACTGGGCCTCAGCCGTCAGGGGAAAAAACCATGGTCTTAATGAGTGGTCGGGCTTTGCCCGCATATCTGGGGACCCACTGGGCGTAATAGGAGAAAAGCCCCAAGCACCGTTTGAGTGCCTTGAGGCTACGGGGAAGGGGAAGTTCCTTAAGGGGACGCATGCGGTCGGTGTCTGGGCCTAGGACCCTATTGTCCACGACGTAGCCGAGGATGGCTAGCCGGGTTGAGTGAAACACGCATTTCTCTTTGTTGTACGTGAGGTTAAGGGCCCGGGCTGTCTGGAGGAACCTCCTCAGGTTTGCGTCGTGGTCCAACTGATTATGGCCGCAGATGGTGACGTTGTCCAAGTACGGGAAGGTGGCCCGTAAGCCGTACTGGTCCACCATATGATCCATTGCCCTCTGGAAAACGGAGACTCCGTTTGTGACACCAAAAGGGACCCTGAGGAAGTGAAACAGCCGACCGGCTGCTTCGAAAGCCGTGTAGGGGCGGTCCTGTGGGCGGATAGGGAGTTGATGATAGGCCGATTTAAGGTCGACCGTGGAGAATACCCGATACTGGGCGACTTGGGTCACCATTTCAGCTATGCGGGGAAGTGGGTACGCATCGAGTTGCGTAAAGCGGTTTATGGTCTGGCTATAATCCACTACCATTCGTTGCTTTTCCCCGGAGCAGAGTACCAATACTTGAGCCCTCCAAGGGCTGTTGCTGGCCTCTATTACCCCCTCTTTTCGTAGCCGCTGAACCTCTGACTTGATGAAAGCCATGTCTTGGGTACTGTACCGGCGACTCTTGGTGGCGACGGGCTTACAGTCGGGAGTGATGCTCGCGAAGAGGGAGGGTGGCGCAACTTTGAGTGTCGCCAGGCTGCAGACCGTGAGTGGGGGCATGGGCCCGCCGAACTTCAGTGTCAGGCTCCGGTGGCTGCACTGAAAGTCCAGACAGAGCAGCAGGGGGGGCGCAGAGGCGAGGGAGGATGAAGAGTTTAAATAGGGTGTATTCAGCTGCTTGAATTGCGAGGTCAGCGACACAATACCCTGTGATTTGTACCAAGTGGGACCCCGAAGCAAGGGCGATAGTTTGGGAGTCGGGGTGGGTGCGCACGGAGCAGCGCCTTACCGTGTCTGGATGGATAAAGCTCTCCGTGCTCCCGGAGTCGAATAGGCAGGAAGTGTCGTGGCCGTTGACTTGAACCCGCATCATCGAGTACCGCAGGTGCTTTGGCCACGATTTACCGAGTGTGATCGCTCCTAGTTGCGGGCCGTCAGAATCGAACTCACAAAATGGCCACCGCCGCCGGTCGAACGTGTCGGGTTTTGAAGATGGCCGCCACCAAGATGGCCACCCCCATGACTCGCACAAGGTCGATGACGCATCGGAAGTGGGCATGCCCGGCCGCAGCGCAGCCGCGTTGCGGGGTCTGTGAGACCGGGAGCTTGATTTCTGGGCCTGGTGAGAGTTTTGTTTATGGCCTTTGGGCCCAGCCAGGCAGACTTTAGCGAAGTGCCCTTTCTTCCCGCAGTCGTTGCAGATCGCGGAGCGAGCCGGGCAACGCTGACGTGGGTGCTGGCCTTGCCCACAGAAATAGCATGGGGAACCCCCGGAGTGAGCGGATCGCCGCGTGATGTACCATCAATTGGACGCGAGACACGATGAAGATCCATACTGTGGCTTTAATCAGCTAGTTGTTAGCCCGGTGGTCGACTACAGAGAAAGGCCGACCGCCGGGAAACCTGGGTACTTATACCCCGCCTCGGAGGCGGGGTCAACTTGCCTCTCGACCAATTGGTGAGCAGTCACATGACTAGTCCCAGCCAATCAGACGAGAGGCACATGACCAGCCAGAGCCAATGGGAAACCAATGCTCTGCACCAATGGCAGTGCTCCCACTCATATCACCACACCGTGCGGCACAGGCCTGTAGCGTGGCCGAGTCTGGAGGGGATCTAGAGGGGTTTGCAAGGTCCGCAGAGTACGTATGGAGGTTACGATGGGCCATTTCGAGAGAACAGGCGAGCGTTACCGTGCCCTGGAGATCCTTTGCCCTGTCTTCTAGGAGCCGCTGCTGGATGTACGAGGACCTGATACCGGACACAAGGGCATCGCAAATATGCAAGTTCCTGTGGTCTTCTGCCATCACTGCTTTGTGGTTGCAGTTCCTCGCGAGCGCAGTGAGTCTTTCCACGAACTCGTCCAGCGTTTCCCCGGAACACTGGCTGCAGGTTGAGAGCAAATGTCTGGCGTGTACCTCGTTAGTAGGTCTTATGAAGCGTTTCTTCAGTATTTCAACTGCCGCTTCATAGGTCGTAACGTTCTCGATCACGGTGGAGAGTCGGTGGCCCACCCGGCCATGTAGTAAACGCAGGTTGCGAGTGCTGTCGACATCAGTCGTTGAGGAGTCCAGATAGTCCTCGAAACACCGGAGCCAATATTTAAAAATTTCCGGGGCTTCCGGCGACCTGGTGTCCAGGTTGAGTTTCTCTGGTTTTAGAGCGCTGTCCATCTTGATGTGTCTGTAGATTAAATTGAGGCACCCTCAATTACGACGTGAGAGCGAGGTCGGTAATCAAAAGGCTTTAATCTACAGAGAACTGAACAGCATCCGAGGGAAGTGTGCTCACCACATGGAGCCTTATCCTATATACCGTTTCCTGGGGGCGTAGCCAGAGGCGGAGTCCCCCAGGGTTCCAAGCATCTTAAAGGGGCAAGGTATTAAAGGTCAGGTACCGTTTACAGCAGTTATTAATACCGTTCATCACAATTTGATAAAAATTTACAGGAAAAATATGCGTTCTGCAAATTTTGGACAGATGGACACTCCATGCTTTCCGACACGGGAAGGTTTCACCTTCATCCAACAGGCTCCATTGGAGTGGCGTGTACGAGGGCCAAAGGGACTCAAAACCATTTTCTTCATTTTTGTCAGCAGCAAACAAGGTGAGAGAAAATGGTGGGTCGCGCAGTTCGGCCGGCATGGGTCGCGAAGGTCGGCCGGCGTGGGTTGCGAAGGTCGGCCAGGTTGGGCCCCGAAGGTTGGCCGGTTGGTAAAAATGGGTCCCCGGAAAAAACGTTTGAGGAACACCGTGCAAGACCAGTATTCTTAATTCCCCATTTTACTGTGAATTGATGCCTGTAATTGCACATTCCTGACTCTGCTATGGTAATGATCCAAGCATCAGAAAAATGATCTGAATCCATGCTACTTCTTAGGGTGGGCAAGAAGTACCCACCCCTCTTCACTTTCCAGGATCATTTTGCGACTTTTATTGATCTTTACAAACTCAAAAGCAGATTTTTAATATGCAAGACATGCAGTAACCTCAAGATGAATTGAAGAATATAATTAGTAATTAAGAACTGTAACTGCACTGAATGATAGGCCATTTTCTTATGATTCCTAAAAGAAAGAAATAACTAGTGGATACTCATACTATGAAAAGAATTTCTCCTATTTCCTCCTGCACTTGCCACTTCAATGACAAAAAAAATTCCGCTTGGCAACAACATGAATGTAGCTGAGAAGTTCTTAAAAGGGTTATGGTTTGATTGCAGATTTTTTTTTCTGAAAGAACAGAAACAGCATTATTTTTAGAAGCCAGAGTGATAATTACACACTCTGGCGGAACAAAACATACAACAGATGAATAGAGCTGCAGCTTAAACCAGTCATTATTCAACCCTTTCCAATCAGCATGGTGACATCACAAAGAATGTGAAGTAACAAAACATGTCTCTCTCTCTGTTGGTCAGGTTACAATCAACAGTAGTCGTTCATCAAGAACCATAAAGGAATGCTGCCAGATTAAAGTGCGGTTTTGAATCCATGCCATGGCACAGTTTGGATGAGTAAGACATTCAGAGCTTCAGGGAAGACGGGGGTGGGGAAGGAGGAATCAGCGATGCACTTGGTGTGATTTTCAAGGATTTCACTTTTTGCTCTCAGCATTCTAAAACCACTTCTGAAATATATCTACAAAGTTTTACTATTTTGTATCATCATAACCAGTGGGGGGAAATTAACAGAGTGAACTAGTCTGTGTTCATTAAAACAAACAAAGAACTTAGCACAATTTGAAAGCTTGAAAAATAAAGTTGCTATTGTGAGAATAGACCGGGTTAATTTTACAGAGAGATGTACTCCTTGTATCCCCAGTGTAATGTCAGTCAGCATGACACTGCCCTTAAACATGGCTGCCCTACAGTGATAATACAGTGGGGAGCAGCCTTAATGAGTTAAGAGTGGGACTTCTGCCCCTCAGAGACAGGCAGCGGAATTCTCCATTCCTGAGACTAAGTGTTAACACTGGAGCAGGATTCGTGGACTTCTCAGCGACCATTGAGGAGCTAGCACCGGTGCCGCGTGGAACACAATTGATTCCAATGGAAAACGGTGGGGGAAGTTTGTGGTGGGGGATGAGGTATCTGCGCCCCTGGCCTGTCTCCCCCAGCCTGTGACCCTGGAGACAACCAGAGCGCCCTGTGAATGTTGGCCCTGGTGCACACATTGTGCAGCCTTCATTGCCTGCCCGGGCCCCATGTCCTGTCCATCCTCGCCCTTCCCCGCATCCGCCTCGTTGGAGGTGGCCTGTCATTCATCCTCCTCCTCAAGCACGTCGTCTCTCTGCTGCGCAACACTGTGGAGGACAGAGCAAGCCATCATGATGCGGGCAACCCTCCCAACTCTACACTGGAGGGCCACTTCAGAGCGGTCCAGGCACCTGAACCGCATCTTCAGGAGGCCAAAGCACCACTAGATCATGCTCCTGGTCGTTGCATGGGCGTCGTTGTAGTGGGTCTCCGCATTGGTCTGTGGCCTCCGGATAGGCAACATCAGCCACAACTGCAGGGGAGAAACCCTGTTGTCAGGGAGCCAAACCCCCAGGGATGCACCTCGAAGAGACCGGGAATCGATCGAGTGAGCCAGGATGAAGGCATCATGGACACTGCCCGAGCTTCAGGTGCAGACGTTTGTGATGTGCATCTGATGGTCACACACCAGCTGCACATTCATCGAGTGGAACCCATGTCGGTTTGTGAAGAACGGCCTGTCATGTGCAGGTGCTTGTAGGGCGACATGCATCTAGTCAATGACCTCCTGGACCCGGGACATCTCGGCGATTGCAGCGGACCCTGCTGCCCGGACATCCTGGTGGGCTTGGTCCACATTGAAATGGATGTATTGTGTCGACAGAGCATATAGGGCCTCTGTGATGGCAAGGATGCACCTGTACATTGAAGTCTGTGAGATCCCGGACAGTTCCCCACTCAGGGCCGAGCATAGAAGTTCACGGCTACCGTCACCTTGATGGCCAGTGGTCTGGCAAATACTCACATTACAGGCGCTGCTGGTACACACGAGGCCTCATGCGGCGCCTCCTTTGTACCTCCTCTTCCTCCTCCTCCTCGGTCTGTTGGTGGCCAGTTCTTGATCCTCATCGGCTTCCTGCTGCTCCACTTCTGCCCGTTCCGCTGCTGCAGCTTTCTTCTCCTCGAGCAGCTCCAGCTTGTACAGCCACTGTGCATCATCCAGGGCTGCTGCGACTAGGAGGGAGGCCACCATTGCTGGTTGTATTTCAATCTCCATTGTCTGCAAGGGGGGAAAGGGCGACACGTTAATATGGAACATATCCCCGTGTCCAACCAGGTAGTTTACTTACAGGGTCATTAACAATGGATTGTGAATGTGTCTCTTATTGCCTTGAGGAATGTGTGGCTTAACAGCCCGTACAAGGAGAGAAAAATAAAGGAACTTAATTGTCTCAGAAAACAATGGCACTGGTCTCATAATTCATCGATTCACCGGACTATAAATATGAATGACAAAGTACATGAGATTAATTTTGGGCCTGTTTTGGTGATTTAATTGACTACATCTGTCACACATTCTTTATTGGCACAAACCAGATAGATCCTTGATTTTAAACAACGGTAGATTTATAAATTATGGGTATGGTTTTCCCAAAACGTTTTAGAATTGTCACTTTGAGTGGGTTTGGCAGCGTGTTTTCCGATGGCTTTTTCTTTTTTTTAAAATTTAGATTACCCAATTATTTTTTCCAATTAAGGGGCAATTTAGCGTGGCCAATCCACCTACTCTGCACATTTTTTTGGGTTGTGGGGCGAAACCCACGCAGACACGGGGAGAATGTGCAAACTCCACACGGACAGTGACCCAGAGCCGGGATCGAACCTGGGACCTCAGCGCCGTGAGGCGGTTGTGCTAACCACTAGGCCACCGTGCTGCCCCTCCGATGGCTTTTTGGGTGAGATCCAGACCGTATTCACACACACTTAGTCATTTTCTCCCCGGTCCTGCCCACACTGAGAAATTTTTCCTGCCATGGGGAGTTGAACTCACCGGTGACACCGGCTCCTCAGAATTCGGGCCGCCATTTTGAAAGGGTGCTCCGATCTCTAAGTGAACTTGAGAATCCCCCACCCACAGCAATTTCACCCTCTGCACACGTGGGCATTACCCCACACCCCCCCTAAGTGAGGACACCCCGCAATGGGATGGCTGAGGGCCCTCCTTTTCAGGCTTCCCCGTCCCCCCTCCCTTTTGGGCCCCCCAACGTTTAAGATCCACACCCTTCATTCCACCAACCTTTATGAGGCTCCTTCATACCTGTCCTTCAACCCCCCCCCCCCCCCCCCCCCCCCAAACTACACATCCCCCTTTTATGGGCATGTACCCCTCAGGCCCCAACCTTTTAGCACTGCCATGCTGTCAGTGCCCTGCCAGCCTGGCAATGCCATCCAGGTACCTTGGCAGTGCCAGGGTGGCGGTGTCAATGTGCCAGACTGGCAGTACCAAGGTGTCCGGGTGCCAGAGGGAGAGCCGGCGCTCCCCGCTGCCCTGTCCCCGATCATCCAGGGGACGCCCATGGCTTGGGAAACCCCCCAGGTGCAGTTACATCTGGTCCACATTTATGTGGACTAGTATTAAATGGCGCCCAGTTGAGGCCTCGCTGGAGAGGCCGTTAGTTCCTGGGAGCCCAGAGAATCCGCACATGTTAAATAAGCCTAGTGAATCATTTAAACATGCTGATCTGGATCTCACCCAGAGCGGGCATGATCCAGATTGTGATTGTGATGTCTCGCAAGGTTCAGTTGAATCTGGTGAGATGTCTCCAGCATCATGAGGCCTCTCTCTAGGCCTCTCGCGATATTCGACTGTCTCATCGCGACATCAAGAAGCTGTTAAATTGCACTATGTAACAAAATTTTGCAGCAAATATCTAGTCCATAATTCATGTGTTTTAGAATATAACTTTTAGCTTTCCTTGGACAAAATAGGAGCGTATTATTGAGAAACTGGTTAGCAACCCTGAAGTAAATGCAATTCAAACAAACCTGAGCCTGGATTTTAACTCCCCAGGGGATGTGCAGATTTGGGAAATCTCCTGGCCCACCACATCTCACTTGGAGTAAAAGTGCCCCAAATGGCAGGACCTTCATTTTGGGTAGGTAGGGTGTGTGCAGGGGGTATTCGGGGCCATTGGGCCTACCGCCCCAGGATCACTGGATGCAGGTCGGAGGCAGCCACAGGGACTGCTGAGAGCTGAGGTGGACTGATTAAAAAATGCCTTTTGATAAATATTAGGCCCCCTAATATTATGATTACCCATCATCCACTCCTATTCATGCCAATTCATGTCAATTGATGCCCCAACCACCCCCAAGGCCCCTTAGAGCCTCATGCCAACTTACTGTCAACTCATAAACCCACATCCACCCCATGGCCCAATACCCTCCTTGCCAACTTACTCACTATCCAGAATAGGCAGACCTCAGGAGCCATAAAATAAAGTTTTAAATATCTATTATAGACTTCTCTGTATAAAAAACCTCTTTCATGAAAGCCTATTCAGTACATTTAAATCCCTGCAAATATTTAATTCCTTATAAAAACAAACATTTGTATGAACCCCAAATCAAAGGCAACTAATCCTGTAATAACCTTGTAGAGTTGTCTACCAATCTATGAATGCATAACTCCACCACTGTGATAATGATGAGTTGTGAAAGCAGTCAAGCAGTAATAAAGTTATTATGATAAAATTTAAGATTATGTCAACACACAGCCACTGAAACTGTAAGCACAGCTTGTTTTGAACACACAGATACAGGCAGGTTGGTTATTTTCAATTTTTAGAGGGGTTGGTTAGAATGTTTTTTATTTGATTTATCTGTGAGTGTTTGCTGACAGAAGCAGGCAGTTCAATTTGGGAACAGACAGAGACAGTTACAGCTTTGCTTTGGTGAAGACTGCGGGCGCGGTGAAAACGGCTGACTTTGCTGACGGCCCGACACGGCCCTGTTCCCGAGGTATTCACGTCCGGGAAATGGGCTAGGAATGGGGCCGCGGCAATTACATGCCAGATGATGTCGGAACACGGCGACGCCACGGACACACGCCCACGTGACGCCGCCCGACGTCGTAAAAAGGCACGGGCGAGCATAGCAATGGGGAGGCCAAAGATGTCGGAGCCACGGAGGGCAGCCCCAAGGTTTGTTGAGGCTGACGTCGAGACGCTGCTCGATGAAGTTGAGCAGAGGAGGGGCATCATCTGCCCGAGAAGAGGGCATCGCCACCCTGCAAGCGTGGTGCGCCAGGCCTGGCGTGAGGTAGCTGCTGCCGTCAGTGCTGTGGGGCAGACCACTCACTCTGGGGAGCAGTGCCGCAAAAAACCTCACCAGGGCTGCCAGGGTAAGTGCCAAGAGGGTGCCCCCGGGTCATAACCATCCTTACCCCCCTTTACTTAATCACCCACCTCCCCTCCTGGTACGGGAGGGTAGAAGGGGAGGGGGGCAGAGTGAGTGGAGGGTGGTTCACCAAGTAGTCACAGACCCAGCGCTCTGACCCCGCTGGAGAGATGCAATGGTTTAGTTACAACTTGACCCCCAACCTGTGCCAGTATCTGAACGGCCTACTGATACCTGCTGAATTGTAATGATCTACCTATGCCACCCCCCCCCCTCCCCCCCCACCCAACAGGACAAGACCGCTCACAACAATCGTGAGCGGAATAAGACTGGAGGGGGTTCGCCCATTCTACACCCCCTCACCACGTTCAAGCAGAAGGCACTGGACCTTGTTGGGGGATCTGCCACCCGGGAGGTCACGCAATGCGAGGTTGGCGGAGCTGAACCAAGTGAGAAGTGAGACAACCCTGCATGACAACCCCCCCCCCCCCCCCCCCCAGCCCCATCCTCTGTCACTTCACACTCTGCCCACTGGGACACCTCCCCCATCCTCTGTCCCTTCACACTCTGCCCACTGGGACACCTCCCCCATCCTCTGTCCCTTCACACACCCTGCCCACTTGGACACCTCCCCCATCCTCTGTCCCTTCACACACCCTGCCCACTGGGACACCTCCCCCATCCTCTGTCCCTTCACACCCTGCCCACTGGGACCGTCCAGCGCCCGGCCGAGCGTCTCTAAATAACGCGTTTCATTCTCTACCCTAGGACGTGGTGCCGTACGACCAGGGCCGTCTGCCTCCAGTCGAAGACAGGCATCTGCCCCCACCGCACCCAGGGCCGCACGCCAGAGGGTGCCCGATCAGCGGGGAGTCCCATCCTCCCCCACCAAATCTGTGGAGCAGGACGCCCAGAGGGCGGCGACAGAGGGAGAGAGAGAAATGGCCCGCGAACGCCCTGCGGCCTCTCATCGGGCCGATGACACAGAGGAGGCGTCAACCCAAGACGACCTCGAGCTTGTGGCACAGTTATCTCCCACGCCATCCACCATCCCAGAGACACTCACCCCGGTTGGGCTATTTAGTGATGAGGCTCCTGGGTCACAGTCTGGTTCGCACATCACAGCTGAGCAGGTACAGAAGGTGGAGATCGGAGCAGACGAGGGCCCGGACTGGCGGAGGCCAGGCCAGGCCCAGCATGCAGCTGGCTCCCAGACGTTTTCCGAGTTCCTGGAGTTACTCGACCCACCCGCACAGCCGATGCATCAAGAAACCCAGGGACACAATGACGGGATGAGGGCTGTCTTCCAGACTCTGCAGACGCAGTTAGAGGAGTCGACCCGCGTCCAGGAGCAGGGAGTGGTGCCGCTCATGGCAGCAACCCAGGCCGACACCGCACAGGTGGCATCCGCGGTGGAGGCAATGGGTCAGGTTATGCAAGGGGTTGGGCTTAATGTGCACGCGTCATCCTCGGCCCTGGACAGGGTTGCCCTCTGACAGGCAGCAATGCGCCAGAGCCAACACGACATTGCCGGCGCGCTGCGGGCCTTGGCCGAGTCTCAGCAGGTCATGGCCCAGTCGCAGCACGCCATGGTACAGTCACAGCAGTCGATGGCACAGTCCCAGCAGTCAGTCGTGGAGAGCATCAACCGCCTGACACACGTGCTGGATGGCGTCGTGCACTCACAGGTTGAGATTGCACAGTCCCTGGCGGGAATGTCTAACTCCCTGGACTCCGTCTCTGCAAACCTTCGGATCCTCGTGGATACCGTTGCAGGCCTCCAGGACTGGCAGCGCCACGGTGTCGGTGGGGCGACGTGGCACCTCCCCGCTCGCACCTCTGTCCCAAAGTGAGGCCCGGGGGCCACCGGGCTCCCCGAGGGAGGAGGAGGTTTCGGGGCCCGTTTTATTAACTCCATCACGGGATGTCCTGGAATGCTCATCCGAAATGCCCGCAGAGCAGCCTGGCCCATCAAGGCCAGGTGGCCCCAGGAAACGCTTGCCGAAGGAGAAACAAGTCGAAGGGGGCGATTCGCAGCAGTCCTCCTCCACTCCTGCTGTATCATCTGGGGAATCACGTAGGCGTAGTGGTAGGGTCCGTAAGGCAACAAAGAGAGACACAGAGTAAGTTGGCACGGGTGAAGGGCACAGTTAGGTGTAGGGGCTAGGGCATCTGTAAATTATTGTTAACTATTAAACTCACTGTTGCACCTTACTTGTAATACCGTGTGATTGTTCCACAGCCACAGGGATCGTAATGGTGACCGAGTGTCGCTGGGGTCGACGAGCGGTGAAACTTCGGTGCCGGGTGTGTAGTCCATCCTCCCCCCCCCCCCCCAACCCCCCCCCCCCACCCCCACTCCCACTCCCCCGTCCGTCCGTCTCCCACACTCCCCCCTCCATCTCCCACACTCCCCCCTCCGTCTCCGACACTCCCCCTCCATCTCCCAAACTCCCCCCTCCGTCTCCCACACTCCCCCCCCCTCCATCTCCCACACTCCCTCCTCCATCTCCCACCCCCCCCGTCTCCCACACTCCCCCCTCCATCTCCCACACTCCCCCCCTCCGTCTCCCACACCCCCTCAGTCACCCTGCCCCACTCCGTCTCCCACACGCCCCCCTCCATCTCGCACACTCCCCCCTCCATCTCCCACACTCCCCTCCCTCCGTCTCTCCCCCCCCCCTGCTCTGAACCCCCGTTGCCTTCCCTGTTGTGGCCAGACTCCAGCAGTGCGCTGAGCTGTGCGCTGAGCGGTGCGCTCACCTCCTCGAAGCTCTTGTCAGCCAGCACAACTGGTTGACGAACTTGAAAAGCAGGTGTGTTGGCCGGCGTGAAAACATGGCGTGATGACGACGGGACTTCAGCCCATCCGGGCCGGAAAATAGCGGGGGGCCTAAAAGTCGGGCTTTTGGTCGTGTCGGGGGGGCTGTCGAGGGCTTTGCCGTGAATGCCGACGTGAAGTTTGTGCGGGGTTCGGAGAATAGCGGGAGGGCGTCGGACCGGCGTCGCCGTATAAAATCAGCGCGGCCCGCTATTCTCCGAACCGGCGTGAGAGCGGAGAATCGCGCCCCGAATCTCACCATATTGGGAGAATCAACAGGAGCTGATAGTCAGTTAGGCCTGCATTTCAAGCAAGGAAGATCCAAACTTCATTATTCTGGAAGTAGAATGTGGGTAGCGCTCTATCTAGTTTGAAATTCTTGAAGGAAAAGCAACTGGAAGATTTGCTCTAGCTTGTAGTTAGTAGAATATGCCTATGGTGGTTTTCACAAAGCCTTGTGCAGAAAGCATTTAGGAGAATTAGCTTGGAAAGCTATGAGGAGGCAGATGGATGTATGCCAGCAATTCAAAGAAAGGAGCTGACGCATCCACAGTGGTGAGGTCAATAAAAAAAGATGGACCAAAAAGCTAATGGAAGGACCTCATAGAATCTTACCTTGGAGGAACAGCTGGAATGCTAAAGAGAATCAGAGTGAGTTCTGTAAATCTTTTGTATTGGTTGCAGGAAAAATGAGTGAATCTTTCATGATGATTTCATAACGATACAGGAGATTTTGGGGGAAAGTAAACATAAAACTGAATTGATAGCATAAGTCTTTATACACTATCATGTCAACTTTGTGGTGCTTGCTTTGTTTGATTTCTCTTTATATATGCAGCAAAGGCGATGGTGGTCTATCCGGGAGCACGGTTGACTGAGTCTTTGCCCGCCTTGGAGAGGGGGGGGGTGTATCAGGAGTGATTAGGGTGGTCGGTGCAAGCTGGGGGGCAGGGGGCGCTATGGGGGGTCGCTGTCGAAGTCGGCGGTCGGTGCGGGGCCGGGAGCGTCGGTAGAGGGGGGGGGGGTCGGCGGGGAAAAAGTCGGGGTCGGTGGGAGGGTAGGTGGGGTCGGTGGAGTCGGTGGGAGAGCCAGCGGGTGCCAGGTCTTGCAGGGATACAGTATCCTGCCTGCCGTCGGGGTGCTCGACGTAGGCATATCGAGGGTTTGCGTGCAGCAGGTGGACCCTCTCGACTATGGAATCTGTTTTATGGCTCCTCACGTGCCTCCGTAGTAGGATTGGACCCGGAGTCGTCAGCCAGGGTGAAAGCGAGACCCCAGAGGTGGACTTCCTGGGGAAGACAAACAAACGATTGTGAGGGGCCTCGCTCGTGGCCGTAGAGAGGAGCGACCTAATGGAGTGCAGGATATCGGGTAGGACCTCCTGCCAGCGGGCGATAGGGAGACTCCTTGACCGTAGGGCTAGAAGGACAGCCTTCCAAACTGTCGCGTTCTCCCTCTCCACTTGCCCGTTTCCCCGCAGGTTATAGCTCGTCGTCCTGCTCGAGGCGATGCCCTTGCTGAGCAGGTACTGACGCAGCTCATCGCTCATGAACGATGTACCCCGGTTGCTGTGAATATAAGCGGGGAAACCAAACAGAGTGAAGGTGCTGCGCAGTGCCTTGATCACGGAGGCCGAGGTAGTATCGGGGCAGGGGACAGCAAAAGGGAAGCGGGAGAATTCGTCGATGACGGTGAGGAAATAGATGTTGCGGTTGTTGGACGGGAGAGGCCCTTTGAAGTCCACGCTTAGTCGCTCAAAGGGCCCAGAGGCCTTTATCAGGCAGGCCTTGTCATGGCCTTGACCTCTCCTGTGGAGTAGGGTAGGCTGCGGGACTTGATGAAGTGGGCAAGCCGGGTGACCCCCGGGTAGCAGAGGTCATCGTGGATGGCTCTCAGGCAGTCCAATTGGGCGTTGGCGCACGTGCCGCGAGACAGGGCATCTGGGGACTCGTTGAGCTTCCCCGGGCGATATTTAATATCGTACGTATAGGTGGGGAGCTCTATTCTCCACCTCAGAATTTTGTCATTCTTTATTTTGCCCCGTTGTGCGTTATCGAACATAAACGCGACCAACTGTTGGTCGGTGATGAGGGTGAACCTCCTACCAGCTAGGTAGTGCCTCCAGTGTCACACGGCCTCCACTATGGCTTGTGCCTCCTTCTCGACTGCAGAGTGTCGAATTTCCGAGGCGTTGAGGGTTCGGGAGAAGAACGCTACCGGTCTGCCCGCTTGGTTGAGGGTAGCAGCCAGGGCGACGTCTGATGCATCGCTTTCCATTTGGAAGGGAATGGCTTCGTCCGCCATGTGCACAGCAGCATTGATGATGCCGGCCTTGATACGGTTGAAAGCCGACTGGGCCTCATCCGTCAGGGGAAAAACCGTGGTCTTAATGAGTGGCCGGGCTTTGTCCGCATATCTAGGGACCCACTGGGCGTAATAGGAGAAAAGCCCCAAGCACCGTTTGAGGCCTTGAGGGGGAGGGGGAGTTCCTTAAGGGGACGCATGCGGGCGGGGTCCGGGCCTAGGACCCCGTTCTCCACGACGTAGCCAAGGATGGCGAGCCGGGTTGTGTGGAACACGCATTTCTCTTTGTTGTACGTGAGGTTGAGGGCCCAGGCAGTCTGCAGGAACTTCCTCAGGTTTGCGTCGTGGTCCTGCTGGTCATGGCCGCAGATGGTGACATTGTCCAAGTATGGGAAGGTCGCCCGTAAGCCGTACTGGTCCACCATTTGATCCATCGCCCTCTGGAAAACGGAGACTCCGTTTGTAACACCAAAGGGTACCCTGAGGAAGTGAAACAGCCGACCGGCTGCTTCAAAAGCCGTGTAGGGGCAGTCTTCTGAGCGAAGAGGGAGTTGATGGTAGGCCGATTTGAGGTCAACCGTGGAGAATACCCGATACTGGGCGATTTGAGTCACCATTTCAGCTATGCGGGGAAGTGGGTAAGCATCGAGTTGTGTGAAGCGGTTTATTGTCTGGCTATAATCCACTACCATGCGTTTCTTTTCCACGGAGCGGACTACCAATACTTGGGCCCTCCAAGGGCTGTTGCTGGCCTCTATGACCCCCTCTTTTAGTAGCCGCTGAACCTCTGACTTGATAAAAGTCAAGTCTTGGGTACTGTACCGGTGACTCCTGGTGGCGACGGGCTTACAGTCGGGAGTGAGGTTCGCGAAGAGACGGGGTGGCGCAACTTTGAGTGTCGCCAGGTTGCAAACTGTGAGTGGGGACAGGGGTCCGCCGAACTGCAGTGTCAGGCTCCGGTGGCTGCACTGAAAGTCGAGGCCGAGCAGCAGGGGGGCGCAGAGTTGAGGAAAGATATAAAGTTTAAAACAGGAGTATTTCGCGCCTTGAATTGCGAGGTCCGCGACACAATACCCCGTGATTTGAACCAAATGGGACCCTGAGGCGAGGGCGATAGTTTGGGAGGCGGGGTGGATGCGCAGGGAGCAGCGCCTTACCGTGTCTGGGTGGATAAAGCTCTCCGTGCTCCCAGAGTCGAATAGGCAGGGAGTGTCGTGGCCGTTGATTCGCACCCGCATCATCGAGTTTCGCAGGTGTTTCAGCCGCGGGCCGTCAGAGTCGAACTCGCAAAATGGCCGCCCGGAGTCACAAGATGGCCGCTGCCGCCGGTCGCACGTGTCGGGTTCCGAAGATGGCCGCCGCCAAGATGGCCGCTCCCATGACTCGCACGAGGTCGATGACGCGTCAGAAGTGTGCGTGTCCGGCCGCAGTGCGGCCACGTTGTGGGGTCTGTGAGACCGGGAGCTTGATTTCTGGGCCTGATGAAGGTTTCGTTTGTGGCCTTTGGGCCCAGCCAGGCAGACTTTCGCGGAGTGCCCTTTCTTCCCGCAGTCGTTGCAGATCGCGGATCGGGCCGGGCAACGCTGGCGTGGGTGCTGGCCTTGCCCACAGAAATAGCATGGGGAGCCCCCGGAGTGAGTGGATCGTCGTGTGGCACAGGCCTGTAGCGTGGCCGAGTCTGGAGGGGATCGAGAGGGGTTCGTAAGGTCTGCGGAGTACGTACGGAGGTTACGGTGGGCCGTTTCGAGAGAAGAGGCGAGCGTTACCGTGCCTTGGAGATCCTTCGCCCCTTCTAGGAGTCGCTGCCGGATGTACGAGGACCTGATGCCAGACACAAGGGCGTCGCGGATATGTAAGTTCCTGTGTTCTTCTGCCGTCACTGCTTTGTGGTCGCAGTTCCTCGCGAGCGCGGTGAGTCTTTCCACGAACGCGTCCAGCGTTTACCCGGAACGCTGGCTGCAGGTTGAGAGCAAATGTCTGGCGTGTACCTCGTTAGTAGTTTTTATGAAGCGTTTCTTCAGTATTTCGACCGCCGCCTCATAGGTCGTAGTGTTCTCGATCACGGTGGAGAGTCGGTGGCTCACCCGGCCATGTAGTAACTGCAGCTTGCGAGCGCTGTCAACGTCAGACGGTGAGGAGTCCAGATAGTCCTCGAAACACCGGAGCCAATATTTTAAATTTTCCGGGGCTTCCGGCGACCTGCCGTCCAGATTGAGCTTCTCCAGTTTTAGAGCGCTGTCCATCTTGACGTGTCTGTAGATTAAATTGAGGCACTCTCAATTACGACGCGAAAGCGAGGTCAGTAATCAAAGGCTTTAATAAACAGAGAACAGGACAGCATCCAAGAGAAGTATGCTCGCAAAATGGAGTCTCATCTTAAATACTGTTTCCAGGGGGCATAGCCAGAGGCGGAGTCCCCCAGGGTTCCAAGCCTCTTAAAGGGGCAAGGTATTAAAGGTAAATACCGATCATCACAGTTTGTTTTTGCTTAAAATGTGAAATCTTGCAGCTTAGTTCTGTCAATTAATTACTGGGTGTTCAGATTTTGTCTTTTAATATCAATGGTCCCAAACAGGATTGTAACAGCACGAAGGAACATATTTTCCTGCAGTCCATCACACTTTCGGTCACACGCAACTCATATCAATTTGTGTTAAGTTAATTATTGAGAAGACGGAAACCAATTTTTGGCCCCATTCCAAACTCCCATTTCCTGGCTATCAACACCATCCCTTTCCCTGGCAGCAGTCTGTGATTAAGATAGCCTGTTTGTAAGCTTAGTGTCATACTTGATGCAAGATTAGCTTTTGACCTCATATTTGTGCCATCTCTAAAGTTAATCTATTTCCACATTCATAACATCACCTGACTTTATCCAAGACTCTGCCCATCTGCTGCTGAAGCCCTTGTTCATGCCTTTGCTTACTCTAGACTTGACTATTCCAACACATATTCTACCCTTTGAAAACGTGGGGCATCTAAAGCTCAGCTGCCTGTGTCTTGACTCACACCAAGTCTATGATGGCTCCGAGTCAAGCAACATCTCAGCTATAAAATTTCCATCCCTGTTTTAAAATCCCTTCATGGCCTTACCTTATTCCTCCCTATCCCGATAATCTCCAGCCCCACAGTCTGTTGAGGTATTATCGCTCCTCTAATTCTGGCCTCTTGAGGATCCCCAAATGTAATCATTCATTAGTGCCCATGCCTTTAGTTGCCCAAGCTCCAAACTCTAGAATATCTCTCCACACAGCTTCACACACCTCTCTGCCTATTGATCTTACTTTACTCCTTTAAGACATGACTTTAAACCCACTTTTTGGACATCTGACCCAATATGTCCTATGTCATTTTATAATATTACTGTGAAGTGCCGGGGGATGTTTTAATACATTAAAAGATACTGTTCGGGTCCTTTCTGTTCCCTGTGTATTCCCTTATTTCCCTTTCTTATATTTTTTTCATTGTATTTTTGACCCATGGATAACTAATGGACCTATGACTTAAAAATTTTTTTTTAGAGCACCCAATTATTTTTTTTTCCAATTGAGGGGCAATTTAGTGTGGCCAATCCACCTAACCTGCACATCTTTTGGGTTGTGGGGTGAAACCCATGCAGAGACGTGAAGAATGTGCAAACTCAGGGCCGGGATTTGAACCCGGGTCCTCAGCGCCGCAGTCCCAGTGCTAACCACTGCACAACCGTACTGTGCTATGGACCTGTGACTTTAAGACAAGCAGCCCGTAAAGAGCCTGTACCTTTAATTCAAACAGAAGAATCTGGAAGGTTGTGCTGGTTTAAACTGCTGATTGCAAAGTAGCCGGCATCAGTTCAGTTTGATTGATTGCCTGGTGGCCAGTGAATTAGCCTAAAAGGCTGTATTCTGCCGGTAACAGGTGGCGATTGGATCTGATCCCAATGATATATTTTTCAGAGTCCCAAGGGTTGAGTTTGGTTTCAGTTTTGATTCTGGCAGCCCGAGAAGAGATCCAACAACTGTCTCCAAACTGATCCAGCTAATTCTCTCCAGAAGACACTGTGACGGCTGACTCCCTCTCCGACAAGTATGAGTTGCAGTCCTCTTGAGACTGTAGAGGCCTGAAGTCAAATTATGAGCTGAAAGCAAAGTTTGATGTGAAATGGAGTGTCTCTCCACAGAAAATTAGAGGCCTTAATGTGAACCTTGATCTGGTGGCCCAGTTTGATGAGAAATTAGTTCTTTTGTTCTTTGTTCTTTTGTTCTTAAATAAAATGCCTCTGGAATCTATCATCAAGGAAGAAATTGCGAGGCATCTGGATAGAAATTGTCCCATTGGGCAGACGCAGCATGGGTTCATAAAGGGCAGGTCATGCCTAACTAATTTAGTGGAATTTTTTGAGGACATTACCAGTGCAGTAGATAACGGGGAGCCGATGGATGTGGTATATCTGGATTTCCAGAAAGCCTTTGACAAGGTGCCACACAAAAGGTTGCTGCATAAGATAAAGATGCATGGCATTAAGGGTAAAGTAGTAGCATGGATAGAGGATTGGTTAATTAATAGAAAGCAAAGAGTTGGGATAAATGGGTGTTTCTCTGGTTGGCAATCAGTAGCTAGTGGTGTCCCTCAGGGATCCGTGTTGGGCCCACAATTGTTCACAATTTACATTGATGATTTGGAGTTGGGGACCAAGGGCAATGTGTCCAAGTTTGCAGATGACACTAAGATGAGTGGTAAAGCGAAAAGTGCAGAGGATACTGGAAGTCTGCAGAGGGATTTGGATAGGTTAAGTGAATGGGCTAGGGTCTGGCAGATGGAATACAATGTTGACAAATGTGAGGTTATCCATTTTGGTAGGAATAACAGCAAACGGGATTATTATATAAACGATAAAATATTAAAGCATGCCACTGTGCAGAGAGACTTGGGTGTGCTAGTGCATGAGTCACAGAAGGTTGGTTTACAAATGCAACAGGTGATTAAGAAGGCAAATGGAATTTTGTCCTTCTTTGCTAGAGGGATGGAGTTTAAGACTAGGGAGGTTATGTTGCAATTGTATAAGGTGTTAGTGCGGCCACACCTGGAGTATTGTGTTCAGTTTTGGTCTCCTTACTTGAGAACGACGTACTGGCGCTGGAGGGTGTGCAGAGGAGATTCACTAGGTTAATCCCAGAGCTGAAGGGGTTGGATTATGAGGAGAGGTTGAGTAGACTGGGACTGTACTCGTTGGAATTTAGAAGGATGAGGGGGGATCTTACAGAAACATTTAAAATTATGAAGGGAATAGATAGGATAGATGCGGGCAGGTTGTTTCCACTGGCGGGTGACAGCAGAACTAGGGGACATAGCCTCAAAATAAGGGGAAGTAGATTTAGGACTGAGTTTAGGAGGAACTTCTTCACCCAAAGGGTTGTGAATCTATGGAATTCCTTGCCCAGTGAAGCAGTTGAGGCTCCTTCATTACATGTTTTTAAGGTAAAGATAGATAGTTTTTTGAAGAATAAAGGGATTAAGGGTTATCGTGTTCGGGCCGGAAAGTGGAGCTGAGTCCACAAAAGATCAGCCATGATCTAATTGAATGGCGGAGCAGGCTTGAGGGGCCAGATGGCCTACTCCTGCTCCTAGTTCTTATGTTCTTATGTTCTTATGAAAGCCTGCTGCCTGTGAGTACTGCATTTTCTAAACTTCAGGAACCCTGAATGAATGACTCGTAACATAATTTGGGGATTGGGTCCAGGATCTTTGAAGGATAGACGGTGAAGTTTGGGTTACATTATATCTTAAAAAGAGACACCAGGTTTGCACTGATGTAACAGGATGGCTCTGGAAGCTGCTAAGCGTTTCCTTCAGGTGGAAGACTGGTCTCAGGTTTATTTAAAAGAGCTTTGAAAGGCAAGCTAGTCAAATTGGTAGGTAAATTGGAAATATCGGTATTAGCTAGAGCTAGGAAGGTGGAGAAACACAGAATAGCCCTCAAAGTTGTGTCGCATCAAGGACATTTTCTGATGGGGAAATTAAGCTGGAGAGAATGTGGTTACAGTTTGAGCATGAAAGGGAGATGGAGAAAGAGAAATGGAGATGAAGCAAAAAGAAATGGAGATGGAAATGAGAAGGTTGGAATTAGAGATAGAGAGAGAGAAAAAGAAAGAGAGAGAGAGGAAAATGAAAAAGAGAGCGAGGAAGAAACAAAAGAGAGACTTCCAGCTTAAGGAACTGGAAATGAGCAGGGTGCTTCCAGAAAGTAGGGGAGAGCTTAATCTTACAATGGAATCCGATGGTGATATGTTTAAATTTATGCAGGCCCTCTCAAAATTTGAAGAGGAGGTAGATACCTTTTCCAGGGGTTTTGAAAAAATAGCAATGCGAATAGAGCGGCCAAGAGCAAAGTGGACATTACCCATGCAGAATAAACTGACAGGGCGGAGCAGGAAGTTTATGCTTCCTTGTCAGAGCAGGAGTCTAAGAATTATTTTATTTTATTTTTAAAATTTTTCAAATTAAGGGGCAATTTAGTGTGGCCAATCTACCTACCCTGCACATCTTTGGGTTGTGGGGGTGAGACCCACACAGAAATGGTGAGAATGTGCAAATCCCAGGTCCCGGATTGAACCCAGGTTCGCAGCACCATGAGGCAGCAGTGCTAGCCGCTACACCACCATGCAGTCCAGGAGTCTAAGAATTATGATGTGGTTAAAAAAGAGCTATTCTGGATGCATATGAATTGGTTCCCAAAGCACATAGGCTAAGGTTTTGGAATTTAAGGAGTGAGCCGGACAGACTTATGCAGAATTTGAAAGGGTTAAGCAGAACAACTTTACTCGGTGGGTATGAGCATTGGGAGTTGAAACTATCTATGAGGCTTTGGGGTCATTCTCTTCGAGGAATTTAAGAATTTTCTACCTTCTATGAAAGGAACTCATGTTGAATACTCGAGGAGGATGAAAACTGCTAGATAGGCAGAAGTTATGGCTGACAATTATGAGCAAATGCATAAATTTAATGTTGTTCCACCACCCCTATAATTTTGAAAAGGACAGAAAGTGGGAGAGTGAAAGAAAGGCAGATAGTCAAGGTAAAGAATATCAGCTTTGCAAAGGATCATCTGGACTTGAAATGTTAGCTCTTTTCTCTTCCTACAGATGCTGCCAGACCTGCTGAGATTTTCCAGCATTTTCTCTTCTGGTTTCAGATTCCAGCATCCGCAGTAATTTGTTTTTTATAAAGAATGGATTGCTGGGAATGCTTTGAGATCTCCTCAGACCAGGAAGGAAAGTCCTGAGGGTGGAGGTGAGATTCTAAATCCTAGATGGTACCATGGCAACAAGGTGGAACACATTCGTTCAGCGGGACATTGCAAGGAAAGCCCATGGGACTTGTAGGGGTTCATAAGGAGGATTCTGAAAAGGTAACAAAAATTGAGAACACTGCAGGGCAGACTGTTGTTGTAACTTGATGTAGAAGGCCTGAGAAAGGCTGCTGTGGGAGCAGGTGTGAAGAATGAGTTAGGTGAGAGATATACTGGGCTTTGTCTACAGGGAAGATCACCTCAATTTCATCAACTGATATAGGCAAACTATTTTAAGGGACACAGGGGCTACGTAAATTCTCTTACTGGAGCAGATTGGATTTTCCCTCCAGAGAGCTCAATGAAAGCTAAGGTATTAGTGAATGGAATAAGTGGAGATTGTATCCCAATTCCATTCTATAAAGTACAATTGGAGTGGGATTTCGCGTCAGGTCCAGTAGTTGTCGTAATGGTTAAGAAGTTACCAGTGGAAGGAGTAGACTTACATTTGGGGAATGATTTGTCAGGAGTGAACCTTGTAGCTTCACCCATGATTACAGAGAGTCCAAGAGAAATCCTGCAGATAGCACATGGATGCCAATGATAGAGCATGCGAGAGTTAGGCAAGCTCATTAGGCATTGAATGACTGAAGGAAGCAAATTTTGACAGACGTTAATCACATATCAAATGACAGTGGTAGTGAACCAGATTCTGAGAATTCTAAGACTGAAGGTGATGAAAAGAAAGAAGAGTCAAAATTTAATAGTTATGGCAGTAATGAAGAGTCGGGAGAGGGTTCTAAATTTGATTTTGGTTCTGATTATGAAGCAATGATAAACAGCTGTGCTGAATAGACCTGTCACTAACTAATCTTGAACAAATGGCAAGTAATTCTTCCAAAGCTAATAAAGAAGAGAGAAAACCGGAAGAAAAAAGTGACTTGGACTTTTCTAAAAGGGATTTGTTACAACCTCTTGTATTGAACCTATTGCCATACACTTTGATGTGACCATCAATTCACTAGAGACACGATTGGAAGTAAACTGTGGTTTTAATAGTCTTACAACTGAGCCTGCCTGCGACCAGAGGAACTGAGAGCAGGCTCACGGCTGCAGCGCTTTATACTTCTGGTAGTGGGAGGGGCCATGGGCGGATCCATGGGCAGAGTCAAAGGTGGAGCCCTGTACAAGCTCCTCATCTCCCCCTATGGGCAGAGCCGCGCAACGGCTCACATACAGAGCCCACAAGGACATAATACAATGCAATGCAATACAGTGTGAATTATAATACAGTATGAATTCACTACATTCACCCACTGTAAAAAATCAAGTCCGGCGGGGGTGGCGGGTGTACAAGTTGAGCCGGTCCAGTGGCCAAGTCGTCCTTTGGAATTGGCGGAGCACCGGAGTTGCAGCCTCTTCAGGTGGCTGGGTGGTGACGACCGGTGTGGGTATGAGGGTGGACTCCGGGGGGTATATCGGTCCAAGCTTCATTCCTGACTGGTGCGACGGGCGATGGGGGGCGCAGGAAACCTAAAGGCGCCGGGGTGCCGAGCGTGGGCAGGGAACCAATAGGCGCGGGGGCGCAGGGCGTGGGGGGTTGGGTGGGGTGTAGTGTGAGGGGTACCTCGGCGGTGGTGGTGGTGGATTCTGCAGGCGCCAGGTCCCAGAGGGAAATGGTGTCCTGACGGCCGTCGGGGTATTCAATAAAGGCGTATTGGGGGTTCGAATGAAGGAGTAGCACTCTCTCTACTAGTGGGTCTGTTTTGTGTGTCCGGACGTGCTTCCGTAGGTGAACCGGGCCCGGTGTCCTCAACCAGGATGGGAGCGAGGCCCCCGTGGTAGTGCCCCTAGAGAAAACAAATAGCCATTCGTGAGGGGTCTGGTTGGTGGCGGTGCATAGGAGGGACCTAGTTGCATGGAGCGCGTCGGGGAGGACCTCCTGCCAATGGGAGGTCAGGAGTTTCCTGGACCGGAGGGTCAGTAGGACGGTCTTCCAGACCGTCGCATTCTCCCTCTCCACCTGCCCGTTCCCCCTGGGGTTGTAGCTGGTAGTCCTGCTCAAGGCGATGCCCTTGTCGAGCAGCTATTGACGCAGCTCGTCGCTCATGAAGGACAAACCCCTCTCGCTGTGTATGTAGCTGGGGAAACCGAACAGGGTGAAGACACTGTGCAGGGCTCTGATGACTGTGTGGGAGGTCATATCGGGGCACGGGATGGCAAAGGGGAAGCGGGAGAATTCATCGATGACGTTAAGAAAGTACACATTTCGATTGGTCGAGGGGAGTGGCCCTTTGAAATCAATGCTCAGACGTTCAAAGAGCCGGGAAGCCTTTACCAGGTGGGCCTTGTCTGGTCTATAGAAGTGCGGTTTGCACTCCGCGCAGATCGGGCAATCCCTGGTGATGGCTTTTACCTCCTCGGTGGAGAAAGGCAGATTTCGGGCTTTGACGTAGTGGGCGAGCCGGGTGACCCCCGGGTGGCAGAGGTCATTCTGGATAGCTTTCAGGCGTTCATCTTGAGCTCTGGCGCACGTGCCACGGGACAGGGCATCTGGGGGCTTGTTGAGCTTCCCCGGTCGATATATGATATCGTAATTATAGGTGGAGAGTTCGATCCTCCACCGCAAGATTTTATCATTTTTAATTTTGCCCCTTTGCAAGTTGTCAAACATGAAGGCAACCGATCTTTGGTCGGTGATGAGGGTAAACCTCCTACCTGCGAGGCAATGCCTCCAGTGCCATACGGCTTCCACAATGGCTTGAGGTTCCTTTTCGACTGAGGAGTGTCGAAGTTCCGAAGCGGAGAGGGTTCGGGAGAAGAAGGCGACTGGTCTCCCTGCCTGATTCAGAGTGGTGGCGAGAGCAACCTCTGAGGCGTCGCTCTCCACCTGAAAGGGGACGGATTCATCCACCGCCCGCATGGCGGCTTTGGCGATGTCCTCTTTGATGCAGTTGAAGGCCTGGCGGGCTCAGCCGACAGTGGGAAGAGTGTGGTCTTAAATAGTGGGCGGTCTTTGTCCGCATACTGGGGGACCCACTGGGCATAATAAGAGAAAAATCCCAGGCACCTCTTGAGCGCCCTGGGACAATGGGGGAGAGGGAGTTGTAAGAGGCCCAGGACTCCGTTTTCCACGACATAGCCGAGGATGGCTAGTCCAGTATCGCGGAAAATGCATTTCTCCGTATTATAGGTGAGGTTGAGTTTCTGGGCGGTGTTGGTCGTTCTAAGTTAATGTGATTAACACTCCTCCAATAGAGGCAGTGTGCTTAACACTCGTTTGGCTCTGTTTCTTATTTCTATGCTCTGGAGTCACCAGGTGCCGTTAGAGACACCGTCACAAGTGCTAAGGTCAAGTTCAAGTCAATAAAGTCATACACCGATTAGTAAGTCCAAAACAATTAGAGTTTATTATAGCAATTATAATAAATACTCATGCACACGCTAAAAGACTAATACTTATCTAAGTAGGAACAAGCAAGGTCAGGGGACAAGGCCTTTGTTCCTTTCTGGTCTGCAACTTCTGTTCGCTAATAGTCGGCAAGAGTACAAGCAATGCCTGGGTCACGTAGCGATCGTCGTTTTGGCACTTACTGATAGATGGCTGTTGCTCAACGGCCGGTGATGAAAGACAGGATCTGGAGGCTGTAGTCGGAGGCCGGAGTTGGGATGCAACAGGCAGAACCATGTGCGGGACCTTCTTTTCATAGGTCCCCAGAGGTCCGTGCCCCTTGGGGCGGGCTCTCGCACCTGCTGGGGATCGATTGGGTCTTTCCCAATCGATATGATTCGAACCCCCCTATCCTAGGGTCGTTCCTTGATGGCTGGGGCGGTTCTTAGGGCTTATTGTCCTGGTTTCATTGGCGCCATCCTGTCTGCTTCGCTATAGAAAAGTATCAATCGATACTTAAGTGTATCTATTGTATCTGGGACTGTCCCGGTATCACCTCATTAGTATGCAGATCGTTTTCCCATTAACATCGCTGCCTGGACTCTGCAGCTGTGGGGAAACCGGTTTTTACGAGTGTCTCACTGTTGAAAGCTTCTGCAAGCTGTTTGTCCTGGACTATGTCCGTTTTTCCCTGCAGTCTTTGTAGTTCTCCATTTTGTATACTGGTGTCCATTTTAGATGGCTACACTCCCTCCTTGTGATCCTCACGAGAAATTGTGAAGGATCACCTATGTACGGTTCCTCTATGTTCCTTTGAGTTCCTTTTTGGGTTTCCTGACCTTAGCAAGTTCCTGGGCGTCTACTCTGTCCTTAACTATGGCAAAAAAAAAATTTTAACTCACATTTTCTACTTGGCACTATGTCAAAGGGGACATGCATTACCAATAATCGGGAACCTCTACCTATCACAATTACTACTCTCGTCTTATTTTAAACATTTCATCACAGTCTAAAGCCTTATTCATTCATACCACCGTACATTTCGCTTTCTGACTCGGCAGTCGAGTTCAGAACCATATAATACATCCGTTCCATTTTTATTTACAGATCGTTTATAAATAAATTTCTCATGCATCAAGGGGTTGGGGGGATTGGTGAAAACCGAAAATAGGGGATTGAACTCCGTAAATGGTTGAGGGGCAGGAGCGGGAGGCTCTCCTTTTCCATTTCCTCAACCTGAGGGTCTGCACTATGATGCAGAGAATTGCAATCACCAACAGCGATTCAATTATATACGACATCGAGTACCAGGTCATGAATTTGGTGCACCAGGTCTGAACCTCGCTGATCATCGCTGAGCACGGAGAAGTCGGTGTGTGGGAAACATTAACGGCGGGGGTCATGGGGGAAACATGGTTTGCTTCTACATGCAAAAATACAACAACATTTAATATAAATAGGTAGGCTTCCATCATGGCCTTCCTGGTTCTCTTCCTTCTCTTCCTTTGTATTGTTGATCTTGCCGTGAACCCTCCTTCGACTGTTCGAAAGCTATGGGATCAAGCACAGTATCTGTCAATACACAGTTTAATATCTGTACTGCTAGTGTATCTGTCCTCTCATTCCAATTGTCCCTTAAATGAATGGCCAAGTCACACCCTGTGACTCCCCTCATTTTTTTTTTCAAATGCGAATTTAGGACCAGACATACACCTAACAACGTTTCCACTGCGAGCCGTCTCGCAGGCTTTGCGATTTACCATCCGAATGTTCCTGGATGCAAATAGCATGTGGGATGGCTGCCGAAGGGCTACCTAAAGAAAAATGAAACCAAATTTTGAACGAAAAGGTCAAATGAGTTGCGTATGGGCCGCTACGGGTAAGATTTGTATGGGATCCCCGGGTAAGGCGTGCTGTGCCGTAGCCGAGCTTGGCTGACCAAAGGGGGTTCTCAGACAGGGCGGGTCCTCAATGCCGTTTCTCCACTGCGTGAGCAACCTGAAATGAACGGGCATGAATGTATTCGTTGTGGGATTGCAGCCTCTATTCACAGAATAGAGGGGCACCTGAAAAAACAAGGGAGGAGCCAAGATGCTCCAACATCTGAAAACAGATTACAAGTCGTGAACTTTGTCGGTTCACCAGAGGATATCTAACAGAAGTTCTCAGAGGTTTCTGCAGACAAGCTAATGTGTGTGTGAGGTGGTCACAAGCTTTTCAGCTGAAAAGACTGTGATCTGATCTCCAATCAAACCCTTAATATATAAAAAAAAACAAACGTGCAGGTTCCATCAGTGGTGGCGTGGGGCTGTGAAAAGCTGTTTAAATTTAAACACTGAACATTTAACAAACACATACAAACAAACATGCAACGAATATCGTACAGGTTCCATCAGAACAAAGGATATTGTAAATTACATTTGGCTGGGGGTGTAACTAGCATATGGAGTCAGTGCAGTGTGACCGAAGAAGAGGGGAAGGAGAGAAACAAAAATGAACTGGCATTGCTGAGGTATCCCTGCCATGAGAAGTGGTGGGTAAGCGCTCATAGTTTGCATGGGGCAGCTGGGACCTTGTAGCTGTTGTGGGTGGTGTTCTCTTTCATATCTGGGGGCGGGTCTAGCTGGTGCTGGGGGTTTCCTGCAATCTCGGGTGAAGTGTCCTGGCTGCCTACAGTTGTAACATGACCCCTGAGCCACATAAGGCGGAGCAGGCACTCTGGTGCATTGTTCCCTTGTGTATTGTTCCCTGAATGGGGGGTCTGGGCTGTTGGTTTCGTTGCTGCTTCGGGGGGCATTGGTGGGCTGATTCTGTTGCTGTTTCGGGGGGGCTTGACATTCTCGAGCGTATTGTCCTAACTGTCCACAGTTAAAACATTCCTGTGACTTCTGTGGAGGGCTGTTCTTCCCTTCGTTTACCCATGCGGGATTTTGGTGCGCTCTCACTGCCTGAATATCCGCTGCAGCCTGAGCTTCCTCTGGGGTCTTTACCTTAACTTTGCCCTGAACAGATTGTTCCCACGCGCGGGACAATCTTTTCAGAACCCATTTCTCATTATGGGCTTCTTCTGAGGGGGTCATAATTATTGCAAGCATTTTGTCCTGCATCTGTGGCATGGGAGATTATGGTGCGGGGACATTTAACCATGTTGTCACGGTTTAAATGCGCTCGGTTTAATTTGCCAAAAACTGCAGTGAAATGGATCCACCTGCGAATGCTGTGGGGTGCTCTGTCCTCTTTTGCCTACATCTATTTAGGCCTTCGACTGGGTCTCCTCTGTTATACCCAATCGCATCTAAAATGGATGTATGCATCTCTTTGAGGGTGCCTCCTCCAACGTTCTGTGGGTCGGGGAGGGCTGCAACTACCGATGGGTCTAAGCTCAGAACCGTGAGCTTAACCTGCTCTCTATCGTCCAGGCCGTACATGGTAGCCTGCTGTTTAACATTTGCGAAAAATTGGTGGGGGTCTGCGGTGGGGAGAAACGGAGTGATTTTCTCACACGCGTCCCTGAGTTGCGTTACAGTTAAGGGGGTGGTGTAGGTGATCTCGGGTGCGCCGTCTGTGGTTGCCTTTCTTTGGGTGGTGACTGGGTTCATAGGTGCAGATGCTATCTGATCTGTGGGGGGTTGGGATGCTTTCCTTTTCTGCTGCGCTGCTGGCGCACATGTTCCTTGAACATAGCGCTGCGCTGTCTCACTCAATTCCTGCCAATCTGGGGCATTCTCCTCATCTAACTGTGTTCCAAAGATGCTTTGGAACCCATTCTGCACTGAAAGCAGCGATTGCAGCTCCACAATCTGCTTCCTACATTTTGCATGGTCTACTGTGCTCTGTCTTTGCTCAGTGGTGGCAGCATGGAGTGCTCTTAAAGCTGCTTTTAGGTCAGAGCATTGCCTCTGCAATGCCTCTACCTGCTTTTCTGATTCCTCTCATATCAGGACTGCACGTTGCACATCCTGATAGGCTTTTTCATATTGGGTCTGGGAACTGCTCAGATGTGCTAGACACAACTGATGTGCCCTCTTGGCATCATCCACCTCTCTACCCTTCTCTGCCAGCTTCCCTCTTAGTTCCAGGTTTTACTTTTCGATGTCCCTGACATCCACTTTACTCATTCTATTTCGTTCTTCTAACTCTGCTCGGAGCGTCCGAACGACCTCCTCAGGGCCTCGCAATTGTGCCAAACAGGACACGATTGCCATTGGCTTGCGTGATTTACTTAAATTATTTTTATGAATTTGAGAGAGTATGTCCTATACTCCCGGGACCTGTCTCCTCATTCATACTAAACTCATTCCAAAGGGGCCATCCTTTCCCTTTTAGATACTTGCGGAGTTCCAGCTCCCACCCGGGACACTGACCTGCTCTGCTACTGCTGGTTTCTGCGACCAAGAACTGCTCTGGGTACATGAGGCGTTCCATTGCCTGCATGACCATTTCCTCCTTCTGTCTTAATTTGGAACAGGGGATGTTCTGGTAATGTTTTAAAAGACGGGTAAGGCTTTGGCTATGTTCCGCTTAAAAACGCCGGACAGTTTGTCGCAACAAAAATCTCTCAGGTTAACCTTACAACCCTGTTGGTTACACATGCACAAAACACACTTCCGAATTATCGTTATTGATTTGAACTCCTTGAATACTTGTGTTATTTCCTTTTTCCCAATTAGATTTCCAATTCAAATTTCTGTGTTCTCTGGGAGTGGGGGTGCCACTTCTAATCGAATCCCACCAGAGTCGCCACTAAATGTTAGTCGTTCTAAGTTAGTGTGTTTAACACTCCTCCAATAGAGGCAGTGTGCTTAACACTCGTTTGGCTCTGTTTCTTATTTCTATGCTCTGGAATCGCCAGGTGCCGTAAGAGACACCGTCACAAGTGGTAAGGTCAAGTTCAAGTCAATAAAGTCATACACTGATTAGTAAGTCCAAAACAATTAGAGTTTATTATAGCAATTATAATAAATACTCATGCACACGCTAAAAGACTAATACTTATCTAAGTAGGAACAAGCAAGGTCAGGGGACAAGGCTTTTGTTCCTTTCTGGTCTGCAACTTCTGTTCGCTAATAGTCGGCAAGAGTACAAGCAATGCCTGGGTCACGTAGCGATCGTCGTTTTGGCACTTACTGATAGATGGCTGTTGCTCAATGGCCGGTGATGAAAGACAGGATCTGGAGGCTGGAGTCGGAGGCCAGATTTGGGATGCAACAGGCAGAACCATGTGCGGGACCTTCTTTTCATAGGTCCCCAGAGGTCCGTGCCCCTTGGGGCGGGCTCTCGCACCTGCTGGGGATCGATTGGGTCTTTCCCAATCGATATGATTCGAACCCCCCTATCCTAGGGTTGTTCCTTGATGGCTGGGGCGGTTCTTAGGGCTTATTGTCCTGGTTTCGTTGGCGCCATCCTGTCTGCTTCGCTATAGAAAAGTATCAATCGATACTTAAGTGTATCTATTGTATCTGGGACTGTCCCGGTATCACCTCATTAGTATGCAGATCGTTTTCCCATTAACATCGCTGCCTGGACTCTGCAGCTGTGGGGAAACCGGTTTTTACGAGTGTCTCACTGTTGAAAGCTTCTGCAAGCTGTTTGTCCTGGACTATGTCAGTTTTTCCCTGCAGTCTTTGCAGTTCTCCATTTTGTATACTGGTGTCCATTTTAGATGGCTACAGCGGTTTGGAGAAATCGGTGGAGATTGGAGTCGTGGTCCTGCTGATCATGGCCGCAGATGGTGACATTGTCCAAGTACGGAAACGTGGCCCGCAGCCCGTACTGGTCCACCATTCGGTCCACTGTTTGTTGGAACACCGAGACCCCATTCGTGACGCCAAAGGGGACCCGGAGGAAATGGAAGAGGCTGCCATCTGCCTCGAACGTCGTGTAGTGACAGTCCTCCGGGTAGATTGGGAGCTGGTGGTAAGCAGACTTCAGACCCACCGTGGAGAATATGCGGTACTGGGCGATCTGATTCACCATGTCTGCAATTCTGGGGAGGGGGTACGCATCGAGGTGCGCAAACCGGTTAATGGTTTGGCTATAATCAACCACCATCCGGAACTTTTCCCCGGTCTTGACGGCCACCACCTGAGCTCTCCAGGGGCTGTTACTGGCCTCTATGACTCCCTCACGTAGGAGCCGCTGGACTTCGGCTCTAATAAATACCCTGTCCTGCAGGCTATACCGCCTGCTGCGAGTGGCTACGGGTTTGCAGTTTGCAGTGAGATTAGTGAAGAGTAGAGGGGGGTCAATTTTTAGTGTCGCTAGACTGTAGATAGTGAGTGGAGATAGGGGCCCGCTGAAGCTGCGTGTGAGGCTCTTGAGATTACATTGGAAATCAAGCCTGAGTAAGAGTGGGGCACAGAGGTCGGGGAGTACGTACAGCTGGAAATTAGAGTAGCTGGAGCCCTGAATCGTTAGGGTCGCGAAGGTGCGCCCTTGTATGTGAACTGAGTGCGAGCCCGAGGCGAGGGAGATAGTTTGCCGTGCAGGGAAGATAAGGAGCGAACAGCGTCTTACCAGGTCAGGATATACAAAGCTCTCGGTGCTCCTGGAGTCGAAGAGGCACGGTGTCCTGCACCCGTTGATTTTAACGGACATCATCGAGCTCTGGAGGTGCTTCGGACGCGACTGGTCCAACGTGACTGCGTTGAGATGCGGGTAGTCGGCGGCTCGATTGGCAGTGGTGGAGTGGCCCCGTGATGACTGTCCGCTGAGGTCGTAGTTGTCGAGGTGAGGTGCGGTTGATGGGCAAGATGGCGGCCCCTGTTGATCGCACGTGGCGGGTGATGAAGAAGACGGCGTCCAAGATGGCTGCCCCCGTGGATTGCACGTGGAGGGCGGTGAGGAAGATGGCGTCCAAGATGGCGGCCCCCATGACTCGCACATGGCCAACCGCGTGGAGGAGGATTGCCAAGATGGCGGCCCCCATGAGTCGCACATGTCGGGTGGAGGCAGAGTCGGCAGACACGCTGCAGCATTACAGGGTCTGTGGGCCTGTGAGTTTGGGAGGCGAGTGCTCTGGACTGCGGGGGAGCTAGAAAGTTTCGATTTTGCCAGGCATACTCGGGCATAGTGTCCTTTGCGACCGCAGCTGCTGCAGGTCGCGTTGCGGACCGGGCAGTGCTGCCGTGGGTGTTGAGGCTGGCCACGAAAGTGGCACGCTGGCGCTAAATAGTAAGTGGGCGGCCGCCCGGTGCAGGCCTGGGGCAGTCGCTGGTCGGGGGCCCACGATGGGATCGCTTGGCCCGCGGGGAATGAGTTCAGGCTGCGGAACGCGACCTCCATAGTCGTAGCTAACTCTACCGTGTCCTCCAAGTTCTGGGCCCCTTTCTCAAGTAATCACTGGTGCATATAATTAGACCTGAGCCCTGCAATGTATACATCACGGACAGCAAGTTCCATATGCTGGGAGACCGTTACAGCCTGAAAATTGCAGTCCCGAGCAAGAGCTTTCAAATTGCGCAGAAAGTCCTCTAGCGACTCTGTGGGGCGCTGGCAGCGGGTTGTGAAAATATGCCGCGCGTAGACCTCGTTAATCGGCCGCACGTACAATCGGTCGAGCATAGCCAGGGCCTCAGTATATGAGGTGGTACAATTGAGTTGCGTAGAGATACGATGGCTCACCCGTGCGTGCAGTAGGCTGAGTTTCTGCTCCTCTGTAGTCTCGGATGTGCTTGATTCAGCCAAGTAGGCCTTGAAACATCAAAGCCAGTGTAGGAAGATTTCCTTCGCCTCTACAGCCTGCGGGTCGAGTTCTAATCAATCAGGTTTGAGGGCTGATTCCATAGTAGTTTTCTTCAAGTTTTCTAAGACTATTAAATTGATGTGACCATCAATTCACTAGAGACACGATTGGAAGTAAACTGTGGTTTTAATAGTCTTACAACTGAGCCTGCCTGTGACCAGAGGAACTGAGAGCAGGCTCACGGCTGCAGCACTTTATAGTTCTGGTAGTGGGAGGGGCCATGGGCGGAGCCATGGGTGGAGCCAAAGGTGGAGCCCTGTACAAGCTCCTCATCTCCCCCTATGGGCAGAGCCGCGCAACGGCTCACATACAGAGCCCACAAGGACATAATACAATGCAATGCAATACAGTGTGAATTACAATACAGTATGAATTCACCACACACTTCAGGTGCAAATAATTCCAAGAGCATGCCTGCTTTGAACGACAATATACATGTTAGCGTGGCATCAATTAGTCAGGACAAGGATAATAAGGACTGTGAAGTGATACCAAGCAAGCGGCTGGTCAACCCACATCCTTTTAAAGGTCCACAGTACCTCTTTAAGGGAAAGGAAGCAAATAGCAAAGGAGGTGAGGTAATCAATAATCAATTCCTTTTAAAAATTCAGGATGAGGTGGATGGAGAACCATGTATTGGTACTGCCACCGCATCTGTCAACAAAAAACAGAAAGTTCATGAAGCCAATAATGTGCCATTCTCTGCTTCTGACAGTAAAAAAGAAAATTTGAAATCTGGAAAACACAATTTGTTTTAATCCATATTACTAAATGGAGATAAAACTCTGATGAAGAGGTAAAAGTTGTAAAGCAGGAAAGGTGCATATACAGCCAACCAACTTTGTGAAGGTTGAACCCACAGCTTTACTATTCACTGAAAGTAACCAGGTGCAGGAAAAGAGAGAATGTAAGCTGGAGGAGTTGAAGATAAAGCTTGATGAGAAATAAAGTGTCTTTCTAGAAAGTCTTCTGCTCGTGATTACTGTATTTTCTAAACTACAGGGACCCTGAATGAATAACTCTACAAAGAAGACTATTACTAGCTGTAAACCAGAGACTTTGGTCAGCAAGCTTGCTATGAAGAAAGTGTGTTAAAGAACCACCATCTGAAGCAAAGATTCTTATCCTTTGAGCTTAATCCTTATTATTTTTTTACCAACACATTTGCCCGACCACTGACCCCTGGGGAACTCCACCACAAACCTTCCTCCAATCTGAAAAACAACTATTTATCACGACCCTCTGTTTCCTGTCACTCAGCTAATTTCTTATTCAAGTGTCTACTTTCCCTTTTATTCTATGAACTAAAATTATAAACTATTTTATTAGGGTATTTGCAATTTTTATAACAATAACAGCGACATAAACATGGTACAATAAACATTTCCACCCCCATCACAATCTTCACACACTACAACCATAAAACAACAATCTGCCCCCCCCCCTTGGAATTCTGCTTCTGCTGACATTTTAATTTTCCCCAAGTTAATCAATGAATGGCTGCTGTGTTGTTTCTCGTGTCTTAATAAAGCTCGTAGTCTCAAATGTGGAGAAGATGCTTTATTGTAAGTTCGTTCACTCTTCAGAGCTGTTTCCTAAGGTTACCTTCAGTGTTCCTAGCTGATGTGGGTGTATCTGTGTTGCTCCAAGTTCTGCCCTCAGTGAAGTGTCCTCACTTCCTGTCCCCGTCTATTTATATGGCTCTCCCGTGCCCCCTCTAGTGTTTGCTCAGTTGTATTGCATCTAGTTAACTTGTGATCACCACATCCCCCTTTTTCTCTTTACATATTTTCTGTACATCGTTAAAGAAAATTGTACATCCTGTCCCGGTGTATTTATAGCTCTCTCTCTGGTGTTTGCTCAGTTGTTTTTGTATCTAGTAAATCTATGATTACCACATCCCCCTTTTTCTCTTTACATATTTGCTGTACATCGTTAAAGAAAATTATAGAAAACAGTTACTTATGATATGCGTATCTATGCAGGTGATGGTGCTATTGCATATTGTACAAAGCCAATGTAGTTATATGTCCAATCTTAATAAAAACATTTATGAGTCCAAACTTGATGAATTTGTTCAGAGCTTTTTTTTCTTTTTGTTGTTGATGACGTGGTGATATTGATATTGCAAGTCCGCTGTGAATGTTGTTGGTGTTCCTTATTATTTTAAGTACCCACTGCATCATCCCGAGGTGTTTGCATGGTCCCCTCACTGATGTTGACTGGCATGGACTTTTTTTCTGTGCTTGTGGTGTTGATTTATTGTCTCATCCGCCTTGGATGCTGGTGTGCTTGCTCGTTCTGGAGCAGACGTGAGTTTGTGCGATTCGTTGTCATCCCATGACATGTTTGTAGTCTTGTCATCGTTTTGCAGTGAGCTGTGGCATTGTCCTTCATGTGCCGAGTAGTACCATTGTGTACAAGTCGTTGTTTCATTGCTGTTGTTTCTGTCGTTCCTGTTTTTGTTGTTTTCGTTGCCGTACTTGTTGCTGTTTTTGTCGTTTCTGTCTTTGGTGTTGGCACTGTCGTTGTTCCTGACTTTGTTGTTTTTGTTGCCGTTCGTGTTGCTGTTTTTGTCGTTTCTGTCTTTGGTGTTGTCGCTATCTTTGTTCCTGACTTTGTTGTTTTCATTGCCGTTCTTGTTGTCTCTGTCTCTGTCGTTGTCGCTATCTTTGTGCCTGACTTTGTTGTTTGTCTTGTCGCGCTTCATGTTGCTTTTGTTCTTTCTGTTGTCGTTCTCGTTTCTGCTGTGCTTCTTGCTATTGTTGTTGGTCTTGTCGCGCTTCATGTTGCTTTTGTTCTTGCTGTTGTTTGTCCCGTTTCTGCTGTGCTTCTTTTGACTGTTGTTTTTCTTGTTATACTCTATTCGTGTCCCGAGTGGATAATTTGAGTCATTGAGCATTTTGTCTCGAGAGTGGTGCGAATGATCTGATGTTGCATCGGTGCAGGTGACATCAATCATTTGTGGAGAATTGGATTCCTCATCTTTGCTTTCTTGGTGCTCCTCTTCCGGAGTCAAATTCTTCTCGATTCCATTTGACGCGGTGTCTCTGGATTCTTGGCGCTCCTCTTCTGGAGTCAAAACCTCCATGATTACAATTGACGTGGTGTCTGTGGACTTCTGGCGCTCCTCTTCTGGAGTCCAAATCTGCATGATTTCACTTGACGTGGTCTCTCTAGACTCTTGGTGCTCCGCTTCTGGAGTTGAAATCTTCATGATTTCTGTTGATGTTGTCTCACTGGACTCCAGGTGCTCCTCTTCTGGAGTCAAAATCTGCATGGTTTCTTTTTGCTTGGTCTCTCTGGACTCCAGGTGCTCCTCTTCTGGAGTCAGAATCTGCATGGTTTCTTTCGGCGTTGTCTCTCTGAACTCCAGGTGCTCCTCTTCTGGAGTCAAAATCTGCATGTTTTCTTTCGGCATCGTCTCTCTGGACTGTTGGGTGGCCCGACTCTGTGCTTCTGTACAGACAAGCTGAGAACTGTCAGTCTCGCTGTGATCCTGTACGTCGAGTGCGATCACCTTGTTACTGTTTTCGCTCTGTGCTTCGGTACAGACAAGCTGAGAACTGTCAGTCTCGCTGTGATCCTGTACGTCGAGTGTGATCACCTTGTCACTGTCTTCGCATGCAGTGGGTAGAGGTGCATTGTCTTCTTCTTGTTCATGTGAGCTTGTTAGACTTTCATAGTCTGCTTGTGGTTGCTCAGATATGGCAGGTTGACCTTCATGGTCTTGCGCATGCATGGTGTCAGTGGTTAGATGTACGTTGTCTTCTTCTTGTTCCTGTGAGCTTGGTAGACTTTCATAATCTGCTTGCGGTTGCTCAGATACAGCGGGTTTACCTTCATGGTCTTGTTCATGCATGGTGTTCGCCAGGGAGTGTTTGCTTGCATCCCTTTTGGAGTCTTTCATCACTCGCACTGTGGAGCCTGTCATCGCTCGCTCTGTGGAGTCTTCCTGTGCTCTCTGTGTGGCGTCGTCTTCGTCTAGGGTATTGCTGTCATCCAATGTATCGACGAGCTGCCATGGCATCATGGTGTTGGATTCATCTACCATGAGTAGAGTCGTGTTGAGCTTTGCAACGGTGTCGCTGATGCTGTGATCAGCATGTCCAAATAACTCCTCCATGTCTGAGTAGTATTCTTTGATACCCATTTCATCTTCATTGGCTTCTTCTACCACGAGTTGATTCGTGTTGAACTTTGCGACCGTGTCGCTGATGCTGTGATAAGCATATCCGACTGACTCAGCTGTGTCTGAGTAGTATTCTTCGAAAACCAAATCATCCTGGTTGGATTCTTCTACCACGAGTTGATTCGTGTTGAACTTTGTGACCGTGTCGCTGATGCTGTGATAAGCATATCCGACTGACTCAGCCATGTCTGAGTAGTGTTCTTTGAAAACCAAATCATCTTGGTTGGATTCATCTACCACGAGTTGGTTCGTGTTGTGCTTTGCGACCGTGTCGCTGATGCTGTGATAAGCATATCCGACTGACTCAGCCATGTCTGAGTAGTGTTCTTTGAAAACCAAATCATCTTGGTTGGATTCATCTACCACGAGTTGGTTCGTGTTGTGCTTTGCGACCGTGTCGCTGATGCTGTGATAAGCATATCCGACTGACTCAGCCATGTCTGAGAGGTAATCTTTGAAAAACAAATCATCTTTTGTTGTTTCGGAATTCTTTTTGTTCTCTTCACTTTGGGTGGTGCAGAATGCTTTTTTCAGGGTGTTGTGCAAGTTGTTTTTAGCTGTTGGTTTAAGTTCAGGCGTTTTTCTGTGTTCTGAGGCAAGAAAATTTGTGTTTACCACTTTAAGTGTCTTGTTTGCAATTTTCGGGCATTTCCCTTTTAAGTGGGCGTGGTCGGGATGCTCAGACGTCATGACGTCACGCGCAGGAATGCATTGCGCATGCGCAAATCGGCCTTCCTCCTTCACTGTGCGGTTTTGTTTCCATTGCGCATGCGCGGCGTGCGCATGCGCATTACGATCCGCGACCAAAACTTTTTTTGACTGCGCATGCGCGGCTTGCGCATGCGCATACCGATCCGCGACCAAAACTGTTTTCGACTGCGCATGCGCGGCTTGCGCATGCGCATAACGATCGGCACCGCGATATTTTTTAAACTGCGCATGCGCGGCTTCCGGTTCCGGCGCATGTGCAGACGCAATTTGTAGTTCTTTGCTTACCGGAGACTGCAAAATGTGCTCCAACGCCATTTTTTCGCGGATTTCAGCGATTTTTCTGTCCCATCTGGACTGGATTTCTAAAAGTTGTAAGTTACCTTCTCTTCCCGATTTGGACTGGGTTTCAGCATTTTGGCTTTGTGAGAAATTCTTGTTATTTCTTCTTTTTGATCTGTACTTTTCATTCGCGATTTCTTGTTCTTTTCGTGATTTTTTAAGTTTTGCATCACTCAGTCTCTGTGCAGTTAGGACTCTGAGTATGTCTTGCTGTTCAAATTTCTCACAGTACTCTTCAAATTTGTTTAGTAACGTTTGTAAGCTGTTTCTGTCTTCATCTTTTGAGTATTTAAATCCATTGTACACTTTCCTATTTACAGGCCCTGCGGTGAGAATTGCTATTTTAATGTTGTCGGAGGCGTCTTGTACCTCATTAGCTACGAGATCCAAATCAAACATTTGTTTAAACCTTTTCCAGATACCTCTTACATTGCCAGTCAGGTCTAGCTGCTCTGGGTGTCCAAGCCACATCCTCGAATTAGCGATGTCTTCCCAAGTCAAATGTCCAGTAGGAGATTTCCATGCCATTTTGAGCTTTCTGTGTCTGCCACTGAGTTGTCCTGTAGTAAGCGTCTGAAGCCACTCCTTGGTACCATGTGTTGTTTCTCGTGTCTTAATAAAGCTCGTAGTCTCAAATGTGGAGAAGATGCTTTATTGTAAGTTCGTTCACTCTTCAGAGCTGTTTCCTAAGGTTACCTTCAGTGTTCCTAGCTGATGTGGGTGTATCTGTGTTGCTCCAAGTTCTGCCCTCAGTGAAGTGTCCTCACTTCCTGTCCCCGTCTATTTATATGGCTCTCCCGTGCCCCCTCTAGTGTTTGCTCAGTTGTATTGCATCTAGTTAACTTGTGATCACCACAGCTGCCACTTCTGGGTGAACCCTACCATTGACCATCCTAAGGCAAACTTTATTTTCTCGAGACTGAGAAACCCAGCCATGCCACTAATAGAGGTCTCTACACTCGGGGGCTTCGAGTCCCTCCACATTAATAAGATCCGTCTCCCGGCTACCAGGGAGGCAAAGGCCAAGACATCGGCCTCTTTCGCCCCCTGAACTCCCTGCTCTTCTGACACTCAAAGATCGCCACCTCCTCACTGTGGCTGAGCAGGAGGCCCTGAATGTGGTCGGCCACCCAGGAGAAAGGGAGATCGCCAAGGTGGAGTTCGACCACGGGCGAGGAAATGACACCCTGCTTAGTTGCGGTTCCCCATGACACTTGTGTCAATCACCACCAACACCACCCCCACACCACCCTCACCCCCACCCTCACCCGCCACTACCCTCACCCTCATCCCCACTCCTCCCTCACCCTATACCACCCCCATCCTCACCACCCCCTACCCACACGCTCAACCTCACCACCCCCTGGTCTAATCATGCATCTTACAGGATCTGCTGATGTGGGCCAAGTCCATCTGGCGTCCCCCGCCCCCAGCCAGTGCCACTGCCGGAGACCCCACCCTCAGTGAGCTGAGCCCTCCACCCGAGACTCAGGAGACCCTGCAGCTTGATAGGATGATAGTGATTTTCCATCACAGCTGTCTCTAACACCTTCCACGCACCATCCCAGAGTCTCTCTTCTCCGTTGGGCATTTTAGTGATGAGGCTCCTGGGACACACCATACAGCTGATCCAGTACAGCAGATGGAGGTAGGAACACCAGAGGGGGCGGATGGTCAGAGGGCAGGCCAACCTCAAGGACTAGCTGCCGTCCAGACAGGTTTTGGGCTTCTGGAACGGACAGTCCTATCAATCGTGGAGATGGAGTCGCAGAGCCAAGGTCTGCAGGAGGGGCTGCCAGCAAGCATCCAGTACCTGTAGGTGCAGTTGGAGGATCCAACCGCATGCAGTAGCAGGAGGTGGTATTGGCCATGCGTGCCACCCAAGCCAACACCGCATGGGTGACGCCCATGGTGGAAACATTGGGGGCATCTGGCCGCATGCACAAAGGTGGTGGCACAGTCATGGGTGATGTGGCACAGTCCCAAACAGTGATGGTCCATGTGCTCCATGGCTGCAAGCGTGTGGACCCCAGTCGAGATCAGAGCGAATCTTCAGGAGTGGCAGCACCAGGTGGTGGTGTGCCTCAGGGGATAGCTCCTCTTGCACACCCATCCCATCGGGCACCCCGAGGGAGAAGGAGGTGATGGAGTCCGTGCCGGTGACTCCCGCAAAAGAATAAAAGACCAGAAAATTCAGTGGAAAGTCAATGAAGTATCAACTTAGTGGAAAGGGCCCTTTCCTGAAATACAAACCTCAAAATTAAGATGTGGTGACGTTATTCCTCTATCTTGCCAAAACCTTCATAGGCTTCTGGCTTCATTGTTTATCCCCACGATTCAAGCTCTCCTTGCCCCTCCATCTCACTATTTTCCTTAACATCTGATTACTCACATCCCAGGTAAGCATGTTTTTAAAAAATACATTTAGAGGACCCAATTATTTTTTTTCCAATTAAGCGTCAATTTAGCGATGCCAATCACCTACCCTGCACATCTTTTCGTTTGTGGGGGTGAGACCCACGCAAACACGGGAGAATGTGCAAACTCCACACGGACAATGACTCAGGGCCGGGATCGAACCTGGGTCCTCAGCATTGTGAGGCAGCAGTACTGACCACTGCGCCACCATGTCGGCCCACCCATTTCAGCATGTCGTCATTATTCAGCAGCATTGGATCAGATGTCTTATAAAGTGAAGCCGACATGGCCTTGGAAAATGTCAATGCTACAAGTTGTCCTCTTGCTTGTTTACTTCTAGCTCACCACTATAGCTAGGCCAAATGGTTCATAAAATCTAGAGTGCAGAAAGAGGCTATTTGGCCCATCGAGTCTCCACCAACCCTCTGAAACTAGGCCCATGCCCCTACCCTATCCTCGGGATCCAACCTAACATTTCGGACACTAAGGGCCAATTTTTCAGCATGGCCAATCCACCTAATTTGCACTTTGGATTGTGGGAGAAAACCAGAGGACCTGGAGAAACCCCACTCAGACACTGAGAGAATGTCCAAACTCCACACAGATGGACCCCAAGGCTGGAATTGAACCCAAATCCCTGAAATGAAAAATGAAAATTGCTTATTGTCACAAGTAGGCTTCAATGAAGTTACTGTGAAAAGCCCCTAGTCGCCACATTCCGGTCTCCACCTGCCCGTTCCCCCTGGGGTTGTAGCTGGTAGTCCTGCTCGAGGTGATGCCCTTGTCGAGCAGGTACTGACGCAGCTCATCGCTCATAAAGGACGAACCCCGGTCACTGTGCACGTAGCTGGGGAAACCAAACAGGGTGAAGACACTATGCAGGGCCCTAATGACTGTGTGGGAGGTCATATCAGGGCATGGAATGACAAAAGGGAATTGGGAGAACTCGTCAATGATGTTGAGGAAATAAATGTTCTTATTAGTGGAGGGGAGTGGCCCTTTGAATTCGATTGCAAGGCGTTCAAAGGGACTAAAAGCCTTGACCAGGTGGGCCCTGTCTGGTCTATAGAAGTGCGGTTTTCACTCTGCACAGATCGGGCAGTCCCTGGTGAACGCTTTTACCTCCTCGTTGGAGAAAGGCAGGTTTTGGGCTCTGATGTAGTGGGCGAGCCGGGTGACCCCTGGATGGCAGAGGTCAACGTGGATGGCTTTCAGACGGCTGATCTGCGCGCTGGCGCATGTCCCGACGGATAGGGCATCCGAGGGTTCATTGAGCTTCCCCGGTCGATATTTAATATCGTAACTATAGGTGGAGAGTTCGATCCTCCACCGAAGGATTTTATCATTTTTAATTTTGCCCCTTTGCGAGTTGTCAAACATAAAGGCAACCGATCGTTGGTCGGTGATGAGGGTGAACCTCCTACCTGCGAGGTAGTGCCTCCAGTGATGAACAGCCTCCACGATGGCTTGTGCTTCCTTCTCGACTGAGGAGTGTCGGAGTTCTGAAGCGGATAGGGTACGGGAGAAAGATGCAACGGGCCTCCCTGCTTGATTTAAAGTGGCTGCTAGAGCTACCTCTGACGCGTCGCTCTCAACCTGAAAGGGAGTGGATTCATCCACCGCCCGCATGGCTGCTTTGGCGATGTCCTCCTTGATGCAGCTGAAGGCCTGGCGCGCCTCAGCAGACAGGGGAAATCGATATCGAAATCGTGTGGCCTTAAAGAGTGGGCGGGCTTTGTCCGCATATTGAGGGACCCACTGGGCGTAGTATGAAAAGAACCCCAAGCACCGTTTGAGGGCCTTGGGGCAATGAGGGAAGGGGAGTTCTAAGAACTCCCGCATGCGGTCCGGGTCTGGGCCCAGGACTCCATTCTCCACGACGTAGCCGAGGGTGGCCAGTCTGTTTGTGCGGAAAACGCATTTCTCCTAGTTATAAGTGAGATTTAATTTCTGTGCCGTTTGGAGAAAACGGTGGAGTTTGGCGTCGTGGTCATAGGCGCAGCTGGTAACATTGTCCAGATACGGAAACGTGGCCCGCAGCCCGTACTGGTCTACCATTCGGTCTGTTGCTCGTTGGAACACCGAAACCCCGTTAGTGACGCCGAAAGGAACCCGGAGGAAATGGAAGAGGCAGCCATCGGCCTCGAATGCCGTGTAGTGGCGGTTCTCCGGGCGGATTGGGAGCTGGTGGTATGCAGACTTCAGATCCACCATGGAAAATAGCCGATATTGAGCGATCTGATTAACCATGTCTGCAATTCTGGGGAGGGGATACGCGTCTAGGAGCGTAAAGCGATTTATGGTCTGGCAATTGTCGACGACCATGCAAAATTTTTCCCCGGTCTTGACGACAACCACCTGAGCTCTCCAGGGACTATTACTGGCCTCTATGATCCCCTCACTGAGCAGCCTTTGGACCTGCGATCGGATAATGACCCTATCCTGTAGGCTGTATCGCCTGCTGCGAGTAGTTACTGGCTTGCAATCTGCAGTGAGATTGGCGAAGAGAGGAGGGGGGGGGATTCCCAGCGTGGCTAGGCTGCAGATAGTGAGTGGGGGCAGGGGCCCACCGAAGCTGAGGGTGAGGCCCTTGAGGTTGCACTGGAAATCCAGGCCTAATAAGAGTGGCGCGCAGAGGTCGGGCAGGACATAAAGTTTAAATTTCGAATAACTAGCGCCTCGAATTGTGAGCGTAGCAACGGTGCGTCCTTGGATTTGGACTGAGTGGGAGCCTGAAGCAAGGGCGATAGTTTGGCTCACCGGAAAAATAGAAAGCGAACAGCGTCTTAACAGCTCTGGATGTATAAAGTTCTTGGTGCTCCCGGAGTCAAAGAGGCATGGCCTGCTGTACCCGTTGATCTGGACCTCCGCCATCGAACTTCGTAGGTGCTTGGGGCGGGATTGATCTAGGGTGACCGCGTTGAGTTGCGGGCCGTGTGGTGAGTGCCCGGGGAAGTCGTATTCTTCAGATGAGCTTTCTGAGCATGCCGATGCAGATGGGGCCCGTGGATCGCACGTGGTGAACGGCAAGGAAGATGGCGGCCCCCATGAGTCGCACGTGGCCGGCCACATGGTGGGGGTTTGCCAGGATGGCGGCCCCCATGGATCGCACGTGGCGGGAGGGGGCGGAGTCAGGGCGTAGGCCACAGCGTTTCGGGCCCCGCGGGCCCGCTGGTGTTGGGAGCGATTTGTTCTCTCTACTGGGGAGTTAAAAACTGGGGCCCTTTTCGCGAGGCACACTCTGGCATAGTGGCCTTTCATCCCGCAGCTGCTGCAGGTCGCGGATCGGGCTGGGCAGTGCTGCCGCGGGTGCTGGCTTTGGCCACAGAAATGGCAGGCTGGGGCAGCTGAGTAGCTGGCTGGAGCAGCTGAGTAGTTGGCTGGGGCAGCAGAATAACTGGCTTTGGCAGCGCGGTAGCCGGGGGGGGCCGTGCGGCACAGGCCTGGGGGGATTGTTGGTCGGGGGCCCATGATGAGGTCGCGGGGTCCGCGGGAAACGAGGTGAGGCTGCGGAAAGAGACTTCCATTGTGGTAGCAGCCTCCACAGTAGTGTCTAAGTCCTGGGCCCCCTTTTCTAGCAGTCTTTGGCGCACATAGTTAGAGCTAAGGCCCGCTACGAAAACGTCCCGAACAGCAAGTGCAACTGCACTTACAATATAGACACATATATATACAGATTATAATCCCGTGTGAATCACTTTCACCACAAGGCTTACTTTAACATTGCAATGAAGTTACTGTGAAAAGTCCCTATTCGCTATATTCCGGCGCCTGTTCAGGTACACAGAGTGAGAATTCAGAATGTCCAAATTACCTAACATCACGTCTTTCGGGACTTGTGGGAGGAAACCGAAGTACCCGGAGGAACCCCCGCAGACACAGGGAGAATACTGTCACAGACAGTGACCCAAGCCGGGAATCGAACCTGGGACCCTGGCGCTGGGACACAACAGTGCTAATCACTGTGCTACCATGCAGTCTGGAAAGAGAAAGTGGTGGAAACTGTAGCCATATGGCAAGGCTTCATTAAGGAGGAAAATATGATTACCAATCAGGCACATTTGTCACAACATTGATGTCAATGTAACCTTCCATAATATCCTCATGGGTAGTAAGAGTCTTGTTCAGAAGACATTCTGGAGGAAGATGCAGAGAGTGGCAGTGATAACTGATCTACCAACAAAGTCGACAGGATCAGGAGTGGGAGGAATAAAAGGAATGGGAAGGAGATTTTTTAAATTATCCACCAGTTGGTATGCTGGATTGGAGCTAGGTCAGCAAGAGAGTAGAATAATGCATTTAAAATTACTACTTGTAGAGAGGCAGTGATAAATACCTCAATGGACTCTTCTGAGGAAGTCTCAAGAGAGACATCAAGATTATCTATGAGGAAATCAACCCTGAAACAGGAGGAGAAATAAAGGTCAACGAAGGGTTGTTGCATTGATTTGGGGAAGATTAGCAGAAAAAGGGAGAAATTATCACCGAAGATGGGTCTTGGAGGAGTAATGAGAAAAGAAGGAAAAAAGGGGATATAGAAGTGATGGCATGGGTTTGTAGAGGCAGCCAAAACGTGGAAGCAAAAGGACACAGAAAAATGCAACATAGGCATACTTGCACAGAACAATTCAGATAGGATAGATACTGTATATTCAGATAGATAGATAGATAGGGCAGCATGGTAGCATTGTGGTTAGCACAATCGCTTCACAGCTCCAGGGTCCAGGTTCGATTCCGGCTTGGGTCACTGTCTGTGCGGAGTCTGCACATCCTCCCCGTGTGTGCGTGGGTTTCCTCCGGGTGCTCCGGTTTCCTCCCGCAGTCCAAAGATGTGTGGGATAGGTGGATTGGCCATGCTAAATTGTCCTTAGTGTCCAAAATTGCCCTTAGTGTTGGGTGGGGTTACTGGGTAATGGGGATAGGGTGGAGGTGTGGGCTTGGGTAGGGTGCTCTTTCCAAGAGCCAGTGCAGACTCGATGGGCCGAATGGCCTCCTTCTGCACTGTAAATTCTATATGTCCGAGTAATAAAAAGGAAATTGAGGTAGGTATGAGATAGGTAGGAGCGCACGGTGGTGCAGTGGTTAGCACTGCTGCCTCTCACCGCTAAGGACCATGATTCGATCCCATCCCCGGGACACTATCCTTGTGGAGTTTGCACATTGTCTCCGTGTTTGCGTGGGTCTCACCCACACAACCCAAAGATGCGCAAAGTAGGTGAATTGACCATACTAAATTGCCCCTTAATTGGAAAAATAATTAATTGGGTACTCTAAATTTATTATTTTTAGAAGGTATGAGGTAGGTAGATATGTGAGTCGGGGAGGAATTATGTTGGGAGGTTAGGTGGGGGTCGGGGGAGGCGGGGGTTAGGTGATTGGAGCTAGTCAGGGCCCAGGAGCGAGTCAAGTCGAGTCAGTAAGAAGTCGGTTTGTGGGCTCAGGCCAAATCGGGTTGCGAGGAGTCGGACGGTGAGGGCTTGTCAGGTTGGATCAGGGGAGTGTTGGGGGTCATAGGGGAGTCAGGTGGTGGAAGGTAATGTGACTGGGGGAGGACAGGGGGCAGTCAGGAGGGTTCAGTTGAGGGGTCTGGGGTCTAGCCAGAGGCTAGTTGGAGGGGTCAGTGTGAGTTATTGGGGGCGTCAATTGTATAGTTACCCATTGTATAGGTATTGGACCAGGTCTTTCCCTGTCTAACACCAGGGCAAGTCAGAACTATCTGCTGCCTCCGACTTGAATGTAGTTGGGCACGTTCTCTGAGATTCCCAGGAACATAGGAATTTCCTATTGGAAGTTCAAACTTCCCAGACAATTACCATGGAGTCCTTGCGTTGGGACTTCCGAAGTGTACCTTAACGGGCCTATATAAAGGTTTAACAAAGATACCTTAAAACATGTGCAACTGAATAAAGATGCAGCAACTGGGTTTTACAGTGAAGTTCAGTGGAGTCCAATGGATTATTGTAGTCTTGATGACAGAGGAGTCCAAGAATTTGAAAGTCAAATGAGGGCAAAAGTTCACCAATGAAAACAAGAGCATGCATTATCAGAGGATGGGCAATGTGCCCAAGTAACTTCAATCTTGCAGCTTGAATTTGTAGTTAGGACTGAACCGCAACCCTTATTAGAGCTGTGGTGTTTAAAACAATCAGGGAGATTGTAGGTGAAAGAGCACAGGATTGTATGGATGGTAAAGGATAGGATTGCGTGGCAAAGAACACACTGTATATCTTTATTATGCATGATTGCTGGATATAGCCACAGTATATTCATTTTGTAATTCCTCACTGTAGTCAAAGTGCAAGCCATAAAAGTAACAACCTTAGATAAAAGCAGAGACTTGTTCATATCATATAGCAATGGGTCATACCACAAAGGTTCAAACGATTAAAAACTGTAAGATGTTCTTCCTGGCTTCAGCACTCATGTGAATGTTGATACATAGGTATTATTGTGTTGAAACTGATGTTAATTATAACTGAAAGCAGAAAGATTTGGAGAAATTATATTTACATAATGGATAACAGATTTGTTACAACCTAACAACATGAGTTCTAGGTCAAGAAACACATTTGAGCAATAATGGAGGAGGGTGGTTGATTCAAGAAGACGAGATATTATGCATTAATGCAACAAATTTTCTGTGGAGGTAGAGATTCATTATTATGATAAGATCACAGGAATTTTACATTTAATTCATGTTATACTAGTCGCAGGAATGAATGATTCAGAATTTTAAATAATTTAAAATATTGAATGTGATCTTTATTTTTGAATGATATGACGGATTTATTTTTACATGAAAACTTTTTGTGGAAAATGGAAATCCTGCTCATGTATTTCAGTTGTGGAAAATATGCAAAATTTGAGGTTCAACCAGAATCATTGAACTAGTTTTTAATTCTGTGCAAAATGTTTACTTTTCATAGAATCACAGAAATTACCGTGGTGTTACTGGGTTGCGGGGATAGGGTGGAGGCATGGGCTTGGGTGGGGTGCTCTTTCCGGGGGCTGGTGCAGATTTGATGGGCCGAATGGCCTCATTCTTCTTTCTATTAATGTGTTTCCTTCTTATTTGATGTACTCCATGTTTGAGATGTAAATATTAGTTGAGCTTATGATAACCAACACGTTGCACTAACTTCAACACAAACATCTCAAAGTACTTAAGAAGAATGTTATCAAACAAACTTAGCACCAAACTACATGAGGGGATTTTAGGCCAGATTACCAAAAGATTAGTCAAAAATGTAGCTTTTAAGGGATAAAGAGAGGTAGAGAGACAAAGTGATCTAGGAAGGATTCTCACAGCCTAGATCCTTGGTAGCTAAAGAAATGGCCAGGAATGGTGGAGCAATTAAATCGGGGATGCTCAAGAGGTTAGTGCTGGTGCAGCAGAAATCTTGGGATTTTGTCTGTCAGGTTGAGGGAGATCAGAGAGATAGGTAGAAGTCATGAAAGGATTGACAAATCATGAGAATTTCAAGGTGCTGATTAACTGTGAGTTAGTGTCGGCCAGCAAGTACAAGGGAGAAAGATGAGATAAACTTAGGACATGGCAACAGAATTTTGAATAACCTCAAACTTTTTGGATGGTAGAAATAAGGGGGTTTGCTGTAAGTACCTTGGAATAGTCAAGTCTGGTGGTAACAAAGGCATGGATCAGGGTTTTAGCAGCAGATAAGCTGAGGCAAGGGCAGAATCAGGTAATCGTAATCTTTCTTATTGTCACAAATAGGCTTACATTAACATGAAGTTACTGTGAAAAACAGTGAAAAACAGGTGATAACACATAAGTGAGAATAAGCAGTTTTAGCGATGGTGGAGATGTGTGGTAAAAAGTTCAACTCAGGATTGAATATTGAAAAGTTGTGAACAGTCTGATATAGACTCAGAAAGTTATCAAGGAGTGGGATCGAAGACAAGAGCTTCTGCCGTCCAAACATTTAGTTGGAGGAAATTTCTGTTCATCCAGCACTGGATGTCAGAAAACAATCTAATGGTTCAGAGACAGTGGAGGGAGGTGGAGATGGGCTAATGCAGGATGTCACTAGTGAACATGTGGAAACTGATTCTGTGCTTTCGAATGAAATCATCAAGGGCAGTATATTGTTGAGATATTGAAGGGGACCAAAGATAAATCCTTGGGGGACGCCTGAAGTAATGATGTAGGAGCAGGAAGACAAGCTATTGCTGGGAATTCTCTGGTTGTGACTGGATAGATAAGAATGGAACGAGGCGAGTGAAGTCCCACTCGGTTGAACATCGCTGGAGAGGCATTGGAGTAGAATATCATAGTCAACCATGTCAAAGGCTGTAGACAGGTAGAAGAGGTAGTTTACATTTGTTACAGTCAACTCGAATGCCATTTCTAACTTTGGTAAGTCATTCCAGCATAATAGCTGCAGAAGAAACCTGATTGGAGGGATGCAAACATGAAGTTCAGGAAAGATAGGCATAGATTTGGGAGGCAACACCAAGGTAAAGGTTTTTGGAGAAAAAAAATATGAAAAGAACAAAGAAGTTTCAGTTCGATGACACTGTAAAAGTAAGTTTACTTCACATGGAAAGAGTTAGGGAAATGTTAGTTTTGAGATGTTTGTTCTAACCCCCTGGGTTATGAAGATATTAAAGTTTTCAGAGTAAATTCAAGCAACATGAAACCTGTGACTACGCTGCTGACCTCCGCTCTTTTATGGCTCTTGCTCTTTATAGAGATAGAAAAAAATGTGAAAGGGCAAAAATCCTTAGCACAGACACATAGATAAATTTTGGAAAATGCTAATTTCAGAGAGCTGCAGCTTTAACAAAAGGTTGCATTCAAATACTTTTACTGGTTTCCAAGCCCTTAATAATGCTTGTCTTTTGATGATCATTTTATGGCACAAAGGGCTGCATGTTTACACAACTAGTTTTATCACTGCTGCTCTTGAACACTCGAATACAATGACAAATCAAAGAGCTTTGCCATTCAGCATTATTGTATTCAGCCATAAGCTTAGCTATACTTAATACCAGATTTTAGTTCTATTCATTTGTTATTGTCACTCACTGTTTTGAGCGTGCTTCACTTGCTGTAGTCATCATTCCATTCTATATATGTCAGCAAAACAAACTCATTGCATGTATTTACTAAATGCATAAGAACTTTGCAGACAGCTATTGAATAACACAAGTTAATTAGTTACACCATTCAAATAATAATTTATGAATAAATGTCCTATTGCAACAGATCAGTGCTACTACACCTTGATGCGTGCGATAGTGCGATTAATTTCAGCAAATATTTAATGCCCTTCAACATGTGGTGAATTGTAGAAACAAACATGATATTTTATTACATTACGATTTATCAGTGGAGAAAATGGACTTTTCCGTTGCAACCATCGCTTTTACTTTAACCATCAATTTAAAAAACATACATTTGATGCGGTGATCTTGAGTAATGATTTTCTTTCCATCCCTCTTTTGGACTAATCAAATTCAATAGTGAGAGCAGTGCCAACAATCCGCTAGTGTTTTCTATTGCACCTGAAAACAGTATCAAGTTATCCCAAGTCAGGAATAACATTAACCAGCTGCATTCAGGGCTCCACTGATTGCCCAGATAATGCATTTCAGTGAATCTCAAAAATGGCACCAGTCTTTTTTCTTGGACTCATGGTACATCTGAGCAAGAACTGCTAAAGTCATCCATTATTTTCAAAATTTGGCCAGTTTGGTGCTGTGCACCCATGGGACTGGGTTGGGTTGTCTTGCACTTTGTCTGAAGGAGGAGGCCTTCATCCCATCTGTTTGGGTTGGATTCAAAATGAGTTCCAGGAATTTGACAAACGTACAGTGCCGAGCAGTGAGGTAATGCACTCTGGGCACTCTGTAAGATTTGTTAGTCTAATGTTGGCATGAAATTAAAAACTGCAACAAAATCTGTAGTGTGCATAACCTCAGTATCCAATCTGTTTTAGAAAAGCCATGTAATATATATTGTGGAAAAAGCTGCTGCAGGAGCAACAGGGAGTAATGAGGCAGGATTTAAGATACTAGCAACATGTCGTTTTCCCAGTGCATTGGGAAATACTTTGACAAGTTGATTAACCATCATATGCATCACACAGGATTCCTCTGACATTTAGGGTATTTGGACATTAGACATTATCTTTTAAATAGAGGTGAAATATTGCTGTTGCATCTGCAGGATCCCTCAACCAAAATAATTATATCTGTGTCACTTGTCTAAGCAATAAAATGAAAACCTTGATGACGAACATGAGTACAGTCAATGACCCCCTACACTTGGTCAAATTCCGCTATGGTCACAAAGCCAACTGCCCTCTCAACTGTGACATTATACAAATGTACAGCATGTGAAAAGTTAATGTTTTGTTAAGCCGAGCCACCAGAGTGAGCTAAGGGACAGTACTATAAATTGCACTGGCTCTTGGGCTCGGGGAGGAGATTAGATTTGGAGCTGAAGAAGACAAAATTCATAGTGTATTGCAGAGCTAGTTAAGATATAATAGTTATAGTTAGTAGATAAAGATAGTGTTAGTGAGTGTATTTTAATTCTTACATGTATGTTTGCTGTTCAGAACAAATGTCAAACTCAAATTTAGATATAGATATAGAGAAATACAGCACAGAACAGGCCCTTCGGCCCACGATGTTGCGCCGAACTTTTGTCCTAGGTTAATCATAGAATTTTGGACAATTTTTCATGGCCAATCCACCCAACCTGCACATCTTTGGACTGTGGGAGGAAACCGGAGTACCCGGAGGAAACCCACGCAGTCACGGGGAGGATGTGCAGACTCCACACAGACAGTGACCCAAGTCGAAATCGAACTTGGGACCCTGGAGCTGTGAAGCAATTGTGCTATCCACAATGCTACCGTGCTGCCCTTAAGAAGTTAACCTACACTCCCTTATTCTTATTAGTAGTGTTAACAAAATTAGTTTAGTTCTTCTATAGAGTTTTGTGTGTATTTGTGATCACTACACCTTCCATCCTGGAAACCCCTCATAAAGATCACCACATCAACCTGACTGGCTGATTGGATGTGAACATGATATATGGGCCAGCCTGATGGCATCCATGACTTTATGCAGCAATGGACTGATGACTGAGAGGTGGCATATCGATTTCTAGATGATGCCTGGAATGAACCACAGGTAAAAAGGTTGTGGGTCAATGGCAGTTTTGATGCTGCAGGCATTGGATGTCCACTCCTTCTCATTGGCATCAGATCCTGCTCCAGCATAGCACACACCTCTGATACAACATTCCTGGAGAGACATAGACTGGGATTTTCTAGCCCCGTTGTGGTGGGACCTGCAGTGGGATATTTGGTGACCCAGCCAAAAGTCCATTGACTTTTGGTGGGACCGGACGATCCTGGCAATAGGTAGGGCTGTAAAATCCTTCACAGGTGTTCCATTTGGCTGCATCCTGATCCCATAATCAGATAAGGATTACACTGCAATGAGCCGCTCAATAACTTTTTCTGGTTTCCAATGGCTGCTGTGGGCAACTGAGAAATACCTTTCCCTGAACAGCACTTCACTTTGTCCATACCATCTCGAGTGCTATTTCTTGAAGACACAGCCTGCAGCCAGCTTCACAGTATGGCAGCCGGTTCCCTACAAAACTCAAATGCTGCTCAGATCTTGTTTCCTTTGAATAGTCGGAATTCTGAGTCTCAGTGCGCCATTGTTCAAATCAGAAAAAGGAAAATAGCCGAAAATTGCTGTCTGTTTACCTTAATTATCTGCCTACCACCTTGTCAGCCACTGATCTATCCTGACACCGCCATCTGGCAAGTCTGGTCAGTGGCAGGAACATGTCAGGGAGCCAGCACCGAGTGGGTCCACAAGATTTTACAAACTCTCCACCTCCATTCCGGCCACCTTGCCACTGCACCACCCCTGAATGGCATGATTAGCTGTCCGATCCCTGGCGGTGCCATCCTGGTATCTGGGCAATTTCGGCCTGGCACTGCCAGGGTGCCAAGGTGGCAGTTCCAAGATACCTGGATGTCGGGGGAGAGCCAGGATGCCACCCTGCCCTGTCCTATCCTCCAGAGGGAGGGTCTTCAATGGACTGGGAGACCCTCCACATACCATTACACCTTGTCCAAGTTTGTGTGGACCAGTACCAAATGGCGAGGCCTTCCAGGCACATCAATTGAGTCGCGGGCGCCAGGTGAATCCAGCAAACGTATATTTAAACATATGGCTCATTTAAATATGCTGATCTGGACCACTCCCTGTGAGTGTGAGATCTAGACTGTGACATTGCATGAGATTCTGTTGAATCTCGTGAGACGTTTTGAGCGTGCAAATCCTGCGAGAGGCCTCTCGGAAGAGTTAATGGCCTTACCCCGACACCAAATAGGGCACAGCGAGGCCGCTGAATCATGCCCTATATGTATGAAGGGTTAGGTACGTTTTGGCGCGGCCATTTGGGCGCGGCCATTGTGGCGTGGCCGTTTTGGCGCCAGCCGTTTTGGCGCCGGCTGTTTTGGCGCCGGACGTTTTGGCGCCAAAATAACATTTCTTTATTTGTGAATTAGCCTCAGGTGAGTTGGCTGCTGGTGCGGGTGCGTTGAGTTGGGTGCTGGTGCGTTCTATCACCATCTTTTTATATATTTTTTAACTAAACCAATTTGCATACCCATATGATGGCTGAGGCAGTATCAACGAAACGTGGTAAAGAAAAATTTGTTCATAACGGATTCCTTTACGTCTTTGACAAAACAAGCAAAGGTGACAGCGAAGTGAAATTTTGGCGTTGTGAGCAAAAAAACCGGTGCAAAGCACGTCTCCATACTAAAGCTGCAAACGTGGTGAGGCAGCTGAACGGCCATTCGCATGATGCTTCTGCTGCACAAGTAGAGGTTGCACTCGTGAAAACTAAAAGAAAAAAGAGAGCACAGGAAACCCTTAAGGCACCGACTGTAGTTGTTAATGAATGTTTGACAGACATATCCCAAGCTAGTCTACCAGCCATTCCTAATATATCTGCTTTGAGGAGAATGATAAGCAGAAAGCGTAATTATGTATTGAACCAATCCAAGTGATTTACAACAATTGATTGTGCCAGAATGCTACAGGATATATGTCCCTCAACCAGGAGTGGAAGAAAATTTTTTACTTTGTGATAGCGGACCAGGTCACGACCGGATATTAATCTTCGGAAGACAGAGCTGGCTACAGCACTTATTGACATCTGATATGTGGTTTGCAGATGGCACATTCAGTATTGCTCCCAGCCTCTTTTCTCAGATATATGTAATTATGGTAAAAAAACACAGAGGAGTTACTCCTACGGTTTATGCTCTTTTGCCCAACAAGCAACGCACCACATATGCGAGAATGTTCGCATTATTGAAAGAAATCGAACCCAACTTGAAACCCAGTTCAATCGTCTGTGATTATGAACAAGCTGCGCACAGTGCTATGAAAGACATATTCCCTGATGTTCAAATAAAAGGATGTTTTTTTCATTTAGCTCAAAATATGCAAAAACATCTAGCTAGTATGGGGTTCCGTAGTTTGTATAACACTGATCCAGATTTCGCGTTAAAAGCTAAAATGATTATTGCCATTGCCTTTGTACCTTTGAACAAAATCGATGAATATCTGGATGCTTTAGCGACCCAACTGCTGCAAGAACTTCAAGATTTACTCAACTGGTTTGAAGATACATATGTTGGTCGTCTGAACAGACGAGGAAATGGTAGACGAACACCTTTATTTCGCCCTGAGATTTGGAACCTTTATCAGAGAACATTAAACGGGGAAGACCGCACAAACAATAATGCGGAGGCAGCCCACCGTCGATTGAAATATGAACTTGGCATGCATCATCCCACCATATGGAAACTAATTGATGGCCTGCGTAAAGTACAGAAAGGTAGAGATGCATATTATGAAAGGTTACTAGCCGGCCATGAACCGCCACAAAAACTAAAAAAGTATAGAGATGCAGATAAAAGAATACATGAAACTGTTCTTAAATTTGAAAACATGGATGCTATCGAGTACTTGAGGAGCCTTGCTCATAATTACCAAATGAACTAAACTAAAGGTTTTTTAACTTTAGTTTTTAACTAAATGAACGAGGATCAGTCTGGCCCCCCCTCCCCCCACCCCCCTCACCCCCATTGAGCTGGATTGGCCCACTGGTCACTCCGGGGACAACCCACGCTGAATAAGCCACCAGAGATAACGGACAAATGAGAGGACCCTGAAGTGAACCAAGGAGAATCAGCAAGTTAGATGGGAAGGCAGCAGGATTTGTCTGCCAGGATACTGCGATGGAATTGGCAAGGAGCTCTGTGGACTTCAGCAGGGCAAAGTCAGCGTTTTTCTAGAATGGTGTGCATTTTGGTATGTTGTATCTGGCGAGGCTGAGAGTTATGCATAATACCAAAGACCATTTGTCAAGACGGTGGAGGAAGCAGAGGCTTTTAGTAAAGCTCAAGGACTTGGACTGAACTGAGGGAGTTTGAATGGGATTTTGCCAGTGGTTAGGACTGGTTTGTACAGGGACGTTGTAGGAAAGGAGGTTGCATCATGGTATTGTCGCTGGACTAGTAATCCAGAGACTCAGGGTAATGATCTGTGGACCCAGGATCAAATCCTCCCATGGCAGGTGATGGAATTTAAACTCAATGAAATATCTGGGGCTGAATTCTCTGCCCTGCCTAGCCTCATTTCTATTTCACCCCACCGACGGGATGCTCCGTTACGCCGGCTGGTCAATGGGGTTTCCATTGTGGAGCAGCCCCACACTGTCGGGAATCCCCTGGGCTGCCAGCGGAGAATCCAGCCCCTAGAATTAAAAGTCTAATGGTGACCATGAAACCATTGTCAATTGTCGTAAAACCCATCTGGTTCATTAATGTTCTTTAGGGAAGGAAATAGACCATCCTTACCTGGTCTGGCCTACATGTGACTCCAGACCTATTAAATTAGCTCTTAACTATCCCCTCAGGGCAATTAGAGATGGACAATAAATGCTGGCACAGCCTGCAACGTCCACCGGAATCAACAATGGGAAACCCAGCCCTGTTGACCCTGCAAAGTCCTCCTTTCTAACATCTGGGGACACCACTATCACCATTCTTGGGTATGTCTTGTCTCACCGGCAGGACAGATCCAGCAGAGGTAGTGGCACAGTGGTATACAGTCGGGAGGGACTTGCCCTGGGAGTCCTCAACATCAACTCTGGACCACATGAAGTCTCATGGCTTCAACTTGGTTAAACTTGGGCAAGGAAACCTGATGATTACTACGTACTGCCACCATCAGCTGATAAATCAGTACTCCTCCATGTTGAACACCACTTGGAGAAACACTGAGGGTGGCAAGGGTGCAGAATATGCTCTGGGTGGGGGATTCAATGTCCATCACCAAGAGTGGCTCAGTAGTTCCACCATAGACCGAGCTACCCATCCTAAAGGACATAGCTGCTAGACCGGGACTGCATAATAATAATAATCTTTATTAGTGTCACAAGTAGGATTACATTAACACTGCAACAAAGTTACTGTGAAAAGCCCCGGGCGCGATTCTCCGCAAATGCGGAGAGTCGTAAAGGCTGCCGTGAAACCGGCCGTGTTTCACGGCAGCCTCCACGCCCCCTCCCGGGACCCGATTCACCCCCCCGGTCGGGGCTAGCATCACGGGTGTACCTATACCTCATGGACGGCAACGGTTCAAAAAGGCAACTCACCACCACCTTCTGAAGGGCAACTCGGCATGGGCAATAAATGCTGGTCTAATCAGCAACGCCCACATCCCATAAATGAATAAAAAAAAGCTGTGTTTTTCTCTTATTTCTCCCTTTTCCCCTTCTCCCTTTTTCTTTTTTGTACAGCATTGTTGTTGAAATTGGTGCGTTGTGTTTGGGTTTTTTTCTTTTTCGTGTTTTTTTACTTTTTGGTTGGCGTCAGTGGTTCAGAGGGAGTATTTCGCTTCGGAGCGGGGGAAGGGTGTTGCGTAGGTTCAGGGTTGAAGGTGGGGGTGGGTGAGTTTCAGCTCCTTGATGCGCTGGTTTGGGTTTTGATTTCTTTGTTTATTTGTTTATTTTTGTGATGTGGGCTCTAGCGTGGAAATCTACCTCGCTAGCAGTTGAGGTTGGCTAATGCATGGGAGCGAGATGGGGGAGAGCTGCGGCTTGCTGGACCTGTTTATGCAGATTTCGATGAGCCTAGAATGTGTGAATGGAACAAGGGGAGGGGTGAAAATTTGTACAGACTGTAATTCTGTGAGTTGGGGAATGTGTTCCCCGGATTATTTATGCTTTTGTACTTTTCGAATAAGTTTGGAATAAAATTTTTTTTTTTTTTAAAAGTAAATGAAGGGGGAAGGGGCAGTGTTAAGAGGTGTTGATTCAAGAGGAAGTTGCTGGAGGATTTCTGGGATAGGGAGGGGGTGGGGGTGGAGTGCTGATGATGACTGGGGGTTGCCATCTCGGGTGTGGGGCTGGCTGACATCTTGGGTGGGCTCTGGTTTCAGGAATATGGACGTGGAGGGGAGAATCCCTCATGGTAGAAATGGCTAACTTGAAGGAGGGGAGGGGTGAGAGACCGCCAATTCGATTGGATATGTGGGAATTGCGGGTTTGGGAGGGCCAGTGAAGTGAGGAAGAGTTTTCTCTCATTTGAAACGTTTGAGAGCTGATGTGGTGTTTTTGTAGGAGACCCACCTGCACGTGAGGGACCAGATTAGGCTCTGTAAGGGTTGGGTAAATCAGGGGTTTCACTCGGGCTTTGACAAGAGGACCTGGGGACGGGTGGTGATACTAATTAATAAAATAATTTGGTTTCAAATAGAGAAGGTAGTAGTGGACCAGAGCGGCAGGTACGTCATAGTTTAAGGGACGTTGGAAGGTAAGTAGGTGGTTTTAGCGAGTGTGCTATACCAGACATGGATACGTACCAATTGAGTTTGGGAGGAGATTTGAATTGCGTTCTGAATCTTAAATTGGATAGGTCTATGCTGAAGTCGTTGGCCCCTTCGGGTGTAGCAAAGGTACGGGCGACTTTCACGAAGGAGATGGGTGGAGATGATTTGTAATGGTTTTTGCATCCTGGAGGCAGGGAATTCTCCTTTTTCTCTCCGGTGCATAACGTGCATTTGCATATCGACTTTCTCGTGATGAGGATGTCTCTGCTGCCAGGGGTGAGAAACATGTACTGCACTAGTGATTTTGGATCATGCTCCACATCTAGTAGATGTGGTTTCAGAGGTGGGGTTGGCATGGAATTTGAATGTGAGGCTGTTGGCGGATTTGAGATTTTGTGCGTAGATGGCCAGGATGATTGAAGAATATGTGGGATTTAATAAAAATGGGAAGGTGTTGCCCTCAGTACAGTGGGAGGCTCTGAAAGCGGTGGTGAGAGAGGAGATAATTTTGCAAAAGGTGCAGCTGGAAAGTAAGGAGAGAAAAGAGTGCCAATGGTTGGTGGATGAGTTTCTGGATGTAGATGGTAATTTAAGTGACCCTACTCCAGAACTGCTGGTTAGTAGAAAGTTGCAGATGCAGTTTGATCTATTATCTACTGATAAGGAGGTACGCCAGTTGCGTCAGTCTAGAGGGGTAATGTATGAATATGGGGAGAAGGCCAGTCGTCTTTTGGCCGGTTAGTTGAGGAGGAAGGCGGCCTCCCGAGAGATTATTCAGATTTGGGTGGTGGACTAGTGTCAACGCCGGATAAAGTTAACGGGCCATTTGAGGCGTTTTACAAGAACCTATACAGGTCGGCGCCGCCTGGGGAGGGGTTGGATATGGTGGAGTTTCAGGAGGGGTTGGAGTGTGCAAAGGTGGAGGAGGAGGATTAGAATGGGTTAGAGGTGTCGTAGGGGGTGGAGGAGGTCCGGACAGCTATTGGGCAAATGCAGACTGGTAAGGCACCAGGGCCAGATAGGTTCCCTGTGGAATTTTATAAAAAGTTTGCAGGTCGACTGGTGCCGTTATTGGTGGAGATGTTTGAGGATTCGGTCGCGCAAGGTTCACTTCTGGAGACAATATGCAAGCGCCCATCTCACTTCTGTTAAAGAAGGATAAGGACTTGGTGGAGTGTGGGTCGTACTGCCCGATTTCCTTATTAAATGTGGGTGCTAAGATTTTGGCCAATTTTTTAGTGCTGAGTTTCTCTCTCATGGAGGCTCATGAGATTTATGAAGGGTCGACCTTTGTCTTAGAATGGGAGATGGCTTTTAAACGTGGTATTGTCCCCGGCGGAAGGGAGTGAACAGAAGGTTATTGTGACTTTGGATGCCGAGAAGGTTTTTGATAGGGTAGAATGGGGGTATTTGTTTGCGGGTGTTGGAAAGGTTTGGGATAGGACCTAAATTCATATTGTGGGTTCAGTTGTTATATAAGGGGTGCGATTCTCTGAGCCCCGCGCCGGGCCACTGGTCACTGCCGGGGGGAACACTGCGCAAAGAATCGTGGGGCGGGGAAAAGCACTCCTTCACCGGGGGGAGGCCTCCGATGGGGTCTGGCCTGCGATTGAGGCTCACCGATTGGTGGGCCGGCCTCTCCCTCCCCTCCCTGTCCCCGCCCCAGAACCCCCGCGCCATGTTGCGTCAGGGCCGGAGCATTCTGTGAGTCTACCGCACATGCGTTGGTTGGCGCTTCGCCACAGCGCATGCGTGGTTTGGTGCCACCCTCAGTCCGCGCCAGGATGTAAGGCTGGAGCGGTATGAACTGCTCCAGCGCCGTGCTGGCCCCCCCAATTGCTACTGCCCGCGCAGGCTTCACGCCATCGTGAAATGCGACAGCGTTTACGACGCACAGACAGTTAGTCCCGCGATCGGTGAATCGCGCCCAGATTGTCCTTTTGCGTGCATGATGTTCTGTATGTGACAGATCCAATTCCCACAATGGGAATATCATGGTGCTGGGGAATATTTAACGAACCTGGCGGTGGTCTCTACACCACGGAGAGAATTTCAGCAGCACTTTATTAGTTTTTAAAATAAATTTGAAGTACCCAATTCTTTGTTTTCTAATTAAGGGGCAATTTAGCATCGCTAATCCACCTACCCTGCACATCTTTGGGTTGTGGGAGTGAGACCCATGCAGACACAGGGAGAATGTGCAAACTCCGCACGAACAGTGTCCTGGGGCCGGGATCAAACCTGGACCCTTGGTGCAATGAGGTAGGTGCTAACCACTGCGCCACCGTGCCACCCTTTGATATACACTTTAAATTGGGGACGATATCAAAGCTGGTGCCAATTTGTGCGAATCAATTGTTTGAGGCAGCAAGATTGGATGCCAAGTTTAGGGGATGGGAGGAGAAGAGGATGGAAGGGATGAGGGATTTGATTTTAGCGGGGCGATTTGCAAGCTTGGAGGGGTTGTTGGAGAAATATAGGCTTTTGCAGGTGAATACATTTTGGTATCTTCAGGTTTGCAATTTTGCGAGAAAGATCTTTCCGACATTCCCTGTGGTGCCGCCGTCCTCGTTGTTGGAGAGGGTTTTGTCGCTGGCAGTGATGGAGGAGGGAAGCACGTCAGGGATTTATGGTAGGATTATGGTGGAAGATGCAGTGTCGGTGGAGGGGGTAAGGTTAAGTGGGAGGAGGAGTTGGGTTTGGAGCTGGAGGATGGGGTGTGGTGTGAGGTTCTGCGTAGGATGAATGCAATGTCTTCATGTGCAAAGTTAGGGTTGATACAGTTGAAGATAGTGCATAGGGCCTATTTGACGAAATCCAGGATGAGCAGGTTGTTTATGGGTGTGGAGGATGAGTAATGTGGGAGGATCCTGGCTAATCATGTGCACATGTTCTGGTCACGTCCTAAGCTCACGGGGTTCTGGGTTTCCTTCTTTAGTACCATGTCGGCGATTCAACAAATTGAACTGAAGCCCTGACTCTTAGGGGCCATATTTTGAGTGTCGGACCTGCTGGAGTTGCAGACGAGAGCGGGGGCTGATGTTCTGGCCTACGTCTCACTGATTGTTCAAAGGTGAGTGCTGCTGGGGTGGAGGTCAGCTTCTCCACCTAGTGCCTCAGTATGGCTGGGGAATCTTATGGAGTTTTTATACCTCAAGAAAGTTAAGTATACCGTGAGGGGGGCAATCGAGTGGTCGTACTGGAGATAGCAGACATTTATTCTGTAATTTAAAGAGCTGGTCACCGTTAGTTGTTAGGATGGGGGCGGGGAGGGAGGAAGCAGTTGAATAAAAATATTTTTAAAAATCATCCCTTTTGAAATTATTGAGGAGAAGAAGGTCACATGACTCGAGTGACTATTTCAAAATCTCTATATTCCTTTGAGAATAACAGGGAACTGGCGAATGCCAAGAAGCCGAACTCCAGGCTGATCATCAGCCTGTCTCTGCTGGAAGATTTTCTACCATCACCTGTAGGACTGACCAAGTCTCTGTGTACCACCTTGTCATATCAGCTCCAATTGGTGCTTCTGGTCTTCAGCCAGCAGAACCCGAGATCCGATGTGAAATAACTCTTCATTAGACTCTGACTCTGGATTCTAATAATCACGTGAACTAACATTCCCTTCTGGGGTTCTTGTACTGTTACTATCCATATTGTAAAACTTTTTTTCATTCCCCCCCTTACTGTGTATGTGTGTGTGTATGTAGTGGAGTGGGACATTGCGAACACTCCTCCCTCAGGTTTTGCATGTCAATAAACTAACCTTCTGAGTTCATCATAACGTAAGTTTTCTGCATGTTATCAATAAATTGGATCACATAAACTGGAGGTTTAGGAAAACACACCACAGCATAATTTTAAAATAATTCAAAACACTATCTGCTTATGGACAGTTCGTGAGAGGAAAGAAGTTCAGTCTGCCTGACTCTTGTCCGTGCCACCGACCTAAGGCTCTGTTAAAAGGTGTGCCTCATTTAATGAACCATATTCTATTTTGTAGGTTCAGTTCCAATTAAAAGAGCATCAACAATGCAACCTCGGTACCGACGGAGGGGAAGGAAACAGAGGTGGTTGTGGCATAGGACGCCGAGAAAGCATCTGACCGAGTAGAATGGAGTACGTGATTGCAGTTCCAGAGCGGTTTGGAATTGGACCCAGATTTGTGGACTGGGTAAAGCTATTATATAAGGAGCCGAGGGCCAGTGTCCGCACAAATAACATCAGCTCAGAATACTTCCCTCTCCACCGTGGGACTAGGCAGCAATGTCCTATGTCCCCACTGCTGTTTGCACTCGCGATTGAGCCATTGGCTCATCATATTAAGAGGTTAGGGGGTATGGAAAGGGATAGTGCAGGGGGGATAGACCTTAGGGTGTCCTTATATGCCGATGACTTGCTATTATACGTGTCGGAACCAAGTGTGTCAATATGAAAATCGCTTATTGTCACGAGTAGGCTTCAAATGAAGTTACTGTGAAAAGCCCCTCGTCACCACATTCCAGCGCCTGTTCAGGGAGGCTGTCACGGGAATCGAACCATGCTGCTGGCCTGCTTTCAAAGCCAGTGACTTAGCCCTGTGCTAAACAGCCCCTAATAGGGGGAATACTGGAGCTCCTTTGGGTATTTGGGTCTTTCTCAGGGTACAAATTAAATCTAGACAAGAGTGAATATTTTGTGGTAAGGTGGGATGGTCTCCCTCTGTCACTGACGGGTGGGGTACAGGCGGTTAAAATAAAAATGCTGCTGCCATTCTTGTTTATTTTCCCGTACCGGCCTCCCCAAACAGGCGCCGGAATGTGGCGATTAGGGGCTTTCCATAGTAACTTCATTGAAGCCTACTTGTGACAATAAGCGATCATTATTATTATTATTGTTATTATTATTATTATTTTTCAATGCCAAAGGCATTTTTTAGAGAGATTGACGGGACGATTACCTCATTCATATGGGGAGGGAAGGTGGCCAGAATTAAAAAGGTGATACTACAGAGAGGAAGGCAGGCAGGGGGTTTGGGTCTTCCGAACCTAATGTATTATTACTGGGCGGCAAATGTAGAGAAGGTACGGAGCTGAGTCAGAGGAGTTGACTCCCAATGCGTCAGAATGGAGGAGAGTTTGGGTAGGGGGTCGGGATTGAAGGCGCTAGCGACACCGCCGCTCCCGACGGCCTCGGGGAGATACTCAGGGAGTCCGGTAGTAATAGCTTCGTTGAGAATTTGGAGGCAGTTTCGACAGCACTTCGGGTTTGGGACAGGGTCAAGGGAAATGCCGATTCGGGGGAACCATAAATTTGAGCCAGGGAAGTGGGATGGAAATTTTCGGAGATAGAAGGAGAAAGGAATTAGGACACTAAAAGATTTGTTTCGTGGGTGTCGTTTTGTGGGATTGAAGGAGCTGGGAGTGAAGTACGGGCTGGAGCAGGGGGAAATATTTAGATACAAGCAGGTTCGTGACTTTGCCAGAAAGGAGATACAGAGCTTCCCAGTAGTGCCGGCTTCCACATTGCTGGAGGAGGTGTTGACGACAAGGGGACTGGAGAAGGGGGTAGTGATGTGTTATCTGAGTTGGCCGAACATCGACTGCAACTGGATGCAGTGAAACTAGAAACAGGCTTCTGACACAGGAGATGGTCCAACGCTGTTTTATTGAACTGGCTGATTGCTATACATAATCTGCTGTGGGTTGACACTCTATTAACCTAACTGATAACCTCCTACTGGCTTGACCAGACTAGCTCTCTACCACATGGTGATGATGTTCGCTGACTTGTGCACTCTAACTATCTCCCTGGCTGTGTCCTGTGAGAGAGGGAGAGTCTTAATGCCCTGTGGGCTTTATAGTGGTGGTGTCCTGTCTGGTAATTGGTTGTTCTGTGTCATGTGTGTTCATTGGTTATCCTGTGTGTCAATCACGGCCTGTCTGCATCTCATGATATACATGAGTGGATATTATGATATCTCCCCTTTTTAAAATAAATTTTGGAATGTGGCTGTATATACATGCATGACTATGTAAAAGTGGTGAATGAATAAACATATGTACATGGAAGGTGTCTACCATGCAGATACAGGGCAAACTGAACAAAATTTACAAGATTTAAGTCTACAGATTCAATCTTGTGGCGGGCGACAAATTCTTGTCGATCGCCTCAGAGGTGGAGGGGGGAACACCAGCACCTGGACAGGCGGGATGGCTGCCATTTCGGTGGCCTCGTGGACAGGTAGGATCGCTGCCCGATTGGTGGCTTTGTGGTGCAAGATGTCCGGAGGAGGCATGATGATACGTTGAGAAGTGCAGTCAGGTGGTGGGCAGGGAACTTTGCGCAGCGCCCTCCTGTTGCGCCGTAGAATGGAGCCATTAGCCATTTGAACAACGAAAGATCTGGGGGAAGCCTGTCTGACGACAACAGTTGGGGCTGACCAACCTCCCTCAGGCAACTGGACGCGAACAACATCTTCTGGAGCCAGCGCAGGCAGATCCGTGGCATGAGCATCATACGTGATCTTCTGCTGGTCCCTGGATTGCTGCACATTTTGCAGCGCCATGAGGTGGTCACGGTCTGGAACATGGATGGCTGGAACAGTCGTCCTCAGGTTGCGGTTCATGAGCAAATGTGCCGGAGACAAACTTGTCGACAGAGGGGTTTCCCTATATGCCAACAGCGCCAGGTTGAAATCCGAGGCTGAGTCTACAGCCTTGCACAGCAACTGTTTGACAATTTGGACCCCTTTCTCGGCCTTCCCGTTTGATTGCGGGTAATGGGGACTGGATGTGATAGGACTGAAGTGGTAGAATCGTGCAAAGTCGGACCACTCTTAGTTGTAGAAACATGGACCATTGTCACTCATTACTGTGAGTGGTATTCCGTGCCTGGCAAAAGTCTCTTTGCAGGCTTTGATGACTGACTTGGACGTGAGGACTGACAGTTTCACCACTTCCGGGTAGCTGGAGAAGTAGTCGACGAAGAGCACATAATCATGCCCATTTGCATGAAAGAGGTCTATCCCCACCTTGGAACACGGAGAGGTCACGATCTCGTGCTGTTGCAGCGTTTCCTTGGGCTGCACTGGTTGAAACTTCTGGCATATTGTGCAGTTGAGGACCGTGTTGGCAATGTCCTGGCTGATGCCAGGCCTGTAAACTGCCTGCCGAGCTCTGCGTCGACATTTCTCGACCCCAAGGTGACCCACATGGATCTGTCTGAGCACCATGGTTTGCATGCTTTTGGGAATGACGATTCCATCTAGTTTAAGAAGGATCCCCTCGACAACCGTTAGCTCGTCCTTAACATTGAAGAACTGGGGAAACTGCCCCTTTTGCCAGCTATGGGCGAGGTGCTGCATCACGCACTGCAGTAGAGGAATTTTGGCAGTTTCTTCGCGTATTTGGACAACTCGTTCATCAGTGCCTGGGAGGTTGCTGGCACACAACTGCACCTGTGCCTCAATGTGGCGAATTAAGTCGCCCTGTTCACACGGCGTGGTGATGGATCGGGATAGGGCATCCGCGACGATCAGCTCCTTACCCAGTGTGTAGATGAGTTCAAAGTCATATCGGCGGAGACGAAGAAGAATTTGCTGCAGCCGAGGTGTCATGTCATTTACATCCTTCTGGACCATGTGGACTAAAGGCCTGTGGTCTGTTTCCACCGTGAACTTTGGCAGGCCGTATACATAGTCATGAAACTTGACTATTCCTGTCAGGAGACCCAAGCACTCCTTTTCGATCTGGGCATACCGTTGTTTGGTTGGAGTCATGGCCCTCGAGGCATATGCCACTGGAGCCCAGGAAGAGGAGTTGTCTCGCTGGTGGACCACCGCCGCAATGCCGTCCTGGCTTGTGCCTCTGGATATCTTGGTATCCTTGGTTGTGTCAAAGAACGCCAGTACTGGGGCTGTGGTGAGCTTCGCCTTCAGCTCAAGCCACTCTGCTCGATGTGTGGGAAGCCACTGGAACACAGTCGACTTTTTTACGAGATGCCGGAGGGCCGTGGTGTGGGATGCCATATTGGGAATGAATTTCCCGAGAAAATTTACCATCCCAAGGAAACGGAGGATCACCTTTTGTCCTCTGGGGTCTTCATGGCATTGATTGCCAGCACCTTGTCAGCGTTATGTTGCACACCCTGCTGTGAAATGTGGTCACCCAGAAACTTGATAGCGGATCGACCAAATGAGCATTTGGCCCTGTTGAGCTGAATGCCGTTTTCATGAATCCTCTGGAAAACCTATTTCAGGCAAGTGATGTGATCCTTGGGCGACGTGGACCAGATGATCATGTCGTCCACATAGAATCGCACCCCCTCGATGCCCTCCATCATTTGCTCCATTATGCGATGAAATTCTTCGGAAGCTTAGACGATACCAAAAGGCATGGGGTTGCGGCAATTCCTGCCGAACGGAGTGTTAAACATGCACAGCTTCTGACTGGACTCGTCCAGCTATATCTGCCAGAACCCATGGGAGGCGTCCAGATTGGTAAAGAATTTGGCATGAGCCATCTCACATGTTAACTCTTCATGTTTCGGGATCGGGTAGTGCTCTCGCATTATGTTGCGATTCAGGTCTTTGGGATCAATGCAAATGCGGAGTTCACCAGAGGGCTTCTTGATACAGACCATGGAGCTGACCCAGTCTGTTGGTTCCGTGACCTTTGAGATGATGCCCTGGTCTTGGAGCTCTCATAACTGCATTTTCAGCTGATCCTTGAGAGGAGCCGGCACCCGGCGTGGATGACTTGGATGGCATTCGGTTTGAGCAATATCTTGTAGCGATATGGGAGTGTGCCCATCCCATCAAACACATTGTGGTATTGCGTGAGAATGTCATCTATCTCAGCCTGGAGATTCGCATTGGGTGAGGCAGTCGCTGGTGCCGAGGACATGGCATGGACACGCTGGACCAGATTTAGGAGTTTGCATGCGTGAGCACCGAGCAGGGATGCCTTGTCAGGCCGGACGATCTTGAATCGTAACGTCGCTTTGATTGCCTTGTGAAATATTCCTAGCTGACACGATCCACTTGCAGCTATGGCATTGCCATTGTAGTCAAGGAGCTGGCAGGCTGGTGAAAGAATGCTAGGTTGGTCTCGGATGCTGTCGAGGTTCGACTGTGATATGAGGTCTGCAGACGCTCCAGTGTCCAATTTAAATTGGATGCAAGACTGGTTGCCCATGATGACAGCACACCACTCCTCGTCAGGATCCACACTGAGGATTGAAAGGTGGTTTGCAAGTGCGGTGGAGGCCAGCTCGCGTGTGGTGATGATGCCCACCCGATATGGAGACTCGAGGCAGTCAGCATTGGGGTCAGTTGGGCTGTCGGGATCAGAATCCTGCATGCCTTGTTGTACGCAGCGGACACGTCTGCGCTGCAGCTGGGATCGCTGGCTGTTGCTCGGTGGAGCGGACCTGCAGAAGGCCGCGTAATGCCCAGGCTTTCCACACTGTAGACATCGCCTTCCTTTGGCTGGACATTGCCGCTTTAAATGGGCGGAGCCACAATTTGGACACGTCATGATGCTGACGTCAGCGCATTCTGTGCGCCATCGCACATGCGCAGTACGGTCGGCAGATGTTCGCACATGCGCATTAGGGTCTTTGGCCTCTTCGTCCACCTGGTCGTGGCACACATGCGTAGGGACCCGGGAAAAGTGCACGAAACGGCCACTCTCTTCGATGCTCAGGCCTTGCACTTTTGCGATGGTCTGCACCCTTTCTGCCTGTGGGAGGCCAGTTTTGCATTTTCTGCCGCCCTGATGCGGGAGTAATGATTTCTGGCATGCTCATAGACAACGCATGTTTCGATGGCGACGGAGAGGGTCAACTGTTTGATTTTGAGGAACTGCTCCCGCGGGGAGTCGGTCTGGACCCCGAAAACGATCTGATCCCGGATCATGGAATCAGCTGTCGAGTCATAATTACAGGACTGCGCTAGGATGCGGAGATGGGTCAAGAAGGACTGAAAAGGTTCATCCTTACCCTGAAGCCTCTGTTAGAAGATGTACCGTTCAAAGCTCTCATTCACCTCAATGTCGCAGTGGCTGTTGAATTTCAGCAGAACCGTCTTGAACTTCTTCTTGTCTTCGCTATCGGCAAACGTGAGCGAGTTATGGATGTGGATGGCGTGATCCCCCACAGTCGACAGGAACAGCGTGATCTTTCTGGCATCCGATGCTGCATCGAGGTCGGAGGCCTTAATATACAGGAGGAATTTCTGTTTGAAGACTTTCAAGGCGCCGAGGTTGCCGAAGATCCGCAGTTGCGGAGGAGGTTGGATCTTTTCCATGCAGCTGAATGGCTGCGTGCTGGTCATTGCAGATTCACTTGAGGTAGGTTTGTTAGAATTAAATGCTCCCTGGTACCATGATGTGTTATCTAAATTTGTCAAACATCGACTGCAACTGGATGCAGTGAAACTAGAAACAGGCTTCTGACACAGGAGATGGTCCAACGCTGCTTTATTGAACTTGCTGATTGCAAAACATAATCTGCTGTGGGTTGACACTTTATTAACCTAACTGATAACCTCCTACTGGCTTGACCAGACTAGCACTCTACCACATGATGTTCACTGGCTTGTGCACTCTAACTATCTCAGTAGCTGTGTCCTGTGAGAGAGGGAGAGTCTTAATGCCCTGTGGGCTTTATAGTGGTGGTGTCCTGTCTGGTGATTGGTTGTTCTGTGTTGTGTGTGTCATTGGTTATCCTGTGTGTCAATCACTGCCTGTCTGCATCTCATGATATACATGAGTGGATACTATGTCACGTAGTATCGGCGGTATACGGAGCTATTTTGGAGGAGAAGGCGGCACTGCTGGAAGGGATCAAGGCAAAATGGGAGGAAGAGTTGGGAGAGGGTATGGTTGAGAGGTTCTGATGTGAGGTGCTCCGGAGGGTGAACGCCTCCACCTCGTGTGCGAGGTTGGGGCCGGTACAGCTGAAGGTGGTGTATATAGCGCACCTTACAAGGGCGAGGATGAGCCAGCTCTTTGAGGGGGTAGAAGATGTATGTAAACGTTGAGATTGGGGTGGGGAGGGGGGGGGGCAAACCACATTCATATGTTTTGGTGCTGTCCAAAGCTGGAGGATTATTGGAAGGAGGCGTTTAGGGTGATCTCTAAAGTGGTGCACTTGAAACTGGACCCGGGCCCTCAGGAGGCCATATTTGGGGTGTCGGACCAGCCTGGGTTGGAAACAGAAGCAGAGGCAGATGTGGTAGCCTTTGCCTCGTTGATCGCCCGAAGGCAGATCCTGTTAGGATGGAGATCAACCTCTCCATCCTGTGCCCTGGCGTGGCGGGGGGCCCTGCTGGAGTTCTTGATGCTTGAAAAGGTCAAATTTGAACTGGGGGGGAAGGACGGAGGGGTTCGACAATTCATGGGCGTAATTCATTATGCACTTTAGAGAATTGGATCACATCGAACATTAGGGGGGTTGGGGGCTGGGAGGGTTGGGGTGAGAAGGACTGTATGTGTTAATGGTGACTATGGGTGATTCCTGATTCCTTTTTGTCATTTGTTTATGTTAACATGCGGGCCAATGTTTGGGGGTTTGGTGGGAGGTTGGGATCATTGTTATTGATATGGGGATTGACATTACATTCGTTACTGATTATTGTTGATTGTTGGGTGTAAATTTGGGAGAAAATGTGAAGAAGGAGGAGAATAAAAAAATATTTTTTAAAAAACAATGCAACCTAGGTGTGATACAAACTTTATCTTTGATCTGCCCAGGATGTCTTTAAAGCATGTTTGAATAGAACCACAAGTTTCCACCCACACATCTAAAACAGAAATCAACTGAGAATTGCTGTCACTGTGTTTAGCTATGATTTCCTAACATTGTTATGGACCCAAAATTGAAATATCAATCACTATGGCAATTTTCAATGTTACAGTCTGTTTTGTAGAAAATTTCAAACAACTCCAAACTTGTATAAATTTTGGCAGATGGTTTTAACGCAGTCTGTTAGAACTAATAACAAGATGTAGTCTGTAGTAAGCAGTAGATAATTTGTGTTGTGTGATAACAGAATAGTTTCAAAGTGTTCAGGTTATGTTTCACAACAAAAGAAATATGCAGGAAACCTTTTAGGAAAGGTAATTATTTTTTGTTTGTTTTAGTCAATGACCTGTGCAGTGACATCTCCAGTATTGTTATTTTGGGTCAGTCTGCGACTGATGATGGCATACACAAGACATTGATAACAGGTTTAAAAAAATTCCAGATGTGGAATTTGTGCAACAAAGAGGGAAGGAAATTAAAGGGTGAGTCAACCTATCTGCTCTTGCTTAACTCACATCCAAACTTCAGGAAACACTGGCTGTTGCTAAAGGGTAGGCTCTGTGTTTGATGATGTGAATGGGGAGACAAAGATACCTCAGAATTACATTTTGTCCTTAAACAAAAACAGGGAGGAGCATGCAAAGTTCCATTTGAATTGCAATTCTTTAGTTTAAATTTTGATCTAATTTATAACAAGAAGCCACTTCTCACTTGCAGGACTGCTTACAAAAAAAACTGTATTCATAATAGTTTTCTTATCCTTGATTTGTAACAATTCTGCCCAATATTTAATTCAAGTATGTAAGCAAAATGTTTATAGATAGCAAAATATATTCATTTTGATGGGTCTGTTTGCCCCCAGCATTCCCCCAGCATTTGAAAGAAAGCAACGTAATTCATCATAAATATATAGCGGGATTCTCCATCGGCGGGATTTTCCGCCCCGCCGGCAGTGCAACCGACAGCATGGGGTGGCCCACAATGGGAAATCCAATTGGCCAGCTGCAGGAACGGAAAATCCCACTGCGGGGGGGGGGGGGGGTGCCATGCCATGCCAGAAAACGGGGCTGGCAGGACGGAGAATCCATCTTTTAAAAATTAAAGTACAGTTCTTTACTATACCATTATACATAATCCAGATTTTAATCCACATGGGGCCACAATATTGCCACTCCCTCCATTTCTCTATAATATTATATGCTGCATTTGTAGATAAGTCAAAATTATAATATGAAATAATTAAAAATAGGTTAAGATTAGCTCTTATAATAGATTTATTTCGGAATATCCAATTGAAAAATGCAATCCTGTCTGTACTGTTTAAAAAGTACAAGTTAAATTTAAATTGAGTCTGGCATCATCTCCTGAGGAGATCTTTCCTCACAGCCTCCAACCTTATAACCCCCAAACACCCCTGCATCATTGAACTGTCCACTTCTACACCCTTCCCAAACTGCCCACTTTTACAGCCTGTTCCATGTGGGAATTCCGGTGAGGATCACAGCTTGCATGTCATTGTGGAGGCGTTGGAGGGTGTGCCAAATTTCTGAGGGCAGCCAAATTTGAGATGGATACACCATTAGCGTCCCCGGTGGCAGAGACAACGGCTTTTGTGAGGTCGGAAAAGGCAACCTACGGCAGTTGGTGCAGATTCTTGTACTTATGTTACATTTGCCATGCAGTGATGATCCTGTATTTGAGATGATTTTCACTAAAATTGGTGCAGGTGGCAAAAACCGTACAATGGCTGTGGAAGAAGTTCCTCAGCCATAGGGAGGAGGGAGTTGAGGAGGAACCATGCAATGACCTTCCCTGTGGCAGAAAGCAGGACACTCCTCTGTGGTTATAGAAGACTCCTCTGTGGTTACAATTGGACTTATCTACCTTCTTGAATATAAATATGATCACAGCATCGCTGAGATCTCCCAGCATGCCCTCTCATTCTCAGATGAAGGATACAAGGATGTGCAGCTATACTAGGATTGTATCTCTGCCGCATTTCAGAATTTAAACAGGGATTCCATCTGCTCCAGAGGTCTTGTTGTTTTTCAACTGTCGAATCATTTTTCCATCTCATTTCGAATCCAGTTAGCATCGAGATCAAGTCGGATGGGGTATTGAGGAATGGAATTCAGGACACTCAAGTCAAACGCAGAATCTCATGTCGGGACCCATTCAAAATGTTCCCTCCAATGAACACTGGCTGCCTGCCTTTCCTTGAAGAGCTCCCCTCAATTCCTGACTCTTAGAAGGGTGAACCATTTGCGGTTTCTGCCTCACCACAGATGTGGTTATGGTGACACATGTTTTGCCACATGTACCAATTTTAGTGAAAAACATTTCAAATACACAAAAATAATGAATATGTCACTCACTCTCTAAAGCTATAGTTTAATTAGGCATTTACTTACTATAATCTAATTCTCGCTTTAACTTTGACTAGGTTGGCAGAACAACTTAAACCATTCAATCTTTGGCCACGATCTCGCTGCCCCATTAGCCGTGGGTGCAAATCATGTAATGGCTGCTAAATCTCACGAGCGGCCAAAAACGGGATTTGCACTGATGAGATCTCAGTTTAAGATCTTCCCTGTCCCCACCAGTGACGATTTCAGGTTCATGCCCAGAAACGACATGAACCTGATTTCCATACATTATCATATTTTAACGTATTAGTAAAAGACTTGATGCCTAGCATCTGACCACATCCTTCCTCCCTAGTACCGTGATGTCACGCCCAAGCAAATCACTACCGGTTTTCAAAAATAAAACCCAGTTGTGATGACCATGCTGGGGGTTAAGGGACAAGGCTGAGCATTGCCCCCCAGCACTGCCAAGGGGACACTGCAAAGGGAAAATTGCATGTGCAGGGGGCTCTGGCAGGGTGGTTAAGTGTGTTTTGGCCCTGACCCTCCAGCTGGTTGTGTGATCCTCACCAGCGCTTGTAAATTGCAGAGTGCTGTTCAATCAGGTGAGAAAGGGCAGTTGTGAATCTGGCAAGTAATGCAGGATTTTGGACCCCAATTAAAAGCCCCATATTTTTCTCCAACGACATCAAAGAAAGCTGTCAATCAAAGGTGTGACCTTAGCCTGAGGCCTCTCACAAAAATATATTTCAATAGGAAAGAAATACTCTGCGAGAAGGATAGATCACCCGAGGCTAACTAAGGAAGTTAAGGATGGCATCAAATTGAAAGAAAAGATGCACAATACTGCAAAAATTAGTTATTGGTCAGAAGGTTGGAAACATTTTATAAACCAACAAAGGATAACTAAAAAATAACAAGGGAAAAATTGGAGTATGAGAGAAAACGAGCAAGATATATAAAAACAGACAGTAAAAGCTTTGATGTGTATATAAAAAAGGAAAACAGTAGCGACAGTGAGTATTGGTCTCTTCAAGGATGAGACTGTGAAATGGGACACAAGGAAATGACAGACACTTTGAACAGGCATTGTGTATTGTCTTTACAGCAAAAGGCTCAAAAAGCATCCCAAGAATAATAAAAAGCATGGGAGAAAATGCAAGAGAGGAACTTAAAACAATCACTGTCATAAGAGAAAACTAAAGGGACAATTGGCTGCTAAGTCCCCTGGACCTGATGGTCTGCAACCTAGGGTCTTAAAAGAAGCATTGGCTGTGATCTTCCAAAATTACTTAGATTATGGAAAGATGCTAGCAGATTGGAAAGCCTCAAATATAACACCATTATTCAAAAAGGAAGGAGAGAGAAAGCAGGAAACTGTCAGCCAAATAGTCTAACATCTCTCACTGGAAAATTTGCTGATGATTCAGATAGGCAGGGAAACATGTTGTGAGGATGATACAATGGGTGGGATTTATCGGTGGTCATGCCGGTGCGAATTTCCAGTCCCACGCTGGCTCACGGGTTTCTCGGTGATGAGGGATGCAGTCAATGGGAAATCACATTGGTGGAATTGGTGGATTGGTGGAAAACACGCAGCGAGGTGGTCGGTAATCCCGCCCAAAGAGTCTGAAAAGGGACGTGGACAGGTTAAGTGAATGGGAAAAGATTTGGTAGACAGAGCGTAATGTGGAAAAATGTGAAGAATAGAAGAGCAAAATATTATTTAAATGGAGAGAGACTGGAATGCAGCTGTACAGAGGGATCTGGGTGTCCTTGTCCGTGATTCACAAACAGTTGGCATACAAGTATGCAAATAATGAGGAAAGCAATTAGAATGTTGGCCTTTATTGCAAGGGAAGTGGATAATCAAAGTAAGGACGTCTTGCTCCACTTGTATTGGGCTTTGATGAGATTGCATCTGGAGTACTATATGCAGTTTTGCTCTCCTTACTTAAGAAAGGATATACTTACTTTGGAACCATTTCTGCTGATGTCTAAGTAATTGGTACAGAAATTCAGACAATGATCTCTGATGGTCCAGTCTTCTTATTAGTATCATTAAGTCTGCTCGCACATAGATTGTGATTATGCAAATCCAGTACTCATTACAAGAGGCATGGCAGTAATATGCTAATTTAATGGTGCAGTCCCTGAAGGTCACTGCACATGCACTTGCTCTCAAGACCATATCAATCTATTTTTGGATAAACTATCCCCCGAATTGTGAATCCACCACCATACAATGTTTTCTTAAAGGCTTATGAATGCATCCTTGATTCCTTTCATACTATTCTGTGGTCTGTAATGCAATCTGTTATACATGTGTCATTTGCATCTGAATTTATGAAGGAAAAAGCCATTTTATTTCTATAAAGCAATTTTACTTGACATGGTGGAGTGTGGGGGGGGGGGGGGGGGCAGTGCGGAAGGAGTTTTGGACATGTCTATGGGAAGACAATAAAATGCAAACTACCTTTACGAGGGACTGATGACTACTCCTTTCCATTTCAATTAAATCGATTTAGAGTAACAATACTTGATAGACTTGCCGGAGTCAAGAAGATGAAACTGCAAATAAAGATATTCAGAAGTTATACATAACTAAAGTGTTAATGGGGATATTATGTGACAATTGCCTAGCCCATCAGACCAATTGTTTGGACAATATGAATATCAATACTGTGGTCGCATGATGGAAACAAGCGTGTGATAGAAGTACCTTTAACTCACAAGGTCAGCCAGGTACAGCCTGGGATGCAAAGACCACAGAGGGAAGACATTGTGCTCAGGAAATGGAAGAACCCTGCCTGTAAACTCACACATAGGTGGAGAAGTGAGGCTAATTTGTTTTACCTGCAGAATTACATCCTCACTAAAAGGGCTCCACACAACTCCGACTGGAAAAGCCATAAGCCAGATGTTGCATGGAGTATACCACTGTCAGGTCAGAACCCTCCAACTACCATTTTTTTCTTCAATTAACCAAAAGAAAATACTGCAAGATTCCCAATTATTATCTTGAAGAACGAGAGTAATAGTGATTTATTTGGACTCTTCTAAACAAATCAGTGCATACAACCTCCTTTGTAATCATCTTTTCTTGTATGTTTGTGTGTGTCTTGTATGAATGAATGAGTGGAAGTTGTTGCATTTTACATTTCAATTGTTGAGAAAATAAAGGCTTATTCCTTCTTTTAGTCTGTCTTGATTCTGTTCTGGAAAGTCACAGCGCTCAAGGAGTTAAAATACTTCTCTGAAATACATCTTGTTACCAGGCAGTCGAGAAGTGGGAAAAGAGGGAATGTATCTCACATTTTCCCTGTCTGCAACAACTTCCAACTGTTAATGGCTTCTTTTTAAATTTAATTCTGCCCAGATAGACTTGCCTGAATTGTCCTGTTCAGAAGTAGCCCATTTTAACATGGTTTTGTGGCAAAGATTACATACAACACAACGACAAACTAACCTAAAAAAAGGCCACCAAGGTTTATCACTGAAATTTTAGACAGAGGACTGAATAATCTGAGGGTTTGGCCGCATGTGCTGCGGGACCTCATTGGGGTGGAAATCCTGTTCTTTGGATTGGTCGGCAGCTCCATCAGTCCTGGCAGCACTATGGAGACAGCTGCTGGGACTGCTGCTGGGACTGCAGCTGAAGTGAGCAACACAAGGCAGAGGATCCCAGAGCAGGTAAATCCAGGGATTTGGGCCAACAGGGTATGGGAACGTTACAGATAGGGACAATGGAGAGAGTGGGTTTATGAGAGGGAGCGGGTAGGAAAGAAAAGGGAGGGTTCAGTAAAAGGGGGCGATCCTGCGATGGCAAAGAGCAGCCTTCTTTCACACCCTTTAACCATTTGAGATTAAAGGTTGGGTTTCCCACCCCGCCCTGCTGCCCATGCCAAACATATTATGGCATGGGTAATGTATTATTAGAGTCAATTAAGGCTTAATTGGCCATTTTAATGTGGTGAGTGGGCTGCCGATTTCAGTGTGCTGCCGCCTATATTATGGGGATGAGCTCTGGGGTGAGTGGGAAGATGATAGGCTGGGCACCCACCCCATTTTACATGCCCTCCACCCCAACCCTCTGCTGAAGATATGTCCGCTGGAGGCATGTAACATTCAGCCCATATATTCCGTGCTTACTTTGGTATTCTCAGATATTGTATTATTTACAATTAAATGGGAACAGTTATAGCAATTTCAGTAGTAGGGTACAGGGTGGAAGGAGCATATGAGTTTTTACTATCACCACTGGCAAGATATGTAATTGTAGCATAAGAGGTTTACATATGCCACTTCAATTATAAATGTGGTTATCAAAATTTATCATGAAAATGTTGACACAAAAATGTGTGCAAAGTATGACAACAGGAAGTAAGATTTGTAGAAAGAGCAAAGAGATGCGAGATTTTATTTATGCATCCCTTAATCTAGGTGGGACCATTTTGTCCTTTGTTGGGTAGTCATACTGAAACATGTCTAAATTGGTGGAAACTGTATGTATATTTTTTCAGTCCTGGGGGCCATGAACTGTGTCCAATTTCCTGCTCTCTAATAGTTATCAAGCTTTCAATCTGGGCAGCTTGTTTCAAGTAGTAAACATGTGGCTGAACATTATAGAGGGATGCCTGTGATTACTTTAAAAAAATGAATATTACTTGTTACTGGAATTTGATATGACCCAGATTATTTGAAAAAGAAACCCTTCTGCTCATTCCAGATGCATGATTTAGATGGAGTCAGTTCCCCAGATCTGAAAAAGGTCTGGTCCTCCGCTTCAAATCTCAAATTTACCTGTCACGTCGCAGATAATTCTGTTAGAATTCAGACGATGTGAAGGAAAAACAAACGATGTGAAGGAAAAACTAATTTCGCCATTGTCCGGTGCACAATGTGAAGTCGTAAAAACGGCTGGAATATAATCTGAGGCGCCTATCGGCAAAATGATAAACTATAAACAGGACCACATGTGAGATTTGCAGGTTGTGTCAGCATGGTAGAGCCACTGGTTTTGAGAGCTCTTTAAAATATGTGAAACTTTTAAAATTAGAAATAAGGTGCTGAACACAATGTAAGGGGGGTATAAAGTAGAAAAGTAAACATTTGTCATCTTCAATTTGAGTATTAAAACATAATGCTACAATAATGGAAAGCAATATCTTGCTAGTTATTTATTGCACCTGGTGCAGTGCTCGTTCCACTGACCTGCCTGTTGGAGACGCGCGCGCGACTGTGTAACCTAGCAACTGACAGCTAACATGAAAATCACCAGGTGCACTTTGACAAAACAGTCCTTGCGAGCAGACCTCGGGCAAAACTGAATGCGTCTGTTATCACTTACTGCACCGAAATGTATCAGACTCCACAGGAACATACTTGCAGGGAACAAATGGTCGCCAGTCAGTTGTAGTAAGTATGATCTTAACAAACATTCCAACCAACTTGAAGGTTAGCAAGCCAATTTGAAAGGAAGAACAATGTCCTCTCTGTACTCGATCTCCCTGGCACATTTTTGAGGAGGAAATCAAAAGGGGACAGTTGTTAGACCACCAACAAATTCAAAGCTTAATGCAAACAAAAAATCGCGCCTCGTATTTATTTGGGATGGGAACACAGTAATGATATTTATGATGGGACAAGATCAGTCATTCTTCCCACGCAATAAGCGTACTGAGATGCGAGTTAAATCATCCGGCCGTGTGCTTGTAGAGCTTTTTAAGTAAACACTACTTTAAAATTAATTTAGCAGCCCTGTAAAAGGATGTTTTTGTAACTTCACTCTTGCCACCAGAATTCACCTACACGGTGATTAAACCCCACCACCAAAAACAAAGGTAACTTTACATTTTAATATATATCTTCGTTGCTTTTAGTTGGAAAACTAGGTATAGCAATTTTAGGAATATTCAGATATAGTTTAAACACTGAGGTATTTGCTCATGGAGGTTCAACTTGGTCAAGCAGTTTGTTTATTTTAATAGTCATATTGAAAGTTCTTCGAAATTGCCTTGTCATCCTCTATAAAACAGGCATCCCATTTAGCCATATGCTATTTCGTGACTATTACTGTCATGAATTATAGCTAATAAAAGTGTTACTACAGCTCTGTTGCACGTAAAAAGTCGACCCATTATCAATGATCACCAGAATGATCTGTTAAAAAGGCAAGATTGTAATTTTGAGAGAAGAGTTGTGTCTTTTAGTATTTCCACAAAAACGGATGAAAGTTTCTCCCAAAGGACAGTTTAAAAAAAAATTTTTCTGTAACTTATAAAGTTAAATAATTTTGTGGCCAATAATTTTATAAGGCCTGGCAAAAATAATCCCAATTGCAGTGATTTCTAAATCATTGTTTTTCACCAAATTACAATTTAAAACAGAAAGATTTTAAATATTAATTTGGAATAAAAGTCAGATCAAAATAATCTACTTTGCTTAAAAACATAATTGTAATTATAATGTGTAAAATATAGTATAATTGTGGCCCTAATTGTTGCTCATGATAATCCATGGAAAAATCCATAGCATCCCTACAGTGCAGAAGGAGGCCATTTGGCCCATCAAGTCTGCACCAACTCCATGAAAGAGCACCCCACCTAGTCCCACTACCCTGCCCTATCCCCATAACTCTACACATTTATGATGGTCACTCTAACTCACTTGCACCTCTTTGGAGACTAAGGGGCAATTTAGCATAGTCAATCCACCTAACCTGCACATACTGTCTATCAAGCATTCAGTTGTGGTTGGTTTGTGTCCAATCTAATTTATATCTGATACAAACCAGCTTTACAATATTTGGCCACTGCACTTTTTTGATGCAAGTTAGATACATAAGAAATAGGAGATGGTGACCCAGCCCTTGAGCCTGCTGCACTAATTAATAAGACCTTGGCTGATCTTCGAGCTCAACTTCACTTTCCCACACTATTCCTATATGCCTTGATTTTCTTAGTTTCCAACGGTCAAACAATATCCAACTTGAATATATTCAACAAATGAGCATTCAAACCTCTCGGTAGAGAATTCCGAAGATTCGTAACTCCTTGAATGAAGTAGTTCCTCCTCTTCTGAGTTCTAAATGGCTGACCCTTTATTCCAAAACAATGGCCTCTTTTTCTACACTTCCCACCCAATACAAACATCCTCCCAGTATCTACCACAGAAGAATTTTAGATGGAAATGCTAAGTGAATGGGCAAGAACGTGGCAGATGACATATAATGTGGAGAAGTGTGAAGCTATCCATTTTGGTAGAAAATAGATATTTTAAAAATACGTCAGTGAAGTATTCTTATTCTCCTAGACCCTAGTCCTAGTCTTCTCACTCTTTTTCCTTGTCAGACAATCCCCTCAAACAAAGAATCAGTCTAGTGAACCTCAGTTGCACTCCCTCTGAGTCAAGTATATCCTTCCACGGTAAGGAGACCAAACCTGCACACACTACTCCAGATATGGCCTCATCAAGGCAGTATATTATTGTAGTTAACAGTTCCTCTCAATCCCATGAAGTCTCATGGCAGAAGGTCAACAAGGAAACCTCCTGTTGATTATCACTTCCATTCACCATCAGCTGATGGATGAATCAATACTACTCCTTGTTGAAGACTACTTGGAGGAGGCACTGAGGATGTCAAGGGCACAGAATGTACTATGGATGGAGGGATGTCAATGCCCATCACCATGAGTGGCTCAGGAGCACTAATACTGACCGAACTGGTGGAGTCCCAAAGGACAGAGCTTCTAGACTGGGTTAGCGGCAGGTGGTGAAGGAAGCAAGCGAGAAAACCTATTTGGCCTCGTCCTCAAAATCATAGAATCTCTACAATGCAGAAGGCAACCACTTGGCCCATCGAGTAGCACCGACCCTCCGAAAGAGAACCCACCTCCCATAACCCCCCCCCCCAACCTGCACATCTTGGGACACTAAGGGGCTGTTTAGCACAGGGCTAAATCGCTGGCTTTGAAAGCAGATCAAGCAGGCCAGCAGCCGTAACAGCCTCCCCGAATAGGCGCCGGAATGTGGCGACTAGGGGCTTTTCACAGTAACTTCATTTTGAAGCCTACTTGTGACAATAAGCAATTTTCATTTCATTCATTTCATTTAGCATGGCCAATCCACCTAAGCTGCATATCTTTGGACTTTTGCAGGTGCATCTGTCCATGATAACATTGAAAGGAGTGACCACTGCAAGTCCTTGTGGAGTCCTGCCTTCACATTAAGGATATATTCCATTGGTACTGTGTGGCACTACCACCGTACTAACTGGGATAGATTGTGATCGAATCTAGCAACTCAAAGCTGGGCATCCATGAGGTGCTGCATGTGCTCAGCAGCAGCTGAATTATATACAACCACAATCTGTATCCTCATGGCCCTGTATACCGCCCCACTCTACCATTACCATCAAATGGAGAGATCACCCTTGTCTGCTTCATCCGATGCCAATGCTTATGTAGTACATTGTATATATTGTGTTGCCCTATTATGTATTCTCATGTATTTTCTTGAATTCTGTTCAATTCCCTTTTCTTCCCATGTACTGAATGATCTGTTGAGCTGCTTGCAGGAAAATACTTTTCACTGTACCTCGGTACATGTGACAATAAACAAATCCAATCCAATCCAATCCAACCCTGGTTCATTGCAGGAGGGTATGACAGGGGCATCACCAAGCAGACCCAAAAATGAGGTGTAAATCTGGTGAAACCACAAGGCAGGACAGAGCCAAGAGGTGCCAAAATAAAAGGATCAGACCAAGGCTCTGAAATCCTGCCACACCCAGCCGCGAATAGTGGCGAACAACTAACTGGAGAAGGAGGCTCCACAATATCCCCTTCTCAATGATGGGAGAGCCCAACACACCAGTGCAAAAGTCAAAGACTAACTGAACTCTTTGAGCCAAGGTGTCCCAGTACAACTACAGCACCTGCATCTATCCAGCAATCTGGAAAACTGCCCAGGTATGTCCATAAAAAGAAGGGCAAATTCAATCTGGCCAATTACTGCCATGTCAGCCTACTCTTGATTATCAGCAAAGTGATGGAAGGGTTGCTGACAACATTATCAAGCAGCACTTATGCAGAAACAACCTGTTTACTGATACCCAGTTTGCATTCTGCCAGGGCCATTTGGCTCTTGACCTCATTCCAGCTTTGGTCCAAATATGTACAAAAAAAGCTGAACTCAAAAGGTGAGCTGAGAGTGACTGCCTTTGACATCAAGGCTGCCTTTGACATCAAGGCTGCCCTTGACATCAAGGCTGTATTTGACCAATTGTGAAATCAAGGAGCCCTAGCAAAACTAGAATCAGTGAGAATTAAGGGGAAATCTCTCACAGAATCACAGAATAATAGTGTTGAAGAGGCCGTTCAGCCCATTGAGTCTGTTTGGAGTCATACCTAGCACAAAGGTTGTGGTTGTTAGATGTCAATTATCTCCATCCCATGGCATCGCTACCAGTGTTCCTCAGGGAGGTGGCCTAGGCCCAACCACTTTCAGCTGCTTCATCTTCAACCTTCTCTCCATCATAAAGTCAGAAGTGGGATGTTCGCTGTTGATTGCACATGTTCAGCACCATTCACAACTCTTCAGACACTGAAGCAGTCTGTGCTCTATGTAGCAAGACCTGGATAGCATTGAGGCTTGGATTAATAAGTGGCAAGTAACATTCACACATATAAGTGTCAGGCAAAGACCATCTCTAATAAAATAAAATCCATCCATCTGCCCTTGAAATTCAATGGCATTGAATCCCACAGTATCAATATCCTGAGGGTTACCATTGACCAGAAACTGAACTGGGCCAGCTATATAAATACTGTGGCTGCAAGGGAAGGTTTACAAGGCTCATTGGTCTACAGGTATGGTTTGCAGTTTGGGCGTTATAAACATAGAGCTTGAGAGAGGGTCCTAGTTCAAATCCCGGCCGAGTCCGTTGCTGGGCTGCCTGGTGGAACAGTGGTTAGCACTGCTGCCTCACAACGCCAAGATCTCGGGTTCAATTCTGGCTTGGGTTACTGCCTGCGTGAGTTTCTTCCGGGTGCTCCAGTTTCCTCCCATAGTCCAAAGATGTACAGGTTAGGTAGATTTGTCCCTTAGTGTCCAGAGATGTGCAGCTTAGCTTACGTGTTATGAGAGTAGGGGGGTAAGTAGGTTTGGGTAGAATGCTCATCTGAAAGGCCGGTGCAGATTCGATAGGCTGAATGCACTCCTTCTGCACTGTAGAGATTCTGAGGGATTCAAAGAACAAAGAACAAAGAAAAGTACAGCACAGGAACAGGCCCTTCGACCCTCCAAGCCTGTGCCGACCGTGCTGCCCGTCTAAACTAAAATCTTCTGCACTTCCGGGGTCTGTATCCCTCTATTCCCATCCTATTCATGTATTTGTAAAGATGCCCCTTAAATGTCACTATCGTCCCTGCTTCCACCACCTCCTACGGCAGCGGGTTCCAGGCACCCACTCCCCTCTGTGTAAAGGAGCTTGCCTCGTACATCTCCTGTAAACCTTGCGCCTCACACCTTAAACCTATGCCCCCTAGTAATTGACCCCTCTACCCTGGGAAAAAGCCTCTGACTATCCACTCTGTCTATTCCCCTCATAATTTTGTAGACCTCTATCAGGTCGCCCATCAACCTCCGTCGTTCCAGTGAGAACAAACCGAGTTTATTCAACCTCTCCTCATAGCTAATGCCCTCCATACCTGGCAACATCCTGGTAAATCTCTTCTGCACCCTCTCTAAAGTCTCTCCGCCCAAGTCTCCAAACGATCTAAATCCTGCTGTATCCTCTGACAGTCCTCATCGCTGTCCGCAATTCCACCAACCTTTGTGTCGTCTGCAAACTTACTAATCAGACCACTCACATTTTCCTCCAAATCATTTATATATACTACGACCAGCAAAGGTCCCAGCACTGATCCCTGCGGAACACCACTAGTCACTGCCCTCCAATCAGAAAAGCACCCTTCCATTGCTACTCTCTGCCTTCTATGACCTAGCCAGTTCTGTATCCATCTTGCCAGCTCACCCCTGATCCCGTGTGACTTCAACTTTTGTACCAGTCTGCCATGAGGGACCTTGTTCAAGGCCTTACTGAAGCCCATATAGACAACATACACTGCCTGACCTGCATCAATCATCTTTGTGACCTCCTCGCAAAACTCTATTAAGTTAGTGAGACACGACCTCCCCTTCACAAAACCGTGCTGCCTCTCACTAATACGTCCATTTGCTTCCAAATGGGAGTAGATCCTGTCTCGAAGAATTCTCTCCAGTAATTTCCCTACTACTGACATAAGGCACACTGGCCTGTAGTTCCCTGGAGTATCCTTGCTACCCTTCTTATACAAAGGAACAACATTGGCTATTCTCCAGTCCTCCGGGACATCACCTGAAGACAGTGAGGATCCAAAGATTTCTATCAAGGTCTCAGCAATTTCCTCTCCAGCCTCCTTCAGTATTCTGGGGTAGATCCCATCAGGCCCTGGGGACTTATCTACCTTAATATTTTTCAAGACGCCCAACACCTCGTCTTTTTGGATCTCAATGTGACCCAAGCTATCTACACATGCTTCTCCAGACTTAACATCATCCACCAATTCCCTCTCTTTGGTGAATACTGATGAAAAGTATTCATTTAGTACCTCGCCCATTTCCTCTGGCTCCACACATAGATTCCCTCGCCTGTCCTTCAGTGGGCCAACCCTTTCCCTGGCTACCCCCTTGCTTTGATTTGATGAAAGGGTCTTGCTTCAAGGCAGAGGGCATGGCATTTTGTTTGTACTAGCGAGAGTAATAATGCAATTTGAGGAAGAAAAAAGTAAGGGAAGAAGATGTAAACTTAGAAAATTGAGAAAATGATCTTACTCCAGTGAAAAGGGAGAGCCAAATGTAACAGACCTCATCAATGGGTGTGATAGAATAGTGAAAATGCATAATCAAGTACACCCAATAGGTCTGAATAAAAGCAAATTACTGCAGATGCCGGAATCTCAAACCAAAGAGAAAATGCTGGAAAATCTCAGCAGGTCTGGCAGCATCTGTCGGGAGAGAAAAGAGCTAACATTTCGAGTCCAGATGACCCTTTGTCAAAGCTATAAGACAGAGAAAGTGGGAAATATTTATACTGTGGGATGTGAATGAAAGATGAGTCAGCCACAGAAACCCAAGGAAACGGGGTGCTAATAGCAACAGAAATTAGTTGAAGCACGAGTACAAAATCGTTCCTCTCTCCAGCAATTTCTCTGCAATAAGTGCTTCAGTTACATTTTTAATACAAATGAATACATATCCTGGACAAACACTTCATTCAATGTACGTTGAACAATCTAATTACAGGGCAAATAATGAGTGCTGTTCCTCTCATGGGAGAAATAAAGGACTTGTAAATTTCCATGTCAGACAGGCCATTAAAAGAGGAAGAAAAATTAAGAAACAGGAAATATAAAGAAATGCATAGAAAAGGAATTTAAAAGAAAAATAAAGATTGAAAAAGATAAGGAAAGAAAAATGATACATTGATGCCTCTTGAAGAGTTGAATAGGATCAACTTGCACTGAGGTGCAGAGTTCCCAGGAGGTATATGACGCAGTAAATCAACTTAAAGATAATTCATCTTCCGACTACAGTTTCAGAACGTTGTAAAAGCCAAATTGGGAAAAAATGTTGGTGTGTAGTTTTCAGTCCCAGACTGTATACCTGAGGGATCCATTTATGCCAAAAGCAGAAACATGACTAAAAATAAGAACCTCCATGATGGGTCAAAATACATGAATCATCTTTCCTTGTCTTTCTCAGTCTTTATTTTCCTTTTACTTCATTTCTCTTTCTGTGCATGTATTCCCTATTTCTTAATTTTGCTTTCTCTTTACATGGCCTGTCTGCTGGGAAATTTGCAACTCCTATATTTCTCCCAAGAGAGGAACAGCAGTCATTATTTGCCTGGTAATTAAGTACATTGAATTAAGTGTTTGTACAGGAAATGTGCTCACTTGTACTGAAAAAGTGACTGAAGCATTCATTGCAGAGTGTTATAACCCCAATGGAGGTCCCAGGATCAGGACTATACAATTTCCCGTGATCTCCCCATAATATGAACTTCCCCTTTAAGACAGGCAGGCCTTCCCCTTTAAGGGGGCAGGGTTTCCCCTTTACAAAGAGAGCCCCAGTTGTATAAAAACCCCAACCTAGCTGCAGGTCGGGGAAGGAGACCCTTAGGGGAGTGGAGGAGTATTGTAATCAAAATAAACCTTCTTCTGTAATTTCGACTTCCATCTATGTGATCTGCCTTCCGCAGATTCAACACTGGCGATAAGGATTCAGTGGGGCTGCCATTGACACGGGTTGCTATGCGTCCAACCCACCTCGTCTAGGCTTCGGCAGGCCCCACTACTAACCACCAAAATTCCACTCATTGGAAAGCTAGAACCTTTTGATGCAGGTATAGATGATTGGGAACAATATGTTGAATGCATGGACTATTTTTTTCGAACGAATGACGAAGCAATGCGCAAAAAACTGTTATATTACTGACGGCTTGCGAGGGCCCTCATACACTGTGTTAAAGAGCTTGACTCACTCGGGCGCCCAGATCCCAGGTCGTTCTCCTGCATTTCAACCCCAAACCATCTCTCATCGTATGCCATTTTCAGTTCCACACGGCTGTTCAGGCCCAAGCCGTGTTGGTGAGCGACTTCCTGGCCCACCTCCAAAAACTGACTGAGACGTGCGAATTTGGAGAGACACTGAAAGAGACACTCGTGGACCGCTTGGTGTGTGGAATCCACGATGAGGCCACGCAATGGAAATTACTAGCTGGGGCCCATCTGGGCCTGCAATGCACTGTGGCGATAGCTATTTCTAGAGTAAATGCCAAATAAGGGGTCCAGGAACTCCAAGGACTGACAGTGCTCAGTCTGGGACGCAATCACAAGCACCCATCACACTCAGCTAGACCTGAGGAGGCTGGCACCTGTCAACGGGACACTTACCGTAGGAACACAGACCACCTTGTCAGAGGCCGGGGCGCTGCCGGACGTTCTCCCCCGACCAGGAGGAACAGGAATATGACCACCAGACAGTGTAGGCTGCAACAGGCCACTGAAAGCAGAGAGACAGGAGGACTCGCGAGGATCTACCCATCTGCGTGGCTGCACCAAGAGTATCCCCATCCTGATCTCCCTGCAGATAAATGGACACCCAATCTGCATGGAAGTCTACACTGAGGCAGCAGGTTTTTAAAAACAATATATCATTGTATCAAAACAGGTTACAATACATAAACACCCCAGGAAACATACTTCCCAGCAATCAACTATGCATGTACAAATGTTCCTCCCCTCCCCTGCCCCCGGCGATGAACAGCTCCTCAAGCATGGTCAGAAAATCCCACACCTTTTCTCAAACCCCTCTGTAGAGCCCCATAACTCATATTTTACCTTCTCCAACCGCAGGAAGTCGTACAGGTCACCCAACCACACCACTACTCCCAGTGGCGATGCCGACTGCCACTCCAATAACATTCGCCACCGTGCAATCAGAAAGGCGAAGACCACAACATCGGCCTTCCTCCTCTCCATGAGCTTCGGTTTCTCTGAGACCCCAAATATCGGCACCGAAGGGTCCGGGTCCACCTCCTCCTCCACTAACCTGGCTAAGACTGCCAACACTCCCGCCCAGAATCTTCCCAATTTTTCACAACCCTAAAACATGTACGAGTTATTTGCTGGCCCCCACCCACATCTCTCACACTCATCTGCTACCCCCTGAAAGAACCCACTCATTCTTGCCCGAGTCATATGGACCCTGTGCACCACCTTAAACTGTATCAGGCTCATCCTAGCATAAGAGGATGTCCCGTTTACCCTTCGCAGTGCCTCACTCCGTACTCTCCAATTGATCTCCCCTCCCAACTCCCTGTCCCATTTCTCCTTTATCTTCACCACCTGCTCGCCTCCCTGCTCCCCCAGCCACTTATATATATCCCCAATTCTTCCCTTCAACCTCCGGAAGCAGCAGTCGCTCCAGCAGGGTGTATCCCGGCAATCTAGGGTACCCCCTCCAGCCCTTTCGCGCAAAGTCCCTAACCTGCAGATACCTGAGCTCACTACCCTCTGGCTGCTCTAACCTCTCCCTTCGCTCCGCCAGACTGACGAACCCATCCTCCAAATACAGATCCCTCACTTTGATCAGCCCCGCTTCCCTCCACCTCCTGTATACACTATTCATCCCCCCTCGGCTCAACCCCATGATTCTCGCACAGCGGCGTAAACACCCTTCAAACCTAAAATGCCTCCTCAACTGATTCACCATGGACTGCACCACTGGGCTCCCTGAATAACTACTTGGAGCCATTGGCAATGCTGCCGTCACCATAGCCCTCAAACTAGACCCCTTACAAGATTCCCCCTCCATCCTAACCCATTCTACCCCTTCTCCTTCCCACCATCGCTGCACCTTATCCACATTGGACGCCCAATAGTAATGGAGCAGGTTCGGCAATGCCAACCCCCCCCCCTACTGCCTCTGCCTCTGTAGCAGGGTCCTCCCCACCCTCTGCACCATTCCCACCCATCCAAAGTCAGAAATAATCATGTCCAATTTCCGAAAAAAGGCCGTTGGTATAAAGATCTGACGAGCCTAAAAAATAAACAAGAACTTCGACAGAATATTCATTTTCACCACTTGGACCATCCCCACCAATGTCAACTGCAGTGTATCCCACCTCTTAAGATCCTCCCTGACTTCCTCCACCACCTTCGTTAAGTTGTACTTATGGAGCCCTGTCCATTACCTCGTAACCTGAATCCCCAAATACCTAAACCTATCCCTCGCTACCATAAATGGCATCCCCCCCTAAATTTGTCCACCAACTCAGCTCATTCACCAGGAAAATTCCAGCTCGTCCAGAAACTGCCCCATGACCCCCTCCTCTCCCCCCCAGGTCCGCCTCGTAACGTCCTGGTAGTACACCCCAAACGCCTCATTTATCTTCCCCGGCTCCGACACCACATCCCCAGCCGTATCTGCAATATTTCCCTGGACGTGGCCTGCCTCCGCAGCTGGTGCGCCAGCATGCGACTCGCCTTCTCCCCATACGAATACTGTACTCCTCTTGCCCTACACAGTTGCACTACCGCCCTCCCTGTTTTCGATCTGTTGAACTACCCTGCAACCTTTTCATTCTCGCCAATCCCTCCACGGTAGGCACCCTCGAATACTCCCTATCCACCTCCACTATCTCGCTCACTCGACAGTCAGTTTCCTCCCTCTCCCTATTCGCACAAGCCTTAAACAAAATAATTTCCTCACGGACCACTGCCTTCAGTGTTTCCCAAAAAATGGCCGCCGACACCCATTCTGATTCAACTCCACGTACTCCTTAATCGGTGCCCGCACCTTATCACAAAAACCTCCATCCTTCAACAACCCCTAGTCAAACCTTCACCCTGGCCTCTCTTTCATCCTGATCTAAACCTAATTTACAGCCAGTGGGCGCACGGACCAAGATAACTGAGGCAGCAATGTCGGTAGTCAGTCGGCATACATTTGACTGCCTTCTGGCCTTCAATTTCTGACCCTGTCAGACAACAATGCGAGGCTGGCCACTTATATGGGGGAACCGGTGGCAATAGCGGGCACTTAAATCGTTCTGGTCGAGTGTGGTCAACAGTCTGCAAACTTTCCTCTGGTGGTGGTCCATGGGAGCGGTCCGAGCTTGTTGGGGCATGACTGGCTATGTCATTTGCGGTTAGATTGGCAACGGGTGTGCCGCATACACTCACATTGCCGTGAGGGAGTTCTATCAAGGTTTTCATCCGTATTCTAGGATGGTTTGGGCACCATAAAAGGAGCTGTGGCCCAAATAAGTGTGGATCCCATGACTTGACCGTGCTACTTCCACGCCCAACCTGTCCCGTATGCCTTACGACCCAAGGTGGACGCTGAGTTGGACAAGATGGATAACTTGGGCATCACCTGCCCGGTACAGTTCTCTGACTGGGCGGCGCCAGTCGTCCCAGTCATGAAACCGGATGGAACAGAACACTTGTGTGAAATAATGGTCAACCGCGTGTCTCAACTGGACTGTTGTCCGCTTCCCTGGATCAAGGACCTTTTCTGCAAAGCTCAGTGGAGGGCGCAATTTTACGAAACTCGACATGAGTCACGCTTACCTCCAGTTGGTCCTGACCCCCAAGTCCAGATGCTTTGTAATCGTGAACACGCACAGGGGGCATAGTGGTATTGTCACTGGACGACTTAACCAGTGACCCAGAGTAATGCTCTGAGGACCCAGGTACAAATCCTGCCACTGCAGATGGTGAAATTTGAATTCAATAAAAATCTGGAATTAAAAGTCTAATGATGACCATGAAACCACTGTCGATTGTTGTAAAAACCTGTCTAGTTCACTAATGTGGGTTGTTTAGCACACTGGGCTAAATCGCTGGCTTTGAAAGCAGACCAAGCAGGCCAGCAGCACGGTTCAATTCCCGTAACAGCCTCCCCGAACAGGCGCCGGAATGTGGCAACTAGGGGCTTTTCACAGTAACTTCATTTGAAGCCTACTCGTGACAATAAGCGATTTCATTTCATGTCCTTTAGGGAAGGAAATCTGCCATTCTTGTTTGGCAGGCCTACATGTGACTCCAGACAATGTGGTTGACTCTTAACTGCCCCCTCGAGGGCAATTAGGGATGGGCAATAAATGCTGGCACAGCCTGCGATGCCCACGTCCCATAAACGAATGAGCTTGTCCGACTAGGAGCACCTACAAAACCTGGCCGAGGTGCTGGCACTTTTTTGAGGATGCTGGCGTCCCTCCGGCAGGAGAAATGTGTATTCAACGCTGCCAAAGTACTGTACCTCGGCTACTACATGAACCGCCGTGGCTTGCACCCGATGGAAGAGAAGGTAGAAGCAATTCAGCAGGCTCCTGTACCAGGTGGCCCAACGGAACTCCTTTCATTCCTGGGAATGGGAAACTACTATGGCAAGTTCCTCCCAAACCTGGCCACCACTTTAGCCCCTATCCACCAAGAAGAGGCAACACTTGGAGTGGGGCCGAGAGCAGCAAGCGGCTTTCTTCGAGGTGAAACAACAAATCTCCTCGTCATGTCTGCTAACCCACTTCAACCCATCCCGGTCAATCCTATTGACCTGTGACCCTTGTCTGTACGGCGTCAGAGCCGTGCTGGCTCATGAAACCTATGGCGGGTCTGAACGTCCCATCGCCTTCACCCCAAGAACGTTGACCGACACAGAGAAGCAGCATGCCCAGATTGAGAAGGAGGGTTTGGCTGTCGTATTCGGGGCCAAGAAATTCCATGTATATGTCAATGGGCATCACTTCACCGTTCTCATGGACCACAAGCCCCTCCTAGGGTTCTTCAAGGAGGATGGAGCAATTCCCCCCATAACCCCCCATTGCGTCCGGCTGCATCCAGCGATGTGCATTGCTGCTCACAGCATATGATTGTGTTGGAGCACCTCTCCAGGACCAGGATTCCCCAGGCTGGCACGTTATGTCATCTGCCCCTGCTGACCAGGCCACCTACACCATTTTATGAACTTGCTACCGGTCAAGGCATCCACGAGTGGACTCAGACTGACCTCAACTATCACACGCCCGTCACATGATGCAGTATGGGGCTCAGCACAGAGCTGTACCACAGTACCATGATGCAGGAGCTTAGCATAGCGGACTGCTTATTCCTTTGGGGGACTAGCGTGGTGGTCCCTGATCATGGACACGACCCATTCCTGATGGACTTCTACAATGGTCATGCTGGTGTGTCCAAAATGAAAATGTTCGCTTGAAGCTACATATGGTGGCCCGGCATTGATGCGGACATCAAGCGGGTGGCCCAGCACTGCGTCCAGTGTCGGGAACACCAGAATGTGCATCCTGCAACCCCGCTCCACCCATGGAATGGCTAGGTCGTCTATGGTCTCGCCTCTATATAGACTTTGCCACCCCCTTTCAAGTGGCGATGGTCCTCGTCGATGCCCAGGCAAAATGGATCGAGGTCCTCCAGATACAGGACACAACGGCCCGGACAACCATAGAGAAACTCCGGCACATTTTCAGCACACACTACATACACAGGGTACTCGTATTGGACAATGGTACGGCATTTACGAGTGCGGAATTTACAGGATTTATGTCTGCCAACATCCGTCACATGAGGACTGCCTCATACCACCCAGCTTTGAATGGGTTGGCCGAGCGGGCAGTGCAGACTTTTAAGCTTGGCATGAAAAAACAAACATCGGGATCTTGGGAGACCTGCTCCCGAACCACCCTGCATACCATGACGGGCATCTCGCCAGCCGAGATGTTGATGGGTCGATGGCTCCCACCCAATTGAGTCGCGTTCTTCCGGATATTGGTGGGAAGGTCCGCTGCGCTTAGGACCGAACAAAGGCAGATACAGTACACCACAGGCCACTGCACGGGTTCGCACCGGGAGATGCAGTACACATCTGGAACTTCGGCGGAGGGGCCGCTTGGATCCCGGTTGTCGTATTGGCGAAAATGGGTCCGGTTTCTTACCAACTACGGGCACAGGGCCATGTTTCAGATACTCCTGGCGTACCAACTGTTGATTCAGGCCTCTCATCTTCACCACTGCCCTGGCTACCCCTGTTAGCACCAATTCCACCGGCTTCCGCCGGTTGCCGAGGATTCAGCGGTGCTTTTTGAGGACACTGAAATGCCGGACGAAGAATTGCCTAGCTCCAACTTGGAAACCGAGATAGACATTCTGCCACTGCTGGAGGTGCCCGTGCCAGCTCCTGCAGCCACGCTAGCATTGTCGCTGCCGCCCAGACACAGAGAAATTCCTGAAGAGAGGAGCAACAATTTTGTACTATTGCTACAACGCAATCCTATTCGGTGTGTTTCTTAACCACCCGGTCATCTCTAGTATCACAGTCCTGTGAAATGTGTGATTTTGATGTGGGCTTTCACATTGACTTTGGCCAGAGGAAGTGTTCGTCTCTGTGCATATTTATTGATCGTGCTAGAATGAAATAATGTATCACCCAAATATTGGTACCGGCAAACATTTATGCAATCGATCCCAACATTGCTATTGTTCAATATCTGCTGACAAGGACGTGGATATTGTAATCCTTACCAGAATCTGTACTGATAGCCCACATCAACTTCTGTCACCCACGCTAAACATTTGAGACTAAAAGTGTTTTCTATTACACACGTTGCACTTATTGAGAGTGTTGCAGTAAAAAAAAACAAAGCGCCTTACAGGAGGCTTATCATTCTGAATTTGACACCAAACTACATAAGGATTCATTAAGGCAGATGGTCAAAAGCTTGTTCCAAGAGGTAGGTTTTAATGAATGCATTAAAGGAGAGGTGTTGGAGTGGCTTTGGGGAACGTTTTGCTCCTTGGCAGCTTGAGGCACAATTATCAACAGTGGAGCAAGGATGCACAAGGGGCCGGAATTGGAGGAAATATCTCGCAGGATTGTGGACCTGGACAAGGCTATAGAAATAGGGAGGATCAAGGCCATTGAGGAATTTGAAGACAAGGGTGAAAATTTTAAAATCAGGATGCTGCTCAACTGGGGAGGCAATATTGGTCAGTAAACACAGGAATTGTGGATTAATGGAACTTGGTGGATTAATGGGACTTGGTGTAAGTTAAGTATGGACAGGAGGGATTTGGATGATCTTAAGTTTATGGAGGGTGGAAAATAGGGATCTGAAAATGAGCGTATTGGGAAAGTAAGTTGAGCGGCAACAGAACCATCTCAGAAGGTTTCAGCAGCAGCTGAGCTGATACAGCGGCGAGTTAGGTGATGTTCGAGTTGAAAATAAGCTGTCTTAGTGATGGCACGGATATGTGGGCAGAAGCTCATCTGTGGCTCAAATTTAGCGGCAAGGTTCCAAATGGTCTGGTTGAACCTCAGACTAGAGGGAGGAATGAAGTTAGTTGCTAAGGAGCAGAGTTTGCAGCAGGGACTAAAGACAAGGGGCAGGATTCTCCGTCCCACTGTCATCCGTTCCTTGGTGGGAAACGTTAGTGGACATGCTTCTGGGACACAGTCTGGTGAGCACCACACAGTTGCTGGTGCACATCAGATGGAGGCAGGAACCCACAGGCAAGACAGCAGTCAGTGGTCTGCTGGATCCCAAGACCCAGCTGAGTTCCAGCCAGATGCTAAACCTCTGGAACAAGTTTACCCAGAGTGGCCCGGACATCCAGAGGGAGATGTCAGCGATACTCCAGCAGGTCCTTAACCGATTGGAGGAGTCCCAGAAGCTGCAGGCACAGGAGATATCACTGGCAATGGGAGGCATGGAGACCAACACTACTAGGGTGGTGACCGCAATGGAAAGCCTGGTGCACGATGTCGGCAGCATGAGTGAAGGTGTCCAAGGTGTGGCGCAGTCGGTGATGACCATGGCTGAGGGCCTCAGTAGATTATCCAACTCATTGGGGGACATGATCCAATGCCAGGCTGACCTTGATGAGGTGCTGCAGGATATGTCCCACTCTTGAGTGGGAAAGGCTGAGATGCTGCGGAGCTTGTCCCAGTGGCAGGTGGACATTGCCGAGTCACTGCAGAGCATGGCCCAATCGCTGAGGAGCATCGGCAAGAGCGACGACACGATGGTGCAAACATTGGGGAGCCACCAGGGCTGGCAGGGCCAAATGATGCAGGGTCAGCCAGGGTTCGAACTAGCTGCCTCTCCGTCCTGAGGTGACCCCAGGGTCCTATGGGTACCGACCAGGACGAGAGGGCACTGGGTGGCAACTTGAACCCATCCTATAGACTGATGACAGTGGCCAACAGCTCCCCTGAGTTCCAATGCTCTGATGAGGCCACATCTTGCAGCCAGCACCTAGAACACGGTGGCGCGGCTGTATATGTGCCACTTACAAGTGCACCGGGGCCCTCCGGCCCCAAAGATACCCGCCAGGGTCATCAAAGGCCGCAGGATGAGATAAGCAGTGGGCTGCCTCCACCTCTGATGTACATGCTGAGGTACACCTAGACATAGCAGTAGAGCAAGGAAGGCAAGGCACATCGAGGATCACTCAGGGCACTGGGGGTGCGGGAGGAAGGATGGAGTGTGCATTGGGAGGAGTGGGATAGTGGAGCAGCACCATTGGGATAGTGGGGTGCTGGTGTATACTTGGACGAGGAACATTAAAATACCTTCAGCACAACCAGTATAATGCCTCTGGCAATAGCCTTAAGCTGCACGGCCAGAGGCCTTGGTGATCAGTGTGAATTGTGGATGGTCAGTGTGGCAGACGCAGGGACTCGGCATCCCCCAGGACGAGAACACACGGTCCTGGGTCCTGGAGCTGGCATGGTGAACTCACGCATGTACGGCCCCCTCCTCCAGTGCCCTGCAGAGCCCCCCCCCCCCCCCCCCACCACCCTGCAGAGTCCCCCCAGCCCCAATACTCTTAGCCCTCCATCGCGGCCCACCCCCAACCAGGTCTGCACCCTCCGGTTGTCCCCTCCTTCCCCCCCACCCCGAGAACAGGGGCAAGTCCAGTGCCCCCATGCTCTTTGCTTGTGAGGAAAGATGGCTACTCACACCCGCAGCTCCCCACAGCAGCCCATCCATCAGGCTCACGTTTTTCCAAAGGAGTACTAATTGGTGTCAGCATGACCACTTGCTGGGGAGGCCGCTGAATGACAGGCAGCCATTGAATACGGTGTGGTTCCCATTAATGATATGGAAATAGGGCTTAAGTGGTGAGAATGGGTTTCTCGCCTCGCTACGGCAAGATCCTGATTTTGCCTGCGGGATCAGGCCGGTTGCATCTCAAATGATTTGTCGCCCGGCTTGGTTCTCGTTTTCCGCCTCTCCTATGATTTGTTGGCCTTGTTTCGCTTGAGTGAGAGCACAACGAGGATCGCGCCCAAGGTGTCATCTCCAAGAAACAGGTTTCAAACATATTGAAATTGTTTATGGAAGCTGCCTTGTTCAAAAATGAGTAGACATTCTGGAAAGAATTGTTGAAAAAAAAACTGCAAATATAATATATGTTTTCTTACTACCAACAGACCTGACTGGCTCAGATATTAGCTTTCCCTCTTGGTCAAACAGCTGTGGGGCTGTGGCCCTTATTAGGAGTCTGAGCTTCCGACTCAGTACTGAGAAATGTCAGTATGATTGGGTGTGCTGCCCTTGGAGGACATACTACATCAGATCCCATCCGCCAGCTCCATTGGTTCAGGTGGATGTTAAAGTTTCATGGTGCTATTTGGAAAAAAAAAATTCTTCTAATGTCTTGGCCAATATTCCTCTCTGTCAATTAAAAATAAATGACCTAGTTTTCATAGTCTCCTTTGTCTACGTGATCTTGCTGTACACGCATGCGTTGCAGTAATTGCTGCAAAATTACATTCCGTGCAAAGTGCTTTGTACTGACTGAGTTATTATAATCTGCTAAATAAATAAGTGCCTGTTTTTTAATGAATATTCTTACATTTATTCAGCCAGTCTGCTTCTTAAGCTTTCAAAGGTAAGTAAATGTGATGTTTTTGAAGTGCGGTGGCGCATTTCCTGCTGGTCAGAGTGGTGAGAAATCGTGCCCGATTTTGCACCAGGAAATTTATTAATTATGTACCACTCTCCAAATCACATGGCAGGTCAGGAACTGATTTGTCCACTCTGCTGTATTCTAATGGGGTCGAAGGTCCAGGCGGCAAATTAAAATGCAACATTTCACCCTCTCCAGCTGTATTTTTATCAATGCAGAGACACACACTGGTGGGTCATAGTTCCACATTAAATTCAGTGGATCCTCATCTCTACGGTGTGCACGGACATCTGCATTCTGTCCTCAGCCATCCCCTTCATCTCAAGGCCCCCTTCCTCAACTGTCATCAGGATCCTTATGTCCGGTAACCCTCTGCCAGTCTGGTCCTCTCCCGGTAGTTTTGGGAGAGCTTCTCCTTGGAGACACATAGAGGATAGCATTAGCCACATGCGTGGTTCACAGTGCTGCCGGGGGGGGGGGGGGGGGGGGGGGGGGGGGGGGGGTGATTGAAGGGGGGTTGTGATGGGCGGGTTGGGAGGGACAAATGATGGTTGGAGGGGGGCTGGTCTCAGAAAAAAGAAAAATTTCAGCACAGGAACAGGCCATTCAGCCCTCCAAGCCTGCGCCTATTCTGACCTTCATTTGAGCTGATATTGTAAAATATTCCCTATACTGAAGCACTGTTTCCTGCTTTCAAAATTGGCATCTTCAAGACTCTACAGAGTGCATAGCAACAAGCTATTTGCCTAAGAATGCACATACTGCATGGGATCAAATTCAAGAGAAAATAAAGTACCTTATGATGTGGAGGGGCTACATGATACAATATACAAATAAGGAGGCTTATTCTGATTCGTGCTTCTGAGTAACTTGCTTTATGGTTTCAGCCCAAACGGTTCAGGAATATTCTATAAAGTCCAAGATGGTTCCAAGCCCCTCCCTCAACGTCCAAGATCACCAAATCGGAATAAACCTCAACCACATTATGCAAGATGCATTAGAAGTAACACAAGATTTATAAATGAGCCATTCACATATATGGAAACTGAATCTACACTGTCAAAGCAGGTAGGTCTAGTGGTTTATACACCCAGCATTCTACTGTCTAATTATTACTTAATTTATATTAAGTATATATCTAATTTAAGTATGTAACCTACAAAAATATTATACAACTCTTGTATTCATTAGTATGGTTTGAACAATAACAAAAACTTGCATTTACACACAATCTTTGAGCTAGAAAAATGTCTCATGGTGCTTTGCAGAGGTGCAATGAAAAAACTGACACTAAGCAAGGCAAAGTGATGTTGAGGAAAGGTGATCTAAAGCTTGATCAAACATGTTGGTTTTAAGGGGGATCTTATCAAAGTGATGGAGCAGCTTAAAGGGGCCATTCCACCCTATAGGGCCTCAGCAAGAAGCCATGGCTACCAAAAATGAGTAGAAGGTGGGGATGAAAAAGAGGCCCAAGTCAGATAAACAAAGGTTCTTGTGGATTTGTAGGGCTGGGAGAAGTTACAGTGATAGGAAGGGCAAATTTTATAGATTAATTTAAACACGGTGAAGATTTTGAATTTGGGGCACTGGAGAATTGAGAGCCAGTGCAAGTTAGCAAAGACATAGGTGATAGGTTAAGGTGATTTACCTCAGAATAACATATCAGAAATAGAGTTCTGGAATAGCAATCCGGTATGTTTTGACAGAGAGGAACAACGAGAGACAAAATATTATCATATCCTGAATGAAAAAATGCAATTCCAAATACATATTCTCAAATATGTGCTAAAATAAGTGTTTCCTAACAAATCAATACCTTACTGTCAATCGTATTACCTAGAGGATAACCTGGATTGATTTTGTATACCCTCCAATAGTTGTAATGGGGAAGTCAGAAAGTTGATTTGACAAAGAGTCATCCAGGCTCGAAATGTTACCTCCCTTGTCTCTCCACAGATGCTGTCAGACCTTCTGAAATTATCCAGCATTTTTTGTTTTTGTTTCAGATTCCAGCTTCCACAGTAATTTGCTTTGTCAGAAAGTTATTTACCTGTCCATACACTCCCTAGGGAATTATGATGCTTTTTAAAAATATTCCAACAAATCTTTGAGTATTTATTTTTTCTAAAATGGGTTAAAAGAAGTTTTAGATGCTGGGAATTTGATCAGTTTCTTGTCAATCTTGCATTTCTTATTAGATGACTATCACAGTTCTCAGCTGATCAATCTAAATAGCCCAACATTAGTAATAATTTTGCCTTTAAAAACAATCTTGAATTCAACTCTGTGGAATGTAAACAGGAATTGTGTTTTTCCCTATAGTACAAGAATGGACAATGTTGATCCATGTAAATAGGATGGGTTAGGCTACAGTGAATCTGAATGGTATGCCATATCTTCACAAATAAAAATTGTAGTTAAACATTTTGTATTCACGCAATAACCTAAAGCTGGAAGTGTACTCATGTCCACACTGTGATCAATACATGATTCTTGTACAGTTGTTTTGTTACTAATTATGCTCCATAGCAACAAAGTTCAGATTTACATGCACTGATACTGGATAATTTACATATCTTTGCAGCAATGCAGTTGATAGGAATTAGCTTTAGTAATGATATCTTTAGACAGGAATAATAGTTCTGTATTGGATATTTCCTGTACAGCTACACACATATAAATGAAATTGTAATCATTAGCAGGTGTGTTATTTTCCACTATTCTTGTCAGCTGATAATATTACAATACTACCTTTTAATGTTTTCCCCTTTACATAATATGACCAAACTCAATGGTCAAAAGTATATCTATGAGGAGAAAAAAAATGAAAATACTAACACCATTAGTAAAATTAACAAAAGTAAAAAAATAAATGCAGACTCAGAATATTGAATAAAAAATGTCTCGAGCTGTGCTCTCTGGGTATGACAGCCTCTTGGGGGCTTCAGCTATTCAAAAACTGCGCAAATTTTATTGATGTAGATTTGTAATGCCACCCAAGTCCCTCATAAGAGCTGTAATCTTGGATTGATGCTTAACTATGTTATTGTGAATTGCGTGCCTCACTGTCATCTTTCACACAGCGTGTACAGAACCTACTGAAACATACCATACTGATTCTCTCTATTTATCTGGTGTCCCCTGCTGCATTAAATATTTTATCCACTTTGAGTAAACACTGATGCCTCACCATGTGGCATAGAGTTGTTTGTTATATTATGTATTCCTGCCAAATGGAAGCTGTTGCCACTAAATAAGTAATTTGTACATCGTGTTATGTGTTGGACAATGCAGTTTTTTAATGTTACACCTTTTTCAAAATGTGCTACATTGCTATTCCAAAACTCTACGACCCATATCTTATTTTGCACCAAGTCACTCTCACCTATCACCCTGAGTAATTCCTTCCAAAGATAGTGGACAAGATTCTATGGCTTATTCCCAACGGCGGGAGCAGGATCTTCTGATCCCGCTGCTGTCAATGGGATTTCCCATTGAATCCATTCCACACTGCCAGGAAACCCACAGCGGGGTGCACCGTCACCAGGACCAGAAAATCCTACCGACGTGAACAGCTGGAAGATCTCGACAAACAAAATGTAAGAATGGGAAATAATCTGATTGCATTACGTCTGGCTGTTAACACCGTGGTGAGAATTTTATAGTCCCCTGCTGTGGCTTTGCAGGAGGGGTGGGGGTGGAGCTTAAAATTCCCTGCATGGCCTACCCACGCCCCTCCACAACCTGGTCCACGATTTTGAGGGGCATGGGCAAGGCCTGGGCCAGCCCGTCCACCCTTGTCCTGTTGAGACTCTTGGAATTTAAGACCACTTAAGGGTGGATTTGCACCTGGCCTCAATATTGAGCCTGGCAGGAAGGGTCCACGGATTACTTCTCTGCCTTTTGGCTAGGATGACCGTGAGGTCGGGTGTGGTGCCTGGATCTGGATCTTGTGGAGACCAAGAATTGGATTCAGTTTGGGTTGGCTTTTGGAGCAGGCGGGGATCTGGATTGGGGGTTTGCCCCTCTCCACACTCTGAGCTCTGGCTTTGTAACTCTGATGAAGTCACCCTGCTCAGGACTTGGATGTGCACCTCTTTCAATAGCCCCTTTTCCATATCCAGCACCAATCCCCCCAGCCCATAAGGTCTTCCCCCTGAAGCTGCTGCCTTGGCCTCTCTATCAAGACCCCTATTTCTGTCTTTTGCGCCTCACCTCCCTACTCCATCATGAGACCACCAGCACCTACTTGGCCTTGGACTCCAGGACTTTGTATCTGGGGATTGCTTGTAGTCCCATCCTGGCTACTGCTGCTACTGGAACTCCTGGAATTACAGAGCTGCTGGCCAGTCAGATTTTCTGGCAGCTCTCTGAGGCAGGACTTCCTCCCAAGCGAGGAGCAGAAATCCTGCCTCCAGGTAATTAACACTCCTTGGGGCATTAAGTGATTGCAGGGCAGATGGTATTGGTGGGCATGCATTCTCCACTGGCCCTTCAGACGGTGGGGCAGGAAACTGAAGCATCTAAAAACCTTGCCCCTTGTCACTAAAATGAGGAAAAGTATAATTCATTCTTAATCATTCCAAAAGGCTCAAGCTTTGGTCTTTGTTTGGGGTGGGGTGATATCATTTCAGTCAAAACAACAGTGGAAGCAACGCATTTGGCTTTGGTGCCTTCCGACTAATGAAATAAAAATCAGCAGACTTCCTGCACCTGTTCCCATGACCCTTTACTGCTGTTTCTGAATCTCAAGTGAAGATAGAATTGGTTTAGCTGTGATGTTTGCACAGTCGGGTATCTGGCATCACCCACTTCCAGGCTTATGCATGACTATTTTGGCACTTGTATTAATGCCTATAGATTTATTTCCAGTGTGGATCTCTGCCTTCAATAGAGGAGCAATAAAGGAAAATGAAAAGGAATTTTTTTGTTAGTTGTGTTGTTGTGTTTACTAGCTGAAAGCATAACATTTATTATGGTCAGACATTTAGAGAGTCCATTTGCAAATTATGATATTTTGTTTGAAACCTGTTACTTCTCAAATGGCATCAAAAATTAATTTTGTCTATTGTGCTAACAATTTTACACTGCATTTTTGTCCTTTAGTCAAATTACAGTGCCATCAGATCTGGAGAAATTCATGTTTTATAGCAAAGATTGAAAAGAAGACTTGTCGCATTGCTGCTTGAATGCCTACTAAAATTCTAATATGTTTCAACGACTCTCATAAGATTTCAGCTGTGCTTTATTGTGGCTGGGTAGCTGATAAACTGCCAATTGTGGAGCGAATAAGGGAAAGTAAATAAAAGGGAAATCAAGTAAGAAATAAGATGAGAACATGGAACAAGGTGATGAAGAAATAGAAACAGATAGCACTGCTAAAAGCTATAATGTCAACCTTTTTCTTCAATCATTCATGGAATGTCAGTGTCACTGGCAAGGCCGGCCTTTATTGCCCATCTGTTGAGACCACAACTAGATCAGCCATGATCTTAGTTTTTTTGAAAAACATTTTATTGAAACCATTTTAAATATACACATAAGCACAGAAATTCAGAAGGCAACCATGGCAACAGGTAACAACACACCCCCTACCACTCCCTGCACCTCCCCAAACAACAGCCCCCACTTATCTCATTGGCACCCTGGTCTCTGCCTCTCTTTTCCAACCTGTCGTCTCCCCCAACAACAAAAAAAGTAATCAACACCCCCCCCCCACCGATGGCTCAATACTGTTTAAAGAAGTCGATACAGCTTCCACCTCAAGGTGAACCACTCCTTCACCCCTCAATTGGGAACTTAATTTTTTCCAAATGCAGGCGGGGTTTTCCATCGGCCAATGCCAAAATCAGGAAAGGCGATTGAGCGGAGAATCAGTTTTGACGCAAAATTGTGGCTGGCGCCGTGGTTCACACCAAATATTCCGGTGCTTTGATAGCGGCATCAATGCGTTCCACCACACCATAACTACAGAGAATCGTGAACACAGCCCAGTCTAACACGTGAACCCACCTCCTATCCGTTGACTCCATCTACACCTCCTGCTGCTTGGGAAAGTGGGCAGCATAATCAAAAGACCCCTCCCACCTGGCTCTTCCAACTTCATCGGGCAGGAGATACAAAAGTCTGACAGATTCAAAAACAACTTCTTCCCCACTGTTACCAGACTCCTAAATGACCCACTTATGGACTGAACTGATCTCTTCTCACATCTTTTCTACTGAATGGTACTACACTCCTGTATGCTTCGCCTGATGCATGTGTCTACATTATGTACTTATGTTTGCCCTTTTTTTTCTTCATGTATGGAACGATCTGTAATAATCGCTTATTGTCACAAATAGGCTTCAATGAAGTTACTGTGAAAAGCCCCTAGTCACCACATTCCAACACCTGTGCGGAGAGGCCAGTACAGGAATTGAACCCGTGCTGCTGGCATTGTTCTGCATTACAAGCCAGCTGTTTAGCCTACTGTGCTAAACCAGCCCCTACAGTCTGGACTGTATGCAGAACAATACTTTTCACTCTACCTTGGTACACGTGATAATAAACAAATCCAATTAAAGAGACCGTCCTGAAATAGACAATCTTACAAACCTTGTAATTGTAACAAAATGAGAGAAGAAACATGGGAAACAGCTTAATTGTTCCCGTAAGATTTCCTGGAATCATTGCATTCCTGAAGAAATGAGTCAGCAGATGGAAAACATGAAAATTATATGTAGGAAATATCTCATCACATTCTAGAAACACAGCAAGAAAGGAGAATAAAGATAATAATTAATTTGCAAGGCTTTTTGTCTACTGCTTTGTTATTGTTTTAACAGTTACACTGGATGAAATATGAATCACCATTTCTGACACAACATGTACCAACCTACAGCTTGGAAAGCACCCAGAGGCATGATTACCAGAACTTAACCCCTAAACTTCATGTGCAAACAAGACATGGATGTAATCCAAACAAATATCCTTGCTCAGGCATAGGTAAGCAAATGTATTGGTGGAAATAATGTACTATTTATTCAAAGTAATTATCTTCTGACAATGCCGTAAAACTAATATTGATCACAAGTTAGTAGTCGTATGGAAATATAGCATAATAAAATCACTTTAAACCTGATTATTATAGATGAGTAAACTGTGCAGGTCATTCTTTTGTTACTAAGGGGAACTAATACATTTGGTTACCATATTACCCTTTCATCTCTCAGGTCTAGGTTTATTTCCAGCCAGACTTCTGGGACAGTTCCCCTGTCTGGTATTGTAAGAATCTTTCATGAGATGACGTTGTGCTGTTTAGATGCAGTTCATATTGGTGTGCAGTTACAGTGGAAAGCTGGCCTAAAATTCAAGACATTTGGCATTAATTGACAATTACTTGGAAAGGCCACAGGACTTAGCTAGGCTAGGAGAATTGGCAAACAAGTGGCAGATAGAATTTATTACAGAGTATGCTGCCCTAAAATTCAAGACAGTTGGCATTAATTGACAATTACTTAGAAAGGCCACAGGACTTAGCTGGGCTAAGAGAATCGGCAAACAAGAGGCAGATGGAATTTATTAGAGTATGATCTGATACATTTTGGGAGAAGGAACAGGGAGAGGCAATATAGGCTTACTGACATAGTTCCAAAATGTGTTCAGGGACACAGACGTGGGCCTCCATGCGCATAGATCTTGGAAGGTGACAAGACATAATGAGGGAGTAGTTAGCAAAGCATATGGGATCATGGGCTTCACAAATAGAGGCATTGGGCACGATTCAATTGTCTCGTTGCGCTCGTGCGAGAGCATGATGGGCCGGTGAATAGCGAGGAATGCCAAAAATGAAATCCCGCCAGCACCAAAACGTTTGTAATGCAACCAGCCTGCACCATTGGGGAAATCAGCATCCTGCCATAGTGTGGCAAGAAACCAATAATCACCACTTCAGCCCTATTTCCATAAACGGGTGCCACCCCATATCCAACAGCCTCTCGTGATCCAGCCGCCTCCCCAACAGGTGGCCACGCTGGTGCTGATTAGTACTCCTTTTTAAAAATGTGAACCTGGCGGAAGGGTTGCTGCGGGGACCCTAAGCGGTGGGTAACCAACTTTGCTCATAATTATGAGCCCGGCGAGGTGGCCTTGCTGCCCCTGTGCTCAGAGAGGGGTGGAGGGACAATCGGTGGGTGCAGCCCCGGTTTGGGTGGATCACAATGGGAAGGCTGGTGCTGTGGGGGGGAGTATCAGGGCTGGGGGAGGGGAGCGTTCCGGTGGGGCAACCGTGTGCGAGTCCTTCATGCCAACCCCTGGACTGTGCATATCCATTCTGGGGGCAACCCTAGTCCCTGCCTGTTTGCCCACTGATCACCCATAACTTAAACTGGCCGTGGAGGCTTCTGGCTATGCAGCTGAAGGTTATTGTTAATAGGGAAATGGCAATCGTGGTAAGTGAGCACTTCACACATCCCAAGTGGATCCCCATGAATGGGCGGACCATTTAGCATGTGGGGTTCATTGCCTAGCATCCCAATCACGCATTGATGCATGGACACTGTGCTTGAACACTGTGGGTGGCAGCACCACAGATGCAGAGGCAAATCTTCAATCACCCAGTGGATGGGACACAGCTCCAGGCACATGACCGCAGGTGGGCTTTGGCGACATTCTGTTCGGGTGTCTGGGGTGCAGGGTGTGCGGTCAGGTGAGTTGGGCCTTCCTGCCGCAGCTGGGTGTGTGTGGGAAGGGCATGTCGGTGGTGGGTGGGGGGGGACGACACACACCAGGTCTCCATGTCTCGGGGGATGGGGTGTGGGGTTGGTGATCGAGCTGCATCGCGGAACGAGCCAGAGGCGTAATACTGGTTGTGGTGAGGGTTTTGCACCACTGCCCCACTCTCCCGATGGTGGCGCCCCACGCTTCCTACCCTCCCTCTCCCCCCAATGCCCCCATCCCCCCAACCCATACGCACACACCCCTCCTTACCCCCGACCTAGCCCCGTCACCCCAATGTCCTGTCAATGATTCTCAACGTGCTTGGACTTCCCTGCTACATCCCCAGGATGCACGTCAGAGGTGGATGCAGCCAGCTGCTTACCATGTCCTGTGGCCTTCGATACCCCTGGCAAGCGTCCTCCGGGGCTTTTGATGGCGGCACATGCACAGCCGTGCCACTCTGTTCCGAGTGCTGACTGCGAGACACGGCTTCGTCAGATGCGTGGAACTCGGGGGAGCTGGTGGCCACTATCGCCAGCAATAGGTTGGGTCTGGGTTGTCACCCAGCACTCATTCCTTCCGGTCAGTGCCCCTAAGGTTCTGGGGCTGACCTCGGGATAGAAGGGCAGCTGGATTGAGCTCCGGCTGCCCTGGGTCATCTGGCTCTGCCAGCCTTGGAGGCCCCAATGTCTGCACCATGGTGTTGGTGCCCTTGGCGATGTTCCTCAGTGACTGGGACACAATCTGCAGTGCCTCGGCAATGTCCACCTGCGATTGGGACAAGCTCCGCAACGCCTCGGCCATTCCCATCTGAGACCAGGACATGTCCCGCAGCGCCTCATCATGTTCCGCCTGGTACTGGGTCACATCCCCCAGCGAATCGGACAGTCTACTGAGGCCCTCAGCCATGGCTGTCACCAACTGTGCCACGCCTTGGACACCTCCACTAATGCGGCTGCCGCCATTCACCAGGCTCTGCACTGCAGTCGCCACCTTATCAGTGTTGGCCTCGGTGCCACGCATTGCCGGCGCTACCTCCTGCACCCACAGCTTTTGGGACTCCTTCAATCGACTATGGGCCTGCTGGAGTGTCGCTGACATCTCCTTCTGAATATCATGACCGCACACTAACATCTCCATCAGCTCCAGGTACACCTGTTCCAGAGGTTCAGCATCTGACTGGGACCCAGCTGGGTCTTGGGATCCAGCAGACCTCCGACTGCTGTCTCGCTTGGGAGTTACTGCTTCCATCTGATGTGCATCTGCAACTGTGAGGTGCTCACCAAAATGTGCCCCAGAAGCTTGACCACTAACGTTGCCACCGAGGTGCGTGTCTCTGCGCTGGTGGAGGGTGGGGATGACAGCTGTGATGCATCGGCGGTTGCACCCTTTGAGCTCCTCCAAGATGTTATTGTGGGATGCGGAGGAGGGGGGAAATAACCCTGGATGGGCCGGCGCCATCGGCTGGAGGTCTTGTGGGAGAATGAACATGTGGTCAGTGGGAGGGATGGGTCAGTCTGTATGGCATTAGCAACACGGGCTTGACAGGTCCTCTGGGTGGGGCCTGGTGGACCCTCACCCCGGAGAGAGGGGCCTGGAGGGGACCCTCAGGGACCCCATAATATGGTATCCTCACTTAGAGGGGCTGTAGGGTAGTGCCCATGTGTGGGGGGTGACATAGTCCATGGGTAGGGGGGATGTGGGGCACCCACAAGCTAACTTAGAGATCGGGACACCCATTCAAAATGGCAGCCCGATCTCGGGGTTCAGCTCCACAGTGCTGAAAAACATTCTGGGCTGGATTCTCCATTTCCTCGACTAAAGGCAGGATTCTCCGTTTCTGAGGCTAAGCGTTGACGCCAGGGCAGGATTTGTGGACTTTCACAACAGCAAAACTGGTGCCAAACCTGGACCGATTCAGCTGCTGTTAAGGGGCTAGCACCAGTGCCACATGGAACACCATCGATTCCAATGAGAAATGGCGCCGGATTCACTGGTTTCACGATTAACACTCAGAAGGCTGACGAGCTGCAGCCGCATATACACACTGCACTCCCCCCACATACCATCCCAGCCAATAAGATGTCAACACACCTCACCAACATCAAACTGGAGACCCTCCTGGACACAGTGGAAGAGAGGCGGGCCACCCTGTACCCCAGCCCGGGAAGGAGGCACCCATCCATCGCCATTCATCATGCTTGGGCGCAGGTGGCAGAGGCGGTCAGCGCCACCAGCAACACTGTCCGGGCGATGTGTTCCAGTCCCAGGTGGACATTGCTGAGGCACTCCAGAGCATGACGCGGTCGCTGGGGATGCGTCCCGGTCACGGGTGGACCTTGCTGGGGGGCTCCAGTGTATGTCCTAGTCACTGCGTAGCAAGACAAGACGCATGTTTAGACCGTGGGCTGGGGGGAGTGGGGGTGTGTGAAGCTGGGTTGGTGTAGATGTGGGGGTGGTGTGAAGGAGTTGTGGGGATGAGGGTAATGTGACGGTGGGGTGAAAGTGAGGTGGTGTGGGAGTGACACACGTGTCACGGAGAACCACAACTCAGCAGGGTCTCACTTCCTCACCCAGCACTGATCTCCAACCCGGCAACTGCAGTTTCTTTGGGCCCACCGACCACATGCAGGACCCACTGCTCTGCTGTGGTGAGGGGTGGCAGGTACAGCGGTCCCCCTCCAGTTCTTTCCCTTCTCCCAGAGGTTATGTGTAGCCTTCTCCTGGAGTGGGGGGGGGGGGGGGGGGGGGGGGGGAGGAATAGAAAACAACAGTATTAGACTGTCCAATATATGCAACCCAGGGAATGGGTAGCTAGTGGCCTCAGTGGCGGCCCTTCGATGTGGCCTGGCCCATGATCGGAGGTCCGATGTGGCCTGGCACGCGACGGCATTTCTGACGGCGTCAAACCCTTAGCCTCAGGATCACAGAATCCCGCCTGGTATGAGAGAGAGAGAAACCTCGAATAGCACAGGAGGTAGTTGAATTGAAAGATTATGAAAAAAAATTGTCAGTGTACCAACAAAGTAGCATGAGTTTGCATGACTCCAGCCAAAATGATCTGCTTGCCTTACGTCACAAAATATGTATCGATTGTGACAATTAACATAAAATTGAACAAGCACAGCACCTCAAATACACTGTTGATGTAAACCGAGAACTGTCAATTTTGAGATCAGTATTTGAAGAATAATTGTATTCACGGATTAACAGTATTTGAGATTAAATGTCCAGCAGTGACATACTTGCTTTTGTATTATTTTGAACATATCTATTTCTTGAACTGTCACCAAGTGCCACAGGTGGATCCAAGTGAGTTACTATCTCCTTCAAAGGATTATCGGGAATATATATCTTTCATTCATCAATATGATGCAAGGAAGTATCCAAATGAACCCATCAGAGGAAAGGTAAGGAAGGATTTATAGCTGTGTAAGATTAATGTACAAAGTGCATTAAGTAAGATGTGAGTAAATACTGAATGAAAGTTCATGGTCTATGTATTTTAAATGTACACGAGGGGACTCCTTCAAGCTAAGTAGGCAATGCCCAGTCTAATGTGGAATGAAGCCATAAAGCTCAGAAAGGTTCCCGATTAAACATCCAATCTGAGTTGAATGACTGATTTTTTAAAAAAAAATTTAGAGTTCCAATTTTTTTTTCCCCAATTAAGGGGCAATTTAGCGTGGCCAATCCACCTACCCTGCACATCTTTGGGTTTTGGGGGTGAGACCCACGCAAGCACGAGGAGAATGTGCAAACTCCACACGCACAGTGTCCTGGGGCTGGGATCGAACCCGGGTCCTCAACTCTGAGGCAGCCGTGCTAACCACTGCAACATTGGGCCACCCTTAAATGAGCTGATCTTGGCCAATGTGAACAAAGGTGCAGAATGGGGAAGAGGAAATGGAAAACAAGAAGGAACGAGTGGGAAGTGGTGGGAGATGGAGTCAACCATTACCCCATAATGAAACACTATACACTTGAGGACAAATTGAAAATAATAAAGGTGATTCCTGTATGCCCTGAGAAAGAGTGATAATGTCAGACATGCATTAGCATTTCACTGAAATAGCATGGGTGAATTTCAAGCCACGATGTGCCCAGTACAAATCTCAGTAAAATACTGGGAGAGCTCTGAACATGATTTGCGCCGGGCACCAAACAGTGCGTGACGTTCCCAGACTCTCCCAGCGGACGTAATCTGGGTGTGAACCAGATTAGCATATTAAAAAAATCAAACATAAATATGCAGAATTTTTTTAATTGTTGTTTAAAAAATGGCAAAATGTCTTAAAATGTTTTTTAAAACAAAATATGCAGAATTGGCTTTAAACCACTCTTATAACCCCCAAGGAGGCCATGGGGCGTGGAACATTCAGTTTCCTGGTGACCTGCACAGAATACGAACCTCCCTGGTAACAAGGCGGGGCTTCTCCCTTTAATGAGGGGAAAGAGCCCTCACAGTATAAAAACCCGATCTGGATGCAGGTCAGGGAGGGAGACCCTTCAGTGAGAGGAGTACTGTGGATATTTAATAAAATGGTACTGTTTGCATCCGACTTGCCATTTCATGCATATTCTCTCACCGTGGATACTACAGCTGCATTCTCCTGGCTCCGGAAATTCTCCCCCCTGCCGGTGAAGCTTCCGTGAATCACTGCTGGTCTCCACAAGCAGACACCAAACGTGATGACAACACTGGGGTCTCAGAGGGCATTGTAGCCCCAGGCAGCCGGGGACATGGCAGGGCACTGCCCCCGGATCCCTGCCAAGGGTCACTGCCAAGGGGTAGGCCTAAAAATGCCAACCTGGCAGTGCCAACCCAGAGTGCCAGAGGCAGTGCCAAAAGGTGGGGCAAGAAGGAGCAGGGCTTAAAGGTGGTGGGAACTTTGACCCAATAACTGGGTGTTGTTCACCTGTGGGGACGTGGACGCTGGTACTGGCAATTTGAGGGGGAGGGGGGAAGCTGATGCTAGCAATTGGGGTGGAGTTTTTCCGCCATGAAGGGGCGTCTGCCGCTGAGAAAGTTGGGAGGGGCTCTGGAGTATTGTTCTGAGATCAGGGCGCCCTCTGATCTCTTCGGATCTGGCCTTGCCAGTGTATTTGGGTCCCACACACATCCAGCTAGATTCTCTGTTCCTGAGACTAAGTGTTAACACCGGGGCAGGATTGATGGACTTCCACGACAACAAAATGGGCGCTGCACCAGCGCTACGTGGAACACAATCGATTCCGATAAGAAATGGTGTTGGATTTGCCAGATTTGTGATTAACACTCAGGAGGCTGGTAAGCTGCAGCCACGCATACACACCACTCCCCACACACACCATCCCAGCAAACAAGATGGCAGCATGGAGAGCAGCTCCACGATTCATGGATGCTGAGCTGGAGGCTCTCCTGGAACCCGTGGAGGCGAGGAGGACCACCCTGTACCCCGGCACGCAAATGAGGCTGCCAGCCTCTGCCTTTTGCCGGGCCTTGGCACAGACTGCAGAGGCGATCAACACCATCCGGACCGGCCAGCAGTGCAGGAAGAAAAACTGCATGACCTCCTCATAGCAGCCAGGGTGAATAGGCAGCACTGTTCTTCTGGCACCAACCCCTATCCCGCACACACATGACTCCCCACCAGGAGGGCGGCCGAACACCCAACCTGTGGCACATCCTGGTCGCCATAGACAGTGCCCTGGCCACTGAGGCCACCAGCTACCCAAACGCTGGGCTGCATGTGCCGGACTGTCTAACGCTGTTGTTTTCTGTACCCGCTCCCATGAGAAGGCCAGCCATAACCACCGGGAGAGGGAGAAAACTGGAGGGGGACCACCGAACATGTGGCAGAGCAGCAGGCCATCCTCACCCTGCCCCCCCCCCCCCCCCCCCCCCCCCAATCTCCCCGGCCTATGGCCTAATCGAGCGTTTTGTATTTTGTTGTCTGGCAGGATCTGCTGGTGATTGATGGGTACATCTGCCAAACCCAGCCTCCCAGCCAGTGCCACAATTAAGCTCCCACCTCGGGTCCGAGCAAGACACTGATATCCCATCGCAGCTATCCCCAACTCCTCCGCCATACCAGAGCCACTCACCCGGTTGGGCACTTCAGTGAAGAGGCTCCTGGGACACCCACTGGTGTGTACCACACAGCTGCTCCGGTAATTCAGGTGTAGGTAGAAACTCCTGAGGGGGCGGGCCTACCCCACGGACCAGCTGCTGGCCAGACAGGTTTCAGATTTCTGGAATGGACAATCCCATCAATCGTGGAGATGCAGTTGCAGAGCCAGGGACCACATGAAGGGTTGTCGGCGAGCATCCAGCACCTGCAGATGCCGTTGGAGGAGTCCAATCATAAGCAGGAGTAGGAGGTGGTTGATGCGACCATCAATTCAACTAGAGACACAAGTTGGAGTAAACTGTGGCTTTAATCAGCTTACAACTGAGCCTGCCTGCGACTGTGCTGAACTGAAGGCAGACTCGCAGGACCGCAGCACTTATATTTCCTGTAGGGGGCAGAGCCAAGGGTGGAGCCCTGTACATGCTCCTCATCTTCCCCTGTGGGCAGAGCCGCGCAACGGCTCACAGATGGAGCACACAGGGACACAGTAATGTACAGTGTGAATTATAGTGGTTACACATTCACCACAGTGGTGCCGACCACGCGTGGCACCCAGGCCAACATCTCACGGGTGGCATCCACGGTGGAGGACTTGGGGGCGAGGGTTTTGGCTATGGATCAGCATGTTCAAGGCTTGGGGCACTGCAGGTGTTGGCTGAGGCCCAGGACAGGGCTGCCCTCTCGCAGGCAGCCATGTTCCAGATCCACCTGGACATTGCAGCGGCACTTCTGAGCCTGGCCCAGTCACAGCGGTCTCCCGTGACTGCCTGAGCCCCATGTCCTGTCCATCCTCCCCCTTCCCACATCCTGAAGGATGCCTGGCGTTCATCCTCCTCCACCATGTCGCCCCTTTGATGCATGATATTGTGGATGGCGCAGCAAGCCACCATGATGCGGACAGCCCTCTCAGTGTCATACTGGGGGGCTCTTCCAGAGCAGACCAGGCACCTGAACCGCATTTACAGGATGCCGAAGCACCACTGGATTATGCCCCTGGTTGCTGCTTGTGCATCGTTGTAGCGGGATCCACGTCAGTCTGTGACCTTCGGCTAGGCATCATTAGACATGACCGCAGCAGATAGCCCTATTGCTCAGAAGCCAAATTCCCCAGCCAGGAAAGAGTCTCAAAGAGGTCAGGAATCGTCGAGTGTGCCAGGATGAAGGCATCGTGCACACTGCCTGGGTATTGGGTGCAGAGAGTGCATAATTCACAGCTAATGGTCACATATCAGCTGCACATTCATCGAGTCGAACCCCTTTGGTTTTATGCAGAGTGGCCTGTCATCTGCAGGTGCTGGTAGGGAAACATTCATTCTGTTGATCGCATGTCACTGACGACGATCTTTGCTGACCTAGACTCCTGGTGGGCTCGGTCCACATTAAAATGGATGTGTTGTGCTGACTGGGCATATAGGGTCTCCATGGCAGCACGGATGCACTTGTGCATCAAGCTCTGAGATCTCCATGGCGTTGATGTTCAGGACAACAGTGAACTTGATGGCCACCGGGAGCAGATGTCCTCCCCCATTCCCCTGTGGTGCCAGATTTGCCATGATCTGGCAGATATGTCTCACTGTCTCCCTGCTCAGCCGGAGTCTTCGACATGCCCAGTCTGGCCGGTACACACGAGACCTCATGCGGTGCCCCCTTTGCATCTCCTCCTCCTTGGCCTGTATGGCGGACTGGCTCTCCATCTTCCGCTGCTGCATGCTCCCCCATGCCCAACCAGGTCCAACGGGCTACATACTGTCCCCAGTAGGCACTGCGGACTCTGCCCCACATCCGTGCATCCCTGGCCCCTTAGAACCATGGGGGTCTCTGGCCTACACACGTCCCTGCTTGCAGGGATACCGTCGGCTGGGGCTGCTCTTTCCAGCAGTATCCCCACGGCACCCGTTCAGTGCCCCCGTAGGAGCTACAGTGGATGCTGGCCTTGAGTAGGCCACCTGATGGCCCACCGGCAGGTGGCAGCTGGGTGGGGGGGGGGGGGTATGGCGGAAGGTGGGGTGCGGGGGTGGAGGCACCCATACGGCCAGTGTCACTCTGCAGAACCAAGGCCAAGGTGGGTGGTCAGTGGGGTGGGCAGCAAGATTGCTGCCTTGCAAGCCATGTCAATAGCAGTTTGTGCCTGAAAATCGCCCCAGCCCCGTGGGGACACATGTCCCATTCCCCCATCACCCCTACCCCCCCCCCCCCCCCCCCCCATCCCAGCCATCCGGCCAGTGTCCGGCCCAGCAGCCACAGTTGAGCCTCTCCCTGTCCTACCTCTTCTCTCTCCCTCATCAGCCACGATGCTGGCTTCATAACTTTTAAAAGCTTAAGTGAACCTCACCGTCGGGAATTCGCCCATTGGAGGAGGAGAATCGCGGTGGCCCCAGAGAACCAGAGAATACCAGGTCAGGCCCGCTAATGATATTCCAACAGCGTTTACTATATGTGCGTTCTGGAACACTTTGAGGCCACTGTCGAGACGACGGAGAATTGCGATTTTGCGTGAAATCGGTGGCCGCCACAATATCGGCGGTGGAACCGATTCTCCGCACAATCACGTTTCCCGATTCCGGCGTCGGCTGACGGAGAATCCCGCCCATCATTTACGATGCAAATCACCCCAAGCTCCAAAAACATTATTAAGTGCGGTAAATCGCACCAGAACAGTTGGTGTAGGACAGCACGGTGGCCTAGTGGTTAGCACAGCTGCCTCACGGCGCTGAGGTCCCAGGTTCGATCCCGGCTCTGGGTCACTGTCCGTGTGGAGTTTGCACATTCTCCCCGTGTCTGCGTGGGTTTCACCCCCACAACCCAAAAATGTGTAGAGTAGGTGGATTGGTCACACTAAATTGCCCCTTAATTGGAAAAAATAATTGGGTAATCTAAATTTATATATAAAAAAAGAACAGTTGGTGTAATTCACACTGATTTAGGCACCCGAAATTACACTAAGGGTGTGGCGTAACAGAAAGGTTTCTAAATGTTCTTTGTGGAGGGTTGTGCTGGGAGTTTCACCCAAGCTCTGTTGGCGAGATCCCCACTGCTATCTAATCATACTTAGCCACTTTTTAGGGCCTGGGGAGATTTTCACCGGGCTAGTCCACACTTCGAATTATTTTCATCACTGGGAAGCTGAACTCACTGACTGAACCGGCTCCTCATTTTGAAATAGTGCTCTGATCTCTAAGTGGGCTTGAGGGTCCCCCATACTCCCCACCCATGGGCAATGTCAACTCCCACACACATATTGGCCCCACACCCCACAAGTGATGACACTTCACTATGGGGTCACTAAGGGTCCCCTCTTTTCAGGCCTTTCCATGCACCTTTCAGGGCCCCCCCTCCAAGATTGCAACTCTTCAACCCCCAAACCTTTTGGAAGCCCCTTCAAACCAGCCCTGTACCCACACCACCCTTCATAACTTCCTCCTTTCATGGGCATGACCTCAGGCTCTGACCCTTGGCTTTGCCACCCTGGAACCTGTGCAGGGTGGCAAACTGGCACCCTGGCAGTGCTCTTGCCAACTTGGCAGTGGTTTAGAGAAGATCCGGTTCGCTCTACGGGGTTTGGTAGAAGGGTGCACTCGGAGGTAGAAATCGTTCATTGAATTATTCAAGGAGATTGAGGGGTCAGCAAGGGGGGGTTGCTTTCAGGAAGATTAAAAAGGGGAAAGGCAGCACGTGGTAGGGGGTCAGTGTCAAAAGTGCTGGAGGATTGGAGTTGATGGGTGAGTTGTTGTGATGGTCTTTTGTTGTTCTTTGGTTGGTTTTTTGATATTTTGCATGTTTACATTTTGAAAAGCCTTGATTAAAAATATTGAAAAAAAAATATCATGGGGAACCTTCAGTTTGGGATTGCGCCAAACACCATGGACTGCCAATCTCGGGAGGGACGGGGGACTTGGTGGGTGTTGCATTGGTTGGTGAGTGAGGTTGAAAGCTTCATGGTTAGAAACATAGAATTCTTGCAGTGCAGAAGGAGGTCATTCAGCCCATCGAGTCTGCACAGACCTTCTGAAAGAGCACCCCACCTAGGCCCACTCCCCCGCCCATCCCATAATGCCATAACCCCAGAACCCCACCTAACCTCCACATCGTTGGACACTAAGTGGCAATTTTGCATGACCAATCCACCTAACCTGTACATCTTTGGACTGCGGAAGTAAACCTGAGCACCTGGAGGAAACCCGTGCATACACTGGGAGAAAAGTGCAGACTCCACACAGTCACCCAAGGTCGGAATTCAACCCGGGTTTCTGGTGCTGTGAGGCAACAGTGCTAACCACTGTACTGCCGTGCTGCCCATGGTGTCAGGGTGTCACAGGCTCGAGGGAGGATAGCAGGATCCCAGGGAGGAAATTGGTGGGTTGCTTGGAGAAGGGGGAAATCAGAGATCAGAGGTTGAGAGGGGAAAATTGGAGATGTGTGAGGGGTTGAGGTCAGAGGGGTCTTGATGGGGGAAATTGGGGCCTGGAGGTTAGATCGGAGACTTTAAGGGAAGAAAGTAATTGGGTGAGAGGCCTCCCTTTTGCAATGGCTACTCAGCCAGTTACCTGGATCTAGAAGGTTGATGTGAAGGCATTCAGCTCCTGAATACACCATCCTCATCTCAATAAAGCTGATGGGTTACCCATGATGAAGGAAATCAGTCAATGGGAGTTAAACTTGAACAACAGTGAGGCTTGCAATTTCATGATCAGATTCCGAGTGCCAATCCACCTCCTTGGGGCAAAGTTTGGGTCAGGAAGCATAGCTTTCCAGACTTTAACATCCTACCCAACCTAAACCTGCCCATTTCTTTGGTTAAAATGCAGCCACTGGTACCATTTTCAGCATTACAGGATAGGAAAGACATAAGTGAGTTTTTAAAAAAATTTCAAAATGTTTTGGGAGGAAGAAACAGAAAAAGAATTCCTCTGGTTGAGGAGTCAATGTTGAGGGATCAACAATTTAAAATTGTTCCCATGAGCATGAGAAAAGAGGTCAGGAGAAATGTAATTGCCCAGATTACTCTTCAACTGAGGAATGTTTTTCCTCAGGAGATAGTTGATAGAGAGATCTTCTAAAAGATGAGTAGATAAGTATTTGAAGCAGAAGGAAGTACAGGGATCGAGAGAGAAAGCAAGGAAGTAGAATTCATGTTTGTTTGTTGAAGCAAAGAACTGATGCAAACATGATGGGATGAATGGCCTCCTTCTGTAGTTTAAACCTTTACGGTTCTATGGTTATAGCTTTAAAACTTAAATGATGAATGACAAATTAGTTTTTCATTCATTATATATTTTAGAGTTGGAAGTCAAAACATTTGTTTCTGGTGGTTGGTAACATATTGATTGATATTGATATTTATTTATTTTAACCAATTTACTAACTGGATTCAGAGCATTATTTGTGCTACATAATTTCTTTCATGATGGTCACAGCACAAAAAATGTATAATTGGTTGCTGCTGGCTACTTCTTAAACGTCATAAGAACATAAGAACATAAGAACTAGGAGCAGGAGTCGGTCATCTGGCCCCTCAAGCCTGCTCCGCCATTCAATGAGATCATGGCTGATCTTTTGTAGACTCAGCTCCACTTTCCGGCCCGAACACCATAACCCTTAATCCCTTTATTCTTCAAAAAGCTATCTATCTTTATCTTAAAAACATTTAATGAAGGAGCCTCAATTGCTTCACTGGGCAAGGAATTCCATAGATTCACAACCCTTTGGGTGAAGAAGTTCCTCCTGAACCCAGTCCTAAATCTACTTCCCCTTATTTTGAGGCTATGCCCCTAGTTCTGCTTTCACCTGCCAGTGGAAACAACCTGCCCGCATCCTTCTAAATTCCAGCGAGTACAGTCCCAGTCTACTCAACCTCTCCTCGTAATCCAACCCTTCAACTCTGGGATTAACCTCCTAGTGAATCTCCTCTGCACACCCTCCAGCTCCAGTACGTCTGTTCTCAAGTAAGGAGACCAAAACTGAACACAATACTCCAGGTGTGGCCTCACTAACACTGTATATAATTGCATCTTAACCTCCCTAGTCTTAAACTCCACCCCTCTAGCAATGAAGGTCAAAACTCCATTTGCCTTCTTAATCACCTGTTGCACCTGTAAACCAACTTTTTGAGACTCATGCACTAGCACCCCAAGGTCTCTCTGCACAGCTGCATGTTTTAATATTTTATCATTTAAATAATAATCCTTTTTGCTGTTATTCCTATCAAAATATTTAACCTCACATTTGTCAACATTGTATTCCATTTGCCAGACCCTAGCCCATTCACTTAACCTGTCCAAATCCCTCTGCAGACTTCCAGTATCCTCTGCACTTTTCGCTTTACCACTCATCTTAGTGTCGTCTGCAAACTTGGACACATTGCACTTGGTCCCCAACTCCAAATCATCTATGTAAATTGTGAACAATTGTGGGCACAACACTGATCCCTGAGGGGCACCACTAGCTATTGATTGCCAAACAGAGAAACACCCATTAATCCCCACTCTTTGCTTTCTATTAATTAACCAATCCTCTATCCATGCTACTACTTTACCCTTAATGCCATGCATCTTTATCTTATGCAGCAACCTTTAGTGTGGCACCTTGTCAAAGGCTTTCTGGAAATCCAGATATACCACATCCATTGGCTCTCCATTATCTACCGCACTGGTAATGTCCTTTTATAAATGTGTATTGATTGCTGCAATTGTCCTTGCATAGGAATTCAGTTAATTAAAAAAAAAATTTAGAGTACTCAATTCTTTTTTTCCAATTAAGGGGAAATTTAGCGTGTTCAATCCAGCTACCTTGCACATCTTTGTGTTGTGGGGGCAAAACCCACGCAAACACGGGGAGAATGTGCAAGCTCCACCCAGAGCCGAGATCGAACCTGGGACCTTGGCGCCGTGAGACTGCAGTGCTACCACTGCGCCACCGTGCTGTCCTGGAATTCAGTTAATTGATAATTGATCAGAATTAATGATCAGAACCAATCAGGAGATCAAACAATTTAATTCAAATACAGACATCCTGGGTGTCCCTCTGGGTTCAACTCTTTCGGTGCAATCAAGTCGGACCGTCAAGCGGAAAGGGTACAACATAGGCCCGGGAACTGGCGTGGGAGACCCCTGATCAAGTTGCTTTTTATCCTTCTAATAAATAACAGGGCAGCACGGTAGCATGGTGGTTAGCATAAATGCTTCACAGCTCCAGGGTCCCAGGTTCGGTTCCCGGCTGGGTCACTGTCTGTGCAGAGTCTGCACGTCCTCCCCGTGTGTGCGTGGGTTTCCTCCGGGTGCTCCGGTTTCCTCCGGGTGCTCCGGTTTCCTCCCACAGTCCAAAGATGTGCGGGTTAGGTAGATTGGCCATGCTAAATTGCCCGTAGTGTCCTAAAAAGTAAGGTTAAGGGGGGTGGGGTTGTTGGGTTACGGGTATAGGGTGGATACGTGGGTTTGAGTAGAGTGATCATTGCTCGGCACAACATCGAGGGCCGAAGGGCCTGTTCTGTGCTGTACTGTTAATCTAAAAAAATGTATTCAATGTCTGGTATATGAAGTGCACTAAAAGGTGATCAAAATTCAGCTCTAAATCTGTCAACCCATAATATAATATGTGCAATAGTATCCATGGGAACCCATGCTCCAAGACATATTTAATTGAGATCACACACAGTGTAATATTCTTGTCACATGTATTTGAGTGATAAATGGCAAATGCATTCAAATTGTAATAAAATAAGACTCCTTTTATTTTAGTTATTTCAGGGCCAAGTTCTTAATACCAAACTTTCCATTGTTGTTTAATTTCATGAATAAGTTGAGCTGACAGAATATCCATTATCTGCTGCCTGTAGATAACTGAGCTGCGGCTGACAGCCAGTGGAGTGGAAGAAGCAAATGAGTGCCAGAACTTGAGCTAATAAATGAACGCAGCCTACAGCTGCATCCACTGGATGCTTGTGTTCCGCTTGTTAAAGCTGAATTTGTTTCCTTTTCTAGCGTCATGGAGCCTTTGTGTGTACACAGATAAACCCACAGAGTGGAAAGATAACTCCCAGAGGAGAAGAAACATTCCTACTTACTGGAGGATCACATTCAATGGAACAGTTAAAAGAAGAAAAAGGAAATATGGGGGGAAACATCTTGGCCTCACCCAAGCCCAGCTCCATGAATTTGCAACAGATGCCGTGTTCTGGAACTTGCTTATCAAAACCAGACCGGGAGGAAGCAGCCAAGGCTTATACCAGAATTTGTGCTGAAGGACAAAACAGCTTACGATCGCAGACAGATGAAGTACATGGTGGACTCAGTGAGCAGCAGCAAGTTGCTCTGGATGCCATGTCAACAACAAAACAGAAGAGTAGCTCTGTTGGTACAGCTGTGAGCACACCTTTGCATCTAAAACATGTGATATCTCAGACAAATCATTCACATGTTCCAGTGAGTGACAACACCAAACACAAGATGACGGCAGTCAGCACTTAAAAAAAATCACAGCCTTTTACAAATAGTCTAGTTGTTCAGTAGTTTAATCTTTACAAGCATCATTATTATAATTTCAGTTCAACTTAATTTTCATACCTAGTTGGTACACAGTTATTTGAACCTGCTTCAGTGTTATTTAAGCATTGTTACCAACTGCACCTCTGCTTATGGTTATGTGCTTTTCAGTGCAGTATCTAGCAGTACAATGTATTCATAAATTCTAGCTTAAATTTGAAATGGAATTTTTCGTTATTATTGCTGGGATTCCAGTTCTGCCAACAGTGGACATAATGGCAGACAGGAGGGGAGAATATTAAGAGTAGTGAAAATGTAAATTTCCCGTGACAGAAACACAGCTTGTGATCATCTGCTCCACTCTCAATGCAGCATGCTGTTCCCACAATGCCATGTCGGAAACATAATTTGAGTACATTAGAATATCATGAATGATCATTATGAAGCAGCTCGCTGGAATGATGCTCCCACACTGGATCAAAAGGCCACACCAGTGTCTAATTATTCACAACCACATATAAGTGAAAAGTACCTGCCGACCTGAACTTCAGGTGTGACTTTCAGGTGTGTTTGCATTACACAGTTCATAAGATATAGGAGCAGAATTAGGCCATTCGGTCCATCGAGTCTACTCCACAATTCTATCATGGCTGATACCTTCCTCATCTGTTACCAATATTATGGGCCAGGGTACAGAGAACCCCAAAGTGTATCATGGAGTTCACCTGACCCACAACTTTTAATAGATTGTGGTATGGGGAGCACATGGCCCACTCTACAGGTGTTGTGCAGCAGACATCGAACAGTATTTTTGAAAGCAAAACAATGTATATTCTTGAACTCAGTTAACCTTTTTAAAAGATACAGTGAACACCTTAGCACCCATCAATTCAAATACAACTCCCAAAGAATACAACATTCTAAGTAATACTTAAACTTTCCCTTTAACATCCATAAGACAATAAAATCTTTTAAACTGGATCAAAAGGCCACACCAGTGTCTAATTAGGTTTAATCAGGTTTAAATTCACTACTGAGAACAGTTATCACTCTGAATTCAACAAATAATCACGAGATAGTCTTTAGATTGCAGAGAGATCGAAATTACACCTTCTTTGGCTGGCTTCAGCTCCAACACAAAAACGAAACAAAAAAAAAACAGACTCACCCAAGCTTTTCTCAAAATGAAACTAAAAGCTGACAGCCCAGCTCCACCCACATTCTGACACCACTGCAGTAAACACCCATTTCTTAAAGATATTCTCACATGACACCTCCCCCAAGAAAAAAAAACAAACCACCATCAACTTCAAGATGGTTTCATTTTTCACCTTTTCACTTAAGAAATATGGACAGTGAATATATATTTCTTTTTTTAACAAAACAAAACACGCAAACATTTTTTTTTAATAAATGTTTTTTATTGGGTTTTTGAACAAAGTATATTGACCGTTATGTACACAGGATAAGAGACATATATATATATGAGAAGGGCACACCCAAACATACCAAAGAAAAGAAAATAGTAAATAATAAAAAAAAATACACAAAAAAAAAGAATAACTGGTGGGGTATTGTGCACCAGCTCAACAGCAGCAACTCTGTACACCTGTCAAAATTATTTACAACATGTAATTGGGCTACTGTTGGTGGGGGGGAAGGGAGGGGGGCGCATTTTAGTTCTTCTTCCTCCAACAGGAATCCTTCTCGGTTGACAGTCTCTTTGAACAAGAAGGTCTTTGCATGACCCATCCATTTCTCTACACGTCGGCATTTCTCTTTAAAGTCAGATACTTTAGTTCAATCTGATCACAGAGTCCCTTGTAATTCTCCAACACAGGAGCATTGGTTATCACAGCTTTCAGGACGTCAAATGCCTATTGAAAGTCCGCTGTCCACTGAAAGTTTTGACATTTTATCAGTGAAGCAACCACGCTACAAAACGTTTTCACAAATGTTCGATCAAATTCACTCATACCAGAAAATCGCATTATTTCCCTTTGTGTCAAGGGTATCGGAAACGTCTCAACAACTGTTGTTTTCACATCGTATGGGACCATTCAACCCTGTCTGATTGTCTGGTCAAGGAAAGTGACGTGGGCTTTTCCAAATTCACTTTTGGCTAGGTTTACCACCAAACCCGCCTCCTGAAGTTGATTGAATAACTCAAAGAACAAAGAAAAGTACAGCACAGGAACAGGCCCTTCAGTCCTCCAAGCCTGCGCCGACCATGCTTCCCGTCTAAACTAAAATCTTCTGCACTTCCGGAGTCCGTATCCCTCTATTCCCATCCTATTCATGTATTTGTCAAGATGCCCTTAAATGTCACTATTGACCCTGCTTTCACCACCTCCTCTGGCAGCGGGTTCCAGGCACCCGCTACCTTCTGTGTAAAAAAACACCTTAAACCTATGCCCCCTAGTAATTGACCCCTCTACCCTGGGAAAAAGCCTCTGACTATCCACCCTGTCTATGACCTCATAATTTTGTAGACCTCTATCAGGTCGACCCTCAACCTCCGTCGTTCCAGTGAGAACAAACCGAGTTTATTCAACCTCTCCTCATAGCTAATGCACTCCATACCAGGCAACATCCTGGTAAATCTCTACCCTCTCTAAAGCCTCCACATCCTTCTGGTAGTGTGGCGACCAGAATGGAACATTATACTCCAAGTGTGGCTAAACTAAGGTCCTATACAGCTGCAACATGACTTCCCAATTTTTATACTCAATGCCCCGGCCAATGAAGGCAATCATGCCGTATGACATCTTGACTACCTTCTCCACCTGTGTTGCCCCTTTCAGTGACCTGTGGACCTGTACACCTAGATTTCCCGGACTGTCAATACTTTTTTTCTTGGAAATGTTTTTTATTAAGTTTTCATATTTTATATCCAACAAATTACAAATTATTAGAAAAAAAATGCAAAAATTAACATGTATATTTACAGACAAGCATCTTCATAATAACAACTTTGGCCACCCCCTTTAACCGGCATACATATTTTACATTCCCCAATATGGCCGAGGTACATGTTTATAGGCATTTATTTACAATTTGGTTTTGGGCCTTAGCTTGCCATCAGACTGTCGCTTGCGGCTTTGTCCTTCCTTTTTTTTTGGAATAACAGTAACCCCTCCCCTCCAATACAAAAACAATAAATTAACAAGAAAAAGAAATAAGCATAAAACCATGAGAACAAACCCCCATAACGAACCCGAAGGCCCCCCCTCCCCCCCGACTACCTTCCCCCGATTCCCGTCCATTTTCCCCTGATTCTTGGCCACCCGGCTATTCTTCGTCTTGTTCGTTGGCCACAAACAGGTCCCGGAACAATTGCATGAATGGCTCCCACATTCTGTGGAAGCCGTCGTCTGACACTTGGATGGCGAATTTGATTTTCTCCATTTGGAGAGATTCCGAGAGGTCGGACAGCCAGTCTGCAGCTCTGGGTGGTGCTGCTGACCGCCAGCCAAACAGGATTCTACGGCGGGCGATCAGGGAGGCAAAGGCAAGGGCGTCCGCCCACCTCCCCAGGAATAGATCTGGCTGGTCTGAAACCCCGAAGACCGCCACTATCGGGCATGGCTCCACCCTCACCCCCACCACTTTGGACATAGCCTCGAAGAAGGCTGTCCAGTACTCCACAAGTCTGGGGCAAGACCAGAACATGTGGGGTGGTTGGCCGGGCCTCTTTGGCACCGTTCACATCTGTCCTCCACCTCTGGGAAGAACCTACTCATACGGTTTCTTGGTAAGTGGGCTCTATGTACCACTTTTAGTTGCGTCAGGCTGAGCCTTGCGCAAGTGGAGGTGGAGTTGACCCTATGCAGTGCTTCGCTCCAGAGTCCCCACCCTATCTCAATCCCCAGGCCATCCTCCCATTTCTTTCTTGTTGCGTCCAGTACGGTGTTGGCCCTTTCTACCAGTCGGTCATACATGTCGCTACAGTTCCCTTTATCTAGGATACTTGCGTCCAGTAGGTCCCCCAGTAGTGTCTGTCGTGGTGGTTGTGGGTACATCCATGTCTCCTTTCGTAAGAAGTTTTTGAGCTACAGATACCGTAGCTCGTTCCCCCTGGCTAGCCAAAATTTCTCTGTCAGTTCGTCCAGTGTTGCGATCCTGCCGTCCGTGTATAGGTCCCTGACTGTCAGTGTCCCTCCGTCCTGCCTCCACCTTTTGAAGGTGGCGTCAGTCAGTGCTGGTGTGAACCTATGGTTGTTGCGGATGGGAGCCTTGTCCGACATTTTGGTCAGGCCAAATTGCTGCCGCAGTTGGTTCCAGGATTGGAGGGTGGCTGTCACCACTGGGCTGCTCGAGTGTTTTTTGGGTGGGGATAGGAGTGCTGCCGTGGCGGGGGCCCGGAGGGAGGTCCCCATGCAGGAGGCCTCCTCCGCACGCACCACACTCTGGCTCCTGGATCCATCCCCTTACTCGCTCGGCTGTTGCCGCCCAGTGGTAGAATTGTGGCTAGCCCCCCCCTGGATTTTGTTTTTTGTAGGATCTTCTTTGGGATCCTAGCATTTTTACCCCCCCCCCCCCCCCCCCCCCCCCCCCCCATACGAACGCCATGATTAGTTTGTCCAGCGCTTTGAAAAAGGCCTTGGGGATGTAGATCGGAGTGGATCTAAACAGGAAGAGGAACCTGGGCAGTGCGTTCATTTTGATCGTCTGGACTCTCCCCGCGAGGGAGAGTGGGAGTGTGTTCCATCTTTGCAGGTCCTTTTTTACTTCCTCCCTTTCCAGTCATGGGCTATTTGGATCCCCAGGTAGCGGAATTTGTGTCGGGCTTGTTTGAACGCCAGCCCCTTTAGTGCTGCCCCCACCCCCCCCCCCCCCCCCCCCCCACCCCCGCGGGTGTAGTGGGAAGATCTCGCTTTTGCTCATGTTGAGTTTGTAGCCCGAGAAGGCTCCAAACTCTTTCAGGAGCGCAATGATTCCGTCCATGCTGCTCAGTAGGTCCGAGATATCGAGGAGCAGATCATCTGCATAGAGTGAGACTCTGTGCTCTCTGCCTCCCCTACGGATCCCCCTCCAATTTTTTGCTGCCCTGAGCGCGATTGTTAGCGGTTCGATTGCTAGTGCGAACAGCAGCGGGGACAGTGGGCATCCTTGTCTGGTGCCCCTGTGCAGCTGGAAGTATTGGGAATTGGTATTGTTGGTCCGTACGCTCGCCATGGGAGCGTTGTATAGGATCTTTACCCAAGCGGTGAACCCTGTTCCAAGCCCAAACCGCTCCAGTACCTCTATGAGGTATTTCCATTCGACTCTGTCGAAGGCCTTTTCTGTGTCCAGGGAGACGATCACCTCTTGTGTTCTCTCCCCGGAGGGTGTCATTATCATGTTCAGCAGGCGCCTGATGTTCGAGGTAAGCTGTCTACCTTTGATGAAGCCCGTCTGGTCCTTTGTGACCACCTCAGGTACACAGTCTTCTAGCCTTTTGGCTAGGATTTTGGCCAGTATTTTGGCGTCTGCGTTCAGCAGAGAGATGGGTCTGTATGACCTACATTCCGTTGGGTCTTTGTCTTTCTTAGGTATCAGCGAGATTGAGGCCTGTGCTAACGTGGGTGGCAGTGTGCCCCTAGCTCGCGAGTCTGTGAACATCTCCCGCAGGTGCGGGGCCAAACGATCTAAATCCTGCTGTATCCTCTGACAGTCCTCATCGCTATCCGCAATTCCACCAATCTTTGTGTCGTCTGCAAACTTACTAATCAGACCAGTTACATTTTCCTCCAAATCATTTATATATACTACCAACAGCAAAGGTCCCAGCACTGATCTCTGCGGAACATCACTAGTCACAGTCCTCCAATCAGAAAAGCACCCTTCCATTGCTACTCTCTGCCTTCTATGACCTAACCAGTTCTGTGTCTATCTTGCCAGCTCACCCCTGATTCCGTGTGATTACACCTTTTGTACCAGGCTGCCATGAGGGACCTTGTCAAAGGCCTTACTGAAGTCCATATTGACAACATCCACTGCCCGACCTGCATCAATCATCTTTGTGACCTCCTCAAAAAACTCTATCAAGTTAGTGAGACGCGACCTCCCCTTCACAAAACCATGCTGCCTCTCACTAATATGTCCATTTGCTCCCAAATGGGAGTAGAGCCTGTCTCGAAGAATTCTCTCCAGTAATTTCCCTACAACTGACGTAAGGCTCACCGGCCTGTAGTTCCCTGGATTATCCTTGCTACCCTTCTTAAGCAAAGGATCAACATTGACTATTCTCCAGTCCTCCGGGACATCACCTGAAGACAGTGAGGATCCAAAGATTTCTGTCAAGGCCTCAGCAATTTCCTCTCTAGCCTCCTTCAGTATTCTGGGGTAGATCCCATCAGACCCTGGGGACTTATCTACCTTAATATTTTTCAAGACGCCCAACACCTCGTCTTTTTGGATCTCAATGTGACCTAGACAATCTACACACCCTTCTGCAGACTCAACATCCACCAATTCCTTCTCTTTGGTGAATACTGATGCAAAGTATTCATTTAGTACCTCACCCATTTCCTCTGGCTCCACACATAGATTCCCTTGCCTGTCCTTCAGTGGGCCCACCCTTTTCCTGGCTACCCTCTTGCTTTTCATGTACGTAAATTTTCTTCCCATGTCTGGCTGAAAATTACCAGATCGTCGATGTAAACCGCACAATTGGGTAATCCTGAAACGACTGTGTTAGTTAACCGTTGACATGTGGCTGGGGCGTTTTTCATGCTAAATGGCATAATTTTGAATTGGTATATACCATCTGGAGTCACAAAAGCTGAAATCTCCTTCGCCCTTTCGGATCAAGGTACCTGCTAGTAACCTTTAAGTGAATCCAGTTTGGAAATAAAAGCTGATTGTCCCACTTTCTCAATGCAATCCTCCAAACGTGGAAGAGTCCATTCTTGTAACTGCATTAACCTTTCTATAGTCCACACACAAGGGTTGGGTACCGTCTGGTTTAGGTACCATCACTATGGGTGAGTTCCATTGGCTGCAACCCACTTCAATTGTGCCATTTTTAAGCATACTTTCAATCTCTTTGTTAACCTGTGCCAATTTTAAAGGATTAAGTCAATATTGATGTTGTTTGATTGGAACAGCATTTCCCATATCTACATCATGTATAGCCATTTTAGTGCTTCCCAACTTATCTCCACAAACTTGCCCATATGATATCAATAACTCTTACAGGTTAGTCCATTTTTCCTCTGGATAGTCTTGACAATAAGCCCCAAACATTGTCTTTAATGTCTGATGCCACCTTTCTAACACTTCCTGCGATTCGAGATGGTACACAGTTGATTTAAATTGTTTTATTCCTAAGCTATCCACAACTTTGAATAGCTTTCAGGTAAAATTTGATCCTTGATCCAATTGTATTTCTGTAGGTAGTCCATTTCTAGTAAAGAATTTAAGTGACTCCTCCACAATCTTTTTCGCTGTAATATTACGTATTGGAATGGCCTCTGGAAACCTAGTAGACACATCCATTATCGTCAAAAGATATTGTTTTCCACTTTTCATTTTATGAAGAGGTCCTACGCAATCAATTAAGACCCTTGTAAAAGGTTCCTCAAATGCTGGAATGGGTATTAAGGGTGCTGGTTTTATCACTGTTTGAGGTTTCCCTATCACTTGACATGTGTGACATGATCGACAAAATTTAACTACATCTTTATGTAGTCCAGGCCAATAAAAATGTTCTTGTATTTTAGCTTGAGTGCTCCTTACTCCCAAATGACCTCCCACTGGTACCTCATGTGCAACTCACAATGCCTCCTTTCTATACCCTACCTGCAATACTACTTGATGAACTTCTTCCCACTTTTCATCCGCCTGCATCTGTGAAGTTCTCCATTTTCTCATCAAGACATCATTTTTACGGTAATAACACTCCGGTATACACTCAGATTCCTCTTCTGTGTATGCTTTCTGATACATCCATTTTATTTCTATATCTTTCTGCTGTAACTCCTCCAAATTTCCTGAATTAAAAATATCTGCCTCATCCTCCACCTGTTCTTTTCCATCCACCTGATCAAAAATAGTTTTTGATAATGGGACTGCACCTCTATCTTCCCTCTCTGATTTCTCCTCTTGTCTTAACCTGTGACTTTGCGACTTTGTTACAACACAATCCGGAAAAATCCCAGGATACTCACCCTTCAACACTTCAGTTGTCTGATTTTTCACTGGCTTATCAACCACAGTAGGTATCACTCCCACTTGCGATCCAGCTATATCATTACCCAAGATAAACTGTATTCCTGGACAAGATAGTTTCTTTATTACTCCTATTACCAGTTTACCACTCTTCACTGGACTTTCCAACCTTACCTTATACAATTGAACAATACTCTTCTCACCCTGAATTCCACATATTACCACCTTTTCTGGCAACATTCTTCCCAAACTACATAACTCCTCACCTCTGACCATTAAAGGTTGACTAGCTCCCGTATCTCTTAAAATAGTGACTTCTTTACCTGCTCCTCCTGATACACATGAGTAAACTTTACCCACACAAGTAAATTCTTTAAAGAGATCTGGCACTGTCTGATCAATCACCTGTTGATCTGGTTGAACAATCTGTTGCACCTCCTTCGCTTCACTTGCGCTTTCCTTTACAACTTTAAAAACCCCACTGTCTTATCCTGTTTTACCACATCAGCCTTCCCAGTGCTTTTCTTCAACCACCAACACTGTGACTTTATATGGCCTAGTTTGTTACAGTGAAAACATTTGAAACTTTTCATTTCTTTTCCACTCTCTTGTATTTCCTTTTTAATCTGAGGTACACTCTCATTATCTCCCATCAGATCACCTTTACCTTTACCACTTGAGTATTTCTCATGTCCCCAGTTTCTATCCTTCACAGGCTGAAACTGATGTCGGAAACCAAGCTTTGATTTATGAACTAATTCATAATCATCTGCCATTTCTGCTGCTCACCTCGCAGTTTTAACCCTCTGCTCTTCCACATGAGTTCTCACTACATCAGGAATTGAATTTTTAAACTCCTCCACAAGTATAATTTATCTGAAAGCTTCATACGTTTGGTCTATTTTCAAAGCCCTTATCCACCTATAAAAAATACTCTGTTTGATCCTTTCAAACTCCATGTATGTTTGACCAAATTATTTCCTTAAATTTCTAAACATTTGTCTGTAGGCTTCAGGCACTAGTTCATATGCACCTGAGATGGATTTTTTCACCTCTTCATACGTCCCAGATACCTCCTCTGATAGTGATGCAAACACTTCACTAGCCCTACCTACCAGCTTTGTTTGAATCAGTAATACCCACATCTCCTGTGGCCATTTCATTTGTTGAGCTACCTTCTCAAATGAAATTAAAAAGGCTTCTACATCCTTCTCATCAAACCTTGGCACTGTGTGGACATATTTAAATAGATCCCCACCGAGCCTTCGACTATGACGCTCTTTCTCATTATCCTCATCACTATCCTCCAACTGTACGCTTTCCTTTATGTCTGCCAATTTTAACTGATTGTCATGTTTCATGGCCATTTTCCGAAGTTCAAACTCTCCCTCTCTTTCTCTCTTTATTTTTCCTCTCTCTCTCTTTCCCTGAACTGTATCTCCCTTTCTCTTTCTTTTTGTTCTGCTCGGGCTATTCTTTCTGTTTTCCTTTCTTCTCTCTCTTTTTCCCATCTCTCTCTTTCATATTCAAGCCTCTTTAATTCTTTCTCATGTTCCATTTGTCTAATTTGTAACTGAATTTTTGCCATTTCCAATGAGTAAAACTGTATCTCTGGCATTTTTAAAAGCTTAGCCACTGCCATAATTACCTCATCTTTTCGCATTTTATCAGGCAAATGTTTTTGCCAAATCTAACAGTCTGTTTTTAGGCTCTTTCCATAAGGTATTGCGTGTGACCATCTCCACCCCCAGAAACTTCAGAGCCTCTGAAAGAGCCATTGTCCACAACACACTTCCTACTTAAGCTGAAATACCACACCTGAAAAGCAACCACAATATGCTCACCCCTCACTGTCTTTTAGTTTGCAAAGCCAATCCAATAGATAGACTTTTATCCCCCTCGAACCCCCAATTTGTTATGGGCCAAGGTTTAGAGAACCCCAAAGTGTATCATGGAGTTCACCTGACCCACAACTTTTAATAGATTGCGGTATGGGGAGCACACTGAGCACTACAGGTGTGGTGCAGCAGACATCTAATAATATTTATTAAAGCAAAACAATGTTTATTCTATGAACTCAGTTAACCTTTTCAAAACATGCAGTGAACATCTTAGCAACCATCAATTCAAATACAACCCCCAAAGAATACAACATTCTAAGTGATACTTAAACTTTCCTTTTAACAAAACAACAAAAACATTTTAACAGAAGCACATCAGGTTTAAATTCACTACTGAGAACAGTTATCGCTCTGAATTCAACAAATGATCAAGAGATAGTCTTTAGATTGCAGAGATATAAAATTACACATTCTTTGGCTGGCTTCAGCTCCAACATTAAAACAAAACCAAAAAAATCACAGACACACCCAAGCTTTTCTCAAAGTGAAACTAAAAGCTGACAGACAGCCCAGCTCCACCCACACTCTGACACCACTGCAGTAAACACCCATTTGTTAAATACCCGTTTCTTAAAGGTACTCTCACATGACACCTATAATGCTACAGACCAAGAGCAGGATTGCAAAATCAGCCAAAGCATCTCCTCCTTAGAACACATGACCTAGGAGCAGGAGTAGGCAATTTAGCCTCCCAAGCCTTCAATGTGATCATGGCTATTCCCATTCTGGCCTCAAGCCACTGTCCTCTCCGTTCTCGACAACCCTTCATCCCATTACCAATTAAAAATCTGTTTAACTCCCCCTTAAAGTTACTCACTGTCCCTGCATCCACCGCATTCTGGGGTACCAAATTTCAGATTCACAACCCTTTGAGAGAAGTAGCTTTTTCTCAAATCTGTTTTAAATTTGCTGCCTCTTATTCTAAGATTATGACCTCTCATTTTAGAATGCCCCACAAGCGGAAGCATCAGTTCTATGTCTACTTTATCCATACCTTTTACCATCTTGTATACCTCAATTAGATCTCTCCTCATTCTTCTAAACTCTAGAGAGTATAGGCCTAAACTGTTCAATCTCTCCTCATTCAACAAACCCCTCATCTCTGGAATCAATCTAGTGAACCTCCTCTGGACTATATCTTTCCTCAAATAAGGGGACCTAAACTTTGCACAATACTCCAGGTGTGGTCTTACCAATGCCTTGTATAGTTGCAACAATACTACCTTACTTTATGCTGAATTCCTTTTGCTATAAATGCCAACATTCCATTTGCTTTCCTTATTATCTGCTGCACCTGCATGCTCGTTTTCTGTGACTCAGGCACAAGGACACCCAAATCTCTTTGCATCAGAGCACCCTGAAGTTTCTCCCCATTTAGATAATACGTTGCATTTCCATTTTTCAACCAAATGCATGACCTCACACTTGTCCACATTAAACACCATCTGCACAATTTTGGCCCATTCTCCTAACCTATCTGTTTCCATTTGTAACGTTCTTATTTCCTCATTGCAACTTACTGTCTTTCCCAACTATTTTTGTGTCAGCTGCAAATTTGGCTATGGAACCTTCTATCCCTGTATCCAAGTCGTTAATATAGATTGTAAATAGCTGGGGCCCAAGGACTGAATCCTGTGGCACCCCATTAGTCACATCTTGCCATCCAGAAAAAGACCCATTTATCCCGACTCTTTGTCTCCTGTCCGTCAGCCAGTCTTCTATCCAAGCAAACATGTTACTCCTAATTTTATGTGATCTCACCTTGTGAATTAACTTTCTGTGCGGCACCTTATCAAACACATTCCGGAACTCCAGATATACTACACCCACAGGATCCCCATTATCCACTTTGCTTGTTACATCTTCGAAGAACTCAAGCAAATTAGTCGAACATGATTTGCCCTTCATAAAACTATGCTGACTCTGATGGATAGCGCTTTGGCTTTCCAAATGTCCTGATATTAAGTCCTTAATCATTGATTCTAACAATTTTCCAACAACAGATGTTAAACTAACTGGTCTGTAATTTCCCGCATTCTGCCTCCCTCCCTTTTTGAATAAGGGCATTACGTTAGCATTTTTCCAAACCACCTTTCTGTGGAATCTCATAACCAATGGATCCACTATCTCTGCTACCACTTCCTTTAACAACCTAGGATGTAGGCCATCGGGCCCTGGGGACTTGTCTGCCTTCAATCCCAAGAGTTTGTTGAGTACCGTTTCCCTATTGATGCTGATTGCTCCAAGTTCCACCCTTTCCATTACCTCTGAATAGCCTCTTCTGATAGGAATGGTACTAGGGTCCTCCACCGTGAAAACTGAGGTAAAGTATTGATTTAGCATCTCTGCCATTTCTGTGTTCCCCACTTATCAATTCACCAATTTCTTCTTCCAAGGGGCCAACATTCACCTGAGTGACACTCTTCCCTCTTATGTACTTGTAGAAGCTTTTGCTATCCTTGATATTCTGTGCTAGTTTTGATTCGTAATTTACCTTAGCTTTTTTAGTATTTCTTTGTTTATGTTTGGGGGTTTCCCAATATTCCAGCCTGCCACTGGCTTTTGCAATATGATATAACTTCGTTTTTGTCTTTATAATGTCCATGAACTCCTTGTTTAGCCATGGATGTTTTTTACCCCTCTTCCCATCTTTCTTCCTCACTGGGATATATTTTAGTTGATGAGGAATTGATTATCTCCTTAAAGAACTGCCACTGCTCATCAGCTGTCCTACCTGCCTTCCTGCCCAGTCTATATGGGCCAAATCTGTCCTCAAACCTATGAAATTTCCTTTGTTTAATTCCAGAACTTAGTTTAATTCCAGTGTGGAACTCCACTTTCTTGCCGCCAAACTGAATCTTGAATTCTACCATACTATGGTCACTACTCCCTAGTGGATCCTTAACAATGAAGTCATTAGTTAATCTCTCCTCATTACAAAATACCAAATCGAGAGTAGCCTACTCCCTGGTTGGATCCCCAACATACTGTTCCAGGAAATAATCTCTAATGCATTCAATGAACTCTGCCTGTAGGCTACCCTTGCCAATTTGATTCCTCCAGTCTATGTGCATATTAAAATCACCCATTATTATTGCCATACCTTTCTTGCAAGCTCCCAGTACGTCCTGGTTTATGCTGTGCCTCACTGTAACACTACTGTTTGGGGACCTATAGATTACTCCTACGAAGAACTTCTTCCCTTTGTTATTTCTTATTTCTATCCAGACTGATTCAACATCTTGATATCCATGCTTGCGGCATCTCAGGCACTGTGCTGGCTCCGCAGGCAGCACCACTTCACTTTCATGGGAGGTTACAGAGATAAAGTTTTGTATACCAAACTGATTGTAAGGCAGAGTGGGTTATAATGTTCTGCAGGACAAGTCCGGGGGGGGGGGGGGGGGGGGGGGGAGTGGTTGTGAAAGTCACAAACAATGGAAGGGGCTGGAGGACTGGGTCTCAACCTGGGTGGCGAGGAAGACAAGGCAGAAGCAAGAGAAGAGGCTGGAAAGCTATGGTTTGACTAGCTAAGGGGTAGGCTGTGGAAGGTTGCACTCAGACGTATGACTGAGGAGTGGGAGAGGGTGAAGCATCTTCTGGGTTAAAATTGGGAGAGAGTCTCTTGCAGAAGGACATAAGCCAGTTGGGACCAGAGTGAAGAAGTGCTTCAGCTTACATTTTTTAAAAAGGATATTTATTAAAGTTTACATAATGTTATAACATCCTGGGCTAGTGCGCAATCTTAAACCCCACTTGATCTGGAGTCACAAAACAATTGAAATTAACAAATAATTCTTAGAAAATACCCAAGGTCTTTGGCTTCCCAATAACTACAGTCACCAGGTTTATAAATTTAAGCATAATTAATTTTTATTAATAACAACTCATTAATTATGCAGCAAATAAAACTGGCTAACTATCATCTAAGTCCTAACCTCCTCTCTTTATCTTGCCCCACCCTCTATACATACACACAAGACAGACAAACACTGAAGAGAAAGAGAGGTGTAAAATGATGATGGAAGTAAAAGGATAAGAGTCTTTGTTTCAGATGGACATCTTCCAGTACACATTTCTTCAGTCTAGGCCTTCAATTGGAGGTTTTTGTTTTCAGTCTCTAATAGTTTTCACTGTATATTCATCCAGGTCTCCAAAACTTCCCTGCATGTTCAGAAAACAGCAGACAGGCAGAATTTCAGGATAGAGAGAGGGACACTCATAGCTGCTCCTTTCAGCGTCCAGGATCCGACTGACACTTCCGGCATCCTCTGAAAACCATCCCATTCTGGTAGGATCCAATCACCACCTGTCACCAGGCAGAATACAGCGTTTTGCCAATTTATTGGCCACCAGCCAATCAATGGAACCGAATCTCTCCGATCTCTCGTGTCATAAAGTCTGTGTTTTTCTGTTCAGAAACTAGGCCTCCAATAGCAGTGTACCATTTTGCAACTTTGGAGTTCCTCACTTCCACTGCTCGACTTAAAGGTATCTGACCATTAAATATCCATGGATCAAAATAATAACCACAAAGTAAAAGAAATGTGAATGAAAGGCATCAACAACGAACCAGCTAAAACACAAGAATGCAAAAATTTCAAACACTATACCTAAAACCCTTAACAGTTGGATTTGTCTACTCTAGATCCTTAAAAAAGAAAATAAATAGTTGCCATCTCAGGTAGAGCCTCTTCACTGAACATTAAGTCCCCTCAACTAGCCAGAGGCACTGGGCAGAAGGGGAGACCTTCAACCAAGCAATATCTGCCTCCGTACTATCAATGAGGCAAATGCAGCAGTGTCCGCCTCTACATCAAAGTAAACTGCCGGTGAATTCAAAACTTCAAATGTGGCTACCAGAAGACATGGGATTAATTCTAAACAGAATAGCTTCAACATGGTGCTAAAAAAAGAAGCCCAGAAGCTGGCGAGTGTGGGGCATGAACAAAACATTTTTGTATGGTCAGCTGGGGCAAGCAAACAGCAATCACATCTGTCCTCAGCCCACTCACCTCTCCTTGGTCAAGTACATCCTATGCAGCACCTTGAACTTAATTAGGCTCAACCGGGCACATGAGAGCATGGTATTGACCCTGTAGAGAGCCTCCTTCCAAATCTCACCAGTAAGTATAGGGCCCAGCTCACTTTCCCATTTCGCCCTTACCCGTCTAGTAGGTAGGGATCAGATGAGAGAATATGGGCATATAGGTCTGAGATAGACCCCCTTGCCAGGCTGATCTAATGATAAAGTACTCTTCAGCAAAGAGGAGTGTGGAGCTAGAGAAAAGGAAGGGGAAACAGCATGAGAGAAATCACAAATTTGAAAATAACTAAAAAGGCTGGAGTTGGGTAGCTGAATTTTGTCCGCCAATTCTCTAAAGCTGGCCAACCTCCCCTCCACAAACAGATCACTAAAATTCTCAATTTCCTTCACTTTCCACAATTTAAATGTTGGGTCCAATCCAGAAGGTAAGAAAAGGTGATTATTACAGATAAGGGTCAGCGAAGAAAGGGAAAGGAGATAAAATGTTATTTAAACTGTTTCCAGATCCTAAGACAGGAGACCACTGCTAGGTTTGTGGAGAATGTAGCAGGATAAAAAGGCAATGGTGCAGTAACGTGGCAAGGAGAGTGGATGTAGTGCAAGAGCGAGCCTCCATCTGGCCACAATTGGAATGGGGATCACTGATCCACAATGATATTTTTTGAATATTAGCAGCCTAATAATAAAACAGTACATTTTGGAGGGCAAAGCCCTCTGTCCATCTATATCTCTGGAGTAAAATGCTGTGGATTCTGGGAATCTTACCTGCCCATAAAAGCAGATATCAATTTATCAACCGTTTCTTAAAAAAAATTCTCAACATGTTTGATAATTACATAACAACAAAACAGTAAAACAAATAAAAGCAATAGTATTCCTCTTTCTCTAGCAGCTGATGGTGAACAGCTCTTTAAAGTAAAAAAATCAATGGCTACCATCTTTTGTACAGCCTCTCAATAGGTCCCCTCACGGTGTACTTGACTTTCCCGAGGTGTAAAACTCCATCAGATCCCCCAGCCGTATTGAGGCACTGGGTGGAGAAGCTGACATCCACTCCAATAGAACCCGCCTGTCAGCAATCAGCAAGCCGAAGGCCAGATCATTGGACCCCGCCACAGTCTGCAGCTGCAGCAGGTCTGACACCCCAAATATGGCCCTCAAGGAACAGAGCTCCAATTCAATTTGCAGAATCGTTGTCATGGTGTTAAAGAAGGAGACCCAAAATCTCACAGGCTCAGGACATGACAAGAACATTTGCGCATGATTGGCCGGGTACCTCCAACAATGCTCACATTTATCTTCCACTCCCACGAACAACCTATTCATCCTAGACCTGGTTAAGTGGGCCCTGTGTACCACCTTCAACGGTATTAACTATTAATCCAAGTCTTGCACACAAAGATGTGTCATTGACCTCCGCAATGCCTCACACCACACCCCATTATCCAATTCTGTCCCCATCTCTTCCTCCCACTTGATCTAAACCACCTCCAATGATATTATATCCTCCACAAGGATCCTCCCATAAATCTTCGCAGTACTCCCCTCCATCCCCGCAAGTGACAACACCCTCTCCAAAAATGATGATGGCGGCACTACCAGGAATGTTGGGAAAATCTTCCTTGCAAAATTATGAACCTGAAAAAACCTAAAGGTTTCTGACTGCGAGAACCCAATTTCTCCAACAACTCCTCCAAGCTCACAAATCACCCCTCCAAAAACAAATCCTTCATTCCTTCCAACCCCTTGCCCTCCACCCTCTTAACTTGGCATCTAACTTTACCGGCTCACACATATGGGATGTGATTCTCCGTTTGAGAATCGGCCAGCAGTGTCGTAAGAAACTGCACATCCTTCTCAGGGCAGAAAGTGTGAGTAGGCAGCACTGTGCCCGTGGCACTAATCCCCAACCCACACAACCGTAACCTCCGCCATCCCTCCCCCCACCACCTGGAGGACAACCGAATCCCCCGTGTCGCGTCTTTTCGTCCGACGTCACTTCGTCCAACGACACTTCGTCCACATCTTTTGGTCCAACGTCTTTTTGTCCGCACGTCGTTTGGTCCAACGTCTTTTTGTCCAATTATCGAATTACAAATTAACTCCGTATAAAACCATTTAATTGATAAAATGCAAGTACAATACAGCAAGTGAATTTAATTGCTAAAATGCAAGTAATTGATAAAATGCAAGTAAAATGCAAGTTGAAAAATGGAGTTTAAAAAATCTAAAAATGTAGTTAAAAAATCTAAAAGTTTACTAATTATTAAAATTCCCGAAGATTTCTATTTACAAAAAGTTAATGTGGGGAGTGGAGTGGAGTGCTAATAAGCAAGTTACAAAAAGTCTTTGACAAAAAAAATCATCCGACAAAAAAACGTAACAAGTCACAAAAAGTCTTTGACGAAAAAAATCATCGGACAAATGACGTTGGACCAAAAGACGTGCGGACAAAAAGACGTTGGACCAAAAGACGTGGACGAAGTGTCGTTGGACGAAATGACGTCGGACGAAAAGACATAGCACCGAATCCCCACCCTGCACCGCCTGCCAACACCATACCGGCTGCCATGGCCGGGTGCCCTGGCCACGAAGATCACCAGCTAGCCACCTCCGGTGTTGCATGTGTCCGACTGCCAGACCTGCGGCCTCTCACTGCATCCGAGCAGCGGACACTGGACCTGATCGATGGGCCGGGGGAGAGGGCAGTCACCAATGTGGAGGTCGGCATCGGGCGAGCAAGTGAGACCCCGCTGAGTTGCAGTTCCCATGGCACCATCACCACCACCCCACACCAACCCTCTCCACCATCATCATTATACCTCCAACACCCCCAACCCCGCACTCCCCATACCCCCATACACCATCCACAACCCCCTTCATCACTACCACCCCCCCACCACCCTTCCACCAACACCACCACCCATGCATCCCCTCCACCACCGCCACCTCAACCCGCGGTATAATCATGCCTTATGTCTTGTGTCTTGCAGGATCTCCTGACGATGAGGCGGGCCCTTCTAGTGCCCCCCGACTCCACCACAACTGCAGGAGGAGAGCAGCGAGGAGGAGGGAATATGGACACCGACCGGAGGCCTCAACCCTCAGCCTGAGACACCCCGGAGCGGCAGTCCAGGGACGACAATGACTTCCGATCACAGCTGTCTCCAACACCCTCCACCATCCCAGGGACACTTGCCTTGGTTGGGCATATTAGCAAAGAGGCTGATGGGGCACTATCTGGTGCGCAGCATTGATGTGCTGCGGTACATTGGGTGGAGGTAGGAACCCTTGAGGGGTGGACGGTTGGAGGGTGGCCCAACTCCAGGGACTAGCTGCCGCCAAATGGGTTTTGGGCTTCTGGAAGGATGGTCCCATTTATAGTTGAAATGCAATCGCAAGCGGAGTGTCAGCAAACATCCAGCAGGTTCAGTTGGAGGAGTCCAACCGCATGCAGGAGCAGTTAGAGGAGTCCAACCGCGTGCAGGAGCAGGAGATGGTGCCAACCATGCCCACATGGCATGGTGAAGGCCTTGCGGGTGAAGATATAGGCCATGGGTCAAGATGTCCAAGGCCTGGGGTACTCTGTGCGTGTGGTGACTGAGGCCCAGGACACGACTGCCTTATCACAGGCAGGTATGTACCAGGGCCACCTGGACATTGCAGCGATGCTCGAGAGCATGGCCCAGTTACAGCAGGCGGCCCTAGTTGACGTGGCACAGATCCAGAAGGTGGTGGCATAGTCACAGTGTGAAGTGGCACAGTCCTAGAAAAAGATTGGCTGCACCCTGTACAGCCAAAGCACCCTGGTTGCTGATGGGCGTCATTGTAGCAGGTCTCCACATCAGTCTGTGGCCTTCAAATAGGCATCATCAGCCACGACAGCAGCGGAAAATCCCTGTTGCCTAAGAGCCAACCCCTCACCAGGGGATGCACCTCAAAGAGGTCAGGAACCATTGATTGTGCCAGGATGAAGGTGTCGTGTACACTGCCCGGGGATTGATGCACATCTAATGGTCACACACCAGCTAATCTGTCATGGACAGTGCTCGTAGGGGGACATGCTCCTGTCGATCACCTTCAACCTGGGACATCCCAGCGATGGCGGTGAAGCCTGCTGCCCAGGCATCCTGGTGGGCTCAGTCCACATTACATTTGATGTACCGACCGGGCATATAGGGCCTCCGTGACGATGCAGATGCACCTGTGCACCGAGGTTAGCAAGATCCCAGACAGGATCCCACTCTGCGTCTGGAACGATCCTGTGGCGTAAAAGGTCAGGGCCACCTGTTAGTCATTGGGCAGGAGGGTACGGGCACTCTGCACAACCACGGGCCACAGAGGTCATTCAGTGGGGCTCACATCAAGGTGGTTGCCTTGCAGGCCACGGCAGTGATGGTCGTGACTGGATTCCCTGGTCCTGTGGGGGGTGCCTCTGTATGTCCTACCACATCTCTTTCCCTCATCAGCCACAACCCACACTCCACTGGGTCCTTATATTTATTTACAAGAAGTGAAATGGGCGCCTGTGTCATCATCTCTGGAACAGACCCCCACGCTCAAACATATCCACCAACAATAGTACCAGCTGGTCAGCAAACTTTTAATAAAATTTCACCGGGAACCCATCTGGCCCCGGTGCCTTACCAGTCTGCAATTTCCCTATAGCTGTCTAAATCTCCTCAGCCTCCAGCGGCTCCTCCAGCCCTTCCCGATCCTTCTCCTCCACTGCAGAACACTCGAATCCCTCCAGAAACTCCGTCATAGCCGACTCATCCCCAGGTGGCTCCGACCTATACAATATTTGATCTAATGCCTTGGATGCCCCATTCACTTTGTCCAGCTCAAACACTTATCCCTCTCCCATATCCTGAACCTGATCGATCTCTCGCCAGGCTACCTGCTGCCTCAGCTGGCCAGCCAAAAGACAACTGGCTTTCTCCCCATATTCGTACATTACCCACTTTGAGCGCTACAACTGGTGCACCACCTTATCTGTGGACAACAAGTGAAACTGCGTCTGCAGTTTCTTCCTGCTGCCAGGAGCTCCGGGACGGGATCCTCCAAATATTTGCCATCTACGTCCAAAATCTCATGCACCAAATGTTGGCGTTTCTCCCTTGCCTCCCTATCCACTTATGCACCTTATGCAAGATCATTTCTCCCCTCACCACCACCCTCAAGGCTTCCCACAACACTGCCGGCGGAACCTCCCTATTCTCATCAAATCCCATTTTCCACCTTCACACAGATCTCCAGACCCGCCAACTGACCCACTTCAAATGCCAAGCCGGTTGTTGAACTGGCCCCTCCATCACCACATCTACCAGATGCGGAGCATGATCCAGAATAACAACTGTGCAATATTTCACCCACACCCCCCCTCCCCCAAGATCAATTGGTGCATATCCATGACCGGAGCATATACATTTGCCAAAACCACAAACCGATCCTCCAACAACCCTGTAACTGTGACATATCTTCCCCCGATCCACCACCATCTTCACCATTTAGAACCAAACTCTTTTGTTGTTCAGTATTGCTAACTGCACCCACCTACCCGGGCCCTGCTGTCAAAGCCTGAGTGGAACACCTGATTCATCCAACCCTTACGGAGCCTTCACTCGTAAGTGGGTCTCCTGCAACAGCACCACCTCGGCCCTCAAACTCTTCAAGCAAGAGAAATCCCTTGCACTTTTGACCGGGCCCCACAACCCCGCATATTCTACGTAACCAATCGAATCAAGGGTCTTTTCCCCCTCCCCCCTTCAAGTCAGCCATTTCCATTGTGAGGGATTATCCCCTCCCCCACTACACTCCTGAAATTCCCCCACCCCTCACTCCAACCCTGAAACTACTGATCCCCCATTCCCCGCAACCATATATTCTCACAAACCCCTCAAAACACAAGAGAGAATAAAAATGAAAAAGATAAAACCCGCCAAACATTAGTTTCAATTAACAATAACTATGTACAAAAAAGGGGTACATGATAATTAAGCAAAGAAATAGCAGAACTCATTACAGCATTGCCCCCAAACAAACCCATCCCAACAACAAAGTCTCTGTTCCACCACTCTCAGTTTGGTCTCCGTTTCCTCTGCCATCACGAAGGAGTGATTTCTGGAGTTATGATTAACCCTTAGCCTAGTCGGGTACACCACACAGAAATGCACTCCACTCTTGTACAGTGTGACTTTGTCCTATTGAAGGCCGCTCGCCTCCTTGCCAGCTCTGCCGTGACATCTTGCTATTTATGAATACCACTGTCTTCCCACCTCACCTCCCGACTCTCCTTAGCCCATTTCAGGGCCTTCTCCTTCATCTGATAGCTGTAAAAATAAACTATCGCCTGCTTGGTGGTTCATTTGCCTGTGGTTTCACCTAGAGCAACCTGTGGGCCCTATCCAACTGAAAGGGGGGAACATTGTCTTCCGCTCCAACAACTTCGCGAACATCTTCGCAAAATACTCTGTTGGCCTTGGGCCCTCCATCCCCTCAGACAACCAAACAATCCGGGGTTCTGCCTCCGCGCCCAAATCCCCATCTTCTTGACCTTAGCCCTCGTGCCCTTATTTCGACCCTCCACCTTCAGTATATCTTCTTCCAACAAGGCCAGCTGGTCACTGTACCACAGCAGTGGCTCCTCCACTCCCTTCAACACCTCACCATGCTCCCGCACTGTCTCCGATGCTCATCAAAATGCTAATTGGTCGGAGTTTCAATACCTTCTGGACACCTTGCTTGCAAATATACATTTCAGGCACTGAGCCTGCCTGAATCTTGCTTTGTCCATTTTACCCGCTAAGGCTTTATGAGTTTCTCTGTCCCTGGTTGTGAGTGGCCATGCCAGATGGCTACACAATGGCCTGTGAGAAATGCCCTTCTAAAATCTTTGTTAGTTCACGATAGAACTTATTTTCTCGGTGAACTACGTTTTGCAGTAGTGTTAAAGTTTTATTCCTTGCCAAACTGATAAATATTGTGATCTTTAAATCCTCCGGTGTGTGATTTGCTATGAGATACAATTGGAATCTTTCCTCACTTGAGTTCCAAGCCTCACAACCTTGATCAAAAGCATCCATGGCGCTTGTTTTTCCAGCATTCTGGATACTGGTTCCCAGTGTCTATATTTCCTCCCTCCCAATTCTTTTGTATATATGGTGCAAACGATCCCCTTGTCCAAAATGCAGAATAGAATTTTTCTTTTTGCTTGACTGTGGTTTGACTTTTTCCAGAGTATTGTCCTGTGCAGAGTAGTAAGGATTCTGAATTCCTGTTACAGCAGCCTGTTTAGCTTCACCACGTGCCTGGCTCCTGCAGCCCAGACTCTACCCCTTTCAACGGCAAGCAAGTTTTCAAACTGTAATTCTTCTTACTCATGGTTGTGCTTTCCATTATTTTTCATTTAAAACCTTCAACACGCTGGCTTGCTTTGCTCGACACACATGAGTTCGGTCCCGAGAAACTTTCTCTGCTCTCAAGGTTGTCTCCACCGTTTTCTTGCCAACAACTTTTCTTTTAGCGATTTTGTTTTCTTGCATCAATCCTCGTCATCAGTTTTCTCTTTTGTTATCTCCCTGAGTTTGCCACAAAGAGAAAAGGTATGGAGGTGCCACACTCTTGGATTCTTAAAACACGATGAGAGGTTTTATTAAGAGGCATTGTTCATACAATCTAATATGGAGAACTGAAGCCCACGCAAACACTCGCTGCTGACGTTATTACAGATCAAGTGACGCTTCACCGGCAGGGATGTATTCTCTGATACATAACAGGCACAAGACGCTAATTTGAAAGATTTAACCATACTGCAGAAGGTCAAACTTTTACTTTCTTTCAGTGTGGCTATGCCCACTACATGCTTTAGCCTAGAAATTACTTGCTGATCTTAGAGTATGAAGGCTCAACGCAAACTTATCTCTGTCTGGTATTTTAATTAAGGGTTACCCCTTCATTTTAAAGTGTCTGCCTCCATTTAAATAGTACATAGATGAACATCTTATTCATGATAAGCATTCATCTTCTATCCACTCACCAGTAATTGTTTGCAATTTTTTTAAATGCAATGAACCACTGACCCAGAAAGAAACAATTCATCTATTATTTTATCTTTCCTTGTTCTGGAGTTTTGGTTAACCGTTAGAGTGGAAACTATCTCAGTGCATAGAGTATACAAAGATTTTTTTAAATTAATATTTTTATTAGGGCTTTTTCATTTCTACAAATAATGTAACAAACTTTGAAAACTGGTGCAGTACAGTATAAATGCTTCTGCAACCTAAGTACAGAAAAAGACTCAGTTATCTTATTCGTGCCTCCAACCATACAATGGAGAAGAAAACAGATATAAACTAGAGAATAGTGGAGAAGAGGATCAGGCCATATAAACATAGTAATATGATGCACACCTTCACGTACAGCGAATTCTAAATGGTGCTACATAACTTATGGAAAAACCTTGTAGGAGCAAGTCAGACAGAGTGGAACCTATGGGCGCGATTGAACCAAATGGGAACTATGTCCCGGAGCGAGGGCGTTTAGCCGCATATTTACCGGTGGTTGCAGCGCCGAGAAACACAACCGTATCTAATGCAACTCCGGTTAGATATGGAGGCTCAGTGGGGAACACACCTGAGAACCCGGCCGCCCATCATGCCAGGATGAGACAACCTAAGGTGTACAATCATTGCTGGTCATTTGAACAAATGATGGACAGTGTCGCAGGAGGCTCCGCCTCAACAACGTGATGGTGCAACACCAGTGCCATGACCTTGCGGACTGGGCATTACGTGGATGAGGAGGACAACCGTTCTCCGTGGCCATCAAGGTCACCGCAGCCCTGAGGTTTAATGCATTGGGATCATTCCAGGGCTAGAGTGGGAACCTGTGTGGAATCTCGCAGGCCACAGCCCTCAGGTGCATCCGACAGGTTATGGATGCCCTGTTAGCCCAGGCGAAAAACTACATCAACTTTGACATGGACCAAGCCGAACAAGATGCCCAGGCAGCAGGATTCTCCGCCAGCGGCAGGTTGCCCCAGGTCCAGGGGCTGATTGACTGCACACATGTCTCCTTGTGCGCTCCAGGAAACCTGGGAAATACCTACATCAACAGGAAGGGATTCCACTATGTGAACATACAGCTCATGTGTGACCACAACAAGCAGATCATGCACGTGTGTGCATGCTTTCCAGGGGCTGAGCACGACAGTCACATCCTGGGCAGTCAGACATCCCTGGCCTCTTCGGGGACCACCCCAGGATGGCCAGCTGGCTCTTAGGGGATAACGGGTACCCGCTGAGGACCTGACTAATGATGCCAGTATGCAGGCCAGAGACCCAAGTGGAGACCCGATACAACGAGGTGGACAAGGCTGGAGGATGATCCCAGGGAGGAACTGGAGGACCAGCCGAAGGTTGCAAGACAGGCGGCAGCGACGAGGATCCAGCAAGCCCAGAGGGCTAGGGAGGCCCTCATACCCACCTGCTTCACATAGGGCATGGTCTGGTCCATCATCGCGACCTTCCCCACCCCGCTCACCATTTCCCACCCTCCCAGGGCATGTGTTACATCATTTCAGGGTGTTGGGACTGTGCCAACACTGTCGAGGGCAGGGGGGTGATGATGACAGCAGAGAGCTGAGCGCCAATGCTCCTCAATTATGCCACAGTCTTTTAATTTTAAACGCATTTTATTCAAACTAGTATCAAAGTCGGTTACAGCAAATAAACACCCCGGGAAACATTCTTCCCAACAATCAACTATAAAGTCTGTACAGATTTTTCTCCTTTTTAACCCCCCCGCCCACACCTCTCACACTCATCTGCTACCCCCTGAAAGAACCCACTCAATCTCGCCTGAGTCATATGCACCCTGTGCACCGCCTTAAACTGTATCAGGCTCATCCTTGCACAAGAGGATTTACCCTTCGCAGTGCCTCACTCCATACTCCCCAATTGATCTCCATTCCCAGCTCCGCTTCCAATTTCTCCTTGATCTTCACCACCCGCTCGCCTACCTGCTCCCCCAGCCACTTATATATATCCCCAATTCTTCCCCCCCCCTTCCACATCAGGAAGCAGCAGTCGCTCCAGCACGGTGTATCCCGGCAATCTAGGGAACCCCTTCCAGACAATTCGTGCAAAGTCCCTAACCTGCAGATACCTGAACTCACTACCCCTCGGCAGCTCTACTCGCTCCCTTCAGGGCCGGCTCAAGGCACCGGCAACTCGGGCAGTCGCCCGGGGCGCCATGTGCTGGGGGGCGCCAGAGACTCTGGTCCCGCGCATGCGCAGTTGGGCCGGTACCAACCAGCGCATGCGCGGTGGCCGCCCTCCCCCAAGGCGCCCCCCCCCCCCGGTCCGCCCCCCCGCTCGGTCCGCTCCCCCCCTCGGTCCTCCCCGCCCGCCCGCCCCCCCCCTCGGGTCCCCCCCCCCCCCCCCGTCGGGTCCGCGCCCCCCCCGGCCCCGCCCCCCCTCAGCCCCCCGCTCGGCCCCGCCCCTCGGCCCCGCCCCCCCACCCCTCGGCCCCGCCCCCCCAAGGGCGCCGAAGTTCAGCTTGCCCGGGGCGCCAGCAACCCTAGGGCCGGCGCTGGCTCCCTTAGCTCATCCAGACTGGTGAACCCTTCCTCCAAATACAAATCCCTCACCTTGACCTTCCCCACTTCCCCCCACCTCCAGTATACACTATCCATCCCCCCGCCCAGCTCAAACCCATGATTCTCTCAGAGCGGCGTTAGCACCGACAACCCTTACACCCTAAAATGCCTCCTCAGCTGATTCCATATCTTCACCATGGACTGCACCACTGGGCTCCCTGAATACCTACTCGGAGTCATTGGCAACGCTGCCGTCACCATAGCCCTCAAACTAGACCCCTTACAAGATTCCTCCTCCATCCTAATCCGTTCTACCCCTTCTCCTTCCGGCCACCGCCGCACCTTGTCCACATTCGCCGCCCAATAATAATGAAGCAAGTTTGGCAACGCCAACCCCCCCCTGTTGCCTCTGCCTCTGTAGCAGGGTCCTCCCCACCCTCGGCATCTTCCCCGCCTACACAAAGTCAGAGATGATTGTGTCCACTTTCCGAAAAAAGGCCTTTGGTATAAAGATCGGGAGAGCCTGAAAGATAAACAAGAACCTCGGCAGAATATTCATTTTCACCACTTGGACCCTCCCCGCCAACGTTAAGTGCAATGTACCCCACCTCTTAAGATCCTCCCTGGCCTCCTCCACCAGCTTTGTTAAGTTCCACTGATGGAGCCCCGTCCATTCCCACGCTATCTGAATCCCCAGGTACCAAAACCTATCCCGCGCTGCCATAAATGGCATCCCCTAAATTAGCCCACTGTGCCAGCTCATTCACCGGGAATACCTCACTTTTCCCTACATTCAGCTTGTCTCCCGAAAAGCCTCCAAACCTCCCCAACAGGCCCATAATCCTTCCCATTCTCTCCAACTGATCCGAAACATACAGCAAGAGGTCATCGGCATAGAGGGACACCCAAAGCTCCCTCTGTCCCCTCATTATCCCCTGCCACTCTGCCGAACCCCTGAGAGCCATCACCAATGGCTCTACGGCCAGCGCAAACAGCAGCAACGACAGCGGGCACTCCTGCATCATACCCCTGTTTAAGTCAAAGCTTCGTGACCTCATATCATTCGTCCTCACCCTCGCTCTTGGCGCCACACACAGCAACCGCAACCCAATCCACAAAGCTCGGCCCAAACCCAAACCTTCCCAAAACTTCGAACAAGTACCGCCACTCCACCCAATCAAATGCTTTCTCCGCATCCATGGACACCACCAGCTCCGGTACCAGAGCTCTCGATGGATTCATCACCACATTCAACAACCGTCTCATATTACTCGCGAGCTGCCTGCCCTTCACAAAGCCTGTTTGATCTTCTGTAACCACCCCCAGGACACAATCCTCCATCCTCCCCGCCAACAACTTAGCCAATACTTTCACATCCGTGTTCAATAGTGATATGGGTCTATACGACCCACATTCCACCAGATCCTTCCCTTTTTTGGGGATTAGTGTGATTACTGCCTGCTTCATCGTCTCCGGCAACTCCCCCTTCTCCAGTGTTTCATTAACGCCCCCAACAGATGTGGTGCCAGGTTCGCCACAAATTCCTTATAAAATTCTGCCGGGTGCGCAGCCGGCCCAGGGGCCTTCCCCGACTTCATACCCCTGATACTATCCAGCACCTCCCTCAGCCCCAGGGGCATTATGCCATAGACTTACCCCTGCTTGTCAGTTGAGTTCTCGCTCACACTCATCAACTGCACACAGTGTGCTCAGCGGGGGGAGGAGGAGGGTGGGGTGCAATGGGGTGGTGCATGCATGCCTGAAAAGATGGGCCAAGGGTTGTGGAAGAAAGTGACAGAAGTGTCATACTGGTTGTGGTAAGAGGCTTCTAATGTTTCACATTTCACAATGCCCTACTCTCCTGATGGTGCCGCCCCACTCTACTCTCCATCCACTCAAACCCCACCCCAACCTAGACCCTCCCTTCCCCCTTTCCCCCAGTGCCCTCTGAGTGATTCTCAGTGTGATTAGCCTTCCTTCTACCGCTAAGTCTAGGTATATCCCCAGGATTCACATCAGAGGTGGAGGCAGCCAGCTGCTTACCACGTCCCATGGCCTGCTCCTGGAGGGCGTCTTCTGGGGGCTCTGAGGCCAGAGGGCTTCAGCGTACTTGTCGGTGGCACATGCACAACCATGCCGCTCTGTCCCGTGTGCTGACTGCAAGACGCAACCTCATCAAAGGGGTGGAACTCAGGGGAGCTGGTGGCCCACTCCATGGGATGGGCCCGGGTTGACACCCAGTGCCCCCTCCTCCCGGTCGGTGCCCATAGGGCCCTGGGATTCACCTCGGGATGGAGAGGCAGCTCGTATGAGCCCCGGCTGCCCCTGCGTCATCTGGCTCTGCCAGCCCTGATGGCACCCCAATGTCTGCACCATCATGTCGATGCGAGCAACGATGCTCCTCAGTGATATGGACATGCTCTGCAGTGCCTCGGTAATGCCCACCTGTGATGGAAAAGCTCCGCAGTGCCTCGGTCTTTCCCACCTGAGAGCGGGACATGTCCCACAGCACTTCACCAAGGTCAGCCTGGTATTGGGTCACGTACCCAGCGTGTCGACATTCTGCCGAATCCATCAGCCATGGCTATCAACGACTGTGCCACGCCTTGGACACCTCCACTAATGCTGCTAAGGCCGGTCACCAGGCTCTCCACTGCGGTCACCACCCTAGCATTGTTGGCTTCGGTGTCATGCATTGCTGGTGACATCTCCTGCGCCCGGAGCCTCTGGGACTCCTCCAATTGGCTATGGCCATGCTGGAGTGTCACTGACATCTCCCTCTGGATGGCCCAGTTTCTCCCTAATGTCTCCATCAGTTCCAGGATAGCCTGGTCCAGAGGTTCAGAATTTGAATGGGACCCAGCTGGGTCCTGAGATCTAGCAGATCTCCCACTGCTGTCTCACCTGGGCATTCCTGCCTCCACCTGATATGCATCAGTAACTGTGGTGCTCACCAGATTGTGCCCCAGAAGCCTGACCACTAACATCGTCCACCAAGCTGTATGTCGTTCTGCTGGTGGAGAGCAGGGATGACAGCAGTGAAGCATCGATTGTAGCATCCTCGGAGCTGACCTCTGAGGTGTTCTCATGGGAGGCAGGGAATGGGGCCACCCTGGATGTGCCAGCACCATCAGCTGGAGGATCTGTAGGAGAATGGACATGTGGTCAGTGGGAGTGATGCGTCAGTCTGTATGGCGTTAACAACCCATGTGTGACAGGTCCTCCGGGTGGGGCCCAGTAGATCCTCACCTCTGCAGCATGCGCCAGCCTCCGCATTGGTGATAGCACTGTCCTTGACCACCCCCATTTAATCCAGGGCCCATTCCTCGAAGGTCATGTGGATTCCTATTGGCTGGCACCCCTCCACCAGTCTGGGCCCTCTCCCAGCGATTGTGGGAGAGTTGCTCCTGCGGAGAAGCTCCCCAAAACCTGTCCACCATCTACAAGGCACAAGTCAGGATTGTAATGGAATACTTTCCACTTGCCTGGATGTAGCTCCAACAACACTCAAGAAGCTCAACACCATTCAGAACAAAGCAGCCCGCTTGATTGCTCCACCTTCCACAAACATTCAAACCCTCCACCACTGAAGAACAGTGGTAGCCATGTGTACCATCTACAAGATGCACTGCAATAACTCACCAAGGTTCCTCCGACAGTACCTTCCAAACGCATGACAACTACCATCTAGAAGGACAAGAGCAGCAAAAACCTGGGAACCCCACCATCTCAAGGTACCCTTCCAAGTCACTCATCACCTTGACTTGGAAATATATCGCCGTTCCTTCACTGTTGCTGGAGCAACATCCTGGAACTTCCTCCCTAACAGCACAGTGCGTGTATCTACACCTCAAGGACTGCAGCTGTTCAAGAAGGCAACTCACCACCATCTTCTGAAGGACAACTATTGATGGGCAATAAATGCTGGCCTAACAAGTGATGGCCACATTCCGTAAATGAATAAAAAAGACACAGAGAGGGCATCGTTAGTCGCACGCCTGGTTCACGGTGGTGGGGTGGGGGTGAAGGAAGGCTTGAGGGGGGTTGAAAGGAGAGGGGGGTGAAGGGAGGGGTGGGTGAAGGGAGGGATGGGGGGCACATGGAAGGTTGGGGGTGGATGCTTGCGTGGGGCGGGAAGGTCTTGAGGGGGGGGGCTGGGGTGGTGTCAACTCACGCATGCGGCCCGGTATAGGTCATTGACGTTCTTATGCCACTGTAGCATGTTCAAGGCTGAGCTAGACAGATTTTTAATCAGCAAGGGAATCACGGCAGGAAAATGGAGTTGAGGATTATCACATCAGATCAGCCATGATCTCATTGAATGGCAGAGCGGACTGAATGGGCTGAATGGCCTATTTCTACTCCTACGCCTTATGGTGTTTCTTGCAATTGAGAAATAAACCACAACACCCTTTACATTGTCATTCCTTCTCCTGTGAATCTAAATTTAGTTGAATCTGAATATATAATAGAGCAGTAGATTTGTTCATGGGTGGAAGTTTAATTTCCCATCATGGAGGGGCGGGGCTTTGAAATGTAGTGAACCACAAATCCATTGACTTTGGCGGGACTGGAAAATCCCGTTGGTGGGACTGGAAAATCCCGTTGGTGGGAGGGCCATAATATTCTGTCCTATAGTCTCACAAGTGAGAGGAAAATGCTTTATACATTGTAGCACAAAATTAAAATTAAGTTATATTTACTAGCACTGGACTTTGTCATCCTATTTGGTCCTGAGGTAAGCTTCTGACTTTCTCCATCACAAAGATTGTCCACTTCCACATCTTTAACATTGCTCACCTCTGTAGTCCCTCAACCCATATGTGACTCAAACTCTTTCCCATGCCTTTGTTACTTCAGTTTGTCCATTCCAATGTTGTGCTGGCTACTTTTGCATCTTGGTGGTCTGTAAACTTTAGTTCATTCAGAATTCAGCTGTCTGTGTCTTATTTGTGGTAGTCACCACTGATGTATATATTGTATATAGAGGATGTTTATATAGGTGCTTTACATACTACAGGTATAGGTACTACTGGTACGGGGGTAGATCCCTGCCTGCTGGCTCCGCCCAGTAGGCAGAGTATAAATATATGTGCTCCCAGTACAGCAGCCATTTCGTCAGCTGCTGTAGGGGCCACACACCTCAGTGTAATAAAGCCTCGATTACATCCTGCTCTCATCTTTGCGTAATTGATAGTGCATCAATTTATTACACTGCGTTTTTCCAGAGATGGACATCCGCATCAAGCCGGATTGCCTGCACTGCATCCTGAAGCAGACAACGCCAAAAAGGAATTTGAACATTGGCTAGCCTGTTTTGAAGCGTACATCGGGTCTGCGCCAGACACAATTCCAGAAGCACAGAAGCTCCAGATACTTTACACGTGGCTGGGCTCCAACGTCTTTCCACCCGTCCAGGACGCGCCGACTTACGCAGAGGCCATGGCGCTACTGAAGGAAAACTATGCTCAGCAGTCTAACAAAATACACCAGACACCTCCTCTCCACGTGGCGCCAACGTCCCGGTGAGTCAGTGGAAGATTTCTGGTGCGCCCTGCTCACCCTAGTTAGAGACTGACTGTCAGGCCGTTTCGGCCACGGAACACTCGAATTTGCTGATGAGAGACACATTTGTTACGGGCATAGGGTCTGACTGCATCCACCAGCGCCACTTAGAGGGGGCCACGCTCGACCTCGCGGCGACCAAAAAACTAGCGCTCTCACTTACGGTCGCATCGCGCAACATTCAGGTCTATACCCCCGACCGCGCGGCCCACCGCCCCTGTGCATCGTGGACTCCGCAGACGGCCGCCCCATTGTGGACCCTATCAGCGACTGCCCTCAGCCAACCCCACACCTGTGCCGCGCGGCAGCCAACTAACCCCGGGGGTCCAAATGATACTTCTGTGGGCAGTCAAAACACCCCCGACAGCGCTGCCCGGCACGGAGCGCCCTCTGTAAGGCCTGTGGCAAGAAGGGACATTTCGCTGCAGAGTGCCAGGCCCGCTTAATCGCTGCTATTGTCCCGGCAATCCCCCCCACGTGCGGCCAGGGGGCGCCGCCATTTTCCCTCCTCGGACCACGTGCGGCCAGTGGACGCCGCCATCTTGCTCGACTGTCAACACGTGCGACCCGTGGTCGCCACCAACTTGTTCCTCCCAGGACCAACGGGCGCCGTCATCTTGCCTTCCTCATGACACGTGCAGCCCCAGGGTGCCGCCATTTGGCTCCCCCACGACACGTGCGGCTCGTGAGCACCGTCACCTTGCCCGGCTTAGGACCCCTGCCCGTCGGGCACCTCATCAGGCTGCTCATCGCCTGTAACCGCCGACGACCAGCCGCATTGCGCCTTGGTCACAATTGACCAGTCTCGACCACACAACCTCGCAACTGCTTCAACTAAAGTGAAGGTCAACTGACATTAGATCTCCTGCCTGCTGGACTCCAGGAGCACGGAGAGCTTCATTCACCCCGATACGAAGGCGGTGCTCCCTCGCGGTACACCCCGCTAACCAGAGAATCTCCCTGGCCTCTGGATCCCACTCCGTTGTGATCCGGGGGTACTGCATCGCCACTGTCACTGTCCAGGGCGTGGAGTTCAGCGGTTTCCGCCTCTACGTCCTCCCCAACCTCTGCGCTGCCTTGCTACGCGGCCTGGACATCCAGTGCAACCTCCAGAGCCTAACCCTGAAATTCGGCGGGCCCCTACCACCCCTTACTATGTGTGGCCTCGCGACCCTTAAGTCCGACCCACCTTCCCTTTTTGCAAACCTAACCCCGGATTGCAAACCCGTCGCCATCAGGAGCAGACGGTACAGCGCCCAGGATAGGACCTTCATCTGGTCTGAAGTCCAGTGGCTGCTTCGGAAAGGCATCATCGAAGCCAGCAACAGCCCCTGGAGAGCCCAAGTGGTAGCGGTCAAAACTGGGGAGAAAAACAGGATGGTCGTTGACTACAGTCAGACCATCAATCGGTACATGCAACTCGACGCGTACCCCCTCTCAAGCATATCTGATATGGTCAATCAGATTGCACAATACCATGTCTTCTCGACAGTGAACCTGAAATCTGCCTACCACCAGCTCCCCATCCGCAAGGTGGACTGCCCATACACTGCGTTTGAAGCAGACGGTCGCCTTTATCCACTTTCTTAGGGTTCCCTTCAGCATCACCAATGGGGTCTCGGTCTTCCAACGGGAGATGGACTGAATGGTTGACCGGTACGGACTGCGGGCCACCTTCCCGTACCTGGACAATGTCACCATCTGCAGCCACAATCAGCAGGACCATGACGTCAACCTTGCCAAATTTCTCCACACCGCCACTCTCCTCAGCCTCTCTAATGACAAGTAGAAGTGCGTGTTCAGCACGAACCGCTTAGCCATCCCCGGCTATGTGGTCCAGAACGGAGTTCTGGGGCCCGACCCTGATCGCATGCGCCCCCTCATGGAACTCCCCCTCCCCCACTACTCCAAGACCCACAAACGATGCCTGGGGTTCTTTTCGTATTACACCCAGTGGGTCCCGAACCATGCGGACAAGGCCCGCCCACTCATTCCATCCACTGTTTTTCCTATGACGGCCGAGGCTCACCAGGCCTTCAACCGTATCAAGGCCGACATTGCCAAGGCCGCGACGCACGCGGTCGACGAGACTTTACCATTCCAAGTGGAGAGCGATGCATCAGACGTGGCTCTGGCCGCCACGCTCAACCAGGCAGGCAGGCCCGTGGCATTCTTTTCCTGCACCCTCCATGCTTCCGAAATTCGGCACTCCTCCGTCGAAAAAGAGGCCCAAGCCATCGTTGAAGCTGTGCGACATTGGAGGCATTACCTGGCCGGCCGGAGATTCACTCTCCTCACTGACCAACGGTCGGTTGCCTTCATGTTTAATAACACACAGTGGGGCAAGATCAAAAACGATAAAATCTTGAGGTGGAGGATCGAGCTCTCCACCTACAACTATAAGATTTACTATCGCCCCGGTAAGCTCAACGAGCCCCTCCAATGCCCTATCCCGAGGTACATGTAACAGCGCACAAGTGGACCGACTCCGGACCGTGCACGACAACCTCTGTCACCCGAAGTTACATGTTTTTACCATTTCATCAAGGCCCGTAACCTGCCCTACTCCATCAAGGAAGTCAGGGCTATCACCAGAGATTGCCAGGTCTGCACGGAGTGTAAACTACACTTCTATCAGCCAGACCGTGCGCGCCTGGTGAAGGCCTCCCGCCCTTTTGAATGCCTCAGCGTGGACTTCAAATGGCTCCTCCCCTCCACCGACCAAAACACGTACATTCTCAGTGTGGTCGATGAATATTCCCGATTCCCCTTTGCTGTCCCATGCCTCGACATGACGTCTGCCACCGTCATCGAAGCCCTCAACACCATCTTTGCTCTGTTCGGTTTCCCTGCCTACGTCCACAGCGACCGGGATCCTCATTCATGAGCGATGAGCTGCGTAAGTACCTGCTCAACAGGGGCAATGCCTCGAGCAGGATGGACAGCTACAACCCCAGGGAAATGGGCAGGTAGAGAGGGAGAATGGGATGGTCTGGAGGGACGTCCAGCTGTCCCTACGGTCCAGAAATCTCCCGGCCACCCGCTGGCAGGAGGTCCTCCCCGACGCACTTCACTCCATTTGGTCGCTCCTGTGCACCGCAACTAATTAAATCCCCCATGAACGCCTCTTTGCCCTCCCTAGGAAGTCCACCTCCGGGGATTTGCTCCCGACATGGCTTGCAGCTCCAGGACCCGTTCTCCTCCGTAGACACGTTCGACTCCACAAGGCAGACCCGTTGGTTGAGTGGTTGAGGTACACACCAACCCGCAGTAGCGTACCCCGACGGCCAGCAAGAAACAGTCTCCCTCAGGGACCTGGCACCAGCTGGTTCCCCACACACCCTCCCTCCGACCTGGCACCACCCTCCCTTCCCCTGGCGCACTCCACCGCAGCCCCTGCTCCGGGACACTCCGCTCTCCCCTTGCCCATGCCTGGGGATGAAGAGGATTTTGACACACTCCCGGAGTCGCCACCAGCACTACGGCACTTTCGATGACAGATCAAGGCACCGGACCGCCTGAATTTGTAATATTATCTGTACTTTTAAAACACAATTTCCTGTATAGAGATCTCCACCACCCCCGCCGGACTCATTTTTAACAGGGGGTGAATGTGGTAGTCACCACTGATGTATATATTGTATATAGAGGATGTTGATATAGGTGCTTTATGGTAAGGCCCCTGTACTACAGGTATGGGGGCAGATCCCTGCCTGCTGGCTCCGCCCAGTAGGCAGAGTATAAATATGTGTGCTCCCCGTACAGCAGCCATTTCGTCAGCTGCTGTAGGACGCCACACATCTCAGTGTAATAAAGCCTTGATTGCATCCTACTCTCGTCTTTGCGTAATTGATAGTGCATCATTATTCGCCACAAAGTCCCACTTGCCCATCATCCCAGATCTTCCTTAACTACACTGGCACCCAGGCCCCAAAATTTTCAATTTTCAATTCTTGTCCTCATGTTTAAATCCCTTCCTGTCTCCTGCCTTAAAACCCCTTCCAAAACTCTCTGATCCGCCACTTATGGCTTCATGCACATCACCCTTTCTTCAGTCCATTATTGGTCGATGTACTTTCAGCCATCTCAGCTCCTTACTTTGGAATATCCTCCCTGAACATGTTGGCTTTCTACCACTTTTAAAATTTCTTTAAAACACAACTCTGATTAAGCTATTGATCTTCTCTCCTAGTACCTCCTTTGGCTTGGCATCTTTTCTTTCTTGTTATATCACAATGAAACACATTGGAATGTTTTTTCTAAGTTAAAGATGCTATCTGAATGCAAGTGCACAAATACTCAGTGCCAAAAGGGTGAAAGGACAGAAGTTCAATTTCTGCTCCAGTAAACAGGAGAACAGAGTTGCACTAGAAATATAACAAAAAAAGGATAGAATTCCAATTAAACAATTAAAATAGGAATCTGACCTCCATTGACACCAAGTGCTTAATTGCAATTTATATAATATGCTTGACTTGATTTGTCTTTTGCTTTATCATGTGAATTTCAAAGAATGCAAATATGACACATGCAAATTGTGAACCTTTGAAAAGTTCACCCTTTGTCTTTCTAATCTATCTTTCACAAAAAATTCACAATTAACTAAAAATTTTACACAGTCTTATTCCAAAAGCAGAAAACCTCAAAATTAATTCTATAACAGCCATTTACTTCTGGGCTTAAATAATAAAGCAGACTCTTCCACAGAGTGAATAGCCAACAGTAACAATTGGCGGCAGTTCAAAGAAACTGTTACAAAATCTGTTTTATACTCTTTTGTTGCTTGTGTTTAAAATTCCTGGCAGAAACTAAATACAAAATACTTTGTGTGAAACCAGAAATGTTTTGCGTATGCGTAGTGCATACAAATTGCTTTGAGACAAAAATGTCAGTCAGCATGGATTCCTAGCAATCACATGTAAGTGATTATTTACCCTGATTTAAACTTCTAGAAATCATTCTTATTTGAGGACAAAAACTGGAGAAGAGAAAAATGTATAGATATGTAATGTGGAACTGGATCTTATTATCTTCAAGACCTAAGTGAAAATAGGAACAAAAATACAGGACAATTGTCTCTTAAAGGCATAGAATTACTGTTGTAAGTTAAAAGCATGGCTTAATCGAAAGGCAATTACATATGATAAATCTGTTCAATCACTTTTAAGAAATGGAAAACCTAGAGAATAAGGCAAGCTTAATGAACATTATGAGGTAAATCCTATGATTTAGTCAAAGTCAAGTTTATTTTAGGAAGTAGTGCAAAAAAGCATGTTGGCAGCCTATTTTACACATTGCACAATTTTCTTTTGAGTTGATGAACAGAGGAGCGATGTTGGAAAAGAATGAGGTGGTCACTCCTGTCAAAAGCTGGTCAAAGAGGAAAATATGGGTTAATGCAGTATGATCCCAGTCAGAAAGAATGTTGGGCTGGATTCACCGTTTTTGAGCCTAAGTTCGGAGGATCTGTGGCACTTTATGTCCAGAAAAAGCGGTGGCGCCTGCAACCGGTCAGGGGCTAGCAGTTGCGCCATGCAAAACTCCCGGCTACCACGATAAAAAAGGCGGAGAATGGCCGGGTCCATGGCCGCGCATACGCATGGCGACGACCTGCAGCGGTCGCGCCGTAAAACATGGTGCCGGCCATGCGCGGACCCAACCTGCCAGATAGTGCCCCCCCTGGCTACCCCTTGGCCACCCACCACCAGACCCCTCAACCCTCACGGATGCACCCCTGGAAAGCAGCAGTTCCCGCCTGACTGTGGCAGCGCTGGACACAGTTCGAAGCTGCCGTACCGGGTTCCCGACCGCTGAAACCACATGTCAACCTCGCGGTCGGGAACTCGGCCCATCGGGGGACGGCCTTCAGGCACCCACTCAGTCTGTCCCAACGGCACACGCCGTGATGGCGCCATTTTGGAGGGGGCGGAGCATTCAAAATCTGCGACAAACAGGCAAAGGGATTCTCCGCCCAATTGCCGATTACAAAATTGGCATCAGGGAATGATGAATCCTGCCCATTGTTCCTCATTTTGTGGTCTAGGTAGGGTGCTCTTTTCGAGGGGTGGTGCAAGCTCAATATGCCGAATTGAATTTCATGGGAGGGCAGAAACTTGATTAGAGAGATTTATTCATGAATTGTGAGAGACTGGAAAGGATCTGGGAGGTGTCAAAACTATCAAGTCCTTTGGAAATGAAAGGTGCCGCAGAGCGGTCAATGGTATATTCTTTCAGAAAAGAGCTATTGATAGTGTCTTTGAAGGAGAAAGGAACTGAGTAGAGGGAACCATTTTACAAGGTCAGCTAACTGGGTGATCAGAAGTTTAATAGGAATATAGTCTAGAGAGTAGTGGATGTCCCAGTGAGAGCTTGGTGAAAGCACTGGGGAAGCTAGGAGATAAAGAGAACAGAATATTATGTTGTTATGTACAAATGTAATTACTGACAACTGTAACACTTCATATTACACTGGAGATTAAATTTCAGACAAGTTTCAACATTTAAAATATTACAACTGCTCCTTTTCTCTTTTGAACATATCAAAGAACTGTGCAACATGGGAAGATGGTTGGCAGCAGACTGAACATAGGAATAAAGGGAACCATAGCATTTCTACAGTGCAGAAGGAGGCCATTCACCCATCAAGCTTGCACCGACCCTCTGAAAGAGCATCCTGCCTAGGCCCCTCCTCTGCCCTATCCCTGTAACCGCACCTAATCTGCACATCTTTGGACACCAAGCGGCAATTTAGCATTGCCAATCTACCTAATCGCATATCTTTTGACTGTGGGAGGAAACCGGAGCACCTGGAGGAAAACCACGCAGACATGGGGAGAAAGTGCAAACTCCACACGCTGATTTGCAGGATGTAACACATAATGTTCTTCACAGATCCATACTAGGGTCTCAGCTTTTCACCATATGTATTAATGATTTGGATGAAGGAGTAGAGTTGTATTTCAAAGTTTTCAAAGGACACCAAGGTGGAGGCACATTACGTTTGGTAGATTACGTTTGGTATATAGAAGCACAAAGTTACAAAGGGATAGATTAAATTATTGGAGAAAACAATGGCAGATGGAATTCAATGTGGGGACATGCGAGATCATCCACTTTAGACAAGAGAAAAACAGAGTTTTTAAATGGTGAGAGCCGACTATCATGGAGGAACATGAAGTATTCGGAGGCCCCAGAGGCGGGATTGTTGTAGGAGAGGCAGATGCTCCAGATGGAGTTCGGGTTGGTGTCCATGGGGAAGGCAGTAGAGAAGTTGCGGAGGGCAAGAGGAGCAGTGTGTGAGTACGGGGAGAAGGCGAGTAGGGTGCTGGCCTACCAACTCGGGAAGCAGGAGGTGGCAAGGGAGATTCGAAGGGTGAAGGATGGGGGGGGGGGGGGGGGGGGGGGGGGGGAGAGGGGTACTGGACCCGGTGGGGGGGAATGGGGTATTCAAGGAGTTTTACAGGAGGCTCTATGAATTGGAACACCCGGTCAGGGAGGTGGAGGGAATGTAGCGGTTCCTGGATGGGTTGGAGTTCCCAAAGGTGGAGGAGGACCTGGTGAAGGGGCTGGGGTCACCATTGGACCGGGGGGGTTGGACGAGAGGTTTCGGGGGTGACGACAGGCAGGGTTGCAGCGGCTTGGGGACCTGTTTGTCGGGCGCAGCTTTGCAGGTTTAGAGGACTTGGAAGAGGAATAGGAGCTACCCAGCGGGAACGGGTTCAGATACTTACAGGTCCGTGACTTTGTAAGGAGGCAGGTGCTGTCCTTTCTTGATTTGCCACCCTTGGACTACAAGATAAGGTGTTATCGAGAGGAGTGGTTGAGGACAAGGTGTTGAGATCTACAAGGAGCTAATGGACTGGGAGGAAGCCCCGATAGGAGAAGTCAAGCGGAACTGGGGGGCGGGGGGGGAGGGGGGGCCGAATGGAGGCAGGGATGTGGCAGGAGGCTCGGAGGAGGGTGAATGCATCCTCGAGTCTCAGGAAGGATAAAACAACAATATCTCATCCATGATAGTCCTCAATACTGGGGCCCCGCAAGGCTGCGTACTTAGCCCCCTATTATACTCCCAATACACACACGACTGCGTGGCAAAATTTGGCTCCAACTCCATCTACAGGTTTGCTGACAACACGACTGTAGTGGGTCAGATTTTGAACAACGATGAGTCAGAATACAGGAAGGAGATAGAGAACACCAATCTCTCCCCCAATGTCAGCAAAACTAAAGAGCTGGTCATTGACTTCAGGAAGAAAAGTATCGTACACATCCCGGTCAGCATCAACAGGGCCAAGGTGGAGATAGTTGACAGCTTCAAATTCCTAGGTGTACACATCACCAACAATCTGTCCTTGTCCACCCACGTCGATGCTACGACCAAGAAAGCACAACAGCGCCTATACTTTCTCAGTAAACTAAAGAAATTTGGCATGTCCACATTGACTCTTACCAACCTTTACAGATGCACCAAAGAAATCATCCTATCTGGCTGCATCACAGCCTGATATGGCAACTGCCCAGCCCAAGACCGTAAGAAACTACAGAGAGTTGTGGACACTGCCCAGTCTATTCCATCACATGAACCCGCCTTCCATCCATTGACTCTGTCGACACCGCCCGCTGCTTTGAGAAAGCGAGCAGCATAATCAAAGACCCCACTCTTCCAACTTCTTCCATCAGGCAGGAAATACAAAAGTCTGAGAACACGGACTAACATATTCAAAAACAGCTTCTTCACCACTGTTACCAAATTCCTAAATGACCCTCTTATGAACCGATTTGATTTCTTTACACATCTTCTCTACTGCGTAGTACTACACTCCTGTATGCTTCACCCGATACCTGTGTCTATGTATTTACATTGTGTATTTGATGTTTGCCCTATGTATTTTCATCTACGGAATGATATGTCTGAGCTGTACAGAGAACAATACTTTTCACTGTACCTTGGTACGCAGGACAATAAACAAATCTAATCCAATCCAATCAAATCAGCCTTATCCAGTTTAAGGTAGTTCATAGGGTGCACATGACGTGGCAAGGATGAGAAGGTTCTTTGATGGGGTTGAGGACAGGGGTGGGAGGTTCCAAGTCCAGCAGTGGCAATATTTGGTGTGTCAGAATTCCCGGGAGTCCAGGGGGGTGAGAGAGGCCGATGTTCTGGCCTTTGCCTCCCTGGTAGCCCGGAGACGGATTTTGCTGGGGTGGAGAGACTTGGAGCCACTGAAACTGGGGGTGTGGTGACCTGGCGGAGTTTCTAAGGTTGAAGAAAATCAAGTTTGTCTTTAGAGGGTCGGTTGATGGGTTTGCCCAGAGATGGAAGCCGTTCATCGACTTCTTCAAAGAGGATTGAGGCATCAGCAGGGGGTGGGGGGATAAAGGGGCTAAAATGCGGAAGGCATATCAGAGGAGGATGGATTGCAGGGGTTTTGGGTGTTAGTTATTTATTTATTTATTATGTGGTTCCTGTTTGTTCTTGCTCTTGTGTTGGTTTGTATTTACCGTTCACATAAATGCCTTAATAAAAATATTTTTTTTTAAAAAGGATTAGCGGTCTTGCGATGTGAGGGTATGAATACAAGTCTGTTTATTTTGATAAGGGATTATTCTTGAGGGTTTTAAAAAAAGTTTTGAATGGGTTTTCATGAATGGGAGTGTTTGTTTTATTATAGTGAAAGCTAGAATAGATATTTCAAACTTTATTTTATTTCTTCTTAACATGGCTCCTGAGGGTTGCCCATGATGGAAACTTATTTTTAAAATTTGGAATACCAAATTATTTTTTTTTCCAATTAAGGGGCAATTTAGCGTGGCCAATCCACCTGACCTGCATATCTTTGGGTTGTGAGGGTGAAACCCACGCAGAATTGTGCAAACTCCACCCGGACAGTAACCCAGGGCCGGGGTTCTAACCCGGATCCTCAGCACCGCAGTCCCAGTGCAGTCCCAGTCCCACTGCATCACATGCCGTTCTCCCCTGGAAACTGGTGCGTTGACCTGGAGGCTGTAAAGGTCCATGGGAGAGTGGATGGGGGATGAGTTGACATGGAGGGTATGAGGAATGAGTTGTAATGTAATAGTTTAATTTGAAGGGGTACGTCGTGGCAGGAGCGCTCAAAGCCATGGTTTGCTTCTCTAGCTCCATGTGGAAAGCCTGGAACATTTCCAGTATCTGGTGCCAGTATGTGAGAAGAAAGTGTCTACAGCTGCAGGTAAAACCCCGTGAGTGAAGAAAGTGTTGCTGGACCGTAGTCGAGGGGAGGGTGGGTTGGCACTGCCGAACTTTAGCAACTATTACTGGGCGGCAAATATAGCCATGATTAGGAAGTGGGTAGTGGGGGGTGGGGGGGAGAAGAGGTGTGGGAGCGAGTGGAGGCGGCATCATGCAAGGACACAAGTCTGGGGCCATTGATAACTACCTCTGCCATTCTCACCAGCCCGGTGGTAGTGGCAGCCCTGAGAGTCTGGGGACGGTGGAGGAAACATATGAGAGTGGAGGGAGCATCGGTCTGGGCCCTAATTTGCAATAACTATTGGTTTGTACTGGGAAGGCTGGATGGGAGAGAGCAGGGACAAAGAGGATGGGGATCTATTCATAGATGGGAGCTTTCCTTGTTTGAAGGATTTAGAGGAGAAGTTTGAACTGCCAGCAGGATCTGGATTCAGGTATCTGCAAGTAAGGGATTTTTTGCGAAGGCAGGTTTCAACCTTTCTGCTCCTACTACCACAGGGGATACAGGGTAGTTTCCAGAATGGGGGTGGGAGAGGGGAAGGTATCAGACATCTACAAAGAGCTTATGGAATCGGAGGAAACTTAGATAGAAGAGCTAAAGTGCAAGTGGGGAGATGAACTAGGGGGAGAGATAGTCTGTGGGCGGATGCTTTGAGCAGAGGTAACACATCCTCATCATGTGCCAGGCTTAGCCTGATACAATTTAAGGTAGTTCACCAGGCACACGTGACGGTGGCCCGGATGAGCATGTTTTTTGGGATAAAGGACAGGTGTGTGAGGTGCACGGGCCCGGGGGGGGGGGGGGGGGGCGGGGGTGGCATCAATTCATGTCCATATATTTTGGGCATGCCCGAAGCTTAGGGGATTCTGACATGGTTTTGCAGAGATCATGTCCACGGTACTAGAAACACGGGTAGTGCCGAGTCCAGAAATGGCAATTTTTGGAGTGTCAGAAGATCCGAGAATCCGGGGGGCGAGAGAGGCTGACGTCTTGGCCTTTGCCTCCCTGGTAGCCCAGAGACGGATATTGCTAGCGTGGAGGGACTCGAAGCCCCCAAAATCAGAGACCTGGGTTAGCGACATGGCTGGCTTTCTCAGTCTTGAGAAAATCCAATTCCCCCTAAGAGGGTCAACGCTAGGGTTCATCCGGAAGTGGCAGCCGCTTATCGACTTCTTCAGGGAAAATTAACTGTCAGCAGAGGCAAAAATCTAAAGGGGGGGGACGGGGGGGGGGGGGGGGGGATGTTAGGCTATTTTCTGTTAAGGGAAGGAGGGACTTGTTAGGGATGGAAATTATGTATGTACTACGTTTATATTTGGATTTGCTTTCTTTTCTGTTGTTGTTATTGTTATTTTGTGAGGGTCACGAAGAATCCAGCACGAGTTTTCAGGATACAAAGAACATAGAACAGTACAACACAGAACAGGCCCTTCGGCCCTCGATGTTGTGCCGAGCAATGATCACCCTACTCAAACCCACGTATCCACCCTATACCCGTAACCCAACAACCCCCCCCCCCCCTAACCTTACTTTTTAGGACACTACGGGCAATTTAGCATGGCCAATCCACCTAATCCGCACATCTTTGGACTGTGGGAGGAAACCGGAGCACCCGGAGGAAACCCACGCACACACGGGGAGGACGTGCAGACTCCGCACAGACAGTGACCCAGCCGGGAATCAAACCTGGGACCCTGGAGCTGTGAAGCATTTATGCTAACCACCATGCTACCGTACTGCCCAAAATAACATTTATTTACAAGAACATAAATATACACAACAGCAGCAATAACTTCCCTTGCTGCTCACTCCTCTCTCTGGTTCCAAACTGGCCAGCTCTATTTATGCGGGGAGTCTGCTAATGATTTCTCCGCCCCCCTCATTGGGGAAGCTCATACTCCCACAGGATTGTAGGATTGTCATCAGTCTCCAGCCAAAGGTAAGCAGGTAGGTTATAACATCCCTCCCCCCCAAAGTCCAAGGAATCCACCGAAGACCCTGGCGAAGGAGGGCGTCGGACTCGTTTTGCCGCAGGCCGGACACCATTTGCATCAGGCGCTGGATCGGGCGGCGTGTAATGAGATGGAAACCGGCGCTTCTGTGATGAACGGCGTAGCGGTTGTACATCCACGGCCCGTGGGCCCGAGGATTCCCCCTCTGAGGTGTTTTGTGTCTCCATCTCGGAGTCAGAGTTTGCTGCCTCCGTCATCTCGGCTTCTTTATCTCCACGCGGTTCTGTCACGATCTGCGCAGGCTTTGAGTGAGGCCACCAGAGGAAGATTGTGAGGAATACTTTCCATTGTGTCTGGTCTCTGTGGCTGTAGAAATGAGCTCCTGGGGCGGGGAATCTTTGGCAGGGATAGTCTTCTGGACCGAACATGGTCTACATGTTTGCACTGGAGATGCCCCTGGGCTTGTACCTGGTAAGAGATAGGGCCCGTTTTGTGAAAGATTACGCCAGGGACCCACTGGGCACCACCAGCAAAATTTTGAACGAACACTGGGTCACCGGGCGTAAACTGCCAAATCGGCCGATGCCGAGAAAAACCATGTCCCTACCGTTCTTGTGTGCACCGTACTTTTGCGCCAATGTCCAGGAAAACCATGCTAAGGTAGGTGCGAAGTCTCCGGCCCATTAGGAGTTCTGCGGGAGCTACCCCAGTAACCGCATTGGGGGTGGTCCTATATGAAAACAAAAACCGAGCCAGTCTCGTGTCCATCGACCCGGAAGACTGCTTCTTTAGGCCTCGTTTGAATGTCTGTATTGCGCGCTCCACCAACCCTTTTGAAGCCGGTGGTAAGGGGCAGTGCGGATATGGCGTATGCCGTTCATCTTGCAAACATGAACCTTGCAAACTCCTCACTTGTGAACGGAGTGCCATTGTCCGTGACCAGCACCTCGGGGAGGCCATGCATACTGAAAGACAAACGCATCTTCTCGATTGTTGCGCAGGACGTTGTGCCTCCCATCTTATGCACCTCTAGCCATTTAGACTGGGCGTCGATTAATAGAAGGAACATGGATCCTTGAAAAGGGCCGGCGAAATCCGCATGCAAGCGCGCCCAAGGCTGCCCTGGCCATTCCCAGTGATGTAGGGGCGCGGCCGGCGGAAGCTTCTGATGCTCCTGGCAAATGAAGCAGTTTTGGGCCACCTTCTCAATGTCGGTGTCGAGGCCTGGCCACCAGACATAACTCCGGGCCAACATTTTCATTTTGGTCACACCTGGATGCCCATTGTGCAAGTCTCTCAGTATCAGCTCCTGTCCTTTTTCAGGGACAATCACACGCGTCCCCCACAAAAGGATGCCGTCTTCCACGCTGAATTTGGACAGCTTGGAGGAAAATGCCCGCAATTCACCTGGGAGCTGTCTATGCTGCCCACCATACAGGACTATGTGCCGAACCTTTGACAGGACTGGCTCCGTCTGGGTCGATTCACGGATCTGTGATGCCGTGACAGGCAAGGTGTCCATAAAATTTAGGGTTGCAACCATCTCACTGGTCGTGGGGGTTGACATGGGGCCGCTTGATAAAGGCAATCAGCTCAGTGCGTCGGCATTCCCTATCTGGGTTCCTGGTTTGTGTACTAGAGAATACTCGTATGCAGCGAGCAACAAAGCCCAGCGCTGGATCCGTGCGGAAGCAATGGGCGGTATTGGCTTATCCTCTCTGAAAAGTCCCAGCAGAGGCTTATGATCAGTCACGATAGTGAAGTGGCGGCCATATACGTACTGGTGGAAACGTTTCACCGCAAAGACCACTGCCAGGCCCTCCTTCTCGATCTGCGCGTACTTTTTTTCCGCTGCAGTCAATGTGCGGGAGACGAAAGCTATCGGCTGTTCGGCCCCGTTCTCCATCTTGTGGGACAGGACGGCCCCAATACCATACGGGGATGCATCACATGTGACGAGCAAAGGCTTTCCAGGATCATAGTGGGTTAGTAACCCAGACGACGACAATTGTTGTTTTACCCGACGGAAAGCGGTTTCTTGCGGCTGAACCCAAACCCAGATGTGATTCTGCTTTAGCAGAAGGTGCAATGGGGCCAGCATAGTTGCCAGATTGGGGAGGAACTTTCCGTAATAGTTTACGAGGCCGAGAAACGAACGAAGACGCAAAGTGTCAGTCGGGACGGGGGCCTGTTGAATCGCGCGCACCTTCTCTGCGACAGGGTGCAAACCTTCGCGGTCCAACTGATAACCCAGGTAGACTACTTCCTTCGCCTGAAAAACGCACTTTGCCTGTGTCGGTTAATGCAAGGGTCTGTATACCCTGCTTGATGCGGTCGAATGTCCTCTGAGTGATCACGGAGACCGCTGCGCAAGTGTCCAACTCCATCTCAAGCGGGTGACCATTGACCCGCACTGTCACTTTAATGGGGGCCATACGGGGAACTGCCACACAATGCAGCTGCAGGCAGTCATCCTCCGTCTCCACGTCCTCGGGAGTAGTCCCAGTTTCTGGACCCAGTTTCGGTCGGAACGACGGCGCCTCTGGCGCCCCCAGGACCAGCGTCCACGACGGGGTCGGCGCCTACAAGTCTGACACGGACATGGCTCCTCATCCATTGGTTCTGGAGAAGGCTCCCTTCGGGGAGGAATATCTGACGGCCATTGGCGTCGATCCGGACGTCGCCTTGCCCAAGGTATCGCAGGGGTGCGGGGGGATGCTTTCAGACGGAAGGGGTTGCGCCCCAAGGCATGCACCTCCATTCCCTGTAGCTCCTGCACTCCTCGTTCTGCGTTCTCTTGGGACAATACTGTTTGAATGGCCTGTTGAAAAGACAATGTTGGCTCGGCTAACAACTTTCTCTGGGTGGCCGCATTGTTAATACCGCAAACCAAACGGTCGTGTAACATTTCTGACAAGGTCCCCGAACAGGCGCCGGAATGTGGCGACTAGGGGCTTTTCACAGTAACTTCATTTGAAACCTACTTGTGACAATAAGCGATTTTCATTTCATAGTCACAGTACTCCGCAATCCTGCGTAGTCTGGATAGAAAGTCGGCAAGGGATTCTCCTGGGGTCCTCTCAGCGGTATTAAACTGGTAACGTTGAACTATCGTGGATGGGGTTGGGTTAAAATGTTGCCCCACTAAGTTCACAAGTTCATCAAACGTTTTGGTGTCCGGCGCAGCTGGGTACGCAAGGCTCCTAATCACCCCAAACGTATGCGGGCCGCAGGCGGTGAGGAATATGACCACCTGGCGCTCGTTTTCGGTGATGTTGTTTGCCCGGAAATAGTAACTCATCCTTTGTGCGTACTGGTTCCAGCTTTCCAGCGCAGCATCAAAAACATCCAAACATCCATACGGAGGCATGGTGTAATAGAAAACAAGTTACAACCTGTATCCAACAAAAATCCAGGGAGGTGGCTTCAGCAGTGTCGACAGCTATTCACTTTAACCCTCGTCGCCAGTTTTGTGAGGGCCACGAAGAATCCAGCACGAGTTTTCAGGATACAAAGAAATAACATTTATTTACAATAACATATATATATATATATATATATACAACAGCAGCAACAACAACTTCCCTTGCTGCCAACTCCTCTCTCTCTGGTTCCAAACTGGCCAGCTCTATTTATGCAGGGAGTCTGCTAATGATTTCTCCACCCCCCTCATTGGGGAAGCTCATACTCCCACAGGATTGTGGGATTGTCATTAGTCCCCAGCCAATAGTAAGCAGGCAGGCTATAACATGTTATTATTATAAAATTACAAATACCTCAATAAAATGTTTTATTTTTAAAGTGTCTACAGCTGCAGTTTCTGGAAGCCCGGATTTCAGAGCTGGAACGGCAGCTGGGGACACCGTGAAGCATTTACGAGGCAGTCGTGGATAGCACATGTAGAGAGGTGGTCACACCGCAAACTCAGAGTCCACAGGCAGGCAGGGACTGGGTGACCACCAGACAGAACAAGAGAGCTAGGCAGGCAGTGCAGGAATCTCCTGTGGCCATTACCCTGCATAACAGATATACCATTTTGGATATTGTTGAAGGGAATGATCTCTCAGGAGAAAGCAGCAACAACCAAATTTATTGTACCATGGCTGGTTCTGCTGCAGAGAGGAGGATTAAAAAGTGTGGAAAGCAATAGTTGTAGGGGATTCAATTATAAGTGAAGTAGTTAGGCATTTCTGTGGCCGCAAACGAGACTCCAGGATAGTATGTTGCCTCCCTGGTGCGAGGGTCAAGGATGTCTTGGAGCGGTTGCAGGATATTCTGCAGGGGGTGAGGGGATGAACTGCCAGTGGTCGTGGCACACCTTGGTGCAAATTACAGAGGTAAAACAGGGATGAGATCCTAAAAGCAGAATATAGGGAGTTAGGAAGAAAGTTGAGAAGTCAGACCTCAAAAGTAGTGATCTCAGGATTACTACCAGTGCCACATACCAGTCAGATTATAAACAGCAGGACATAACTGTCATAATATACACACAAGTATATGATGGTGCACAGACAGACATTGATTGACACACAGGATGACCAATGAACACACAGAACACAGCAGCCAATCACCAGACAGGACACGGCCACTATAAAGCCAGAGGGCACTAGTTTTCCCGCTCTCTTGGGATGCAGCCTCTGAGACAGCCAGAGCCTGTGAGCAACAACTCAAACATCCAACATGTGGTAGTAAGATAGTCTGGTCAGGTTAGCCTCAGGTCTCCAGTCAACTCAGCATAGTGTCAACCCACAGTTAAAGCATGTTTAATAGTTGAGAGTTAATAAAATAGAGTTGCATTTCTCCAAGTGTTGGAAGCCTGTCTCTCTCACTGCTGTGGTAAACGCAGTCCTCGCAGACCCAGCATACCCAACAATCAATAACAGATGAATATGTTGCTGGTGTGAAGGGGAGGGTTTCAGATTCCTGGGGAATTGGCACCGACTCTGGGGGAGGTGAGGGCAGTACAAACTGGACGTATTATACTTGGGCAGGACCAGGAATGATGTCCTAGGAGTGGTATTTGCGAGAGTGGCTGGGGAGGGTTTAAACTACAATTGCAGGGGGATGGTAACCTCTGCAAGGAGTCAGAGGAGGGGGAATCAAGAACAAAAACAAAAGACAGAAAGGGGAATAAGAAAAGTGATAGGCAGAGAAACCAAGTGCCAGATTCAAATAGGGCCACAGTGAAAAATGTTGGTAGCGGGGCATGTAATGTTAAAAAGACAAGCCAACTTCCGGTGGCGGCGATGTTCGAGTGAGCCGCACATTCGGCGGGCTCTCACTCCGGCGGGGCTTAACAGCTGATTCCCCGCAATAGCGGGACCACGGGGGCGGCAAAAAGGCTGCCGTGGAAAGAAGAGGAGAGCGGGCTGCAGCAGATGGAATCGTGGGAGGCCAGCAGGTAGAGGAGGAAAGAGAGAGAGAGAGAGAGAGACGGAGGCAAGGAGGAAGCTGACCTGAAGGGTAAGATGGCGGACCCACGGACCTTCCTTCCTTCAGGACAAAGAAAAAAAGTTTGGAGTTGCTGAGGAGGGACAGCTTGGACCCACTTCAGATGCCCAGAATGTAAGATTTAAGGAGCTGGGCGAAGGAAGGCGGCAGCGAAGGTGCTGAGGAGCGGGCTGCGACACATGGAACAGCGGGATTCCAGAAGGCAGAAGAAGAAGGAGAAAAAGGGACAGAGACAAGGACCTGAAGAAAATTACCTGGGACCTAAGATGGCGGACACACGGACCCCGGACTCAGCAATCCAGCTGGCGCTGGATAACATGCTCCAGGTAATGAAGTCCAGTTTTGAAGCGCTGAAGCGGGACAGCTTGGACCCAATCCAGAAAGCAGTGGATCAGCTGAACCAGAGGCTGGACGCCCAGGATGTTAAAGTTAAGGAGCTGGGAGAGGCGGTGGAGGAGCAGGCGGATGCGCAAACGGTTGCAGCGCTAGAAGTTGACGGCCTGAAAGAGCGGCAGAGAAGACTGCTGGACAGAGTGGAGGAGCTGGAGAATAGAGTCTGCAGGAACAATCTGAGGATGGTCGGCCTCCCGGAGGGGGCTGAGGGAGCTGATGCTGCAGCGTTTGTAGCAGACCTGCTGAAGCAGCTGATGGGGGCCGAAGCCTTTCCGCGAACGCTGGAGCTGGAGGGGGCACACAGAGTGCAGGCAAGGCAGGGGCGGGCCGGGCGGACCCCCCCGCCCGATGGTGATTAGGTTCCACAGGTTCGTGGACAAGGAGCGGGTGCTGCAGTGGGCAAAGAGCGCCAGGAGCAGCACGTGGAACAACAGTGTTCTCCGCATTTATCAGGACCTAAGCCAGGAGGTGGCTCGGCGGTGAGCAGCCTTTAAGAATATCAAGGAGGTGCTGTTCAAGAAGCACGTGAAGTTTGGTCTGCTGTTCCCAGCTCGGCTGTGGGTCACGCACCAGGGTCAACACCACTACTTCTCCGAGCCCGAAGAAGCGATGGATTTTGTGAGGGACCTGGGGCTGGTCCCGAAAGTAGGCCCCAAGGACGCGAGTTAGGGCCCGAGGATTTCTGTGGGAAGGAACGCCGAATGTGCCTGGACTGCTGCTCAACGGTTTGCTGGGCCAATGGGGCCAAGTGGAACATTTGAGACTCTTTCCTTTGTTCATGGACATTTATGTGCTTTTTCTCTTTTTTCTGTGTTTTTTTTTTTTTTTCCTGTTTGGGCTGGTTTGTGCTTTTTGTGCAGCTCGCGGAAGACACTGGAGCCGGCTTGCCCCAGTGGGTGGGGAGGAGGATGGGGAAACAATGGGAATGAGACAGGAAGGCGCCGGAGTGTTGTGTCACCGGGCTAGCAGATTGGCTAGTCAAGGAAGTCAGATGGGGGGGAAGTTACAGCCAGTAGATGGCAGGGGTGGGGGTATCGGGGGATGGGGTTAGGGGAGGGGGGGGTTGTTCTGCTGACGGGAGAGGGACTTGAAATAGGCACTGGAAAGGAGGTCGAGGGTGGAGGCAGCTATAGGGCGGGCCAGGAATGGCGCGACGCACGGGTCAGGGGCCGGCCCAAGAAAGGCTATGGCTGACCGGCGGGGTGGGGGGGGTGGGATGTGCCCCCCGACCAGGCTGATCACCTGGAACGTCAAGGGACTGAATGGGCCGGTTAAGAGGGCGCGGGTGTTCGCGCACTTGCGGGCCCTGTGGGCGGACGTAATTATGTTGCAGGAGACACATCTGAAAGTGTCAGACCAGACCAGGCTAAGGAAGGGCTGGATTAGCCAGGTCTTCCACTTGGACTTGGACTCGAAGTCCAGAGGGGTGGCAATCATGATCAACAAGCGCGTGCAATTTGAGGCAGAGGGCATATCCGCAGACGGGGGGGCAGATATCTGATGGTACGGGGCAGACTGGAGGGGAGAAGAGTGGTGCTGGTGAATATATATGCCCCGAACTAGGATGACGTGGACTTCATTAAAAGAGTGCTGGGGAAGATCCCGGACTTGGATTCTCGCAGGCTAATAATGGGAGGGGACTTTAACATGGTCCTTGACCCGACTTTGGAGCGGCCGTGTCCCAGAACGGGTAGACTCTCAGCAATGCAAGGGAGCTGAAAGGGTTTATGGAGCAAATGGGGGCAGTGGACCCCTGGAGAGATGGACAGCCAACAGGAAGGGACTACTCGTTTTACTCGCACGTCCATAAAGTATATTCCAGGATAGATTTCTTTGTTCTAAGCAGGGACTGTATGGGGGAGGTAAAGAACACGGAATACTCAGCAATTACCATTTCAGACCATGCCCCGCATTGGGTGGACCTGCAGTTTGGGGGAGCGAGCTATCAACGCCCGCAATGGAGGCTAGATGTGGGACTGCTGTCGGAGGAGGGGATCTGCGAGAGGCTTCGGAAATGTATAAAAAATTACCTGCAGGTGAATGACACTGGGGAGGTCTCAGCGGCGACCGTGTGGGAGGCGCTAAAGGCAGTAGTGCGGGGGAGCTGATTTCAATTGGGGCCCACAGAGCCAAGGCAGACCGGGCAGAGATGGATAGATTGGTCAGGGAAATGGGTCGGATAGATGAAGAGCACGCGGAGTCCCCAGGAGAGGTTTTACTCAGGGAGAGGCAGAGACTACAGGCGGAACTGGGGGCACTATCCACGAGCAGGGCCGTGGAACAGCTTAGGAAGGCGAGGGGAGTGGTGTACGAGCATGGGGAAAAGGCTAGCAGACTGTTAGCGCAGCAACTCAGGAGGAGGGAGGTGGCCAGGGAAATAGGTAGAGTGAGGGACGAGGGGGGGCGCAAAGTGGAGGATCCGGCAGAATTGAATAGGGTATTCCGGGACTTCTATTGTAAGCTGTATACTTCGGAGCCGCCGGAAGAACCGGAGGGGATGAAAAGGTTTCTGGACGGGTTAACATTCCCAACAGTTGGGGGGGGGGGGGGGGGGGGGGGCGAGTGGAAGAGCTGGGGGCCCCGATTAGAGTAGAGGAGGTATTGGGGGGCCTAAAGGCCATGCAGTCGGGGAAGTCCCCGGGGCCGGATGGATACCCAGTAGAGTTTTATAGGAAGTTCTCTGAGCTGGTGGGCCCGGTCTTGGCGAGGGTTTTCAATGAGGCAAGGGACAGAGGGACCCTGCCGCCGACAATGTCACAAGCCACCATATCTCTGATATTGAAGCGGGGTAAAGACCCAGAGGTGTGCGGGTCCTACAGGCCAATCTCCCTGATTAATGTAGACGCCAAGCTCCTGGCAAAGGTACTGGCGGGTAGAATGGAGGACTGTGTACCAGAGGTGATTGGGGAGGATCAAACGGGGTTCGTGAAAGGTAGGCAGCTGGCGGCCAATCTGAGGAGATTGCTCAATGTGATAATGATGCCCCCGGCGGGTAGAGAGGTGGAGGTAGTGGTGGCAATGGACGCCGAGAAGGCCTTTGACCGGGTGGAGTGGGACTATCTATGGGAGGTGCTCGGACGGTTTGGGTTCGGGGAGGGACTGGTGGATTGGATCAAATTATTATATCAGGCCCCGAGGGCCAGCGTCAGGACCAACAGAGAAGTGTCGGAGTACTTTAGGTTGTACCGAGGGACCAGACAGGGCTGCCCGCTCTCCCCGCTGCTGTTTGCGCTGGCCATAGAACCGCTGGCGATTGCGCTGAGAGCCGCAGAGGGTTGGAAGGGGATGGTAAGGGGCGGGGTTGAACACAGAGTTTCTCTTTATGCAGACGACCTGCTCCTGTACGTGTCGGACCCAGTGGCCGGGATGGGAACTATACTGGGAATGCTGAGGAAGTCCGGCCAGTTCTCAGGATACAAATTAAATACGGTCAAGAGTGAAATGTTTGTGGTCCAGGCAAGGGGCCAGGAGAACAGATTGAGAGGGCTACCGTTTAGGCTAGTTGAGGAAAATTTCTGGTATTTGGGAATCCAGGTGGCACGAGACTGGGGCAGGCTGCATAAGTTAAATTTGGCCAGGGTGGTGGAGCAAATGAAGGGAGAGTTTCGGAGATGGGATGCACTCCCGCTGTCGCTGGCAGGGAGGGTGCAGACTGTAAAGATGACAATCCTCCCTCGATTTTTGTTTATTTTTCAGTGCCTCCCGATCTTTATTCCACAGTCCTTCTTCAAAAGAGTTAACAGGCTGATCATGAGCTTTGTCTGGGCGGGAAAGTCTCCGCAGGTGAAGAAGGCGATGTTGGAGAGGAACCGCAGCGAGGGAGGGCTGGCTTTGCCGAGTCTGGTCAATTATTACTGGGCGGCCAACATCGCTATGATAAGGAAGTGGATGGTGGGTACGGGGTCTATTTGGGAGCGGGTGGAGGCGGCTTCGTGCAGGGGCTCCAGTTTGGAAGCCCTGGTCACGGCTCCTCTACCGCTGCCGCCGGCCAAGTACACCACCAGCCCGGTAGTGGTGGCGACCCTGCGGATATGGGGCCAGTGGAGGAGGCATGTGGGGGAGATGGGGGCGTCTGTCTGGGCGCCAGTCTGCGACAACCATCGGTTTGCCCCCGGCAGTATGGATGGGGGGTTCCGAGTATGGCGGCGAGCAGGGGCGGGAAGGGTGGGTGATATGTTCCTGGAAGGGAGCTTCGCGAGTTTGAGGAGCTTGGAGGAGAAATTTGGGTTGGTAAGGGGAAATGATTTTAGATACCTACAGTTGCGGGACTTTGTTCGTAGACAGGTCCCATCTTTCCCGCGCCTCCCGCCAATGGGGATCTTCGACAGAATAGTCTCTAGGAGGGAAGAAGGGGAGGGCAGAGTCTCGGGTATATATAAGGTGCTCATGAGGGAGGAAGGGTCCCAGACAGAGGAACTGAAACTTAAATGGGAGGAGGAGCTAGGCGGGGAAATGGAGGATGGGCTGTGGGCAGAGGCCCTGAGTAGGGTAAATTCGACCGCGACATGTGCTAGGCTCGGGCTGATCCAATTTAAGGTCGTTCACCGGGCCCATATGACGGTGGCTCGGATGAGCAAATTTTTTCGGGATAGAGGACAAATGCGCTAGGTGCGCGGGAGGACCAGCGAACCATGTTCACATGTTTTGGGCATGCCCTAAGGTGAGGGGGGTACTGGGAGGGATTTGCGGGGGTCATGTCCCAGGTGCTAAAAACAAGGGTGGTGATGAGTCCAGGGGTGGCAATTTGTGGGGTTTCGGAAGACCCGGGCGTCCAGGGGGAGAAAGAGGCCGATGTGTTGGCCTTTGCTTCCCTGATAGCCCGGCGACGAATATTATTGGCGTGGAGGGACTCAAAGTCCCCTTCGGCCCTCGATGTTGTGCCGAGCAATGATCACCCTACTTAAACCCACGTAACCCATATACCCGTAACCCAACAATCCCCCCATTAACCTTACACTACGGGCAATTTAGCATGGCCAATCCACCTAACCCGCACATCTTTGGACTGTGGGAGGAAACCGGAGCACCCGGAGGAAACCCACGCACACACAGGGAGGACATGCAGACTCCACACAGACAGTGACCCAGCCGGGAATTGAACCTGGGACCCTGGAGCTGTGAAGCATTGATGCTAACCACCATGCTACCGTGAGGCCCCCCAATAGAGTAGAGTAGGAGGGAAAATATGGCGGGTAGTACCGGTGGGAGGGGAGCGGGCTTGTGCAATATGTTACAATGGAAGTATTGAAAGTACGTGGATGTTTGCACATTTTTGCCTTTTTTGCTTCCTTTCTGATGATGTCTGTAACTGTTTATAAAGCCAAAAAACTACCTCAATAAAATTGTTTATTAAAAAAAAGACAAGCCAAAGGCTTTGTGCCTTAACGCACGGAGCATTCACATTAAAGCGTATGAACTAATCGCGCAAATATATGTAAATGGGTATGATATAATTGGGATTTCGGAGACATGGCCGCAGAGTGACCAGGGATGTGAACTAAACATCCATGGGTATTCAGTATTTAGGAAGGACAGACAAAAAGGAAAAGTTGCATTGCTGGTTAAAGAGGAAAAAAATACAATAGTGAGGAAGGATAGTGACACAATAGTGACTCACCTGATGAAGGAGCTGCGCTCCGAAAGCCAGTGATTTGAAACAAACCTGTTGTTTAACCTGGTGTTGTCAGACTTCTTACTATGCCCACCCCAGTCCAACGCCGGCATCTCCACATCCAGAAATAATGATTGCATTGGTGGTCATCTTCCAAGATTCTATAGACTCCGGAAAAGCTCCTACAAATTGAAGGGTAGCTAATGTAGCCCCACAATTTAAAAGGGGAGATAGAGAGAAAACAGGGAATTATAGACCAATAGGCTTGACATTGGTAGTGAGGAAAACTCATTATCAAAGATTTTATCGCAGAGCACTTAGAAAACAGTGGCAGGATCGGACAGAGTCCGCTTGGATTTATGAAGGGGAAATCATGTTTGACAAATCTACTGGAATTCTTCAAGTATGTAACTAGTGAGAATTTAAAATATATATAATTTGATTAGGGAATTTGCAATTTTTATAATAATAATAACAGTGACATAAACATGGCACAATAAACATTTCCACCCCCATCACAATGTTCACATCCCCCAACGATAAAACAACAATCTGGCGCTACCCCCCTTTTTGAATTCTGCTTCTGCTGACATCTTAATTTTTCCCGAGAAAGTTGACGAATGGCTGCCACCTCCGGTGAACCCTAGCTTTGACCCTCTTCAGGCAAACTTTATTTTCTCGAGACTAAGAAACCCAGCCATGTCACTAACCCAGGACTCCACACTCGGGGGCTTCGAGTCCCTCCACATTAATAAGATTTGTCTCTGGGCTACCAGGGAGGCAAAGGCCAAAACGTCAGCCTCTTTCACCCCCTGAACTCTCAACTCTTCTGACACTCCAAAGATCGCCACTCTGGACTTGGCACCACCCGTGTTTTGAGTACCGTGGACATCGCCTTAGGGAAACCCTGCTAAAACCCTCTAAGCTCCGGGCATGCCCAAAACATGTGGACATGATTTGCTGGACTTTCCGCACACCTTGCACACCTGTCCTCTACCCTGAAAAACTTGCTCATTCGGGCCACGGTCATGTGTGCCTGGTGGACTACCTTGAATTGTATCAGGCTAAGCCTGGAACATGATGACGATGTGTTAATCCTGCTCAGGGCATCCGCCCACAGACCTACCTCTATCTCTCCCCCCAGCTCGTCTTCCCACTTGCCCTTTAGCTCCTCCAATGGAGTTTCCTCCAATTCCATAAGTTCTTGGTAGATGTCTGATACCTTCCCTCTCCCACCCATGTACTGGAGACTACTCTGTCCTGTATCCCCCGTAACGGCGGCAGCAGGGAAAGCCGGAACCTGCCTTCTCAAGACGTCTCGTACCTGCAGATACCTAAACCCATTACCTGCTGGCAATTCAAATTTATCCTCCAAGGCTTTCAAATAACTAGTAAGAGTTGATGAGGGGGAGCCAGTGGATGTGGTTTATAGAGACTTTCAGAATGCTTCAGACATAATACCACATAAGAGATTAGCGTGAAAAATTAAAGCACATAGAATTAGGGGTAGTGGATTGAGATGGATAGAAAACTGGCTGACAGACAGGAAACAAAGGATAGGAATTAATTCCAAATGTAATTTTTCCAAATTGCAGGCAGTGGCTAGTGAGCTAATCACAACATATATTAATGATTTGGATGAGGGAACAAAATGTAATATCTCCAAATTTGCAGGAAAACACAAATTTGGGTGGGAGGGTGAGCTATGTGGAGGATGTAGAGATCCTTCAGTCTGATTTGGACAAGTTGAGTGAGTGGGAAATGAATAGCAGATGCGGGATAATTTGGATTTGGATCCACTTTGGTAGCATAAACAGAAAAGCAGACTATTATCTAATGGCAATAAATTAGGAGCGGGGGAATGTGCAACAAGACCTGGGTGTCCTTGTACACCAGTCACTGAAGGTAAGCATGCAGGTACAGCAGGTGGTAAAGAACCAAATGGTATGTTGGCTTTCACCGGGAGAAGATAGAGTACAGAGCAGGGATGTCTTGCTGCAATTATACAGGGCCTTGGTGAGGCCACGCCTGGAACATTGTGTGCAGTTTTGGTCTCCCTCTCTGAGAAAGGATGTTCTTGCTCCAGAGGGAGTGCAGCAAAGATTTACCAGGCTGATTCCTGGGATGGCAGGGCAGAGCAATGAAGAGAGATTGAGGCGGTTAGGATTGTAATCGCTGGAGTTCAGAAGAATGAGGGGGAATCTCATAGAAACCTTTAAATTTCTAACAGGACTAGACAGGGAAGATGCAGGTAGGATGTTCTCAATGGCGGGTGTGTCCAGAGCCAGGGGTCACAGCCTGAGGATATGGAGTAGACCATTTAGGAATGGGGTGAGGAGAAACTTCTTCTCCCAGAGAATGGTGAACCTTTGGAATTCATTACCACAGAAAGTTGTTGAGCCGACGTACCCCACAACGCCACGACAGACACTACTGGAAGACCTACTGGACGCAAGTATCCTAGATAAAGGGAACTGTAGCGATCATGTATGACCCGACTGGTAGAAAGGGACGACACCGTACTGGACGCAACAAGAAGGAAATGGGAGGACGACCTGGGATGGAGATAGGGTGGGGACTCTGGAGCGAAGCACTGCATAGGGTCAACTCCACCTCCACCGTGCGCAAGGCTCAGCCTGACGCAGCTAAAGGTGGTACATAGAGCCCAACCTAACAAGAACCCGTATGAGGATAGATGTGAACTGTGCAAGTAGGCCGGCCAACCACGCCCACATGTTCTGGTCTTGCCCCAGACTGGTGGAGTATTGGACAGCCTTCTTCGAGGCAATGTCCAAAGTGGTGGGAGTGAGGGTGGAGCCATGCCCGGTCTTCGGGGTCTCGGACCAGCTAGATCTATTCCTGGGGAGGAGGGTGGACGCCCTGCCCTTTGCCTCCCTGATCGCCCGCCGTATAATCCTGTTTGGCTGGCGGTCCAGCAGCACCACCCAGAGCTGCAGACTGGTCTGTCGACCTCTCGGATCTCTCCAAAAGGAGAAAATCAAATTGCCCATCCGAGGGTCGGACGACCGGCTTCCACAGAAGTGGGAGAAGCCATTCACGCGACTGTTCCGGGACCTGTTTGTGGCCAATCGAACAAGAGGAAGAATAGCCAGGTAGTCAAGAATCAGGGGAACTTAGGTCAAGAATCAGGGGCGGGTTGCAAAGGCATCAAAGGGAGAGAGGGACTGGGAGGGGGGGGGGGGTGGCTGAACCTGAAAGAAAGAAAGGCGAACCACGGGGGGAGGTACAGCTGACCTTGAGGAGGGAGGGGCGAACCGTGGAGGGAGGGGGACAGGAGAGGAGAACCAGCGGGATGGGGCGGGGGGCAGGGAAACGGGAGCCGGAAGGGAGGCACGGGGTGCCAAAAACGTGCATGACATCTCCAGGAATGGGGAACGAGGAGGTTGGGGATGGAGGACGGGAGGAGCAGCGGAGGCGAGCGGGGGATGGTGACGAGAACCGTCTGGAGAGGCGGGCGACAGCGGCACTCGACCCGGCCAGGTGTCCACACACTGTGGTTATCTCCCCGGCACCCAAATGTATATTTGCCCCCCCCTCCAGTCCCCGCCACCCCTGCCCCCCCCTTCCCCCCACCCCACCCCCCCGCAAACCGTCGCATACTTACGTGGTGGTAAATTATTCGGCCAGATGCACAGAGCTGCCGCTGTGCGAGCTGGTGCACAGTACCCAGCAGTTAGTCTATTCATATTTTATTGTATTCTATGTTGGGGTGTGCCCTTCTCTTCTAAATATGTGTATATATATATAGATATATGTTTCTTATTCTATGTACATAACGGTAATTATACCTTGTTCAAAAACCCAATAAAAACATTTATTAAAAAAAGAAAGTAGTTGAGCCCAAAACACAAGAAGCGGTTAGATATAGCACTTGGGGCAAAGGGGATCAAAGGATATGGGGGAGAAGGATGGATTATGCTATTGAGTGGATGATCAGCCATGATCATATTGAATGGCGGAGCAGGCTCCAAGGCCAATTGACCTCCCCCTGTTCTTATTTTCTATGTTTCTATGTAACAGATGTAGCATGGGGAGTCGGTGGAGGTGAGGGGTGAGGACTAGAAGGCCAAATATTTAACCATTCAATTGGGACACAGTCGCAGAAAATTGGGGCCAGTCTTTTTGTTCCCCAAGGATCTATCCAGGACCCTTCCCATTTGTTTCAGGCATCATTCCAAAACATAGCACCAGTTTTCACAAAAATGCTGATGATTCCTACACTGTCTCTAAATTGTCACACTGCTCTACTGACGTCCAATATTGAATGAGCAGAAATTTCCTACAACTAATATCGAGAAGACTGAAGCTGCTGGGGCAGCATTTTCCATTCTGGGGTGCGTAGAATGTGTTCCCCCAATGTGACGGAGAATCGGGCGTTAGGGAGGAAATCAAGATCGGCACCTCAATTGCGATGCTTGCCTCCCCCCCTCCCCCCCCCCCCCCCCCCCCCCCCCCCCCCCCCCCCCCCCCCCCCCCCCCCCCCACCTTTGCTGGTCGTGTAAAGAAGATCAAAGATACGAACCAGCGGGGGTATGTAAATAAATTCAAACGGGTCTTAAGGACTCATTTGCATCTATTTAGTGGGCCCGGCGCCCTATGCACAGTCCGCCTGCAATTCTCCAGTCCCCATGGGCAGGAATCATGTGGGCGCAGACCATTGTGGTTTTTACCAGTGTGGCCGTGGCGCGGTAGACCTTGCAGAGGGTCAAGGGGCCTCTTGGCCCACTGGAATGTCCACCAGGCCAGGACCATGCTGGTGGAGACCATCGAGGGCCACCCCCCCCCCCCCCCCCCAACAGTGCACTACCTGCCCAGGCTTCTTTACCAGACCCCCCCTCACAGGGACCACTATAATAGGGACCCCCACAGCGACTCTTCTAATGGGGGCCCCCCAGGGTCTCCTGTAATAGGGTGAAATTCCCACAGCGACTCCTGTAATAGGGGGAAATGCCCCATAGGGACTCCTGTATTAGGGGGAAACCCCACAGAGAGTTAAGTGCTTTTAATTTTAGCTCAGCACTTCAACATCCCTCAAGCATAAAGGGATGTGATTGGAATGCACTAACTCCCTTTGATGTGCTGGATGTTTGTAAATGTTATAATTTCAGCACTTAGATTTCCTTATCTATGAAGAACATGAATGGAGCAAGGCCCACAGATGCTTTGTGGAAGTTGTCAATCACAGCCCACAACCCAAAATGAATGAATGACTTGCAGCTAATGGTTCTGAGGAGTTTAAATGCAGGTCACAGTTGGTCTCTTTCCAGGAATGGACACGTGGTGCTTCCAGAAAAGTGTTAAAACTGTAATTTGTTTCACTGTCTCTGGACTGCTCACTAGCTTGCAGGCAGGGGTCTTTTTTCTATGTGATGGGAGATCTGTGGGGGTCCCTCTATTTAGGGATCCCTGTGGGGGTTCCCCCTTTTTAGGGTGTCTCTGGGGGGGGGGGGGGGGGGTCACTCTCGCTAGGGGGTCCTAGAGGGTCTCAGTGGGGAATTGCTTTAGTTAGGGATCCCTATGGGGGTCCCTTTAGTTAGGGGGTCCCTGGGAGAGTATCCCCAGTTTGGAGGTCTCTGTGGGTGGTTCCTTTCGTTAGGGGAGCCCGCCTTGTGGGGTGTTTCTTTATTTAGCGCCTACCTGGAGGGGTCTCCCTTGTTAGGAGGTCTCTAAGGGGGTCTCCCTATTAAGGGAGTCCATAGGGGGAGCTCCTATTTAAGGGGGTCTCTGTCAGGGGGTGTGGTAGAGGAGATCTGGTAGGGAAGGAGTGGGCAGGGTGTGCATTCGGTGTGGGGGGGGTGGGGGGGGGGGGGGGGTGGGGGGGTGGACCTTGGGGTCAACCCCCTTAAAGAGTTACCCACTTGTTCCACGGTGAGGCCCACCACGTCACGCACACGTTGGATGAGACCTGTTGTAAATCCCATCCACGTGATTCCCGGTCCAGAGGACTGGGGCAGGATTCTCCGCACCCCAAACTCAAAATCGCATCCGGCGCCGGGGCAGACAACCCACTTCCGGCGCCGGAACCTCGATTCTCCAGGCCCCGAAAAGTGGCATACCCAGGAAATACACCGCGCCACGTATCCCCTACCTACGGCCATTGCTGGAGACCTGCACCGCTATTCTCCGCCCCTGAATGGCTGAAGTTCCGACAGCCTGAATCTAATATGGTTCCAGCCATTCGGGACACTCGCGTGCCGGCTGTGGACTCAGTCCTCAGTCCACAGCCACCATGTTCGGAGGCGGGCCGATCAGAGGGCAGAGGTGGCCTCATATGGGACCGGGCTATTTTTGGGCTGGCGTCCGGGTCGGGCGCGTGGCCGATCAAGGGCACTATTTGGGAGGTCCAGCTCCGCGGTCTGAGACTTCCACCTTACGCATGTGAGGCCTCTGATCCAGAAGTGCGGGGGCCAGTATCTGCAGCTAAAGCTGCTAGATTCATGACGGGTCCCTGCCAGCCCCCTGCAGGGCTATGAATATGGGGTATTTTCATGCCGGTCTTTCTGGCATGAAAGGCCACAGTTTTTACGGCGGTGTGCAGACATAGTCCCTGAAACGGAGAATCCAGTTCCTGGAGAATCACACAGGGTGTTTGGCTCACTAAGTGGATGCAAATGGGTCACTAAGATGCATTTGCATCTATTAGCATATTCTCACGGACAGGCAGACATGAACCCTGAGCCTGCCTCCAACGAGAGGGGCCTCACGGTAGCATGGTGGTTAGCATCAATGCTTCACAGCTCCAGGGTCCCAGGTTCGATTCCCGGCTGGGTCACTGTCTGTCTGTGTGGAGTCTGCACGTCCTCCCCGTGTGTGCGTGGGTTTCCTCCGGGTGCTCCGGTTTCCTCCCACAGTCCAAAGATGTGCGGGTTAGGTGGATTGGCCATGCTAAATTGCCCGTAGTGTAAGGTTAATGGGGGGATTGTTGGGTTACGGGTTACGTGGGTTTAAGTAGGGTGATCATTGCTCGGCACAACATCGAGGGCCGAAGGGCCTGTTCTGTGCTGTACTGTTCTATGAGAGGTGAGAGCATAGTGGTTAGTTCAGAGCCCAGTACAGATCTTGGGTGGGATTCTACGACCCTCCGTGCCGGAATCGCGCCCGGTGCAGGGGCGGAGAATAGCCATTCACACCGAAAATCCGGCGAGATGACACTTGCGCGCTTCTCCATGGACCCGCCAGTCGTGCGCAAGCAGTCGATGCGGCGCCGGTTAGGGGCCGTTGAAAGCGCCCCCCCCGCGGCGATTCTCCGCGCTCGACGGGCCGAGTGCCCGCCGAGTCCCGCCGGCGTGATTCACATGTGGTCCCACCTGGCGGGACCTCGGCGTTCTGGCTGCGGGGGCCGTCCTGGTGGTTGTGCGGGCTAGGCAGGCGGCATATGGCACAGTGGTTAGCACTGCTGCCTACGGCGCCGAGGACCCAGATTCGAATCCCAGCCCAGGGTCACTGTCCGTGTGGAGTTTGCACATTCTCCCCGTGTCTGCGTGGGTTTCACCTCCACAACCCAAAGATGTGCAGGGTAGGTGGATTGGCCACGCTAAATTGCCCCTTAATTGGAAAAAGAAAATAATTGGGTACTCTAAATTAATTTTTTTAAATCGCGGCAGGAGCCGATATGATGCCACCGCGAAAACACTTTGGCGTCAACACTTAGTCTCTGAAACAGAGAATCCAGCCCCCTATCCTTGTTTTCAAACCCCATTATAATTTCACTCCTTGTTATCCCATCTGCATTTCTCCAACTCTGGTCTTTTGAGCATCCCAATTTTTTTTCTGCGATTGGCAGTCCTGCATTTTGCTGCTTCATCTGTGCTTTCTGCTACCAAGGCCTTGCGCTCTGGAACTCTTGCCACCCCTCTACCCCTTATTCCTCCTTAAAACATTCCTCTTTGAATACGCTTTTGGTCATCAGACACAGCTGCCTAAAAGGTTTGTTGTCCAATTTGTTTGACAATGCTCCTTTGAAGCACAATGAGATATTTTATTACATTAAAGGTGCTACATAAATGAAATTAAATGAAAATCGCTTATTGTCACGAGTAGGCTTCAATGAAGTTACCGTGAAAAGCCCCTAGTTGCCACATTCCGGCGCCTGTTCGGGGAGGCTGGTACGGGAATCGAACCGTGCTGCTGGCCTGCTTGGTCTGCTTTAAAAGCCAGTGATTTAGCCTAGTGAGCTAAACCTGTTGTCGTTGACAATGTCAACCATGGGCCTTTGATTTTAGTTCGAAAGACAGCAAACAATTTTTGAGCATTTAACATAATTTGCTTTATATATAAACTTGGAAACTGCAAATCAAATGAACCTTTGATCTTTTATGAGGTACCGTTTTGTTGATTTTCAAAATGTATATTTATTAAAGACTACATAAGTTGGCTGACTTACTAATTGTGCACTTAAGGCTTTAAGGCAGGAACTTCAATGTCGAAACCAAATAACTTTGGGAAAGTGGGAGAAGAATGCTTGACAGCTCAAAATGGGTCATGGAAGGGTCAGTGTAAGGCTGTTCAACAGAAATGCAGTGGAGGATGTCTGATTATCTGAAAAATGTCAGAATGAGCTTGGATCTCATAATGCTGGGTTTGCTCCCCTGGGTGACGAGAATACCTTCGACACTGACCCCAACCATGACAGTGTGCCAGAAAGTCAATACTACAAGACTCTACCACTATTCCATTACCAGGACTTCACTTGCTAAGAACACAGCTGATCGTGAACAACCGGTTACTCCAAATCCCAAAAGGGAAACTTGAAATAGCTGCCCTCAACTGAAATTTGCAATTTGATATAATGTAAGGAAAGGTTTAAATCGAGAAAATAATGTCCTAGACATTTTATGATGATTTAAAATAAAATAAATGTTTTTTGAGCAATAAATAAACAACAATACAATAAGCTAGAAGTACCCCTAACTAAGATGGCTATACACAATATCACTAATTTTATCCAGTTCCAGACAACCTCCAGAGCTAATTCTCCCTGAACATTCCATAATATCTTATAGATTTTAAAACCTAAATTTTATAAATCCAGTAACAGTTACCACACCAGGCAGTTATATCACTTTGGGGTTTGTTTCTGAGGTAAAACAAATAACGAGCATTTAAAGACAGTTTTTTCACAGACACCAATTGCTGAGAGTTAAACAACTATTCCAGCTGTGGCTCATGTCTGAAACAGCTACTTACATATGCTTAATGATCGCCTGATATACAGTCTTACCCTTTTGAGAAAATCTCTTCAGAAGTCAAACATAATTGTTCAACAATTGTGCGTGGGTTTCCTCCGGGTGCTCCGGTTTCCTCCCATGGTCCAAAGATGTGCAGGTTAGGTGGATTGGCCATGCTAAATTGCCCTTAGTATCCAAAATTGCCATTGGTGTTTGGTGGGGTTACTGGGTTATGGGGATAGGGTGGAGGTGTTAACCTTGGGTAGGGTGCTCTTTCCAGGAGACGGTGCAGACTCGATGGGCCGAATGGCCTCCTTCTGCACTGTAAATTCTATGTAAATAATTACCTTCATTTCTTGAGGCTAGCTTTTAAAGTGTAGATGAAAAGTACATTCACTTTATGACCCGGTCTTCACACATTGTCTTCTCCTTTGAACCTTAAACACTTTATTCAAAAATCCTCATGTTCTGTTGTTCATTGTGGCCAATTTACCTTAAGTAGACATCTGTTTGCAGTGATCCTATGCTCATAAACAAATCAAAAGCACTAATTCCATTAACATAATCAAACTGCCTCCGCCTTAAGCATCTTACATTAGCCCATAGTTAAAAAATATCTAATCAGAGAAAATATTCCAACTTACTGGATTTCCCTGATATTTTCATGTCATCACTATTTTTCCTGACACACCACACAATCATAATCCTTCCCTGTACTCACAAGTCCTTGGACTATTTCCCCACTGCTCCCATACAACAGGACCTCCTTCCTCCACATTCATAAATCCAAAGAACCAGCCCTGTTGCCAGCCTGATTAAGAACAACATAGTTGGAGCCCCAACTTGAAAAAAGTTGGCTGGAAAGATTCTGGCCACTTTTGACATGTCCTGGGCAGTGCTCCCTGACCTACAGCCTTGAAAAATACTAATTTGGCCCACAACCTGCTGCATCTGAGCTGGTGGTTGTGGGTGTCAGATCAGGTATGGGTGCCTCTTTGTCAGAGGTCTGGTGTACAAATAGCTGTTCGGTAGTACAAAACTTGAGTATTGCTGAAAGAAAACTCTAGTTTGTTGATAAAATGTAATAATAATTTGCAACAAATTTGCATTATGATTTATTCAGAAGTTTAGTTTATTCACAATTAAACCATGGGAGGGGGGGGGGGGGGTTGTGTGTTCACAATCTTACACAGGCACATAAAGGGGGATAGAAAAAGAGGAAGTTTACAACTCTGGGCAGTAAACAAACCACAGAATTGAGTATTAATTCATGGGATTTCCAGAGTCTGAGAAGTCAAGGTCCAGAGGGTGTTTCCTTTGCGGTACAATTCATCCAGATGAGTTCCTGGATGGAGGCAGCAACACAAAAATATACTTGAAATCAACAACATTGCAGCACAGTGGGTTTTCTGTGCTTAGACCTCTTGGAGGCAATAATCAGAGATGTTTAAAATCAAACAGGCTTTGAGGAGTTGACATGGTAGCTGGCTGCTTGGAATTCTTTCCAGTTGGGTCCAAGTGTTTCTCAGTTCCCAAAGGAATACAGAGATTTTATAATGGTCACTCAAGTCATGCGATCTTCTTTCTCCAAAACTATATCAGAAGAAATGTTTATCAATTGTCTGGAACTGGCTTTTGGTTTCAGGACTGATATTGTCGCAGCCATTAACGTTGAAACAGTTATCATCGATACTGAGGTCCTTGTGTTGGGAATCCATTGTCTAGGCAGACCCTCTGACTCTTCTAGAAGGGTAAGCTTATTCAGAGGCGAATGATGTCCATTGTCCCCTCAGTGATCCCTTTTTGAAATAGAGTTGGACAGTTCCAGGTGTGAAATAGGTTTGTTAACAACTCTGCAGGCATGAATTTCAATCTGTGAATCCCCTTTTGTGGTTATAATGGACAGTATTCTCCGATCCAGAGGCTAAGTGTTGACGCCGTTGTAAACACCGGAGCGTTTTATGATGGCGTCATCTAGCCCCTAGGATCAGCGATCCTGTGCCAAACAGAGGGCCAGCACGACACTGGAGAGTCTCACACTGCTCCAGCTGCCGAAACGGACATTAGCACGGGAGCCGTGGGTTCGCGCATGCGCTCCACGGCAAGCGCGAGTTCGCACATGTGCGTGGGTTTCCGTCTCCGCCCTAGCCCCAGCGCAACATGGCGGAGACCTACATGGGCACGGCGCGGAGGAACATAGGCCCCCACAGGGATAAGCCCACCCGCCGATCGGTAGGCCCCGATCGTGCGCCAGGCCACCGTGGAGGCCCCCCCGGAGTCGAATTCCCCCCCCCCCCCCCAACCAGGCCGTCCCCCCACAGCATAAATGCTGAGGTCCCGCTGGGTAGGACCACACGAGAATGACACCAGCAGGACTCAGCCAAACTCAGCAGGCACTCAGCCCATCACGCAGGGAGAATGACTCTGGGGGTGGGGGTTCGCCATTGGTGGCGATTCTCCGGTCAAATCGGTGGACCGGCATCGCGTGATTGGCGCCATCCCCCCACCCCCCCCCCGCCGATTCTCCAACCTGGCGCGGGGTCGGCGAATCCCACCCAATGTCTTTACAATTAGATGTGAAATTCCATGAGGATGAAAGGAGGATTGTTTTTGCTTGTAACTCCTATTGGTAGTTTCCAAAATAAAGGACTAATCCTGTGGTCATGTAACTTTTAGCAGCCAACATTTTGTTTCAGCAGAAAGTCCATTTAAAAGAGCACAAAAATTTGATATACAGTTTTGTATTTATTTTCTTGTCACATTGACACAACTAGTTTGGGATTCAGACACCAATTTGAGTGCCTTAACCTTACCCCAGCTAATATTACCTAGCTCAGCATTGAACAGCAGTTAAGTGTAAAGTCCAATTCCACACCAAGGACTGCAACACTATTATACAAGAGTGTTGCTGTCCTCATGTATATTAATTAGTAGCAACGGTTCAATGTGTAAAAAATGAAAATATTGAGAACCTAAAAAAATCTTTAACTGCTATGTCAATCTGAAATTTAAAACAAAATGATGGTGGAAAATCATTAAAAAAAATTTTGCGAATACTCTCCCTATTTCTAACTATTTTAAGGCGAAGTAAAAATTATTAGATTATATTTTGATGAAGTTTTGTAATTCAGGGTGCTGAAGTCCCGGTACAGTCAAAAAGGTTATCCAAAGTCAGCAATGACAACAACTTAATAAACTGCTTGGATTTGGTTGGCCTACAGAGGGAAAACAATAGGTTACCTATTAGGAGGAACTTGCAGTTATAATGCTGAAATCATAATAGATATCACTCTTCTGGCTAAAGAAGGAATTCTCTGGGGTTGGTACTTGATTCCAGATACATGGTGAGACAATCACGAAGGAAAGCATCCTGTACACACCCTAATTAATAATAGGAGCTACTTAAGAATACATAGGAATGTTTCCAAATTTATTTACAAAATAAAATTATCAGCTGTAACATAGAAGAATAGGCTGTTGGTGATCTCATTTAATGTAAGAGAATATGAGCTTTTGCTATATTTTTGGAATGTCAACACTTGGCGTTGTTGATTTTCCTTCGTTATCAAAGATGGCCATTTCCTGCACGCATAAGAGTCATGAATATATGACCGCCTTAGGAATTTTAATCAGTAGTCATCTATAATGTCTGGGACTTCTGGTGGCGGCATGTAGGAGGAAGTCGCACATTGAGTAGCTCCTGCGCGAGGCTTGATTTTTTAGAATTTAATGCCCAGTTTCAGGGGCAATGGTTTGACAAATAAGTGCAGGAAGACATAAGGAAGTAGGGGGATATTGAAAAACAAAAGAAATGAAGGACCTGGAAAACATGAGGATCGTGGGCCTGCCCGAAGGGGTGGAGGGCCGAAGGCCGACTCACACTTTGCCAAGTTGTTGGCGGAGCTGTTGGGCTAGGGGTAGTTCCCTCCTGGTATGAACTGGATCAGGCTCATTGGTCATTGAGGTCCAAACCAAAGGTGAATGAGCCGCCAAAGTAGTGATCATTTCCACAGATACCACATGAAGGAAAAGGTCCTAAGTTGGGCTAAGCAGAAGCGGGAGATGCAGTGGGCTGGATCTGGTACACGTATTTACCAGGACTTAACTGTGGAGTTGGCAAGGAAGTGGGCGGTCTTTGGTCGAATGAAGATGGCACTGTATAATAGTGGTGTGCAGTTCCTCTAAGTTGAGGGTCACCTGCAACTCCAACACAGTTTCGACACAGTGGAAGCGGCAGAGGCATTTGTGAAGACAAAAGCACTGGGGCAGAAGTTAGAAATGGGACTGAGGGGGAGTCAACCCCTCGTCCAGGCTGATCACGTGGAATGTGAGGGGTCTGAACGGGCCGTTCAAGAGGTCCCCGCGTGTTCTCGCATCTAAAGGGATTAAAGGCAGACGTGGCCATGCTACAGGAGACGCACTTAAAACTCGCTGACCAACCGAGATTAAGGAGGGGATGGGTGGGCCAGGTGTTCCATTCGGGGCTAGACTCAAAGACCAGAGGGTTGGCAATTCTGGTTAGTAAACGGGTGGTATTCGAGGCAGGGAGCATTGTGGCGGACAAGGGGGGCAGGTACATATGAGTCAGTGGCAAGCTGCAGGGGGCCCGGTTTGTGTTAGTGAACATCTACACCCCGAACTGGGATGACGTGGAATTCATAAGGTGCATGCTGGGTAAAATCCCGGACTTGGAGTCAAGTAACTTGATCATTGGTGGTGGGGGGTGGGGGGGGTGGGGGGGGGGGGGGGGGGGGGGGGGGGGACTTCGACACAGTCCTGGATCCGGCATTGGACCGGTCTAAGTCCAGGTTGGGAAATAGACCGGCGGCGGCCAGGACCCTGTGGGAGTTCATGGATCAGATAGGGGGCGTGGACCCATGGAGATTCGCGCGGCCAAGGGCGAAGGAGTTCTCCTTTTTCTCCCACGTTAACAAAGTCTACTCTCGATTGACTTTTTTGTGTTGAGTAGGGTGTTAATCCTGAGGTGGAGAGGGGTTGAGTATTCGGCCATTGGCGGTCTCGGACCATTCCCCGCACTGGGTGGACTTGCGACTGGGGGCTGAGGGAGGGCAGCGCCCTCGCTGGAGACTGGATGTGGGACAGCTAGCGGATGAAGAGGTGTGTGGGCGGATAAGGAGGAGCATCCAAAACTATGTGACAACAAATGACACAGGGGAGGTAACAGCAACAACGGTCTGGGAGGCTATGAAGGCAGTTATTAGAGGGGAGTTAATTTCTATTAGGTCCCATAGAGAGAAGAGGGAGAGGGCGGAGAGGGAGAGGCTGGTGGGAGAGATACTTAGAGTAGACAGGAAGTACATGGAAAAATGAAATGAAAATCGCTTATTGTCACGAGTAGGCTTCAATGAAGTTACTGTGAAAAGCCCCTAGTTGCCACATTCCGGCGCCTGTCCGGAGACCCCCGAGGAGGGGCTGCTAAAGGAGCGCTGGAGATTGCAGACGGAGTTTGATTTGCTGACCACTGGGAAGGTGGAGGCACAGCTGAGGAAGGTCAAAGGGGCAGTCTATGAGTATGGGAAGAAAGCAAGTAGGATGCTGGTGCACCAACTTCGCAGGAGAGAGGCGGCCAGGGAGATTGGGGGAGTTAGGGTTAAGGAAGGTAATACGGTCTTGGGCCCAGAGATGATCAATGAAGTCTTCAAGGAGTTTTATTGTAAACTGTATGAGTCAGAACCCCCGAGGGGAGGGGAAGAGATGAAGCAATTTATGGATCAATTGAGGTTCCCAAGGGTGGACGAAGATCTGTTGGAGGGACTGGGGGCCCCGATTGAGTTGGGAGGAGATAGTTAAGGGCCTAGCAAGTATGTAGTCGGGCAAGGCCCCGGGTCCAGATGGCTTCCCTGTAGAATTTTATAAGAAATTCTCGCAGCTACTGAGCCCACTCCTGCTGAGAACCTTTAACGAGGCAAAGGAGAGAGGAACCCTCCCCCCGAAGATGTCGCAGGCATTGATCTCGTTCATTTTGAAGAGGGAGAAGGATCTGCTTCAATGTGGGTCCTACAGGCTGATATCGCTCCTGAATGTGGATGCCAAACTCCTGGCTAAAATTCTGGCTACCAGAATAGAGGACTGCGTCCCGGGAGTGATTGAGGAGGACCAGACGGGTTTCGTCAAGGGCAGGCAATAGAAAACAAATGTGAGGTGGCTCCTGAATATTATTATGATGCCCTCAGAAGGAGGGGACGCAGAAGTAGTGGCTGCAATGGATGCAGAGACAGCCATTGACAGGGTGGAATGGGAGTACCTGTGGGAAGTTTAGGTAGGTTTGGATTCGGTGAGGAATTTATAGGGGTGGGTCAAGCTACTGTATCAGGCCCCCGTAGCAGTGCATCCACGAACCAGCTGAGGTCAGAGTATTTTAGACTTTTACTATTTGCCCAGGCAGTTGAGCCGTTGGCCATAGCGCTGAGGACTTCAAGGAACTGGAGGGGGCAGTCCGGTGGGGTGGGGGGAGGAGCACCGTGTTTCCCTCTACGCAGACGACCTGCTATTGTATATTTCGGACCCGATAGAGGGGATGGGGGAGGTCATGCGGATCATAAGGGACTTTGGGAGATTCTCGGGGTACAAGTTGAACATGGGGAAAAGTAAACTGTTTGTAATCCACGCTAGGGGTCAGGAGGAGAGACTTGGGGAGCTCCCGCTCAAGATGGTGGAGAGGAGCTTTCGTTACCGAGGTATACAGGTGGCTAGGAACTGGGATGCCTTACACAGGCTCAATCTATCTCGGCTTGTAGAGCAGGTGGAGGGAGACTTTAAAAGGTAGGGCATGCTCCTGCTTTCCCTGGCGGGAAGGGTGCAGACTGTGAAGATGACGGTCCGCCCCAGATTCCTGTTCGTTTTCCAGTGCCTTCCCATCTTCATCCCCAAATCCTTCTTCAAGCGGGTGAACAGGATTATCACGGGATTTGTGTGGGCAAACAAGACCCTGCAAGTTAAAAAACTGTTTTTGGAGCGCAGTCGTAGGGGGTGGGGGGGGGGGGGGGGGGGGGGGTGGAGGGGCGGCGGGGGGGGGGGGGGGGGGGGGGGGGGTGGGTTGGCGCTTCCGAACTTCTGTAGCTACTATTGGGCGGCTAATGTGGCCATGATTAGGAAATGGGTAATGGAGGAGGGGTCGGCGTGGGGGTGGCTAGAGACGGCGTCATGCAAAGGCATCAGTCGAGGGGCACTAGTAACGGCACTGCTGCCGTTCTGCCGGCACGATACACCACAAGCCCGGTGGTGACGGCGGCACTGAGGGTCTGGATCAGTGGAGAAGGCACAGGAAGGTGGCGGGGGCCTCAGTTTGGACCCCGATACGGAACAATCATAGATTTGCTCCAGGCAAGATAAACAGGGGGTTTCAAGGCTGGCATAGGGCAGCATTAGAAGGATGGGAGACCTATTATAGATGGGACTTTCCCTAGCTTGAAGGTGCTTGAGGAGAAGTTTCAGCCTGCCCCCGGGAAATGCCTTCAGATACCTCCAAGTCCGTGACTTTCTGAAAAAACAGGTGGGGACATTTTCGTTGCTACCCCCCTCGAAGGATACAGGACAGGGTGGTGTCTGGCATCTGGGTAGGAGAGGGGAAGGTGTCGGACATCTACCAAGAGCTGCAGGAGGAGGAGGAAGCCTCAGTGGAGGAACGGAGGAGCAAGTGGGAGGAGGAGCTAGGTGAGGACCTAGATGAGGGCCTGTGGGCTGATGCCCTGGGCAGGGTGACTTCTTCCTCATCATGTGCCAGGCTCAGCTTAATTCAGTATAAGGTCGTACACAGGCCTCACGTGATGACGGCGAGAATGAGCAAGTTCTTTGGGGTGGAGGACAGGTGTGCGAGATGTTTAGGGAGTCCAGTGAACCATGTCCATATGTTCTGGGCATGTCCGGTGCTTAAAGAATTCTGGCAGGGCTTTGCGAGGGCTATGTCCAGGATTTTGGACACGCAGATGAAACTGAGTCCAACAATAGCGATCTTGGGGTGTCAGAGGATCCGGGAGTGCAGGAAGCGAAAGAGGCGAGGGTGTTGGCCTTTGCCTCCCTGGTAGCCGGAGACGGATCTTGTTAATGTGTAGAGATTCAAAACCCCAGAGTGTGGAGACCTGGGTTAGTGATATGGCTGGGTTCCTCAGCCTGGAGTGAATAAAGTTTGCCCTTGAAAGGGTCCTTGGGGTTCTCCCGGCTGGTGGCAACCATTCCTTGACTTTCTAGGGGAGTGGTAAAATATCAGCAGCAGCAGCAATTGGGGGGGGGGGGGGGGAGGGGGGGGGGGAGTTGGGGGGGGGGGGGGGGACTGTCTATTTAGCACATATTTTCTTTTTGTGTAATGATAACAGCCACCTAGTTTTGATACTTTTTGTTTATTTTTCTGTTATTAGTTATGTAAAATTCTGTTTGAAAAAAGCTTTAATAAAAACAAATTAAAAAAAAGAAATGGGACTGATGATTGATCTTGGACCGAGGGTAGGGGGATGGAAGATTGTATATAGTTCTATTTTTTCATTTCATGTTGTTATATGGGTTAAATAGGGTAAAGCTGCCTATTTGGATGAGGTAAGAGCGGGGATTTTATGTAACAATGGTTTTCTGGGTTTGTGTGTTTGCACTGAGTTTGTTGTCTGAAGGGGATCTCTTTGTTTTCCTGGGATGGGGTGGGGGAGGGGGATTGGAGAGTAATGGGGCCTCCACACTACCAAGCTTAAGTCGGCTAGTGAACGGAGGTGTGGTGGGGGAGGGGATGCAACCATTGGCGCCTGATTGAACAGGTTTCGATGCGCCTAGGAAGTGTGAAAAGGGAGGGGAGGAACTGATACTGGGTGAGGTGTTTTGAGAGGAAGGGATGGGAAGATTCTGGGAGGTGGGGGAGGGGTTGGATGGCAACAATGGGACGGGGTGGGCCAAGCCCAGTGGGCAGTGCCCGGAGTTATGATGATGGTGGATAGGGGGAGCGGGGGGGGGGGAGGCGGTGAGAGACCCCCGGTCAGGTTAGTCACGTGGAGCATGAGGGGTCTGGGGAGTCCAGTGAAGAGGTTGAGTTTGTTTGCACACCTATAAAGTTTAAAAGCTGATGTGGTTCTGCTACAGGAGACTCATCTGTGGATGAAGCATCAGGTGAGGCTCAGGAAGGGCTGGGTAAGCCAAGTATTTCACTCAGGGTTCGACAGGGTGCGGGGGGGGGGGGGGGGGGGGGGGGGGGGGGAGAGGGGTAGGGGGGAGGGGTAGCGGTTTTGGTGGTTAAGAGAGTGAGGTTCCAGATGGAGAAGGTGGTGGTGGACCAGAGGGGTAGATATGTGATAGTAAAAGAGTTTTGGAGGGCAAGCCGGTGGTGTTGGCGAGTGTGTATGGCACTAACTGGGATGAAGCAGGGTTTGTGAGGAAGGTGTTTGGGGCTATTCCGGATTAGGTTCGCACGAGCTAATAGTGGGAGGGGATTGGAACTTGGTGCAAGGACCAAGGTTGGACAGTCACAGCCGCACTCACTCGTTCATCCAGTCGGGGGGGCTCACTGGGTTTATGAGGGAAATGGGAGGGGTGAACCAGTAGAGGTTCTTGCTCCCGAGGTAGTAGAAGTAATCGCTTTTCTCTTTGGTTCACAAGGTTTATTCGAGGATAAACTTTCTTTTAGTAAGGAAGGAGCTGTTGGCTGGGGTTAGGGATCAGAGTACTCAGTGACAGCAATTTCGGATCATGCACCACATTGGGTGGACATGGTCTTGGAAAAGGGGACAGTGCAGAGACCAGGATGGAGAATATGGACGGCGGGTTGCTGGGGGATCAAGTTTTTGTGAGAAGATCGGGAGCGTAACTGAGGAGTACGTGGGTTTTAACTGCACGGAGGAAGTATTGCAGGCTGTGGTGTGGGAGGCCTTGAAGGCGGGTGGCAAGGGAGGAGGTGATATTGTTTAGGTCAAGGTGGATACAGAGGAGAGGGAAGAGCGTCAAAGGCTGATAGATGAGTTGTTGGAGGTGGACAGGAGGTACGCGGGGGGAATGCAGATCCAGCACCTTTGGACACAAGGCGGCAGCTACAGGTTAGCTTTGATGGGTTGTCCATGAGGAAGACAGTGCGCCAACGAAGGAAGGCAAGGGGAGCGATTTATGACTATGGGGAGAAGGCACGTTGGCAGGCCAACACGGAGAGAGGTGGCGGTGAGGGAAATTGTTCAGATGTGGGTAGGACGGGGAAATTGGTGGTGGCACCAGACCAGATTAATAAGGTGTTTGAGGAGCTCTATGAAAATTTGTATAGGTCGGAGCCACCGGGGCTGGATCAGGGAATGTGGGAGTTCCTGGATAGTTTGGAATACCCAAGGTTGGAGGAGGAAGATAGGACCACACTGGTGAGGTCGGTAGGGGAACATGAGGTAAAGGAGACAATTGGGAGGATGCAATCGGAGTAGTTGGCAGGGCCAGATGAGTTCCAAGTGGAGTAATACAAGAAATTTAAGAATAAATTGGCACCGCTGATGGTGGGGATGTTTGAGGAGGAGATAGGGTAGGTGGTGTGACCACAAACATTTTGGCAGGCCTCAATTTCCTTGTTGTTAAAGAATGATAAGGACCTGATGGAGTGTGGGTTGTACAGGCCTATATTGCTGCTGAATGTGGCTGCAAAGATATTGGCAAAGATACTGGCAGCTAGGATTGAGGAGGGCCTCCCAAAGATGATAGGGAAGGACCAGACGGGTTCGTGAAAGGAAGGCAGCTATTCTGAAAGGTTAGGAGGTTAATGAATGCAATGGAGACACTTTATTGCTGTATATATCAGAGCCGAGTGCGTCGACGGGGTATATAATGGAGCTTCTCCGAATTTTTGGGTCCTTTTCACGAAATAAATTAAACCTGAAAAAGAGTGAATACTTTGAGGTTTCCCGGCCGGGAGTGGGATGTGGGTGGGAGGGCTGCCATTCCACAGGGCGGCATCCCACTTCAGATATTTGGGGGTGTAGGTGGCGCTAGACTGGGAGGGGCTCTGTGGATACAGTTTTACTTGCTTGGTGAGAGGGTGAAAGCAGATTTGGCAAGGTGGGATAGCTTCCTCTGTCACTGGCAGGTCGGGTGCAGGTGATTAAAATGAATGTGTTGCCGTGATTTTTGTTTTTATTTTAGAGCCTGCCGGTCATTTTTTTAGGCAGTCGATAGTCTGATCACCTCGTTTATTGGGGGGGCCTGGGGTTGGCGGTGGGGGGGGGGGGGGGGGGGGGAGAGAATGGTCAGGGTATTAAAAGACCTGTTCCTGGGGGGTAGTTTTGCGAGGTTGGAAGAGTTGGGGGAGAAATAGAGGCAGGGTTTAGGTTCCTGCAGATCTGGGATTTTGCGAGGAAGGAGGTTCAGAGCTTCCTATTACCGCCGATCCCCTCATTGTGGAAAAGATATTGACGATAGGGGAACGGGGAATGGGGTGGTGTTGGCAATCTATGGGAGGATTCTGGGGGGAGGACGGGGGATCCATGGAGGGATCAAGCCAAGTGGGAGAACGAGTTGGGAAGGTTATGGAAGACCAGTTGTGGTGTGAGGTGCTCCGGAGGGTGAACAATGGTGGGGACTGATACAGTTGAAGGTCATGTAAAGAGCGCACCTCACGAGGGGCAAGGATGAGCTGCTTCTTTGAGGGGGTGGAGGATGTATTTGAAGCGATGTGGGAGGAACCCCACAAACACGTACATATGTTTTGGCCCTGCCTGAAGCTGGAAAAATATTGGAGAGAGGTTTTCAGTGTCGTCTCGGGGGAGTGTACGTGAACATTTTTGGGTGTCGGACCGACCAGAGCTGCAGGCGGGTGCAGGGGTAGATGTTTTAGCCTTCGTCTCGCTGGTTTCCCAGAGGCGATGGAAGTCAGCTTCTCTGCCCTGTGCCTCAGCTTGGCGGGGGAATTTACGAGAATTTCTGACTCCTGAGAAGGTGAAGTTTGGGCTGAGGGGAATGAAGGAAGGGTTCTACAAACTTTAAGGGGAGTGTTTATTATGTACTTTTGAGAATTGTTTGCCATCGAACATTGCGGGAGAGGGGGGAGGAGGGGTGGGGTTATATTGTTCTTGAGTACACTGTTTATTGATTAAGTTAATTTTTTCTTTCTTTTTTACTTGGAATGTATGGGTGATGTTTGGTCTGCATACCGAAGGGGGTGCTTGGGGGATTGGTACTGCATTTGTCCGGGCGGGAAAGTGAAGCCGAGTCCACAAAAGATCAGCAATGATCTCATTGAATGGTGGAACAGGCTCGAAGGGCCAGATGGCCTACTCCTAGTTCTTATGTTCTTATAATAATAATAGCTTATTGTCACAAGTAGGCTTCAATAAAAATAGAGCATACAGTGCTGAAGGAGGCCATTCGGCACATCGAGTATGCACCAACCCACTTAAGCCCTCACTTCCACCCTATTCCCGTAACCCAATAACCCCATCTAACCTTTTTGGTCACCAAGGACAATTTAGCATAGCCAATCCATCTAACCTGCACATCTTTGGACTGTGGGAGGAAACCAAAGCACCCGGAGGAAACCCACGCAGACACGGGGAGAACGTGCAGACTCCGCACAGACAGTGACCCAGTGGGGAATCGAACCTGGGACCCTGCCGCTGTGAAGCCACAGTGCCATCCACTTGTGCTACCACGCTGCCTTTTTTTCTTTTTAACCCAGCACTGTGAAAAGCCCCTAGTCGCCAAATTCCGCCCCCTTCTCGGGGAGGCAGGTACAGGAATTGAACCCGCGCTGCTGGCATTGTTCTGCATTACAAGTCAGCTGTTTGGCCCACTGTGCTAAAGCAGCCCCTATGTTTGTTTTCTTTTGTTGTTTATTTGATGAAAATGTTGAAAATGAGAGGAATAAAAAGATTTTTTAAAAAACATTAATTTCTATCCAATCAATATTAACAAAAGGATAAATATTGAACATGCCTATATTCCAAGCAAGAGCTGCAGATGATATTAAAAAGAGTGATTTGTCCATATTTTCCCAAATAAAACAATTTAGGGTGGAAAATCATTGGTCTTTCTGAAAATCTTCAGCTTCAGCAGATGTGCAACAGATAAACTGGGCAGCACGGTAGCATTGTGGATAGCACAATGGCTTCACAGCTCCAGGGTCCCAGGTTCGATTCCGGCTTAGGTCACTGTCTGTGCGGAGTCTGCACATCCTCCCCGTGTGTGCGTGGGTTTCCTTCGGGTGCTCCGGTTTCCTCCCAGAGTCCAAAGATGTGCAGGTAAGGTGGATTGGCCATGATAAATTGCCCTTAGTGTCCAAAATTGCCCTTAGTGCTGGGTGGGGTTACTGGGTTATTGGGATAGGGTGGAGGTGTTGAACTTGGGTAGGGTGCTCTTTCCAAGAGCCGGTGCAGACTCGATGGCTGAATGGCCTCCTTCTGCACTGTAAATTCTATGATCTAAATACATTGGACTCCAGTCTTTTATGTACCCAGAGCTTTGCAACTGACTAATCCTTCAGTCACCCCTTAGAAGGCTGTCGGCATTGGGATTGAGAGGCAGAGTTACAGGGATATTAGGGTCGGAGATGAGCACTTCCAAAATCAAGTGATTATGAGGTCTATTGAAAAAACAGAAAATGATGGAAATACTCAGTAGGTTACGCAACATCTATTAGGAGAGAAACAGAGTTAACTTTTCAAGTTGATGACCTGAAAAGGGGGTAAATTGGATTGACTTTAAAAACAGAAATGAAGATGGCTATGTACAATTATTCCATGCCATTCAGTGTAATGCAAACTGCAAGACAACTTTGTGCTGCCTGCTCTTATAACTATTCCACCCAATGCAAATTGCACTGTTCATTGGCTATATGTATCAACAGGGGGCCCAATGCCAAGCACTGCTTAAAGCCTCTGAAAGGAAAGGTGCATTGCGATGCTGGAGGTACAGACATCACCAGGAATAGTACTATACAACAATCCATAGGATCCCTATAGTGCAAAAGGAGGCCATTCAGACCATCAAGTCTGCACCAATTCCCCTGAAAGAGCACTCTCCCGAGGCCCACTTCCCGCCCTATCCCTGTAACCCCATAACCCAAACATAACCTGCACATCTTGTGACAGTAAGGGGCAATTTAGCATGGCCAATCCACCTACCCTGCACATCTTTGGACTGTGGGAGGAAACCACGGCACCCGGAGGAAACCCACGCAGACACGGGGAGAACCAGCCTCCCCGGACAGGCGCCGGAATGTGGCGACTAGGGGCTTTTCACAGTAACTTCATTGAAGCCTACTCGTGACAATAAGCGGTTTTCATTTCATTTCATTTCATTTCAAGTGTACTCCACACAGTCACCCAGGGACTGAATGAAACCCGAGTTCCTGGTGCTGTGAGGCAACAGTGCTAAACATTGTGTACCATGCCACCCAATAGTGCCTAACCATAAGAGAGTGGACGTTCACTGATATTCTTGTTAGAGGAGCTGGGAAGAATAAGATTTTCAGTATTTGCAGGGAGCAAAGGAAGCCATTTGGACACATGATGGGAAAGCAGTTGCAATAACCAGAGTTTAGCCCCAAGAACCTTGTATCACGGCTGCAAAATGTGTAAGATCCTCAAATAGGTGGTCAAGATCAGCTGTGCACCTTCAAAGTCCGTATCCGAACAACTGCGCTCATTGCCTTAGAAACGGCTCAATTCACTACACCCCATTTACTCACTTAGTAACAATTTCCATCAATCATGATTCGTTAATAACATTCATATTCTCCAACTCGCTCTCAATGATTTAGCCCTGCTGAAAGCCTCGCACTCACCTCATAGATAGCAACTACCAGCTATTCAACCGTGGCAACTACATCATCCAACATATTAGACGACACTCATTTACAAATTTTTCTTGTGCTTCTAGGAGAAGGTGGTGCTCAGCTCAAAGCAGCAGGAACTAACCAGACACAACCAGATCTTACCGTTCTAAACTCCATGGAGGTGCTAGCCATTATGGGCATTTCCATTGCTGAACCATGACCATTGGCAAGTCTGAATCCATCGAAGCTGAACGTATCCTCACAACTAACCCTCTTTCTCACATATCTTTACCTGGAATCTGTTGTTGAAAACTCACCACTATTCTTAGAAGTCCCCCTATACCAAAAAGGGCCGATATTCTAAATGGTGAACAGGGATTCAAGCATGTCTTTTGGGGCTTGTGGGAGGAAACCAGATCACCCAGAAGAAATCCTTGCAGACACGGTGAGAAAGTACAGACTCCCCACAGACAGTGACCAAAGCTGGGAATCAAACTCAGGTCCTTAGCGCTGTGAAGCAACAGTGCTAATCACTGTGCTACCTTGCAACATTGGTGAAAGTGGGTGAGTCGTTAGACCTGAATGAAATGTACCTCATGCTGCTTAGAGAAGCAAGAGTAGATATAGCGGAGGCTCTGATTTCCATAATTTGCCAATCCTCTGACCAAAAGCATTGGTGCAGAGGACTGGAAGACTGCTAACATTGCCCTGTTGTTTACAAAGGAAGAAATTGACTGAATAATTAAAGGCCAGATAGCCCAACCTCAGTTGTGAACAAAATATTAGAAATAACTGATGGACAGTACAGATCATCATTTAGAAAAATAGAAATTAACAGTCAGCGTGGATTTTTAAGGAAAGGTCATGTTTGACTAACTTGACTGAATTTTTTGAGGTGGTAACAGGGAAGGTCAATGAGGGTGGCAAGTTCAATGTGCTTCACAGAGAGTTGACATGGGCTGGACGGATTGAATTACCTCCTTCTATGCTGTTAAAATTCTAAACTTCTATTCTATGTAGTCTATATGGATTCGAACAAGGCTTTTGATAATGTCCAATATAGCAGACAGATCGGTAAAGTAAAACCCAATGGGATCCAAGGGCTAGTGGCAAATTGGATTTAAATGAGCTTTGTGGAAGAAAACAAAGGGTTATGGACAATTATGCTTTTGTGACTGGAAAGCTATTTCCAGTGGAGTTGCTTGAGCTCAGTACTACGTTCCTTGGTTTATGTGGTATATAGCAATGATTTAGATTGAAGTGTAGCCTGGCTTCGGTCATTGGTAAATTTTAGAGTCTGTTATTAAAGATGAGATCGCAAAGCACTTGGAAGTGCATGGTAAAATAGGACTGAGTCAACACGGCTTTGTCAAAAGGAGGTCATGTCAGACAAATCTATTAGAGTTATTTGAGGAGGTAACAAGCAAGTTAGACAAATGAGAACCAGTGGACCTGATTTATTTAGATTTCCAGAAGGCCTCTGACAAGGTGCCGCATAGGCCGTGAAAACTTAATAAGTTAAGAGCTCATGGTGTTCAGGGTAAAATCCTGGCATGGATAGAGGATTGGCTCACTGGCAGAAGGCAAAGAGTGGGGATAAAGGAGTCTTTTCAGGATGGCAGCCGGTGATTAGTGGTGTGCCTCAGGGGTCTGTGCTGGGACATAACTTTTTACAATATACATTAATGATCTGGAAGAATGAACTGAAGGCACTGTTGCTAAGTTTGCAGATGATACAAAGATTTGTAGAGGGACAGGTAGTATTGAGGAAGCAAGGGGGCTGCAGAAGGACTTGGACAAGCTAGGAGAGTGGGCAATAAAGTGGCAAATGAAATACAATGTGGAAAAGTGTGAGGTTATGCACTTTGGAAGGAGGAATGAAGGCATAGACTATTTTCTAAATGGGGAAATGCTTCGGAAAGCAGAAGCACAAAGGGACTTGGGAGTCCTTGTTCATGATTCTCTTAAGGGTAATGTGCAGGTTCAGTCAGCAGTTAAGAAGGCAAATGCAATGTTGGCATTCATGTCAAGAGGGCTAGAATACAAGACCAGGGATGTACTTCTGAGGCTGTGTAAGGCTCTGGTCAGACCCCATTTGGAGTATTGTGAGCAATTTTGGGCCCCATATCTAAGAAAGGATGTGCTGGCCTTGGAAAGGGTCCAGAGGAGGTTCACAAGAATGATCCCTGGAATGAAGAACTTGTCGTATGAGGACTCTGGGTCTGTACTCGTTGGAGTTAGAAGGATGAGAGGGGATCTTATTGAAATGTACAAGATACTGCGAGGCCTGGATAGAGTGGACTTGTAGAGGGTGTTTCCACTTGTAGGAAAAACTAGAACCAAAGGACACAATCTCAGACTAAAGGGACGATCCTTTAAAACAGAGATAAGGAGGAATTTCTTCAGCCAGAGGGTGGTGAATCTGTGAAACTCTTTGCCGCAGAAGGCTGTGGAGGCCAATTCACTGAGTGTCTTTAAGACAGAGGTACATAGGTTCTTGATTAATAAAGGGATCAGGAGTTATGGGGAGAAGGCAGGAGAATGGGGATGAGAAAATATCAGTCATGATTGAATGGCGGAGCAGACTCGATGGGCCAAGTGGCCTAATTCTGCTCCTATGTCTTATGGTCTTATGGTAAGTGGCGTGATTAGAAAGTCTGCACAAGATTTTAAAAATTAGAAGGTCACATCCTTGTGAGAGTGTGATAATACTCCAGCTGGAGCCGAACGTATGAAAGCTCTATTCAAAACAAAATCAGCATAACTTCCCTGCTTTTTCAAAGGCCAGAATGTTCATCCAAGGCTGGAATTGAACCCCGGTCCCAGGGCTCTGTGAGGCAGCAGTGCTAACCGTTGTGCCGCCCACTCCATCTCTTACCACATGCTTATTATTTACATGCTGGTAAACATGTGGGGTGGAATTCTCCGAAACGGCCGACGCCGTCGTGAAACCCGGAGTGTTTCACGACGGCGTTGGAGGCCGCTCCTCGCCCCCTATTCTCCACCCCTCCCCCCCCCCCCCCCCCCCCCCCCCCCCCCCCCCGCTAGGAGCGGCGTTTCGTGAAACCCGGCTGCCGGGCCTTGAACATAAGAACATAAGAACTAGGAGCAGGAGTAGGCCATCTGGCCCCTTGAGCCTGCTCCGCCATTCAGTGAGATCATGGCTGATCTTTTGTGGACTCAGCTCCACTTTCCGGCCCGAACACCATAACCCTTAATCCCTTTTTTCTTCAAAAAGCTATCTATCTTTACCTTAAAAACATTTAATGAAGGAGCTTCAACTGCTTCACTGGGCAAGGAATTCCACAGATTCACAACCCTTTGGGTGAAGAAGTTCCTCCTAAACTCAGTCCTAAATCTACTTCCCCTTATTTTGAGGCAATGCCTCCTAGTTCTGCTTTCACCCGTCAGTGGAAACAACCTGCCCGCATCTTTCCTATCTATTTCCTTCATCATTTTAAATGTTTCGATAAGATCCCCCCTCATCCTTCTAAATTCCAACAAGTACAGTCCCAGTCTACTCAACCTCTCCTCGTAATCCAACCCCTTCAGCTCTGGGATTAACCTCGTGAAACTCCTCTGCACACCCTCCAGCGCCAGTACGTCCTTTCTCAGGTAAGGAGACCAAAACTGAGCACAATACTCCAGGTGTGGTCTCACTAACACCTTATACAATTGCAGCATAACCTCCCTAGTCTTAAACTCCATCCCTCTAGCAATGAAGAACAACATTCCATTTGCCTTCTTAATCACCTGTTAACCAACTTTCTGTGACTCATGCACTAGCACACCCAGGTCTCTCTGCACAGCAGCATGCTTTAATATTTTATTGTTTAAATAATAATGACGCGGCCGGCGGCGCCTTTGTGACGTCAGCCGTCTTCCCCTCCGCTGCCCCGCATGACGTGGCGGCTTGATCTTGTGGGGCGGCGGAGGGGAAAGAGTGCGTCGTTTAGGGACGCCGGCCCAACGATCGGTGGGCACCGATCGCAGGCCAGTCCCCTCCCGAGCACGGCCGTGGTGCTCGATCCCCTCTCCGCCCCCCACAGGCCCCAAACTTACCTTTCGCGCTATGTTCACACCGGCAACGACCAGGTGTGGTTGACGCCGGGGTGAACAGGTCGAGAACGGCAGGCCGCTCGGCCCATTCGGGCCGGAGAATCGGCGGTTGCCGTGAAAAACGGTGATCTGCGATTCTCCGAGCAGCGTGTCGCATTTTGGGGGGGTGGGAGAATCGCGGAGGGTGCCAGAGCGGCCCTCCCGCGATTCTCCCACCCGGCCTGGGGAGCGGAGAATCGCGCCCATGGTTTATGTTGACCATCGTTCTATTCTCAAATTCTCTCCTTGCCAGTCTTATTTTCCTCCTCACCTCCCCATCGAATTTTTGTATTTGATTGGTTCTCGTTTGAAGAATTTCTCTGACACGGATCATGCACTCTTTCTTAACTTCATCATAATCTCCATTTTTGTTTCACCCAAGGAGTCGTGTTTTTTAAAAATAAAAGTATTTTTATTGGACAATTGGCATTTTATATCAATAGGTACAGAGCAAGCCAAAATCAAAATCAACGTATGCGTTGGGACATTCCAATACCATTGTAGTTTAATTTTTCCAATTGATGTACAATTTAGTGTGTCCAATCAACCTACCCTGCACATCCCACGCAGACACACGGAGAATGTGCAAACTACACATGGACAGTGACCCGGGGCTGGGACCGAGCACAGGTCCTCAGTGCTGTGAGGCAGCAGTGCTAACCACTGTGCCACCCACCATCCACAGTTTCAATTATCATATACCGAGTATATGATATGGATATGATACGTTGGGCAGCATGGTAGCACAAGTGGTTAGCACTGTGGCTTAACAGCGCCAGGGTCCCAGGTTCGATTCCCCGCTGGGTCACTGTCTGTGCGGAGTCTGCACGTTCTCCCTGTGTCTGCGTGGGTTTCCTCCGGGTTCCTCCCACAGTCCAAAGATGTGCAGATTAGGTGGATCGGCCATGCTAATTTGCCCTTAGTAACCAAAAAGACTAGGAGGGGTTATTGGGTTATGGGGATAGGGTGGAAGTGAAGGTTTAAGTGGGTCGGTGCAGACTCGATGGGCTGAATGGCCTCTTTCTGCACTGTATGTTCTATGAGTATACAGTCTTGACGTGTAAAACTTATATTACAAGGCCTAAAAAAGATACAAATAAACATACAGAAAGACAAATGAGCCCCAGCTAGGTCAGGCAGGGCCCCCAAGGTAAGCCCACTACCTTGGGGTTCGATAGCTGGCTGCGTTCCTGAGAGGGGGCTTTTTCATAGAATTCACAATGCGGAAAGAAGGCCTATTCGCCCATTGAGCCTGCACCGGCTCTTGGAAAGAGCACCCTACTTAAGCCCACGCATCCACCCTATCCCCGTAATCCAGTCTAACCCTTTTTGGACACTAAGGGTCATTTATCATGGCCAATCCACCTAACCTGCACATCTTTGGACTATGGGAGAAAACCAGAGCAACGGGAGGAAACCCACGGAGACACGGGGAGAACGTGCAGACTCCGCACAGTGACCCCAAGCCGAGAATTGAACCTGGGACTCTGGAGCTATGAAGCAAACTGTGCTAAACATACTTTTTGCATGGTGATGTGGAAGATCCTCTTCCGAGAACCTCTGGTAGTTGGCCATTTCCACTCTGCGGCTTTGCCCTCCTAACCTTGATTGTTTCCTGATGCTGACCCAGTGCGGGTGGAGGGGGGGGGGGGGGGGGGGGGGAGTTGTATCTGCTGGGTGGTGCTCGCCACTATGGTTGCTTTTACTTATTGCCCTTCACCCCTTTTGCTTCTCTCCCTCTACTTGCCCTGCATTTCCTTTGGTGTCCCCCCACTATCTGCGTCCCCCCTCTCTCTCTTTGTGTGTTCTAGCAAGGAGTCCAGTTTTTGGTTCCCTTTGTACCTGAAGTATCTCTTCCGTAAAGATCACCCGTTGCTCCATTACAGACTTCCCGTCAGTCTTCAATTCCATTTTACCCTGGCTAGATCTCTTATTTCATTGAAATTTGCCCTATTCCAATCTAGACATTCTACTTTATATTGTTTAGTACTTTTCTCCATTATTAATCTAAACCTTATGATGTGATAATCACCCGTACTCGTGTTTCCCCAGATATTTGCCCAATCTTATTTCCCAACATCAGATCCAGCAATATCTCCTTTCTATTGGTGCTGAAAACATACTGATTAAGGAAGTTTTCCTGAACACATTTCAGAAATTTCACCTCTGCCTTTCCCTTTAGTCTAACATTATCCCAATTGATATTTGGGTAACTTAAGTCCCTTAATATCATCAACCTATAGTTCTTGCAATCTCTGAGATTTCCTTACAGATTTTCTCCTTTATCTCTCTCTCGCTATTTGGAGGTCTATAGAATATCTCCAGTAGCAAGATTATACCCATTTTGCTTCTCGTATCTAACCTGATGGATTCTATCCCCAACCTCTTCCATCCCAACACTCCCCCCCTCCCCGAAACCCCAGGGCATCCTTGCTTTCCAACACTACACCGTCTTCCCTAATTAATATTGCCCACCCCCATCTCCTTTTTACCATCTTCGTTTTTATACACTTGTATTCTTGTATATTCAGTGTCCAGTTCAATTTTAAACCATGTTTCCATTATTACCACGACAACATGTCCCCGCATATCTCTTTGTGCTTGTAGCCCACCAACCTTTTTCACCACATGTTGTGCATTTACATAAATGCATTACCACCCTGTCTTTGCATTCCTAATAATCCTTCCTAGTCCATTGCTAATATGGAGATATTCCTTTATCTAGTACTGCGCAGCACACTCACATTATGTACTTTATTCCTCTTTTCCAGTGATGCCCATCCCTGCCAATCTAGGTTAAACCCTCCCAACAAACATATTGGGTTCCAGTCCCTACTGAGATGCAACCAATCCTGTTTAAACAGGTGCCTCCTGCCCTAGAACTAGCCCCAATGCCCTAAGAAACTGATGGTGTCCCTCCTGCACCATGCCTCATATTGATTCTCCCAGTCTTCTTGTTTCTATTCAGGCTAGTATGTGCACTGGGGGTAATCCAGGGATTTCTGCCTTTGAGGTCCTACTATATTGTTATATATACACACACTGTTGTCAGTCTGTGATCCCGCTCTTTATACTGTTGTTGCCCTGTTCCCATTCTTTACACCGCCGCCACTTTATGCTCCTGCTCTTTATACAGCCACTGTCTGTGATCCTACAATTTATTCTGCTGCTGCTATATGTTCCCGTAGCTTTATACGGATGCCACTCTATGTTTCCACTTCTTTACTGCCATCATTCTGTGATCCAGCTATTTATATCATCACTGCTCTGCCTTTCTGCTCAGTACACTCCTCTGTGTTCCTTCAGGCAGCATGGTGGCACAGTGGTTAGAACAGCTGCCTCATGCTCCAGGTACCCGGGGTTCAATTTAGCCTTGGGTGACTGTCTGTATGGAGTTTGCACATTCTCACTGTATGGGTTTCATCCGTGGGCTCCGGTTTCCTCACACAACCCAAGATGTGCAGGTTAGGTGGATTGGCCATGCTAAATTGCCCCTTAGTGTCCAAAAGGTTAGGCCAGGGATAGGGTGGAGGCGTGAGCTTAAGTAGGGTGTTTTCCAAGGGCTGGTGTGGGCTCGATGGGCCAAATGGCCTCCTTCTGCACTGTAAATTCTATGATCTATGATACTCTTTTTACTGCCATTTCCTCTGCAGGGTTCAGGAGATGCAGGCATCTTTGACCTCCACCAGTTATGTTTTTCTTCCTTCTATTGTGTTCTGCAAAAGAGAGGGCAGAATGTCTGTGATATGTCAAACAGTTTGTGTCATGTGCCTAGTACAGGTTATTACCTGGAAGAATGTGGTGGTATCCAGAGTTGGGGTGTGACACTGGCAGCATTAGTAGGTGTGTTGAGGCTGGGGTATCTGGATGTTAGGTATGAGTCTAGAGTACGAGCGACTGGTGCTGGATGATTGATGGCAGGTGTAGTGCATTGACCAGCATGACAACTTGCTGGAACGATAGGTAGATGTCATGTGAAGATGCATTCACTGGCTTTGATCACCTGTATGAGGTTATTAGACATCTTATGGCACTGCTGCTCGATTCTCGGGTTCAACCTCCCTGGTCACCTGCCTCCAATCCCTTCTGTCCTTGGATCTTTAGGGCCTCCTGCCCTTCCATGGAACCATGGCATCTTTCCCCCCATCACCACCACCTTTAAGATATCTGCTTCCACATCTCTGCTGTGGATGTTCCATTTCATCATTTAGAATTACAGCAATATTATTCAGTGCAGTATCCCTTTAAAAGCTTCAAACTTCCTTTAAGAGAAGGCTGCTTACACCACGTGTTATTAGAACACGCTGTTCCCTGTTGCGTGCTGAGGCAAACAGCAGCATTGGAGATACTCCATCCTACAATACAATCAGGTAGCTGCATCAAATTTATACGTTTTCTACCTCCACTTCAACTGGCGCAGGAAGGTCATGAATTGTGGACCCAACTGCACGTTTAATGGTAGATCAATTTTTGGCACTGCATTTTTAAAAAAAAATCAGTAGATAAACATTTGAAAGAAAAAGGTTAAACGGCAATAGAGAAACAACTGGCTGACTTGTCTCCTTGTATGTATTATCTCATCTTATAAATTTGAGACATCCTTCTTCTTAGGCAGGCCCTATGATCGAGGATGACGTGCTGCCACTCCAGTTTGATGGATTCTGCGATGGCTGATAAGTAACATGTCCAATCTGCAGACTTTGCTACATGTGAGGCAGGTGGTACTTGAAGGGTTGGATAGATCAGTTGTTCTGGAGATTTGTGCACTGTCTCTGACACCTCGAATTTGCATTTGCAAGTTTCCAACGTAGTATCTTAATGTGTTTGGCGCTTTCTCAAATGAAACATCTCCATTTTGGTCCGACAGAGGTCAGAGACTGCCATGAGTCAATCTGAATGTTAGACCTCTTCAGTGATGTTTTGAGGATCATTTACACTGTCCTCTTGAGAGTCTCCTGACCAAATTCTGAGTAGGGCGGTTGTTTCAGGAGGCTGGTGTCAGGCATAGAAACTGCATGTCCTGTCCAACAGAACTGTTTTTTAGTGATGCTTATTAGGCATATTGGGTTTGGGCAGGATGTTGCTGCTGGACTGCCTTTCTTGCCATTGTATTTTGAGGATCTTGAAGGCATTGCTGGTGGTACTTCCCCAGTGCTTTGAGGTGCCTGCTGTAGGTTGTCCAAGTCTCTGAAGTGTTTAAGAGTGCATTGATCACTGCTGCCCAGTAAATAATGACCTCAATCTTGATTTTGAGATCCTGGTCCTCAAATACCCTTTTCCTCAGTCGGACGAAGGCTGAGCTGGCATATTGAATTTCATCATCTATGCCTGTCTTCTTCAAGAAGCTCCCAGGCTATAGAAAGTGGTCCATATTTTCCAGGATCTCATCACTGATCGCAGGAGGAGCTGCTGAGCTGTGGGAGCTGGTTGGAAGAGGACCTTAGTTTTCCAATTATTAAGTGAAAGGCTAATTTTCTCACATGCTTCAGATCAGGAGATGACAATGGAAATCAGATTAAGCACACAAAAGTGTCATCTGCATACTGAAGTTCAATGAGTGAGGTTGGAGTAACTTTGGCTTTTGATTTGAAGGTGGCATAGGTTGAATAGTTTTCCGCCTGTTCTGTAAAATATCTCCACGCCTGTGGATAGGGGTGTTGAAGGTACGGTGTTTAATTGCAGCATGGATGATAAAGAATATGGAGACCCAGGCATTTGCACAAACTAAGTCAAGAAGTAATAATATTTTGGTAAAATATAAATCCTGTGGAAGACCTTCAATATAGAGCGATACATTAAGTGTGCAAGAAGCATTAAGAATTCATAACAAATAGATATATCTATTTCAGTATTCAGGTCATGTGGAAAACAGAGTGTTCAGAATGAGCCGTCCTTACTAGTCTGTAGAAGACCTGCCTTGTAAACAGCACATATGGTACAGTTTACATTTTTAATAGCTTTTCAGTTGGTACAATCCTTAGTTTTGGGCAAATTTAGCAGTGATCCACGGGGATTTTTATCGACATCCAGCTCACAGTACATTTCGACTCAGAACAAATCTGGGTAACATCTTAAAATAAATTTATTTCCCAGTAGACACTGAATGGGCACAGAAGCCTCACCCACCCAGACGTAGTAGCCACTCAGGCATTAGCTGGAAACAATGACATCATTTCCTTTACATTACTATTTATACTCAGTTGTTTACATGTTAAAAGACCAAATCTTATCACATTTTTGAGGCTACTGTCATACTGTATCACAGGACTGGGTACCAAGGTGTCTCAGAGCCTCTTCCCAAAAAATGATAAGGTATTTTTTACTACTCAACTATGTTTTCAGGATTATGATTCCACCACTCATAACAACAGGTTAAATTAGATTACTTATAGCAAGCTTTTATCTCTCTTTACTGTTACTGATGTCATTAATAATGGAACTAATTCATTTCAAACAATAGATACACTTCAAGGACCGTTGCCCAATATAACATTTTAAAGGCATATTAAGACAGCCTAAATTCTGATAAAGATCTGGGGCGCGATTCTCCGCACTCGCGGAAAATCGCGAAGTCGGCCGTTTTGCGACGGCCCGACACGGCCCCATTCCTGACGTATTCACGTCCGGGAAATGGACTAGGAACAGGGCCGTGTCAATCACGTGCGTGATGACGCCGGAACGCGACGGCGACACGAACACGCCCACGTGAGGCCGCCCGACGCTGTAAAAAGACGCGGGCGAGCACAGAAACTGTAGGCCAGGATGTCGGAGCAAAGGAGAGCAGCCCCTCGATTCTTGGAGGCTGACGTCGAGACGCTGCTGGATTCAATCGAGCAGAGGAGGGGCATCATCTGCCCGCGTAGAGGGCATCGCCACCCTGCCAGCGCAGTGCACCAGGCCTGGCGTGAGGTGGCTGCTGCTGCTCAGTGCTGTGGGGCAGACCCCTCGCTCTGCAGAGCAATGTCGGAAGAAGATGCACGACCTCACCAGGAATGCCAGGGTAAGTGCCAAGAGGGTGCCCCCGGGTCACAACCATCCCTCCCCCCTTTATTTAATCACCCCCCCCCCCCGGCACGGGGGGTGGAGGGGGATTGGGGAAGAGTGAGTTGAGGGTGGTTCACAAAGTAGTCACAGACCCAGCGCTCAGGCCCCCGTGGAGAGATGCAATGGTCTTATTACAACTTGACCCCCAAACTGTGCCAGTATCTGAACGGCCTGCTGATACCTGCCGCATTGTAATGATCTACCTATGCCCCCTCCCCCAACAGGACAAGACCTCTCACAACACTCGTGAGCGGAACAAGACTGGAGGGGGTTCGCCCATCCTGCAGCCCCTCACCACGTTTGAGCAGAGGGCACTGGACCTTGTTGGGGGATCTGCAACCCGGGGAGATCGCACAATGCGAGGTTGGCGGAGCTGCAACAAGTGAGACAACCCTGCATGACAAACACCCCCCCCCCCCCCCCCCTCCCCATCCTCTGTCCCTTCACACTCTGCCCACTGGAACGCCTACCCATCCTCTGTCCCTTCACACCCTGCCCACTTGGACACCTCCCCCATCCTCTGTCCTTCACACCCTGCCCACTTGGACACCTCCCCCATCCTCTGTCCCTTCACACCCTGCCCACTGGAATACCTCCCCCATCCTCTGTCCCTTCACACCCTGCCCACTTGGACACCTCCCCAATCCTCTGTCCCTTCACACCCTGCCCACTGGAACACCTCCCCCATCCTCTGTCCCTTCACACACCCTGCCCACTTGGACACCTCCCCCATCCTCTGTCTCTTCACACCCTGCCCACTAGAACACCTCCCCCATCCTCTGTCCCCTTCACACCCTGCCCACTGGAACACCTCCCCTATCCTCTGTCCCTTCACACACCCTGCCCACTGGGACTGTCCAGCGCCCGGCTGAGCGTCTCTAAATAACCCGTTTCATTCTCTTCCCTAGGACGTGATGCCGAACGACCAGGGCCGTCTGCCTCCAGGCGGACACAGGCATCTGCCCCCACCGCACCCAGGGCCGCACGACAGAGGGTGCCCGATCAGCGGGGAGTCCCATCCTCCCCAACCGAATCTGTGGAGCAGGACGCCCAGAGGGCGGCGAGAGAGGAAGAGAGAGAAATGGCCCGTGAATGCCATGCGGCCTCTCAGCGGGCCGATGACATAGAGGAGCCGTGCACCCAAGACGACCTCGAGCTTGCGGCACAGCTATCTCCCACACCATCCACCATCCCAGAGACACTCACCCCGGTTGGGCTATTTAGTGATAAGGCTCCTGGGTCACAGTCTGGGTCGCACATCACAGCTGAGCAGGTACAGCAGGTGGAGGTCGGAGCAGCCGAGGGCCCGGACTGGCGGAGGCCAGGCCAGGCCCAGCATGCAGCTGGCTCCCAGACATTTTCCGAGTTCCTGGACTTTCTCAACCCACCCGCACAGCCGATGCATCAAGAAACCCAGGGAAACAATGACGGGATGAGGGCTGTCTTCCAGACTCTGCAGACGCTGTTAGAGGAGTCGAACCGCGTCCAGGAGCAGGGAGTGGTGCCGCTCATGGCAGCAACCCAGGCTGACACCGCACGGGTGGCATCCGCGGTGGAGGCAATGGGTCAGGTTATGCAAGGCGTTGGGCTTAATGTACACGCGTCATCCTCGGCCCTGGACAGGGTTGCCCTCTCACAGGCAGCAATGCGCCAGAGCCAACACGACATTGCCGGCGCGCTGCGGGCCTTGGCCGAGTCTCAGCAGGTCATGGACCAGTCGCAGCACGCCATGGCACAGTCACAGCAGTCGATGGCACAGTCCCAGCAGTCAGTCGCGGAGAGCATCAACCGCCTGACACATGTGCTGGATGGCGTCGTGCACTCACAGGTTGAGATCGCACAGTCCCTGGCGGGAATGTCTAACTCCCTGGACTCCGTCTCTGCAAACCTTCGGATCCTCGTGGATACCGTTGCAGGCCTCCAGGACTGGCAGCGCCAGGTGTCGGTGGCGCGACGGGGCATCTGCCCGCTCGCACCTCTGTCCCAAAGTGAGGCCCGGGGGCCACCGGGCTCCCCGAGGGAGGAGGAGGTTTCGGGGCCTGTCCCATTAACTCCATCACGGGACGTCCCGGAATTCTCGGCCTCCTCCCGTCCCATCCCTGGTGCATCGGGTGGGCAGCAGGCAGAGCAGTGGCACAACGTCACCCAAGACGCCCGCAGAGCAGCCTGGCCCATCAAGGCCGGATCGCCCCAGGAAGTGCTTGCCGAAGGAGAAACGAGTCGAAGGGGGCGATTCGCAGCAGTCCTCCTCCACTCCTGCTGTATCATCTGGGGATTCACTTAGACTTAGTGGTAGGGCCCGTAAGGCAACAAAGAGAGACACTGAGTAAGTTGGCACGGGTGAAGGGCACAGTTTAGTTGTAGGGGCTAGGGCACCTGTAAATTATTGTTAACGTTAAACGCACTGTTCCACCTTACTTGTAATACCGTGTGATTGTTCCACAGCCACAGGAATCGTGATGGTGACCGAGTGTCGCTGGGGTTGACGAGCGGTGAAACTTCGGTGCCGGGTGTGCAGTCCCTGCCCCTCCCCCCACCCCCTCCCACAGCTAGCCCACGCGGGCACGTGATGGAGTGTCCGTGACAAACTCAGCGGCCACCAAGGTGGATGGTTCAGCTATTGCCATGGGTCAGACTCTCTCTAACGATTCTGAGCTCACAGCTCATTGAAGAGCGGGCTGTCATCATTCCACATGGCACTGATCACACCCGCTGACACAGACATCAATGTTGTGCCATACCGTCTGGACCCAGTGGTAAGGGTGATGTTGAAGTGGAGCAGTGTACACTGAGAGGGGGTGGGGGGGGGGGGGGGTTGTAGTGGTGGCAGTTGTGTGTTGACCCTCTGCATGACTAGCGATGCAGGTGGTGGTTTGGTGTTCAGCGGGGACGTCGCATGCGCGCGTGAACAGTGCTGCCACCAAGGCGTCGCATGCCCGCTGTCCTCGCCGGGTCCGTCGTGCCGCCTCCTGGACATCACCAGCACCTGGGTCGTGTCTGTGTGCTGCGTACGCCACTCCGCCAGCCTCCTCCTCCTCCCTCTCCTCCTCCTCCTCTGTGCTGGCACCACTGCCACTGATGCAGCGCACAGCAGACCACAACAATGCGAGCGACCCTGTCGGGCTGGTACTGCAGGGCCCATCCGAAGCGGTCCAGGCACCTGAATCTCATCTTCATCTCAAGGCAGCGCTCCACCACACCCCTGGTTGCTGCATGTGCCTCGTTGCATCGGGTTTCCGCATTGGTCTGAGGCCTCCGTATAGGCGTCATCAGCCAAGACCTCAGCGGATAACCCCTGTCGCCTATCAACCAGCCCCTCAGCCGGGGGGGACGTCCCTCAAACATCGCAGGGATGTACGACTGCGCCAGTATGTAGGAGTCATGCACACTCCCTGGGAACCTTGCACAGACGTTCATGAACGTCATGTGGGGGTCGCATACCACCTGGATATTCATGGAGTATGTCCCCCTCCTGTTTGTGAACACCTCCCTATCCCCTGCAGGCGGGCGCATGGGGACGTGAACACAATCGATTGCCCCCTGCACCATCGGTATCCGGCCACGCTGGCAAATCCACGAGCTTGTGAGTCTTGAGTTGCTCGGTCCTCGGGAAAGGTGATGTAGCGGTCCGCGATGGCATAGAGGGCGTCGGTCACATCCCGGATGCACCTGTGGACCGCTGACTGGGAGATCCCGGAGAGGTCCCCGCTCGGAGACTGGAAGGAGCCGGTCGCATAGAAATTAAGAGCGACCGTCACCTTGATGGCAACCGGGATCGCGTGTCCTCCCCCCGTTCAACGTGTGGCGAGGTGCGCCACGAGGTGACAGATATGTATCACCGTTCCCCCTACTCAGCCGGAGTCTCCTCCTGCAGGTGATGTCCGTCATTGTTAGGAAAGAGATCCGGACACGATACACCCTCGGCCTTGGTCGTCGCCTCTGGCGCCGTGGCTGCACCCTCACTCTCTCCTCCTCCCCCCCATGCTGCTCGACGACTGGCAACTCCTCGGCCCTTCCCTCTGCTGCTGCAGCTGGCCCTGCATCCACTGCGGGTTGTGGGTGTGGATGCTGCTCCATCTCCAAATGCAGTGCAGCGGCCCCAACCACTGCGCAGAACATAGCCGTTCTGTTCGCAGACATTATGCTAACCTACAGAAGGGTGGTGGGGGGCAGAGAAATGGAACATGTTAGACGGAGGTTAGTCGACAGCTCGGCAGCCGCCTGCCACGGGATACCTGTGTGTCCCGGTGGCCTGGTCGCGCTGCTGACACGTGGGCAGCCTAACCCCTGGGCACTTTCTGCATCCAACGGGCAGTTAACTACGTCCTCTTCACCGGTGCGTCAGTGGCCTGTGGCCGTAAGCCACAGGGCAACCAGCGGCCGTGTCCTCGTGACCGGCACGCCATGGCATGGTGGCAGACATTTTGTAACCGGGGTTGGACGAGTCACTCGCTCACTCTCTCCCTACCCCCCCCCACTCCCCCCTCCGTCTCCCCAATCCCCCCATCCGTCTCCCCACTCCCCCCTCCCGGTCTGAGGGATGCCTTTCCCATTGTGTCCAGACTCCAGCAGTGCGCTGAGCTGTGCGCTGAGCAGTGCGCTCACCTCCTCGAAGCTCTCATCAGCCAGCACGACTGGTTGACGAACTTCAAAAGCAGGTGTGTTGGCCAGCGTGAAAACATGGCGTGATGACGTCGGGACTTCGGCCCATCCGGGCCGGAGAATAGCGGGGGGCCAAAAAGTCGGGATTCTGGTCGTGTCGGGGGGTCTTTCGAGGCCTTTGCTGGGAATGCTGACGTGTAGTTTGTGCGGGGTTCAGAGAATAGCGGGAGGGCGTCGGACCGGCGTCGCCGTGAAAATCTGCGCGGCCCGCTATTCTCCGAACCGGCGTGAGAGCGGAGAATCGCGCCCCTGTAGTCTCAAATGCTAACTTATCTGTTCTCTGCACAGAAGCTAATAGGACTGGTAAATGATTCTACAAAATACATATATAATGTATTGCTCCTCATTTATTGTGAAAACATGGTAAGTGAGGCAATTTATATGCACAATAGAGTTTATTGAAGCACTTCAAGAATCTTCTTAATCAGCAGGTGGGGGAACCCACAAGGAGAAAGGCAATATTGGATTTACAATTCTTAAATTTAAACTCTCATCTTTAAGTTGCAGGCTGTTAGGAAGATTAAAATTCCCATAATTACACTGTAGCTCTTCACATGAATCTCTTTTTTGACCTCCCACAGATGTTCATCCACCTCGATTTTATTTTGCAGTGGCCTGTAATATTTCCCTACCAGAATTTTTTCTCTTTTATATTTTCTGGGTTCACCCAATGAGACTCAATTTTCAGTGCCTTCCTCTCAATAACATATAAACCTGCCGACAACCTGCCTTTTTTTTCCACCAGAACCCTGACCACTGGTTCCTGCTCTGCTGATAGTCTTTGATGCTGGAAGGTTTCAAACATGGAGTTCCAGGAAAGATGGCATAGATTTGAGGGGTGAAAATCAATTCAAGGGCTTTGGAGAGGGAAGGCGGAGAAAGGCAATAATTTGTAAGCACTGCAGGACAAATGTTTTTTGGGGAAAGAGGAGTGATGACAGCAGTTTTGAAGGAGAAAGGGACAGTACCTAAAGAGAAGAAGCCATTAACAATATCAGTGAAGATGAGGACCAGGAAAGGAAGTTGATGGGCAGCAGTTTAATGCAAATAGGATCAAGGTGGGAAGAGGTGTGCCTCATAGACAAGATGTAGTCAGAGAGGGCATAAGGAGAGATCGGTAAGAAACTAGAGAAAGATACAAATGTAGTGCTGGGGCAGGGATGAACCTTAGAGGAAGTTTAACCCAGTTAGCTCTGGGAAAGATGGAAAACAACAGAGGCAGCTAATCAGATTACCTCAATTTAAGGGTCAAAGAAGTTCAGAAACTTCTCTCATTATTGGAGTTAAGGGTGGAAGAGACAGGGAGGGGTTTAAGATGATGTTTTGAGTGAGTAATTATCCTTTCATTCCAGGATGTTCTTGGAATAGTGAGCAGTTTTAGCAGACAACAGCAGAATCTGATAGTGCTCTATCTGAATCAACAGTGGCGGTGAGTGGCTAAGCCTGTTGTCTGCCATGGAGCAATGATGAGGGCTGTACCAGGGGCATGTCAAAAGTGAGAGAGAGTAATGTTTTAATGGAGGCTAGGACATCAAAGGTGCAGGTGAGGATGCTCCACTGATGGTGGTCATGCTTTCAGCTGCCTAGGCTGAATTCTGGAATTACCTATAGCTAAACCTTCTCCCTCTCTCTTGCATTCTTTAAGGTGATTCTCAAAACCTCCCTCTGACAAAGATTCTGGTGATGTGCACTAATATTGTCGTGTGACTTGGTTTCAAACTTTGTTGCAATATTCCTGTGGTATTATGTTCTATTACATTAAAGGTATTATATGGTTTGATTGATTGATTGATTTATTGCTACATGTACCAAAGTACATAGAACATAGAACTGTACAGCACAGTACAGGCACTTCGGCCCACGATGTTGTGCCGAACTAGTCTGAAACTAAGATCAAATCAACCTACTCCCAACCATTTTAGTGCACTACATATGCCTATCCAATAACCGCTTGAAAGTTCCTAAAGTGTCCGACTCCATTACTACAGCTGGGAGTGCGTTCCACGCCCCAACCACTCTCTGAGTAAAGAACCTACCTCTGACATCCCTCCTATATCTTCCACCGTGAACCTTATAGTTATGCCCTCTTGTAACAGCTACATTCACCAGAGGAAAAAGTCGCCGAACGTCCACTCTATCTATCCCTCTCATCTTATACATCTCAATTAAGTCACCTCTCATCCTCCTTCGTCCAATGAGAAAAGCCCTAGCTCCCTCAACCTTTCCTCATAAGACCTACCCTCCAATCCAGGCAGCATCCTGGTAAATCTCCTTTGCACCCTTTCCAATGCTTCCACGTCCTTCCTATAATGAGGTGACCAGAACTGCACACAATACTCCAAATGTGGTCTCACCAAGGTCTTGTACAGTTGCAGCAGAACCTCACGGCTCTTAAACTCAATCCCCCTGTTAATAAATGCTAACACACTACAGGCATTCTTTACGGCTCTATCCACTTGGGTAGCAACTTTCAGAGATCTATGGACATGAACTCCGAGATCTCTCTACTCCTCCACATTCTTCAGAACCCTGCCATTAACCCTGTAATCTGCATTCAAATTTGTCCTACCAAAATGAATCACCTCACACTTATCAGGGTTAAACTCCATCTGCCACTTTTCAGCCCAGTTCTGCATCCGATCAATGTCTCTTTGCAGCCTACAACAGCCATCCACATTATCCACTACTCCACCAATCTTGGTGTCATCAGCAAATTTACTGAACCAACCTTCAATTCCATCATCCAAGTAATTGATAAAAATCACAAATAGCAGAGGACCCAGCACTGATCCCTGTGGTACACCGCTGGTGGCTGGGCTCCAGGATGAAAATTTACCATCTACCACCAACCTCTGTCTTCTATGTGATAGCCAGTTACTGATCCAATTAGCCAAATTTCCCTCTATGCCATGCCTCCTTACTTTCTGCATGAGCCGACCATGGGGCACCTTATCAAACGCCTTACTAAAATCCATGTATACGACATCAACTGCTCCACCTTCATCTATGTACTTAGTTACCTCCTCAAAGAATACAATCAAACTTGTGAGGCAAGACTTACCTCTCACAAATCTGTGCTGACTATCCTGGATTAAGCTGTATCTTTCCAAATGATCATAAATCCTGTTTAGCACACTGGGCTAAATCGCTCGCTTTTAAAGCAGACCAAGGCAGGCCAGCAGCACGGTTCAATTCCCGTACCAGCCTCCTCGAATAGGCGCCGGAATGTGGCGACTAGGGGCTTTTCACAGTAACTTAATTGAAGCCTATTCGTGACAATAAGCGATTTTCATTTAATTTCCCTCAGGACCCTTTCCAATAATTTACCTATGACCGAAGTGAGACTAACCAGCCTATAATTCCCAGGGTTATACCTATTCCCTTTCTTGAACAAGGGGACAACATTCACCTCTCTCCAGTCTTCTGGTACTATTCCTGTAGACAGTGAGTACATAAAGATCAAAGCCAAAGGCTCTGCAATCTCATCCCTCGCCTCCCAAAGAATCCTAGGATATATCCCATCAGGCCCAGGGAATTTATCTATCCTTGGGCTTCTCAAAATTTCTAATACATCTTCATTCCGAATATCTACCTCCTCCAGCCTACCAGCCTGTAATGCACTATCCTCCTCAACAACATGGCCCCTCTCCTTTGTGAACACTGAATAAAAGTATTCATTTAGGGCCTCTCCTATATCTTCAGACTCCATGCACACGTTCCCACTACTGTCCTTGACCAGCCCTAACTTCACCTTGGTCATTCTTTTATTCCTCACAATTGTAAAAAGCCTTGGGGTTTTCATTGATCCTACCCGCCAGGACTTCCCATGCCCCCTCCTAGCTCTCCGAAGCCCTTTCTTGAGCTCCTTCCTAGTTATCATGTATCTCTCAAGTGCCCTCACTGAACTTTGTTTTCTCATCCTTACATAAGCCCCCTTCTTCCTCTTGACAAGACATTCAACCTCTTTTGTAAACCATGGTTCCCTCACTCGACCATTTCCTCCCTGCCTGACAGGGACATACATATCAAGGACAAGGAGTACTTGCTCCTTGAACAAGCTGCACATCTCAATTGTGCCTATCCCTGACAGTTCCTGTTTCCATATTATGCTCCCCAATTCTTGCCTAATCACATCGTAATTACCCTTCCCCCAGTTATAAACCTTGCCCTGCGTATGTTCCTATCCCTCTCCATTGCTGTAGTGAAAATCACCGAATTATGGTCACTATCTCCAAAGTGCTCTCCCACAACCAAATCTAACACTTGGCCCCGTTCATTACCCAGTACCAAATCCAATGTGGCCCCACCTCTTGTCGGTCTATCCACATATTGTGTGAGGAAACCCTCCTGCAGGTACTGGATAAAAACAGCCCCATCCAAAGTATTCAAATTATAGTGGTTCCAATCAATATTTGGAAAGTTAAAGTCACCCATGACAACTACCCTGACTACCGCACCTATCCAAAATCTGCATTGCAATATTTTCCTCCACATCGCTGTTACTGTTTGGGGGCCTATAGAAAACTCCTAACAAAGTGACCGCTCCTTTCCTATTTCTAACTTCAGCTCACACTACCTCAGTAGACAGATCCTCCTTAAACTGCCTTTCTGCAGCCATTATACTATCCTTAACAATGCTACTCCTCCACCTCTTTTACCACCTTCCCTAATCTAACTGAAACATCTAAACCTTGGAACCTCCAACAACGATTCCTGCCCCTGATCTATCCACGTCTCCGTAATGGCCACAACATCGTAGTCCCAGGTACCAATCCATGCTTCAAGATCACCAACCTTATTCCTGATGCTCCTCGCATTGAAGTAGACACACTTCAAACCACCTTCATGCCTGCAGGTCCACTCCTGTGACCTTAGTACTTTCCTCAGTACTGCAGTACCCTCAACTTCCTGAACTCCAGCAACGCGATCTCCTGGACTACAAGTCCGTTTCCCATCCCCCTGCCAAATTAGTTGAAACCCCCCTGGAGAGCTGTAGCAAATTTCCCTCCCAGGATATTGGTGTCCCTCTGGTTTAGGTGTAACCCGTCCTGTTTGTACATGCCCCACCTTCCACAGAATGTGCTCCAATTATCCAAGTAACTAAAACCCTCCATCCTACACCATTCCTGTAGCCACGTGTTTAACTGCACTCTCTCCTTCTTCTTCACCTCGCTAGCACGTGGCACTGGCAGCAAACCAGAGATGACAACACGGTGTGTCTTGGTTCTCAGCTTCCACCCTAGCTCCCTGAATTCCTGTTTTACATCCCCGTCCCTTTTCCTACCTATGTCGGTGATACCGATGTGTACCATGACTTGTGGCTGCTCCCCTCCACGTTAAGGATCCTGAAAACACGATCAGAGACGTTACGCACCTTGGCACTCGGGAGGCAACACACCAACTTTGAGCCTCTATCGTTGCCACAGAACTGCCTATCTGTATCTCTAACTATAGAGTCTGCAATAACTAATGCTCTCCTGCTCTCCCCCTTCCCTTCTGAGCCACAGGGACAGACTCAGTGCCAGAGACTTGGTCACTGTGGCTTACCTCTGGGAGGTCGTGTCCCCCTCCCCCCCCAAACAGTATCCAAAACTGTATACCTGTTATTGAGGGAAACAACCGCAGGGGATCCCTGCACTGACTGCTTCTTCCCCCTCCTTTTAAATGTCACCCAGCTACCTTCATTCTTAGGAGTAACTACATTCCTGTAGCTTCTATCTATAACTGACTCTGCCTTCCGAATGATCCTCAGTTCATCCAGCTCCAGCTCCCTAACACAGTATTTGAGGAGCTGGAGATGGCTGCACTTCGCGCAGGGAACTCAGCAGGGCCACTGACGGTGTCCGTCACCTCGAACATCCTGCAGGAGGAACATTGCACTGTCCTCTCTGCCATCCCTTCCATTTATCCACTTGACAATTACAGGGAGAGAAAAAAAGCTTACCTGATTAGTGAAAAGTATTTTTCTGCAGCCAAGGGATTGAAGCGAATGTTGTTTTAATAGGTGAATTAGAAGATAGTTTTTTTATATGGGTGGGCACAGGAGAAGGGTAGGGATAAGGAATGAGTGGAGAGTGATATAAGGAAATGGTCAGTGGTGGTCTTACCTGTGATGCATATGATGGGAGTTGCAAGGTCACAGAAGATAGCAAGATCATGGGGATGGCTGTGAATATTATTTGGAGAGTATACTTGGAGGGAGAGATTATGGGAGGATGAAAGCAGTAAACTTGGAGCGAGAGCGTGACAAGTTGAGATGGAGGTTGAAATCACTGAGGATGAGAAATACTCTTTCTATTCTCCCAACTATAATTTATCTTGTACACACAAAACTTTTCCAGCTCCAAACTGATCAATTTTCCTTAGTTTAAAGATACAATAGCCATTGCATTAACAAAGTTTGAGGTGGGAAGGATGGAAAATGAAATACACAAAGATATTTCAGGTAAAACATTCTTATTCACTCCGGGGGCTCTTGAAAATGAATTTACACAAATACAGATGACAAACAAATTGAATTACAGAAATTTAAGTTCCATTTCTTCACTTACGTATATATCCATGGGTGTTTATTTTTCAAGTATTAATTTGCAGCCAAAATACAATACATTTTAGATTTTAGGGAAAAAGTAATCTAATATTGTTAGTACTAATTCCTGAATCATTTGTTACTTGAAACAACATATTTTCAACTGCTATTTTTGGCATAAGTGGATTTCTCCTTTTATCATGAGACATTGTCAATTCATAACTAAACATTATGCAAAGGTACTTGTTCTGTCCAAAAGAACAGGCAAGCTGGTCCTCAAGAAGTGCCCACAAATGTAGTTAAAGAAGCATTTAATAGTACATGCATCTCTAATTATCACTTCTGTTATTTCCATTACAATGGGTATAGTTTTTCCATCTTCTCTTGCTTCTCAAAGGTGATTATGTCTCCTTTTCCCCCCGGAAACCCGCATGTCACAGAAAACCTGAAACTTGTGTCAATTTACCAAATTGGGTTAAGTTGGATAATCGCCAGCCTCAATTAAATGTGTTAATTATCTGAAAGGTCTAAACTTTCTAGACTTAACTTTTGCACCTACCAATCCCAAAGAAGTAAATCTTAAATGTTATATTTCTGCTGTTAATCTGGATTATGTTCTTCGGTAGTAGAACCAGCAGGTCATAAAAAAATCATGCTTTCCAATTTATGATTCTTAAACATTTTGTAGGATCAAGTGTGAGGAAAACCACCACAAAAAATAACTTTGCTTGCAAATAACTGCTGCACTTCTTACTTGGGCTTCAGAACAACGGTGAATTTGTTGGCCAATATAAACTCAAAATGCTCGAAATTATTTTATTCTATATGGGATGTGGGCATCACTGGCAAGGACAACATGGTTGCCCATTCTTAAATAGGGTCTCTCAAATATTGAGTAAGGAATTGCTCCTTACAATAGACAAGGACCACCACTATATTTTTAAAATATTCATATTCATGATTATTATAGCTTCAGCACAGGAGGCCATTCAAATCATCATGTTGGCGTGAGACCTCTGAAGGAACAATTCACCTTGTGTCACTGCCTGCCATTTCCCTATAGCCCTGCAAAATTTTCAGATGGTACAATTACCTTTTGAAAGTCTCAATTTGTCCTGCGTCCACCACTCTCAGGCAGTACATTCCAGATCCTTGTGGTATTATTGTTTCTTTTGCCGATTACTATAAATCTCTGCCCTTTGGTTTTCAATCCTTTCATATGAAATAGGAGAAGTAGGCCATATGGCCCCTCTAGCCTGCTCCACTATTTAATACGATCATGGCTGAAGTTTTGAATTCCACATTCCCATTTATCCCCGATAACCTTGGTTTCCCTCATCCAACAAGAGACTATCTATCATCACCTTAAAAATATTCAATGACCCCACCTTCTGAGGCAGAGAGTTCCAAAATCGAGAGAAAAAAAACATCTGTCCTAAAAGGATCCCTAACTTGAAATATTTCTTCATTCTCCTCCTTTTCACATTTTCTCCCAAATTTACACCCACCAACAATAAACAATAATGAGTAACAAATATATCAATCCCCATATCAATAACGATCCCATTCTCCCACCAAACATTCACCCACATGTTCACATAAACAAATGACAAAAAGCCGCACCAGCCTCCCCAGACAGGTGCCGGAATGTGGCGACTAGGGGCTTTTCACAGTAACTTCATTGAAGCCTACTCGTGACAATAAGCGATTTTCATTTCATTTTCAAAAGGAATCAGGAATCACCCATAGCCACCATTAACACCCATCGCCCCCCTCCCCCCCAACTAATGTTCGATGTTATCCAGTTCTTGAATGTGCATAATGAATAATGCCCATGAATTGTAGAACCCCTCCGTCCTTCCCCTCAGTTCAAACTTAACCTTCTCAAGAGTCAAGAATTCCAACAGGACCCTCGCCACGGCAGGGCACAGGGTGGAGAGGTTGCTCTCCAACCCATCAGGATCCGCCTTCGGGCGATCAACGAGGCGAAGGCTACAACATCTGCCTCCGCACCAGTTTCCAATCCGGGCTGGTCCGACACCCCGAATATGGGATCCCTTATTTTAAACGTGCCCCCTAGTTCTGGACTGACCCAGAAGAGGAAATACCCTATCCACATTATCAAGACTTTTCAGGATCTTATATACTTCAGTCAAGTCACCCCTCACCAACCTTTCCCTTGAAGACAACCTGTTCATTCCAGGTATCAATCTAGTAAACCTCCGAACCACCTCCAATACAATTTCAATCAGGCCAGTATTTTCCTAACGACTCTGCAGACACCTCATGATTTTGAATACCTTTATCAAACCTCCTCGCCAGCTTCCCTTATTTAAGGAGAACAGTCCTAACTTCTCCCATCTTCCTAAGTAACTGAAGTTCCTCATCCCTACAACCCATTTCCCGTTACTCTTGCTGCACTCCCTCCCAATGCCTTCACATCCTTCCTGAATTGTGATGCCCAGACCTGGGAGCAATACTCCAGTTGAGGCTGAACCAGTATTTCATGCAGGTAAAAGCTGCCTTTCCTTTTACTCAACGCCCCTTTTGATAAAGCCCAGGATGCCAGATGCTTTATTAGTCGCTCATGTTAATGATGTTTTTCTTGTAAGGTTTCCACTATCCGTCTCCTCCGGAGGATTCAACTGGGTTTCGATTTCTTCATGCGATACTGACTGAAACGTGATGTTGCAGTGAGCCTGCCCCAAACGAGGTAAGCGAGTGGGCTGCGGCCTTGCGGACGAAGCGCTCGAGCCGCGGCCGCTTCACCCGCGAGCCGCGGCGGTTTGCTTATCCCTCCGCCGCAGTGCCGGCCGGGCGCCATCACTCCGGAGCGGATCGCCGCGAGGCGTCAGGCGCTGCATCCTCTGCTCAGCCCCGCTTGTAGTCTTGTCCGAGGTGGGGGTGGGGGCGCGAGCGTACCGTTGTTAGATGGGATGGAGTGAGGTGACGCTGGCTGTTGTCCCCGCCTCCCCGCCCGCTTCTCCTCCTCCCCGCCTGCTTCCCTCCTGTGTCAGCGCCCAGTCAATCAGTGCCTCTGCTTTTGCTCCACGGTGCGGATTCTCCCAGCCTCGCCTCTCGCTCCCGCAGCTCCACATTACTCGCTTCCCTCCGGGTAAAGGTACGTATTCTTCACCGGGCAAGGACGATGAACGGGGAGAACCGAGGTCGCACCAAGCGCCCTCCATTCAATATTTAATTATGCAGATAATTCCGATTGCATGGAGCAAACACATCGTTTCTGATTCATTTGAAATATATGAATCTGAAGGTGAAGTGTGGAGAGAAGCCCGAGGTTGGGAATATCCGCGGTATCCGACGATTCTCAGTGGCTCTGATGCTGTTAACCGGGGTAGATGGATTTGCTTAACGTGCAAGCAACCCCGGTCTGGGCTCGAAGATTTGTTTACAACCCTTTCTTTGGTTTGGGGTTTGTCGATGGCATTTTGTTCCAGTCTGAATCCTGTGAGAATCAGTCATTTTATTTATTTTTTCCACGTTAATCTAACGGTACAGATGCAAATAGGCGTGGCCGTGCGGATCTCAGGCTGCAACCAGAACAAGAGCTGTTGAATGCGCGAAAAACTAAGCCCTTTGGTTTTAATTCTCAGATTGCCGCTGTCAGATAAATGCAATTTCGATCGAGAATCTGAACTGTTTAGTTTTTTTTTAATGTAATATTTTTTCATGTCCGGTATTTTTTTAAAAGCTCTTGCAGATCTGATGGAGATTTTTTTGTAAATTTGTCTTGATTTCCCGTTTAGACAGTTAACAGCAATATTAAAGGTAAGTGGCAGTGTAAAGCATGGAAAGTTGCGCATTTTGTCATAGTGAATTGGTAATGAGGTGGGGGTGGGAGTGGTGGTTAACGCGATGCTTTATTATGAATCGCAATGCTGCAGCCGAATGCGGTGCTTGCAGCTGCATTCAATATTAATCTTCGCTGTCCAGATAGATTGGCTGGGGTGGAGTGAGATACGGTGTAGGCAATCAAAATGCATGGATTTGCAATTGTAAGAACGAGTTGGAGATGACATTTAGAGAATGCAGAGTTGATTATCCTGTTGATTGTACAGTACGCTATCCTCCATTTCCAATGGCGTACACAGAGGGGCGGTAAAGACATCCTGTTTTTTCGCATCCCAACCCTCTTCCCCAATATTGAAGATCGGCCCACCTCATGAACACTTTAAGGCTTATAATACAACTTGCATGTGCAATTTGAAGCACCAAACTCTTCCACGGTTCTGGGGGATTATTAGATATCGGAAACCTAGGTATTGAATACATTATTGAAACATGGTCTTGATATGATTTTGATGCTTTGGATCTAAAGGTTCATAATCTGGATTAGGTTTTGGGTGGCTTCGGGTCAGCAGTCCGTACAAAAGCATGGAGCTTTATTAATTGCTCTACTAAAATGCACTGTTGCGGAGGAACAACCCAATTAATGTTGAAACTGACCTATACCCCTCAGGGACCGATGAGTTACGTACTTCGCGTGTCGTTTACGCGAAATAAGCGAGGCTAAAACTGCGGAATTACAAATTTTGTAATTGTAAATTTTAAGAAGACCCTTCAGTGGCCTTGTGCACAGACCGCTATTACTTGCATGACTCATTAAATATGGCAACGTCAAGTTCAATGATAATCTTTCTACCCACTCCCTTTCCTCTTCAGACCAACGTTATTGCTGGAAACATTGATTGCCCTGAACAGTTTTCTGCTTGATATGCATCACCTCCAGTGCTCACTATAATTTCTTGTTAATACACCAGATTAAATATATTCATATGTTCTCTATCATAGAACATAGAACAGTACAGCAAAGAACAGGCCCTTCGGCCCTCAATGTTGTGCCGAGCAATGATCACCCTACTCAAACCCACGTATCCACCCTATACCCGTAACCCAACAACCCCCCCTTAACCTTACTTTTGAGGACACTATGGGCAATTTAGCATGGCCAATCCACCTAAACCGCACATCTTTGGACTGTGGGAGGAAACCGGAGCACCCGGAGGAAACCCACGCACACACGGGGAGGACGTGCAGACTCCGCACAGACAGTGACCCAGCCGGGGATCGAACCTGGGACCCTGGAGCTGTGAAGCATTTATGCTAACCACCATGCTACCGTGCTACCCAATTCAATAGGAATGCAATGATAATTCATTGTGGAATTTCTTGGTCACCCCATAGAGCCATAATATATTATCAGTTACAAAGTGTTTGATATACCCTTCAATAAACTAATGTGATATTAAATTTGCCATTTCTTCTGTTCAAATCCCCTTTCAACTCTATATTCAACTCTGCCTGGTGGCAGTAACCTTTCTGTGTATAGCTGATATATTGGTCAATATATTGATGGATTTCTTTTGACAATCCAATTTACTGTGCAGTTATTCAGTACTCTCCTGGATATCATATTTCTCAAGCTACTTCTGAATACATCACTTCTAGTGATTCAGTAACTCAGCCTAAATAACATTGCGATATCTGATGATCACTTTTTAGAGATTTGTGGATGGAAATCTTGACGATCAAGATGCCAGTTTGATAAGTAGACCCATCATCTGATTTAATTGCAGTATTCATTGCAGTATTTTGTTACAGTTTAATAGGTCAAATCATCTTAATGTGCACTGTTTTGATTGGCTATGATTTTATTTGGAAATGGCCACACTGATTCTATGTACTCCATTGAAACCAACAAATCTTAATTTTATGTCAAAGTAAAATTATTGACAATCACTTCAATATATTTTGAATTTATTGCTGCCAAACATATTTGTGTTTTTTTAAGTTGACTGACAAAGGAAGTAAAGACTACGGTCCACTTTTTCAATCTTGTAGCTTTTCTTCATGTACGAGAGGAAATATTTATCCTGTGCAGTTATCCAAGCATTAGATAATGTACTCTGGTTGGAGAGTGCTGCTGGTTGGAATATTTTGCAAGGACATAACATTGAGTTTGAGGTGACATGGATAAACTGCTGAAGTTTTGCCTGTTTAGCGATGACATCTCAATTTTTATATATTGTTGCTACGTCCCATATGTTGCATAATACATTTCTAAATAGTTTGCCTGGTTGCACAAAGTAATTATGCTGCAGGAAAATTGATATGTTTCTCCTGCGCGAGTATTGATTTTATTGAAAGTTTAGCGCATCAAAACTCTCTCTTAAGCTGAGTGAAGGCGATTCATATGTCGTCATGTGTTTAAATGTGCAGTTTTGGCAAAATTTCAAAAAATTAATACAATATCAGATTATTTTAGTCTACCTGATTATTTTATTATTTTAATTTGATCACATTTTGTTAATTGCGTGGTATTTTACAGTAAATGGATGACTACACTTTAATTCTCTTTTTAAAAAAATAATCATGGAATCCCTACAGAGCAGGAGACCATTCGTCCCATCGAGTATACACTGACCCTTTGTGCACTATACGGCCACTCCCCCATCTGCCGCACCCTATCCCCATAACCTAACCTTTGCATCCCTGCACACCTAAGGGGCAATTTATCATGGCCAATCCACCTAACCCGCACATCTTTACACTCTGTAAGGAGACCGGAGCAACCGGAGGAAACTGGCGCAGACACTGGGAGAACATACAAACTGCACATAGACAGTGACCCAAGGCCAGAATTGAACCTGGGTCCCTGCTCTGTGAGGCAGCAGTGCTAACCACTATACCACCGTGCCACTGGAAATTGAACATCTTCCCATTTCATGCAGAGTGTGGGAATTTGCTGCTGTTGGGTTTGGTGCAGCATGGCTGGATGCAAGCTCACTCCATTCTACTTCAACTTCTGTGCCTTAATTCAAAAATCTCTTTTATTGTATTACTGTGGTATTTTCATTTCCAAACCATTATTCTTAATACTTCCTGAAAGATATGCTCAATTAAAAATTGGTTAGTGTCAGTTTATTTAGGTTCACCGTGTGCAATAGTCATCAAGAATTGGATTCAGACTTTCCAAACTTCCTAATAAAGACAATGCAAAAAGATGTTCATGCCCCAGTATCGGCTGGATTCGAAACCAATTCTAGATGTACAAAAGGTGTATGCCAGTTAGTTCTCCCAAATTAAACCCTATTTGTGACATAAAATCAATTGGAATTTAGTCAACATGAGCAGATTCCATTTTCATTTCTATTAATTCTATCACACATGAACTTTGGATCAATTTTAAATATTTAAAGTAGAATTCCTGTAAATCTCAATTCTACCTCTGTTTTAATGTTTGTTTGTCTGTTCTACCTCTGTTTTAATGTTTGTTTGTCTGTTTGTAGGCTATGCCTTCTGCTTCACTATTTATGCAGTATTTGATTAAGAAAAGAAAAATAATGTACATGTGCTATGACACGTCCTTACTTCAGGCTCCACCATCAGCCAAGAGAAAATAGGAAGTCCATGAAGTCCCCAGTTAATTCAATAAAAACACTGGTGTCAGTAGCTATCTCAGTGATTGGACCTCCAACTTCCAGCTACACCACTGGTTCTCTTGACCTCTCATTGTCTATTTTCTGCCTACCATGCACATGCTGACTGCCTTGGTGCTGCCCTTCTCGTTACTCTTGGATTTATGCATTCAACACAATTAGCCTAGCTTCATCTTGTCATGAATAATGCACAGAGCATGTGCTGACATTATATATGTAGAAGATGCTGTGGAACAGAGCAAATTATGTTTTTTTACTTGATTTTATGAAACTTCTGAAACTTAATTGTATACCACAAAATTATATTTACATCAAAATTGATAGATATCTCAATAAAAGCAACATGCCATAATTAAAAGCCTAAATCGACAAGTGTATTCCAATCTCCATAGCTTCCTGACCAGTCGTTCTGTTATCTTTAAGCTTCTGTTTAATGATAATTAGATATTTCAACCCTGAAGAAAAAGAAACCCCGACCTGTCATTTACCCAAGCATTCAGAATGTAGAGCATAATACACATGGTACCTTTAGAGGGACTTGTGCTTGCATTTAGTAGCATAATAATGATTATGCAGTATAACAAGGTCTTTGGAAAATATGCATTGTGTGAGCATCACCACTGGAGAGCAATTGGTATACGTGATGTTTTGCATCAAAATCTCATCTGTCACTGTCTAAATAAATCAGTCAATTGTCTATAAAAGGGCTAAAAGAAATGTCTGATCTAAAACTGGAAATTTACATAGTTATCTGTAAAAGTTCCTTCACTGGGTGCCAGGTAAACTTCCATCTCAGAACCTTTTTAGATTGGCAGATAAATGCAACAGTACCGTAGATCATAGACTACCTGCCTGTATGACGAAGCCTGAAACTTTATAGGGATTTTACAATCTGTGTTAATTCAACAACAATCAACCACTTGTTGGCATGAAGCTGTGTTTACTACTGCATTTTGTGACCTTAAAGGAAGACTGCTTCAATTTGTCAACAGAATGAATCATTGTGCATTACATGGTATTGTATTAGAGTCCATCTTAAAACAGTTTATCATTCAATTTATGATGACCAACTCTACAGGGGATTCACCAGTAATTTGTGAAAAATTGTACTGCAGTACATAAAAATGTCCCTCCATTACAATTGCTTATTAACCTTAAAATGCCGGTGACTTTCAAACTGCAATTCGAAAGTAGCTAGCACATTCCAATCTGTGATATTTTGCCCAACAAGTAAAATGAGTGACCTGAGGCTGCCTTTAATTTTAGCCATTAAAATGTTTGGGGTGCCAGTTTGAAGAAAACAAATTTGTAACCAAAACTTAAATTTCATCTTTAGAATATGTTTAGGATTTGATAATGAGATTTAGTTTTTTTCTGTTTGACTTTGAGACTTACTTGAATCAAGGATACCTGCTGACTCAGTTTGACATATAAGCTATTGTCATCTTGATCATATAAACCAGCACTTGGTTTTCCAGTTTCCATTGTGTATTTTAGATTATTAATCTCCTTTAGTTCTGTGAAGTAAAGTTCTGATGTAATTCTTTGAAAATTGGTCTCACATGTTTCTTCTGGAAATATGAAAGTTTATAAACAGTAATGAGGGACAGAAAATTCCAGAGCAGCTGAAATTTAAAATGCAAAGCATGATTTTTGAATTATGTTCATACATTTGCATATCCATTTCTGTCCAAGGTTACATAAAGCAAGGAGGTAAATTTTGGTTTTGTACTTTTGTTGATTAATATCATGTTGACATGTTGGAATATTTTACAAATTCTGGTGAATCAGAAGAAAATGAACATTGACTTTCTTATGAAGTCTTTCAAAGATTCTAACTTTTTAATGTGGTGACTCTTGTATGGGAGAGTACAGCAGATATATTGCACAGAACAAGGTCTCACATACAGCAGTAAGATGGTGACCATTTTATCTGTTTTTCGGTGGTTGGTTGTTGGGTAGGACACTGGAAGGACAGTTTTCTTCTAATAGTGCCATGGAATCTTTATCATCCACCTGAACCAGTTCAGTGCAGTAATCAGATGGGGCCTCAGTTTCGGTTTTTATCCAAAGGGTAGCACCTGCAACAATCTGTTCTCACTGATGTATTGAAATGTCAGCCTAGATTGTGTATTTCCAGTCTTGCGAGAATGCAGTGCATTACAAGATGCTTACAAGTCGTATTTAGTTTGCCCATTCTGAAGAAACCTATATTTCCCTCTTTGTTGCATCTGGTTGCTTCCTATGTGGTTCCAGAGGTTTCATCTGTCAACCATTCTACTCAACAGTCCATTCCAGACTAGTTTGAACCCGTGGTCTGCTCCCATAGTAAATGGTAAGAAAAATGTTAATCCTGAATACTTTAAAAATAAACTGTCTATAAGATCACCTCTCGGGTGCCTTCTTTCCAGGTAGTAAAAAATTATCTCTCCTTTCCTTGCAGCTCAAAATCATGACACTAAGGACCAGTCTCCTAGCTCTTCTCTGCACTTTTCTGCCTTTAGTGCTTGAATGTCTCCCTTAATTATTGATGACCAGAAGCAGATGCAATACTCTAGGCGTAGTCTAACCAGAGCAGCATATGATTTGACCATGTCTTCCTCCGACTTGTGTTCTACTATTTTGCTTGTATGCTTTCAACATTCTGTTGAAAGCCTTTTGCATTGGCTGGATGTTGAGTGTTCAGATATTTAAGATTCCTAGATCTATTTTAATTTCACTCATAGTTATTTCAGCACCAGAAAGTATGCTACCCATTTTCCCTTTCAATGAACAAAACTTTTCACTTGTCTGCATTAAATTCCATCTGCTGTTGATCAGCCCACTCATTTATTTTCCTTAGTGATCTAGTCAACCTGGGTTGTCATTTCTTCAAAGAAATTAAGGAAGTTGGTCACAAGTTTCATAGAATTCCTACAGTGCAGAAGGAGGCCATTTGGCCCATCAAGTCTGCATCAACCCCTTGAAAGAGCACCCTATCCCCGTAACCCCACCTAACCTGCACATCTTTGGACTGTGGGAGGAAACTGGAGCACCTGGAGGAGGCGGTAGCACACCGGGAGAACGTGCAAATTCCACATAGCCACCCAAGGCCGGAATTGAACCCGGGTCCCTGGCGCAGAGATGCAGCAATGTTGACCACTGTGCTGCCCCAAAACACACCTAACCTGCTGGTGGAGCTTTTTTGGACAACTCCGAAGCTCTCCATTGGGGAATTGAACCCCAATCTCCTGCGAGTCAGGTGGGGATACTAACCACTATTATAATGAAGACTGCCTCTGTTAATTGGTGTTTTAGTCAAGTTTATTCCTGACATTGTCTTTACTGCAATTCCTTGGAAAACAATTTCTGTAGTTGTCTTTGTCTGTTTTGTTGCCTTTTCAAATAACCTGTCAGAGTTTACTGTCAGACCACCTGACCTCTTCCTTGTGTCCAATAACACTCAATGAATGTCAATGCCTCACAAATCTCTTTGCTAGTCTCTCACTCTGGGATAAATTATATTTAATGCTGGGGATTTTTAAAAAGTTAGTTCACCTTGTTTTCCATCTCATTGATCTTGAATTTTGAATTGTGCTCTGGTACGTTTGTTGGGTCTTCCTTTTAGGAGTCATTATTCAGAATATCGGCCCTGGGTCACTGGCCGTGTGGAGTTTGCACATTCTCCCCATGTCTGCGTGGGTTTCACCCCGCAACCCAAAATATGTGCTGGTTAGGTGGATTGGCCACGCTAAATTGCCCCTTAATTGGAAAAATAAAAATAATTGGCTACTCTGAATTTATAAGAAAAAAAATGATTCAGAATATTATGTTACGCTCTTCTTCAATGCTCATTGGAATCTTTTGATGTTTGTCTGGCTTCCCTGAGAAACCTCTTGCCGTGTAGTACTGGGAAAAGATTGAGCTCAAGAGATGAGGTGGGAGTGACTGCCACTGACATCGAGGAAGCATTTGTGGCATCAAGGAGCCTAAGAAAAACCAAAGTCAGTGGAAATTAGGAGAAAATCTCTTCACTGTTTGGAGTCACACCTAGCACAAAGGAAGGTGGTTGTGGTTATTGGTCTTAGTCCCAGGACATCGCTCCAGAAGTTCCTCAGGGTAACTGGTTACGCCCAACCACCTTCAGCTGTTTCTATCAATGACCATGCCCCATCATCCGGTCAGAAATGCGGGTGATTACTGATGATTTCACATCGTTCAGTGTCATCTGTGATTCCTCGGTTACTGAAGCATTCTGTGACCATGTGCAGTAAGACCTGGACAATATTTGGACTCGGGCTGATAAATGGCAATTAATCTTTGCACCACACAAGTGTTGAGTGCTCACCATCTTCACTCAATGGCATTACTATCGCTGAATCCCCACTATCAACGTCCATGTGGTTATCATTGACCAGAAACAGAACTGCAACAACTGTATAAACATTGGTTATAGGTCAGAAGCTGAGAATTCGGTGGTAATTAACCCACCTCCTGACTCCCCAAAGCCTGTCTACCATCTACAAAGCCAAAGTCAGGAGTGTGATGGAACACTCCACTTGCCTGGATGCGTGCAACTGGAACAACAATCCAGAATAAGGCAGCCGATAATTGACACCATCTTAAACATTCACTCACCCCACCACTGACACAAGAGTGGCAGCAGTGTATGCCATACACAAGATGTAGTGCTGCAACTCAGCAAGGTATCTTGAACAGCACCTCTACCAGCTAGATGGACAAACGCAGCAGATGCATTGGAACACCACCACTTGTAAATTTCCCTCCAAGCCAAACACCAATCTGGCTTGGAAACTTATTGCCAATCCTTTGCTGGGTCAAAATATACTGTAGGTGTATCTGCCCCACATGGATGCAGGAAGGGGGCAAAAATTAGTGATGGGAAACAAACGCTGGTCCAACCATATCCTGTGAAATGATATATTTTAAAAACTTAAATTTATTAGATGGAATATATGTTTGTCAAGCTGGCAATGGTTTTAGCTTGAAAAAAGAACAAGCTGTTCTGTATATGCTATGATGTGGAGATGCCGGCGTTGGACTGGGGTGAGCACAGTAAGAAGTCTTACAACACCAGGTTAAAGTCCAACAGGTTTGTTTCAAACACGAGCTTTCGGAGCACGGCTCCTTCTTCAGGTGAATCACCTGCACGGCTCCTTCTTCACCTGAAGAAGGAGCCGTGCTCCGAAAGCTCGTGTTTGAAACAAACCTGTTGGACTTTAACCTGGTGTTGTAAGACTTCTTACTGTATATGCTGTGCATAGTTAATGGCCTAATTTGACCTGCAGAAATTACTACATGAATTCTAGAATTCAAGCTACAGCATTCCTGAATAAAACTCCTTATGACCGTCAAACACTGAAAGAATTGCGTTGAGCTGTTGGAATCTGTAAATTTTGGTTTTGAAGAATCTTGGGATCAGTTGCACCTGCAACTGACCTGTGCTGCTAACTAGCTAAATATTACCAGTGTATGTATATGGGGCCCGTTTAGCTCAGTTGACTGGACAGTTGGTTCATGATGCCCAGCAAAACCAACCTCGCATTCAATTCCTGTGATGGCTGAGGTTATTCATGAAGGCCCTGCCTTCTCAACCGTACCGCTCCCCTGAGGTGTGGTGATCCTCAGGTAAAAAATTCCCCCCCCCCCTCATTTCAAAAGGAGAAGCAACCTATGGTCATCACTATGGCAACTTTATTTTACTTGTGTCTGCAAATGTATAGGATAAGAAGTTTTGACTACAATCCATCTTTGGTCTTGAGGCACAATAAAATGTGGAGGAAATATTTGGGGCAGCACGGTAGCATTGTGGATAGCACAATCGCTTCACAGCTCCAGGGTCCCAGGTTCGATTCCGGCTTGGGTCACTGTGCGGAGTCTGCACATCCTCCCCGTGTGTGCGTGGGTTTCCTCCGGGTGCTCCGGTTTCCTCCCACAGTCCAAAGATGTGCAGGTTAGGTGGATTAGCCATGATAAATTGCCCTTAGTGTTCAAAATTGCCCTTGGTGTTGGGTGGGGGTACTGGGTTATGGGGATAGGGTGGAGGTGTTGACCTTGGGTAGGGTGCTCTTTGCAAGAGACGGTGCAGACTCGATGGGCCGAATGGCCTCCTGCACTGTAAATTCTATGAAATAACCTTCAAGCTAAGGACAAAATGTGCAGACCTTTATTCAATACGGTGTTGTAACTGAACATATTATAGCAATAACAATATGCTACAGGAATAGCTGCAATTATGACCAATCATTTTGGGATGCTATTTAATTCATGAATTTGCTTCCATGACCACTGATAAACCTCTATTTGCTGGTAGTTCACTCTAGTATTAAACAGATGATAATGGTCCTCAAACACAAGAAGTGGAAAGGGCAAAATATTAATACTGAGTGTCATCCACAGTATGTATGTGTATAGGATGAACATTTCAACTATCATTAAACTGAACTTCCTCGTGATAGCACTAAAATAGTTTAATTGCGCATATCTGTAATTGTTTTGTTTCCAAGATAGAAAATCAGCAAAAGCATACAAACTCTTTATTTAGCTATTTCAAGACGTATGCGTTAAAAGCTGCCCAATTTTCATATTGTATGCTACTGCTGAAGCACATGTTTCATCTGCATTCGTGAATTTATTAGTGATGGTCTGTTTTGTTCTATTGGTGTGTTTTCTATTATAATGAGTCTATGGGGCAGCAGGATAGCATGGTGGTTAGCATAAATGCTTCACAGCTCCAGGGTCCCAGGTTCGATTCCCGGCTGGGTCACTGTCTGTGTGGAGTCTGCACGTCCTCCCCCTGTGTGCGTGGGTTTCCTCCGGGTGCTCCGGTTTCCTCCCACAGTCCAAAGATGTGCGGGTTAGGTGGATTGACCATGCTAAATTGCCTGTAGTGTCCTAATAAAAAGTAAGGTTAAGGGGGGGGGGGGTTGTTGGGTTACGGTATAGGGTGGATACGTGGGTTTGAGTAGGGTGATCATGGCTCGGCACAACATTGAGGGCCGAAGGGCCTGTTCTGTGCTGTACTGTTCTATGTTCTATATTTTAGGATTCGAGATAATTCTGTCCCAATGAAAATCAAACCATTAATTTTTACTAAAACATATTGATCTTACTGAAACCATATGGACAATACCACTTTGATCAATGTTTGAATGGAAATATGATTGTACTTTGCTGCAAACTGGGTAATAATTTCAATTTGCTGAACAAAAAATGGCATCCTGCTTTTGAACTTGTTCTCTCTTGTGCCAAGATTTTTTTTATTTATACACTTAATTATATTGTTTAAAATGCAACTATGAATCCTTGGCAAGAGAGGAAGTGGAATGTTGTCGCCATGTGAAATAATCTTGGTTTTATTTATTAATATTGTAAGTGTGTTAAAAGGCTGTGTTTAATATCCTGAAAAATACATACCACAGAACTAGACAAGTCCTAAATTCTCTCCTTTTAACGACTTACAGTCTGGAGTTTACCTCAAGTAAAAATCTGAATGTTGGGAAAGTTGGAATAAATGTGAGGCCTGATTTGGCTCACCAAATCATCTGAAACTAATTAGAAGTTAATTTACAAAACTGGGTTACTATCAAGCTGATAAATGAATGAATGAATTAATTCTTTCTTGACAAATCATCAAACCTATAGCTAGGTTACAAGTCATACACAATCATAGAATTATAAAATATACAGTGCAGAAGAAGGCTATTTGGCCCATCGAGTCTGCACCGGCCCTTGTCCACACCTCCACCCGATCACAGTAACCCCACCTAACCTTTTGGACACTAAGGGGTAATTTAGCATGGCCAATTCACCTAACCTGCACATCTTTAGACTGTGGGAGGAAACCCACGCAGACAGGGGGAGAAAGTGCAAACTCCACACAGTCACCCGAGGCTGGAATTGAACCCGGATCGCTGGAGCTGTGAGGCAGCAGTGCCAACGACTGCCACCGTGCCGCCGCTGTTTGGGTACAAATCACAACTTAAAGCTTATTGGGCACACACAAACGTAGTCAGATCTATCTGGCAGTTGAATAGCAAATTACTGCAAAGAATGGCTTCACAAAATGAGTGGCAAAGGTTAGACGGGTAATTCAGTGTATAAACTATAAATCAGTAATGATGATGCAAGAAGTCTTAGGACTTGTTGGCCATGGAAGTAGTGTTCATGACTTGGTTCAACGGGTTGATAATCAGCTGGGAATCCTTCCACCACCTCCCCACTATTCTCCAAAATTGGAAAAAGATTGTGTATGAAGAAACACTTAAAGGAAAAAAGGTGATGGTGTTGAGTAAACTGAGCACCTTCACGTATGACACTTTTAGAAGAAGAGCAAAGGAGTTCTCTTGGTGCCTTGACCAACATTTATCCCTCAAGCAATACCACCAAAACACAGTACCATCCATTTATTACACACTGTTCGCAGATCCTTGTATGCAAATTAGTTCCCATGCTGCTATATTTCAATAGCCAATACACATAAGCGCGACTCATTAATTGAGGGATGAAAGATGCGCAAGTTATTTCCTTCGCTACCACACGAACTTGGAATCTCAATTTGAAATAGTCACTTATAATTTAGCCGTTGGCTAGTAAATTATACATTTTCTTTTCTTCACTGAGATGTAAATACATTCAAAAGAACAGAAACAAAAGTAACCCCCTCTGACCTGACCATGTCGCCAAAATTTGAAACCTAATATTTAAGTGATTGCCTTTTAATTGGCAGTTTGTTTAGTTATTTCTAGCGTCAACAACAGGAGCCTTTTATGGTTTGTAGGTCTTTTAAAAGCCGATCATTTTATGATTAAAGGTCATACAACATTAGTACTATCCCTGCATCCCCAATATTCTTCCCTCCTTTAATGTGTTGTCTCGGTTGGGAATGGTTCCATGGTGCCAAACGCCCTCTCGTAGTTTGCTTGTAGCATGAGAGCATTGGTCATTTTGGGTTTTTTTTTATAAAGTATTTTTATTGGAATTTGAACACAATATCAAAATTTAAATAACACATAAATTTAAAAAACAGAACAAGAACAACAAGCATATCAACAACATATATATCACAGGTTGTCCCCGCATCTGTGACCATAGTTTTCATAATCACGTTTCCTTATTTACAATGGTGTACATAGTTACAAAGGGAACCTTTTATTTACATTCAAAGGTTACTAATGCAGGACTTCCTACCATCACATTTTTTCTTTTTTTTAATAAATCTTTTTATTGGCATTTCCCATATTTATAAGCAGTTGTATATAAACAAATCACATTTTTCTCGCCTGCGCTAATTTGCTTTATTATATAAAGAGGTTTAGTTTGTCCTTCGTTAAACTGACGCTACGTGCATTTTGTTGCCCTCTGGATTGGTCTATGGTTCCTTCCCCGTTGCCCACCGCCCCCTGGCTTCGGCTGTGCTTTTGTTTTATTTTACGGACAGAGTGGCTAAAAGAAAAAAGGGGGTAGAAACCCACCCCCTCATCTCTCGTGGTTCCCCCACCCCCGGTTGCATAGTCTTTTGGTACCTCATCTACCGTGGTGGTTTAAAAAAAAATTCTTATTAGGTTACTCCTCGTTGCTGGCCTCGAACAGGTTTCTGAACAGCCTGACAAACTGTCCCCAAGTACCAAGGAAGCCTTCCTCTGACCCTCGGGTGGCGTACTTAATCTTCTCCAGGTGGAGAAATTCCGAAAGGTCAGCGAGCCAGTCTGCAGCTGTGGGTGGTGCTGTCGATCGCCAGCCGAGCAGGATTCTCCGGCGTCTGATTAGGGAAGCGAAAGCAAAGGCGATGGCCCCCTTCCCCATGTGTAACTCTGGCTGCTCCGATACCCCGAAGATTGCCACTATTGGACATGGCTTCACCCTTACCCCCACAACCCTGGGCATTGCCTCGGAGAAGGCTGTCCAGAACCCAGCAAGCTTGGGGCAAGCCCAAAACATGTGGGTGTGGTTGGCCGGCCCCCTCTGGCACCGCTCACATTTGTCCTCCACCTCCGGGAAGAACCTGCTCATTCGGGTTCTGGTCAGGTGTGCTCTGTGCACCACTTTGAGCTGCATTAGGCTTAGCCTTACGCAGGAGGAGGTGGAGTTCACCCTGCTCAGTGCTTTGCTCCAGAGTCCCCATCCTACCTCTGTCCCCAGTTCGTCCTCCCATTTTTGTCTGGTCTCATCCAGTCGAGTCCGGGCTCTGTCCAGTAGCTGTCCGTATATTTTCCCACATAGGCACAAGCAGCGAGAAGGAGGGGGCTATCAGGTCCTCTAGTAGTGTGGTTTCTGGGGCACCGGGGTACCCGACCGTCTCTTTGCGGAGGAAATGTTTTATTTGGAGGTGTCGCATTTCCTGTCCTTTTGCTATTCCGCACTTCCTTGTCGGTTCATCTAGTGTCGCCAGTCTGTGCCCTACGTAGAAGTAGCGACCGTCAATGTGCCCCTGTCCCGCCTCCATCTTTTGAAGGTGGTATCCAGCATGGCTGGGGGGAATCTGTGATTGCCGCATATGGGAGCCATGGGGGACATTTTGTCCCCCACCCCACACAAAGGTATTTTTCCTTTTGGAATCTGCTAGCTTCGTGTCTATGCTCTCTCTCTTGGCTAGCTAACTGAGCAGCTGCTGCTGGATTTCTACTACATTTGCAGCTGTTACAAATTGAAATGATTTGTGAAAATGTGTCAGTGCTGGAGAGTGGAAATATATATCTCCCATTTCCTTATCCCTCACATGTCTTGGAGTATTTTTCAACATGCAAGTTGTTAATGGTTTTAAGTGAACTAAAATTATTCAAATTTCAAACATGTAAACACTCAGACAGTCCCACTGGGATTTGTGTCCTATTCAACATTGGCTATGTATAGGACTGTTAATTTGATAATTTTGAAGGAACTGCTGCTTTGGGGGCAGGATGTTGTGTGAATTCTGAAGAGATTGAATTTGCTTCAAGCTTACCTTTTTAAAATCAAATTCAACCTGTGGAGTAAATTAAATAAAGGTATTGACAAAACTGAATCATTTGTAATATCAAGGAGATTTGTATCCTACTTTGTTTTTGTTTTCAGTGGGTACGTTATTTATAAATCCATTGGGCAGAATTTAATCCAGACGATGGGGGGTCTTGTATGCCAGCTGGAGAGCCAGCAAAAGTTTGCATTGTGTCCTTTGGGTAAAAGTGTCAATCAGGCACTTAGTGTTCAGCGGCTTGCCGTTCCTGGGATCAAGGACCCGAGGGCAGAAATTCCATCCCTTGAGAGCTGCCAGCCAATCCAAAATCATCATCTCCTCATGCTGTCAGTGCCACTGGTTGGGGGGGGGGGGGTTGGTGATAGTTCAAAAACCTCAATTGGGGTTGGAAGGCTGTCCACCAGCCTTACAACCCTGTAGTTAATGGGGCAGATGTGGGAAGGTAATAGCGTCCCCTTCCTCATGCTTTAATGCCTCGAGGGGGGTTCAAGACGGAATGTCCACCCATTGTGTCTGAAACCTTAAAGATAATGAGCAATATCTCAATTCTGAACTATTCAAGGGATCGCATTCTAGTGTACTGACTATGATAACATATTGTATCCGTCAAGGTTCCAAGATTGCTCGGTATTTTTTAGTCGCATCTGTCAGTAAGTGGTGGTTTATTCATCCAATAGAACCATAGAATGAAATGAAATGAAAATGAAAATTGCTTATTGTCACAAGTAGGCTTCAATGAAGTTACTGTGAAAAGCCCCCAGTCGCCACATTCCGGCGCCTGTCCGGGGAGGCTGGTACGGGAATCGAACCGTGCTGCTGGCCTGCTTGGTCTGCTTTAAAAGCCAGCGATTTAGCCTGGTGAGCTAAACCAGCCCCTATTCTGGAATAGGAATCTATATTGGAATCTCTATAATGCAGAAGGAGCCCATTCGGTCCACTAGTCTGCACCTTTCCTCCGAAAGTGGTCTCTACCTAGGCCCACTGATCATGCGTGTTGATAATGGCCAATCCACCTAACCTGCACAACTTTGGACTGTGGGCGGAAACCCACAAAGACATGGGGAAGCGATAAATGCCCTATTGTGAAGGGAGTAATAGTGCTGCACGTGAGTTCATGAGCTGAACAGTGATCTGGGAATAGGGCTAAAAGTAGCTTCTGCTGCCCAAACTTTTCAACTTTAAATTAAATATCGCGATACATTTTTATTTAGTTTGTTTCCGAAATTGTTGTTTTTAAAAATATAACACTTTATGACTGTTGCTTTTTGTAGTAACATTGTTGCAAACAGTTGAGAGCTTGAAGTGTAATCAAAACCAAGATGGCATTTTGCAATCTAGATCTCACTTGGATATCTAGTCAAATAAATACTTTTGTACAAAGTTCTGTGACTGATGTTTCCTCCTCGAATGACTTGGAATCAGTACCATATTAATATTTTCTGGAATCAGTACCATATTAATATTTTCTGTGACCACATTGAGAGTTTTCAATCCATGCTCTATCTCACCATGAACTGAACACGATCATTTGATGAATGTGCAAAATTATGGGGCTGAAATTTAACTACTGTCTTACCAAGAAATCACAGTGACTGACAAGTTAATTTTCTATCTACCTGTAGCCAAAGTAGATCATTTTAATAGCCTTTTGTAAATGCTATAATATCCCACATAGGACTTGCGGAGTGGAAATTATTATCTCCCCCATGGTTCTCGCGGAGTACGAGCTCCCCTGCTGAGGTGGAGGAACTCAATTTAGCATTGGCCAGTAAGACACTAACCAGACAGAGAAGCGGTAGGGATCTACCGGGAAGTATATACTGTACAAGTTGTTTATTTTACTTGATATAGACTCTGTGTCCTTATTAAACTGGCGATGAGGATGGGATTTGAAGGCTTCCTCCTTGAAATCCTGAGCTGAACATACAAGAAGGTATCCTGCTTAGGGCCATGAAGGTTGTTGTCCCAGCGAAGGGCCAGGAAATTGTGTTGAAGGACCTTCACAAGAGGCACCCCCGGAGTGCCCAAAATGAGGACACTGGTGAGAAAGTTGTGTCTGGTGGCCAACTGATATCGAAATGTTGGCTCAACAGTGCTCCATCTGTCAAGAGCACCAGAAGCTCCCTGCGGTGGCATCCGTACACCCGTGGGTGCCCTTGGGCTTGTATACACACTGTCTTTGCTAGTCCATTCCTGGATTTGATAGTTCTCGTCCTAATAGAAGCCCACTTCAAGTGGCTGGAGGTCCACAAGATGGTGCTGATCACCTCCCGGGCGACTGCTGAGTGATTGTGCATTTCCTTTTCCACCCAAGAACCCCAAAGTTGCTCATAACAGATAACAGGGGCTCTTTCATGAGTGAAGAATTTGCTGCTTTTGTGTAAGGCATTGGGATTTGACATATCTTCATTGTCCCATACCATCTGGCATCAAATGGCTTAGCAGAGGTGGCCGTGCAGACGATTAAACAGGGGATAAAGAAGCAGACTTTGGGCTCGGACACCAGGCTGGCATTTTCTTCCTCACATACAGGACCACACCACGCACAGTAACTGGGGTGGCCCCTGCTAAGATGCTCATGAGTCATAGGCTTCATAACTGACTCAGTTTGATTGTCCAGACATTGATGCAAAGGTGCACCATAACCGGGATTCAAGAGCATTACCGAGTTTGATGTCAAATCCTCTAACATTGGTAACTTTGTTGTTTGCTGGCTCTTTGGGGCTTTTAAAACAAATTTTAGTTTACCAGTTTATTGGCAGCAGGGAAATGGTGAAAGTACAGACTGTCATGGGGTGAGCATTGAAAAGGAGAGCATCAGGAGTGAAGCCAGATGCATGGTTTGTGAGTGAGCAACGGGCTTGGAAAGGTCTTGGTGGGAGTACTGGGTGCCACATTCAGTGGAGGGGATGATGGAAGCCACCAGTCTGAATACTGTAGTGCTTAAATAGCAAGTAAGGACAGTCTTGAGGGAGAAGAAGCGACTGCAAAGCTAATTTAAAATAATACATTTAAATAGTGGTCAAATAAAATGTATCTGACATAAATTAACTGAAGTTAAATCAACTTAAAATTTGAAGTAATATAAAACTTAACTACATGAAGAATGGCTATTGGAGGTTGAAAAGTACCAGTGCCACATTGGGGGAATAAACACATTATAACAACTAGAATGGATTTTGAAGGTTGAAAAGTGCTAGTGTCACTTAGCATTGGGGGAATAAACACATTATAACAATTTAACAATTTAAATTGTGTAGACAGGATAAAGTAGTTGATTTCTGAACATGAAATGAGGAAGAATTATATGCTCTATGCAAAACTTGTTATATTGGGAAATCTTCAGTCACGTTGCTCAGAAATCAAAGCAAATGTTCTCTCGCCCTCTGTGCCTGTGCTCTTTTGCTTCTCCATCTCCTACTCTACTGATGCTGTGGCAGAAGGTGAAAAGGTACTGAGGAATATGGACCATATTCTACCAATGGATAACCCAGTTGGGTAGATAAGGCAGTCCACGACGGTATTTTCTGTTGGTAGGTGTGGGACACTTGTCATGAGAATTATCCAGACAGGGCCAAGTGCTCGAAGGTCATGGAATGGTCCATGTTGATTTTGGTGACCAATGTGGATACAAGACCGTATAATGATAATTGGTGGGAGGAGTGCTTCCACCATACTCCTACTCATCAACTCCCCACTGATATGCTCGCCAATATCCTACCACTTAATACCTGTCGCTGAGTTCACATGCTGCCAACCATCACCTCACCTGTTACATCCTACCATACTCGCCTATGGCCTATTTTTCTCCCATCATCTGGTACGCCCTATTTACCTCTTCACTCTCATCACATCCCTTATTCCTTTCTGTCTTGATCTCCTGAACTTTCTACCATCTCCTGAATCCACTGATTCATTTATACCATTTTCAAAACCTTTTCATTCTCATTTCTCTCCCCATTCCCTATTTCATTTCCTTCCTTCACTCATTCTCTCTCTCTGTCTCTCTCTCTCTTCCTAAACCATTCATTTCCCCATCTGTTTTAGGCTGACGGCAAAACCTGTTTTAAAGCCAAGATCAGCTGTAAATAAAGCGTACACAATTACAAATGCTTTAAAAACACACAGGTGTGCGCAGATACACATTGCTGGTTTTCCAGTTTAGGGCTTCGGAACCTGAAAATTGATGGCTGATCAACAGAGTGCTTGAAAAGGAATGGGGAAAGAGGGGTTGGGTAAGTGACTGTGTCATATAGGGAGAGCGGCCTAATGGGCAACGTGGCAGAATGTTTACAAGGATAAAGTGAGTTGATAGAAATAGGACATGTGTGTCTATACGGAGTCTTCTGGTGGAAGCAAGAGAAATGTATAATTTGACCCCTGAGTACCACAATAGGGATGATGGGCAGGCCTGTACAAGTGACTTTGGCGATCACCAAAATTCAATTAGTAACATTTAAATAAACATGAAAGCTTAAAGTTACAATATCTGTAAATTTGAAATAAAACTAAACTGTTGGAAAAGAGTAAATGTTTGATTAATTTGAAATAAAAACAGAGGTAAAGGTGGCTGGAAGTGCAGTGATGCCACCTAATGTTGAGAATACAGAAAGATGAAGCGTAATGCCGATGCATGCTCCACAATTGAAAATAATATCCAGGTGTGATAAATTATAGCATAGCAAGAAAATTTAACAATCTGGAAATGCCCACTAGAAATAAACATTTTACGGCGAGGACCCGGGTCACTGTTCATGTGGAATTTGCACATTCTACCTCTCTGTATGGGTCTCACCCCCACAATCCAAAAATGTGCGGAGTAGGTGGATAGGCCGTGCTAAATTGCCCTTTAATTGTATTATAGGCCAGGGTTTAGAGAACGCCAAATTATATCATGGAGTTCACCAGACCGACCAACTTTTAATAGATTTTGGTTATGGGGAGCACATGGGTCCACTTTACTGGTGTGATGCAAGAGAGATCTAAAGTACGTTTAAACAAAAATAAAAACAATGTTTATTCTATGAATCAAGATAACATTTTATAAACACACAGTAAATATCTTATCAACTACCAACACTGATAATCCCCACAGATACAATACTCTATAGGTTGTTGCTCGTCCTGGGTGAGTGTGCTTAACAGCTATTTGATAAACACACTTTTCTTGAAGGGCCCCTCACATGACACCTTCCCTTCTCTCCCCCCCCCCCCCCCAGAAAAAGACAATCATCAACTTTAAAATGTTTTTTTTCACCTTTTCACTTTCTTTTAAACAGCAGTGACAGTAAATATACTTTTGTTTAACAAAACAAAACACGCAAACATTTACAATAACATAGTCCATTTTAGTTTTTCTTCCAACTGGAATCCCTCTTGATTGACGCTCTCTTTGGACAAGAAGGTCTCTGCACGATCCATCCATTTCTCTACGCCTCGGCATTTCTCTTTAAGGTCATATACTTTAGTTCAATCCGATCACAGAGCCCCCTGTAATTCTCCAACACAGGAGCATTGGTTAACACAGCCTTCGGGCCGTCAAATGCCTGTTGACACTCCGCTGTCCACTGAAATGTGCTATGCTTCTTTAGCAAGTCCATCAGTGGTGCGACCACACTGCTAAATTTCGGCACAAATTTCTAATAAGAAATCGCATTATTTCCCTTTGTGTCAAGGATATTGGAAACTCCCCAATAACTTTTGTTTTCACATCCCATGGGGCCATTCGACTCTGTCCGATTGTATGGCCGAGGAAAGCGACTTGGGCTTTTCCAAATTCACTTTTGGCTGGGTTTACCACAAAACCCGCCTCCTGATGTCGATCAAATAACTCCATCACAGATGCTTCAAATGTTCTTTCCATGTCTGACTAAAAATTACCAGATCTTTTTTGTATACTGCACAATTGGGTAATCCTGAAACAGCTTTATTAGTTAACCGTTTAAATGTGGCTAGGGTGTTTTCATGCCAAATGGCATAACTTTAAATTGGTATCTACCATCTGGAGTCACAAAAGCTGAAATCTCTTCGCCCTTTCGGAGAATGGTACCTGCCAGTAACCTTTAAGTCAATCTAGTTTGGAAATAAAAGCTGATTGTCCCACCTTCTCAATGCAATTCTCCAAACGTGGGATAGGATAAGAGTCCGTTCTTGTAACTGCATTAACCTTTCTATAGTGTTGCCTTTTTTACTTGCTATAAATACGGCAGTCAATAAGGTTGCCCTTCTTTCTTTAGATATCGATACTATATTGCTTTCAGAGTCGCCAGGCATAAAATGATACCACCACAAGGTTCAACCAGGTATCGATCAAAGAGCCAAACAACCAGTTATCGTTCAAGATCAATGGTAATTTATTTACACACAAGATTAACTTCCACATGCAACATAAACACTACTAGTTAAACTAGACCTAATAACTATGACAACCTACTTAACTTCAGGCACCCGGCTTGGGTCAGAGGAACAGTGGCCTTTGTTCGAATGTGGATCGGGGTCTGGAGAAGTAACTGCTGTTCAGCTGGGCTCATCCATCTGGTAGCGAGCGCTGAACTTGAACTTGCTTCTGGTCGTGGTGCTGCGATTGGAGATGGACATTGCCGGAGCGCCAGGTCCAAAAATGATCGAACACGTGTTTCGCGCTCTTTTGTGCGGTCCTTAGGTTTGGACACAATTAATTGGGCAGTTCTCGATCACTGCCTTCGATCTGAGCCAATAAAGGGGCGAGTGCCTTGATGGCTGGGCATGTCCTAAGCGGTCATTGACCTTTCTGTTTATGCTTGCTGAGTAAAGGGAGTGACGCCGAAATGTCTGGACTTGTATCGGTTATCAATCTTACAGAGATGGGCCATTAAAATGCTAATCTGTTGGGGGTTTCGATGCTGTCTGGATTCTCTGCTCACGAATATACCTGCAGGCTCTGTGCCTGCCTGAATCTTACATTGTCCACATTTCCCTTTAGGCTTTGCGAACGTCCATGTTTCTTGTTGTAAGTGGCCATCCCAGATGGCTACAATAGCCCACACACAACCATTGGGTACCATCTGGTTTCGGTACCATCACTATGGGTGAGCTTCATTCGCTATAACCTACTTCTAATATGCTATTTTTAAGCACACTTTCAATTTCCTTGTTAACCTGTGCCAATTTTAAAGGGTTAACTCTATATGGATGTTGTTTAATTGGAACAGCATTTCCCACTTCTACATCATGTATAGTTATTTTAGTGCATCCCAAGTTATCTCCACAAACTAGCCCATGTGATATCAATAACTCTTTCAGGTCAGTTCGTTTTTCCTCTGGAAGATAACTCAGTTTATCCCAATTTTGAAGAACATCCTCGTTTTACAATTTAATTTGAGGGATGTCAAATTCAAACTTACCTGGATTTGGTTCTTCACTTTGAGATAGAATCATTAAAACATCCTCCGTTTGCTCTCCTTCCCTTTCAAAGTACCTTTTAAGCATATTCACATGACGTACTCAGTGAGTTTTCCTTCTATCTGGCATTCTTACCACATAATTAATCTCACTTAATTTCCTTTCAATCTGATAAGGTCCGCAAAACTTGGTTTTAAAGGTTCACCTTGGTTAACGTGAAAATATTCACACGCAAGCCTTTGAATGAGTAAAGAAGCAGTTTATTATATCAGAGCTCTGGGAGAAAGGCCTTAGGCTCCGCAGCCTTTGTCAGTGCACTTTCTCACTTGAGCGAGGGTTCCAACGGGGTTAATATGAAGTATGAAAGCGGAAGTAGCTCTATTCCCATTTACATACAATCAACTCTATTCACGTCACAATTCGTTACATGCAGTCAATCAATTTTCTTAGCATCCCAGTTTATCTCATATCCCAGTTTATCTCATATATGGTTAAAGTGGGTGTTGTCCCACCAGCCCCTAACTTCATGCAGAAGTCACTCAAAACTAACAGGTTATGTCCTGCCTGCATCAGGAGGCCTTGAGCTATTGTGTGAAGCTGTTATCAGAGGCTGTTAAAATACTCCCTAGAAATACCCACGTCTGATTCTCATTCAGTAAGATTGTTCACAAAGTTTGTAACTTAACCCAGCTAATGATTGTTCAGGAATGTGGCTAGTTCAGCTAACAGCCATTTTGTGCCCCTTCTGATATTAGTAATTCTTAGGTTACAGAAAAACAAGCATTGTGTATACACTTATCTATTCCTACAAATTGCCTCTTATATGCCTTTTGTCTAAAAATCTTTTTTCTATTTTGCAAGATAGTTAATTATCTGGTATACATTTTAAAACACAACATTTTCCCACAACAACCTACCACTGGTAACAATACTAAAACTTTATCTTCACTGACAAAACTACAAACTTTTGCTTTCTTGTCCACTACCCGTTTCATCACATGTTGTGTAACCTTTAAATGTTGTCCAGCTAATTCTCCTGCTCTATTTAATCGTTCCCTCAAATTTGGCATGTAATCCAATAAAGTAAGTTCCGACTGCTCACTGAACAAATCAATTTTAAATGGTCCTCTTACCTCATGACCAAAAATTAGTTCAAAAGGACTGAATTTAGTTGACTCCATGGGTGCATCCGAATTGCAAACAGTACGAATGGAATTCCTTTATCTCAATCCTCTGGATAATCTTGACAATAAGCCCTCAACATTGTCTTTAATGTCTGATAATACCTTTCTAAAGCTCCCTGCGATTCTGGATGGTACGCAGTTGATTTAAATTGTTTTATTCCGAAGCTATCCACCTTGAAGTAAAATTTAATCCTTGATCCGATTGTATTTCTGTGGGTAGTCCATATCTAGTAAAGAATTTAAGTAACTCCTCCACAATCTTTCTGACTGTAATATTGCGCACTGGAATGGCCTCTGGAAACCTAGTCGACACATCCATTGTAGTCAAAAGATATTTTTTCGTTTCAGGAAGCGGTCCTACACAATCAATTAAGACCCTTGTAAAAGGTTCCTCAAATGCTGGAATGGGTATTAAGGGCGCAGGTTTTATCACTGCTTGAGGTTTCCCTATCACTTGACAAGTGTGACATGATCGACAAAATTTAACTACATCTTTATGTAGTCCAGGCCAATAAAAATGTTCTTGTATTTTCGCTTGAGTTCTCCTTACTCCCAAATGACCTCCTACTGGTACCTGATGTGGAACTCTCAACACCTCCTTTCTATACCCGACCGGCAATACCACTTGAACTTCTGCCCACTTTTCATCCGCCTGCATATGTAAAGGTCTCGATTTTCACATCAAGACATCATTTTTATGGTAATAACATTCTGGTACACACTCAGATTCCTCTTCTGTGTATGCTTTCTGATACGTCTGTTTTAATTCTATATCTTCCTGTTGTAACTCTGCAAATTTTCCTGAACTAAAAATATCTGCCTCAACCTCCACCTGTTCTTGTTCTTTTCCAACCATCTGATCAGAAATGGTTTCTGAACTTCAACTTTATCTTCACTCTTTGATTTCTCCTCTTGTCTTAACCTGTGACTTTGCAACCTTGTTACTACACAATCCAGAAAAATCCCAGGATATTCGTCCTTCAACACTTCAGTTGTTATCAACCACAGTCGGCATCGCTCCCACCTGCGATCCAGCTATATCATTACTCAAGATAAACTGTATTCCTGGACAAGATAGTTTCTCCATCATTCCTACTACCACTTCACCACTCTTCACTGGACTTTCTAACCTTACCGTATATAATGGAACACTACTCTTCTCATCCTGAATAATCACATATTACTACCTTTTCTGGCACTATTCCTCCGAAACTACATAACTCCTCATTTCTTACATCAAAGATTGACTAGCTCCCTTATCTCTTAAAATTGTGACGTCTTTACCTACTCCTTCTGGTAAACATGAGTAAACCTTACCCACACAAGTAAATTCTTTAAAGAGATCTGGCACCTTCTTATCAATCACCCCTGATCAGGCTGTACAATCTTTTCCACCTCCTTTGCTTCACTTGGGCTTTCCTTTACCATTTTAACAAACCCCACTGTCTTATCCTGTTTTACCACATCAGCCTTCCCAGTGCTTTTCTTCAACCACCAACACTGACTTTACATGGCCTAGTTTATTACAATGAAAACATTTGAAACTTTTAATTTCTCTTCCACCCTCCTGGATTTCTTTTTTAATCTGAGGTACACTCTCCTTATTACGTCCCATCAGATCTCCTTTACCTCTACCACTTGAGTATTTCTCTTTTCCCCAGTTTCTATCCTTCAGAGGTTGAAACTGATGTTGGAAACCAAACTTTGATTTGTGAACTAATTCATAATCACCTGCCATTTCTGCTGCTAACCTCGCAGTTTTAACCCTCTGCTCTTCCACATGAGTTCTCGCTACATCAGGAATTGAATTTTTAAACTCCTCCAAAAGTATAATTTCTCTGAGAGCTTCATATGTTTGGTCTATTTTCAAAGCCCTTATCCACCTATAAAAATTACTCTGTTTGATCCTTTCAAACTCCATGTATGTTTGACCAGGTTCTTTCCTAAACCTTTGTCTGTAAGCTTCAGGCACTAGTTCATATGCCCCGAAGGTGGATTTTTTTCACCTCCTCCTACGTCCCAGATACCTCCTCTGATAGTGATGCAAACACTTCACTAGCCCTACCTACCAGCTTTGTTTGAATCAGTAATACCCACATGTCCTGTGGCCATTTCATTTGTTTAGCTACCTTCACAAATGAAATGAAAAAGGCTTCTACCTCCTTCTCATCAAACCTTGGAAATACTTGGACATACTTAAATAGATCACCACCAAACCTTTGGCTATTACGCTTTTTCTCTTTATCCTCATCACTATCCTCAAACTATACGTTTCCCTTTACCTCCTCCAATTTTAATTAACTGTTATGTTTCATGGCCATTTTCTGAAGTTGAAACACTTTCTCTTTTTCCCTTTCCTCTCTCGCTTCTCTTTCCTCTCTCTCCTTTTCTTTATCCTCTTTTTCTCTTTTCAGATATAGATATAGAACATACAGTACAGAAGGAGGCCATTCGGCCCATCGAGTCTGCACCGATCCACTTAAGCCCTCACTTCCACCCTATCCCCGTAACCCTAAACTTTGTGGACACTAAGGGCAATTTAGCATGGCCAATCCACCTAACATGCACGTCTTTGGACAGTGGGAGGAAACCGGAGCACCCGGAGGAAACTCACGCAGACATGGGGAAAACGTGCAGACTCCACACAGACAGTGACCCAGCGGGGAATTGAACCTGGGACCTTGGCGCTGTGAAGCCACAATGCTATCCACTGTGCGACCATGCTGCCCCTTTCCTCTCTATATTTTCCTCTCTCTTTTTCTTTTTCCCTGATCTGTACCTCCCTTTCTCTTTCTTGTTGTTCTGCTGGGGCTATTCTTTCTCTTTCCCTTATTTAGTATTCAAGCTGCTTTAATTTTTCGTTCAAGTTGTATAATTTGTAACTAAATTTTTGCCATTTCTAATGAGTCAGACTGTATCTTAGGCAATTTTAAGTGCTCAGCAACCGCCGTAAGTACCTCTTTTCGTATGCTATCAGGTAACGTTAACTGCAATGTTTTTGCCAAATCTAAAAGCCTTTTAGTCTCTGTTCATAAGGTACTGTGTGTGACGTTCTCATCCCCAAAAACATCCGAACCTCTGAAAGAGCCATTGTCCACAACACACACTGTTGGAGGGAAGAAAAAAACCTCAAAGTCTGTTCTCGACCGTGTGGTGTTGGTAAAACTTTGTTTAATTCGGAAAAACTGTGCACACAGGAGAGATAGATTGTGCGACTATCCTGTAGCTCGCAAAAGTCAGCTCTGCCTGTCCTCAGAATTACATGCATATATATTTAAAGTTCTTCGGAGTCACAAGCAGGTATTGATGTCACTGAATCATTCGGAACAATACAAAGTGATCAGTATGCATATTTTCTGGTCCCCATAATGGGAAAACGATTAAAGAATACAATGTTTCCTTACAATCTCATGGGTTTATGCTTAACACATTGAACTTCTAGAAGAGGTGCAAATGTATTGAACAATGGATCCCTTAGACTTACTGGGGCCTCCTGTTTTCCCTTTTCATATTCAAATGCTCTGTGAGATGTTAAATCATTTGCAATGTGGGTGACTTTAGCCTTTTGCTTGCTGGTTTTCCCTTGGTATATGTTTAACCCCTTGCCTTCTGGTTTGCCCTTGACCTGTGCTATTACAATACTTTGAGACATCTTTATCATACCAATCCTGACACACATAGCAATTTCTTCCGCTAACACACTCCCTTCTTAAACTGGAATACCACACCTGACAAGCAAACACAAATATGCTCACCCCTCACTGTCTTTAAGTTCACTAAGCCAATCCAATCTCGAAAGATAGACTTTTATCGTGGGCGAGCCCCCAATTTATTATGGGCCAGGGTTTCAAGAACACCAAAGTATATCATGGAGTTCACCTGACCTACAACTAGTAATAGATTTTGGTTATGGAGAGCGCATGGGCCCACTTTACAGGTGTGATGCAATAGAGATCTAAAGTACATTTAAACAAAAACAATGTTTATTCTATGAATCAAGATAACATTTTATAAACATCTTATCAACTACCAACACTGATAATCCCCACAGATACAATACTCTATAGGTAACCCTTTAATAACTTTCCTAACAACATCCAGAAGTCAAAAACCCTTGTAGGTTTGCATTCCTTACAGAAACAGGTATTACTTTGAAATCATCAAGTGATCTGGAGACATTCTTTAGTAGGCAGAGAGACCTAAACATCTCCTTGGTTTGAATGCAGCTCCCAAATTGAAAATAAAACTAAAACTCAGAGCCAAAATTAGCTTCCAGCTCAAAACGAAAGTAAAAAGTAGAGCACAGCTCAGCTCCACCTACACAATGACATCACTGCAGCTATTTGATAAACACACTTTTCTTAAAGGGACCCTTGCATGACAATTGGGAAAAATAACAAATTGGGTACTTTGAATTGATATTAAAAGATAGAAATAAACATTTCATAGCAAATAAATAGATACAATATACAAAAATCAATGAAGTATATTTCCTATCATCATCATTTGTTCATTCCTGCCATCATAATCTGATTCATCAAGAGAACAGGAGATCTATTGGGTGTTAGAAGAGAGTGTATATCTCTGCTTGTGGTGTACAGAGAGAAAGAAAGCTGTGTATTATTTCAACAGATGTCTCTTGATGACGTTCTTGATGAGTTGGAGCATTTGGTGTTTTATAACAAAGGGGGTTTATGCCATGTAGTGCACCATGAATTGAGGGCCAGTGGTTTACTATTATTGAATAAGTCTGTTTTTCTTATATGGTTCCTGGCTTTTGAGTGTTTTGGGGATTGAATTCTGATTATTTATCTCTCTGAAATTATAAATCTCTGGTCTTGATTTTTACTTGTATTCATAAGAAAGTGCCATTTTTATTCAAAACATATTCCTTTAACTATGGATACAATTTAAAAGCAGAGGACAAACATACAGATGGTATGCATGATGATGGAGGATGAACCTAATGTGTAGCACTACTGCTAAGTGTGGGATGGGGAACAGCAATAGTGTTCAACAGCATTGTGGTAACAATTTGAGATTTGGCAGCTATGGGATGGAGTGGCTGCAGTTTGGCAGCATTGTGGAGGATTTTGCATAGTTGGAGATTTGTTCAGTGGGGATTTCTGGGGTCTGTCAAAAATGGAAAAGGAGAAGGACAAAGGTCTGAACAGCATTGGTGTGAAATCTTGCACCCTGCAGGACTGATTTATAAACTGTAATAGCTCTTCATAAACATCGACTAAATGGTTTTCGAACTGATCCCTGAAAAAAGTGGGGATTTTTTGGCATAAGATATTAAAGCTGCCCAAGCCTGCAAGATGCATCCCCCGATCCTGCTTCTCAGGATCAGTTAATGGAAACATGTCTGGTATAATAAAATGTACTTTAGAAAATCCCATATTTCACCGGGTAGGAGCAGGTGGAACTCGCAACATTCTGTACATTGTTAATCTTCCTTTCAAGGATAAATCTTCTCAAAACCTAGCCTGTAAACACAATGTTGACTTCATAGCTATTTTTAAGAATAAAGCAGTTGAGTTTATTGCTATCATGGTAATGTTATATACGAAAGAAAGTATCTTGCATGGCTTCTGATCTTTCAGTTAACATGAATTAGTTTTCATTTTGCAGATAAATGACCAAATCTTGAGAGCAGTGATTAGTTTATTTTTCTTTACCTCTGTTTTATCCTTAACCTGTTTCCTGATGTTTTTAAAAAAAGGGTAAATAGCTTTTAGTTTGTAATTGAAAATCTACTCAAAGACCCGATCCAATTTGTTGAATTAATTTCAAAAGCACACTAACTACAATTGTATTATACAGAATAGTGATTTTATTTTCCTTTATGGTTTTTGTTTAGGTTTAAAGTTCGAACAGCATATATAATCAAAATTTTTAAATTAAATTTAGAATACCAAATTACTTTTTTCCTAGTAAGGAGCTATTTAGCGTAGCCAATCCACCTAACCTGCACATCTGTGGGAGGTAAGACCCACACAGACACGGGGAGAATGTACAAACTCTACACAGATAGTGACCCGGGGCTGGGATCGAACCCGGGTCCTCTGCACTGTAGGCGGCAGTGCTGCCCGTATATAATCAACATTATCAGTCACATTTAAAGTATGTACCCTCCCATTCCTTTTTTTAAAAAAAACATTTTATTGAACATTTTTGAATATATAAATACAAAACAAATGAACAACCCCAAAACAAACATCCCACACCCCCTAACCTTTGACGGTGATCAGTTCCTTGAAATACATGCCAAATGGCATCTGATGTAAAACCTCCCAGTCGAACCCCTCAACGTATATTTAATTTTCTCAATGTGTAAAAACTCCATGAGATCCCCCATCCACGTCGAGGCAATGGGTGGAGAAGCTGATCACCACTCCAACAGACCCCGCCTGCGATCAATCTGTGAGGAGAAGGGTACGACAGCTGTCTGCAGCTCCGGCAGGTCCAACACCCCAAAAATGACTTCTAGTGGACTCCAATTCTTTTGTAAGAGTGCAGATATGATGCTGATGAAGGAACCCCAGATGTTTGCTAGCTTAGGACATGCCCAGAACATATACATGTGATTTGCTGCCCCCCACACACACCGCTCAGACCTGTCCTCTTAACCCTCAAGCACTTGATTCATCCTAGCCCTTGTTAAATATGTCTGATGTACCACCTTTAATTGCCTGAGCCTTGCACATGATGAGGTGGCATTCACCTGCAGCCGCCCCTCCAGTTGGCTTAATCCCCTCCAGTGACGCTTTGTCCTCCGCCAGAATCCTCCCATAAATTCCGGAACTACTCCCCTCTTCCACCCTCCGCCAACAATAGCATCCTCTCCATCAATGACGATGGCGGCAACACCGGGAAGGTTGGAAAAATCCTCCTCGCAATATTCTGAACCCGCAAGAATCTGAATGCCTCAGACTGCGCTAACCCGTACTTCTCCACCAACTCCTCCAGACTTGCAAACCACCCCTCCAGAAATAAATTCCCCATTACTGTCCCTGATCCTCAACCTCTAAACCTGGCATCCAATCTAACCGGTTCAAACATGTGTCTGTCCCTAATCTGTGTCATCTTCGAACCCCCCCCCCCACCCCATCTGTGTCCCTAATCTGTGTCATCTTCGAACCCCCCCCACCCCCATCTGTGTCCCTAATCTGTGTCATCTTCAAACCCCCCCCCCCCCCAAGCTTTAAATGATGTCACAATTGCCTCCATATTTTTAATGTAGCCACCACCCCCCCGGATCTTCCTGGAGCAAACGGCAGCGGAGCTATCACTGACACCTGCAGCCCTGTCCCCTTACGTGACCTAGCCGCCGTCCTCACCCAGACTTCCTCTTGATCCCCACACCAGCCCAACACCTTTTTCGCATCCGCCACCCATTAATAGTGCACCTGATCCGGCAACGCCAGAATGCCGGTCCCTCTATGACCCTTTTCCGAATTCTCGCCAACTTACCCGCTCCTATAAATGACAAGACCAAACCCCACCCACATAAAAAACACTTTGGTAGAAACACCGGCAGGCTATGGAATAAAAACAGAGACCATGACAAAATATTCCTCTTCACCGATTGTCCTTGCCCAGCAAGAGATGCAGGGAGACTGTTCCATTTCTGTAATTCTGCCTTACCCCTACTCACTAACATAGAACAATACAGCACAGAACAGGCCCTTCGGCCCTCGATGTTGTGCCGAGCAATGATCACCCTACTCAAACCCACATATCCACCCTATACCCGCAACCCAACCCCCCTTAACCTTACTTTTTAGGACGCTACGGGCAATTTAGCATGACCAATCTACCTAACCCGCATATCTTTGGACTGTAACCTTTAACCTTGTATAATTTAACTTCCAGAGCTGTACCCAATCCTGAGCTACCTGCACCTTTAAGTATTTAAAAAAAATTAATTTACAGGATGTGGGTGTTGCTGGTTCGGCGAGTATTTATTGTCGATCCCTAGTTGCCTTTCAGAAGGTGGTAGTGAGATGCCATCTTGAACCGCTGCAGTCCATGAGGTGTAGGTACACCTACTGTGCTGTTAGGGAGACAGTTCCATGATTTTGCCTCAGCGACAGTGAAGGAGCGGCGATATATTTCCAAGTCGGGATGGTGAGTGACTTGGAGGGGAACCTCACTTGTGGTGGGGTTCCCAGGTATCTGCTGTTCTTGTCCTTCTAGATGGTAGTGGTTGTGGGTTTGGAAGGTGTTGTGTAAGGAACCTTGGTGAGTTACTGCAGTGCATCTTGTAGATGGTATATGCGGCTGCCATTGTTCGTCAGTGGTGGAGGGTTTGAATGTTTGTGGAATGTTTCCTCCCCCTGATTTCCATTGACTCCAGTTTAGCTAGGGCTCCTTGATGTCATACTCTATCAAATATAACCTTGATGTCAAGGGCACTCACTCTCGCCCCACTTCTGGCTTTCAGCTCTTTTGCCCATGTTTGAAGCAACGCTGTAATGAGGTCAGGAGCAGAGTGACCCTGGTGGAACCCAAACTCAGCGTCCATGAGCAGATTATTGCTGAGTAAGTGCCATTTGATAGCACTGTTGATGACTCCTTCCATCACTTTGCTGATGATGAAGGGTAGACTGATAGGGCGGTGATTGGCTGGGTTGGATTTGTCCGTTTCTTGTGTACAGGAAACATCTGGGTAATTTTCCATATTGCTGGGTAGATGCCAGAGTTGTAGCTGTACTGGAACAGCTTGGCCAGGGTGTGGCAAGTTCTGGAGCACAAGTCTTTAATACTATTGCTGGGATATTATCAGGGCCCATAGCCTTTGCAGTATCCAGTGTCTTCAGCCATTTCTTGATATCATGTGGTGATAAAATGGGGTATCTGAAATGAGAGCTTGTCAAACGAAACGGCAGTATCACCAAGTTAACCCCTTCTCTGGCGGAGTGACTGGAAAACATATGCTTTTCTCTAAACTTAATTTGTACCCGGAGAAAGCCCAGAGCTTCCATAACAGCCCCATTATACCTTCCATCGCAGGAACAGGGTCCGTAATGTACAAGTCATTGGCATACAGCGACACCCTATGCTGCCACCCCCCCCCCCCCCCCCCCAATGAATTATCCCCCTCCACTTATCCAAACTTCTCAAAGTGGTGGTTCTCCTGTCATCTTTGATAAACAACATCTGACATATCTTCCCTGGGTCCCATCCCCAGCAAGACGTATCCTTGACAAACTTGCTTGAGTTCTTTGAGAGCGTAAGCAGCAAGGTGGATAATGGGAACCTATAATGTGGTATATCCAGACTTACAAAAGGGTTTGACAAGATGCCGCATAAAAGACTAATCCAGAAGGTGAGATCGCAGGGGATTGGGAGGTAGAGTACAGGATTGGATTGACTGACCGACAGAAAACGGGGTCAGGAAAAATGGGTCCTTCTCTGGCAGGACAACTGTAGCTAGCGGAGTGCCATAGGGGTTTAGTCCTCGGACCTCAACTGTTCACAATCTATATAAATGACCTGCAAGCAGGGACAAAGTGTATCATAGCAAAATTTGTGGATGACAGTAAAATAAATGGGAAAGGAGGCAGTGAAGAGAAGATAAAGAGTTTACAGATGGATATAGATAGGCTAGGAGAATGGTCCAAAATTTGGGAGATGGCATTTAAAGTGGATAAGTGTGAGGTTATCCATTTTGGCCAAAAACACAACGATAAATTATTATCGAAATGGAAAGCAGATTCAAAATGCATCTGGGCAGAGGGATCTAGATGTCTTTGCTATTCAAAAAGTCAGTATGCAGGTATGGCATGTAATAAAAAAGGCAAATGGAATTTTATCATTCATTGCAAAAGGACTGGAGTATAAAAGTAGAAAAGTGTTGTTGGAAATGTATAGGATAGGGTGTTGGTGAGATTACATCTGGAGTATTGTGTCCAGTTTTGGTCTCCTTATTTGAGGAAGGATGTGGTGGCATTGGAGGCAGTTCAGAGGAGGTTCACCAGATTGATTCCGGGGATGAAAGGGTTGACATACGAGGAGAGATTAAACAGTGTGGGGTTATACTCGCTGGAGTTTAAAAGAATGGGAAGGGATCTGATTGAGGTATATAAAATACTAAAAGGGATTTATAAAGTAAACGTAAACCAAATGTTCCCCCTTGTGGGCCAATCTAGAATGAGAGGGACAGATATAGGTAGCGAGGAGGTAGATTTAAAACTGAGATGAGGAGGAACTACTTGCAGAGGGTGGTGAATTTCATTCATCTGGGTCTTGGATAGTCCAAATTGATCTGGAAGAGTGTGTTCCTGATCATGCTTAAAATATGTTAGTGTGGTTCAGCTTTGAAGTTGCTTAAATTCCAGATGGCGCTGCCATTCATTTGAAGACCAGGTGTTCACCCACGTCGGCCAGACCTGGAAGACTCCTGATACAATGATGCTTGCACTCAGTCCTGCAAAGATTTTTTTTTTAATAAACAATTTTATTGAGGTAGATTTTGGCTTTGTAAACAGTTACAGACATCAACAGAAAGAAAGCAAAAAAGGCAAAAATGTGCAAACATCCACGTACATTCAATACTTCAATCGTAACATACTGCACAAGCCCGCTCCTCTCCCACCGGTACTACCCACCATTTTATCCCTCCTACTGTACTCTTCTCTCCCACAAAGAAGTCAATAAATGATTGCCACCTCCGGGTGAACCCCTGTACAGATCCCCTCAAGGCGAACTTAATTTTTCCCATACCCAGGAAACTCGACATGTCCGCAAGCCACAACTCAGTCTTCGGGGGCTTTGAGTCCCTCCACGCCAATAGTATTTGTCGCCGGGCTATCAGGGAAGCAAGGCCAAAACATCGGCCTCTTTCTCCCCCTGGACTCCCGGGTCTTCCGAAACCCCAAAAATTGCCACCCCTGGACCCATCGCCACCCTTGTTTTTAGCACCCGGGACATGACGCCTACAAATCCCTCCCAGTACCCGCTAAGCTTAGGGCATGCCCAAAACATGTGAACGTGGTTCGCTGGTCCTCCCGCGCACCTAGAGCATTTGTCCTCTATCCCAAAGAATTTGCTCATCCGAGCCACTGTCACGTGGGCCCGGTGAACGACCTTAAATTGAATCCTATAGAACTCTACTGGGTATCCATCCGGCCCCGGGGCTTTCCCTGACTTTATGGCCTTTAGGCCCCCCAAGACCTCCTCCACTCTAATCGGAGCCCCCAGCTCATCCACTCTCCCCCCCACCTACTGTTGGGAATGTTAACCGGTCCAGAAACCTTTTCATCTCCTCCGGTTCTTCCGGCGGCTCCGAAGTATACAGCTTGCGATAGAAGTCCCGGAATACCTTATTCAATCCTGCCGGTTCCTCCACTTTGCGCCCCTCCCCATCCATCACTCTACTTATTTCCCTGGCCGCCTCCCTCTTCCTAAGTTGCTGCGCTAACAGTCTGCTAGCCTTTTCCCAATGTTCGTACACCATGCCCCTCGCCTTCCTAAGCTGTTCCACAGCCCTACTCGTGGATAGTGCCCCCAGTTCTGCCTGTAGTCTCTGCCTCTCCCTGAGTAAAACCTCCCCTGGGGACTCCCCGTGCTCTTCATCTATCCGACCCATTTCCCTGACCAATCTATCCCTGTCTGCCTTGGCTCTGTGGGCCCCAATTGAAATCAGCTCCCCCCGCACTACTGCCTTTAGCGCCTCCCACAGGGTCGCCGCTGAGACCTCCCCCGTGTCATTCACCTGCAGGTAATTTCATATACACCTCCGAAGCCTCTCACAGATCCCCTCCTCCGACAGCAGTCCCACGTCTAGCCTCGATTGCGGGCGTTGGTAGCTCGCCCCCCCGATCTGCAGGTCTACCCAGTGCGGGGCATGGTCTGAGATAGTAATTGCTGAATATTCCGTGTTCTTTACCTCCCCTATACAATCCCTGCTTAGTACGAAGAAATCTATCCTAGAATATACTTTATGGACGTGCGAGTAAAACGAGTAGCCCCTTCCTGTCGGCTGTCTGGCTCTCCAGGGGTCCACTGCCCCCATTTGCTCCATAAACCCTTTCAGCTCCCTTGCCATTGCTGGGAGTCTACCCGTTCTGGGACACGACCGCTCCAAAGCCGGGTCAAGGACCATGTTAAAGCCTGCGAGAGTCCAGGTCCGGGATCTTCCCCAGCACTCTTTTAATGAAGTCAACGTCATCCCAGTTCGGGGCATACATATTCACCAGCACCACTCTTCTCCCCTCCAGTCTGCCCCGTACCATCAGGTATCTGCCCTCCCTGTCTGCGGCTATGCCCTCCGCCTCAAATTGCACCCGCTTGTTGATCATGATTGCCACCCCCTGGACTTCGAGTCCAAGTCCGAGTGGAAGACCTGGCTAATCCAGTCCTTCCTTAGCCTGGTCTGGTCAGACACGTTCAGATGTGTCTCCTGCAACATAATTGATGGAACCATCAATTCAGCGAACACGTGTATTTGGATTGAACAGAGGCTTTAATACACTTACAACAGAGCCAGCCTATTCGTCGTTGAACTTCAGATGAACTGGCAGGCTGGCTCTAAGGCACTGATCTTTATACATCGGTCCCAGGGGGAGGAGTCCTGGGCGGAGCCAAGGGAGGAGCCCAGTACAAACTCTTGCGTACTCCCAGAGCGACTCCCCCTGGTGGTCGGATAGTGCAACTACACTTACAATGGTGGATAGTGAACATATATACACTGAGTTATATTGGCAGCTATATACAAGCATTGATCTTACAACGGGTAGAGGACGAACATATATACATGGAGTGATATTGGCAACTATATATAGTGTGAATCACATTCACCACAATAATCACGTCCGCCCTCAGAGCCCGCAAGTGCGCGAACACCCGCCCATTCAGTCCCCTGACGTTCCAGGTGATTAGCCCGGTCGGGGAGCACAACGCCCCCCCCCCCAAACGCTGGTCAGCCATAGCCTTTCTCAGGCCGGCCTCCACCTCCTTTCCAGTGCCTATTTCAAGTCCCTCCCACGTCAGCAGAACAACCCCCCCCCCCCCCCCAACAGCATCCCCGATACCCCTACTCTTGCCATCCACTGCCTGTGATCTCCTCCCCCCCCCCCCCCCCCCCCCACCTGACTCCCTTGACTAGCCAATCTGCTAGCCCGGTGACTCAATACTCCGGCGCCTTCCTGTCTCATTCCCATTGTTTCCCCGTCCTCGTCCCCACTCCCCGGCGCCCCAAACCCCCCTCCAACCCACTGGAGCAAACTCACTGGCACAGGAAGGCATGGACATCAACAAAACAAAAAAACCCCAACCCACGTCCTTGGGGGCCCCCTTGCTGACCGGCCCCCCCTTCGTTACCGTGCCGGCTCCAGTGTCCTCCGCGAGCTGCACAAAAAGTACAAATCCGCCCAAAAAGGAAAAAACAGAAAAAAGAGGAAAAAACATAAGAGAAAAAACAAACAAAAAAGAAAACCCAAACCAATGTCCATGAACAAAGGAAAGAGTCCCAAATGTTCCGCTTGGCACCTTTGACCCAGCAAACCGTTGACCAGCAGTCCAGGCCCATTCGGCGTACCTTCCTACGGTAGTCCTTGGGCCCTAATTTGCGTCCGTGGGGCCACTTTTCGGGACCAGCCCCTGATCCCTCACAAAGTCCATCGCTTCTTCAGGCTCGGAGAAGTAGTGGTGCTGACCCTGGTGCGTGACCCATAAACGAGCCGGGAACAGCAGACCAAACTTCACGTGCTTCTTGAACAGCACCTCCTTGACATTCTTAAGGGCTGCTCGCCGCTGAGCCACCTCCTGGCTTAGGTCCTGGTAAATGCGGAGGACACTGTTGTTCCACGCACTGCTCCTGGCGCTCTTTGCCCACCGCAGCACCCGCTCCTTGTCCACGAACCTGTGGAACCTAATCACCATCGGGCGGGGGGTCCGCCCGGCCGCCCCTGCTTCGCCTGCACTCTGTATGCCCCCTCCAGCACCGGCGGTCGTGGAAAGGCTTCGGCCCCCATCAGCTGCATCAATAGGTCTGCTACAAACGCTGCGGCAACAGCTCCCTCAGCCCCCTCCGGGAGGCCGACCATCCTCGGGTTGTTCCTGCGGACTCTGTTCTCCAGCTCCTCCACTCTGTCCAGCAGTCTTCTCTGCCGCTCCTTCAGCCCGTCAACTTCTAGCACCGCAACCGTCTGCGCATCCGCCTGCTCCTCCACCGCCTCTCCCAGCTCCTTAACTTTTAACATCTTGCGGATCCAGCCTCTGGTTCAGCTGATCCACCGCTCTCTGGATTGGGTCCAAGCTGTCCCACTTCAGCGCTTCAAAACTGGACTTCATTACCTGGAGCATGTTATCCAGCGCCTGCTGGATTGCTGAGTCCAGGGTCCGTGTGTCTGCCATCTTAGGTTCCAGGTAAGTTTCTTCAGGTCCTTGTCTCTGTCCCTTTTTCTCTCCTTTCTTCTGCCTCCTGGACTCCCGCTGTTCCATGTGCCGCAGCCCGCTCCTCAGCACCTTCGCTGCCGCCTTCCTTTAGGTCCGTGGTCCCGCTATCGGGGGGAATCAGCCCCTAAACGCCCGCCGGAGTGAGAGCCTGCCGAATGTGCGGCTCACTCGGACATCGCTTTTACCGGAAGTCCCTCCTGCAAAGATTTTAACCAATGACTGGATTAATTGGCTGCAGACTTCACCTTTTCAGCACTATTATTTAAGGTTGTGAAAGCAATGAATCCTGACCTTTAAAGCTGATTCTTTAGTTGCAATTCTTCCAAATTAATTAATAAAGGTTTGTCCTTTTTCGGAGTGAGCTTGGAGCATGTTCTGGTGCTGGCTCGGGAATATTTTTTTTTGACTGACGTTTTTAAATGGCATTGCCTGACCACTAGATTATTTAAAAGTCTCTCAGGAATCCTGTAATTTAAATTTTTTGTCTCACCCCTGCTAGATCTGCTGTCACTGCATTCTGAGAACTGAAGCTGGATTTCCAGGAGAAATCATTGTTCACTTTGTGAGAGTGTGTTCACTTTGTGAGAGTGTATTTCCCAAAACCAAATTGCTCAATTCCCTATTCTATAATCACAAGAGATGGCACCATTCAGTTATACTTCTCGATATAGATGATACTTTTTCAAAATGGGTATATTTATTTAGGACTTGTCTCTCATACAATTATGCAGCTCTATGGCTTTAAACAATCAAGACCGCAAAATTATTTGTTTCAAATGCTGATGTGTTTACAACTATAATAGTCTTGCTTCCTCTTGCCATTTATTATAACCACTGCCACTTAGTCATTTTGTAACCACAATCAAGCCACTGAAGTACAGAAATAGGCATTGCTTTACTAGAGCAATACATAAGTTGAACTCCACTGCCATTATCTTGCTCATATTTGTACATCTTCCTCTGCTTCACATTTATCTAGTTTGAAGAAACACTACTGCCTGTGACAAAGTACACCATGCTCTAACAGCTCCCTATGTAAATACATTTATTTGAGCTATCTAAAAATACAAGCAATTAGCAAGAATGTATGAACCTCGCAAGTTTCAAATTAACAAGAAACTTAATTTCAAATAATTATTTCAAAATAATTAGAGTTCTTACACAAGTCTTCATCTTATGAATATTTGAAGTGATGTGTTTCTATCCTATGACTATATGAATTTTATATGTATCATGGTGGCTCCTGTGCACAAGACTGAGAGTCTGACTACATAAATATAGTAACTCCATTGGAAGTTTTATTGTAAGAAGTATAACTTTGTTTTTTTGATTTCCAGCCAGATTGTTGGCAAGAGTTGTTGGTATATAACAGGGGTGGGCAAACTTTTCCGTGCAAGGGCCACATTCAGAAATTCACAATTCATAAAGGGCCGCATAGTATATTAAGTAAAATAATTACTTCACCCGGTTATGATTCTGGGCGCCTCATATAGAACATAGAACAGTACAGCACAGAACAGGCCCTTCGGCCCTCGACGTTGTGCCGAGCAATGATCACCATACTCAAGTCAACGTATCCACCCTATACCAGTAAGTAACCAAACAGGCCCCCCCCCCCCCCATTAACCTTTTTTTTAAAAAAAAAAAAATTTTTTTTTTTTTAATGACTTGGTGGGCCGCAGAAATACCTTTGGCGGCCCGCGGGCCGTAGTTTGCCCACCCCTGGTATATAACGTGAGCTATTGTTTTTCCATGCGATAACATAGAATATAGAACGATACAGCGCAGTACAGGCCCTTCGGCCCACGATGTTGCACCGACATGGGAAGTCAAAAACTAAAGGCCATCTAACCTACACTATGCCATTATCATCCATATGCTTATCCAATAAACTTTTAAATGCCCTCAATGTTGGCGAGGTCACTACTGTTGCAGGTAGGGCATTCCACGGCCTCACCACTCTTTGCGTAAAAAACCTACCTCTGACGTCTGTCCTATATCTATTACCCCTCAATTTAAGGCTATGTCCCCTCGTGCTAGCCACCTCCATCCGCGGGAGAAGGCTCTCACTGTCCACCCTATCTAACCCTCTGATCATTTTGTATGCCTCTATTAAGTCACCTCTTAGCCTTCTTCTCTCTAACGAGAACAACCTCGAGTCCATCAGCCTTTCCTCATAAGGTTTTCCCTCCATACCAGGCAACATCCTGGTAAATCTCCTCTGCACCCGTTCCAAAGCTTCCACGTCCTTCCTATAATGAGGCGACCAGAACTGTACGCAATACTCCAAATGCGGCCGTACCAGAGTTTTGTACAGCTGCAACATGACCTCATGGCTCCGGAACTCAATCCCTCTACCAATAAAGGCCAACACACCATAGGCCTTCTTCACAACCCTATCAACCTGGGTGGCAACTTTCAGGGATCTATGTACATGGACACCGAGGTCCCTCTGCTCATCCACACTGCCAAGAATTTTACCATTAGCCAAATATTCCGCATTCCTGTTTTTCTTTCCAAAGTGAATCATCTCACACTTCTCTACATTAAACTCCATTTGCCACCTCTCAGCCCAGCTCTGCGGCTTATCTATGTCCCTCTCTAACCTGCAACATCCTTCCGCACTGTCTGCAACTCCACCGACTTTAGTGTCGTCTGCAAATTTACTCACCCAACCTTCTGTGCCCTCCTCTAGGTCATTTATAAAAATGACAAACAGCAACGGCCCCAGAACAGATCCTTGTGGTACGCCACTCGTAACTGAACTCCATTCTGAACATTTGCCATCAACCACCACCCTCTGTCTTCTTTCAACTAGCCAATTTCTGATCCACATCTCTAAATCACCCTCGATCCCCAGCCTCCGTATTTTCTGCAATAGCCGACCGCGGGGAACCTTATCAAATGCTTTACTGAAATCCATATACACCACATCAACTGCTCTACCCTTGTCTACCTGTTCAGTCACCTTCTCAAAGAACTCGATAAGGTTTGTGAGGCATGACCTACCTTTCACAAAACCATGCTGACTATCCCTAATCATATTATTCCTATCTAGATGATTATAAATCGTATCTTTTATAATCCTCTCCAAGACTTTACCCACAACAGACGTGAGGCTCACCGGCCTATAGTTACCGGGGTTATCTCTACTCCCCTTCTTGAACAAAGGGACCACATTTGCTACCCTCCAATCCTCTGGCACTATTCCTGTAGCCAATGATGACATAAAAATCAAAGCCAAAGGCTTAGCAATCTCTTCCCTGGCTTCCCAGAGAATCCTAGGATAAATCCCATCAGGCCCCGGGGACTTATCAATTTTCACCTTGTCCGGAATTGCCAACACATTCTTCCCTACGCACCTCAATGCCATCTATTCTAATAGCCTGGGTCTCAGCATTCTCCTCCACAACATTATCTTTTTCCTGAGTGAATACTGACGAAAAGTATTCATTTAGTATCTCGCTTATCTCCTCAGCCTCCACACACAACTTCCCACCACTGTCCTTGACTGGCCCTACTCTTACCCTAGTCATTCTTTTATTCCTGACATACCTATAGAAAGCTTTTTGGTTTTCCTTGATCCTACCTGCCAAAGACTTCTCATGTCCCCTCCTTGCTCGTCTTAGCTCTCTCTTTAGATCCTTCCTCGCTTCCTTGTAACTATCAAGCGCCCCAACTGAAACTTCACGCCTCATCTTCACATAGGCCTCCTTCTTCCTCTTAACAAGAGATTCCACTTCTTCGGTAAACCACGGTTCCCTCGCTCTACCCATTCCTCCCTGCCTGACTGGTACGTACTTATCAAGAACACGCAATAGCTGTTCCTTGAACAAGCTCCACATATCCAGTGTGCCCAACCCTTGCAGCCTACTTCTCCAACCTACACATCCTAAGTCATGTCTAATGGCATCATAATTGCCCTTCCCCCAGCTATAACTCTTGCCCTGCGGGGTATACTTATCCCTTTCCATCACTAATGTAAAGGTCACCGAATTGTGGTCACTGTTTCCAAAGTGCTCACCTACCTCCAGATCTAACACCTGGCCTTGTTCATTACCCAAAACCAAATCCAATGTGGCCTCGCCTCTTGTTGGCCTGTCAACATATTGTGTCAGGAAACCCTCCTGCACACATTGTACAAAGAACGACCCATCTAATGTACTCGAACTATATCTTTTCCAGTCAATATTTGGAAAGTTAAAGTCTCCCATAACAACTACCCTGTTACTTTCGCTCTTTTCCAGAATCATCTTCGCCATCCTTTCCTCTACATCCCTAGAACTATTAGGTGGCCTATAGAAAACTCCCAACAGGGTGACCTCTCCTTTCCTGTTTCTAACCTCAGCCCATACTACCTCGGAAGAAGAGTCTCCATCTAGCATCATTTCCGCCACCGTAATACTGTCCTTGACTAGCAGCGCCACACCTCCCCCTCTTTTGCCCCCTTCTCTGAGCTTACTAAAACACCTAAACCCCGGAACCTGCAACAACCATTCCTGTTCCTGCTCTATCCATGTCTCTGAAATGGCCACAACATCGAAGTCCCAGGTACCAACCCATGCTGCCAGTTCCCCTACCTTATTTCGTATACTCCTGGCATTGAAATAGACACACTTCAAACCACCTACCTGAACACTGGCACCCTCCTGCGAAGTCAAATCTGTGCTCCTGACCTCTATACTCTCAATCTCCCGTACCCCAAAACTATAATCCAGGTTCCCATGCCCCTGCTGAATTAGTTTTAACCCCCCCAAAGAGCACTAACAAATCTCCCCCCCAGGATATTGGTGCCCCTCAGGTTCAGATGTAGACCATCCTGTCTATAGAGGTCCCACCTTCCCCAGAAAGAGCCCCAGTTATCCAGAAATCTGAATCCCTCCCGCCTGCACCATCCCTGTAGCCACGTGTTTAATTGCTCTCTCTCCCTATTCCTCGTCTCACTATCACGTGGCACGGGCAACAACCCAGAGATAACAACTCTGTTTGTTCTCGCTCTGAGCTTCCATCCTAGCTCCCTAAAGGCCTGCCTGACATCCTTGTCCCCTTTCCTACCTATGTCGTTAGTGCCAATGTGGACTACGACTTGGGGCTGCTCCCCCTCCCCCTTAAGGACCCGGAAAACACAATCCGAAACATCACGTACCCTTGCACCTGGGAGGCAACATACCAAACGTGATCTCTCTCGCTCCCACAAAATCTCCTATCTGTGCCCCTGACTATTGAGTCCCCAATTACTAATGTTCTACTCCTTTCCCCCCTTCCCTTCTGAGCAACAGGGACAGACTCCGTGCCAGAGGCCCGTACCCCATGGCTTACCCCTGGTAAGTCCCCCCCCCCACAAGTATCCAAAACGGTATACTTGTTACTCAGGGGAACGACCGCAGGGGGTCCCTGCACTGACTGCTTCTTCCCAGTCCCTCTTACAGTTACCCATCTATCTCCAGTCTTTGGTGTAACTACTTCCCTGAAGCTCCTATCTATGACCACCTCTGCCTCCCGAATGATCCGAAGTTCATCCAGCTCAAGCTCCAGGTCCCTAACACGGTTTTTGAGGAGCTGGAGTTGGGTGCACTTCCCACAGATTAAATCAGCAGGGACACTGACGGTGTCCCTCACCTCAAACATTCTGCAGGAGGAGCATTGTACTGCCTTCCCTGACATCACCTCTAGATTTAAAAAAAACAAGAAAAAGAAAAAGAAAGGAAGAGCTTACCTGATATTACCTGAAACCCTGCTCCCGCTGAAAGGTAAGCAAATTTAAAGGCACTCGCTCACCTTCACGACAGGCCCCTGCTCCCGCTTCCCAACCACCGTAGGGTGGGAAACACTCATGAAGTGTTTTGGGTTTAACTGTCACTTGCCAACAGCCCCTCCACAAACCACCTTCAACTTAGGCTGACCGCACTGCACGTATGCAAATTTCCCCAGAACAGCTGATCAGTAGCTCTGCTCTGCTGCCCTCTGCTGGATGCTTCCCTTCACTCAAACTCCTCGGGTCTTCTTCGCAGGTACACCTTCAACTTAATCTGACCGCCCTGCACGTATGCAAATTTCCCCAGAACAGCTGATCAGTAGCTCTGCTCTGCTGCCCTCTGCTGGATGCTTCCCTTCACTCAAACTCCTCTGGTCTTCTTCGCAGGTACACCTTCAAATTAGGCTGACCGCACTGCACGTATGCAAATTTCCCCAGAACAGCTGATCAGTAGCTCTGCTCTGCTGCCCTCTGCTGGATGCTTCCCTTCACTCAAACTCCTCGGGTCTTCTTCGCAGGTACACCTTCAATTTAGGCTGACCGCACTGCACGTATGCAAATTTCCCCAGAACAGCTGATCAGTAGCTCTGCTCTGCTGCCCTCTGCTGGATGCGTCCCTTCACTCAAACTCCTCGGGTCTTCTTCGCAGGTACACCTTCAAATCTGGCTGACCGCACTGCACGTATGCAAATTTCCCCAGAACAGCTGATCAGTAGCTCTGCTCTGCTGCCCTCTGCTGGATTATCTGTATCTGTACAATATTGAAAAGGCATCAAAAGAAGCCTTCTCCTTTCGTATGAATTTAGAAGCACCATGTATCCTGGATAAAGAACCTTGTAGAAGCCGTGGAATAGGTCACCCTGTAAATCTGGTACCTAGAAACATTAGGAAGGGAAATAGGGCAGGTAAGTTTGTGAATTATTGCAAGGCCTTCACTGAGAGGAAAAAAGGACAATTTATTTTCCCCACTGTAATAAATTTCTTAAGTTTTACTAAATTATTTTCACTTATGCTCAGCAATTTTTGATCCTGGAACGCAATTTTTAGGAATATTTACATGTGATTTGGCACTATGGTCATCTTAAAATGTTTACGCCAAAATAAATTTTATATTTGTGTTGACTGTTTACTATAATTAATGATGTATTACTTCCTTGTTTATATAATGTGCTCACTAACTGGAATGCGACTAAAAGCTGAATATTTTCCGTAATGTGAATGGTTACTTGGGTGTGCCTGTTGTACATACCAGGGCTATGCGAGTATTGAGACTGCATAAACTAATAGCATTATTCACTCCTGGGAATTCTGCAACCAGCTTCTATGGAAGGAAAGTGTTTGGAGCAAGCTTGCTCTTGATTCATCCAGTTCAAACCAGTTTTCTTTTAGTAACACGGTAAAATTAAAACAGCGATTTACAATTATTTGATGTTCTAATGTTCTTCTAATGTTCGTGAAATAAATTCAGTGCGTAAAAGGACTACGTAATATCCATTAGTCTGAACAGAATATCTGGAGTGTTTTAATCCTTAAGATGTCTAAAATTACTTTTATATTATGAAAGCTTTCTATGTTCAAACCTCAAACCCTTTTCAACAATACAATCTCTTAAAAATAAAGTTTTGATACTTTATAGGTGCTTCCAGTAAAAAAAGGTTATTTTGACATTTTGCCGGCAGTACAATCTCTTTCTTGCATAAAAGACATTCTTCTCTATACTTAATTGTTAATCAAAAGAAAAGATACAGAAACTCTGTCCATTTTTTTTATGGGTCAATAAACTTGCATAATGTCTGGGAAAGTTTGGAAGGCTTGCTCATATTCTTTGTTTTGGACTTTTATGCATGATTTCTTATTTTGCAGGATTTAATAGTAAACTTCAAATTCAGCATCTTAGGTACTCCGAGTGCTATGATGTAGATTTTTATACATTTTGCAATCAACGAGTACAGATGAGCAATTTTTGAAAAATACATTTATATAGTGCTGGTGTGTTATGAATGGCTGTTAACCTTTTCGAAGCAAAGTATTTTTAAAGCAAACATGGTCCTCTCTCTGATATATGTAAAATTTGTGAAGATTTTTGGAGTCTAACATAGAGATTGAACAGGGAATGAATAGGTGACTAGGATAGATAGCAGTGCGACGGACTAAGTGCCTGGACAGGCATCTCCTGTGCTGAAATGTCTTTGTTTCTGTGATCTTGCTTATTGCAGAGAAAACACAAATAAAAGTACAATATGTTGTATTTGGTGTGAAATCATGAAGAAGAAAGGGAATCATCTAAATAACTACAAACTAGTACTTTTTCTGAATATAGTTTCTAGAATTAGTGGCTTAGACGCTTCCCTGTCCTGCCATTATTTTTGATTCTTAGGACAGAATCTTGCTCTGGACTCGGGAGAAACCCGACCTGTACACTTCTGCCATTTGTAAACTGCAAACCTGACCCATGCCTTTTTTTTATGTACACCGGGATCAGCTTTGCAGTGCAGTTTCTGAACCAGTGTAAAATGTTCCAGAAATGTTGGCTACCTTCATGGTTACATTTTTGTGAAAGGCATAAATCATTTTTAAATGTAGAGAATTGGTTCGTTGGCATGTTTTAGTATGTCCGTCTCTGATGAAACCATTAGTTTTATAGAGGATTGTAAAATTCAAATTGTTTACACTGCTTGATTAAATATCTTGTTCTTTGAAACAAAATCTCAATAAATGATCATATTTTGGCAGGTTTTTAAATATATAATGTCATTTGCAATAAATGAAATGGAAAATTGATATGAAGATGGCCATACTAAATTTGTCTTTGCAGAATTTTGTATTTACGAAGGCTAAAGTTGTTAATGGTGATGAATAGAACACTTTTTTTCAGTTTCAGGCACTCAATGTTGACACTAAGCACTTCCAGGTTAGATATAGAACATAGAACAGTACAGCACAGAACAGGCCCTTCGGCCCTCAATGTTGTGCCGAGCCATGATCACCCTACTCAATCCCACATATCCACCCTATACCCGTAACCCAACAACCCACCCCCCTTAACCTTACTTTTTTATTAGGACACTACGGGCAATTTAGCATGGCCAATCCACCTAACCCGCACATCTTTGGACTGTGGGAGGAAACCGGAGCACCCGGAGGAAACCCACGCACACAAGGGGAGGACGTGCAGACTCCACACAGACAGTGACCCAGCCGGGAATCGAACCTGGGACCCTGGAGCTGTGAAGCATGTATGCTAACCACCATGCTACCCTGCTGCCCTTAATATAGATTAACAGTTCCTATACGTTACCGTAGCAGTCTGTCTCACTTCAGAAAAGCGTGTTTACAGCACCAATGTGACATTTTTATAGGCTGCACCTCAAGTGGAATTGTCAATTTAGTGCTAATTACTGCAAAAATTGGGGTAATCTGGGATGGATTGGAACTTCAATTCCAAAAGTGAAGGCGCCTAATCTAGTGCACCAATCGGTTGCACAACTTCAAAAAAAAAACTTGTTGGATCTAATGTAAATTTGGAAAACCGAGACATACTGTCTAAACTTTTTATCTTGCACTCATCAGAACAGATTTCAAGATTACCAATGGTAAAGGGAACAACAATTTATACTGCATGAGTGCTGATTATTGTGTTTTTATAATTATATAAAGGCAACAAAACATATGATCATGGGAAGCTTGAAGACATCAGAGCTGTGTGTACTGTGTTCTGCTCCAGGCCAAAATGGAACTGAGGCTGGATCACATGATATACTTTCCTTCTTGAGATGGCCTCCTACCATCCGTTAAGGGCATATTACAACTTTCCCCTTTTAAAGATACTTTTCCCCTTTTAAAGATACTTTTCCCCTTTCAAAGATGTAACCATTTACAAAACATGTTCATGTTTGATTGCCATTACATAATTATATAGAACTTCTAGTTTCTGAGATAGAATGTGTAAGAGTAAGTAAATTGGTACTCACTGGTCTGTCGAACATGAGCCCTGCCGATGATGGAATAGTTGCTGTTGAAGGCGTCGCTCTCTGATGTAACATTGCAATATGTAGATTTGCTTGGTCTGTCTACAGTTGAAAATGAGAGATTTCACCACGTGAATCATTCATTTAGCTAGGCCATTAGATTTGGGGTAATGGGCCGAAGTCGTGTGATCAATAATCTACTTCCACATATTTTGAAATGGCTACTAAAAATTGCAGACCATTATCCATAATCTCTCTTGACACGCCAAATGAAGTAAAAATAGCACTTAGTGTGCGCAAGAATTGTGCTTTTTAATGTATTACGCATTTGTCAAATAATAGAGTACTTGTTATAGTAGTTGATGATGACGATGAAGCCAGTGCCATGGACAGGAAAGAGTCGAATGCGATTTTGGACCAAGGATGGGTAGGAACTTCATATGGAATCAGTGGTTCTTTGCACTGACTTGGATTATGTTATTGACATACCTTTCACTTCTTGACAATGAGTTCAGTGTCATTGTTCAGACCTGACCAATAGAGTGTCTCTTTTGCAAATCTTCTCATCTGATTTCTGCCCTTGTGTGAGTGATGAAGTCATTGAAGAATATCAGATCGCAAACATTCTGTGTGATCTGCCTGTCTTTAAAAATAACTCCCCAAGATGCCCCACATGTCCTGTAAGGCCAAAATGGTTTTGTGTGTTTGTGGACATGTTGAATTGAATCAGGCCATCCTTCAGTAATGGTTTTTCAGTTTCTGTGATGTGGAATCTTGCCGTTTCTTCTTGTAGCGATGTTGTAATTTGTGTTACACAAAATGTAGAAGATTAATTGGCAGGCTTGCATTCTCCTGTAATTGGAATGATGTAGCTCCTTGAAACTGCCAAATTTATTGAAACATTCTGGATAATTCTACGTTGGGTTGCGAACTGAGGTGATGCGAGTAATTTTGGAGATCTACCATGTGAAATCTGACTGATTCCATGGATTATTACTAGTGTGAGGCTACAGCATGCTAGTAGACCTACAATTGCTGGCCATTTAGTCTGCACAATGTAGAACGTCTGTGACACCTAGGATAATTGATGGTACTTACACTTCAGGACTGTGGATTCTGCACATGTAATAAATGTATCTTTGTATGCCAAAAGTTGCGCAATGGTAGGTTTCGTCATTGCTGCCATGTCTTCGGATACTGTCTTTTAGAATTTATAGAGGTAATATGTTGGTCCTTGATCCTGTGTCAAACCTTGGCCAATAACGAATGGTTACCAACTTTCTTGGGGCAGATGATTTGAATCTTGGCAAACACTTTGGATGATGTGATGGTATTTGTTTCCCAGTGAAATTGAAGGTGTGAAACGTGTTCACCACTTTTCAATTCATCGTGCATATTGTTTTTTGTTTATCAGTCACCTCGTTTTTATCTGACGGTTTAGCTCAGTTGGCTGGCCAGTTGATTTGTGATGCAGAACAAGGCAACACTGAGTCCAATTCCTGTACCAGCTGAGGTTATTCATGAAGACCCCAGCTTCTCAACTTTGCCCCTCATCTGGGGTGTGGTGATCCTCCAATCAAATCACCACCAGTCAGCTCTCCCGCTCAAAGAGGAAAGCAGCCTATGGTCATCTGGGACTCTGGTGATTTTTACTTTTGATTTGACAAGATTGTTTGTAGGTACCCATTGTGTACAAACTGTTTGATTCAGTGCACGGCTCTTTGTTTTAGTGCACTGGCAGTGCCAAACCGCGCATTCTGTCACATGCCTTTCAGAATTGCTGGAAAATTGGTAATTTCCTTGATACATACAGAAGGCCACATCTTCCAAATGTCTTGCTAGGTTTGGTAAATCCACTAAATGCGTCAACAATTGGGGTTGTGCCAATGGCCTGTAAGCTTTGTTGACCTGCAGGGATCCCTTTATGCTTGTGTCCATCCTTGAGTAGCTCTTCAGTGATAGGTTTTGATCTTGTCTAGCAGATATTTCTGGAACACTTTGATGGGAGTGGAACAGAATGGTTTTGCTTCCTAGTTCTGCATCTGAAAAATCACTACATATCCTTTGCTCTGCATCTGCTGGCCAGTGGTCTATGGATTCAGTAGGCTGTTGTTGGGTGATATGAACTCTAAACGATGAAACGGAGGTTTAACCTGATTCTAAGCTGGTCTTCCAAAATAGTCCAAGGGTGGATTTCTCCGTCCCGTCGCACCAGTTTCCTTGTGCAGCGCACCCTGCCAGCAGCAGGAGTTTACGTTCCGCCAGCCGGCGAATGGGGTTTCCCATTGTGGGCAGCCCCACGCCGTCAGGAAATCTTGGGTGTGCTGCCGATGTAACGGAAAATCCCGACAGCTTGTCTGGTTCAGACACACCCAAATTAAAAAAAACATTGCTCTGTATGTTAAAACATTTTCAATTTGGACAATAGATAGCTGCATCCAATTCAAACTGGATATTTTATGGACATTTTGATAATATCCCTATGATTTTTGTTGGAGGGAAGAAATGCTCAGAGTCCATTTGCGACCGCGTGGTGTTGATAAAACTTTTGTTTATTCGAAAAAAATGGCTATGTGCACAACAGGAGAACCAGAAGATGCTACTGCCTTCAGCTAGGACGACTCTGTTCTGATTTTTACAGGGATTTCATGCATATATGCTCACAGTTACAGATAAGCATTGATGTCATCGATCAATTTCATACGATACAATTTGATCAGTAGGTTTCGGTAGAGATGTTTCCTGAGCTACCTAATGGGAAACCGATTTACTCATACAATGGGTTTTCAAATTACCAGGTTATGTTCAGAATGTTTCTCTTAACCTGAAATAATGCAGTTAGTCCTTGATGGGGCGTTAATGGGTTTGTATTCACTGCTCTGGGTAGAACAATGTATCTCCTGCAGACAAGCTGGGGCCATAGTCTTGTGACGTGGGTTCTCCATTATTATTATAATATCCTGTGAAATGATTAAATTATCCTGAGTGCAAGTTTTCTTAAGGTTTCTGGCAGATCCAACAATTTAACCCTTTTCCGACCAGTTTCCCACTCCCCATGTGCTGCTTTTAACCTCGAATATATTTTTATTATATATATTATTTTCTTGCTAACAATCTTATTTTTCAGTAATTCTCAAAGCCACCCAGTGTAATCATCACGTTTTTTTGCTTGATACTTCCTCGCTACTATCCATCTGGCCCACGTCCCGATCACTTGCCTTTCCTGACTGAGCTAACCTGGTGCTGGTCCTCTTGATGTACTGTCCCACTCACTGAACTGACGTGCTACAAACTCCCCATGAGGGATCTGTCTACTTATCAGCCCTTTACTTGGCACTATCCCTGCCTGTGTCTTTGAAACTTTTTTTTGCAGTCACCACACTGTGATCTCGACACTGCCCGATGCTGCATCTTTCCACTCAGACCAGAACTTCTTATGCCATGTAGCATGATCTAAGGCTGTTCACCATGTTTTACCTGTACTTAATCTCACTGCCAATTGAGCATGTCCACGCATTATGCCTTTTTCAACTAAACAAAAGCTTGGAGGAGAGCCATTGTCTAGTTCATTCCCCATGGCAAGGCCTTGGTGGAACAGTGCCTGGTTTGGGTTTAATCAAAAGCTTAGCAATTGACTGTTTCTTGCTGCATTTTCCATGGCAATGCCACTAGCAATCAGAATTCACTTGCAAACCAATCGGCACTCTTTTCATGTAATATAAATTGTTACCTTTACTGCTGATAATCTTGCAGCAATACTCAAGTTCTGTACTGCCAAATGGCTACGAGTGTAAATGGAGAGATTATAGGGCATAAAGCTGCAAATGAGAAGGTTGAATGACAAGTGAGGGTCCTGCAGAATTGAGATTTCTTGCAGCTGTGCAAAGCGACCGAAAATATTTCTGTGGCTCTCAAATTTATTGCAGGAACTTGCCAAGGTTATAAATCCGTTTTTGGGTAGAGCGCTGCTAAACAACTATAAACCCAATATGACCCTAAAGGCGTTGCCAATCTAACTAGAGTAGAGCTCAAGAATGTCTATCCAGTCATTCTGAAGATAAAGCAGCTGTTGTTTAAAGAGGAATACTCATTGAAAAACAGAATCTGAGGTTAGGCAAGGAGCCATTTAAATGTGTAGGATGCAGCAGTGTTTAGCAGTAGTATGAAATGGATTTTAGTTCCCAGGGAAGAGTGCATTTGCATTTCTGTAAAATGTTCTGCATTGCACTTGTTATTAACTGGAAATGAGCCATTTGCTGTAGCAAAAACTAAGGGCAATGTTTGTAAGTGGATTCTTTCTGTGGAATTTGCCAAGTTGACCGCATCTTCGTGAATGCCTTGAACTCTAACTGCAAGAAATCAGGACGTGTTTTTAAGCAAAATGATGATTGCAGGGGATTAATTTAGTTAACAGGTGACCTTGCGCTTTGTGTTACTCTTGTTTGCTTGTTCTAACAACCATTAAGCTAACCAAGTTTTTGATTAATACAAAAAATGTTAATTCAAACACAGGCAAAGGGACATCTATGGTATGTGTACACAAATCTTTAAAGAATGCAGCGCATATTGAGAAAGCTGTGTTTTTAAAAAATGGCAAATGGAATTCTTGGCTTTAATTGTATTAGTATGTACCAAAGCAGGGAAGCTATACTAAATCTTTCTACTTAATTGGTTAGTCTTCAGTTGGAGCAATGTGTTCCAATTCTGGGCACCGTCGTTTTAGAGGGTAGTGAAGACATTTACTGAATTGTAACATGGATGAGGGACTTTGTGGAGGGATTGGAAATGCTGGGGTTGTTCTCCTTCGATCAGAGTAGAGGAGATGTGGAAGAAGTGTTCATAATAATGAAGGGCTTTGATAGAGTAAATGAAGAGAAACTGTTTCCAAACCCAGAGGTGACTTGAGGAAACATTCTTTTTGCACAATGAGTTATGATCCATAATGAACAGTCTGAATGAATGATTGATGCAGATCTGATAGTTTTATAAGGAGATTTGGATAAATACTTGAAGGCTGAAAATGTACAAAACTTTGGGAGAAAAAGCAGGGAAGTGGGACTAATTGGGTAACTCCAGCAAACCACTGGCATAATGTGCCTAATGGCCACCGCCTCTGATGCATCATTCTACGCTTTAAGGAAAAGAAAGAAGTTACAAATATTGCTGCATAAATATCTAATTTTATATATATATATATATATATATATATATATATATATATATATATCTATATTCATTCCTGTTTTTGGAGGAGATGTGATCGGCAGCAGGAATGGGAAGTCCCGTTGGTGTTCCAAAATGTGGTTTACACTGCCTTATTTCCTGTTCTGATTGTCCCCATACCCTGACATGAACATTGGGATCCCCATTTGAATACATTCACATATAATAATCAGGATTTTACCCCCAATTGTTCTCCCCCTCGCCTAGATTGTTCATTCACATCGGCATGAGGGCACGATGACATGAATCATGATACGTCCCCACAACGCGCACCTGGTGAACAGAACCCATTGGAGCTGTACAGCTGAGTACATTCCCAAGGGGGGAGAGGGGTTCCATTTTTAATCTTTTGTATCCGAGCGATAATAGGAGTCTGCCCCACCAATGTGACATCATGGAAGCCACCACTCCATTTAAAAAAAACTAACTCCCTAACATGGGGCGCAGGAAGCCTTAGGACTGACTGCTTCCATGCCATTGTTCCTGCCAATTGTGGCACTCTGTAAAAACAGAGACAATTCTGCCCATTGTATATTTCACATCAGAAAGCTTCCAAAGTTGCTTCAAAAGAGTGTAAATGGACAAAACATAGCCCAAGAGAATTTTTGGAGGGTTCTCCAACTGGAGAAAAGTATGCAGATGGGTAGGAGGCCGGTCTTGGTAGTGACCTCAATATGTGAATAGGTATTATGAAAATGAAAATGCTGATGGACCAGGAATCAAAATAGGTTAGTGCTGACGTGGGCTATTGGAACTGAATGGCCTATTTCCATATAGTAACTACAGTATTACGTATTTCTGTGAAGAAGGCATAATTTACTCTGTAGCTCAAGGGTATCTGCTTCATCTAAAATACACAGGAAACCTCTCACTGGCCACTTGATGGCCCCTCTGCAGTTATTTTCCCCCAGTTGTTGGAACTTTGTGAATTTATGTAACTTTCATTCATTCAGAGCAATTTTGATTAAAGTCTTGTTGAGTTTATTTTTAGTATTTTCTTTTTACATATTAAGACTTTTATGTACGGATTTTTAAAAAGGGTATGAGATCTTGAAGTAAGAGCATGACTTATATTTGCTGCTCTGTGCAGAATTTCAAGTAATATTTTGCAAATGATTTAGCAAAGAGCATGTAACAGAAGGTGAAGTAACTGAAGAGAAAATATAGTTTAAATTATTCTACAATGTTTTCAAGCATTCAGGCAGCTCGGTAGAAACTACTTTTGACCTGCTTTGTGGCATTGGCAACTTCAAATCTAGAAAGCATTCCTTGCCAAGAGCTGGCAGAGTTCTCTAGATGTTTTTTCCTTTTAGAACAAAGGCACATCAGTCCACCTTCTTGTATAGCACTTGCTTGAAGCACCATTATGTCCTGATTTGCAATGGTAAAATACCTTGTAGAAGGAATTGTTTTATTATACCATTGCCTTGGATGCAAGGTGTTCTTGGAACAATTCTGCTTATAGCTACTTACCATGCTTGTTAAACTTGCTATTAGTTAGATATACATCGCTCATTAATACCAACCAAAACCAGGAAGATGATAATTATATACCAAACTCCAGACAAATATAAAAGCAGAAATTGCCAAGTTGTTCGGTGTACTGTTATGGTGTTTGTCATTGAGGGTCCCTTTAAGAAAAGTATGTTTTATCAAATGGCTGCTGTGATGCCATTGTGTGGGTGGAGCTGGGCTGTGATTCTATCTTTTACTTTTGTTTTGAGCTGGAAGCTGCTTTGTGGCTCTGAGTCTTTTTGATTTTGTTTAAAGTTGGGAGCTGCATTCAAACAAAGAAGGTGTATTTTTGGTCTCTCTCTCTCCATGCTAAAGAATGTCTCCAGACCTTCAAAGTAATACCTGTTTTCTGTGAGGAATTCAAACCTACCATTTTGTAGAAAAAGGGTGTTTGGCTTATGGATGTTGTTAGGAAAGTACTCCTTTCATGAATGAAGAGTTCGCTGGTTTTATGAAGATAAACCGAATACGGCATATTCGCACCGCCCCAAAACACCCGGCTTCCAATGGAATGGCTGAGCGTGCGGTGTGGACTTTTAAGCGGGGCTTCAAGAAACAGTCTTCAACGCCGTAGGCACTGGACAGGCTCATTTTTTCTTTTGTTATAGGACCACTCTGTGTGCAGTGACTGGGGTAGTTTCCATGGAACTCCTAATGGGTGGAGACTTTGTACCCGTCTTAGCATGGTTTTCCCAGTGATTGTCACAAAAGTATTCTGCAATCAGGAACAGCAGGGGCATTGCGTTGCCTGGCAGTTTGCAACCGGAAATTTGGTGTTTGTTTGCAATGTGCCCGGCAGCACTCGGTGGGTCCATGGTGTTCTCCTTTGACAAAATAAGCCAATCTCTTACCAGGTGCAAGCCTAGGGTTGCTTTCAATGTAAGCATTTAGACCAAATTAGGTCCAGGATCCACTTCTTCAGCAGATTCCTCGTCTCCGGAAATCACTTCTCCATCTGCAGCAGCTATTGGATCCAGCCACAGCAGGTGCTCATCCTTGAGATCAGTCTCTGCCACCATGCTGACAGCCTTCTTGAATCGCTACAGAGTCCATGAAAATAAGTACGCCGAGATGACTGAGGTTCTCAACTCTGAGATGGACATGCAGGATGTCTCCAAGGGGAACTCTTGGGTCCACAGCCAGTGGACTTGCAGCTCTTAATGCGTTCATCTCGAAAGTGCCGTTTGCCCTCTCTACATAAGACCATAAGACATAGGAGTGGAAGTAAGGCCATTCGGCCCATCGAGTCCACTCCACCATTCAATCATGGCTGATTTCAACTCCATTTACCCGCGCTCTCCCCATAGCCCTTAATTCCTCGAGAAATCAAGAATTTATCAATTTCTGTCTTAAAGACACTCAATGTCCCGGCCTCCACCGCCCTCTGTGGCAATGAATTCCACAGACCTACCACTCTCTGGCTGAAGAAATTTCTCCTCATCTCTGTTCTAAAGTGACTCCCTTTTATTCTAAGGCTGTGCCCCCGCGTCCTAGTCTCCCCTGCTAATGGAAACAACTTCCCTACGTCCATCCTATCCAAGCCATCTAAGACATATGCCTTATGTGCATGACATCTAGCCTGATGTCAAAAGTGTCCACTGCCCTCATTTGCCAGAGTCTTCGGCCGATTACTTGGACTTTGATGGGGGAGGAATGTTGTAACATGCCGAGATCCTATTGGATCCTACTGGGGAATATGAGCTCCCCCTGGGGAATATGAGCTCCCCCAATAAGGGGGCAGGCTAACGGTTATCCTTTCAACTGTATAAATAGAGCTGGCCAGTGTGGTACCGGCTTGAGAGAGCACCAGTAGTGAACTACTGTGCTGTGTAAATATTGTTGCAAATATAAGTTACTTTCTGTTTGACTCAACAAACACAAACTGGACTCTTTGTGGCCCTCACAATAATACTCTTATTTGATCGTATTCTTAAACTGAATGTGGACTGTTTTCCGAATTACTTGGTTTTTAACTTCCTGTTGCAAAACTTCCTATTGCAAAACTCTTATTTGATAAAACAATCTAGCTTTTTGTGTATTAACAGTGAATAGTAACTGCACCAATCTTGGTAACTGCAAAATAATATAGATAAAATATATTATAGGAATGCTATTGCATTTGTTAATGTGTAGAAATATGTATGCAGTAACCACATTTGCTACTTGGCATTCTACCTATGTATTAAATCATAGGTATATTAGATTAGAATTGTTGATGGGAATGTATTCCATTAGTGATGGATGAACATTTCATATTCTTGGCTTTCTATCTGATGCTAGATGGCAACGGCCAAATCTGCACCCAGACAGAGTGCCTTGAATACTTCACGTACTTGATTAGTTTTTGCGGAAAGGATGAAATAATTTACATAGCGTTGATTGTTTCAACTCTCTGTAGCCTACGATAAAATAGTTGGTGGTCTTGTGAAATGCTTGACACATTTTTATTTCACTGTTGAGAATTTTCAATTCCCTTGTTCTGATTTTGAGAAGAGTTGTTGAATCTTACCTGATTGTCATAAGAACTATTGCAGTTTGCAGTGAAGATTCCTATTTTTGTTTTATAGGGCGGTATAAACAATTATTGCAAATTATTTCTGAAGTTGGATGTGAAATGTACATAAGCATACATTGTAGCAATGAGTCGATTACTTGTATTATTACACTTGCAAAACAGTGTCAACTAAGTGCTGTCTTTACAGAAAATATTAGTTTTTTCACTTAGTTTATACTGAAACCTAAAAACAACAGAAACAAAACCAGATGATCAACTAGAAAATTTGACTTTAAGGATCCCTGCATGGGGTCACATTATAAAAGCCATGAGTTGTCATTGGAGAAATGATCTACAGAAGCAGTTCTGGATAATCCTCTATTACCATTCAGGGGCAACTACTTTAGATTTAAATGCAAAGTCAGTGAACTTCAGCTAAATGCTAATAAGTTCCATTCTGGAAAGTTTTGAGCATATGTGCTTCGAAAGGTGCAGAAATGCAGTGTGCAAAGAAATAGAAAAATATTTCATTCTCTGCCATATGAGCCACACCCAGATCATAAACCGATTGCTCTTCCAGACAAAGGCTATATTAATTGACTAAAGAAATCTGAGATAAGATGATCATTAGAATTTTGGTCAAACATTCTGTGGGGGCCTTTCAGTTCCACAAATCACACCGTTTTACTCATATTAAAATCGAGAAATCCTCATTGCCTTTGAAAATATTTCTGGATTGTCGTTCTCACTTTTTCTTTCAGTACAGGATATCACTGCTGTCTTCATGTGCCAAATTCTGGAATTTTGTTAGTATATTCAAATTGTTTATTGCTAGCATGAGTCCAGGGGTTCCTACTGCATGCCTGAAATGTGCTTGCATCTCGATGCACAAGCAAAGTGTGAACTTCTCAAGTAGAAATAAGATATGATATAAACCATTTTAAGACTAAACAGAATCTGATCCTATAATGGCCAGATTTGTTTTTACAATTTAACTTCCCTGAATTCCTTCACCCCACCATTGATGGTGATAAAGAGACCACCTGAGACCAGAGCTGGAGCACATGTTTTTGAACTTTTATTGCTTGCTAGTTTGTACCTTTTTGTCTGACCAAGAGAGATTTCTCAAATGTGATTACACAAATGTGTAGCACATTTGCAGCATATAAAAATTAACTTTTCAAAAGAGTGGAGAATTCCCTCTCTGTACAGGCAATTAATTTAAGTTCAGATAGGCTTAAACTCAGGGTATCCAGAAACATAACAGTTTTCCTCAGTAAAACCTCTCATGATAACTCGCATGTTGTAAACTGAAGTATTAGATTAACAGCCTAATTTTGTCAAGATCTAACAATGGCGTGACACCAAAATCACTTTGTTAGGACACTGAACTGGCAGCGTGAACATGCTTTTGTGTTCTACAAAATAGTGGTGTTTTTTTCTTCCTGACTTTTTCTATATTGGTTATTTGGAGGATAAATTTCCCTCTTGTAATAGTCCCTGTCTCTTCAATTGCCTGACAGCATTTGGCAGCTGAGTTGCTGCCTATGCTCCTGTCATGGATTATAAATGTGACTCTGATTTTGTCCCACCCTGCTGGGCAGCATTCAAAAACTTTGTTGATTGATCACTGAACTGAATGAAGTTTAAATATACCCAGGGACTGAACGTGTTACTCCATGAGTAAAAATGCCAATCCAGTAAGGTTACTTATTAACTGGTGTTTTATTTCTCTTTAAATGATGAGCAGAACAATTTTTAGAAATTTGGGTTTGTATTTGCAAAATATAACTACTTGCATTTTGCGGTCATGCTGCTAAGTCAATTTTATTGATTTATATACTAGCTTTATTTTATACTAGCTTTCAAACAAAAATCTTGATTCTGTTTAATGGCCATATTGGATGTTCTTCTGAGGGAGGGGGGACTGGCATGTTGTGCATATTATATTCGGATTATGTCCTCTGTGGCTGATTTGATTCAGCATTAATTTTAAAGCTTAGGCCATTCTGTAAGCAAGATCCTACAAATATCAGTGATATTATAACCATATAATCTGTTTTGAAAGATGTTCAATTGGGGGAAAATGCTGCCTGGAAACAAATAATTCTACCCTTTCTAGTGTGCATATAAGATTCTGAGGGGTCTTGACCGGGTGGATGTTGAAAGGATGTTTCCCCTTGTTGGGTAGACTAGAGCAAGGGAACACAGTATAAAAAATAAGGGGAGGCCCATTTAAGACTGAGATGAGATTTTTTTCCACTTGAAGGGTCACGAGTGTGTATAACTCTCTTCCCCGGAGGGTTGTGGAGGCCAGAGCATTGAATATTTTTGAGAGATGCAGGTAAATTTTTGACTAACAAGGGGTCTGAAGCTATAGGGGTTGACGGGAAAGTAGTATTGAAGTCACAATCTGACCATCCGTGATCTTATCAAATAGAGCAGGCTTGACAGGCCGAATGGCCTACTCCTGCTCCTAATTCTTATATTCTTATGTCTGTCCATAAGAGAGTGCAGGTTTGGTGAAACACAAATTCGTGGAAGGTTGTAGGGCTGGAGGTGGTTTGGAGGTGGTAATGAGACAGTGGAGAAATTTGAACTCCAGCAAGGGAATTTTAAAATCAAATCATTGCTGGACTGGGTGAATGGGACTTGGTGCAAGTTAGGATCTTGGAAATGAGAAACAAACAAAGAAGATAGTTATAAATAGAGAATTTGAAAAAAAAACACAGGTTACATTTGCTTCTGACCACCTGTTTTTCCTAATGCAATGTGGCCCCTGCATCATTGATAACAGTGATACTGTCAGTGATGTTGAAATAGTAGGCATTCTGAATAATGACTATTTACAGTAGAGGAAGCGGTCAACATGCCACCCACCTCAAAGAAACTATTATTGAATGAAGGACAGGGCCTCAGCAAATTAAAGCGAGCAAGTAACAGTAATACAGAAATTAATGGTTCTGAAGAGTGACAAATCCCAGGATCTGATGGTTTTCATCCAGGAGTTGAGCAATAACTTTATTAATAATGCATAATTATGAACATGTATTCAGGATACAGTCCTGACTAAGTGCTAGCTTTAAGCTGACTTCTACCGAACTCTCTTCTACATGCTACTACTTCTATGTGACTATCTACATCATAATGTGGGTGATGCTGTTTCCCCAGTCCCACATTAACCCTTTTGAACACCCTAATTCTACAGATTTAGTTTTTTCTCTCCCGTGCCTGCGGCTGATAGATGAGAAGTCACAGGGTGAGTGGTGGTGATGAGAGAGGCTGTCAGACCAGCCGGGAAGCAAGGGTCGGGGCGGGGGGTTTAACAGGTTAAGGTGGGGAGTGAGGCTGGCAAGGCCGGGGTAGGGAGAGTGGGTGGACATTGAGACTGCCTTGGGGGAGAGGGGATGGAGAGGGGATGCAAAGTGGGTAAGTTATATCTGTCAACCAAGGAATACGCAGCTAACTGGGAGCTAGGAAAACTTGAAGTTGCTGAGTGTAACGACTTCCTTTCAAAGAAATATGAAGTCTCTAGCTTAAGGCTGCATAATTTCAGGATTTAGTGCATGGGGAAAAATGTAGTGATTGCTTTTGTAATGAACAATTTTTTAATTGGATACTTGAATACTGAGCATTTTTATTTCATAGTAAAGATGTGTATTTGTAGTTATTACATCTCTAAGCGCTTCAGATACTGTGAATTACTTTGAATACAAAGCCTGTGTTAGAGACAAATGTGCAAACATTTTGCATATGCTAAGATCCAAACAATATAGAAAGATGGGCATTTTGATACTGCTTTTTGTATGACCTTGGAGCACCCCAAATTTCATAAGTCAATGAACTACTTTGCAAGTGTAGTCTTTGTTATAATGAAGGAAAGGAAGGGCAGCACAGTGGCGCAGTGGTTAGCACTGCTGCCTCACAGCGCCGAGGTCCCAGGTTCGGTCCCGGCTCTGGATCACTGTCCGTGTGGAATTTGCACATTCTCCCCATTTTTGCGTGGGTTTTGCCACCACAACCCAAAGATATGTAGGGTAGATGGATTGGCCATGCTACATTGCCCCTTAATTAGAAAAAATGAATTGAGTACTCGAAATTTATTTTTGAAAAAATAATGAAGGAAAGGTAATGATCAATTATTTTAGGGGATTCAAGGACTTGGAATCTTACTCTAAAAGTTAGATCCAGATTTTTTTCAGGCGTGAAATTAGGAAGCACAACACAAAATGGGTGGCAAAAGTTTGGAAATCTCACAGCGTTGGTGCTAGATCAGTTGTTACATTTATATCAGAGATTGAGATCAGAGATGCAGTGCAACTACCCAGTTAAAATCTTCCAACTTTGTGCAAATGCAATGGAAACTAATTTGGTGCGCCCTCACCAATTCACGGAAGGAGTGTTTAAGGTAAAACGTTTTTGGAACTGACTGTGTGTGTCTCGTCTGTCTATCTGTCTCCTGTCTGTGTGGGGCAGCACGGTAGCACAAGTGGCTAGCACTGTGGCTTCACAGGGTCCCAGGTTCGATTCCCCGCTGGGGCACTGTCTGTGCGGAGTCTGCACGTTCTCCCCGTGTCTGCGTGGATTTCCTCCGTGTGCTCCGGTTTCCTCCCACAGTCCAAAGACGTGCAGGGTAGGTGGATTGGCCATGCTAAATTGCCCTTCGTGTCCAAAAAGGTTAGGAGGAGTTATTGGGTTACGTGGATAGGGTGGAAGTGAGGGCTTAAGTGGGTCGGTGCAGACTCAATGGGCCGAATGGCCTCCTTCTGCACTGTATGTTCTGTGTCTCTCTCTCTGTCACTCTCTCTTGCTGTCTCTTAGTGGTATTAATGCAATTTTAACCATAGCAGTCTGAATTCTGTCATTCTAACTTAAGTTTGGCTTTTGTTTGACTTCAGAAATTTTCAAATGCTTGATCATATGAAGTAAATTTTTGACAATTGTTACAATTAATGTACATGTGGCATTGGCTATTATCATTGAGATGTAACAGTTTGTAGTTTACCTTAATGGATGCAAATGTCTGCCCACGCTCTTCAACTTCACTTCTACAAATACGCAGGTCTAATGTACTGGCCAAGTATTAATTTTATTTGTTCAAATAATTCTGAAGAAGTGCTCAGTCATTCAGACTTACTTGATTTGCACATAACATCAAAATACCCAGAAGTTACTGGCAGAGATGAATGGGTGAAGGAAGCAGGAGTGACCTTGTAGCTCGTAGAGAGAACTCTCTCGGCAAACACAGTAGCGTGGGTGTAGCATTAAATCTGTATTTTCTAGACACTTAGGTGAAGAAAGAAAGGCATGGTGGGGAGTGATGAACCATCAATCGAACGTGAGACATGTTGCTGTACAAAAGTTCGGCTTTAATAAGCTAGAAGTTAGCCCTGCGGTCGACTACAGTAAATGGACGACCGCCGGGCATTCTGGGTATTTATACCTCGCTCTGGAGGCGGGGTTAACTCAGCCTCTCGACCAATCGGAGAGCTGTCACATGACTCGTCTCAACCAATCGGTCGAGAGGCACATGACCGACCAGGGCCAATGGTAAGCCAGTGTTCTGCACCAATGGCAGACAGCTATGCAAATCATACCACCACAGGGAGGGGTCAATTTTAAAATTAAAATCTCATGAGCTGACCCCAAACTATCCACTTCTGCTTTTAACAGGGGCAGACTAGGGTGGAGGAATGGCAAATATTGTCCCAGGAGGTAGGTCCGTCTTTGTGATCTTTTTGAGGTCGCAATGGATATTCATTTTAGCTGCAATTTAATTCTTGTTGATTAAAGGAGGTGAGAAGGGCAGAATCTTTGTGGTAAATATCTTTAATACACTGCCTGTCGGACAGGAGCAGTGTTTCCCATAGGCATAACATGATAATCTTCTCACAGTTGGGCTACCATGATCACACGATCCTTGTGTGTGTATGTGTCTCTCTCTCTCTCTCTTTGTGTATGTGTGTGTGTCTCCCTCTTTCTCTCTCTGTCTCTCTGTGTGTCTCTCTCTCTGTCTGACACCCTCGGTCTGTCTCTCTCTCTTTGTCTGGTTCTCTCTCTCTCTCTGTCTGGTTCTCTCTCTGTCTGGCCCTCTCTCTGTCTGGCCTCTGTCTTTCTCTCTCTCTCTCTCTCTGTCTGTCTGGCTCCTTCGGTCTCGCTCTCTCTGTCTGGTGTTCTCTCTCTCTCTGGTGTTCTCTCTCTCTCTCTCTTTGTCTGGCACTCGCTTACTGTCTCGCGCTCTCTCTGTGTCTGGCGCTCTCCCTCTGTCTAGTGCTCTCTCTCCATCTGGCGCTCTCCCTCTGTCTAGCGCTCTCTCTCTCTCTCTGGCTCTCTCTCTGGCTCTCTCTCTCTCTGTTTGGCTGTCTGTCTCTCCCTCTGTCTGGCTGTCTGCCGCTCTCTCTCTCTCTCTCTCTGTCTGACTCTCTGTCTCTGTCTGTCTATCTCTCTTTCTCTTTCTCTGTCTGTGTGACTGGCTCTCTCTCCCTGCCTGGCTCTCCCTCTCTCTCTCTCTCCCTGACTGGATCTCTCTCTTCCCTCTCTCTCTCTTTCTGCCTGGCTCGCTCGCTTGCTCGCTCCTTTCGCTCGCTCTCTCCCTCGCTCGCTCTCTCCCTCTCTTTCCCTTGTGTCTCTCTCTGTCTCTCGCTGTCTGTGTGTGTGTGTGTCTCTCTCTCTCTCTCTCCCTCTGTCTGTCTGTCTCTCTCTCTCTCTCTGTCTAGCTCCCTCGGTCGGTCTCTCTCTCTCTCGCTCTTTGTCTGGCACTCGCTCACTGTCTCGCTCGCTCGCTCTCTCCCTCTCTTGCTCGCTCTTTCTCTCTGTCTGTCTCTCTCTCTCTGGCTCTCTCTCCCTCTGTCTGGCTGTCTGCCGCTCTCTCCCTCAGCCTCCCTCCCCCCCCCCCCCCCCCCCTCTCTCTCTCTCTCTTTGTTTCTCTCTCTCTGGCTCTCTCTCTCTTCCCCCTCTGTCTGGCTGTCTTTCCCTCCCTCTGTCTGGCTGTCTGCCGCTCTCTCTCTCTGTCTGTGTCTGGCGCTCTATCTGTCTCTGTCTGTCTCGCTCACTCTCTCTCTTTCTCTCTCTCTCTCTGTGTGACTGGCTCTCTCTCTCCCTGCCTGGCTCTCCATCTCTCGCTCCCTGTCTGGATCTCTCTCTTTCCCTCCCTCTCTCACTTTGTCTGGCTCTCTCTCCCCCTCTCTCTGCCTGGCGCGCTCGCTCTGTCTCTCGCGCGCTCGCTCTGTCTCCTGCGCGCTTGCTCTGTCTCCTGCGCGCTCGCTCTATCAATCGCGCGCTTGCTCTGTCTCTCGCGCGCTTGCTCTGTCTCTCGCGCGCTTGCTCTGTCTCTCGCGCGCTCGTTCTGTCTCTCGCGCGCTCGCTCTGTCTCTCGCGCGCTCGCTCTGTCTCTCGCGCGCTCGCTCTGTCTCTCGCGCGTTCGCTCTGTCTCTCGCGCGTTCGCTCTGTCTCTCGCGCGTTCGCTCTGTCTCTCGCGCGTTCGCTCTGTCTCTCGCGCGTTCGCTCTGTCTCTCGCGCGTTCGCTCTGTCTCTCGCGCGTTCGCTCTGTCTCTCGCGCGTTCGCTCTGTCTCTCGCGCGCTCGCTCTGTCTCTCGCGCGCTCGCTCTGTCTCGCGCGCTCGCTCTGTCTCTCGCGCGCTCGCTCTGTCTCTCGCGCGCTCGCTCTGTCTCTCGCGCGCTCGCTCTGTCTCTCGCGCGCTCGCTCTGTCTCTCGCGCGCTCGCTCTGTCTCTCGCGCGCTCGCTCTGTCTCTCGCGCGCTCGCTCTGTCTCTCGCGCGCTCGCTCTGTCTCTCGCGCGCTCGCTCTGTCTCTCGCGCGCTCGCTCTGTCTCTCGCGCGCTCTGTCTCTCGCGCGCTCTGTCTCTCGCGCGCTCTGTCTCTCGCGCGCTCTGTCTCTCGCGCGCTCTGTCTCTCGCGCGCTCTGTCTCTCGCGCGCTCTGTCTCTCGCGCGCTCTGCCTCTCGCGCGCTCTGCCTCTCGCGCGCTCTGCCTCTCGCGCGCTCTGTCTCTCGCGCGCTCTGTCTCTCGCGCGCTCTGCCTCTCGCGCGCTCTGCCTCTCGCGCGCTCTGCCTCTCGCGCGCTCTGTCTCTCGCGCGCTCTGTCTCTCGCGCGCTCTGTCTCTCGCGCGCTCTGTCTCTCGCGCGCTCTGTCTCTCGCGCGCTCTGTCTCTCGCGCGCTCTGTCTCTCGCGCGCTCTGTCTCTCGCGCGCTCTGTCTCTCGCGCGCTCTCTCTCTCGCGCGCTCTGTCTCTCGCGCGCTCTGTCTCTCGCGCGCTCTGTCTCTCGCGCGCTCTGTCTCTCGCGCGCTCTGTCTCTCGCGCGCTCTGTCTCTCGCGCGCTCTGTCTCTCGCGCGCTCTGTCTCTCGCGCGCTCTGTCTCTCGCGCGCTCTGTCTCTCGCGCGCTCTGTCTCTCGCGCGCTCTGTCTCGCGCTCGCTCTCTCTCGCGCGCTCGCTCTCTCTCGCGCGCGCGCTCTGTCTCGCGCGCGCGCTCTGTCTCGCGCGCGCGCTCTGTCTCGCTCGCGCGCTCTGTCTCTCGCGCGCTCTGCCTCGCGCGCTCTGCCTCGCGCGCTCTGCCTCTCGCGCGCTCTGCCTCTCGCGCGCTCTGCCTCTCGCGCGCTCTGCCTCTCGCGCGCTCTGCCTCTCGCGCGCTCTGCCTCTCGCGCGCTCTGCCTCTCGCGCGCTCTGCCTCTCGCGCGCTCTGCCTCTCGCGCGCTCTGCCTCTCGCGCGCTCTGCCTCTCGCGCGCTCTGCCTCTCGCGCGCTCTGCCTCTCGCGCGCTCTGTCTCTCGCGCGCTCTGTCTCTCGCGCGCTCTGTCTCTCGCGCGCTCTGTCTCTCGCGCGCTCTGTCTCTCGCGCGCTCCGTCTCTCGCGCGCTCTGTCTCGCGCGCTCTGTCTCTCGCGCGCTCTGTCTCTCGCGCGCTCTGTCTCTCGCGCGCTCTGTCTCTCGCGCGCTCTGTCTCTCGCTCGCTCTGTCTCTCGCTCGCTCTGTCTCTCGTCGCTCGCTCTGTCTCTCGTCGCTCGCTCTGTCTCTGTCGCTCGCTCTGTCTCTGTCGCTCGCTCTGTCTCTGTCGCTCGCTCGCTCTGTCTCTGTCGCTCGCTCGCTCTGTCTCTGTCGCTCGCTCGCTCTGTCTCTGTCGCTCGCTCGCTCTGTCTCTGTCGCTCGCTCGCTCTGTCTCTCGCTCGCTCGCTCGCTCTGTCTCTCCTCGCTCGCTCGCTCTGTCTCTCCTCGCTCGCTCTGTCTCTCCCGCTCGCTCGCTCTGTCTCTCCTCGCTCGCTCGCTCTGTCTCTCCTCGCTCGCTCGCTCTGTCTCTCCTCGCTCGCTCGCTCTGTCTCTCCTCGCTCGCTCGCTCTGTCTCTCCTCGGCTCGCTCGCTCTGTCTCTCCTCGCTCGCTCGCTCTGTCTCTCCTCGCTCGCTCGCTCTGTCTCTCCTCGCTCGCTCGCTCTGTCTCTCCTCGCTCGCTCGCTCTGTCTCTCCTCGCTCGCTCGCTCTGTCTCTCCTCGCTCGCTCGCTCTGTCTCTCCTCGCTCGCTCGCTCTGTCTCTCCTCGCTCGCTCGCTCTGTCTCTCCTCGCTCGCTCGCTCTGTCTCTCCTCGCTCGCTCGCTCTGTCTCTCCTCGCTCGCTCGCTCTGTCTCTCCTCGCTCGCTCGCTCTGTCTCTGCTCGCTCGCTCTGTCTCTCCTCGCTCGCTCGCTCTGTCTCTCCTCGCTCGCTCGCTCTGTCTCTCCTCGCTCGCTCGCTCTGTCTCTCCTCGCTCGCTCGCTCTGTCTCTCCTCGCTCGCTCGCTCTGTCTCTCCTCGCTCGCTCGCTCTGTCTCTCCTCGCTCGCTCGCTCTGTCTCTCCTCGCTCGCTGCTCTCGCGCCCTCTCTCTCTGTTTGAGTTTCTGGCACTTGGTTGTCTTCTTTTGCAAATTATTTTTTTCGGTTCTTTGGACTTTAACTTTCTTCACCCTCCATCTTCTCTGCTCTGAGACCGCCGGCTTGTCCCATTTTTTTCTGGAGTGTTCACTACATTCATTTGTGGTATGATCTCATTTTTTCATTTCCCCTGTATTCCACCTTAATTTTTGTGGGAGTTGAAAGTGTCTCTCCCTCTCATCTGGATGTTCCTCATCAGTGGGCTCTCCTTGCAATGTGGCTTTTATCGTGACACTGCATTCTTCCACAAGTCCCCATGCCATACTAAGGTGTGCTCTGGCGAGTTAATGGTCGCTACTTTTTGCTGCTGCAGCTTTGTGTTCTCTGGAGGTTGCAGCATCTGAACCCTGGATTTACAGGTGGTGTAACAGCTGGCTTTGGAGCCTGCGGTTGGAACCCGTTCTGCTGCTGCTGCTCATTTTCCTGCGTGACTTCCACTTGAGGTACAGTAGTAATTATCTGAAGGTTTTGTTGGCCTGATCAAAGAGGAGCATCTGCCACCTGCAAAGATATTGAACACACCAGCTCTGTGAAGAGTGAAGGCAATTCCGACCTCTGGTCCCAGTCAAGAATCTCTTTACAAGTGGGACTCTCTGGAACTTCATGTAGTTGACAACAGAAGTTGTGTTGATGTTGTCTGCCATTTTAAGAAGCTTAAGACCCACATAGGCATCTTTGTTCGAGGGTAGGATTGGTTCCGGACGACAGGCATAACTTCAGATATCTGTTTGTTGCCATACCTTAGTGGTTCTGGATCGTGCCTATGACCGGAAATGGATTCTCGAAGCCAATAGTGGTGTGCCTGTCATCCGTAGCCATGTGTGTCTTAGCCACCAATCCTTACCCGAGAGGACCATAGCACTGGCTCTCGTGTTCAATTTGAAGTTAGTGGGGTAATCATTTATTGTGATCTCTATTATACAAAGACAATCCAGGATCCTTGACCACACCCAAATGCACAGTTGGGTGATGTCTTGGTGTGATAGCTCAATCTCATGTATTGTCTTTGGATTCTCCAATCATTTGGGTGTCTTGGCTTTGCATAGATTTCCAAACTATCCCAGGCAGTTGCAGTTTAAACACTGTCTTAGATTGCTAGACATTGCTCTTGATTGTGAGGTCATTTTGCTCCACAGTGCTAACGTGGTTTCCCACCCTCTTGTGGCCTGTTCAGGTATTGCCTTCCTTGGTCTAGAGAGTCTCCGCCCCTTTGTTGCTTTACTAGCTGGACAGTTGAGGTTGCCCTGTACCATGGCTTGCTTTTGCACATAATGTGGATTGGTGCTGTTGGCAGATCTCAGACTGAATGTTTGGATGACCTTTTCTAGAGTCAGATCTTCATTGGCCTATAGTATATCTGAAAGGGCATTGCCAGCTACTCCGACAGCAATTCAGCCCTTTGTGAGTTCTGACTTCAAGCCACCTTAGTCACAGCCTTCAGTTAATAATAAGAGTTAACTGGTTCTCCAAGCTGTTGGATGCATTTGCTGAATTTCATTCTCTATAAAATGTTATTATTTCTGAGATTGAAATATGTATCGAGTAAATTTAGAACTTCACATTTAACTGAGGATGTTTATTCCTCGCCAACACCAGTTGGACCTACCAAATAGTTTCTGTTTTTTATCTAATCTTGAAGCTATTATCTAAGTAATCTTTTTTGCCACATCCCCTCTATTGTGTTTGGTCTGGCTCTTTGATCAGCCCAAATTAGTCTGGTAATGTTTATTTGTTGTCCATGGTTGCTTTAAAGCTCAGGTGATGAGTACAGCTGTAAATGTGGTGCGGGTTTTACGGGTGGTGCTGCTCAGACAGGGTTTTGTAAGCACACTTTCAGAATTATTAACTGAAGGCTGTGACTAAGGTGGCTTGAAGTCAGAACTCACAAGGGGCTGAATTGCTGTTGGAGTAGCTGGCAATGCCCTTTCAGATATACTATAGGCCAATGAAGATCTGACTCTAGAAAAGATCATCCAAAAAATTAAGTCTGAAATCTGCCAACAACACCGATCCGCATTATGTGCAAAAGCAAGTGATGGCACAGGGAAATCTCAACTGTGTTTCTGCCCAAAGCATGCAGAGTGCTGATGATGAACCACCTACCTGATTTTCAATTTCTAGTTAGTGCTAGCTCCGGTAACCAGGTTTGCAGCCAATAACAAATCCAAATGGTCTACTGTTGTGACACCCTGGGCTAGTCCGCGGTCAATTACAGCCCACATGCCCCGGAGTCACAACAAATAATTCTTTGAAAAATACCGTGAGTCTTTGGTCCTTGGCTGCCCAATAATTATAATCACCACAGTACATTGTAGTAATGTTCCCAATGTAACACACAGTGAAACAAGCATGCTTTGCACAAATGTTTTTCACGTGTCTGTAAGCGCAGTTGTGCAGTAATCCAGTGCTGAAGTACAACCAACAGCTGCACGCAACAAAATATTAGAGGGAATGTTACTTAGATATGGAAATGATTGCTAAATTGAATTTATTTGCTGTTGGTCCTTTCATACACCAGCTGGGGAAATCATGTACCATCTGGGGACATCTGCCAAACCCGAAGTATCAGATACACTTTATTTCCATGCACCTGCATGTGAAGTTCAACATTGGTATGTTGAGAAATGGACCTAATTTTCTGTTCTGTGTTCAGCACCTGAGTTATTCCACTTTTAAAATGCAGTGAAGGTGGCGGCAATCCTTGTTTTCTCCTTAGCTACCTAAAAACAAATTGGATAGCAGTGAAGTGATTATAGTGGCTTAGATAATTGAATTGGATATCCTGTTTGATGTCCATGCTTGGTTATTTAGAATGTTTTCTGGGAGAGATGGTAGGTCTCTTGTAACAAAATTAGAACTCTGGGTTATTATAGTTGAGCATCTTCCTTTTCATTTGGATAATTAAGCTGAAATAAATAGTTTGCAATATTTGGTGAGGCCAATTTGTGGTATTCGGCTTGAGCTTGCTGCCTGATACTTTGGATGATGCTGTCTGTACACTTGAAGTTGAAATGTAGGAATACTGTTTATAACTCCTTTCCAATGTAAGTTTAATTTGTAATGTTCAGGATTTATCTCTGTGGTACATTTCTGGTATCTGTGTAATTACAAAATTGGCTAAAATGCAATTTGGATTCATTGCTCCTTAGAACCCTTCCTGGTGGCAACAAGTCATAGTTCCTGCTTGAACATAAAGACAGCAATACCTGCACATCAGTGCAATTGGTGCTTTTAATTGCTACAAGTGGTAAGTAAAAATATTAAATTAGAAGCTAAGTTTTACTTCATTCAAATCTATCACTCCAGTGAAACCTTTTATATTTTACTTAGATTTTAGGATCTACACCAACAAATGTGATGCACATAGCTGACGATCATTCCACAGTAGGAGTCCAGAACAAGATGATGATGGTGATGTTGCTCACAGGATGAGTCATAGGTCAACATTTTGCAAGGCAGTTTTTATCTCTCTAGGAATAGTCACATTGCCACCGATGGCATGTGATTTTTAAAAAAATTCTCTGTGTTATAGAAATCGTCAGCAGGGCTGACGTGTATTGCATATATGTATTGCATGTATTCCCGTAACAGCCTCCCCGAACAGGCGCCGGAATGTGGCGACTAGGGGCTTTTCACAGTAACTTAATTTGAAGCCTACTTGTGACAATAAGCAATATTCATTCATTCATTCATTCATTCATTCATTCATATCACTAGTTATGCTGCATGAATATAGTAGGCTTGCTAAGCCACTTCAGGGAACAATTAAGATTCAGCCATATTGGTGTGGAGCAAGCGCTCCATATAAGACAAACCAGGTAAAGATGGTTGCTTAATTACCACGAGTCCCATTAGTTATTGCCATTATGACAATTTGATCATTTCATGATCACTTTTACTGATCCTGTCTTTTTATTTCCATTTTAAAATTGAATTCAATTTCTCAATCCCCTGTTTGTACTCCGGATCACCAGATAATTTATTGAGGCCACTAGATTACTATTCCAGTGACATTCAGTGACACTTCTGTACATATTGACATGTTAAAATATATTTAACTTGATCATATGTAAAAGTTGGAGGGGTATGTCCACCCGTAGCTATAATTACATCCTTCATGACCAAAGTATTTACGTTCATTGAAAATCCTAACCCCAAATTTTAGTTTACAAATTAACATTTGACTGTACCTGTGCAGTACATTTAAGAGACCATAGAATGGAAGCATATGTTTCCTAAAAGGTTTTGCTGGAGAAATAGTGAAAACTTAATTTGCAGTATTTTGTTCAGAAACTGTGTAAAGCAATGACACTTTTTTTTATTTAAAAAAAACGTTGTAAATAGTGCAAGAAATTAACTTCTTCTGGGAACTTATTGTTCTTCAGACTGGAGGATTGTAGACAGTTGTGTTCCCCAAGATTCAGTGCCAGTGCTACTAATTTTTACATATACAAAATAGCTTGAATATTGGAACACAGGATAAAATTTCAAAATTTCCGATGATACTAAACTCGAAGGTGTGACAGACAATGATGTTGATGCACACCAACTGCAAAAGGACATAGAATATAGCAGAGTGGACCCAAGGCATTGAATAGGAAGTCTGAGGTATGCATTTTGACAGCAGGGGTAGGGAGAGGCAATATAAACCAAATGGCACAGTTGTAACAAGTGTACAGGGAAGGGGAGACCTTGGGTTTTCTTGTGCATAGGTCTTTGAAGATGGCAGGGCACACTGAAAGAGAAGTTTCCAAGTGTATGGAATGTAGGACTTCTTAAATATAGGGCTGGATTCTCAGTTTGTTCATTGAATTCAGTTGGATTCTCAGTTTGTTCTCCCAGCAGAAATGAATCACCTGATTCGCTTGCGCACTAGGAGTGGGAATCCAGAGGTGATTCACTGTTGCATGTCATGCAAATTTATGCATGGCAGGGATTCCCCCCCCCCCCCCCCCCCCCCCGGGCAACAGAATTCCATTTCCACCACCACAGGATTTGTTGGGGCCCCTCCCCACGGTACAAGGGTAACCTGACCCTTCACCAGAAACCCCCCACATTACAGACACCCGGCCTGGAAGCTAGAGAGACGTCCAGATAGGAACAGTGGGGGGGGGGGGGGGGGATAACTTTTAAAACTCACTTGTGCCCACACCTGCAGGCTGAGTCAGAGAAAGCAACCTTCTGTAAATTCCAAGAAAGCAAAAAATCACATCCGCTGGGTTTAAACCCCTTCAAATCTTTGATCTGCAAGGCTTTCATTCACATCAATGGGAAATTTAATTTCCCTTCATGCTGAATGGATCTAGTGCCCAGCTGTTAAACTAACCACAATGTATATAAACATCTATCTATGATTGACAGCTCTTGGACCAAACAAAAGCAGTTAAGTGCTTTCTGCAGAGAAAGAGGAAGTGCACTTAAAAGCTTCTCTATCTTACAAGGCCACAATTGCTAAGCAACCACTCTTCATGCTGTAGCCCTCTCTAAGGACAATAGAATCACAGTTGGAATTGAAACTAACCTCCATATATGTACGCAAACATCTTTGTACAGCATGAATCTAACTATAGGTTACCCTTCCAGGCACAGAAACATTAAACTTAACCCCCTAAAACTATACCTTATTTCTAATGTTTACTAATATAAATATAAATCCCTTAAAACTACCTTTGTTTTCAAGACACACTGCCTCCAGTTCCCCCTTCTCCTTCACTGCCTGCTCCTCCACTTAGCTGTCTCCTTCCAAGGACTGATTCTCTAGCGAGCCATGTAATGGAGACCGTAACAGCCCACTGCAATGATTAAAACCCGTGCAGGAGTGTATTGGAGGACACCACACAACTTTGAGGGAGTTGGAAGCCCTTCCTGTTGAATGTCTCACTGGCCGGCCCCTGAATTCATTGATAGCTAAATGATATGCTGCATCTGGGGGAATTCAGCACTAGAGGCTAAACCCACTGCCTACTATCCCTTTAAGGTCATGCCTGTCTTTAAATATATATATTGCTCACCTTTAGCTAAGAGGGCATCAATGACCATTGAGATGCAGTGGTATGCAGCAGTTTTTGGGATGACATTAAGGTTCACATCAGACCCTTCGACGGAGCCAGAAGCAAAGCGGTTTAAGGCCTTTGCCACTGTCAGCGAATGGTGACCCTTTCTGACTGGTGTAAGGTCTTCTGCTGGATAGTCACAGTCTTCTGTAGCACTTGATCTTTGGGTATTTCAATCTTTGGGGTCAGTCTTGTGGTGAGAGTTTGACCTCTGTTGCCTTCCTGCCCAGCTTTCTTCTTCCATACCCTCTTGATCGGTATGTTGACCATATCGCCACAGGGTGCAAAATCATGCCCCGGTTCCCCAAATATGAACTGGAGCGTTCCTTCTGAGCTGATGGTACGTAGATCCTGCTAGTTTTGCCCCCTGCTCTTCTACCCCTGAAATGTGGGCGGCGCTGTGGAGTGTTGGGGGGGTGATATTCCTGACCTTGCTCAAAGTTGAGTGCCACATTCACAGTATCAAGGGCACCCCCTTATCACTCACTATTTACCTCGCTGACCCTCTTATGGGACCAGGAATAATGCTTTCGGGCAGCCATGCCTGGCTCCTTATTGTATACCAATCTTTTTTTAAAAATAAATTTAGAGTACCCAATTCTTTTTTTCCAATTAAGATGCAATTTAGCCTTGCCAATCCACCAACCCTGCACATCTTTGGGTTGAGGGGGTGAGACCCACGCAGATACGAGGAGGATGTGCAAACTCCACATAGATAGTGACCCGGAGCTGGGATCAAACCTGCGTCCTTGGTGTCATGAGGCAGCAGTGCTAACCACTGCGCCACCATGCCACCTCATTATGTACCAATCTGCCTGCAGCTTTAAATATTCCATCCTCCTCCCGTCAACATGCTCCAAATGGAGTTTTGGATTTTATTTACTGTCACGTGTACAGAGGTACAATGAAAAGTATTTTTCTGTGAGCAGATCATTAAGTACATGAAAAGAAAATACATAATAGGGCAACACAAGGTACACAATGTAACTACATAACACCGGAATCGGGTGAAGCATACAGGGGTGTAGTATTAATCGGGTCAATCCATAAGAGGGTCGTTTAGGAGTCTGGTAATAGCGGGAAAGAAACTGTTTTTGAGTCTGTTCGTGCGTGCTCTCAGACTTTTGTATCTCCTGCCCGATGGAAGAAATGAGCTTTTTAATTAGTTCAATTAGCCTCAACTGGGGGGTCCCACCCTCCCCAACCTGTACTATTCATTATTGTGTTTTGAAATCTACATGCTGCCTGATGATATTCTCTCTCTCTCTCTCTCTCTCTCCTCCCGCCCCCTCCCCCAAAATACCTCTATCTTCACTGGGGCCCCAGAAATTAATCACAATGAGATTCAACTTCTGTGTTCCATCATTGTGTAGTTTCAATATTGATGGTTTGTAAGGTTTTAAGTATTTCAATATAAATTCATACTTTAAATAATGTATTCTTGGAATGTGGAATGCCTTTGGTGCTCCTCCAGTAGGAGGTAATGGGCTGCCTTTTTGAACTACTGTAGTCTGTCTGATGAAGTTGCACCAAAATAAATCCTATTGCCCAGCAGAAATGATGGCATATGAGCAATTCAGGTTGATGTTTGGTTTGGAGGGGAACTTGGCCATGATTGGTAATCTGATTCTTTTGGTGGTGGTCAGAAACAGACGAAATGTCATTGAAGTAACCAAGGTGAGTTGCTGCAGTGCACGAGTAATGAGGCATATATCGAAACAAAGAACTGGAGATTGATCAAGCAACTTCCTCTCTCCTGGATGGTATGGAGCTTCAGGAGTATTGTGGCTCAAACCACCCAGGGAATTCGCAAGTACCTGACCTCATACCTGGCTTAATTCTGGCTTTAAGGCTCAAGAGGTGCGCCCTATGTCAGTACACAGGATTTGCCATGTTCTTGTAACAATGATGTGCTGATCCAGTTAAGTTCCTGATTAATGTGATACTGAAGATGATCATGGGGCACTTGAGGAAGATGGGGCTTTTGAAAGCCAAGGAGATAGATGGGTCCTGTTGAAGACCTGTCATTTAACTGGTCCTTGAAATTCATGCATGCCACTTATTAGTCCAAATTGTGAATCCTAGCAAAACTGGAGTCAATGAGAATTGCGGGGGGAGGGGGGGGGGGGGGGGGGGTGGTAGGTGGAAACTCTGCTGGTTGGAGTCATACCTGGCACAAAGGAAAGTGGTTGTGGTGGTTGGAGGCCAATCATCTCAGCTCCAGGATATCACTGTAGGAGTTCCTCTGGGTAGTGTCCTCAGCCCAACCATCTTCAGCTGCTTCATCAATTACCTTCCTTCCATCATAAGGCCAGAAGTGGGGATGTTTGCGAATAACTGCACAATGCTCAGCACCATTCGCAACATCTCAGATAATGAAGTAGTCCATGTCCAAATACAGCAAGACCTGGACAATATCCAGGCTTGGGCTGACAAGTGGCAAGTTACATTAGCGCCACACAAGTGCCAGGCAATGGCCATCTCCTACAAGAGAGGATCTAACCATCGGCCTTTGATATTCAATGGCATTACCATCGCTGAATCCCCCACAATCAACATCCTGGGGGGTTACCATTGATCAGAAACTGAACTGGACTAGCCATATTAATACTGTGGCTACCAGGGCAGGTCAAAGGCTAGGAATCCTATGGCAAGTAACTCATCTCTCCTGACCACCCCCCGCCTCTCAAAGCCTGTCCACCATCTACAAGGCACAAGTCAGGAGTGTAATGGAATACTCTCCACTTGCCTGAATGAGTGAAGATCCAACAACACTCAAGAAGCTCGACACCATCGAGGACAAAGCAGCCCGCTTAATTGCTTCCCCTCCCACAAACATTCAAATTCTCCACCACCGACGAGCAGTTGGAATTGTATACCAGCTACAAGATGCACTGCAGTATCTCACCAAGGTTCCTGAGAAAGCACCTGCCAAACCAACGACCACTACCATTTAGAAGGACAAGAGCTGCAGATACCTGGGAATCCCACCACCTGGAGGTTCCCCTCCAAGTCACTCAACACCCTGACTTGGAAATGTACTGCCGTTCCTTCACTGTCGCTGGAGAAAAATCCTGGATCTCCCTCCCTAACAGCACAGTGGGTGTACCTACACCTCAAGGACTGCAGCGGTTCAAGCAGGCAACTCACTACCACCTTCTGAAGGGCAACTAGGGATGGCAATAAATGCTGGCCTAGCCAGCGATGCTCACATCCCAAAATGAATTTTTTAAAAACCTGATGTTATCCACATTATACTTTAAGACAGTGTGGAATTTGTTATCAGAGGAGTTGTGAAAGGAACCGGACATTGTAGAATCAACAGTAAATAGTTTTCCTCCTGTCCTGATAACAGAGGATGCAGTTGGCCGAGGATATGCCCTGTTATGTGCTTAATTAACATCACAACGATATGATTGGAAATGAAGTACTTGTCTGCAGAAATCCTAGTATGTCAATTTCGTGCAATTCCGGCAATTGTTAGACCTGGATCTCTCAACCTCTGCAAAAACAGTACTTAGAATTTTACTCCATATAGCATCGGGATTATAAGCGGAGGAGAAGGTTTGCTTTCAGAAACATGTCCTGAGCTTTAGAAAAGTAAAACCCCAAAGCAAAAATATAGATGTCACTCCTTTATTTGCTTGTCACGTATTTGACAGTTATCCTGCCCCCCCCCCCCCCCCCCCCCCCCCCGGACGACTTGGCCTAACATGGTGATTGCTTTGTTCTGCCAAAAGAAATATGCTGATCATCTTTTTATAAGATTCAGTGAAATGATAAAGGGCTTTTGTACAGTTTAATTCAAAAAAACTCTTTCTAATACATTTAAACTAAAGCAAATTGTGGTGTATTTGTATGGTTTTTGCTTTGGTTGGTTTGTGAGATAATGAGAATGTTAGAAAAGTAAGCATCTCTGTAATGAAAAAATTATTAATTTCAGCTTCGAATTGAATGACAATTTTGAATAATTCAGTTATCAGTGTTGCTTAAGTTTGGAACTATCCATTATGATAGCTAAAGTTGCAATTTTAATAAAAAATAAACTAAGAGAATGCATTATTTTGGCTCATAGAATGTTTGGAACATAGGAGCAGGAGTTAGGCCATTCAGCCTATAAAGCTTTCTGTCATTCAGTACCATCATGGCGGGTCATCCACTTCAATGCCTTTCCCCCACATTATCTCCATAACCCTTTCTGTCAATCTCTGCTTTAAGTATACTCGATGACTGAGCTTCTATAGATCGCTGGGGTAGAGAATTCCAAAAATTCACCACCCTCTGAGCCGAACAATTTCTCCTTATCTCGGTCAAGTGGATTCCCCCTTATTTCATGTCCCCTGGGACTCTGCTCCCCAGCCAGAGTAAACATCTAACTTGCATCTACAGTGTCTATCCCTTTAAATATTTAGTAGGTTTCACTGAGACCTCTTCTCATTCTTTGAAATTTCAGAGAATACAGTGTGGGGAAAGCAGTATTTTAACAACAATAAACCAAACCATTTTGCGGTGCTTGGTGAGAAAATAACAAAATAAGCTGAAACAGATGGTCACCGTTGAGATATCAGTAGAGGAACCTGATGAAGAACTATACATCATTCGACAGATTGGTTCCATAAAGTCGCTAAGGGATAAATGTTTTGTGACTGTTGAGACTGTCAAGTACACAACTGTCAAATAGGCACTTGCCTCATGCAAACTTCAGACTTGTGCAAAGTGGCTCAACATGGCTACTCTTAAAAGAAGCCTTCAAAAATTAAGGTTGAGGCTATCTGGTGGTGTGATACTCATACCGAAGGGGCAAATTGGTATGGGAGCCCAATGCAGTGGCAAGCAGGAAGATCTAGGTTTCCAGATCAAGGATGAGATGTAACGGTCACTCACCTCAGTTGAAACAAGTCTAAAACTTGGACTTGTAACAATGAACATGCAAACAGAAGTTTACAATGTGTTGCAACAAACAAAACCATTGACTGCAGAACAGATCGTAGAGGAGTACAAAGATGTGTTTGCAGTACTGGGATGTCTCCCAGGAGAACATTATCTAGATATAGATGTGAGTGTGAGAAAGACCAATTCGGCATCTGCTACAGCTACTCTAAAATCAAGCCTAAAAGGCCAGATATAAGAGCTGGAAAAGAAAGGCATTATCAAATAGAATGACAACTTTTAAAGACTGGATTAGCAGCATGGTACCAGTGAAACAACCTGGGGAACTGTGAGATTGCTAAAGACCCAAAAGAGCTGAAGAGACCCCGCTGCCAAAATTCAAAGGAATTTTTGCTGCAAAATGACCAGAAAAGATCTTTCCTACCCTAGATGCGAAGGATGGTTACTGGCAAGTGAAGCTGATGAAAGCAGGAACTTTGTCATGACATTCTGGACACCATTCGAGAGATACAGATGGTTGTGCACATCATTTAGCATTTCCACGGCTCCAGAAGAGTATCAACGCAAGACAGCAAACTGTCCGTGATCTTCCTGGATTGGAAATCGCAGTAGATCTATTAGTTTATGGATAGAAAATAGAAGAAGCATAGCTGACCAAGATCCAAATTTAATAAATTACTGGAGAGAGCTTGCCAGATGAAGCTGAACAAGACCAACTTGCAACTGAAGGTGCCTGAAGTCTAGTCCATAGGTCAGTTACTGACAGCAAAAGATCTTTGATCCCGGCAAGATGAGAGTTATAGCAGCAATGCAGCGACCAACAGATGTGAAAGTTATGCAACGGTTTGTTGGATTCGTGAACAATTTTGCAAACTTTTTTGCCTAATGTGTCAGCAGTGTGTGAACCATTATGCCAGCACAGTGCCGAGGAGGTAAAGTGGTATTGGGGAACAGAACAAGAAGCAGCGTTGACTAAAATCAAACGCTAGTGGCAACAATGTCAGTGCTGAAGCACTATAGTGTCAATGATGAAGTCACCTTGCAGTGTGACAGGACTTGGAGCAACCCTAATGCAGCAAGGCACTAATGCAAATGGAACAACACTCCGTACAGATTGAGAAAGAGTGCCTAGCTACTGTGTTTGCTTTTGAACATTTCCATCAGTATCTGCTTGGGGGAAACAAAGTAACAGTAGAGTCTGACCACAAACCACTTTAAAGCATCTTTCTCAAACCAATACTATCTGCTCCAAAGCATCAGCAAAGAATGTTACTGAGTTTACAAAGACATCTTCTGGATGTGACATACAAGCAAGGAAGAGAGCAGCGTTCCCCATGAAAAAAGTTGAGAATGCACAATCTTCCGGATTCAACTTGAAACAACATCTCTGCGTGATCTGGTAGTCATCAGCCCAGCAGAGACCATGAGTCTGACAAACCAGCTCAAACCACGCAAACTACCCAACGCATTGCAACTCTCAAGTGCCACAAGAAATAATGATTAAAGGATGGCGTGAGAGCATCAAGAACAATGCCTGTGGTCACGAGCATATTGAGCACATACCTTTCTCTCCTTCCCTACTTAAATAGTGGGGTGACATTTGCTACTTTCCAATCTGCAGGAGCTGGTCCGGAAACTATAAAATAAACTTGTCGTTCTAGTTGGTTGTGTACTTCCACTACAATCATCGTTTTCAGTCCTGTGAAATGAAACAACCTGTAACGAAGGGTTCTTGGGGAGGGAATTTTAAAAAGCACCGTGTTTAATGCATGCTGTTCTTCTATCAAAGCCGAAAGACTAAATTTAATCTTTGGATTTATGTCACTGCCAACTATTGACCTTTTGTTTATGATCATGTAATTAGATCTTTTTTTGAACAAATCATGTAGTCTATGTTCATTTTGCACCATTAAGACATTATCCATTTTAAAAGCTTTAATATCCTTCTGTAATAATTGAGCAAATTCCAATGACACATTAGAAAATTCCTTAGATTTGGAAACTGTCCCATTAGTTTGGAAGTTGGCAAGTATTGCACCAATTTTCAAGAAAGATAGAAGCGGGAAAGGGGCAGCATGGTGGCGCAGTGGTTCGTACTGCTGCCGCACAGCGCCAAGGACCCAGGTTCAGTTCCGGCCTTGGGTGACTGTGTGCAGTTTGCACGTTCTCCCCGTGACTCAGTGGATTTCCTCTGGTTGCCTGCCACAGACCAAAGGTTAGGTGGATTGAGCAAGCTAAATTGCCCCTTAGTGTACAAAAGCAGTGCAGGTTAGGTGGGTTTATGGGGATATGGCGGGAGAATCGGTAAAGTATAAGGGCGTTTGGCATTATCCAGGGTTAGTGCGTGACTGGGGAAACCGTTTTACCCACAGTATGATGTAGATTCACATGATAGTGAACAGAGTACAGTAGAATGCACGCTTGGAGATAGTACATAGTTAGTGCTATACCTTGGAGATGCATATAGGTATGAATCGTGTGGTGAATGTACTTCATGTACTTCACACTGTATAGTATTGTTTCCTTGTGGGCTCTGTCTGTGAGCCATTGCGGGGCTCTGCCCATGGAGAGATGAGGAGCTTGTACAGGGCTCCACCCATGGCCCCTCCCACTACCGGAAGTATAAAGTGCTGCAGCCTTGTGAGCCTGCCCTCCGTTCTTCTGGTCGCAGGCAGGCTCAGTTGTAAGTCTATTAAAACCACAGTTTACTTCCTATCGTGTCTCGAGTGAATTGATGGTCACATCAAATCGTTAATTTTTGTTAGGGCCACAAACAGTCCAGCACGAGTTTGTAGAGTCAAACAGACTTATTCACAAAATATTTACACAGCACCAGCAGTTCACTACTGCTTGTTTCTCTCTCTAGCCAGTACTACACTGGCCAGCTCTATTTATACAGCTTAAAGATTAATGATTGCCCCACCCCCTCTTTGGGGAACTCCTATTCCTCAAGAGTCATGGGGTAACCGGGTCCCTCTATGGAGGTGTCCTCCCCCACAATCTTGGGACCTGGGCTGGAGGGTGATACACACAGCAATCACAGTTTACACTGGTTCATGGATTTACAAGAACTCTTCCATTTTTGTGGTCATGTGGAGTCCATGAGCCATGTCTATGTTCAATGTTCTAGGCTGCACTCCATTTTTTTGTTTTTTGACAACCCTTTACTGAAGTTTTGTTTGCACTTCAGCCTCGTGCTCCTGATCTAGGGTCACCCGATGTTGAAAGGGTCAGGGAAGACCGAGGACCTCCCCGTGAACCTGCTCCTGGGCCTGGCAAAACTCTATTTTTGGGCAGCAGGGTAGCATGGTGGTTAGCATAAATGCTTCACAGCTCCAGGGTCCCAGGTTCGATTCCCGGCTGGGTCACTGTCTGTGCGGAGCCTGCACGTCCTCCCCCTGTGTGCGTGGGTTTCCTCCGGGTGCTCCGGTTTCCTCCCACAGTCCAAAGATGTGCGGGTTAGGTGGATTGGCCATGCTAAATTGCCCGTAGTGTCCTAATAAAAGTAAGGTTAAGGGGGGGTTGTTGGGTTACGGGTATGGGGTGGATACGTGGGTTTGAGTGGGGTGATCATGGCTCGGCACAACATTGAGGGCCGAAGGGCCTGTTCTGTGCTGTACTGTTCTATGTTCTATTAACAGATCCAGGAAGTGGGTATCATCTGGCCGGACTGTCTGCCCCTCTTCTGTTACTATGTTTGCGGCCGGGTGTCCCTGGAGAGGGAGCATGCGGTGTCCACGGGCACCCTTGAGGCCTTCCGTACCTGGTGGGCGCTGCAGGGGTTTGATGAATTTATTAACCCCTCTTATTACATTTTGATTCGATGTTTGGTAAGTTTCTGTTGCTCTTTATTATTTTTGGACAATGCTCCTACCAGGTGCGGCCCCTTTTAACTTGTCCCTGAGTTTATATATTTTATTCTAATGTGTTGATAACCCTAAAAGACCATCATGGGTAACCAATTGTCCTCAGTCTTGGGGGGGTAAACGTGCCCGCCAACCAGTGGCCGATATCCGATATTATCATGAGGGGTTGGAGGTGACCGAGCGGGTCGAGTCATTCCCACCAGCCAGGACCAAGACTGTGGGCTGGTAGAGTATCAGAGTGACGGCATGGAGGAAGTGAAGGCACTACGCTTGTTGGAATCCTTGAAAAATCCTGATCCTGTCTTGGCTTTGGTCTTTTCGAGCAACATAGAAATTACTCCCTTGCGATTATGTTGTTGAATTATTTGTTGTCGTCTTTTCTCCCGCAAAGGCATGCGAGGTGTAAGCATGACGGCGAGTGTTGCCAGTTATCCTGTTCTCGCAAAAATCATGAGAGTCGATTATATGAAATGTGGTCTGTGCAGAGTTTTATTCCTTTTTGTCATTGTTATAATCCTTGTGATTTGGGAGGGGAGTGTTTTTTTGACACATCTGGCCTCATTTATAATGAAGGTTAACGGAGCCAAGGCAGGATGTTGGGTGAAATTGGATGATAGGGTTAGTTAAGTCCTCACTAAGATTGAGGATAGCAGTAGAAGCTAATCGTACAGGGGTTTTATTTTTGTTTCCTTGTTTTGAATTTAAGATTTCATGCCTGTCTCTTTTAATGGCCTGGGCCGATCATGTATCTTGGGGAGGGCTGGGTTCTTTCTGAGTCCTCCTTGAAGTTGGAGTTTTCTTTTGGCTCCTTTTTTCTTTAGAGCTATTCGATTGGGAGGAACTGACTGGTGGCGCTTGATATGGTGGGTTTGGTTACTCCTTGACTGATCTGTTGAAGAGCGAGATTGTTTGCCATGATTTTGAGTTGTCAAGGGTAGGTTTGATGGAAGAGTTGGGAGCTCTCCCCCTTGTGGTGTTATATGGTGATCCCTTGAGTATCCTCCACATTGTGGTTGGGCTTTCCATGTGGAAGCGGAGCTTGTGTCTCTGTTGAGGCCCTGCTGTCATAGTTCTTATTAGTACCCCTACTGTGAGAACAGACAGTGCTGGGCGGTGGTTAATATTTTTAGGTCATCTTGGGCATTTTCCCCTGGAGCAGGGGAGTCTTCACTTCTCTTGATCTGGGTTAGCAGGGTGCTGTAACTAATCCTTGTCTGGTTCAGGGGAGGTTCCCCTCGTACCGGGGAGGAGGCAATTAGACCCTCCTCTCAGGGCTCCCAACTGTTAGGTTTTGATAATTCTTCTCTTCAGTGATGGGGTCTCCCTGGCTGGGGCTGACATAATCATTTTTTTGGTGTAAATGGGGGCAGAGCACTGCTCTGGATGTAGTTGGGAGGTGCAGTAACGGCTGGAGTGTAGTTTTGGAGTGTGCTAGAGGTCCTAGGTTATTGATTCCTGTGTATTAGGGTGCGCTGGACTAGGCCAGGCCAGGTGCTGTGGCTGATATCCTGTTGCCCCCTAAAGCTTGGGATGTCCCTTCTCAAAAGCAGTTATTAGGGACCCCTGAGAGACTGGGCTTTGCTTCTTCAGCGTGTGGTGAGCCTGGGTTGAGCCTAATCTTGCACTTTGATTGATATCCTGTTTGCTCCAATCCCCCCCAAAGGGATGGGATGCTTTCTTTTTGAATGAGCAGCATGTTCTCTTATTCTTTAATGGGTGATCAGCATGCGTCGGGGACATATGGAACCATAGTTGAGCCCTAATCCATTTTTATCCTGTGGTCTGCTTCTGGTAGTTCCAGTTCTTCTTTTCTGTTTTTCTTGGGAAGCCTTGAAGGCATTGATCATAATCCGAACATGTTGCCGGTCCTCTCTATATAAATGTATGGGATGATGATGGTTTTGTACTGGACCCGACACTGGGGTTCAATTGCATGTGTGGTATATATGTAACTCCCCTTTTAGAACTGGTGTTTAGGTATTTTATTGTTTTTTTTGTAAGTATGGGGATAAAGAATCCATGATTGGTTTCTGCATGGGTGCCAGCGGGTCTGGTTTCTGAGGGGAGGATGCTGTGGTGAGTCATTGGTGCCTTTGGTGCTGCTAGAGCTGAGGGAGATAAATATTGGTGCATGCCGAACATGGCGCAGAACATTTATCCAGAACTATTGTGGTAATTGCGAGCTGACGCTGCGTGTGAAGATGTCCACCATTTTACCATGTTTTCATGGCTTTATGATTCATAGTTCTTCGTTGACCTCTGGTGGGACTTGTAGAGGCATCTAGCTATGTCTAATGATTGTATCGAGCCAGTTACACTGTTCTTCTTCTGTCCCTCTCTATATTCATGTATGATGAGCAGTTTTTCTTTGTTGACTGTGATGTATCATTTTTACAATTTTGCATTGTTTGCAAAAGCGTTAAACCTTCAGAACGATGCGTTTAAAAAATAATAATCAGGACACTAATCAGGCAGAGCATACCAGTTCCCTGGAAGAAAGCTACAGCCGGGTCCAGAGTTGGTGCCGTACCACGTGGCAACTGAGCTCAAATGAATGGAAATGTTTTCAATATGGCAACCGGAGCCAAAAATAGCCTTCCATCATGTGTTTACACTTAGAAAATCCATTTGCTGGCCCAAACTGCAGAATTTTATCATTTTCTTCAGAATCAAATATATTAAAGAATCAGGTCCACGATTGTTGCGAGAGCCTGCCAAGATCTGATAGACATGCGAATAAGCATTGAAAGGATGGTTACTATGGCACCTCACCTTGTTATGGAAAATGGCCATACGTGGCAACTATACCAATGTGAGTTCATGTAAGGGCAAAACCAGATGCTAAATTGGGTGTCATGGAGAAGAAAATGTTTCGAATACAGTACACCAGAAGAAGCCCAAGTTAATACTTTTTTATGTTTATTTGCCGAAGAAGTAATCCTCATGCAAGGCATTGATGAATCCTCAGCCAGCTTTGATGAGATATTAAAAGTCTTTGACAAATATTTTAACCTTCAAGTTGTGGAGCATGTAGAGTTTGCAGAGATGGATAGAACAACCCCTATAAAGCAACAATAGGGCAAAATACAATACTTGAGGGAACCACAAGATGGCCTCAGACCATGTCATCACAATGAAGTACATGAGCCAAGGAGTTTAATGCAGAGGAAGGATGAGGTTGAAAAGCAGCGTTAAAGGCTTAAACATTACCCAGACTGCAACGGCAGGTGGAAGACTCCTCCGTGCTCCTTGAATTGACACCAAGTTCGATGGTAGGCCCAACAATGTACCAAGAATGCCTGCATGCGTGCCCATGTGTAGATCCTCGATATCAACCCACCTAAGTACTAATTTTTTGTTTTATTAATTTAGAGTACCCAATTAATTTTTTCCAATTAAGTAGCAATTTAGCATGGCCAATCCACCTATCCTGTACATCTTTGGGTTGTGGGGGAGAAACCCACACATACACTGGGAGAATGCGCAAACTCCACAAGGACAGTGAACCAGAGCCGGGATCAAACCTGGGACCTCGGCGCCGTGAGGCAGCAATGCTAACCACTGCGCCACCATGCTGCCCCCATCTAAGTACTAACTGAAGTCCCCTGCAACAGAACTTGTCTGCAAACTCTCTCTTTTGAGAAGCTGGTGCATGCGCTATCTGTTTTCCCCGGCCTTGCTGCAGCCCTCTCGTGCTTGGTGACTCTTCACGTGCTGATCTTGTCTCTTCCATCCTCTAAAGTGCATACAATATTTGATGCAGGAATTAACTCTGATTCTGAAAGCTCAGTGACACGAGATGTAACAGCCTCTTGCTATTGATCCAAAAATGCAGAGGGTTACACAGAAACGAATCATTCAACCTAACATGTTTGTGCTTCACTCGAGCCCCCTCTTCCCCTCCTTTCTTATTTAAATCTACCATTGTAACAATCTGTTCCTTCCCCCCTCATATGATTGTCTATTTTCTGTATAGTGCTTTTACATTATTCCCTTCAATCGCTCCCTGTAGTCCACATTTTTGCTATTTTGTAGGTGAAGTGTGTTCTCCTTAATTCCCCACTGGATTTCTTGGTGACTACCTTGTGTTAATGAGCTCTAGCTACACTTTTGCCAGAAGAGGAAACAATCTATGTATCCATTCTATCAAAACCTTTCAGAATTTTAAAGGCCACTAGGTCAACCCTCTCACTTTTTCCAAAGAGAGAAAAGATCCAACCTGTCCGTCCTTTACTGATATGAATACCCACACATTTCCATCCTTGTAAATCTTTTCTACACCCTCTCCATTTCTTTCATATTGTTTTTACATTTTGGTGACCAGAACTACTTGCATTATTCTAACTGTGGTCTAACCCGAGGTCCAATCATAACTTCTCTACCTTTTCACTTCTATTCCTCCAGCACGGTAGCATTGTGGATAGCACAATCGCTTCACAGCTCCAGGGTCCCAGGTTCGATTCCGGCTTGGGTCACTGTCTGTGCGGAGTCTGCACATCCTCCCCGTGTGTGCGTGGGTTTCCTCCGGGTGCTCCGGTTTCCTCCCACAGTCCAAAGATGTGCAGGTTAGGTGGATTGGCCATGATATATTGCCCTTAGAGTCCAAAATTGCCCTTAGTGTTGGGTGGGGTTACTGGGTTATGGGAATAGGGTGGAGTTGTTGACCTTGGGTAGGGTGCTCTTTCCAAGAGCCGGTGCAGACTCGATGGGCTGAATGGCCTCCTTCTGCACTGTAAATTCTATAAATGAAAACCTAGTTCCGGATTTTTATGGAGCTGGGAAAACTCCATGGTCCTTTAGAAATGGTGGATCGGACCCAGGTGACTTAGTCTTGCTCCCATTTCCGAGTAGAAACGTAGAAAGTGATTCTTGCTGGAGAGAAACCTTGTCAGGAAAACAAAGGTAGTTTTAGGGGATTTACATTTGTATTGGTAAATATTAGAAATAACGTAAAATTTTAAGTAGATTTAACTTAATATTTCTGTGTAAGGAAGGGTAAACCTATTGTTAGATTACTGCTGGACAAAAGGTGTTTGTGTGTGTGGTGGTTTAGTCTGGTTCAACTTTGCTTCTGTTGTGCTTAGAGAGGGTTACGACACAAAAGTAAGCAAGTTTGCAGAAGCATCAAGTCATTGCCTAGTAACCGGGGGCCACTTTCCAGAGGGAAGAGATTTCCTTTGCTTTTGGTTTCACTTGAAGCCAGGGAAGTTGGAAAAAGGACTTTGGGTGGTGAACATCTCCCCAATGTGCCTCAAAAAGAACGGCTGGATAGGACAAGGAGGCTGCAAAAAAGGCAGACTTTCCAAAGAACTAGATAAAGTCCAGACAACCAAGGAATTGGGACAGAAAAAATGTCTCCAGAAGACTGAAGTTAAGGGAACAGAGACCAAGAGTTTAAATAAAGTACTGTTAAAGAGAGTTCAAAGGAAAAGCAGATAATGTTCTAAGTTAAACAGACAGCTACAGTAACCAGATTTAAAGGAGGAAATCAGAGTTCAGAGGTAAATCAAAAGTTTGGTGTCTCCTTAATACAGTTGAGAAATTGTAGTCAAAGCAATTGTGACTTGTTTGTGCAACAGTCGAGACAAAATTCCTGAAGGGGGAGACATAAAACTTTGGTGCTCGATTTAAAAAGTGGAGCCGAAGCTTTGTTTGAAAGAATAGTTTGGGAAAACCTGGAATGGATTCTTTTTTTTTATACAAACAGCTGAGAGAAAGAACTGTTGACTGTGTTACTGAGTCCATTAATGCCAAAGATATACTTTGTAACCCATGTTACCCATAAAATCTGTGTATGTTTGTGAAGCTAAGGGGGGTGTTGAGAGGTATTGTATCATAATTGACCTTGTCATGTTTAATAATTTTTTTTCTTGTGAAAAACTAATCGGGGGGGCCCCGTTGTTCCTCCATGCATTCCAAGAAAAAAGGTATGATCTTTTGAGCCAGGGTTCCAAACTGGGATCTTCCCATCTGGTTGATCTGGGATAGTAACAATCTGAACTCAGCAGGATCATTTGAACTTGGTGCTCAGTTCAGATAGACTCAACTTTGGCTGTTGCAAGAGCCTTGGGCCACAATGTTTTGAGTCACAAATTGATGGAGTAGACGTAAACGCTCTTGAAGGTGGATAAGGGCTGTTTAACTGCCATTATCCAAAGTCTCTTCAAACATCCTACTCCTTAAACTGTAAAAACAAACTAGCTGCAGCTGACAATGATTGTTTTGGAAAAAGGACGTTGAAGTCATATGATGAAGAAACCCTTTTTAGTCTGCAAGAAGCTGACTGTAGACAGAAAGCCATTGAACTAACTGCAAGTCACCCAAAGCAGCTAAGATTAAAAAAGACAGTAACACCTTGAAAGTGGGAGGTTCGGAAAAAAGCAAAGGGTTCCACTAATCTGTTCCAATTCCAGGTTCACAGGAGAACCAACCTCCTAGAAATTTGACTACATGAAAACTCATCCTAAGAACCCTTTGCTTTTCAAGAAACCTGCTTCAATGTCAAAGCATCGAAGAAACCAGGCCTGCCTTGTGTGAGACAGAGATCACAATGGCACATTGGTTAGCACTGCTGGCTTACAGTGCCAGGGACCCGGGTTAAATTCCGGGTTGACTGAAACATTTGATGTAGATTGACTGTGTGTGTGGAGTTTGCACTTTCTTCCCGGGTCTGTGTGGGTTTCCTCAGGCTGCTCTGGTTTGCTCCCACAGTCCAAAGATGTGCAGGATTGGTGGATTGGACATGATAAATTGCTCCTAGTGGGTTTATAGGGATAGGGTTGGGGCATGGGCCTAGGTAGTGCACTCGTTCCAAGGGTCGGAGCGGATTCGATGGGCCGAATGGCCTCCTTCTACACTTTAGATATTCTGTGAAACTGAAGGCTGAGCTCACTATAATATTACCTTTTGTATCTAATCTTTGTGTATGTGAGAGACGAGCGAGAGATGTTGCGTTAAATTTGAAGTGTTTCAGAATAAATAACGTTTGTTTCAAGAAATGCTGTTGAAATTATTTAATTGAATACACATCTTGAGGGTAAGAAAACATACTGAACATGGGCTGTAAGTAATAGCATGTTTGTCAAGGGATCATCTAAATTCTGTCTGTGACATATTTGCCCAGCCAGATTCCTTTGCTTCACTACTCCAACTAGACTTGCATCTTCCAAGTAACGCATCATCTCGCTGTTCTTCCTACAAAAATGTCCTACCTCAGATATATCTGTGTTGCAGTTCACTTATCAATTGCCAATGATCTCACCCGAAGAGTCCACGGGGTGCAGGCATGCTGGTTGTCTGCTGCTCCCTCCTGTTGCACACAACTTTGCCTGCAAGAGCGATGATGAAATATCAGTGGACTGCAGCGTAGTTAGGTAATGTGCCTGCCTTTGATAAATAGCTGGAAGTTGAGATGAGTGCGAGGCTTGCAGAATTGATAAATAGGTGAGTTGGAACATCTGAATATTGGGCTTGAGTGATGGGGTTGTGGTACATTGAACAGCATGAAATTCTGCAGGCACGGTGGATGGGAACAAAGATGTGCAGATTAGGTGGATTGGCATTGCTAAATTGCCTGTAATGTCCAAAGATGTGCAAGTGAGATGGGGTTACAGGGTTGGGATGGAGTAGGGGAATGGGCCTATGTGGGGTGCTCTTTTGGAGGGTCAGTGCAAACTTGATGGGCTGAATGGGTCTCCTGTCAGGATTCTATGGAAATGTCAGTGGAAGATGCATTAGCTGACCATGACCACTCATGTGAGATCATTGAAGTTTTTTTGACACTGCATTCAGGTCCTCGGGGTCAGACTCCTGAAATTCACCTCTCTCTAGCCAGGTGCTCTTGTTCCCTTTGCAGGGTTTGTCTTGAAGTATTTCTGCATCCCTTCAAAACAATGACCTTCCTCCTCTTTATTGCCCTAAGGCCTCCAGCATTGCACCAGTGAATCTTGAGGTCCTCCCGCTGGCTTGTTGATCCATTGATAGTCATTCCTTCTCTTGCCCATACCTGAGCCATCTCCTGAGCATGCAGGGAGTCAATAGTCTGCTTTGTCCTTGGTTATATGGCACAACTATTGAGCACAATGTTCACAGGCTGCCTGCCTCGATGGGTCGGGCCATGGGGTAATTGCACATCATGATTCCCACACCTGCAAAAGCGAGTAATCGTACTTTTTGCTAACAACATTAAGGTTTTATGCAATCTCCACCTCAAATTCTGTTAGTGCGTGGTGCTGTTATGATAAATACTCAAATGAATCTGATTAAGGAATGGGGTGGCATGATTTGTATGAGGAGAAATGTTTTGCATGTGTCACACATTGTAGGGTAAAACATGTCTTTGGGGCAGTAGAAATTTCCATAAGGCATGAAGCAGCCTGAGTGACTGAAATGCCCCATTCATTAAAAAGCCATGAACTATTACTTGTAATTATTACTTGTAATTGGTGTATGCCGATTGGCTGTTCTGCCACCCAAGAACTGTTACATATCCACCAGTGGGAAACAACTACCTGCTCCTGTTCGGTGTTCTAGATGGTAAAAGAAAATCTTTAATATAATTGATATGTAGTCGCGGTTATCTGGAAGCTACAAAATCTATGAATAAGCAAAATATTTTGTGGAAAATATGTGAAGAAATATAATCAACGTGTGTATTAAAACAATTTACTTTGGAACATCTGGGCTTCTGTAATTGAAGTATAAGGCACATTGAATTCTTAATCTGAAGCACAGTGTCTTGTGCAAGCCAGTGGTTCCCATAAAGAATGGGGAAATGGGATGATCAGCTATCCTGGTTCCTCCACACAAACCCTTGTATCCAGCTAGAGAGCATAACATACCCAAAAGCAGATTTATAGCCCAGATGTCAGTAAAGGGAGGCTCAAAAAAAGAGAACGGACATCAAATAAATTTGTTAAAAGTAACATTTGATGTAGATTGGGTTTTGCTGTAGATTGAGTTTAATTGTTTTATCACTTCGGTTGAAAGCTGTATTTTTACTTATTGGTTCATATTGGAACAAATTCTCTGATGCATCTTTCAGCAGTGATCAGAATATTTTGCCTCTTCGAAATTTTGTCAATTAGTCAGACGTTAAATTGAGTAATCAAATTAGCTAATTGAAGTATGTTTGCTCGGTTATAATTTGAAAAAGTCAAAACCGATCCAGGTCCAGAAATAAGCCCTTTTTAAAAAAAAAAGCAGATTAGCTGTGTTGCTTGTCCAAGAACTGATGTAATGTGTTACACCTGCAAGGTAGTGAATGAAGCCAGCTTTGTGCAGCCAATCATGATACTGTTGGACCCAGGAGTAATGATGTCAGTGCTGGACGTGCACGCAGAGAAGAATGTAACTGCAAAGGGAAACCATAAAACGACAAGCTTTCTAGAACCTTCTATCCTGCAGTACAGTGCAGTATCAACCAAGGATGCTCAGTATTGAATGCTGTTTGCAAAATGTTATTGTAACGGTCCACAATGTGAAATTATTGTAAAACAATGAATCCATTTATATCAGTAGTTCTGAAGCAATTTTGTGTTTCTTCACGGTCACTTTCACAAGTAAGATGAATTGATTTTGGTGTCTTGTCATTTCATAAATGTTGAAGCTGCTGCTTGGAGTGGCGGTGATCCTGTTCTGCTAATTTATTACCAGTCACCTTTTTAAAAATCACTGTTGTTGCTGAATGTCAGGCTTTGAACAGGGAGTTGCAGTGAATTGGTGTAAACAGTGTCAAACCCCAGGAGGTCTTCTGTATAAAAGCGAGTTTACGATTTTCTTTGCATATGATTAAGGTTTGAAGAGATTTAATCTAATCTGAATATAGTTGCATAAGTTTACTCATGACCTGTGATTTATTTTTTGTTTTCAATTTAAAACTGCCTTCAGAGATTATTGGTGGTGAGATTTTAAAATACATTTTCATAATCTGTCCTTGGGATATAGGCATTGCTGGCAAGGCCAGCATTTATTGTCCATCTCTACTCTTGAGGAGGTGGTGGTTAGCCATATTCTTAAATCACTGCAGCCCTCACTTGAGTCCTTGCTTATCCTGCAAAATGCAGTTAGAAAATACTAATCTTAGTGTTTTTTAAAAAATCCCTGCATAGGTTATTATGCAAGTTGACACTGATGACATGGCAGGACTGAATCTAAATTGGAGAACACTTTTAATTTCACTGTGTTGGTATAGAAGTGGTGGAGTGAGCCAGTTTTATTCCAGACCATGTAGGTTTTGCATAGGAAAACGAATTAATTAATTATTATTTTGACAGATACTGTCATTTACTTAACCATTCAATTTTTGAAAAATCCATTTTAACTCAGTTGCATAGTGTTAGGAATATCTGAAAATGTATTCACTTTTTGCTACGTTATAACATTAACACTGAAGTGTGCCATAACAAATCTTCCTTTAATTTTAAAAGGCTATGATGTGAAACTGTATTTTTGATTTTGATGAAGCTGTTTAGTGATTTCCCTCGACAAACGTTTGGAACCGTTGCCCCAATCAGAATGGCAATTACATATTCGCGAAAGGATGAGCCTTCTCCAAAGGTGCTGTTTTCATTATTTACCGAGGTAGTAGTTCTTGCCATAGTTTTCTGCCAAAGAATCTTTGTGCCACAAAAGCTTGGGTAAGTTGTGAGTATCCCAAACCTTGAGCATTCGACAGGGTGGCACAGTGGTCAGCACTGCTGCCTTACGGCACTGAAGGCCCTGGTTCGATCCTGGCCCCGGGTCACTGTCTCGAGTTTGCACATTCTCCCCATGTCTGCGTGGGTCTCACCCCCACAACCCAAAGATGTGCAGGCTAGGTGGATTGGCTAGAATATTTTAAAAAATCCTTCAGCATTTGCATCCAATGTGGTGAAAAGTACAATATAAAGTTAATTGAACTGGTGATGGGGTATTTTTGCAAAGAGCTTGGCATACTGATCAGCAAAAAAATCTTAACGCATCAGTTTTGAGGCAGTAAAATGGTTATTAAATTCAGATTTTTTGCAATTTTCATTTAACCTTTTAATTATTTTAATTTACTATGGACAGCTATAATTGAAAAAAGATAGAAAAGGGGTTTGTGATTGATTTCATTCTGAAACATTGAATTACTTTTAAAATCAGTTTTTCCTATAAGTGGGTTTGGCTGTACCATCTCGATGGCAGCAGGGTAGCATGGTGGTTAGCATAAATGCTTCACAGCTCCAGGGTCCCAGGTTCGATTCCCGGCTGGGTCACTGTCTGTGTGGAGTCTGCACGTCCTCCCCCTGTGTGCGTGGGTTTCCTCCGGGTGCTCCGGTTTCCTCCCACAGTCCAAAGATGTGCGGGTTAGGTGGATTGGCCATGCTAAATTGCCCGTAGTGTCCTAATAAAAGTAAGGTTAAGGGGGGGGGGGGTTGTTGGGTAACGGGTATAGGGTGGATACGTGGGATTGAGTAGGGTGATCATGGCTCGGCACAACATTGAGGGCCGAAGGGCCTGTTCTGTGCTGTACTGTTCTATGTTCTATGATACCTTTGCAGCACAATGGTTAGAATGTATGAATTTGATCTGCTTGGCTTGACAAAAGATGCTTTTTAAAGTGACATAATTTGTGAAACTGATATTCAGCTATTAAGATCAATGCTGTATTATTTCAGCAATGCCCCAGCTTAAAGCACCCACCTTCCTCAATTATTTCATTCCATTATGAAATTTGGATGTGTTTTCAAGGTGCAGCAGCTGACACATTTTAAGGACCGCACGCTAACAAAGTGGTTAACACAATTGCTTCACAGCTCCAGGGTCCCAGGTTCGATTCCGGCTTGGGTCACTGTCTTCGGCGTCTGCACGTTCTTACCATGTCTGCTTGGGTTTCCTCCGAGTGCTCCAGTTTCCTCCCACAGTCCAAAGACTTGCGGGTTAGATGGATTGGCCATGATAAATTGCCCTCCGAGTCCAGAAAAAGTTAGATGGTGTTACGGGAATAGGGTGGAGGTGTGGGCTTGAGTAGGGTGCTCTTTCCAAGGGCCGGTGTTGACTTGATGGGCCAGTGCAGACTCGATGGGCAGAATGGCCGTCTCTTGCGCTGTAAATTCTATTGTTACAACTATGATTATTTTCTGTCCAGGTATAGGATTGGGGAGAGATGCAAATTTGGTCATTGACAAATTAGGTTGCAAACTGCAGTCACTTTCATGCAGCAAACTTCTAAACTGGGTTTAATTAAAGACTCACGAACTGCAAAAATGTTACATTTACGTAACCTTCCTTCTCTAGGCATTAAATTGCTGTGTTGGCAGATTGCTTTAGTGGAATGAAGAAGTTGGGAAGTGTCAATGAGGTGAATTGTTACTGATGAGATGAAAAGAGAAGATAATAACAGAGGCAGCATACTTATTGTAACAATGATGCAATATTTCAGTCGGAGATAATAATTTGGATATTTTTGTATTTTTTGTTTCCTTGAAGTTTGCTTCTCTAGTCTGAGAACATAGCATTTTGTTCAACTTACAGCCAAGAAGCAAATGAAATGTGATCTTTCTCGTTTAAGCAGCGGTTTGTTGATACGGGAATTTTTAATGTTTTTTTGTCACTTCCCTTGGAGGCCCTCTTTATTGAAAAAATAGTGGCAGTGTTTGAATTAGATGTTTGTCTCGTTCATCGTTGTAACTCCCACATTCAGTCTTTAGTTTAAGTATACACTGTTAGTATTTTTTCTTTTCCACATTCTTGAGTGAGAAGTAGTCTGAGCTGCTTTCTATCTCCCCTGCACAGCTTGTTGCTGGCCATGTGGAAGGAATTAGATTCCCGCAAAACTCTTGCTGGTCACTCTTGTGTTTGAAATGCATGATTTCGAGAGGTCAGAAGATATTTCTGGGAATGTGTCGCATGCGCTTATATGTGCACACACACTGGAAAAAGGCTCAGTAAGAAGTCTTACAACACCAGGTTAAAGTCCAACAGGTTTGTTTCAAACACGAGCTTTCGGAGCACTGCTCCTACCTGAGGAACTTCATACTGTGCTCACCCCAGTCCAACGCCGGCATCTCTACATCATGGAAAAAGGCTAGTCAGTAACTTGTATGAAATGTGTGTTTTAGTATGGATTGTCAATTTGTAGATAAACCATTTCTTGACATTTTGGGATTTTGCCATACTATGTCCTTTATAAAGAAGAATATCTGATTGTCCATGTTCTGGATGGCTGGTTTTACCTCTTATGAATCATCTATTAGAATAGATTAATAGATTAAGGGTGATCTATAAAATGAGACCTGAACTTCCTCTGGCCATGCCTTTCTAAAAAATGTTTGCAATAAGAAAAAAGTTGTTGCTTTAAAGAATTGACTTTATGTCTGTTTTGATCAATAATTCTGAAAGTTGCTTTTGCAATGTGGTTATTGCAAACATCTCGTCTTATTTAACAAATTGTTATCCTGTAAATCAACAATATTAAACTCAGAAATTTAATTTAAATTTTATTGCAGAAGCAACAAAACAACAACCCAATTATTTATGTAGTGCCTTTAAAGTGATAAAACACTCCAATGCACTTCACAGATGTTTTTTCAAATCAAATTTGCCACTGAACTACATTGGCCTGATGACAAAGCTTGATCAGAGAAGCATGCTTTAAGAAGTGTCTTAAAGGGAAAAAGAAAGATAGAGAGATGGGGAGAGGTTCAGAGAAGAAATTCCAGAGCATAAGGCCCAGACAGCTAAAGGCATGGACACCAGGGATACACAAGAGTCAAAAATCCACAGAGCACAGCAACCTGAAGGTTTTAAAGCTCGAGGCGGATAGAGGTCGAGACCACGGAGGTATTTAAAATTGAGGATGAAAATTTTGAAATTGAAGTGTTTTTAAATACCTCCATGGGTCTCGATATGACTTCTAATATTAGTTTCTGGAATGAGTGAGAACGTTGCATTCTCCTAACATGTCCCATTTTATTTTTATTTACTTTAGTGATTTCATTAAGTAATTGCACTGGTCTTAGGTTAATGGGCAAAGATTTTCTAATCTAGTGGTGGGTGTTCTGAAATTAGTAATTGATAATGGAAAACTTTCAGACAGCCTATCTACCATTTTGTGCTAGTTAAAGCCTAACAATGGCTGTAAATGACAAGACCAATCAATGTGCTCAAGCAGCAGTGTATAAAACATATGGGTGAGTGAAAGCACTTAGCTAGTGAGTCCAGGCCAACAAACATCCCACAAAGAAACAATCCAAACCCATCTGAAGTTATATTAAAACAAAATTGTGTATTTCCCTTATCAATGTTCAATATATAGCCAGTCTTTGACTAGCAAATAATGCTTGCCATATAATGTGAACTCTTCACAATTAGCATATTATATTTGTTATTATGCCTACTGTAGCATATTGCACCTGTGAAGCCTATAAGTGGGCAGCATGGTAGCACGCTGGTTAGCACAGTTACTTCACAATTCCAGGGTCCCAGGTTCGATTCCCGGCTTGGGTCATTGTCTGTGCGGAGTCTGCACATTCTCCTCGTGTCTGCGTGTGTTTCCGGGTGCTCTGGTTTCGTCCCACAGAGAAAAGATGTGCAGGTTAGGTGGATTGGCCATGTTAAAGTGTCCCTTAGTGTCCAAAAAGGTTAGGTGTATTTCCTGGGTTACGGGGATAGGGTAGAGGCGTGAGGCCTAAGTAGGGTGCTCTTTTTCCGGTGCAGACTCTATGGCCAAGTGGCCCCTTTCTGCACTGTAAATTCTATGATAACTTCTATTTGTATAGCATTTCAATGCCCTAAAACGAGAGCATTTGACAGCAAGCCTAATAGGGAGATATTACATCAGATGACCAGACGTGTGGTAAATGAGGCAAATTTTAAGAGGCATCTTAAACCTCTCCAACTCTCTTTCCTCCTTTAAAGGAGGAAAGCCCAGGCCTTGGTAGCTCAAGACACAGCCACCAATGGAGTGATTAAAGTCGAGGTTTGTCAAGAGACCAAATTTTGGAGAGTGCAGATACCTCGGAGGGTTGCAGGACTGGAGGCAATTACAGAGAAGGAGGAGTGAGGCTATGGAAAATTGGGGAGACATGGATAAGGATTTTAAGGTGAAGCACTTCTTAGCTGGGAGTCAGTGCACAGGGATGATGGATGGAACTTGGTTAGAGTTTTGGAAGCAGAATTTTGGATTACCTCCAATCTGTTGAGGGTAGATTGTGTTCGAATAGTCAAGAGATAATAAAGGTGTTGATCATGGATTCAGCAGCAGATGAATGGAGGCACAGGGAGGTGGAAATAGGCAGTGTTAAATATGCTGCTGACATGAGGTTGGAAGCTTATTTTCAGGTTGTGTATGACAACAAGGTTGCACACAGACTGTTTTAATGATGGATTGAGTTTCTGGCTGGTGGGAACTGAAGATAATGGCTTTCGTCTTCCCAATGTTTGGTTGGAGATTTCTTCTCATCATTACTGGATGTTGGACATGCAATCTGATCAAGATGCAGTGGAAGGATCAAGAGAGCTTAGTGGTGGGTAAAGGTAGGTGTTTATTGTCAGTGTACCTGTGGAAACTAATGATTTTGGATAGCGTAGGGGTAGCATGCCGATAAGAAATAGATCCTTGGAGGACACCAAAGGTAATAGGCAGTAGGAAGAGAAGCCACTGCCAAGTGATTTTCCGACTGCTAGTAGACAAGAATGGGCCCAGCAAGTGCAATCTCACCCTGCAAGAAGACAATGGAAAGGTGTTGGAGGAGGATAATGTGGTTAACCATGTTAAAGACCACGGATAAGTTAAGAAGGACAATGAGGGATAGTTTAGTCACATAGAATGTCATTTGTGTTTTTGATGAGTTCCACTTCAGTACTGTGACAGGACAGAAACCTGATTGGAGGGATTCGGACACTATAGTTTTGGGAATGATGGATGGAGACTACAAGTCCAAGGATTTTGGAAAGGAAAGGAAAGAGAGGCTGGGGATGTGGCAGTACTTCAGCCAATCTCTTTTCACAAACTGAGGGAATAGTTAATTTCTTGCTTCAAATTCAATATCTCTTTGCACAAGACTTCAAAATTGAGTTTCGTGGAACATTAAGTTAATGCCCCAAATTCCTGGAATTTTAAAACCTATTACTCTACCCTTATGTTGGAAGGCTGAAGCTATGCAGTTGCAACTCTGTGAGCTGCCCAAATTTGGCACTAAATAGAAAATAATGATTTCTTGCATTTTTTTTCCTATTTTTGATCCGATGTTAAATAAGGATCAATTCAACTCTTCAAAGTTGTGCCTTCAATCCATATCTATAAGTTGTGATGATGATGTATGTTGACCTGCTGGGAATGTTCTGTTTGTGTGACCGTAACAAAATAGTCCAAAGTGACATTTCAAGGTTTTATCATATTGGTTTATGTTGCTGGTTTATCATGCTGCTGAAAATATCGGAAACCTTGAAAATATACTGTAATACAAAAGTGGAATATTTTAATGCATTCAAAGACCCTGTTGTAAAATCAGCAGGAGTGCAAGTGTGACAACAATTCTGTACTGATTAATTTCAGGCTCCCGAGGATAATTGCCAGATAGACAGTCTGTTTGTTCTTTGACAGCTCGGTTCCACACCCCATCCCCATGAGAATAGAGCCTTCTGTCTGTCATAGGTGTGTGGATGAGGTGGAGTCATCAGTGCACATTGAAATGAAATGCACAAGGATGATAACAAAACTCCTTTTAAGGAGCAGCCGAATCAAGAGGAATATGAGGAAGTTAAATATCTTACAAAAATTGATCCTTAATAAGCTATTAACTTGAGTGGCATAGATGCTTGTTCTCTCAACTCGCTCTGAGAAAACTAGCTCATCTGTTTTAACAACCCATTGAATTAATAAGACACATGAATCAAAGGCAGAAAACATTGCCTGTACTAGAAAAAAATCCAAAGTCAGGAAATATATAGGAAAATATTCTTACAATTTCGACAGGCTGTGAAATTCAGTAGTATTAAATGAAAGCGTTGCAGCATCCCCATCATGGAGCTCATTATCTAATTGATTCCTGCTGAAGCCAGATGAGCAATCAACTTGGAGAACACCCAGTCACACATTGTGCTGTATGTGTTATTGTGAAGTCAAAGGAGCTTAATGTGAAGTCAAAGCAGCAGAATTGAACCTTTCTGGAATGGTATAGATGCGACGGCCGAAACTTGTGGTATATCTGATAAATTGAATATGCAGTTTTCTCAATAACTTCAGGTCATGATAAATGTTTGTCTTTTTTTAAATAAATTTAGAGTACCCAATTATTTTTTTCCAATAAAGGGGAAATTTAGCATGGCCAATCCGCCTACCCTGCACATCTTTGGGGTTGTGGGGGTGAAACCCATGCAGACACTGGGAGAATGTGCAAACTTCACACGGACAGTGACCCAGAGCCGGGGTCGAACCTGGGACCTCGGCGCCGTGAGGCAGCAGGGCTAACCCACTGCGCCACCGTGCTACCCTATAAATGTTTGTCTTAATGTGACACTCCTGATTGGGTCCGCTTGTGGCACCATGTATTATATGACTCTCTTCATACTTAACTCCTGTCTGAAGGATGGATAAAATTAAATGGCAATTAAAATTAAATGGCAATTAAAACTGCTGATAGATTGGAAAATGATTCTAACAATCCCCCAGACTATTGACTATCATGACACTACTATTTGGGTGCTGGGGATGAAACAATTAAAATCTTCAGAGTGAAGGAGTATTCATGAACATTTGAGACCTGAGATTGAGACCTATTCGGGCAATATCATGGGCTTGAATTTGCTTTGCTGTCAGCAATGAAAGGAGAAAGATAAAAATCAGTCAAATGAAAGCTTTTTAAAAAAACTTCTTTTTAAAAAAAAAAAAAATCTAAGTTAATTTTCTTTGGGAATGAGACTTCCCGTGTAATTTGTTTGGAACCTAGAAAATTGTTCTTCAGTAATGATCATTTATCACACCATTCAATAATGCCCCTACTCTTGAATGCAACATACTTAACTTTTTCAGCTGTCTTTAATGTGTGGAGCTAATGGACAAGTGCAGTATGTTCATGTTGTTGTAGTCGTTCCAGTGCCGAGTCTATTGGTGAGGACTGCAACTGTGGAACCTGTGGAAGTGACAGGAACATGTCCAACTGTGCATTGTCCATACTTCACGGGTTGCTGTAAGTTTCCTGCATTAAAAGGGTGAGTGATGATGCCCTTATTGTTGTTCACATTGCAAATCCAGGCCCATATGTTGTGAAAATTGAACGATTTTAATGTTGACTAGTTAATTTATTTATGGCATTAGGTTTGAAGGAGATTTGTAGAAATGTAATTCTTTTATGGGTATGACATTAAATGAAATATTGACTACGGCTGGACAAAGTTTTGAATTACTGAATACTCACTGACTTTTAAATTGAAGAAAATATCAAAGGAAATATTTAAAATTGGGAGAAAATTATAGGCCCACAACAAAAGATCAGACAGCTGGTGGCACTTTTGTATGTGTAAACTGGAAGCTGGTCCAATGCCAGTTCTACAGAATTGTTTCTGATCAAGTATGTTAAAAGATACTGAAAAGGGAGTGGTGCTGTGGTTAGCACTGCTGCCTCACAGCGCCGAGGACCCATGTTCAATCCCGGCTCCTTGTGGATTTTGTACATTTTCCCCGTGTCTGCATGGGTCTCACCTCCACAACCCAAAGATGTGCAGAGTAGATGAATGGCCACACTAAATTGCCTTTAATTGGAAAAATAAATTTTTTTAAAACTTAAAAGACAACCATTTTATTTAGCATGGGTAGTATCTTTTGGAAATCCTGTGGTGCAGTGTTAGCGTCCCTACCATTGGACCAGAATGTCCAGATTCAAGTCCCACTTCAGAACGTGATGGCAATGGGAGATATGTTTGTAACGTGACCGAACAGCTTGAGAATTGACTTGGGACTTCCGGTTGCGGCTATGTGGAGCTAAGCCGCACGTTCGGCGGCTCCCGCTTTAAAAGGACTTGTGGGCTCTTTTAAGGGCCCCAAACGGCGCTGATTCAATGATTCCCGGTGGATAAAGGGGTCTGAAGCAAAACCCCCCGGGATTTATGGTTCGGACTCGAAGTGGGGCAAGGAGAAAAACGGCAGCAGCTCCCTTGGAAAAGCGGGGGAAGGTGGACAAAATGGCGGCCGGTGGAGCCCCTGCGGAATGGAGGCAGTGGGCTGAGTTGTTGGAATCCCTGAAGGTGACGACGAGTAAGCTGCTGGAGACCCAGACAACCCAGGGTGCAGCGATACTTGAGTTGCAGAAGCAGGCCTCTGAGCGCGAGGAGGAGGTTTCGGCCCTCGTGGGGAAGGTGGAGATACACGAGGCACTTCATAAAAAGTGGCAAGATCTGTTTGAGGAGATGGAGCTTCAGTCACGGAGGAAGAACCTGCGGATCCTGGGCCTCGAGGAGGGGCTGGAGGGGTCGGACCTGCCAGCCTATGTGGCCATGATGTTGAACTCGCTGGTGGGGGCAGGATTCTTCCATCTGCCCCTGGAGCTGGAGGGGGCCCATAGAGTGCTGGCCAGGCGGCCTAAGGCGAATGAACCCCCGCGGGCGGTGCTGGTGCGGTTCCATCGGTTCAGTGACCGGGAGTGTGTTCTCCGATGGGCCAAGAAGGTGAGGAGCAGTAAGTGGGAGAATTCGGTAGTGCGCATCTACCAGGACTGGAGTGCGGAGGTGGCCAAGCGGAGAGCCGGGTTTAACCGGACGAAGGCAGTGCTCCATGGAAAGCAGGTGAAGTTCGGCATGTTGCCGCCTGCGTGCCTGTGGGTCACCTACAAGGACCGGCATCACTACTTTGAGTCCCCGGAGGAAGCGTGGACCTTTGTGCAGGCTGAAAAGCTGGACTCGAACTAGAAATTGGGGGCTGTGGGAGTTTTTCTATTCTATTCATGTATCATTGTTTATGCTGTAGCGGGTTATTCTGTTTGTTTTTTCTCTCGCTTTCAGACGATGTGAGTTATGGTTTCATGTTCTAAGGGGGGTACTGGGGTTTGTGGTTGATCTGTGTCTTTGTTTGTATGGAGTTGGTGGTTGGGTTGGGACTGCGGTTTGGGAGCTGCGTTGGTGGGGTGGGGCAGTGTGAAAGTGCGGGCTTTTCTCTGGTTTCCCGTGCTGTGGGACGAGGGGGTGGAGCTGGTGGCGAGGGGCGTGGTTAATAGACCAGGTTTCCCGCGCTGAAGCCGTGCCCAGGAGCTGATGCAGGGGAGGAGGGGGGACCTCATATCGGGAGGGGTCGGAGTTAGAGCGGGAGCTGCCGGGGTCAGCAGAAGTCAGCTGGCTGACGGGAGTACAGTGGAGGGAGAGTCGCAGCTAGGAGGGGTCCTAGCCTGGGGGGGAGAAGAGATACCGGGTTGCTGCTGGATTGGCAAGGGAGGAGTTCGGGGGGGGGGGGGGGGTCGTGGTGAGGTTCTATCGCTGTGGGAAACGGGCCGAATGGGTGATGGCCAGGGGCGAGCAGTCGATGGGTTATGGCTAGTCGAGGGGGGCGGGGTGCCCCCTGATCCAGCTGGTTACGTGGAACGTGAGGGGATTGAATGGGCCGGTTAAGCGGGCCCGGGTGTTTTCGCATCTGAAGTGGCTGAAGGTAGACGTGGCCATGCTCCAGGAGACCCACCTGACGGTGGCGGACCAGGTCCGTCTGAGGAAGGGGTGGGTGGGGCAGGTTTTCCACTCTGGGCTCGACTCGAAGAACCGGGGGGTGGCGATCCTTGTGGGGAAGAGGGTGGCGTTTGAGGCGTCTGTGGTTGTGGCTGATAGTGGCGGCAGATATGTGATGGTGAGCGGTAAGCTGCAGGGGGAGAGGGTGGTGTTGGTTAATGTGTACGCCCCAAATTGGGATGATGCTGGTTTCATGAGGCGTATGTTGGGCCGCATTCCTGGCCTGGAGGTGGGGGGCTTGATCATGGGGGGGGACTTCAATATGGTGCTGGATCCCCTACTGGATTGTTCTAGTTCAAGGACAGCCAGGAGGCCAGCGGCGGCCAAGGTATTGAGCTGGTTTATGGACCAGATGGGAGGAGTGGATCCCTGGAGGTTCGGGAGGCCGAGGGCTCGGGAGTACTCCTTTTTCTCCCATGTGCACAGGGTTTATTCCCGCATCGATTTCTTTGTTCTGAGCAGGGGACTGGTCCTGAGGGTGGAGGAGGCCGAATATTTGGCTATCGCGATTTCGGACCATGCTCCGCATTGGGTAGATCTGGAGATGGGGGAGGCGTGGGACCAGCGCCCGCTTTGGCGGCTGGACGTGGGGTTGTTGGCTGATGAGGAGGTGTGTAGGAGGGTTCGGGGATGTATCGAGAGGTACCTCGAGGTCAATGATATTGTGGAGGTCCAGGTGGGGATGGTGTGGGAGGCTCTGAAGGCAGTGATTAGGGGGGAGCTGATCTCCATCCGAGCCCATAGCGTGAGGGGGGAGAGGAGGGAGAGACTGGTGGAGGAGCTGTTGAGTGTGGATAGGAGGTACGCGGAGGCCCCGGAAGAGGGATTGCTGGGGGAACGGCGTAGCTTGCAGGCCAAGTTTGATTTATTGACCACCAGAAAGGCGGAGACACAGTGGAGGAAGGCGCAGGGGGCGGTCTATGAGTATGGAGAGAAGGCGAGCAGGATGCTGGCGCACCAGCTGCGTAAGCGGGACGCGGCTAGAGAGATTGGTGGAGTGAAGGATAGAGATGGGAATGTGGTGCAGCAGGGGGCAGAGGTCAATGAGGTCTTCAGGGACTTCTATAGGGAACTGTACCGGTCGGAGCCGCCGGCGGTGAGAGGGGGAATGGACAATATTTTGGACAGACTCCGATTTCTAAGGGTGCAGGAGGAGCAGGTGGAGGGACTGGCGCCGATCGAGTTGGAGGAGCTGGTCAGTGGGATTGGCCACATGTAGTCGGGGAAGGCGCCGGGACCAGATGGGTTCCCGGTTTAATTTTCTAAGAAATATGCGGACCTGCTGGGCCCCCTGTTGGTTAGGACCTTTAACGAGGCATAGGAGGGGGGTGTACTGCCCACGATGATGTCTCGGGCACTAATCTCCCTGATCCTGAAGCGTGATAAGGACCCCTTGCAGTGCGGTTCATACAGGCCGATTTCACTGCTGAATGTAGACGCCAAGTTGCTGGCGAAGATCTTGGCCACTAGAATAGAGGACTGTGTGCCGGGGGTGATACATGAAGATCAGACGGGTTTTGTGAAGGGGAGGCAGCTGAACACTAATGTGCGAAGGCTGCTAAATGTGATAATGCTGCCGGCAGCAGAAGGAGAGGCGGAGGTTGTGGTGGCATTGGATGCGGAGAAGGCCTTTGACAGGGTTGAGTGGGGGTACTTGTGGGAGGTGTTGGAAAGGTTCGGGTTTGGGGTGGGGTTTATTAAATGGGTGAGGTTGCTGTGCGAGGCCCCGATGGCGAGTGTAGCGACAAATGGGAGGAGGTCCGAGTGCTTCAGGGGTGCCCCCTGTCCCCCTTGCTTTTTGCGCTGGCGATAGAGCCTCTTGCCATGGCTCTCGGGGAGTCGAGGAGGTGGAGGGGTTTGGTGCGGGGTGGGGAGGAGCACCGAGTGTCGCTGCATGCGGACGACTTGCTGTTGTATGTAGCAGACCCAGTGGGGGGGGAATGCCGGAGGTGATGGAGATTCTTGCTGAGTTCGGGAGTTTCTCAGGATATAAATTGAACCTGGGCAAGAGTGAGCTATTTGTCTTACACCCGGGAGATCAGGAGGAGGAGATTGGTAGGCTCCCGCTAAAGAGGGCAGTAAGGAGTTTTAGGTACCTGGGGGTTCAGGTGGCTAGGAGTTGGGGGACCCTGCACAAGCTCAATTTTACTAGGTTGGTGGAGCAGATGGAGGAGGAATTTAAAAGGTGGGGCATGTTGTCGTTGGCGGGTAGAGTACAGTCCGTTAAAATGACAGTGCTCCCGAGGTTTTTGTTTTTGTTTCAGTGCCTCCCCATTTTCGTTCCGAGGGCCTTTTTTAGGAGGGTGAACAGCAGCATTCTGGGATTTGTTTGGGCGCATGGGACTCCGAGGGTAAGGAGGGTCTTTTTGGAGCGGGGCAGGGATAGAGGGGGGCTGGCGCTGCCCAACCTCTCTGGGTACTATTGGGCGGCTAATGTCTCGATGGTACGCATGTGGGTAATGGAGGGGGAGGGGGCAGCATGGAAAAGGATGGAGATGGCGTCCTGCGGAGGCACGAGCCTGAAGGCACTGGTAACGGCTCCGTTGCCGCACCCTCCAACGAGGTACACCACGAGCCCTGTGGTGGCGGCCACCCTCAAAATTTGGGGGGAGTGGAGGCGACACAGGGGGGAAGTGGGGGCTCGGTGGAGGCACCACTACGGGGGAACCACCGGTTTGTCCCAGGGAACATGGAAGGCGGGTTCCTGGGGTGGCACAGGGCGGGCATTAGGAAGTTGGGAGACCTGTTTATTGATGGGAGGTTCGCGAGCCTTGGTGAACTGGAGGAGAGGTTTGAGCTCCCCCTGGGGAATATGTTCAGGTACCTTCAGGTCAAAGCGTTTGCTAGGCGACAGGTGGAGGGGTTCCCTTTGCTGCCCCCGCGGGGGGTAAGGGATAGGGTGCTTTCGGGGGTGTGGGTCGGGGATGGGAAGGTGTCTGACATTTATCAGGTAATGGGGAGGTGTCGATAGAGGAGCTGAAGGCTAAGTGGGAAGTGGAGCTGGGGGAGCAGATTGAGGAGGGGACATGGGCGGATGCCCTGGAGAGGGTGAACTCCTCCTCTTCATGTGTGAGGCTTAGTCTCATCCAGTTCAAGGTGCTGCACCGGGCCCACTTGTCCGGATCTAGGATGAGTAGGTTCTTTGGGGGCAAAGACAGGTGCGTCAGGTGCTCGGGGAGTCCAGCGAACCATGCCCATATGTTCTGGGCATGCCCGACACTGGGGGAGTTCTGGAAGGGGGTGGCGGGGATGGTGTCGAGGGTGGTGGGATCCAGGGTCAAGCCAGGTTGGGGACTCGCGATATTTGGGGTTGGGGTGGAGCCGGGAGTGCAGGAGGCGAAAGAGGCCGATGTCTTGGCCTTTGCGACCCTAGTAGCCCGGCGGAGGATCTTGCTGCAGTGGAAAGATGCGAGACCTCCGAGTGTGGAGACCTGGATTAATGACATGGCGGGATTTATTAAATTGGAGAGGGTCAAGTTCTCCCTGAGGGGGTCGGTACAAGGGTTCTTTAGGAGGTGGCAGCCTTTCCTCGACTTTCTGGCTCAACGATAAGGTACTAGGTCAGCAGCAGCAGCAACCGGGGGGGGGGGGGGGGGGGGGGGGTTTAGGGGGATAGTGTTTAAGTTAATTTGCTTATTGTTAATTTATTCTGTTTATTGGGGTGGGGGGTTTGTTATATGCGTTGTTACGGGTGCCGGGGGGTGTTTATTATTGTTATTGTTATTATTGTTTTGTTGATATATATTTTTCAAAAAATTTCAATAAAAATTATTTTTAAAAAAAAGAGAATTGACTTGGAAATCCTTCCAGTGCACCCAAGGGTCAGAGAGGGAAGAGTTTCCTTGTTAGCATTATTGCAAAAGGCAACAGCAAACTACTGCTGTACTTGCCAAGCACAATCATGACCAGACCAATGGAATTCCATGGTGGCCAATGCCCTCTTGGGGCAAGGTACAGGAAAGAACAGGAGTAGAGTCATTTATCTTTAATGGGCACTAGATTTTTGGTATGTATTTGATATTGTTAAAACCCGTAACAGTCAAAGATCCTGTTGTTTCAATTCCAGGGTGCATGTGTTTGGGGTGGGGTAAGGAGTTGTGTTGGTGGTATTGGCCATCTATTTCACAAGCTTGTTAGCAAATTATTTTTTTGTGTAGTCTAATGTCTGTCCGATTCACTCATTTTACAATTTCTAAATTTCATTCACCAATCCGTCTGTAAATCTTGTTAGTTTGTGTGGATGAGAAAGCCCTTTAACTGTATAATATCCTATACCGGGGGGCCAGATTTAACTGTGAGCATGTGAAAACCTGACCTGTGCACTTTGCATCTTGCAAAATGCATACCTGAGTATGCCCAGGATTGTTTTTACTTTTCATCCGGGGGTCAGGTTCGCAGTGCATTTTGCAAGCCACAGTGGCGTGTGTCAGGAACATGGGTGTGAAGGTGGGCTGGTTAGAAGACCTGCCTCAGTTCTCCAACACAGCAGCCTAGCTCTAACATTTTTTTAAAATGCCCTAATCCTCACTCCTTACACCCTCTACCCAACCATGTCCCCCTCAAGATGTCTATGTCACCCCATGCTACCTCCGATCCGGTATGCTATCTTCATACTACTTCAGCTCCCCATTCAACACCTTGCTGGCCCATTCCCTCAACCATGTATCACAGAATAACTCTTAAAATGATTAATGCAAGGATCAACTTTTACCTTTGGTGGACAAATCACTATGATGAATCATTGACATAATACATTATCTGAAGGTGTCATTTGAAGGGTCCATCTTTCAGAATGTTCCTGATTCTTCAGGCTTTCCCAGTGATCACAAAATCTTCAACGAGTTGTAATTTTCCTTGGATCTTGCAAACCCCACACCAATACATGAAAGTTGTGTGGGAGAAAATGCAATTTTCAGAAGGTCTTCACAATAGGGATTCCACTTCAGCAAAGGGTATGTTTTGCACCCAAGGCCCTCCTGCCCTGAGAAAAGATGATATGAAAATAGTGTGGGGTCGGTAAGGCTGAGGAAAATTAATTTTCTAGCAAAAAAAGACTAAATTCAGTGTTTCACAACCCGACCTGCACCTCCATTCGGAGATGGAAATTTGATCCCAGATGTATCTTAAAACACTGGCCTCATTAATATGAACATCAACATCTTGCATTTAAATGGCTCTTTTACGTAATAATAATATCCCAAGGATTTCACAGGAATGTTATTGGGCAGAATTTGACCGTAACCCTATCGAGATATTAAGATAGCTGACCGAAAGTTTTTTCAAAGAAGTAGGTTGAGGAGTGTCAAAAAGGTGGAGAATTTTTCGGGAGAGAATAGGGCCTCGGAGGCTGGCTGGCAATCGGCAGTATTCAAAAATGGTGTATGCACGAGACCAGATTTGGAAGAACACAGAAATCAAGATGCAAAAGGGCCTATACGAGTACAATCACATGCCCTTTGGGGTCTGATCGATGTGCACCATATTCCAACGGATCATGCAGAACATACTCCAAGGGTTACCCAAAGTGGCCATGTACTTGGCTAATGTCCTGGTCACGGGGACTTCATAACGTGAGAACCTGGTGAATCTAGAAGGGGCCTTGCAGCGATTCTTGAGAGCTGGGATACACCTGAGGAGGGACAAATCTGTTTTCAAGCAAATGAAGTGACCTACTTGGGTATCGGTGGATGAAAAAGGTTTATATTGGGTAGAGGACGAGGCTAAAAACCATCAAGGACACACCAACTCCAATAAACACCATGGAATTCAAATTCTCCTGAGACTCCTGGGCGGCATGGTGGCACAATGGTTTGCACTGCAGCCTCACAGCACCAGGGACACAGGCTCGATTCTGACCTTGGGAGTGGTTGTCTGTGTGAAGTTTGTGCGTCTTCCCGTGCCTGCGTAGGTTTCCTATGAGTACTCCTGTTTCCTCCCATAGTCCAAAGATGTCTGGGTTAGACATAGGCATAGGTGGATTGGCCATTTAAATTGCACCTTCGTTTCCAGAAGGTGAGGTGGGTTATGGCGATAGGATGGGGGCGTGTACCTAGGTAGAGTGCTCTTTTGGAGGGTCGGTGCCGACTCGATGGGCCAAAGGGCAGTCTCCTGCACTGTTATGATTCTATGATAAAGAGGTTCCAAAACTAAGGAGGGACACAGGCATGGAGGGATTTGAATTCGAGGATCAAAATTATAAATTGAGATGTTGTGGGCATGAAGTCATTTGTAGGTTAATGAGTCTAAGGGTGATAATCTTATTATAATAACCTTGGCAGCACCGTGGTGTACTAATAACCTTGGTAGCATGGTGGTGCAATGGATTAGCCCTGCTGCCTCACGGCGCCGAGGACCCAGGTTTGATCCTGGCTCTGGGTCACTGTCCATGTGGAGTTTGCACATTCTCCCCATGTTTGTGTGGGTCTCACCTCCACAACCTAAAGATGTGCAGGCTAGGTGTATTGGCCATGCTCAATTGCCCCTTACTTGGAACAAATGAATTGGGTACTCTAAATTTAAAAAAAATCTTTATTAGTGTCAGAAGTAGGCTTACATGAACACCGCAATGAAGTTACTGTGAAAATCCCTCAGTCACCACACTATGGCGCCCGTTCATGTACACTTGAGGGAGAATTCAGAATATCCAATTTACCCAACAAGCACCTCTTTCAGGATTTGTAGGAGGAAACCAGAGCACCCGGAGGAAACCCATGCAGACATGGGGGGAGTATGCAGACTCCGCACAAGACAGTGACCCAAGCCAGGAGTTAAACCGGGTCCCTAGCGCTGTGAAGCAACAGTAGCAACCAGTGTGGGTGAACAAGATTGGTACAAGTTAGGATATGGCCAGCAGCGGTTTAGATGTGTTCATGTTTATGTTGGGTGGATTATGGGAGTCTGATCAGGATAACATTGGAATAGCCATAACTGGAGGTGACAAAAGTATGGGTGAAAGCATCAGCAGCGGATGGCTTGAGAGGGGTGATGTTAAGACACTGGAAGTAGGTAGTCTTCGTGATTGAATAGTTGTGCAGTCCACATCTCCACATTTGGGACACATTTGACTATGAAGTTGTGAACTCTCCGTCTCAGGACAGTGGCCAGCAAGGTGGGTTGGGGTTTATAACTAGGGAGCAGAGTTTTTTGAGGGAACCAAAGGTAATGACTTCCATTTGCCCAACATTTAATTGGAGGAAATTTATGGTCACTCGATACTGGATTCTGGCTAAGGAAAACGTGACTAATCTGAGGCAGCGAGGGGCTGGGATAGGTTGTATGCGGTAGAACTGGGTGCCTTCAGGGCTTTGTGGAACCTGATAATGTTGTTAAATCATGTTACTGAGGTGCAACACACAGATGAAATATAGGAGGCGGCCGGAGGTTGATCCTTGGGGTCTCCAGAGCAGTTGCAGTGCAGGAGCATCAGGAAAAGTCCCTGCAGGAGAATTTCCTGCATTGTATAACACCATTTTGGAAACCTTTTATCGACTATACAGCTGGTGTAACTTAGTATTGTATCACAATACAGTGCAAAATCAAATTTGCTATGTGTTTAGTACATCTGAGAGTCTGAGCAATGAATAGTTCCTCTTTAAATGTTTTGCTGCTCCATTCTATCCATGCAATATTCTTACAATGCCATTAAATTCTGATAGTTAGGGGATTAATTTGTTCTGTGATTCTAAAACTCTTCCATGATTGTGAAGTTATGCTATTTTAATAAACAATCAAAGGTAGCTGAGCCAGTGGAAATGTAGATTGATACCTTTGGGACTGCAGGTTAAGTATAGATATGAACTGGCGATAAGGTCAGGCTGAAAGGCATGTTTAAGATGCTGCAGTTTTCCTGTACAGTTAACCCCGTCTGTTTATCTACCCAACACATTGCTCCAATTGTGAACTATGCACATAGATTGATCGGGGAGAGATCTAGGACAAAGAACAATGAATGCAGAATAGCACACAATTTGTCCCAGTGTAAAAAGGCCTGAGGCATGGAATGAAATCTAATTATTCAGTTGTGACCAAGGAACTAGATTTACTTTATTTGTAAGCATAGTCATTTAAAAACATACTGCTGTTCCATTCCCCCCATCTAATCTATACCAATCCACCAAATAGGGGCTGGTTTAGCTCACAAGGCTAAATCGCTGGCTTATACAGCAGACCAAGCAGGCCAGCAGCACGGTTCGATTCCCGTACCAGCCTCCCCGGACAGGCGCCGGAATGTGGCGACTAGGGGCTTTTCACAGTAACTTCATTGAAGCCTACTCGCGACAATAAGCGATTTTCATTTCATTTCATTTTCAAATAACACAACATACATGAAAGTTGTAATAAGATTTATATAACCAGTGCAGAAGTCCATTCAATTAAATGTTGATTTGTTTCATGTTACTGTCTGATGCCCAGAATTAAAGTCTTCTCAGAGAAATTTTAATGTTCAGACCAGTGACTGTATTCAGTTATTGCAAATCTGTGGGGCTATAGTGCCACTTAGTGGTCAAAACTAAAAGGTACAACTGATAATTCTTCTATTTGTAAAGACAAACTCCATTCAAAATTGGAAGGCATTGAAAGGGAAAGAAGCTGCAAACAAACATGAACTGAAGCAGAAAATTGGGGAAAGAAAGCTGCCTCATCACAGTTCACTTCACTTGCATGCTGTTATATATCCTAATATCCATAAAATAAGAGGAGTTTTTTTGGCATAATGGGAACTTTTATATCTCCAGCAGGGATTAAAGATGCAGTTTCCCAATATGTGTTCCATGCAAGCGTGGGAACGGAAGAGAAAAATAGTTTTGATACTATTTTTACAAATATGCTTGTGTATACTTCCTGTTCATTACATGCAAGATGTCGTGCTTCGTTGTTTGACTCTGGGCTGTGATTAACACAACTATTTAAAAGCTGAAATCTAATTACTCAAGGATTTTCAAAATTCTTGTAAATTCAGATATCCAGAGATTGAAATACGGTTCCACATGTGAAGTGCCTATTTCACCATTGTATGATATAACATAAAAATGGAATTGTTTGATAACGGTAGTTCATTACTGTTATTGTCACCCTGTCATTTGCGTATTTCTCTCTTCTCTCACCTTTATTTTTAAAATTTAGAGTATCCAATAATTTATTTTCCAATAAAGGGCCAATTTAGCGTGGCCAATTCGCCTAACCTGCACATCTTTGGGTTGTGGGGGTGAAACCCACGCTGATATGGGGAGAATGTGCAAACTCCACACGGACAGTGACCCAGGGCCGAGACTCGAACCCGGTTCCTCAGTGCTGCAGTCCCAGTGCTAACCACTGCGCCACATGCCGCCCTCTCTTCTCTCTTTATCCCCATCACCAACATGCTCCACTCTGCTTGACCTGAAGACAGAACTTGACCATGACTTCCATTGTACTCTATGCCCTGAAGGAGTAATTAGTTATATATTATCAATTTGTCAATCTCCTATTGCTCAGGATATTTTCAATATTAGAAGTGTCACATTGTGTGAGCAAAATAGGTGCTATTAGAATGTAGTAACCTGATTTTGGTTTGTTGCAGTTAGAAAAAGGTCAGTGTTAATCACATTTATGTGGGAGATTCAAATTTCTAATGCGTATGAGGCAGAGAAAGACAGACGGCTTCTATTGATTTAATCTATTTTTAAAAGTTTGAATTTTGAGAGCAATCCAAGTCTCAGAAAAACTGTGAAATAGGAAGAGCAGGAGGATAAGGACACCTCTGACATCTTAACACCTATGAAGTGAGTTACTAGAGCAAGAGAAAATGAGGCAGTCAAGCAGGTAGGTGAAATGATAAGTGTGAGGGACAAGAGCAGAGGAATAACTAGTAGGAAGGTAATGGGATAGGATGAGAAAGAACACAATTGGGTCACAATATCGGAAGTCATTGATGGGGTGGAGAGTTTTTCTCCCTCCTCCCCAGTCCACATGTAGATTGTAGCTGTTGGTGGCTTTGGTTCCCAATTTATCACCCACCACTCTCATCAGAAAGAAGAAAGCAGAAACAGTTAATGGGAGTGAAGCAGCAATAGCAAGTGGCACAGCAGCAAAATGAGACACAGAAAATCACCAAGAAATTACCTTCCAGTAGATTAAAAATCTTCCCCTTGTCACCGTTTTGATGGGACTTTCATATTGACGTCGAGCATTGTTGTTGCATCAGAAAATATGTATAATGGGAATTTTATTGGATAAATAATTGCCTGTCATGGTCTGAGGGATGTTTGCTGCCATATTATGTCCTTAGATTCTAGTCTCCTAGCAGCAGAGTTCCACTCCATGTTTGTAATTTATGGCTATAACATTTTTGTGGCAATTAGCTGTGCTTTAGATATTTTTAGGCATCCATTGAATCTCTAATGGCCTGCCCCACTCTAATCGACTTAAATGCACATCTCACATCCCTGTAGGCTTTCCTGTTCCTTTTAGCTGTATGGGCCAATTTCATGGTATCTCCCCTGCTCAAACAACAAAGAGATTGAGGCAGCAGGCAGGGAAGGAATTGTAAGGCATTGAGGTGAGTTGGGTCAAGGTGGCTGGTTGGGTGGTTTGCAGGGTAGATAGAGCAGGGCAAGTATGAGACAGAAGACTTGTGCAAGGAGAGAAAGAAAATCACGGAAGATATGTTGAGAGAGGCAGAGAACGTCCTGTGACACAGACCGAAAGACAGCAGATTGGTTGCATTTAAAGCTACAATATGGTCTGCAACCCACACTGCATGTTTCGTGAAGCAATTGGTCACCAACCAATGCTGTCATTTAATGACTTTATTTTTGGTGTGCAGAAATTCGCCATGTAGCCTTCATGTTTTCATATTTTTATCTCCATAAAACTAGGCTTTTTCTACAGATCATCAGTTATAAGAGGGAACATCGTATATTTTATTGGTTCTTGTTAGGAAATAGAGATAGTTTGAATGTAATTTTTATTTGTACTGTGGGTATTAAAACAAAAGGTATACAATTAAGTAAGCTTAATTTTTGTTTCAATATTTGTGTGCTTAGAGTTGAAACTTATAGCTTTGTGTTGAACAAAGGTGCACACAGATTTTTGATTTTAGTTTCACTTTAAACTTTGCCTGCATGGTAATGAGCATTGAGGACATGAAAGACTCCAACTGGAGATACAGGAGCACTTGAGTTTTCAATTTGAGCCAGGCAACCTAGAGGCAAGGAGAATTCCACAGGCACTGCCAGGATAGGCGGGATAATAGAGAGTCAGAAAGCAAGTCCTAGAAACTGAAGGAGAAAGTTCCAGGGAGTGGGGACAAACAAATGTCCCAGGAAGACTAATCAAAGGAACAAAGAATAGGACTCTAGACAAGATCCTGTTCAGTGAAGTGAAAGCGAAGTGCAGAGAAAGGGCTAAGAATTAAAAAGACAGCTGTACAAAGCAGATTTAAAGTTGGCTGGCGAGAAACCAGACATCTTAAGGTTGGCGACACCTTAATGTAGCCTGTGAAGCAGTGGTGTTCTGTTGGTCTGGTTGGATACCTGAGCGATGGTGTCAAGTCGAAAACCCACGTGGTGATCCAAGGCACAGGGATACTAAAAGGAAAGCTTGAAATCCTGGAGGTGGATCTTTGGTGAAGATATCCACGAGAGTACATTGTGCAGAAGAAAATTCCAAAGTGTGTTCTTTGAGAGTGGAGTTTGGAAACTCCTTGTATGAAAGTCCGAATTCCAGTGAGACCAATGACCAGCATCTAGGCAGAGTTGATGAGCAATTCACAGAAGTTGTTTTGGGTGGCATCTGCCATTTGGTTTCAGAGTGTGGTATGTCTGACCACATTTTGCCTGTTAAGTTTACATGGACTGCATGCTTACTGAGTAGAGTATAGTATATATTTTGTAACTTGTGTTATTGTCACAAATCTGTATATATCTGTAAAGATGTAGCTGGGATGAAAGAGTAGAGTTTTACAGTTAATCTTTTCTTGTTTAATAAATGTTATTTGTTAAAAGTTCATCGACAGTTCTGTGACTCTGTTCATTCACATCTCCAAATGAAAAAATAGAGTTAGGATCTATCAAATTAGGTTCCATTCTGGTATCTGATTTGTCTGATCGGAACATCAGCTGGGATCATAACATTCTGGGTACTTTTTCCTCTTCAGGGTTTACTGCATTTAAATCCCAAATATTGAAACAGTAAAGAGTTTTCTCCTTGTCATGTCCTTGGTATTTGACACCCTGCTTGAGGCTGGATCCCATATTTCTCCTTGAATTAGTGAATTCCCTTTAGTTTATTGCTGTAATGTATTCAAATGTCAATTTCATATGGGTTGTAATCAGGTCCATGCCCCTTTTTTCCTTCTCCATCTAGTTACAATTATTTACAAAGGCTGATCATGTGTCCGTTATTAGTCTTATGGTTCCTGCTTGGTTGAAATTCAACCCATCTGTCAGAAACCATTCCCTTTTATTCAACAAAAATGTTCCAGTTACAGATTGAGAATCCCTTATCCGAAATCTGAAAAGCCCACGTGACACCATGAGTGACTCTGGGAAGGTTCCCAGGTGATGCCACAGAGGGTTACAAGTCCTAGGTGGGATTGTTTTCGTGTCAAAACACAGTTTGTTTTCAGCAGTCGTCATAGCCAGACGTTGGTGCATTATATTGCTGAAAATGTTGAAAAGGACTGCAGATTACCCAATGGATATTAGTGCAAAGAAAAAAAGGAAGCATTTGTGCTTATCTAGAACACAAAGTCAATTTATTGCAAAATCTTGAGCATGGTGTTAGTGTGAGGCATCTTACAGAGGAGTATGGTGTTGGAACGACCACCGCCTATGATCTGAAGAAACAGAAGGACTAACGGTTAAAGTTCTATGCTGAAAGTGATGAGCAAAAGCTAATGGAAACTGGAAAAATGTTACATGAACTGTGTATTGAAAGAGTGGCTGGTTTTACAAATTTAAGAAAAGACACAGCATTACATAATAATAATAATCGCTTGTTGTCACTAGTCGGCTTCAATGAAGTTACTGTGAAAAGCCCCTAGTCGCCACATTCCGGTGCCAGTTTTAAAGATTTGTGGTGATAAATCTTCTGCTGATCACGAGGCGGCAGAGAATTTAATTGATGAGTTTGCCAAGATCATCACAGATAGAAATCTAATGCCAGAACAAATCTACAATGCTGTTGAGACATCATTGTCCTGGTGTTATTGTCCCAAGAAGATACTGACTGCAGCTGATGAGAAGGCCCGTTCAGGTGTTAAGAATGCCAAGGATGCAACGACTGTGGATGGATGTGCTAATGCAGCAGGCACGCACAATTGTAAACTTGCTGTGATTGGAAAGAGCATGCATCCTTAAATGGGTGAATACCTTACCAGTCCATTATTATGCAAACAAGAAGGCATGGGTCACCTGGGATATCTTTTCTGATTGATTTCACAAACATTTTGTTCCAGCAACTCGTGCAGGGAAGCTGGACTGGATGTCGACTGCAAGATTTTGTTATTCCATGGTAACTGTTCTGCCCATCCCCCAGTGGACCTTCTCGTCAAGAATAATGTTTATGCCATCTACTTTCCCCCAAATGTTACTTCATTACTTCAGCCATGTGACCAAGGTATCCTTCCATCAATGAAGAGTAAATATAAAGACTATTTCTTGAACAGCATGTTGGCAGCACTGAACAGGGGTGTGGGTGTGGAAGATTTCCAAAATGAGTTAATGTGAAGGATGCCATCTATGCCACTGCTAACACATGGAACACTGTAGATAAAGACACCCTTGTGCATGCCTGGCACAACCTGTGGCCTATGACTTTGTTCAATGATGATGAACAAAGTGAGTTTCAAGGAATCCGTGTGACAAGAGTTCCTCTATCGTATAGTATAATGGTTAGTCCCCGCCTGGCACGCGGGAGACCGTTGTTCAATTCCCCAACAGAGAGCTTTGTAGTTATCCAGAAACTCCACTGGCAGATTCTTTTCTTCACACAGAGTGATGAGCATCTGGAACGGATTGCCAGAGGCAATGGTAGAGGCAGGTACGATTTTGTCTTTTAAAAATAAGTTAGACAGTTACATGGGCGGGATGGGTGTAGAGTGATATAGGCCAAATGCGAGCAAGTGGGACTAGCTTAGTGATAGAAACTGAGGGGGGGCATGGACAAGCTGGGCTGAAGGGCCTGTTTTCATGCTGTAAACATCTATGACTCTAAGTGAGGGAAAGATGATTTTGGACCTCCTTACATATGCAAAAGGAATACCCCCGGATGCCATCAATAAGCTGGAGGAAATGGACATTTAAGAAGTTCTCAACATTGTTAATGAGGCTCCAGTTGTTCATTCAATGACTGATGGTGACAGAGTTGAAATGGTTCTGAATCAAGGTGATTGTGATGATAACAGTGAAGACGAAGATGGCATTGGGCACTTCTTTTCTGCTGTATTTACGTAGACATCATGGTGAAAATGTGTGACTGACTTGATGAAGGACTAGACAGCATGGATTGATAACGGAACAAGAAATCACATCAGTTTATAAAATCAAAGAAAGACTTCTACAACAAAAAACGTTGTTAATGATGCAGCAAATCATGGAAGAAACATTTCAGAAAGCCAGCCAACACGGTGCATTCTTATGCTTTTGCATGAAATCTGAGTTTAATCCCCACGTAAATGAATTGCAGTTCTGATAATTCAATGTACATCTTACTATTGATTTAAAATATTGCATATTGAATTGTGGTGCCTTGTTGAATCTGTAAATGAACTTTCAATTTTGTGCTTAGACTTGGGTCGGATCCCCGTTGGATGAGCTACCGCACTATATAGATAATTACGTATTCCAGAATTCAAAAGATTCCAGAAGTCGAGACACTTTCGGCCCCAAGCATTCGGATGAGGGATGCTCAACCTGTACTATCACACCACTATTATTGACCAGCCATTTGTTTACACCCTATAATCTGAGGAAATCTTCTCCTTGCCTTAATCATGATAAATGTGAGCCAGGAGCTGGATGAGTGGTTTAAATCCTAGTGGGTGGGGGTAGAATGCAGAAGGGGCATTCCTTACTCATCTTTAATGTGGAATATTTTATCCTCTTTTTATTTTCAGGAGAATGACTCCTGGGTATAATGATGGAATGTATGTGCAGATAGCCCTAAAGGTCCTCACATGTATTCCTTTAGTTTGGGTTTAAAGAATCATTAACTGGTTCCAGCAAAAGAACAGACAGGTCTCATATCTGAGAAAAAGTTGTTATAATGTGTCACTGGTGCCTTTGGTATAATTGGAGCATTGGTGCCTTTGGTATAATTGGAGTTGGGGAGCTTTGTTTTGCTGTGTGCCCAAATGGGGTGCAAAAGTTTTTCCCTATATTTACTTTAGCTGAATGAGCAATGGCGGTAGCTACTTTGAAAATTTGCTCCTGGAATGTGTGGGGAGTACACATGATCCTATTAAGATATGCATCTTGACGCTTCTCTCTCCTGGTCTCCATAAAACCTAAGCAATTAATCGGTACATTTTATGACATTTACGTTCCGGATTCTTTGTGATGCAACCGGCCTTTAAATATGAACGAGTCTTTCCGCCAGAGGCAGTGGCAGAAAGAAATACGTGCTTAGTATGGACACTGACACCACGGACCCTGTACCTTTGGCGGAAAGACTCCATCGTTCATATTTAAAGGCCGGTCGCAGCCGGCATTCTTTTTTTAATTTTGAAACTTTATTTACAATACCTGATTTTTTTCCAAGTTTACTACTGAAAATTAAAACAATTTCAGTTGAACATCCACATCCTTTATGCTTACACATAAACTTTATCCCAAATTTATTCCCATTTCTTTAGAAATTTAAACAAGTACAATCTTGTTTCTACTTTACAAACTATGACTTTAGATGAGATGAGTAACCTGTCAAGCACATACAATGTCACAATATTTCTTACTGGTTCCACTGCATTGCACTTTCCAAACATCCAAGTAATCTCCTGCTCCATTCTCACCAAAAGCACTTACTTGGTTTCCAGAGAATGGCGACACAAAGTGATAACGATAGAACATAGAATTTACAGTGCAGAAGGAGGCCATTCAGCCCATCGAGTCTGCACCGGCCCTTGTAAAGAGCACCCCACTTAATCCCCACACCTCCACCCGATCCCAGTAACCCCACCTAACCTTTTTTTTGGACACTAAGGGCAACTTAGAATTCCACCTAACCTGTACATCTTTGGACTGTGGGAGAAAACCGGAGCACCCGGAGGAAACCCACGCAGACACAGGGAGAAAGTGCAGACTCCGCACAGACAGTGAACCAAGCTGGGAATCCAAACCTGGGACCCTGGTGCTGTGAAGCAACCGCGCTAACTACTGTGCTACCGTGCCACTAGTTTCTGTAGATTTCTTCCAGTGTTGACATGTCAGCTGTATTGACTGGCCTCATTTGATCGGTATTCCTCACCACCAAACCTTGCCTGGCTTCCCTCTCACTGTCCAGTAGGTGCATCCACCCCAGTCACAGAACGCTGACCACTTCCCGAACAGTACTTCACATTGTGGGAACGACCATTATGCCGGCCATTTAACAGTTTGATGATGGAGCTGTAAGTCGCAAACTGCCGATCGGTGGTGGGGGAACGAGCCAAGCAACACGCAGAGGATGAGAACATGAGATGAGCTCCAGGCTGGGACCACCACTGTTAGCATCGCACTTCCACATGGACTCCCGTCAGCCACTGTCCCCACAAACACGCGCGCGGTGACCAGCACACAGCCCATCCTTGAGCCGGCCTACCCCCTCAAACACTACAACCAGTCGGAGACTGCCCGCAGTTGGCAATCTTAAAAGCCAGTCGCATCTGTCGGGGTTTCTTCCTGCGATCGTGAACGCCACAACTGATCGTTTTGCGACCCTCCCGACACCCACCACAGGTTGCGACCCTGAGTTTGAAAAACCCTGCTCTAGCCTATCTGCTCATTGTTTTTCCTTGTATAAACGGAGACTCCAAGTTTAAAGCTTAAGCTGAACCAACTGTGTTGGTGTTCTCCTGTCTTTTTCTGTATTCATTACAGCATAAATGCTTCTACATTACTGTGCCAGTTTTGAGGATTTGCTGTGTTGTTTGCAAAAACGGAAAAACTATAAAAATATATATATTAAAATTAGTCATCTAGTACGTTTGGGGCGGTGTGGTGGCGCAGTGGGTAGCACTGCAACCTCACTGCATTGAGGACCTGGGTTTGATACCGCTCCCAGGTCACTGTCCATGTGGAGTTTGCACATTCTACCCGTGTCCGCATGGATCTCGCCCCCATAACCCAAAGATGTGCAGGTTAGGTAAATTGGCCACGCTAAATTGCCCCTCAATTGGAAAACAATAATTTGGTACTCTAATTTTTTAAAATCTAGTACGTTTGACTTTTTTTATGCACATGGCTTTCTACTTTGTATTAGCAAATAATCCCCTTCATTTGCAGGAGTTCAACAATCAGATCGTGAAACAAACAAAAATTCTTATTCGGAATGTGCAGCATTTGAGTAAATGTGTAAGATGTGGGAAGCCCAATTACAAATAATATTTTTGATTGTATGACATTGGAGGCTTTGTAAACTTTATTAAATATGGTTTGAACAATTAAAATGTTGCACCAATTTACCTTTTTGCTCTGCAGTGTTTTCTGTGAATTTACAGTGGCATCATCCCATTGCACACTTGCACAAGATTTAAGCTGAATATTTTGACATCAGTAATTTCTTCCACTCCTGTGCTGGATTCTTTGCACCTTTTTCATGGTCCAATCACAAACTAATGCAGTCCATGACATTTCTACTTCTGTGCTGACCTCTTGAATAAGCTAGAAATGTGTGTAGCTTCAGATGTGCATTTATAGGCATTACAGGATAATATATTAAAAATTGTGCCCTGAATTGTTTGTTGAATTTGTTTCCCAGAACTTTGTATGAAAGGCAGCTCATGACGAGGAGCAGCTAGGAAGGAACGATGACAGCAATAGCAACAGACTACGACAACATTGATATTCAGCAGCAGTATAGTGATGTCAACAATCGCTGGGATGTGGAAGAATGGGACAACGAAAACAGCTCTGCCAGGCTGTTTGAAAGATCCCGTATTAAAGCCTTGGCAGGTATGTAAGAACCCTTTTGGTCAGGTTGAACTTACTGAACTGAAGAACATCCATTATATCTTTTCCCTCCATATTGTGCCAATTTTGTCCCTTTTCTCATCTCTGGAAGGCCATTTACAATGTACTTGGCGCACAGTATGTTCACCCAAGCGAATATACATTGCGTACTTCAGGAGAGTGACTGCTTGAATGTTATTCAGCTTCAAGGGACATCAGACCTGATACCAATACAGTCGTTTACACAAAAAACAACTTCTGGCTTGACTTCCTGCATAGTAATCAGGATTAGAAGCCTTGGTCTTTTTCAAAAATATATCCTTCCTCCACACTCTCTTCCCACGCCATATAATGTGTACTATTAATGTCATTGGAAATTATGCTGTGCCACATTACTGTAAATGCAATGTTTATATAAAATTCTTCTCTACTATTGAAGAATTTGTTTTAAATGAATTAATGCCATTGTTTTGTAGTATAAAATAATGAAAAGCAATGAATACTAATACATAATTGTTATTTGGTTAATCTAAATTGGTGGAAATAGGTTCTGAAGATTCTTATTTCTAAATTCTGAAAAGGTGGGAATAAACAGTGACGTATCGGTTAGATTAGTTCTTCTGCAAACCGTATAATGGAACTTATAACTTTTAATGACACATTTGTTTGCGTCTTCCATTCCTACCAAATTTCCTTAGCTGATACCCCACTTTGGCTGCTGTAAACCAGAATTGTCCGGTTTAATGGACATTATAAGTAATGTATACTATCATGAGGCAGATGAACTTGGGACCTGTAATTACTGCCCAGGTACTATTGTAAGTTCTGTTCGCACAATGGTGTAGGCTGCAGCCCAATGTATGAATGACCTGACCTGTAAGGGAACCGGCATTGCTATCTATGTCAATATGTTGTTTTATAGGCTTCCTAAAGTAGTATATTTGGACAATTGTGATATTTGAGGCTCCACTCGCTTTCAGGTGATTAAGTAGATGTGCACCTGATGACAGCAGAGCCTTTAGTCTGGACACACATACCAAAGACCTTCACAAATAGGCATAAGAATAACTGGTGTGAACCTGGGGAAGGACCGATTTGAAATGGCTAATTTATGGTCAAAGAGATGCAATTTGATGTTTGGGGAGTTCCGAAGAGTTCTATTGAGGCAGCGTTTTTTTTTAAATTTAGAGTCCTCAATTCATTTTTTTCATTTAAGGGGCAATTTAGCATGGCCAATCCACCTACCCTGCACATCTTTGGGTTGTGGGGGCGAAACCCACACAAGCACGAGGAGAATCTGCAAACTCCACACAGACAGTGATTCAGAGCCAGAATCAAACCTGGGACCTTAGTGCCATGAGGCAACAGGGCTACCCCACTGCGCCGCCCTGTATTGAGGCAGCTTAAGATTTTTTCTTTCTTTGTCTGATTTTATTTTTTTTGTCTCTTTTCTGTTTCTCATTCAATCCGTTCTTTTTCCTCCTTTCCTCCCTATTGCTCTCTTTTCTCCCGCCCCCCCCCCCCCCCCCCCCCCCCCCCCCCCCCCCGGCCCTTTTGCGCTCTATTCCTCCAAATTGAAGCTGTGTGTCCCTCACAATATATTTATTTTTCTCTCCCCTGATAGGCACCACTTTCAGGTCTGCAAATCTATAAAGATATGATTTAATTGAGAAAACATTTGTGGAACATTTAAAAAAAAAGAATTTAACATGATATAAAATGAGTTTATACCCTTGGATCAGAGTTCTTCTTTCCTAAAAAGACAAACATGGAAAACTAGAGAGGTAAGAGAAAACCGACTGGATTCTCCGTTCCCCCAGTTGCATGTTTCTCGGCGACGCATCATTTGTTGCCGAAGGGATTCTATCCTCCTGCCGCTTGTCGATGAGATTTCCCATTGAAACTACCCCATGATGCCATGAAACACATTGGCAGGGGTGCGCTGCCAGCGGGATAAATGAATCCCACGACTGGAGAATTCCGTCCAACGTAAATCTTTTTTGTTAAGAAAGCAAAAATTAATTACATAAAGAAATAAAAAGAAAAGTTCTGGGGTGGCACAGTGACGCAGTGATTAGCACTGCTGCCTCATAGCGCCGAGGACCCGAGTTCGATCCCGGCCCCAGGTCACTGTCCATGTGGAGTTTGCACTTTCTTCCCATGTCTGAGTGGGTCTCATTACCATAACCTGAAAGATGAGCAGGGTAGGTGAATTGGCCATGCTAAATTGCCCCTTAATTGGAAAAAATAAATCGGTACTCTAAATTTATTTATTTTTTTAAATTCCTGGCGAATGGGGAAGAACAAGACAAAGGGAGTATGAAAAGAAGCTTGTAAGGATCAAAATCAACATTTCTTCAGTCATTTATCATTTTTGATCGGGCAATGTGAGTCTCTTGAAAACCTATAACAGTGCTGGAGTTGATGAAAATAAGGAAATGATTGATGTGCTGAATGCCTCTGTATTTCCAATTGAGGAAGAGGCAGGCATGTCAGGAATTCCAAGAAATTAATACTGGATCAGAGACTTGACTCGCCAAAATTGAAGTAAGTAAAATAACAGTAATGAAGAAAATAATGGCACTAAAGATGGACACATTCCCACAACTAGAAGCTGGAAGTCAGAACATTGCAGGTGCCTGAACTAGCACCTCCCAAGTTGCTCCTGATTCAGGAATGGTTCCTCTAGGTTGTAAATTTGTGCCTGTCACTCCACTGTTTAAGATGATGGAGGGAAACCAGAGAACTACAGAGCAGTGATCATAGCATCTATTGTTGGGAAATGGTTAGATTCTAGAATTAGGGTTAAGGTGACTGAGCACCAATGTTCCCTCTTGGCTATGTACAACCTGAAAGTTCCCGTGCAGACTCCACACAAATTGACCCCACATGTATGTGGCCATGCAGAATAGAAATATAGGGCCTATGCACTTAAGCAAAACTGCTGTGTACTACGTGATGCTGCTGAACACCTTGAAAACCTTCAGCTGATAGAGCCAGCATGAACTGCCAAAGAGTGGGTCACGTCTGATGAACCTGATTGAATTTTTTGAAGAGCTGACTAAAGTAACAGATAGGAGATTGTCTATGGATACTATTCATATGAACTTTTAGGAGGCATTAGATAAGTCCCTCATAAGAGACTGTTAGCTGAAGTTGAAGCTCATGAAATTGAAGGCAAAATATTTGTGATCAATAAAATAGATAAATGCTGCGCTCCAAAAGCTCGTGTTTGAAACAAACCTGTTGGACTTTAACCTGGTGTTGTAAGACTTCTTACTGTGCTCACCCCAGTCCAACGCCGGCATCTCCACATAATGTAGACAAAGACATGTCCCAGACTAAAAGATGTTAACTACAGATATCCTGAGACCATCAAGAGGCATTCCTGAGTTTAATGGGTCTTTGTTGAAACAAAGGAGGTGATTGAGTTAACCCCCTCAGGCTGAATGTCTTAAAACAATAAACTCAAGGTATGGCTAATCAACCTAAGACCACCACCACATTTGGAAGGGGAACTACCATTGTGAAGAGTTACAGGACAAGGCAACCATGTTTATCCCTATGTAATCTTCAAAGTGATACCTGTAGAAAGGCAGCAGTAGAAATTACAATAACTTTAAAAGAACCAGAGGGTGGAACATAACGAGGTTTCCAAGTCTGTTCGTTCTCAAGTCCATCAATACAAGAAACTGGTCTCTTCGTACCAGACTGCTCCCACCCTCAACTGATCTCAGAATGTCGGCGGAAGGGACGTTCTTGCAGTGAGGGTACTGGGGAAGAGACTGACTTAAGGGAGGAGGGTTCTCTCTTCCACTTTCCTCCTCAAGCCAATCTTCCAACATAATTTCCTGGGTCACAGGTCCACTTAAGATAGCTTCCAGCCACACCTCTAGGGTGAGACAAAGAGAATCCCCTGGTTACTGTTAGTTCTCTCTCCCCCTCCCCCCTCCAGTTCACCGACTTCCTGCCACCTCCCCTATCGCCCCATTACCCTGGACTCGAGATGGAAGCAGAGGAAGCTGGTACCCTGACTGAAGCGAATCCCGAAAAGAAATCCGTGTCAGTGACTCTGCAGCGCTCCCTCCAGAAATCAAGGTCCCCAATTTGGTTCATGCCATCAAATCCGGTCCCACCCTCAACTGATCTCAGAATGTCGGCGGAAGTGACGTTCTTGCAGTGAGGGTACTAGGGAAGAGACTGACTTAAGGGAGGAGGGATGTTCTGGTGGCAAAGAAGGACACTAGAGATAATCAATAGATCTCCCCATGGACGTCGTGGAGTATGAAGTTCCCTATTGAGCAGGCAGGATCTCGTCCAGTCGGAAATGGACAGCAAGGGTTTAAAACCCGCTGCTTCAACCTGGGCCGGTGTTTTGTAGGCCCCCAGGCTTGGACTTGTTCACAGTAAGCCGTGGCTGTGGCCTATTCCATTATGGTAATAAAAGTGTATGGTGTGTGAAGTCTGGCCTTGGTGAGATTATTGCACTGTAAAAGTGCACCATTCTCTTCAACTGTACTTTCCTGAAGTGTGTTTGTATTTGACTGCGTGATTGAGTGCCAGGATGTTGGTCTTTGGCACGAATGACTAAATATATAATCCTGCTTATTTAAACCCACAAAAGCTGACTGGTTATTCAAATTATCCAATATTTGGATTTTAAAATATACACATCGTCCCCTCAAATGCTTACGGATTACAGACAGTTCAGAAGGGAACAGAAGTTCTCACTCATCCTCTCCAGAACAGTGCTCATTGCCTGGCACTTGTGTGATGCAAATGCGAATGTTACTTGTCACTTACCAGCCCTGAATTGTTTTTTGGTCTTGCTACATGGAGATAAAGACTACTTCAGTATTTGAGGAATTTTGAATTTTTACTGAAAACTTTGCACTTATTAATAAACATCCCAATTTCTGATCTTCATGTTGGGATGAAGTTAATTGATGAAGCAGCTGAAGATGGTTGAGCCTAGTACACCACCCGAAGGATATCCTGAACTGATATCCTGGAGCTGAGATGATTGGCCTCTAACAACCACAACCAGCTTCCTTTTGTGCTAGATATGATTACAACCGGTGGAGGGTTTTTTTTCCCCATAATTCTCCTTGACTTCAATTTTGCTCGGGTTCCTTGATGCTACACTCAATCTATGCTCGTGTCAAGGGAGGTTTAGTTCTTTAGTCATTGTTTGGACCAAGGCCGTCATAAGGTCTGGGGCCAAGTGGCCCTGAGCACCAATGAGCAGGTTGTTGCTAAGCAAGTACTGCTTGATAGTACAACATCTTCACTTTGCTGATAATTGACAGTAGACTGATGAGGCAGTTATCCAGATTGGATTTGTCCCGCTTTATGTGGACAAGACATACTTTGCAATTTTCCACATTTTCCGACTCGTGCCAATGTTGAAGCTGTACTAGGTGAGTAAGCTAGGTGAGGGGCACAGCTAGTTCTCAATCAGAGTATTCAGTGCAACATGTTGTCAGGCCCCATAACCTTTGTTCAGCTCTTCCTTGATATCACATGGAACAAATCAAGTTGACTAAAGATTACCAAATCTAATGCTGGGTCTTCAGAAAGGGCCAAGATTAACCCTCCACTCGTTACTCCTGGCTTACGTTCCTCTCCCAAGCAGCAATGTTTTTTAAAAAAACGTTATTCAGTTCAATTGTTGCTTTGCTTACCCACCTGACAACAGTGACTGCATATAAACATAATTGAGTAAAAGTGTTTTGTGACACCCTGAGGATGTAATGAGATACTGCACAAAACAAATAATTTATTTAATATACAAGTAGGTACTTTTGGTATTGGTCCGGGTGGTCCACGCAAAATTTAGGAAGGAACCAGGTCCATTACCAAAAGTTTTGCTTGATGAATAATTTAGTTCTTGAAATATGCAAGAGGAGACGGGTGGTAATGTGAGTTCGTAAAGAAGTAAACACTGGAAATAAGACTATAGCTAAGTGTTTTAATTTTCTCTTCCACCAACTGTGAACTTTTGATTTTGAACCGTGCACCTGAGATAGTCTTAATTATTATAATAATTAACAAATTGGAAATACAAGTTGAGACCTTCTAATTGTAGCTACTTCCACTTTAAATGTTTAACAAAGTGTCTAATTGCACAGTGGAAGCAGATGGCAGATTATTTGCTGAAAGCAATCTTGAAAGTGCCATTAATATTTAATATATTCTGAAGCGGAGAGCAGAGTTAAATTAATGACTGAAAACAAATGTTGGTATACACGTAAGTTTCAAAGAGTGTGAGAGGTGGACTCAGGAAAAATGCAGGGAATTTTTGAAGCCATAGTAGCCTAAAAATTCATCCATGCAGCACCCATTCTTCAGTCACTAGCCAACTTCTTCAGCCTCGAAAGCAAAGGACATTCAAGCCTGCGCTGTCATTCAATAACATCATGACTGATCTGATTATAACCTCAAGCCCACGTTCCTTTCATCCCTTTATAAAATGCTAACAGTGCAGAAGGAGGCCATTTGGCTCATCAAGTCTGCACCTACCCTCTGAAAGAGCACCCTATGCAGGCCCACTCCCCCGTCCAACTCCTGTAACCCCACCTAACCTTTGGACACTTAAGGGACAATTTAGCATGGCCAACCCACCTAACATGCGCGACTTTTGGACTGTGAGAAGAAACTGTAGCACTCTGAGGAAACGCACGCAAACACAGGGAGAATATGATAACTCCAAACACACAGTCACCCAAGATCTGAATCGAACCCGAGTCCCTGGCACTGAGGTAGCAGCGCTAACCACTGTTCCAACGCACCACCCTTTCTTAGTCAAGAATAAATTTACCTTTGCATTAAAAATAGTCAAAGATTCTGCTTCCTCTGCCTTTTGAAGAATACAGTAATAAGTCTTACAACACCAGGTTAAAGTCCAACAGGTTTGTTTCAAACACGAGCTTTCGGAGCGCAGCTCCTTCCTCGGGTGAAGAAGAGTTCCAGAGACTCATGACCCTCTGAGAGAAAAATACTCTAATTTCCGTCTTAAATGAGTGACCCCTTATTTTAAACAGTTCCAAATTCTCTGACAAAAGGAAACATTTGCTCCACATTCATTCTGTCAATGCCCCTCGGCAACCTTTAAAGGTTTCAGTCAAGTCACCTCTTGCTCTTCTAAACCCGAGTGGATACAAACTTAATCCCTCCAACCCTTCTTCATAACGCCTGGTATTAGTCTAGTGAACCTTCTCTGAACTGCTTCTGACACATATACATCTTTCCTTAAATAAGGAGACCAATACTCAGCGTGTGCTTTCATCAGTGCACTGTGAAACTGAGCATAACCTCTCTACTTTTGTAATCAATTTCCCTCACAATAAACAATAACATTCTATTAGCTTTCCGAATTACTTTCTGTACCTGTATACTAGCATTTTGTGATTGATAAGAAATTCAGAACAGGAGCAGGAATAGGCCATTCAGCCCCTCAAGTCGTCTCTGCCACTCTGGAATAACGTGGCTGATCTTTTAACGCAGCAATGCCTTCCCACAGTATTCCCGTGTTCCTTAGTATCCAAATATCTATCAATCTCTGATTTTAATATACTCCTATTGAACATCCACTGCTCTCTCGAGGCTGATAATTCGCAAGATTCACAACTCTACGTGTAGAAATTTCTCCTTGCAATTCTAAATGACCTACTCCTTATTCTGAAACGACAACCATTACTTCTAAATACTTTAACCAGGGTAATCATTCTCTGAGCATCCACCCTGTCAAGCCCCTTAACAATTTTATATGCTTCAAATAGATCGTTCCTTACTTTTCTAAACTCCAGAGAATATAGTCTTCTCAATCTCTTCTTGGAGAACCATCCCCTCATCTCAGGAATCCTTGTGCTCACTTGAAGCATGTTGTTCATTTGGTAAGGAGACTAAAACTACACTGTACAAGTGTACAGGTGTGGTCTCGAAGTTTTAACATAATTACAGGAAGACATTTTACTTTCGATCCAAACTTCTTGTAATAAAAGTCACCATATAATTTGTGTTCCTAATTATTTGCTGTACCTATATGTTAATTTACTATCATTTGTCCAAATATCGCCACCTCTGAACTAGGAACCACCTCCACACCTAGCACCTTGGACATCATGTCCGAAAATCCCTGCCAGAATTCCCTCAGTTTTGGATGCGCCCAGGACATGTAAGGAACGATCTATTTGAAGCATATAAAATTGTTAAGGGGCTTGACAGGGTGGATGCTCAGAGAATGATTACCCTGATTACAGGCCCCCTGCGCACCGCCCACACCGTTCCTCTATCCTGGCAAAGAACCTACTCATCATCGCCACCGCCATATGAACCCTATGTACCACTTTAAACTGGATGAGGCTTAACCTCGCACATGACGAGGATGCATTTGCACTCCGCAAGGCCTCTGCCCACGTCTCAGCCCCCACCTCCCCAACCATTTAGGCTTAATGTTGCCCACCAGGGTACCTCTGCTTTCCTGAGCAACCTAGGATGCGGACCATGCGACTAATCCGCTCTTTGCACAGGCAGGATTTACTGGAAAACTAGTTAAAAATTTTCACCCTGTATGTTGTCTTTACCATCTCTGCTTCTGCCAATGTTTTGTCAGAACCCTCTTCCTTTTAAATGCCAATACAGAGTGATCATTAAATATTCTAGCTTGCCCTGCTCCTCACTCTTTTTATCCTTAATAGGTCCCACCCCACTTCTTACTCCTTACCTACTTACTATTAACATGCTGAGATAACATTTTTGGATTCCTTTTTATGTTAACTGTTATTCTATTCTCTAAGTTTCTATTTGCTAGTCTTATTGTCCTCTTCTTCCACTCTCAACTTATTGTATTTGGCCTGGTTCTCACTTAAAGAATTCACCTGACATGCATCCTGCACCCTTTTGTGTCTTACTGCATTTTCTACCTACCTCGCTTTTGTACCCTTATTTTTCCCGCTTGTTGGAATATAACTTGCCTGTCTCTGAAACATCTGCTCCTCAAAGATAATATTACAGTTTTTCCTGTCAGTCGATGGTTGCATTTTACCCTGGTTAGATTCTCATCCCAATGAAGTTAGAACTTCTAAATTGGAAGAGGGGTCATTTAGATTGTTCCTTGCTCTTCTCCTTACTAATCTAAACCTTATGATAAATTGATCACTTTTACTCAAATGTTTCCCACAGACATTTGGCCCACTTTGCCCCACTTCATGACACAACACAAGATCCAGCAATGTCTCCTTCCTAATTAAATGAGAAAGTACTGTCAAAGAAGTTCTCCTGAACACATTTCATAAATTCATTTCCCTATTTTTTCTAACATTATCCCAATCGATATTTGGGGAATTAAAGTCCCCAAATATCACCATCTCTATATTGCTATGATTTCCCTGAAGATTGATACTCCGTTTCTCACTATTTGGACACCTATAGAATATCACCAGGAGTGTGATCATACCTTTCTTGCTTCTCTACTTGAATGAAATAGATACTGCCTTATCCGTCTCCAGGACATACTCTCTTTCCAACACTACAATGTCTCACTGCACAGTATTAGATCTAAACTATCCTGTTCCATAGTTGGTTTCTTGAGTTACTGATCTAAAATAGACCAAGACATTGGCATGCAATGCATACGCAAATAAGGTGCTGAGCACCTGTTTGACATTTCCAATACAAGATTGGTTTATCCAAGGGTAACTGTTGTTGGCTGTACTCAAGAGAAACAAGGTTGCATGGTCCTTAAAGGACTACACCAACAAGGTAAGATTTGAAAATATATTTTCTGAACGCAAACGCAGAGCTGGATGGAATAAAAGTGCTTCTCCCAATACCACATTTCAGCATATAGCATCCGCCACTATCCCTCAATCACTGCTGTTCCCTATTAATCATTCTAGAAGTAGGCTTACATTAACACTACAATGAAGTTACTGTGAAAAGTCCCTGGTCACCACACTCCGGCGCCTGTTCGGGTACACGGAGGGAGAATTCGGAATGTTCAAATTACGGGCGGCATGTGGCGCAGTGGTTAGCACTGGCACTGCGGCGCTGAGGACCGGGGTTTGAATCCCGGCCCTGGGTCACTGTCCGTGTGGAGTTTGCACGTTCTCCCCATGTCTGCGTGGGTTTCACCCCCACAACCCAAAGATATACAGGTTAGGTGGTTTGGCCACGCTAAATTGCCCCTTAATTGAGAAAAATAATAATTAGGTACTCTAAATTTAACAAAAAAAAAATGTTCAAATTATGTAACAGCATGTCTTTCGGGACTTGTGGGAGGAAACTGGAGCATCCGGAGGAATCCCACGCAGACATGGGGAGATTGTGCAGAGAGTACTTAATTCATTTTTTCCAATTAAGGGGCAATTTAGTGTGGCCAATCCACCTACTCTGCACATCTTTGGGTTGTGGGGGCGAAACCCATGCAAACACTGGGAGAATGTGCAAACTCCACACGGACAGTGACCCAGAGCCGAGATCAAACCTGGGACCTCAGCGCCGCGAGGCTGCCACCGTGCTGCCCTCGCAATAGAGTGATATGACAGTATTTAAAATTACACAAGTATGGGGCACAGTGGATAAAACAGACCGTTGCCAACACTTAAGATGCCTTGAATAATGGGCCATGGATAGAAGATTAAATGAAGGATATTTAAAAATTGAGAGCGGCAGAAATGTATTCTCACATTGAGTTTGTCACTGTCAGGTTTAATGAAATGAAATGAAAATCGCTTATTGTCACAAGTAGGCTTCAAATTAAGTTACTGTGAAAAGCCCCTAGTCGCCACATTCCGGCGCCTGTTCAGGGAGGCTGGTACGGGAGTTGAACCTGGCCTGCCTTGGTCTGCTTTAAAAGCCAGCGATTTAGCCCAGTGTGCTAAACCAGCCCCAGAGGGGCTGATTGAGGCAAAGATTAAATCAACATTGACGCTTGGATTGCATAAATAGGTAAAGGCAATGGGGATACACGAGATTAGAGTAAACTTGATATTTTACCTGGTAGCAATCAGGTCATTAATACAGATATTGACTTCACCTAGCTCAGTTCCCTATTCATACCATGATGGGCTTTGAAATGAAAGTCTCATCACCCTGTTCCTCATAATATCAGTGCTAAAACAACCAATGGCCCTTCTGCATTAATATGCAGCCCTGATTTCTCAGCAATTATAGTAATATATCAGCTGTTAAGGAACTGAACTTTGAAAGAGAAGTCTTCCCCTTACTCATATGGTCCTATATGAACCATTTGTGATTCACTTTCACGCTGAATCGCAAAAAAGTTAACCTTGCCAAAAATGTCCTCTTTCCAGTCATTGATAAATTGTCTTTTTAATTCTCAAAGAAGATGGCGCTCTTTGCACCAATATTTTTGCTCTGGCCCGCTAGCTTTCTGTTTACATACTGGGGCATGGCTGTTTAACCCAAAATTTTACGACAAGGGGACAAACGTGCATCAGCCAATTGCAATTCACTGCTGTACATATGCAAGTTATAAATCCCCATTTAACCTGGTCGCTCCAGGTAAAATCCAAACTCATACTTTGAATTTGAGTGTGCATCTACCACCTTATTGCGAGTTGTGAAGGCATGTGGTGCGATTCAGAGTTTTGCAAGAAGAAATTAATTGATGTAGGCACCCAATAGAATGTAAGATGGACGTACATTTGTAAAACACCTTTCAGACCGTTGCAAAACACTTGACAGATTTATTTGGTATGCATTTACAGTTGAATAAATCACTATTGTTTGGAAATGTTAGCCTCTTAAAACTTTCAGTGGTCAATGTAAATTCCTAATTCCTAATATTCTATCCTTTTTAAAATAAATTCTGAGTACCCAATTATTTTTTTCCAATTAAGAGGCAATTTAGTGTAGCCAATCCAACTAACCTACACATCTTTGGGTTGTGGGGGTGAAACCCAGGCAGACATGGGCAGAATGTGAAAAATCCACACAGTGACCCAGGGCTGGGATCGAACCCGGGTCCTCAGCGGCGGAGACAGCAGTGCTAACCACTGTGCCACCGTGCCATCCCCTAATATTCTATCGTAAACCTGAACCTCCGCTTCAGTGCATCACCTGCTCCCAATTGGAGGAGAACCAAACACCAGGGTTATGACACCTTGGGCGGTGCCCGATCAATTACAGCACCACATGCCCCGGAGTCACAGCACAAGTGAATTAACCAGTAATACTTATAAAAATACCCAAAGTCTTTGGCCCTTAGCTGCCCAATAATTGCAATAATTGAGGGAAGTTATAAAAGCAAACGAAAATGCATACAATGTGGCAAGGGGAATTGATAAGCCTTTAAATGCGAGCAGAGGACAAGTAAAAAAGCAATACGGGGGGAGAGGATGAAGCTACTAATATAAAAGATGATAGCAAGAGTTTTTTTCAATATATAAATGGTAAGAGAGGCAAGAATAGACATTGGACCACTGAATAATGAGACTGGAGAAGTAGTAATAGGAAACAAAGAAATGGCGAGGAACTGAATAGGTACTTTGCATCAGTCTTCACAGTGGAAGACACCACTGGGATACCAGCACTTCAGGAGAATCAGGAGTAGTGGTGAGTGTTGGGCCATCACTAAGGACAAGGTTTTGGGGAAACTGAAATGTCTGAAGGTGGATAAATCATCTGGACTGGATGGACTACACCCCAGGGTTCTAAAGGAGATAGCTGAGGAAATTGTGGAGGCATCGGTGGTGATCTTTCAGGAATCACTGGAGGTAGGGAGGGTCCTAGAGGACTGGAAAGTGCCTAATGTAACACCCCTGTTTAAGAAGGGAGGGAGGCAGAAGACAGGAAATTATAGGCCGGTTAGCCTGGCTTGGGTTTTAGAGTTTATTATTAAAGATAAGATTGCGGAGTACTTGGAAATGCATGATAAAATAGGACTGAGTCAGCATGGCTTTGTCAAGGGGAGGTCATGTCTGACAAATATGTTTGTAAGTTCTTTGAGGAGGTAACAAGGAAGTTAGGCAAAGGATGTGGTTTATTTGGATTTTCAGAAGGCCTTTGACAAGGTGCTGCATAGGAGACAGTGAAATCAGTTAAGAGCCCATGGTGTTAAGAGTAAGATCCTGGCATGGCTAGAGGACTGCTGACTGGCAGAAGGCAGAATGTGGGGATAAAGGGGTCTTTTTCAGTATGGCAGCCAGTGACTAGTGGTGTGCCTCAGGGGTCTCTGCTGGGGCCATATCTTTCCACAATATACATTAACAATCTGGAAGAAGGAACTGAGGGCACTGTTGCTAAAATTGCAGATGATACAAAGATATGCAGAGGGACAGGTAGTATTGAGGAAGCAGGGGGTCTGCAGAAGGAGAGTGGGCAAAAAAGTGACAGATGGAAAACTGATTTCCCTTGTGAAATGCTGTGGGAGACTGAAAAGTATTTATGCTAGTAAATTTACTGGAGTATACAGAGTATAATCCAGATAGCTACTGCACCCACAGCAATCAATATAGGATATGATACAAAGAAAGAATTTAAATACATTTCCCCTGTTTACTCATGGAACCCCTGTAAGATCTAAATGTTCCTCATCACCTCTGAACTCACTGTTGAAATTCAACAGCTTAAAAACCAATTTCCCCACATATCTCGATACAAATTTCAGATCTAACCTATTTACTTGTAATTCAAATCCACCATAACCTCTAATCACAAATGCACAAGCCTAACACTGTTAACCGTTGATCTCTTAGACTTCACAGTCTACTTGCTACTACACCCAGAACAATCAATATAGTATATGATATAAAGATATGTAGAGGGACAGGTTGTGTTCAGGAAGTAGGAAGGCTGGAAGAGTGGGCAAAGAAGTGGCAGATGTAATACAATGTGGAAAAGTGTAAGGTTATGCACTTTAGAAGGTGGAATGGAGGCATAGACTACTTTCTAAATGGGAAATGGCTTTGGAAATCAAAAGCACAAAGGACTCCTAATTCAAAATTCTTTTAAGGTTAGCGTGCAGGTTCAGTCAGCAGTTAGAAAGGCAAATGCAATTATAGCATTCAAGTCGAGAGGGCCAGAATACAAGACCAAGGATGCACTTCCGAGGCTGTATAAGGCTCTGGTCAGACCCTATTTGGACTATGGTGAGCAATTTGGCACACCGTACCTAAGGAAGGATGTGCTGACCTTTTGAAAGGGTCCAGAGGAGGTTCACAAGAATGGTCCCTGGAATGAAAAGCTTGTCATATGAGGAGCAGTTGAGGACTTTCTGGGTCTGTGCACATTGGAGTTTAGAAGGATGAGGGGGAATTTTATTGAAACTTACAGGATACTGAGAGGCCTAGATAGAGTGAACGTGGAGAGGATGTTTCCACTAGTCGGAAAAACTAGAACCCAAGGGCACAGCCTCCGACTGAAGGGACAATCCTTTAAATAAAACAGAGATGGGGAGGAATTTCTTCAGCCAGAGGATGGAGAATATGTGGAACTCTTTGCTGCAGCAGGCTGTGGAGACCAAATCACTGAGTGTCTTTAAGACAGAATTAGGTTCTTGATTAATAAGGGGATCAGGGGTTATGGGGAGAAGGAGGGAGGATGTGAATGAGAAACATATCAGCCATGATTAAATGGTAAGAAGTCTTACAACACCAGGTTAAAGTCCAACATGTTTGTTTCAAACACTAGCTTTCGGAGCACTGCTCCTTCCTCAGATTCACCTGAGGAAGGAGCAGCGCTCCGAAAACTAGTGTTTGAAACAAACATGTTGGACTTTAACCTGGTGTTGTAAGACTTCTTACTGTGCTCACCCCAGTCCAACGCCGACATCTCCACATCATGATTGAATGGTGGAACAGACTCGATGAGACAAATGGCCTAATTCTGCTTCTATGCCTTATAGTCACCAGGTTTGTAAATGTAAACACAATTCCTGTTTATTTATAACAATAACTAGAGTGAAATGCACAGAAAATACTTCAGCTTGCCCCCTCCACCCTCGTGTATATATATTATATCAACATACATACACACACACACACGACAGACAAACACAGAGGGCAAGAAAGGGGTGCAAAATCATAAGAAAAAGGGAAAATTAGCCTTTACTTCAGATGGTGGTTTCCAGTACCTTACCCCTCTTCAAGCATTGCTTTCAGTTTGCGATTTTATTACAGATTCATTCAGGCCTCTGTAGTTTCAGAAATATAGCACTTGCAGCCTTTCTGGAGAGAGAGAGAAGTTTCTTGTCTTAGTTTACAGTAATGGTTTTCCTGTAGATTCATTCATTCAGGCTTTCTACAATCCCAGGAATCCAGCCTTTCTTGAGAGAACATGGAGGAGAGAGAGACCGTGTGCTTTCAGAAGACAATCTGAAACTCGTTGGGACTCTGAAAATCATTCCACTGGGATAGGATTCAATCACCACCTGTTACAGGGCAGTGTCTGGCCATTTGGACCAATTCATTGGCCACCAGCCAATCCATCAATCCGAGACCCACCCTATCTCACTCTCTGGTGCTGACAAGTCTGAAGCTCTTGTTTAAACGAACAGAATGTTCTCTCCTATAACTTCTGAATTCTGCTGCTTGACTTAAAGATACATGTCCATTAATCATCCATGGATCAAAAATAATAATGGCAAAATAAAAGAAAGGCGGACTAAGGAAATAAACAGGAAGGACCTTTACACCAGACAGGCCTTGCTTCAGATATTGCAGTGATTCAACATAGCCATATAACCCAGTACGTTTTCCTAACAATTTTGCTTACCACCTATATTTTTGAAAAATAACAATGTTATTTTATATTAAATAAGGCCTGTGTCATTTTGTAGAATTTTGTCAATCTTTTACAGAGAATACCTCTGTATCATTTTGCACTTCTGCTTCTATTTAACTCCATTCACAATATAAGCCCAAGTTTAAAATAAATAACAATTCTTTTTCAAAATCTTGAGAACCTCCTGGGATGAAGGTGGATCTTCTCTGAGTCCTCAAGTATGCAATGGACACATGAACTATTGGGAAACTGCTCCTATAAAAATGAAGGATTCAGTAGGAGTTGAAATAGTGCCCTATTATGCTGTTATTATGAAAACATGGACTTTGAGGCAACAAATATAGCTCCTACATTGCAACTGGAAAAGAATTCTAGTTACCTGTGATCAGAGGGAGAGTAGATCCTTTAACACCAAGGAGTCAGCAGAATATTCTTCAGTTTCTCCTGCAAGGGAATGACTGGGTGCCTAAGTAGTTGCCAGTGTTACTTGATCTTCGGGTCTCCAAGGTCTTGTTCTTCACTGACGTTCTCTACTGTTGTTTTGGTTTTTAGTTTCTTGAGGAATGCGTAGGACTATTAACTTTGATGTGCATGTGTAATGTTTTGCATAATCAAGCTAGTGTGGATTTATTAAGAGGAAAGTAATAGCTGATGAAAATATTGAAGGATGCACAGAAAAAATAAAGGAGATGCATCCTCACCAACACATCTCCATCCCCCTCTGCTCAGCCAGGGTGGAAGTCAATTATGAATATTGTTTCCTCTTCATGTGTTGTCAAATGTCAGATTTTGGCACATCCTCCTCCAGCAGTGTGGATTACCTGGCAGTGTGCTGTTTCCTCCACTGGGAGGAAGTGTTAAATGGTTGCTACAGTCTCCAAATCCTACATTTATAAGCCATCAAAATTTGTGAAATACTTGATGGCAAGGAATAAGGTCCTGGGTTGAGAAACCTCAATATGCCAGCAAGCACTACATGATGTGAATTTGTAACATAACCACTATTAAAGTGACAGTGGCCTGTGATACCTCAAAGGATTATAGGGATCTCCTTTAGTGTTCTGTCAATTCCCATTCACAGCCACAGCCACCTCCTTTCGTGTGGCCTATCTTCCAAAATGTAACAATGACTGACACGTTTCTTCTCAGATTTGTGCTAGCAACATTTCTACTCCAGCCTCTGAAAAATGAGATGCGTGTCTTTATTCATCTTGTTCAATCCTTTAATTGTGTGGTATCGTTTAAATAGGAATGTTCCACCTTTGCTTAGTCCCCTCTTGAATTTTACAGTTGCCTTAGCATATCTGGATTGATGGGACATCCATTGCTGTGTGATGAACATTATTTAAATTCTCCAACCCCAAAATTTCTAACTAGGTCAACCTCCTTTAATTCCACTAACATAAGTTCCGCCCTGCTGCATTTATGCCAATAGGGTAGGCCCTGGCTGGTATAGTTTGTCAATTGATAGACAACTTCAAAGTAATCAGGTATGTATTCAAAATAAATCTGCTAATTATGTTATTCTTATTGCTTCATAATTTCCTCTTTGTTCCCCAAACCCCCTATTCTGTTAACATTCAATGTGGGGGCGGCACAGTGGTTAGCACTGCTGCCCTCACTGCACCGAGGAGCAGGGTTAGATCCCGGCCACAAGTCACTGTCCATGTGGAGTTTGCACATTCTCCCCGTAGCTGCATGGGTCTCACCCCGCAATCTAGAAGATTGCCCCTTAATCGGAAAGATTTTTTAAAAAACATGCAACTTGGGCTTGATATAACCAGTGATGGTACATTGGGCTGCAGATGCAAGCCTGCATCCATCATTATCTAAGAATGCCAGAATGTTGACCTCTGAAGGCTGCACAATGAAAGGCGCAAATGGACATCCTCATCACATCACCTTGGCCCTAACTCCACGTCAGCAGCCTTCAAACAGGGCTCAGATGCTGAGTGGGCTAACTCTTGTTTGCTGCCTCGTGCTTGACCATTGATTATTCTTTTTGTTTTCTCTGGTCAATCCCTTACTTTTTCCTCCCTTCACCCTTGGTGCCAATGAATTGACTTTCTAAAGTGACTTTTTAAACCTTGCAAAGATAATCAAACTTTTTGTACTCACAATTATGCACATTTTGCTTTAATTATCTGTTTTACTTTAACTTTAATTATGGATGTTTTTATGCTCTAAGTAGTTAAGCTGGTCCAGCAGGTAGGGAGGCAAACCTGTATCATCACTTAGTGCTTCGGAACGAGTTACGACTGAAAATGTAAAATGATAAGTCCCATCCTTACTAGATCAACATTTCAAGACTTTATGCCAAACTCTCATTTCACTCACAGGCATTGGAATGTTTGATTAAAATAGTTATTACTGAGCATGTTTATATATTTATGAAACCAGTGCATGGACATCAAAGCCTGCATGTCATAGAATGCATCAGTTTTCTACAAGTGCATGCATGTTCATCTTTCCCAGAACTCCGTATTTGAATCCTTCCAATCAGATTTGAATATGTCTCAGTCCTGAAATCAGCCCGTATAAAGTCTCAAATAACATTCCACGTGACTGTGGCAAAGATTAACTTTTCTTCCTTGTCCTCTTGACCTGTCTGCAGCCTTCAACACAGTTTAAAAAAATAAATTTAGAGTAACCAATTCACGTTTTCCAATTAAGGGCCAATTTAGCATGGACAATCCACGTAGCCTGCATATAATTGGGTTGTGGGGGGCGAAATCCACGCAAACACGGGGAGAATGTGCAAACTCCACACGGACAGTGACCCAGAGCCGGGATCGAAACTGGGACCTCAGCGCCGTAAGGCTGCAGGGCTAACCCACTGCGCCACTGTGCTGCCCTGCCTTTGACACAGTTAGCCATCCTCCTCCAATTCCTCTTCCAAGTCATCTAGCTTGGTGGAACCGTTCTCCCCAGTTTCATTTTTATCCATCCAGTTGCATCTTGAGTACCATTTGTGGCTTCTCTTCCTGTTACCTCTAGGAGCCACCCTTGTATTTCTCATCTACATGCTGCCCTTTGATGACATCATCCAAAAGTTTGGTTTCACATATATGCTGACAACACCATGCTGTACCTCACCGTCACCTCTCTCAATTCCTCCACTGTTGTTAAAATGCTTATCCAAACTATTTATCCAACATCCAATACTGGATGAGCAAACATTTTCTCTCATTTAAAAATTGGAAAGATTGAAGACATTGTTATTGGTCGATGCTCCAAACTCCATTTCCTCATTACCTACTCCCATCCATCTCCATGGCAGCTTTCAGACACTTTTTAAAACCTACCTTTTTGACCAAACATCTAATCATCTGACTAAATGAGTATAAGTTTCATGCCGACATAAGTTTATAGTCGGAACTTCTGATGGTGCCTGCCATGACAGATCAGAAACCCCGGCAGAGGCCAGCATGAACCCATTAATGGTTGCAGATAAGACCCGACCCCGTCCACGCCCGATTCTCCATGATGCCAGTGGGAAAACGCCGGCATGACATACATTCAGGATAATGTGACGTGCAGATGTCTGGACTCTTTATGAACAATGTCTGGGTCTGCCTCCATAGTTCAGGATGGACATCATCCCAAAATGCTTTGACACCGGAGCAGTGAGTCGGCGAGTATTCGCAGGTGGACCTTGCAGATTAGCTTTCGGGATTGAGAGGATTGGATCTTCCATCCTCCTGTTCATAGAGATGCATCTTTGACTTGAGAGGTCCAAGTGTCTGTCGGGTTCATCTTATTTCTCCAATGGTTTGATACCTTTTCATTATGGCACTTGGACATGGCCGTTGTATATACACTATCCAGGTCTACCCTGCCACGGAATACAGTGCACAACACCTGGGGGCATAATTAATGGGGTTGGAGCTGGAGAATTTGGCTTGTTCTCCTGCTGGTCACCACAGCAGAAACCACTCTCCTGTTTATGCCCCACTGTGGGACTTCGCCTCAAACTGGGAGAATTCTGTCCGACATCTCTGACTGTCATATTTGTTTTATAATGTTCATAGAATTTCTTGTGAAGTGTTCTATTATAAGTAGTTGTTGAAGTAAGATCTGTTTCTGAAGCGATCTACTCACAACAGTTCAAGGCTGCTAGAACTTTCAGGTGATATGACAACTTATTAGCATTAAAAAAATCATGCTGGTAATGTGAGCATGTTCTAACATGGTTAAGTTCAATCCAGACCGAATGACTTACATTTTCAGAATTTTGAATTGGTCCTCTTGATTGCTAAGATATTAATCTTCCCAAACAATGTGTTGTTGGAAATGATAGACAATAGGCTTTGGGTGCTATGGTTGCTATTAGGTCTGTAACTAATTTTCTATGATCCCTTAAAGCTGTGCTGTTAATTTGAGGTCATAAGGTCTGACCTTAAGTAAAAAAATATTTGACTTGGCTGTAACTGGAACGTTACATGAATTCTTCATTCATGGCATTAAACAGATTTCAACAAGAAGAAAACTAAATTTTTGTAAACATTGTATTAATTTGCATAAATCTGATTTTGATAATGAGTGCAGGGAAATGGTCTATTTATATTCCGCCATATATTATTTGCGTCTCCATTTTTGTCAAACTAACAAAGGCAGAAACATTTGGTCCTTCGGATGTTTTAGATAACAGGAGCTTGGCAAAGCAGAGATGATATAGGAAAATATTGCCAGTTAAAATCAAGGACAATATTGTATGAACAGTAAGGTAACTAAGGAAACGGTAGGGCTTATCGGGATTGTGTAAGTTAACGTACACATGGATGCCAAAGATGTGGCAGGATTCCTAAGTACTTTGCCTCTGTTTCACTAAGGAGAGGAATAATGTAGACATTCTTGTTAAAGAGGGAAATTGTGAAATATAAGATACAATAAGTACAATGAGAGAGTAAGTACTGTAGGAACTGTTATGCTTGAAGGAAGATAAATCGCCAGGACCGAATGGATTGTATCCCAAGCCGCTGAAGTAAGCCAGGGAGGAAATAGTGGATCTCTGAGGATCATTTTCCAGATACAGGTGAGGTACTACAGGATTGGAGGTCTGCAAACGTAAACTCATTCAAAGTCCTGCTGCCTATATCCTAACTTGCATGTAGTCCTGTTCACCCATTCCCTTGTGCTTGCAGACCTAAGTTGGCTCCAGGTCCACCAATGGTCGATTTTAAAATTCTTGCCCTTATTTTCAAAGCACTCCATGGCCAATCTCTCTGATCCTCTGCAGCTCGACACCCCTTTGAGAATTATTTGGCTTTTCAATTCCAACCTCTTGGGCATCTCTCACTTTCTTCACTCCAACATTGACAGTTTACCTTCAGTCATCTTTGCACTAAGCTATAGAATTTCCTCCTTAAAGCTCTCCACCGTTCTATCTCTCTTTCTCTTTCTCTCCCCTCTCAAACTCCTTGAACTCCGCCTTCAACACCATAACCCATACAAGCTCATAGCAAAGTTCCAAAACCTAGGACTTGGCTCCTCACTCTGCAACTGGATCCTCGACTTTCTGACCCACAGACCACAATCAGTAAGAATAAACAACACCTCCTCCACAATAGTCCTCAATACCGGGGCCCCGTAAGGCTGCGTACTTACCCCCCTACTATACTCCCTGTACATACACATCTGCCTGGCAAAATTTGGTTGCACAAGTTCTACAAGTTTGCTGACGACACGACCATAGTGGGTCGGATCTTGAATAACGACGAGGCAGAATACAGGAGGGAGATAGAGAACCTAGTGGAGTAGTGCAATGACAACCATCTATCCCTCAATGCCAGCCAAACTACAGAGCTGGTTATTGACTTCAAGAAGCAAAGTACTGTACATACCCCTGTGTTTTAACGGGGCCAAGGTGGAGATGGTTAACAGCTTCAAATTCCTACGGGTGCACATCACCAAAACTCTGTCCTGGTCCACCTATGTCAACGCTACGATCAAGAAAGCACAACAATGCCTATACTTCCTCAGGAAACTAAGGAAATTTGGTATGTCCACACTGACTCTTACTAACTTTTGCAGATGCACCATAGAAAACATCTTATCTGGCTGCATCACAGCCTGGTATGGCAACTGCTTGGCACAAGACCGCAGCCCAGTCCATCACACGAACCTGCCTCCCATCCACTGATTGTCTACACCTCCTGCTGCCTTGGGAAAGCGGGTAGCATAATCAAAGGCCCCTCCCATCTGGCTTATTCACTCTTCCAACTTCTTCCATCAGGCAGGAGATATAAAAGTCTGAGAACACGCACAATCCGATTCAAAAGCAGCTTCTTCCCCGCTGTTACCAGACTCCTAAACAACCCTCTTATGGACTGACCTGATTAATACTATACTCCGTATACTTCAGCCGATGTCGGTGTCTATGTATTTACATTGTGGACCTTGTTTTACCCTGTTACCTTTTTTCTTTTTATTTTCTTTTCTTTCATGTACTAAATGATCTGTTTGAGCTGCTCGCAGAAAAATACTTTTCACTGTACCTCGGTACACGTGACAATAAACAAATCCAAATCTAAACTCACCACCCTGGCAAAGCTTCTGGCTACCTGTCTGAGTGCCTGCTACTTCTTCTCAGCACAAGCCCTGTATGCTTTCAAGAAGCAGTTAGATATAGCACTTGTGGCGAAGGGAATCAAAGGATGTGGAGGATTAAGCTATTAATTTAGATGATCAACTATGATCACAATGAATGGTGGAACAGGCTCGAAGGGCTGAATGGCCCCCTCCTATTTTCTATATTTCTATGTAAATATTAACCTAATTATGTCCCTCCTGAAGCACCTTTGAACATTTCAGTAGTTTAAAAAGACTTGCATTTAAACAGTGCTTTTCACAACCACCGGGCATCTCAAAGCATTTTTCAACCAACAAAGTACTTTTAAAAGCGTTAAAGGTACTATGTAAATGCATCATTGATTCATCAGTGGCCTTCTCTCCATTATAAGGTCTGAATGTATTGCACAACGTTCTGTGCCATTCACAACTCCATACTGAAGAGTCCCGCAAGGAGCAAACATGGACAGCATTCAAGGTTGGGCCACTAAGAGACAAGTAACATTTGTGTCAAGTGCCAGGCAATGACTATCTCCAATAAGAGATAATCTAACCATCTGCCTTTGATGTTCAACAACATTTCCATTGCTGAATCCGCCACCATCAATATCTTGGGATTTACAATTGACTGGAAACTGAACCAACCATATAAATACTATGGCTGCAATGAGCAAGTCAGAGGCTGGGAATTCTATGGTGAGTAACTCACCACCCGACTTCCCAATTCCAATCCACTAAGGCAGAAGTCAGGAGTGTCAGGAAAAGTTTCCACTTGCTTGGATGTATGCAGCTCCAACAACACTCAAGAAGCTCAACACCATTCAGAATGAAGCAGGCTGCTTGATCGGAATCCCATCCACCACCTGAAACATCCAACTCCCTCCATCACCATGCAGCAGTGTAAACCATCCACAGGATGCACGGCAGCAACTCACCAAGCCTCCTTCGACTTCTTCCCAATCTGCAGTCTCTACCACCTAGAAGGCAGCAGACACACGCAAATGCCATCATCTACAAGTTTTCCTTCAAGCTGCGCACCATCCTTATTTGGAGCTCTAGCGCTGATCTTCACTGTCACAGGCTCAAAAACCTGGAACTCCCTCTCTAATAGCACTGTGGATATACCTACATTACATGGACTGCAGCATTTCAGGAAGGCAGCACACTTCCACCTTGTCAAAGGCAGTTAGAGCTTGGCAAAAAATGATGGCCTTGCTTGTGACACTCATGCCATAAGGGTGGCACGGTAGCACAGTGGTTAGCATTGTTGCTTCACAGCGTCAAGGTCCCACGTTCGATTCCCGGCTTGGGTCACTGTCTGTGCGGAGTCTGCACATTCTCCCTGTGTCTGCATGGATTTCCTCAGCGTGCTCTGGTTTCCTCCCACAGTCCAAAGATGTGCAGGTTAGGTGGATTGGCCATTCTAAATTGCCCTTAATGCCCAAAATCGTTAGGTGGGGTTACGGGGTAGAGCGGAGATGTGGGCTAAGGTAGGGTGCTCTTTCCCAGGGCCGGTGCAGACACGATGAGCTTCTTCTGCACTGTAAATGCTATGATTCTATGATTCTGTAAGTGAATAAAACAGCATGGGCACCACACTTCAGACAGGATATGAGGCTTTGTGGAGAATACAGAAGATATTTATCAGAATGGCTCTGGGATTACAGTTATGGAATACACAGGAAAGTCTAAATTTTCTCTCCTGAGTTCAAAAAGAGTAAAAGAGATTTGAGAAATACCATTCTATGATGGTTAATTTTTAGTTTGAGGCATCTGTAACAGACCACTTGTGCACCCCCTGGTGGGGCAGTTTTACAAAGGCTGTGGTGATTTTTGGTACGTAGAATGAGGGATGAAAAAGAGAATGCAACATTGAATTTCAAAATTTGTTTTAAAAAAAACATTTGCAAGGTTTCATATTTACAATGTCCTAGTTACCAGCTCTCAAACTGTTATAGAAGTGAGGTATTGACTTCAGAATCCAAGTAAGGATTCTACCCCACTGATTCACAACCAGCAACTATCCCTTGTGTGTACATCTGCACATGGGATTTGGCGAGGCAGGACTAAATCGCCTGTCCTACCACGCACTCATTGTGAAGTTTAAATGTTGAATGCTTGAAAGCATGCTGTAGTTATAAGATATGCATACTTCCTGCATTTGCCTTTGAAATTCTGCCAGTATTCATACCATTGAAGTAGCAAAATGCATGTATATCACATGGTGCAAAACATTACCTGCCAAAGTTTTAAAGTAGTATTTAGTGAGACAGCCACAAACTCCTGAAGCATATGTTTCACGTGGCTGGCAGCAATCCCTGAATAAACTTTCCACATTCATTAAATCCTGCAGCTGTGTATATCTAGTAAAGTGAGTCTTTGTAGCCATTGGCCACAGTGAAAATGTGTTTTTAGCTGTGGATTCAGCACATTTGACAAGTTTTATCTGGAATTGGTACTAGCTAAATGAGATGCGTCTATCAAAGGGTGGTGAAATCCCACTAAAGCCAATGCAAACACACTTATAGAAAAGTTTGTCTTTTCTATCTTATCACCATTTCCTCTGCATATGCATTTTCTCATTTCCTCCCATCTATTCTAATTGCATGTACATCATCTGGGGTGCATAATTGTTCTTGCGCATGTGCCTGCCTGTATGCAGTTTCAATAAACATTCACTGAGAGCCAAAACATTTTGGTGGGGGGGGGGGGGGGGGGGGGGGGGGGCTATACTCAGTCTGCCCATACCTAATGAGCTCAAATCAATATAAAAAGACTGATTTTAACAATGTGCATCCGATGGAAAAGGCCAGGTGGACAGTTAAAATGACCGAGACACCTTACTTGCAATGATCCCACTGCCCTCCCTGGGTAAGAATTTTAATCGACTCTTTTGATCAGAGAAGACATCAGGGTCCTGCTTTAAATATGCAGATCATGTTCCAGTGCCAGAAATTGAGCTTGATCTGCTACGTTAATCTCGGGCCTAGCCTGGCAGCAAGCAGAAAGCAAAAGAGGCACACGGAGAGATGAGGTTTTTTGGGGGGTTTTCCTTGTGGGCCAAGAAGAGGACCCCAAAAGCAAAGGATGGGCTTCCTCAACTTTGAGCCTTCCTTCCTCTATCGTGACTGCCATCCCCTCTAACCTTCCTCCTAACCACATACCTGTTTGCCAGGGAACATTTGATCGGGACCGAGCGATGTCCAGTAACTCAAGGTCTTAATCCCACCTGTCGATAGGCTAGTCCTTCCCAGCAGGTCTGACATTTTATGCCTGTGCCATTATAACCAAGCATGTTTGCTTCATTCTTTACCTGCTCCCACCTAACATTTAACATGAGCCGTGCTACAGGAAGACAACTAGTAAGCAATTGAATTCAGAAACCCAACATTAAATGAAACTTATTTCAGTCCTAGATGCCGCAAGGTATCCTGTTAAAATGTTTTGTTGTTGCGATACTCATTTAGACAAGCTGCTGCTTCATCTTTATCACCAGCTACTGCTTCATCTTTACTACCATGGCATAATTTCCTCCCCTCTCTTGCCCCCCACACCCCCCATGTAATGTCACTGGACTATTAATCCAGAGGGCCTAGCCTAATGCTCTAATAGCCTAAGGGACATGCATTCAAATCCCACCATACCAGGTGGGGAAAAATGGACCTGTGAGAGATACACAGACTGGGAAGCGGATAAATAAAGCCTGAGGAGGAAGGCCTGCAGCACTTTACTGTGGGGAGAAAGGTACAGGAGCACCCGGTGTTTGGAGGGGAAAAAAGTGACATTATAGGAACGTCACAAGTTGATTAGCTGGCGAATATTGCTGTTTTGGAATGAATGTAAACAACAAACGTTAAAAAACTAACTATTAATAGTGAGTAGCTGGGCGTCTTAGCATTTTTATGTAAGGTTTATTTCCACTATGAAGGTGTATTTACTAATTAGTGTTAGTAAGATTTGTTAGTAGTAGTAGTAAGACATTAGTATTTGTAAATGTTAGATACAAGCAGAAGGGAAGCAAGAAACTGGTGAATCTACAGTTAATTTTAATTGGCAAGGTTTGTTGTATTACTAAGGTTTAAAGTAGTACATTAAATCGTGGTGAGGCTGGCATTAATTAAAAAAATAATTTAAGAATACAAGTAATTAGCTAATTGGCGAGCGGCAGAAATTGTCACATAAAAGTGGCTGGCTGTAGTGGAGCAAAGGCAGAGTTTAAAATGTGATGTCAGGAATAAAAAGTGGTGTTGGCACAAGGGAAGGAACTGCTTGGTGAATAATTCTACCTTCTAGTTTAATAAATAGCCTGTACAGGTAAGGCATAGCAGGGCAACTAAGCCGCATGGGATGTGCAGCCTGTGACGTTGGAAATTAGGGATACTTCCTGCGGCCGATACAACCACATGTACAGCCACAGGGAGTGTCACTAGCTGCAGAAACTTGAGCTTTGGGTATTGTTAAGAACCATATTTTTCTTCTAAAATTTGCATTGTCTGGACATTTGGAAGCTGATCTGGATTTTATTAAAGTCAGATGTTCCCTGTTGGACTGGGAGAAAGCATGTCTTATCGGAGAAATCATCTGACCAGTACGGTACTTGGTGGGGAGAGTTATTTACTGGAAATCACTTGACAGAGATGAGCTTTAAGTTATGAACTTGTTTTTTTTATTCCGTTGGGACTGAACTAAGAAATTGAAAAGCTGCTCAGCTCTCGTACTCCTTGCCTTGCCTGAAATGGTTAACAGTATATAACAAGGAATCCTCGTCTCAGTGGACCTTGTCTGTTTGATACCCAAGAGGCTGGGACACGATGAATGAATCCAGTTCTATTTTCCTCCACACCAAAGCTTTGTTTGGGAGAACCTCCAGGCATCTGGAGTTCTCTTGCGTGAAGGCAGATCACCTGTGTCAGAACCCTGCCAACTTTATCCTTTTTTGTTATAAAGTCTATTCTCCAAAGCTCATCACTGCAGAGACCTGACCCAACCTGTTTAGTGTACGTGTGCATGCGTACGTATGTACACACACTGGAGAGTTTTAAAAAGGAGAGATAGTTATACTTCCAGATTACAATTGTGGGTTAACCAGTTCTTGCAATTTAAAATGATTTGTTTTACAATAAAACAATTATTCTGATTTATTGAAGGAAGGTTGGCTAAAGTATCTTCTATTCTGTGTCTAATAGCTATTTTGCTGAGTAAATTAAACTTTTAAACTGATGACGCAACCTGTGGAGTAGTGGGTTTAGAAAATCTGCACATTCCCTCCCAACTACGTAATTGTTTGAAGCTCGAGCAATAACTGGGGTCACCGTGGCACATTGGTGAGGCTGAGAACTACGTGGATAGCATGCTTATGGAGGTGGTCACATGGCATGTTAAGAGAGTGCTGGCAGAGAGAGAAAGGGTGAGCACCAAGCAGCCTAGGAAGACCAGGCAATAATGCAGGAAGCTGGGGAGGGGAGGCGAGGCCAGGGAGTAAGGCCCTGGAGGGGAAGCAGGAGAGCCAGAGTAGAAAGCAACGCTGGGAGCCACTAGTGGGGGTTAAGGGACTGAGAGCGGTAGCACTAGAGGAAAGGTTTTGTGAGCAGGGAGGCCATAGAAGGTGAATTTGATGGCAAATTACATTAAAGTGAAACTGACGTTAAAATGGATATACTGACTATACTTTATTAACAATTTTTTTTAAATATATAAATTTAGAGTACCCAATTAATTTTTTTCTAATTAAAGGGCAATTTAGTGTGGCCAATACACCTACCCTGCACATCTTTAGGTTGTGGGGGCGAAACTCACGCAACCACGGGGAGAAAGTACAGACTCCACACAGACAGTGACCCAGAGCTGGAATCGAACCTGGGACCTCGGTGCCGTGAGGCAGCAGTGCTACTCACTGCGCCACTGTGCTGCCCTACTTACTATACAGTGGTAGAATGTTTCATTTAGTTGTATTTCAATATTTCAAAGCCACTTTCTTGCTGCCTTTCATCTGATGAATAGAATTGTTTTCTTAGCAAATTATCGTTCAACAAAAGTTTTATTTTTTGAATTTCCCAGTAAATGAAAATTATATCCTGATGTTGGAGGTAATGAACCAAGAAATTTTCTGGACAGGGTGATGAATTTGTATAAATCTGATTGATTGATATTTATTGTCACATGTACCGAAGTACAGTGAAAAGTATTTTTCTGCGGCAAAGGGAATGTACACAGTACGTACATAGTAGACAAAAGAATAATCAACAGAGTACACTAACAATGGTACATCAACAAATAGTAATTGGTTACAGTGCCAAACAAGGGCCAAACAAGAGCAGCATAGGGTGTTGTGAATAGTGTTCTTACAGGGACCAGATCAGTCCACGGGAGTATCATTGAGGAATCTGGTAGCTGTGGGGAAGATGCTGTTCCTATGTCAGGATGTGCGGGTCTTCAGACTTCTGTATCTTCTGCCTGAAGGAAGGGTCTGGAAAAGGACAAAGCCTGGGTGTGAGGGGCCTCTGTCTGCCTTTCTGAGGCAGTGGGAGGTGTATACAGAATCAATGGGAGGATGGCAAGCTTGTGCGATACGTTGGGCTGAGTTCACCACACTCTGCAGTTTCTTGCGATCTTTGGCCAAGCAGTTACCATACCAAGCTGTGATGCAGCCAGATAGGATGCTCTCTATCGCGCATCTATAGAAGTTTGTGAATGTCGGCACCACGGTGGCACAGTGGTTAGCACTGCTGCCTCATGGTGCTGAGGTCCCAGGTTCGATCCTGGCTTTGTGTGGAGTTTGTACATTCTCCCCGTGTTTGCGTGGGTTTAGCCCCCACAACCCAAAGATGTGCAGGTTCGGTGGATTGGCCACACTAATTTGCCCCTTAATTGTAAAAAATTAATTGGGCACTCTAAATTTATTAAAAATAACAAAAAAAAAAGTTTGAGAATCGATGCAGATATGCCGAATTTCTTTAGCTTCCGTAGGAAGATAGATCAGATAGATCTTGTCTCTATCTGACTTGTGAATAAAGTTATGAGTAAAACTGAAATTATAGCACAAGAAAATGTTGATACGTTAAACCCCCAAAGTACCTACCTTTCTCTTTCAGATGCTATGAGTTTATATTTAATTCCAAATATTCATGGATTTCCTTTATATCTCTATTAGATAAATGAATTAATTTTTATCAAATGGGTAAAGGACCCTTGAAGGAAGGCACATGAGGACCTTGTGATCAAGCAGAATTATCATTGCATGATGGTAGTAATCAAAAAATTGAACTTTATTGTGGGATGGCAGGGAGTAAAAGAAAAATGAGATTATGCTTTACACACTACAAAAGCTGGTTTAGCACAGTGGGCTAAACAGCTGTCTTATAATGCAGAACAAGGCGGCTGCGTAGGTTCAATTCCCATACCTGCCTCCCCGAACAGGCGTGGGAATGTGGCAACTAGGGGCTTTTCACAGTAACTTCATTGAAGCCTGTTTGTGACAATAAGCGGTTATTATTATTATTTATTATTATTATTAAGCTGCAGCCACCTGCTATTTTTGGTAGCTTAAAATAAAAAAAACGGAACAGCATTTTAATCCTTTAAAAAAAGTACATCAATTGTCATGGGGTAATCCGATGCGTCTTTCATTATATACCTGTGTATTAATAAGCTAAAGTTCTCACTTTATTGCCCAGCAAGCTATTTAAAGTATTGAAAACAATGCCCCATATTGAATTTCAAAATCTAGACAGTAAAATTATAACTCCTCCTATATTGATGTAAATGTGAAAAGACTTAACCATTTTTCTGGCATGTGTTTTAATTAGTGTCACTGTTCCCTCTTCCTCTTACCAGTACAATGTACTGTTCTCCTTTCTTTGAGAATGGGGATACATTGCTCTGTTACCCTCCTAATTACTGCTCCATAAGCATCCTTAACAATGTGCAGGAGATTTGTTCAAGCAATTTGCCACATATATGGTCAAAGAACAAATATGATAGTTGGGTCTATATCCTTCTATTTTGTTTTCTTATAAACATTCCAAACCGCATAAGTACCTTTTATTAATCTTTAAGGGCAGCCTCTGCTTAGTAACACTCTCATCAGTCAGCCAGAAGGTTGTGTCTCAGTGCCAGTCGAGAGACTTGAGCACCATGGTCAAGGCTGATACTTCAGTGTTCTACTACTGCTTTAATTGGCTGCCATGTTTTTCCCTCCATTAAAATAGTGACCACACTTCGAAAAGTACTTTGTTGACTGCAAAGTGCTTTAAGACATACTGAATTTGCAAACGGTGCTATATAAATGCTAGTTTTCCTTTTTTATGCAATAGTATCACCATTCTCAGTAAAAAATACTCTTGTCTCTGAATGTGAAGTCCCAATGCTCAAATGTCAATCCAGGCTTTAAGCATATAATTATGGCCAACATCTGAGTGCAGTACTGAGGGTGTGCTTCAATGTCATTGTAACTGCCTTCCACATGAGACATTGAGCCACAGATTTGTCTATTTGTTTGTTTAGATATAAAAGTTTCCATGACACTATTACAACAGAGGCATTCTCTCCACTTCCTCGAAAACATTAATCTCTCAATTCAAGTCAGCAAAGTTAAGCAACTGGTCATGTTCCTGTATGCAAATTGGCTGCTATGTTTTATACTTTCTAAAATGCAAAGTAAATACTTGGTTGTGAAGTTCTTTGGAGGGTGTGAAAGAAATTCTTTCTTTACTGTATTTACATCAAATATTTTTTTCAGTCTTAACATTAGGTGCTTTAACAGCTGGTGTAAAACTGGTAATTTATTTTTATTTATCCAAATTTTATTTAGATTGTTACTTGTACCAGATGTCATTAGTTATATTCTATTGACTGTGCACCTTTTTAAAATGAGGACAAATGGGATGAAGAGTGTTAATTTTAAGGGTGTTCACCCTTACTTCTGGATTAGATTTAAAGTAAAGCCTTTCTGCTGTCCCTCGGCAATGTACCAAAATCTCAACTCAGAAGCACATGCCCTGTTGTGCCAAGGACATTTTTCACACAGTTGCCCTGTAATTTCTCTAGTAAGATCCATTCTAAAGACTAGAGGTTTGATTGAAATTCAAATTTGACTTCAAGCCTGCCGTGTGAATCCCACACTTCAGGAACTAGTGGGAAGGGTATTGGTTTCATGCAATGCGAAAGCAATTTCTGAGTAAGATGTACAATTACTTTCTATTTTGAAATAGTTTTGAGTTCTGTCCATACCCACAAGAGATTAGATGTAAGTTGGTCAGAACTAATTTTCCATGGGGCTTTTATGCCACAAACATACAAAATTCTCCTCCCATAGTTTTGGGCTGGAATTCAAACCAGATGTGGAAGGCAACTATTCAGTTCCTTGAAGAAAGACCATGCTTTTTAAATGTTAGTGGACTGGTGTAAAACAACAACGGTTTAAGCAATCAGAACATAACATCACTTGGAGGCAACACTGACGGGGGCACAGAATGTACTCTGGCTGGGGGACTAGATTCATCACAAAGACTAGCGCAGTAGCACCAGTATTGACTAAGCTGGGTAAGTCCTGAAGGATATTGGCTTAACTGAGCCTGCAGTAATGGTGAAGGAACCAACAAAAGAGGAAACGGTTACTGGGCCTTGCCCCCACAATCTACATCCCGCAAGTGGGCAGCACGGTAGCACAAGTGGCTATCACTGTGGCTTCACAGTGCCAGGGCCCCAGGTCGGAGTCTGCACGTTCTCCCTGTGTCTGCATGGGTTTCCCCTGGATGCTCCAGTTTCCTCCCACAGTCCAAAGGTGTGCAGGTTAGGTGGATTGATCACGATAAATTGCCCTTGGTGACCAAAATGATTAGGAGGGGTTATTGGTTACCGGGATATGGTGGAAGTGAGGGCTTAAGTGGGTCGGTGCAGACTCGATGGGCCGAATGGCCTCCTTCTACACTGTATGTTCTATGTTTTAAGTGCTTCTGTACATGATATACATAGGAATGACCACTGCGTAAACCTTCTGAATATATAGTACCATCTTCACACTGAGGATGCCTTCCATTGTGTTGTGTAGCACGTGGTATGTCCTGTTTATAAAAATTCAATTCGACCAATTACTGCCCAATCAGTCTCCTATCGATCATCAGCAAACTGATGGATTATGTTGTCAATAGTGCTATCAAGTGGCACTTGCATAGCAATGACCTGCACGGTTTGGGTTCTACCAGCAGCACTCAACTTCTGACCTCAGTGCAGCCTTGGTCCAAACATGGATAAAAGGGCTGAACTTGAGGGGAGGTGTAAGCGACTGCTTTTTGACATCAAGGCAGTATTTAACCGAGTGTGGCATCAAGGTACCTTGGCAAAACTGAAGTCAGTGGGAAGGAGGGGAAACCTCCCCACTGTTTGGAGTCCTACCTAGCACAAAGAAAGATGGCTGCAGTTGTTGGAGGCCAATCATCATAGTCCAAGGACATTTCTGAAGGAGTTTCTCAGTATATTTACTGTTTCATTGGTAACCTTTCCTCCATCATAAAGATCAGAAATGAGAGTATTTGCTAACTATTCTATAAATGTTCATTACCATTTGCAACTCTTCAGATACTGAAGCAGTGCATGTCCATATGCAGATTTGTTTTCTATGGTAAAATGGGTGGGTCGAAAAATAACAAGCCTGAGGCACAGGATTACTGTTTAAGAAAAGCAGAGGACAAATTTGTGTGGAAGGGACAAATTAATGCTCCTGTTATTTGTTTGGAGGGAAATGGACCTTAAGACCTTTGTTTCCTCGGTATGTTATTTATGTTAGATGAGTGCTAGTCACTTCATTCTGCCAATTATGATTTATACTCTGTTGCGTTTTTCATAAAATCTCAAAAAAACTAAAATGATTTTGAAAGCACTTCTTTCTTTCCAAAGACTTTAAATAGCTATCGGTATTGTGAGATTTAATAATTTAACAATTTTCAGCAACAACGCATGAAACTGATGAGTGATTCCACTTTTAAATTATCCCAGAAGTTTAAGATAGTGTTGACATCTTTCCAATATTGTTAGCCTGTGCGCAGAATGCAATTGCCTTGGTTAAGTAAAAGGAAATTTTTCCTCCTTCCCATGTGATGGAAATCTGAGACTTTCCCGTTACGAGGAACTTAAATGATCGTGATTCTCTCAGTTTTAAGGAGGGAACCATGCCAGGAAGCATTTTATTGTTTATTTTTGTAGAAACATTATTTTTTTTAAAAATAGAAAGCTTGAAGATTTTATTGAATACCACGTGTGCCTCAAAAGCAACTTTTTTTTTCGAACAGTTATTTGTTCTTTTAACTGTTGCATACCTTTTGTGAACCCTCTTCATTTTTTTACAAGTGGTACATTCCCACTCCTGGCTACTCTTATGTTAATAGTGACATCATTCAAACTGTGACTGCCTACTGCTTAAATTACATTGCAGGCTGGAGTAATGTGAAGGTGTGCTTATTGGCTTCAGAAAAAGGGAAGCCTAGCTGTCGGCTTGTGCTTAGTGGGTGTGCCGTTCAGTCGTTCACTTCCTTTGAAATTTTAAAGCTGCTGGTTGAAATCGTCTGGAGACTAGCAGACTGGACAATCAAAAAAGAAACAATGTGACGCTGCATGGCTGGTGCTTTTTTTATACCATCAACTTGTACTGAATGGGGTTTGCTGGATTTTTGTTTATTTAAGAAGCTTACTTGTTGGATAGTTACGCAAACGGTGAGCAGCCAGCCGTTTCTGTTTGGGTTCTGTTTGGCTGAGTTCACAGGAGGATTACTTTCCATCTGTTTTTACTGGATTGCTCTTCAATTTATTGCTCCCAAATGGAAATACATAGGGCATCTAGCATGTCAGGGCCATTATCTTCTGGCTTTCCTGCTCAGATGCCATACAATTATAATCAGCTGGAAGGAAGATTCAAGCAGCTTCAAGGTAAGAATGCCAAGCCATTGTTTGTACTGTTGCTAAGATCCCTGTGAACTCCAGTTAGCAGGTGCAGTAACCATGTGGAGCCATAATTTTTTTCTACTTAATTGCCCCTTTAAAGTATTTTTTATGAAGAAATTGGTACCTGGTGGAAAAGAGCTGAAGGATGCTAATAAGTTGCAATTTTAAAAAGATAAGCCAGACTGAAAGCAACCTTCTAGGTTCAGAGTGATCAGATCATTTAGCCTTAACGGAGTTAACAGGGCATTTTGTTCGCTGGGCTATTGAGAACAATAGAGGAAGAAAAGAGGGAGTGGTCCTTTTTTAGATCTGTTGTGGAATTCCCAAATTTTGTTATGGCATTTAATCTTGTGGGAACAAAGCTTTGCTCTCTGCTTCAGACTATGAAAGGACTCCCTTGTTCTTCAGCAACGCTTTGAAATATTTAACACTGGCACATAAATTATAAACAGGGGAGAAGAAAGATGACTGAAGCCATGATAGTTGTGTTCCTGACAATTATGCCTTTGAGCTTGAAATGGCGAAAGGCGCGTTTCTCTTCCTTTTTGTAGTTCTAATTTTTTTTTTGCTGGGAGAAAGGCGATCTTTCTAACTGAACACAATTTAGTAGCTAAATGTAAAATGCTTCATTGACATTATGTATGGAAGGCTAATGTTTTATTAACTGAAAGTAAAACTGCTTCCTAATTATTTAACATTTGAGCAGCCATCTCGACCATCATGTCAGATCCAGCTGTAAAAATGTTCCCAAAATGTTTCCCTGATAGCTCCATGAGTTTAGCCACTGATCAGCCAAACCTTGCTGACCAGGAATGCCCCTGGGGTTTTCGTGTACTCTGGTAAATTAATTGATCTCAGCTGGGTGTTCTGTTGTTGCTGGTTGGAGATGAAAAATCATTCAGGATTCCCAATTCTTGTTGCCATCCATAAGTCAATAACCCTCATTTATTTTATGTATATTATATATATTATAGGGCACTGACTGCAGTGATGGTGCTATTACATTTATTTTAAAACTGTAACTATTTTACATTTTCAAGAATATACACTGTAGGGTATGCATTTTTTTTTAGGGAAGTACTCGAATGAGATCTGTTAATTGTATTTATATTACCAGCTAATAAATTGATCTAAATCTCTGCTTCTCCTAATGGCATGTGGCAGTGTTCTATTGAACATACCATCCAGGGAGGTTGTTAGTTCAGTCCGTGATCTCGACTGAGACTTGCCTGATTTATTTTACGGGGTTGTTTCCAACAGCAAGGGTAACTAGAGAGTAATGCTATGAAGTACATATGACCTGAATGAGTCAAATGATGTTTGCAGTTGACAGAAAAATGGAGAGTTTCACCGATTATAAGTGACTACAAAAGGACATAGACAGGAGAGTAGACTGGGAAAATCAATGTGATCTGAAATTTAATATGAAGGAATGTGAGATGATACATTTTTGGAGCAAGAACAAGTAGGGGCAATATTCATAAAAATTTCAAAAGGAGCAGATTACATGCAAAATATGGGTGGGTCGGTCACACACTGTTTAGCCCTGCTGCCTCACGGCGCTGGAGACCAGGGTTTGATCCCCCCCCCCCCCCCCCCCCCCTTGGGTGACTGGGGAGTTTGCACATTCTCCCCATGTCTGCGTGTGTTTACTCCTGGTGCTCCGGTTTCCTCCCACAGCCCAAACATGTGCAGGCTGGGTGGATTGACCATGCTAATTTTCCCTTAATGTCCAGGTTAGGTTCAGCAAAAAAGGCAAATGGGAGTGTACCTGGGTAGAGAACTTTTTTGGAGGATTGGTATAGTTTCGATGGGCCAGATGGCCTCTTTCTACACTGTACAGATTCTACGGGATTCTGTAAACCTTAGCCTTGATAAGTGATGCTCAATATGATTTTAGAAAACAGATTCTTTTTGATAAACATCTTTTTTGAAGAATGAACTGGAAAAGCAGACCAGGGTAATTTGGTAGATGATGATGACTACTTAGATTTCCAAAAGATTGTTCTCATACACAACATATAATAAATATCATGTCTCATGTACCCAAATGTTCAGTGGTATGTCCCCGTCTTTTGCATTTATTCACAAATTGGAGCAGTGGATAAATAGTGCAGTTATTGAATTCATGAATGTTTCTGGATGAGTAATCCAGAGGCCCAATCTAATGCTCTGGGCCAAGGTTTCAAATCCCACCACGCCAGCTGGTGGAATTTAAATTCAATCTGTAAAATCAGGAGTATAAAGCTAGTCTCAGTAATAGTGACCATGAAACAATCACAGGCTGTTGTAAAAATCTATCTGGTTCATTAATGCCTTTTCAGGAAGGAAATCTGCCAACCTTACCTGATCTGGCCTACATGTGACTGCAGATACACAACAATGTGGTTGACTCTTAACTCCCCTTTGAAATAGCCTAGCAAGTTGCTCAGCTCGAGAGGGATGGACAGCAATACCCACATCCTATGAAAGAATAAGTTTTAAAAATATATTTTGTAGTTAAAATTTTAGAAAAGGAAATAACTTATAGATTACAACTGGATAAAAATAGTTTAGGGAAGTGAACCCATGCTTGGCAGATGTCTTTATTTGTGGATGACTGTTCAATGAAGTATCAAGTGTAACATTTGTGGGCAGGTTAAAGATAACAGGAAGGGAGATTTGAGAATGATTTGACTACTCTATAAAGATTCAAGCTTCTGTTGCGCAGCTGCAGCCAAAGCAAACAGGGCCCTGTGATGTAGTGCCTGCACTGTTCAGGCTCGAGTAGTTTACTAAGTTTTGGGAAGATCCCACCTTGAGAACTATACACCACTTTGGTCCCCATAATGAGGACTATGTTTTCTCCAAAGTAAGTACCGCAAAGCCTGAAAGCCGCCCTGCCACCCAACCTAGTTCATTAAGTTCTTGGATATTATGCCATGGTTTTGGATTCAATTGTGATTAATAGGCTAAATGGAACCGATAATACATTAGTGGATGAATTATTTAGCAAAAATAAATTAAATTGAGAAAGCAGGGAATCCAGTTTGGTGTGTGAAAGCTTGCTCAATTGATTGGTATTGCAGAGTTAATAGTGAAGATTGACTCCTTCAGTCCTTTAAGAAATTGTAGGTATGTTTTGGAAATTATAGAATCATGGCACAAGGAAAGAGCTATTTTGGGAAATAGCTAACAAGTTATGGCTTCCTTAGGCTTGCTCGATTTCCTTTTAGGGTTCAGACAGGAATTTTTGAAAGAAGTTTATTGAATTTTGCATTTCTCGGAGGTGGGAATGAAGAAAAGGTGATATTACACTGAGGAAGAAGTTGATAATGTGTGTACAAACAACAAGGGCTTTTCTCATCTTGAGTGTATTACAGACTTAAAGATTCATATGGATCTTTGAAAGTTGGCTGAAATATTGTTAAAATGAACTTTGAAAATATGGAAAGCTACATTTTGAAAATGGATGCATAGAAATCAATGAGACAATGCTCAATCTATACAAGTTATTGATCTAGCAGCTATTTTGGAAGCATTACTTGAGGAAAAAGTGCAGAAGAGATTCACTAAAATAACACCAGGTATCAGTTTTTTCATTTGAGGAGAAATTGGTTCTCTCTTCACCAGGATAATAAAAGGAGATCTGACTGAGATGTTTAAAATAGAGGTGTTTCCCAATTTTCACCCAGGTGACTTGCGAGCTGGAGGGAAACACATTTAGGATCATCTCCAAAACGATAAAGAAAGAGATCAAAGAGCTGTTAGGACATGGAATATGTTGATATAAATAGTGGTGGGAACACAATCCATAATAGCTATTCAACGAGAAGTAAATGAGGATGTGAAAAAGAAAAATCTATAAGAATAGAATGGGAATATGTGCATAGTTCTTTCATAATAAGATCAGTACAGTGAGCTGTATGGCACTTAACGTGCTTCAAAATGCTTTAATCTAGTTGCCCAACTGTACACTATTAGAGACACCAAGTACACTCTCCATTCCTCTCCCCTGAACTGTAATTTCCCCCCTTCCTCCATACTTCATTTTTGTGCTTTTGCTTTCTCATACTTGCACATTGTCTTTGCTTTTTGCTCACCCCCCCCCCCCCCCCCCCCCCACCAACACACACACACACACTCTCTGAGGTGACTGCTAGAAACAAATTGTGTACCTCAAAACTTTGTCTTGCAAAATACTGTGGAATCAATTAATTATTTTTGAACAGGAACCATTTATTGCATGGGGCAAACATAGCAAACTGTTTGCACAGAGCAAGGTACCACAAATAGCAAATGAGGTAGATGACCACTTGATTTTTTGAAGGATAATTATCGGCCATGACACCAGGAGAACTCCTCTTCTTGTACCATGAGATCTGTTATGTGCACTTGGGCAGATGTGACCTTGGTTTAGTCTCTTATCTCAAAAGCAGTATCTCTGACAATGCAGCACTCTCCCTTAATGCTGCATAAATGACTGCCAAGATGGTATCCTCAAATCCTGGAGTAGGTTTCAACCCACAACTTTCTGACATGCAGATTTTAAGGTGCTGCCATTATGTTAAGCTGGTGTGAAAGTTGAAAGTTCGGGATAAGACAATACTGTGTCGAGAGAATTGCTTTTAGGCCATTGGTAGTGACCACATTAATATGATGGCACTTGTACTATTAACTTTTATTTGCATCGATCAGAAATTTCTGTCAGTCAAGACTTATGTGCATTACAGGCAGTAAAACTTGGTGCGCTGGAACCAGAACGTTACATCTCAGAAACAGACCATTTAGCCCCGACATATTGGCTGCAGCCGAGTCTTCTCCCACTAGCACCCTAATATTCCCTTTCCCAAGCAATTTTCTAATTATTATTAAAACTCTTGGTCAATAACAGCTAATTTCATATTTACTCACTGTCTTTAATGGGGAGTTTTAAAAAACAATAACGGTCAAAATGGATTAGTGGAGTCAATGGATTGAGAGTGCAGGTATGCAAATCCATTTTTAAAATTTAAAGTCCCAATTTATTTTTTCCAATTTACTGTGGCCAATAGGTATGCATTAATCCATAAAGTAGCAACACAGTCAGTAAGACCATATAAATTGTTTTGTGTATCGAGGAATGGAACAGAATTGAAAAAACAGAAAACAGAAATGTTGGCCCAGATCGTCTATGAGCAGTGACAATGATAGATGGATTGTCGCTGTGCTTGAAAATTCCCCTGATTTAAAGCTGGCTTGCATTTATTTCAAAGTCTTCGATCCCTATTTACACAAATGTGCAGTATTCCTCTGAGCAGTTAGAGCAGGGTAACGTTGGGGGAAGACAGGCCACCCAAACCTTTTATGGTTCTAGCTGCCGTGTGCTAAGTTTAGAGGTCCAGTCTTAATATCAATGAATGAATGACTGGGTAAATTGATAGATGGGTAGTTGGAAGTATGCATGAGGTGGGTGGTTGGGGCTCGTCGGATCAGTTCAGGGCCTGGTTACGTCCGGGTCGGTGGGGGTTAGTCAGGTGAATAGGGAGAAGATTGGGGGACGGTTGTGTAGTTCAGGTGTTGTACTAGGTTTTAATGGCAAACTTCCTGGGTCACTACCCAGGTAAGTACCACAAAACTGCCTGAAGTCTCCAACTTAAACTCCGAGCCAGAGATGAGCACAGAGCACTGCAAGAATTGGGAATAGTCCATTGGAAATTGAAACTTCCTGGACAGTTCCCAAAGAACACTTACATATCAGGACTTCCGTGAGATCCCAATCCATATATTTGTACATCCGGTCTCTGACGATCCGGAGACAGAAATTTATTATTTTTTTAAAAAATAATTTTTATTGAGATTTTCACAAAATATCAAAAACAGATACCTCCCCCCTATGCCGTCTCCATTGCCCCCAAATTTTGAGGGTAGCCGCCACCATCGCTGCATTGGCAGCCCAATAGTACCCACAGAGGTTGGGCAGCGCCAGCCCCCCCCCCCCCCCCCTATCCCTGCCCCGCTCCAGAAAAACCCTTCTCACCCTCAGGGTCCCGCGCGCTCATACAAACCCCGTAATACTCATGTTGACCCTCCTAAAAAAGCCCTTCGGGATAAGGATGGGGAGGCACTGGAACAGGAACAAAAACCTCGGGAGCACCGTCATCTTGACTGACTGCACCTGCCTGACAGCGGCAACGTCCCATCTTTTAAACTCCTCCTCTCTATTCCCCCCCCCCCCCCCCCAAGCTCCTAGCCACCTGACTCCCAGGAACCTAAAGCTCCTCCCTGCCCTTTTCAGTGGGAGCCTACCAATCCCCCCCTCCTGATCCCCCGGGTGCACGACGAACAACTCACTCTTACCCAGGTAGAGCTTGTACCCTGAAAAGCCCCCAAATTCCCTGAGAATCTTCATCTCCTCCGGCACATATAGCAACAAGTCATCTGCGTGAAGTGACACTCGGTGCTCCTCCCCACCCCGCACCAGACCCCTCCAATTCCCCGACTCCCTCAACGCCATGGCCAGGGGCTCAATTGCCAACGCAAAGAGCAAGGGGGACAGGGGACACCCCTGTCTCGTCCCTCGGTGCAACCGAAAGTACTCCGATCTCCTCCTATTCGTGGCTACGCTCGCCATCGGGGCCTCATATAACAGCTTCACCCAACTGACAAACCCCTCCCCGAACCTTTCCAGCACCTCCCACAAGTACCCCCACTCAACCTTATCAAAGGCCTTCTCCGCGTCCAATGCCACCACTATCTCCGCTTCCCCTTCTACCGCCGGCATCATTATAACATTCAGAAGCCTACGTATGTTGGTGTTCAGCTGCCTTTCCTTCACAAACCCCTTCTGGTCCTCATGAATGACCCCCAGCACACAGTCCTCTATCCTTGTGGCCAAGATCTTCGCCAACAACTTGGCATCCACATTTAACAGCGAGATCGGCCTATATGATCCACACTGCAGGGGGTCCTTGTCCCGCTAAGGATCAAGGAAATCAGCGCCCGTGACATAGTCGGGGGCAAAGCCCCCCCCTCCCTTGCCTCGTTAAAGGTCCTGACCAACAGGGGGCCCAGCAGGTCTGCGTACATTTTATAAAATTCGACCGGAAACCCATCCGGCCCTGGCGCCTTCCCCGACTGCATGCTGCCTATCCCAGTGACCAGCTCCTCCAGCCCAATCAGCGCCCCCAGCCCCTCCACCTGCCCCTTCTCCACCTTCGGAAATCTCAGCCTGTCCAAAAAGCGCCCTCCCCCTCCACCGGGGGTTCAGACCGGTACAATTCCCCATAATAGTCCCTAAAGACCCCATTAACGTCTACCCCCCCTCCGCACCACATTCCCTCCCCTATCCTTCACTCCACCAATCTCCCTGGCCGCGTCCCGCTTACAAAGCTGATGCGCCAGCATCCTACTCGCCTTCTCCCCGTATTCGTACACCGTTCCCTGTGCCTTCCTCCACTGAGCTTCCGCCTTTCTGGTGGTCAGTAAGTCGAACTTGGCCTGAAGACTACGCCGCTCCCCCAGCAATCTCTCCTCCGGAGCCTCCGCGTATCTCCTGTCCACCCTCACCACCTCCCCCACCAACCTCTCCCTCTCTCTTTGCTCTCCCCTCTCCCTATGGGCTCGGATGGAAATGAACTCCCCTCTAATCACCGCCTTCAATGCCTCCCAAACCGTCCCCACTCGGACCTCCCCGTTGTCATTGGCCTCGAGGTACCTCTTGATACACCCCCGAACCCGCCCGTCCACCTCCTCCTCCGCCAACAGCCCCACCTCCAAGCGCCAGAGCGGGCGCTGGTCCCTCTCCTCCCCCAGCTCGAGGTCCACCCAGTGCGGGGCATGATCCAAAATGACTATGGCCGAATATTCGGCATCCTCCACCCTTGAAATCAACCCCCTGTTCAGAACAAAAAAATTGATCCGGGAATAGGCTTTATGCACGTGGGAGAAAAATGAATACTCCCTCGGCCTCGCTAACCTCCAAGGATCCACCCCCCCCCCCCCCCCCCCACATCTGGTCCATAAACCCCCTCAGTAGCTTAGCCGCCGCGGGCCTCCTGCCCGTCCTGGACATGGATCGATCCAATGGGGGATCCAGCATAAAACAGAGAACCCCCCACCAAAAATGAACACAGTTACATACAAACCTCCGCCCCCGACCCTCAGTTAGAGTCCAACTTCTCGGCCTGCACAAAGGCCCACGCCTCCTCCGGGGACTCGAAGTAAAAGTGACGGTCCTTGTAGGTGACCCACAAACGCACCGGCTGCAACATGCCAAACTTCACACTCTTTCTGTGGAGCACCGCCTTCGTCCGGTTGTACCCGGCCCCCCGCTTAGCCACCTCCGCACTCCAGCCCTGGTAGATCCGCACCACCGTGTTCTCCCACTTGCTACTCCGCTCCTTCTTGGCCCACCTAAGCACGCACTCTCGGTCAACGAACCGGTGGAACCGCACCAGCACCGCCCGTGGCGGCTCATTCAGCTTGGGCCTCCTAGCCAGTATTCTGTGTGCCCCCTCCAGCTCCAGGGGCCCCTGGAAGGACCCAGCTCCCATCAGCAAGTTCAGCTTGACGACCACATAGGCCCCCAGGTCTGATCCCTCCAACCCCTCCCTGAGGCCCAGGATCCGCAAATTTTTCCGCATCGACCGGTTCTCCATCTCCTCGAACCGCTCCTGCCACTTCTTATGGAGCGCCTCATGCATCTCCACCTTTATCGCGAGGGCCGAGGCCTCATCTTCTCTTTCGGAGGCTTGCTGTCGGAGCTCCCGGATTGCCACCCCCTGGGCTGTCTGCGTCTCCAGCAGCTTGTGTGTAGTAGCCTTCAACGATTCTAGCAGCTCCACTTTGAGCTCCCGAAAGCAGCGCTGGAGAGTCTCCTGCTGCTCCTGCGCCCACTGCCTCCATTCCTCGAGGCCCTCGCCTGCCGCCATCTTGTTTTTCTTCCCCCGCTTTTTCCTAGGCGCTGCCACCGCTATTTTGCTCGCCCCACTCCTGGTCCAGACCATAGACCACTGGGGATCTGCTGCTGACACCTTCCCACGTCGGGAACTGTCGATCAAGTACCGCTGGGGTCCCTAAAAAGAGCCCAAAAGTCTGTTCCTGGCGGGAGCTGCCGAACGTGCGGCTTAGCTCCACACAGCCGCAACCAGAAGTCCCCGGAAACAGAAATTTGGCCTGTAATGCCAAACTTTTGTATAGAATCTCAGTTAGATAACAATTGGAGTACTCTCAACAGTTCTGATCCTCCATATTATAAAACGGTGCAAGGCACAGGAGAAGCTGCAAAACAGATTTGCAGGGTTGATATCAGATCTGAGTGGTTATAATTATCAAGAAAAGAGGTACTTTTCTCTGTAAAGTGAAGGCTTGAGGCATAACTTGGTAAAGGACTTTAAAGTATTGAATTGGTTGATAAGGTAGATATAGACTAGAATGGGATTCTCTGGCCCCCCAGTCGTGTGTTTTCAGTGGCGGGAGGCAGTGCACCGTTCGCTGGCAGCAGGATTCTCTGTTCGCACTGCTGTTAATTAGATTGAAGCCACCCCACACTGTCTACCCCAAGAATGGTTATAATGTGGAGCTTGCTACCTCGAGGAGTAGACAAGAAGGCATGAAGCATAAATGCATTTAAGGGGAAATTAGTTAAGTAGATGAGGGCGAAAAGGAATAGAAGGACATACTGAAAGGGTAAGATGATGTAGGGTTGGAGAGGCTCATGTGAATGATTAAATTGAGAGTTGAACCAAATGACCTGTTGCTGTGCTGTAAATTCTGTAAAAAATTGCCGCCTTATGTAAGCGGCATCCAGCCTCCTAGTTACTAGCAGGATTGTCCCAAATGATTAACTAACTTGCAAACATGTCAACTATGGCTCAGCTCTCTTGAGTCACAAGTTTCAGGTTCAAATCCCACTACTGGACTTGAGCACAGAAATCAGGGCTCACATTGGAGTGCAGAACTGAGGGTGTGTTCCACTGTTAGCGATGCCATCTTTCAGGTGAGACGCTAAACTGAGTTCCTGTCTGCCCCCTCAGGTGGACCTAAAACTCTTCTAGCACTATTTTGAGGAAGAGCGGGGGAGTCACCATGGTGTCTTAGCCAAAATGTATCCCTCATTCAATATCACAAACTCAGATTATCTGGTCATTATCACATTGCTTTTTGCTGGAGGTTTGTTGTGCTCACAATTGACTTCTGTGTTTCCTATATTACAACAGTGACTACACTTTGAAAAAGAGCACTTCATTGACAGTGAGGTGCAGTGAGATGTCCGGTGCTCATGGAAAGTGCTATATAAATGCAAGTGTTTCTGTTTTTCTTTCTAACTGTGCAAAAACAAATCAAGTATTCAGCTGTTCCTTTGATGCTGATTTTTTGTCTTATGAAAGAATTTTGTAGTGTGAGTGGAATGAAAGTTTGTTTTTAAGTTTTAAAACCTCTTAACTTGGGCAAATGCAGACTGACTAGTCAAAAACAGTGTACATCTGGTGCTTGAACCAAACTGAATGTCCACACAACCTGCTTTTCCTTTTGGGCTGGATATAGATTGGAAAAAAATGTTGCCTTCAGAAGAAATCTTTGTTACTGTCTAATTAATTCAGTTTAGAGCAGTCAGTATAATAGTTTATAAATTGAAACAGCATTTCTATGGAGATGTTGTTAAGATGAAGCTAATGATGAATGAATTGCAGCATATTCCTCATCAACAAGAGTGGTCATTGTAGAAAAACCTTGTCAATGTCGAATGCTGTGTATTTTTACAAGTGGCATTCAGAGGATGCCCTGAAAGGAAATGTGTTTCCTTTTTGATTGTCTCAGTGTATAAACAAAAGGCTTGGGTATTGTGTGGATGAGGCTTGTTAATATATAGCCTCTGGCCATTTCAAAGGGAAAGTTCTTTTCTACTTAGTTACATTTCTGTAGTTTGCTTCTCTAACCCTTCCATTTAAGAAAAATGTAACGTGCTATTCTCATTCAGGAAAGTGTGAAGAGTCCCACCCAGATGGTATCGATGCAGTTGCTGTTTGACCTGTCAGGAAAATGCCTCCGCAAAGTAGGAAGGAAACTGAACCTACATCCTGGGAATGACGTGCTGCCATGTTGAGAACCAGAATAGTTTCTAATTAAATAGAATTCTAACCGACATTCAACAATATAACAATCCTGTTTGCGTGGGTTTCACCCCCACAACCCAAAGACGTGCAGGTTAGGCGGATTGGCCAAGCTAAATTGCCCCTTAATTGGAAAAAATTATTGGGTACTCTAAAAAAAATTTAAAAAACAATATAACAATCCCAAAGTGGTTGTGTTTGTTCTTGTAGACATTTAGTTTGTGTTCCAGATTCCGTGCCCATCATAATGCATTTTTTGGGGAATTTTACAAGAATTCAACTTGGCAGATTAAGCACCAGTGCAAAGCCAAAATAATCTTATGCTAATATTAAACTTTATTAATTCAAGTGTGAAAGTCCCATCTATCAAAAGTAAAAGCAGGATGAGAACTGCCTGCTCCAGGCAGCCTCATTCTGCTACTTAGCCATGGTCAGATCAGGCATTTGTTGAATTTGCACCATAACTGTTGTGTCAATGTAAAACAAACTGTTTTGCATTGCAACTACAATTGCTGTGAGAATATTCATTTAATGGGGTCAGTTTATTAAAAGTAAAGCAGTGAAAGTATTTTGGTGAGGTCAATATCAAAGTAACTTTAATTCGCAAAACTTAGCTCTGTTTTTCTGTAAAACCAACAAAAATGACATCATGACATGTACAATTTCAGGCAATCATATTGCCATAGCATGACCATCGATCCACTTTAACCTGTCAAATGGAACATACTGCAAATGTGAACAAACTGCATAATTATGGAATGCCATCGATGATATTTCAGCTCATGTTTCTCCCTTCTCTAGAGAAAGGAAAAAATAACACCGAATTCTTGAGGGAAATGTAACTTCATTCATGTGGACACCTAAGAAAATAGCAAAGTTCTTCACATTGCTATAGGCCCTAACAACAAACCAGCAGTAGTATTGAACACTTGTGTTTAATTAGCTGCACCCCAGGCCAAACTGCTCCAGTCCAGCTATAACACTGGCACCTACCAAAGATTACTGCTTCATCAGCCTACTCTCGATCATCAGAAAAGTGATGCAAGGTGTCGTTGACAGTGTTATCAAGTGGAACTTAGACAGCAAAAACCTGCTCACTAATATTCAGTTTGGGTTCTGCCAGGGCCACTTGCCTCCTGATTTCACTCAGTTCTTGAGACCAGCTTGGACGAAAGAGTTGAACTCAAGAGGTGAGACTGATTGCCTTGGACACCAAGGCAGCATTTGACTGTGTGGCATCAAGTAGCCCCAGTAGAATTGAAGTTAATGAGAATTGGGGAACACTCTCCAATGATTGGAGTCATACCAGCACAAGGAATTTGGTTGTGGTTTTTGGAGGTCAATCATCTCAGTTCCATGACATCACTGCAAGAGTTCCTCAGGGTAGTGTCCAGGCCCAACCCTTTCCAACTGCTTCATCAGTGACCTTCCCTCCATCATAATTTCAGGAGTAGGGATTTCTGCTGACGATGGCACCATGTTCAGCTGCTCAGATAATGAAGCAATCTGTATCCACATGTAGCAAGACCTGTACAACACTCGGGGACTTGGACTGATAAATGACAAGTAACATTTGCACTGCATAAGTGCCAGCCAATAACCATCTCCAACAAGACTGAATCTAATCATCTCCCCTTGGACGTTCTGTGGCATTACTATTGCTAAATCCTCCACTATTGTCATCCTCGGGGTTATCTTGACCAGAAACTGAACTGAACCAGTCATAAATACTGTAGCTACAAGAGCAGGTCAGAGGCTGGGAATTCTGCGGCAAGTAACTCGCCTCCTAACTCCCCAAACCCTGTCCACCATCTTCAAAGGGAGTATGATGGAATGGCCTTCACTTCTCTAGATGAGTGCAGCTCCAACAACAATCAAGAACTACAAAGTCATCTAGGAAAAAGCGGCCCACTTGATTGGCACCTCATCCACCTCAAATTCATTCCCTGCACTTCCAATGCACAGTGGCAGCAGTTTGTACCATCTAGAAGGACAAGGGCAAAAAATGCATGGCAACACCATAACCTGCAAGTCCCCTTCAAATCCCAGACAATCCTGACTTGGAACTACATTGATGTTCCTTCACTATTGCTGGGTCAAAATCTTGGAACACTCTTCATAACAACTGTGAGCATACATACATGATAGGGAAGAGAAGATTGAGAGGAGATTTGTTAGAAGTATACAAAACCAGGGATCTGCATAGTATAGGTAGAGAGTAGGCTGTTGACTTTACAGACACTGCACAGGCATAAAATTGGCTCCGTAGTTTTGGTGCTGCAGATATTGTTTTGGAACAAAAATGACTTTAATGCTGCGCAAGCACACTTGATACGCATCACACACCTGAGGCTGTTAGAGCAGGGGTTAGAAGCATGCGCCAGAAATATACAGTGAAGGCAGAATATGATGTCAGCAGTGCGTAATGTTCCTTTGGCATCAATATTATTGGTTTCAACTGCAGCTAACATCCTCTTTCAAACACACACAGCTGAACATGTGTTCAGCAGCAGGCAGGACTCTCCCATCAATATTTAAACGGGTCATCAACATACAGGTTAGTTGCGAATGAACCTCTTTTGGCCCTGTAAGTTTGTGTAAAGGTTGAAAGAGTTAATTAAAGTTGGTGAAGTCTACAGGTGTGGTACTATGCATGGGGAACACCTTAGTCTTTCAGTAACAATTCTCCAACCTCTACTTAAACCAGTAGCAGTGTGTGCACCATCTGCACTTAATGAAGCTAGGTGTCTAGCTACAAGAGGGAGCAGAAACTACAAATACCCCAATAAAATGTTTTTTTGAAAAAAAACAAGAGGGAGCAGAGTTCTGTGAGCTCCTCCTTTGTAAAGTGCAGGCGATGCATACACTGTTTCTGGCTTCAGTGGAGGTATCTATCAAATGACCGTAAGTGATAAGGCCTCCTGCTGAAAGCCTGGACGTTTGTTCTTTCTCTCTCTCCTCTCTTTCTCTCTCCCTCTCTTCTCTCTTTCTCTCTCACCCCCCTCCCCCAACACACGCACATACAAACGGCTTGTCTGCTTCTCTGTTGTTTCTCCTCCATTTCCCTCTCGTGAAACTAACTGCAAGCAGAATTGCAATTATAGCACCCATGACTTGAAGCAAATTGTCAGAACAAAGACCACCTTCATGTACATCACCATTCCCTGCAGACTTTACCAACTTTAACCACTCTTCCAAACACTTACACAAACTCAAACAGGGGCTCCGAGTAGTACAGTGGCTGTAAAGGTGATTATCATTCTGAATTTCTTTCATCGGGGTCGTAAGAAGCTGCAAAATGTAACTTGCATAATATTTCCCACTTTGTTGTCCACAGCTGCTTCAGAGACGTGACAAGAGGCTCAGAGGTGTTTTCTTTGATTTTTGCATGCATGAGATTTTGCCGGATAGTGGGCTTCCTCAGGGGTAGGGTTCCATTGAATGCATACGTGGCTGAGATGTAGCACAACCACAAAGGTCACCACTTGTGGAATATACAGTTCCTATGTTACCGCACTCGGAACATCTCACTGGTGAATGCCAACTATCTTGGCAACAATCATGATTTAATTCAGTGCCTACCTGGAAAGATCCCAGTGGATTGAAAAACCAAAAATGTAACACCTCTATCCAAGAAAAAAACAAAACAGATGGGAAACTATAGGCCAGTTACTCTAATATCTGTCATTGGGAAAATACTGGAATCCATTATTAAGGAAATAGTAGCAGGACATTTAGAAAATCATAATACAATCAAGCAAAGTCAACATGGTTTTCTGAAAGAGAAGTTGTGTTTAAGAAATTTATTAGAGTTGGATATAATGAGCAGAATGGTAAAGGGGACCTGTAGATGTGGCGCATTTGAATTTCTGCTCGAGCAGAGTTGCTGAACTTTGTGACATCCTGCAAATCCATTTGGGTACTGATATCCACAGCCACGAATCTGCATGGTATCAAGCTGAGATTTCATGGCTTTAGTCTGAGCTTCCAGTGCAGCATTGAGACATTGCATTGCATCTACTTATGCTGTAGTGGAAATTGTTGGATACTCACTTCTGTGCAAGCAAGAATGGGCTTCACGCTCTGCATTAAGCCGTATGTCTAGTTGGAAGCAAACTCATCCACGCTCCTTGACAATGACAGGCTTTCTGACAAGCCTGCCAATGCACCAAATATTTTTGTGCAGGTGCTTATTAGCCTTTTCCTGTATGTCTCAGTCAAAGTCCTCATCTAATCCCCTGCAGCAGAATTTGTGTATGGTCCTGCCCTCCAGCAAACTTGCACCTAGAAACATAAAATTTACAGTGCAGAAGGAGGCCATTCGGTCCATTGAGTCTGCACCGGCTCTTGGAAAAAGCGCCCTACTTAAGCCCATGTCTCCACCCTATCCCCATAACCCAGTAACCCCACCTCACCTTTTAGACACATAAGGGGCAATTTAGCATGGCCAATTCACATAATCTGCAGATCTTTGGATTGTGGAAGGAAGCCGGAGCATTGGTTGCAGGATACATAACTATCGATGGCTCGGGATATTTTAGTACAGAATTGTTTATCGGGGAAGAGAGCTATATCCAGCCTCCATGGGGGAGGGGGGGGGGGGGGGGGGTTTGAGCCTGTCACTTGTCCAAAGATGTGCGGGTTAGGTGGATTGGCCGTGATAAAATTCCCCTTGGTGTCCAGAGATGTGTAGATTTGGTTATAGGGATAGGGCGGAGTGGGCATGGGTAAAGTGCCCTTTCGAGGGGTTGGTGCAGACTCGATGGGCCGATGTCGTCCTCCTGCACTGTAGGGACTCTATGATTCTCATGTCCATGTCATGTGGCACGTGATCGGACATTACAATTACGGAATATTCCGCTTTGTTAACCCTGGAAATGCCCTTTTCCCTACAACAGAATAATTATGTGAGTCTGCTGTAGTGTTTGGAGAGGAAGGAGAATTATTTTTCTCTCGGGTGGTGAAACCATGTCTGATCTGTCCCCATTCCACTCCTCCCCAGCCCCCAAAATATAAGTCAGTGGATGTCCAGGATTGGGAACTCGGCCATCGTTTTCGTGACTAACTCTGCCCATGCCAGTTTGGTACGTATATATTTGCCAAGACTACCGAGGTCCCACTGGCCATCACATATCACTCCCGGATCCGTCACTGTGCTCGACGGCATGAAAGATACAGCCCTGTTGATTAGTATGGCTACCCCTCTTGTTCTGGTGTCGAAACATGAATGAAATGTTTATCCAATTGAGCCCTTCATTACCCACTGTCGGCCCCTCTCTCTTGAATGTGTTTCTTGTGGGAGGCTGCATCCAACTTCTGATTCTTGAGATGGGTGGGGACTCTGGATCTCTTTACCCCCCCCCCCCCATTCCTGTGGTATCTATTTTAGTAAGCTCAGAGAAGGGGGCAAAAGAGGGGGAGGTGTGGCGCTGCTAGTCAAGGACAGTATTACGGTGGCGGAAAGGATGCTAGATGGGGACTCTTCTTCTGAGGTAGTATGGGCTGAGGTTAGAAACAGGAAAGGAGAGGTCACCCTGTTGGGAGTTTTCTATAGGCCACCTAATAGTTCTAGGGATGTAGAGGAAAGGATGGCGAAGATGATTCTGGAAAAGAGCGAAAGTAACAGGGTAGTTGTTATGGGAGACTAACTTTCCAAATATTGACTGGAAAAGATATAGTTCGAGTACATTAGATGGGTCGTTCTTTGTACAATGTGTGCAGGAGGGTTTCCTGACACAATATGTTGACAGGCCAACAAGAGGCGAGGCCACATTGGATTTGGTTTTGGGTAATGAACCAGGCCAGGTGTTAGATCTGGAGGTAGGTGAGCACTTTGGAAACAGTGACCACAATTCGGTGACCTTCACGTTAGTGATGGAAAGGGATAAGTATACCCCGCAGGGCAAGAGTTATAGCTGGGGGAAGGGCAATTATGATGCCATTAGACATGACTTAGGATGTGTTGGTTGGAGAAGTAGGCTGCAAGGGTTGGGCACACTGGATATGTGGAGCTTGTTCAAGGAACAGCTATTGCATGTTCTTGATAAGTATGTACCAGTCAGGCAGGGAGGAATTGGTCGAGCGAGGGAACCGTGGTTTACCAAAGAAGTGGAATCTCTTGTTAAGAGGAAGAAGGAGGCCTATGTGAAGATGAGGCATGAAGTTTCAGTTGGGGCGCTTGATAGTTACAAGGAAGCGAGGAAGGATCTAAAGAGAGAGCTGAGACGAGCAAGGAGGGGACATGAGAAGTCTTTGGCAGGTAGGATCAAGGAAAACCCAAAAGCTTTCTATAGGTATGTCAGTAATAAAAGAATGACTAGGGTAAGAGTAGGGCCAGTCAAGGACAGTGGTGGGAAGTTGTGTGTGGAGGCTGAGGAGATAAGCGAGATACTAAATGAATACTTTTTGTCAGTATTCTCTCAAGAAAAAGATAATATTGTGGAGGAGAATGCTGAGACCCAGGCTATTAGAATAGATGGCATTGAGGTGCGTAGGGAAGAAGTGTTGGCAATTCTGGACAAGGTGAAAATAGATAAGTCCCCGGGGCCGGATGGGATTTATCCTAGGATTCTCTGGGAAGCCAGGGAAGAGATTGCTGAGCCTTTGGCTTTGATTTTTAGGTCATCATTGGCTACAGGAATAGTGCCAGAGGACTGGAGGATAGCAAATGTGGTCCCTTTGTTCAAGAAGGGAAGTAGAGATAACCCCGGTAACTATAGGCCGGTGAGCCTAACGTCTGTGGTGGGTAAGGTCTTGGAGAGGATTATAAAAGATACGATTTATAATCATCTAGATAGGAATAATATGATTAGGGATAGTCAGCGTGGTTTTGTGAAGGGTAGGTCATGCCTCACAAACCTTATCGAGTTCTTTGAGAAGGTGACTGAACAGGTAGACGAGGGTAGAGCAGTTGATGTGGTGTATATGGATTTCAGTAAAGCATTTGATAAGGTTCCCCACGGTCGGCTATTGCAGAAAATACGGAGGCTGGGGATTGAGGGTGATTTAGAGATGTGGATCAGAAATTGGCTAGTTGAAAGAAGACAGAGAGTGGTAGTTGATGGGAAATGTTCAGAATGGAGTTCAGTTACGAGTGGCGTACCACAAGGATCTGTTCTGGGGCCGTTGCTGTTTGTCATTTTTATAAATGACCTAGAGGAGGGCGCAGAAGGATGGGTGAGTAAATTTGCAGACAACACTAAAGTCGGTGGAGTTGTAGACAGTGCGGAAGGATGTTGCAGGTTACAGAGGGACATAGATAAGCTGCAGAGCTGGGCTGAGAGGTGGCAAATGGAGTTTAATGTGGAGAAGTGTGAGGTGATTCACTTTGGAAAGAATAACAGGAATGCGGAATATTTGGCTAATGGTAAAATTCTTGGTAGTGTGGATGAGCAGAGGGATCTCGGTGTCCATGTACATAGATCCCTGAAAGTTGCCACCCAGGTTGATAGGGTTGTGAAGAAGGCCTATGGTGTGTTGGCCTTTATTGGTAGAGGGATTGAGTTCCGGAGCCATGAGGTCATGTTGCAGTTGTACAAAACTCTAGTACGGCCGCATTTGGAGTATTGCGTACAGTTCTGGTCGCCTCATTATAGGAAGGACGTGGAAGCTTTGGAACGGGTGCAGAGGAGATTTACCAGGATGTTGCCTGGTATGGAGGGAAATTCTTATGAGGAAAGGCTGATGGACTTGAGGTTGTTTTCGTTAGCGAGAAGACGGTTAAGAGGTGACTTAATAGAGGCATACAAAATGATCAGAGGGTTAGATAGGGTGGACAGCGAGAGCCTTCTCCCGCGGATGGGGGTGGCTAGCACGAGGGGACATAGCCTTAAATTGAGGGGTAATAGATATAGGACAGAGGTCAGAGGTGGGTTTTTTACGCAAAGAGTGGTGAGGCCGTGGAATGCCCTACCTGCAACAGTAGTGAACTCGCCAACATTGAGGGCATTTAAAAGTTTATTGGATAAGCATATGGATGATAAGGGCATAGTGTAGGTTAGATGGCCTTTAGTTTTTTTTTCCATGTCGGTGCAACATCGAGGGCCGAAGGGCCTGTACTGCGCTGTATCGTTCTATGTTCTATTCTCCACCCCCCCTTTCCTATGAAGTCTGTCGTCGTCCCCCTTCCTGTGGGGTCTGTCTCTCTTTCCCCCCCCCCCCCTTCCTGTGGGGTCTGTCTCTCCCCCCCCCCTTCCTGTGGGGTCTGTCTCTCCCCCCCCCCCTTCCTGTGGGGGTCTGTCTCTCCCCCCCCCCTTCCTGTGGGGTCTGTCTCTCCCCCCCCCCCCTTCCTGTGGGGTCTGTCTCTCCCCCCCCCCCCTTCCTGTGGGGTCTGTCTCCCCCCCCCCCTTCCTGTGGGGTCTGTCTCCCCCCCCCCTTCCTGTGGGGTCTGTCTCCCCCCCCCCCCTTCCTGTGGGGTCTGTCTCCCCCCCCCCTTCCTGTGGGGTCTGTCTCCCCCCCCCCCCTTCCTGTGGGGTCTCTCCCCCCCCCCTTCCTGTGGGGTCTCTCCCCCCCCCCCCCTTCCTGTGGGGTCTGTCTCCCCCCCCCCCTTCCTGTGGGGTCTGTCTCCCCCCCCCCCCTTCCTGTGGGGTCTGTCCCCCCCTTCCTGTGGGGTCTGTCCCCCCCTTCCTGTGGGGTCTGTCCCCCCTTCCTGTGTGGTCTGTCCCCCCTTCCTGTGTGGTCTGTCCCGCCCCCCCCTTCCTGTGGGGTCTGTCCCTTTCCCCCCCTTCCTGTGGGGTCTGTCTCCCCCCCCCCCCCCCTTCCTGTGGGGTCTGTCTCCCCCCCCCTTCCTGTGGGGTCTGTCTCCTCCCCCTTCCTGTGGGGTCTGTGTCCACCCCCCCTTCCTGTGGGGTCTGTGTCCACCCCCCCCCCCCTTCCTGTGGGGTCTGTGTCCACCCCCCCTTCCTGTGGGGTCTGTGTCCCACCCTCCCCTTACTGCAGGGTCTGTCTCCCTTTCCGTCCTCCCTTCCTGTGGGGTCTGTCCCGACCCCCGACCCCTTTCCTGTGGGGTGTGTGTGGTGAATGTATTATGCTCATAATCCACTATTGTATTTGTATCTGTGCTATGCTCTTGCCCTTGTGGGCTTCTCCTATGGGTCATTGTGTGGCATTATCAATAGAGGAACATGCTGGGGCCTGTATGGGCTCCGCGCATGGCTCCTCCCCTTGAAGGGCGGTATAAAGAGCAGTCGACATGTAGACGGTTCTCAGTATTGGATCAGTTGCAGGCAGGCACTGTTCTAAGTTGATTAAAGCCACGGTTTACTTCTACTCTTGTCTCGAGTGAATTAATGGTCGCATCAGTGTGTTCTCTCTTGCCGACGCATTCCCCCACCCCCTCCTATGAGGTCTGATCTCTCTCTCTCTCTCTCTCTCTTTCTCTCTCTCCTCCCAAACCCCCCCGTCTCTGTGGGGTCGACCATACTCACCTTGTGGACCCGGCCCTGTCCATTCGGGTCTGCTCTCACTCACAGGCCATTCAAGATGGCTGCCAACTACTCTTTATCGCCATCTCCACATGTCTGTTGTAACATCCCCCTGCCCTGTGCTCCACCCTCCTAGTTTCTCCCTCCTCCCTTGACCCCCCACCCCAATCTCCCCCCTCCTCTGCAACCCTGGGCCCCCTCTTTTTGCCCTTAGTTTTCCCTGAATTTCTGTTGTTCCCCTCCATTCTGCTCCCTACTGGGAGGTGCGCTGCTCTGATTTTCAGAAAATATGGATCTTTGCTGTTGTGTATTTGAGCTCCATATCAAGACTTAAGCCACAAAGTCTGACACTGCTGTCCACTACTGCAGATCTGAGAATGATTTTAGGAGGATAACAGGGTGAATTATCACCCCAAAGTGTAATAGTACAAGAGTATAATTAATTTATAAAACAAAAAATTTGCTAAGCTAGACAGTTCACAACTTGATGTCCCATTTGACCCTGAGCTGACCTCCCTCCCAGTATCCTATCTGTCACAAAGATCAACAAATTTTACCTCCCTACCACCACTTGCCATCACCCCTGCCTCAGCTCATCTGATGCTAAAGGGCTCGTACGACCAACAGCATGACCCTTCTGGTGCTTTCCTTCGAGGCTGACCTTTCATCTTCCACCCACTGTAAACTTGAGGCCGACCAAAACACTATCCAAATGCTAACTCGTATCAAGTCCCATTCATCCATCATTTCTGCTCACTATCTTACTTTGACTCTCGAGTCCACCAATATCTTGATTGTTATAATTCTTATACTTATGTTCAAAGCACTCCATGGCCTTTCCCCTCCTTATCTCTGTCATCTTCTGCACCTCTACTATCTACTCTTTCACTCCCCCTCTTGTGCATTCCCCACTTCCTTTGCCCCACCATTGGTGGTCATACTTCAGCCTTCTAGATCTTAAACTCTATAATTAATTCCCTTATCCTCTCTCCTCCTTGAAGACATTGCTTCAAACATATCTCTCTATCCAGCGCAGTGTCAATATTTGTCTTGATCTGCAGCATGGTGGCGCAGTGGGTAGCAGTGCTGCCTCACGGCGCTGAGGTCCCAGGTTCGATCCCGGCACTGAGGTCCCAGATCCGATCCCGGCACTGAGGTCCCAGATCCGATCCCGGCTCTTGAGGTCCCAGATCCGATCCCGGCTCTTGAGGTCCCAGGTTCGATCCCGGCTCTTGAGGTCCCAGGTTCGATCCCGGCTCTTGAGGTCCCAGGTTCGATCCCGGCTCTTGAGGTCCCAGGTTCGATCCCGGCTCTTGAGGTCCCAGGTTCGATCCCGGCTCTTGAGGTCCCAGGTTCGATCCCGGCTCTTGAGGTCCCAGGTTCGATCCCGGCTCTTGAGGTCCCAGGTTCGATCCCGGCTCTTGAGGTCCCAGGTTCGATCCCGGCTCTTGAGGTCCCAGGTTCGATCCCGGCTCTGGGTAACTGTCCGTGTGGAGTTTGCACGTTCTCCCCATGTTTGCGTGGGTTTTGCCCCCACAGCCCAAAGATGTGCAGGGTAAGTGGATTGGTCACGCTAAATTGGCCCTTAGTTGGAAAAAATGAATTGGGTACTCTAAAAATTAAAAAAATTAAAATTATTTCTCTTGATCTGTTAACCAGTTAAAAGTACTATAGAAATGCAAGCACAAGCTTGTGATTAATTTATGTATTATTTCATAATCCGTGCAGATGCTATTGGAAGAAATTGCTAGAAGTTGTGGTAAGAGAGTGAAGTAAATATGCCGTTACTAAAATTACACTATTGCTCAAATATAATTGCTCAAATACTATCCATCTCTGTTGATTTATAATTCAGCTTCCTTACACAAGGCACAGGAATTCCTGCAAATCAATTGCCTAACAGGCATCATTGGTCCATTACTGTTCAACAAAAGTTTTTTTTCACATAAATGAGATATTAAATTTAGTTAAGTGTCTGAATGAACCAAGGAATGTAACAATTCACACTTGACAATCATTGGCAGCATCCAAATTTAGGATAAAGGTAACGTGAGAGTCAAGTTCTTTACACACTGTTCTAAAAAATTCTAATTTAGGGAGGGAATCATGAGTATACATTTTTGCAATTTACTCCATATTACAGATTCCAATTAGTGCCACATTATGAGTAGATTTTGCATTAAATGTCCACTAGGATTGAATTGGAACCATTCAAATACTAGAATTGAAATTGTGTGGAGTTTACACATTTTCCCTGTGTTTACGTGGGTTTCGCCCCCACAACCCAATGATGTGCAGGGTAGGTGGATTGACCATGCTAAATTGCCCCTTAATTGGAAAAAATGAATTGGGTACTCTAAATTTATTTAAAAAACAGTGTGCTGAAATACTGCAAACCCATCCAATTAAGGAACTGGATTACTGAGCATGTCAAAGTGAATTCGCTGAGTTCTACTCTCTCATTACCTATTTCCAGTACAGTTTCCAATATTTAATGGAACCAAGGCCTCAGAGGTAAAAATCCCATCTCTATTTTGCCAAATGATTATTGAGGTGCCAAGTTTCTTTTAAATTATTTTCTCATTTTAAAAAAATGGTTACTGGTGATGGAATTTCTTCCAATAAGTAAAAAAAATGGTATTTCCAGCTGTCCAGTTTTTGAATCTCACTCTTTGATTCCTCAGTTGTGTTTCACAAAGCTGGATAGGTTTCCTCCCACAGTCCAAAGATGTGCAGGTTAGGTGGATTGGCCATGGTAAAATGCCCTTAGTGTCCAAAATTGCCCTTAGTGTTGGGCGGGGTTACTGGGTTATGGGATAGGGTGGTGGTGTTGACCTTGGGTAGGGTGCTCTTTCCAAGAGCCGGTGCAGACTTGATGGGCCGAATGGCCTCCTTCTGCACTGTAAATTCTATGATAATTCTATATCTCCTCATGTGGCTCAGATGTCCATTTTTGTCTGATTGCATTTTTGTACTGTTTTTCTGCATGAATGGTATAAATCCAAGTTAAATTATGATTTTGTGAATGTTAAATTGTGATTTAAAGATTATGATTCAATCCGCTGACTTTTGCATCAGCAATGTTTTAGTATTGGAATTAACTGCCATTAAAAAAATATCTAAAATTAGTGATCAAAGAGCGCTTGAACAAATGAGCCTAGAAAATTATTTATGGGTGCTTATTGATAAAATATGAGGGAGATTGTTATGTAGATTAAAACTCCTTCTCGAGGCAAAATTTGGAGGGACAAAATGTGTAACTCAGTTGCTGAGGGTGCAGTTGAAGTCACCATTGTATGGAATTGTCTGCATTATGCTTCACTGAGTGACCATAACATTTAGTGGTAAACAACTAAAATGGATGCAAAATTGTAACCATGGAAATTATGAAGCTGTGTTTGTTGAGAAATCTTTGGTGCACACACAATCAGCAAACAAAAGTGAAGTATGTATACTTTAGATATCTGTGTCAGTGCAACCTCTCCAATGTTGCTATTTTTAATTGACATTTTGTGCTGTTTCCTTTTTATTTCTGAATCGAGTGAGGGTGGGAAGGTTATAATCTTATGGATCTTGTTTATCATCTTTTTGGCCGGGCTTTTTTTTTTGCTATGCATCCATCAATACAGTACGGTGATGCCTGCAACCACATCTGACCTCCTTATTCCTCTCTTATAAATGTACAAAACGAATAATATCCACTCATGCATGTGACTTCTACTTTTGTCGCTAAGGTCACATTTGTGGGGAGAGTCCATGCTACACAATGAAGCTCATATAGACTTGCTGGAATGCTAACGGTCAGAAGAGAGTGTGCTCTTTGTGGGAGAACTACTGTAGGGAAACCAATGTTAACCAACTTTAGTAGCAGCATTGAATGCCTCACTGTGTGTCCCACTTGGAAAAAATGTGAAACTGTGGGGCCTTTCAATTCAGAGGAACAGATGATTTAAACAGCGGTACAGTGATTACAGTGTGACGAAGCATCAGTACTTAAGGGCTTCAAGGTCATGTGAATTTTTTGAAAATTGTGCATTTTTTCCATAGCTGGAGTAAAGTTCACTATTTTAAAATGTTGGTCAAAAATCCAGCAAAAGCAGAACTCCTCATCAATTGTTTACAGTTCAAATAGAATAAAAAATAAGTATTTCATATCAAATAGTGTTTTGAATCTATGGCTATTATTTACAAAAGAAGCAAAAAATTGCATTTCACACATACAAGTGAACTGAGTGCTCAGCCTCATGAGATGCACAAATTAGTGTCAGCTACTGCTCGCAGTGGTATTTATTAGCAAATTAGTTTTGCTTACAATGCTACAGGTAAAGTTGTGCATTGGTTAATAAGGGGATCAGGGGTTATGAGGAGAAGGCAGGAGAAAATATCAGCCGTGATTGAATGGCGAGCAGACTCAATGGGCCGAGTGGCCTAATTCTGCTCCTATGTCTTATGGTTGCTGGTTCCAGCAGCATGGATTTTGTAACGTATATCACCTGGGTTTGTGAAGAAAGGAGGACATATTTTTATTGGTCTATTGATTTCCTCAATCTGGTCTTCCTGTGACCAGTAAACATTTGTTTTGGTGGCATTATCACATACTTTTGTTCTTTCTGTAGTTATTTAATTTTGCAAGTATTATGATGTTGTGACTGAATGCATATGTGCAGGCCAAAATCTCCTAACCGCTCTGCGCAATCATGGAATGATGGACTCCATATTTCAGCTTGTTTTCAGGAGGATTGGCTGCCCATTACAAAAGTTGATGAAGGAGAATGACCGACTTGCTCTCAAAAGATTTAATATAAAACCAATAGGGGCGCTTGGGACCCGGGTTTGATTCCGGCTTGGGTGACAGTGGCGTTCTCACTTTCTCCGGGTGTCTGCAGAGATTTCCTCTGGGTGCTCCGGTTTCAATCCACAGTCCAAAGAAGTGCAGGTTAGATGGATTGGCCATGATAAATTGCCCCTCGGTGTCCAAAAGGTTAGGTGGGGTTACGGGGATGGGGTGATGATCTAGTGATGATCCAAATTTTAACGTTAAAATCAAACATCTGGAACAGCTTGCTGTCAGTTGGTTCTGCTTCTGCTGTTTCACAATACAATTAGCAGCAGCTTGCATTTTCATAGTGCTTTTGAAAAAGATTTGTAAATTTAAAAAAAATGAAAGGATGGAGATATCGGGAGGGGTGACCAAAGGCATGGTTAAAATGATAACTGGCCTACTCCAGATGAGAGCTAACTTGTGTCTTATGCAAGTTCAACATGACCTTACTCTTGTACTTAATGCCTCTATTAATATGCCTCAGATACCATGTGTTTTATTAACTGCTCTTGCAGCGTGCCCTGCAATCTTCAATGGCATTTATACATGTACACCGAGGTCCCTCTGTTTTTGCAGCTCCTTTTGGGTTTCTCTCCATACTCTTCCTGCAAAAGTAAATCACCTCACAATTCTCTACATTGAACTTCATTTGCCACTTGTCTGCCCAATCCATCACCATATCTGTGCCAGGAAGAGCAAGGGTCCAACGCTGACCCCTGGGAAACTCCACGACACACCCGCCTCCAATCCGGAAAACAACCATTTATTACTACTCTCCTATCACTCAGCCAAATTCTTATGGAAGGCTCTAATTTCTGTGTTGGATGCACAAAACCTTGCAGTGAACCTATTTGTTGTACATGGTTCCACCTTAACATCTCGTTACATTCTATCTTTGAGCTTTATACCTGTTTCATTTTCCTGCCTCAAATTTCATTTTATTTTAAACTTTGCCTTTTTTCTACTACACCTATGTAGATATCCCTATAGTCTTCCAGCACATTAATTGCTCCTCTCTTTATAAACTTTATTAGTGTCACAAGTAGGCTTGCATTAACACTGCAATGAAGTTACTGCGGAAATCCCCTAGTTGCCACATTACGACGAGGCATGGGTGTAAAGTTTACAATCCTTGAAAAACTTGAAATTAGGATTTATTTTTTCTCTCCCAGCTCACCCTTCCAAGTAATCTGGAAAGAAGGGCCAGAATTTTCCAGCTGTTCAAGCGGGCGGGATCCTCCAGCCCTGCCAACAGCGAACCCCCACCATGGGTTTCCTGATGGTGGGTTACATAGAATGGGAAGCCCTATGCACAGCAGTGAGATCAGAAGATTCCCCCAGTAAATGAATCAGTACTCCTCCATGTTGAGCACCACTTGCAGGATGCACTGAGGGTAGGAAGGGCACAGAAGGTACTATAGGTTGGGGATTTCAATGTTCATTAATACAAGTGTCTCACTTGTACCACTACTGACCAAGCTAGCAGAGTCCTAAAGGACATGGTTGCTAGACTGGCTCTGTGGCAAGTGGTGAGGGACCCAACAAGAGGGAAAGTCTTCACCAATCTACTATCACAGGTGCATCTGTCCATGAGAATATTGGTCGGAGTGACTACCGCACAGTCCTTGTGGAGACAAAGTCCTGTCTACATATTGAGGATAACCTCCATGTTGTGTGGCACTACCACTGTGCTGAATGAGAATAGTTTTGAACAGACTGCATCCATGAGGTGCTGTACGGCAGCAGAAGCGGAATTGTATACTATTACAATCTGTAATCTCATAAACCTGCATATGCCCCACTCCACCATTTCATCAAGCTGGCACATCAACCTTGGTTCAGTGCCAGGAGCAGCAACAGGCATGCCTATAAATGTGGTGTCAGTATGGTGAAGGTACAATGCAGGACTACTTGCATGCCAAATAATGGAAGCAGCAAGTGATCCCACAAATAATGGATAATTTCTGCAGTCTACCACATCCAGTTGTGAATAGTGGGGGATGAACAACTGATGAAGTGGCTCCACAAATATACCCACTCTCAATGATGAGGGAGCCTAGCACATCGGTTCAAAAGGTAAAAAGATGAGGCAGAAGAATTTGCAACAATCTTCAGCCAGAGGTGCTGAGTGGATGATCCACCTCAGCTTCCTCTGGGTGTCCCCAGTATTACTTCAGCCAATTTAATTCACTCCACTTGATATTAAAAAACAGCTGAAGGCTCTGGATATTACTCAGCATTGAAGGCTTGTGTTCCAGAACTAGCTGCACCTTTTGCCAAGCTTTACCAGTTATTATACAACTATAACAGTGGGATCCACTCAGCAATGTGGAAAATTACCCAGGTACACCTTGTCCACAAAAAGCAGGACAAATCCAAACTGACCAATTACTTCCCTGTTCTTTGTTCTTTGTCAGTCTACTCTCATCAGCAAAGTGATGGGAAGGGGTTGTTGATAAAACTACCAACAGTGCACTTAATCAGCAATAACCTGCTCACTGGCTCAATTTGAGTTCTGCCAAGGCTATTCGGATCCTGACTTCTTTGCAGCCTTGGTCCAAACATGAACAAAAGTGCTGAACTTGAGGTGAGAGTATCTGCCTTTGACATCAAGGCAGAATTTTACCGAGTGTGGCATCAAGGAGTCCTAGCAAAAAGAGTCGATAGATATCAGGGGGGACTCTACACTGGAGTTAGTCATACCTGGCACAAAGGAAGAGTTTTGTTGCCATTGGAGGTCAATCATCTCAGAATATCAGTACAGGAGTTCCTCAGGGTAATGACTCAGATCCAACTGTCTTCCTCCATCATGGCCTTCCCTCCATGGTAGGGTCAGAAGTTTACTGACATTTGTACAATGTTCAGCACCATTCACAGCAACTCTAAGCAGTCCATGCCCATATGCAGAAGATCTGGCTAACATTCAAGATTGGGCTGATAAACAGCAAGTAAATTTGTGCCACATAAGTACCAGGCAATGACCATCGCTAACGTGAGGAAATCCAACAATTTCCCCTCTGCATTCAGTGGCTCAACCATTACTGAACCTTCCACTATCAACATCCTGGTGGTTATTCTTAACCAGAAACTGAGCTTAAGCAGGGTACAGACTAAAAGAACAGGTCAAAGGCTGGGAACACTGCGGAAATAATTCATCTCCTGATACCCTAAAACCTGTCCACCATCTACAAGTCATAGATCAGGGGTTTGATTAAATACTCTCCACTTGCCTGGGTGAGTACGGCTCCAGCACTCAATTGCTTGACACCAGACAGGATAAGGCATGATTGGCACCCATCCTCCACCTTCAACATCCACCCTCTCCATCACCAATACACATTGGTAGCAGAGTGTACCATGTTGCGAGTTGAACTGCAACAACTCACCAAAACTACTTCAACAGCACCTTCCAAACCCGCGACCCCAAGGGCAGCATATTTATGGGAACACTACCACCTACAAGTTCCCCTCCAAGCCACATCATCCTGACTAGGAACTATGTTGCTGGGTTAAAAATCCTGGCACTCCTCCTTAACAGCACCATGGTGGTACCCGGATCACAAAAACTACAGTGGCTCACAATGGCAACTCATTGAGGTACTTGAGCTCCCATGTCCTTGAGGGCAATTGGAGGTTGGCAATAAATGCTGGCCTAACCAACGATGCCTGCATCCCATCAAATAATGTTGTTCCACAATGCCATGGGTATGCAAATATATGTAAGTATATAAAATGCTGCATAACCTAATTACAGCATAGGATAGATCTGCTACTTACACTTATGTCATGCAGACATAATGGGCAGCACGGCTGAGCAGTGGTTAGCACTGCTGCCTCAGGGCGTTGAGGACCCGAGTTCGATCCTGGCCCCGGGTCACTGTCAGTGTGGAGTTTGCACATTCCCCCCTTGTCTGCATGGGTCTCAACCCCACAAACCAAAGATGTGCAGGATACGTGGAATGGCCATGCTAAATTGCCCCTTAATTGGAAAAATAAATAAATAAAAATATCACACAGAAAAGTCAAAGTCAATTCTGCTGCAACACTTCATCAGAAGAGTGGGTTTAAGTTGGGTATTATGGAAATAGGGGCTGGTTTAGCACACTGGGCTAAATCACTGGCTTTTAAAGCAGACCAAGGCAGGCCAGCAGCACGGTTCAATTCCCGTACCAGCCTCCCCGAATAGGCGCTGGAATATGGCGACTAGGGGCTTTTCACAGTAACTTCATTGAAGCCTACTTGTGATAATAAGCGATTTTTCATTTCATTTCATTTCATTTTCAAATGCATTGCTTCGAGTGGTAACACAATCAAAACATGGGTTATTTTGGCTCCTTGTTACCACTGAAAAGAAAGTTTTCCACATAATGAATGGTTATAACGTGTTTCTGTATTGACACAGCTTAAGACTTATGGAGCATTCTTTATAATATACTTTCTGTTCTTAAAAACCCAAAAAAATGGATTTGATAACTGTATAGTTCAAGTACGATTCTGCCAACAGTGAATTCCTCTTGTGCAGATATTCAGAGTAACTGGAAATGTGTGATTTATGGTCGGACATGCTCCACAATATTTCCCCCAACATTTAGATGTTAAAAGTTCATGATTTGCTTTTTTTTTAATGTCTATTGTTCTGTGGTGGAAGTTCGTGTGTTATATCCTGAGAAAGATTATATCCTGTCTGTCAAAATCCATTGAATTAGCCAATAGAATACACTTGAGAAAAAATATTCAGTTAGGCCTCTGAGAGGTTTTGTGATAACTATTAGACATATAAAATAAGAAGAAAATTCACATTCCTGCCCTTATTGTATTGACAAACTATCAGGATGTATTCTATGAAAATGACTATTTAGTTGAAAGAGGTTCGCAACATAATGCACCCATTGATTTGTGAAGTATCTTCTGTATTAGGTTGCAATGCAATGCTTATGCCAAAGAGCTGCTCAACTGTTACTTATGGAAATGAATCCGATGCTGTCTTATCAGTATCAACACATGCAAAAACTTGAATAATTCTATTTTCCTGTTCCAGCCACTTTTAAATCCATCCCAAAACTTGCGGCATTTTCGTAGAATGTGATCTTCAGGCACTATTTCAAGAAGTTCTCACAGAATCCCCACAGTGTAGAAGGAGACCATTCGGCCCATTAAGTTTGCACCGATCCTCCGAAAGAGCACCTTATCTAGGCCTAATTCCCTGCCTGTCCCATAACCCCACCTAACCATTCGACACAAAGGGGCAATTTAGCATGGCCATTCCGCCTAACCACATCTTTGGGCTGTGGGAGGAAACCGGAGCACCCGGAGGAAACCCACGTAAACACAAGGAGAATATGCAAATTCCAAACAGACAGTCACCCAAGGTCGGAATTGAACCCGGGTCCCTGGAGCTATGAGGCAGCAGTGCTAACCACTGTGTCGCCGTTCTGTAGTAAATACATTGTCAAAGTTGTCTTGAATTTGAAACACATGAACAGAACAAAGAACAATACAGCACAGGAGCAGGCTTTTCAGCCATCCAAGCCTGTACCAGTCATGATACCAACCTTTGCCAAAACCCTTAGCACTTCCTTGTGCCGTAACCCTCTATACCCATCCTACCCATGTGTTTGTCAAGATACCTTTTGAATGCCATTAATGTATCTGCTTCCACAACTGCCTCTGGCAATGCGTTCCAGGCACTCACCACCCTCTGCGTAAAAAACCTGCCTCGCACATCTCCTCTAAACTTTGCCCCACAGAACTTAAACCTATGCCCCCTGGTGACTGACCCCTCAACCTCCATCTTTCTAATCAAAACAGTCCGAGTCTATTCGGCCTCTCCACATAGCTAACACCCTCTAGCTAAGACCAGGCAACATCCTGGTAAACCTCCTATGCACTTGCCCCAAAACCTCCCCATCCTTCTGGTAGTGTGGCGACCAGAATTGTGCGCAATATTCCAAGTGCGGCCTTACCAAGGTTCTATACAATTGTGTAGAATTAAGCCAAAAACCTATCCTGGTTGCATTCAATAATAAAATAGAGTTAGACGTTTGATTTTATCAAGGTTTACTAAAATATTAGCGAGTATTAGCCTGCTAATGGTTTGCGCTACATTTGAAATTTGGCTCTGCAAAGTCCGAGGTATTCCTATCTGATACCAATAGTGTTCCATTGATATGCATCGTGGTTTCATGAACAGGGAAAGAAAACTATGATCATCAGCTGCCCACCTCTTGATGTCCCAGCTACCTCCTCAGATAGTTTTCACTGAACCGACTGAATCTCGCTTTTGTTTATAGGCTTTGCAAAAAAAAAATTACTGTGTGACCTATGGCAAAATGAAACATCTTTTTCTCATTTTCACTTTGATTTGGAAAACCATAGAGAATTATACAGGATAGAAATACAATATTGAGCCAATTGTGCCTTTGTTGGCTTTCTCCTTCAGGTATTTATCCAAATCCCTTTTCAAAGTTACCATTCAATCTGATTCTACCACCCTTTCAGGCACTGCGTTCCTGGTAACGACTTCTATATAAAAGAAAAAAAGGTTTCCATATGCCTTTTTTATGGCACTTATCTTAAATACTCTGGTTACTAACCCTTTTGCTGGAAATAGTTTCTCCTTATTTACCTGATTGAACCCCTTCATGACTTTTGAAGACCTTTATTAAATTTCTCCTTCACTTTCCCTGCTCTAAGGAGAACTTCAGCTTCTCCAGTCTCTCCATCTCACTAAAATCCCTTAACCCTGGTATCATTCCCATTGGTCTCTTCTGCAGCTTCTTCAAAGCCTTAATATTCTTCCTAAGATGTTGTTCCTCATTTAGCATAATACTCCAACTGAGGCCAACCAATGTTTTAGAAAGGTTTAGCACAACTTTCCTGCTGTTGTCCGTTATGGCTCTATTTATTAATCAAACCTAGAGTAATGTTCTTTTAACAGCCTTCTCTTAAACCCCTTCTGTTCCTCCTTTAAGCTATAGCATTTTGTATATATTGTCTCTCCTCATTCTCCTACCAAAATGTATAACATTATGCTTCTTTGAATTAATTTTAATCTGCCATGTTTCTGCTCAGCTTACCCGTCCATCCCTGCCCGACTCGAGTCCGTTGCTATTTTGCTCATTGTGAGTTTTGATTTGTCTGCAAACTTTGAAAGCACTGTATAGCTGAGTCCAGGGGACTAATATAGATCAACAAGTCCTAATACTGAACTCTGGGGAACACCATTGTTAACTTGTCTCCATTCTGAAAAATCAGTTGTTCACTACTGCACTGTTTTTTGACCCTTGGCCAACATTTCCACACTATCACCGTCTCAGTCAGAATAGCATCAAAAATCAGAATCGGCTAAGCAGCCATTTCAAGCATTCAAGAATTTAGCAGAGCATGTTTGCATTGAAATTAATCATAAAATGTAGGTTGCAAACCATTTCCAGATTTTTCTTATACTAGGGGTCAAAATAGCTTAACATTTTCTGTAAATGTGCCGTAAATATTGTTTTATTCAGTTAACAATTAATTTGCCACTTCTCAAAGACATACAAAATCCTGTGGATACATTTTGGTTTATTCGTCCATGGGATGTGGGTGTCGCTGGACTGGGCCAGCATTTATTGCTCATCCCTGAGGGCAATTAAGAGTTAACCACACTGCTGTGTGTCTGGAGTCACATGTAGGCCAGACTAGGTAAGGACGACAGATTTCCTTCCCTAAAGGACATAATGAACCAGACAGGTTTTTATGATAATGGACAATGGTTTCATGGTCATGGTCACCTTTAGACTTTTAGGTGAATTGCACATTCTAAATTCTCCCTCTGTGTACCCGAACAGGCACCGGAGTATGGTGACTAGGGGATTTTCACAGTAAATTCATTGCAGTGTTAATGTAAGCCTACTTGTGACACTAATGAAGATTATTATTAATCGCAGCTTTTAATTGAATCAAATTTCACCATCTGCCATGGCAGGATTTCAACGTAGGTCCCCAGAGCATGACTCTGGGTCTCTGGATTACTAGTCCATCATCAATACTACTACACCACTTCCTCCCCTGAAAATCTTGAAATCATGAAAATCTTTATTTTAATTATGATGGGCACATTTTCCAAAGTGCCTTTTTTTCAGGACATGCATGAGCACTGTCAAATATGTGAGAGATAGGGCAGCACGATGGCGCAGTGGGTTAGCACTGCGGCCTCACAGCGCCGAGGTCCCAGGTTCGATCCTGACTCTGGGTCACTGTCCGTGAGGAGTTTGCACTTTCTCCCCGTGTTTGCGTGGGGTTCGCCCCCATATCCCAAAAATGTGTAGGGTAGGTGGAATGGCCACGCTAAATTGGAAAAAATTAATTGGGTACTCTAAATTTATTTTTAAAAAGACGTGAAAGGTGAGAGCTCACTGAAACAATGGGTAAGGAAATAGAAGGCAACGTAATTCAAATTCAGATCTTAACTTTTTGAACCGTGCAAAACAGAAGTCATGTACAAGGTATGTTCAGTGAAACCTGGCATGAGAACTGAGTCACAATTAAGAAATCTAGTTGTGTTCATGTTAATTTCCAGCTGCAAAGTTGATTATGGAGTTTGTACATGTTAGATGTCTGTATTCATCAAACAAACCACACTGACAATTTATTGCAATTTTGTGAGTTGTAACATAATATTAATAAATGTTTTGTCTTCTATCTCATCCCTTTTCCACCATCACCCCAAACTTTTGCCAGCAAAACTTTCTCTTTTTTCCAAATTAAGCAGACTTAGACTTGGCAATATCTGAGTATGTATGAATAATTACTCATTTACTTATCCAGGTTGCTATTGTATGTGCATTACATTAGGCTAATTATGCAGGAAGGGCTAAGTTTCCTCAATTTCATTGACCAGCTGTGTCGTCCAAGGACATTTGTTTCTTTGTTCTAAAGTCAACCAGAGCAAGTGACGTTTGCGTAACTACACGTGCATTTAATGTTGATATCGTTCTTGACACAATAATTGTAAAAATTGAATGTTATGGTAGTTTAGTGTCTGATAGAAGTTTGGTAAAGATTACAAAAGGAGTTATTTGATTATTCATGTCCTTGCTTGTGCTCTGGGCAAATCAGAAATGTTAATTTCAGACTCAATGTTTGGAAGAACATAAAGATGCCTGGAATATTTTCGGTCAACCAGGGCGCATTCTGATTCTATTGCACTGTTCCTGAACATTCTAAGCAGGATTTATTTGTTAGAAAGATGTGGTATAATTGTTTCTGCGTTCCATGTGCTTTCACAGGAGTGCCCTGTGAACTCATTAGGCTGAAAGCACTGAGTACAGAGCCAAGTATTGTGAAACAATTTATATTGTACTCTTATCATCATGAACTTGTATATTCTGTAGAAAAGAAAGATCCCATTGAAGCCAATGAAAAATAGGGTTTGTAATGGGTAGAATAAAGAAATGCTGGAAATACTCAGCAGGTCAGGCGGAAATCAGTGAATGGAGAAACTGAGTTAACAGGTGGAATTTTTGCAGACAAGGACAGAGGGTTTGAGTGCAGGTGGGGAGTTTAAGTCCCCCTGAAATTGACATTGTGTCAGGATCCTGACATATCCCACCCTCATTTGAGTTTCACAGGGTGGGATTGAAAGTGTTGTGTAAGTAATTGAGGTAATGATTAACTGTTTTAACCCTCAAATATGAGCACATGATTCCTGACCCATCTCTGACCTGGGTCACCGATGTGCGTGCATGGCGTGAGGAACTTCTTTGGTGAAACCACCAAGCTGGGATGGATTTGATCAGTGAAAGTGGAGAGCTCGAGCAAAGTAGATAAGAGGCTGCCGTTCAAAGGACTTCTTCCTTGAGCGTGCTATCATTGCTTTACAGGTGATTGTCAATTTCTTTAAAGTTACTTCACATGTCTTCACTCCACTTTCAGCTACACTTCCCTGCTATCAGCTTTCACTGTGGCATGCAAGCAGATTATGTAGCTCCACCTCCTGGTGATGAGCATGAGCAGAAACCACACCACAACTGTGGTGAATTATAAACCGAGTAATTCACACTGTGTTCCACTAAATGTATTGTGTCCTTGTGGGCTCTGTATATGAGCCGTTGTGCGGCTCTGCCCATAGGGGGAGATGAGGAGTTTGTACTGGGCTCCGCCAATGGCTCCTCCCACTAACCGGTAGCATGGTGGTTAGCATCAATGCTTCACAGCTCCAGGGTCCCAGGTTCGATTCCCGGCTGGGTCACTGTCTGTGTGGAGTCTGCACGTCCTCCCTGTGTGTGCGTGGGTTTCCTCCGGGTGCTCCGGTTTCCTCCCACAGTCCAAAGATGTGCGGGTTAGGTGGATTGGCCATGCTAAATTGCCCGTAGTTTAAGGTTAATGGGGGGATTGTTGGGTTACGGGTATGTGGGTTTAAGCAGGGTGATCATTGCTCGGCACAACATCGAGGGCCGAAGGGCCTGTGCTGTACTGTTCTATGTTCTATAAAGCTCTGCTGTCGTGAGCCTGCTGCCAGTTCATCTCGTCGCAGGCAGGCTGTTTTTTTTTTAAATAATTTTTTTTTAAAAATAAATTTTGTGTACCCAATCATTTTTCCAATTAAGGGGCAATTTAGCGTGACCAATCCACCTAGCTTGCACGTTTTTGGGTTGTGGGGGCGAAACCCACGCAGACACGGGGAGAATGTGCAAACTCCACACGGACAGTGACCCAGAGCCGGGATCGAACCTGGGACCTCAGCGCCGTGAGGCGGTTGTGCTAACCACTAGGCCACCGTGCTGCCCTTTGAAATAATTTTTATTGAAAAATTTTGAATTTATACAACAATAACGCACCTTAGTAAAATACCAAAAATAACAATAATATTAACAATCATAAACATTCGCCCACCTCCATTTTTTTTTTTTTTTTTTTTTTTTTGTTTTTTTTAATATAAATTTAGATTAGCCAATTATTTTTCCAATTAAGGGGCAATTTAGCGTGGCCAATCCACCTACTCTGCACATTTTTGGGTTGTGGGGGCGAAACCCACGCAGACACGGGGAGAACGTGCAAACTCCATACGGACAGTGACTCAGAGCCGGGATCGAACCTGGGACCTCAGCGCCGTGAGGCGGTTGTGCTAACCACTAGGCCACCGTGCTGCCCATTCGCCCACCTCCATGAGCAACACGGCATTTTAACAACAACGCAAATTAACACAATATAAAGTTACAGAATAGACACTACAATAAGGAACCCCCCCCCCCCCCCTCCCCGGGTTGCTGCTGCTATTGACCAAGATACCTATCTTTGAGCCAGGAAGTCCAGAAAAGGCTGCCATCGTTTATAGAACCCTTGTATTGATCCTCTCAGGGCAAATTTGACCCTTTCCAGGTTTATAAATCCCGCCATGTCACTGATCCAGGTCTCCACACTTGGGGGCCTTGCATCCTTCCACTGTAGCAGAATCCTTCGACGGGCTACTAGGGACGCAAAGGCCAGGACACCGGCCTCTTTCGCCTCCTGCACTCCCGGCTCTACCGCAACTCCAAAAATCGCGAGTCCCCACCCTGGTTTGACCCTGGATCCAACCACCCTTGACACCATCCCCGCCACCCCCTTCCAGAATTCTTCCAGTGCTGGGCATGCCCAGAACATATGGGCGTGGTTCGCTGGACTCCCCGAACATCTGGTGCACCTGTCCTCACCCCCAAAGAACCTACTCATCCTAGTCCCGGACATGTGGGCCCGGTGCAGCACCTTAAATTGGATGAGACTAAGCCTCGCACATGAGGAGGAAGAGTTGACTCTCTCCAAGGCATCCGCCCAAGTCCCGTCCTCTATCTGCTCCCCAAGTTCCTCCTCCCATTTAGCCTTCAGCTCCTCCACTGACGACTCCTCCACCTCCTGCATTACCTTATAGATGTCAGACACCTTCCCCTCTCCGACCCACACCCCCGAAAGCACTCTGTCCATCGTCCCCTACGAGGGCAGCAAAGGGAATCCCTCTACCTGTCGCCTAGCAAACGCTTTTACCTGCAAGTATCTGAACATGTTCCCTTGGGGAAGGCCAAATTTATCTTCCAGTTCCCCCAGGCCCGCAAACCTCCCGCCAATAAACAGGTCCCTCAATTTGCTGATGCCCGCCCTTTGCCACCCCCTGAATCCCCCATCCCTGTTCCCCGGGATGAACCGATGGTTGACACCCAGTGGAGCCTCCATCGAGCCCCTTGTTTCCCCCCTATGCCGCCTCCACTGTCCCCAGATTCTTAGGGTCGCCGCCACCACCGGGCTCGTGGTAAACCTCTTAGGGGAGAGCGGCAACGGCGCCGTTACCATGGCACCCAGGCTCGTACCTCTACATGACGCCATCTCCATTCTTTTCCACGCCGCCCCTCCCCCCTCCATCACCCATTTACGCACCATTGACACATTGGCCGCCCAATAGTACCCCAGAAGGTTGGGCAGCGCCAGCCCGCCTCTATCCCTCCCTCGCTCCAGGTACACCCTCTTCACTCTCGGAGTCCCATGCGCCCACACAAAGCTCAAAATACTGCTAGTCACTCTCCTAAAGAAGGCTCTGGGGATAAAGATGGGCAGGCACTGAAAGAGGAACAAGAACCTCGGAAGCACCGTCATTTTGACGGGCTGTACCCTCCCCGCCAACGGTAATGGCAACATGTCCCACCTCTTGAACGCCTCCTCCATCTGATCTACAAGTTGTAAGATTATTAAAACCACTGTTCATTTCCAATCACGTGTCTTGTGAATTGATGGTCACATCAACAACCAACAGCACCTTCTCCTCGGTAGCCTGCCCTTCCATGGGCAGAGGGAATGTACATTGAGATCCAGCTGGAAGGTAGTGAAACCTAGGGTCTAAGCACATCTCCCAACATTTGTGAGCATCAATGTCTGAGGAGGCTCAGGCCATTTCCAATGGTTGATGAATTACCTGTGAACGGAAGCCCCCCCCCGCGCGCCCCCCCCCCCCCCCAATCCACCCTCCTTAATTGGTTGAGCAATGCAGAAACTGGATGGCAGAGATCATGGCTCTGAGAAAGGAGTTTGGCAAAGCCTGTTCCTTCACCATTCCTGGTCACAACCCATAAATGGACTCTGTTCTGGCAGCAACTAGTTTGATAGAATTCCCCACAACTTTCCAGATCAAAATTTCAGCAGAATTGGAAAATGTTAAAGATGTAATGACTTGTGAACACTTTTTTGCTCCCCTTATCTAAGGAAAGGAATACTGGCATTGGTAGCAGTCCTGAAAAGATTCACTAGGTTGATCCCAGGTATGGAGGGATTTTCTTATGATGCGCGTTTGAGTATGTTGGAACTGTACTTATTGGAGTTCAGAAGAATGAGGTGACCTTATTGAGACCGATGGGATTCTCAGGGGGCTTGACGGGATGGATGCTGAGAGGTTGTTTCCCCTTGTGGGAGAGTCTAGAAGCAGGGGACATAGTCGCAGACTAAGTGCTCACGAATTTAAGACAATGAGGAGGAATTTCTTACATTCTTGAGTTTAGAAAATCTGAGTTGATCTCGTTGAAGCATAATAATCTTTATTGTCACAAGTAGGCTTACATTAACACTGCAATGAAGTTACTCTGAAAAGCCTCTAGTCGCCACATTCTGACGCCTGTTTAGGTACACAGAGGGATAATTCAGAATGTCCAAATGACCCAACAAGCACATCTTTCAGGACTTGTGGGAGGAAACCGTAGCGCACACAACCTCAGGTCAACACCACCATGCTTTTCTCTCTGCACAGGTGTTGCCTGACCTGCTTAGTATTTTCAGTTTTTAGCATTGAGAATCTCAATACACTTTTTTGCATTTTTTGCATGGAATGTATTTGTAATTTTTCACCAATATTTTTTTTAATAGCAAGGTGTTTGGCAGCTTTTACATAATCTGCTGAAATCTGTCTTGCATCAGTGAAAGTAATTATAAAATGTATTGTCGGGTTACATTTTTCTCGTCCTTTTATTTTATTTGTATAGAACTTCAGACAGGGAGAAGATGGGAGGAAGAATAAGGTATCGATGAATATATTAGGTTAACCAAATAACAACCACATTTTCTACCAGTGGCATTGATGTAGTAACTGAAATCCTCAATGTGGTAACTCTAAACTGTATGTTATTTCCGTTAAGAGGAAACTTCCTTTCAATGTTGCTTGAAGATAACATTCGATGACTACCTATTGTCAATACAACTGTTCACGCAGTTTCCTTTTTCCTGAGTTGAGCTCTTCATAGAATGTGTTTTACTTGTAAACCCCTGGGAAAACATTCTTGCTAAAATGCAAGATAAATGACCCCCCCTATATATCATCTAGTCCCTCCAGAGATTGTTAAGTCACTAAAAATACATATAATTTGATTGTAAGTTGCTTAACTGATAGCAGGGAGTTTTTAGGGTTGATAGGTTTGACTCAGTTCATGTTCAGGTTCTCTATCACGCTTAAAAGCTACTAGTTCTAAAGTAAAAACAAAATCAGTTCAGTACATGCAGTTTGGGTAAATATCGAATATATCTGTATTTGATGCCAATGATTTTGAAATGATCCTGACGTGCTCAGATGCTTTTTATATGTAGGAGAAATAATATCTATTGAATAGGTAGTACATTTTTCCATCACTTATCCTTTGTTAATATATTGCTTATGTCCTCTATGGTTTTTTTTTCAGAAAAAGGTAGCATTTGAATTATGTTTCACAAATGATGCAGTTTTGTAATCTGAGTCTCTTGCACAATTAACCAGTTAGTTATCTGACAGTTGGTCATGAGGACATGTTCAGCATAAGGAGAATTCAAATTATGCTAACTTTTGGTTGTTTTCGGGTGTGGTTGAGGGGATATTTATTTAATATTCTAGAGCCGTTTTAAAAGAATTCCGTTTGGTAACTGCAACTAACAGCATCATGCCAATTCAAAATATCAACTCATTTATTTTTTTTATTTTTTTTAAATAAATTTAGAGTACCTAGTTCTTTTTTTCCCCAATTAAGGGGCAATTTAGCATGACCAATCCACCTACCCTGCACATCTTTTGTGGGGGTGAGACCCACACAGACACTGGGAGAATGTGCAAACTCCACACAGACAAGTGACCCGGGACCGGGATTGAACCCGGATCCTCGGCGGCGTGAGGCAGCAGTGCTAACCACTGCAACACTGTGCCGCCCTCAGAATATCAACTTGCACAGTGACACACTGATTACAGCAGTCCAAAGGTAAAATATAATATGGCACATTCTGGATCCCATGTAGTTATGGGTGTATATTTTTTTAACAAATGTTGATTACATCATTCAGCATATTTAGCTGCTGTTTATCTGGGTGAGTGCAAGGCAGAAAGCTTTGGTAACCTAGTTTTCTTTGTATTCTGCTTTGAGGTCAAGATTGTTTACCATCTTCTGGTATGTTGTAGGGCATTATATTTATGTAAGTGAATCGCATACAACCCAGTTTCTGTTTAGCCCCAGCATTATCGTGCTATAATTAGCTCTAAAATTAATTTTATGCTATTTCCATTCTATTCAGGCAGAATATAATAGATTTCCAGTTTCAGGTCTTCTGTAAAGTACCTAGATTGAAATGCTCAATTATTTAATTATTCCTCAGCTGAAGATCATTTGATGTATGTATTGTTGCTTAGCAGCAATGTTTGAATTAATGTTAGAATAATGGACCTTGTGCGATTTATAAATTATCTGAACATACCAGTCCTCCCTCAGATTGAAAGAGACTGCTATGCAGGAGTAAAAAGAGACGGTTGCCTTAATGTGACCAGGACATTCGATCTATGCTTTGTGTAAATTTTTTTAGGAAACTGCATTTTGTAAAATGTTACGGTGCACACTTGCGTTGCAGGTCTGTCGCTGAGGGCTGTAATTGCTTTGTTTGAGCAGCTCGCCACTGTATTTCACGACGTGAATTTCTATTTCAATGGCACCACCCCCATTGTATCCATTACCATTTTCAATTCTAATTACTGAATCAGTCACAATGCAGTGATGAGCTGTAGTCATGGAAGTTAATTTACAATCACAAGCTAATTCCCATACTGAGATTGAAAGGGGCACGTAATGCATTCCTGTTCTGCATTAATCTTGCTTTCCAGAATTTTGGATACCCATAGTCAAGTTTCAAGGTCCAGTTTTCTTAAAACCTGACTAAAGTGCCAAATTTTTTTGATAACAACAAATTCTAGAAATCATGGCAAAAAGCACTGTGGTCTTAAATTTGAAAGCTAAATCCTACCTGCATGATTGTGACAGGAAAGTAATATCAAGGGATTCATTGTGTTCATGTTTGCTTTTCTGAAGTAATTATGCATTTACTGTTGTGGTCACTGACTTAGCTGTACCAGATTCAATATAAATCTGTCAAATCGTACAGATGCCATGTCAATTGAAAGCTGCAAAGATTTTGAGGGATTATTCTAATTTTATCACTGAGGATATGAGAAGTCAGTAAGCTTTGATACAGAGGTAATAAATATAACCACTCAAATCATTGGAAACATTGCAATATATAGTTGAAAGTTTTGAATTGTACATCTGTTCCAAGTATAGCGACCAAGAAAAGATGGGAGTGGTCCCGATGTCCCTTATTAATACAATAACTGATTCAAAGGCAAGTATGAAGCTGAAAATGATGCCAATTCTTAATTTACCCATGCCATTTACAGTCAGGAATTGGCCGAAGTTCATAGTGATCTTTTCTCAAAGAGGGCTTCTGTGGTAAATACTAACCAAAAATATGAGACTTATTTTGAAATTTCCAGCTTTCCATTAATTAATGAAATGTCTCTAATGCATAGCAATGCAGTAATTTCTGTATTTAACATTCCGTGACAACGGATGATTGGGAGGTTCAGTTTTGTAATGCTGTCCATTGCAGTTTTAATCCAAAACCTAACCCATGAAGACTTTGTAGGAAGATGTTTTCTTGAAATATGCATCGAAAAAAAATCAGTTTGATGTTCGTTGGAAATTAATATAAATCTGATTTTATATTGCTAGCCATATCCATAAGAACAGCCAATCACCCATGCTTATTAATTGACCTTTATGTATCCAATTGGAAACTGGATGCAGCTATGCAATGTTTGAACAGACAGACTATGATTGTTTTACTAGTATGTGAAAGCACTGACTGATGTTGTAATATCAACCCGATACGGGGCATGATTTACCGGCTGTTGACACCGGTAGGAAATTCCGGTCCCACACCGGCACATCGGTTTCCCGGCAATGAGGGGTGCTGTCATCAGGAAATCCCGTTGACCACTGGGTCTGTAGATCCCGCTGACGGGCCACCTCCACCACCGAAAAACACGTGGCGGAGTGGTCTATAAATCCTGCCCATGATAGATGTGAAGTTGTGAAGACCCAATAAAAACATGTTGTCAGACCTTAATAAATCTAGTAAATTTAGTTTGGAGTTATTGCATGTCAGGAATCAGCCCCAAAACAACAAAATTAAAGGATTCATCTTAACAAAACCAGTTTGTGATTGATTGCAGAAGTATTTAACATTTTACTTACTACTTAGCAATGCAGAATATTTTTTCAGCAAAGGATCAATTGAAAAATATTGAAGCTCCACATATCCATATTAATCATAAAATGGTGATTTACTTGCATAATGAGATTTCTAAGTGTGACTGTGATTCCTGGGGTGGAATTTTACAGCCCCTTCCGCCGGCAGGAACTTCCAGTCCCACCAAAGTCAATGGATTTTCGAACAGCTCGCCACACTTTCCAGCTGGGGCATAAAATTCCACCCCTGGTGTGGAAATAATGGAAAAGGCTGGAACCTGAGGACATATGATATATATAATACTGGAAGTATTCAGCACTGTTCTAGCGGACCCCAGGGGTTGGGTTTTTACCAAGGAGGTGGGAAACATGAACTAGGTCTGTTTTATGGCCAGAGACGCACCTCCAGTGGGAAACTGATTGAAGTTCAGAATTTTGCAAGAATGTGCCCTTTAATTGATATGGAGAAGAGTTTCTGTCTGCTTAGAGCAAGTGGTGGATGCAGGTGGGTCAGATCAACTCACTTAGACATCCCACAGCTAAAAGCACTGAGGCTGCTGCCCGGAGGCAGGTTGTCTCCAAGCCTTCCACTTCAGCGGAGGGAAGTGAGATGTCACAGAGAACCTGGAGGTACTTTTTTTTTAAGCTTTAAGAACGAATCCTGAATGAAATGCTGAACAGTGAATGAACTAGTGTTTTGTTTGTTTGCATTTTACAGACGAGCGTGAAGCTGTTCAAAAGAAGACTTTCACAAAATGGGTAAACTCTCACTTGGCAAGAGTGTCTTGCAGAATCACAGATTTGTACACAGACCTCCGTGATGGCCGGATGCTGATCAAACTACTCGAGGTGTTGTCAGGAGAAAGACTTGTAAGTAATTCATTGACAGAAGGATGCATAGCCAGTCATATTCCCTGGATCAAAATTATATCAAGTTATTTTTTTCCGTATGCAAACATATGACTATGGAAGATTTTGTTCAGATAGTAGTTCTTGATATATTAATAAATTAAACAAAACATACATAAATTGCAGCTTCTGTTGTAACCGTTTGAGAACTAAAGCATGTCTTTAATTTCTGAGCAGGAGTTTTTCTTTGTGCCAAAAGCAATATAAACCGGACAGCACGGTAGAATTGTGGATAGCACAATTGCTTCACAGCTCCAGGGTCCCAGGTTCGATTCCGGCTTGGGTTACTGTCTGTGCGGAGTCTGCACATCCTCCCCGTGTGTGCGTGGGTTTCCTCCGGGTGCTCCGGTTTCCTCCCACAGTCCAAAGATGTGCAGGTTAGGTGGATTGGCCATGATAAATTGCCCATAGTGTCCAAAATTACCCTTCGTGTTGGGTGGGGTTACTGGGTTATGGGGGTAGGGTGGAGGTGTTGACCTTGGGTAGGGATGCTCTTTCCAAGAGCCGGTTCAGACTCGAGGGGCCGCAATGCCTCCTTCTGCACTGTAAATTAGAACATAGAACATAGAACAGTACAGCACAGAACAGGCCCTTCGGCCCTCGATGTTGTGCCAAGCAATGATCACCCTACTTAAACCCACGTAACCCGTATACCCGTAACCCAACAATCCCCCCCATTAACCTTACACTACGGGCAATTTAGCATGGCCAATCCACCTAACCCACACATCTTTGGACTGTGGGAGGAAACCGGAGCACCCGGAGGAAACCCACGCACACACGGGGAGGACGTGCAGACTCCACACAGACAGTGACCCAGCCGGGAATCGAACCTGGGACCCTGGAGCTGTGAAGCATTGATGCTAACCACCATGCTACCGTGAGGCCCCAAATTCTATGATAATTGGTTAGTAAAGATCGTTGTAACAGTAAAAACATGCAAAAGCCCTGCTTGTCTAATTTGATTATTTTAAAAATAATTTTTAGTTACATAGAGATGGTGTTAGTTAGCTCAGTTGGTTAGGTGGCTAGAGTGTGGTGCAAAATAATGCCAACAGAATGGGTTTAATCCCCGTAACAGCTGGGGGTAGCTCCCTATGTCCTCACTTTGGCCCTTCATCATAGCATGGCATAATTAACAACCCTTGAATAATGAGGCTGTACAGGCAGAAAATAGCACTAGATCCATAAAAATCAATGCTTATCCAAAATTTTGTCCTTCTATGTTTCCTGTCCTTCGGTCCCTCTGCCCCAGTGAAAATCCTGAAAGGACTGACCATGGGTTTTCTGATGGGGGCAGGCTTCCTGCTCCCTACCCTTGCCCGTGCTCTGTAAAATGGCTGCCAGCAAAAATGCAGGTGGGATTTTTGTTGGTATTGCTCAGCAGCCATTTTTTGGACACCTTGCCTCTGGTTAGTCCTGTTTCAGGACCACAAATTCCATCCTTTAGGATATTGTTGTCTGGCTATCAAATACTACAGATATTTCAACCATTATAAAATGCAGAGAGAGAGATTAGGCTCTTAAGTATCAAATACCTTTCCTTGACCTGCACCACAGTTAGAGGGAGTTGTTTTGACACTGAAAATATTGCAATTAAAACACTCCTTTATTTGAATTTACACAAGAATGTTTGTTGCAACAGTGTGCCTACTGTAAGTTAAAGGTTAAAATGATCGTTAATCACTTGGGTAACTAGACAACTATGATTTCTATAACAATGTTCCCACAATTAGAACAATTAAATGGATATCAGCTTCTTTGGGTCAAGATTTTTAAAAAACGGATAAAGAAAATCATCCTTGAGAATTTAGGATGAAGTTAGTGTGGGGCCCTGAAAGTATGTATTATTACTTGTTCTCAGCCACATAGCAAACTGTAAAATTAGTAATTTCCACTGGGCTAAATTATTAAGAGAGAAAGCTAACTAATTAAATATTATGTGATTATTTTCTCATATGACCATAAGTGTCTTTTATCAAGTGATCATATCATGTGGTGCACACATGCAATAACAAACAATCTGTGGAATTTTGTTTTTCTGCACAAAGTGCTGTAGGGTCTTTAACAACCACTTGACTGTCTGCAACAAGTAAACTATCTCCCCAAAGGATGCCAGAATGCAAAACTCTTTCAGTTACTGCATTGGAGTATCAGCATAGTTTATGCACACAAGCTCCAGTGTGGAGTTTGAGAAATTATTGACCACGACTGCGAAGTTGCACTTCTGTCAACTGAGATTATTTTAAATGACTGGTGTTGAATCCTGCTTTGAAAAAGTAGGAAGATGAGCATTTAATCAATTGCTGTTCCATAACAATATCCTACATATGCTATTTGTGTGATAATTGAACTATTTTCTTGCATTAAATGAGTGATGGCGATTGTGAGTTCATGCTACATGGGTTTCACGCAACCAGGAATAATCTGTGGATTTACTCAACTGAATATTTTTTTTTAATATAATTTTTATTGGAATTTTTTTACAGAAAATATAAAACGTAACGACAAACAATGAAATGCAACAAAATAACCCATAATAACTGTAACACCCCCAGACCGTATCGACGCATGTATCCCATCCCCCACCCCCCCCCCTCCCCAACCCCAATGAACAACAGAAGAACTTAAAAATTAATTTAAATCAAATAAACAAACATAGTCATCGTCCGCCCCCCCCCTCCCCCACACCTTGTCCCTCCCCCCCAATCCTCCCCCGGGTTGCTGCTGCTACTGTCCCCGTACCCTATCGTTGAGCTAGAAAGTCGAGAAAAAGTTGCCACCGCCTAAAGAACCCTTGTACCGACCCTCTCAGGGTGAATTTGATCTTCTCTAGCTTAATGAAACCCGCCATGTCATTGATCCAGGTCTCCACGCTTGGGGGCCTCGCATCCTTCCATTGTAGCAAGATCCTTTGCCGGGCTACTAGGGACGCAAAAGCCAGCACACGGGCCTCTTTCGCCTCCTGCACTCCCGGCTCCACCCCAACCCCAAAAATCGCGAGTCCCCATCCTGGCTTGACCCTGGATCCCACCACCCTTGACACCGTCCTCGCCACCCCCTTCCAGAACTCCTCCAGCGCCGGGCATGCCCAGAACATATGGGCATGGTTCGCTGGACTCCCCGAGCACCTGACACACCTATATTCACCCCCAAAGAACCTACTCATCCTCGTCCCAGTCATGTGGGCCCGGTGCAGCACCTTGAATTGGATGAGGCTAAGCCGCGCACACGAGGAGAAAGAATTAACCCTCTCCAGAGCATCAGCCCATGTCCCGTCTTCGATCTGTTCCCCCAGTTCCCCCTCCCACTTAGCTTTCAGCTCCTCTACTGACGCCTCCTCCGCCTCCTGCATAACCTTGTAGATATCAGATATCTTCCCCTCTCTGACCCAGACCCCCGAAAGCACCCTGTCGCTCACCCCCCTCGCGGGAAGCGAAGGGAATCCCTCCACCTGCCGCCTAGCAAATGCCTTTACCTGCAGATACCTGAACATGTTCCCCGGGGGGAGCCCAAATTTCTCCTCCAACTCCCCCAGGCTTGCAAACCTCCCATCAATAAACAGGTCCCTCAGCTGTCTGATGCCCGCTCTGTACCAATCCTGAAATCCCCCATCAATGTTCCCCGGGACGAACCTATGGTTCCCCCTTAACGGAGCCTCCATCAAGCCCCCCACTTCTCCCCTATGTTGCCTCCACTGCCCCCAAATCTTGAGGGTAGCCGCCACCACCGGACTCGTGGTATACCTCGGAGGAGGGAGCGGCCACGGCGCCGTTACCAGGGCCCCCAGGCTTGTATCTCCACAGGACGCCCTCTCCATCCGTTTCCATGCTGCCCCCTCCCCCTCCATTACCCACTTGCGCACCATCGACACTTTGGCCGCCCAATAATACCCCGAGAGATTGGGTAACGCCAGCCCCCCCCATCTCTACGCCGCTCCAAGAAGACCCTCTTCACCCTCGGGGTCCCATGCGCCCAAACAAAGCTCATGATGCTGCTAGTCACCCTTCTAAAAAAGGCCCTAGGGATAAAGATGGGCAAACACTGAAAAAGGAACAAGAACCTCGGGAGAACTGTCATTTTGACGGACTGCACTCTACCCGCCAACGATAGCGGCACCATGTCCCACCTTTTAAATTCCTCCTCCATCTGTTCCACCAGCCTGGTAAAATTAAGCTTATGGAGAGTCCCCCAACTCCTGGCCACCTGCACCCCCAGGTATCTGAAACTCTTCACTGCTCTCTTAAATGGTAGTCTCCCAATTCCCTCCTCCTGATCACCAGGGTGTACTACAAATACCTCACTCTTGCCTAAATTTAACTTATAGCCCGAGAAGCCCCCAAATTCCGCTAACAGCTCCATCACCCCCGGCATTCCCCCTTCTGGATCCGCCACATACAACAGCAGGGCGTCCGCATACAGCGATACCCGATGTTCCTCCCCACCCCGCACCAAACCCCTCCATCTCCCTGACTCCCTCAACGCCATAGCCAAAGGTTCAATCGCCAGTGCAAAGAGCAAGGGGGACAGGGGGCACCCCTGCCTGGTCCCACGGTAGAGCCTAAAGTACTCCGATCTCCTTCCATTGGTAACTACACTTGCCATCAGAGCCGCGTAGCGCAGCCTCATCCATTTGGTGAATCCCTCCCCGAATCCGAACCGCTCCAGCACCTCCCACAGGTACCCCCACTCAACTCTATCAAACGCTTTCTCCGCATACAGCGCCACCACTATCTCTGCCTCCCCCTCCACTGCCGGCATCATAATAACATTTAGCAGTCTCCGCACATTCGTGTTGAGCTGCCGTCCCTTGACAAATCCTGTCTGATCCTCGTGTATCACCCCTGGCACACAGTCCTCTATCCTGGTGGCCAGGATCTTCGCCAGCAACTTAGCGTCAACATTGAGGAGCGAGATAGGCCTGTATGATCCACACTGCAAGGGGTCCTTATCCCGCTTTAGGATCAGAGAGATCAGTGCCCGCGACATCGTCGGGGGCAAAGCCCCCCCTCCCATGCCTCATTGAAGGCTCGCACTAACAGGGGGCCCACCAGATCCGCATACTTTTTATAAAATTCCACCGGGAACCCGTCCGGCCCCGGCGCCTTACCTGACTGCATTTGTCCAATCCCCCTAACTAGCTCCTCCAACTCTATCGGCGCCCCCAGCCCCTCTACCAGCTCCTCTTGAACCCTTGGGAACCATAGCCTGTTCATGAAGCTCTCCATCCCCCCTCTCCCCATCGGAGGTTCTGACCGGTACAGTTCCTCGTAGAAGTCCCTAAAGACCCCATTTACTTCTGTCCCCTTCTGCACTACATTCCCACCCCTATCCATCACTCCTCCAATTTCCCTAGCCGCATCTCACCTGCGGAGCTGATGCGCCAACATCCTGCTCGCCTTCTCCCCATACTCATATACCGTGCCCTGCAACCTCCTCCACTGTGTCTCCGCCTTTCTGGTGGTCAACAAGTCAAATTTGGCCTGCAAACTACGCCGTTCCCCCAGCAACCCCTCCTCAGGTGCCTCCACGTATCTCCTGTCCACATCCAGGAGCTCCCCCACCAGTCTCTCCCTCTCCTTCCTCTCCCTCCTTTCCCTATGGGCCCGGATGGAGATCAGCTCCCCCCGGATCACTGCTTTCAGAGCCTCCCAGACCATCCCCACCCGGACCTCCCCCGTGTCGTTGGTATCAAGATACCCCTCAATACTTCCCCGGACCCTCCTACACACCTCCTCATCAGCCAGCAGCCCCACATCCAGGCGCCAGAGCGGGCGCTGGTCCTGCGCCTCCCCCATCTCCAGATCAACCCAGTGCGGAGCATGGTCTGAAATTGCTATGGCCGAATACTCTGCATCCTGCACCTTCGGCATCAATCCCCTGCTCAGGATGAAAAAATCTATTCGGGAATAGACCCTATGGACATGGGAGAAAAAGGAATACTCCCGCGCTCTCGGCCTCCCAAACCTCCAGGGATCCACCCCTCCCATCTGGTCCATAAACCCCCTCAGTACTTTGGCCGCCGCCGGTCTCCTACCCGTCCTTGAACTGGACCGTTCCAGTGGGGGATCCAGCACTGTGTTAAAGTCTCCCCCCATGATCAGGCCCCCTGCCTCCAGGTCCGGAATGCGGCCCAACAAGCGCCTCATGAAGCCGGCATCATCCCAATTCGGGGCATATACATTAACCAGCACCACCTTCTCTCCCTGCAGCCTACCCTTCACCATAATATATCTGCCCTCCTTGTCCGACACCACCTCAGCCGCCTCGAACGCCACCCTCTTCCCCACCAGAATCGCCACCCCCCGGTTCTTCGCGTCCATCCTGAGTTAAAAACCTGCCCCAGACGAACCTGGTCCGCCACCTTCAAGTGGGTCTCCTGGAGCATAGCCACGTCCGCCTTCAGCCCCTTCAGATGAGAAATTACCCTAGTTCTCTTAACCGGCCCATTCAGCCCCCTCACGTTCCAGGTAATCAGCCGGATCAGAGGGCAACCTGCCCCTCTTCCCCGCCGGCTAGCCATGGCTTATCGACTGCTCGCCCCAGGCCAGCTTGCCCCGCCTGACCCGTTCCCCATGGCGATAACGCCTCTCCTCTACCCTCCCGGCCCACGCCAGCTCCTTCCTGGCCATTCCAGCAGCAACCCGGTATCCCCCCCCTCCCCCCCCCCCCCCCCCACCCCCCCAGGCTAGGACCCCTCCTAGCCGCGACGCACCCTCCATGGTACTTCCGTGAGTCAGCTGACTTCTGCTGACCCGGCAGCTCCTGCCAAAACCCATCTCCTCCCGGCATGGGGTCATCCCCCTCTTGCCACACCTCCTTGGCACCGCTTCAGCGCGGGAAAGAAAACCAGTAGAGGCCACGCCCCCACCTCCAGCTCCGCCCCCCCCTGCCCCGCAGCGCGGACAACCAGAGGAAAGCCCGCGCTTTCACACTGCCACACCCCACCCTTCTGATGCAGCTCCTCAAAATCCAGTTTCACCCCAACCCCCAGCCCCGTACAGAAGAGAGCATATAAAGCACATGCCCCCAACGTTCCCCACATACCCCACACCCATACCCAACAGACAAACCCACCCGGAAACAGAGCAAAAAAAAAACCAGCATAAAAAAAACACGTGACAAAATTGAAGAACAGCAACAGCAAAAACAGCAACGGCCGTAGTGTGTCCCCAGACCCTAGTTCGAGTCCAGCTTCTCCGCCTGTACAAAGGCCCACGCCTCCTCCAGGGACTCGAAGTAGTGATGCCGGTCCTTATATGTCACCCACAGACGCGCAGGCTGCAGCATTCCAAATCTGACCTGCTTGGCATGCAGCACCGCCTTCGTCCGGTTGAACCCGGCCCGCCGCTTTAGCGCAGCACACACTCCCGGTCACTAAATCGATGGAACCGCACCAGCACCGCCCGCGAGGGTTCATTTGCCTTAGGCCTCCTGGCCAGCACTCCCTCAAGCTCCAGGGGCAAATGGAAGGACCCCGCTCCCATCAACGAGCTCAACATCGTGGTCACGGACGACGGGAGATCCGACCCTTCCAGCCCCTCCGCCAGGCCCAGGATCCTCAAATTCTTTCGCCTCGTGCGAACGTCCAGCTCCTCCAAGCGGTCTTGCCACTTTTTGTGAAGTGCCTCGTGCAACTCCACTTTCCCCACGAGGACCACGGCCTCCTCCTCCCGCTCAGCGGCCTGCTGCTGCAACTCCCGAATGGACGCCGCCTGAGCCCCAAGCAGCTTGTTGGTAGTCGCATTCAGGGAGTCCAGCAACTCAGCCTTCAGCTCCGCAAAACAGCGCAGAAGAGAGGCTTGCTGCTCCTGCGCCCACTTCCACCAGTCCTCGGGTGTTCCGCCGGCCGCCATTTTGTCCTCCTTCCCCCGCTTTTCTTGGGGAGCTGCTGCAGCTTTTTCCTTTGCCCCACTCCGGGTGAGCACCATAAATTATGGGGAATGCTCCTCTAGACACTTTCCCCCACCGGGATTCATCGAGACAGCGCCATTTGAGGCCCTCAAATCGGCCCAAAAGTCCTTAAGTAGCGGGAGCTGCGGTGCGGCTTAGCCGCACCTGCAAAGCCGATTTTCTGACCGCTCCACTCCTAGTCCAGGCCATCCACCGGTGGAGAATCTGAGAAGGAGTGTTCCCACACGGGGAAAAGTCCAACAGCACCACTACGAGCCCTTAAAAGAGCCTCAAAGTCCGAAAATAGTGGGAGCCACTGAACGTGCGGCTTAGCTCCGCATCACCGCTACCGGAAGTCCGTCTCCGCTTCTTCAATGGCCTTGGTGAGATCTTTTCACAGTTCCTCCCTCTGCTGCTAGAATTCAGCTTTCAGAAAGGCCCTCAGGTCAGCTTGAGACCTATAATCTGGCCCTTCCCCCGCTTGCATGCCTGCAGAGGCTTTTGTTTGCTGCTGTTCAGACAAATCTTGCACTGTTTCTGAGGGTCTGATAACCAAGAAACATCCTATTCCTGGGGTAAAATACTCCTTGAACCTTCACCCACGCCTTTTCATCGAAATTCCAACCCGTGCTGCCCAAAAAAGAGCTCTTTTCTGCAACCTTAGACAGGAGCTGCCTCTGTGTGCACACTCACTCCATGATGCACACCGGAAGTCTCCCTACTCAACTGAATATTAAGCCGACTGAAATCATTGTCTTCATTATCCACCACATTCTTCATTCTCATCTCCCCCACCTCTCTCCATGGCTCAATGAGACTAGTTCCTACCTCGTGTTTTCTTGTTTGACCCACAACTGAACTTCCACTCCATATCCTCTCAATCACCAAGGCTATCTGTCTTCAATTCATTAACACTACCCATTTTGGCACTGCCTCAACTCATCCCCTGCCGAAACCCTCTTTCCTATCTCTGTTACCTCTAGACCCAACTATTCCAAAGCTTTCCTGATTGATTACGAGATCTCCATAAACTTTAGCTATCCAAAACTCAGCCATGAGACTCACACCTTTTCCCATTCACTCATCACCCTTGTGCTCATTTTGACCTGCATTGACTCCCAGTCTGGCAACGGCTCGATTTTAAAATTCTCGCTTTTGTTTTCCAATCTCTCTGTGGTCCCCCTTTTACCAAGATCTGTAACCTCCTGCAATCGTCCGTCATCTCTGTGCACCAATTCTGGCTTTTTGCACATCCCCAAATTTACTCTTTCCACCATTTGCATTTGTCTTCATCTGGTTATGCTCTCCGCTCTGCGATTTCTACCTGCACCTCTACTACTTTCTTCTCTTTTACAACATTCTTTTGGGCTGCACAGTGGCTAACATTGCTGCCTCACAGCTCCAGAGAAATGGGTTCATATTGTTGCTCGTTATGCTTTTCCTTAATTGCTCTGTTTTAATAACCTTTGCTCTAGAGTCGCCAGGTATCTTTTTGATACCACCACGAGGTTCAAAGCCAAGTACTGATCAATAACTCAATACACCAGTTAGTAAGTTTGAAATCAATACACATTTATTATACACACATTCAATCACTACTCATGCGTAAAACTCTACTTACTAAACTATCACTACTACTAAAAGCCTATACTTAGCTTCGAATGGCCCACCAGATCACAGTAACAATGGCCTTTGTCCGGTTCTGATTCTGTTGGCTTCGAGCTGGTACGGAATAGTAGCTAGGAGTGTCTATCTCGTAGCGTGCGTTGATCTGAGACTTACTTGGTTAATGCAGCTGCTAGGCAGGTCTCTCCTCGTTGAGAGCCAAGGCCACAAAGCTGTTAGGCAGGTCTCTCCTCGCTGAGAGCCAAGGCCAAGAAGAAGGAACTGAACTTGGGGGCGCTATCTTATAGGCCCCAGGTGTTTTGCGCCCTTTTGGTCGGACCCCGGACTTGATCCCAATTAATTGGACCATGACTCAATCGTTCTCATCGATTTTCTCCAATACTGGAGTTGTTGCCTGATCGTTGGTGTTCGTTGGCCTGCCTTTGTTCTAGCCCCCACTGGCGCCAGGGAGTCTGTCTTGGTCCCGATTGTTTCAATGTCTCTTGATTGTTTCTGGAGATCGCTCATTAATATGTTAATGGGTATTGGTTTCGGTTCTGTCTGGGTTCTGCAAATCTTAATAGACAGGAAATCTTGCACCTGCTTGTGTTCCCTGTAGCTGTCCAATTTTCCCTACACTCCTCATGAGTGTCCATTTTGAAATCGGGACGTGGCCACCCCAGGTGGCTACAATATATGGCCTCCGGCAAATGTCTGTGTGTTTGCACTTTCTCCCCGTGCCCACATAGATTTCCTCTGGATGTTCCAGTTTCCTCCCACAGTCCAAAGATGTGCAGGTTAGATGGATTGACCATGCTAAATTGCTCCAAAAGGTTAGGTATGGTTACTTAGGGTGGAGCCGTGGGCTAAAGTAGGGTGCTCTTTCCAAGGGCCGGTGCAGACTCAATAGGCTGAATGGCCTTCTTCTGCATTGTGGGTTCTAAAAACGACCATTTTGCCAATTACCGTAAAACTATGTCCTTTGGTTCTCAGCCTCCCACCAATGCGAGCAGTTTTTTTTGCCTATCTACTCTGTCCAGATCCTTCACAATTTTTAATACCTTGATCAAATAGCCTCCCAACTTTTTCTTCTCCAAAGAAAACATTTTTTCCAGTTGCGTAGCTAAGTTCCTCTTCCCTTGAATCAATCTTATGAATCAATCTTATGAATCCTTTCTATACTCTTCCTCTAATGCCTTTGCATTTTTCCTAAAATCTGGTGCTGAGAACCTGCCTCAATACTCCAGTAGAGGCCGAACCTGCATTGTTTAACGTAACTTCCTTTCTTTGTCCTCAATGCCCTATGCATTATATTTTCATGAAATGTCCCAAGGTGCTTCATAGGAGCATTATGAAACAAAATATGATATCAAGCCATTCAGGATATTGGGTCAAATAACGAAAAGATTGTTCACAGGGATTGGTTTTAGGATTGTTTTAAAAGAGGCAAATTCAGGTAAAACAGCAGAGAGGTGTAGGGGGGTAATACCAGAGCTTGAGACCTAGACATCTCAAGACATGGCTATCCATTTAGGGATGCTTAAGAAGCTAAATTAGATGAGTACAGATATCTCTGGTGGGGGAGCCAGAGAAGATCACAAGTGTTGGGAGGGGCCAGGTCATGGTGGCGGTGGTTTGGTGGGGGGGGGGGGGGGGGGGGGGGGGTAGTAGTAGTGTTGGGGGTTTAAAAATAAGGATGAGTCAACTGTGACACAACTGTTCAAGAATGTTAGAGAGGAAAATGGGTTTGGAGATTGGAATTTGATCTGAAAATTTTGGCAGTGAATTTTGATTGGCTGCGTCTGTGTGTGTGTGGCGGGGGGGGGGGGGGGGGGGGGGGGGGGAAGAGATCCTCAATGATGCATCCTCTGGAGAAATGTGGAACTTGCTATCAGTTTCAGAGGAGTAATGGTGAACGCTGACAATTTTGATGTCATCACAACTGATAATATTTAATCAGTGCTTCAGTGCCACAGTTGTTTTGCATGACGTTTGATATTTATGTGCATATTCCTCCTTTCTCTACTAGCCAAAACCAACAAAAGGACGAATGCGAATCCATTGTCTTGAAAATGTTGACAAAGCCCTTCAGTTCCTTAAAGAGCAAAGAGTACATTTAGAAAATATGGGATCCCATGATATTGTGGATGGAAACCATCGACTGACTCTTGGTTTAATTTGGACCATCATTCTCCGGTTCCAGGTAAATTCAGCAATGTCGTGAGTGTCACTAGGATCTTTAGGATGAATAAATGCCAGTTTTAATTATTCTGCACTTTTGGCCGCTTAAACAAAATATGAACATTCCTTTTGTAAAAGCACCTGATGTGGACTATTCAAATCTGCTTTCAGTAGCTCAACTTAGGTCCCAGGAAATGATCAATGCAACTAAAAGAACCCATTTGATTGGGATTCATTTTTATCCTTCAGATCCAAGATATTAGTGTTGAATCGGAAGACAACAAGGAAAAGAAATCTGCAAAAGATGCCTTGCTGTTATGGTGCCAAATGAAAACAGCAGGGTGAGTGCCATAGGAATTGCTGTTATTTTAAAAATAAATTTGCAGTACCCAATTAATTTTTTTACAATTAAGGGGCAATGTAGTGTGGCCAATCCACCTACCCTGCACTAGTTTGGGTTGTGGGGCAAAATCCACGCAAACGTGGGGAAAATGTACAGACACCACATGGGACAGTGACCGAGAGCCGGGATCGAACCTGGGACCTCGGTGTCGGAAGGCAGCAGTGCTAACCACTGTGCTGCCCATGAAGGAATTGCTGTTATGAAGTTTCTTTGCAATAGTAATTTTTTTCATCTGAACCTCAAGTTTGTTGAGCTCTTGGATTTGAACAAAAAATCTGCTTTGCCTTTCCTCGCACTCTTTAAGTCTTTTATTTTTGTTGCAATATTTCAGTTACGGTCCAACTTAAATAACTGGGTGTTCAAAATGCGAAACCTTATCTTGTGCTGTTTTAAAATAACATCCAAGACTTGTGTCACATAATAGTCTCTCAATTGGAGCTATTTTATAATCTTTATTATTGTCACAAGTAGTCTCACATTAACACTCCAATTACTATGAACATCCCATGGTCGCCACACTCCGGCACCTGTTCAGGTACAAGGAGGGAGAATTCAGTATGTCCAATTCACCTGTCAAGCACGTTTTCCGGGAATTGTGGGGAAAAACCGCACCCTGAGAAAACCCCGCAGACACTGGGAGAACGTGCAGACTCCGCACAGACAGTGACCCAAGCCGGGAATCAAACCCGAGACCCTGGCGCTGTGAAGCAACAGTACTAACCACTGTGCTACTATGCCGCCTTTATAAGGCATTTCTTAAACACTTGGGTTGCAATGTTATCATTAGCACTTGGAAAAAAGTGAATTCAGATATTTTAACTTATTTTTGGATGAATACTTGAGTAAAGAATACCTGCTGAGTATCTAAATGCTAGATCCACCTACTCATCATGCTGGTAACTTAAAGGCAAATAATTTGGAAATGATGAGGGGTTTTAGGGGCAAAGTATTAGAGACATTGTAGTCCCAGTTCTCAAGTCTTAAACACATTTTGCTCTTATTTGGAACCCGATGTTTAATCTTTAGACCATAAGATATAGGAGCAGAATTAGGCCACTTGGCCCATCGAGTCTGCTCCGCTATTCAATCATGGCTGATATTTTCTCGTCCCCATTCTCCTGCCTTCTCCCTATAACCCCTGATCCCCTTATTAATCAAGACCCTATCTATCTCTGCCTTAAAGACACTCAGTGAATTGGCCTCCACAGCCTTCTGCGACAAAGAGTTCCACAGATTCAGCACCCTCTGGCTGAAGAAATTCCTCCTCATCTCTGTTTTAAAGGATCGTCCTTTTAATCTGAGATGGTTTCCCCTGGTTCTAGTTTTTCCTACAAGTGGAAACATCCTCTCCACATCCACTCTATCCAGGCCTCGCACGTTTCAATAAGATCCCCCATCATCCTTCTAAACTCCAACGAGTACAGACCCAAAGTCCTCAAACGTTCCTCAGGGGCTGGTTTAGCTCACAAGGCTAAATCGCTGGCTTATAAAGCAGGCCAGCAGCACGGTTCGATTCCCGTACCAGCCTCCCCGGACAGGCGCCGGAATGTGGCGACTAGGGGCTTTTCACAGTAACTTCATTGAAGCCTACTCGTGACAATAAGCGATTTTTCATTTCATTTTTTCATTTCATAGGACAAGTTCTTCATTCCAGGGATCATTCTTGTGAACCTCCTCTGGACCCTTTCCAAGGCCAGCACATCCTTCCTTACATATGGGGCCCAAAACTGCTCACAATACTCCAAATGGGGTCTGACCAGAGCCTTACACAGCCTCAGAAGTACATCCCTGGTCTTGTATGCCTCTTGACATGAATGCCAACATTGCATTTGCCTTCTTAACTGCCAACTGAACCTGCACATTAATCTTCAGAGAATCGTGAACAAGGACCCCCCAAGTCCCTTTGTGCTTTTGCTTTCCGAAGCATTTCCCCATTTAGAAAATAGTCTATGCCGAGATTCCTCCTTCCAAAGTGCATAACCTCACACTTTTCCACATTGTATTTCATTTGCCACTTCATTGCCCACTCTCCTAGCTTGTCCAAGTCCTTCTGCAGCACCCTTGCTTCCTCAATACTACTTGTCCCTCTACAGATCTTTGTATCATCTGCAAACTTAGGAACAGTGCCTTCAGTACCTTCTTCCAGATCATTAATGTATATTGTAAAAAGTTATGGTCCCAGCACAGACCCCTGAGGCACACCACTAGTCACCGGCTGCCATCCTGAAAAAGACCCCTTTATCCCCACTTTTTGTCTTCTGCCAGTCAGCCAATCCTCCATCCGTGCCAGGATCTTACCTTGAACACCATGAGCTTTTAACCTGTTCTCCTGGAGCTCTGGCATTCCACTGGTGTCTTCCACCATGAAGACTGATGCAAAGTAACTATTCAGTTTGTCTGCCATTTCTTTGTTTCCTATTATTACTTCTCCAGCCACATTTTCTAGTGGTCCAATGTCTATTTTTGCCTCTCTCTTACCTTTTTTCTATTGAAAAAAATCTCTTCCTATCTTCCTTTATATTACTAGCCAGCTTGCACTCGTACTTCATCTTCTCCCCCCTTATTGCTTTTTTAGTTGTCCTCTGCTCGCTTTTAAAGGCTTCCCAATCCTCTGGTTTCCCACTAATCCTCGCCACTTTTTATGCTTTTTCTTTAGCCTTTATGCTGTCCTTGACTTCCCTCGTCAGCCATGGATGCCTTGTCTATCTATCCTGACATTCCTACTCTGACTAGCTCGTGGCACTGGTAGCAATCCTGAGATTACTACCTTTGAGGTCCTACTTTTTAGTTTAACTCCTAACCCCCTGAATTCAGCTTGTAGGACCTCATCCCATTTTTAAAATCTTGGTCTCACCCAGCACACTGTTGGTTACGCTAAACTTTGGAGAATAGCTGCATATTTGCCAAGTGTGAATTTTGATGTCGGTCATGATTCTTCTCCGGTTTAAGTTATATAGTACCGTATATACTCGTGTATCCTTCGATCTCGCGTATCATGCGACCCCTAAATTTTCGTCCCCAAAACATGATTTTATGGTATACCTCATGTATCATGCGAGTGACTTTTTTGGAAATTAATTTTGGAAACTAAAACTTCCAAATGGTATCATTGTGTGTGGTTTCTGCAGAGTTGATTCTGCTGTGAAAGCTGTTCGCGATTCGAACAGCTTTCCAGCTGGCTTTACTCGCGTTGTTCAGCCACTTGCCGTTTCCATTCATAAAAACATGAATGGAAACGTCAAGTGGCTGAACATCTTCCCATCAGAATGCTGTGGTCAAAATCTGAAGAGTAGTATTCTGATGGGAAGATGTTCAGCCACTTGACGTTTCCATTCATGTTTTTATGAATGGAAACGGCAAGTGGCTGAACGACGCTAGTAAAGCCAGCTGGAAAGCTGTTCGAATCGCAAACAGCTTTCACAGCAGAATCCACTCTTCCCATCAGAATACTACTCTTCAGATTTTGACCACAGCATTCTGATGGGAAGATGTTCAGCCACTTGACGTTTGCATTCATGTTTTTATGAATGGAAACGGCAAGTGGCTGAACGACGCTAGTAAAGCCAGCTGGATGCTATGTGACTTATCTTGGCCAGCATTTCACACCCGCGATTTTTGTACCTCGCGTATCATGCGACCCCCAAAATTTAGGCTTCAAATTAGGTGCTCAAAAGTCGCATGTTACGCGAGTATATACGGTAATTGTTGCAAATTTTCCTACTTGTCCAGCAAAACCTTAGAAGAACATATTCACCAGAGATGAGGGTTTCAGAAAAGGATTGTACTGCAGTTACAATATTACCAATCCACAAGAAGATTCCCTCAGTGTGACCAAATTATAAATCTGTTCCTGAAGAATGTGTTTACAATTTTATTAAAATGGCAACTAGGAAAATAGCTCGTCAATTTTAACTTGTTGGACTTACTGCATTTCCACTTTGAAAAGCAGATTGAAGAAATGTTACATTTTCTGTTCATCCATAGCTATCCCAATGTCAACATTCACAACTTTACCACCAGCTGGAGGGATGGCATGGCATTCAATGCTGTTATACACAAGCATAGGTATGTTGGCACTGTTAAATTCATAGAAACATTTAAATAATCAGACTTTGCATCAGTTTTCAATATGTATGTACCCATATCTCCTCACTTTGTTGTCTATTTGGTCAGACCGGACCTGATTGACTTTGACAAGCTTAAGAAGTCAAATGCACACTACAATCTTCAGAATGCTTTCAACCTTGCAGAGCAACACCTGGGGCTTACCAAGCTGCTGGACCCTGAAGGTTAGTTTTTAATGTTTTATTTTTAAATCTTTGCATGTTACTGTGTTGGAACTTTTCATCTCATGACTTCATATAATTTGTTGCTTGAAACCTAGAAGCATATATTTTCAGGCTGTGTATTGTTAATTCCATACTCAAAACAAAAATCACCCTATTAATTTCCTGACTCCTTCCCCACCTTCACTCCCTGTATCGTTTCCCCCAATCTGATGTTCATAATACATTTTAATATACTTTATTGAAAAAGACATTAAAATAGCATCGGTATTATTTGATTTTTCTCACTTGCTATCTTGAAAATATGTATTGTCATCAATAACCTAAATGTTCACTGAAATGTAACAATGCTTATCATGTAAAATTAATCATTGCCCTTTATTTACATTTTACACAAGCTGTTTTAGACCCTGCTATTTAGTTGGGTAATACTCAATGTTTTATTTGCCAGATGTCAGTGTTGATCACCCTGATGAAAAGTCAATTATTACTTATGTGGTGACATACTATCATTACTTCTCCAAAATGAAGGCCCTTGCTGTGGAAGGAAAGCGTATTGGAAAGGTATTTTTCAATTTCTTGTATTCTACTATGTTTAATTTAAGGAAAATGTCCGTAATATCAGGAAACAGTAAAATGTCATTCATCGGTGAGCTAAATAAAGCAGTCTTTGTAACACCTGGGCCAAAATTCTCTGGCCATTGGGATTCTGTTTCCCCCCCCTGCAGCGCACAGGTTTCCCAATGGTTTGGGGTAGCTTCAGTGGAAATTCCATTGACAAGCGGTGAGAGGAGAAAATCCCGCCGCCAGAGAATGGTATGCTGCCAAGAAATACACAGTGGGGTACCGGAGAATTCAACCTGTGAAATTAAAACACATTGAAACTGTAATCCTCCCATCTTAAGTTTTTAAATATCAGTAGTCAGATTTGTTCCCTGCTTTTGTTTCTGCTACTGAGCCACAAGTCCAGAAATAGGATTATTTACCTTTTTTTAAAATGTTTTTTGTGTGAAATGCCTCACATTCCATGATGGTTTAAAAGATAATTCATCAGATGAGTTTAACACCATGCTGCCCCCATCACAATCACCGTAAAAGTTCACAAATCAGTTTTTCGATCAATTAAGTTACTCGGCCTTCAGTTGTTTTTGCCATCTCACCACCTTTATTATTGACTTATTCCAAGGAGGGTGGCAGAGTGGTTAGCACTGCTATCTCACAGTGCCACAGACCTGGGTTCTATCCCAATCCTGGGCAACTGTCCTTGTGGATTTTGCACATTTTCTCGGTGTCTGGGTGGGTCTCATCCTCACAACCCAAAGATGTGCAGGGGAGGTGGATTGGCCACACAAAATTGCCCCTTAATTGGAAACATTAAAAAAAACAATTATTTAACGGTATCCATTGAAATACAATAAGCAGCACATTAAAAATATTTTTATACAGCTGACATGCCTGAGTTTTGTTGCTATAAAGTTGTCCTGTTTCCACATGTGATAGGTGCTTGACTATGCAATCGAGACCGAGAAAATGATAGAAAAATACGAGTCCCTGGCATCTGACCTGCTGGAGTGGATTGAACAAACCATCATCATCCTGAACAATCGTAAATTTGCCAACTCACTGGTTGGTGTTCAGCAGCAGCTACAAGCATTCAACACATATCGCACAGTAGAAAAGCCATCAAAGTAAGAGTGTTAAACAGTTACTAAATTGCTTGTTTAATTATCTTCATAAGTCACTTGGGAGAACATAACTAAGAGCTAATTACGGAACACTTGCCTGACTCAGTAGCGCTTAATATTACACTAGTAACATAGTGGCAAATCAAGTTAAGGTAACAATAAGGAAAATGCAAATGAATGTTGTCTGGCTTGGTCTTAGCTGTCCAGAACACTTCAATTTTTAAAAATGTATTCTCTACATATGGGTGACACAGAGTTCATTCAGTATCCATCCCTCATTGGTCTGCAAAGGTGGGGAGGGAGGAAGTCTCAGAAAGCGTTGAGAACTGCTGGCTGGCAGCTCTAGCAACGCAGAATTCGGTAGTGGATGCTGCCAGAACAGCAAATAGGCCCACCATGAAGAGAACATGGATGCTGGGGCCAGCTAAGTCAAGCGACTTTTGATCAGGGAGGGATTCTGAAGCCGAGGGAGTGGAGTGCCTGGGGGCTGGTTTTGGAGGGCAGGCGGGAAGGACTAAAGGCTCAAGTAACATCTTGGAGGGTTAGATGTGACCCCTTCCTTCCTACCTTTTTTTTCAACTTGGGCTCAAAAAAACAGATTGTCTACTCCTGTTGCCATCCTTGCCAATCATATTGTGGCATGGGCAGGATAATATCCCAGTCAGTTGGCTTGATAATGAGCTCCATTGACCATTGTTTATTTAAAAATGACAGGTGGGCTCCCGATTTTGACGTCCGCCCACCTTACATTTTCTGGAGAACAGCTCGGGGGTGTTCAGGAAAGTGGTGGGCTGAGCACCACTCTTAATTTACACAGCTCCTCCTGCGAAAATACACCTGGCAGGGGGTGATGCACAAAATCCAGCCCCATGGGTCTTAGTCAGGCTAATATGTAATTGGGAAACGATGGTGCTTCCAGTGCACTTCTCACTGTCACAGGGCTGGGAGGCACTGTAGAAGTGGGTTTTCTGCAAGCCTTCCTATTGGCAACATATGCTGCAGCTGCAGTTTGCTGGTGATGAACGGAATGGATATTAAGTCAATGGGAGGGCTGGTGTTCAAGCAGACTGCTCTGTTATTAAATTACATCAAGCTTCTTGAAATATCCAGTGCCTGATGGCTTGAGCTTTGAGGGGTCAGGACGCTACCATGTGTAACAAAACACTTGGGACTGGATTCTTTGCCAGTCGTATTTTCCATTGCATTGGCAGTGCACACATGCCCGCTGGTTTCCTGGCGGCGTTGCGTGGCCACAGTGGGAAATCTCATTGGCAAGAGCCGGGAATGGAGAATCCACTGCCAGCAAGGGCGCACCGCCCAGGAGAACGCAGCAAGCATACTGGAGAATCCCGCCATTAATCTTCTATCTGCTTGATCAGTTAGTCCAATTAAATTTCCAGTCAAGTGACCAGACATTGGGGAAGTTTTGGCAATGATGTCATTTAAGGTGAAGGGCAAGTTGTTGGGCTTTTTCTTGTTGGAGATGATCATTGCCTGATATTTATGAGGGCAAATGTTACCTGCTGTGTGTTACTCAAAGCTGAATGCTATCTGGTTCAATGCAAGCTTTTCACAGTACAGAAGGGCAATTCTGATTCCCCTCCCTAACCCACACTTTTTTTTCCTTGTCATCATGATAACCAATTCAAGTTCATTCCACATGTGCCAGGTGAAATTTTCTGGAATTTACAAAGCTAGTTATATCACTGTTGAACTTCTTGTTTCATCTGTTGAGTTTGCAACAAAAAATTAAAATGCATACAAAATTTCCATTATTTTGCAAATAGTGTAGTATATAAAATGATTTGGCTCCAGTCTAATGTTTCTTCTGATGCAGGTTTACAGAAAAAGGAAACCTGGAAGTATTGCTTTTCACCATTCAAAGCAAGATGAGAGCAAACAATCAGAAAGTGTACATGCCAAGAGAAGGCAAACTCATCTCAGATATCAACAAGGTAATCATGAAAATGTCGCTATTCTATTTTCCCCGAGAAGGAAGTGTGTTTAACCTCATCAGCATCCTGTGGTAGTTTCAGCTGACCCCAGGACCACATTCAACCATACAACTAGTTGAGTAGAACTAGCGTATAATTTAACCTTGGTTTCTGAATGTCGATCGAGAGGAGACTTCAGCTGAGCACATGTGCTTAAAATGATAAATTAGTACAACAGCGGCTCATCAAGTCTGCACTAGTTCTTTCAAAGTTCAATCAAGTTAGTCCCACTCTCGTTACATCATTACAATTATCTCTCCATATATATATCCAGCCTTTTTGAAGGCTGCTGTTGAATGTGTATGCACTGCCTGATTCCAATCCTAACCACTTGTGGAAAAACAAGTCCTCCCGTCACTTCTGATTAAATCTTAAATCTGTGCCCCCAGGTTTATTGGCGTATGAGCCATTGCAAACAGAATCTCTTGATTTACTTTATCTGCATTCTGCATGATTTTAGCCACCTCTACTAAATCTTCTGTAGCCTTCACTGCTCTAAGAAGAGCAACCTGAGTAATTTGTCATTCCTGGAATCATTTGCATCCTTTTGTCCTTCCAAACATGTGGGTATCCAGATTTCACACAATTTTCCAGCCAGTACTGAACATAGGTTTAGCATAGCTTTCTGGTTTTTGTATCCAAACTCCAATGATCCTATATCCTTTATTACCTGCTTTGTTAACCTGTCCTGCCACCCTCAGCAATTTGTGCACAAATAGTCCCAGGTCTCCCTCTCTCTCTTTGCAACCACTTTAAAATTGTACCAGTTCGCATGTACTAAATGGTATCTTATAATGGATAGCATCAACTAGAGGCAAGCTGAATATGCAAAAACATCAAGAATAGATCGGGGAGTGGGATTTTTTGGGGGTCGGGCAGAGATTACCTCCCCCTGGGCCCAACAATCAGTCTGCACCTTGCTGATGTCAAATCTAGCTGCTCCATGCAGCTTTAATACACAAGAGGCAGCCTTAATTAGTGCAGAGTGGGACTTCCGTCCCTCAGGGACGGAAAATCCCAACCTAGAGTCTGAGCAGTGCCAGAAAATAGTAGTAGCAACTCCGGAGACCACAGGGACTAGAAATAGTTCCCATGAAAAATTGAAGATGTCTGCTGAACTTCAGGTAAGTCAAGAAATTTTGGGCGGGCATGACTGGGAGACCCCAGTAAGGGGTTGGGGGTTCAGGTTAAAATGGCTATGGGGTGTGGGCGGGGATTGAAGTCAGAGTCGCTAGGGGAGGATGGGGCTTGAGGTGAGAGTAGGGGGGGGGGGGTGTTGGAGAGGGAAGGGACAAAGGGAGGGGGTACCATCTTGGGGATGGAGGCAATGCCCCCAATGAGCACAAGGGATCCCCTCCCAAAGGAGGCAATCCCTGCTCAACAGCTGCCTGCACAGTCTTAGCTGCTGGGCTGCTTGCCTTGCACCAACTTTCCTTCGCAGGCTGTAAAATTGTGGCGGAGGTATCTTGAGGTCCCTCAGTGGCAGCAAATTTCCACTTAACGGTCTCAATAGACCCAAGGGTGGGTAGGCTCTCGACTATGAGGGACAGACTAGGGATGGGAATGAAGATCGTGGGATGGCCACCTGCTTCATTTTACCTACCCTCCGCGTCTAAAATATGATGGTGGTGAGACTGGGGAGTGTAAAATTCATCCCCAAGGCGAGATTAAGTTGCATCCATAACGGGAACCACAGCATTGGAGAGTAATTTCTTTGAATGTTTGCATTTTCTTTTTCATCTGTGGCTGTCGACATTATATTACAAATTGTGCATGTTGTCCATTCTCTGTGCTCTGACCCCTTCAATCCATCAACCCCTTAAAATACTGCTGGAGCCCATCTCTGTTACCATCTCAAAACCATCAGATCCTGGATCTCTATTCCAGTGTTTCCACAACAGCCCTGTTATAATTGGATGAGGTGATTAGAAATGAGCATGCTTGCCAATTCAGAGTGTTTAAGTGTTTATGCTGTAACTGGAAAAGACATACAGGTAGGTTTTCTGACAAGTTTTCATGAGAAGGGGTTAAATGTATTCTTTTTATGAGATGTGAGCATCGCTGGCAAAGCCACTTTTTTTTTTTTACTTATCCCTAATTGCTCTTGAGCTAAGTGGCTTGTAATAAGATTATTAATCTGAAATTTTGGCCTATATGCGTCACCCCTAAGAAACCCAAGATCCTTGTAAATCTCATGGAATTCCAGTGTTGGTGGCAATTTAAATATGTTTTTGTCTGTCCTTTTGGCATCAGTTTCGCCAGCTTCTTGTAGCTATCATTTGTTGTTCAGAGTCTGCCTCCACATGGCTATGTTACAGATTGACAAAAGCTTCAATCATTTTTTTCACCTTCAGTCTTTCTTCTAATATAGGTAATCAAAATTTTAATGGGGAGAAATGGATCTAATTAACATACAGTTCAGTGAATAATTCACGCATTAAAATGTTGCCAAATTACTAAATACCAATTTCACAGGCCTGGGAACGACTGGAAAAAGCTGAACATGAGCGAGAACTGGCATTAAGAACTGAGCTGATCAGGCAAGAAAAGCTGGAACAACTTGCACGTCGATTTGATCGTAAAGCTGCTATGAGGGAAACCTGGCTAAGTGAAAACCAGCGGCTTGTTTCTCAGGTAAAGTTTCACTCAATTTTTCAATGCATAGCAAAAGTATTATAGTTTTAAATCAATTAGTTTTCTATCATAGTATCATGTACTTTTATAATGCTGAGAATTCGAGACTACAGTAATGTAAGCAATAATGAATGTGAACCTTGCAAAGCTGGAACGGTCTTTCCGATTCACTTAATTATTTAATAAATTGCTGCCCGTACACAGTATAATTTCTGTAAGTATAAAGAACCCACTGATTTTCTTATGTTGAAATAAAAATGAACAGTCATATTTGAGTAGTAATATGAAAAAAGACAGATTTTAGACTTGAACATTGATAATGTTCCATTAGGAACAAATACATAGTCACTGCTGCTATGACAACCATAAAGGTGCCCACTGCAGGTGCTTCAAGCAGCTCCAGGAATTTTTCTGTCACCTGAATTTAATGCAGGACAAAATATTAGAACACTTAATATTTACCTTCAAACAAACATCAGCAATATGATGGTACACTAAAATGAGAGGTTGCTGAGGTTGTGGATTTATTGTTTGGTGCACCTTTTCCAGAACTTCCACACTTAGGTAGAAGTATACATGAGTCATCATGATGAGTTCCTCATCCCCAACGAGCTGCCTCACCGTGTTTTAAAAACTTTCTGGTTAAAACTGTCCAGGCCTTTGTGATGAGTGAGACTTTCCTATTACTGAATTACATACTGTCATTGGCAGAGGCCCTAGGTGAAGGTAACTGCTTATTATCTTGACTATGGATTGGTGGGTTGTGGCAAGAAAATTCACAATTTTGAGAGAGAGGAGGAAGATTCACGAAATCTTGTGTTCAACCACATATCTTTCTAGAGCGGCGACTTGAAGATTGGGTTTGAGTTCTATAATGCATTGTTCATACAACTGTTTAAAGCTCCAGGTTTGTTTTTGTCCTTTTAGTCTCCTTTTGCAGTAAAATTTTGAAAATAAATGTTTACTTCATTCATGGTGCCTGTATTTATCCATACCTCCCTACCTCCAGAATAGCAGTCTTTCTGGATATTTAAAAAATGCTACCATCTAATATGACTTCTCACCCTTGTGCTACAGGACAATTTTGGTTTTGATCTCCCAGCTGTGGAAGCTGCTACTAAGAAGCATGAAGCTATTGAGACAGATATTGCTGCATATGAAGAGCGAGTGCAGGCAGTAGTGGCTGTGGCCAGGGAACTTGAAGCTGAGAACTACCATGACATCAAGCGCATCACCGCAAGGAAAGAAAACGTCTACAGGCTGTGGGAATACTTACTGGAATTACTGCGAGCTCGTCGCCATCGTTTAGAAATGAATCTCAACTTACAAAAGATTTTTCAGGAAATGCTGTATATTATGGACTGGATGGATGAAATGAAGGTAGAGAAATCAACGTTTCCATTGTATAGATATACTGTGGAATTTCTTTTTGTTGTGTAAGATATGTTAAAATGCCCAAATGCCAAGATAGGTTTTTTGGCACTTGTATCCGAAACATAGAAAATAGGTACAGGAGTAGGCCATTCGTTATGACGATGGCTGATCACCCCACTCAAAAGCCTGTTCCCACCTTTCTCCACCCACCCCTGCCACACACACGCACACGCCATATCCTTTGATCCCTTCAGCCCTAAGAGCTATACCTTTATTTTGTTATAAATTTAGAGTACCCAATCCATTTTTTCCAATTAGGGGGCAATTTAGCCAGGCCAATCCACCTAGCCTGGACATCTTTGGGTTGTGGGGGCAAACCCACGCAAACACGGGGAGAATGTGCAAACTCCATACGGACAGTGACCCAGAGCCGGGATCGAACCTGGAACCTCGGTGCCATGAGGCAACAGGGCTAACCCACTGCGCCACCGTGCTGCCCACCCCAAGAGCTATACCTAATTGCTTCTTGAAAACTTGCAATATTTTGGTCTCAACTACTTTCTGAGGTAGTAAATTCCACAGGCTCACCACGCCATGGGTGAAGATATTTTTCCTCGTCTCAGCCCTAAATGGTTTGCCCGTATCCTTAAACTGCGACCCCTGGTTCTGGACACCCCCATCATTGGGAACATCCTTCCTGCATCTACCCTATCTAGTCCTGTTAGAATTTTATAGGTTTTTGTGAGATCCCCCCCACCTTGTTCTTCTGAGCTCCAGCGAATACAATCCTAACTGACTCGATCTCTCTACATATGTCCGTCCTGCCATCCTAGAAATCAGTCTGGTAAACCTTTGCTGCAAGATCATTCTTCCTCCGATAAGACCAAAACTACACGCAATAATCCAGGTGTGGTCTCATCAAGGCCCTGTATAATTGCAGCGAGACTTTCCTGCTCCTGTACTCGAATCCTCTCGCTATGAAGGCCAACATGCCATTTGCCTCCTTTACCACCTACTGCACCTGCATGCTTACCTTCAACAACTGGTGTGCGAGGGCACCCCAATCTCGTTGTACATTTCTCTTTGTCAATTTACAGCCATTCAGATAATTTGCTTTCCTGTTACTGCTACCAAAGTAGGTAATCTCACACTTATCCATATTACACTGCATCTGCCATGTATTTGCCTACTTATTCTGTTTGTCCAAATCACACAGAAGCAGCTTTGCATCCTCCTCGCAGCCCACCTTCCCACCCAGCTTTGTGTCACCTGCAAATTTGGAGATATTAATTTGTAAAACAGGTGGTTTCCAATTTATTTATAGCCAACTTCTCCGTGTGTTAGAAACTTATGATGCAGTCAGTATATTTGTCCTAATACTTAATGAAAGTTGTTGAAACTATTGCAGGTTCTACTGCTCTCACAAGACTATGGGAAACATTTACTTGGTGTTGAGGATCTCCTGCAGAAACATGCACTGGTTGAAGCTGACATTGCTATTCGGTCTGACAGAGTGAAAGTTGTCAATGCCTCTGCTCAGAAATTTGCTTCTGAAGGAGAAGGTATGTTTTAAGCTTTATTTTTTTCTCCCGTTACATTTTAGCTCGTATTTTAGGTGCTCCCATTATGGCTTAGTAGACAAGTACAATACACATTGAAACTGAATGTCAGTGCAAACCAGGAAATTCATAGAATTTACAGTACAGAAGGAGGCCATTTGACCCATCGAGTCTGCACCAGCTCTTGGAAAGAGCACCCTTCCCAACAGCACACCTCCACCCTATCCCCATAACCCAGTTACCCCACCCAACACTAAGGGCAATTTTGGACACTAAGGGCAATTTAGCATGACTAGTCCACCTAACCTGCACATCTTTGGACTGTGGAAGGAAACCGGAGCACCCGGCGAAAACTCACGCAGACACGGGGAGAACGTGCAGACACCGCACAGACAGTGACTCAAGCCGGGAATCGAACCTGGGACCCTGGAGCTGTGCAGCAATTGTGCTAATCACTATGCTACCGTGCTGCCGAAATTGCCAACAAGTTACCTTAACCTGTGATCAGTTAACTAATCTCAGCTTGGATAGGAGTTTGTGTAGGCCTTTGCTTCCCTGAGGAAGGCTGGGGAGATGAAATATTATGTAGAATTTCAGTTCTTGATTGCGATTCAGCTATCCCTGTTGGGAAGGCATATGGTGTGCCATTGACATATGTGACAGAGGAGGAGTTAATGCCTGATTTGTTTCATCTGCCTGCAACCAAGTTGACGAGGGAAAAGTATAAAATGCCAGCAAAATACAATTTGTTAAATTCGAGAGCAAAACAGCACAATTCAAATGAGCACAAATAAAAAGTTGGAGGGAAAGAGAAGCATCCCAGGCTACGTTCATGTAATATCTTGTGGCCAGTTTAGAATTAAATCGGTGTAAACCTGAGAGCAGGTCAGTTGTCGTCTTCAATCTGCTCATTAGTGTTTACCTATTGGAAGAAAACAGCAGAATGTCACTGGGAAAAATATTTAACATTTCAGCCATGAGGAATGGTGGAAGTCCCTTCTGTCATATGGTCTCTGTATTATTGCTGTATTACTGAACGGAACTAAAATAAATTTAGTTTTTAAGCTTGTAAGCATGTTGAAAGAAGCATTCTCTTTTTTTTCTCTATAGGTTATAAACCATGTGACCCACAGGTGATTCGTGATCGTGTGACTCACTTGGACTTCTGTTACCAAGAGCTCTGTCAGCTGGCAGCTGAACGAAGAGCTCGTCTGGAAGAGTCACGGCGCCTCTGGAAGTTCTTCTGGGAGATGGCAGAGGAAGAAGGCTGGATCCGGGAGAAAGAGCAGATACTTTCATCAGCTGACTATGGCAAGGACCTGACTAGTGTGATTCGTCTCCTCAGTAAACACAAGGCATTTGAGGATGAAATGAGTGGACGGCGTGGACCTCTTCAACAAACTATAAAAGAAGGTGAAGCGATGGTAGCTGAGGAACACTTTGGATCAGAGAAGATTAAGGAAAGAATTAAAGACATTAAGGAGCAGTGGGCCCATCTTGAGCAGCTGTCTGCAGTTCAGAAAAAGCGATTAGAGGAAGCTGCTAATGTTCACCAGTTTAAGGCTGATGGTGATGATATTGATGTGTGGATGTTAGACATTCTGCGGATTGTCTCCAGTAATGATGTTGGTCATGATGAATACTCCACTCAAGCCTTAGTGAAGAAACACAAAGATGTTGGTGAGGAGATTGCTAGCTACAGACAAATCATTGATGCACTACATGAACAGGGGCAAAGTTTGCCTGATGAGTATTATAAATCACCAGAAATAGAAGGGAGATTGACTGATATTGAGGAACGTTACAAGGAGTTAACAGAACTAGCACGGCTTCGTAAACAAGCCCTCCAGGATGCACTATCACAGTACAAGATGTTCAGTGAAGCAGATGCTTGTGAATTATGGATTGATGAAAAGGAGCAGTGGCTGAACAGCATGGAGATCCCAGAAAAACTTGAAGATCTCGAGGTTATCCAACATAGGTGAGGAATAAAATGTTTGGATGATGAAATATAAAAAAAAGCATTGATTCAGCCATTATGCAAGATGCAATTGTAAAAGATGGAATGGAGGCCAAACATTCTAGGTCAACAATCTGAACAACAAGACCCATTTTGATCAAAACACAATGGCAGGAATAAATATTTAAATAACACTGTTTTCAACGCTTGTGTCATACAAGTGTATTGGACAGCTAGTTCTGCATTGATAGGTTTGTCAAGAATTTTTTGTGTCAGAAATTCCTCCTAAATTAGAGGAAGACTCTTCAGGCTCAGAAATATGTTATGTTGGAAACACAAAATAGAAACTGAAAATGCTGGGAAACATTCAGTGGCAGCATCTGTGGAGCAAAGAATAATTAGCATTTTGGATGGTTGACCTTGCGTCTAAATAAATCACCCTTATTGGATCAGTAATTAAAAGCACTGTAGTTATTTTGCATTACTGAATTATCAAGTATCTCAAGTTTTCTTGCCTGACCACTGCTGGATTATTGGTGAACACAATTTGTCCACACATCACTGGGCTTGAGAATTGAAATATCAGCCAGAATTTCTGCTCTCAGTGAATACTCAGATGTACACTGAAATATGCCTCATGACACATTCAGTGTTAATATAAGACTGAGCTAGATATTGATACCTTCACAATTAAATTAAATTAAATTAAATGAAAATTGCTTATTGTCACAAGTAGGCTTCAAATGAAGTTACTGTGAAAAGCCCCTAGTCGCCACATTCCGGCGCCTGTTCGGGAAGGCTGGTACGGGAATTGAATCGTGCTGCTGGGCTGCCTTGGTCTGCTTTAAAAGGCCGCTCTTTAGCCCTGTGCTAAACCAGCCCCTAAACAAGTGCCCTCTGGTGCTTATTGTCTGAACTCATATGCATGTCCACTGTGGCAAAGTAACTAAGTATCAACAACATCTTATCGTAGCATGAATTGCTTTCTTCACCTATGAAGAGAAGAGGGATACAAAGTTGGAAACCAAAAATATTAGAAAATACAAAACTAACCAAATATTAGGGTTTTCTAAATGTTCCCAGAATCATCTCCGTAGTACTGTTCAATATTTCTGTTTTTAATGAATTAGGGAATCAATCCAATAATCCAGCTCTTCACTTTATCAAAGTGTAATTTTTGTATTTCTGCTCCAGGTTTGAAAGTCTGGAGCCAGAAATGAACAATCAGGCTTCTCGTATCGCAGTGGTGAACCAGATAGCTCGTCAGTTGATCCACAGTGGGCATCCTAGTGAAAAGGAGATCAAAGCACAACAAGATAAGCTAAATACAAGGTAAGTCTGTCACAGAAAGATAAATATCATGGCTGATAAGAAAATAGAACTTGATTGAGAGGTTTTGCAGAGAAGGCTGTTTTTTCACTGAGCATCAAATCTATGTATCATGTCTAATTTTTGTGCATAATGCAATGTTTTATGAATCTTGATGACCAACTTCTGCAGTAGTACCCCTGCCTACTTGAGCACATTGCAAGAAAACCGACCTTTGTTGACTACCATTCAGCTTTGAGGTTGTCACCAAATTGTGTTGTCCATTGATGCTGACTTCCTGACTACATTTTGCACTACTTCTAGAGTACTCGTCACATTTAATTTATTTGCTACCAGCTAATTTCAGGTGACTGCTAGTTACATTTGCTAGATTGCTCACTGGATCATACATTGATGCATCAAACAAATAGAACAATCTTTTTCACCACTTCATCACTTTTTTACAGACATAAGTGAACTTCATTTTAATTTTACCATTATGGGAGTGCATTTAGATTCCCATCTCAGGTTTGTTTCAGTTGTAAAGTTTAATTAACACCAAACTGCACCAATATTTAACATTTCCTGCAGTTGTCAATCAGCGTTAGAGACCATTTCTGTACCAAGATATCATTCTATGTAGCTGTCAAAAAATGCCAGTGTAGATTTATTGAATTTTGTCCTCATTTGTGTGATGACATGAATCCACCTGAAGTCAGCTATTTGGACTAGAGAATAATTTCATCAAACAAAACTTTGTGTTTGTTCACTTGCCACTAGATTTGTGTTGGCTGATTATCTAGCACAATGTAAGCAGTATTTGTTGCATGTATTTGTTTTCTACATACATGAATCAGACTGAAAACTGTTACGTTAACTGTACATTTTATTCCTCATTCAAAAGATGTTTTCAATTTATTGCAGAAGGCATCATTTATAGAGAGGTTAAGGCACACAGACATAATGCCTCTTGATTTTAACTGCCCGCTTGGCAGAAATCTGGGTGGTGAGGGGAGGCAGTTAAAATAATGCTCGTGTCTTGCCCCTCAGATTACCTTGCGGGTTAGGAATTACATAATACTATGTTTACCTGTGATTCTATTTTATTATTTTGATTCCAGATGGAGTCAATTCCGTCAACTAGTGGACCAAAAGAAAGATGCACTCAATTCTGCACTCAGTATTCAGAACTACCACCTTGAATGCAATGAAACAAAATCCTGGATTAGGGAAAAGACCAAAGTCATTGAATCCACGCAAGATCTGGGCAATGATCTTGCTGGTGTCATGGCCCTCCAAAGGAAATTAACTGGAATGGAACGTGATTTGACAGCTATTGAAGCTAAATTAGATGACCTGCAGAAAGAAGCTGAAAGACTTGCTGCTGAACATCCTGACCAGGCACATGCTATTATGAGCCGTCTTGCAGAAATAAATGATGTCTGGGAAGAAATGAAATGTACTTTGAAGAACCGAGAAGAATCACTTGGTGAAGCAAACAAGCTTCAGCAATTCCTGCGTGATTTGGATGACTTCCAATCCTGGCTATCAAAAACCCAAACTGCTATTGCTTCTGAAGATATGCCCAACACCCTGGCAGAAGGAGAGAAGCTACTTACCCAGCACGAAAACATCAAAAATGAAATTAATAATTATGAAGAAGACTACCAGAAAATGCGTGACATGGGTGAGATGGTAACGCAGGGACAAACAGATGCACAATATATGTTCCTACGTCAGCGTCTGCAGGCTTTGGATACTGGATGGAATGAGCTGCACAAAATGTGGGAGAACCGACAGAATCACCTATCCCAATCACATTCATACCAACTTTTCTTAAGAGATACAAAACAAGCAGAAGGGTTCCTTAACAACCAGGTAAGCTAAGCACATGGCTTGTATTTAATTCTGACTTTCAGTTCCACCTTACAATCAGGAGCCTTTTATTACCTTAACATTTGTAAGATCTTTCCTCATTTTTTGTTATTTTACTTAAATCTGATGGAAGCTAAAATTCTATTGGCCCACTGTTTGAAACCTGCTGTTTTTTTGGTCCAGATCAACAGAAAATGCTCAACTGAGCAGATACAGTGATATGAGTGAGCCTTTTTATTTTTTATAAAATGTGAATGTTGCTGGCAAGGCCACCATCTGTTGCCCATCCCTAATTGCCCTTGAGAGTGGTAAGCTGTCTCTAGAACTGTTGCAGTCCAGCTGAAGAGGGTTCATCCACTGTGCTATTAGGGATAGAGCAAAATGGAGTAATATAAAGAGAAAACATAAGAATTCAGGAAGTATTGGACTGTAATCCAAACCGTCTCTCAAAAATTCTTGTACTGAGCATGAATTAAGTTGAAGGTTGAACTAGTCATTTTATGTGCAATCAGTATTTTTATTCCCTGATTACAAATGGCTGTACAAAGCCGATTGATAATTCATTGATTTGTTGAAATAAAGGAGTATGTGCTGGCACACACTGAAATGCCCACCACACTAGAGGCTGCTGAAGCTGCCATTAAGAAGCAGGAAGACTTCATGACGACCATGGATGCAAATGAAGATAAGATCAATGGAGTGGTAGAGACGGGCAGGAGACTAGTCAGCGATGGCAATATTTATTCTGACAAGATCCAGGAAAAAGTTGACTCAATTGATGAAAGGTAAAACAAAACTTATAAAGTGAGGTTCTGCCTTTTTTTGTAAACCATTAAGTTTAATATCTTCTATTTGTGAGAATATCCTATATTCTCTGCAAATAGTTATGTTCTACTTTAGTAGGAGTGACTTGTTACATTATGCTTCATTAGCTGGGCAGCACGGTAGCTCAAGTGGGTAACACTGTGGCTTCACAGCGCCAGGGTCCCAGGTTCGATTCCCCGCTGGGTCACTGTCTGTGCGGAGTCTGCACGTTCTCCCCGTGTCTGGGTTGGTTTCCTCCGAGTGCTCCGGTTTCCTCCCACAGTCCAAAGACGTGCAGATTAGGTGGATTGGCCATGCTAATTGCCCTTAGTGTCCAAAAAGGTTAGATGGGTTATTGGGTTACGAGGATATGGTGGACATGAGGGCTTAAGTGAGTCGGTGCAGACTCGATGGGCCGAATGGCCTCCTCCTGCTCTGTGTGTTCTATAATCTAGCTAATGTTGAAGTCTTGGGTTTTTGGAGAACTCACTGTCAGGAATTTTGATTTGAGTGCCCTTCTCCAATACCAAATTGTGGCCTTTATTTAGCAAGGCAACTAGATTCTTTAACTGAAATAGTGGAAATATAATTGTATGCATCATTATGAAATGAGTATTCAAATAATACACCATTATACTTTCAACCATCACACGCTGTTCAGTAATTATTTCACTTGCCTTCTGAAAAAATACCTGTTTCCAATAAATTGTTTTCACATTCAGATTATCTGTTCGCATTTTCACTTTGCACTGTGTGGCTACCTTAAGACCAGTTTAGTGGTGACTTGAAAACTAATCGGCAATTATAAAATATTGTCAGTGTTTAAATCACTCTTCCCTGCTGCACCCACCACTTACACTCCCCCAGATATAAACTGCAGTATCAGCAGAATGGTGAATAGTTTTAAATATTCTGAGGATAAAATATTTGTGGCACTTTAAATTCAAAAAGAGAAAACATACGTTTCTCAGGATCTTTTACCCGGCATGTTCCTGTTTCAAAACAATTTCTTCTATCCAGGATCTTTTATCCAGGATAATTACCAAGTAATTATTCTGATGCCCCTTGCTTGGCTAATTACTCTCTCATGGGAGGCCTTTTGAGAGTTGGCTTAAAAGGCTGTTCAAACTTATTCCTGGTCAGTCCAGAGATTTCCCATATAGAACTATCCCTAAATACAAAGATCACTGGTCAAGAATCACATTTAAGGGATATTTTCTGGAAGAAATTCTTAATGCCCTCTCCACTAACACTTTCCTCCAAAAGGTTTGAGCAAAGAGATCAGTGGTCTCTAATACTAACTTGCATTCCACTCAATTCTACAAAGCTGACTTAAATTTGATTTCTTGACATCCAAGGAGATTTCACACTGCATTGTCCAGATTATAATTGATAACCAGGTTATTTGCAGCATGAACAAAGTACAGGCTGACAGTAATGAAGGACATTGTCCAAATAACCTACTATCCCAATGGTGTGCAACAGTAGGTGGTGTAAAGCCCAAAATATTGGTAACATTCACCAATATTCATTGGTGTCTCGAGGCTTGTGATTTTAATGATACATTAATTATATTGTTAAGGATATAAAAGTGGAGGGCATTGATTACTTCAAGTACATATCAAGAAAGACTTCTGGGACACTTAGTATTGTTTAGGGAGAAGGTAGAGTATTAAAAAAGATTTCTGGGAGGCTGGGAGTTGTTTAGAGAGAAGACAGACATTTGTAACCTTGAGCTCTGTAAGTAAATTTAATATTAAGTAAAAGATTGACATCTGGTTTCCTACTTTCACCATCCAGTTGTCAGAAGCTATTTGAGATTGCATTTAACCTAATCTGAAGCATTGCCTCATGTTGCAGCTTTGTACTATAATGTAGTTTTCAAGATGTCGTTAACTATATTTTCAGTACAAAGTGGATAAATTAATTCCCTTGTGTTTGACACACTCAAGAATTGAAACAGTTACATCAGAGTGTAATATAGGGTATGAAAAGAGGTAAGCTACATATTAAAAAGCTAGTGCAATGTGACCCTAAAGACTGAGGCTCTGTTTTTAGAAAAAAACATTTTTGTCATTTAGAAGTTATTCTAAACAACTTCTTAAAAATTTTACTATTAAATTTAACCTATAGACATAAGAAGAACCGTGAGGCTGCCAGTGAACTTCTTATGCGCCTTAAGGACAATAGAGACCTACAGAAGTTTCTCCAAGACTGCCAGGAAGTAAACTTGCTATACAACTTATCTTGAACAAAGTACTTGTGTCATACTTTCATTGTAGATTATAAATGTAATATTTCTTGAACGCACATTTATGCTTTTGTTTTACAGTTATCCCTTTGGATCAGTGAGAAAATGCTCACTGCTCAGGACATGTCCTATGATGAAGCCAGAAATTTGCATAGCAAATGGCAGAAGCATCAGGCTTTTATGGCAGAGCTTGCATCAAATAAAGAATGGCTGGATAAAATTGATAAGGTATGATAGTGTTATAACCCTGCATGGGAATCATCCAGCTTGGGGTGATTATTCCCTAGTGCTGATTGGATTGTGAGTTAATCAGCATTAGTATAACAGGTCAGCTGTTATAGAAGCTGACAGAAAGGAGTGAGGACCTTAAGATGTATAACTGGGACCTGTGAAAATACTGCTGTTATGCTGAAGAAACGTCTTTCTCATGAACACTTCAGACTCCCCTTTGCTGCTTACTTCTGAGTATTCAGAATTTTGTTTCTGTAATAAATATATTGCAGCTTGAGTCGATTCTTTTAAGTTTACAATGTGAGAACTAACCCTTGAACTTCTATTATGACTTTTGTGATGGCCCAAAATAATTGATCCCGGTTTGCCTGTTGCATAAACTTGGAACCAAGGGGGAAAACATTGAATTTAAGGGGTATAATTTATTAATTTTGTATTTTGTTCCCCTTCTCAAATTCTTAATTCCTTTTTATTGAATTTACTTATATATTTTTTCTCAAATGCAGCATGGCTTTACCTATGATTATAAAACAGCGGTGCTGTGATGAACTGAGCCGCAGTAGCCCTCCTCAGTATTAGATTTGTCTCGCATTAAATTCTGATGTAGTTTTTCACACCATCAATTCAACAGTCAGAATTTAGCACTCTTGAATAAAGTGTTTCGGACTTGGGTTCTAGACTTGAATTGTGGCCACGTGTATGTGATTAGTAATTTCATACAAAATGTGTTAATGGCCAGTGCCACCTGTATGCTATTGAAGAATGCACCGAAACAACTTAGATTAGTTTGTCCTTTCGATTGTGGTTAAATGCCTCTTGCCTAATTGGTGCTTCCTTCCACGCAGCATCCTGAAATTGAGAACTCATTACATCAGGAATTCTTCTATGTGATTCAGTGCACAGGTACCCTGCCATAAAGGGACTAATTTAGCTCACTTGGCTAGACAGCTGGTTCGTGATGCAGAGCATGGCCAGCAGCACAGGTTCAAATCCCGTATCGGCTGAGATTATTCAGGAAGGCTCAACCTTGCCCCTCGCCTGAGGTGTGGTGATCCTCCGGTTAAATCACCACCAGTTAACTCTCCTCCTGCAAGGGAAAAGCAGGCAATAGTCATCTATATATCTATAGTCCAAAGATTGCAGATTGGGTAGATTGGTCATGCTAAATTGCCCTTAATATTCAAAAAGGTTAAGTGGAGTTATAATAATCTTTATTGTGACAAGTAAGCTTACGTTAACACTGCGATGAAGTTACTGTGAAAAGCCCCTAGTCGCCACATTGCGGCACCTGTTCGGGTACATAGAGGGAGAATTCAAAATGTCCAAATTACCTAGCAGTACATCTTTAGGTACTCGTGGGAGGAAATCGGAGCACCCGGAGGAAACCCATGCAGACGGGGGGAGAATGTGCAGACTCTGCACAGACAGTGGCCCAAGCTGGGAATTGAACCTAGGACCCTGGCGCTGTGAAGCAACAATGTGCTACCGTGCCGCTCAAACAATTACTGTGTTACGGGGATAGGTTGGAGGTATGGGCTTAAGTAGGGTGCTCTTTCCAAGGGCCGGTGCAGACTTGATGGACTGAATGGCCTCCTTCTGCATTGTAGATTCTATGATGTGGGATTATGGGGACTTTACCTTACCTTTACCCTGCAATACTCCCTATCCCGATTCTTTTCATTGGTTTATGCTTCAAGATTCCATTATGGACATTTATTTAACGTTATACACACAGCCCTTCAGACCCACAGCACACTAGGGTCTACACATACTCAGTACTTTTTATTTATAAACTAATGCAACGGATTCATTGTCTGGATGATGAAATTAACAACTTAAGCTATCCAAGGTTGCTTGCTTGAATTTCTACGATTGCCAGGATATATCCTGTAAAAATTGCCAGATTGCTGAATGTTATGTTTATCCTGTAGGATGGAATGCAGCTAACAGCAGAGAAGCCAGATACTGAGGTGGTCGTGAGAGAAAAACTGACAGCCCTACGCCATTTGTGGGAAGAACTAGAATCTACTACACAGGCCAAAGCTCAGCGTCTGTTCGATGCCAACAAAGCAGAGCTCTTCACCCAGAGCTGTGCTGATTTAGACAAATGGCTGCATAATCTGGAAGGCCAGCTCCAGTCAGATGATTATGGCAAGGACCTTACCAGTGTCTCTATTCTACTCAAGAAACAACAGGTATATACTCAGGAATGTTAGTTAGAAAAGGGGATGTTGACCAGCTGAACCTTCAATTGTTCCTTTTTTTTATATGCCTCTGATAATCTATTCCAAACTCTATGATCCAAGACAGCTTTGTTGAGCATCTTGGTGAAGATGTATATGTTCAGAGCAGAGAGAATTTCTCATTGCTTTAGTAGCAGAATTCACTAAGTCAAATTATATTTTCACCCACAAATAGCAATATGTAAATATCAAACTTCAATGCAGAATGTGATAGTTCCTTTGGAAAATTAATTGCATTATTGTACAACTACAGCTTATCCCTTTCAAGGTGATGTGAAATAATAGAAAGCTTACAAAGAATAAAAAATCAGAATTTTTTGGAAAGAGGGTAGAAAGAAGGGTTTATGGAAGGAGTTCCAGAGCTTCAAGCTTTAGCATTTGAAGTATGGTTGCCAATGGCACATCAATTAAAATTGAGGACATGCGAGAGGCCAGAATTAGCAGAACACTAAATTCTTGGAGGGTTGTACGGCCATAAGAGAAGTGGTAAAGATGGGGAAGGGTGTGGCTTTTGAAACCAGAATGAGAATTTTAAAATTGAGGTGACTTTAATATGCATAATTAACTTGTGTTATTCAGTTAACAATCTCAAGATTTTGCATAAGAATTATCTTCTGCTACCCAAAATATTTGAAGACCACATGAAGAGAAATTTCATATTTTAGCACCTTTGTTATTTGGTAATAATTATAAATTGCTTTTTTATACCCCACTTTCATTAGATGTTAGAAAATCAGATTGAAGTGCGAAAGAAGGAGGTGGAGGAACTGAAGGGTCAGGCCAAGGTTTTGAGCCAAGAAGGTAAAGATATTGACGAGGTGGATAGCAAGCGCACAATAGTTGAAAAAAGATTTTTGCAGCTACTGGAACCACTACATGAAAGGAAAAATTACTTGATGGCATCTAAAGAAATTCATCAATTCAACAGAGATCTGGAGGATGAGATTGTAAGTAGGAACATCGATATATGTAATTTAAACAGAGCATGCAAACTTGTACTTTGTTTTGGCTTGATTAAAATGCATGCAGAGATTACTTCTATATCACTGTGTTGCCTTGGGTTTTACCTGTTTGTTAATTACTGATTGTTTGATCAAAGGTAGCTTTTGATGTTGCAAAATTGGATGTAGCCTTGTAAATAAACTTAGTTACACCTTTATATTTGAACGGTCACCTAATTGCGAGTAAAGGCAAATCTGTCAGCACCAAAACATTAATCGTTTATATGAAATGTCCTTATTTAATTTATTCCTTCTTATTCTCCTTCCTAATTGGAAGAGGTGGAGAATCAGTAAAAGTAAAATTGAGGTGTCCAATTAGTTAATTTCTTGTATACAAAAACACATTTATTCTTATTGCTCTATAAAAAATGAAGAATGCAACTTAGTTGTTTTTGTGACGGGTGCATAAAGTTTCAGGCATTTTCTCATTTAAGTTCTTCTGTTCAAAAATACACTTTTAAAACGAATGGAGAGCTCAAATGCATTCTCCAGTGAAATTGTCTACAGAAATAATTTATTGCATATAATCTCTAAAAGTACTGACACAGGTAATTTAAAAAACGCATTTTACTTTTCAGTTGTGGGCTGAAGAACGCATGCCTCTTGCAACATCCACTGACCATGGTCACAACCTCCAGACTGTACAGATGCTGATCAAGAAAAACCAGGTGACTGATGAAAAATATATGGATGGAAATGTTTTGAAAATATAGCATTATTGTTGACTGCTAATATCCCAAGTATGTTTATTTGGCTCAGTCTGTTGCCTCTGAATTAGAGGGTCGTCGGTTCCAGTCTGCATCCAGAATTTGAAAATATACTCTACACCAAGACTGTAGTACAGAGGAGGTGCTGCATTGTCAGAGGTGCCATCTTCTGAATGAGATTTTAGACCAAACTCTGCCTGTGTGGTTGAATCCCAAGGCACTTTTTTGAAGAAGATTCAAAACTCTCAATGGATTACCTTAGAATCAACCCTCAACTATGCCATATAAACAGATAACTGGTTATTTATATAATTGATATTTATGATGATTTGCTTTTTGTAAATTCACTACCATGTTTGCCTACATTATGATTCTGCTTCAAATAATTATCTTGTATGAAAGGTGCTGAAATGTGAATTTCTGAGTGGCAGGAAACAGAGGGTGATGGTCGAGGGGTGTTTTTCTGACTGGAAGCCTCAGTCCGGTGGGGTCCTCCGGGATCAGTTTTGGGGCCCTTACTGTTTGTGATTTATATAAATGGTTTAGACTTGAATGTAGGAGGGTTGACCAATAAGTTTGTGGATGAAACGAAAATTGGTGGGGTGGTAAATAATGAGGAGGATAACCTTCGATTACAGGAGGATATAGATGGGCTGATCAGTGGCAAATGGAATTCAATCTGGATAAGAGTGAGGCAGGACAAACAAGGCAAGGGAATGCATGATGAACGGCAGGATCCAGGAACGCACCGAGGATTAGAGGGACCTTGGTGTGCATGTATACCGGACCCTTAAGGTAGCTGTGGAGGTGGATAAAGTGGTTAAGAAGGCATATGGTATACTCACTTTTATTAGCCAAGACATGGGGCAGAATTTAACCAAATAATTTCTAACTGTCATTTTGGGTGGGTTTGGCAGGGTGTTTCCTGCCGGCTTTTTGGGTGAGATCCACACCAATATTCACCCACACTGAAATCAATTTTTGGGGCCTTGACTAGTTTCTCCCCTGTCTAGCCCATACTTTGAAATATTTTTAGCAGGGGAGAGTTGGACTCACCGGCGAGACTGGAAGATCAAGCTGCCATTTGAAAGGGTACCTCGATTGCTATAAGAGCTTGAGGGTCCCCAACTCTCTCACCCATGGGCAATGTCACCCACGCACACATGAAGCATAATCATAATGTAGGCAAACATGGCAGTAAATTTGCAAATAGTAAATCATCATAAATATCAATTATATGAATAACTACCCCAAGGGAGGACATCTCACTATGGGATCTCTGCACTGCCACCCCAACTCCCCTAATTTCAGGCATCCCACTGCCTTTTGGGTAACTGCCCCCCTCAACCTTTTGGGCCCCTTCATACCCCCCTACTCCCCCCTTTCATGAACATGCCCCCCCCCCCACTCAGGCTCTGAACCTGCTACCCTAGTAGTGGCAATGCACCTAGGCACTCTGGCAATGCCAGGGTGGCAGTGCCAGCAGGAGTGCCAAGGGCCAACCTGCTCTGTCCCTCACCACCGTGTCTCCAAAGGCCTGGGGGAACCTACCCACTCCCCCTGGTGCCGTTAAGCCTGGTCCAGGTTTGTGTGGAGCAGTTCTAAACGGCACCCTGGTGAGGTCTCCCAGACATTTCGGTGAATCCTGGGCCTCGGGAGAATTCGGTGAAGGCACATTTAAATATTCATATCTAGATCTCACCCAGTGAGGGCGAGATCCAGATTGCGACACCTTGAGTGATCTTGTGAAGTTCTGTGGCCTCTTACCAACAGCAAGTCGGGCACTACGAGGCTGTTAAATCGCACCCATAAAGTTTAAGAGCAGGGAGGCTATGCTGGAACTGTATAAGATGTTGTTTAGGCCACAGCTAGAGTATTGTGTGTAGGTATGGGATCCACATTTTAGGAGGGATTTACCTGGAAGTTGCCTGGGCTGCAGAGCGTTCGTTATGAAGAGAGTTTGGATAGACTTGGATTGTTTTCCTTGAATTAGAGGAGACTGAAGGGGACATGATTAAAATGTATAAAATTATGTATAAAATTATGAAGGATATAGAGTGGACAGGAAAAAACTTTTCCTCTTGATGGAGGGATCATAGACTAGGGTGCATCGATTTACGGTAAGGGGCAGGAGGTTCAGAGGGAATGTGAGGGAAACCTTTTTCACGCAGAGGGTGACAGGAACTCATTGCTGAAAGTGTGATGGAGGCAGTGACTCTATTACCTTTGAAGTTTTTAGATGTGCATTTATGATACCAAGGCTGGAAAATGGGATTAGAATGGTTAGGTGGTTATTTTTGATTAGTGCAGATGCAAATGAACTTTATAAGACAAATGCAAAATATGTTAAGCTTCTTGATCATTTTATGAGAAAGGTAACATTACTTCATCAGATAAATGAAACATGCCATCTTTGTCAGTACTAAAATATGGTTCCCACCACTTAAAACATCTATATTTAAAAGGAGCAGTCACACAACGGCCAAAAAAACGATACCTTTATCAATTTGCAATATTATTGTGGTGATATGCATCACTGTAAATACACAAGGGGTTAATGTAAATACACGTAGACCAGATAGACACTAGAGGGAGCACCAGAGACATGACACACAGACATTCAACCAATAGGTCAGTAAGATAGGACATGACCAGTGGGCATTCACGACACACACAGGTGACACTACCACAGGGGGGCATTACACCAACCCATATAAAAGGACACAGCACACATGATCTTCCTCTTTCCAGTGGAGACACTTAGAGTACACAGAACATTGGCCGAGAGCTGCCGCCCCCTCACAAAACCCATCTGGTCCTCCCTATCACCCTGGCACACATTCCCTATCACTGCCAGCACCTTCGCCAACAACTTTACATCCTCATTTAGCAACAATATCAGGTGGTATGATCCACACTGCTCCGGATCTTTAACTTTCTTTAAAATGAGCAAGATAGATGCCTGACACAGTGTGGGGGAAGTTCATCTCTCCCCCCGAATCATTGTACCTCTCCTTTGACAGCCCCAACTCCAACCCAAACCTCTTAGAAATTTTCAAACCCGCTTGGACCCTGGGCCTTCCCTGCACCACCACCACCCCCCCCCCCCCCCCCCCCCCCCCCCCCCAAACAATCCATCATTTCCCCATGTCTATCGGGGCCCCCAGTCCCTGTACTCTCACCTCATTCACCCCCATACAGAAACTGCTTCATGTCCTCATCCCCCACCGGGGCTCCGATCAACTTACAATAAAATGTCTCAAAACACCCCATTTATATCCTACGGCCCTGTTACCAGTTTGCCTCTCCCCAACCCTGAGCTTCCCAATCTCCCTCGCTGCTGCCTGGCTCCTCAGCTGATGTGCAAGCATCCTGCTCGCTTTCTCCCCATACTCGTACCTCTGGCCCTGCTCAGCTGTCCCACCGCCTCCCCTGTTGACACTAGCCCAAACTCCATTTGGATTTTCTGCCTCGTCTTCAGCAATGCCTCCTCTGGTACTGCCGAGATTCTCCGGTCCACCACCAGAAAGCATCTTTGCCTCCACCAGCCTCAGCCTCTCCGCCTGTGCCGCCCTCACCTTATACGCCCTAGGTGAAGTGAATTCCCCTCCAACGACTCTCTTCAACTGCTCCCACAATGTAGCCGCCGGGACCCTCCCCGTCTTATTATGCTCCACATAGTTCTGGGTAGCCAGCCCTATCTTCTCACATTCATCCTTATTGGTCAATAACCCCATATCCAACCTCCACCGCGGTCTCTGGGAGCTCACCCCTCTGTCCGCAAGTCCACCCAGTGTGGCGCGTGGTCAGACACCATGACCGCCGAATACTCGGACCCAATCAACCATGCCAACAGTGTCGTGTCCAGGAGAAAAATAATTAATCCGGGAGTACCCTCGTGGACATGCGAAAAGAACGAAAGTTCCTTCGCCCTCGGGTCTCTCACACTGCAACGGGTCCGATGCCCCCATTCACTCCATAAATCCCAACAACTCCTTTGCCATTGCTGACATCCTCATAGATCTGGGGCATGACCCTGTTCAGCCTAGGATCCAGCACCGTATTAAAATCCTCCTCCTCCATGATCAGCCGGTGCATGGCCAGGCCCGGCATCTTTGACAGGACGCCCCTCATAAACTCCACATTGTCCCAATTTGGGGCATAAATATTCACCACCTGGCACGCCTTCTGACCTCCCGCTCACCATAATTAATCTACCCCCAAGGTCCCCCACTATGGTCCCCACTGCACAGGACATCCACCTATTAACCAGCATTGCCACCCCCCTTGTCTTAATATCCAGCCCCGAACGAAACACCTGTCCCACCCATCCCTTCCTCCACCTTATCTCATCCAGCACATTCAAATGAGTCTCTTGCAAGAACTCAACGCCCGCCTTCAAACTCTTCAAATGTGCAAACGCCATGCCTCTTTACATCCCATTTAATCCCCAAACATTGCATGAAATCAGCCAGGCCCCGGGGGGGGGGGGGGGGGGGGGGGCACTCTTCCCCCCTCTCCGCTTCCCGCCCCGTCCCTCCGGCCAGCCATATTTCTGCTTAACTGGCCCCCCCAGGGCCTCTCCAAAATGGCCACCGCCATTGCCCCCTGAGCAACTGCACCACACCAACTTCATCCATGTCAGCAACTCCTCCCCCCCCCCCCCCCCCCCCCCCCACCCCCAACAATGGATCTATCCCCCATTTTCATTTCATGATAACTAGTCTATCCACTAGCATAGTGGCCCCCACACAAGGCAGCTGCCTTCCCCAATCCCCCTCTCCAATCCCCCTCTCCAATCCCACGTACATGCTCCTCCACAGTCCCACTTATATCCACAGCCCCAATAACTCACAGAATATTAAAAACATGATATAACATTCAACCTGGCCAAAAAGCACCAACACTTTCCCCACTGGTATCTCCATAGTCCAAAGTTCTTAAGAAAGGTCCCAAGTCTGTGGTCTCACAAAAACCTGATCGCCTTCTCCGGCGTGACCATGGAGAACTCCTGGCCCCGGTATGTGACCCATAACCAGGCTGGGAACAGCACCCAAACTTCAGTCCTTCCTTGAAAAGGACCACTTTGACCCTATTGAATCCAGCCCGACGCTTCACCAGCTCCGCACCCAGATCCTGGTGGACCCGAATCACATTCCCTTCCCAGGTGCATTTCCTCGACACCTTCAGCCACCACAGAACCTTCTCCTTGTCTAAATATCTGTGCAGTCGTGCCACCATCGCCTTCAGCTGCTCCCATGCCTTCGGCCTCCTCCTGAGTGACCTGTGCGCACGATCCACCTGGGGGGGGGGGGGGGGGGGGGGGTCCATGAGCACCTCCCCCACCAGTGGCTTGCAGTCCCTCATTGCCTTCAGGTATCCCCACAATTCGAAGATTCTGCCTCCTCGACTGATTCTCCAAATTGTCCACTTTCTCCCTCAGCTTCCTTTGGCCCTCCACCACCAGTGTAATTTCTGCCTCCAAGGAGGCCAGCCAGTCTTCATGGTCTGCCACTGACTCTTCCACTTTTGGAACGATGTGCTATGTGCCTCCAACTTCTGCTCCACTCTCAATGGCTGCCCAAATCAGGTCAGCCATCTTAGACACATCTCCTGCCTTTGCTGCCGGAACTTGACCATCAAATATTCCACCAACTGTTCTGTGGACCACTGAGTGGTCAACAATGCCAAAGAGCATTATCCACCATCTTTCCTTCTATCGCACTCTGCAAAAGCCCTAGATCTGACTGTTACCACTTTACAGTTGCACTTCTTATTTGATAGGGCTGAAACATGCCCAGCCTAAGGAGAATCCTTAACGCTCTCTGTTCCTGTGCTTTGTACCAGCAAATTCCCTCGTAAATGGACAACAAGGACCAAATAATTTAGGCTCAAGCAGGAGCCACCGAAATGCGACCACTCACTCCATGGCCGCCAGTGGAAGTCAAAAGAAGCTTATCATACAGGGTACTAGTGAGACCACATCTGGAGTGCTGTGTACGGTATTGGTCTCCTTTTTTAAAGAAAGATGTAAATCGGTTAGCAGTTCAAGAAGGTTTACCAGGAATGGGCGAGCAGGTTGCCTTTTGGGGAAAGGTTAGGCTTGTGTCCTCGGGAGTTCAGAAGAGTAAAAAGGTGACTTGATTGAAACCTAGAAGAGCTCAGGAGGTCTTTGATATGGAGATGCCGGCGCTGGACTGGGGTGAGCACACTAAGAAGTCTTACAGCACCAGGTTAAAGTCCAACAGGTTTGTTTCAAACACTAGCTTTCGGAGCACTGCTCCTTCCTCAGGTGAGGAAGGAGCTGCGCTCCGAAAGCTAGTGTTTGAAACAAACAAATTGGACTTTAACCTGGTGTCGTAGGACTTCTTACTCAGGAGGTCAAGACAGAGTAGATATGAAGTGGATGTTTCCTTTTGTGAGAGAAAGTCATTTATCTCTGCCCCTTAATCCCTTCTGTATATCCTAACCTTGATTTTGCTCCCTTTACAATAGCTTACATGTAATTTATATTTCCTGTTTTTTACTTGTTTGTTTACGCTCTATGAGGATTCTTTATTCTGGTTGAGAATTTCCTTGCTATTTTCCCTGCTTACAGATGCCACAGATATCCTACAGAGAACATTGCACCGGGTCAGATATGGGGTTATGTCTGCTGACAAACCCACTGGGCATCTGTATTCAAGGCAATCTGTGAAAGCCATTCTTTCACCACTGAAAGGAAAATCTGGTCCATTATACAGTTTGCAATCATTTGTGCTGAAACAGTGCTCGCCATGTTTCATTCACTTCACTTTCAAAATATAAGAAAGCTAAATTACCCCACAGCACATTATGGGGCTGTCATAGCAGTCATCCAGGAAACAAACAAATTGTGATGAAAATAGCAACATTTACTGGTCTTAAAACTGGACAAATGAATAAAGCAGGTTGCAAACTCATGTAATGAATGAAGTAAAAGAACAATTGACTTTCACATAATAGCCCATCAGATCAAAACATCAAGGTGCTGCACATGCAAGGACTTTGCTGTTGTTGAAATTAGTATCCCCTCACTACACTATTGCCAGTGGCAGGCAATTCGTGTTCATATGAATGAACCTAACATAAGCAAGTATTTCTTCTGTGTTGTAATAAAGCTGCATGTTTTTTGTCTGGTCTAGACCCTTCAAAAGGAAATTCAAGGCCATAAACCACGTATTGATGATATATTTGAGAGAAGCCAAAGTATGGTAACTGCTGATTCCCCAAGTGCGAAGGCTATTCAGCAGAGATTATCAGAATTACGAGAACTTTGGAAGTTATTGTCTGAAGAAACGGAGAAGCGTCACAATCGTCTGGTGGAGTCTCACAAAGCCCAACAGTACTATTTTGATGCTGCAGAGGCGGAAGCCTGGATGAGTGAACAGGAATTGTACATGATGTCGGAAGAGAAAGCGAAGGTTGAATATTACATATTTTACTATTCTGATGGTGCTGCTGATTTAAAAATATGCTGAATGAAACATGTTAAATTGAAGAAAAAACTAAAGCTCGGAAAACAATTGTTAATTTAGGAAAGCTTACCGACAACCTTTTAAAAAAAATAAAAATATTTTTATTGGGTTTTGTTATACATTGCACAGTATAAATACACACAAAATGGAAAGGCTTTTGCGGGGTGGGGGGGGCACCTTGGTGGCTTTGAACCATTTCTTCTTCTCGATATTTTGTTCTCCTTCTGCCTTGCTGTATTCATTGTGGCTGTTGTGTTCCCCTGTATTTCCTGTCCCGCTTGTGTTCCCGTCTCTTTCCTCCTGGTTCTCCTCTGTTGTTTTTCCCTGCCCTGCTGCCCCCATTTCTCTTGCAGGGTTTGGTTACGCTTTCTTGTTTCCCCGGGTCTTCCCCCTTCCCCCCCTTTCCTATTGCGTCTTGGCTACCTTATCTTAGTCCCTGGCTACTTAGTTGCTGGCCACAAACAGGTCCCGGAACAACTGGGTGAATGGCTTCCATGTTTTGTGGAAGCCATCATCCGACCCAAGGATGGCGAATTTGATTTTCTCCTTTTGGAGAAATTCTGATCTCGGACAGCCAGCCGGCAGCTTTAGGTGGTGCTGCTGACCGCCAGCCGAGCAGGATTCTACGGTGGGCAATCAGGGAGGCAGGGGCATCGGCCCTGCTCCCGATGAACAGATCTGGCTGGTCTGATTTCCTCGAAGACCACCACCTTCGAGCATGGTTCCACCCTCATCCCCACCACTTTGGACATAGTCTCGAAGAAGGATGTCCAGTACCCAGCAAGCCTGGGACAAGACATGTGGGCGTGATTGGCCAGGCCTCCTTGGCACCGTTCACATCTGTCTTCCACCTCCGGAAAGAACCTACTCATTCGGGTTCTGGCCAAGTGGACTCTATATACCACTTTTAGTTGCGTTAGGTTGAGTCTTGCACATGTGGAGGTGCAGTTAACCCTGTGTAGTGCTTCGCTCCAGAGTCCCCACCCTATTTCGAACCCCAAGTCTTCCTCCCACTTCCTCCTTGTCGCGTCCAGTTTGTCATCAGCCCTCTCAGTCGTCAGTACATGTCACTACAGTTCCATCTGCCTAGAATGTCTGCGTGCAGTAATTGTTCCAGTCGTGATTGTCGCGGCAGTCATGGGTATGTCCTCATTTTCTTTGTAGGATGTTTTAAAGCTGCAGGTACCTGTATTCGTTGCCCCATGCCAGTTGAAATCTTTCCGTCAGTTCATCCAGTGTTGTGACCCTACCGTCGGTGTATCGGTCTCTGTCAACGTCCCCCCGTCCTGTCTCCACTTTTTAAAGTTGGCGTCAGTGAGTGCCGGTGTGAACTTGTGACTGTTGCAGATGGAGGCCTTATCGGACATTTCGGTTAGGCCAAATTGTTGTTGTAGCTGGTTCCAGGACTGGAGTGTAGCCACCACTACACTGCTTGAGCACTTTTTGGGTGGGAATGGGAGTGCCGCCGTGGAAAGGGCCCAGAGGGAGGTCTCCTTGCAGGAGGCCTCTGCGTGCACCCATTCGGCTTCTGGCTCCTTTATCCATCCCCTTACTCTTTCTGCTGTTTCTGCCTAGTGGTAGTATTGGGAGGGCTAGTCTCCCCCTCTCCTGGATTTTGTTTTCTGTAGGACTTTCTTTGGGGTCCTTCCCTCAAACGAACGCCACAATTAGTTTATCCAGTGAATTGAAAAGGGCCTTGTGGATGTAGATCGGGATGGAGCTAAGTAGGAAGAGGTACCTGGACAGTACGTTCATTTTGATCGTCTGCACTCTCCCTGCAGGTCCTTTTCAACTTCCCCTGTCAGACTGGTCAGGTTCCCTTTGTGGATCTCTGCCCAGTCATGAGCGATTTGAATCCCCAGTTAGCGGAAGTTGTGCTGGATTGTTTAAAAGGCAGGCCCACCAGCGCTGCCCCTCCCCCTTGCAGGTTCACCAGGAAGATCTTGCTTTTGCTCATGTTAAGTTTTTAGCCCGAGAGGGCACAGAACTCTTTCAGGAGCGTGATGATTCCTTCCAAGATGCTTTGTGGGTCCGAGATGTAGAGGAGCAGGTCATCCGCGTAGAGCAAGACTCTATGCTTCCTGTCTTCTCTTCGGATCCCTTTCCAGTTCTTTGCAGTTCTGAGTGCGATCACGAGTGGTTCAATTGCTAGGTAGAACAGCAGCGGGGATAAGGTGTATCCTTGCCTAATGCCTCTGTGCAGCTGTAAGTACTGGAGTTGGTGGTGTTTGCCCGTATGCTCGCCATGGGAGCGTTGTACAGGAGTGAATCCTGTTCCTAGCCCGAACCGCTCCATGAGGTACTTCCCTCGGGCGTCCTCTCCCCAGATGGGCTCATGATCACGTTCAGCAGGCGTCTGATGTTCGATGTTAGCTATATACCTTTGACAAAGCTCTGGTACGCAGTTCTCCAGCCTCTTAGCTGCTTACAGACACTTGATTAAAAACCGTCAAGATGTCTTTCCAAACTCCCAATGAATGATTCCCCCATTCAATTAAGTTTTTCTTCTATTTCCAAAGTTCTATGGTAATTCAAAAAAGATAGTTGTCCATAATGTTCACAGCACTCAACCCCAGGAAAGCCACTGAACATGTTGGGCAATGTACTCAGATCAAAATACATCTTTCCTATTATTTCCTTTTTTTTTCAATCTCCATTTTCGAATATTCTTTAAAAGTCTATCTCTGAATTACTTAAAATACTGAAATGATTAGCCATTATATTTGCAGTGAATCTACTCTTTTAAAATACTTAAATGATTAGCCACTATATTTGCAGTGAATCTCATCTTTCATTAAACATTTTGAAAGAAAAATTTAGAAAATTCCCAGGGAACTGTTTTAAAAACAATTTTTATTGGACGTATCACTTTGCAGGATGAGCAGAGTGCGGTGATGATGTTGAAGAAACATCAGATTTTGGAGTTGGCAGTGGAAGATTATGCTGAGACTGTGCATCAACTTTCAAAGACTAGCAGAGCTTTGGTAGCAGATGGACACCCAGAGAGGTAGGTTTATTCCTTGGCATTAAGTTCAGTAGTATTGAAATACAAAAAGGATGGAATTGGTCTTTGCAGAAATAGGTCATCAGCAGTTGACTTTACATCCTAACTGATTTATTTTCCATTGATCAGCTGCGAAACGGTTTGCAAATTCATATTGCCCATCTTGCATGACCACCAAAGACCAGTTTCACTCCATAAATATTTAATCATTCCCCATTTGTACATTTTCTTACATCAGTGTATAGATGTCATCTAAATGTGGAAAATTGAGAGACTCTTTTCAGGTTTTTACTTTGTAGCCTTTGCAAGATAAATCTAGTTTTTTCTTCCTATCAGTCCGTTGTATTGACGCATGTTAGATAGCCACTAGTAGAAAATGGACAGGAAATACATTTCTCCTGAACTTGGTAAACTTGGCTGCAGGGCGTAGGGATCAGTGGTGACAGACCACGCTCTGACAACAAATATTTGCTTCATTTTGTTTATATTTGGGGACAGGAATAACCTGCATGCAGCTGATCAGATGCAAATCGGGGTTAATGGTTGCTTGGTGGTTTGCACGCTGAAACTTACTGAAAGGGCACAACAATGTTACTTAAGTCATCTTGTAACTATCCTTTCCTGAGTTTTCTTTTTCCCAGCATGCTAGTTGCTGTAAATCATTTTATGCCCCTAGCACCAGTGGGTTTCACAATGGGAATATTCCTGTTGGTGATTGGACAAAGAAGGAAATGAGTAATGTGAGGGCAACCAAGTAGACTGATCAAGAGATGCTCTGTGGTCATCCACTGGTGTGCACATGTGCAAATTAACTATTCTCAGAAAACTGGATGAAAATCCCACACTTTCATTAAAGCATGCCTACAAATTGCCACCAGTATTTGAGTTGAAATCACACAAACAGCGAAAAGCTTATTTCGGAATTTCCACTCGTCCTGCTGAGCACAGTTTACTCCTAAATTTGCATTTCATGCTTTTTTATCCTTCAGTACCATTCTTGTCCTACAACCTTGTTGCCAGATTGTTGCCTTGTTTATGAAGTGCAGGTTGTTTTCCTTAGTTCTGATATGTGCCTGTTAATTGTTGCTGGTCTCGCCAAAATCCTTTTTAAAGTTATGCCAGCTGAGTTTCTCCACTGGAACTTCCTAGCAAGGTATTTGCCAACAATGGTCAGCTTCACACAGTGTACAGCATCTTGCAGTTTATGACCTATTCAAAACTCTCCAATTATGAGTGCTGGAAAGTGACACTGGAAGAAAAGACCTGGATGTTTGATCCTCAAAGTGTAGCCAGTCAAGTCGACATTCAAATCCTAAGGCCAAGAAAGCAGAAAATTGATCTCCATGTCTTGGGCAATACTATCCCAAAGGAAGCTGCCAAGTCATGTTCTGCTTAGAATTGTGTCATTTTTAGTACCCTCTTTGGTACTGAGAAAAGGCTCCCATTGAATCTGCCATCCTTTTCTGGAAATCATTATGATCAAGTCAGCTCTTCCCAAAGGCAGGTCCTTGACTCATTGTCTGCTGATGCTTCATCCTCAGCCATTTCTGGGCAGGTTTTGCCAGTGATGGTTTACACAGATACATAGAAGATAGGAGCAGGAGGAGGCCTTATGGCCCTTCGAGCCTGCTGTGCCATTTATCATGATCATGGCTGATCATCCAACTCAATAGCCTAATCCTGCTTTCTCCTCATATCCTTTCATGCCATTCTCCCCAAGTACAAATCTAGCCGCCTCTTTAATATATTCAATGTTTAAGCATCAACTACTTCTTCTTTTGGTAATGAATTCCACAGGCTCAATACTCTTTGAGTGAAGAAATGTCTCCTCATCTCTGTCCGAAATGTTTTACCCTGAATCCTCAGACTGTGACTCATGGTTCTGGACACACCCATCATCGGGAACATCTTCCTTGCATCTACCCTGCCTAGTCCTGTTAGAATTTTATGTCTCTGAGATCCCCCTCATTCTTCCGAACTCCAGCGAGAACAATCCTAACCGAGTCAATCTCCTCGTATGACAGTCCTGTCATCCCTAGAATCAGTCTGATAAACCTTCGCTGCACTCCCTTGAGAGCAAGAATATCGTTCCTCAAAAAAAGAGACTAAAACAGCACACACTATTCTAGGTGTGGCCTCACCAAGGCCCTCTATAATTACAGCAACACATCCATTCTTCTGTACACGAAACCTCTTGCAATGAAGGCCAACATACCATTAGCCTTCTTTACCGCCTATTGCACCTGCATGCTTACCTTCAGCGAGTGGTGCACAAGGACACCCAGGTCCCACTGCACACTCCCCTCACCCAATTTACAACTATTCAGGTAGTAATCTGTCTTCCCGTTTTTGCTTCCAAAGTGAATAACCTCACACTTATCCAAATTATGCTGCATCTTCCATTGATTTGCCCACTCGCCCAACCTGTCCAGATCATGCTGTACTTTCCCTGCACTTCGTCAAGTTCACCCTCCCACCCAACTTGGTATCATCTGCAAACTTTGAGATGTTAAATTTTGTTCCCTCATCTAAATCATTAATATATATTGTGAATAGCTGGAGTCCCAGCACCGACCCTTGTGGCACCCAACTAGTTACTGCCTGCCAATTTGAAATGGACCCATTAATTCCTACTCTCCGTTTCCTCAACCAGTTTTCTATCCATCTCAATACACTTCCCCCAGTCCCATGCGCTTTAATTTTGCACAATAACCTCTTATGCTGGACTTTGTCGAACGCCTTCTGAAAATCCAAATATACCACATTGAATGGCTCCCCATTGTCAACTGTTCTGGTTACATCTTCAAAGAATTCCAACAGATTTGTCAAGCTTGATTTTCCCTTCATAAATCCATGCTGACTCTGACTGATCCTGCCATTGCTTTCTAAATGTTCCGCTATAAGGTCCTTGATGGATTCAAAATTTTCCCTCACTATCGATGTTAGGTTTACTGGTCTATAATTCCCTGCTTTCTCTCTACCTCCTTTTTTGAATATTGGAGTGACATTAGCTACCCACCAATCTGCAGGGACAGTTCCAGAGTCTATAGAATTCCGGAAGATGACCACCAATGCAGCCACTATTTCCAGAGCCACCTCTTTAAGCAGTCTGGGATGCAGATTATTAGGCCCTGGGGATTTATCCGCCTTCAATCCCATCAATTTTCCCAGCACCATTTCTCTACTAATATTGATCTCCCTCAGTTCTTCCCTCTCACGAACCTTTCATTCTCCACCATTTTGGTATCTCTCCAACATGTGAATGAATGTCAAAAATGAATGAATGTCAATTCGAGGCTTGGTATCACAGGTTTGGTAGCAAGTGTGCTGCCAGATTTAAATGTCTTACCCACATCCCTATGTGGTTGCAGAAAATCCATGCTCCTTTATGGTCTTTATTATTGTCTTTTCTTCTTAGTTGTTTTATATAGAAGTGGCTGGTTTTTGTTTTTTACAAAATGCCTTATTATTAATTTTTGACATCTTTTGGTTTTTCAGTGAACGTATCAGCATGCGCCAGTCCCAGGTGGACAAGCTTTATGCTGGCTTGAAAGATTTGGCTGAGGAGAGAAGAGGGAAACTGGATGAGAGGTACCGCCTTTTCCAACTAAACAGGGAGGTGGATGATTTGGAGCAATGGATAGCTGAACGTGAGGTGGTCGCTGGATCACATGAACTTGGGCAGGACTATGAGCATGTTACGGTAAACATCTGTCTAATAAGTATTTTATTTTATAAAATTTGCAGTTTCTTTTGAATGATTAATCAAGACTAGAATCAACTCTTAATGTCACTGGAGCTTCATTAGCTTTGCTTATAATACATGTGTTGATTATTATTGCTTCATTTGTGAATGTAGTGTCTCTATTCCATTTATCATGTACTGGTCATTGATGTTGACCACTAAGTCCTAATTGAAACAGTATCTAAATTGATCCAGGTAGATGTTCACCTCATACAATTACAATTACCTTTGAAGGCCAGTAACCCTACTTGGGAGAGTTGGACATTGCTCAGATGACGAGGGGAGTCCATGGGTCCCTCAAAATGGGGGCATCCTCGGAACCTTACATAGAGGGCAGGATTCTCCATCCTAGGACACCTGGAATGCGTTCCCCGATGGGACGGAGAATTGGGGTCGGGGTAAATCGGGATCCGAACGTGATGCATGGTGGCATGAATGAGGTCCACACGATGCACATCGAAGGGGGGGGATCTAAATGTATTTTTATTTTTTTCGTACATTTTATTGAGGTATTTATGGCTTTGTAACAACAACAGAAGAAACAGTGTACATACAAATATAAACATAGTACAAAAGCTGTCTTCCTCCCTCACAGGTCCCACCTTTTCTAACACCCTACTGTAAACTAAACTAAGGCCCAACACCCCAAACCCCCCCTTTCCCGGACACAGTGCCACCCTTGTTTTCAACACCTTGGACGTGACATCCGCAAACTCCTGCCAGAATCCCCTAAGCTTTGGGCATGCCCATAACATATGGGGATGGTTCGCTGGTCCTCCCGCACACCTTGCGCACCTATCTTCTGTCCCAAAGAACCTGCTCATCTGGGCCACTGTCATGTGAGCCTGGTGAACGACCTTAAACTGTAACAGGCTGAGCCTGGCACATGTTGTGGACGCGTTGACGCTACTCAAACGCGTCTGCCCAGAGACCATCCTCTATCTCTCCTCCTAACTCCTCTTCCCATTTGTGTCTCAGCTCCTCAGCCTGCGTTTCCTCTGACCCCATGAGTTCCTTGTAAATATCCGAAACCCTCCCTTCTCCCACCCACATTCTGGGAACTACCCTGTCCTGTATCCCCTTTGGTGGTAGGAGCGGGAAGGTTGAGACCTGCTTGCATAATACCTGCTTGCCTGCAGGTACCTTAACTCATTCCCTCCCGTCAATTCAAATTTCTCCTCCAAGACCCTCAGGCTGGGTAAGCTCCCCTCTATAAACATATCTCCCATCCTCTCGATCCCTGCTCTCTGCCATCTCCGGAACCTTCCATGTAGCCGCCCCGGAGCAAACCGGTGATTATTGCAGATTAGAAACCAGATCGATGCTCCCTCTGCTCCCACATATTTCCTCCATTGCCGCCAAACTCCATTGCCGCCAAACTCTCAGGGCTGCTACCACTGCTGGTAGAGTACCGTGCCGGCGGGAATGGCAGAGGTGCCATTACCAATGCCCCCAAACTAGTGCCCTTGCATGATGCCGCCTCTACTCACCCCCACATCGACCCCCCAGCACACACTTCCTAATCATGGCTGTATTCACCACCCAATAATAATTACTAAAGATCGGCAGCATCAGCCCGCTCTCCCCACGGCTGCGCTCCAGCATCCCCTTTTTTACTCGTGGGGCCTCACCCGCCCATACAAAGCCAGAGATCACCTTATTGACCCCTTTAAAGGACCTTGGAATAAAGATGGGGAGACACTGAAACACAAAACAGGAATCTTGGGAGGACCGTCCTTTTCACTGTCTGTACCCTCCCAGCCAGTGACAACGAGAGCACATCCCACCTTCAGAAATCTTCCTTTATTTGGTCTACTAGTCGGGCCAGATTTAGCTTGTGTAGCCATTCCCATTCACGTGCTACCTGGATGCCTAGGTACCAAAAGCTTCCCCCTACCACTCTAAATGGCAGCTCCCCCAATCGCCCCTCCTGCCTGGATTGCGAACATCTCACTTTTCCCCATGTTCAATTTATAACCCGAAAACCGGCCAAATTCCGCCGGAATCCTCATAATTTCTTCCATCCCTTCTCGTGGGTCTAAAACATATAGGAGCAGGTCGTCTGCGTATAGCGAGACTGTGTTCCACCCCCAGCCCCCGGACCAGCCCCTTCCAGCCCCTCAACACAATTGCCAGTGGCTCTATGGCCAGTGCAAACAGTAGTGGGGAGAGGTGGCATCCCTGCCTCGTCCCCCGGTGCAGCCTAAAATAGCCCAATGTCTACCAATTCATCCTTAAACTCGCCACGGGAGCCTGATACAGCAGCCTGACCCAGTCGATGAAGCCTCGTCCAAATCCAAACCGCCCCAGTACCTCCCACAGATAATCCCATTCCACCCAATCAAATGCCTTCTCTGCGTCCATTGCAACCACTACCTCCACGTCCCTACACTCTGGGGGCATTATAATCACATTCAGCAACCTTCTTAAATTGGCCGCCAACTGCCTAGCCTTAATGAATCCAGCCTAGTCCCCCCCCAATCACGTCTGGAATGCAGTCTTCAATCCTAGAGGACAAGATTTTGGCCAACAATTTGGCGTCTACATTTAGTAGGGAGATCGGTCTGTAGGACAGCATAGCTCCAGGTCCTTATCCCGCTTCAGGATCAATGTGATAGCGGCCTGTGACATTGTTGGGGGAAGCACCTCTCTCTCCCTTGCCTTATTAAATGTCTTCATCAGCAGCGACCCCAGTGTCCCAGAGAACGTTTTATAAAACTCCATTGGGTATCCGTCCGGTCCAGGGGCTTTACCCGACCGCATGGCCTTCAGCTCTTCTGCTATTTCTTCCAACCCGATCGGGGCCCCCAGCCCTTCTACCAACCTTTCATCCACCTTCGGGAACCTCAGCCCCCTAAGAATTGCCTCATCCCCTCCAGCCCAGCTGGGGGTTGCGACTCATACAGCCTGCTGTAAAACTCCTTAAATGCCTTATTAACACCTGCTGAATCTCCTAACCAGGTTCCCATCCCTGTCTCTTACTTTCCCAATCTCCCTGGCTGCCTCCCTCTTTCTGAGCTGCTGCGCAAGCATTCTGCTGGCCTTCTCTCCATATGCATAAATCGACCCCTCGCCTTCCTCAGCTGCTTCATCGCATTCCCTGCAGTTAATAAGCCAAACTCTGCCTGTAGCATCCGTCGTTCCCTTAAAAGCCCTGCCTCTGGGGTCTCCGCATAACTCCTGTCGACCTGTAGTATTTCCCTTATCAGTCGGTCCGTCTCTGCTCTGCCTACCTTCTCCCTGTGGGCAGTAGTGAGATCAGCTCCCCTCTAACCACCGCCTTCAGCGCCTCCCAGACCATTGCAGCCGACACTTCCCCTGTGTCATTAACTTCCAGATAGTTCTGGATACATTTCCCCACCCGCCCACACACCACCTCATCCGCTGAAAGTCCAATATCCAGTCTCCAGTTCGGGCGTTGGCCACCCTCCTTGCTCACCTGTAGGTCAACCCAGTGTGGGGCATGATCCGAGATCGTGATCGCTGAATACTCAGTGTCCACTACCACCGTTAGTAAAGCCCTATTCAGGATAAGAAAATCCGGGAGTATGCTTTATGCACGTGTGAGTAGAAGGAGTACTCCTTCGCTCTCGGCCGCCCAAATCTCCATGGGTCCACCCCACCACCCCCCATCTACTCTATGAACCCCTTTAGCTCCTTTGCCATTGCTGGCACCCTGCCTGCCCTTGAGCTTGAACTGTCTAGCCCTGGGTCAATGACTGTGTTGAAGTGTCCCCCCAATGACCAACTTATGTGAATCCATGTTTGGGATCTTCCCCAACATCCTCCTTATGAACTCCACATCATCCCAATTTGGCGCGTACACATTCACGAGCACCACCGGCAGCCCTTCCAGCTTCCCACTAACCATGATGTAACGGCCTCCCACATCTGCAACTATTCTGCCCGCCTCGAATGACACTCGCTTGTTAATCAGGATCGCGACCCCTCTAGTCTTTTGTCCAGCCCCAAGTGGAACACCTGTCCCTTTCTTAATCTGATCTGGTCAGTTACTCTCAGGTGCGTCTCCTATAACATTGCCACGTCCGCCTTCAGTCCCCTCAAATGCGCGAACGCGTGTGCCCTCTTAACCGGCCCATTTAGCCCTCTTGCGTTCCATGTGATCAGCCTGGTTGTGGGGGCTTCTTGACCCCTCCCTGCGCTGATCAGCATCACCTTTCTTGGGCCAGTCTCCAGCCCGTTCCCCACGCATCCGCAGGCCTGCTCACCCCACACTGCGCTTCCGTGAGCTAGCCCGCCCAGCTAGCTTGGTGGCCACTGCCCATGGCGCCAGACATTTTCCCACCTATTGTGTCCCATTCTCCCCCCCCCGGCTTGGACACGCATATGCAAAAGAAAGCAATCCCAACCTAATTGCCCAAAAGAAACACACAGAAAATCAAAAGGAAGATCCAACATCTAGAATTCGCACCTCCATCCCCCATCAGTGCAAATGCAAACTTTAATTCACACCGCTCTGCAGCAGGCCCCAAATCAATACAGAAGGCATTACAGATAACGTCCAAAAACAAAAACTTTTTTATCATGCACGCTGCAGCAAAGTTCAAGCACCTCAGTCCTCTACAGCCCTTTCCTGCTAATGAAGTCCATTGCTTCCTCGGGCGACTCAAAGTAGAAATGTTGCTCCTTGTACGTGACCCTGAAACGGGCCGGATATAGCAGTCCAAACTTAACCTTCTTCATAAAAAGGGTCGACTTTATCTGCTCTTCTCCTGGCCACGTCCGCACTCAGATCCTGGTACATGCGCCGGATGTTGTTCTCCCATTTACAGCTCTGTGTCTGCCTGGCCCACCGTTAAATACACACCTTGTCCAGGTACCTGTGGAATTTCACCACCATTGCCCTCGGGGGTGGGGGGAGACACGCGTGGCTTCCTCGCGAGCGCACTGTGAGCCCTGCCCACCTCCAAGGGTCGGGAGAACGTCCCAACCCGCAGTAACTTCTCCAACATGGCCGCTGTGTATGCCCCTGCGCCTGTTCCTTCAGATCCCTCCGGGAGACCAACAATTCTCAAGTTCTGCCGGTGGGACCTATTCTCTCGATCCTCCACCTTCTCCTGGAGCCTTTTCTTTCCTCAACATCACCACCTCCAACTCCACTGCAGCTTGGTGTTCCTCCTGCTCAGTCAGTGCCTTCTCCACTTTCTGGATCGCCCGATCTTGAGCATTCAGTCTAAGTTCCAGCTGCACAATTGATTCCTTATTCGGATCCAAGCATTCCTGTTTCTGTTTGGCGAAGCCCTCCTGTATGAACTGCCTCAGCTGCTCCGTTGACTGCTGGGTCATCAAGCAGGACTCCGGTCGCCCGCCATGCTTTCTCCTGCTGCAGCCTGAGCCCAAGTCTTCTCTGTTCGCCTATTTCTTCCTTTGAGAGCACTCCTGGTTTGCCTCTTCATGCACTGATGTAGGATTCCTCTTCACAATTGCATCCACCAGCAATTTTCCGAATCAATGCGACAAAAATCAGGGAAAAAGCTCCAAAGTTCCAACCCAAGCGGGAGCCACCAAATGTGCGACCTAATCCTTCATAGCCGCCACCGGAAGTCCCGGAGTATTATTTATTACCTAGTTAGCGGGCCCGAGGCGCCTATGCTCTAGCCTCATGTGATTCCCCAGTCCCTGCAGCTGGGAATCATGTGGGCGTGGATAGCTTGTGGTCTCTACAAGTGCGGCCCTGGCATGGTGGACCTTGCGGTGGGCCCCCTTGACCCACCATGCCAGGGTCACACTGGCAGAGTGCATCTGAGGGCCCGTCCCCCATTATTGCACTGCCTGCCCACGCCACCTTTATCAAACGCCCCCCACAGGGATCGCTGTAATTGGCTGTGTCCCCTGTAGTAGAGGGACCCTGACAGTGACCCTGCAATAGGGGGACCCCCCATCAAGGTTTCCAGTGTAATGTCTGGAAATCCTGATGCCAATATTTTGCCATTATCCCATCTTTTTCCATGTTAGGATGAGCCCACAACAGCTTCTAGCATATTCTCCAGCCATAGTGCCTTCTCTTTAAGAAGATGTCTTTAGGTAGAGTAGGTAAGCTTTAAGTGATTGTAGCCTTTTCAAATCTGTGACCCCTGCTGAGGCATGCAGTTACTAGTCAGCTTACTTAGCTCTGACTGCACACTACAATTATTTTAAAAAGCAGGCAGCACAACATTTGCATGTTGCTTGTCTAAAAAACAAGTGATGTAGCTTAAATCCTCATCACAATCCCCACCCCTATTTTCAGGGCTATTTAATTAACAACAATTAATTTTAAATTGATGATTAGACCAGGTCAGGGTCAGAAAGTTGAGTCCCTCCAACCTTCAAACCCAGGTATCTGAAAGTTGCAGTTGGTCTCAGCTCTTCATGCATAAATCCAAGAAGGTCACCTGGTGTTTCATTAAAATGTACTGAGTTTTAAAATATTTAGAGCTTGAGCTAAAAATCAAAAAGTTTTAATAGGTATTTCTTTTCAGATGCTACAAGAGAGGTTCCGTGAATTTGCCCGTGATACTGGTAATATTGGTCAGGAGCGAGTCGACAGTGTGAACCGTATGGCTGATGAGCTGATCAACTCTGGACATTCTGATGCTGCCACAATTGCTGAGTGGAAAGATGGACTCAATGAGGCTTGGGCAGATCTCCTTGAACTTATTGACACCAGAACACAAATTTTGGCAGCTTCTTACGAATTGCACAAATTCTACCATGATGCTAAGGAGATCCTTGGACGAATTCAAGATAAGCACAAGAAACTTCCAGAGGAATTAGGTCGAGATCAGAACACTGTGGAAGCATTGCAGAGAATGCACACGACATTTGAGCATGACATTCAAGCTCTTGGTACTCAGGTAAAATATCAAATGTCCTCAATATGGTTCATAATAAGATTACAACCACAGCTTGGGCTTGTTATCCTTTTTTATTGAATTATCAAATATGAACAATAATATACATAGAGACAAAGATATCTATTTAATATATATTACATAAACAAAAAAAAAAACAAACGAATCATAGAATTTACAGTGCAAGAGGAGGCCATTTGGTTCATCGAGTCTCTCCGGCCCTTGGTAAGTGCACCCTACTTAAACCCACACCTCCACCCTATCTCAATAACCCCACCTAACCTTTTTGGTCAGCAAGGACAATTTAGCATGGCCAATCCACCTAACCAGCACCTGGAGGAAACCCACGCAGACACAGGGAGAACGCGCAGACTCTGCATTGACAGTGACCCCAGTGGCCGGGAATCGAACCTGGGACCCTGGAGCTGTGAAGCAGCGGTGCTAACCACTGTGCTACCGTGCCACCTAATCAAAAGTAGGAAGGTAATTAACAAGTGCAATGGAACAAGAGACCCCTCTTATTAAACTAACCCGCACCAACTAAATCCGAAATTTGAAAGAAACGGGAAAGGTTGGAACCACCATGTGTCTGATAGTTTTTCAAGGCTGGCAAAGCTTCTATCTAGAAATAAATCCCCAAAGTGCACCAGACCTCCCGTTCCCCAGAACCTGAACGATGGATCCAAGCTCAAAGGTATAAAGACGTGGTTATCACATACCGGGGCAAGTGAGGACAGTGAAAGAAGACTAAAGTGCTGCCGGAATGGTTTCAAAATCCTGAGTGAGGAAATCGCCACAGGGCTCGAGGAAAGGCCTACAAGGGAAAAGGGCAGCAGTATGGTAATTATGGAGGAGGCTGTGGCACAAGACCGTGCCTCCAATCTACTCCAGTTCAACTTCAGGTCACTGAGCCATTGTCGGATTTTCTGTATATTGGCAGCCCAGTAATCAAACACGAGATTCGGATATTGTGTCTCTCTGAAGCAGAACACTGTGGACTCTGGGACTCTTATCTGCCCAGACAAACGCTGATATTAATTTGTTGACCGTAATAAAAAATACTCCCTCCTGGTGTATTCTCCTCCACTCCTAGGATGACCTCAATGTTATCGCCAGAGGTTCAATGGCCATCACAAAGAGCAATGGTGAAAAGTCAGCCCTGTCTAGTGCCCCTGCCTAGCGGAAAATATTCAAAGGAGGTCATATTTGTGCTGATGTTGGCTTTCAGGGCATTGTACATCAGACAAACCCAGGTGGAGAATCTGAGCCAAATCCAAATTTAGATAATTCCACTCCTTCCTGTCAAATGCGTTTTTCCACATCCAAAAGATACTATAACTTCAGATTCTCGAGCAGATGAAGGGGAAAGGACAATGTTCATGAGACATCGGACATTGGCTGATAACTGTCTATCTTTGATATAGCTTGTCTGATCCTCCGATATTATAGTTGGAAGACATCCAGGTTGCCAGGAGTTTAGTCAGTAGCTTAATATCAGTGATAAGGAGTAAAATGGGTCGATAAGAGCCACACTGTACTGGGTCCTTACCTTCTTTAAGGAGTACCGAGATTGTGGCTTGGGAAAGGGATGGGGGTTGTGATCCACTAGACAGTGAAGCATTGCACATGTCCGATAATAAGGGTATTAGTTGCTCTAAGGACCTCTTATAAAATTTGGATGGGAAGGCTGTCAGGACCGGGGGCTTTGCCAGATTGCAGCCAACCAATACATTTCTGTATTTCTTCTGGGCATTAGGGGGACTCCAGTTCATGCTTCCTGCCCTCCTCAATGTTTAGGATGTGTAAACCACCTCAAAACGTCATCATTTGTTTTTCTTTTTTGTTATAAATTTAGAGTATCCAATTCATTTTTTCCAATTAAGGGACAATTTAGCGTGGTCAATCAAGCTAACTTGCACATTTTTGGGTTGTGGGGCTGAAACCCACGCAGACACGGGGAAAATGTGCAAACTCCATATGGACAGTGACCCAGAGCCGGGATCGAACCTGGGACCTCGGCGCCGTGAGGCCGCAGTGCCAACCCACTGCACCACCGTGCTGCCACAAAACGTCATAATTTCTAAGGTGTCTGGAGGAGGCTCAGACTCTTATAGCTCATTGTCTAACATACTGAAAGACACATTTACCTGAAGAGAGGCTGACACTAGATTACCTTCTTTGCTCCGAATCTGAGGGATTTCTCGGGAGCAGCCTGCTTCTTGAGTTGATGCACAAGAAGACGACCTGCCTATTCCCCATGTTCATAGAAGGTGCCCCAAGAACTTAACCCATGCACAGTTTTATTCGCTTTATTCAAATTGAAGTTGCAAGCTTTTACTATGCATCAGTAGTTCCAGTGTTGGGGCAAATTGAGTATTAGCGGTCAACCTCCAAGATGGAGTCCACCAGCCTTTGTCGTTCCACTCTCTTCTTTTTCACAATGTGACCTTTATATGAGATAATCCCACTCCTTATGACGGCTTTAAGGACTTCCCAGAGTATTAAAGGAGAAATTGACTTTTTGTTGAGCTTGATAAAGTCTGCCATAGGAGCAGACAGTTGCTCAAAAAATGTGTCATCAGACAATAGAGTGGTGTCTAGATTCCAGGGCGGGCACTCTGGGAGCCAAACTCAAAGCAACATTGAACAAAATGAGGGGCATGATCCAAGATGACAATTGCCAAGTATTCGGCTGCTCTTACTGAGGGGAGGAGGGATTTGTCAACAACAAAAAAATCAATTTGAACTTCCAGTGGCGACATGAAGGTGAAGGTCGCAAGTTTGGTGGCTCCTGCTAGAGCTTTTGTTTTTTGGTCCTTTTATATGAACAGTCTCCAGTAAAGTTGTGGTAATTAGAGGATGTTGAAAACCCAATAGAAGAATACAGGACAAAAAGGAACGAGCGCGTGTCCACCTGAGAGCTCGGATTCAGTGCAGAATTCTGTGGGAGGAAAGATAGCAGGGGCAAGCTTGCCAGGTGAGGCTGCAACCATTATGGTGGACCCGCTGGCCGAGGTGATGGCGGTGGAGTTTGAGCGGCAGTTTGCTAAGCATTTTGAGTGGCTTGGGAAGGAGATGATGGAACCCTTGAATCGTTGAACAATATGTTGGCCCTGATAAAAGAAGCTCTTGGAAAGACGTTGGCGCGGTGTGGAGACTAGGAGAGGTGTTGAAGAGGGTGGAGGGGGCATTGTCACAGCACTGCGACCTTGATGGTAGAGGAGCTGTGGAAGGTGGAGAAAAGTAACAAAGGGCTGAGGGCCAAAGTGGAGGACCTGGAGAATAGGTCATGCTGGCATAATTTTTGCATTCTGGGACTGCTTAAGGGGCAAGAACCCAATGCATTATGTTTTGGAGATGTTCAGCAAGTTGTTGGAGGAGGAGAACACCTCCCTTTTTAAGCTGAATCTGGCTCATTGGTCGCTCCAGCCAAAGGCAAATGATGCAGCGAGAGCTGTGATAGTCTGTTTCCACAGCTATCAATTGAAGGAGATGGTCTTAAGCCAAGCAGAATCTGGAGGGGAGGTGGGAAGACAGTGGTATTCATGTATATCAGGATGGCACAGTGGAACTGGCAGGCGGTCTTTAACAGGGTGAAGGTAGCGCTTTATGAGGGTAGAGTGCAGTTCGGGGTGGTCTCCCCAACAAAATTGAGAGTTAGACATAACGCCAAGGACTGTTACTTAGAGACAGCAAAGGTGTTTTTGAGGGCTGAAGAATTGGGACTAAACTGAGTTTGAACTTTGTTTTCTTATGTTGTGGTTGAGAGGGGATGGTTTAGGGATGATGGGATAATGTGATGAGGTTTCTTTTTCCCTTGCTTTTTGGTTTATCAAGTTTGGTTGGCTTAGAAGGGCTGGATGTCAGAGGGTTTCTGTTTTTTGTACTAGGTATTTGAGAGGAGGGGGCATTGGTGGGACCACCTCGCTAGCAAACCTTTTGGCTGGTGAACCGGGAGAAAGTGGGGGCAAGGGCTATGGCAGACCAAGCCTGTGTGGACAGATTTTGATGGGCCTGGAAGGTGTGAATAGAGGAGGGAGGGGGAGTATGCAGAGAGGAGCAGTTTCAAGAGGAAGTGGTAAAGGGGTTTCTGAGAAAGAGGGGAGGGGTAGATGGCTGACAGAGACTAGAGATAGGGTTTGGTCCCACTCGTGGGATGGGGCCCAGAGGTCATGGTCATAGCTGATAGTGGGGGGTGTGAGAGGGCCCCCAAACCAAATGATAACGTAGAACATGTGGTAGTTGGGTGGACCGATGAAGCGGGCGAGAGTATTCTCTCATTTGAAGAGCTTGAGAGGTGATGTGGTGCTGTTGCAGGAGACCCATTTGAGGGTGAAGGACCATGTTAGGCTTTGGAAGGGTTGGGTGAATTAGGTGTTGCACTCGGCCTTTGATAGTGGGGCCTAGGGGGTAGCAGAATTAGTGGGTAAGAGATTTAGGTTTCAGGTGGAGATGGGGGCGACGGATCAGGGGAAGCATATAAATTATAGTAACTGGCGCTTTGGAGGGGAGATTGGTTGTGTTGGTTCGCCCTGAATTTGGATGACGTAGTGTTTATGAAGAGGATGTTAGCCAGACCAAGTCTGGACACGCATCAGTTAATTTTAGGTGGGGATTTAAATACAGTGTTATATCGAAAGATGATCAATCTAAGCCGCGTTCGTTGACCCCTTCAGGGGGTGGCGAGGGTATTTGGCAGCGTTTATTATGTGTGAAAGAGGTGGGGGAAGCGGAGTCATTGCGGTTCTTGCATCCAGGAGACAGAGAATATTCCTTTTTTTCGCCAGTGCATAATGTGTACTCGAGGATTGACTTCTTTATTATGGGGAGGTCACTGTTGTTGAGGGTGAGGAAAGCGGAATACTCGGCAATTGTCATTTCGGATCATGCTCCGCATTTGGTGGATGTGGTCCTGGAGAAAAGGTCTGCACAGAGGCCGGCGTGGATGTTGGATATGGGGCTGCTTGCGGATCCAGGTTTTTGTGAGGATGGCAAAGGTGATTGACAATTATGTGGTGTTGAATAAGAGGTCTCGCTGTCGGTGGTTTTGAAGGCAGTGGTAAGGGGCGAGATCATCTCGTATAAAGCACTGGCGGATAGGGATGCGATAGAGTGGCAGCGGCTGGTCGATGAAATCTTGGAGGCTGATGGGAAGGGGCGGAAGATCCCACTCCGGAGCTTTTGATCAGTCAAAAGGAATTGCTGGCGCAGTTAGACCTTTTGTCTAGTTGGAAATTGGTACCCAGTTGAGGTGGGTGAAAAGTGTGGTGTACGAGTGCAGGGAGGAGGCTAATTGCCTGCAGGAGGGACAGCTCCGCCGGCAGGCAGCCTCCCGAGTGATTGTTCAGGTCCGGGATGAGGCGAAGGGGCTGGTGGTGGCGCTGGAGCAGGTGAACAGGACATTTGAGGACTTTTATAAGAGGTTGTATAGGTCAGAGCCTCTAGGGGATGAGTCGGATATGAGGGAGTTCTTGGAAGGGCAGGAGTGTCCTAGAGGAGGAGAGGGCAGGGTTGGAGGAGCCAGTGGGGATTGAGGAGGTTCAGACAGTGATCGGGAAGATACAAACAGGTAAAGCACCAGGGCAGGCTGGGTTCCCAGTGGAATTCTATAAGAAGTTTTGGATAAGCTGGTGCCGCTGTTGGTGGAGATGTTTGAGGATGTGTGCAGGCATTTATTTCACTGTTCTTTCAAAAAGGATAAGATGCCAGAGGAGTTTGGGTCCTATCGGCCAATATCCCTGTTAAATATGCATGGCAAGATTCTTGCCAAAGTGTTGCCGTTTCGGTTGGAGGAGTGCGTCCACAGCTGATTGGAGAGGATCAGACAGGGTTTGCAGTTTTCCTTGAATGTCCGGCGCTTGTTAAACCTGGTGCATCAGAAGGGGGGGGGGGGGGGGGGGAAACTGGAGGTGGTGGCGGCGCTGAATGCGGAAAAGGCATTTGATAGAGCATTTTTTAAAAAAGTATTTTTATTCCAAATCTTCAACATTTTTACAATTTGCAACAAACCCAAAAACCCCTCAACACATTAAGCCCCCCCGTCCCATCCCTCCCTTAGCAGTCAACAGTAGCCAACTCCCAAAAATGCAAAATAAACAAACCCCAACTATTGTAGAACGCATTGCTCTTCCCCCTTAGAGCAAATTTCATTTTCCCCAGAGCCAAAAACTCCCAACAGGTCCCCCTGCCACAACGAGGCACAGGGTGGAGAAGCTGACCTCCACTCTAGCAAGACCCGCCTGCGAGCAGTCAGCGAGGCGAAGGCTAAGACAACTGCACCCTTCCCTGCCTGCGGCTCTGGCCGGTCCAACACCCCGAATGTGGCTTCTGGGGAACTGGGCTCCACATCCACATGCAGAACTCCCGAAATGGTGCTGAAAACCATCCTCCAAAATGTTTCCAACTTCGGGCAGGCCCAAAACATATGCATGTGGTTCACAGGGCCTCTCCAACATCGCTCACAGACATCCTCCATCCCTCAAAAGTGGGCTCATCCTAGACTTTGCAAGGTGTGCCCTGTACACTACCTTCAGATGTAGCAGCCCCAGCCTCGCACACAAAGTCAAGACGTTTACCCTCCACAGCATCTCACACCACAATCCCTCCTCCAACGTCGACCCCAGCTCTTCCTCTCACTTCGCCTTAACCCCCTGCGTAGACACCATCCTCCTCCAAAATCCTCCAGTAAATCTCTGAATCCTCCCCGACTCAAACCCATAATTCCCCCTGACCGGCATTCTCTCTTTCTGTCTCTCTTCTCTCTCTCTCTCTCTTCCCCCGACCCCACTCCCAACCTAAAATGCTGCCGAACCTGCCTCCAGATGTTCAGCGTAGCCACCACCATTAGACTCTCAGAGTACTATCCTGGGGCCATCGGGAGTGGCGCCGTTGCCAGCGGCGCCGTTGCCAGCGCCCGCAACCCCGACCCCCTACATGAGCCCACCTCCATCCTCACTCAGTAAGCCACTACCTCCCTTTTCTATCCCTGAGTTTTCTCTGCATTTGCAGCCTAATATTAATACATTAAATTCGGACGGCCTAGTCCCCCCGCCTGCCATCCCCAATGGAGTATCACCTTCATTATCCTCTCTACCTTCCCCACCCAGACAAATGAGGAGACCAGTTTCTCCATCTCCCTGAAAAATGCCTTGGGCAAAAAAACTGGCAGGCATTGAAACAAAAACAAGAATCAGGGTAAAATATTCATCTTTACTGCCTATACCCAGAAGACAGACAGAGGGAAATTGCCCCACCCCGCTCCCACTCCTGCTGTGGAGGCCATAAAGTCCTTGCTTATCCCTATTAAATTTATATCCTGAAAGCATCACACATCTCTGAAGCAAACCCATTATGTCCCGCACCAAAGAGCTTGAGTCTGAAATATACAACAGCATGTCATCCACATACAAGGACACGCTATACTCCCCCTCCCCCAAAATCCCCTTCCTTCCACAACCCCGAGCTCCTCAGCGCAATGGCCAAGGGTTCTATAGCCAATGCAAACATAAGGGGAGGACATGGCATACTCCTCCCTCATTTCCCCCCTGCACTGCAAAATACCCTAAATTCATATTATTCATGCGCACGCTCACCATCGTTTCCTTATACAACAGCTGCACCCATGCCACAAACTTCGGCCCAATCCCAAATTTCTCCAACACTACCATCAAATAACTCCACTCCACCCGATCAAACGCTTTCTCCGCATCTAATGCCACCACCACCTCCGTCTCCCTTCCCTCTGCCGGAGAAAGTACCACAGTCAACAGCCTGCATTTGATCGAGCAGTGGAGTTATTTGTGGTTTTGCAGCAGTTTGGGATTGAGCCCAAGTTTGTGGCGTGGGTCAAATTGTTGTATAAAGAATCAAAGGTGAGTGTTCGTACAGATGAGGTGAACTTGGGATATGTTCAGTTGCAGAGGGGAACAAGACAGTGGTGTCTTGTGTACCCCCTTTTGCTTGCGCTGGTGGTAGAGCCCTTGGCTGTTGCACTGATATGCTCAGAGAAGTGAAGGGGGATAGTGAGGTGGTTGGATCATAAGACATCCCTAGATGCTGACGACCTTTTGTTGTATATTTCTAACCCGGGTCACACCATGAGGAGCTAGCTTGGAGGGATTGTCATTTTATGTGGCGGCTACTCACTTCAGATACCTGGGGGGAAGCAGGTGGCTGGGCCCAGCTCCTAAATTGAATTTTGCGAGCCTGATCGGTAAGGTCAAGGCAGATTTGTTGAGATGGCTCAGCCTCCCCCTGTCATTGGCAGGTCGGGTGCAGGTGGTAAAGATGAATATCTTGCCGCGGTTTTTATTCCAGTGTTTATCGGTGTTTTTTAACGGGGTTGATATCATTGTTTATGCGGGCAGGTAAGGTGGCGAGGATTCGAAAGACAGGGCTTCAGAGAGGTCAACAGTCCGGGGGGGAGATTTGGCTTTTCTGAATCTGCTGTATTGGGTCGCATTGGGGAGGGGTAGGGAGCCAGAGGCGATGTGGGTGAGGATGGAGGCAGGCTTTTGTAGGGGGTTGGGGTAGTTGGGTAGTCCGGTGGTGGTAGCCAGGCTGAAGATATGGAGGCAATTTCGGCAGCATTTTAATTTCGGGGCAGGGTCGAAGCTGATGCCGATTCAAGAGAATCATGTGTTTGAGCCGTCACGACTGTATGCTGTGTTTCGGGGTGGGAGGAGCAGGGGGTGATGGAGATGGGGGACTTCTTTTTGGAGGGACAGTTTGTGAGTTTGGAGGAGTTGATGGGGACATTTCCGATTCCGTAGGGAGGGTGGGGGCTTTGCAGGGAACATTTTCCCAATGTTTACGGTGCTACCTCTCCTCGTTGTTGGAGGGAGTGTTGTCGGTGATGGGGTTGCAGTGGCATCATCTCAGCGATTGTATGGGAAGGTTTTGGAAGAGGATATGGTGGGGGTTGAGGCCAAGTGGAGGAAGAGTTGGGGGGATGGCATTGGAGGAGGGATTGTGGTGTGAGGTGTTGCGAAGGGTGAATGCCTCAACCTTGAGTGCAAGGCTGGGGTTAATACAGTTAAAGGTGGTACACAGGGCCCACTGACGAGGTTGAGGATGAGCCAGTTGTTTGAGGAGGTGCAGGACACTTACGAGTGATGTGGAAGAGGTCAGGCCAACCATGTAGATATGTTCTGGTCCTGCCCGAAGTTAGAGAAATTTTGGGGGTCGTTTTTCAGCACCATGTTAGCAATCTTACACTTGCATTTGGAGCCCAGTCCCCTGGGGGCCATGTTTGGGGTGCCTGGCTTGCTGAAGCTGCAGACAGGGGTGGGGGCAGATGTTTTAGTATTTGCCTCACTGATTGCTCAAGGGGTCCTGTTGAGGTGGAGGTCAGCCCAGTGCCTCAGTGTGGCTTGGGGACCTGATGCAGTTCCTGTATCTGGCGAAGGTTAAGTTTACCTCGAGGGCGGGGGCCATTGAGGGGTTCACAAGAGATGGGGTCCATTTATTCTGCATTTTGAAGAGTCGGTTACAGTCAGCTGCTGGGGTGGCGATCTATTCAGCTATTGGGTTGTTAATTGGTTGAGGGATGGTGGTTTCTGTTGTTCTTGTTGTTTTGCATTGTTTTGTTTATGTATAAAATGTTGAAAACCAACTAAAAATATTTTTTGAAAAACAAAAGAATCAATTCTGGAGTAGGCATGATGAGTATACGAAAAAAGGAAAATTCTTTACTGTTTGGATTCAGAAACTGCCACGGGTCAACCCCTCCAATCATATCCATGAAGAGGTCAATATCCTGGACATCCTAGTTTGGGGCAGGGATTTTGACATGGAGCAGTCCAAATTAGGGTCCAAAACACAGTTTAAGTCTCCTCCTAGGATCATCCGATGTGAGTCCAAGTCGGGGAGGGCATTCACCAGGGCATTTATGAAGCTCGGGCCATCCCAATTGGGAGCATAAATATTCACCAAAATAACCAGAGTGTTTTCCAGTGAACCACAGGCAATAATTTAACACCCACTGGGGTCATCTATTATCCAGAAGGGAGTAAATTGTACTTTTTTTGGGATTAATACTGCTGTGCCTCTAGACCTACCATTAAAATTTGAGTGAAAGGCTTGTCCCACCCAATGTTTGCGAAGCCTTACCAAGTCCTTCACCTGCCGATGGGTCTCCTGTGGGAACACAATACCTGGATCTAGACGCTTCAAATGTGCACAGATCCTTGCCCACTTCACTGGTCCAATTAAACCCCTCATTCCAGGTGATAAGGCGAAAAGGAGAACCTCTACCACCTCTCCCACTGGGGTCAGCCATTACATCTGTAGATCAACAAGCAAAGAATCCTGTACCGCCACGGCACGAAGATCCCACTAGGACAGTGGCCTGTTCCAGTCCAAAGACCAAAAAATACAAATTGGTGGACAACATCAAACAACCAACTTCAACCCCCAACAGCAACATCAAGAGCGGGATTGTGCGGTAGCTGACGCCAAAATTGGGAAAGGCAATTGGGCAGAGAATAGGTTCCGATGCAAAATCACGGCAGATACCAATTTGACGCCAAATCGCAATGCTCCAGCACCTCAACAGCGGCGTCAATGCATTCCGGCACGCATGTACAGTAGACATCGTTTACATATCATTAGTGCGCCCGGTCCGGTATTCTCCGGAGCCTCTGCGATTCTCCACCTCCGATGGGCCGAGTTCCTGACCGCGTGGTTCACTTGTGCTCTCAAAACTCATGAAACCGGCATGGCGGCTGCTGAGGGAGAGAGAAAGTGTACGTAAGGTGTTCAACATCGCCATAGTTTGCTGACAGTTGTGCTGCTGGCCAGTGGGCTTCTGCCAGGGCCGGGGAGGGGGGTGGTGAGTAGTGGGGCATAGCCTTGAGGGGGGCTGTGGAGTCGGGGTGGACGGGTACGGAGCACCATTGCTGCAGCCTGAAAGGCAACCATGCAGCAGCACATGCCGCTAACAGCCCACTTTGAACGTAATGCCACCGGTCATATTGGTGTCCCCCCCCCAGGGCACCCAGCCGACCCATCAGCTGTATGGGCGTGCTCTTGCACACCAGTGCCATCATTTTGCCTGGGATAAGTGTGTGTGGAGATTGTAATGTGTATATGCGGCTGCAGCTTGTCAGCCGCCCGAGTGTCGATCATGGACCCGGTGAATCCCACACCATTTTTCATTGGAATCGATTGTGTTCCACATGGCACCAGTGCTAGCCCCTCAACGGCAGCGGAATCGTTCCAGGTGCGGTGCTGGCTTTTCTGTCGTAAAAATCCATAGGTTTTGCGTTGGCATCAACACTTAATCTCAAAAATGGAGAATCCCGCCCCAAATTTGTACAAAATCTGAACTCTTCAATAGTATAACCTGAGCTCCCCCTTGCAGGTTGTTTGCGAGTAGGAGCTGCAGTATACCCGCATTTGTAACTTCCCCTCACTGAACCCATCTCTAACTATAGCTGAGCAGCTCTCCAACCCACCCTATATTGAAAATTGTGAAAAATCATTGAGAAGATTTAAAAATTCTAGTTATAACAATCCAGTGACAAGGACGGGACAGTAAGACAATATATACAGCACCAACATTAAAAACCATTTCAACAATAATAACTTTTTAGTAAAACTACAGTAAAGAGAAATTATTTTAACTTCTGAACGTATGGCAACTTAACTCTTAGAACAGAGTTCATAACAATTTTCCGAACAAAGATGTGATTCTTTCCCTCGACAGAAATTCAGACGGGCTGGTATAGTAGCCCAAACTGGATACCCTTCAATAGAGCAGATTTTGCCCCGTTGAATGCTACCCTTTTTCTCGCAAACTCTGCTAAGGTCCTGGTATAGCCAGATCTAGTGACCCTCTCATTTAACATTCCAGTGCTCCCTGGCCCACCACAGGATCTGCTCCCTTTCCTTAAAAAATGGAACCTTATGATCATTGCTCGTGGAGGGAACTCTGCACGAGGTCTTAGTCGCAGTGTGCAATGAGCCTGATCTAATTCCAGGGGAGGATTTGAGAATCCTCTCGCTGACTGTTTTGGGCAACATGTTGGCTATGTATTCTGTGGGGTGTTGCCCTCAGGCAAACCCATGAGGCAAATGTTTTGTCTTCGATTCCAGGACCAAAGTTCAGTTTTTTTGAGCACCGTGATCCGGTCGCTGTGGTCGGAGAGGGCCGCCTCCATTTCTAACCGTGTCGCCCCCATGCCTCCATGATTTTGTTCATCCCTTCCAATTGACTTCATATTTGGTTTAGGGACTCTTCTGCTTACCTTTTAACTTCTCTGGCCAGATCCCGTTGGTATTTTTTCAGTTCAGCCGTCCCGATGTGACAGATGTTCTGTGCTGATGGCCATGAAGTTGCCTGAGGGTTGAGACCGTTCGCCGCTGCCATTTTATGCCCCTCCGATTCCAGGGAAGCTTTTGAATCTGAGGAACGCAGTCGGCTCCCCACCATCCTCCTTTTATTATTCTTCATTGCTGTACTGTTCCCCCAGCCATTTTTTAACTTCTTATGGTTAGCACTGTTGTTAGCGCGCTATACAGATCAGGTTTGTGTCAGAGCCTCCCAGTGCGTTTTCTCCCCTCACATCTACCACCGGAAGTCTCTTGTTAGCCTTTATAATGGAATATTCTATAGCCGTAATGCAGTTTCAAATTTATTTTTCTACAACTGGCATTTGAGTCGAGGCAATATTACCTATTGTTTTTGAAGATCACTACACAATGTGGGTACTGCATGATATAATGGTGATTTATTATCAAAACCATTACAGCTTTCAGTGTACAGAAAAGTATTAGACATGATGTACATTCCCACAAATGAGTGACTCTTTCATTTTACTTTTCAGGATATGCATGTTTTATTAGAAAAATATATTTTGTTTATTTCCTTCCATTCCAATCTCCCAAGTGGCATAAAAAACCCAGCCCAGGTGCTCTTTTGGAATACCTGCTGCAAGATTTCCACCGATGCTTCTTGATAACTGAGGATGAGAATCATGCTTAAAAACTATATTTATTCTCTTCCTTCTAATGGCCTGCATCTCCAGGCAAAGCACGCTCGAGTGTTATTTTCAAATTGGGAGCCAAGACCTGTACATGATTGACAGACCTTTGATTTTTCACTATTTTCTGTGAGGAAGCAGCAGGTCTCCTCAACATCTTGTCATCACTGTATGATGCCTCACTGTGAACATGCAGACCTGCAAACTATCACTTGGTGCCCTGTGGATCATAACATTTTAATCCACTTTATCGTCAAGCATTATCATACAGTCACGCATAGAGTAAAGATCAAGCTGTCTTGCATTAAATTGAAAACAAACTGTGCTAATAACTATGCCAGAAAATTAATTTTATGTTCTTGAAGAATAATTGTTTCTGTTATCTGAAAGTACACTTTCAGTAATTCTAAATCATTGCGCACCTTTTAGTTTATAATCTTTTAATTTTTTTCAAAGAAATTTAATCAAATATAGTTGAAGCTTAAAAAAATACGTGACATAGTTTTAATGGACGCTGGATATAAATCTAAAGGTTTAAAAACACCTTGTCCTGAGTAGGAGGGAATGGTTACAATAATAGTCAAATAGAGAGCAGTACGGTAGCGCAGTTGCTTCACAGCACCAGGGTCCCAGGTTCGATTCCCGGCTTGAGTCACTGTCTGTGCGGAGTCTGCACGTTCTCCCTGTGTCTGCGTGGGTTTCCTCCGGGTGCTCCGGCTTCTTACCACAATCCAAAGATGTGCAGGTTAGGTGGATTGGCCATGATAAATTGCTCCTTAGTGTCCAAAAATGTTAGGTGGGGTTACTGGGTTATGGGGATAGGATGGAGGCATGGGCTTAAGTGGGGTGCTCTTTCCAAGGGCCGGTGCAGACTCGATGTGCCAAATGGCCGCCTCTGCACTGTAAATTCTATGATTCTATGATTAATTTGCTTTAAATAGAGTAATGGTATTAATTTTATTGTCCCTGTTTTCTCACTTTGATAGAATGGAACTTTTGAAAATAGATGGAAACGAGAGCTAGTTAACTGAGCGATGTCAGCCTTGGGGATGTTAAACCTTTTTTGCTCCCTACTTCTTTGGATGAGCCCTTGAAATGTTATAACGTTAAAGGCTCTGGGCTAAGCTCTGAGAAGTCAGATTTGTGTAGATTTAGAGTCGTCTTTTTTGTCGGTGCAAACTTGATGGGCCAAAGGGCCTCTTCTATACTGCGTACGTCTATGATTCTATTTGAAAGGAAAATGTGTAATTTAGCATTATGCATACAAGATATGGGATTTATATAAACTGTCATAATTGAAATCTACAAAAAAGATGGTGCTTTTAGCATGAAGATTACAATAAATACAAAAACTGTGATTATATGCTGCATGCTTCATATTGCTAATCACTAGCTATCTCATACAAATCTACTGGCTTAATTTCTAATTCTTAGCTTTTGCATGGGTTTTGTGTGAGAGGCATTATGGTAACTATGAAGCTAATAGGGGGTAGAATAAATGACTATGGTGCATTGCTAATATATTGTTATGTCACAGGTAAGGCAGCTGCAGGAGGACGCCTCTCGTCTCCAGGCTGCTTATGCTGGTGACAAGGCTGATGACATTCAGAAACGTGAAGCAGAAGTATTGGAGGCATGGAAGATGCTTCTTGATGCATGTGAGGCTCGGAGGGCAAAGCTTTTTGATACCGGTGACAAGTTCCGCTTCTTTAGCATGGTGCGTGATCTGATGCTTTGGATGGAAGATGTTATTCGACAAATTGAGACCCAGGAGAAACCAAGGTAAAATGCCAAGTTAAGGGAGAGGAAGACAGAGGGATAATTATTAGTAATAACTACTTAATTGTGCAGTGTTTTGTGACCTTGTCTCATTTCATCCAGTATGTTTGGCTGATTATGCATCTCTGAATTGCCATGAGATGTTTTCTTTAACTCCAGTTTTAATAATTAACAGTATATACATTTGATTTTGTTTCAGAGATGTTTCATCAGTGGAATTGTTAATGAACAATCACCAAGGCATCAAAGCTGAAATTGATGCCCGTAATGACAGTTTCACAACGTGCATTGAACTTGGAAAATCTCTCCTGGCAAGAAAGCACTATGCATCTGAAGAGGTAACACACCCTTATCAAGATATTGTGCTCGGCTCTGACATCAAGACTGCTGGCCACATTTTAATTGCTGTATTTTGTCAGCACTCATGATTGAATTGTCTGGTCAATGTAAACATCAATATTGTAGAGACAATTGCTAGTTTTACTGGGTGATTGGAAGACCGGATCATCTAGTTATGTTCTGAGCGAATTAAGAAAGATCAGTCTTGGACAATGGAATGCTTTCTATTTTGGACACTGAATATTTGTGTTAAGCCCTTGTGTAAAATATTGCCAGTTGGAGAATAATAGCATGTCAGAATGTTAGGAAATGAAAGTGTGTATAAATGACTCGATGCATATTGATACTTCAGGAGAAGGTAACTGAACTTCAATTGAGCTCAATATCTGCATAGGTGTTAACCTCAATTTCTAACTGAATGCTTGGTTGTTACATGAGAGAATGAAGGCCCTATTAAGTAAACAGTAATAACAGTAAGGATTATCCTACCTCTAATTGATTCTCTGTTTACATACAGATTAAGGAGAAGTTGTTGCAACTAACAGATAAGAGGAAAGAAATGATTGACAAATGGGAGGACAGATGGGAGTGGCTCAGACTAGGTAAATGTATTTCTATTCCTTGTTCATGGCAGACATCCGATTTAACAAAGCACATATCTTGCTGAACATGTAATGCATGTACGTTTTCCTTTAATCAAATTCATGGTAAGAACTTTTTAAGTCAATTTTTCTGACTGACGCTGTAACCTTTTGATGGAAGCTTCAAATTATTTTGAGTATTTTGTCTCTGAGTTGTATCTGATGTTAATTGGGAATCAAGGAATGTTATTACTTTGCCACTGCATTTTATCTTTAATTTGCAAACTCTCCTCCTGAATTTAATTTCTTTGCTTAGTATTGGAAGTACATCAGTTTGCGAGAGATGCAGGTGTGGCAGAAGCCTGGCTTTTAGGCCAAGAGCCATACCTGTCAAGTCGAGAATTGGGTCAGAGTGTGGATGAGGTGGAGAAACTGATCAAGAGACATGAGGCATTTGAGAAATCGGCAGCTACGTGGGATGAAAGGTTTTCAGCATTGGAGAGACTGACAACAGTGAGTGTATTTAATAAACCATCCCTTTTGAATTATGAAACAATTGAGGAGATGTGATGGGTGTTTTTGGGAATTGGAATTACTTGCCAGCTTAGCCTAGTTGGGTACTAGATTAGAAGGTTATGTTGGAATCAAATCCCTTAATATAGATTCTCCAGTCCTGTGCTGTATTGTTCTTTGTTCTTTAGAGGGATATTACTCAAGAATGTGCTGAGGGTTTTGGCCAAGGTTGCTATCATGACCAGTACAGGCTTGGAGGGCCGAAGGACCTGTTCCTGTGCTGTATTGTTTGTTCTTTGTCCTCTACTGAGATACCTTTCCCAATATTCATCTCCAAACCAACAGTACAAAAAAAATCACCTCTGAGTGATTCTTAATTCACCTCACTGCTGTTTATTGATCATGGCTGATATGAGACTATTGTGTTTGTCCACTTAGAATTACTCTATTTACAATGATTCTATTCACAAACCAAATAATTGTGTTAAGCGTTTTAAGAGATTTCATTGATGTACTTTTTTATGATGCAATAAAGCTCTAATTATCTTGAATGCATATTCAGACAAAATAGTCATACAATTGGTTTTGTGTTTTAATAATTTGAATGCACTTATATTTCAACATTAAGTTGGAACTATTTCTTGAATTTCATTTTCATGAAGTAACTTGCAAAAATATAAACATGCAAAATTACTTCTTTATGACAGGAAAAGCGAGTGAGCCTCCAGAAAGAGTGAAACTGAAGTCTGTTGGAATGTTGAAAGAACTGTCTCAGAGAAGGCATTTTGGATTTTTGAATTTGGGGAGAAAGATAGCAAGATGGAAAGTTTGGTGTGAAAACTTTCATGGAATAGAGGCATAGGGAAAATGAGAAGTAAACCAAAGCCAAAGGAGTAAAATGTGCTTGAGAAGCATGTATGGCAGGTGGAGGTCTTTGAGCTTCGAGTGACAATGCTCTGGAAGGACTTGAAGATGAGGATAAAGATTTTGAAATCAATTCTCTGGAGGATGATATAGCTTGACAAGTCTGACATGAAATTGTAGGACCTTGTGCAAGGAAAGAGGGTCATAATGCTCCGAATAAGTTGTTTGTAGAAGTGAAAAGGATATGGTAGAAATCAAACCTCTGGATGGTGCAAGAGTTGTGACAGCAGTAGAGATGAGGCAGACCCCTGATTTTATTTCACAAGTTCTGAAATTCTAATTTGGTAATCAAAATAACTTTTACCTTGAACAATTTTCTGATCAGTCTATACATTTAGCATTAAATAAGACCACATTCTGAATTGCAATTAATCAACACAGACTGAAAAGGTTACAGAAAATGGGCATCATGATTTGAAGTTGCACAAATAATTTGAAGTTTCACACTTACATTCGATATCCTTACAGCTGGAGTTGCTTGAAGTACGTAGGAGGCAGGAAGAGGAGGAGAGGAAGAGACAACCATCACCACAGCCAACCCCACAGCCTTCTGATGAGTCTGAATCACCACTACAGTAAGACATTGTAGAAAATTGGAACTAAAACCAGTTAGAAAGCTTTAGCTCCTTGGAAAATAATAATCATGCTAACTCATCATCATAATTACCATTGCACAAGAAGCTGAACATTGCTTAAATTGAGCAGGTTGTAAATACTGATGTGGGGGATGACCTTTTTTCAGTAAATTTTATCCAAAAGTTTTTTTTTTGTCCTCGAGCTGACTACGGTAATTCCTTGCTTAATATTGTAGTTACGCTCCTGAGAAATGCAACTTTAAATTAAATAACATTTAGTGAATTATTACAACCAATGTAAAACATTTTGTTTGATTCTATAGCACTTTTCCTGTACGTAAAACAAATTAAAGCATTTTACACTTTCAGTTTAAATACTGCACTTTGCTAAATTACTTCACATTACTCATAAATAAAATGTTAACTTTTTCTGCTTGCCATATCTCCCGTTCCCGGATCCTCCAGGTCAGCGCTAAACATGCTGTTCCCAATAGGCTTACTTCTCCCAAACCCTTGCTGTGGTCGAGGGCTAGGAGGATGAGAAGCAGGGAGTGACCTATGGAGTGAGTGCAGCTCGCAGAAGAGGGGTATTTGGTTCTTATGTTTGCTTAAACAATGGTCAATACCTCCTGGATGATACTCTGAAATTAAAATAATTTTTAAGTTCCAGCATTAGTCAGTGGCTTTATTCAGGCCCGGAGGAATTAAGGTTGAAATGTTAATAGCATATTGAGTGGCTTTTTGCAGCAGGTTGGATGGGTCGTGCACAGATTTTCCTGTGCAGTAATATTTTTAGTAGCATTGATCTCTCTCCTCAACAACTGTTCCATTTCCTCTACGAGCTCAATCTCAAAATATTGCCACTTCTGCATCATCTTGCTACTCTGCTCTCCAAAGTCCCAAATATGTTTGACATGCCTCACAAATCAATGTCCATCTTTAATAAAGTTCTAGTATTGGCAATGAGGGTAACCATCAGCAGCTGGCAAATACAGGGGAAGGTGAATGTCCTGCTGAGTTTTATTTCCTGCCTAGGATTAATTGAGTTTGAAAGATGGTCATGTGGGAAGGCCTGCTAACTAAAGCTGGGCACTGGAGAGGAAGAAAGTAGGGAGGGAGACTATTGCAGTGGGGAGATTCTAGGTCATGAGGTGTGAAACGTCACTGGATCTTGGGAGCATTCAGTGATCGCAGGAGCGAGACACCAGATCATGGAGAGTCGAATCAGCCAGTCATGGCCCTGCAGCCCACATTCCCCCCCTCCCCCACCTTGTGCTCCCATCACTCATTGTTTGCTCTATAATCAGAACCCGAGTCCTATTCTAGTAGTTGGAAGCCATTGAATATCCAATATGAGTAAACAACAGACTTCAAAACTGCTATTTCAATAGATATTTCAGAAAGCAATGAAACATTTACACTCAGGTTTCATCTAAACTGCCCTTTCAAGAGTGTAAAATGTACTCCATCTTTTTATCCATTAGATGAGCTTTTTTTTAACTCGTCTGAAGATCTTTCCACATTTGCAGTGTTAATCTTTTACGTGACCACTTGTCTGTTGATGTAAATAACAATCTGGAAAGCACATTGTTTAATTGTCTTCCAATCATAGAACTCTCCTAACTCACTGCACTGAATATTGCTACTACTATCGTATGCACTGATGAACAGTTGTTCAGTTTGAAATTCTTCAGCCAGTTGGTGTAGGCCAGTGAGACCGGCACTGAAGCACTTGCCAATTATATGCACCATGGTTTGCACTTCACCACAGTTGCATAGCGATGAGTCACTGTCCCCAGTGGAAGAAGTTGTTGAAGTCTGGGATTACCAACATGGGGGATCATCAACTGCTGATTTTGGGCTGATTGTTGGTGTTGTTCCACATGTCCTTCCACAGGTCCTCAGCAAAACTGTCTAGCTCAGGCAAATTGGTACAGATTGGCTGCCTTGAGATGAGATGTTTGCTGGGTGCTTGGGTGATGTCTTCTATCAGTGATTTCTTCTACCAGTTGCAGATCTGGATTTTTGTGCACTCTTTTCTCGTAATTGTCCGCTACATGACGGATTTGTGGTGAACATTGATACAATTTATACTACAGCATTTAAGAAAGAACTATAAAAGAGACAAAACCATTTTCATTGTGTTAAGTTCTTTCTGCCTCCAATCCATGGTTTTTGCCTGCATGTAACTGGTGTTAAACTTGATAGCTATGAAGTCCAACTATCTCTATGAAATTTTTTTAAAAAAATACCCAGACCAAGATCTCAATGAGCGGTCAGTTTCATCCTTCATGGGAGCAGGCACGTTCTGGGGCTCACTCCCTCCTCCGCCCTTGTGAAAATAGCTGTGGACATGGACAGAGGCTCTTAGTTCTGCCTCTGGTCCTAATCCAGCCCGTATTTTAACTGAAATTCCTACTGCTCCTGAATTTCCTGAGAATGTATTTAAATATAAAAGAATAAGAGAAGATAAATCCAATTCACAGTCAGAAAATATCAATTGTCCGTGTCTGTTCAGTAACATGCATCTTATCACATGAGACTTTTTCTTTTCTTTCCCAGGGAAGGAGCTAGAGAAGGAGAACATATTTCGCAGAATGGATTACCATCCGATCAGGAATCCCCACGGGTTAGTTACCGCTCTCAAAACTACCAAACCTACAAAAACTTTCAGAACAGACGAACTGGCAATGAATGGGCCCGATCTGGATTGTGAAATCCAAACCAATCAGAGTGCAATATATAAACCTTCTTAGACTAACTTATGCATCAGTTCCCATTTAACAGCTGACTTTTTCACCTGCTTTATTTATCCACATCAGTTTATTTAATGAATAATCTAATTGAAAAGTGTTCATTGATTTCAAGCAAACAAACTGCTTTTAGTTCTCTAACATAAGTTATGGCAATCTTGAATGATGAGCAGCAGCAATCAAAATATGTGAAATTAAATTAAACTTTGAAGGAAACAATGCTATATGATGGATTAGCCAAATAATTGATCCCTGATGCAAGCAGGTTTTATATTACAATTATATGGGCAAGGAGATATAATTCATGAAACGCAATGGCTCCTGTCTTACAGGAACTGGTGAAAATTTTGTTTGTGATGGGCCATTCAAGTTTGAACACTAGAGATGTGGGAAAGGAGAAATATTCCAATGTTTTGTAACAATGGGCAATTAAGGGAGGATTTGCCATAACTTTCAATCAGAAAATTAAATGACTTGAGGTGTCATCCAAAATAGGCAAATTGCTCCTGCTCTATGGAAGGAATAAATGTTTGTTGTTCCAAGTTTGATATTGTGTAATTGAGGTTCTGGTATCAATTAGAGTAACAGAGGAGCAGCACGGTTGTGCAGTGGTTAGCACCAATGCCTTACGACGCCGAGGTCCCAGGTTCAATCCCAGTTCTGGGTCATTGTCCGTGTGGAGTTTGCACATTCTCCCGGTGTCTGCGTGGGTTTCGACCCACCACCCAAAGATGTGCAGGGTAGGTGGATTGGCCACGCTAAATTGCCCCTTAATTGGAAAAAATGAGTTGGGTACTCTAAATTTTAAAAAATAAATAAATAAATTGGAGTAACAGAAAGGTACTGAGTCAAGGTAGTGTGAATTTGAAAATGTTGTTTAGCAACCTGGGACATTATTCACCTATCACAACAAAAGGCTGGTAACGGTAAATTCTGTGATTCCAAGGGAATGTGAGTACACTGCACAAACAGATTGGATAGCTAACTTTGTCAGATTCACAAGGTCAGCTAATTTTGTAACCTTGTAAGGTGCTCCTTGCAAAGTTGATGCCTTTGCACATGGAACATATGAAGTAATTGGGGGGATTGTCTGGTGAGTGAAATTAGTCCGGAGCATACAGTCCTTAAAGAACTGTTCCGAAAGCAAGGCAAGCACTTAGTTAATTAAAATGTTGAAGCCTAGTTAAGGTTTTGAAGTTATCACAGCAGTTTTCAGCCTTTGTGTATGTGGTTATTGTGGGGTTAGGGAGAAAGGATTGATTGCTGAGGTTAACGGTCAAGCTATATAACATTGAGGCGCAAAATATAACAGTGGTGCTGCCCCAACACCTAAAATTGATGGCTGTGAAATGGGTGTTCTGCTACAATGAGAGTTATATTTTTCACTCCAGTCCATCCTCTTCAGAGGATGGCAGTATGCCATACCAGCCAGGAGGTGGTAGCTAAAGTGAACACCTACGGTGCCTGAAGGATCTGGAAACAGATGCATGAAAGGACAGCATATTTTAGGTTAGTCATGCAATATTCTTGATCGGCAGTACCATAAATCGGTGCAGCACGGTGGCGCAGCGGGTTAGCACTGTGGCCTCATGGCGCCGAGGTCCCAGGTTCGATTCCGGCTCTGGGTCACTGTCCGTGTGGAGTTTGCACATTCTCCCCGTGTTTGCGTGGGTTTCGCCCCCACAACCCAAAAATGTGCAGGCTAGGTGGGTTGGCCACACTAAATTGCCCTTTAATTGGAAAAAATGATCGGGTACTCTAAATTTATTTTAAAAAACAGTACCATAAATCAGATGACACCCTAGCACAATTTGTGGCCTCTCAGCCCATTTCACATTTACTTCTGGCCTACCAAATCCTCACAAAATCTTACAGTTCTGTCTTTAGCACCTTTATGTGTCGCAGCAGAACAGGTAGTCAAGATGACATATACATCTGAAAGTCTAGCCACACTGTCATCTTCTATGGTCTTCAGGTTGGACATGTGGCAATTACTAATGACTTCTTCCACTTCATAAAATTAATTGAGTATGTATATCACTGTATTCAGTGGGAAGGAAATTTAACAAAAAAAACTGGTCAATGAGCAATCGATATATCAATTGGGAACTGCAAGGATTTTGACAACTGTCATCTGTTGCCAATTGGGTGTGTCACATTCCACAGAATCATAGAATTCCTACAGTGCAGAAGGAGGCCATTCGGCTCATCAAGTCTGCAGCAACTATTTGTAAGAACGCCCTATCTAGGCCCACTCCCCAGCCCTATCTCAATAACCCCACCTAACCTACAGGGTCAATTTTGTAACATGGCCAATCCACCTACCCTGCACATCTTTGGATTGTGGGAGGAAACCGGAACACCCGGAGGAAACCCACGCAGACACGGGGAGAAAGTGCAAACTCCGCAGTAACCAAAGGCCGGAATTGAACCCAGAATTGAAACCTAGCTCTGTGAAGCTTTTATCTTCTACTGTAACCATGAAAAAATATCTATTTGAAATATTTTAAAAGCTTGTTTACGTGAATGAGTTACTTAAAAAAAAAGCCTCCAACATTTTACAAAAAGTAAATACAACTCATAAATATGGTTCATAGCTAACTACTGCACACAATAAAGATAGGAGCATAGGAAATAGGAGTAGGCCATTTGGCCTCTTGAACCTGCTCCAACATTCAGCTGGATCATGGCTGACCTCAGTGCCATTTTCACACAAGATCCCCATATTTCTTGATATATTTAATGTCTACAAATCTATCCTATCTCTGTTATGAATATACTCATATACACTCTTAAAAGGCCTACCTCTTATTCTGAGATTGCATCACCTAGTTCTAGGGAGAAAACATCCTTCCTGAATCTACCAAGTCGAGCCTTGTAAAAGTGTGTCTGCTTCAATGAGAACACCTTTCGTGCTTCTAAACTTTATAGGCCCACCCTTCTCATAGGCCACCCCACCATCCCAGAGATCAGTTTGGTGAACCTTCATGGCACACTCTCTATATATGGTGTAAGTACACCCTTCCTTGGGGAAGGAGACCCCACAATATTCCAGCATTGCCAGGGCTCTTGCTAACGCCAGTCTCAGCAAGGCTCTATACAATTTCAGATCTTCGCTCCTGTACTCAAATCCTCCGATGAACATTACCCTTCGAGAGTTCCTGCGTTCATGAAGCTTCCCTTATGTCCATTCCAAATAAGATCCATAAAGGGAAAAAAGCAAACCTGGCACACATCACCAAATTGCACGAGATGTCAATTTAAACATAATTTGCATGAAATACATTCATGAGTTTCGTGCAGCAAATGGATACGTATTTCAACTCTCTCAAAAATAGCAAAGAACCAAATTGCAGGCCTGAAAGAAATTTGAGCCAAGCCTGCTCTCTTTAAATTAAGTGTTCATTTTGGACCGGTTGCTTAACTGCGCTACTGACGGTTTCAACACTGAATCATCACACATCTACCGTAACACTGTAACCTTGCTTACACTATTCATGGACAACAGACCTTATTTTTACACTTGCCCTACATTGAGTCCTAAGGCTCTGTGGTTCCATTAGCAATTTTTTTCCAGAAAATGACTTCATTCTCTAGAGTTATATGTTGAATTATAGATATTAATTTTAAATAATGAAATTGAATGTTATCTGCAAGGAGATATTAGATGGATAAATTACTCCAAGCACGTTTCTATCCAGTGAAATAATGGATTTCTCTTGCTTTTAGTTTAATCTTTGATTCTTTAATACAATTCACAATAAAACAAAACACCACAATGTATTTGTAAACCTTAATTTCTGAACTTCCAAAATGAATGTTGAATTTTTATTGTCTTAATTGCTCAGTAGCTGTTTTGGATGTGATGGTGGCAGTTCTCATTCACTGAACTGATGTGCATTGTTCAGAGTCCGAGTAGTAAGATCAACATCACTCCAAATAAGTTGAGGAATGACTCTACAAGATTGCATTGTGGTTCCCAGGTGACAGTGTTTTAACATTTAAGAGGTATAACAAAAATTTTCATTCGAGGTGATTAAATCAAAAGAATACATGTTATTTCTGATAGGTGCTGACATCATGGGAAAGCAAGGCTCAGCACGTACTACTTCCACATATCTATAAATTAATTCCCTTCTGAAAGGGAATTTTGTACATTTTTGGCCATCCCGAAGTTTCACCGGGATCTTGGATTTTAGTTGTGATTTTTAACTTGGTATTTTAAGTTTTCATAAAACTAATTGGTTTTTATTTCTAAAAAATTAAAATTCAACATAGGAAAATAAAGGATGTCTGTACTACATAAGGGAATTGAATAACAGTGAAAAGTGGTATCTTTGTTCTTAATATACCAACTTTCTTCTTTACTACAAGAAAATAAGTAGATTTCAAATCCAAGACACTGAACACTTATGAAATCTTGTGTGCAGATGAGCAAAGAATGATTTATTAACAGATTTCTCACATGTTTAGAAGCTACTAATTAGAGTTGGTTTTCAAAGCCTTATTTTACATACAAATAACAAAATCCAGAGGGCACATGGACATCACTAAACGGAACCCAGAGCTATTAATGCATCTTTTCCTAACCAGATAATTGCGTAACAGAACTAGGTGTAAACCTTTCTCTAAATTGTTAAATAACAAATGCTATAACTTAAATTTTGTCTACATTTACTATATTGATACATGTAGTGTTTTTGTAGATACAATAGTTGTGTTGAATTATTTTAATTTTCTCCACTGTAGCTAAATTACAAACTTTTTTAGCACATTTCTATAAACTTATTTCATAGAAATAATCCGTATTTTTCTTTGCATTTCTTGTATCTTCGTCTAGTCTGTATCTTGCATCGCTTATTGTTGCAGTATTAATATTTTATGTTTTGTTTTTCTGCACTGATGGAGATGGACTGTGCATACCAGTACAGGAACTCTGCTTCGGTGAATGGTTCATAAAGTGCTGTATGATGACAAACACTCCATATGTTGATAATTTAATTCAATGAGTTGCGTTGAACCCTAAAATTTCTGTAACCAAAATTAACTTGACCTGTAGCAACATCATAATTCTGTTTAATAGCAGTAATACAAAAATAAAACGCTATTTTAAATGAATTTAGTTCCTAACTAATGAGCTCGGAACAGAGTGCTTTTAACTTATTACAAATTTTAATATGTAAAAATCAGTCAGTTCTCAAGCATTTAAAGCAGTTAATAAGTCTGGTTTGATCGTAATGATCTTAGGCAGCTTGTTTGTATGATTTGCAATATATAGCCGCTTTTAATGTTTAACTTAGCCCAGTTTAGACGTTTTTGTTTTTGGATATTTTTCACATAATTTTTGTCAAATGTAATCTGTCATTGAAATATCTTAATTGTTCTATGCACGTGAAGGTTGTTGTTGCATTTTGTTTTCAACTTTAGTCACAGACTGTTCTTGCTGCATGTTGTTCATTTTGATTCAATTGTTACAATGCTGATCATCACTTAATTGAGCAGTAAAGCATTGCTACTAACACAAGTTAAACCATTCTAACATTTGTTTTGGTTCTGTTGTAACTATCACTTGATTAACAGACTTGTCAGTTTTGTTTTTAACGATATTAGTTTGTTTTTGCATGTGTATAGCATGTTTAAACTTTAATTATTAAAGTACATCTTATATTTAATGTTTTCTTTGTTAACTTTGTGTTTGTATTTTCAAAAGAGCATTATCATCATTTTAATTTTTGTACATATTTTTCTCTCGCTCAGAACTGTACATTTTTAATGCATCACTGAGGCAATTTAAGCCTAATAAGCCAGAGATCACAATAGCTCAAATGTGCATTGTTCTGAAACCTTTTTTTTAATTCAGTGCTCCAAATTGTCTTTAGAAACTGCAGCATTAGAAAGTGTAGATATAAATAGGTTATGTTCTCGAATCTTAATTTTTTGTCTGTGTCCATTGACTAACACTGTTTTGATTTGTTAGTCCTGTCTACCATTTGTGTCCATCATTTTATAAGCTTCTTTGTAATGTCTCCCATTATAACTACCATTTTCTAACAGTAGAGGGCACCTGCGTGCTAAAATAAAATGTTTGTAAAGCTGGCTCTTTACAGAACTGTCAGCTTTGACCATGCAATGTTCATGCATATTGATAGCCTTCTATTCTACCAAATCTTACAGAAAAGCATTGAGAGAGTTGAATTGAGGGAAAGATGTCACCAAATGAGACAACTAAAATTTAGCAGATATCTGCCAGAAGACAACTTAAACCCAAATTAAAATGGCAGATGAAAGTTATTTTGTTACAATCCGTTTTCATTTGTCTGTCAATCCCTTAACATAATTTTTCAGTTACTAATGAGTTATTAATCACGGAATTTAGGAATTGTTTACCATATCAGCTTTTAAGTACGAGTGGTATTGTGTAAACTGGTAGTTCAATGAGGTATCGAAGCATATTTATCAGATGATTAGAGTTTGTTGTTTAGTTGTTTAGAGATTGGCTGTTTCTACAGTTTTTTTTAATTTTATGTTAACAGATGCAAAATATGAAGATTTCTGAGCAAAATGTTAATGGAATAAGGCAGCTAATTTTTGCTTTCCCTTTTTCTAAAAATGAGTTGCATGTGTAAAGTTGAAAAGTCAGATTTGAATTGTCCAAAGAGCTCTTGATCACCCATAGTTACTGAACAAAATGGAAAATTAGAAAGTAAAGGAGACAACTGATCAGATTAATAAGGTATTCCGCTCGAACTGAGAATTCATAGACAGCAGATGCTTCTGATGTAAAACGCGTTCAAAATGTTGTCCTGATTTGTTGCACTGGTATGAGTGCGCAAATCTCTTTGCACATGTTTGATCCTCTTTTAATTCAAACTGAAGTACAAGTAAACACTCAGTTGTAGTAAATTTGCGAGTAACATGCTGGTCATAGTGTGACTAGCCAACTGCTGCATCCACCTGACAAATACGATTCAGAAAAGCGAGAGAAAAGTATTGATAGCACAAGAACCAAGAGTGATCTGAATTTCTGTGGCTAAATCTAGTGGAATTACAATTCAAATAATTTGGATGACTGGAATTCTGAAGAAACGTACCCTGTCCAGATAGAAACTGCAGGGCTGCCGGAAGCTTGGCTGCTCTCTAGGTTGTCAGGATCACACTGCAGCAAGCAACGTGAACAAGAAAGCAAGTGATGGACAATACCTTGGGTCTGTCTGTTTTGGGGGTAAATAACTGTATTGGCTTTGAGTGACTTTCTTGGCTTTCATTTCAAATCCATAATAGTTTTTTAAAAAATGATAATTAATCTACTTAAAATGTTGTTTGCATTGAGACCTGTGCTCCTTTTTCTTATCAAACTCCAAATAATTAAACCTAGGTGGTGGTGTTGGTCTGCATGATGTGATCTATAAAGATTGAAATTTTCTGCATGCCGAAACAATATCTTAATTGAAAAGAATGAATGAGCATAAGCAAAGCCTCAGTTAAAGGAGAACTCCATCCACATCATTAGAATGGGAGGATAGTACAAAGCTTTCAAAATACCTCATAATTTTTCTTTATTTTTATGTCGTCTTTAGCCAACTGTCAAAATTTTACCCACCTTCCCATAGCATTCGTATGAAGACGACTCTGGAATCAGATTTTCATAAATGGAATCCTCGACATTATTTGAGGGTCATACACTTATTTGCTGGTATTAAAAATAGATGTAAATCCTTGCATCATAAGCTTTCCTTTCTATTTTAAAAGTACAGCTGCAGCCATGTTTATCCTTGATTCTGCTGGAGTGGTTTGGTGTTACTTATTTGAATGGCAGTGTAGAGCTGCATTCTCTTAGCAATGTCACATCTGAATTTCCTTAAGATGATGTACAAGGAACAAGTTAAGATTTACAGGGTTAATTTTAGTCCATCTAAGAAAAAAAGAAAGAAAATAAGAAGGAAAATACTTTTTTAAAAAGCCTTTACTAATTGCTTCATCTTTTTTATTAAAAAGAAAATATCATTATCGGCTTTGTTTATACTCATTCCATATATATAACAGTTTACCTTGTCCGGGTCACTGTTAAAGTTGCTGTGTGCTTTGTCTCACTGGGTGAAGAAGAATATTGTTGTGACAAGAATGCTTTACATCTGCTTCATAGTTAGAAACTGCTTTTACATGTCCGTCACATCCACCTCCAAGGTTACATTAGCTTCTTGGTAATTCACTCAGAAATTCCTCTGTTAATTTTCGAAATAACATTTTTCACAAAGTATTTTTTTCACTAAATTAGCAATTCCAGGAACTTACTCCATTCCCCCACCTCCATGAGATTTGAAAAATTCCTTGGACAACAAATCATGTTGAGGTACACATGCATCTGTGCCTGGTACCTCATTAAAAATGCCACATGTAAACTTCAAAAAATAAATGTTGGCATGAGCTTTTTTGACTATGGTAGACGTTATTAACCATTGTGCGTACTCGCTCCTCATCCAATATCCACATACATGCAATTCTAGCACCCATCAATGGCTCAGGATCAGGAGTTCAAATTCTAGTTAATTTTCCCCTAAGTACAGAAATCCTGTTGTCTCTTTTAGCTAACTCTTCTCACTATGTGAATCCATGTCAAAAATTAGTTATCCATGTAATTCAATGCCACACTGCATTTGTCCCCACACCTTTAGGGGGTGGTTATCAATCCATAGAAATCCTTCAATAATGAATGTTTTACTGTACTCTGACTCAAATCCATTGAATACCCATCAGTTCTCACAAACCAAGAATGACATTTTCAGTGCATGGAGAATTCACAGCGTCTTTATATATGTGTTTGGTTTCAGCCTATTTTGGACTACATTTAAAACAGTGATTTATTTATTATCTGTTGAATCAAGGTGTCTGACACAATTGTAACAAGTGAGATGGTGAATGGCGCCACTGAACAGAGAACTAGTTCCAAAGAGCCCAGCCCTGCAGCTTCACCAACTTCAGATCGTAAAACCAAGACCTCACCTTTGCAGTCCCAATCTGCTACTTTACCAGTCAAGTCACAAGAAACGGCGTCAGCACAGATGGAGGGCTTCCTACATCGAAAGCACGAATGGGAAACACACAATAAAAAAGCATCAAGCAGGTTAATAAATTTCTCCAGCGTACATTCTGTGAAGTAACTTGAATCTGGGATGTCTAATATAATTTGTTTTTTTGTTTCGGGTTTAGAAATCTTTCCTTATCAGCATCTCAGGTAGCCAAGAGGCAGGGAATTTGCCATCTGGTCTGCTCCGTTCCACCCACCAATCTTCTGCCCTCAGTGTTAATTTTAAATTCTTGTCGTATCTCTTTTTGTATCCCTGCAGTAATGTACCCTTTTTAAAATAAAATACACAAGCTATCATTTGCGCAGGCCCTTTAAATTATTTTGTAACTTAGAGGCTGACTTGTGATCAGCATGCGGGGGACTTTCAGCTCGTGGGTGTGCAGTTTAGAGGGAACATTGTTTTGTAGTTGTTCGCATGTGACCAGGAGCTTTGTGATGTTGTCCATAAGACATAGGAGCAGAATTAGGCCACTCGGCCCATCGAGTCTGCTCCGCCTTTCAATCATGGCTGATATTTTTCTCATCCCCATTCTCCTGCCTTCTCCCCATAACCCCTGATCCCCTTATTAATCAAGAGCCTATCTATCTCTGTCTTAAAGACACTCAGTGATTTGGCCTCCACAGCTTTCTACGGCAAAGTGTTCCACAGGTTTACTACCCTCTGGCTGAAGAAATTCCCCCTCATCTCTGTTTTAAAGGATCGTTCCTTTAGTCTGAGATGCTGTCCTCTGGTTCTAGTTTTGCCTACAAGTGGAAGTATCCTCTCCACGTCCACCCTATCCAGGCCTCACAGTATTCTGTAAGTTTCCATAAGATCCCCCCCCCCCCTTAATCCTTCTAAACTCCAACTTCTAGACCCAGAGTCCTCAACCATTCCTCAGGGGCTGGTTTAGCTCACTGGGCTAAATCGCTGGCTTTTCAAGCAGGCCAGCAGCACGGTTCGATTCCTGTACCAGCCTCCCCGGACAGGCGCCGGAATGTGGGCTTTTCACAGTAACTTCATTGAAGCCTACTCGTGACAATAAGCGATTTTCATTTCATTTCATACGACAATCTGTTAATTCCAAGGATCATTCTTGTGAACCTCCTCTGGACCCTTTCAAAGGCCATCCCATCCTTCCAAGCTGCTCACAATACTCAAAATGGGGTCTGACCACAGCCGTATACAGCCTCAGAAGTACATCCCTGGTCTTGCATTCTAGCCCTTCTAACATGAATGTTAACATTGCATTTGCCTTCTTAACTGCCAACTGAACCTGCACATTAACCTTAAGAGAATCATGAACAAGGACACCCAAGTCCCTTTGTGCTTCTGATTTCCTAAGTATTTCCCCATTTAGAAAATAGTCTACACCTAAATTCCTCCTTCCAAAGTGCATAACCTCACGCTTTTCCACATTGTATTTCATCTGCCACTTCGTTGCCCACTCTCCTAGCCTGTCCAAATCCTTTTGCAGCCCCCTTGCTTCCTCAATACTACATGTCCCTCTACAGATCTTTGTATCATCTACAAACTTAGCAACAGTGCCTTCGGTTCATTCTTCCAGATCATTAATGTATATTGTGAAAGGTTGTGGCCCCAGCACCGACCCCGATACACACTACGAGTCACCAGCTGCCATCCTGAAAAAGACCCCTTTATCCCCACTCTCTGCCTCCTGCCAATTAGGCAATCCTCTATTCATGGATGTTACCCTTAACACCATGGGCTCTTAACTTGTTTAACAATCTCCAATGTGGCACCTTGTCAAAGGCCTTCTGGAAATCTAAATAAATCACGTCCAAAGAACAAAGAAAGGTACAGCACAAAAACAGGCCCTTCGGCCCTCCAAGCCTGCGCCGACCATGCTGCAGACCAAAACTAAAATCTTCTACACTTCCGGGGTCCGTATCCCTCTATTCCCATCCTATTCAAGTATTTGTCAAGATGCCCCTTAAACGTCACTATCGTCCCTGCTTCCACCACCTCCTCCGGCAGCGAGTTTCAGGCACCCACTACCCTCTGTGTATAAAAAAAAAACTTGCCTCACACATCTCCTCTAAACCTTGCCCCTCGCACCTTAAATCTATGCCCCCTACTAATTGACCTCGCTACCCTGGGAAAAAGGTCTCTGACTATCCACTCTGTCTATGCCCCTCATAATTTTGTAGACCTCTATATGGTCGCCCGTCAACCTTCTTCGTTCCAGTGAAAACAAATCAAGTTTATTCAACCTCTCCTCATAGCTAATGCCCTCCATACCAGGCAACATCCTAGTAAATCTCTTCTGCACCCTCTCTGAAGCCTCCACATCCTTCTGGTAGTGTGGCGACCAGAATTGAACACTGTACTCCAAGTGTGGCCTAAGGTTCTATACAGCTACTACATGACTTGCCAATTTTTATACTCAGTGCCCCGGCCAATAAAGGCAAGCATGCCGTACTACCTTCTCCACCTATGTTGCGCCTTTCAGTGACCTGTGGGCCTGTACACCAAGATCTCTCTGACTGTCAATACTCTTGAGGGTTCTACCATTCACTGTATATTCCCTACCTCTATTAGACCTTCCAAAATGTATTACCTCACATTTGTCCGGGTTAAACTCCATCTGCCATCTCTCCACCCAAGTCTCCAAACGATCTAAATCCTACTGTATCCCCTGATAGTCCTCAACGCCACCCACAATTCCACCAACCTTTGTGTCGTCCGCAAACTTACTAATCAGACCAGTTACATTTTCCTCCAAATCATTTATATATACTACGAACAGCAAAGGTCCCAGCACTGATCCCTGCGGAACACCACTAGTCACAGCTCTCGAATCAGAAAAGCACCCTTCCGTTGCTACTCTCTGCCTTCTATGACCTAGTCAGTTCTGTATCCATCTTGCCAGCTCACCTCTGATCCCGTGTGACTTCACCTTTTGTACCAGTCTGCCATGAGGGACCTTGTCAAAGGCCTTACTGAAGTCCATATAGATAACATCCACTGCCCTACCTGCATCAATCATCTTTGTGACCTCCTCGAAAAACTCTATCAAGTTAGTGAGACACAATCTCCCCTTCACAAAACCTGCTGCCTCTCGCTAATACGACCCCTAGCTTCTAAATGGGAGTAGATCCTGTCTCGAAGAATTCGCTCCAGTAATTTCCCTACCGCTGACATAAGGCTCACTGGTTCTCCTTTGTCTAACTTCCTTGTTACCTCCTCAAAGAACTCAAACAGATTTGTCAGACACGACCTCCCTTTGACAACGCCATGCTGATTCAGTCCTATTTTACCATGCACTTCCAAGTACTCCACGATCTCATCTTTAATGACGGACTCTAAAATCTTACCAATAACCGAGGTCAGGCTATAACCAGCCTATAATTTTCCGTCTTCTGTCTCCCTCCCTTCTTAAACAGTTTACATTAGCCACTTTCCAGTCCTCTGGGACCCTTCCTGCCTCCAGTGATTCCTGAAAGATCACCACCAATGCCTTCACGATCTCCTCAGCTATCTCTTCTCTTTTAGGACCCTGGGGTGTAGTCCATCCGTTCTTATTCACCTTCAGACCTTTAAGTTTCCCTAGAACCTTCTCCTTAGTGATGGCCACTGAACTCACCTCTGCCCCCTGATTCTCCTGGAGCTCTGGCATCCCACTGGTGTCTTCCACCGTGAAGACTGGTGCTAAGTAACTATTCAGTTTGTCTGCCATTTCTTTGTTTCCTATTATTACTTCTCCAGCCACGTTTCCAGTGGTCCAATGTCTATGTTTGCCTCTCACTTACCTTTTTATATATTGAAAGAAACTCTTCCTATCTTCTTTTATATTACGAGCTAGCTTGCACTCGTACTTCATCTTCTCTCCCCTTATTGCTTTTTTAGTTGTCCTCTGCTCGCTTTTAAAGGATTCCCAATCCTCTGGCTTCCCACTAATCCTCGCCACTTTCTATGCTTTTTCTTTTGCTTTTATGCTGTCCTTGACTTCCCTCGTCAGCCATGGTTGCCTTGTTCTGCCCTTAGCATGTTTCCTCCTCCTTGGGATGAATTTCTACTGTGCCTCCTGAATAACCCCCCAAAACTCCTGCCATTGCTGTTCCACTGTCTTCCCTGCTCGGCTCCCTTTTCAATCAACTCAGGCCAGCTCCACCCTCGTGTCTTTGTAGTTACCCTTATTTAATTGTAATACCGTTACATCTGACTCCGGCTTCTCCCTCTCAAACTGCAGGGTAAATTCTATCATATTGTGGTCACTGCTCCCTAAGGGTTCCTTCACCTTAAGATCCCTATCAAGTCTGCCTCGTTACACATAACCAGATCCAGAATTGCCTGTTCTCTAATGGGCTCTACCACAAGCTGTTCCAAAAACAGTCTCTTAAACATTCCACAAATTCCTTTTCTTGGGATCCACTACCAACCTGATTTTCCCATCAACCTGCATATTGAAGTTCCCCCATGATTATTGTGATATTGCCTTTTTTACATGCTTTCTCTATCTCCTGATTAATTTTCGGCCCCACATCCTGACTACTGCTAGAGGACCTGTACATAACTCCCATCAGGGTCTTTTTACTTTGAGTTCCTCAACTCTACCCACAGAAATTCAATGCCTTCTGATTCTATATTGCTCTTTGCTATCAATTTAACTTAATTCCTTACTAACAATGCCCCCTTTGCCCATCTGCCTGTCCTTTCGATAGGACACATATCCTTGAATATTTAGATCCCAGCCATAATCCACTTGCAGCCACATCTCTGTGATGCCTACAACATCGTACTGGCCAATTTCAATGTGCGCAACAAGCTCATTTACCTTGTTCTGTATACTGCACGCATTAAGGTACACCCTCAGTCTTGCATTGACCTCCCTTCTCACACTTGTCACCTTTTTTGCTCTGTGTGAGGGTGATGTTGTTCTCTTATTTTTGTTCTCTATTTCCCCTTCAGTTATCACACCTTCTAAGCTAACGCTCTGGTTCCCAACCCCCTGCCATACTAGTTTAAATCCTCCCAAGTGACACTAACAAACCTGCCAGCCAGGATATTGGTGCCCCTCTAGTTTAGATGCAACCCGTCCTTCTTGTACAGGTCGCACCTGTCCCATAAGAGATCCAAATGGTCTAGTAATCTGAAACCCTCCCTCCTACACCACTGGTTTAGTCAGGTGTTTAGCTCCTCTATCCTCCTATTTCTAACCTCACTGGCACGTGGCACAGGGAGTAATCCTGAGATTACAACCCTAGAGGTACTGCTTCTTACCTTACTGCCTAACTCCCTGAACTCCTGCAGGACCTCGTCACTCTTCCTGCCTATGTTGTTCGTACCTATGTGTCCAGCACTAGTGCTCAAATATGGTGTACTATAGCTTAATACAACAAACCAATTAGTGGTATAGTAATCTAATATACATATGAAGGGCTTCTATTGAATGTGTTTTAATCATTGTGCTTTTGAAGTCTTACCATGAAACCATAAGAAATAGATAAACAAGTAGGCCATTTAGCACTTCGAGCTTACTCCACCATTTAACAAGATCATGGCTGATCTAGCACTCACTAAGTGCACTTTCCTGTCTTCTCTCCATCACCTTTAATTCCCCATTGATTACAAACCTGTCAATCTCGGCCTTGAAAAGGACTCGGACTCCACAGCTTCCTGAGTTAAAGAATTCCAAAGATACACCGCTCTTTCAGAGAAGAAATTCTTCCTCAATTCCGTCTTAAACGAGCACTAAATCTTAGTATTTTACTACCATTTTACCTTGCACTAAGCCAATCTTTAGGGACAATAGAGCCACTATTTGTTTTTTGTCTTTTATTTCGATTTCTACCTCTTTTATTTCAACTTTTTCTGCCTTTTGCTTCTCATCCAGTTTCCACCTTCTCTAACTCCCTGCTCAGATACCCATCCCCCTGGGATGAGGATCTCATCAATACTATTTAGCAGATATACCGAGAACATACAAAAGATTTTCTACATAATTACCGTATATACTCGCGTAACCTTCGATCTCGCGTATCATGCGACCCCTAAATTCTCGGCCCAAAAACATGCTTTTATGGTATACCTCGTGTATCATGTGAGTCACATTTTTGACATGACAGCTGACACTCAGGTAAGCTTTCCGCCTAAAACTGCCGAATGAGAAACAGCTGTTTTGCTGTTTCTAATCATGGAACTAAACCCGATAATAAACAGTCACGGTACCCAACAGGTGACACAATCGACCCTTAGCAAAAATGGAGAAAAGATCAGCGAAGAAATATACAGCCAAACGGAAACTGCAAGTTGTTGCCGAAGCGGAACAAAGCAACAATGTTAAAGCTGGAAACCTGTTTGGTGTCGGAGAAAGCTGTGTCCGAAACTGGAGAAAGCAAAAAGAACAATTGATGGCAAGTCCTTCCTATAAATGCGCAAATCGCGGGTCAAAATGTCATTGGCCGCAGTTAGAAGATGAAGTCTCAAAGTGGATGTCCGAAAATAGGGAAAATGGTTACATAATAACACGATCTAAAATAAGACTTTATGCTTTATGAGATGCTAGAAACATGGGCATTCGTGAGTTTACTGCAAGTCCCGGATGGTGTACGTGGTTCATGAAAAGACATGACTTTGTGTTAAGAAAAACAAAAATTGCACAGAGACTCCCAAAAGAATTAGAAGAAAAAGTGATAAGTTTTCATAGATTTGAATTCAAACATCGCAAAGCTAACAGCTATAATTTATCGTGCATTGGAAACATGGATGAGACACCCGTGAATTTTGATATGCCATCAAACTCAACCGTTAATAAAGTCGGCGAAAAAAGTATCTTTATCAAAACTACAGGGCATGAAAAGACACATTTTACGGTTGTACTAACGTGTATGGCAGATGGGACGAAACTTCCTCCAATGGTCATCTTCAAATGGAAATTAATGCCCAAGCTAAAATTTCCAAGTGGTATCATTGTCCATGTCCATGAAAAGGTTGGATGAACGATAATGGCTGCATTATTTGGCTGAAGAGAGTTTGGGAATCAAGAGCAGGTGGTTTACTACGCCAAAAAAGTTTACTTGTTTGGGATATGTTTAGGTCACATCGAGTGGATGCTGTTGTGAAAGCTGTTCGCGAAGCGAACACCGATATAGCGATCGTTCCAGCTGGCTTGACTAGCGTCGTTCAGCCACTTGACGTATCCATTAATAAGCCATTTAAAGACAATCTAAGGAAGAAATGGAATGACTGGATGATGGAAGGAGAGAAATCATTTACGAAGGGAGGGAATGTGAAGGCTCCGGATTTGGCTCTATTGTGTTTGTGGGTAAAAGAGGCATGGGCTGGGATAGATGGCGATTTGATCGTTAAAGCATTTAAAAAATGTGAAATAGCAAATGCTTTGGATGGAAGTGAAGATGATGCTTTATTCGAAGATGTAGGAGAAGAGGATGAAAATATTGAAGACCTGGAAGATGATCAGTATGACGACTGCCTCGATGAAGAAGAATTCCAAGCTTTATTTGACGATGACGATGACAATGAAAGTGAATTCGAAGGATTTTAGTTTACCTGCATTAGTTTGTTTTAATGATGTTTTTACATTTTAATAAATGCTAAATAACCAATGTTTTCCTGTTTCATATATCATTATGTTCAAAAATAAATACCTGTATAACAGTTTCATTGACTACTGGATGCTATTTGACTTATCTTGGCCAGCACTTGACACCCGCAATTTTTGTATCTCGCGTATCATGCGACCCCCGGAATTTAGGCCAGCACTTCACACCCGCAATTTTTGTATCTCGCGTATCATGCGACCCCCGAAATTTAGGCTTCAAATTAGGTGCTCAAAAGTCGCATGTTACGCGAGTATACACGGTAATCTCCATAAAACATTCAACATGGGAAATCCCCTTGTAATTTACTGAGTAAATACAAAGCGAGACATGTAACTGAACCAGACCAAGAAAGTCCTAACTTTGATTCTCAATATGTTCTGAATCAGTTGATGTCAGTCAACTTTACCACGTGGATCCTACAATTGAAACTAAAAAGGGAACAGTCAGCCAGCCAGGAATCTTGTTACCTATACAGGAGAGCACTTGTGTGAATGTTGCATAAAGGTAGAATCGGGTTTGGCTGTTGTGTATTAGATTAGTTAATGTCAGCAGCCTATTCACAGGAAGCATCGACTTGAGCAAAATAGTGGAAGGCTCATTGCACCCATGAAACTGAATGAGTCTGTGTCCTTGAGAGAAAGGTAACATTTTTAATTCAACGTTATGACTTTGCACTGTCAAATGATAGCAGTTTTGAATCAATAAATGGTTGATGTATGACAAGATAAAGATGTAGAACTATTAACTTTTTTTTTTCATTTTTCAGATCTTGGCACAATGTGTATTGTGTGATAAACAACCAGGAGATGGGCTTCTATAAAGATGCAAAGAATGCAAGTTCAGGTATCACATATCATGGTGAGGTCCCAATTACCCTAAAGGAGGCACTGTGTGAAATAGCTGTTGACTATAAGAAGAAGAAGCACGTCTTTAAACTAAAGTAAGTGCTTTCTTATTCATTCCATGTTTTTAAAATGCATGAGTCTTTATAAAATAAAGGTAACATGTAACTGAGAGGAAAAGATAAATGAGAATAAATGAGGGGGCCTCACGGTAGCATGGTGGTTAGCATCAATGCTTCACAGCTCCAGGGTCCCAGGTTCAATTCCCGGCTGGGTCACTGTCTGTGTGGAGTCTGCACGTCCTCCCTGTGTGTGCGTGGGTTTCCTCCGGGTGCTCCGGTTTCCTCCCACAGTCTAAAGATGTGCGGGTTAGGTGGATTGGCCATTCTAAATTGCCCGTAGTGTAAGGTTAATGGGGGGATTGTTGGGATATGGGTTACGTGGGTTTAAGTAGGGTGATCATTGCTCGGCACAACATCGAGGGCCGAAGGGCCTGTTCTGTGCTGTACTGTTCTATGTTCTATGTTCTAATACCGAAAATTTGAAAAAAAAAACCATGAAATTTGCGGCAGATTGGTCAGTCTCTGAAAGAGAAAATAGGTTATTGTTTATGGAGTTGAACTAAAAACCTTATTCAAACGTAGATGAAATAGTCACACAATGTGGCATTCTGAGGTGGCGAAGTGAACTTAGCAAATTTCATTGTTCTCAACAAGCAATGGGTAATCATTCCAAATTAAGTGCAGAAAAATCAGATTCCTTTTGGAACTTATGCTGAGAAATGCCTGTGTTTGTTCAGATAGATCTGCAACATATCAGTAACTTTTAAAAGTTTTCTAAATTTCCATTCAAGCTGATTCTCATCAGTCTCAAGATTGTTTGTCCATCAAATTATCAAGGCTCGATCACCCTGATCGATCAAGTCCAATCAGGGGCTGCCACATCGATTTTGGGGTGGGCACACAGTGGCCATGCCTGCAAATGTTGGGTGCAGGTAGGCCCTTCCAAATATGGAGTTTAGGGGCGGCACAGTAGCACAATGGTTAGCATTGTTGCTTCACAACTCCAAGATCCCAGGTTCGATTCCCGGCTTGGGTCACTCTCTGTGTGGAGTCTGCACGTTCACCCCGTGTCTGCGTGCGTTTCCTCCGGGTGCTCCGGTTTCCTCCCAAAGTCCAAAGATGTGCAGGTTAGGTGAATTGGCCATGATAAATTGCCCTTAATGTCCAAAAAGGTACGGTGAGGTTACAGGGATGGGGTGGAAGTGTGGGGTTAAGTAGGATGTTCTTTTAATCACTGGTTTGCCTCCGAGAGGATGGACGGGGGGTTCTGAATGTGGTGCAGAGGGGGATTGAGAGGATGGGAGACTTGTTTATAGAAGGGAGCTTTCCGAATTTGAGGGCGCTGGAGGAGAAGTTTGCATTGGCGGGGGGAAAGGATGTTGATATCTGCAGGTGCAGGACTTTCTGCGTAGACAGGTACCAACCTTCCCACTCCTGCCGCTAAGGGGGATTCAGGACAGGGTGGTTTCCAGAGGATGGATAGGTGAGGGGAGCGTTTCTGACATTTATAAGGAACTTATGGGATCAGAGGAGACGCAGACTGAGGAGCTAAAGCGAAAGTGTGAGGAGGAGCTGGGGGAGAGATAGAGGAGGGCCTTTGGGCGGACGCGTTAAGTAGAGTCAACGCATCCGCAACTTGTGCCAGACTCGGCCTGATTCAATTCAAGGTCGTTCACCGGGCTCACATGACAGTGGCCCAGATGAGCAGATTCTTTGGGGTGGAAGATAGGTGTGCAAAATGTGCGGGAGGGCCAGCGAACCATGTCCACATGTTCTGGGCATGTCCAAAGCTGAGGGGATTTTGGCAGGGGTTTGCTGACGTCATGCCCAAAGTATTAAAAACAAGGGTGGCATTGAGTCCAGAGGTGGCGATTTTCGGGGTGTCGCAGGATCCGGGAATCCAGGAGGAGAAAGAGGCAGACGTTCTGGCCTTTGCTTCCCTGGTAGCCTGGAGGCGGATATTACTAGCATGGAGGGACTCGAAGCCCCCAAAGTCGGAGACCTGGCTATCGGACATGGCTAGCTTTCTCTGTCTGGGGAAAATTAAGTTCTCCTTGAGAGGGTCACTGTTAGGGTTTGCCCGGAGGTGGCAACCATTCTTCGACTTCTTTGCAGAGAATTAATCGTCAGCAGAGGTTAGGTTAGCGTAGATTGCGGGTTAATTAATGGTGGGACCTGTTGGGGAGGGAGGTGGTATTTGCACTATGTTTATATTTTCATGTACATTGTTTATATTGCTGCTGTTACAATGCCAAAAAATACCTCAATAAAATGTTTATTAAAAAAAAAAGTAGGGTGCTCTTTCCAAGGGTCGATGCAGACTCGATGGGCCGAATAGCCTCCTTCTGCACTGTAAATCCTATGATTCTATGAGGTTCTGCTGCATCTGGTAAACAAGTGTGATTGATAAGAGAGTGCTATTGTTCCTGGGATGGCCTGGATGGCCTTTTTCCTGTGTATTGGAGAGTCTGGGCTGCAGTTTATTCATCAGTGTTTGTTTGAACTGCGGCCTGCTTGTCCTTAAACTTGGCCAATTCTCCCAGCATCCTATGCAGGGCACCATCCTAGGTGGCCGTTTGGCCACAAGGGATAACTGGATAGTGACTTTTTCGCCGTGACACTTTTTTTTCCCTTCCCTAACCCCGAGACACTAAGGCAAGATGTACAAGTTCCTGAGATCAACAAAGTCATTTCAGCTCGATGACTGAATCCAGAACCTTTTTAATTCATAGAGTTCTTTTGTAATAAAGAAGAAATGTGATCAAGCTCATCAATTATTGGTAAAATGGAGAAAATCGGCATTTAAGAAAAAATATTAGAAATTAGCATTTAGTGCAAAATTCTGCATTAACATTTTTTTATCAGTGATTGCAAAAATGACTTAATATTTCTTATAGATGTAAATACTTTTCAAATAACCAAGCATACGCTACCAAATATGCAAAGACATGTGTAGCAATCTATATTCCATTCAGTCCTCCCCTCCCAAATTTAATGCTGGAATTCCATGAATAGCAGTTGCCCTTCAGTATTTTGCATATTTTACCCAATTCTTTTGTGTATGCAGTGTTTGTCACCGTGCTAGTTGATGGTGAGCGCATTCTTGCAATTCTTTTTTTCTCGTCAAAACACTAGACTAGAGACTATTCTCTTCCTTAGCTTGGAGCCACTTCAGCTGTAAATTAGTGAGTGAAACTTGAAAATTTGCTGCTGTGAGGTTTAGGTTGCAACAATAACAAATGCAGATAATTTGTTTTTTGCTCACAACAGGTTGAGCGATGGCAATGAATATCTCTTCCAAGCCAAAGATGATGTAAGTTTCTAAATCTGTCGTGAACAATATTGGAGATTCGTTATCGTGTTTGTATTTTCATATTCCAGATAGTTTTTATTCCTCATTAACATCATCCTGAATCTTTGATGCTCGAGTTGAGTTTTCCAGCATTTGTTTCTGTGTATATAAACCTTTTGTTTTCTTAAATGAAGTTTTTCCTCGGTGTATTCCATCCCAAAGTAATACACTTTGTCTAGTCATGTCTAATTTATTTACTGATGCATAGCATAAAGTATCAATACCATGAAAACAAACTTGGTGACTCCTTTATTTTACTCAACAGGAGGAAATGAACAGCTGGATTCAAGCTATCACTTCAGCTGTGACTACAGATAAGAGCGAGGCAATTCCAAGCAGCCAGAGTACCCCAGCAGCTAGCCGTGCACAGACCCTGCCAGCTAGTGTTGTGTTGACTGGTGAATCCAGTCCTGGCAGACGAGAGAAAGATAAAGAGAAAGACAAAGAGAAAAGATTCAGTCTGTTTAGCAAGAAGAAGTAGAGCAACTCAGCCGCCTGCACTTCTTATATCACCAACAAAACTCTAGCATGAGCGTTTAGAACCAATACATTACACTCTGTGCCTAATGTCCCTCAAGCCAGTTAGTTTTAATTCACAGAAAGCATCAGAGTGTTGCTAATCTGTAGAAAGTGAGGTACATTGGGCAGTTTTCATTTAAAAATGAAAGGACCAGTTGTTGATGATTTGTATGTAGTTTAGGGTCCAAATATCTAAATTTCTCCTCAATTTTGTGAGGCTGTCTTGGAAATAAAACAACCTACATCCATGTGCTACTGGAATGCAAGGCAGCAGTGCTTTTGAAAACTTATCGTGCACATGGAATGTGTATTAAAAAGATTCAAAATACTTGTCCAATTCCATTTATTAAAGTTGCTATCCTGAGTCTTGGCTAGTAGAAACTTACATTTCCATTTATTTAAAAAAAAGTATATTGTATCATCTTTGCTATAACAAAAGGCAAATGTGCATTAATTTGCATTTTAATTAAAAAAATCATGTTAACCTGGCAGCAGATATTAACAAAAACTGCTGGGTCTTGTGCAGCAAGCGTGAATAAAGAATGTTGGTATATAAGAATGAATTAGTATACTGATTCACTGTTAAATAATCTGTAATTTTAACTTCTTTTTTGTTGCTCAGTTGCATTATACTGTATGTTTCAAATAATTCTAGTACAACGTATAAAACTTTAGATGTATATTAAAACCTTTCAAGGCATTGATGTTAAGTGTTGAAGTGGGGATTCATTATCTGGAAAAGTAATGTTACTACTCAAATGGTTATTTGCTTGTTGGCTAAAGCACTGCGTGTCATAATTTTGCTACATTACCTTACTATTTGATACATAGTGTGTATTTCTGTCATTGTAACTATTGTAATGATAATTTCATCTTACTGCACAATCAGGATACATAATAGGAATGAATCCTTGCAATGACTGGGCCGGTAGTCATGTAGTACAACAGGCTTTCGGTTGTATGGGACTGCACCTGTAGACTTTACCCTATCTGTTAAAATGTACGATGTCATTAAATGCTTTTAAAACTTATTGTGCCATGGGTATTCTTGTATAAGTTTCAATAAACCTTCTGTTTTAGAGCTAAATGCAGTTTGTGTACGTTATAGAAACTTTGCCTCAATATATTTCATTTCTGCTTTCTAACTGCTAAATCAATAAGTTTATTGCCTTGGAAAGACCCTTGCCAATTTCCCAGGAATTCAACTTCAATAGATTTGATGCAGGGTTGAAATGTCTAGCAATGATATGTATTCATCTAAAGTGACTTGGGTTGTGTGCATCTATATTTTAATTTTCTATACAAGTAATCCTCCTTCCATTTCTGAGGGTGCCCAATACTTGCCAAATTACAGGCAGCTTTAAGTTGTTGACTCTGATTGGACCTAAATCGGATCTAAAATTTATATGGCCACTTTCGTCAGCTAGATCAGCCTGCCTAAAGCGCTCAGTTGTAAATTCTACTGGTCAGAAAAATCTCTTCATGAAATATGTATTTTAAGGACTGTTGAGACATAACCACTTGGATAGAATCCAATCCTTTCATTATTTTAAAGACCTCTGTCATGTCCCCACAAAATCTGCACTTTTGAGTTTTACAAAAAAGGCCCAGTTCTCTGAACCTATCCTGACAACTAAAGACTCTTAAAACAAATTAAAACAAGAAAGTGGACCTCCTTTTAATATATTTCAGAGCCTCTATATACTCCAGTTTGTGAAGAAACCACAATTGGAGACAGTATTCTAGATTAAATCAATCCAAGATCCTGTACACAATGGATGAACACCAATTTATATATTTTTGCAACAGCTTCATGACACTTGATGGATCTGCAATAATACACAAACGTCCAGCTTGTAAATCTTACTGCTCAACGTTTAATTAATTAACATAATACTCTAACTCTACATGTCACCAGCAAATTTGTTCATACTCATGCCAATGCCTTTGTGCTGATCATTAAGGATAGTGAAGATAAATGGATGCCTGTGGGATCACCAGTTAGGTTGTCCAAGCAGAACTGATAGATTAATAACCACCTCCTGTCAACGCAATGTAACCAACTTGGTATCCAACTTAGAATCTTCCCACAAAATGTAACATTTAAGCACCCATTTTCACAACTTCTATCAACAATGCTTGTTTTTAATGCACCTAGTGTTAGCTTCAAGCTGTTTCCAGTCAGATTTGGCATAACCAAAAGAACAGTAAAAGACCCTTACTCTGCTCCCATTGTTGGAAGAAACATCCCACCCTAATGCACCAGTAACATTTCTCTGACTGAAGTATCAAGCAGTGATTTGGGACATTGGGGCAGCTTTTGTGCTGTTCTATGTTCCCGCTAAGAATTGGACTTCACTTAAGACTTGTACAGACAGAAAAGATTTTCACCCTTTCAATCGATCTATAGCAGGAACAAAACACTCGGAGATACAAGGCCAGACTACACACCAACATACATGTTAGGAACTTGGGTGCATGAGGTCAGCCAGCCCCTAAAGATATTCTGTACCCCCCCCCCCCCCCCCGCCAAGGTCTTCCACAATCATTTTTGTGATGAGTGTTGCTGTTATTTATTGTCCATCCTCAGTTGCACCAAAAAGATGATGGTCAGCCTTTTTACTTGTAGCGGTTTGATACAATAGAGTGAGATGCTTGGTCATTTCTGATAACAGTTGAGTTTGCCAAATTGCCATAGGACAGGATTCACATAACAACACGACTGAGTACCAACAAAATATTTCCTTACGTGAATACATTAGTGAACCAATTGGGTTTTTTGTTTTACAACATCTGACAGTTTTATAATCACTGATGCCAGCTTTTTATTTCCAGGTTATTATAAACAGAATTAAAAGTGTCAACCTACTGAAGCAGGATTTGAATAAACATTCTCTGAAAATTAGCAGTGATTTGAAACTGCCTAAACTTCGGTATTAAACTCTGAAGTTAGTGATGCTAGGGGTGAAAAGATGAAAGTATTTAAAGCACTAAAGGGAAAGTGGATCGGGAACATTGTTTTGAGAAGGGAACCCAGAACAAGGAAATCTAGTTTTAAAATCCAAACACTTATAGGTTGACACCAAATACAAGAAAATGTTTTCACGGAAATGGCTCTGAAGATATGAAACTGACTGTCCCAAATGACCATAAAAACTCACTCCAGTGAGGTGTTTGAAAGGGAGATGAACATCTAATTAAAATCATCGAATCCCTACTGTGCAGAAGAGGCCATTTCGCCCATTGAGTCTGCACCGACCCACTGAAACAGCACCCTACCTAGGCCCAAGCCCATTCCCATCCATGTAACCACACCGAGGGGCACTTTCGCATAGACAATCCATCTAACCTAGGAAGTAAGGATATTAAGGGATAAAGTCACAGGGTTGGGTTTTGCTGCAGGCTTTGGAGCCCAGACGTGATGCTCAGAAGTGTGTCCCAAACCTACACTTGCTGGAAATGAGATTAGCTTGGGTTTTTATAGTAGGTGGCCTGTTGATTGGTTGCCTATGGGCCTGTCCAATTATATACAGCAAGTGGTCTCCTACCACACCTCAGAAGCCCTAGTAGTGTCACTCAGAGAGGTGGACACCATTGAGGCAGTTTGAAGACCTCATAGAGGCAAGTAAAAATTAAAATCCAGAATAGCTGAGGGGGAAGGTCTTGTCCATTGCAGGGTATGGGCCTCTGACAGGATTGTTGGGACCATCGGCCCTGCCTCACCTGTCTGCAACGCCCTCTATGGGGCATCGATCCTGGATTGCTTCATGGGGCAACCTGGGGGTGCTCACTGCTTTTAGCAAAATATTGGAAGCCCCATAAAATAACACTTAAGAGAGCCAAGCAGGCAAAATGGTGGCGTAGTGGTTAGCACTGCTGCCTCACGGCGCCGAGGTCCCTGGTTCGTTCCCAGCTCTGGGTCACTGGCTGTGTGGAGTTTACACATTCTCCCTGTGTTTGCGTGGGTTTCGCCCCCACAACCCAAAGATGTGCAGGGAAGTTGAATTGTCTACGCTAAATTGCACCTTAATTGGAAAAAATAAATTGGGTACTCTAAATATATATTTTTTAAATTAGTCAAACTAGCTGCCCATCTCCTTGGAATTGGCAGCCAATCTGTCGCGCAGCTGTTCCTCCGTTCGGAACTGCATCGTGGAGCCATTCTGATGGGTTCTCAGCTATTTTACTGACCCCTGCCTGTTGTGTTTCTATGTTTGGTTAACACAGCCTTACCAACATCACAGCACCACCTGCTTCCATTCCTGCCACTCATGGGGTGGCAAATGTCTGCCCATGGAGTAGTCATGGCACAGAGGATGGCCCATCAAGCCTATGCTGCAGTCTTGTAGAGCAACATAGTCCTATTATCCTTCTCCATATCTGCACTCCTGTAAGTTCATTTTTCTTGTGTAGTTCAGAGTCATTCCAACTTGCATATGTTCTTCCACATGTTCCCGTTGTGTTTTTTCCCATTACCTTAAACCTGTGTCCCCAAGTCCTTGTAGCAGTAGCTTATAGGAAAAGTTTTAAAATTTATCCAAACCTGTCATTTTGTACAGCTCTATTAGATCCCTCGGCCTATTTTGCTCCAAAGAGAGCAACCCCAGCTTCCCCAACCTAATCTTGTGTACCCCATCCCTGGAATCATTCTGGGACCAGCACTGTTAGGGATAATTCAGTTGTGGTCTAACCAGATGTTCATTTTTTTTTTAATTAAGGGGCAATTTAGCAGAACCAATCCACCTACCCTGCACAACTTTGGGTTGTGGAGGTGAGATCCCCACAGACATGGGGAGAATGTGCAAACTCCACACGGACAGTGATGTGCAAACTCCACATGGACAGTGACGTGGGGCCAGATTTGAACCCAGGTCCTTGGCACTGTGAGGCAGCAGTGCTAACCACTGCCCCGCTGGGCAGCCCTAACCAGATCTTTATAAAGGTTCAGCATAATATACCTATTCTTGGACTCAATATTTCCATTTATAAAGCCCAAGATCTCGTGCTTTGCAAATTACTTTCAAAATGCCTTACCACCTTCAAAGATCCTTCTGTCCCTGTACACTCTTTAGAACTGTGCCATTCAGCATACAATGCCTCTCCCTGTCCCTCCTGACACAATAAATCTGCCTCCATTCTCTGTATTAAATTTCATCTGCTTCTTGCCTGCCCAATCTGTTTGCTGATCTATGTACTCTTGCAGTCAAGTGATATCTCCCTCACTGTTTGACACACCTCAATTTCAGTATTCTAGGTAAATGTTGAAATCTTACTTTGTTCCAATATCCAAGTCATATATATTATATATATTTGCATTTTTAAATTTCAAAGCAGTGGTTGGAGCACCGACCCTGCTGTCTACTATCTTCCAGACTGAGAAACAACCATTTACCATGACTCTAAAAGTTAGCCAATTTTATGTTTAAATCCAAGCTGACAATGACCCATGAGCCTCAATTTTGTTAACCAGCCATTGGTGTAGGACTTAAATTCTATATAAACATCTACTGAATCCTCTTCATCTATTGTCTTTGTTACTTCAACAAAAAATCTATTTGATTAGTCAAATGCCATCTTACCTTTACAAATCCATGCTGGTTCTCTTTCATGAACAAAACCCTCTCCAAGTGCATGTTACTTTTTTCCTTAATTATTGTTTCTAAAACCTTGCCACTGAAACTGACCAATGTCCTTACACCCTTTCTTAAACAAAGATGTCACATTTGCCACTTTCTAATGTTTTGGCACCTCTCCCCATATCCAGGAAAGGTTAGAAGATTAAGACAAGCATTTTTGCAATTCCAAGAAACCTGGGATGCAAGCCACCCGGCTTGCAGTCAACTTATCAAGTATAACCAACATTTACAGTAGATCCTCAATCAATTTACATTCCATCTGTTACCTCTACCATCTCTACTTTCACCAATATTTTGTCAGTGCTCTCTTTCTTAGTGAACCCTGGTATAAAGGACTCATTGGCCAGATTTTGCGATCCCAATCGTGGAAAACAGCAACGCCATCTCCGGTGTGCAGACCTTTGCCAATAAATGGAAGCTGCTGTACGTGACACATTCCACAAGAGCTTGTGCTGATGATCCTGCTAACCTTTTTAAAGCTAGCAGGGATACATTGAAAATTTTGAATGATTGCCAGCAGGCATTACTGGATTTCATGTTGATTTTTTCAGAGCTGGATCGAGCAGGCGTAAAGCATTCTTGGGATCAGATGAACTATTCCAAGAAGGGACCAGAAACAGTGTGTTAAATGTTGAGTTTTATTTGTTAAATGCAACTTTTTAGCATCTTAAATTTTATGTGTGCTTTAAAATCCAGCTTACATGATATGGCACTGAATGACTTCAAAAAGACTATTTTTCTGAAAGATCTCTGGCAAAATCCCAGTCCTCTGCAGGAAAATGAAACCAGTTACATTTTGTTTTAGCAGCAAATCCTCAGCACAAATGTTTTTAGCTCGCTATTGCTGAACAGTGTAAACTTGAGGTGCGTCATGCAAGATTTTGAATGCAATTTGTGTTAAACAACTATTTCTACTTTGTAAATTGTTATAACATTAATATGGCTCATGATAATAAAATTAGTTTGAACATTTCACAAAGGCTACAGGCTAATGCATTAAAACAAGTTTAACAAGAACATACGCAGTGAAGTACAAATACAGCTATAAATGTGTTAACACAAACATACCTCAAAACAAAACACCCAAGAAATCTTCCCTGTCATCTCTGCCTGAGACTGGCTTTCATAAAGTTGGGTGAGAAAAAGAAGCCTCCAAGAGTTAGCACTCTAATGCCTCTTGCAATTTCCTAGTGCCCATGACCTCACCTCTTTTGTGTCAAACCCAAGCCCAGCGGCAAATAACTTGTAGCTGGGTACTGCTGATGAGAAACTGATCCATTGAAGATGCAGCTACTGACATATGGGCCTGTACTGTTTCTGCATTGGGCTGGCAAATGTGGTTCTATTGGGGTTATTTGTGTCATTGCAGTTTCAGCTGCATGCTATTTTCCATGTTTTGCTAGTGTGATTCAGGCAGCGCAGCTTTTGGGGCCTAGTGCGAAGTGTAAAAGAAGCAGAACGAAGGACACTTCCCCATCCCCCCTTTTTTTTCCATCACTAACTGCTGTAAAGCAGGTGAGTTTAAAGTTCCCATTGAAAATAACAGGCCAGGAATTACTTTCGGTGCCGGCATGTAGGAGGAAGCCACCCATCGGGTGGCTCCTGCTTGATGCTTGATTTTTAGAATTTAATGCCCGGGCAATTTTTCAACAAATAAGTGCAGGAAGACATAAGGAAGGGAGGAGATGTCCAAAAATCAAAAGAAAGCCACTGTGAAGAGGGGGTGAGTGAAGGTTTGCCGTTGAGCGAAAAGGTCAGCTCGGCAACTGGAAAGATGGCAGAGGCTGGGTCGCTGGGTGGGGCCGCACTGTTCACGGCAGAAAAGATAACCAAAGTGATGGCTTTGGAATTTGAAAAATAGTTTGCAAAGCACATGGAGGTGATGAGGAAGGCTTGCCCCGGTGAAGGATATGCCGAAGGCTTCAGCCGAGGTGTGGGTTCAGGTTGAAAAAATGATGGGAGTGGAGGAGGCCATGTGCAGCACAGCGATCAGCTCACCTCGATGGAGGAGGAGCTGTAGAGGGTGGTCGAGGCCGACAAAGGGCGCAGGGCCACGGTGGAGGACCTGGAAAACAGAACTAGGCAGCAAAATCTGAGGATCGTGGGCTTTTTTTGCAATGACGGTTTTCTGGGGTTTGTGTGTTTGCACTAAGTTTGTTTGTTTGAAGGGGATTTCTTTATTTTCTTGGGACCAGGTGGGGGAAGGGGATTGGTGAGGAGTGGTGCTCGGGCAGGGGCTTCCACACTAGCAAGCTCAAGCTGGCTAGTTGATGCACTATCAATTACGACGAGATGAGAGTAGAGAGTATTTGAGGCTTTATTACACAGAGATGTGTGGCCTCCTACAGCTGCTGCCGGAATGGCTGCAGTTCGGTGAGCACACACATTTATACTCCGCCTACTGGGCAGAGCCAGCAGGCAGGGATCTACCCCCGTGCCTGTAGTACAGGGGCCTTACTGTAATACCCTCGTATGCAGTGCAGTATATACAATATAATACAACAGTGGTGACTACCACATTCACCCCCTGTTAGAAATGAGTCCAGCGGGGGTGATGGAAAACTATTTACATACAGATTGTCATTAAAATTTCAGAGGAGTTACAAATTTAGACGATTGGGCACCTTGATCCGTCGTTGAGAGCGCCGCAGTGTTGGTGGCGAGTCAGGCGTCGGCTCGGTCATCAGTGACTCCGGGAGCGTGTCGACATCCTCTTCATCCCCGGGTGGGGCCAAGGGGAGGACGGATTGTCCTGGAGTGGGGGGCTGTGGCGGGATGCGCCGGGGGAAGGGAGGATGGTGCCGGGGCAGAGGGCGGGGTACGGGGACCCAGCTGGTGCCAGGTCCTGAAGGGAGACTGTGCCTTGTCGGCCGTCGGGGTACGCTACATAGGCATACTGCGGGTTCGTGTGGAGTAGCTGTACCCTCACAACCAACGGGTCCGCCTTGTGTAGCCGCATGCGTTTACGGAGGAGAACGGGTCCTGGAGCTGCCAGCCATGTTGGGAGTGAAACCCCGAAGGTGGACTTCCTAGGGAAGGCAAAGAGACATTCATGGGGGGTTTCGTTAGTCGCAGTACACAGGAGCGACTAAATGGAGTGAAGGGCGTCGGGGAGGACCTCCTGCCAGCGGGAGGCCGGGAGATCTCTGGACCGTAGGGACAGCTGGATGGCCGTCCAGACCGTCCCATTCTGAAACTCCACCTGCCCATTTCCCCGGGGGTTGTAGCTGGTCATCCTGCTCGAGGCAATGCCCCTGTTGAGCAGGTACTGACGCAGCTCATCGTTCATGAATGAGGATCCCCGGTCGCTGTGGACGTAGGCGGGGAAACCAAACAGAGCGAAGGTGGTGTTAAGGGCTTTGATGATGGTGGCAGACGTCATGTCGGGGCATGGGATGGCGAAGGGAAATCTCGAGCACACGTTGACCACATTGAGAAAATACGTGTTGCGGTCGGTGGAGGGGAGGGGCCCTTTGAAGTCCACGCTGAGACGTTCAAAGGGGCGGGAGGCCTTCACCAGGCGCGCACGGTCTGGCCGGTAGAAGTGCGGTTTACACTCCACGCAGACCTGGCAGTCTGTGGTGATAGTCCTGACTTCCTCGATGGAGTAGGGCAAATTGCAGGCCTTAATGACGTGATAAAAGCGGGTGACCCCTGGGTGACAGAGATTGTCGTGCAGGGTGCGGAGTTGGTCTACTTGTGCGCTAGCACATGTACCTCGGGATAGGGCATCGGGGGGTTTTGTTGAGCTTACCGGTAGATACAAAATCTCGTAATTGTAGGTGGAGAGCTCGATCCTCCACCTCAAGATTTTATCATTTTTGATCATACCTCGCTGTGTGTTGTTAAACATGAAGGCAGCCGGCCGTTGGTCAGTGAGGAGAGTGAATCTCCTGCCGGCCAGGTAATGCCTCCAATGCCGCATAGCTTCTATGATGGCCTGGGCCTCCTTTTCGACGGGGGAGTGCCGAATTTCGGAGGCATGGAGGGTGCGGGAAAATAATGCCACGGGCCTGCCTGCCTGGTTGAGGGTGGCGGCTAGAGCGACGTCTGATGCATCGCTCTCAACTTGAAAGCGGAGCTTCTCATCAACCGCGTGCATCGTGGCCTTGGCGATGTTGGCCTTGATACGGTTGAAGGCCTGGTGAGCCTCGGCCGTCAGTGGGAAAACGGTGGATTGAATGAGTGGGTGGGCCTTGTCCGCATACTTTGGGACCCACTGGGCATCGTTTGAGGTACCCAGGTGACACCAGCAGTGCCAGGGCACCACCCTGCCCAAAGGGCATGCAGCTGGGGGCCTCTGATTCCCTTGGAGGCGCTCATGAGTGCCGATCCATCTGGTCCCTGTTTGTGGGGACCAGTGCTAAACGGCCCTCGACCCAAGGTACCCGAGGCAAAGGGATTGGAAATCTGCACATTAGAGTAAGATTTACTGCCTCATTCTAATTTGCAGACTTGCCAAAAAATGATCCCGCCCATTGTGGGCAGGATTCTCCTTGCAACGTCTTGCGACATTGCGTTGAATCCCGCGAGGCTTTGCGAGCCGCAAGGATCCCACGAGCGGGGTCTCCCGGCTTTCATTGGTCACGTTGCGCCAATGTTACAGCGCAGCGTGGCCGGAAGATCACGTCCACAATGTTGGAATTGTTTAAAACACTGGTGAGGCCACAACTGGAGTATTATGTGCTGATCTGGTCATCACAGTACAGGAAGGAAGTTATTGCTCTGGAGAGAGTGCAGGTTTACAGGAATGCTGCCAGGGCTAGAAAAGTGTAGCTACGAGGACAGATTAGATAGGCTGGGGTTATTTTCCTTAGAACAAAGATGGCTGAGGGGTGATTTAATTGAGGTGTACAAAATTATGAGAGGGAGAGATAGAGTGGACAGGATGAAATTGTTTCACTTGGTGGAGAATTCTAGAACGAGGGGACATCGATTCAAAGGCCGGGATTCTCCATTCTGGGGACTAAGTCCCTACGCCGGCGGGAAAACTGGCACCAACCACTCCGGCGTCAACAACCCCCAAATGTGAGGAATTGTCTTTTGGGGCTAGGTGGACGGCGGAGGGATTGGCGCCGCTCAATGCGGCGGCGAAGGGCCGGCGTGAGTTCGCGCATGCGCGGAACCGCCAGCATGATCTCACACATGCACGGAACGGCCGGCATGATCTCACACATGCACGGAACGGCCGGCATGATCTCACACATGCACGGAACGGCCGGCATGATCTCACACATGCACGGAACAGCCGGCATATTTCCCCGCATGCGCAGACCAGCCGGCATATTTCCGCTCATGTGCAGGGGTTCTCTTATCCGCGCCAGCCCCCGGGGACTACGGCGCGGATAAGAGAATAGGGCCCGGCGTGGAGGAAAGAAGTCCACCCACGGAACAAGCCCGCCCGCAGATCGGTGGGCCCGGATCACGAGCTAGGCCACCGTGGGCCCCCCCAAGGGTCGGATCCCCCCACGCGCCCCCGAGGACCGCCCACTCACACTCACCTGCCAGATCCCGCTGAGCGTGAGGTGAGTAATTCACACCGGCGGAACTGGCCAAAACTGGGCGGCCACTCGGCCCATCGGGGCCCGGAAAATCGCCGGGGGGGGGGGGGGGCGCTGTCCACGGCCCCTGACCAGCGTGGCGGGAATCCCGCTGCCATCTGAAAATCGGCACTGGAGAATAGGGAAGCCGGCGTTGGGCCGGGTTTTGCGCTGCCCCCCCCTCCCCCTCCCCCCCCCCCCCCCCCCCTTTCTCCCTCACCCCGGCGATTCTCCGACCCGGCGAGGGTTCGGAGAATCCCGGCCAAGATAAGTGACAGAAGGTGTCGACGAGATATGAGGAAGAACCTCTTTACGCAGAGGGTTGTGGGTGTCTGGAATTCACTTCCCGAGTTGGTAGTGGAGACAGAGATCCTAAAATACCTGGATCTGCACCTTAAGTGCTTAAGATATAGGGTTATGGACCGAGTGCAGGAAAGTGGGATTAGAAACGGCACCTCAGGCGTCTTCAGGCTGAAGAAGATATAGACAAGTTGAATGAGTAGGCAAATACATGACAGATAAGGATGACATGCATAAATATGAAGTAACCACTTTAAAGGGTGATATATAATTGATATACTTGCCACAGAGGGACTGCAACGAATGTTCACCAGACTGATTCCTGGGATAGCAGGATTGTTGTCTGAGGAGAGATTGGGTCAAATAGGTTTGTATTCACTGGAGTTTGGAACAATGAGAGGAGATCTCATTGAATCGTATAACATTTGACAGACTGGATGCAGTTTCTCCTGGCTAGGGGTTCAAGAACAAGAGCTCATGGTCTCAGGATGTGGGGTAAACCATTGAGGACTGAGAGGAGGAGAAATGCCTTCACTCAGAGGGTGTGAATCTTTGGAAAGCTCTCCCACATAAGGCTGTGGAGGCCCAATCACTGATTGTATTTCAGAAATAAATAGAGTTCTAAACACTAAAGGCATAAACGGCTATGGGAAGAGAGCAGGTGTATGGTATTGAAATAGAGGATCAGCCATAATCACATTGAATGGCAGAACAGTCTCAATGGCCAAATGACTGACTCCTGCTCCTATTTTCTATGTTTTTAAGTTTCTATGTTAAATAATTAGGTGTCTTTCAAATGGCCCTATGAATAAAAATGTCTGCTTTTGTCAGGGATTAATCACTTTAGGGATTCAAATGAATTGAATTAGGTTTTATTGACTCGAGTATTTTTTATACAGTGAAGTCTGTAATAGATATTTAGAACTCTATTTTATTTAATCCCAGCATGGCTCCTGAGGTCTGCCCATGGTGGATACTCAGTGAGCTGGCATGGAAGGTGTCAAAGCAAATATGGTGGGTGGGGGCATGGGTTGACATGAATTGGCAGGGATGGGGCATGGGGAGTGACTAAGTGGGTATGACGGGTTGGGGAGACAGCCATGGGGCTCACGGTTGGGGGGGGGGGGGGGATTAGCCTCTAGAAGACATTGCTGCTGGAGGTTTTGGAGAGTTCTGTGACATGAAGGCCTTGGGGTCATGGAGGGGGGTTCAATCTTGAGAAGAGGTTGCTGCTGGGGGTTTGTGGGGTTCTCCCTCAAGAAAGCATTGCTGCCGGGGGTTCAAGTGGTTGCTCCCTCAAGGAGGCATTGCTGCTGGGAGTTTGGGGTGGATACTGCCACAAGGAAACAATGGGCCTTAGGATCGTGGGGGATTGTGGTGGGAGGGGGATCAGCCAGCTAACTACGCAAGGGTTTGGGAGGTAAGGAGCGCAGAGAGAGAGAGGGAGGCAGGACTTCAGTAAAGAGCGCGTAGAGAGAGAGAGGCGAGACTTCAGTAAAGAGCGTGGAGAGAGAGAGGCGAGACTTCAGTAAAGAGCGCGGAAAGGCGGAACTTCAATAAAGAGCACAGAGAGAGGCGAGACTTCAATAAAGAGCGTGGAGAGAGAGAGGTGAGACTTCAATAAAGAGCCGAGAAAGAGGGGCGAGACTTCAATAAAGGGCGCAAAGAGACAGAGGCGAGGCGTAAATAAAGAGCGCGGGAGAGAGAGAGGCGAGATTTCAAGAAATTGCGCGGAGAGAGAGGCGAGACTTCAATAAAGAACGCGGAGAGAGAGAGGGGCGAGATTTCAAGAAAGAGCACGGAGAGAGAGAGGCAAGACTTCAATAAAGAGCGGAGAGAGAGAGAGGTGAGACATCAATAAAGATCGGAGAGAGAGTGGCGAGACTTCAATAAAGAGTGCGGAGAGAGAGAGAGACGAGACTTCAATAGAGAGCGGAGAGAGAGTGGCGAGACTTCAATAAAGAGTGCGGAGAGAGAGAGAGGCGAGACTTCAATAGAGAGCGGAAAGAGAGGGGCGAGACTTCAATAAAGAGCGCGGAGAGAGAGAGAGAAGCGAGACTTCAGTAAAGAGCGCGGAGAGAGAGGCAAAACTTCAATAAAGAGTACAGAGTGAGAGAGGCGAGACTTCAATAAAAAGCGTGGAGAGAGAGACGAGACTTCGATAAAGAGCGCGGAGAGAGAGAGGTGAGACTTCAGTAAAGAGCGCAGAGAGAGAGAGGCGAGACTTCAATAAAGATCGCGGAGAGAGAGGGGCAAGACTTCAATAAAGAGCGTGAAGATAGGGAGGCGAGACGTCAATAAAGAGCGCGGAAGAGAGCGGCGAGACTTAAATAAAGAGCGGAGAGAGAGAGGTGAGACTTAAATAAAGAGCGCGGAGAGAGAGGCAAAACTTCAATAAAGAGCGCGGAGAGAGAGGTGAGACTTCGATAAAGAGCGCGGAGAGAGAGAGGTGATACTTCAGTAAAGAGTGCAGAGAGAGAGAGGTGACACTTCAATAAAAAGCGCGGAGAGAGAGAGGCGAGACTTCAATAAAGAGGATGGAGAGGGAGGCAAGACTTCAGTAAAGAGCATAGAGAGAGAGTGGCGAGACTTCAATAAAGAGCGCAAAGAGAGAGGGGCGAGACTTCAATAAAGAGTGTGGAAAGAGAGAGAGATGTCAATAAAGAGCGTGGAGAGAGAGAGGTGAGACTTCGATAAAGAGCGCGGAGAGAGAGAGGTGAGACTTCAGTAAAGAGCGCAGAGAGAGAGAGAGAGAGGCGAGACTTCGATAAAGAGCGCGGAGAGAGAGAGGTGAGACTTCAGTAAAGAGCGTAGAGAGAGAGAGACAGGCGAGACTTCAATAATGAGCATGGAGATAGAGGGAGGCGAGACTTCAATAAAGAGGGTGGAGAGAGAGGCGACACTTCAATAGAGAGGGCAGAGTGAGAGAGAGGCGAGTATTCAGTAAAGAGCGTGGAGAGAGAGAGGCGAGACTTCAGTAAAGAGCGTGGAGAGAGAGAGGCGAGACTTCAGTAAAGAGCATGGACAGGCGGAACTTCAATAAAGAGCGCAGAGAGAGAAAGACGAGACTTCAATAAAGAGGGCGGCGAAGGAGGCCAGACTTCAATAGAGAGCGCGGAGAGAGCGAGACGAGACTTCAATAAAGAGTGCGGAGAGAGAGAGGCGAGACTTCAATAAAGAGCACAGAGAGAGAGTGGCGAGACTTCAATAAAGAGTGCGGAGAGAGAGAGGCGAGACTTCAATAAAGTGCGCGGAGAGAGAGTGGCGAGACTTCAATATAGAGCACGGAGGGAGAGAGAGACAGGTCTCAATAAAGAACGCGGAAAGAGAGAGGCTGGACTTCAGTAAAGAGCGGAGAGAGAGGGGCGAGACGTCGGTAAAGAGCGCGGAGAGAGAGAGGTGAGACTTCAAGAAAGAGCAGAGAGAGATAGAGGCAAGACGTCAATAAAGAGCGCGGATAGAGAGGGGCGAGACTTCAATAAAGAGCGGAGAGAAATAGAAGCAAGACGTCAATAAAGAGCGCGGTTAGAGAGACGAGACTTCAATAAAGAGCACGGAGAGAGAGTGGCGAGACTTCAATATAGAGCGCGGAGGGAGAGAGAGACAGGACTCAATAAAGAATGCGGAAAGAGAGAGGCTAGAGTTCAGTAAAGAGCGGAGAGAGAGGGGCGAGACGTCGGTAAAGAGCGCGGAGAGAGAGGGGCGAGACTTCAATAAAGAGCGTGAAGAGAGAGAGGTGAGACGTCAATAAAGAGCGCGGAAGAGAGAGGTGAGACTTCAATAAAGAGCGCGGAGAGAGAGGCGAAACTTCAATAAAGAGTACAGAGTGAGAGAGGCGAGACTTCAATAAAAAGCGCGGAGAGAGCGGCGAGACTTCGATAAAGAGCGCGGAGAGAGAGAGGTGAGACTTCAGTAAAGAGCGCAGAGAGAGAGGTGAGACTTCAATAAAAAGCGTGGAGAGAAAGAGGCGAGACTTCAATAAAGAGCACAGAGAGAGAGGCGAGACTTTGATAAAGAGCGCGGAGAGAGAGAGGTGAGACTTCAGTAAAGAGCGCAGAGAGAGAGAGAGGTGAGACTTGAATAAAGAGCGTGGAGAGAGAGAGGTGAGACTTCAATAATGAGCGTGGAGATAGAGGGAGGCGAGACTTCAATAAAGAGGGTGGAGAGGGAGGCGAGACTTCAATAGAGAGCGCAGAGTGAGAGAGAGGCGAGACTTCAGTAAAGAGCATGGAGAGAGTGAGGCGAGACTTCAGTAAAGAGCGCGGACAGGCGGAACTTCAATAAAGAGCGCAGAGAGAGAGAGACGAGACTTCAATAAAGAGGGCGGCGAAGGAGGCGAGACTTCATAGAGAGCACACAGTGAGAGAGAGGCGAGACTTCAATATAGAGCGCAGAGGGAGAGAGAGACAGGACTCAATAAAGAACGTGGAAAGAGAGAGGCGAGACTTCAGTAAAGAGCGGAGAGAGATAGAGGTGAGACGTCAATAAAGAGCGCGGAGAGAGAGGGGCTAGACTTCAATAAAGAGCTTGAAGAGAGAGAGGCGAGACGTCAATAAGAGCGCGGAGAGAGAGGCGAGACTTCAATAAAGAGCGCGGAGAGAGAGAGGTGAGATTTCAATAAAGAGCGCGGAGAGAGAGAGGTGAGACTTCAATAAAGAGTGTGGAAAGAGAGAGAGATGTCAATAAAGAGCATGGAGAGAGAGAGGTGAGACTTCAATAAAAAGCACGGAGAGAGAGGCGAGACTTCGATAAAGGCTGCGGTGAGAGAGAGGTGAGACTTCAGTAAAGAGCGCAGAGAGAGGCGAGAGTTCAATAAAAAGCGTGGAGATAGAGAGGCGAGACTTCAATAAAGAGCGTGGAGAGAGAGAGGCGAGACTTCAATAAAGAGTATGGAGAGAGAGGCGAGACTTCAATAATGAGGGTGGAGAGGGAGGCGAGACTTCAATAGAGAGCACAGAGTGAGAGAGAGGCGAGACTTCAGTAAAGAGCGCGGAGAGAGAGAGAGACGAGACTTCAATAAAGAGTGGGGAGAGAGACAGAGGCGAGACTTCAATAAAGAGCACGGAGAGAGAGTGGCGAGACTTCAATATAGAGCGCAGAGGGAGAGAGAGACAGGACTCAATAAAGAACGTGGAAAGAGAGAGGCGAGACTTCAGTAAAGAGCGGAGAGAGATAGAGGTGAGACGTCAATAAAGAGCGCGCAGAGAGAGGGGCGAGATTTCAATAAAGAGCGTGAAGAGAGAGAGGTGAGACTTGAATAAAGAGCGTGGAGAGAGAGAGGTGAGACTTCAATAATGAGCGTGGTGATAGAGGGAGGCGAGACTTCAATAAAGAGGGTGGAGAGGGAGGCGAGACTTCAATAGAGAGCGCAGAGTGAGAGAGAGGCGAGACTTCAGTAAAGAGCATGGAGAGAGTGAGGCGAGACTTCAGTAAAGAGCGCGGACAGGCGGAACTTCAATAAAGAGCGCAGAGAGAGAGAGACGAGACTTCAATAAAGAGGGCGGCGAAGGAGGCGAGACTTCATAGAGAGCACACAGTGAGAGAGAGGCGAGACTTCAATATAGAGCGCAGAGGGAGAGAGAGACAGGACTCAATAAAGAACGTGGAAAGAGAGAGGCGAGACTTCAGTAAAGAGCGGAGAGAGATAGAGGTGAGACGTCAATAAAGAGCGCGGAGAGAGAGGGGCTAGACTTCAATAAAGAGCGTGAAGAGAGAGAGGCGAGACGTCAATAAAGAGCGCGGAGAGAGAGGCGAGACTTCAATAAAGAGCGTGGAGAGAGAGAGAGGTGAGATTTCAATAAAGAGCGCGGATAGAGAGAGGTGAGACTTCAATAAAGAGTGTGGAAAGAGAGAGAGATGTCAATAAAGAGCATGGAGAGAGAGAGGTGAGACTTCAATAATGAGCGTGGTGATAGAGGGAGGCGAGACTTCAATAAAGAGGGTGGAGAGGGAGGCGAGACTTCAATAGAGAGCGCAGAGTGAGAGAGAGGCGAGACTTCAGTAAAGAGCATGGAGAGAGTGAGGCGAGACTTCAGTAAAGAGCGCGGACAGGCGGAACTTCAATAAAGAGCGCAGAGAGAGAGAGACGAGACTTCAATAAAGAGGGCGGCGAAGGAGGCGAGACTTCATAGAGAGCACACAGTGAGAGAGAGGCGAGACTTCAATATAGAGCGCAGAGGGAGAGAGAGACAGGACTCAATAAAGAACGTGGAAAGAGAGAGGCGAGACTTCAGTAAAGAGCGGAGAGAGATAGAGGTGAGACGTCAATAAAGAGCGCGGAGAGAGAGGGGCTAGACTTCAATAAAGAGCGTGAAGAGAGAGAGGCGAGACGTCAATAAAGAGCGCGGAGAGAGAGGCGAGACTTCAATAAAGAGCGTGGAGAGAGAGAGAGGTGAGATTTCAATAAAGAGCGCGGATAGAGAGAGGTGAGACTTCAATAAAGAGTGTGGAAAGAGAGAGAGATGTCAATAAAGAGCATGGAGAGAGAGAGGTGAGACTCCAATAAAAAGCACGGAGAGAGAGGCGAGACTTCGATAAAGACTGCGGTGAGAGAGAGATGCGACTTCAGTAAAGAGCACAGAGAGATTCGAGAGTTCAATAAAAAGCGTGGAGATAGAGAGGCGAGACTTCAATAAAGAGCGTGGAGAGAGAGAGGCGAGACTTCAATAAAGAGTATGGAGAGAGAGGCGAGACTTCAATAATGAGGGTGGAGAGGGAGGCGAGACTTCAATAGAGAGCACAGAGTGAGAGAGAGGCGAGACTTCAGTAAAGAGCGTGGAGAGAGAGAGGCGAGACTTCAGTAAAGATCGCGGACAGGCGGAACTTCAATAAAGAGCGCAGAGAGAGAGAAACGAGACTTCAATAAAGGGGGCGGCGAAGGAGGCGAGACTTCAATAGAGAGCGCACAGTGAGAGAGAGGCGAGACTTCAATAAAGAGCGCGGGGAGAGAGAGACGAGACTTCAATAAAGAATGCGGAGAGAGAGAGGCGAGACTTCAATAAAGAGCACAGAGAGAGAGAGGCGAGACTTCAATAAAGAGCACGGAGGGAGGGTGGCGAGACTTCAATAAAGTGCACGGAGAGAGAGAGGTGAGACTTCAGTAAAGAGCGCAGAGAGAGAGGTGAGACTTCAATAAAAAGCGCGGAGAGCGAGAGGTGAGACTTCAGTAAAGAGCGCAGAGAGAGAGGTGAGACTTCAATAAAAAGCATGGAGAGAAAGAGGCGAGACTTCAATAAAGAGCACAGAGAGAGAGGCGAGACTTTGATAAAGAGCGCGGAGAGAGAGAGGTGAGACTTCAGTAAAGAGCGCAGAGAGAGAGAGGTGAGACTTGAATAAAGAGCGTGGAGTGAGAGAGGTGAGACTTCAATAATGAGCGTGGAGATAGAGGGAGGCGAGACTTCAATAAAGAGGGTGGAGAGGGAGGCGAGACTTCAATAGAGAGCGCAGAGTGAGAGAGAGGCGAGACTTCAGTAAAGAGCATGGAGAGAGTGAGGCGAGACTTCAGTAAAGAGCGCGGACAGGCGGAACTTCAATAAAGAGCGCAGAGAGAGAGAGACGAGACTTCATTAAAGAGGGCGGCGAAGGAGGCGAGACTTCATAGAAAGCGCACAGTGAGAGAGAGGCGAGACTTCAATAAAGAGCGCGGAGAGAGAGAGAGACGAGACTTCAATAAAGAGTGGGGAGAGAGAGAGAGGCGAGACTTCAATAAAGAGCACGGAGAGAGAGTGGCGAGACTTCAATATAGAGCGCAGAGGGAGAGAGAGACAGGACTCAATAAAGAACGTGGAAAGAGAGAGGCGAGACTTCAGTAAAGAGCGGAGAGAGATAGAGGTGAGACGTCAATAAAGAGCGCGCAGAGAGAGGGGCGAGATTTCAATAAAGAGCGTGAAGAGAGAGAGGCGAGACGCCAATAAAGAGCGCGGAAGAGAGAGGCGAGACTTCAATAAAGAGCGCGGAGCGAGAGGTGAGATTTCAATAAAGAACGGAGCGAGATAGAGGCGAGACGTCAATAAAGAGAGCGGAGAGAGAGGCGAGACTTCAATAAAGAGTGTGGAAAGAGAGAGAGAGATGTCAATAAAGAGCGCGGAGAGAGAGGCGAGACTTCAATAAAGAGCGCGGAGAGAGAGGCGAGAGGCGAGCCCCCAAGCATGGAGACCTGGATCAATGACATGGCGGGCTTCATTAAGCTTGAGAAGTTTAAATTCGCCCTGAGAGGATCGGTGCAAGGGTTCTTTAAACGGTGGCAACCTTTCCTCGACTTTCTGGCTCAACGATAGGGTACTGGGACAGTAGCAGCAGCAACCCGGGGGGGGGGGGGGGGACACGTTGATTATGTTTGCTTATTTTATTTAAATTTGATTTATTTAATTTTAATTTATGGTTAAGTTCTCTTGTTGGGGGGGGGGGTGGGGGGAGTGTGATACATGTGATGTTACGGTATGGGGGGAATTGTGGGTGTTATGGGGCTGTTAGTTGCATATTACTGATTGTTGCTATACTTGTTGTTATATTTTTATATTTTCTGTAAAAAATTCCAATAAAAATTAATTTTTTTTAAATAGCGCGGAGAGAGGCGAGACTTCAATAAAGAGCGGAGCGAGATAGAGGCGAGACGTCAATAAAGAGAGCGGAGAGAGAGGCGAGACTTCAATAAAGAGTGTGGAAAGAGAGAGAGAGATGTCAATAAAGAGCGCGGAGAGAGAGGCGAGACTTCAATAAAGAGCGCGGAGAGAGAGGCGAGACTTCAATAAAGAGTGTGGAAAGAGAGAGAGAGATGTCAATAAAGAGCATGGAGAGAGAGAGGTGAGACTTCAATAAAGAGCGCGGAGAGAGATGCGAGACTTCGATAAAGAGCGCGGAGAGAGAGGTGAGACTTCAGTAAAGAGCGCAGAGAGAGAGAGACAAGACTTCAATAATGAGCGTGGAGATAGAGGGAGGCGAGACTTCAATAAAGAGGGTGGAGAGGGAGGCGAGACTTCAATAGAGAGCGCAGAGTGAGAGAGAGGCGAGACTTCAATAAAAAGCGTGGAGAGAGAGAGGCGAGACTTCAGTAAAGAGCACAGAGAGAGATGAGACTTCAATAAAAAGCGCGGAGAGAGAGGCGGGGCTTCGATAAAGAGCGCGGAGCGAGAGAGGTGAGACTTCAGTAAAGAGCGCAGAGAGAGAAAGGTGAGACTTCAATAAAAAGCGTGGAGATAGAGGGAGGCGAGATTTCAATAAAGAGGGTGGAGAGGGAGGCGAGACTTCAATAGAGAGCGCAGAGTGAGAGAGAGGCGAGACTTCAGTAAAGAGCGTGGAGAGAGAGAGGCGAGACTTCAGGAAAAAGCGCGGACAGGCGGAACTTCAATAAAGAGCGCAGAGAGAGAGAGACGAGACTTCAATAAAGAGGGCGGAGAGAGAGAGACGAGACTTCAATAAAGAGTGCGGAGAGAGAGAGGCGAGACTTCAATAAAGAGCGGAGAGAAATAGAGGCGAGACATCAATAAAGAGCGCGGAGAGAGAGGGGCGAGACTTTAATAAAGAGCGTGAAGAGAGAGAGGCGAGACGTCAATAAAGAGCGCGGAAGAGGGAGGCGAGACTTCAATAAAGAGCGCGGAGAGAGAGAGGTGAGAGTTCAATAAAGAGCGTGGAGAGAGAGGGGAACTTCAATAAAGAGTACAGAGTGAGAGAAGCGAGGCTTCAATAGAAAGCGCGGAGAGAGAGGCGAGACTTTGGTAAAGAGCGCGGAGAGAGAGGTGAGACTTCAGTAAAGAGCGCAGAGAGAGAGAGGTGAGACTTCAATAAAAAGCGTGGAGAGAGAGAGGCGAGACTTCAATAAAGAGCACAGAGAGAGACAGGCGAGACTTCAATAATAAGCGTGGAGATAGAGGGAGGCGAGACTTCAATAAAGAGGGCGGAGAGGGAGGCGAGACTTCAATAGAGAGCGCAGAGTGAGAGAGAGGTGAGACTTCATTAAAGAGCATGGAGAGAGAGAAGAGAGACTTCAGTAAAGAGCGCGGACAGGCGGAACTTCAATAAAGAGCGCAGAGAGAGAGAGACGAGACTTCAATAAAAAGGGCGGTGAAGGAGGCGAGACTTCAATAGAGAGCGCTGAGTGAGCGAGAGGCGAGACTTCAATAAAGAGCGCGGAGAGAGAGAGACGAGACTTCAATAAAGAGTGCGGAGAGAGAGAGAGGCGAGACTTCAATAAAGAGCACGGAGAGAGAGTGGCGAGACTTCAATATAGAGCGCGGAGGGAGAGAGAGACAGGACTCAATAAAGAATGCGGAAAGAGAGAGGCGAGACTTCAGTAAAGAGCGGAGAGAGAGGAGCGAGACGTCGGTAAAGAGCGCGGAGAGAGAGAGGCGAGACTTCAATAAAGAGCGGAGAGAGATAGAGGCGAGACGTCAATAAAGAGCGCGGAAAGAGAGAGGCAAGACTTCAGTAAAGAGCGGAGTGAGAGGGGCGAGACATCGGTAAAGAGCGCGGAGAGAGAGAGGCGAGACTTCAATAAAGAGCGGAGAGAGATAGAGGCGAGACGTCAATAAAGAGCGCGGAAAAGAGAGGCAAGACTTCAATAAAGAGTGCGGAGAGAGAGAGAGGTGAGACTTCAATAAAGAGCGCGGAGAGAGAGAGTGGCGAGACGTCAATAAAGAGTGCGGAGAGAGAGGCGAGACTTCAATAAAGAGTGCGGAGATAGAGGCGAGACTTCAATAAAGAGTGTGGAAAGGGAGAGAGAGATGTCAATAAAGAGCATGGAGGGAGAGAGGTGAGTCTTGAATAAAGAGCGCAGAGAGAGAGAGGCGAGACTTCAGTAAAGAGCGCGGAGAGAGAGGTGGGACCTTAATATAGAGCATGGAGAGAGAGGCGGGACTTCAATAAAGAGCGCAGAGAGAGAGAGAGGTGAGACGTCAATAAAGAGCGCGGAGAGAGAGAGGTGAGACTTCAGTAAAGAGCGCGGAGAGAGAGGTGGGACTTTAATAAAGAGCATGGAGAGGGAGGTGAGACTTCAATAAAGAGCACGGAGAGAGAGAGGTGAGACTTCAGTAAAGAGCGTGGAAAGAGAGGTAGGACTTTAATAAAGAGCATGGAGAGAGAGGCAAGATTTCAATAAGGTAAATATTGGTCCTTTAGAGGATGAGAAGGGAGATTTAATAATGGGAGATGAGGAAATGGCTAAGGAACTGAACAGGTTTTTTGAGTCGATCTTCACAGTGGAAGACATAAATAATTTGCCAGTGACTGAGGGAAATGAGGCTATGACATGTGAGGACCTTGTGACAATTGTTATCACTGAGGAGGTAGTGATGGGCAAACTAATGGGGCTGAAGGTAGACAAGTCTCCTGGCCCTGATGGAATGCATCCCAGAGTACTAAAAGAGATGGCTAGGGAAATTGCAAATGCACTCGTGATAATTTATCAAAATTCGCTAGACTTGGGTGGTCCTCGCGGATTGGAAAATAGCAAACGTGACACCACTGTTTAAAAAAGGAGGTAGGCAGAAAGCGGGTAATTATAGGCCAGTTAGCTGATCTTCGGTAGTAGGGAAGATGCTGGAATCTATCATCAAGGAAGAAATAGCAAGGCATCTGGATGAAAATGTCCCATTGGACAGACACAGCATGGGTTCATAAAAGGCAGGTAGTGCCTAACTAATTTAGTGGAATTTTTTGAGGGCATTACCAGTGCAGTAGATAACGGGGAACCAATGGATGTGGTACATCTGGATTTCCAGAAAGCTTTTGACAAGGTGCCACATAAGAGGTTGCTGCATAAGATAAAGATGCATGGCATTAAGGGTAAAGTAGTAGCATGGATAGAGGATTGGTTAATTAATAGAAAGCAAAGAGTGGGGATTAATGGGTGTTTCTCTGGTTGGCAATCAGTAGCTAGTGGTGTCCCTCAAGGATCAGTGTTATATAAATGATTTGGAGTTGGGGACCAAGTACAATGTGTCTAAGTTTGCAGACAACACTAAGATGATTGGTAAAGCAAAAAGTGCAGAGGATACTTGAAGTCTGCAGAGGGATTTGGATGGTTTAAGTAAATGGGCTAGGGTCTGGCAGATGGAATATGATGTTGACAAATGTGAGGTTATCCATTTTGGTAGGAATAACAACAAAAGGGATTCTTATCTAAATGATAAAATATTAAAACGTGCTGCTGTGCAGAGGGACCTGGGTGTCCTAGTGCATGAGCCACAAAAAGTTGGTTTAAGGTGCAACAGCTGATTAAGAAGGTGAATGGAGGTTTGTCCTTCATTGCTAGAGGGATGGAGTTTAAGACTAGGGAGGTTATGCTGCAATTGTATAAGGTGTTAGTGAGGCCACACCTGAAGTATTGTGTTCAGTTTTGGTCTCCTTATTTAAGAAAGGGTGTACTGGCACTGGAGGGTGTGCAGAGGAGATTCATTCGATTAATCCCAGAATTGAGGGGGTTGGATTACGAGGAGAGGTTGAGTAGACTGGGACTGTACTGGGACTGAGTAGACTTGGAATTTAAAAGGATGCAGTGGGATCTAACATAAACATATAAAATTATGAAGGGAATAGGTAGGATAGATGCGGGGAGATTGTTTCCACTGGCGGGTGAAAGCAGAACTAGGGGGCATAGCCTCAAAATAAGGGGAAGTAGATTCAGGACTGAGCTCAGGAGGAACTTCTTCACCCTAAGGGTTGTGCATCTATGGCATTTCCTGCCCAGTGAAGCAGTTGAGGCTCCTTCAATGAATGTTTTCAGGATAAAGATAGATAGTTTTTTGAAGAATAAAGGAATAAAGGGTTGTGGTGTTCCGGTGGGAAAGTGGAGCTGAATCCACAAAAGATCAGCCATGATCTTATTGAATGGCGGAGCAGGCTCAAAGGGCCAGATGGCCTACTCCTGCTCCTAGTTCTTATGTGACCAGTTATGCATGCAGGAGCAATGGAAGGGGGGCATTGTTAGAGGGGGGAGCAACCAGCGGAGCAGCTTGGGTGGAGGGGTTTGGGATGGGGATTTGATGCAGTGGGGGCTTGGTTGGTTTTGAGCTGGTAGGGGGTTGCATTCAGAGGGAGACAGCCGATGGCTGTGGTGTGGTCACAGCTCTTCCAACAAAGAAAATACAGAGCAAGTATACCTTTTGCTTACCTTCCAAGTAATTATCATTTCCCAATAAAAATAATACATTTTGTGTTGGAATTATCTGTATCCACTCACAATTAATAATTAGTATAAATAATGTATAACATATGAGTATCAGTAACCAATCATATTCTGGGCATGTATGCTTAATTACTCTGTCACTAAGCATGTATTTGTTTCTACTTATCTACTAACTGTTAGACATAAGTAAGATAAAATATGCCTGACCGTTGATGTACCAAACACCATTTCCATTGTCCCTTGTGTACAGTGTACACACACGACCTGTGGTTGCGTTGTGATCAATTGAATTTTTGTGTGTGAAAGACCATAGAATTTTCTCATTGCTTAAACTAGATTAGAGAGAAGATGGGTGATTTTTTAAAAATGTAAATGTTTAATGAGGAGATGACATTCCGAATATCACTTCAGCAATTAATATGAAATCCCTAGCTAATTAGTTTCTGGTGTTCCTTTGTGATCCATTTGGGAAATTGGGTTTAAGAATTCGACACTGAAGGAGTTAAATTATCTTTAGTGTAAATATAGCTGGTAACCCAGAATGCTTCAGCAGTTTTTGTCACTTTAGTATTTACATTCTGAAGTCCATGTCATTAAAACTCATGAGCTAAAAAAATCCTCAGATCTGCTGCTCTGTTGGCAATACTTCACTGAGAATGCACGGAAACCTTGTTTTCACACACAACTGGGGTAATGCTGAGTTTTCAGCAAAATAGTACCTGCAGAGCATAAAATTACATCTAATTTTACTACATAGAAACAGGTTATTTGGCTTAACAGATACACGCCAGTGTGCATATTCCACAAAATAACCTCTTCCTACATTACTCACTAACCCCCTCCTGTTGCACTCAAGCACTGAGAATCAGGTTAAATAATTATCATTTTGTTTATTTCTATTAAGGTATTTGAAAATTTTAATAAAAATAACATAGACAATGACAACAACATGGTATAATAAACATTTCCCCCCGCATCTCAATCTTCACACACCCCAACCATAAAACAATAATCCGGCCCTCGGAATACTGCATCCGCTGACATTTTAATTTAGCCGAGAAAGTCGACGAACGGCTGCCACCTCCGGGTGAACCCGACCATTGACCCTCTTAAGGCGAACTTTATTTTCTCGAGACTGAGAAACCCAGCCATGTCACTAACCCAGGTCTCTGCACTCGGGGGCTTCGACTCCCTCCACATTAACAAGATCCGTCTCTGGGCTACCAGGGAGGCAAAGGTCAAGACGTCGGCCTCTTTCGCCCCCTGAACTCCCGGCTCTTGCGACACTCCAAAGCTCACTACCTCCAGACTCGGCACCACCTGCGTTTTTAGCACCATGGACATTGCCTTAGCAAATCCCTGCCAAAACCCTCTAAGCTTCGGGAAAGCCCAAAACATGTGGACATGATTTGCTGGGCTTCCTGCGCACCTCGCACACCTATCTTCTACCCCGAGAACCTGCTCATCCTAGCCGCTGTCATGTGTGCCCAGTGGACTAACTTAAATTGTATCAGGCTGAGCCTGGCACATGATGAGGGGTATTAACCCTGCTTAGGGCATCCGCCCATAGACCCGCCTCTGTCCCTCTCCTAGTTCATCCTCCCATTTTCCCTTAAGCTCCTCCTCCAGAGTTTCCTCCGCCTCCGAAAGCTCCTGGTAAATATCCGATACCTTTCCCTCTCCCATTCAGGTATTGGAGACGACTCTATCCTGTATCCCCAGTGGTGGCAGCAGCAAAAAGGCCGGCACCTGTTTTCTCAGGAAGTCTCGTACTTGCAAATACCTAAACCCGTTCCCTGCTGGCAATTTAAATTTATCCTCAAATGCTTTCAAGCTGGGAAAGCTCCCATCTATAAATAGATCCCCCATCCTTCTAATTCCTGTCCTTTGCCAACTCCGAAACCCACCATCTAGCCTACCCGGTACAAACCGAAGATTTTTATCAATCGGGATCCAAACCAATGCTCCCTCCACTCTCTTATATCTCCTCCATTGCCCGAGATTCTCAGAGCCGCCACCACCACCGGACTTGTGGAGTATCAGGCCGGCGAGAACGGAAGAGGTGCCGTTATCAGTGCTCCCAAACTGGTATCTTTGCATGACGCCGCCTCCACCACTCCCATACCGACCGCTCCCCCACTACCCATTTCCTAATCATGGCTATATTAGCCGCCCAGTAGTAATTATAGAAGTTCGGCAGCGCCAATCCACCCTCCCACCGACTGCGCTCCAGCAATACTCTTCACTCGCGGGGTTTTACCCGCCCATACAAAGCCCAAAATAACCTTATTCACCCGCTTGAGAAAGGCCTTTGGGATAAGATGGGGAGGCATTAAAAGACAAACAGAAATCTGGGGAGGACCGTCATTTTCACGATCTGTGATAGTGGGAGCATGTCCCATCTCTTAAAGTCCCTTTCCATTTGTTCCACCAATCGGGATAGGTTTAATTTGTGCAGTGCCTCACATTCCTGGGCCACCTGGATTCCCAGATATCGAAAGCTCTTCCCTACCATTCTAAGCGGCAGCTCTCAGTCTCTTCTCCTGGCCTGGATTGCGAACATCTCGCTTTTCCCCATGTTCAATTTATACCCCAAAAAATTGCCAAATTCCCCCAGGATTCGCATTACTTCCCCCATCTCCTACAACGGGCGAAATTCTCCCATCGGGAGACAAACAGCCGACGCCGGTGTTTCACTCTGACGTCGGAGGCTGCTCCTCGCCCCTTATTCTCCCCCCGCCCCGGGGGCTAGGAGCAGCGGCGCGTGAATTCTGCGCGCCGGGCCTTGACGCTTGCGTCAAAGCAGCGCGCCGGAAATGATGCGACCGGCAGCGCCGAAGTGACGTCAGCCGCGGATGCGCAGGTTGGCCGGCACCAACCCACTCTTGCGCGGTTGCCGTCTTCCCCTCTGCTGCCCCGCAAGACATGGCGGCTTGATCTTGCGGGGCGGCGGAGTGAAAAGAGTGCGTCTTTTAGAGACACTGGCCCGACGATTGGTGGGCACTGATTGCGGGCCAGACATCTGCTGAGCACGCCCGTGGTGCTCGATCCTCCCTCCGCCCCCCACAGGCCCCACACTCACCCGTCGCGTGCTGTTCACACCGGCAGCGACCAGGTGTGGTTGGCGCCGGCGTGAACCGGTCGGGTTCGGTAGGCCGCTCGGCCCATCCGGGCTGGAGAATTGCCGGTCGCCGTGAGAAACGGCGAGTTTCGATTCTCCGAGCGGCCTGTCGCAAAACGCGACACGCCATTTTGGGGGGCGTGGGAGAATCGCGGGGGGTGCCAGGGCAGCGTGGCGTGATTCTCCCAGCCCTCCCGCGATTCTCCCCCCCCCCGGCGTGGGGTGCGGAGAATCGCGCCCAACGGGTCTGAAATATACAAGAGCAGGTCATCTGCGTAAAGCGAGACCCGGTGCTCCACGCCCCCTGCAAACCAGCCCTTTTCAGTTGCTGGAGGCTCTTAACGCCATGGCCAATGGCTCTATGGCCAGAGCAAACAGTAAGGGGAGAGGGAGCACCCTTGCCTCATCCCTCGGTGTAGTTTAAAGTACCCCGACCTCAGCCGGTTCGTACGTACACTCGCTACTGGTGCCTGATTGAACAACCGCACCCAGTCAATAAAGCCCTCACCAAACCCAAACCTTCCCAGCACCTCCCACAGGTAATTCCACTCCACCCGATCAAAAGCCTTCTCCGCATCTATCACTATCACCAGCCCCACTTCCCCTCCTTCTAAGGGCATCATAATAACATTTAAAAGCCTTCGAACATTGGCCTCGAGTTGCCTGCCCTTTACAAATCCCGTCTGGTCTTCCCCTATCACCCCCGGGACACAGTCCTCTGTCCTTGTGGCCAGTATCTTAGCCAGCAGTTTGGCATCCACATTCAGTAGAGAAATCGGCCTGTATGACCTGCATTGCTCTGGATCCTTCTCCCGTTTCAGGATCAATGAAATTGAGGCCTGCGACATTGTTGGGGGGAGGACTCCCTTCTCTCTTGCTTCATTAAATGTCCTCGCCAGCAGTGGGCTCAATATCTCTGAAAACGTCTTATAGAATTCCACCGGGTAGCCATCAGGCCCCAGGGCCTTGCCCGACTGCATGCCCTCCAGCCCCTTGATTATTTCCTCAATCTCAATTGCCGCTCCCAGCCTCTCCACCAGGTCCTCATCCACCCTCGAGAACCTCAACTGATCCAAAAACTGCCTCATCCCCTCCACCCCAGCCAGGGGTTCCGACTCATATAATTTACTATAGAAGTCCTTAAACACCTCGTTCACACCCGCTGGGTCCAGGACAGTATTCCCGCCTCCACTCTTTACTTTACCTATCTCCCTGGCCGCCTTCCTTTTCCTGAGCTGGTGCGCTAACATTCTGCTTGCCTTTTCCCGGTATTCATAAATCGCCCCTTGCCTTCCTCAATTGTTCCACCGCTTTCCCTGTGGTCAACAGCCCAAACTCCGTCTATAACCTCCGCCACTCCCTCAGTAGCCCCGCGTCCAGGGCCTCCGAGTATCTCCTACCCACCTGGAGTTTCTCCTCCACTAATCTATCCTGTTCCGCCTTTTCTCTGTGGCCCCGTATCAAGATTAATTCCCCTCTGACCACTGCCTTCAGAGCTTCCCAAACCGTTGCTGCAGAACCTTCCCCGTATCATTTGTTTCCAGGTATTTCTGGATGGACTTGTTAACCCGCCCACAAACCGCTTCATCCGCTACAACCCCACATCCAGTCTCCACAGCGGGTGTTGCCCTCTCTCCACACTAACCCGTAGATCCACGCAATGGGGGGCATGATCCGACACTGCAATTGCCGAGTACTCAGAATCCACCACCTCCGGTATTAGCGCCCTGCTCAAAATAAAAAAGTCGTGCGTGAGTATACCTTGTGGACATGTGAGAAAAAGGAAACCCCTTCGCCCTTGGCCGTGCAAAGCTCCATGGGTCTACTCCCCCCATATGTTCCATAAACCCCTTCAATTCCTTTGCCGAAGCCGGCCTCCTCCCTGTCCTGGATTTTGACCGGTTCAATTCTGGATCAATGACTGTGTTAAAATCTCCTCCCATGATCAGGTTATGTGACTCAAAGTCTGGGATCTTACCTGAAACCCGCCTCATAAATTCCACATCGTCCCAATTCGGAGCATATATGTTCACGAGTACCACCCGCATCTCCTCCAGCTTCCCACTTGTGGTGAACGTATTGCTGCTACCATTCACCACTGTGATTGCATTATATTGTATTGTATTATGTTGGTGCCCTTGTGGGCTCCGCCCCCTCGGGGGAGGTAAATTGATCTGCAGCCTGTAGGTGGCACTCAGTACAGAGCAGTTGCAGGCAGGCACAGATCTAGCTTATTAAAACCACTGTTCACTTCTACTCATTGTCTCATGTGAATTGATGGTTGCATCAATTTAATAAGCTACGATATCGCAATGGAAGCCGCCCTCAAACCTGATCGACTGCAACTCAACCCACAGGCAGCTGAAGCCAGAGGTATCTTTTCACACTGGCTCCGCTGCTTTGAGGCCTACCTTGCCGCCTGCTCCTCGCCCGCCATCACCGAGGCACAGATGCTGAGCCTCCTCCACGCCCGTGTGAGCCACAGAATCTCGGTACAAATCAAAGACGCGACCACATACGCAGACGCGGTCGCAATCCTGAAAAGACACTTTGTGAGGCCGGTGAACGAAATGTTCGCGCAGCATCTCCTCACCACACGTCGTCAATACCCCAGGGAACTGCTGGAGTAATATCTACGCGACCTGAAGGTACTCACTCAAAACTGCAATTACAAGGACGTCACGGCCTCGCATGGAACTCGCCATCCGGGACACCTATGTGGCTGGAGTCTGGTCCAACTATGTCAGACAGCGCCTGCTCGCAAAGGGCACCCTCAACCTAGAAGAGACGGTAAAGCTATCCACCTCGTTAGAGGTAGCCTTCCAAAGTCTGAATACTTTCCCCTCCGACCACGCGACTTCCTCGTAGGCGCTGGAGGCGCGACCATCACCCGACCCGAGGGTGTCCCAGGCCTGTGCTGCGCGGCTGGCTGCCCAACCCAGGGGCCCGCCTTGCTATTTCTGCAGTCAGAACCAGCACCCCAGGCAGCGTTGTCCAGCTCAGAATGCGACCTGCAACGACTGCGGCAAGAAAGGACATTTTGCCAAAGTCTGCTTGGCCCGACCCAAAGTTGCAAAATCGTAGGCTCGACTTACAGACTCACAGGGCCGCAGACCCCACAGCGCAGCTGCGTGTCTGTCACTAACGCCCCCTTCTGATGCGTCATCCGCCTCGTGCTACCGTGGGGGCTGCCATCTTTAACCCTACCCGACATGTGCAACTCATGGGGGCCGCCATCTTCAATGTCACCTGACACGTGCGACCGACGGGGGCTGCCATCTTGGCCGCCATCTTCAATGCCGCCCGACACGTGCGACCGACGGGGCCACCCTCGTCACCGACCAAGGTCGGTAGCCTTTATGTTCAACAACACACAGCTGGGCAAGATCAAGAATGATGAAATCTTGAGGTGGAGAATCGAACTCTCCACCTATAATTACGATATCGTGTATTGTCCTGGGAAGCTCAATGAGCTCCCAGATGCCCTGTCCCGCGGCACATGCGCCAGCGCGCAAGATGACCGACTTCGGGCCATCCACAATGACCTCTGTCACCTGGGGGTCACCCGGCTTCTCCACTTTATCCTTAGGCCCACAACCTGCCCTACTCTACCGAGGAGATCAGGGCCATGACCAGGGACTGCCAAGTCTGCGCGGAGTGCAAGCCGCACTTCTATCGGCCAGACAAGGCCCACCTGGTGAAGGCATCCCGCCCCTTTGAGTGCCTCAGCGTCGATTTCAAAGGGCCCCTCCACTCCACTGACCGCAACGTGCATTTTCTCAACGTCGTTGACGAGTACTCCCATTTTCCCTTTGTCATCCCATGCCCCGACATGACCGCAGCCACGGTCATTAAGGCCCTGCACAGCATCTTCACCCTGTTCGGTTTCCCCACTTACATCCACAGTGACCAGGGCTCCTCGTTTAAGAGCGACGAGTTGCGTCAGTACCTGCTCGATAAGGGCATTGCCTCAAGCAGGACTACCATCTACAACCCCCGGGGAAACGGACAGTTGGGGGGGGGAGAACGCGGCGGTATGGAAGGCCGTCCTTGCCCTACGGTCTAGAAGTCTCCATGATTCCCGCTGGCAGGAGGTCCTCCCCGACGCGCTCCGCTCCATTCGGTTGCTCCTCTGTACAGCCACGAACTTGTCTTCCCCAGAAAATCCACCTCCGGGGTCTCGGTTCCGTCCTGGCTGACGACACCGGGGCCTGTCCTCCTCCGGAAGCACGTGAGGAGCCATAAGTCCGACCCCCTGGTCGAGAGGGTCCAGCTCCTACATGCCAACCCTCAGTATGCCTACGTGGCGCACCGCGACGGCCGACAAGATACAGTCTCCCTCCAGGATCTGGCACCCACCGGTTCCCCAGCGACCATCACCTACACCCCTCCCTACACCGAAAACCGCCCCGCCCCGCCACTACATCACCTACACACCCCCCCCCCCCCTCCCCCCTTCGCCGACCCACCATGATGAAGTTCTAGACGACACGATCCCGGAGTCAACGAGCCCAACACCCCTGCTCGCAATGACGAGTTCAACACCCGTGCCCGCGGCGAAGCCAGAGCTGAGGCGATCGCAGCAAACGATCAAGGCGCCGGACAGACTCGATCTGTGAGCCCACTTCACCCCCCCTGGACTTCAATTTTTTAACAGGGAGTGAATGTGGTGAACATATTGCTGCTACCATTCACCACTGTAATTGCATTATATTGTATTGTATTATGTTGGTGTCCTTGTGGGCTCCGCCTATGGCTCAGCCCCCTCGGGGGAGGTATATAGATCTGCAGCCTGTAGGCGGCACTCAGTACAGAGCAGTTGCAGGCAGGCACAGTTCTAGCTTATTAAAACCACTGTTCACTTCTACTCATCGTCTCGTGTGAATTGATGGTCGCATCACCACTGACCATTATGTACCTACCCCCCTTTTCTGACACGATTCTCCCTGCCTCGAATGCCACTCATTTGTTGATAAAGACCGCTGCCCCCTTGGTCTTTGAGTTCAGCCCTGAGTGGAATACTTGGCTGACCCACCCCTTCATTTTGTTTATTTCTAACATGTATGTATGATGTCAAGCTCCTAAATATTACCGGATAACAGTCTGTTTTCTTATCTGAAACAAATCTGTTGAACAAATTAATAGCAATCAGTGCAACAAAACTAAATTGACTATCTATTCGCAGCTTGGGTTTAGGAAATCCTTTAGTTTCCCACTTTATAAAATATAAGCATATGCAATGATCTACTGTCGTTCTGAAATGAAATGAAATGAAAATCGCTTAATGTCACAAGTAGGCTTCAATGAAGTTACTGTGAAAAGCCCCTAGTCGCCACATTCCGGCGCCTGTTCGTGGAGGCTGGTACGGGAATTGAACCGTGCTGCTGGCCTGCCTTGGTCTGCTTTAAAAGCCAGCGATTTAGCCCACTGTGCTAGATTTTCTAAAATCAATTTTATTTAAATGCAATTAAGTTTCAAACGGTCAATTCTTAGATGCTCTAATTTACATTTCATTGCAACAGAGTCTTTCCCGGCATTAACTTTGTCAAGCATTTCAGTGACCATGTAACTCATCGACTTAATTTGGCTACACATTAGCAAGGGTCTCAATATTGAGAGTGTCTAGCGGTAATGAAACGTAGCCTCAATCTCTTAGAGGAAATAAAAACTGAAAATAGCGGACAAACTCAGCAAGCCTGGCAGCATCTGGTTATTATGTTTAATAATAAATGTGATTGAATCATACACTTGTATTTGTCCTTTGTTCATTTCCATTCATATGGATAAATTGTTTTGGGTTTCCCAGATAAAACTCGACTTTCTGGCAACCAGTTACCATATATGGAGTAAGGTTACGTGCGAACAATACACCTAGAGATGGACCCCTGTGTCTATGTGTCTACATTGTGTATCTATCATATGTCCTGTGTTTTTTCATGTATGGAATGATCTGTCTGATCTGTACGCAGAACACTACTTTTCACTGTACCTCGGTACACATGGCAATAAACCCAAATCTAAAAGGGATCAGATATTGAGAAATAATGACAGATGCTATCTTGATCTCTTTGCAGAGTGTTCTGCACACCCATTGTGTGCTGCATGGGATTTCTCACCCTGGAATGGATGCAAAGACCCAGAGCTATAGAATGACTTTCGACCAACGACCAAAGAATCGGACTGGTGTACACCAGATACATGTGGTTTACCCCACCAGACGTGGATGAGTGTGAGGATGGTAGACACATAGACACAGACATCGGGTGAAGCATACGGAGTGTAGTGCTACTCAGTAAGTGCCTCGAGAGATCAGTTCAGACCATAAGAGGGTCATTCAGGAGTCTGGTAACAGCGGGGAAGAAGCTGTTTTTGAATCTGTTACTGTGTGTTCTCAGACTTTTGTATCTCCTGCCCGATGACAAAGGTTTGAAGAGAGAATAGCTGCCTGCTTTCCCAAGGCAGTGGGAGGTGTAGACAGGGTCAATGGATGGGAGGCGCTTTTGCGTAATGGACTGGGCTTTGTTCACGACTTGATATTTTCTTACGCTCTTGCGCCGAGCAGCTGCCATACGATGCTGTGATGCAGCCAGATAGGATGTTTTCTGTGGTGCATCTGTAAAAATTGGTTAAAAATTCGTTAAAATGTGGACATGTCGAATGTCCTTAGTTTCCTGAGGAAATATAGGCACTGTTGTGCTTTCTTGGTTGTAGTCAATGTGGGTAGACCAGAACAGATTGTTGGTGATGTGCACACCTAGGAATTTGAACCTGTCAACTATTTGCATCAGCACCAGTGATGCAGACAGGGTTGTGTAGGATACTTCACTTCCTGAAGTCAATGACCAGCTGCTTAGTTTTGCTGACATTGAGGGAGAGATTGTTGTTTTTATACTATGCTACTAGGTTCCATATTTCCCTCCTGTAACCTTTTCCAAATACAGGATCTCCATCAAGTCTCCAAGCTACACTGAGGCACTGGGTGAAGCTGACTTCCACCCCAACAGGACCCGCTTGCGAGCAATCAAAATGGTGAAGGCTAAAACATCTGCCCCGGCTCCCGCTAGCAAGCAATCAGCAAGGCAAAGGCTAAAATATCTGCCTGGCTCCCGCTTGCGAGCAATCAGCAAGGTTAAGGCTAAAACATCTTCCCCTGCTCCCATCTGTAGCTCTGGCAAGTCCGACACCCTAAATATGGCCCTGAGGGTACTGGGCTCCAAATCCACATTCAGGATCGCCAACATGGTGCTGAAAAACTACCTCCACAATTTCTCCAACTTCGGGCAGGACCAGAACATATGTACATGATTGGCCGCACCTCTTCCACACAGCCCGCAGTGCCCTCTACCCCCTCAAACAGCCACTCATCCTCAACCTTGTCAGGTGCACCCTGTGCACCACCTTTAACTGTATTAATCCCAGCCTCGCACACGAGGTTGAGGCATTCACCCTCTGATCTCTCGGGTCACATGGTGGATCTCTATCGCCACCTGCTGGTTACAGGTCATACATCCAACTATATACATCGCTCTGCACATCACCACATCACCCTTCCTTTGGAAATGTGAATGTTCAACAAATATAACTGTGCTTTACAAAACATGATATGCATAATAATTTCAAGCATGTCACATAGACAAATATAACTGCTTTACAAAACATGATGTGGAGATGCCGGCGTTGGACTGGGGTGAGCACAGTAAGAAGTCTTTCAACACCAGGTTAAAGTCCAACAGGTTTGTTTCAAACACGAGCTTTTGGAGCACTGCTCCTTCACCTGAGGAAGGAGCAGTGCTCCGAAAGATCGTGTTTGAAACAAACCTGTTGGACTTTAACCTGGTGTTGTAAGACTTCTTACTTTACAAAACATGATATGCATAATAATTTCAAATGTGTCCCTTGTGCACGTTCAGTCTTTCAGGTTAACAACATCTTCTTGTTGTCTCCTGAACCTTGACCAAATACGTGATCTTGTTTCATCTTTCGAAAAATAGGTTTTCTGGCTGGTCTTTGAGTCACCAACTCTTTCAGCCTTTTGAAGCAATGCTTCCTACTCCGTGTGTGTTTTTGTACATTAGCCTATTGCCGATGCTTGTGTCTTCACTGTCACGGCTGCCACCTGGTCGACCAACTGTCTACTCGAAACTTCTCTTACCCTTCCTTCTCTTTTTTATAATCAGTTCTTTCCTTCTCCTTTTTATCTTAGCTTTAGTTGCATCATCCATGAAGTTGGTGCGGTTCACACTCCCATCAGCCTGTGCACCTAGAGCATCATTCTTGCTAATGGTCCCGGCCAATTTCTCCAAACTGAGGGTTATTTCTTCAGTTATCAGTTGGCTGGGCGCAGTTGATTTTCTCTCAACTAATTTGTCTGCTGTTACAATCTCACTTTTAGCCTCTGCACATTCCCTCTGAGAACTTTCTGGATCTCTTACTGCAATGGCTGCTTCTGAATCTTCTGCTGTAGTAGCTATTTCTGGATCTGCTGCTATAATAGCTGTCTTTGGATCATCTGCTGTGAAAGCTGTTTCTGGCTCCCCTGTCACAATAGCTGATTCTGGAGCATTTGCTGGAATGAGAAGTTTTTGATCCATGGTGTTTGCGCTCGAATGCTGTACTGCATTCCCATCAACTGAGGAGGCATCCAATGTTGGCATACCTTTGGACGCTTTCACAGCTGCAGGCACGTTTATGACTTCAGGAATGACCTGCAAACCATTGCATTCCGGTATCTTAGCTGGATCAATATCCTCAACATTAGGCATTACTTCTTCACTTTTGTTTTAGTTTCAATGAGGGGCTCATCCTCATCTGATATAACGATACATGCTTCTTCTGTTGTTGTAGAGCTGCACAAAAATATATCCATCTGTTCTTGCTGCAGGATTTTTGATTGAGTGGCCTCAAGTACTTGGGAATCCACTGCAGGAACAATTCCGTGGGCATTGGAAAAATTAGCATGCTTCTTTGGAGCCAATGTCTCCAAACTGAGGGTTATTTCTTCAGTTATCAGTTGGCTGGGCGCAGGTGATTTGCTCTCAACTAATTTGTCTGCTGTTACAATCTCACTTTCAGCCTCTGCACATTCCCTCTAAGAACTTTCACACTCATCGTTGTCCTGCACAGATTGGATGCTACTTGTTATCACCTCGGCAGCAATGCCAAATAAACTACATAAACTTGCATAGTCTTCCTCTTCTGGCTCATAATCTGATTCTTCACTTTCCTCATTGTAATCATCATCATAATGATCATCGTCGTAATGATCATCGTAATGATCATAATCATCATTATCGTAATGATCATCATCGTAATCATTATCGTAATGATCATAATCATCATCATCATAATCATCATCATCGTCTGCAATGGCTTCTCCTGTGAAGTATGACACTGCTCGCGGAATTATGTGTTCCCACAAGAAGTGACTGGTTGCAGAACCTTCATCCAGCTCTCCATGCTCTGGAACATCAGGAAGACTAAAAAAATTAAAGAGAGAATCACCAGGTACAGTTTTCGTAACTGTTCTACCAGTGCCCCAACCCTTATGCTTCTTTTTAATGGTTTTCAATGTGATGTTTTTTTCCTTTCTTCCAGTCAATCTGGCACCTCGTGCATCCTGTGATTCCTGGTTCATCAAAGAAGAAAAAGTCTGACTCATCAGGCTGCGACTCTATCTGGTATGTTTTTGTCACTGCTTCATTTGTGAAATACTCATTTGACTCAAACTTAAATTCTAGAGTAAAACTCTTTGGCTGTCCAGGATCTGAGAATTTCACCCTTTCATCTTGTAAATGCTTTAAGATCGGCTCATCGTGCTCCTGTATCATGTCACTGAGCAAATCCACATTTTTGAAGACTGTCAACCAGAATTCTGGAATTCCTTTTGGCTTCCCCATCTCTTTATCTGGGTTATCTCATTGGATAACTGCTCTAACTGAGATAACTGTTATCTCGTTGCCAGTTGCAATGATCCTCTATCGCAGTGCTGGCTGGAATGTACAGCCACTCAACTCGGTTCAGTGCCTCACCCACTTCCGCTCCTATAATGGACTCGCGATCCGTGTCCACAATGGAAAATGATACGATGTGACTTCTGATGTGTACCCACGCTTCAAGCTCACATGCATCAAACGTCACAACCTCATTCTCATTGTAGCCTTTCAGTAGTCTTGTTTGACCGATGACTTTTGGTTTAACTCACAGCCCGTTCAAATCGGACAAACTGATAAGGTTGGCTTTGCCCCCGTGTCAAGCTTGTATTTGATCAATGTGCCAATCAGCATCATCTGTCTTCAATTGTATCGTAAGAAGTCTTACAACACCAGGTTAAAGTCCAACAGGTTTGTTTCAAACACGAGCTTTCGGAGCACGGCTCCTTCTTCAGGTCTGACCTGAAGAAGGAGCCGTGCTCCGAAAGCTCGTGTTTGAAACAAACCTGTTGGACTTTAACCTGGTGTTGTAAGACTTCTTACTGTGCTCACCCCAGTCCAACGCCGGCATCTCCACATCATGGCTTCAATTGTATCAGCATACCATCACTATTGCTGCAATTGGTGAGTAAGATTTCTTCACTTTGCATATTCGGACTTATCGTGTCCTCAGTCGAAATCAGATCAACGAAAAGCAATTCTTCAATGCATATCTTATTAATCACGTTAACTGATCTTGTTTGGTCCACTGTTGGATGTGAAAAACATTGCTTTGTAACTTGATTTGTTCTGACACACTTGGAACATTCCTTCCCAAATGCTGGACATTGCCTTGGCAAATGTCGATTGCCGCATCGCTGACATAAAATGGGGTACCCGGTCGACTGCTTAAAATGGCCACCTGCACTGAGACCATGTTTCTTATTCAACTGCGTCACAATGCTTATGGCGCTGGCATCTTCTTCCATATTGGCATCAAAATGTTTCAGGTTGAGCATAATAATCTCAGTACCAGTACCCTCAGGGAGGGGGGGGGGGGTTCCTGAGCTCATCTTTGGGTTACCTCCCAGTTACCTGCCCTGGAGCTTGGAAGTTATGACTGTATAATAAGGACAGCATAGTGGCACAGTGGTTATCACTGCTGCCTCAGAGCATCAAAGACCTGGGGCGGCATTCTCCCCTACCCGGCGGGGCGGGGGGTCCCGGCGTAGGGGAGTGGCGGCAACCACTCCGGGGTCGGGCCTCCCTAAAGGTGCGGTATTCTCCACACCTTTGGGGGCTAGGCCCGCGCCGGAGTGGTTGGCACCACGTCGACTGGCGCGCAAACCGGCACCAGCGGCCTTTCAGGCCCGCCGCCCGGCGCCGGTGCTGGCCGAAAGGCCTTCGCCGGTTCGCGCATGCGCCAGTGGTGACGTCAGCGTGCGTGCTGGGGGATTCTCTTCTGCCTCCGCCATGGCGGTGGCCGTGGCGGCGGCGGAAGAGAAAGAGTGCCCCCACGGCACTGGCCCGCCCACCGATCGATGGGCTCCGATCGCGGGCCTGGCCACCGTGGGGGCACCCCCTGGGGTCCGATCGCCCCGCGCCCCCCCCCAGGACCCCGGGGGCCCGCTCGCGCCGCCGATCTCGCCGCCACCAGAGGTGGTTCAAACCTCGGCGGCGGGAGAGGCCTCCTAGCGGCGGGACTTCGGCCCATCGCGGGCCGGAGAATCGTCGCAGGGGGCTCGCCGCTCGACATGGCGCGATTCCCGCCCCCGCCAATTCCCGGGTGGCGGAGAATTTCTGCCACGGCGGGGGCGGGATTTTCGGCGGCCCCGGGCGATTCTCCGACCCTGCATGGGGTCGGAGAATTTCGCCCCTGGTTTCAATTCCGGCCTTCGTTGACTGCCTATGAGAAGCTTGCACATTTTCCCCATGTCTGTGAGGGTTTCCTTCAGGTTCTCCGGTTTCCTCCCACAGTCCAAAGATGTACAGGTTAGGTAGATTGGCCATGATCAATGTGCGGGTCTACGAGGATGGGGAGGGGAGATAGTCAGTTCCAATGAGAGTCAATGAGAGTGAAGAGGTCATCCATGGTTTGTCTAGGATGTCTTGTCATGAGTGGCTCTTTAGCTTGATGTTCATTCTGAGCACTGCACTGGCTGATATGGTCCTTACGGGACGTGGGCGTGGCTGGTTAGGCCAGCATTTATTGCCCATCCCTAATTGCTCTTCAGAAGGTGGTGATAAGTTGCCTTCTTGAATCACTGCAGTCTCTGAGGTGTAGGTACACCTACAGTGCTGTTATGGAGGGAGTTCCAGGATTTTGACCCAGTGACAGTGAAGGAACAGTGAGATATGTCCAAGTCGGGGAGGTGAGTGACTTGGAGGGGGACCTCCAGGTGGTGGGGTTCCCAGGTATCTGCTGCTCTTGTCTTTATAGATGGTAATGGTCATGGGGTTGGAAGGTGCTGCCTCAGGAACCTTCCTGCAGTGCATCTTGTAGATGGTATACACGGGAGGGTTTAAATGTTTGTGGAAGGGGTAGCAATCAAGTGGGCTGCTTTGTCCTGGATGGTGTTGGGCTTCTTGAGTGTTGTTGGAGCTGCACTCATCCAGGCAGGTGGAGAGTATTCCACTACACTTCTGACTTGTGCCTTGTAGATGGTGGATAGGCTCTGGGGGGTCAGGAGGTGAGTTACTCGCAATAGGATTTCTAGCCCTTGACCTTATCTGGTAGGTTGCACATGTTTAGCAGTGCACTTCTCTTTCCTTCCTCAGACCAGACTTGATTTCTGATTATTTGCATGGAACACTTCAACATCTCTTTCCTCATCTCCCTAGGGATTATAAAGCTAGTTCCTTTGAACAGCATTACATCTTGGACAATCACTTCATCCCTTTATGCCCAATAATCTCTTATTGCAATAGGTTTGTCCTTGATAATTTTCAGCATCCTTTCATCACTATTTCCTGCAGCACTTGGAGAGTTACATCTCTTTGTGCAGTATGCTTGATCTAAGCAAGACAATTATCTGTCAGGCTCAATGCGTAAAGTTTCCAGTCCAACCAATCACAGGAATCATCATGAGAAGGACGGACATTTCGAGGGACCATTTAAAGGACTGTTGACCTCTGGCAGGAATTTCCAGCAACCAAAAATCCCACCCAATGTCTCTGTTGGGTTAACGACTTCTTGAGTATGCTCTACAGTTGTTTCTTGTTGAATCTGGAAGATTTTACACTCTGTACTCACATCATCAACTTTTCTTTTCTCCCTCCCTCCCTCCCTCCCTCCCTCCCCCTCTCCCACCCCTCCGATCCCATTCCCCTTCCTCCTCATCACCTTGCCTCTCCCCTCTCCCACCCCCTCACTGCTCCCTCCTCCACTCCCCACCCCTCCCCTTCCCCAACCCCTCCTCCTTCCCCAGCCCCTCCTCTTCACCTCCCCCCCCACCCACCCTCTCCACCTCCTCGCTTCTCCTATAAGGACAGAACAGCACGGTAACACAAGTGGATAGCATTGTGGCTTCACAGCGCCAGGGTCCCAGGTTCGATTCCCCGCTGGGTCACTGTCTGTGCGGAGTTTGAACATTCTCCCCGTGTCTGCGTGGGTTTCCTCTGGGTGCTCCGGTTTCCTCCCACAGTCCAAAGACGTGCAGGTTAGGTGGATTGGCCATGATAAATTGCCTTTAGTGACCAAAAAGGGTAGGAGGGGTTATTGGGTTACAGGGATAGGGTGCAAGTGAGGGCTTAAGTGGGTCGGTGCAGACTCGATGGGCCGAATGGCCTCCTTCTGCACTATGTTCTACGTTCTATGTTTTCTCCCCCTCCACCCCTCCCCTTCCCCCTCCCCCTTTCCCCCAATTACTTCCTCTCCCCTCTTCCCTCCCTCCCTCCTCCTCTGCCCCTTCCCCCAGAGCATCAGCTGTAAATATAAATGTCATCCCAGTCTCAGAGGACCATAGGCTGCTCTCCCCTTTTGAGAACTGACTGGTTGTGATTTAACCCACAGGTTACTACACTTCAAGTGAGTGCAAGGTTAAGTACGGGAACTGAACTCGCACGATTGGAGTTGCTCCGAGTCACGAACCAGCCGTCCAGCCAACATATACTTGACTTCAATTATTTTCAGTTGCAATCTCTTCTTATTCAGATTCAGGTTCTTGTTCTTCTGCAAGCTTAAGCTAGCAGTTTCACTGGATTCTGATTATGGTCTATGATGGCTTCTTCCATTGTATCTCCACATCCGCAGACTAGCAGCTCATCCATGAGCACCTCTACTCCTGGATATTGTTGACATATGCTGCCTGTGTTGATACTCTTCCAGAGACAAATGGCATGCGCGACCATCTGTACCTCCCAAATGGCATCCAGCCAGAATGTAGTCAGGAAACTGCTGCTTTCATCCAATTTCACTTGCCAGAATCCATCTTATACACTTTTGCATCTATTAAAGTACAGACCTTTGCCGTGGCAAGTTGCAGCAAAATATCTTTAATGGTTGACATAGAGCAGTGAGATCTCTTCAAAGCTTTATTGAGATTATTTGAATCTACGCATACACTCAGCTTTACAATTTGTTTCACTGCTACCATGCTGCTAATCCAATATGTAGGAGTCACCAATTTTTTGATTATTCCCAACTTTTCAAGCTCCTCCAGCTTGTATTTCATGATGGACTTGAGAGCAACTGAAACTCTCCACAGGTGATGCTGAGTTGGGCGCACACTCTCATCCATTTCAATCCAACTATTCACCAGGAAGACATACAAGACCTGTAAAAAAGTCTTTGTTGTTTTTTGGATTTGTGCAGCAGTTAATCTTTGTGCCGTGCAAAACATTGCAAGCCTCTTCTGGTGCATGGAGGGTTACCAGTCCAAGCTTTTGACTTGTTTCAGCTGAAATTAGTGGATTTTGCTTAATGTCTACTATTTGGAATTACAAATCTTCTTTCTTCCCAATGCAATGGGCACTCAGCTTAGTTTGTTCTCTTGTGGTGAGCATTGTTCCATTATATAGCCTCAACTTTACCCTCACCAGCTTCATTTTTGGCTCACCATCTTGAACATATACACACTGATCTGCGAAACTCATGATATTGCATGTAGCACCAGTGTCTGTCAGTGAGACATTTCATGTTAATTTGATGCTCTTCTTCTGCGGTCACCATTCAAATAGTCAAAAACAGTTTTTGTCTTTGAGACTCGATGGTGCCAACCTGTTCAAGGATGTCTAGGGTTTGTTAGCAGGATCATTGTCTGGCATCTCTCCTGCAACGACCTGGGGTGTTAAAAGGCACTCTGTGCATTATCAAGGAACCCAGCATTGGGAAGGTGCGGGGCCTGGTATCCTGCAACTATTCTTGGCCTCAGGTGTATATCATACTAGAAGAAGCTGTCACCCCCCTGGTGATGCTGCCATTCGATAGAACTGCTAACCTCTGATTGGCTAGCAACTCTCAGTGGACAAGAAGTCCGCTTCCGGGGTCCTTGATCCGAGGGGAAGGCCCACTGCTGGCTGGTTAAATGCCTGAGTGGCATGCGCCAGGCCTTCCCGAAAAGCGGTGATATAGCTGAGACTCCAATCGCCTCAACAAGATTCCACCCTTGGATATTTCCAGGAGTCCGCCCGACTCAAGAATAGTATTGTCTAAGAACTGAGAGGATGTAATTTCAAATACCTTGTGATGTTCTCTTGTTTTCTTGGTAAGGATGGCTCTGATGTGTAGTGCTCAACAAAGAACATCAAGTTATGTTGATTAGCAAAGCTAATTTATTAACAATACTTATAACTAGATTTGAATGTCTTCCTCAGTACAAAAGGTTGCTAAATGAACTATGCTATAACTCCATCTACAGAACTCCAGAATACACAACAATTCTCTCTCAAGCCTAAACACCTTCTCCCAGAATCAAGGGTGTCATGTGATCCATGTGACTGCTCTTGATCAACATCTGGTGGTTAGATGCATTTACATAAAATTGTTAACCCTTCATCTCCCATACAATATCCATATTGTTACATACCTGGGAGCAGATAGCTCATTTTCTGGCCAGTGAATGATTCACGTCTCTGGGGAAAAAAGAGAAAGGAGAAAATAAAAAAGAATTTACCTAAAAAAGAAATATGGATAATAGAAGTGTGACAAACTCACTAGATCAGTAAACACATTTCAAGGCCAAAGCATTCACACCACATGATCCTCATCCACGCAAGGTATGTTTTATTCAGGCCTGCTAAAATTTACTCTGCTATGATTTCTTTTCAGTTATTGTTTGTGCTGCCAGATGGTTCTCCAAACTTAATTTCAAGCCTGATGTTGGTCCAACTTTCACAATTAATTTCTATGAGAATTGGACAAGTGTCAGTGACAATGACAAATTTACTGGAATTGATTAGGCTGATAAATGTCTCTATTACTCTCTATAAAATTAACCAATAATGCAATTGAGTTATAGTTTCCCTAACCACATGTCTTCACTTATTCAGAATGTTTGCAGTTTCTGAAAAAAATTAAAATAACCTAAGATTATCTATGAGTTACAATAAATTATGCATCTGGCTAAAATGAGCATTAAAAATTAATAATTATAGTCAGTCTATTGCCAAGTATTAAAGTGAGCATTCATCAACTGAAAACAATATAAGGCACATGAGCAATCTTCAGTTTCATATTTCTAATTATTTTTTTCCTTCCAAGCCCCTGCAACAACGTATCGTACAATGCCCTTCAGCTGGAGACATAGGGTAGCCAAGACAGACTGGAAATGTGCCACTTCCATAATGGGAGGAAGGAAAAGCCAGACAACCAGTTAGACTTATCTTTTCTCATGAATGACAGAGTGGTTACACAGTGGCATTGACAGAACCTATAAACAGGTTTATGCTTAGTTAGGACTGGTGCATTTTCAGCCTGCCATTTTAGGACTTTCCTTTTCTCAGGTAGCTTTGCCAGTCTTGGGTATCAGTCTACCCAGACAAGCAGTGGAAGAAGAAAGAATATTGTAAACAATAGGTAGCAAAAGTAATAGGATAAATCTACAGACATTGTTATTCTAGATGGCTCTGATACAGGAGGGGGGGGGGGGGGGCACGTTGCACTCAAGCAAAAGCACCACGCAGCCAGAGAATTCTGGGAGGAGATTCCCCGGCCTCACCACGGAGGCTGCAACTGGGCACAGATCAGTGCTGGTCTCTCCCCCCCCCCCCCCCCCCCGCCCCTGTGGGGGGGGGGGGGGTCTCCCAGGCTACTGGTGACGTCAGGGTGGTCAGGGTCAGTGCAGGGTGGACCCCCTGGCTCTCCCCCTGGAACGTGGGCACCTTGGCACAACCAAGCTGGCTGGAGCACTGCCTGGGTGCCAGTGTAAGGGTGGCTGGGTGGGCTATGCCCATGAAATGAGGCTGGAGGGGAGGTTTAAAGGGTGGGGGTGTGCAGGGAAGATAAGCAGCAGCCTCCGGGAGGTTGGGGGGGGGGGCAGGGGGAGTGACGGGTGGGGTGGTCTGGAAGGGAGAAGGTGCTGTAAGGAGATGCCTGAAGAGGGGGGGCTCCCAGGGACCTCATAGCAGGGTGTCCTCACTTGGGGGGGGGGGGGGGTGTGGGATAGTGCCCATGTGTGTGGGTTGACATTGCCCATGGGTGGGTAATGTGGGGAACCCACAAGCTCACTTGAAGATCGGGGCACCCTTTCAAAATGGTGGCCCGATCTCTGAGTTCAGCTCCCCAATGCTAAAAAAAATTCTAAGTGCGGGCTAAGCCGATGAGAAACTCCTCAGGGTCCAAAAAAGTTACTTAGGTGTCATTGAATAGCAGTTGGGGAATTCACCAGTCGAGCTGGCGGGAAGCTCCCTGAAAAACCTGCCACAAATGAACTTGGAAATTTTGGGGGAGAATTGTGTCCCGAGAAACTTTTGGGTTGAATCACGCCTCATAGCTATTACCCAGAAAACATACATTCCTGGAGTTATTCTTTGTTTATGATCTCACAGAATCTGGACATTGTTGAAATGATGTTTTCCTGTTTACAAATCACCCTGGCTGTCCAGATTAAACTTTTATTGCAATATGGGTGCAATCACTTACCCCTTGAACCCTTGGAGATCTAGCAATTGTTGCAAAGTCTCTGGTCCTTACCACTTCACTGGCATTGTCACATGTACTCATGGGCACACTTTTTAAAAAAAATTAGAGTTCCCAACTAATTTTTTCCAATTCCGGGGCAATTTAGCATGGCCAATCCACCTACCCTGCACATTTTTGGGTTGTGGGGGAGAAGCCCACGCAAACATGGGGAAAATGTGCAAACTCCATACGGGCAGTGACCCAGAGACGGGATCGAACCTGGGGCTTCAGCGCTCTGAAGCAACAGTGCTAACCACTGTGCCACCGTGCCACCCATGTTGCTATTGTCCTTTTTATTCCATGAGATATAATTTTGTGCTCAAGTCAGTTGTGAAGCACTAGGGAACTCAGTCACTATATGGGGAACTCAGTCACTATATGGGGAACTCAGTCACTATATGGGGAACTCAGTCACTATATGGGGAACTCAGTCACTATATGGGGAACTCAGTCACTATATGGGGAACTCAGTCGATTTATGGGGAACTCAGTCACTATATGGGGAACTCAGTCACTATATGGGGAACTCAGTCGATTTATGGGGAACTCAGTCACTATATGGGGAACTCAGTCACTATATAGGGAACTCAGTCACTATATGGGGAACTCAGTCACTATATGGGGAACTCAGTCACTATATGGGGAACTCAGTCACTATATGGGGAACTCAGTCACTATATGGAGCAGATGGGAGCAGTGGACCCCTGGAGATTTGCCCACCCGGGGGAGAAAGAATTCTCCTTCTTCTCCCCAGTACACAACGTGTACACCAGAATTGACTTCTTTGTGGTGGGGAAAACGGTGCTTCCAGGGATAGACAAAGTGGAATACTCCGCAATTGTGATATCAGATCACGCCCCACACTACATGGACGTGCGGCTGAAGACGGGAAGGGCCCAGCGCCCCACATGGAGGTTGGACGGTGCCTTACTAGCTGACAAGGCCTTCAGCGAAAGGATAGCGATGGCCATAGCGGAGTACACAGAGAACAACCAGAACGGGGAAGTCTCACCCTCCACGTTCTGGGAAGCGCTAAAGGCCGTACTAAGAGGGGAAATCATTGCCTTCAAAGCGCAAAGAGATAGGGAGGAAAGGGTGGCTAGGCAGAAGCTGGTCGACTCCATACTGGAGGCAGACCGTAAATACTCCGAGGCCCCGACCGTAGAGCTCCTGGCGGAGAGAAAAGAATTACAAAGGAACTTTGACCTGCTCTCCACCAGGAAAGCAGTACACCAACTCCGCCAGGCACGCGGGACTCTGTACGAACACGGAGACAAAGCCAGCCGCCTGTTGGCACACCAGCTGAGAAAGCAGGCAGCCAGCAGAGAAATTGCGCAAATCAGAAGTACCAGAGGCACGTTGGAAACGGAACCAGAGAGGATTAACGAAACCTTCAAGGCCTTCTACCAAGAGCTGTACACCTCAGAGCCCCCAACGGGGAAAGGTGGGATGAACAGTTTTCTTGATGGACTGGACATACCAGTCGTGGGAGAGGGCAGAAAGCGGGATCTGGAAGCACCACTAGCACTGGGAGAGATCATGGACAGCATTAGCTCCATGCAGACGGGGAAGGCGCCGGGACCGGATGGATTCCCGGCGGACTTCTACAAAAAATTCGCGACAGCGCTGCGGGAGATGTTCACAGACTCGCTAGCTAGGGGCACACTGCCACCCACGTTAGCACAGGCCTCAATCTCACTGATACCTAAGAAGGACAAAGACCCAATGGAATGTGGGTCATACAGACCCATATCTCTGCTGAACGCAGACGCCAAAATACTGGCCAAAATCCTAGCCAAAAGGCTAGAAGACTGTGTACCTGAGGTGGTCACAGAGGACCAGACGGGCTTCGTCAAAGGTAGACAGCTTACCGCGAACATCAGGCGAACAACGTGATAATGACCCCCTCCGGGGAGAGAACACAAGAGGTGATCGTCTCCCTGGACGCAGAAAAGGCCTTCGACAGAGTAGAATGGAAATACCTCATAGAGGTACTGGAGCGGTTCGGGCTTGGAACAGGGTTCACCGCTTGAGTAAAGCTCCTATACAATGCTCCCATGGCGAGTGTACGGACCAACAATACCAACTCCCAATACTTCCAGCTGCACAGGGGCACCAGACAAGGATGCCCACTGTTCGATTACTACTGCTGTTCGCACTAGCAATCGAACCACTAGCAATCGCGCTCAGGGCAGCAAAAAATTGGAGGGGGATCCGAAGGGGAGGTAGAGAGCACAGAGTCTCACTCTATGCGGACGATCTGCTCCTCTATACCTCGGACCCACAAAGCAGCATGGACGGAATCATTGCGCTCCTGAAAGAGTTTGGAGCCTTCTCGGGCTACAAACTCAACATGAGCAAAAGTGAGATCTTCCCATCTTCCCAGTACACCCGCAAGGGGGGGGGGGGGGGGGGGGGGGGGAGCACTAAAGGGGCTGCCGTTCAAACAAGCCCGACACAAATTCCGCTACCTGGGGATCCAAATAGCCCATGACTGGAAAGGGATCCACAAATGGAACCTCACCAGCCTGACGGAGGAAGTTAAAAAGGACCTGCAAAGATGGAACACACTCCCGCTCTCCCTCGCGGGGAGAGTCCAGACGATCAAAATGAACGTACTGCCCAGGTTCCTCTTCCTGTTTAGATCCATTCTGATCTACATCCCCAAGGCCTTTTTCAAAGCGCTGGACAAACTTATCATGGCGTTCGTATGGGGGGGTAAAAATGCTAGGATCCCAAAGAAGGTCCTACAGAAAACAAAATCCAGGGGGGGGCTAGCCCTCCCGAATCTACAATTCTACCACTGGGCGGCAACAGCCGAGCGAGTAAGGGGATGGATCCAGGAGCCAGAAGCTGAGTGGGTGCGTGCGGAGAAGGCCTCCTGCATGGGGACCTCCCTCCGGGCCCTCGCCACGGCAGCACTCCCATCCCCACCCAAAAAACACTCCAGCAGCCCTGTGGTGACAGCCACCCTCCAATCCTGGAACCAACTGCGGCAGCAATTTGGCCTGACCAAAATGTCGGACAAGGCTCCCATCTGCAACAACCATAGGTTCACACCAGCACTGACTGACGCCACCTTCAAAAGGTGGAGGCAGGACGGAGGGACACTGACAGTCAGGGACCTATACACGGACGACAGGATCACAACACTGGACGAACTGACAGAGAAATTTCAGCTAGCTGGGGGGAACGAGCTACGGTACCTGCAGCTCAAAAACTTCCTAAGAAAGGAGACAAGGACATACCCACAACCGCCACGACAGACTCTACTGGAAGACCTACTGGACGCAAGTATCCTAGAGAAAGGGAACTGTAGCGACATGTATGACCGACTGGTAGAAAGGGACGACACCGTACTGGACGCAACAAGAAGGAAATGGGAGGACGACCTGGGGATGGAGATAGGGTGGGGACTCTGGAGCAAAGCACTGCATAGGGTCAACTCCACGTCCACGTGCGCAAGGCTCAGCCTGACGCAACTAAAAGTGGTACATAGAGCCCACTTAACGAGAAACCGTATGAGCAGGTTCTTCCCGGAGGTGGAGGACAGATGTGAACAGTGCCAAAGAGGCCCGGCCAACCACGCCCACATGTTCTGGTCTTGCCCCAGACTTGTGGATTACTGGACAGCCTTCTTCGAGGTTATGTCCAAAGTGGTGGGAGTGAGGGTGGAGCCATGCCCGATAGTGGCGGTCTTCGGGGTTTCAGACCAGCCAGATCTATTCCTGGGGAGGAGGGCGGACGCCCTTGCCTTTGCCTCCCTGATCGCCCGCCGTAGAATCCTGTTTGGTTGGCGGTCAGCAGCACCGCCCAGAGCTGCAGACTGGCTGTCCGACCTCTCAGAATCTCTCCAAATGGAGAAAATCAAATTCGCCATCCGAGGGTCAGACGACGGCTTCCATAGAACGTGGGAGCCATTCATGCAACTGTTCCGGGACCTGTTTGTGGCCAACGTACAAAAGGAAGAATAGCTGGGTGGCCAAGAATCGGGGGAAAATGGACGGGAATCGGGGGAAGGTAGCCGGGGGGGAGGGGGGGGTGGGGGGGCGCGGGGGGTGGGGGGGGGGTGGGTTACGGGTTCGTTATGGGGGTTTGATGGCAAGCTAAGGCCCAAAACCAAACTATAAATAAATGCCTATAAACATGTGCCTCGGCCATATTGGGGAATGTAGAATATGTATGCTGGCTAAAGGGGGCGGCCACAATTGTTGTTATAAAGATGCTTACCTGTAAATATACATGTTAAATTTTTGTGTCTTTTTTTTTCTCTCTCTAACAATTTGTAACTTGTCATATATAAAACATGAAAACTCAATAAAAAACATTTATAAAAAAAAAGTTGTGAAGCACTTTATCAAATGTCTTTTGGATACTGCGAGGCTTGGATAGAGTGGACGTGGAGAGGATACTTCCACTTGTAGGAAAAACTAGAACCAGAGGACACCATCTCAGATTAAAGGGACGATCCTTTAAGACAGAGATGAGGAGGAATTTCTTCAGCTAGAGGGTGGTGAATCTGTGGAACACTTCGGCGCTGTGAGGCAGCATGATGGGTTTGATTTCCGGCTGCAGTCACTGTGCGGAGTCTGCACGTTCTCCCTGTGTCTGCATGGGTTTCCTCCAGGTTCTCCAATTTCCTCCCACAAGTCCTGAAATGCGTGCTTATTAGGTAATTTGGATATTCTTAATTCTCCCTCAGTGTACCCGGACGGGTGCCGGAGTTTGGCGACTAGGGGATTTTCACAGTAACTTCATTGCAGTGTTAATGTAAGCCTACTTGTGACAATAATAAAGATTATTAATATTAGATATGAAATTGGTTGAGTGACAGGAAATAGAGAATAGTGACGAACAGATGTGTTTTGGACTGGAGGAAGTTTTATGTTGGAATTCCCCAGAGGTTGGTGTTTAGATTTTTCCTCCTTGCCCTTGATTATTTAGATTTCATTATTCTGGCGGTTTTAAAATTAAGGATCAATCTACCGGCTGCATTGCACCTGAAAGGCAGTGTGGCACAGCTGGTAGATCCGTCTTCCGTGATCTACCCAACTCGCCAAGTCTCATGAGATCTAATATGATCTCATGAGACATCGCGATATGAATCCTGCAATTGTGCGCGGGATCCCTATTTTGAAAATCTACATATTAGAGTGAGGCAGCTAGTCTCACTCTAATCTGCATGCCCATGATCTGCCTGAGGCGTGGGATCTAACCCCCTTTCCTCAGAGATCTCGGGTGAGCGCTGTTCGGTGCTGGTCTCCACAAATGAGGACCAGACCAAACAGCACTTGCAAGGGCCTCTCAGGGGATTGGATGCCCCCAGGTGCTTGCCCTCTGGGCAGGGTGGCACTGGTGTCTTTGGTTTGGTTTGGATGTCTCCATAGTCATCTTAACCAGAGTCAACACATTAATCTGAGGTTGATTCACTGTCTGGTTCTCAACTGAGGTACTGCTTTCCCTAGTTGGGTCGATTAACAGGTTCTCAGGAAGGTCCAGGTTGTCTCTTGACATAGTTTGATTTGGACTCTCTGTTGTTTCTGTCTCTGGCAGAATGCTTCCTGTTGCCAAAGGTTGATTTGCATGTCTCCTCCAAATTTTATCATACAGGGTTTGTATGGTGTAGGAGACAAGTCCTGTCTGCTTTTCAATGGTGGCAAATATCCACTTTTCACTTGTGGTACAGTTCCTTGCCAAAACCTCTCAACCCTGGCAAAAAACATGACTTTTCACCTTGTTCTCCGCCATACAACATGATCTTGCTGCTTTTTCTCGATGATTCATTTTGTCTTGGGCCGTATTAGCAAATCGAATGCTGTGCGCTGTTGACCCCTAACCATGACCAAGACTGGACAAACTTGGGTTGTTGAGGGCACAGTATTTCTGTACATGAGCAGGTATTGGCTCAAACGGTAGTAGACAATGAACCTTGTTTTCCAGTTACCATTGATGAATGTTTCACCATCTGTACAAAATGTTCTGCTAGCCTATTTGTAGCAGAATGATAAGGATTGGATGTGTTGAATTCCATTCTCCTTCAGGTAGTGTATGAATTCTTTCAAAATGAATTCCAGCCCATTATCACTCATGGGTTGTACAGGGTAAACAAATCTATCAATTGTTTGCTCCGTTGACGTGTTGACATAAAGCACAAAGTGATGGCAACTTCAGGCCATTTTGTGCGAGCATTGACTAGAATGAGATACATATGCCCTTCAAATGGTCTGGCAAAATCAACATGTACCATTGTCAGGCCTTTTCTGGCCACGCCCATGGGTGTATTAGGGCTAATATCGGCAGGTTCTGCACTTTTGCACAAAATGAACACATTCCTGTCTTCTCCTTGATTTTGGCATCTAGCCCCGACCACCAATAATTGCTTCTGGCTATCTCCTTCATCCTTCCAATACCACAGTGGCCTTCGTGTAATTGATTTAATTCCCAGTTTTCTGAGCAGCGGTGGAACGATGACACTCATTCCCTGGAGGAGACAATCTGCCTATATGAATAATTCAAATCTTTGAGTAGAATATGGCTTTAACTCAGGATTTGTTCCTGAGGTTTATCCTCAAAACATCATGTCCATGACCTCTGACAGTACTGGATCATTTCTGGTATGCTTCTTAAACTGTCCTGCAGTTATAGGAGTGTTATATGCTTGCTCGAAGTAGGAAATGTTTCTAGACGAATTGCTTATCGATTAACTATTTAGTAAGGGTAGTTGGGAGAGTCCATATGGGTTCCCATGAAGGCTTGACTAACCAACCAACCAACTTGATTGGTTTTGCGTGGGATGAAAAGAGCAATGCCCAACTCTGCATTCTGCTCGCGGCCAATGATGGAATCCCTAAATGAGGTCCAAGGATCGATTTTAGTAGATGATGATCCATCAATAGAGTGAATTTCTTCCCATACAGGAATTAGTATAAACAATTTTATGCCTAAAATTATTCTTAGAGTTTCTTTCTATCAGTGTGCAAGTGCTTTCGGCTTCATTTGAAGTTCTCGATCGTGAGGGCGACTGCTCTTGACCCTTGTGCATTATGTGCAAAACTACCACCCTAACTCCATAATGTGATATGTCACACGCCAGTTGCAGGGGTAAATTTGGATCAAAATGTGTCAGGACTTGTGACGAGAGTAGCGCGTCTCTTTGGCTTACATGAATGCTGTCTCACATTGATCCACCCATGTTCACTTTTTATTTTGACAAAGTAAATGGTGTAAGGGTTTTGGAATAGTAGCCAGATTAAGGAAAATGTCCCATAATAATTTAGTAAGCCGAAGAAAGATTGAAGTTGGTTCACATTCTGAGATGCAGGTGCCTCAGTAATGGCTTTGACTTTTGAAGGGGACTTCTGCAGTCCCTTGGCATTGATGACATTCCTCATGAATTTGATTGAAGATTGGAAAAATTCACATTTATCTTTTTTGGACTTTTAATCTGTAATCTTCTCATCTCTGAAGTGTGGTGGAGATGTTCTTCTTCATTCTTTCCAGTAACCAAAATGTCATCTAAGTAACACTGGACTTTGTCTAATCTGCTTAAATTTTGATCCATAGCTCGTTGGAACAATGCTGGTATGGAAGTGATGCCAAATAGCATCACTTGGTAGTCTTTTATACTGAAATAACCCTTTGTGTGTCACAATCAAGAAATGTTCTGAATCTGGATCCACGTTCATTTGAAGATGTGCTTTAATGGGGTCAATTTTACTGAAGTGTTGGATTCCAGCCAACCCAGCAAATAAGTAATCAATCAAAGGCAGAGGGTACTGCTCTAAACACAGTACTGGATTAACAGTTACTTTAAAATTGCCACAAATGTCTATTTTCATCACGGGTATGATCGGCATGCCCTAATCACTCACGTTAACTTGTTCAAGGACTCCCATTTTGACCAGCTATTCCAAATCTGCCTCTACCTTGGGTCTGATTGCATACGGCACTGACCTGGGGTGGGATTCTCCCCTGCCCGGCGTGACGGGGGTCCCGGCGTAGGGGAGTGGCGCCAACCACTCAGGGGTCGGGCCTTCCCAAAATTGGGGAATTCTCCCCACCTTTGGGGGCTAGCCCCGCGCCGGAGCGGTTGGCACCTGAAGACTGGTGCAAAAAACCGGCGCCCCCGGCAGCGGGGCTGGCCGAAAGGCTTTCGCCGGTTGGCGCATGCGCCGGCGGTGACGTCAGCGGCCAGCTTCCGCTGGCGTCACCACCGGCACATGCGCAATGTGGGTTTCTCTTCCGCTTCCGCCATGGCGGAGGCCGTGGCAGCCGCGGGGGAGAAAGAGTGCACCCAGGGCACTGGCCCGGAGTCTGAGTGGGGGGCCCGATCGCGGGCCAGGCCACCGTGGGGGCACCCCCCCGGGTCCAATCCCCCCCCCCCCCAGGACCCCGGGGCCCGCTCACGCCGCCGATCCCGCCGCCACCAGAGGTGGTTCAAACCTCGGTGGCGGGAGAGACCTCCCAGCGGCGGGACTTCGGCCCATTCGGGCCGGAGAATCACCGCAGAGGCCTCGCCGATCGGAGTGGCGAGATTCCCGCCACCGCCACTTCCCGGGTGGCGGAGAATCTCTGCCACGGCGGGGACGAGATTTTCGGCGGCCCCAGGTGATTCTCCGACCCTGCTGGGGGTCGGAGAATTTCGCCCCTAGTCTTTAAGTATCTCGCCTGACTGTTCTCCTTGATTTTCAGCTTTGCTGAGATATCCTTCACACTTCCAGCTCAGCGTTGAATACAATGGCCCGTTTCTTCAAGATTTTGGGCAGTTCTGGGCTGGATTCTTTGATCTCCGATGCCAAAATCGCGTCTGGCGACGGGGCGTCAATCCCTGAAGACAAAATTGGGAATGGCGTCACTTTCGCGAGGCTCCGTCCCCTGAAAAGCATGGTACGCCGCATGCCCTATCACGACCTCAGGCCATTGTCTGAGTCCCGCCCTGTGATGCTCCAACCCCGACCCGTGTGGTCTCACCCGTCGGGAACTAACCCTGCCGGCTGCGGACTCAGTCCAGCGCCGCCACAGTCGGCGGAAGGCCGATCCATGGACAGTGGAGGGTATTATACAGGGCTGGGGGCACTGTAGTGAGGTGGTCAGGGGCGAGCGAGCAGCCGAAAGGGGGGGGGACTATTTTTTCGGTCTGGGTCCATGGGCTCTGCCATGAAGTATGGTGCGGCCGCTGCAGGCCGCCGGCGTGCGCATGCACGGCCACAGACCTGGCAATGCTCCAGGCCGTATCGGCAGCTAGAGCTGGGAGCAAATCGCTGCCTGGCTGCTAACCACCCCCGGAACAGGGAATTGGTGGCCATTTTGCACCAGTTTTCCTGGCGTAAAACACCACCGTTTTCACTCCAGCCTGGGGACTTCGTCTCCCAAACGGAGAATCCAGCCCCTGATTCAGAACCTGTTGTGAGATTTACCTCAGTCTAATTTAATCTGATCTTTTCCAGCCACATTCTTCCCATTAGTGCTGGATAATTTCCTTTGACTGTGCAAAGACAAATCTGCCACCTAATTGCATTGTTGCATTAATACAGCCCCTCAACAGAACCATTTCTACAGTATAGGTTTTTAACACCATCTTCATGGTCATGGTCATGTCAGGGTTTTTCGTGATAAACAGGGCTGGATTCTCCATTATTGAGACTATGTCCCCACGCCGGCATCAAAACATGGAGTTTCACGCCAGAAAAGCTGGCGTTAAAGGACCACTAACTCCAAGCCCTGCAGGGGCTAGCAGGGACCCGGAGTAAATCGCGCAGCTTTTGCTGCAGGTACAGGCCCCGCATTTCCGGGTCTGAGGCTGCACATGCGCACGCATGCGGCCTCCAGCGGCCACGCCATGCTCCATTGCATACTCGGACCGCGGAGCTAGATCCAAGAAAGAGACCCCCCGATTGGCCCCGTGCCCGACCCTCATCCCCGCACAAACATTCCCCGCCTCCCCCCTTCAAAACACCTGCCCCTGACCAGGCGACCTCGGACTGAATCTGCAGCTGCCATGCGTGTATCCCGACAGGCTGGAGCACATTAGATCCATGCCGTCGGGTCTTCGGCTGGTTGGGGACGGAGAATTGCTGAGCAGGCATCTAGCAATGGTCCAAGGCGGTGTGGCGTACTTCCCGAGTCCGCCGCTTTTCAGGGCCCGCAGAATTGGTGAACCGGCGTCAGTCCCGATTTCTTGCGGGAACATCAATTCTCTGCCCCTGCGCTGGCCGCGATTTTGGCGTGAGGGGCGGAGAACCAGCCCACAGACAATGAGAAGGTTGCCCCGGTGTCCACCTCCATCTTCACTAGCTGATTGTCCAGTAATAGAATGACCCAGTAACAGTTTGTTTCACCGGCAATAACCAGTACCTTTAATGACGGTTCATCTGCAGGCTGTAAGTAGAATTTCTTCTCGTTCTTTTAGTATCATGTGGGCGCTTTATCCTTTATTCAGTTTTCTATGTTATTTATTTGGTTCTTGATTTTTGCAACTAATACCTGAAACTTGCTTCCGTTTAAAGCAAGCACGTTCAATGTGGCCCTTCCCACCACGATTGTTGCGCATGATGTCTTTGCACCAACAATCTGTGCTGTGTGCCCGGTTTTTGCACATCTGTGGCAAGTGCGAGTCTGTGTCTGTGTTTGAGTTTTGGCCAACATTTTGTAAATTCTTGTGCTCAAATTCAACTGTTGAGCTTCTTTGGCTGCTAATTGTATGGATACAGCAACTTCCAAAGCTTTCTGTAAGGTCAGATTGCTTTTGGTTAACAACCGCTTTCTTAAACCACAGATTAATCTATCTCTGATGGGTCCGGTGGTGGCGATGACGTAGGAAGCCGCACATTTGGAAGCTCCCGATTCAAATGGACTTTTCGGCTCTTTTTAGAGCCCAAAACGGAATTTTTTCGACGTCTCCCGGTGGGAGAAGGTGTGCTGATCGACTTTCTCCACATTTCATGACTCAAACTCGGAGTGGAAAGGGGGAAAAAACGGCAGCAGCTCCCCAGAAAAAACGGGGGAAGGATTTCAAGATGGCGGCCGATGGAGCACCAGAGGAATGGAAGCAGTGGGCCCAGGAGCAGCAAGCTGCTCTCCTGCGCTGTTTTGCAGATTTCAAGGCTGAGGTGCTGAGCTCTCTGCAGGAAACTAATAAAAAGCTCTCGGAGATTCAGACGACCCAGTGTGCTGCCATCCAGGCGTTGCAGGCGCAGGCCACTGAACGAGAGGAGGAGGCCGTGGTCCTCGTGAGTAAGGTGGAGGGGCACGAGGCACTCCACAAGAAGTGGCAAGACTGCTTCGAGGAGCTTGATCTCCGCATGAGGCGGAAAAATCTGAGGATCTTGGGCCTTGCGGAGGGGCTGGAGGGGTCGGATCTGACAACCTATGTGGCCGCGATGCTGAACTCGCTAGTGGGGGCAGGATCTGCCCCTGGAGCTGGAGGGAGCCCACAGAGTACTGGCCAGGAGGCCTAAGGAGAATGAACACCCGCATGCGGTGCTGGTGAGGTTCTACCGGTTCAGTGATCGGGAGTGTGTGCTGCGCCGGGCCAAGAAGGTGAAGAGCAGCAATTGGGAGAATGGGGTAGTATGGATCTACCAGGATTGGAGTGCGGAGGTGGCTAAGTGGCGGTCCGGGTTTAATCGGACGAAAGAGGTGCTCTACAAGAAGAAGATAAAGTTTGGAATGTTGCAGCCTAAGTATGTGGGTAACTTATTTGGACCGGCATTATTATTTTGATTCCCCGGAGGAGGCGTGGGCCTTCGTGCGGACGGAGAAACTGGACTCGAACTAGGGGTTGGGGGTTGCGGGGTCGGTTGTAATGCTTTATTGCTGGTTTCTGCTGTTGCACTGTTCTTTTTTTCCTGTATTTTTGTAATTTTGATATGGTTATTTATTGGGGTGTTGTTCTGTTTTTTGTTGGGGGGCATTGTTTGAGTTTTGTATCTTGCGGGGAGGGTTGGGGGGGTTTGTTGTATTCTATATCGGGTTGGGGGTATTGAGTGGGGTTGGTATTTGGGAGCTGTGTCAGAAGGGTGTGGTGGGGCAGTGCGAAAGCGCGGGCTTTCCTATGGTTTCCCGCGTTGCGGGGCAGGGGGGTGGAGACGATGATGGGGCGGGCGGGGCCTTAACTGGTTCTTCCCCGCGCTGGAGCGGTGCCTGGAGAAGGGACAGGGTGGGGCAGGTTTTCCACTCTGGGTTGGATGTGAAGAACCGGGGAGTGGCGATTCTGGTGGGGAAAAATGTGTCGTTTGAGGCATCTGAGGTGGTGGTGGATAAGGGGGGTAGGTATGTTATGGTTAGGGGCAGGCTACAGGGAGAGAAGGTGGTACTTGCTAGTGTGTATGCCCCAAATTGGGACGATGCGGGCTTTATGAGGCGTGTGCTGGGACGGGTCCCGGATCTAGAGACGGGAGGTCTGATTATGGGGGGGGACTTCAATACGGTGTTGGATCCTTCATTGGATCGGTCCAGTTCAAGGACGGGTAGGAGGCCGGCGGCGACCAAGGTACTGAGAGGGTTTATGGACCAGATGGGAGGGGTGGATCCATGGAGGTTTGTGAGGCCGAGGGCACGGGAGTACTCTTTCTTCTCCCACGTACATAGGGTTTATTCTCAGATAGACTTCTTCGTGGTGAGTAGGGGACTGATTCCGAGAGTGGAGGAGGCCGAATATTCGGCCATTGCAATCTCCGACCACGCTCCGCATTGGATGGAGTTGGAGATGGGGGAGGTGCGGGACCAGCGCCCGTTGTGGCGGTTGGATGTGGGGTTGCTGGCGGAGGAGGATGTGTGTAGGAGGGTCCGGGCAAGTATTGAGCGGTACCTCGAGGTGAATGATAAGGGGGAGGTCCAGGTGGGGATGGTCTGGGAAGCCCTGAAGGCAGTGATTCGTGGGGAGCTGATATCCATCCGGGCACACAGGGAGAGGAGCGAGAGGGATAGACTGGTGGGGAAGATGCTGGAGGTAGATAGGAGGTACGCGGAGGCACCAGAGGAGGGACTGTTGGGGGAGAGGTGCAGCCTACAGGCTAAATTTGATTTGCTGACCACTAGAATGGCGGAGGCACAGTGGAGGAAGGCACAAGGGACAGTGTATGAACATGGTGAAAAGGTGAGTAGGATGCTGGCTCATCAACTCCGCAAGTGGGATGCGGCTAGGGAAATTGCTGGAGTGAGAGACAAGAGTGGGAATGTGGTGCGGAAGGGGGTAGAGGTGAATGAGATCTTCAAGGACTTTTACGGGGAATTGTACCGGTCGGAGCCAACGGTGGAGAGGAGGGGAATGGAGAGGTTTCTCGACGGGCTATCTTTCCCGAAGGTGCAGGAGGAGGAGGTGGAGGGGTTGGGGCGGCGATTGAGCTGGAGGAGCTAGTTAAGGGGATCGGGCAGATGCAGTCAGGGAAGGCGCCGGGGCCGGATGGGTTCCTGGTGGAATTTTATAAAAAGTTTGTGGACCTAGTGGGCCCCTTGCTGGTGCGGACACTTAATGAGGCGTCGGAAGGGGGGACTTTGCCCCCGACGATGTCGCGGGCGCAGATTTCGTTAATCTTAAAGAGGGACAAGGACCCCCAGCAGTGTGGTTCATACAGGCCCATATCTCTCCTCAATGTGGATGCCAAGGTGCTGGCAAAAATCCTGGCCACCAGGATAGAGGACTGTGTGCCAGGGGTTGTACACGAGGACCAGACAGGTTTTGTGAAGGGAAGGCAGCTGAACACGAATGTGCGGAGGTTGTTGAATGTCATCATGATGCCGGCGATTGAGGGGGAGGCTGAGATAGTGGTGGCGCTGGATGCGGAGAAGGCCTTCGATAGAGTGGAGTGGGGGTACTTATGGGAGGTGTTGGGGAGGTTTGGATTTGGTGAAGGGTTCATTAGATGGGTGAGGCTGCTATATGAGGCCCCGATGGCGTGTGTGGCCACGAATGGGAGGTCGGAGTACTTCCGGCTTTACCGAGGGACCAGGCAGGGTTGCCCCCTGTCCCCCTTGTTGTTTGTATTGGCAATCGAGCCGTTGGCGATGGCATTGAGGGATTCAGGGAGGTGGAGAGGTTTGGTGCGAGGTGGGGAGGAACATAGGGTGTCGTTGTATGCCGATGACCTGTTACTGTATGTTGCGGACCCGGAGGGAGGAATGCCGGGGGTGATGGAGCTGCTAGCTGAGTTTGGGACCTTTTCAGGCTATAAACTAAATCTAGGCAAGAGTGAGGTGTTTGTGGTGCACCCTGGAGACCAGGAGGATGGAATTGTTAGGCTCCCGCTTAGGAGAGCGGGGAGAGTTTTAGGTACCTGGGGGTGCAGGTGGCCAGGGACTGGGGGACTCTTCACAAGCATAATTTCACCAGGCTTGTGGATCAGATGGAGGAGGAGTTCAAGACTTGGGACATGCTGCCATTGTCGTTGGTGGGGAGGGTGCAGTCCGTCAAAATGACGGTGCTTCCGAGGTTCTTGTTCCTCTTTCAGTGCCTGCCCATCGTCATCCCAGGGCCTTCTTTAGGAGGGTGACTAGCAGTATTTTGAGCTTTGTGTGGGCACAAAGTGAAGAGGGTTTTCCTGGAGCGAGGGAGGGATAGAGGCGGGCTGGCGCTGCCCAACCTTTTGGGGTACTATTGGGCGGCCAATGTGTCAATGGTGCGTAAATGGGTGATGGGGGGCGCGGCGTGGAAAAGAATGGAGATGGCGTCATGTAGAGGTACGAGCCTGGGTGCCCTGGCAACGGCGCCGTTGCCGCTCTCTCCAAAGAGGTATACCACGAGCCCGGTGGTGGCGGCGACCCTAAGAATCTGGGGACATGGAGACGGCATAGGGGGGAAACAAGGGGCTCGTTGGAGGCTCCATTAGGTGGAAATCGTCGGTTCATCCCGGGGAACACTGATGGGGGATTTAGGGGGTGGCAAAGGGTGGGCATCAGTAAATTGAGGGACCTGTTTATTGGCGGGAGGTTTGCGGGCCTGGGGGAAGTGGAAGATAAATTTGGGCTCCCCCAAGGGAACATGTTCAGATACTTGCAGGTAAAGGCGTTTGCTAGGCGACAGGTAGAGGAGTTCCCTTTGCTGCCCTCGCAGGGGGCGATGGACAGAGTGCGTTCGGGGGTGTGGGTTGGAGAGGGGAAGGTGTCTGACACTTATAAGGTAATGCAGGAGGTGGAGGAGTCGTCAGTGGAGGAGCTGAAGGCTAAATGGGAGGGGCAACTAGGGGAGCAGATAGAGGACGGGACTTGGGCGGATGGTTATGTAACTTAACATTGTGTTAATTTAAGTTGTTGTTAATATGTTGTGTTGTTCATTGAGGAGGGGCGAATGTTTATGATTGCTACCATTATTGTTATTGTTGGTATTTTATTACGGTTCGTTGTTGTTGTATAAATACAAAATTTTTCAATAAAAATTATTTTTAAAAAATCTATCTCTGATGGTATCATTAAACACATGTCCGAATTCGCAGTGTTTAGCCAAACCTTTCAGGGTCGCTACTAACGGTACAATTGATTCATCTTCTTCTTGGTTGCACTTCTGAAACCTAAACCTTTGCTGCAATGACTGAAGGTCTTGGTGAATAGTGACCCTGCAATATTTCCACTATTTCATTGCAGGTTTTTGTGTCTGGCTTTTCTGGCTGTTGACCCCCCTTCCCTCCCGCCCCCACCTATAATGCTCAGGAAGGTTGGGACATTTATATCTGCTGACATCTTGTTTGCTTGAACATAATAGTTGAATCTCTCTATACAGAGACCTGATCAAACGCTCCCATGGTGCCAAAAACTCCTGCCATTTTTCACTATGAAAGGACTGTATGTGCATGATGTGCGACAAAACTTTAGCACTACTTTGCTACAAGGCAAATATGAGCTCAGCCTGTTTTACTTTTGTGTTTTACAACACCCAGCTCTAAATTTGTTGTTGCAGGGTACTTGTTACTCGCCGTGCTCCCAGTATTGTTATGGACCATTTCAGCACAGCTTCTTTCCAAAGTTGTTTTCTTTGGATTCCTCGATTTCTTTGTTTCTTCCAGTGGCTGTGACTGTTGTTTGGCTCCCCTGTTGCCAGCTTTTGTGTTGTGACGATTGTAATGATTTATTTTACTTTTCAGGTGCCTAAAGCGCGTTTGACTATTTTTTTCCAGGTGGCAATAAATGCTGCTCACCTCACTCATCATCAGTTTTTATGTGGTGGTTTTAAAATGAAGTGTGCAGGCCTCAGAGGTTCAAAGAAATGAAGAGCATTATTAGATGTTAACACTATAGGTTGCTTTGTTACACTGCCCATTTGCCCTTGCAGACGACTGATAGACCACGCAGACACAGGGAAAATGTGCAAACTCCACACAGAGTGACCCGGGGTCGGGATCGAACCTTGGTCCTCAGCGCTGAGAGGCAGCAGTAGTAACCACTGTGCCACCCCTGGGGGGAGGGGGGGGGGGTTATTTTTTGTTGGAAGCAGTTTGTAAGGGGAGCGATTGCTCCCACTCCCACCTTTTGCTTTTTTGGGGAAGAGGTTGTTTGTGAATTTTGTGGGGTTTTTTCCTGTCGGGGTGTGTTTGTTCTCCAGGCCCCTAACTCGCAATTGCCATTGAAAAATGTATCCTTTTTTTTGGCCAGAATTCTCTGGCCTTTCATTGGTGGCAGGATTCGCTGCTCCTGCAGGAATTCCCATTGATAGTGGCGGGAGCAGAGAATTCTGCCGCTAGCGAATGGCGAGTCCCACCTGTGGTTGGGAGGCGGGAGAATCTCACCCATTATCTCTGGTTTGTCACTGTCGTTTCAGTGTAAAACTGGAGCTGCAAACATTCTAACTGATCATAATTTCTTTTCATTTTACAAGTACCATATATTTTTCAATGACTTGGCTTCACATATGTTGTATTAAACAAAGTAAATTAAAGCCTTGCAGCAAGCCAAAACTTCTCTCTTTTCTTTTTTTAATAAATTTAGAGTACCCAATTATTTTTTCCAATTAAGGGGCAATTTAGCGTGGCCAATCCACCTACTCTGCACATTTTTGGGTTGTGGGGGCGAAACCCACGCAGACACGGGGAGAATGTGCAAACTCCACACGGACAGTGACCCAGAGCTGGGATCGAACCAGGGACCTCAGCGTCATGAGGCAGCTGTGCTAACCACTAGGCCGCCGTGCTGCCCGCAAGCCAAAACTTCTGGCGCTTAAGCAAAATACTACAGATGATGGAAATCTGAAATAAAAACCCATAATTCAGGAAAAACTCAGCATGTCTGGCCGCATCTGTGGGGAGAGAAAGAGAGTTAACAGGCTGGATTCTCTGCTCCCCGACGCCAAAGTTGTGTTTGGCAAGGGGGTGGAGAATCCCCGATGAAGCCAAAATCAGGGACGGCGCTGCTTTTGCAATATGCCGTCCCCTGAAAAGCAGCATACTCTAGGAGTAAGCCACGTATCCGCAGCCGCAGGCCATTTCCTGAAGCCCACCCTGCGATGCTCCGTTGTCGACCGGCCAAGTTCCCAACGGCGTGGGATTCTCATGGTTTCACCCATTGTGAACTTAGCGTGGCTGCTGTGGACTCAGTCCAGCACCGCCACAGTCGGGGGGAGGGCCGATCCTTTGGGCTGGGGTTGGGTCTCCATTCGGGGCTGGGTGCACTGTGGGCAGGCGGTCCAGAGCCCGTGAGTGGCCGAAGTGGGGGGACTATTTTTGCGGTCCGGGTCTACGGGCTGAGTTCGCCATGGAACACGGCGCGGCCGCTGCAGGCCGCCGCCGTGTGCATGCACGGCCACGGACCCAAAAATGTTCAGGGCCGAATCGGCAGCTATAGCTGTGAGTTCTACGCTGCCTCCCTGCTAGCCCCCAGAATCGGTGGCCGTTTTGAGCCAGTTTTCTTGGCGTAAAACACCACAGTTTTCATGCCGGCGTGGGGACTTTATCTCCCAAACGGAGAATCCAGCCCAATATGTCAGATTGATGAGACTTGATGAAAGGTTATCAACCAGAAATGTCAATTTTTATTTTTCCACACATCTTGCCTGATCTGCTGAGTAGTTCCACCATTTTCAATTCCTATTTCAAACGTCTTGGGGTCTAAAGCAATCTCCTCAATTCCCAGATAATTACCGTCATAAAATATAAAACAAAATATTCAAATATCGTTAAGAAGTTCTGAAGAGTACAATCTTGAAACGTAAACAGTCGATACGGTCCACAAATGTCAACTGATGTGTTGCATAACATTCTGGAAAATCTGGTTTGTACTGTAATTGGGTTGCCTGGAAATCTTTTATATGAAAACCAGGGAATGGATTCTCCGAAACCCCGCCGGGTCGGAGAATTGCCGGGGGCCGGCGTGAATCCCGTCCCAGCCAGCCTCCGAATTCTCCGGCACTGGATATTCGGTGGGGGCGGGAATCGCGTTGCGCCGGTTGGTAGGCCCCCCCCCCGGTGATTCTCCGGCCCATGATGGGCCAAAGTCCTGCTGCTGTTATGCCGGTCCCGCCGGCGTGAATTAAACAAGGTATTTACCGGCGGGACCAGGCGGCGCGGGCGGGCTCCGGCGTCCTGGGGGGGGCGTGTGGCGATCTGGCCCTGGGGGGGGGGGGGGGTGCCCCCACGGTGGTCTGGCCCACGATCGGGGCCCACCAATCCGCGGGCGGGCCTGTGCCATGGGGGCACTCTTTTCCTTCCGCGTCGGGCATCAGCCTCCGCGATGGCCGATGCGGAGGTGACCTCCCCCCTGCGCATGCACGGGGATGACCTCAGCAGCCGCTGACGCTCCCGCACATGCACGGACTCCGGCGGAGTCCCTTCGGTCCTTGCTGGCGTGGCGCCAAAGGCCTTTCCCGCCAGCCGGCGGCGCCTCAACCACCGCACCGCTGGCCTAGCCCCCAAAGGTGAGGGCTTGGCCCCTAAAGGTGCGGAGGATTCCGCACCTTTGAGGCGGCCCGATGCCAGAGTGGTTCAAGCCACTCCATCCCGCCAGGATCCCCCGCCCCGCCGGGTAGGGGAGAATCCAGCCCCATATCTCAAAGGCCCTCTTTGAAAGTAAAATTTAGGTTTTTCATTCATATCTTAATTTGCTCCTGGGATGTGCGGGTGGCAGGCAAAAAACTATCCTCAATTTCCCTTAGTGAGAAGGTGGAGAACTGCTGTTTTGAAACAATGCAATTCCATTGGTGTAGCTATATCCATGTTGTTGTTAAGCAGGAAGTTTCAGGATTTTGACCATGCCACAATGTCAAAAGAGTCAGAAGAGTTTTACAGCACAGAAAGAGGCCCTTTGGCCTACGATTAAGAACAGCATATAGTTCTAGGTCAGGGAGGTGTGACTGGCAGGTGATGGCATTCGCATGCATCTGGTACCCTTGTCCTTCCAGGCGGCATTGAGGTCGCTGGGTTTGGAAGGAGCCTTTGCTAGTTGCCTTCTGATGGTGCAGAGACACTTTCAGTTAGTGTTTTCATCGCTCGTGAATATCAGAGCTCATGAAGCTGACCTTTTCCGGCGCAGCCGTATTATCATCCCCGTGTCGAGTTTTAAAAACGACAATTTCGAAAATCCCTGTCATCATCCGCGAAAGAGAGGAAATGTTTTTCAGGGACGGTTGGCGTAAACCATCTCCAAGGTGCGCGCGGGCTGACGCTCTCCCACGCACATTGCGCGCGCTCCCCCCTCCCCCCGCCTCGCCCCGCCCTCTCTCGCGGACTCCAACGGCCGCTCTGGCGCTGTTACCAAGCGATTCTTCCCTCTTGGTAACTAGCGCGCGCAGTGTTCCTAAACGAACTCATCTCCGTCCTTCAGTGTGTGTGCGCTGCTTGCTTGCTTGCTGCATTCAGCTGACATTATTGAGAGTTATTATTGAGGTACTTTTCGGTGAAGGGGTGCATTTTTGTTTTCAAATTCTGCCACAGATTTCTTCTTCTTGCAAGCGTTATTTGGAGCAGTCTTCCTTGGGTGGAGAGAAGGACGGCAGCGAAATTATTAGAAAGGAAATGGCTGATAGAACTGCACCGAAATGCCAGCTGCGGTTAGAGTGGGTTTATGGTTACCGAGGTCACCAGTGCCGGAATAACCTGTACTACACGGTTGCCAAGGAGGTGGTCTACTTCGTTGCCGGAGTGGGAATTGTGTACAACACCAGGGAGCATACACAGAAATTTTTCCTTGGCCACAACGATGATATTATCAGGTAGTGCACACCGTGCGGATTGAAATCTGATACTTCACAATATAATAGTCCCCGGTTCACCATCTGTGTTTAACAATGTGAGTTAGGATGTAAAGTTCGCACGGTTATTGCCGTATTTATTTTTTGATACAATATACACAGAGCATCATTATTGATATCTTTAGTTTGCCGTTGTAAGGTTATATCCGGTGCATTAATTTTATGCATCAAGTTTCACCATAAATTCTAGGCGTCTTTATGCATTAAACAGTGATCCATGCATCGTTCATTTTTATTAACTAATACAATCAGGATAAGTGCTTGTAATTTCAAGGTTTTTTTAAAACTGCAAAGCTTTTATTTAAGTTCTGATTTCATATTGGAGTATTTTAAAAATTGATCATTTAAGTGGAATTCAGGTGTGTGGGGCTAGGTGATTCTCTGTTGATTTTATGTAAATTATTGGTATTACTATACTCTGCTGTACGGTTCATTGCAACTAGTGCAAAATCGCTGTCTGTTTTGATATGTTTTCGTTGGTGCTGGAAAGAGAGCTAAAAATAATCGTTAAGTAGAGGATACCTCCCTAACAGACTGGGGAGTGAACGAAATTACTCCAGGACACAACGTCCACAGAAAAGAAAGCGAAGCCAAATGACGCCTGTGAGAGGTCCTGGACCGTATTTGACTACAATAAATTGTTTTTGGTCTGGGTGAGATCTATTTCACTATATTTGTGCCGCTCGCATTTCTATTGCTAAATTTAAAAACAAATATTCAACCATGGAGATCCGATCGGGTGCAGCACTTTAAGAGCCATGTTTCTTTATGAATACTGGGCTTGATTTTATTCTTTTATACATAGAAAACGGAACAAACAGCGGCCTCGATTATACATTACAATGTATTTCACTTGAAATAATTTCTGTTTATTTTTGAACACAGGCACCTGTTCTCAATTTTTGGCATTAGTATATGTAAATAGCTCCATGAAAATTTAATTTAAATTTATTTTATATTTCTATTGCTGTAATTTCATTCTAATAGCGCTGTTATCACTGGCAGTTTACAATGATGAAAAATTATGTATAAAATCAATTGCTGAGTTGGTTCTTGGATTCAAGAAATTGGCCTGAAATTGACGTGTGGGAGATTTTAAAGAATATACTGCACATATTGTGATCTCCATTTGACGATATTTGATTTCTACCATAAGAAATCATTTTCCCGTACCAGCCTCCCCGGACAGGTGCCGGAAAATGGCGACTAGGGGCGTTTCACAGTAACTTCATTGAAGCCTACTCATGAAAATAAGCGATTTTCATTTCATTTTCATTTCATTTCATTTTTTCATTTTTTTCCAACAAATAACTTCAATTAAAAAAAATAACACTTTTTAAAATTTGCCTCCTTGGTTAGTATGAAGTTTCTCTGGGACAGTCATAGTGTAAGTGTTAGTGCTTAAATTTCAACAATTGTGATTCTACATTATTAAATTACAACACCAATTTCCTCTGACATGTGACGACTGGTTTGAGTTTTAAAAAAATGAAGTGGTTGGGAAACATTGATAAACAGTTGTCATAGTTTCATTACATCAAATCACAACTGTAATGCAGCAACGTAATCTTAGCAGTGCTTAGATTGTAAAGGTATTAGCTTTTCTCTGTTTGGGATACCGTTTACTGTTTTGTGTATCAGCTTATACTGTATTTAGCACAATGAATTAAAGGCATTTTTGCAGCCAGTTGAAAAGAATAACTAAGCTTTCACCAGTGCACCAGCAGCTTCTGCAATTGTTTTAGGATGATAGTTCAGTGAAAAGTTGATCTTTATATTTTCAATATTTTGTACAAGGCTTGCTTCTTGATAGGTTGAGTGGCCTTCAGAGCCAGAGGCTCCATGTCCCAATGATGGGGCTGCAAGGGTGAAACCCTGCATTGATTGCCTACTGATTTTGGGTTACTTTATTTGATGACTTTGTAGCCATCTGGGATGGCCACTTCCAACTAGGTGCAGAGGAACTTGCAAAGACTGGCGGGTAAAATGGACAAGCCAAGACTCAGGCAGGCTCAGAGCCTGAAATGCATATTTGCCAGCAAAAGTCCAGACAGTATCGAAACTCCGTTCAATTAGCATTGTAATAGGGCCGATTAGCATTTGATGGCCCATCTTCATGAAAACAAAGGACTGGTACTCCAGCAACCGGGACAGTCCCAGACACTTTGGCGCCACTCCCTGTTCAAGGGAAACGCAAACAACGGGGTCAGTGACTGCTTGGGACACGCCCACCCGTCCAGATCCCTGGCCACTTATTGGCTAAGGAATCAAACGGAGTGATCAGGGATCACCCAATTAGCAAGGCCCAAATCGAAGGACCGCCCAATAGAGTGCGAACCCCCCCCCCCCCCCCCCCCCCCCCGTGTATATAAAGAAGAGTTTGGCATATGTTTGCTCTCTTTTGGCCTTGGTACCCCGGTCCCGGCTATCGCCAATCGCAGCAACACCAGAAGCGAGTTTGAGTTCAACGCCCACTACAAAACGGATGAGCCCAGCTGAGCAGCAGTTACTACTTCGAACCCGAGAGATCCAGAATTGAACAGCGGCCACTGTTTTCTGACCTAAGCCGGGTGCCCAAAGTTAAGTACAGGTTGTCTTAGTTGATAGGTGTAGTTAACTAGTAATGTTTATGTTGCATGACTAATTGTGTGTAAATAAAGTACCCTTGACCTTGAACTAACTAACTGGTGTTTGGCTCTTGATCGATAGCCGGTTGAAACTTGTAGTGGTATCATTTGATACCTGGCGACTCTAAGACTCTAAGCATTCGGACAAAGACAATATAGAAAGTAGACAAATCCACTGATTGCCATAATTGGAACAGAGCCCAGAAAAGACAGTAGGAAAAGAAAGCACAACAACTTCAATGCAGGCAACCATGAAGTACTCACCAATCTATCCCACCATCTATCAGTGTCCACTTGTTGTAGTGGGGCTCCTGGCTTGACATTGCCTCTACTTAGTCCTCCAGTCTCCAGAACCCTCCTGTTACCCTTATTAGAATAGTGAACACAGAGGTGGCCAGTTAGGAGCATGCCTCTGGGAAGGCTCTGCAAGGTTGTGGGAGAGTCTAGGACTAGAGGGCATAGTATCAGAGAAAGGGGTCATCCATTTAAAGCAGAAATGAGGAGTAATTTCTTCATCTCATGGGTAGTCAATCTGTGGGTTCTCTACTGCAGGGGGCTGTAGCCTGGGTCATTAAGTCTGCCCAAGGCTGAGATAGATGTTTTTAATCAGTAAGGGAATCAAGGGTTATGGAGTTAAGGTGGTAAAGTGCAGATGAGGATTGTCATATCAGATCAGTCATGATCTCATTGAATGGCAGAGGAGACTCGGGTCAAATGGTCTACTTCTATGTCTTATGTTCTAAGGTTGTGTTGGCTGGTGCGCTGATAACATGGGTCAGCTTTGGGCTCCAATGTGGCCCAAATTGAGTCCCAACTCACGCTGGAAAATTCAACCTGCAAAATCAGTGCTTTGCCTCAATTTTCATATAAGACTGATAGTGGCAATTAAACGGGACAAATGGAGGGGGTTGAACTATTGATTTAGATAACAAACAGTGGTACACAACATTGGTGGAAGTCTAAATTTACAAAAAAAAATAAAAATTTAAGAGTACCCAATTAATTGTTTCCAATTAAGGGGCAATTTAGCATGGCTAATCCATCTACCTGCACATCTTTGGGTTGTGGGATGAAACCCACGCAAACACGGGGAGAATGTGCAAACTCCACACGGACAGTGACCCAGAGCCGGGATCAAACGTGGGACCTCGGCACTGAGAGGCAGCAATGCTAGCCACTGCGCCACCGTGCTGACCCGGTGGAAGTCAAAATTGGTGACATTTGTGCTTGAATGCTTGGGAAGTCAGGAGAAAATATCAGAGGCCCAGATCACAACCTTTTCAATGTTCTTGATTATGAAAATTGTGTCAGAGCATTATCAACAGAAGACTCTTCAAAAAGAGGGGAAGGAATAAAGCAGGCAGCCAGAGACCGTAATGTTGAATGTAATCAATGCCACTTGGAAAGATGTGAGTTAATTAAAGAAAGCTAGCATAGATTTATAAAAGGCATGTCATGTTTGATTAATTTAATAGCTATTTGAGAAAGTAATTGAGTGTATTGATTTAAGGAAATGCAGTTAACTTTGCGTAAATAGATTTTGAAAAAGGTACTTGATATGGTAAAGCATACAAAGTTTGTTAAAATTAAAGGCTTTGTATTCTTGGGGATGTAAAATTACAAACCTGAAAAGTGCAGCACAATGCAGTGGTTTTTCAACTTGGCCAGATGATTATCATTTAACTTCTTGATTTAGGGCCAAATGCCCAACTGGAGACATCATGAGAGCCCACATAATGCAGTCTCGACTCCTGTATTTAAAAGCCAAACTAAGTTGGAAAGTAGAGAGGACAAGATATGACAATGGATTCTAGATGCGGCAAAGACTTTTTTTTGTAAATATTTTTGTTGAACATTTTAAAATTTATAAACAAATACAAAAACAAGAACAGCCTCTCAAACCCCCTCCTGCCAACAGCTGACAGTGACCAGCTCTTTAAAATGCATAACAAACAGTTGCCATCCTATATAGAACCTCCCAATTGACTCCCTCAGTGCGTTTTAACTTTCTCCAAATGCAAAAATTCCAGGAGGTCCCCATGGCACTCTGTAGCCACTGAAGTTGGCCATTCCCTCAATACAAAATGGAGGAACGCAAAGCTTACAGGGTAAAATGGACAATGTTTGCAGCACAAGCAGGCTGCAACAAGCCACTGTGTATTCTGTCTGCTAAGAGAGCAGACAGCACCGAAACGAACATTCCGCATACTAATGAGGCAATCTCCGGGACAGTTAGCATAGTAATGGAACAATCCCAGGGACAAAGGACACAAATAGGGAAGTGATTGCAACATTGTATGGGAAACCAGACACCCCGGCACCAGCGGGGTTCGATGACAAAGCACCTGAAGGCCCGCCCAGTAGCTGAGGGACAGCCTCAGTATTGGGGGGATTCAAACAAATCGATTGGGAAGAGACCCAATCGATCCCCAGCAGATAGAGGGTCTGCCCAAAAGGGCGCAAAGCCCTGGGACCTATAAAAGACAGGTCCCAAACTCAGTTCGTTCTTCTTGACCAGCCCTCCTCTCTTGACCAGCCCTCCTCTCTTGACCAGCCCTCTCGACCAGCCTTTACCGAAGAAGACCTTGACCGAGAGAGAGGAGAGGTTTAATCACTGGGGTGTTTAAATTTCTTTTTAAACATTATTGGTCTGGTCCTAACCACAATTGAACATGATGCAGACAGTCTGACAATTTTGTGCTGCATATTCATTTAAATAATTTCAACACCCAGCGGCATTAACTGCTGTTCAGACACATAGGCAGGGTGCCGATACTGGTAGTGGTTTGCACCATTTAAAGCTAGTCTGTAACATTGAAGAATGGCACAACATGGTTGAGAGCAGACCGTGACATTTTCAGACACTGCACTGGAAGCCCTGGAGGAGGTGGAGAGAAGTAGAAATGTTCTGAATCCATAGGATGCCCTCCAGGCAAGCACTCAGACGGCAGTGGGAACAGGTAGCCAAGGGATGCCAGGAGTCACGCCTTGAAGATCTGGAAACTCTGTTATCTCATATGAGTGGTCAAATTCACTGAATTCATCTACAACTGCCAGATCTTACCAACAGCAGCAATAGCCTCAGATGCTGCCCGGTTCACCACACCCCCATCACTCAACTCCCAACAATCTCTATCCATCAGAACTCTTACCTAATATTCAGTTACTTCACCATACTATCCCACACTTTGCACTGTTGCAAGCCTCACACTGACATCTCCCAGCTTGCTATTAAAGATAAAAGCAATGCCACTCAAAAATGTTGCACCACACTCATACTCTCTCCTACAAGGAAACGCAGTCCAAAAATGGAGGGTCATAACCCTCATAGAGGAAATGGTGCAGGCCATTGTTGAGGTTCTGACTATCAAGTGAATCCATCAAAGAGAGCAGCATCCTTGTGTCCAAACCTCCTTTGTCACATCCCACCTGCCCCTCATCCCACACTTTTTTTTCTGATTTACAAGCTTCAGATGGTGTAAGCATTCACCTCTTGCTATACACACTGTACCCACCATTCCTTGCACCACAACTTTGCCCTCATGCATTTTTTCTTGCAGATATCTGGCCAGGCAGTGGAAGAATAGTAAAAAGACAGTAATGATGAAGATGCACAGATTCCATACTTGCAGCCATCAACTCGGGTAGCCTATGGGTGGGCTCTAGTCAGGACAGGGGGCAAGGATAACTGCAATATCCTACACTGGATTTATGGGATGGGGCCGCTTGTCTACTTCATGCAATTGCAGGGTACGAGCTCTCCCACTAGGGACAGGATAGGCCAATTAGCCAGTGTATACAAGGTCGGCCAGTAAGACACTGACCAGAGAGAAACCTGGTATGGGTCTACCAGGAAGTGTACATATCACATTTGTTAGTAAACCTCGTCTTATTTTCACTCAGTGTAGACTCCCCGTGTCCTTATTGTGGCGACGAGGAGTAAACTGGTTTGCTATCAACGCTGCGACCTACTCAGCTGAGTCGCCTCCCTGTATTTCTGGACCGAGGTTTGGTGTTCTTTGATTAGTCATCCCTCTGTTTGGCGGTTAAATACATTTGATGCCGGTGTTGAAGACTGGAAGCAATATGCTGAACGAATGCATTATTTTTTCCGGGCCAACAATAGAGAACGTGCGCCAGACGGTCATATTGTTGTACATTCGATCAGTTCGTGACACTCGTGGTGCAACACTTTGACCCAATCGCATCGATAATCATTCAAAGATATTGGTTTATGACAGCATAGAGGTCCACCGGTGAGTCCATCACCGAGTTTGTGTCTCGGATATGGAAGATAGCCAGGTTGTGTAAGTACGGAACTGTCTTGTTTGATATGCAGGTGCTGCAGCTCTCCCTATCTCAAGAAAGGACAGAACACAGCGTCGGGAGATATAAGAGATGGAGGTGAATCTTCTGGGACATTATCCCTCATCTGGTATCCTCGCAGCCCAGACTGACCAGCACGGCAACTCTGGCTTTTGGCTTTGCACTGTCCCCGGATCTGGCTGACGGCGATTCAGGCCCATGCTCTTCGTGTGGATGCAGGTCTGGGCGTGCCTGCCGGCAGCAGGGCGACTTCGCTCCAGGCGTCCTGGTCGAAGTAGGTGTCAGCCCTGTAGCCAGACCTTGCATCTGGATGATGCAGAAGAGGCAGAGGATAAGGCTGAGATGCAGCTGAACTGCCTGGCAGCACCCAGTGCGGCCCCTATTTGCGTTCCCGTACAGGTAAACGGTCATATACTCCAGATGGAGCTGGATACGGGAATGGCCATGTCTGTGGTGGCGCAGAGCACTTTCGATCTTTTCAGAGAGGGGGTGCGTACTTTGTCTTTGGCTGACATGGTGGCTTGCTTGGTCTTTTATAGAAGGGAATGATGCCGAGCAAGTTCCCGGAGGTTTTCCAGCCTTGGTCAGGTGCCACAAAAGGGGCCATGGCTAAACTCCAGGTGGAACCGGAGGCTCAGCTCTGATATTTTCGGCTTCAGAGCCCGCAACACTAAAAAGATCCGCCTCCGGCTATCAGCGAGGCATAGGCCAACACTTCAGCCTCTCCCCACCTGCACTCCAGGATCCTCCGACACCCCACAATTTGCCACCCACGGGCTCAGGGCCACCTTCACCTCCAAAATCTCCAAAATAAACCGCGAAAAGGCTTCACAAAACTCCATCAATTTCAGGCAGGTTCAAAACATGTGAGTATGGTTTGACGAGCACCTTGAACACTGCCCACAATTATCCTCCACCTCCGGGAAAAAAAACAACTTAACTGATACTGTCATGTGCGCTCTATGCACCACTTTGAATTGAATTAGGCTCAATCTTGCACACTAGGTGGTCGAATTTATGAATTTTTTCCTCCGCAAGGCCTCGCTCCATACCCCTGCTTCCAAAATCCCCAGTTCCTCCTCCCACTTCTGTTTTACCTCCTTCACCAAGGCCCTCTCCCGCTCCATTAACTCCCCATAAATATCGAAGACCCTACCTTCCCCTATCTCCTCCTCAGGCACAATCTTTTCAAGCAACGCCCGGTGTTGTTAACTCGGAAACCTAGCCAGCTCCTTCCTCACAAAGTCTCTGATTTGCAAATACCGAAACCCCGTGGCAACTGAGACTTCTCCAACAACGCTCCAGACTCTGCTAATCTGCCTTCCATGAACAAATCTTTGAACCACGCTATCCCCTCCCGCATCCATGCCGTGAACGTTGCGTCCAACCCTGCTGGATGAAATCTATGCTCACAAAATGACGTGCACAGCAACATGCCCTCAATATTAAAATGTTGCCTGCACTGATTGCAGACTCTTGGCGATGGAAGCACCAACAGCGCTTGTGATGTATTTAGCCGGTAAGAACGGAAGAGGCACCAGCAGCAGTGCCCTCAAACTGGTCCCCAGGTGAAGCCTTCTCCATGTGCTACGACAAAGACCTATCCTATCCTCCACAACCCACGTCCGAACCTGCTCCGTGTTCGCTGCCCAGTAATAATTCAACAAATTGGGCAAAGCTAACCCTCCCCTCTGCCTGTCCCTCTCCAGAAACACCCTCCTAATCAAAAGGTACATTCTCCGCCCATATAAAATCCCAAATCAACCTATTCAACCTCCCAAAAAAATACTTAGGCACAAACATCGGGAGATTCTGAAAGGTGAACAGAAACTTAGGTACAACTGTCATTTTCACTAATTGGACCCTCCCTGCCAATGACAGCGGAAGAACATCCCCCTCTTGAAGTCCTCCTTCACCCTCTACCAAATTAGCCAAATTCAATTTCTGCATTTGAGCCCAACTATACGCCACCCTTATTCTCAGGTATCGAAAACCAGACTTGACACCTGAAATGGCAACTTCTCTAAACCCTTTCCCTTCAACCGAGCGTTGACCAGGGATACCTTGCTCTCCTACAATATACATGTACCCTGAAAACGACCCAAACTTTGACAATATCCCATTATCCTATCCATACTATCCATCAGGTCCACGACAAACAGCTGCAAGTCATTTGCGTACAGGGACTCTAGATACTCCACCCCCCCCCCGCCTCTATACCTCTCCACCCCTTTGAAGCACTACGCGCCATTGCCAAAGGTTCAATCGTCAATGCAAAAAGCAACAGGGATATCAGACACCACTGTCTCATTACCTGATGCAAACAGAAATACCCTAAACTTGCATTATTTGTACATACACTGGCCGTGGGAGTCCTATACAACATCTTAATCCAACCCACCACCCCCAGCCCAAAACCAAACTGCCCCAATGCTTCAAACAGGTATTCCCATTCAATCCCGACAAACGCCTTCTCGGTGTCCATAGATGCTATCATCTCCGTTTCCTGACCCCTTGGGGGTGTCATCACCACATTTAATAACCTTCTAATATTTGACGAACACTGTTGCTCCTTCGTGAACCCCATTTGGTCCTCCCCTATCACCCCCGACACACAATCCTCCATGCCGTTGCCAGCACTGTGGCCAACAACTTTGCATCTACATTCAGAAATGATATCGGGCGATACGACTCGCACTCCTCCGAGTCGTTATCCTTCTTTAAAACAAGCAAAATCATGCTTGTGCCAGCATGGGCGGACGCTCCCTGTTATTAGCCGAAGCATTAAACATTTCCACTAGGAAAGATCCTAACCCTGTTGCGAACATTTTATAAAATTCCACTTGGAATCTATCTGGACCCTGTGACCTTCCCATACTGCAAGGACCCAATACATTTCACCTCCTCCAGTCCAACTGGAGCGCTCAGACTCTGCACCTTCCCCATCTCCCACCAGGAAATCAAAAACCGTCCAAAGACCGCCTCCTGCCCAAGTCCCCTCCCGGGAGCTCTGACCTGTACAGTCCTCGGTAGAAGGCCTCAAATACTCCATTCACCTTCTCTGGCTCAGTGACCACCCTTGCCGCCTGTCACCTTTTTCTTTATAAATTTAGAACACCCAATTCATTTTTTCGAATTAAGGGGCAATTTAGTGTGGCAAATCTGCACATCTTTGGGTTGTGGGGGTGAAACCCACGCAAACACGGGGAGAATGTACAATTTCCACACAGACAGTGACCCAGGGACAGTGTCCCAAGAGGACTGTGAAGATGGATTGTTTTATTACAAGGAAGAGGTGCCAGAGACACAAATCGACAGTGGACCTACTGGTCAGGATCTCCCATCTGAATCTGCTGGAGAGAACTGCTTAGGAGAATCCACTACAGGGCAGAGAAGTGCTAGCATTATTAACACTGATTAGAGTTCCAGGGCTGCTGGTGAACAGCCTACAAAGATGCAAACCCCATTTGTTTTATATGCAGGAAAGTACTGGCTGTGGGAGAGTTTTCAGAGACTGAGTATTGAGCTGGCATTTACGTGGGGGATTTCCCCACCTAATTGCAGTTCAGCTAACACGAAGACTCCTGGAGAAGCAACTCTGGTTAAGACGGCTTTACTTTCCAAGCTTGGTTCAATGTACGAGGGAGAGTGATTTGGATAAACACCCTAATCACTCTGTTTTATTTTGCTTTAGGTTTAACAGTTATACAATTTCCAAAAATCAGTAGCCCACCCCAGTTGGACTTGATCCAATCCTCGTAGCAGTAGATTTTACCTTGACCAATGAATTTTACTTTAGGCAGAATGGTGACTGCGTGATTTAGCACCATCCTGTTCCCTGGCCATCTGTTGTTTTTCAAGACCATCTCGCCCGTTATCTCTTGCTCTTCCCTATTCCCATTTCCCTTATCTTAATGTGTTTCCTGCTCATACCATTGTTTGTCTGAGCGTAGGATGCTGGAGCTGTTGATAAGAACTGCTTATTGAGCTGGCTATGTTATTATTGACCACATTATTTCTGTCTGTCTGAGGAATATGGTCAAGTTAGCTAGCTTAAAACCCATCATGCATTGTGTCCAGTACTATGAGCAAGAGTTTAAATGCTTGTTACTGCTATGTTCTAAGAATATATGTTTAATGGTTAAAAATGATTATTGGATATACTTTCTATGACTGTTTCAATCCTCAATCAACTAATTTATGAAGAGCTATTCTAGTGTTATCCTAACTATCTGGTTTTAAAGGGTCTCATCTCGGGACTTCCCTTTCACTGGCAAATGAGAGAAGTTTCAGATTTTAAAAGAAAAGTGGTCGGTGAAAAGTTGTCAGTTAACTTACAGCTGACTCTAGGGTAGCATGGTGGCGCAGTAGTTAGCACTGCTGCCTCACGGCGCTAAGGACCCAGGTTTGATCCTGTCCCCGGGTCACTGTCATTGGAATTTGCACATTCTCCCCGTGTTTGTGTGAGTCTCACCCCCGCAACCCAAAAGATGTGCAGCATAGGTGAATTGGCCATGCGAAATTGCCCCTTAATTGGGACAAAAAGAAATAATTGGGAACTCTAAATTTATTTTTAAAAACTACAGCTGACTCCAAATGAACCTGTGACAGCACATTTAAAAACACACCAAACGTCCATGAGGCTGTCAGCATTCTTGAGTAATATCTCGCAGGAGTATCCAGTGCTGAGTAAAACTACCATTTTATTGCTATTACCCTACATGATGACCTACATGTATGATGAAGATGGCACAAAGGAAATGGCTGAAGTCTGCACTTTTATGCGCATTTCCCACGCCTAACCTGATTGGAGTGAGATCGTGAGGACCAAGCAGGCTCCCGTTTTGCATTAAAGGTAAGCAAACGTGGCTTGTGTTGCCAAGGTCGGCAGCGTGGGATGTGAAGGTCGGCAGAAGTGGGCCCTGGAAAACAAAAGTTTGAAAAACACTACCATATAGCGTGTCCTGAGCTGTTCTCTTTCTGGAGGAAAAATAAAAAATTCTTCCACCCCTGCCACACTCCCAGTGCCCTTAGTCAGCAAGCTCAGATTGCTGCAGCCCAATTTTGGCACAGTCTGTAATTTGGCCTTTGGGCCCAGAGAGTTGCTTGAAGTGCTTGCCAAGGCAATTTGCTGTCTCTACTGAATGTCAGCAGGCTTCCTTCAGCCATGCTGCAGCCACTGGAATAATACCACGTATGAGCTGTAGTACTGGCAAAGGCACACTGAAGATGATAACTGAAGGAATGCACAAGGGTGATTGTTGATTTTTGTATGTAATATGGCATGTTTTCATCTACAAATTTGGCTTGGAATGTTTACTCTGATTGTGGAGATGCCGGCATTGGACTGGGGTGAGCACAGTAAGAAAGTCCAACATTTTTGTTTCAAAATAGCTTTCGGAGCACTGCACCTGAGGAAAGAGCAGTGCTTCGAAAGCTAGTGTTTGAAACAAACTTGTTGGACTTTAACCTGGTGTTGTAAGACTTCTTGCTGTTTATTCTGTGGTAGCTTTTATTTTTGCTGTGTGGTCAAATAGGTGCTGTGAGGTTGATAACAGGGGAGAAGGTGTGGGATTGTTTGTGAAGGGGCAGATGGGGTTCTGATTACGATTATTGCACTTGATTGAGTTCACAGAAAGCCGATGCAGAAGGGAGCTGGCTATGTTTCTTTTCTCTTCCTTTACCTCTTCCTCCTCCTCAATACTGCTCCTCAAATGCTCACCATATAGCTGGTGGCAATGGCTGACCCCTCACTGTGGTGCGGTTGTGCACTATGCAGCCTACCGCCGTGCCTCTTGACAAATGCTCTGCTGATTAGTGCTAGGCTCCAGTGATCCAGGCAGTGGAAATATTGTATTTAGTGCATTAAATGTCTGTTCATTCTATGCATGTTGCATACTTGTGGGTAAGTTGCATACCAGAGTCACCAGTCCTTATTGCCGAGAAGCCAACTTTTGGTTTGCCATGGTATCTTAAATGCAGCTGTCGGAGTGGACTGCTACAGAACGAAGGCACCATTATTTCTGCCAGCTTTTTGGCATGCCTTTATGATTTGGTGCTCACGGATTTGGAAGTTCACTTATGCGGCAGGAATGACATGCTGCACCCATGCTGAGGTGCCTATAGCGTATTGCACCTTGAACCTTGGGAAATCCTGCAATTTTGTTGTGTGTTCCCTTTGCCTGGTTCCTCTGGCAGGAAAGAGATGAAATGTAGTCGGCTGTCAAAGCCTTAAGTGACCCCAAACTGCAACATGTTGCAAATATCACCAGCTCCAATCTCGAAGGATTCCGATGCAGAAAGTTTCATCTGCATGATAATATTAAGTCACTGGAAAATCTGCTCCTTGCACTGCTCTGAGGTCGTAATCATAGAATCATAGAATCTACAATGCAGAAGGAGACCATTCGGCCCATCGAGTCTGCACCGGCTCTTGGAAAGAGCACCCTACTTAGGCCCATGTCTTCACCCTATCACTGTAACCCAGTAACGCCAGCTAACTTTTTTGGACACTGAGGGCAATTTGCCATGGCCAATCTACCTAACCTACACATCTTTGGACTGTGGGAGGAAATCGGAGCACCCGGAGGAAACCCACGCAGATACGGGGAGAATGTGCAGACTCCACACAGACAATGACCCAAGCTGGGAATCAAACTTGGGACCCTGGAGCTGTGAAGCAACTGTGCTAACCACTGTGCTACCATGCTGCCCAGGTGGCAGATTTCTGTGTGGATGTCTTTCTGAGACGCAGACATCTAACCCATTGTTCAGTTCGTGGAATTGCCACCTGATCATCCTGGGCAGTATTACCTCTTGCTGAGAACCCTTCACCCGCCTTCCTCCACAATCCAACAGCCTATTCTGCTCTGCATGGATTCTGTTCATTTCCTGAGTAACGCTGTATTCCAAGGAGTATGTTATCATTGTACCGCTGCAATCAAGTAACTTGTTCAGAATCCTTGGAGTCAGTAAAAAGTTCTTCTTCATTATATGCCATGCCACTCCCTGTAGATTTTTTACAATTTAATAAACAACAATTGAAAGCACAAAACACCTGTCGAATCAATGAAATCAATCAGTAACAAGGTAGTAATTTGCTGCTGATCTTTTCAATCGTACTGTTGGGGAATGGGCAGGGCAATGCTATTGAGATTAAGAGCTTTTGCTAGAATGTTAAGCTGCAAAATAGGCACTGCTGATGTCAAAAAAGCATTGTCTGTACAGTTACAGCAGCTGTTTAGTGCACTTGCGCTAATACCCTCTCCAGTATGCCATCCAGTGCAATCTGCTGTGAAGCGTATGTGTGTGTGTTGTAGACACCATTCTGAAGCTCTAAGTCGAAGGGCACTTCATACTGCTCAAAACACATCCCAAACTCTCACCCATATTGTCCACATATATACTTAAAAGGGTTAGCTGTTTACAGTGAAGTGCCCCCCTATACCTACAGCAAGAGATAAATGCTTTCGTAGGAGCAACAGCATGCTGTCAGCATTTCAAAATATGAATCAGCTTGCCTTCAAAACGTTAAGCTAGAAAAGACGAGCCCATGCTCTGATGAAGTTGTAACAAACATTTTTTTTTAATAAATGTTTTTTATTGGATTTTTGAACAAAGTATATTTGCTGTTATGTACACAGGATATAGAAGAGAAGGACACACACAAACAAATCACAAAGGGAGAGGAGAAAATAAAAAAAACAGTAACAACATTAGAGAAGTACAAAATCAAATAATGTAACTGGTAGGGTATAATGCACCCGCCCAGCCGCAGCAACTCTGTACACTTGGCAAAATTATTTACACAGATAAGTAGGCATCTGTTTGTGGGGGGAGGGGTAGATATACATTTGGGTTCATACGGGTTCTTGTTAAGTGGGCTCTATGTACCACTTTTAGTTGTGTCAGGCTGAGCCTTGCGCACGTGGAGGTGGAGTTGACCCTATGCAGTGCTCGCTCCAGAGTCCCCACCCTATTTCGATCCCAGGTCCTCCTCCCATTTCATTCTTGTTGCGTCCAGTACGGTGTCGGCCCCTTCTACCAGCCGGTCACACATGTCGCTACAGTTTCCTTTCTCTAGTATGCTTGCGTCCAGTAACTCTTCCAGTAATGTCTGTTGTGGTGGTTGTGGGTAAGTCTTTGTCTCCTTTCGTAGCAGGTTTTTAAGTTGCAGGTACCTTGTCTCGTTCCCCCTGGCTAGCTGGAATTTCTCTGTCAGTTCGTCCAGTGTTGCGACCCTACCGTCTGTATAGGTCCCTGACTGTCAGTGGCCCCCCGTCCTGTCTCCATATTTTGATGGTGGCATCAGTCAGTGCTGGTGTGAACCTAGGGTTGTTGCAGATGGGAGCTTTGTCCGACTTTTTGTTCAGGCCAAATTGCTGCCGTAGTTGGTTCCAGGACTGGAGGGCGGCTATCACCACCGGGCTGCTGGAGTGTTTTTTGGGTGGGGATGGGAGTGTCGCCGTGGCGAGAGTCCGGAGGGTGGTCCCCTTGCAGGAGGCCTCTTCCGTATGCCGCCATGATTAGTTTGTAACAAACATGAAGTCCCATTTACCATTCTGCAATGTGTGCACTGTGCACGTTCTGGCCCATGTCATCTGGCAGTCTAACTAAAGAAGCTATCTAGATTTTTAAAAAACTGGCTGCATAAAACCAGCCTGGGGCTGTTGCCACTTTGGCTTCTCATCCATTGACACAGACACCACCCCCATTTCTTGTTGGATATTGCTCCATCTGGAATATGGCGTGTTGCTCCAGAGTGCTCATTTACTATTGGTAATCCATCAGCTGAATGATGAGACTAAGCCCTCAAAATGGTCTGGGACTTAACAGCACTATTGGCCAACTCAACAGTCAAAATCTATTCCAAAGTTTCTCCTTCAGTTTCTAGCTTTGTTTTCTCATTTCTGCTTCAATTAGTAACTCTGTGCATTGCATAGCTTCACAACTCAAAATGTCTCTCTGCTTTCTGTCCCTAATCTTTACCATTTACTCTTACATCCTCTTGCTTTAGATAACTCAATTGCTAGAGATATCTGTTTCTCCCAACTCCTTTCACTTCATAATTTTCAGCACCTCATTAATCTCTGTTCCAACAAAAGAAATCTCAAGAGCTGGATTTTTAGGGAGTCACAGCGACTCCACAGAACTTTAAAATGGCAGAGGGGACCTGGTTCCTAGTTTCCTGCCCATTCACGGTGCCCTCATATTTTGGATAGTGTAGGTATGCTGGCAACGCCCTGCTCTCCTAACCTGCCTCAGCACCATTGTGCGCGTAGGTGTGTCCCAGCCCCGCACCTTAGAGTAGCTGACCAGATTAGATTGAGGGAAGGCTGGGTCAGTCAGGTCCTTCACTCGGGACTAGATTCAAAGACTAGAGGGGTTGTGATCCTGATCAATAAGCGGGTGGTGTTTAAGGTGGGTAGAATAGTTTTGGATGTAGGAGGTCGGTGCATTATGGTCAGTGGGAAACTGGAGGGGGTGCAGGTGTAATAGGAAATGTGTATGCGCCAAATTGGGACAATGTGGAGTTCATAAAGAGGATGCTGGGGAAGATACCGGACCTGGACTCGCACAAGTTGGTCATGGGAGGGGTCTTTAACACAGTTAATGACCCCGGCCTAGACCGATCAAGCTCAAAAACGGGCAGGGTGCCGGCAATGGCAAAGGAACTAAAAGCGTTCATGGAGCAGATGGGGGGGGGGGGGGGTGGACCCATGGAGATTTGGGCAGCCGAGGGTGAAGGAGTTCTCCTTCTACTCACGTGCATAAAGTGTACTCCCGGATCGATTACTTTATTCTGAGCAGGGGTTTACTGACGTGGGTGGTGGACACTGGGTACTCGTCGATCACAATCTCAGACCATGCTCCGCACTGGATTAACCTGCAGGTTAGTAAAGACCGTAACCAGTGTCTGCACTGGAGGTTAGATGTGGGACTTTTAGCTGACGAAGGGGTGTGTGAGCGGCTGAGGAAATGTATTCAGAACTACCTGTAAGTCAATGACACGGGGGAAATTTCAACAGTGGTGGTCTGGGAAGCACTGAAGGCAGTGGTTAGAGGGGAGCTGATCTCGATACGGGCCCACAGGGAGAAGATAGACAGGGTAGAGACAGACCGACTGGTAAAGGAGATATTACAGATTCACAGGAGGAGTGCGCAGACCCCAGAGGCAGGGCTTTTAAAGGAACGGCGGAGGCTACAGGCGGAGTTCGGCTTGTTAACCACAGAGAGGGCGGTGGAGCAACTGAGAAAAGTGAGGGGGGGTGATCTATGAGCATGGAGAGAAGGCCAGCAGAATGCCTGCACAGCAGCTTAGAAAGAGGGAGGCAGCCAGGGAGATAGGGAAAGTAAATGATGGAGATGGGAACCTGGTTGGAGGCGTTTAAGGATTTTTACAATAGGCTGTAGGGGTTGGAACCCCCAACTGGGCCGGAGGGGATGAGGCACTTGGGGGGGGGGGGGGGGGGGGGGGGGGGGGGCTGAATTTCCCAAAGGTGGGTGGGGAGCTGGTAGAAGGGCCAGGGGCCCCGATCGGGTTGGAAGGGATAGTAGTAGCCACAGACGGCTACTACTAGCTTGGAGGGACTCAAAGCCCCTCAAAGGCTAGCTTTCTCTGTCTGGAGAAAATTAAGTTCGCCACGAGAGGGTCAATGTTAGGGTTCGCCCGGAAGTGGCAACCGTTCGTCAACTTCTTTGCGGAAAATTAATCGTCAGCATAAGGGAGGGTGGGGGGTGATTTTAGCTTAGAGTAAGGGGTTAATAAAGGTGGGACCTGTAAGGGAGGGAGATTGCTTTTGCACTATGTTTATAGATTCATGTACATTATTTATTTTGTTGGTGTTGTAAAACCAAAAATACCTCAATAAAATGTTTACTAAAAAAAAAGGTATGTCCTAGCCCGCTGCAATTTTGCTGGAGTCTGGTCAGCTTCTCAGAGAACTCATGAAACATTTTGGATCTGTACCCTTGGAAAGGTAATGTCAGGGCAGCACGGTGGCCTAGTGGTTAGCATAACCGCCTCATGGCGCTGAGGTCCCAGGTTCGATCCCGGCTCTGGGTCACTGTCCATGTGGAGTTTGCACATTCTCCCCGTGTCTGCGTGGGTTTCGCCCCCACAACCCAAAAATGTGCAGAGTAGGTGGATTGGACACGCTAAATTGCCCTTAATTGGAAAAAATAATTGGGTAATCTAAATTTATAAAAGGAAAAAAAAAGGAAAGGTAATGTCAAAAGATCTTACCCCTGCACCCATGGGACCATTGGGAGTGCGTGGGAGACATCGGTTGGCATGGAGAGTGGGATGGGAGTTTGAAGGGTGAGTGTTAGTGCGCCTAATATTTAACAACACAACTGGGAAAATGTTTCATGAACCAAAGAAGGCCCTTTAACCTCCCCTTCACCCGGAACATAAATCACTAGTTCAAGCCACGATTTTCCTAGGAGTTAATCCAGCCCCATTAATAATAATAATCTTTATTCGTGTCACAAGTAGACCCACAGCAATGAAGTTACTGTGAAAATTCCCCAGTCACCACACTCTAGCCTGTTTGGGTACACTGAGGGAGAATTCAGAATGTCCAATTCACCTAACAGCATGTCTTTTGGGACTTGTGGGAGGAAACCGGAGCACCTGGAGGAAACCCACGCAGACACGGGGAGAACATGCAACTCTGCACAGCCTATGAAGTCTTTCTTTGTATTTATTTACTCATACCAGATAGTTTCTTAATTCATCTTCACTTTACACTTCCTATGTTGCAGAACTCCAAACTGAATGCAGTCTTCTTACTATGATCCTACTAACATTTTATATGAATTTGTCATTGTCTCATTTTTTATGTATTTTGATTACCAAGTAACTAGTTATTGATATGAAATTACACCTTTGTTTTGGTAAAGTGCCGTTAGTTTACCTTTATAAATATTGGGCAATAAAATATTTGAATTGTAGGAATATATTCCAGAAAACCAGTTGGTGAAGGATATTACTGGACCTGATCTTTGGGCAGCATAGTGCACAGTGGTTAACACTGCTGCCTCACAGTGCCAGGGACCCGGGTTCAATTTCAGCCTTTGGTGACGGAGTTTGAATTTTCTCTGGGTGTGTTTCCTCCAGCTGCACGAGTTTCCTCCCACAGACCAAAGATATGCAGGTTAGGTGGACCGACCATGCTAAATTGCCCCTTAGTGTCCAAAGATGTGAAGGTTAGGTGGGGTTACGGGGATAGAGTGGAAGAGTGGTCCTCGGTAAAGTGCTCTTTCAATGGGTTGCTGCAGACACGATGGGCCAAATGGCCTCCTTCTGCACTGCAGGAATTCTGTGGTTCTTTCGTTTACATACTTTTATACCCATTTGAAGCAAACATCCTTTGAATCAACGATCATAGTTTAGGTCAGTGTGCCAAATTTTCCTTTGGACTTGGGAAAACTCAGCCTGTGCACTTTTATGGCTTGAAAACTGCACACCTGACCCATGTGTAACTTCACACTCTATTTTTGATTTTTCAGAACAGAGTCAGGCTCACAGTACAGTTTGCCAACTGTGATGGAGTTAGTGAGTTGGGTGGGTGCACATGTGAGCCCAGTAGATAATCTTTATTATTGTCACAAGTAGACTTGCATTAACACTGCAGTGAATTACTGTAAAAATCCCATAGTTGCCCACACTCCGGCGCCTGTTTGGGTACACAGAGGGAGAATTCAGAATGTCCAATTCACCTAACAGCACATCTTTCTGGACTTGTGGGGGGAAACTGGAGCACCCGGAGGAAACTCACGCAGACAAGGGGAGAATGTGCAGACAGACAGTGACCAAATTCGGGAATCGAACCTGGGACCCTGGCACTGCGACGCAACAGTGCTAACCTCTGTGCTGCCCTAGTTATTTGGGTTTCTACCTGTCCTCGTGTATGTCTGGCTGAGAGCAAAGACTAACAAAAGTGTAAGGGACCATGGAAGAGGCTGGAAGGCATTGTTGAGATTGAGTTGGCAAGGAGAGTTTGAGAAGCTGTGGGGAATGGCTGGGAACATGATTTGAGGTTGAGTTTCCATGGATAAATGGCCTTGAGAATTGGGATGGAGAATGAACTGGAGTTAGGGCTAGAAAACCCAATTTCTTTTATTCGAACTGTTAGAGAACAGAGGTGGGCCTTCTAATCAGACTGTTTCTGCACTCACCTGTCCCAGTGGTTACCTCCGATCTGCTTCCAGGTTTGGCAGAAAGGCACTCTACCCTGCAGCCTTTCCCCCCAATCTCCCAGAGCGAAAATTGTGTATGATTGGGTGCTTTGAACCGAGGTGGGTCTGCTGAGTTTGGCACTTTCTTGGCATAAGCTATCCACCTAGGTTGTGAAATCTGATCCTTTGAAATCTGACCCAAAGAGGAAGATGAAGTAGAAAAAAGGTGCAAATGGCAGATGTAAAGTTTATAACATGTGTGAACCAAGCTGCGTAGAGAAGGTTCAGAGGTGAAATGAAATACGAGAACCAAAGAGTACATTTGAGACTAGCAGCTGTCATAAGAGGGAATCCAAAAGACTTCAACACAAATGTGAATAGTAAACAGAAGAGTGGGCCTGATAAGGGACCAAAAATGGGATTTAAGGATGGAAGGAGAAGGCATGGCTGAGGCACTAAATAAAATTTAATCCACTAAATGAGATTTAATCAAATAAATGGCCATTAAGTTCTGTTAACAACCAACTATGTACTTCGATACGACATCATAGGCATAATATGTTATTATAGTCTCTTTAAACTGTCAATCATTTTCCTGAGCAGCTATGTTAATTGCTCACCGACTGAGTTCAGGTCATTCTTAGATTTTGTAATTCAGCCAAGTGTTCATAATAACCACAGCTATCAAAACACGCCACTACAGCTGCAAAATCCTGAAAATAAAAGAACAAAGGTGTTAAGTTTCCATTTCAAAGCAGATTCCCTTTCAATCAATGGAGGGGAGAAGGTACTTTCGTCTTCAACAGCTGGGGATTTTTAAAATGTCAGCGCTCTCTGTACATATAAGTCGCATGTACATGTAAACGCATGTTTCTACATTTTTGAATGCATAATGTCATTTTTCCTATTAACACATATTAACACGTATGCAATAGTAGCAAATGTAATGGTAACTTAACAAGGCAGAGCTCGACAATGAATTACTGCATGAAAAATGCATTGACATTACAATGTAGTATTTAATAAAGACATTTGACGGTGTCAAAACATTTTACACTTACCTGATGGAATGTTCCCAATTCCTACAAGTGATGGTCACAAGTGATAATACTAAATTTTCAGTCCGGAGGTAATCATCAGTCGAACACCAGATAACTTCAAAGAACCTTTTATTTACCGCGGGGCTACACGAGTGTAACTTCAGAGTTACAGCATTATCATATGGTGGCCCGTACGGGATCTCTGGTGTGTCGACAGAAACAGACAGTGTAAGCGGCAGATCGCCTCCGGACGGGTAGGGGAAATAGGGCCCCCAAATGTGAGTATTTTTATCACTTTGGTTTTCCCCCTTCGCTGTCCCGGTCGCGAGCCTGCTGCTGGAGACGTCCCTACGAGATTCGGGTCAGTCTGGAGGTAATCATCAGTCGAACACCAGATAACTTCAAAGAACCTTTTATTTACCGCGGGGCTACAAGAGTGTAACTTCAGAGTTACAGCAAGTGAAGGCAATTTATCTTAGTTACAGTTAACTATATACTTTTACAAAACTCCTCAAACCCCTCCTTCATATAATTATTTCTTTCAATCATTAGTCACACAGTTAGCTCATTAGTTGCATAGCATAGCAATTCTTTATCAAGGAAGGAGTGTCCCATCCCACGGTTGCATTTCGTTCCCACAGACAGTTCACAGGTTCCCGCAGACAGTTCACAGGTTCCCATAGACAGTTCACAGGATCGTGATAAGGCCGAACACAGAAGCAATTCATCTCACAAAGCACGTACACATATTACACAAACTTGACATTCCATTTCCCACCAAGCTCTGATTTTAACTTGACATGCCAAACTCTCACAAGGAGGTACGTTTTCTTTGGTATTCCAAAACTCGCATCATCACGAAAATAGTGTGCAGGAGGGAATACAATTATCCTGTGGTCCTCTCAATGGGGGCTAGAACTCAGAGGCTGTGCATGTGGGATTTGCAACTGAGGACCTCGAACTACAAAAAGACCACATGAAAATGGCATGGGTTTTGGAAGACAGAGGAAACTTGTTTTAGAAAAATCGTATTTTCTGTATTTTGCACACCGGTTCCTGCCTCCATGCAGTGAGAAGAATCCAGCACATACATTTCAAAAGCAAGGAAACTCTAGGAACCTTTATAAAGCATTAGTTCAGCCTCAACTGGAGTATTATGTTCAATTCTAGACACCACCCTTCAGGGAGAATGTGATGACATTGATGAGAATGCAGAAAATATTTACGAGATGGTTCCACGGATGAGGGACTTTAATTATGTGACTAGATTGAAGAAGTTGTTCTCCATAGAGAAGAGGGTTGAGATGAGATTTGACATAGATATTCCAAATCATGAGCACTCTGAAGATGGTTGATCGGGAGAAACTGCTCCTATTGGTAGAAGGGCCAAGAACTAGAGGATACCCATTCAACATGAATAGTAAAAGAACCACAGGTGACTTGAAGAAAAAGTTTTTATGTAGCGAATGTTTAGGATTTGGAATGCACTGCCTGAGAGTGTGATGGAGGAAGATTCAATTATTGCTTTGAAAAACCTAACCCATATTATATAAATAGAAAATAATTACTGGGAAAAGTTGGGGAGTGGGATTAAACTGAGTTGCTCTTGCAGATACACTGTGTGGGCTGAATAGCCTCCTGTGTTGTAAGCATTCTCTGATTTTATGATAATTAACTAATTGTTAGTCCACCACTACATATTGAAGTACTCCTCAAAGCAAGGCCCATAAATTCAACAGAAATTGTCTTATGTTTTTGTAACCTCTTCAAACGTTAGACGACATAGAGATGGACTTGCACCCCAAACAGTCCATGCTGGTGTCTACGTTCCACTCAAGCCTCCTCCAATTTTTCTTGTCTAAATCTACCATCAATAGCATCTATAAAATGTTTGCTTAGCTTCCTCTTAAATGCATCTAAAGATTTGTAGGTTTAGTGGCTTATCAGGTTTACTGCATCAAGACCCCTTGGTGTTTAGCTCTGTCAGTGGATCTCTCCCTTTCTCACTCTCATTCTCTTTTCTCGCTCTCATTCTCTTTTCTCGCTCTCATTCCCCTTTCATAGAATCATAGAATACTTACAGTGCAGAAAGAGGCCATTTGGTCCATTGAATCTGCACAAACCCTCTGAAAGAGCATCTTACCCAGACCCACTCCTCTGCCCTATCCCTATCCTACCAACCTGCACATCCCAGGACACTTGAGGGGCAATTTTAGCATGGCCAATCCATCCGACCTGCACATCTTCGGACCCCACGCAGACACGGAGAGAACATACAAACTCCACACGGTCATCCAAGTCTGGAATTGAACCCGGTTCCTTGGCACTGTGAGGCAGCAGTGCTAATCATTGTGTCACCGTGCTGCTGTCATTCGCTTCCTGCTCTCCCTTTCTCCCTCATTGCCCCTTGTCCCCCTCGCCGTCCCTCGGGTCCCCCTCGCCATCCCTCGGTCCCCCTCGCCATCCCTCGGTCCCCCTCGCCATCCCTCGGGTCCCCCCCTCGCCGTCCCTCGACCTCCCCCCCTCGCCGTCCCTCGACCTCCCCCCCTCGCCGTCCCTCGACCTCCCCCCCTCGCCGTCCCTCGCCCTCCCCCCCTCGCCGTCCCTCGACCTCCCCCCCTCGCCGTCCCTCGACCTCCCCCCCTCGCCGTCCCTCGACCTCGACCTCCCCCCCCCCCCCCCCTCGCCGTCCCCTCCCCGGAATTTAGCTAATTTAATTTAAATTTAATTTTAGTTGTTTAAAAAGCACTAGAGATTCACCCAGGAGGAGGTTGTGGACATAAAACACAAGACTATAGACAGAATTCTACTGTCGTGGTAGGTATCCTGATGGCGGGGCTTTTGCTCAGGGTGGGAACGTTGGCCATGAGCAATTAGTCACTGCACAGTGGCACTTATGATAGTATCAAGCAATATACAGGTGCAAGCGTATGTCAGGCAGGAGTTTTTGTTCCAGCCCTCAGATGGAACATGGGGACTGAATTTGTGGGACCCGTTCATGCTGTGTAAGGTGTACCAGCAGCAGGAGAGTGCATGTGGAACACTTACTAGGGAGGTGATGTTAGCTGTCATAGGTTTGCAAGCTGTTAGCAGAGTTGGCTGTCCATTGAGATGATAGTCAATCCTTGTGTTTGCCTACAGGGACAAAAGAGCGCATAATGTCAGGGAGTGTTCAAAGACTGATGATGATGGTATTCCTGACATCGACCTCTGAAAGGAGAAGTTGGTCAAACTGGCGGGAGAGTGGTGATACAATCCCCTCGGCTAGTCCGCGGTCAATTCCAGTCCCACTTGGCCCGGAGTTGCAACGCAATTGAAATTATAAATAATTCTTTGAAAAACACCTAAAGTCTTTGGCCCTTGGCTGCCCAATTACTACAGTCACTACATTTGTAAATTTAAACACAATTGTATTAATAGCAGTAATTATAATTAAATATGTAGCAAATACAACAGGTTAACGATCATCAAATTCTTAACCCCCTGCCCACTTAAACTCTAAACTCACCCCACCCTCTATGCGTGCACACAAAACAGACAATCACAAAATGGAGAATAGGGGTGTAGAAACAATAATGAAAGATTGTTTCAGATTGTTGTTTCTAGCACCTGTAGATTCATGCAGATTCTGTGGAGAAAACATGAGGGAGACAGAGAGCAGCTTCTTTCCTTGAGCGTCCAGTCCTCCAACTGAACTTCTTCTGGTTCTCTGTAAATGAGACAGGACCCGATCACCGCTTGTTACCGGGCAGAACACAGTCTGTTGGCCAATTCATTGACCACCAGCCAACCAATCGAACTGAGTCACACTGATCTCTTGGGTGCCAAAGTCTGAGTTCTGCTGTTCAAAAGGTAGCACAGTGTTCTCTTTTGTAATTTTGGAGTTCCTTTCTTCCCTTGCTCAACTTAAAGATATATATCCATTAGACATCCGTGGATCAAAATGATAACAGCAAAAATAAAGAAAGAGAAAATAAGGGAATTAACAAGAAGGGTCGTTACATTGGGCAGACTGACAGTTGCGGCTGGCAGGGCCGGAATGTCACCACAACAGAGTGAGGATGTCCCTAACCTTGTGATGAGAATTGGCATACAGGAGACGTGCTACGCTGCATTTGGAAAAGCGATTGTGAATAACTGCATGATAATTCCTTGTGTTCTCCACTAGAGGTCCCCGCAGTCAAACGACACATCGCACTGAGTCTGCAGCAAGCCAGAACGCCACCACTTGAGGTTGATGACACATAATACTCGAGAGGATGCACCATCACATCATTCCCCTTGCCCCTCCATCAGCGCAGAGACAGTCGCCTTGGGTGGCAAATGGAGCAGGAGAATGTATTCATCATTATGTTCAATGTCACAATCTGGGGAACACATCACTGACGTTGCATCAGCTGATGGAGTATGTGACAGCAAGGTCCTTGACAGTCAGGACTGCTGGAGGCAAGGCCCATTTTGAGCCCAATTCTGATGACGGGCCTCTGGGAATGGTTGCATGAAACCATCTGGAGATAGAGAGACAAGCAGGGGAACATCTGACAGAGATGCCGGAGGCTATGCACGGTCTTGAATGACGGGTGGAGCCATCCATCCAAGTCATGAACTCTGTCATGCCTCTGGCAATGTGAGGGCATGGTATCTTCCTTGGACAGGTTAGTGACTGCCATGGACAGCTAGGTCCGGCAGAACATTGTGGCTGCTGGACATGCTCGGACCTAAATTCTGTCACTGTGGCCGTGGGTTCTGTACACCATTTTCGAGGTAAGAGGGGGACTAGTGCACCTCGACCCCCCTCCCCCCCCCCCCCCCAGTTCTCCCTCCCTGAATTTGGTGATGTCATCATCCATGACAGGGAAGAGGAGCATCAGCAAATCCACCTTATGAGCGTCACCTTGGGGTTCTCCAAATGTGAGTTGCTGCTCCTTCTTGCATCTGCTGGCGTCCTGCAGATGAGATCTAATAGGCTGAACCTAATCCTTTGTAGGTCACCTTCAGCAGGATGGAGTCCTCTAGGCCTCGGACCACCCAAGGACAGCGACCATGCCCAGGCAATGGGGCATAATACACAGCAGGCTTTCTCCATTTCAGCTGTGGATGTTGGAGCAAAGTGGTATAAAACATAAACAAGAAACCTTCTATTGGCACAAGGCAGCAGCAGTGTCGAAAGTTTCTATGACGTAAGTTCGTAAGTAAATGTATAGTTTTTATCACTTTATTCAGTACGTTAAATGGTTATTCTGTTGATCCTTTTATGGCCAGATGGGGCCTTTTAGTGGCTTGATACTTTATTGAAAATAAATTATGGTTGATGCGAGGGTTAAGGGCACATACCAGTTATTGTGGAACCTTGGAAGTAGTGACATATTGCAGTTTCTTGACATCTGGTGATATCTATATTTGTTGACTCTTGTTAGATTGGGGATTTGCAACCTCCGTGGCAAGCCAGCAGATTTTGCTCCTCCCCTTAGAAATTGTTGTCTCAGCGAGGTTTGCAGGTGAATGCATCAGAGTTCTGAGCAAGGCCTTGCCGTAACTGAGTTTTGTGCGACCTCCTTCCAAGTCTGAAGTGTGACTGGGTGTGGCTTTAATGGGCCTATGCATGGGGGCTTGTTCATACCAAGGGCCTACAACCTTTTCCCTTCTAGGTGCCAGAGGTTGCAGATATGTAGGTTAGTCTGGGAGGAGTTTTCAGGATGTGATGGCACTTCCATGTTGATCTTTCTTAAGGTGGAATTTAATAGATCATTAGTGACCTCACTCTAGCTGAAATTGGGCTGTAATGAGTGTCCAACGAACAAGTCTGGTGCTCCTTTGTCCTGGCATCTACATTGGAGCCACACCATGCATCACCTCATGGCGATTTGATTCTTCCTGTTCACCCTCGTCTGAGGATAAATCCAGTTCTACCACCTCCCCAACTACAATTCCTTTCCTCTTTGTGGCACGATTGTGTAGGGTGCAGCAGACCACAATGCTCTCTGAAACTAACTGCTGTATACTGCAGTGCACCATTTGAGTAGTCCAGACAGCAGAACCTCATCTGCAGTCCAATGGTCTGTTCTATTTTCTTTACTGAGGCACAGGAGGCATTGTACCGTTCCTCTGCTTAGTTTTCTGAGTTCTGCTCAGAGTCATGTCTCAGATGGCATGGTGGTACAGTGGTTAGCACTGCTGCTTCACAGCACCAGGGACCCGGGTTCGATTCAGACCTCAGGGGACTGACTGGAATTTGACCATTCTTCCTGTGTCTGCTTGGGTTTCCTCCGGGTGTTCCGGTTTCCTTCCACAGTCCAAAGATGTGCAGGTTAGGCGGATTTGCCATGATAAATTCCCACCAGGTGGGGTTACCGGGATAGGGTGGGGTTTCGGCCTAGGTGGGGTGCTCTTTCAGAGGGTCAGTGCTGACTTGATAGCCTGAATTACCTTCTGCTCTGTAGCGATTCACTGTCTTCTAAGGATAGCCCCTGTCACTGAGGAGCCAACGCTGCTATTTTTCAAACAGTTGTAGCACCTGAGAGTGATTGAGAATGTAGGAGCCATGCAAGCTCTTTGTGCAGTGAGCACAATCCTAAAGATTTGTATTTGGTGGTCTCAAAACAGCACATTGATGGAATAAAACCTTGTTCAGTTTATTAATGATGATGGTAGCTCTCAGCACCAAACAGTTGCCCCTTGGACTGAGCAAGATCCAACAATAGAACTGAATACAATGGCTCAGACTGCCTGGCTCTCCTTGTTGGTAAATTGCTTAAAAACATAGGCCCTTTTAAATGTGGCATTGATTAACTCCCTTCTGCATCCGTTTGTTTTTTTTTAAGATAATTTTTATTAAGGTTTTCACAAAATATAAACAACAAAACAATATTAACAAAACAACTATGGTAAAAACCCAAGAACAACAACCCCCCAACTTCATAAGCAAGTACTAAAACAAGAAAAGCAAACAACAAAAAGGAAAGAGATAACACCTGCCACATCCAACAAACCCATGTACACAATTCTCCCTCCCACAGAACCAAACCCCCCCCGCCCCCGGGGTTGCTGCTGCTGCCGGCCTATTTCCCTACCGTTCCGCCAGGAAGTCCAGGAAAGGCTGCCACCGCCTACAGAACCCCTGTACTGATCCCCTCAGGGCAAATTTCACCTTCTCCAATTTGATGAAGCCCGCCATATCATTGATCCAGGCCTCCACGCTTGGGGGCCTCGCATCCTTCCATTGAAGCAAGATCCTCCGCTGGGCTACTAGGGACGCAAAGGCCAGAACACCGGCCTCTTTCGCCTCCTGCACTCCCGGCTCCACTGCAACCCCAAAAATTGCGAGTCCCCAGCCTGGCTTGACCCTGGATCCCACCACCCTCGACACCGTCCTTGCTACCCCCTTCCCCAGCGCTGGGCATGCCCAAAACATATGGACGTGGTTCGCTGGGCTCCCCGAGCATCTAGCACACCTGTCTTCGCCCCCGAAAAACCTACTCATCCTCGTCCCAGTCATGTGGGCCCGATGCAGCACCTTGAACTGTATGAGGCTAAGCCTCGCACAGGAAGAGGAGGAATTTACCTTTTCCAGGGCATCCGCCCACGTCCCCTCCTCAATCTCCTCACCCAGCTCCTCTTCCCATTTACCCTTCAGCTCCTCCACCGAGGCCTCGTCTACCTCCTGCATTACGCGGTATACGTCCGAAATCCTCCCTCCTCCAACCCACACGCCCGAGAGCACCCTGTCCCGTACCCCACGTGGGGGCAACAGAGGGAACCCCTCCACCTGCCGCCTGGCAAATGCCCTAACCTGCATGTACATAAACATGTTCCCCGGGGGGAGCCCAAACTTCCCCTCCAACTCCCCCAGGCTCACGAACCTCCCATCCACAAACAGGTCCCTCAACCTCCTAATACCTACCCTGTGCCAGCCCAGAAATCCGCCATCGATGCTCCCTGGAACAAACCGGTTGTTCCCCCGTATCGGGGACTCCATCGAGCCCCCCACCTCCCCCCTATGCCGTCTCCATTGCCCCCAAAGTTTGAGGGTAGCCGCCACCACCGGGCTCGTGGTATATCTCGTTGGAGGGAGCAGCAACGGCGCCGTTACCAGCGCCTCCAGGCTCGTGTCCACACAGGACGCCATCGCCATCCTCTTCCATGCTGCCCCTTCCCCGTTCATTACCCACTTTCGCACCATCGCTGCGTTGGCAGCCCAATAGTACCCACAGAGGTTGGGCAGCGCCCGCCCCCCCCCCCCCTGTCCCTGCCCCGCTCCAAGAACACCCTTGGAGTCCCATGCGCCCATACAAATCCCGTAATACACCTGTTAACTCTCCTAAAAAAGGTCTTCGGGATAAGGATGGGAAGGCACTGGAACAGGAACAAAAACCTCAGGAGCACCGTCATCTTGCGGACTGCACCCTATCCGCCAGCGACAGCGGTAACATATCCCACCTTTTAAATTCCTCCTCCATTTGCTCCACTAACCTTGTGAGGTTGAGTTTATGCAGGGCCCCCCAGCTCCTAGCCACCTGGACTCCCAGGTACCTAAAGCTCCTCCCTGCCTGCTTCAGTGGGAGCCTACCGATCCCCTCCTCCTGATCCCCCGGGTACACCACGAGCAGCTCGCTCTTACCCAGGTTGAGCTTATACCCAGAAAAGCCCCCAAATTCGCTGAGAATCCTCATCACCTCCGGCATTTCCCCCCACCGGGTCCGCCACATACAGCAACAGGTCGTCCGCATAAAGCGACACTCGATGCTCCTCCCCACCCCGCACCAGGCCTCTCCAGTTCCCCGAGTCCCTCAACGCCATGGCCAGGGGCTCAATTGCCAACGCAAAGAGCAAGGGGGACAGGGGACACCCCTGTCTCGTCCCCCGGTGCAGCCGAAAGTATTCCGACCCCCTCCTATTTGTGGCTACACTCGCCATCGGGGCCTCATAAAGCAACCTCGCCCACCGGACAAACCCCTCCCCAAACCCAAACCTTTCCAACACCTCCCACAGGTACCCCTACTCAACCCTATCAAAGGCATTCTCTGCGTCTAATGCCACCACTATCTCCGCCTCCCCTTCCACAGCCGGCATCATAATGATATTCAGAAGCCTTCGTATGTTGGTATTCAATTGCCTTCCCTTTACAAACCCCGTCTGGTCCTCGTGAATGACCCCCGGCGCACAATCCTCTATCCTTGTAGCTAAGATCTTTGCCAACAGCTTGGCGTCTGCATTTAGCAGCGAGATCGGCCTATATGACCCACACTTCCTTGTCCCGCTTAAGGATCAAGGAAATCAGCGCCCGTGACATAGTTGGGGGCAAAGCCCCCCCCCCCCCCCCCCTTGCCTCGTTAAAGAGCCGAACCAACAGGGGGCCCAACAGGTCCGCATACATTTTATAAAATTCGGCCGGAAACCCATCCGGCCCCGGCGCCTTGCCCGACTGCATGCTCCCTATCCCTTTAACCAGCTCCTCCAGCTCAATCGGCGCCAACAGTCCCTCCACCTGCCCCGCTTCCACCTTCGGAAATCGCAGCTTGTCCAAGAAGCGCCCCATTCTCTCCTCTCCCCCCCCCCCCCCACCACCACCACCTGGGGTTCAGACCGGTACAATTCCCCATAAAAGTCCCTAAAGACCCCATTTACGTCCACCCCCCTCCGCACCACCTTCCCATCTCTATCCTTCACTCCCCCAATCCCCCTGGCCGCGTCTCGCTTTCGGAGCTGGTGTGCCAGCATCCTACTCGCCTTCTCCCCGTATTCATACACCGCTCCCTGTGCTTTCCTCCACTGAGCTTCCGCCTTTCTGGTGGTCAATAGATCGAACCTGGCCTGAAGGTTACGCCGCTCCCTCAGCAATCCCTCCTCCGGAGCCTCTGCGTATCTCCTGTCCACCCTCGCCATCTCCCCCACCAATCTCTCCCTCTCCCTCTGCTCTCCCCTCTCCCTATGGGTTCGGATGGAAATCAACTCCCCTCTAATCACCGCCTTCAATGTCTCCCAGGTCGTCCCTACTCGATCCTCCCCGTTATTGTTGGCCTCAAGGTACCTCTTGATACACCCCCGAACCCTCCCGGCCACCTCCTCGTCTGCCAGCAGCCCCACCTCCAAGCGCCAGAGCGGATGCTGGTCCCTCTCCTCCCCCAACCCGAGGTCCACCCAGTGCGGGGCATGATCCGAAATGGCTATGGCAGAGTATTCAGCATCCTCCACCCTCAAAACCAGCCCCCTGCTCAGGACAAAAAAAATCAATCCTGGAATAGGCCTTATGCACGTGGGAGAAAAACAAGGACTACCTGGCCCTTGGCCTCGCAAACCTCCAGGGATCCACCCCTCCCATCTGATCCATAAACTCCCTCAACACCTTAGCCGCCGCCGGCCTCCTACCCGTCCGGGACCTGGATCGATCCAATGGGGGATCCAGCACCGTGTTGAAGTTCCCCCCCCGCCATGATCAGGCCCCCCGCCTCCAGATCCGGAATGCGGCCCAACATGCGCCGCATAAACCCCGCATCGTCCCAGTTTGGGGCGTAAACATTCACCATCACCACCCGCTCCCCCTGCAGCGTACCACTCACCATCACATACCTCCCGCCACTGTCAGCCACCACATTTGACGCCTCAAACGACACCGTCTTTCCCACCAGGATCGCCACCCCCCGATTCTTCTCATCCAGCCCTGAATGAAATACTTGGCCCACCCATCCCTTCCTCAGTCGAACCTGGTCCGCCACCTTTAGGTGCGTCTCTTGGAGCATGGCCACATCCGCCTTCAGCCCCTTGAAGTGCGTAAACACCTGGGCCCGTTTGACCGGCCTGTTCAGCCCCCTCACATTCCAGGTGATCAGCCGGATCAGAGGGCTCCCTGCCCCCTCCCCTGCCGACTAGCCATAACCCATCCCCTGCCCGCCACTGGCCAGCGCCCCCCGCTCGGCCTGTTCCCCACGGCGGCAACTCCTCTCCCCCCGCATCACCCTCTGCATACTCCAGCTCCTTCCTGGCCATTTCAGTAGCAACCCGGTACCACCCCCCTGGCTAGGACCCCTCCTAGCCGCGCCCCCCCCTCCATAGCAGTCCCGTGAGCCAGCTAACTTCTGCTGACCCCGGCGACTCCCGCCACACCTCCGACCCCTCCCCACGAAGGGGCTACTCCTCCTCCTCCGTGCCATCAGCAGGCCCCCCTCCCCCTGCTCTTGCGCGGGAAAATAACAAACAGTAAAGGCCCGCGCTTCTCAGCCCCGACCCCGCCCCCATCACCCCGCAACGTGGGAAACCAGAGGAATGCCCGCGCTTTCGCCCTGCCCAACCCCGCCTCCTCTAAGGCAACTCCCATTGCCGGTCCCCACCACCAGCTCCCCGCACTCCCAGTTTACCTCCCTGCCCGAACCCGTCCACCAGACTCATACAAAAAAACATAAAGACATCACCCCACCCACCCTAAAGCCAACACACATCCTGCATGAAACCGAGAACCCCCACTCCAAAAAAAAATAGACACAGTTACATTTACATACAAAACCCCCATCCCTGACCCTCAGTTTGAGTCCAATTTCTCGGCCTGCACAAAGGCCCACGCCTCCTCCGGGGACTCAAAATAATGGTGACCGTCCTTGTAGGTGACCCACAGACGCGCCGGCTGCAACATGCCAAACTTCACACTCTCTGTGGAGCACCGCCTTCGTCCGGTTGTACCCGGCCCTCCGCTTAGCCACCTCCGCACTCCAGTCCTGGTAGATCCACACCACCGTATTCTCCCACTTGCTGCTCCGCTCCTTCTTGGCCCACCAAAGCACGCACTCCCGGTCAACGAACCGGTGGAACCGCACCAGCACCGCCCGCGGCGGCTCATTCGGCTTGGGCCTCCTGGCCAGTATTCTGTGGGTCCCCTCCAGCTCCAGGGGCCCCTGGATGGACCCAGCTCCCATCAGCGAGTTCAACAAAACGACCACATCGGCCGCCAGGTCCGACCCCTCCAGCCCCTCCGTGAGGCCCAGGATCCGTTTGTGACTGACTGGGAGTTGCCACACGTCCCCCTTGGATTGATAGCATTGAAATTCAAGGCTACTGACATCGGATTGCCTCCCATTGCATTTGGCTGCAGTTTTCTGTAGGAGCTGACATGGGTCAGTGACTGATTGCTGTGAGAATCTTAGCTGACTTTGACATAATCTCTAGCATTTTCAGGTATTTACTCTGCTTGCAGCATATTTGGTTACTTGCTATATAGCTTGGCATTGCACTGGCCCCTGACTGTCAGCATCCTTAGCTGCCTGACCCTCTACTGCTGCTCCTCGTTTTCTTTCTGGTTGTTGCTGCATCTGGCTCTGGGCCATCATTTGCTGGTCCATCTCCACTTTCACTACAGCATCAATAAGCATTGTGTGCAGGAAATGAACAGCGGACAGAAGGCAGGGAAAGATATAGTCAGCACATTTTATTGACCTTCCTTCCTGACTTGAAGACTGTGGACCAATGGGGAGCTCACTGCTGTTCATTGACAACACCATGGTCTCCACTCTTCTCACCATGATCAACTCCCTCCTTGATCTGTTCTCTAGCTCCCTGCTGTCATAGATATTACCCTGGACACTCCTACCCTGACACTGAAGTTAGAAATTGTCACCCTGCACCCTCTCTCACCTTTGTTCTTCCCTCCATCAAACTTGACTCTCTTCCCATTACCCTCATCTTGCCCTTGGTGACTCTTTGAACCATTCACCATCAGCCGTGAACAACTGTTGGTCAACCTAGAGCTGACCCCAGCACCCTGGAACTATCATCCTCCTCCCCCTCTACCACACTTGATCTGCCCATGTTACCGTTGACTCTCTCAACCTTACAAATGACTTAACCTCGATCATTCTTGATCTGTTCTCCATCATTCGTAAGCTGCCTTGGGCAGAGATTGACCCTCCCGTGTTGTCCAGCACCCTCTGTCACCCACAAACCCTCTTAGGTCCACCATGAGTCGACCTCTCTCCCACAGGCGGCCATTCCCAGACCTCCCTAGACAGCTGCTACCCTCCCAAATAGCCATGTCCTCCCTGGACAGCAACTACCTGAGCTCACTTTGACGTCTTAACTTCCGGTCAAAGTTCCCCATACATGAAAAACAGCCCCTACTAATTTCAAACCCCTCCGAAAGATTACCTGGCCTGCTGTACGCTATCTTTAACCAGTTGTGATTGGAAGGTACATGGTTCTTGTTTGCTGACAATTTAAAGCAGAATTTCGAATTAATCAGGCTAACTCAGAGGCTTTTAAAATTGGCAGGCGTTCTCAGATGTGGAGGTCTTGCCCCCACTTCTCGAAGATTCACTTTTGCCTGGAGGGGAAAAGGAGTGAGGTACAGAGGCAGGAATTCCAAACTCCGTAGGGCCATTTAATATTTAGTGCTGAATTCAAACTGATCCAATTTTCACTGTTCCAAGTATGGGAGTCACAAATTTATCAAGGAAATTAATATGCTCTTGTTACGACATCCTAGGCCTAATGTGTAGTCAATTCCAGTCCCACTTGACCCAGTGTCGCAACAGAGGTAAAATTAGATTTTATATTAATAGGCGTGGCTTTGGTTGATTTAAATTGACGACAGTCACCAGGTTTGTAAAATTTAAACACATGGTGCACCGAGGTGACTTCTAGTTGGTTGTTCAGCTTTTGTTTTGGTACTTCTTCTTTCTAGGCTTAAGATGGTTTTCTCAGGCAAAGTTGTCTACTTTCTCTGTAGATTGAGGCACATTTCAAGTATACAGCAAAGATGTGCCAGGCACTCGCTGCTTTTAGAACAATAAAGCAGTTCTTTACTTAAGCAAGAGAGAGACTGTTCCTTGTCCTTCCAAAGTCTAATCACTTCTGCCAAGCTCTCTCAGAAAGCATCAAGCAGGAACCAATCACTGACTGTTGGTAGGCAAAACACTGTCCCTGGCCAACCCACAGGGTGCTAACCAGCCAACTGAACAGTTGTCCTCCAAAACCGGTTCCTAAAATTCACTTGGCACCACCAAATCTGTTTTTCCTCTGCAAAATACAAAACCTAGGAACATAATGTCCTGAAAGCAGGCTGCATTAGCTTGAGGCCTCTGCTTAAAGGTGCATTCTGATTTTGGACCACGGACCAAAAATAATAAAAATTTTAAAAATGCGAACAAAGGAAATAAACAGGAAGGACTCTTACATTCTTGAAGGGGTTATACGGTCAGTTTAAATGCCATAATCTGAAGTTACTTAAATCCTCAAACCCTTTAATGAAAAGAAAGTGCAGCTGAAGCTTTTATTTGGAGTTTTTAAAAAAAAGAAGCGACCTGAGCAATCATTGGCATGCTAATTGTTAGTATAGCTTAGAGAAAACCATTAGCTGTTTGCTTCTGCAGTTTCAATGGAAGTAATTGTTGCTGAAAAGGGGCAAAGTTAACAAAGATTTTTGTCTTGTACTCATCAGGACAAATGGAAGAATACAAATTTCAAGCAATCAGAACAATTTATACCACCGGAAAAAGGGATGGAGATTGATTGGCAAGTTGATTCTGATTGGCTGAGCCATTGCCGTGGAGAAAGCAATAGAGGATTTTTGGCTCCCCTTGCTTCTGAGTAATTCAGAAAAAGGCACAAAGCTCAAACATATTCTTTTTCTTTTTAGAGAAGAGGTCCCTACATATGAATGAATTCTGGCAAGCATAAATAAGCCACATTGGGATCTTGATTTGTAATATTAAATTGGCTATTAGTGTAGTTATTAGAGTACTCGGGATTGTTCTACAAGTATGGCCCAATATTGGAATCCCATTTAAAAACAGACGTTGTAATTGCCAATGTGGATTTCATTGTTGACATTTCTGTTGCAGCTGAGCCCATTATGAATGTTTGGCTGAGTTTCAAAAACTTAAAAACCATTTATCTTAGCAGGAGAATGAATTTCACACTTTGATGGACAGTTTTATGAGGATTAGCTGTTTCTGATGTGGTTACTGAATAGCCATTTGTCTTTGTAATAGATTGACCACTTAAGGAGATTTGACATTTTTTAATGGGTTTCATGAAAGAATGTTTTCAGCATCAAGTGTGTATGAGTGAGAGTTCTTTTAGATTGTTTGATTTTTTTCCCCCCATCCACATGGTTCCTATACCCATAGTGATACTTAAGAGTAGCAAAGGGATAACAAACAAGGGGGTATGGATGGTATGGAGGTAGTATTCGGATGCATGGAGGTGGAATGGAAGGGGTAATGGAGCATGGGCGAGGGAAGCGTCCAGCAGCCTTTTATACAACTGGGCTAAAAATCTCAGAAAACCAAGGTGGACCTTCTAACCATACCTTTGAAGTATAGCATTTTGAAGTGTAACAATTAAACATCTTTTTTAAAATATTTTTATTCTCTTCCTTTTTCATATTTTCTCCCAAATTTGCACCCACCAACAATAAACAATAAGCAGTAACAAATATAATGTCAACCCCATATCAATAACAACGATCCCATCCTCCCACAGAACCCCCAAATGTTGGCCCGCATGGTAACATAAACAAATGACAAAAAGGAATCAGGAATCACCCATAGTCACCATTAACACACAGTCCCAACCCCCCCCCCCCCCCCCCCCCCAACTAATGTTTGATGTTATCCAGTTCTTGAAAGTGCATAATGAATAACAATTAACATCTTTGAGACTGGAACTGTATTTAAAATATGTGGCATGGTAATGCATTCTGGGTTTAAGACTTAAATATGCATTTTTAATTTCAGTGTAAAAAGGGGCTGTAAGCTAGTTCTATATTGTCATTTAGCAATGTCTTTAATATGGGTATGAGAACTGGCATGCTTGATCGATGATTTTAGCTTAACTTCTAAGTGCATATTGTCAGAAAACACCTACAATCCCCCCAAAATGTTTTATCTGCCCATGTTGCAGCTGTCTTTTGTGTTATGCTTGAAATTGTAACTGCAAAATGAATACTTTGCTGCTATTATGTACTACCAAAGAAGGATTAGGAAAACCAATCCTATGGCAGCTGGTTACATCTCAGATTATCTGTAGTTGTGAAATTAATGCTTCGGTAAAAAAGAATGAAAGAATTGTTTCCTAATTAATCAACCATCTGTTGCAAAAATGCATGATAAAGCTATACTCTGCATATCATTCCTTGCATTGAGTTTGTCATTATTATTCACAAATACATTAGATAATAAATCCAATCATTATCTATTAAACTGATTTACATTGACCCTAGATATCTTGCTGCTTTTTGATCAGTTCCAATTTTTGGCCGTTTAGAAAATTGAATAAAATCTGACTGATACAATTCAACTTTACCTCCATATCACTTTACATATACAGCAATGTAACTCTTTAATTTGTTTGTTTATAACGTACCATACAATCTATTGCATCGTTTCTCATGATGTATTGGGAATATAGTATTTTACAACATAACATTGTTGCCTTTAATGCTATTAGGGATGCTTCCTTTGCATTCAATTGACTTCTTTCGATATAAATGAAACTGCTGAAGTGAATGAGTAGGTGATTTTTGTGCTGCAGATGCTGCAAGGCCTACTAAATATTTTTAGCAACCTCTGTATTTCAGATCTCCAGCATTTGCAGTATTTTGCTTTTGTCAGCTATTTTGTACGTCTTGCTCACATCAATGAGAGGTCTAATTGGCCTTTCTGTTTTCATACTTTCTTAAATAAAAGCATTATGCAATGAAGCTCATGGGATTAAAAGAGAAGTTGCAGTATGGAAGGCAGTTGTATAAGAGACCGCAAGTGGTGTATTTTTCTTTATTAAACTGGAGGGACGTTCATAGTGGTGTTCCGTAGAGGATGATATTTAGACCACTGCTCTTTTTGAGATGTATCAATGACCCAGACTGCTAGACAGCTGTGATTGCATCTTTAGAGCAGAAAGATTTAATAAGGTAATCAAAAATTAAGTATGATTTTGATGGTGTGCTGAGGAAGAAATTGTATTCACCACTAGCAAGAGTGTCGGTAGCCAGTGGGCATAGATTTAAGTTAATCAGGCAAAGAGCATGGAAGTAATGAGCATTTGTTTAATGTATTGAGTTGTTATGGTCTTGCATTCATTGCCTGAAAGGGTGCTGGAAGCAGATTCAATAGTACCTTTATCAAAGTAAATGGAATATATACTTGAAAAGGAGAGATTTACAAAGTTATGGGGTAAGAGGTAGCTCTTTTAAAGAGCCAATGCAAGCATGATGGACCAAAAGGTCTCCTGTGTTAAATGATTCAATGATCTGTTTCCTTTTATTCACAAATAATTTAAAAATGAATTATTAGTCTTGGAAAACATACTTGCGCTTACGAATAAAAATGTTGAAGTCTATTTTTTGATCCATAGACTCATTTCATCTCATTGTTTCCGTGGAGCAGCAGTAACAAATTGCTAAGTTAACAATCAGACGTGTATCTTTTATTTGTTTTTAAGTTATTTAAGCAAAAACTATAGGACAAATTAAAAAGCTTTATTCAAGTAAAATTTCTTTGCATGTTTCATAAAACATAGTGCCAAATGTATGTGAGAGACCAGGAGAGAAGGAGGAAAAGGCCATAAGACATAGGAGCATAATTAGGCCATTTGGCCCATCGAGTCTGCTCCGCCATTCAATCATGGATGATATTTATCTCATCCCCATTCTCCAGCCTTCTCCTCATAACACTTAATCCCCTTATTGAACAAGAACCTATCTATCTCTGTCTTAAAGACATTCAGTGATTTGCTGTCCACAGCCTTTTGCGGCAGTGAGTTCCATGGATTCACCACCCTCTGGCTGAAAAAAATCCTCTGCAGCTCTGTTTTAAAGGATCGTCTGTTCAGTCTAAGGCTGTGCACTCGGGTTCTAGTTTCTCCTACTAGTGGAAACATCCTCTCCATCTTAGCTCTATCCAGGCCTCTCAGTATTCTGTAAGTTTCAATGAGATCCCCCCTCAATCTTCTAAACTCCATTGAGTACAGATCTCACCATCCTCACCCGCTCCTCATATGACAAGTCCTTAATTCCGGGGATCATTCTTGTGAACCCCCTCTGGACCTTCTCCAAGGCCATCACATCCTTCCTTAGATACAGGACCCAAATCTGCTCCCAATATTCCAAATTTGGTCTGACCAGAGCCCTTTGCAGTCTCAACAGTACATTCCTGCTCTTGTGTTCTAGCCCTCTCGGCATGAATGCTAACGTTACATTTTCATTCCTAACTGGCCACTGACCCTGCATGTTAACCTGAAGAAAATCGCGAACTAGGATCCCTTAAGATCCTTTGCACTTCTGATTTCTGAAGCTTTTTCCCGTTTAGAAAATAGGCTCGGCCTCTATTCTTCCTACTTTTCCCACTCTCCTAGCCTGTCCAAGTCCTTATGCAGCCTCCCTACTTCCTCAGCACAACCTGTCCCTCTAGGTAACTTTATCATATACTATATTGATTGTTGCGGGTGCAGTATCTGTATACTCCTGGAAATTTACTAGCATAAATACTCTTCAGTCTCTCACAGCATTTCACAAGGTAAAACAGTTTTCCATCTGCCACTTCGTTGCCCACTCTGCTAGCCGATCCAGGTCATCAGCAGCCTCTCTGCTTCCTCAATGCTACCTATCCCTCTACATATCTTTGTATCATCTGCAAGCATAGCAACAATACCCTCAGTTCCTTCTTCCAGATCATTAATGTATATTGTGAATTGCTGTGGTCCCAATACTGACCCCTGCAGAACACCACGAGTCAGTGGCTGCCATCCTGAAAAGGGCCCCTTTATCCCTGCTCTATGGACCCCGGGGCTACCCGTACTCTGGCTCACACTGGCGTAAATCAAAACACCTGTATAACGACATCAACCAGTGCTGATGGTTGCGCCGTACAGCGCGGAGGTAGGTCACGGCGTGGGGAGTGGCCGCAGGAGAAGTGCCGGCGTGGCCGCAATCTGTGTGTGGAGGAGGGGAGGGGGTGGGGCGGCTGAGGGTGAGTGCCGGGGAGGAGAGAGGGGGGGGGTGCGAGGGGGAGAGTGCCGGGGAGGGGGGGGTGTGAGAGCGAGTGAGTGCCGGGGAGTGGGGGGGGGGGGGGGGGGGGGGGAGTAGAGCGAGCGAGTGCCCGGGGGGGGGGGGGAAGAGAGCGAGTGCTTGGGAGTGACGTCGTTGTGCGACGGATACGCCGGAGGAGGCCTCGTGTATACCGGCCCTGTTCGTCGTACCAGGACCTCACGGACCAGGAATGCAGGAGGAGACTCCGGATGAGCCGGGAAACCATGGCACACATCTGCCACCTGCTGGCACACCTGGCACCGCGTGGCACTGGGGGATGACACCCTCTTCCCGTGTCCGTCAAGGTTACGGTGGCCCTGAACTTTTATGCCACGGAGTCATTCCAGGCGCCGAGTGGGGACCTGTCCGGCATCTCGCATGCACTGGTGCATTCGGGCTGTGACAGACGTCCTTTATGCCATTGCGGACCGCTACATCAGGTTCCCTGTGGACCGGGCGAGCCAGGATGCCCGGGCCATGGGCTTCTCTGCCGTGGCCGGTTTTCCCATGGTCCAGGGCGCGATCGATGGGATGCACGTTGCTGTGTGGCCACCTGCAGATAACAGGGCCGTGTTCACCAATAGGAAGGGGACCTATTCCATGAACATCCAGGTGGTCTGCCACCACCGCATGGTTATCCTGCACGTCTGCGCCCAGTACCCAGGAAGTGTTCATGACTCAGACGTGTTGTCGCAGTCTTACATCCCCGGCATGTTCGGGGGACGCCACCCCTGGCTGAGGTGCTGGGCGACGGGTTACCCGTTGCGGTCGTGGCTGATGACGCCTATACAGAGCCCACAGAGTGACGTGGAGAACAGCTACAATGATGCCCATGCAGCGACAAGGGGTGTGATGGAGAGGTGCCTTGGTGTGCTCAAAATGCGTTTCAGGGGCCTGGACCTCTCTGGGGGGGGTGCTTTCCAGTACCCGCAGATAGGTGTGGTGATTGTAGATCTGAGTAGATGCAATACAACTGAGCAAGCACTAGAGAGAGCACGCGAGAGCTATATATACACAGGGACAGGAAGTGAGGACACTTCACGGAAGGCAGAACTCGTAGCAGGACACAGACACACAGGCAGGCAGCATTTGAGGTAGCCGTAAATTAAGCTCTGAAGACAGAACAAATTCACAATAAAGCATCTTCTCCACCTTTGAGACTACGAGCTTTATTAACACACGAGGAACAACACATGGTACCAAGAGTGGCTTCAGACGTTTACTACAGGACAACTTAGCTGCAGACACAGAAAGAACAAAATGGCATGGAAATCTCCTACTGGACATTGGACTTGGGAAGACATCGCTTGTTCGAGGATGTGGCATGGAACCCCACCTCAGCTGGACATGACCGGCAATGTAAGAAATGTCTGGAAAATATTTAAACAAATGTTCGATTTATATATCATAGCTAATGATGTAGCGGCAGCCTCAGACGAAATTAAAATAACAATGCTCATCGCAGGACATGAAGCTAGGAAAGTATATAATGGATTTAAATACTCAAAAGATGAAGACAGCAACAACTTACAAACAATACTAAACAAATTTGAAGAGTACTGTAAGGAATTTGAACAGCACGGTATGCTCAGATGCCAAACTGCACAGAGACTGAATGATGCAAAACTCTACAAACAGAAAGGCTTCAGTCAAGAAATCGCGAGTGAAAAGTACAGATCAAAAAGAAGAAATAACTTGAAATTTCCACAAAGCCAAAACGCTGAAATCCAGTCCAGATCGAAAGGAAAAGGTAACTTACAACTTTAAGAAAGAAAAAACGCTGAAATCCACGATAAAATGGCATCGGAGCACATTTTACAGTCGCTGGGGCACAAAGAACTAAAATCTGCGCATGCGCAGGAAACGGAAGCCGCGCATGCGCAGTTACAATCACCTGTTTATCGTTTTGCGCATTCGGCAGCTGCGCATGCGCAGTTTAAAAAAGTTTGTGTTGCTGATCGTCATGCGCATGCGCAAGGCGCGCATGCGCAGTGGACACAAAACTGCAAAGTAAAGGAAGGCCGATTTGCGCATGCGCAATTCCTTCCTACGCATGACGTCACGAGCGTCATGACGTCTGAGTATCCGGACCACGCCTACTTAAAAGGGAAATGCCCGATAATTGAAAACAAGATACTTAAAGCGGTAAAACCAAACTTTCTTGCCTCAGAAGACAAATAAACGCCTGAACTTAAACGAGCAGTTGAAAACAACTCGCACAACACTCTGAAAAAAGCAGTCTGCACCACCCAAAGTGAAGAGAACAAAAAGAAATCCGAAACAGAAAAAGATGATTTGTTTTTCGAAGAATACTACTCGGACATGGCTGAGTTATTCGGATATGCTGATCACAGCATCAGCAACACGGTCGCAAAGCTCAACACAAATCTACTCGTGGTAGATGAATCTAACCAAGATGATTTCGTTTTCGAAGAATACTACTCAGACATGGCTGAGTTATTCGGATATGCTGATCACAGCGACACGGTCGCAAAGCTCAACGCGAATCTACTCGTGGTAGATGAATCCAAAAGCATGGTGCCATGGTAGATCGTCAATACATTGGATGACAGCAATACCCAAGACGAAGACGACTCCACACAGAGCACAGAAAGACTCCACAGAGAGAGCGATGACAGGCTCCACAGCGAGAGTGATGAAAGACTCCAAAAGGGAAGCAAGCAAACACTCCCTGGCGAACACCATGCATGAACAAGACCATGAAGGTCAACCCGCCGTATCTGAGCAACCGCAAGCAGACTATGAAAGTCTACCAAGCTCACATAATCAAAAAGAAGACAATGTACATCTACCCACTGCATGCGAAAACAGTGACAAGGTGATCACACTCTACATACAGGAGGTACTGGATCACAGCGAGACTGACAGTTCTCAGCTTGTCTGTACAGAAGCACAGAGTAGGGCCACCCAAGAGTCCAGTGAGACCACGGCAATAGAAATCATGCAGGTTTTGACTCCAGAAGAGGAGTGCCAAGAGTCCAGAGAGACCGGGTCAAATGAAATCGTGAAGAATCTGACTCCAGAAGAGGAGCACCAAGAAAGCAAATACGACTAATCAAATCCACCACAAATGACTGATGTCACTAGCATCAATGCAACATCAGATCATTCTCACCATTCTCGAGACGAAACGTTCAATGACTCAAATTATCCACACGGGACACTCATTGAGCATAACAAGAAAAACAAAAGCCACAAGAAGCACAGCAGAAACGAGAACAACAGCAGCAAGAACAAAAGCAACATGAAGCGCGATAAGAACAACAAAAATCGCAAGAAGCACAGCAGAAACAAGAACAACAGCACCAACAAAAACTACAAGCACAACGACAAAAACTACAAGAAGAACAACAAAACCAACAAGAAGCATAACAAAGATAGCGACAACAACAAAGACAGAAACGACAAAAACAGCAACAAGAACGGCAACGAAAAGAACAAAGACAGGAACGACAGAAACAACAGCAATGAAACAACGACTTGTACAAAATGGTACAACTCTGCACATGAAGGACAATGCCACAGCACACTGCAAAACGATGACAAGACTACAAACATGCCATGGGATGATAACGAATCGCACAAACTCACATCTGCTCCAGAACAAGCAAGCACACAAGCTTTCAAGGCAGATGACATATTAAATCGATACCACAAGCACAAGAAAATGTCCATGTCAGTCAACATCAGTGGTTCGACCATGCAAACACCATGGGATGACGTATTGGTTACTTTAAAATAACAAGGAACACCGACAACATTCACAACGGAGTTGTAATATCAATATCACCACGTCAACAACAACAAAAGAAAAATCTCAGTGAACAAATTCATCACGTTTGGACTCATAAATATAAATTGGCTTTGTAAATATGCAATAGCACCATCACTTGTATAGATACACATATCATAAGTAACTGTTTTGTACAATTTTGTTTAACGATGTACAGAAAATATGTAAAGAAAAAAGGGGGATGTGGTGATTGTAGATCTGAGTAGATGCAATACAACTGAGCAAGCACTAGAGGGAGCACGGGAGAGCTATATATACACAGGGACAGGAAGTGAGGACACTTCACGGAAGGCAGAACTCGTAGCAGGACACAGACACACACACACAGGCAGGCAGCATTTGAGGTAGCCGTAAATTAAGCTCTGAAGACAGAACAAATTCACAATAAAGCATCTTCTCCACCTTTGAGACTACGAGCTTTATTAAGACACGAGGAACAACACAATAGGGTCGGCCACATCATTGTGATGTGCTGCGTCCTGCACAACATAGCCCAGCAGAGGGGCGATGTGCCGCAGGCAGAGGAGGGGGGAATGGAGGAGCAGCAGGAAGAGGCGCAGTCTTCCGCAGATGAGGGGGATGGGGCAATGGTCAGGGCAGACGGACTGGACATGGGCGGGTGGCTGCCCACCATTACCGGCTGGGCCAGCGGGCACGGGACAGGCTGATAGCCGCCCGGTTCACTGACTAGGGGGCGTGGGAATCGGCGAGTATGACCACATACCGCACACCCTGGCAACATCCGACCACCCCACCCGCATGCACACCATCCCTCCATTGCAGATCCACCTGCGGCACGACGGGCCGGGCTCACACGGTCGCCGGTGGAAGCGTGTCTATTGCAGGCCATGGAGGATGATGACGACCCGCTCTGCGATGAGCTCCTGGCTCCACATTGTTGGACACTGTCTGACCCATGGCCACAGTATCATCATCCACCCGGACCATCCCTGCATGCGGCCGTGACACTGCAGCGCACGGTCCCGTCCTCTGCCCGGGGGAATGGAGAGGGCGGCCCAGGGGGAGGGGGGCACACTCACCTGGGGCCGGAGTAAGACCACCCCTCACACACAAACTGCCGCTCAACGTACATGACACCGCGCACGCTTCGGACAGAGCACAAAGGCAGCTTCTGTAGGTGTGAAAGTGATTTTAATAACAAACAGCCCATTCACGTGGCCTAGCTCCTAAAAGTCGTCTGTGCCCTGCACCCGTGCCAACTTACTCAGTGTCTTAATTGTTTGGCATTATGGGCCCTTTGACTACGCCTAGGTGGTTCCCCAGACGGTACAGCAGAACTGGAGGTGGTCTCCTGCGATTCCTGCCCTGTGACTCGGGATCCCTTTGGCGGCCGTTTCTTGGGGCGGCCTGGCCTAGATGGGCCAGGGTGTGGCTCGGGCGACTGGGATGGCGAGCTGCCAGTCTGTCCCGCCCGTTGTTCACCAGACAGAAGGGGGGGGGGGGAGAAAGAGTCCGAATCCGAGGTGCTTCAGTGTCCGGGACCTCTCCTACAGGGGGACTCGGGACGGGCCCCGGCACTTCCTCCTCCCTCGGGGTGCCCGATGGCCCCCGGGCCTCTACATGGGTCCGGGGTGCGAACGGACTGGACATCCGACGCCCCCCGACACCTGGCGCTGCCAGTCCTGGAGGCCCGTGCTGGTATCGACAAGGGCCTGCGGGTTTGCAGCCATGGAGCTCAGGGAGTTGCCCATCCCTGTCTGTGACTGTGCGACGCCGGCTAGCACATGGGCAATGGCGCCGATGCCCTCAGCAATGGCCTGCTGAGACTGGGCCATGGCCTGCTGGGACTGGGCCATGGCGTTGAGTGCCTCTGCCATCTGCTGCTGGCTCTGGCTCATGGCTTCCTGTGAGAGGGAAGCCATGTCCTGGCCACACGCCGCCTTCACGGAACGCCCCAGGCCTCGCATCCTGCTCCCCATGTCTGACACCATCACATCCATTGCCTCCACCACGGACGCCACCTGTGCGGTTTCGGCCTGGGTGGCACGCACGACCGTCACCACTCCCAGCTCCTGGACGCGGGTGCACTCCTCCACCTGCGTCTGCAGCCGCTGCAAGCCAGCCATCATCCTCTTCCTTCGTCCCAGGTTTAGTGGCTGCATCGGGCCTATGGGTGGGTGTGGTAACTCCAGGAACCCAGGACCCGTCTGGGCAGCAGATGTTCGCTTGCGCCAGGATGCCCTCTGATCTCCCGGTCCCTCTGCTGCTCCTACCTTCACCTGTTGTACCGGTACGGCTGTGTTGTGCGCTGCACCAGTGAGTGTACCAGACGCCTCATCACTAAAGTGCCCAACCGAGGTGTGTCTCTCTGTGATGGTGGAGGGTGTTGGAGACAGCAGTGGCGTTGTGTCGTGAGCATCGTCCGACTCAGAATCCATGGTACTCTGGGGTGGCGCCTCGTCTCCACCCGTCCACTGTGTGTCGGTGTCATGTGTGTCGGTGTCATGGGTAGGGGTGTCCTGGCTCGGGCTGTCCTGGTTCGGCTGCGACGGGGGCCTGTGGCTGCTCCCCTTGTCGCTGGGTGTCACACGCCTGCGTCGCCGCACCCGCACGAGCTGGGGGCGTTGTCTCCCTATTGCTCCGGGTATCTCCCTCTCTCGTGGCTGCCCTGGGGAGTCCTGCAGGTGTCGCATGCCAGAGGGGCCAGGTCTCTCCCTCTCTCGTGGCCGCCCTGGGGCATCCTGCGGGCGGTCGGCATCTGCGGGGACGGGTGCCTCGACGTTTGGTCCTGCAATACACAATACAGCATGCATGGTTAGACATGCGGCCGGTGATTGGGGGAGGGGGGAATATGGGGGAGGGGGGAATATGGGGGAGGGGGGAATATGGGGGAATGGGGTCGGGCCGTGGGTGACTCACTTGCTGGTGGGTCCCCGAACTCTGCATCGGCAACCTCCCGGTCCTCAGGTCCGCCTGCCAGTTCTAGGGCCCTTTCCTCATGAACGATGAGTGGTATCTCATAAGCTGGGCCCCCTCCAGTCCTCTCATGCTCCTTGTTGTGTGCATGCTGCTCCTGTGGGGGGGCGGGCGGGTGGGTGGCAGGGGTAAAGGGCAACAGTGTTAGGTATATGAATGCACTCCAGCGGTTGCGCGTATATTTGCAGAGGTGCGCAGCACATTAGGGTTAGGGTTGGGTTCGTGTTAGGATTGGTTGCACCTGGGGGGTGTGCCGCACATCGGGGGGTGGGGGGGTACTCACCCTGGCTACCCTAACGAGGTCGTTCACCATCTTGTGGCACTGGGTGCCTGTCCTTGGTGTCACAGCCACAGCGCTGAAGGCCTCTGCCACCTCCCTCCACAGGCGTCGGCTGAGGCGTGGGGCGACCCTGCGGCCATGTCCGGGGTGCAGGGCCTCCCTCCTCTCCTGTACTGCGTCCAGGAGTGCCTCAATGTCACACTCCTGGAACCTCGGGGCTGCGTGGCGGGCGTCCATCTTAGTGGGTCTTCCGGGGGGGGGGGGGGGGGGAGAGAGGTGTGCATATTTTGTGCTGTGACGCGCGCGGCGTCAGTGACGCGGCGGGTCCACGGCGGGTGACGCCGTCACGAATGGCGTCATGCTGCTGCTAGCCCATTTGGGCCCGGAGACTTCGCAATGTTTGGAGGGCCCGCCGCCGGAGTGATCTGCGCCGTTTGTGGCACCGGGTTCCGGCCATCGCGCCGGTTTTCAGAGAATCCAGCCCAGGATGTGAGGTATAAAGAGCTGTGGTCTAGGTAACTGGGAATCAGTGAGTTTGTAATGGATACTAGTAGAAAGTCTATCCCCAGAAAGGTCATGGAAGGGAAGTGTCAGAGATGGACCATGTGAAGCTGATAAAGGGGTGGAAATTAGAACATAGAACATAGAACATAGAACAGTACAGCACAGAACAGGCCCTTCGGCCCTCAATGTTGTGCCGAGCCATGATCACCCTACTCAAACCCACGTATCCACCCTATACCCGTAACCCAACAACACCCCCCTTAACCTTACTTTCATTAGGACACTACGGGCAATTTAGCATGGCCAATCCACCAAACCCGCACATCTTTGGACTGTGGGAGGAAACCGGAGCACCCGGAGGAAACCCACGCACACAGGGGGAGGACGTGCAGACTCCACACAGACAGTGACCCAGCGGGAATCGAACCTGGGACCCTGGAGCTGTGAAGCATTTATGCTAACCACCATGCTACCCTGCTGGGAGTGAAATTAATAAATTTTGTCCAGTTCCAGGCGAGAACATGAAGTGCCACAGAAACAGTCGTCCATGAACCAATAAAAGAGTTATGGGATGGGGCCGGAGTAGGACTGGAACAAGGAATGTTTCACATATTTCACCAAGTGACATGCAAAACTGGGACCCAAGCGGTACCTATAGTCACACCTTTGATTTGGAGGAAATGAGTCCGGTTAAATTCTCCACTTCTTAGATTATAGCCGATCCTAATGGTCGTTAAATTATTGCTGGTGAGCACTCAGGTAGCCACGGTTACAGTTTATCACCCTAACTGGGATGACACAAATTTTATCTCTCTTTTAAACTCACTGGTGGCAGAGATGAACAAGACTCTTGAGTGCAAAGGTGGATGACTTGGAGAAGAGGTTGTGGGGTGCTGGAGGGGGTGAAGGGCCTGAAACCGACTTGAGTGCATTTCTCAGCTGTTCACCAAGCTTTGGAAGAGGTTGGAGGGGGGTGAAGGTGGTTGTGCCCCCAGAGTTGGATCGGGGCCACAGAGTACTCTGGCGGAAGCCTCGGGCGAATGAACCACCGCAGGCGGTGGTTATTGGATTCCACAGCTTGTTGGAGGAGTGGTGAAGGTAGGAATTTAACTGGGACACGGTGTTTTTTCATCTTTAGAAATTGGTCACAGTCAGTGGTTGGGTTATGGGGATGGGGAGAATTTATGTAGGTTTTGTTGTTTGGGTTTTTGTCGAGAGTTGGGGTTTTTAAGTGATATTCCGTTTGTTTGGAATTGTTTATTTTGTGTTTTAGAAATTGAAAACTTTAATAAAAATATACATTTTAAAATCTCTCTTTTTAAACTCTTTCCCCAACTTGACTTTCACTAGCTGATTTTAGGAGGCGATCTGAACTGTGTTTTGGACTCTAAATTGGATTGTCCCAAACCTAAATCTCCTGTCCCATTGGCATGGCCAAGACTTTGACTTCTTTTATGGCACAGATTTGGGGGGGGGGGGCATCCCTTGCACCTTTTGCACTCGAGCAAGAAGGATTTTTCTTTTTTGCACATACCCATCGTGCGTATTCCAGCATTGACATTTTGATTTTTGATAGGACTCTCCTCCCTTCGGTGGTTGCGGCTGAGTACTCAGCAATTTTTATCTCCAACCACACCCCATATTTTGTCAATCTACTGTCCGGCCCTGCCCAGTGCCCCCCCCCCTCCGAGAGACGAGACACTACTCTGCTGCCAGACAATAAATTTTGTGAATATTTGACTACCTCTATGGAAGATTAGATTCAACTAACCAAGTCAGACTTAGTCTCTCCCTCCACGCTTTGGGAGGCCCGGGGGGGGGGGGGGGGGAAATTATTTATTTTAGGGCGTATATGTTGAAGATGGCAAAGTTGGAGAGGCAGAGGCTGTTGGACTCTTATCCCAGAAGTGGACCACTAATATTCGCATGATCCTACTCCGGAGCTACTGGCAAACAGGAAAAAAGTACACACCCAGTTCGAGTTAATGTCCATTGGCTAGGCGGTGTGATAGTTACAACACACCTGGGATACGTTTTATGAGCATGGGGAAAGGACCAGTCGTCTTGTGGCTTATCAACTCTTAACGGGAAGCAGCCTCGTGTGTATCCTCCCTAGGATACGCAATAAGGGCGTTGATCTTGTTTCTGCCCCTCTCCAGGTTAATGCAGCTTTTAGATCTTATTACTGCGACCTATAGAAGTCAGAGCCCCCTGAAGATAAATTGATCATGGCTGACTTCTTGGATGGTCTGCACATCCGAGCAGTTGAATTGAGCAAAAGCTGTGAATTGGATTCCCCATTACGCCCGGACACGATTTTGAAATATATTAGGCTGATGTAACTTGGCAAGGTCCCGGGCCTGATGGCTTCCCTGACAAGTTTTTAAAAAATTCTCGGAACACAGAACATACAGAACATAGAACATAGTGCAGAAGGAGACCATTCAGCCCATTGAGTCTGCACTGACCCACTTAAGCCCTCACTTCCATCCTATCCCCATAACCCAAGAACCCCTCCTAACCTTTTTGGTCACTAAGGGCAATTTATCATGGCCAATCCACCTAACCTGCATGTCTTTGTACTGTGGGAGGAAACTGGAGCACCCGAAGGAAATCCACGCAGACAAGGGCAGAACGTGCAGACTCTGCACAGAGAGTGACCCAGCGGGAAATAAAACCTGGGACCCTGGCGCTGTGAAGCTATAGTGCTAGCCACTTGTGCTACCCTGCTGCCCAACAGCTTGTACTCTTAATATTAATATTGCATATGTTTAATGACTCACTGTCTCAGGGATCATAGCCTCTGACCCTCACTCAAGTCTCTATTTCTTTGTTCCTTAAGGACCCAGCCGCGTATGGTTCATACCGACCCATCTACTTTTAAACACAGACGTTAAGCTGCTGGCTAAGATCCTGATGCTGGAGCCTTGTCTCCCGGGTTTCATTTTGCAGATCAAACAGACTTTGTGAAGGGCCGCCAATTGTCGACCTAGATGAGTCTCCTTTTAAACTTTATTCTTTTCCCTCCCCAGCACCTTAGCCTTAGGTTATAGTACCTCTGGACGCTGAAAAAGCGTTTGATAGGGTGGAATGAGAATATCTATTCAAGGTTGTCAGATTTGGATTCGGTCATAAATTTATTTCTTGGATTCTTCCTGTATAATGCCCCTATTGCCAGTGTTCACATGAATATTCTACACTTGGATTACTCCCCCTTGGGTCGGGGCACCAGACAGAGCTATCCTCTTTTCCCACCTTTGTTTGCCTTGGCAATAGAGCGCCTCTCTACAACATTGAGGTCCTCTGATCAATGGAGGGATATTTGTTGGCATGGGGTGGAGCCTCGGGTTTTTTTAATGCGGATGACCTACGTCTGTACATTACAGACCCGACTCCCTTCAATAGATAGCATTATGAATACCCTTAATACATTTGGCTCCTTTTCTGGTTATGAATTGAATTCAGGTAAGAGAGTGTTTTCCGGTGAACCTCCCCTCCCCGGTAGGAGAGCTCGATTTAGCTCATTCCCTATCCGCCTTTCCAATACCAGTTTCCGTTATTTGCGGGCCCAGGTGGCCCATAATTCGCCTTCTCAAGCCTGATTAATAGTATCAAACCGAATCTACAGAGGTGGAACAACCTCCCTCTGTCTATGGCGAGTAGGATCCAAACGATTAAAATGAGTGTACTTCCTAAGTTTTTCTTTTTCTTTCAATATATCCTAATTGTTTTGCCCACACCCTTTTTTTATTAAGGTTAACAAATTGATTTCTGCTTTCATTTGGGCGGGGTCCGCCGTGTTCTGATCCAAAGAGACAGGCAGGCAGGAGGCTTGGCTCTCCCAAATTTTTATTTTTGCTATTGGGTTGCTAACATCCAAAATAATTTTCTGTGGATTAGTGACCCCAATTCAATTTGGGGAAGAATGGAAGCTCGCTAGTGAATTACCTCTATTCTTTATGCTGTACCACTGGTAATTACTGTACCACTGCCCTTCTTTCCTGCTAGAATCTCCTCAAATCCGGTGGTGGTCTCCTCCCTCAGGATTTGGAAACAGTTTCAGCAGCACTTTAAGCTATTTCCCCTGTCTTCTTTAGCCCCTATTTGTAACGATCACCTCTTCTTACATTCTGGTTTGGACCCTTAATTTAAAACTTGGAAGGCAAAGGGATTTGAGCATTTAGGGACCGATTTATAGAGGGAAAATATGCTAGTTTTAGGGAGCTGGATGACAAATTTGTGTTGCACGATTCTAGTCAGACTCGTGACTTTTCCCGTAAAATGTTTCCTTCCATTCCTTTGCCCCAGCCGCCTCCTTGCTGAATAAGATTTTATCCTTGGCTCAAGCTGGCGAGGGTTCTTTATCTGCCCAAGATTGCTATATTCTCTCGTTGGATCCCTGCCCATTGGATGAGGTGAGGGTGAGATGGGAGAGGGAGCTGGGCCCTGTGCTTACTGATGAGGCTTGGAGGGGGGCCCTCTAAAGGGTCAACTCCATGTTCTCTTGTGCCCGATTGTGTTTGATCCAGTTCAAAGTGTTCCAGAGGGTGCACTTGACCAAGGCAAGGATGAGTGGGTTTTTCCAAACATGGAGGACATGGTCTCAGACTCACCGGCGTTTAACTCTGGGGTAGGGGCAGATGTTATTGCCCCTGCCTCACTGGTAGCCCGGAGGCGAATATTGCTTAGCTGGAGGTCCTCCATCCCATCGTGTTTCTGCCTAGCTGGGTGGGGTTTAATGATATTCCTGCACTTAGAAACAATTAAATATACCATCAGGGGGGAACATAACTGTTTATTTCCTTTTTTAAGGACCCCGACACTGTTAGGGGGTTTAGTTATAGTGTATTTAGGTTTTAGTTTGTGTTTTTTATTTGGGTTAGTTTGTGTTTTTGATTCGGGTTTTTTTTTGGTAATTTTTTGACTTTGTATCCTTACATCTTCATTGGTTGATTGTTATATTGTTATTCTATAAAACTTCAAGAAAAATACTTTAAAAAGGAGTTTGATCAGGTACTCCCAAAGATTCAGTTGTGAGCAGTTTAGGATTTTCCTGACCTAAATGATTAACCTTACTAGTCTATTTCTGTCTAAGCCACCGAAGGAGGGAAAGTCATTTTTCCTGCAAAAAACAAGACAGCCATCATTAGGGAGATATTACTGTTGCAGGTCTTAAACAGTTTTTCTCTTGAACAAGATTTTTCGAGTAAGTTCCACAAAACCAAACCTCCTACTTTTTCAGATCCTTGTCATCTAAGACATCCTAAATGAGCATTGAGGACTTTAAACTTACTCAGTGTAAGAATACACTGTTTATTTTTCTAGTGTAAGTTTAATATAAAATAATTCAGAATATAAAAACAAATTACAGTCTTCAAGATATAAATCTGCTAACAGTCCTTTATTATCTGCTAACAAATGATCTTTAAGAGAAGGATGTATTGGATGTATTTAAACATGGAAATTAGAAAATATCTCAAATTATGTTTAACTAATACATTTCTAAGAGTAATAGATACATAATTACAAACAGTCTCAAGATTGTGTTCAATGAAACAGGCTGGGACGAGAACACCTTGACTACCCTGCTTGTAGGAGGGAGTGAATGATAGCTCCATGAATCAGTCGCTTTTTATACATTTTCATTTCTATCTCTGAGAATAGTTTGATTTGTGTCTATCTCCATAATGAGCGAATCCTTTACAATTTTGTAGTTTCACTTGATCTTATTAACAGTCTGTCAAAGGTGATGAACACTTCTTTTAACATCAGTTTTAGTGTCAAGCAGTTTAACATATAATTGGTCAGTAGGTCATTCTAGGAGTGACTTCATTTTGTTATCTCTCGGGTGTCAAGACTTTTAAAATATATAATAATCTTTATTGTCACAAGTAGGCTTACGTTAACACTGCAGTGAAGTTACTGTGAAAAGCCCCTAATACACGGAGGCAAATACAGAATGTCCAAATTGCCTAACAGTACATCTTTTGGAACCTGTGGGAGGAAATCTGAGCACCCAGAGGAAACCCACGCAGACACGGGGAGAATGAGTCGACTCCGTACATACAGTGACCCAAGCTGGTAATCGAACCTGGGACCCTGGCGCTGTGAAGCAACATTGCTAACCACTGTGCTACAGTGCCGCCTTTATATAGTTGAACAGTTTCAAGACTGTCTCTATCATTTTGATATCCTACGTTTCAAGAAGTTATATGGTTGGACAGAGTTATTTGATTAGTTTTATTTTGTTATCTTGTACATAGCCTATTTTGTTACGGCTATAGCCACAGTAATTAAAAGGGATTTATGTTCTGTCAAACCAAGGTTCTTTTTTTTTAATAAACAATTTTATTGAGGTAGTTTTTGGCTTTATAAACAGTTACAGACATCATCAGAAAGGAAGCAAAAAAGGCAAAAATGTGCAAACATCCACGTACTTTCAATACTTCCATCGTACCGTATTGCACAAGCCCGCTCCCCTCCCACCCGTACTACCCGCCATATTTTCCCTCCTACTCTACTCTACCCCCCCACCCCCCTGCTGACGCTCACTCTCCCGCAAAGAAGTCAATAAATGGTTGCCACCTCCGGGTGAACCCCTGCACAGATCCCCTCAAGGCGAACTTAATTTTTTCCATCCCCAGGAAACTTGACATGTCCGCAAGCCACCACTCAGTCTTCGGGGGCTTTGAGTCCCTCCACGCCAATAATATTCGTCGCCGGGCTATCAGGGAAGCAAAGGCCAGCACATCGGCCGCTTTCTCCCCCTGGACGCCCGGGTCTTCCGAAACCCCAAAAATTGCCACCCCTGGACTCATCACCACCCTTGTTTTTAGCACCTGGGACATGATCCCCGCAAATCCCTCCCAGTACCCCCTCAGCTCAGGGCATGCCCAAAACATGTGCACATGGTTCGCTGGTCCTCTCGCGCACCTAGCGCATTTGTCCTCTATCCCGAAAAATTTGCTCATCCGAGCCACTGTCATATGGGCCCGGTGAACGACCTTAAATTGGATCAGCCCGAGCCTAGCACATGTCGCGGTCGAGTTTACCCTACTCAGGGTCTCTGCCCACAGCCCATCCTCCATTTCCCCGCCTAGCTCCTCCTCCCATTTAAGTTTCAGTTCCTCTGTCTGGGACCCTTCCTCCCTCATGAGCACCTTATAAATACTCGAGACTCTACCCTCCCCTTCGTCCCTCCCAGAGACTATTCTGTCTAGGATCCCCATTGGCGGGAGGCGCGGGAAAGATGGGACCTGTCTACGAACAAAGTCCCGCAGCTGTAGGTATCTAAAATCATTTCCCCTTACCAACCCAAATTTCTCCTCCAAGCTCCTCAAATTCGCGAAGCTCCCTTCCAGGAACATATCACCCACCCTTCCCGCCCCTGCTCGCCGCCATACTCGGAACCCCCCATCCATACTGCCGGGGGCAAACCGATGGTTGTCGCAGATTGGCGCCCACACAGACGCCCCCATCTCCCCCATATGCCTCCTCCACTGGCCCCATATCCGCAGGGTCGCCACCACTACCGGGCTGGTGGTGTACTTGGCCGGCGGCAGTGGTAGAGGAGCCGTGACCAGGGCTTCCAAACTGGAGCCCCTGCACGAAGCCGCCTCCACCCGCTCCCAAATAGACCCCGTACCCACCATCCACTTCCTTATCATAGCGATGTTGGCCGCCCAGTAATAATTGACCAGACTCGGCAAAGCCAGCCCTCCCTCGCTGCGGTTCCTCTCCAACATCGCCTTCTTCACCCGCGGAGACTTTCCCGCCCAGACAAAACTCATGATCAGCCCGTTAACTCTTTTGAAGAAGGACTGTGGGATAAAGATCGAGAGGCACTGAAAAATAAACAAAAATTGAGGGAGGATTGTCATCTTTACAGTCTGCACCCTCCCTGCCAGTGACAGCGGGAGTGCATCCCATCTCCGAAACTCTCCCTTCATTTGCTCCACCACCCTGGCCAAATTTAACTTATGCAGCCTGCCCCAGTCTCGTGCCACCTGGATTCCCAAATACCGGAAATTTTCCTCAACTAACCTAAACGGTAGCCCTCTCAATCTGTTCTCCTGGCCCCTTGCCTGTACCACAAACATTTCACTCTTGACCGTATTTAATTTGTATCCTGAGAACTGGCCGAACTCCCTCAGCATTCCCAGTATAGTTCCCATCCCGGCCACTGGGTCCGACACGTACAGGAGCAGGTCGTCTGCATAAAGAGAAACCCTGTGTTCAACCCCGCCCCTCACCATCCCCTTCCAACCCTCTGCGGCTCTCAGCGCAATCGCCAGCGGCTCTATGGCCAGCGCAAACAGCAGCGGGGAGAGCGGGCAGCCCTGCCTGGTCCCTCGGTACAACCTAAAGTACTCCGACACTTCTCTGTTGGTCCTGACGCTGGCCCTCGGGGCCTGATATAATAATTTGATCCAATCCACCAGTCCCTCCCCGAACCCAAACCGTCCGAGCACCTCCCATAGATATTCCCACTCCACCCGGTCAAAGGCCTTCTCGGCGTCCATAGCCACCACTACCTCCACCTCTCTACCCGCCGGGGGTTTCATTATCACATTGAGCAATCTCCTCAGATTGGCCGGCAGCTGCCTACCTTTCACGAACCCCGTTTGATCCTCCCCAATCACCTCCGGTACACAGTCCTCCATTCTACCCGCCAGTACCTTTGCCAGGAGCTTGGCATCTACATTAATCAGGGAGATTGGCCTGTAGGACCCGCACACCTCCGGGTCTTTACCCCGCTTCAATATCAGAGATATGATGGCTTGTGACATTGACGGCGGCAGGGTCCCTCTGTCCCTTGCCTCATTGAAAACCCTCGCCAAAACCGGGCCCACCAGCTCCGAGAACTTCCTATAAAACTCTACTGGGTATCCATCCGGCCCCGGGGACTTCCCCGACTGCATGGCCTTTAGGCCCCCCAATACCTCCTCTACTCTAATCGGGGCCCCCAGCTCTTCCACTCGCCCCCCCCCCCCCCCAACTGTTGGGAATGTTAACCCATCCAGAAACCTTTTCATCCCCTCCGGTTCTTCTGGCGGCTCCGAAGTATACAGTTTACGATAGAAGTCCCGGAATACCCTATTCAATTCTGCCGGATCCTCCACTTTGCGCCCCCCCTCGTCCCTCACTCTACCTATTTCCCTGGCCGCCTCCCTCCTCCTGAGTTACTGCGCTAACAGTCTGCTAGCCTTTTCCCCATACTCGTACACCACTCCCCTCGCCTTCCTAAGCTGTTCCACGGCCCTGCTCGTGGATAGTGCCCCCAGTTCCGCCTGTAGCCTCTGCCTCTCCCTGAGTAAAACCTCCCCCGGGGACTCCGCGTGCTCTTCATCTATCCGACCCATTTCCCTGACCAATCTGTCCATCTCTGCCCGGTCTGCCTTGGCTCTATGGGCCCCAATTGAAATCAGCTCCCCCCGCACTACTGCCTTTAGCGCCTCCCACACGGTCGCCGCTGAGACCTCCCCAGTGTCATTCACCTGCAGGTAATTTTTTATACATTTCCGAAGCCTCTCGCAGATCCCCTCCTCCGACAGCAGTCCCACATCTAGCCTCCATTGCGGGCGTTGATAACTCGCTCCCCCGAACTGCAGGTCCACCCAATGCGGGGCATGGTCTGAAATGGTAATTGCTGAGTATTCCGTGTTCTTTACCTCCCCCATACAGTCCCTGCTTAGTACAAAGAAATCTATCCTGGAATATACTTTGTGGACGTGCGAGTAAAACGAGTAGCCCCTTCCTGTTGGCTGTCCCTCTCTCCAGGGGTCCACTGCCCCCATTTGCTCCATAAACCCTTTCAGCTCCCTTGCCATTGCTGAGAGTCTACCCGTTCTGGGACACGACCGCTCCAAAGTCGGGTCAAGGACCATGTTAAAGTCCCCTCCCATTATTAGCCTGCGAGAATCCAAGTCCGGGATCTTCCCCAGCACTCTTTTAATGAAGTCCACGTCATCCCAGTTCGGGGCATATATATTCACCAGCACCACTCTTCTCCCCTCCAGCCTGCCCCGTACCATCAGGTATCTGCCCCCCCTGTCTGCGGCTATGCCCTCTGCCTCAAATTGCACGCGCTTGTTGATCATGATTGCCACCCCTCTGGACTTCGAGTCCAAGTCCGAGTGGAAGACCTGGCTAATCCAGCCCTTCCTTAGCCTGGTCTGGTCTGACACTTTCAGATGTGTCTCCTGCAACATAATTACGTCCGCCCTCAAGGCCCGCAAGTGCGCGAACACCCGCGTCCTCTTAACCGGCCCATTCAGTCCCTTGACGTTCCAGGTGATCAGCCTGGTCGGGGGGCACATCCCACCCCCCCCACCCCGCCGGTCAGCCATAGCCTTTCTCGGGCCGGCCCCTGACCCGTGCGTCGCGCCCTTCCTGGCCCGCCCCTATAGCTGCCTCCACCCTCGACCTCCTTTCCAGTGCCTATTTCAAGTCCCTCTCCCGTCAGCAGAACAACCCCCCCCTCCCCTAACCCCATCCCCCGATACCCCCACCCCTGCCATCTACTGGCTGTAACTCCCCCCCCCCCCCCCCCCCCCCCCCCCCCCCCCATCTGACTTCCTTGACTAGCTAATCTGCTAGCCCGGTGACTCAAAACTCCGGCGCCTTCCTGTCCCATTCCCCTTGTTTCCCCGCCCTCCTCCCCACCCACTGGGGCAAGCCGGCTCCAGTGTCTTCCGCGAGCTGCACATAAAGCCCAAACAGAAAAAAAAAAGGGAAAAACCACAGAAAAAAGAGAAAAAGCACATAAATGTCCATGAACAAAGGAAAGAGTCTCAAATGTTCCGCTTGGCCCCTTTGGCCCAGCAAACCATTGAGCAGCAGTCCAGGCACATTCGGCGTTCCTCCCCACAGAAATCCTCGGGCCCTAACTCGCGTCCTTGGGGCCTCCTTTCGGGACCAGCCCCAGGTCCCTCACAAAATCCATCGCTTCTTCGGGCTCGGAAAAGTAGTGGTGTTGACCCTGGTGCGTGACCCATAGCCGAGCTGGGAACAGCAGACCAAACTTCACGTGCTTCTTGAACAGCACCTCCTTGACATTCTTAAAGGCTGCTCGCCGCCGAGCCACCTCCTGGCTTAGGTCCTGATAGATGCGGAGAACACTGTTATTCCACGTGCTGCTCCTGGCGCTCTTTGCCCACTGCAGCACCCGCTCCTTGTCCACGAACCTGTGGAACCTAATCACCATCGGGCGGGGGGGGTCCGCCCGGCCGCCCCTGCCTTGCCTGCACTCTGTGTGCCCCCTCCAGCTCCAGCGGTCGCGGAAAGGCTTCGGCCCCCATCAGCTGCTTCAGCAGGTCTGCTACAAACGCTGCAGCATCAGCTCCCTCCGCCCCCTCCGGGAGGCTGACCATCCTCAGATTGTTCCTGCGGACTCTATTCTCCAGCTCCTCCACTCTGTCCAGCAGTCTTCTCTGCCGCTCTTTCAGGCCGTCCACTTCTAGCGCTGCAACCGTTTGCGCATCCGCCTGCTCCTCCACCGCCTCTCCCAGCTCCTTAACTTTAACATCCTGGGCGTCCAGCCTCTGGTTCAGCTGATCCACCGCTTTCTGGATTGGGTCCAAGCTGTCCCGCTTCAGCGCTTCAAAACTGGACTTCATTACCTGGAGCATGTTATCCAGCGCCAGCTGGATTGCTGAGTCCGGGGTCCGTGTGTCCGCCATCTTCGGTCCCAGGTAATTTTCTTCCGGTCCTTGTCTCTGTCCCTTTTTCTCCTTCTTCTTCTGCTTTCTGGAATCCCGCTGTTCCATGTGCCGCAGCCCGCTCCTCAGCGCCTCCGCTGCCGCTTTCCTTCGCCCAGGTCCTTCAATTTTACCTCCTGGGCATCTGAAGTGGGTCCAAGCTGTCCCTCCTCAGCAACTCCAAACTTTTTTTTTCCCCTTTGTCCTGGAGGAAGGAAGGTCCGTGGGTCCGCCATCTTACCCTGCAGGTCAGCTTCCTCCTTTCCTCCGTCTCTCTCTCTCTCCTTCCTCCTCACCTGCTGGCCTCCCACACTTTCATCTTCTGCAGCCCGCTCTCCTCTTCTGTTCCCGGCAACCTTTCTGCCACCTCCGTGGTCCCGCTATCGCGGGGAAACAGCTGTTCAGGCCCGCCGGAGTGAGAGCCCACCGAATGTGCGGCTCACCCGGACATCGCCGCCACCTGAAGTCCAAAACCAAGGTTCTTTTACTTGGGCTCTTTGTTTGAGGCAATTTAATTAGACTAAGGGTGGAACACATATCTTTTCCCATGTGTCTAATGGATTCTAAAAGACCTGTCTGCTATAATGATTTTATTCGACTTGGGTTAAACACATTGCATTAGTTTTAATTTTTGATTCTTATAAGCGTCTTTATTTTGATATGATTTCTGTGTCATTGTGATATTTTTTTTAAAGAAAAGCGAACAACTTAAATTCTACTGCCAATCTTATATCAGGCCAACAACTGGTTACACATCCCCGCCAGAGTGTTTCACCCAGGTGCAGCTGCCCCTTAGTTCGAGTCCAGCTTTTCATGTTTAATAAATGTCCACGCCTCGTCCGGCATATCAAAGTAATGGTGCCTGTCCTGGTACGTTACCCAAAGCCTCGCTGGATGCAGGAGCCCGAACTTCACCCCTTTGCTGTAGAGGACCGCCTTGGCCCGGTTGAATCCCGCACGCCTCTTAGCCAGTTGAGCTCCCAAGTCCTGGTATATGCGAATCTCGCCGTTCACCATTTGCTGCTCCACTCCTTCTTTGCCCAACGCAAGACACGCTCCCTGTCTGTGAAGCGATGGAACCTTATCACCATCCCCCTCGATGGTTTGTTCACCCTAGGCTTCCTCGCTAGGACTCTTATGTGCCCCGTCCAGTTCCAAGGGCCGCGGGAAGGCCCCCGTGCCCATCAGCGTCCCCAGCATTGTAGTCACATACGTGCTTACGTCGGCCCCCTCCGCACCTTCAGAATCCGCAGTTTGTGACTCCTGGACCTATACTCTAGGTCATCCAGTCTCTCCTGCCATCTCTTATGTAGGGCCTCGTCCGCCTCCACTCTGACTACCAGGCCCAGGATCTCATCCTCAGATGCCTTCCTCTCCACCTCTTTAATCGCCTTCTCCTGGACCTTCTGAGTCTCCACCATCTTTTCCATTGAGGCCTTCATAGGGGTCAGCATCTCCGTCTTCAGCTCTGCGAAGCAGGTTCTCAAAAACTCTTGCTGCTCTCTCGGCCACTGAGCCCACGCTGTTTTTTCCGCGCCGGCCGCCATTTTGTCCTCCCGGACTTGCTCCGCTCGCTTCCCCGCAATCGCTCTTTTAATGGCCCCGCTCCTGGTTCCCTACATGCAGCAGTGGGGGGGAACCCCTCCAGGGTCCTTTGCCACGCCGGGAATCACCGCCAAAGTGCCGTTGCCGCTCTGTTTAAAGGCCCGAAAGTCCGATCCCGGCGGGAGCTGCTGTGTGCACGACCTATTTAGACATGGCCGCTACCGCAAGTTCCGTCATTGTGATATTCATTACAGTTTTCCAAAACAATGGGTTAACTAGAATTTAACTAAATCAATTGATAATCTTATTGGATAAGAATAAAATGGCATGGGAAACAGTGCATGGACCAAAAAAAGGACAAAAGTATTCTAAAGAGTCAGGTTATTAGTGGAATGATAAGGGGTGGGAATCTCTGGTTTCCCAGGCATGTGTTTCTCGGCAGGATTTTATCTTCCCGCTGCTTGGCAATGGGATTTCCCATTGTCACAACTCTGCGCCATTAGGAATTCCATGGGCGTGGGTATGCTCCAGGTGGGAAAAGTGAACCGAATGACCGGAAACTTCCAGCCAAGATCTTTGGTAGGAGGAGGATAACTATTTAAAGATGAGAGATATCACTGCTGCCTCATAGTACTGAGGACCCGAGAACTGGTTCAGTCCGGCTTACTGTCTGTGTGGAGTTTGCGCATTCTCCCCGTGTCTGCTTGGGTCTCAGACCCACAACCCAAAAAGACATGCAAGGTAGTTGGATTGGCCGTGCTAAATTGCCCCTTAATTGGAAAAAAATAATTGGGAACTCTAAATTTATTTGAAAAAATGAGAAATAATACATCTAAAAATGATGAATGATGAATAAAAACCATCTGAATAGGTTAATTATGTACAGGTCGTGTATCCTTTATCTGCAAATTTGAAAACCGAACACATCAGAAACCACACTTTTAAAAAAACACATTGAGCTTGTTTGTCTGCACTATTACCGTGTGTTTGTTGTGGTATCTATGTCAAAAAGACACTTACTACAGGTACCCTGTATTTACTATTGTGATTCGTTTTACTTTTCGAGCCATTTTACAGGACATGTACAGGCCCCTATTTGTAACTACAAGGTAGGACAGAGTATAAAAGAAGAGTAATTGGGATCTTGTCAGAAAGGTCAGGCAATAATAATGGTGGATTTTAATCTACATCTGGGTTGGAAAAATCAGATGGACAAAGGCAGCATTGTCGGTGTCCAGCTTCCCTCTCCTTAATGAACAGTCATGAGATGCAAATGGCGTTCATGCCACCAGACATGAACAGGGAGAATCGATCCGTCATTAACCAGCCATTGGGAGAATTGCTTTTTCACTGGCGATTTCTGAATTTTTGCGTCGTGCTGGATTCTCTACTCCTGCTTGCCATGGGCAGAATGGGATAATTCTGCCCAAAGTCTCATCACACCAACCCACCTGCTTGTGCCTTTAGTTCTTGGTGTGAACCTTTTTCAGCTTGCACTCTGCAAGTCTCAGTCTGGTCTCCATGGAACTATGCCACACAAGCTTCTCGGGCAGAACTCTCAACATATCACAAGGCCTTCACTACTCTATTTTACTTTAAATCAAAGAGGCAGCCCAAGTCATTTTATAAAACAGTGCACTCCTAACAATTGAAATAATACTGTTAGAATCCCATATTATTGTAGAAAATAGAGTGCTCATGAGGAAAATGCAATACAACTTGTTGTTTTAAGAAATCTAAGCTAAGTAATTATTTAGGTCTTTGCTTAAAAGAAAAACATTAACTTTCAAATATAATTAACTGATAAATGAAAACTGATTTTTTAATTCCTTTGCAGCCTTGCGTTACATCCCGAAAGAAGTCTGGTTGCAACAGGTCAAGTTGGAAAGGAACCGTATATCTGCATTTGGGATACCTATCATGTACAGATGGTTTCTATTCTGAAAGACATTCACACACATGGAGTTGCTTGCTTGACTTTTGATTCTGATGGACAGGTATGTGGATACAAATTTCAGAAATCAGCAAATGTGAGCGGTTTGTTACCTGGATTGTGTATCTAATTATTAGAATAATATTGTTCTTTACCTTTTAGATTAGTTACTGATGCATATAAATTTGAGGTAAACCAGCCAAGAGGTTGCAACTGTAGATCTTGGCAAATGTCAGGTATCATTATTCAACTATTGATCTGCACAACTGTTCGATAACATCCAAATAATTTTGCCATTTTATTTTAATCGTTCATATGGCTCATAGTTGAATAGAAAATAACCAAATGGGAGAAATTGTGGGACATTTCTGTTAAGACTTTCTTTAGTCATAGCTTGCCAAGCCACATAATTTCTGCAGTTTGTTACGATTTAAAATAAATTTAGAGTACCCAATTTTTTTTTTCCAATTAAGGGGCAATTTAGCATGGCCAACCCACCTAACCTGCACATCTTTGGGTTGTGGGGGTGAGATCCACGCCGACATGGGGAGAATATACAAACTCCACATGGACAGTGGCCCAGGGTCAGGATTAGAACCCGGGTCCTCAGCGCTGTAGGCAGCAATGCTAACCACTGTGCCATGTGTGTGCGTGGGTTTCCTCCGGGTGCTCCGGTTTCCTCCCACAGTCCAAAGATGTGCGGGTTAGGTGGATTGGCCATGCTAAATTGCCCATAGTGTAAGGTTAATGGGGGGATTGTTGGGTTATGGGTATGTGGGTTTAAGTAGGGTGATCATTGTTCGGCACAACATCGAGGGCCGAAGGGCCTGTTCTGTGCTGTACGGTTCTATGTTCTATGTTCTATGTGTCACCTCTAGTCATATGCTATTCATTTTTTAAAAATGTTTTTTATTGCGTTTTCATATTTTATATTGAACAAATTACAAATTATTAGAGAGAGAAAAAAAAACACGCAAAAATTAACATGTATATTTACAGGTAAGCATCTTCGTAATAAAACTGTGGCCGCCCCCTTTAGCCGGCATACATATTTTACATTCTCCAATATGGCCGAGGCACATGTTTATAGGCATTTATTTACAGTTTGGTTTTGGGCCTTAACTAGCCATCAAACCCCCATAACGAACCCGTAGCCCCCCGCCCCCCCGCTACCTTCCCCTGATCCCCGTCCATTTCCCCCTGATTCTTGGCCACCCGACTATTCTTCCTCCTGTACGTTGGCCACAAACAGGTCCCGGAACAATTGCATGAATGGCTCCCACGTTCTGTGGAAGCCGTCGTCCGACCTTCGGATGGCGAATTTGATTTTCTCCATTTGGAGAGATTCCGAGAGGTCGGACAGCCAGTCTGCAGCTCTGGGCGGTGCTGCTGACCGCCAGCCAAACAGGATTCTATGGCGGGCGATCAGGGAGGCAAAGGCAAGGGCGTCCGCCCTCCTCCCGAGGAATAGATCTGGCTGGTTTGAAACCCCGAAGACCGCCACTATCGGGCATGGCTCCACCCTCACCCCCACCACTTTGGACATAGCCTCGAAGAAGGCTGTCCAGTACTCCACAAGTCTGGGGCAAGACCAGAACATGTGGGCGAGGTTGGCCGGGCCTCTTTGGCACCGTTCACATCTGTCCTCCACCTCCGGGAAGAACCTACTCATACGGTTTCTTGTTAAGTGGGCTCTATGTACCACTTTTAGTTGCGTCAGGCTGAGCCTTGCGCACGTGGAGGTGGAGTTGACCCTATGCAGTGCTTCATTCCAGAGGCCCCACCCTATCTCAATCCCCAGGTCGTCCTCCCATTTCATTCTTGTTGCGTCCAGTACGGTGTCGTCATTTTTTACCAGTCGGTCATACATGTCGCTACAGTTCCCTTTCTCTAGGATACTTGCGTCCAGTAGGTCTTCCAGTAGTGTCTGTCGTGGCGGTTGTGGGTACGTCCTTGTCTCCTTTCGTAGGAAGTTTTTGAGCTGCAGGTACCATAGCTCGTTCCCCCCAACTAGCCGAAATTTCTCTGTCAGTTCGTCCAGTGTTGCGATCCTCTCGTCCATGTATAGGTCCCTGACTGTCAGTGTCCCCCCGTCCTGCCTCCACCTTTTGAAGGTGGCGTCAGTCAGTGCTGGTGTGAACCTATGTTTATTGCAGATGGGAGCCTTGTCCGACATTTTGGTCAGGCCAAATTGCTGTCGCAGTTGGTTCCAGGATTGGAGGGTGGCTGTCACCACTGGGCTGCTGGAGTGTTTTTTGGGTGGGGATGGGAGTGCTGCCGTGGCGAGGGCCCGGAGGGAGGTCCCCATGCAGGAGGCCTCCTCCACACGCACCCACTCGGCTTCTGGCTCCTGGATCCATCCCCTTACTCGCTCGGCTGTTGCCGCCCAGTGGTAGAATTGTAGATTCGGGAGGGCTAGCCCCCGCCTTGGATTTTGGAGTGTATTCCATCTTTGCAGGTCCTTTTTTACTTCCTCCGTCAGGCTGGTGAGGTTCCATTTGTGGATCCCTTTCCAGTCATGGGCTATTTGGATCCCCAGGTAGTGGAATTTGTGTCGGGCTTGTTTGAACGGCAGCCCCTTTAATGCTGACCCCCCTTGCGGGTGTACTGGGAAGATCTCACTTTTGCTCATGTTGAGTTTGTATCCCGAGAAAGCTCCAAACTCTTTCAGGAGCGCGATGATTCCGTCCATGCTGCTTTGTGGGTCCGAGATGTAGAGGAGCAGATCATCTGCATAGAGTGAGACTCTGTGCTCTCTGCCTCCCCTTCGGCTCCCCCTCCAATTTTTTGCTGCCCTGAGCGCGATTGCTAGCGGTTCGATTGGTAGTGCGAACAGCAGCGGGGACAGTGGGCATCCTTGTCTGGTGCCCCTGTGCAGCTGGAAGTATTGGGAGTTGGTATTGTTGGTCCGTACACTCGCCATGGGAGCGTTGTATAGGAGCTTTACCCAAGCGGTGAACCCTGTTCCAAGCCCGAACCGCTCCAGTACCTCTATGAGGTATTTCCATTCGACTCTGTCGAAGGCCTTTTCTGCGTCCAGGGAGACGATCACCTCTTGTGTTCTCTCCCCGGAGGGGGTCATTATCACATTCAGCAGGCGCCTGATGTTCGAGGTAAGCTGTCTACCTTTGACGAAGCCCGTCTGGTCCTCTGTGACCACCTCAGGTACACAGTCTTCTAGCCTTTTGGCTAGGATTTTGGCCAGTATTTTGGCGTCTGCGTTCAGCAGAGATATGGGTCTGTATGACCCACATTCCGTTGGGTCTTTGTCTTTCTTAGGTATCAGCGAGATTGAGGCCTGTGCTAACGTGGGTGGCAGTGTGCCCCTAGCTAGCGAGTCTGTGAACATCTCCCGCAGGTGAGGGGCCAGCGCTGTCGCAAATTTTTCGTAGAAGTCCGCCGGGAATCCGTCTGGTCCCGGTGCCTTCCCCGTCTGCATGGAGCTAATGCTGTCCATGATCTCTCCCAGTGCTAGTGGTGCTTCCTGGTCCCGTTTTCTGCCCTCTCCCACGACTGGTATGTCCAGTCCATCAAGGAACCGGTTCATCCCAGCCTTCCCCGTTGGGGGCTCTGAGGTGTACAGCTCTTGGTAGAAGGCCTTGAAGGTTTTGTTAATCCTCTCTGGTTCTGTTTCCAACGTGCCTCTGGTACTCCTGATTTGCACAATTTCTCTGGTGGCTGCCTGCTTTCTAAGCTGGTGTGCCAACAGGCGGCTGGCTTTGTCTCCGTGTTCGTACAGGGTCCCGCGCGCCTGGCGGAGTTGGTGCACTGCTTTCCTGGTGGAGAGCAGGTCAAAGTTCCTTTGTAATTCTTTTCTCTCCGCCAGGAGCTCTACGGTCGGGGCCTCGGAGTATTTACGGTCTACCTCCAGTATGGAGTCGACCAGCTTCTGCCTAGCCACCCTTTCCTCCCTATCTCTTTGCGCTTTGAAGGCAATGATTTCCCCTCTTAGTACGGCCTTAAGCGCTTCCCAGAACATGGAGGATGAGACCTCCCCGTTTTGGTTGTTCTCCGTGTACTCTGCTATGGCCCGCGCTATCCTTTCGCTGAAGGCCTTGTGAGCTAGTAAGGCACTGTCCAACCTCCATGTGGGGCGTGGGCCCTTCCCGTCTCTAGCCGCACGTCCATGTAGTGTGGAGCGTGGTCTTATATCACAATTGCGGAGTATTCCACTTTGTCTATCCCTGGAAGCACCGTTTTCCCCACCACAAAGAAGTCAATTCTGGTGTACACATTGTGTACTGGGGAGAAGAAGGAGAATTCTTTTTCCCCCGGGTGGGCGAACCTCCAGGGGTCCACTGCTCCCATCTGCTCCATAAAGTGACTGAGTTCCCTTGCCATGCTTGAGGTTTTCCCCGTTTTGGGGTTTGATCTGTCCGTTTTTGGATCCTGTACACAGTTGAAGTCCCCCCCATGATTAGTCGATGCGTCGCTATGTCCGGGATTTCTGCCATGGTCTTTTTGATGAAACTCGTGTCGTCCCATTTGGGTGCGTACACGTTGACTAGGACTACCGGCGCCCCATCCAGGGCCCCGCTGACCATGACATACCGCCCCCCTGGGTCTGTAACCGTCTTTGTCGCCCTAAACATTGTCCTCTTGCCGATCAGGATCGCCACCCCCCTGGCCCTTGTCCCATAGCATGAATGGTAGGTTTGTCCCACCCAGCCCTTTCTTACCCGCAGTTGGTCCTGCTCCCTCAGGTGCGTTTCTTGGAGGAAGACTATGTCGGCCCTCATGTTTCTGAGGTGGGTGAGGACTCTAGATCTCTTCACTGGGCCGTTAAGTCCCCTTACGTTCCAGGTGATTATCCTGGTGGGGGGCTTCTGCCCCCTCGTTCCTGTGGGATTAACCATATTTATCTGGTGGACGCGCCCCTGCCCTCCGGGATTTCCCTTTGTTAGGGGGCCGTCCAGGATGGCCGCTATCACTGCTCTCCCCATGCGGTTGGGTCTCTGCGCTCCGGGGTTTCCCCTTGTCCCGGGGACACCCGCCATGGCCGTCCACTGTGTGTCCGCCACGCGGGTAGTCCCCTGCACTCCGGGGGCCCCCTTCGCCCACAGACTGTACTGGGTAGGTGCTTGCAGCGGTTCCTTGTTTCGAGCCCTTGGTTGTGGCACTTTGTAGCCCTGTTCCTTTTCTGGCCTCTTTTGTCCCTTTGTCCCTGCATTTCCCCTCCCTGGTCTCTCGCTCCCTGTGTGCCCCCCCCCGGGTCTCTCCCTTTTCCCTCCTCCCCTGTATACCCCTCCTTTGCCCCTCTATCCCCTATTCCTGTCCCCGTTTGCTCTCCCGACTTTGATGGGTGATCCCCCTCTCCCCTGCCTGGCGCCTTCCCCCCTGTTGGGGGTGCGCTGCGGCCCTGCTTTGTTGCGTGCCCCCGGCGCTAGCTTTCCTGGTAGTACGGTGGCTCCCCTCTCGGAGGTTGTTGTCTCGCTTCTCCTCTACCTGGCTCATATGCTATTCATGACCAGAATGTTGATGTGTGAATATGAAAGGCTAACACCATGGTCACATGACAAGAAGACAGTTTATGATGTAAGAGACTTTATAACTGACACTCGGGTGGAATTTTCCTAAAATCAGGCAGAGTGTCAGGTTCAGACTGAAAACATAGGTGTATCTCTCGAGATTCACAGATGAGTTTTCACTCCAGATTTTCTGGTTTGCACATCACGCTGGTGGAGTGGGGCCTGGTGAGGCTGGCACGGTCTGCTTCACAGAGATCGGAGTGTCATCTTTAAAGGTGATGGCCCGATCTGGATTAAAAATAAACTCGCTCCCCATGGCCACAGAGGACCACCCTATGGACATTGGTGCGACCCCCCCCCCCCCAAACCCACTATGCAGGCATTCCTTCCCCACCCACCACGCACATGTTGGGGCATCCCCCCCCACCACACTCACCATGCAGGTAGTTGGCAAGGGGGGGGGGGGGCTGTGGGCTGTGAGGGAGGAGGAAGCACAACGTGACAGTTTTGGAGTAGGAGCGGGACCATGGATGGAGAAGGGCTGGTTTAGGGTGAAATTAAAGGGGACAGAATTGGTAGGGGAGGATGGCGGCTGTAGAGGGAAGTAGAGGTGCAAATCTCCGGTAAGGTTTGTAACATGGAATTTATGGGGGCTAAATGGGCCGGTGAAGAGCTCTCGGGTCTCGAGCTTGACGGCCAGGGTGATCGTCCAGAGAAATCCTGAGAGTACGGACAGGGAAGGGGGAGATAGTGACGGAGCCGGGGAAGATAAATGAGGCATTAAGGAAGTACTGTGAGAAAATGTATAGGGCCGATCGGGGGATGCGGAAGGGGATATGGGGTGGTTTTTGGACGAGCTGGACTTTCCACAGCTGGATGAAGAAAGGAAGCAGGTGCTAGAGGACAAACTAATCATGGCGTTCGTATGGGGGGGGGGGGGGGGGGTCCTACAAAAAACAAAGTCCGGGGGGGGGGGGGGGGGGGGGGCTAGCCCTTCCGAATCTACAATTCTACCACTGGGCGGCAACAGCCGAGCGAGTAAGGGGATGGATCCAGGAGCCAGAGGCCGAGTGGGTGCGCGCGGAGGAGGCCTCCTGCGTGGGGACCTCCCTCCGGGCCCTTGCCACGGCAGCACTCCCATCCCCACCCAAAAAACACTCCAGCAGCCCAGTGGTGACAGCCACCCTCCAATCCTGGAACCAACTGCGGCAGCAATTTGGCCTGACCAAAATGTCGGACAAGGCTCCCATCTGCAATAAACATAGGTTCACACCAGCACTGACTGACGCCACCTTCAAAAGGTGGAGGCAGGATGGAGGGACACTGACAGTCAGGAACCTATACACGGAGGGCAGGATCGCAACACTGGACGAACTGACAGAGAACTTTCGGCTAGCCAGGGGGAACGAGCTACGGTATCTGCAGCTCAAACACTTCTTACGAAAGGAGACAAGGACGTACCCACAACCGCCACGACAGACACTACTGGAAGACCTACTGGACGCAAGTATCCTAGATAAAGGGAACTGTAGCGACATGTATGACCGACTGGTAGAAAGGGCTGACACCGTACTGGACGCAATAAGAAAGAAATGGGAGGAGGACCTGGGGATTGAGATAGGGTGGGGACTTTGGAGCGAGGCACTGCATAGGGTCAACTCCAGCGCCACGTGCGCAAGGCTCAGCCTGACGCAACTAAAAGTAGTACATAGAGCCCACTTAACAAGAACCCGTATGAGTAGGTTCTTCCCGGAGGTGGAGGACAGATGTGAACGGTGCCAAAGAGGCCCGGCCAACCACGCCCACATGTTCTGGTCTTGCCCCTTCTTCGAGGCTATGTCCAAAGTGGTGGGGGTGAGGGTGGAGCCATACCCGATAGTGGCGGTCTTCGGGGTTTCAGACCAGCCAGATCTATTCCTGGGGAGGAGGGCGGATGCCCTTGCCTTTGCCTCCCTGATCGCCCGCCGTAGAATCCTGTTTGGCTGGCGGTCAGCAGCACCACCCAGAGCTGCAGACTGGCTGTCCGACCTCTTGGAATCTCTCCAAATGGAGAAAATCAAATTTGCCATCCGAGGGTCAGACGACGGCTTCCACAGAACGTGGGAGCCATTCGTGCAACTGTTCCGGGACCTGTTTGTGGCCAACGAACAAGAGGAAGAATAGCCGGGTGGCCAAGAATCAGGGGAAAATGGTCGGGAGTCGGGGGAAGGTAGCCGGGGCATGGAGAGGAGAGATGGACTGGGGGGAACGGCTAAACCTGAGGAGGGAGGGGCGAACCACGGGGAGGGGGGAAGACAGCTAAACCTGGGGAGAGGGAGGCGAACCGTGGGGAGGGGGGGGGGGGGGAGAAGAGAGAGAGAGGAGGGCCGGCGGGGGGGAAGGGAAGCGGGAGCCGGAGGGAGTACACGGGTTGCCAAAACGTGCATGACATCTCCAGGAGCGGGGAACGAGGAAACTGGAGATGGAGGACGGGAGGAGCGGCAGAAGCGGGGGCGAGCGTGGGACGGCAGCGAGACCCGTTCGGGAAGGGCGGGCGACAGCAATACACAGCGCAGCCAAATATCACACACTGTGATTTTCTCCCCGGCACCCAAAGGTGTGCTTGACCCCTCCCAGTTCCCGCCCCCCGCAGGCAGTCGCCTACTTATGTGGTGTGGGTAATTTTGCCAGATGTACAGAGACGCCGCTGTCGAGCTGGTGCACAATACCCCACCAGTTATTCCAATTCATATATTATGTATTTTTTTAAATGTTGGGGTGTTCCCTTCTCCCCTAAATGTGTGTGTGTATATATATATATATATATATGTTTGTTTCTTATTCTGTGTACATAATGGTAATTATACCTTGTTCAAAAAAAACCAATGAAAACATGTATATTAAAAAAAAGGTTGAGAGAGGTAATGGAAAGCATAAAAGGGATGAAGTCGGGAAAAGCCCCGGGGCAACTAGAGAGGCAAAGGCCACCACATCAGCCTTCCTTTCCTCCATCAGCTCCGGCATTTTCGATATCCCAAAAATTGCTACCATAGGGTCCGGCCCGACCTCTACCCCCACAATCTTTGCTAGCAACCTGAACACCCCCTCCCAATATCTCTCCAACTTCTCAGAACTCTAGAACATATGCACTTGGTTTGCTGGTCGGCCACACTTCTCACACTTGTCTGCCATGCCCTGAAAGAATCCACTCATCCTCGCCCGAGTCACGTGCACCCTGTGTGTACCAGCTTAAACTGTATCAAACTCCTCCTCACACACAAGATGGTTGAATTCACCCTGCACATCTCCTCACTCCACACTCCCCATCCTATCCAACCCCGCCCCCAACTTTTACTTCCATGTTTCCTTGATCCTCACCACTTGCGCTCCCCCAGCCACCTGTGTATGTCTCTGAGCCTAACCTCCCTTCCACGTCCAGGAGCAGTTTCCAGAAGTTTCCCTACCGCTGAGGTCAAACTGACTGGTTTGCCTTTGCTGGCTTTAATTTTGTATGCCCTTTTGAACAAGGATGCAACATTCGCAATTCCCCAGACCTCTGGCACCACTCTGGGCTTAAGCAATACCGGAAAATTATCATTAGTGCCTTTGCAATTTTCACACTCACTTCCCTCAGTACCCTTGGATGCAACTCATTTGGTCGTGGTACCATATCTATTTTAAGTAAAGATAAGCCGTTCTAACACCACCACCTCCTTCATTGTAAATTCCTATGGTGTACCAGTTACCTCCTCCTCCCATTTTGGTCTGGGTACCATCTTCTTCCTTTGTAAAGACAGATGCAAAGTATTTGTTTACTACCTCTGCTTTTTCTCCTGCCTCCACATGCAAGTCTCCATTTTTATCCCTAATCGACCCTACTCTTTACCACAGTTTTATTAGTTACATGCTTATGTAAGACCTTGGAATTCCCTTTCATGTGAGCTGCTGCTCCCTTTTCGGCCTCCCTCCTTGCTTTTCTTTTTAGTTTTTTCACCTCCCTTTTAGTTCTTCGATATACATGCTGATTCTCCATTGTATTTTCTTTCAGACACCGACATACTTGCACTTTTTCCTTTTTATTTTCACCTCTATCTCTCTTGACATCCAGGGTGCTATAGATGCTGATGAAGACATGAAGGAAAATGAATGAAGGAAAAAAGCAATGAAAATAAGCTGAAATAATAAAGAACTGCTTTAAACAATGGAGGTTAGAGTAAAAAGCAAATTTAAAAGGAGGAAGAAAAGTATAAATTCTTTATTTCGACTTAATTTTTCTCCTCTTTCTTTTTTGCCACTGATTCATTTGTATTATTTATTCATTTATATAGTTTATTTCCAACTGGGACCAGCAACCTTCCGGAATTTTGTCCAAGATGCCTTTTTATGTATGAGCCTCAGTGCTAAGCATTTGCAGTCTTTTCAATTCTCCATCCCTGCTAATAGTTATCAGAAGTAAATCTGGTTCTCTGCTCAACTAATATTTTTAGATTTTCCAATTGTGGTGAAAGGATAGCGATCAGCAGCACGTGCAATATGTTTTCCTTGAGTCAATTCTAGTCAGTTTCTTCATTGATTCCAGGTCAAAATCTTAGGAGCACTTGATGGGAGCGCAGGACAGGCATGTGGCAGCAAAAAGGAAGGACAAGAAAGGCAGGATTCGGGAACCATGGATGACCAGGAAAATTGAGAATCTTGTCAAAAAGAAAAAAGATGCTTATGTGAGGTACAGGGAACTAAAAACAGATGAAGCACTTGAGGAATACAAGGAAAGTAGAAAAGAGCTCAAGCAGGGAGTTAGGAGGGCAAAAAGGATCACGAAATTGCAGACAGGATTAAGGAGAATCCCAAGGCATTTTATATGTATATTAGGAATAAGAGGGTAGCTAGAGAAAGAGTTGGTCCTCTCAAGGTCAAAGGAGGGAAATTATGTGTAAAACCAGAGGAAGTAGGTGAGGTCCTTAATGAGTATTTTACATCGGTATTCACGAGGAGAGGGACACGTTGATTGGTGGTGTCTCAGAGGGATATGTAAACACTTTAGAACAGGTCATTATTATGAGGGAGTAAGTTAGGTGTGTTAAAAAGCATTAAGGTAGACAAATCCCCAGGACCAGATGGCATCTATCCCAGATTACTGAGGGAGACAAGAGATGGAATCGTTGGGCCGCTAACAGAAATCTTTGTGTCCTCGTTGGCCACAGGCGAAATCCCAGAGGATTGGAGGATAGCCAATGTTCTACCATTATTTAAGAAGGGTTGCAAGGATAATCCGGGTAATTATAGGCAGGTGAGCTTGACGTCAGTGATGGTGAAATTGTTGGAAAAGATTCTCAGAGATAGGACCTATGCACATTTGGAAGTGAATGGTCTTATTCGTGACCGACAGCATGGTTTTGTACGAGGGAGGTCATGTCTCACTAATTTAATTGAATGATTGACGAGGGAAGGGCTGTTGATGTTGTCTACATGGACTTGAGTAAAGCATTTGATAAGGTCCTTCATGGCAGGCTGGTGCAAAAGATTAAATCACATGTGGTCAGGGATGAAATAGCTGGATAGATCCAGAACTGGCTTGGCCATAGAAGATAGAGGGTAGCAGTGGAAAGGTGTTTTTCCGAATGGAGGTCTGTAACAAGTGGTATTCCGCAGGGATCAGTAATGGGACCTCTGCTCTTTGTAATATATATATATAAATGACTTGAAGAAAATGTAGCGGGTATGATTCGCAAGTTTGCGGATGATACTAAGATTGCAGGAGTTACGGATAGTGAAGATGATTGTCAGAGAATACAATCGGATATAGATAGGCTGCAAAATTGGGCAGAGAAATGGCAGATGGAATTTAACCCGGACAAATGTGAAGTGATGCATTTTGGTAGATCCAATTCAGGTGGGAGCTACAAAATAAATGGCAGAACCATTAGGACCTTCGAGACACAGTGATCTGGGCGTGCAGGTCCACAGATCCTTAAAAGTGGCAGCACAGGTGGAAATGGTAGTAAAGAAAGCATATGGCATGTTTGCCTTCATAGGACGGGGTATTGAGTATAAAAGCTCGCAAATTATGTTACAGTTATATAGAATGTTGGTTCGGCCACATTTGGAATACTGTGTCCAATTCTGGTCACAGCACTACCAGAAGGACGTGGAGGCTTTGGGGAGAGTACAGAAAATGTTTACCAGGATGTTGCCTGGTATGAAGGGTATTAGCTATGAGGAGAGATTGAATAAACTGGGATTGTTCTCCCTAGAGAGATGGAGGCTGAGGGGATGACCTAATAGACGTTTATAAAATTATTAGGGGTATAGATAGGGTGAACAGTTGGAAGCTTTTTCCCAGGGCGGAAATGACAGTTACAAGGGGACACAAGTTCAAGGTGAGGGGGAATAAGTTCAGTGAGATGTGTGGGGCATGTTTTTTTACACAGAGGGTGGTAGTGGCCTGGAATGCACTGACAAGTGAGGTGGTTGAAGCAGAAACACTCGCAACCTTTAAGACTTATCTGGATAGGCACATGAACAGACTGGGTACAGAAGGACACAGGCAGTTGGTCTAGATAGGACACGTGATTGGCACAGGCTTGGAGGGCTGAAGGACTTGTTCTTGTGCTGTATTGTTCTTTTTTCTTAGAATATACTTATGCAAATAAACAAATTAGGAGCTTGTCTCACCCACACAACCCTTCATCCTTTTCCATTCAGTCAGATCATTTCTGCTCTATTTGCAACCTCAACTCCACATTCCTCTCCGCATTCCTGTCTCACCAATGCCCTGCACAACTGAAACATAAGTTCCCTACTTTTATAATAAATTCCCTTCACAATAAAGGATAACATTTTATTAAATTTCATAATTACTTGCTGTACCTGTATACCAGCCTTTTATTATCCATGCACTAGGACAGCCAGAGCCTCCTTGCAGCTCAGAGCTCCGTAATCTCTCATAATTTAGATAATACGTTTTTGTTATTCTTCCTGCCAAAATGAACAATTTCACATTTGCCCACATTATACTCCATTTACCAGATTTCTGCCCAGTCACTTTATCTATTTCCTTTTGTAGCATGCTTACTTCCTCTTCATAGTTCACTTTCCTACCAATCCTGGTAGCAACCATACCTTCAGTCCCTTCATCCAAGTAAATTGTAAATTTATGTAAGGGCCCAGCCCAGCACTGATCCCTGTGGCACACCATTTGCCCCCAACCTGACGACCAGAAAAAGACCCATTTATGCCACTTTATGCACTGAGCTTTTATTTTCTGTAGTAACCTTTGATGTGGTACCTTATTAAATGCCTTCTGGAAATCTAAGTACAGGACATCCACCAGTTCCCCATTATCCATGGTTCATGTGACTCCTTCAAAGAACTCCAATAAATTGGTTAAACATGATTAGTCTTTTGCAAAACCATGTTGACTCTGCTTCATAGCCTTGAATTTTTCCAAATGCCCTTCTGTAACATATTTAATGGTGGCTTCTGACATTTTCTTTACCTTCGAAGTTAGGTTAACTGGCCTGTAGTTTCCTGGTTTCAGTCTCCCCCGCCCCCCCCCCCCCCCCCCCCCCTTTATTTTTGAATCATTTGTTACATTTGCTATCTTCCAATCTAATTAAACCTTTCCTGAATATAAGGAATATTTGAAACTTAAAACAAATGCAGCAACTATTTCATTAGCCACTTCATTCAAGACTTTAGGTGAGGTCCATTTGGTCCTGGGATTTGTCAACCTGTCAAACCAATAAGTTTCTCAATGCCACTTACCTGGTGACTTTGATTTTCCTGAGTTCCTCCCTGCCTTTCGTTTCCTGATTTACATTCTGGGATGTTACTTGTGCCCTCTATAATGAAGAATGATGCAAAATACCTGTTTAATTAATCCGCCATAGCCCGACTTTCCATTATCAATTTCCCAGGCGCACTTTCTATCAGACCAGTGCTAACTTTTAAAACTATATTCATATTTAATTACCTATAGAAACTCGTAATATTTGTCTTTATATTACTAGCCATATTTCCCTTGTACGCTAGTTTTCAGCTTCTTATCAATCTTTTTGTCATTCTTTGATCTTTTTATTCTTTCCAATCTTCTGACCTATCACTCACCTTTGCGCAAATACATGCCTTTTCTTTTAGGTTAGAACCCCTCCCTAGCAACACTTGTGAGAGTGTACCTACACTACGTGGAAGAAAATGGCTCACTGGCACCTTCTCAAGGGCAGTTAGGGATGGACGATGAAAGCCAACCGTGTCAGTAATACTCACATCCGATGAATGAATAAAAAAAGTCACTCTGTAAATGCATTTGAAACCCAAAGTAAACTATTGAATATGGTTCAGTGGTGGTTTAATGGCTTTTGTAATTAGAAAAACAAATCTTGGAGATAGCTCTAGGGGTTGTAACAATTAACAATTCTGGAAGTGTAGAATATTTGAAGTATAAGATCGCTTATCTGTTGTGAAATTGAAAAATAATTTTGGAGAGGGCTTATGAGAAATTCAAATATTTTGTTTATTTAAATAATGAAATAATTGATCTAATGTTTTCACAGCGCTTGGCCTCCATAGGACTGGATGCTAAAAATACAGTCTGCATCTGGGATTGGAAAAAAGGGAAAGTGCTGGCAACGGCAACTGGTCACTCAGACAGGGTAAGTATGCATCCAGAGTCATGTGAAATGCTGAAGGTCAATGAGAGTGCATGGTGTGTTCAGCAATTATATGCACTCTTATGTATGTCATTTCTTTTCATGTATTAATATTGGACAATACTGTGAAATGTGAAATGATTTGAAATGACATTATTAGGCCTGAAAATAGATGTGTAAAATATTGCTGATTACCCTGTTAATAAAGAAGGTGAATGCCTGCATTTAATGACTAGCATTTGCACAAGGTGCTATCTAGGATAGCTGTTTTCTCAGGACGAGAACTTATCTGAATCTTTCATTTAAAGTAATATGTAACAAAATGAACTAATTTGTCAGAATTGAAGTTGCATATGAAGTTAAACATAGTCCAAATAAACTGGGATGCAGTAAATCCAGTGTATTAGTTAAAACCGATGGGAGCATACTATCTGAAATGTTTTTTTGGGCTGTACTGAAGGAATTGTGATATTGAATCCCTATTTCATAACATTATTAATGGAATAATACAAATTTGACTGCTATTTTCTGATCAAGACAATTTTTAAAATATTTGCAGAATGAAAATAACAGTAGGTGGTGTCCTCCTATTAGTCAGTTGGTTATTTCCCACTTATAATCCATAACTCTGCATCTTTCTTGGTTCTTAATATTTGATATATAAGCAGTATTAGGAATTTTTACCCTCCCATAAATATTCTTTGTTTGTTGTTTTTCTCTTCCTCCCCAGAGATTTTCTGCTCCTCTATCAAAAGGTGCTAAGTCATGTTGGTATCAAAAGGTGCTAAGTCATGTTGGTATCAAAAGGTGCTAAGTCATGTTGGTATCAAAAGGTGCTAAGTCATGTTGGTATCAAAAGGTGCTAAGTCATGTTGGTATCAAAAGGTGCTAAGTCATGTTGGTATCAAAGGTGCTAAGTCATGTTGGTATCAAAGGTGCTAAGTCATGTTGGTATCAAAGGTGCTAAGTCATGTTGGTATCAAAGGTGCTAAGTCATGTTGGTGTGCAGTTCGCAGGTACCAGAAAACCTTGTTTGAATGAGTGAGTCAAGCAGCAGTTCGAAGACTGCTTGATCTTGAGAGGCCATTACAGCCAAGATTAATCCTATCCTTGTAGGTATAAGGATAGGCCAGAAATTATAATTTGGCTTATTAAACCCACTCATTGCACAAAACAACCTATGAAATAATTGACTGCACTTGATGAATCTCGTTTAAAAATGTTTTGTAAAAAATAGTTCCTGAAGCCCAAACAATACCAGGAAAAACTGCAGAATATTTATCTATCCCACATCTTTACAATTCAGCTCAAGCATTCTGCCCTTCATCTCCAATAGCCTCAGTAGCATAGGAACTATTTTGTGGAATACATCATAAAGTCTGTGCATATATATAATATATATATATACCTGTAATTACATTCTCAATCAAGTGTAATCCCTTCTGCACTCGTAGAGACAGAGACACTGAAGTTTCTGCAGAATTATTGCCTTTACAGGAACCACTCCAAAGTCATTCCCAGCTTCTAATGGACTCCCCATTTCCCTGAGGCATAACACCCAGTGTTCGGCGAAAGTTGTTTTCCTCAACCTTCAGAGAATTGACTTCTAGCAGAAAGCCCCACTCCGATGATTCCTTCTTGGGTCTAGTCAGGGTGAATCTTCCAGTGCCCTTAAATCTGTATGTTCCATCTTTCGACTAGAGGACGAGCTCCCACAAACATTTGCCTGGTAGCAAACTGAGAACAGTCTTTTTCTCTGCTGTCCACAACAGCTGCTGTTTCCCTGTCTCTGTCTCTCACTATGTGTCCAGTGTTTCTTAAACTCTCAGATTCTCAAGTAGATTGATTAACTGTGGCAAAGTCAACTGCTCTGTCCTTTGTTTTCATGTGTTAATCTTGCCATGTGTATTTCAGTAGCACTTGACTTGGGCCCCCTGACTCCATGCTAACCAGGGTACACGGGCTTATTATCAAAACAAAATTACAGCGGGTCATATGTCCCTCTTCAGTACTTCATTTTATCTTGAATTAAAGAGACAATTCAAAACATAATCATCTTGGACTTCCGGTGGCGGCACGAAAGAAGAGGTCGCTCACGAGGCAGCTCCTCATTTTAAAGTCTTTTTTGCCTGAGTTTCCTTGGAAATGAACGTTTTTCATGCAGTATACAGGATTCTTGAGCCATTCAAGTGCCAAAATAATGGAATAAACAACCCACAGAAGGAAATTCATTGACTGATTCGGAGGCATCATGCTGCTCCTCCATGGAAATAATGGTGGTGGCTGCATCAGTGGAGGTGGCCTCCATGATAACAGCAGAGATGCTTGCCAGTGTGCTGGCCAAGGAATTCAACACCCACTTTGACAAACAGTGGAAGTTGATGGCAGAGCATTTGCGAAAGTCATTCAAGGAAGCCCCCTGGGCCTTGTCCGGATGAAACTGGAAAAGGCGGCTGAGATGGTGAAAAATCATGGCAAGAGGGTGTGGAGAAAGCACTGACAAGGCATGCTGAATTAGGAGCCGAGATGGTGGTGGTGGCAGACGAAAATAAGAGATTGTAGGCCAAAGTCGAAGTTCTCAAGAATCGTTGAAAGAGGCAAAACCTCAGAGTCGTGGGGTTGCCAAAGGGGATGGAGGGCCCGAATCACACTGCGTATCCTTCACAGATGTTTGAGAAAATAATGCGGGTTGGAGTTGGATGGGGTGCGGTGTGATCTTGTGTACCCTCCACAGTTAGACATGGCCCATCGGACACCTCGTCAGAAACCTCAGCTGAATCCCGTCACATGCAGTCATCGTTTGCTTCATAGTTTCCAAGAAAAGGAGCAGGTCCTGAAATAGGCCAAGAAACATTGAGAGTGGAAGTGGGAGGGCAATCTCATGTAGGTCTACCAAGACTTGGGAGCTGAGTTGGCGAGGAAGTGGGCAGCCTTTTACAGGCTATGGCTGTCTTTTACTAAGAAAGGAGTTTGGTTCGGGTTGGTGTATGTAGTGAAGTTGTGTGTTACCTAGGAATCAAAATACCTTTCTTTGATGCACTGGAGGAGGCAGGAAACTTTGTTAAAAAAACATTGATGTACCATCAATTGGACTCGAGACACGATTAAGATCCGAACTGTGGCTTTAATCAGCTAGTTGTTAGCCCGGTGGTCAACTACAGAGTAATGCCGACCGCCGGGAACTCTGGGTACTTATATCCCGCCTCGGAGGCGGGGTCTAATTGCCTCTCGACCAATTGGTGAGCAGTCACAGGACTAGTCCCAGCCAATCGGACGAGAGGCACGTGACCAGCCAGAGCTAATGGGACACCTATGCTCTGCACCAATGGCAGTGCTCACATTCATACCACCACATTCACCCCTTGTGGAGAAAGAAGCGGGGGGGGGGGTGTAAGTGGAAGAGAGAGGGGGAGGGGAAGGGGGGGGGGGGTCCGAGGACTGGTGGTATGAGCAGCGAAAATCGAGAAAGGTGGGCTGCCCACTGGCTCGTGGCAAAAAAAAACAATGCTACTACTACTTAAGGTGCAACAGAATAACAACAAAGTCCAAAATGTCCCTTGGCCGCATCAGATGGACACGAGCAGCCTGTCGGGTGCCCGTGGTGTTCTAGAGGACCGTCGCAGTGGAGCTGTCCCTTGGCCGCATCAGATGGACACGAGCAGCCTGTCGGGTGCCCGTGGTGTTCTAGAGGACCGTCGCAGTGGAGCCGGTGACGTCGGGCCGATGGTCGTCCTTGCCTCCGGGAGCGTCGGTCGTAGACGTGTCTCCGTACCCCGGGCCGGTGGTGGAGACGCTGTAATCGGGGGCATGAGCGCGGGGGGGGAATTGGAGTGGGGGGGGGGGGGCTGTTGATGTAGGGGGAGAAGGCCGCATGCCGCAGGTCCAGGTCCCGAAGCGAGACCGTATCCTGCCGACCGTCGGGATACTCCACGTACGCATACTGTGGGTTGGCGTGGAGTAACTGGACTCGCTCAACCAACGGGTCGGACTTCTGCACCCGCACATGCTTCCGGAGCAAGATGGGCCCGGGGGTGGCCAGCCAGGTCGGGAGAGGGGATCCTGAGGACGACTTCCTGGGGAAAACAAGAAGACGTTCATGAGGTGTTTGATTAGTGGTAGTACAGAGGAGAGACCGGATTGATTGCAGGGTGTCGGGGATGACTTCTTGCCAACGGGGAATAGGGAGATCTCTGGACCGTAGGATGGTCTTCCAAATAGTGCCATTCTCCCGCTCGACCTGACCGTTACCCCGGGGGTTATAACTGGTCGTCCTGCTAGAGGCTATGCCCCTGCTGAGCAGGAATTGACGCAGTTCGTCACTCATAAAGGAGGACCCCTGGTCGCTGTGGATGTATGCGGGGTAACCGAACAGGGAGAAGATGGATAGGAGGGCCTTTATGACGGTTGTTGTGGTCATGTCGGGACAGGGAATGGCGAAAGGGAAGCGGGAGTATTCGTCGATAACACTCAAGAAATATGTGTTACGGTTGTTGGAGGGGAGGGGACCCTTGAAGTCTATACTGAGACGTTCAAAGGGGCGGGATGCCTTGATCAGATGCGCTCGTACGGGGCGGTAGTAGTGCGGTTTGCACTTGGCGCAGACGTGGCAGTCCCTGGTGACGGTCCTGACTTCCTCAACGGAGTAGGGCAGGTTGCGGGTCTTAATAAAATGGTAAAAACGGGTGACCCCTGGATGGCAGAGGTCCGTGTGGTGGGAGCGGAGGCGGTCAATCTGCGCACTGGTGCAGGTACCGCGGGATAGGGCATCGGAAGGCTCGTTGAGCTTCCAGGACGATACAAGATATCGTAGTTGTATGCGGACAACTCGATCCGCCACCGCAAGAGCTTGTCGTTCTTGATCTTGCCCCTCTGTGCATTGTCGAACATGAAAGCTACTGACTGTTGGTCTGTGAGGAGGGTAAACCTCCTGCCGGCCAGATAGCGCCTCCAATATCGCACAGCTTCGACTATGGCCTGTGCCTCCTTTTCCACCGAGGAATGGCGGATTTCGGAAGCGTGGAGGGTTCGTGAAAAGAAGGCCACGGGTCTGCCCGCTTGGTTCAGGGTGGCCGCCAGAGCTACGTCAGACGCGTTGCTCTCGACCTGGAATGGGAGGGACTCGTCGATAGCATGCATCGTGGCCTTGCGATATCCGCTTTGATGCGGCTAAAGGCCTGGCGGGCCTCCATCGACAGGGGAAAGGAGGTGGACTGGATGAGGGGCCGGGCTTTGTCGGCTTAGTTGGGGACCCACTGGGCATAATATGAGAAGAAGCCCAGGCAGCGTTTGAGGGATTTGAGGGAGTTGGGGAGGGGGAGTTCCGTGTCGGGTGGACGAAACTTTCCGTGCTCCCGGAGTCCAGCAGGCATCTCGTTTTGTGTCCGTTGAGCTGGACCGTTGTCGTAGTCTTGGCGAGCGTGCTTGGTCGCGACTGGTCGAGTTTGATGGAAGCAAGTCGTGGTGAGAGTTCCAGATCATGCTCGGTGGCAGAGTAATCGCTGGCAGGGCCTTCTGTGTTGGCCCAAGATGGCGGCGTCCAGGACCCGCACGTGGAGTCGGGGTCCCAAGGTGGCGGCGCCCAGGACCCGCACGTGGAGCCGGGGCCCCAAGATGGCGGCGCCCATGGCCCGCACATGGCTTCCGGGGCCCAAGATGGCAGCGTCCGTGGGAACCTCATGGCGGCTGGGGGCAGTGTCAGCGGTGTCTGCGGGCCAGTCGGGGCAGCTGGGAGCGAGGGTCGGGAGGACCGTGGGGCAGTTGCGGGGGCAGGGTGGTGGGCCAGAGAGGTTGTGCGCGGCGCTGGGCCCTAGGGGGGCCTGGGGGGGGGGGGGGGCGATCCGTGGACGCTGCACGGAATCGCAGCGACCGACTTGGTCTGGCAGACCACCGCGTAGTGGCCCTTCTTCCCGCAGCTCTTGCACAGAGTGGATCGGGCCGGGCAGCGCGGGCGGGGGGTGCTTGGAGAGACCACAAAAATAGCAACGGGGCCCCGCTAGTTTGTCGGAGTGACCCGCAGCGCAGGCTTTGGGGGGGGTCGGGGTCCATGGAGGACGGAGGTGGCGCGTGCCATGAAGTCCAGGGGGTTGCTGCGCGGCCGGGGGCGTATGCGCGGGCGTTCAGGTCAGCAACCTCCAGGGAGGTTGCAAGAGTCCGTGCCTCAGCTAGGCTGAGGGTGTTCTTCTCCAGCAATCGTTGGCGGATGGAAGGGGACTGCATGCCAGCAATGTAAGCGTCTCTGATTAAAAGTTCCATGTGCTCCGTCGCCGAAACTTGGAGACAAGCGCACGTTCTCCCTAGAGCTGCGCGGGCCTGGTAAAACTCGTCGAGTGACTCACCAGGGAACTGTTGTCTAGTCGTCAGGAGATGCCGTGCGTATACTTCGTTGACGGGCCGGAGAAAGTGTCCTTTGAGGATCTCCATGGCCGCATCATAATCTCTTTTGTCCTCAATCGTTGAGTATATCGCTGTGCCCACGCATGAGTGGAGGATGTGGAGTTTCTGCTCCTTTTGTGGGCTTGCCGGCTGCAGTCGTCAGTTAACTATTAAAACACGCCTGCCAGTGTTTAAAGATTGCAGACGCATTTGAAGCGTGCGGGCTGGTGCGGAGGCAGTCAGGCTTGATGCGTAGCTCCATTCCAAAATTCTAGCTGATTAAATTGATGTACCATCAATTGGACTCGAGACACGATTAAGATCCGAACTGTGGCTTTAATTAGCTAGTTGTTAGCCCGGTGGTCAACTACAGAGTAAGGCCGACAGCCGGAAACTCTGGGTACTTATACCCTGCCTCGGAGGCGGGGTCTACTTGCCTCTCGACCAATTGGTGAGCAGTCACATGACTAGTCTCAGCAAATCGGACGAGAGTCACATGACCAGCCAGAGCCAATGGGAAACCCATGCTCTGCACCAATGGCAGTGCTCACATTCATACCATCACAAGCATGGACACTGTTTTCACTAACTTTGCTATGTGTGGTCTTTGATGTGGGTTGGGAAAAGTGTTAAAGTTTTGGGAAGTTCTGTATATTGTCAATACACAATTGGAAAAACTTTTTTTCTACTTTTTGGGGAGAATGGAGGATTTTTCCTTCACATTAGTATGTTTATTGGTGGAGACTAGATACTATAAGAAGAGTTTTTTTATGTATCATAGTTGGAATTATATTGCTCCTGTTGGCAATTCAGTTTTGTAGGGTTGCTGTTTTGTGAGGCATGTTTTATCCTCTGAGCGGGCGATAAAGCTGTTTTTTTCCTTCTGTCCTTGGGGGAACTGCCCTGCTAGCATTAAACTTAGCTAGTTAATGGGGGTGAGGTAGGGGGGAGGAACTGCTGCTGTTGAACCAGTTTCGCTTGGTTCGATGAGCTTAGCATCTGGGTGTGGTTGGTGTAGGGGTTTTGGTCATTTATTGATTTCAGTATGTATATTTGGGTAGGGTGTTAGATGGGGGAGGGGGGTGCGGAGAGAGAGGTTAGTTTGCTGAAGGAGACCAGTGGATTTTCTTTGTTTCACTCTGGGTGGGTTGGTGGCCATCTTGGGTGGACCTTGGGCCTGTACTTTTTGAGTAGTTACTTGACAATCCCTTGTGGTGGAAATGACTGGATGGGAGGGTTGATGGGAAGCCCCCAATCTTTTTGCTCGCCAAAAGCATCTCAAGTGCTGAGGTGGTGTTTTTGCAAGGGGTAACGATAAACCAGACTGTGGAACGGGTGGCTAAGTCAAGTGTTTCACTTGGGCGTTGATGGAAGAGCCCGAGTTGCGGCAATTTTAGTGAACAAAAGGGTTCTTTGTTTCAGCTACTAAGACTGTGGCGGATCCCAATGGCAATCCCTGATAATCAGTGGTCTTTGGTGTGACTACGTGCCAAACTGGGACGATATGGCATTTGTTAGGAGACTGTTGCCATCCATTCCTGATCTGGATACGCACCAACATGGAGGTTTTTGGAGGAGAGATCAACTGTGCACTGGAGCCTAAACTTGATCGATCCACACCTAAGTTGTTTGTTCTCTCGGGGGTGGCAAAGGCACTTCTTGTCTTCGTGTAGCAGGTGTTGGCAGGCCCCTGGGTGCGAAGAGCAGATACTTGGCAATTGTGATCTCGGACCATGCTCCACAGTTTGTGGACTTGGTCTTGGAGACAGATCCTAGTCAGTGTCCACCGTGGAGATTAGATGTAGCACTGTTAGTGGACAAAGAGTTTTGTGAGCGCATGTCCTCAACCAATGAGGAGTATATTCGATTAATTAGGAACGGCTATGTCTCTCCCTCCAAGCTGTGGGGGAACCCTTTAGCTTGTTGTTAGAGGGAAGGTAACCTCCTATAAAGTGCACTTGGGTAAGATAGCGAGGGTGGAAAGGCAGAGAGTGGTGGGGCGACTATCGATCACCGATATTCGTGTGATCCTACCCCGGAGTTGCTGGCGAACAGGAAGCACCTGCAAACACAGTTTGATCTGTTGACCACAGGGTAGGCAGTGAGACAGCACTGGCGGGCGAGCGAGGTTTTCTACGAGTATGGGGAGAAGGCCAGACGTCATTTAACCCACCAGCGGAGGCGGCACGCAGCTTCCAGAGAGATTATTCAGATCAAAAACCCGAGCCACAGCTTGGTTTCCGTCCTGTGTGAAGTCGATGTGGCTTTTGAGGCATTTTACAGGAGCCTTTACAAATGGAGCCCTTGTAGAATAATTCAACCATGTCGGCGTTCTTAGATTGGTTGCCCTTTCCGATGGTGGAGAGAGGGAGAGAGGGGGTGCTTTTGCTAACACTGTTGGGGAGCTTTTAAACTAATGTGGCAGGGGGGTGGGAACCAGATTAGGAAGTTAGAGGTCAGTAAAGAGGTAGCAACTAAAGCCAGTAAGGTACTAGATAATAAACTCAATGTGACTAAGGGGAACAGTAGACAGGGAAGAGATGATGAACGCAAAGGGACAGGTAGTCTGAGATGCATTTGTTTTAATATAAGAAGTGTAGCAGGTAAGGCGGATGAACTTAGGGCTTGGATTAGTTCCTGGGAATATGATGTTATTGGTATTACTGAGACTTGGTTGAGGGAAGGGCAAGACTGGCAACTAAATATCTTAGGGTATAGATGCTTCAGGAGGGATAGAGAGGGAGGTAAAAGGGGTGGAGGAGTTGCATTACTAGTCAGATGATACCACAACTGTGATTAAGGAGGGCATGATGGAGGATTCGAGCACTGAGGCAATATGGGTAGAGCTAAGAAATAGGAAGGGTGCAGTAACATTGTTGGGACTTTACTACAGGCCTCCCAAAAGCGAGCGTTAAGTAGAGGTACAAATATGTAGACAGATTATAGAAAAATGTAGGCGCAATAGGGTGGTTGTGATGGGAGATTTTAACTTCCCCAACATTGAATGGGACTTGTGTAGTGTTGGAGATGTAGATGGAGCAGAGTTTGTAAGGAGCATCCAGGAGAGTTTTTTTTAGAGCAGTATGTAAATAGTCCAACTCGTGAATGGGCCATACTGGACCTGGTATTGGGGAAATGATCCCGGCCAGGTGGTTGAAGTTTCAGTCGGTGATTACTTTGGGAATAGCGGTCACGATTCCGTAAGTTTTCATGAACAAAGACAAGAGTGGTCCGAAAGGAAGAGTGCTAAATTGGGGAAAGGCCAAGTATAACAAAATTCGGCAGGAGCTAGGGAATGTGGATTTGGAGCAGCTGTTTAAGGATAAATCAACATTTGAAATGTGGGATTCTTTTAAGGAAAGGTTGGATAGAGTGCAGGTCCGACATGTCCCTATGAAAATGAGGGATAGAAATGGCAAGATTAGGGAACCATGGATGACGGGTGGAATTGTGAGACTAGCTAAGATGAAAAAGGAAGCATACACAAGATCGAGGCGACTTAAAACTGATGAAGCTTTGGAGGAATATCGGAAAAGTAGGGCAAATCTCAAACGCGCAATAAAGAGGGGTAAAAGTGGTCATGAAATATCTTTGGCTAACAGGGTTAAGGAAAATCCCAAAGCCTTTTATTCGTATATAAGGAGCAAGAAGGTAACTGGAGAAAGGATTGGCCCACTCAAAGACAAAAGAGGGAATTTATGCTTGGAGCCAGAGGAAATGGGTGAGATTCTTGATGAGTACTTTGCATCGGTATTCACCAAGGAGAGAGACATGACGGATGTTGAGGCTAGGGCAGTGGCGTGCAGTGGCGTGCAGGGGGGGGGGGATCCATTGGATGGGGGCATTCAATCAGAGAAGGAAATTTTTTTTTTTTTTTAATTTTTAAAAAAAATTTAGATTACCCAATTATTTTTTTCAATTAAGGGGCAATTTAGCGTGGCCAATCCACCTACTCTGCACATATTTTGGGTTGTGGGGGAGGAACCCACGCAGACACGGGGAGAATGTGCAAACTCCACACGGACAGTGACCCAGAGCCGGGATCGAACCTGGGACCTCAGCGCCGTGAGGCGGTTGTGCTAACCACTAGGCCACCGTGCTGCCCCAGAGAAGGAAATAAGATAGTAATTTTAAAATTTCAGCGGTGATAAATCAATTTTTGGAGCCTCACCGCACTGCAGAGGCAGTTGTTAGCCCTTTATTCCTTTAACATCGTGTACCCTTTCTGTCTAGAGAAAATGGTGCTTCTCCCCATCCCCCCACACGCATGCGCATGATGTATGTGGTGCAACCATCAAAAGCAACAAGCAGACGTGGCTGTTCGTTCCTGCGTTTCCTCGAGTCATAACTCATCTTTTCTTCAGCTTTTTGTGCATCTAGATTAGTTCTTTTACCTACTCAGATCAGTGAATAGCTCTAGAACGGGTGCAACTACGTTTTTTATAGGTTTTTTGGTGATATTTAATGAAATATTTACGTGGGATGTAGTAAGAGTGAAGCCTGGATGATCAGAGGACTGCTATGGCATTTAATCTCGGAATAGGAGACATTTATTCCTTAACATGCTAATATTCGAATACAGATACCACTAATTTGCAAGTCTATGATATAAATTGCACAAAATTATCAGTGGAGAATCAGTGAAATAATTTGATACAAAGGAACAAAGAAATGAAATATGGTTTATCCATCTGCAACTGACCGATTGTTTACCATTTTCTTCCCATTTTCTCATGCGTCTTACGGTTTTTGAGATAGAAAATGAAATGTTACGAGTATTTTGTGTACAACCGAGTGGAGCACAGAACAGGAGAAAAAAGAGGGCCAGAGTCGAAGAAGAGTCCCATCAAAGAGGGGCATTAGATGCATGGATAAAAAGAAGTAAAGAAGAAGTAGGAGAACCTGGAGAAGTAAAAGATGATGTGGGTGCAGAGAAGGATTTTTCTGATACGGATTCAACTCGGTCAGAACATAATACTCTCTCTCCTCAGTCTCGTTGTCAGGATGATGATCCATGTGAAGAAAATAAAGAAGATTTTAGCATATTTTTGCAAAGAAGCGATTTTGGCTGTTTGAAGAAACCGATTCCAGATCATTTGAAGATGACAATATTACAACATGGCCCTGAAAGATATCAGAATAAAAGTGGTCCATTTGCTGAGAAGGATGGGAGATAATTTTCCAAACAGTGGTTTGATAAAGTTTCCACAAACGGAGAAATTGTGGAGAGAAAATGGTTGTTATACTCTCCATATCGGAAAGCATGCTACTGTTTTGTTTGCTTTTTGTTTTCAAAGGAGCATTTGTCGTCTGTGTCAAACTTTGGAAAGGAAGACGGTTTCTCCACTTGGAGAAAATTAAATCCAAGAATACCTGACCATGAGAAAAGCCCTTCTCACAGAGCTCACATGAGGGAATACCTGAACCTCGTAGTTCGACTCCATCATTCAACGATAGATGCTGAACTTCAATAGCAAATGTCTGCTGAAAAGAAAAGATGGAAAGCTATAACTGAACGGATTGTCGAGGTTATATCCTTTCTGGCAAAACAGAATCTGGCCTATCGTGGACATCGAGGAGAAGGAATATCTGGGTTATCAGAGCCAGGGGAGATTGATGAAAACAGAAAAGTAGAAATAAAGGAGACATTTCTGGGATTTTTTCAAGTCAACAAGAAAGATGCAGTCAGCCTAGTAAATAAAGCTGTGTTTGTGAACTGCGAGAACCACAGCCTCAATTTGGCCTGTGTCCATGCAAGTGAGGTGCAACCTGTTGTTACATTTTTTGGCATTCTAGAAAAACTCTTTACTTTTTTTTCTTCATCTACTTCTCGTTGGGAAGTGTTAAAATCATTTGTCACTCGGACTGTGAAAAGACAGTGTGACACAAGATGGAGTTCCAGCCATGATGCTGTGCAAGTAATCCACGAAGAGCGTGACAACGTTATTGCAAGCCTTCAACACCTGCTGGAAGGAGCATTTTCAAGGGAAACTAAATCTGATGCAGGATCGCTACTGAACTCTATTCAACAGTTCCCGTTTATAGCTTTATTAAATTTTTGGTACTCAGTTTTATCATCAGTGGAGAAAGTCTCAAAACGTTTGCAGGATCCGAAAATGGGGTTCCATGAAGCTTCTTGTGATCTGAGAGGACTTATTCATATCTTGAATTTGAAGAATGACGAAATTATCCACAGTGCAATAGATTTAGCCAATGAATATTGTGAAAATTGGGGAATACCAATTGCATGAACAAGGAGAAGAAGAATAATGCCTGGAGAGTCAGCAAGAGATAGCAGACTGACGGCACAAGAAGAAATGAATAGAGTAATGGTAGAGATTGTGAATAGATTAAAAACTGAAATTGAAGACCGCAGTGTCCGTCTTCAAAGACTCAGTGACCGATTTTCTTTTCTTCTGAACTTGAATTCAGTAGTGATTGAAGATGAACAAGAAAGAGAGAAATTAAAAAAGGAATGTTCAGACGTTGCAAATTATTATGACAATGATGTGGTTGCAATTCAGTTATATGACAAAATTATTGATTTTGTGATGCTCCTTCGAGCTGGAGGGAATAGAGATCCCCCTGATCCTAAAGATGCTCTGGAGTCTTTACTGCAGTCTGGGAGGGATGTCTTTCTGACGCTGTGTGTTTCATACAGATTACTGCTTACAATCGCATTTTCAGTCGCAAGCTGAAACATATCTGAGGTCTTCTATGTCACAGGAGCGACTGACCAACCTGGCTTTAATAAGCATTGAAAAAGAATTTCTCACAGCTGATGTAAAAAGTGAAGTAGTTCAGGTGTTTTGTGACAGGAGGTATCATTTGGGGGAAAAGAACTTAATAAATTTGATTGATTTATATTAAAATCGAATAAAGCGTTTATTTCATGTTTCATCTGTGTTTATATATTCAAAATGTTTTCCTTTCTCGTAATATTTCTCAGTATATTAGGCCTTATACTTGAGTCTTTGGGGCATACAATCAAGATTTGCCCCGGGCATCACCAGACCTCTGCACACCACTGGGCTAGGGATGGATGTTTAAATACTCTAGGTCAAGTCGGCATAAGGAAGGGGGAAAATTTGGGAATTCTAAAAGGCATTAAGGTGGACAATTCCCCAGGACCGGATGGGATCTATCCCAGGTTACTGAGGGAAGCGAGGGACGAAATAGCTGGGGCCTTGATAGATATCTTTGCAGTATCCTTGAGCACGGGTGAGGTCCCGGAGTACTGGAGAATTGCTAATGTTGTCTTTAAGAAGGGTAGCAGGGATAATCCAGGGAATTATAGACCTGTGAGCTTGACGTCAGTGGTAGGCAAACTGTTGGAGAAGATACTGAGGGATAGGATCTATTCACATTTGGAAGAAAATAGACTTATCAGTGAAAGGCAGCATGGTTTTGTGCAGGGAAGGTCATGTCTTACAAACCTAATAGAATTCTTTGAGGAAGTGACAAAGTTAATTGATGAGGAAAGGGCTGTAGATGTCATACACATGGACTTCTGTAAGGCGATTGATAAAGTTTCCCATGGCAGGTTGATGGAAAAAGTGAAGTCGTATGGGGTTCAGGGTGTACTAGATAGATGGATAAAGAACTGGCTGGGCAACAGGAGACAGAGTAGTGGTGGCAGCAGGAGACCGAGAGTAGAGTGTCTCAAAGTGGAGAAAGGTGACTAGTGCTATTCCACAGGGATCCGTGCTCGGACCACTGTTGTTTGTGATGTACATAAATGATCTGGACGAAGGTATAGGTGGTCTGATTAGCAAGTTTGCAGTTGATACTAAGATTGGTGGAGTTGCAGATAGCGAGGAGGACTGTCAGAGAATACAGCAAAATATAGATAGATTGGAGAGTTGGGCAGAGAAATGACAGATGGAGTTCAATCCAGGCAAATGCGAAGTGATGCATTTTGGAAAATCTAATTCAAGAGCGGACTATATGGTCAATGGAAGAGTCCTGGGGAAAATTGATGTCCAGAGAGATCTGGGAGTTCAGATCCATTGTACCCTGAAGGTGGCAACGCAGATCGATAGAGTGGTCAAGAAGGCATACAGCATGCTTGCCTTCATCGGACGGGGTACAAGAGTCGGCAGGTCATGTTACAGTTGTATAGGACTTTGGTTAGGCCACATTTGGAATACTGCGTGCAGTTCTGGTCGCCACATTACCAGAAGGATGTGGATGCTTTAGAGAGGGTGCAGAGGAGGTTCACCAGGATGTTGCCTGATATGGAGAGTGCTAGCTATGAAGAAAGGTTCAGTAGATTAGAATTGTTTTCGTTGGAGAGACGGAGGTTGAGGGGGGACCTGATTGAGGTCTACAAAATTATGAGCAGTATGGACAGGGTGGATAGCAACAAGCTTTTTCCAAGAGTGGGGGTGTCAATCACAAGGGTCACGATTTCAAGGTGAGGGGGAAAGTTTAAGGGAGATGTGCGTGGAAAGTATTTTACGCAGAGGGTGGAGGGTGCCTGGAATGCTTTGCCAGCGGAGATGGTAGAGGCGGGCACGATAGCATCATTTATGAACAGGCGGGGAACAGAGGGAAGTAGATTCTTGGAAAATAGGCGACAGGCTTAGATAAAGGATCTGGATCGGTGCAGGCTGAGAGGGCCGAAGGGCCTGTTCCTGTGCTGTAATTTTTATTCGTTCTTTATTTATTTGGGAGGAGTAGAGGCCCTGTTGCGTCCCGAGGAAGTGCAAACGGGTAAGGCCCCTGGTCCTGATGGGTTCCCCATCGAATTTTATAAGACGTTTGAGAGGCAGTTAATGCCATTGATTGTGGATATTGTTAATAATTCCTTGTCATGGGGTTTCTTACCCCCCACACTCTCACAGGCCTCTTTATCTCTCATTTTGGAAAAGGACAAAGACCCCACGAAATGCGGTTCAAAATATATCTCAAGAACAATAGAACATCAAGGGGAAAAGGGACGGAGGAACTTCAAACTATCACGAGAGGAAAAGTATAGAATCATAGAATTTGCAGTGCAGAAGGAAGCCATTTGGCCCATTGAGTCTGGACCGGTCCTTGGAAATAGCACCCTACATAAGCCGACGCCTCCGCCCTATCCCAGTAGCCCCACCTAACCTTCTGGACACTAAGGGGCAATTTAGCATGGCCATTCCACCTAATCTGCACATCTTCGGACTGTGGAAGGAAACCGGAGCACCCAGAGGAACCCACGCAGACGTGGGAAGAAAGTGCAAACATGGGAAGACAGTCATCTGAGGTCAGAATTGAACCCTGGACCCTGGAGCTGTGAGGCAGCAGTGCTAGCCACTGTGCCACTGGGTAAACTAATGGAACTTGGGTCCCCTCTGTTAAAAGAAAAAGTGGCTGCCGAGATGGTGGATGCATTGGTGGTTATGTTCCAACATTTTCTCGATTCTGGAAAAAGTCCCAGCAAATTGTAAATGCAACAAAGAGCACGGTTGAAGAAAGGAGGGAGACAAAGCAGGCCAGGTGACCTAAAATCTGTCTCTGGAAAAATGCTGGAATCCACTATTAAGGGGGAATAGCAGGTCATTTAGAACATGACGTATGGAAGAGTCAACATGGTTTTATGAAAGCAAAATTATGATTGACAAGTTTATTAGAGTTCATTAAAGATATAACAAGTATGGGGTATAAAGGAAAACCTGTAAATGAAGTGTTGATGGATTTCCAAAGGCATTCAGCTAGGTGCCACATAACAGATTGCAGCACAAAATAAGATCTCATGGTGTTAGGGTACTATATTATAGCAGGAAAGTGGATTAGCTAACATGAAAATGAGTGTCTGGATAAATGGGTCAGTTTCAGGTTTCCAAACTATAAATAGTGCAGGAAAGAGTGCTAGGGCATTATATTGTAAATAGATATGTTAATGACTTGGATAAAGGGACTGAGTGTATATTGTAGCCAAATATATTGATACAAAGATAGATAGGAAACAAATTGTTCAAAAAAGTTTGCAACAGGCATCGATAGGTTAAGTGAGTGGGCAAAAAACTGGCAGGTGTAGTATGTGAGAAAATGTGAGGTTGCCAATTTTGGCAGGACGTGCATTGGAAGCAGTTGAGAGAATGGGAATTGCGGGAGCGAGGGTGGTCTTGATGGGTGGTTCCCTCGTGATTTCCTGTTACCATCTAATTTTACTAGATAAAGGTGGCAGGGATGATACAGATCAACTGTGGTCATATAATTAAGATTGTTTAATAATCAATGTCAGTCGTTTTCTGACACCTTTTCTATTTTTAACCAATGGTACATAGGGAGCATAAAAGCGTTCAGAGTGTCGTCTCCTCAAGTGCGGCAGGATCTGAGCAATAGCTAAGTTGTGGAGGGAATGGGAGTTATACTGTGATGACGTCTGCAGGCTGCAAAGTCTAGAAGCGATGCTGTTGCAAGCAGACGTTGGAATCACTGCAAAGGGTAGGACCAAAGTGAAGTGCTGCTTGTGGAAAGGTATCTCCCGGGTCCACAGGCACTGAAAACAGGAAAGGATTCTTCAGAGATTGATCACAGTGGAGACATTATATTGCTATGGGGTCAGAGATGGGATGAAACCCGAAGGAGCACCTGTGTAAAGGTCAGGGGAGCTCCAGCAACTTGAGAGCCATTGGATGTGGGTGAGGCGGGTATACAGGCAAGAGGGCTGCCTTATGGTCATAGAAAGTGCCTCCCAGCTCAAGAGTTTTGCCTGAGGCTCAGCTTCGTGGATATATTTGATTCCTAATGTCGACAAAGACTGCGTCTCTCCTGAGAGATGGTGGTGGGGCTGTGGTATGCTGGAGCAGGAGATGATACTAGTGGGAAGTGGTGGACGATCGGTGCCTCTAGCCTTAATAATAATAATCTTTATTGTCACAATTAACATTAACATTGTAATTAAGTTACTGTGACGTAGGCATTCATAGTTTTTAACTGTAGTCTGTTCATTAGATTTATTTGGCATCTTTCAGTCAGCCGCCATGGATGCCATGTACCAACTAGGTTGATCCATCTTTCAAATTCCAACTGATCAGGCCAGTCAGGCTACGAGAACCGTTTGCTTTGTGGCCTTGGCTGGATTTCTCCAGGTGCCAGGGGGTCATTGCCTGTACTCGTATGGTCATCAAGGCACCCTCAGAGCAGACAAGTGCCTTTGAAGGAGTAGAATTTCTTCCTGTTCACAATATTCATATCATCTGTGACCACCGTAAGTGGAGCAGCCAAGCGTTTGTAATATTTCCAGGAAGTTGCAATGACTCCTACATCTTTAGATTGTCCCAAATGCCTCAGCTTTTCTGCCACTTGAGCACCTTCGTGGCTGCATACTGGGGACATGGGGTTACTAAAATCATGGCTTCTATCCCTGTATCCAACCTCTACCCTGACAAAGGACACACACAACCACTGCCATATGACTACAAGGCCCACCATTGAGCAGGCCATTGTTCTTTTGAAGATGAAGATTCAAATAATTTAGGGGAGCCCAGCAAAATGCACTCTCAAAGGAATCCTGTATAATTGTAGTCTGCTGTGGATTGCACAACAAGATACTGCAGTGGGAAGTCACTGGAGGCAGAGAAGGCTACTAAGCGAGCTGCATCCTCAACAAGTGCCAACCAGTGAATATGGCACAGTAGGGCCCAACTGTGACCGTGATATGCACGTTTCCCTTCCTAACACACCGCATGGACTGCAGCAGTTCAAGAAGGTGGCTCATCCCCACCTTCCCTAGAGAAATTAGGAATGGGCAATAAATGTAGGCCTAGCCAGTGACTCCCACAGTCTATGCAAGAATTGAAAAAAGAGAAAGGATGTCATAGTGTGTGTGCGTCAGAGTGTGTGTGTCAAATTGGGCCTCACATGGGATTGTAGCAGATTCTTACTCATGCAGGTGCTGAATGAAGGAGTCATCAACAGTGCTAGCAAGCGACACATACTGAGCAATAACCTGCTGATGGACGTTCAGTTTGGGTTCCGCCAGGGTCACTCAGCTCCTGACCTCATTACAGCCTTGGTTCAAACATGGACAAAAGAGCTGAACGCCCCAGGTGAAGTGAGAGTGACTGCCCTTGACATCAAGCAGTATTTCAGTGTGTATGGCATGAAGGAGCCCTAGCTAAATTGGAGTCATTGGGAATCAGGGGTGGTGGGGAGAAACTCTTTCTGGTTGGAGTTATACCTGGCATAAAGGAAGATGGTTGTGGTGGTTGGAGGTCAATCATCTCAGCTCCAGAACATCACTGCAGGAGTTCCTCCGGGTAGTGTCCTAGGCCCAACCGTCCTCAGCTGCTTCATCGATGACTGTAGGATCTCTTATTTTTGAATAAGAGACAGGGTGAGGTAGTGGTTTGAGATGAGTTTATTGCAAAAACTTGGTTAGTATACTTCCAAATACAAAAAAAAGGAACAAAGCCCAGCAGGGGATAAGGAAGAGAACAACGGAAAGAGAACTAAGAAGAGAGGAGCAACGTGCACCAAGAGCTTTTTATTTTAACCTGCTGTTTCTGCTACCCCCCTCCCCCAACCTCTAATTGGCTTACAAGTTTTGAATTGTGACTTCTGAATGGTGCTCCATACCACCACTCACTAACTTACTGGCTCTACACATTTGCAGTGTGGATTCTGAAAGGCTGGTGTAACATTTCACTTTTATCACTGCCAAACTGCAAATACCTTGAATTCAGAACAAAACAACAAATTCTTTATTTGACTTTCCCACAGTTACAATATTTTCAAAACTTGGTTTTAATATTTCCCCACGATGACCTCCTTCCATCTTTAAGGTCAGAAGTGGGGATGTTTGCAGATGACTGCACAATGTTCAGCGCCATTTGCGACTCCTCGGATAATGAAGTGTCCATATCCAAATGCAGCAAGACCTGGACAATATCCAGGCTTGGGCTGACAAGTGGCAAGTTACATTCGCGTCACATAATGATGGCATTACCATCGCTGAATCCCTCAATAAAACATCCTGGGGATCACCATTGATCATAAAATGAACTGGACTTGCCATAATAATACTGTGGCTGCCAGGTCAAAGACTAGGAATTCTACGGCGGGTAACTCATCTTCTGAATCCCCCCCCCCCCCCCCCCCCCCCCAATCCGTCCACCATCTGGAAGGCACAAGATAGGAGCGTAATGGAATACTCTCCACTTGCCTGGATGAATGCAGCTCCAATAACACAAAAAGCTTGACACCATCCAGGACAAAGCAGCCTGCTTGATTGCTGCACCTTCCACAAATATTCAAACCCTCCACCACCGACTAACAGTGGCAGCCATGTGTACCATCTACAAGATGCACTGCAGTAACTCACCAAGGTTCCTTAGACAGCACCTTCCATACCCACGACCACTGAAATGAAATGAAATGAAAATTGCTTATTGTTAAGAGTACGCTTCAATGAAGTTACTGTGAAAAGCCCCTAGTCGCCACATTCCGGCGCCTGTTCGGGGAGGCTGGTACAGGGTTACTACCACCTAGAAGGACAAGAGCAGCAGATACCTGGGAACTCTACCACTTGGACGTTCCCTCAAAGTCACTCACCACCCTGACTTGGAAATATATCGCAGTTTCTTCACTGTCGCTGGGGCAAAATCTTGGATCTCCCACTCTAACAATACAGTGGGTGTACTTACAACTCGAGGACTGCAGCTGTTCAAGGCAACTCACCATCCCCTTCTGAAGGGCAACTAGGGATGGTTAATAAATGTTGGCCTAACCAGCGACGGCCACATCTCGTAAATGAATCAACAAATCTTGCACTAACATTTCTGTTCATGTTGGAAGGCAACTAAAATTATTTTTCTTTTAGAATTTTTAATAAGCCAATTAATTGTTACAATGCTGGCTCTTTAAATAATTATTTTATTCTCTAGACATTTGCAGTTGTATGAAAATCGTGAACATAGTGCTGGATTTTTCAGATTTGGACAATTTGTATATAATCCTTTTGCATGATATTTCTCAAAATTAGGCTGAGTGTGAAGTATATGAAGTATTCCATCTGTTCACAGATCTTTGATGTTGCTTGGGATCCATATCAGCCAAACAGACTTGTTAGCTGTGGAGTGAAACATATTAAGGTAAATAATTTATGTTCATCTTGTACTTCCTGTTATTTAAAAATGCTTATATCAAATAGTTACTTTAATTGAATTAGAATCTTGCCTGTTTACCTCTTCCACTAGCTTATTATAGAATCCTTAGTGTAGAAGGAGACCATTCAGCCTATAGAGTCGACATCGACCCTCCGAAAGAGCACCCTATCTAGGCCCAATGCTCCGCCCTAGTGCTGTAACACAGCTAACTAACCGTTGGACACTAAGGCACAATTTAGCATGGCTAATTCACCTAACTTGCATATCTTTGGACTATGGGGGGAAACCGGAGCACCCGGAAAAAACTCATGCAGACACGGGGAGAAGGTGCAAACTCCACACAGTCACCCAAGGCCAGAATCGAACTTGGGTTCCTGGCACTGTGTGGCAGCAGTGCTAACTGCTGTGCCACCGTGCCACTTCGTTCTTTTAAAAATGCAAAGCCAATGCTGCGCCCTTAATGAAAGTTGATATTTTAATTTACATAAGTGAAATGTTTCTGTTTTAACTGATGACTTCACTATAAATTAAAAGGGAATAGGTACTTTGTGGGCTGGTTACTAGTTACCTAATGAGACCTATAGCTAGAATTAGTGGCAATATTTAGTGTGGTTCAGTGGATTATTCGATCATCAGTGCTTTACACAACATTTTAAAACAATTAGATGAGTTAGAGGACAGGTTCACTACATCTTCTTGAATATTTGATATTCAAGCAAGATTTTTCTCCACACACAGTCTTGTAACTGCACTCATTATGGATCACTTTTAAGTGACTGTTGCAGAAAATTGCCTTTACAAAAGAATATTGAATTTCGACCCAAGTATGGATACCTTGGTGGTGCAGGAAAAATATATATTTAAAAAAAACATTTTATTAAGGCATTTATGATTTTATAACAAAAGATACAAATACAAATGTAAACATAGTTCAGTGCATAACACATCAGTCTATCTCCCACTGTCCCTGCCTAATCTAGACAAAAAATAGCCTTACAGGAAAGATATTGTGTGGGAGACTTGAACTTTGGTCAGCTGATTGGCAGAATGTGCCATCTGTGTTAGGAGCCTTTCAAGGCCTGGACATAGATTCAAGACCCAGGAGACACAGTAGCTAGCCTTTTATGGGAAAAGCTATGAGGTCCTTCACTGAGGTGAAGAGGTTAGGGGGCTGAAGATTGGATTAGTCCCATTAGCAAATCTGGAATGTGTGATGTATGATTACCCTGTACTTAATTCTGCCTGCTCATCTCCATTAATGTTGTGGGCAGCCCAATGCTAAACAGCTGCTGAAGGGCTGAAGACTCATCAGAAATGCCAGGTTTGCATGAAGCTAACACCAAGAAAGCTAACCTGCACTTTTGTGAAGCCAACCTGAACCTCTCAATGAAAAGGTGCATTCCGGTTGCAGCAGGGGCTGGAAGTGGCTGGGAGAGACTTTGAGCAGGACAAAATCTGAGAAATGGGACATCAGCCCAGAAAGAGCATTCCTAGGCTCACCCTTCTGGAGGCTTGAATACAAACAGTAGAAAGGAGGACAGAGCTCATTTTTGCAGAGATCCAGGAGACCCTCCAAAAACACCTAGGAGTGAATGGGAACAGATAACCACAGAGCTCAGTGCTGAGGTTTGGCCCCAAGGGCTTGGATACAGTGCTAGAAAATGTTCAGTGACCTTACTTGAGTGTGAAGGTCATTGACTGCATCTTCAAATGCCAAATCATACCAACCGCACCACCTAACACACATGTTGTTCAATGTGCCACACTCTCATCACTTACCCACCAAGCATCTCTAGCAATCAGGACTCATGCCCAATGTTCATAAGCTCTACCTCATCCTTCCACTCTTATCACTTTGCAAACCTCAGTCACGTTACACAGCTTCTGCATGCTGTCAGCTAATGAGCCACGAGACAGGTGACTGAAACACTTTGCAACATATTCACTAACACTATTTTCTTTATCTTGCAAGACAAGATGGCAAGTAACATGAGTAAGCAGCAAAGAATGCGCTGGGGAGAGAGTGGAGGTATAGCTGCATCGCTTCACCCTGTTGGAGAGACGGAGCTCCACATTATTGCCACAGCTATCGCTGAGGCTGTTGTACTTGACATTGCTGAAGTCTTCCAGGATGATAGTATGTTCCAAGCTTATGCGTTTTATCAAATTCAAATTCACTCTCTTACCGTAATCTAGTATGACGTACAAACTGTAACTGATGCATTCACACCAACTCTTGCTTTCTACTCGCTCCACCACTCCCCCCACCCTAATCATAGATCATAGAATTTACAGTGCAGAAGGAGGCCATTCAGCCCATCAAGTTTGCACCGGCCCTTGGAAAGAACACCCTACTTAAGCCCCACATCTCCACCTTATCCCCTTTATCCCTGTAACCCAACCTAACCTTTTTGGACACGAAGGACAATTTAGAATGGCAAATTCACCTAACCTGCACATCTTTAGACAGAGAGGAAACCGGAGCACCCGGAGGAAACCCACGCGCACACAGGAAAAATGTGCAGACTCCACACAGACAGTACCTCAAGCCGGGAATCGAACCTGGGACCCTGGAGCTGTGAAGCAACTGTGCTAACCACTATGCTACCGTGCTGCCCTATCTTTCCAAATAAAGCGAACAAATAGCATAGTTTTCTCCAAAAGTTAAACCTATATTCTCCCAAAAGGGAAGAAAGTCCATTGTGAGTGCATTTAGCCGCGTGTTTCCCGGCACTCGTAGTGCCGAACAACGCATGCCTATTCAACGCGACTCACATTGAATAAGGGGCCTGAACGAGGAACATCCAGCTGAAGCCGTTTTGTACAGTGTCGCTCGCCGGAACTCCCCAAAATGGCATCCCGATCTCCGAGGCCCCCGAAACAATTCCAGAACGAACCCAACTGGCACCCTGGCAGTGCCACCTGGGTACCTTGACAGGGCCAGGGTGGCACCCAGGTGGCACTGCAAGGGTGCCATGCTGGCACTGCCAGGCTACCCAGGTGACACCAGCAGTGCCAGGGCACCACCCTGCCAAAGGGCATGCAGCTCCGGGCCTCTGATTACCTGAGGGACCCCCACAAGTTCTGGTCCCCATTTGTGGACCCATTGCTGAACGGCGCTCACCCGAGGTCTCTGAGGTGAAGGAGCTGAATCCCAAAGCCATAGGTACCTCGGGAATCCGCACATTAGAATGAGGCTTGTTGCCTCACTCTAATATGCAGATTTGCCAAAATGTGCTCCTGCCCATTGTGGGCGGGATTAATGTCGCACAACGAGGCATGGCGAGCTGGGGAGATCCCGGGAGCGGCATCTCCCATCTTTCAACAGTCACACTGTGCCGCCGCGGCGAGCTGCTTTTCAGATGCTGCGTGGCCATTTGATTACGCCCCTACTCTTGGGCATAGAGCAGAACAAATAGAACATTCTCAGTATGTATGCCATACAGTGTAGTTGTATTTCCAAAAAAACCTCAATAGGTGCATTTAAAAAGGCAGATCACAATCAAGACTTGAGGACAGCAACAAACCTATATAGGAACATGGTACATAAGTAAACCATTTAGTTTCTCGAGCCTGTTCCATCATTCACTGAGATCATGGCTGATCTGCAACTTATCTTCATGCCCTTGCCCCATATCCTGTAAAACCTATGGTTCACAAAAATGTATCCATCTCAGTTTTAAAATGAACAATTGATCTAGCATTAATTGCTGTTTGCAGAAGAGAGTTCCAAACTTTTACATTTATCTGACGATGTGGAAAATTGTCCTGGAATGTCCTGTCCACAAAAAGTAAGATAAATCCACTCTGGCCAATTACCGCCCCACCAATCAGCAAAATGATGGAAGCAGCCATCGACAGTGCTATCAGGCGGCACTCACTCAGCAATATTTGTATTAATTGATATTCAGTTTGAGTTCTGTCAGGGCAGCTCAGCTCCTGACCTCAATACAGCCATGGTCAAAACATCGGCAAAAGAGCTGAACTCAAGAAATAAGGTGAGAGTGACTGCCATTAACATCAAGGTAGCACCTGAGTGTGATACCAAAGAGCAAAAGAATCGATGGGAATTAGGGACAAACTGGTTGGAGTCATGTCTTGCACAAAGGAAGATGGTTGTGGTTGTTGGTGATCAATCACCAACATCATTGCAGGAGTTCCTCAGGGTAGTGACCTCGGCCGAATCATCCTCAACTACTTCATCAATGAACTTCCCTCCATTGTAAACTCAGAATTGGAGATGTTTGTTGTTTAACACCTTTCATGACTCCTCATGGTACTGAAGCAATTCGTGTTCATATGAAGCAAGACCGAGACAACATCCAGGCTTGGATTGATAAATGGCAAGTTACATTTGCACCGCACATGTGCCAGACAATAACCACCTAGAACAAGAGAGAATGCAACTATCTACCCAAGACTTTCAATGGCTTTACCATTGTTGAAACCCCTTCTATCAACAGTCTGAGGTTATCATTGACCAGAAATTGAACTGGACCAGCCATATAGCAGGGACTGGTTTAACACAGTAGGCTAAACAGTTGGCTTGTAATGCAGAACAAGGCCAGCAGCGCAGGTTCAATTCCCGTACTGGCCTCCACGAACAGGCGCCGGAATGTCGCGACTAGGGACTTTTCACAGTAACTTCATTGAAGACTACTTGTGACAATAAGTTATTATATAAATACTGTGGCTTCCAAGAGAAGGTCAGACTCTGGAATTTCTGCAGCAACTTACTCACCTCCTATATCTCCACAGCTTATTTATTATCTAAAAGGAGTGTGATGGAACACCAGCCAATCAAACCAAATCCCTCCGATCTCTCAGGTGCCAAAATGTCTGAGTTCTGCTGTTCAAAAGCTACATCACCAATAGTACACTAAACTATGCTGCAACTTTCCTCACTTCCTCTGCTCAACTTAAAGGTGAATGTCCATTCAACATCCATGGATCAAAATGATGACCACAAAGTAAAAGATATGGGAAATAAAGGAATTAACAGGAAGGGCCCTTGTAATTGGGAGCGATATCCCATTGACCAATTAAGAAGCAGCCTGACATAGTCATACTCACAAAACTGTACCTTACAACCAACATGCCAGACTATTCCATCATCATCTTCAACATGTCCTGTCCTACCAACAAGACAACCGCACCAAAGGTGGCAACACAGTGACGTACAGTCAGGAGGGAGTAACCTTGATTCCAGGCCCCATGAAGTATTATAGTATCAGGCTAAATATGGACATGGAAACTAGTCACTGTTACGGCAAACTACCCTCCCTTAAATGATAAATCAGTACTTCACTATGCTGAACACTACTCAGAAAGAAGCACTGGGGTTAACAAGGGCACAAAATGTACTCTAGGTGGGGTTATTCAATATCCAATATCAGGAGTGGATTTGTAACATCACCACTGACTGAACTGGCCAACTCCTGAAAACCATATTTTCCAGACAGCGAGCTGGTGTAAGTTGGTGAGAGAAGCAAAATGAGGGGAGGAAAAAACTTGACCTTCAACTCACCAATTCACATTTTGCATATGCATCTATTCAGGACAACATGGGCCAGAGTGACCACTGCTCAGTCCTTATGGAGACACATCTTAGTTTCATACTGAGGTTACCTTCCATTGTGTTTTGCGGAATTACCATCAAGTTATATGGGAAACATTCAGAATAGATCATTTAACTCAAAATAGGGCATTTAGGAGGTGCTGTACGCACAGCAGAATTATATTTCACCACAATTTTTTATTATGTCATGGGGTGTAAATAACACTGGTTAGGCCAGCATTTATTGCCCATTCCTAATTGCCCTTGAAAAAGTGGTGGGAAGCTATGTTCTTGAACCACTGAAGTCCATAAAGTGTAGGTACACCTGTAGTGCTGTTAAAGTTCCAGGATTTCAACTCAGCAAAAGTGAGGAAATGGCAATATATTATTTTTATTCATTTACGGGATGTGGACATTGCTAGAAAAGTCAGCATTTATTCTCCATCCCGAGTTGCCCTTGAGAAAGTGGTGGTGACCTGCCTTCTTGAACCACTGCAGGCCCTGAGGTGTAGGCATACCCAAAGTGGTTGCTGAGCAAGTTCCGAGATTTTGACCCACTGAAGGAATGGTGACCGGTGACGGGCAGTGATTTGGCCCTACTCGAGTGGGATGGTTTTCAGAGGACGCAGGAATTGACAATCAGATCCTGGACATTGAGAGAAGCAGATAAGTGTCTGTCTCTCTCCCGTTCTCTTTCTCCAGAAATGCTGCAAATCTGTTGTTTTCTGAACCTGCAGAGAACATTTTGAGACCTTGATGAATCTACAGTGAAAATCATGACAGACTGAAAGCAAAAACCTCGAACTGAAAGCCTAGAATGAAGAAAGGTGTCTTGAAAGACAACCATCTGAAACAAAGATTCTTATCCTTTTACTTTCATCGTGTGTGTGTGTGTGTTATGTATACAGAGGATGGGGATGGGTTGAAGAGGGTGGTTAAGAATTGGATAATAGTGAACTGGTCAGTATCTGCTGCATATTTAATTATAGCTATTGTTATTAATAAAGATGAATTGTTTAAATTTAAAAACCTTGTGATTGTAGTTATTGGGCAGCCATAGGCCAAAGACTTTAGGTACTATAAGAATTATTAGTTAATTTCAATTGTGTTGCGACACCAGGTCAAGTGGGGCTGGAATTAACAGTGCACTAGCCCAGGGTGTCATGTCACAATTTTAACAGTCGGCCTCAGATTTTAGTGGAAAGAACTTTTGTAGATCAATTGCAAAGGGTGTTCTTTGTATGCGTACTAGGGGTTGGTGTGAAGGAGCTGGACTCTCGACCAGGGGGTCGGACTTATGACTCCTGACGTGTTTGCGGAGTAGGACAGCCCCCAGTGTCTTCAGCCAAGACAGAAGCGAGACCCCGGAGGTGGATTTCCTGTGGAAAACAAACAGGCGGTCATGAGGGGTTTCGTTTGTGGCCGTGCAAAGGAGGGATCTAATAGAGTGGAGTGCGTCAGGGAGGACCTCCTGCCAGTGGGAAACTGGGAGATTCCTAGACCGTAGGGCCAGGAGGACGGTCTTCCAGACCGTCGCATTCTCCCACTCCACCTGCCCGTTTCCCCGGAGGTTATAACTGGTAATCCTGCTCAAGGCAATGCCCTTACCGAGCAGGTACTGACGCAGTTTGTTGTTCATGAACGACGAGCCGCGGTCACTGTGAACGTACGTGGGGAAACCGAACAGGGTGAAGACACTTTGTAGCGCTTTAATGACGGTGGCAGCGGTCATCGGGGCAGGGGATTGAAAAGGGGAAGTGGGAGAACTCGTCAACGATGTTGAGGAAATAAGTGTTGCGGTTGGTAGAGGGGAGGGGTCCTTTGAAGTCAATACCGAGGCCCTGAAAGGGCTGGATGCCTTTACCAGGTGGGCCTTATCCGGCTGATAGAAGTGTGGCTTACACTGAGCGCAGACTGGGCAGTCCCTGGTCATGGCTCTGACCTCCTCGGTGGTGTATGGCAGGTTGCGAGCCTTGATGTAGTGGAGAAGCTGGGTGACCCCCGGGTGGCAGAGGTCATCGTGGATAGCCCGGAGTCGGTCATCTTGTGCGCTGGCGCATGTGCCGCGGGGCAGGGCATCTGGGGGCTCGTTGAACTTCCCAGGATGATATACTATATCGTAATTATAGGTGGCGAGTTTGATCCTCCACCTCAAGATCTTATTCTTGATCTTGCCCTGCTGCGTATTATCAAACATGAAGGCTACCGGTCGGTGACGAGGATGAACCTCCTACCAGCGAGATAGTGCCTCCAGTGCCGCACGGCTTCCACGATGGCTTGGGCTTCTTTTTCAACTGAGGACTGTCGAATTTCGGAGGCATTGAGGGTACGTGAAAAGAATGTTACTGGCCTGCCCGCCTGGTTAAGGGTGGCGGCGAGGGCGACCTATGATGCGTCACTCGTCCACCGCGTGCATCGTGCTTTGGGTATATCTGCCTTGATGCAGCTGAAGGCCTGGTGGGCCTTGGCCGCCAGTGGGAAGATGGTGGCTTTGATTAGTGGACGGGCTTTGTCGGCATAGTTGGGGGCCCACTGGGCATAATAGGAAAAGAACCAGAGGCACCTTTTCAGGGCCTTGGGGCAGTGGGGGAGGAGGAGTTGCAGGAGGGGGCGCATACAGTCGGGGTCGAGTCCTGGAACTCCGTTTTCCATGATGTAGCCAAGGATGGCTAGTCTGGTTGTGCGGAAAACGCATTTCTCCTTGTTATAAGTGAGGTTAAGGGTTCAGGCGGTTTGGAGAAATCTCTGGAGGTTGGCGTCATGGTCCTGCTCATCATGGCCGTAGATGGTGACGTTGTCCAAGTACGGAAATGTGGCCCGCAGCCCGTACTGGTCCACCATTCGGTCCATAGTTCAGTGGAAGACCGAGACCCCGTTTGTGACGCCGAAGGGGACCCGGAGGAAGTGGAAGAGGCGGCCGTCTGCCTCAAAGGCCGTGTGGTGGTGGTCCTCCGGGCAGATTGGGAGCTGGTGGTAGGCAGACTTCAGATCCACCGTGGAGAACACCCGGTAGTGTGCGATCTGGCTAACCATGTCTGTGATCCGGGGGAGGGGGTAAGCATCAAGGTGCATGTACCGGTTTATGGTTTGGCTGTAGTCTACAACCATCCGGTTCTTTTCCCCGGTCCTGACGACCACCACCTGAGCTCTCCAGGGGCTATTGCTGGCCTCGATGATCCCCACCCGCAAGAGTCGCTGGACCTCGGACCGGATAAAAGCCCTGTCCTGGATGCTGTACCGCCTGCTTCTGGTGGCGACAGGCTTACAGTCGGCGGTGAGATATGCGAAGAGCGGAGGAGGGTCGACCTTTAGGGTCGCAAGGCTACATACAGTGAGTAGGGGTAGGGGCCGGCCGAACTTCAGAGTTAGGCTCCTGAGGTTACATTGGAAGTCCAGTCCCAACAGGAGAGGAGCGCAGATGTAGGGGAGTACGCATAACTTAAAATTGTTATTTAAACCCTGTATTGCGAGGGTTGCGGTAGTGCACCACTGGATCTGCACCGAGTGCGACCCAGAAGCGAGGGAGATGGTTTGATGTGCAGGGTAGATTGGGAGCGAGCAGTGCCGTAACATGTCCGAATGAATGAAGCTCTCTGTGCTCCCGGAGTCGAACAGGCAAGGTGTTTTGTGTCCATTTACCCGAACGGTCATCATGGAGCTCTGAGGTGTTTGGGTTGTGACTGGTCCAGGGTGATCGCGCTGAGTTGCGGGTAGCCGGCGTGGTCGGAGGTGCTGGGGTGGTCCCAAGATGGCTGCCCCCGTCGGTCGCACGTATCGGGCGGGGCTTCAGATGGCGGCCAAGATGGCGGCCCCCATCGGTCGCATGTCTCGGGTGGCGAGGAAGATGGCATCCAAGATGGTGGCCCTGATGAGTTGCACGTAGCGGGCCACGTGGGCGAGGATGGCCAAGATGGCGGCCCCCGTGAGTCGCACACGTGCGTGCTTGAAGATGGTTGCCCCCACAGACAACACGAGGCCGATGACGTGTCCCGGGGGGCGGCGGAGCCGGCAGGCAAGTCGGGCCTGCGATTTTGAGGTTTGAACCTGGCCAGGCAAACTTTAGCAAAATGTCCCTTCTTACCTCTGTCGCTGCAATTCGCGTTCCGAGTCGGGCAGCGCTGCCTGGGGTGCTGATGCTGGCCGCAGAAATAGCAGGGTAGCCCCCTGTGTTGGGCGGGCAGCCGTGTGGCACAGGCCTGGGGTACTCTCTGGTCAGGGGTCCACGAGGGGGTTGCGTGATCAGACGGGAACGTGTTGAGGCTTTAGAATGCTACTGCTAGGGAGGAGGCTAGCTTTACCATCTCTTCCAGGTTGAGGGCACCTTTCTCGAGTAGGCGCTGTCTCACGTAGTTGGACCTGACTCCAGCCACGTAGGCGTCCCGGATGGCGAGGTCCATATGTTGAGTGGCCGTAACGGCCTGGTAGTTGCAACTTCGCGCGAGGACTTTGAGGTCGCGTAGGTACTCCTCCAGCGATTTCCCCGGGGCATTGGCGGCGAGTAGTGAGGAGATGCCGTGCGTACGCCTCGTTCATTGGCCTTACGTATAGGCGCTTCAACATCGCGAGGGCGTCTGCGTAGGTGGAGGCTTCCTCAAGTTGTACATAGATTCGATGGTTCTACCGGGCGTGGAGGAGGCTCAGCTTCTGATCGTTGGAGACGGAAGGCGAAGAGGAGGCGGCGAGGTAGGCCTCGAAACAGTGGAGCCAGTGCGAAAAAATCCCGTTTGCCTCCGCGGCTTGCGGGTCGAGTTCCAGTCGGTCAGGTTTGAGGACTGATTCCATAGTGGTGTTGAAGTCGATTAAATTGATGCAACCATCAATTCACACGAATCAGAGAGAGGATGTAAACTGTGGCTTTAATCGACTCGAACAGTGCCTGCCTGCGACTGCTCTGCTAATGGGAGCCGCCTACAGAACTACTGCTCTTTATACCTCCCCTCAAGCGGTGGAGCCAGGGGCGGAGCCCACAAGGGCACCAATATAATACATTCCAGGTAATATCGTACAATGGTCCATAGGTGGAGCCCACATGGGCAACAGCGTGATACAGTGATATAAAGGGTGAATGGTTAATGCAATACGTTCATCACACTAAGTGAACCAAATCGTTTTTTAAACAACAATCCAGTGGTTGTATGGTCACCACTACTAAAACATTTTTAAGTTCCAGATTTATTTAATTAATTGAAGGCTGAGTTTGGTGATGTTGCAATTGGAGAGGGTGCATTCCCCACGTATCTATTTGCAGGGCTAGTAACAGTACAACAGGTGCCTGCATTTATAAAATGCTGGAAAAATATCTCAGCTCGAAAGAAATTACACCTTGAACAGGAAACTAAATCAATATCGGATGCTCTTCTCTTTTAAACAAAAATGTCATTTTTAAAATGAAAATGAGCAGTGTGTTCTGCTCTTTTTTTTTTATAAATTTAGATTAGCCAATTATTTTTTCCAATTAAGGGGCAATTTAGCGTGGCCAATCCGCCTACTCTGCACATTTTTGGGTTGTGGGGGCGAAACCCACGCAGACACGGGGAGAACGTGCAAACTCCACACGGACAGTGACCCAGAGCCGGGATCGAACCTGGGACCTCAGCGCCGTGAGGCGGTTGTGCTAACCACTAGGCCACCGTGCTGCCCGTGTTCTGCTCTTTAACTAGCCCCTGATGTATCTTTTCTGGTAGTGTGTGATGGGTCGTTGTACAGGACAACTTCCTCTGTATCTGACCAGTAATGCAGGTGGGAGTGGTGCGCAAGATGCGGTGCACTATATGGAGGGAAGGGGCGGGGGTGGGGTGGGGGGGGGGGGGGGGGGGGGGTTTGACGAGAGTTTGACAATGTCTCTGGCGCAGCGCACTGACCAGAGCAAACCAGTACTGACACCAGCTAATGGGCGCATGCCAATGACGTCAAAGGTGACAAAAACTGTCCATACACCAGAGGATGAAATTCTGAACTCCACAGGTTTGATTTTAACTGTTGGGCTTTTATGTAAAACTTTGTCAAGTACCTTTTTGGAAGTCTGTACATCAGATTATGGGATTTCTTAATTTACCTCTCCCAAGGCATCAAGGAAATTGACTACACAGCTTGTTCCCTCTGAATCCTCACTAGATTATTATTATTCGGATAATCCTCAAGTTTACTTGATAATTAATTCTGTTATTTTTATAATGATGGAAGTTAGCCCAATGCATTTTTAAATACAGGCAACACAATTTATTTTCAATTTAATAGAACCTTCCGATTTTTCAGGGTCTCTATCTTATTGTCAATGACTTATGACCTCCTTTGCATTCTTGACTAACCCCGGGGATTAGTTTGATTTGATCCCTTTTAATTTGTCTAGAACATGCACTTATATCAAAGCTATTTGTTTTGTCTTGGTTATTTCTGAGGAAGCCACATTGCTTCTGTCTTTCCTTGTGAATATTTGGAGGAAAGAGGAATTTAGAATATGTAATATTCAATCTTCTATTTCAAACCCGTAAGCATGGACATTTTTTTTAAACTACTATTTCATATCTCGATCTGTTTTTTTTCTAGGTTTCACTTTTCTCCTCTGATTATCCTTTTTATATCTCCGCATTTTCCCATATTCATCCTACTTATCCTTTGTCCTTCTGCAAACTTATTTCTATTTATTTTAATTTTACTTTGTTAATACATTCAGGGTCATGCTTGTCTAATGATGACCCAGAGAAACAATACGGTAAGTGAGAAATGTAGATTTTCCAGCTGGCAACTGCAGTTTCTCCGGATTCTGCTGATCCAGAGCTTGTCCAAAGTTACAGCCATTTCTATTTCCTATAGAGTCAGTCCAGGTCCCAGTGATGCTTTCAGTTGTTGACATAATTGGAAGAGCCAAGCAGGGAAAGAGACTAGACACAATGGTTCCTGTGATTTGAAAATTAAATTTAAAGAAAGACAATCAAAATGATGAATATTTTCCTCAAATGAGAGATTGAACACATTTCTAAGTATGTTTTTTGATCAATTTAATGTCTAGTTTGTTCATGGAAAATTCAAAATCATGAAAGGTTTTCTGGCGGGGACAGTAAAAGATTGTCTTCACTGGTAAGTCAGTTGGCATCAAGGGGATATTGACACAGGTATATCATGAAAAAAGGGAGGTTAGAAGAGTAATTTGTACATAGATGCATCTAGAAAACAAAATTACTTACTGTAAGTGGATATTGAAACAGACTAAATGGGAAGTCAATCATTTAAAAAGAACTTAGGAGGATAATTGGAAACAACAGCGAAATGTACATAGCTGCAATTGATAAGCTAACTCACATGATGAACTAAATTGTCACCACCTATGCTGTGGAAAGGATTTAATGAAAAGTGATGATTTCTTTTCCAGAGTATGCAGACTTAATAATTTTTTTTCCACTTTTCATGTTACAGTTCTGGACATTATGTGGGAATGCATTAACACCCAAAAGGGGAATTTTTGGTAAAACTGGCGATCTTCAGACCATTCTGTGTTTAGCATGTGCAAAGGATGAAACTACATACTCTGGTGCATTAAATGGCGATATTTACATCTGGAAAGGGCTAAATCTGGTCCGCACAATTCAGGGAGCTCATGGAGTGAGTAAAACTGATACAGTACATAGATTTGTTTCCGTATGAAATTAATGTATTTTATCAATGGATTTGGTTGCTGTTTCAAACATAAAATGGCATATGATGTTTTCTACCACTATGAATATTTTTAAAGAATGTTTCAACTGTTATGATCCCAGTTGCTGTTATAATTGGAGGGGAAGATCCCAGAATGGAACCCTGGCTCACAAGACCGTAAGTTTTACTTTTTTTAAATATAAAACGTGGAGGAACAGAGTCACAGGACTGCTAATTACTTTTAACAACAAGAAACAAAACATTTATTGAACATGAAAAAATTGGATTATGATACAATATTCCTTTATTTCCCCTTTATCTTAACAATTACACACAGATTTTAAAATTAACACAGATTAAAAGTAAATTTTAAACTACAATGGTCTCATTAACACACAAAGTCCCTTTTAAGCACACAAGATGACTGATAAGACACACTCCTCTCTGAACCAAAGTGTATGTCTGTGGATCTCTCCTTAAAATCCCTTCAGATGATTCTTATACCAGAAGCCACATGTCTCTGAGCTCCGACTTCCACACGAGCGATTTCAAATTCAACTTTAAAAATTCATGCTTTCAAATCTTATAAATTATGCTTTACCTCCGCTGCTCCATCAAGTTTTCGCTTTCAGATTTTACACCTCTCCCTTCAGGTTTAATTTGTCTTAAATGCTTTTATATAAACTCAGAGGTCCAGCTACCAATTTTCACAATTATTTTGAATAATATCTCCCAAACTGGTAATTTCTCAAATCTTAGGACTACTGCAGATATCTTCCTGACCTCACCTGTTCCAATGCCTTTTCAACTCTGATTTTACTGAGCAGTAACTTCTGGTTTCCAGTTTCCTCTGTTCTATTAACTCCAGACTCATTGAAACCACCCTATGGCGCTGCAAAACCTGATGGCGGGGTGCGCTGCCAGTGGGAAAAGTGAATCTCGATGACCCAAGATTTCTGGCCTAGATTACATACCTAAGCACCCTAATCCAATAACTTTGAGACCTCCTTCCTTACTAGCAGGAAGCAAAACTCACAAGAAGGATAACCACACAAAATTACAGGTGCACACCTTGTAATTTTTCCACTGATAGAAGTTAAGGGTCTGAAAATCACAAACTGTTAATCCCGTAAGTGCTCTTCACTACTACAAATATGGAATCAACCATTTTTTACTTTATGACAATGTTTCATGTGCATAATTTTAATGAATAATTACAATCTGACCTTGTAGCATTAGAACAGGATCAGTGCATGGACCAATCAATTCCCATAATAACACTACCATAGACAATGAAATTAATGGAAAATGCAACACAATTTCCTCTCTAAACTAAAACAGCTGATGAAAATGTGAGGCTAGATATTAGCATCTTTTGGCATAAATTATGGGATCTAAAATAATTGAAAACAATGACCTGAATTTAAAACACAACAGGACCTTGACATTCCTAGTGCTTCAAAGCTTCCTCTCAAAAAGAGACGTTAATTAAAGGATCTGAATCAAATATAGAGCTTAGAAATTTGGCTGTGATATACTAAATGGAATCCTCATCCTAAAATATTGCGGACAGAAAGTGCATGCTCATCCTGAGGAGGCATTAGGGCCTTTTCATGTGCAAGATTAGTTCTCTCTGAGGCAGATGGCCCCAGCTACACCCAGAAAAACAAATCTCAAAATATTATCTTATTAAGCTGCATGTGATAAGGTAAGAATTTAAATAACACCTGAATTTCTCTTCTGACATTGAATCCTCTCAGTTGTACTTAATCGAGTGCTTTTCTTTGTCCTTTCTGTAACGTGGGAGCAGGATTGTGCACAGTGCTTTGTGTTCTATTTCAGAAAATCAGTTGAAGGATAGAACTAGGTCAAATTTTTTACCCAAATATTTATTTACAGAGTTACCCATTACAGGCATTTATCTCCGAACGCAGCAACAATTTTTAAGCTGTGTCTATTTTTATAGAGGCTCAAGTGAATTTCAGTTAATGTCCACCACCTGCTTACAATTAAGCATAGTTAATGTACGATTCACCAAATCTCTTTTTCTCTCTAAACAAAAATTAGAGTCAATATGTTCAACCAAAATTTCAAAACAAATCAAATATTGAAGAAGGATATGAAGTGCTAATTTACAGTGCTGCTTTACCAGAATGTTTCCAGGAATGAGGAACTTTAGTTACATGGTTAGATTGAAAAAGCTGGGGTTTGAAAAGAGAAAGTTTAAGGAGATTTGATAGAAGTAGTTGTTTCAAGCTAGCAAAGTCAATCTGTCACCTTTGCTTACTTGCACTTCTCGTAGATTGTACATCATGCAATAGTGAATAATTGTTTACATAACATTCAATAGATATCCTATTTTCAGCGTGCCCTTTGCACAGAATATTACTTTTACAAAAATTTATTTTTATTCTCCTTTTTCACATTTTCTCCCAAATTTGCACCCACCAACAACGAATAATAAGCAGTAACGAATATAATGTCAATCCCCATATCAACAACAACAATCCCATTCTCCCACCAACCCCCAAGCAACTGCCCGCATGTTAACATAAACAAATACCAAAAAGGAATCAGGAATCACCCATAGTTACCATTAACACATACAGCGTCCGTGTCCACCCCCCCCCCCTTCCGCCTAACGCCACCTCCACTAATGTTCGATGTTATCCAATTCTTGAAAGTGCATAATGAACAATGCCCATGAATTGTAGAACCCCTCCATCCTTTCCCTCAGTTCAAACGTAACCTTCTTAAGAGTCAAGATTTCCAACAGGTCCCCCCGCCACGCCAGGGCACAGGATGGAGAGGTTGCTCTCCATCCCAACAGGAACCACCTTCGGGCGATCAACGAGGCAAAGGCTACAACATCTGCCTCCGCACCCGCTTCCAACCCCGACACATCGAATATGGCATCCCGACGGCCCGGGTCCAGTTTCTCGTGCACCACTTTAAAGATTACCCTAAAAACCTCCTTCCAGTAATCCTCCAATCCTTGGACAGGACCAAAACATACGAACGTGATTTACGCCCCCCCCCCCCCCGCAACATTCACACACATCATCTACTACCTTAAAGAGCCGGCTCATCCTCGCCTTTGTGAGGTGTGCTCTATATACCACCTTCAGCTGTATCAACCCCGACCTCGCGCACGAGGTGGAGGCGTTCACTCTCCGGAGCACCTCACACCAGAACCCCTCCTCCATACCCTCTCCCAACTCTTCCTCCCACTTTGCTTTGATCCCTTCCAGTGTGCCTTCTCCTCTTCCAAAATAGCCCCGTAAACCGCCGACACTACCCCCTTCTCCAGTCCCCCTGTTGTCAGCACCTCCTTCAGCAATGTGGAGGCTGGCTCCACATGGGCAGGTACAGAATATTACTTAACTGAGGTCCCATATTCATTGTTTCCACACAAAGCAATGTTTCTGCAGTTAAAGTACAATTAACAACCTTTTTTTTTAGCTTGCCAAACAAAAGGCAACAACATTTCACATTTTCACCCATAAGAAATATTTGGAAACCAGCTCCATTAGGAAGATTTGCAAGTGAAGAATGTTAAGTAATGGGTTAAGAGACATTCCAATTAGTTGTCTCATTTATGTTAAGTATCCAATAATTGACACTGATTATGTAAAGGGGCTTCAGGTGGCCTTTGTGTCAGGTGATGTGATGTTAGAGTTTTGTGCAGAGTCTGTTGAAGTAAATTAAAGGTGTTTGTGGAAAAGGAGCAGAACATTTGACTCTATACAACAGCAGCTAAACGTCTAACAAATGGTAGCAGAGGATGGTTGCTGTGCAAATGTGAAGGGTTGAAAGACTCAACTTTTCCAGACCAAGCCAAGAAGTGAATGAGAAGAAAAAAAAAACAAAGATATATGGCTGAGCCTAGGATAAACATGGCTGGATATGACTACCCCCCATTATTTTCTGAAAGGGGAGCGTACGACCAATGGAGAAGTGCAGTAGTTATGCGGACTAAGGTAACTGCCTTGGGAAAGAGAAAACAAGGTATGGCAATTGGCTCTTTCTCTACCTTATGACAGTAAAATCCTGAGCAAAGTGTTTTCTGAGCTGGAATTGGAAGAGTTAGACTCAGAAGAAGGTCTGCAGACCCCATTACATTAAATGGATAAGATTTATAAGAAGGATGACTTGTTAAGTGCGTATGAAGCATGGTCGGATTTTGAAAGGTTCCGGAAAATAGAAGATTTCTCCATTGAAGACTATAAAATGGAATTTGGCAGACTATATAAAAGGCTGCAGAAACACCACCTGGAATTTCCCCCGTCTGTGTTGACCTTTAAATTACTTGACTGTGCTAGAGTGAGCAACATGGATCGGCTCCTGGTTTTGACAGTTCAGTTTGTGGATAAGGATACCTTATTCGATCAGATGACAGAAGCTTTAAAAAAGTTTCTGGGGAAATATTCGATTCCGATGGCTCTGATGACCCAAATAGGTCAGCCTGCAATAAAGCAGAATATGGAAGATACACTACGAACAGGATGGCAAAATTGTACGGCTACAAAACAGGTTCCAAGACTATAGAAGGAGATCGGGACCCGGAAATTATGATGACAGAAACCCAGTTAGAACCTATAATAGGAAGATGAACCCCAGAAATGCACGGGGCATGATAAATCGATGTTTTTGATGTGACTCAATACCATTATGCTTTCACTGTCCAACACGTTATAATAGTGTTTGAAGCAACACATGACACGCAAGAGTCAGATGAGGAAAAAGATAGTGACCAGAAAGAAGACGTTGTCTTATTAACAAGCAGTATTACGCTGGTAATGAGGGTGTTGGTTGCAGAATCCTTCAATTGTGCTGTATTGGACAGTGGCTGCACATTTTTCTGTGTGTGGAATTGACTGGTTAAAATGTTATGTGGACTCCTTGAATGCTGAAAATCGTGACAAGGTTAAGGAATTTGAAAGTTCCACAAGTTTCAGGTTTGGGGATGATACTCTGAAATCGTTGAAAAGAGTGGTGATCCCTTGCAATATTGCCGGAGTGAATCATTTCATTAGCACAGATCTTGTATCAAGTGAGATACCTTTGCTTCTGAGCAGACCGTCGATGAAGAAAGCACACATGAAACTTGATATGGAACAGGATAAGGCAACAGTTTTTAGAAATACAGTGGACTTACAATTTACACAGTCGGGACACTATTGTATTCCATTACTGACAAATAATATTTCAAGTACAGTTGTTAAGGATGTGTTAATGGCAGTTGAAAATGGGACTTTAGCTGTTAAAAAGCTTTTGTATTGAAACTGCATAGGCAATTTGCGCATCCGTCTCCTCGGAGGCTGAAAAATTTATAAAAGGATGCAGGGGTAAGGGATGAAGCCTATACTAAGCTAATAGAATAGGTTAGTTACCGTTGTGAAGTTTGTAGGAAGAACAGAAGGACACCAGCACGACCGATAGTAACCCTACCTTTGGCCAGGGATTTTAATGACATTGTGGCCATGGACCTTAAAATCTGGAATAAAGCCAATAATATATTTATTTTGTAGATTTAGCAACCAGATTTAGTCAATCAACGATTGTATGAAGTAAAGAAAAGAGAGTAATTCTGGATCAAATCGTGGGAAAATGGGTAGGGACGGAATGGGCTCACCGGCAAAATTCCTTACGGACAATGGGGGAGCTAATGATGTGTTTAGGGATATGTGTGAAAACGTGAATATCACAGTTCTGAATACTGCTGCAGTAAGCCCATTTAGTAATGGTGTGTGTGAAAGAAACCATGTGGTAATAGATGACACGCTCCGGAAAATTTTGGCAGATAGACCAAACTGACAGCTAAATTCAGCTTTAGCATGGGCGGTACATGCAAAGAATTCATGAAATTGAAAATCGCTTATTGTCACGAGTAGGCTTCAATGAAGTTACTGTGAAAAGCCCCTAGTCGCCACATTCCAGCGCCTGTCCGGGGAGGCTGGTACGGGAATAGAACCGTGCTGCTGGCCTGCTTGGTCTGCTTTATAAGCCAGCGATTTAGCCTTGTGAGCTAAACCAGCCCAACCATCATTGCGATGGTTGGGAGCTATAGTCCCTATCAATTAGTGTTTGGTAAAAATCCTAAACTTCTGTCCATTTTGGATGACCTGCCTCCAGCTTGGGAAGGGACGACAATTAACTCTGCCATTGCTGAGCATTTAAATGCATTACATTGCAGTAGAAAAGCTTTTTTGGAAGCAGAAGTCTCTGAAAGAATTCGCAGAGCTTTGAGGCATAATGTACGGCCATCAAATACTGTTTTTCAGCAAGGCGACATAGTATACTTTGAGAGACAATTTTAATGAATGGAAGGCCCAGGGAAGATCATAGGCATAGATGGCAAAACAATTATTTTGCAACATGGCAATCAAACGTTTAGGGTACATTCAGCAAGGATAATGGGTGCAGGTTACAAATTTTCAAATTTAGACATAGCAGACAGACATGACGAGGAACCTGGTCATCTGGTACGCACGTGTTACCGAACTGTGAGGACCAGCTAACTGATATAGACAGGGTTTCTGTAGAGGAACACAATACTTCTGATGATTTAGAACAGGCCATTTTTCCAAAAGGACAACTGCCAAAAGTTGGTACAAAAGTGACATACTTGCCTGAAGGGTCTCGTCAATGGCAGGATGCAACTGTTAGTAGTATAGCAGGGAAGGCCACTGGAAAGTATAAACATTGGTTGAATGTACAGCATTCAGGGGAGGGAGTCAAAACAATGGATTGGCAACACGTAGTTCAAAAATGGAGGGCACAGAAATGCAGTGCCAGTTCAGATAGTACATTGGATAGTGAACAGGTCCACAGGAAAAGGTCAAGAACTATTGAAAGGACATCCCACAGCAGAAGGGAAAGATCAAGCAGTACAGGGGGGGTACCAGGGGATTGGAGAGTGGCGAATGTCGTGCCCCTGTTCAAAAAAGGGAATAGGGATAACCCTGGGAATTACAGGCCAGTTAGTCTTTCTTCGGTGGTAGGCAAAGCAATGGAAAGGGTACTGAGAGATAGGATTTCTGAGCATCTGGAAAGACACTGCTTGATTAGGGATAGTCAGCACGGATTTGTGAGGGGTAGGTCTTGCCTTGCAAGTCTTATTGAATTCTTTGAGGAGGCGACCAAGCATGTGGATGAAGGTAAAGCAGTGGATGTAGTGTACATGGATTTTAATAAGGCATTTGATAAGGTTCCCCATGGTAGGCTTATGCAGAAAGTAAGGAGGCATGGGATAGTGGGAAATTTGGCCAGTTGGATAACAAACTGGCTAACCGATAGAAGACAGAGAGTTGTGGTGGATGGCAAATATTCAGCCTGGAGCCCAGTTATCAGTGGCGTACCGCAGGGATCAGTTCTGGGTCCTCTGCTGTTTGTGATTTTCATTAACGACTTGGATGAGGGAGTTGAAGGGTGGGTCAGTAAATTGGCAGATGATACGAAGATTGGTGGAGTTGTGGATAGTGAGGAGGGCTGTTGTCGGCTTCAAAGAGACATAGATAGAATGCAGAGCTGGGCTGAGAAGTGGCAGATGGAGTTTAAGCCTGAAAAGTGTGAGGTTGTCCATTTTGGAAGGACAAATATGAGTGCGAATTACAGGGTTATCGGTAGGGTTCTTGGCAATATGGAGGAGCAGAGAGATCTTGGGGTCTATGTTCATAGATCTTTGAAAGTTGCCACTCAAGTGGATAGAGCTGTGAAAAAGGCCTATGGTGTGCTAGCGTTCATTAGCAGAGTGATTGAATGAGGCCGTGAGGTGATGATGCAGCTGTACAAAACCTTGGTAAGGCCACATTTGGAGTACTGTGTGCAGTTCTGGTCACCTCTTTTTAGAAAGGATGTGGAAGCTTTGGAAAAGGTGCAAAGGAGATTTACCAGGATGCTGCCTGGAATGGAGAGTAGGTCTTACGAGGAAGGGTTGAGGGTGCTAGGCCTTTTCTCATTAGAACGGAGAAGGATGAGGGGCGACTTGATAGAGGTTTATAAGATGATCAGGGGAATAGATAGAGTAGACAGTCAGAGACTTTTCCCCTGGGTGGAACAAACCATTACAAGGGGACATAAATTTAAGGTGAATGGTGGAAGATTTAGGGGATGTCAGAGGTAGGTTCTTTAACCAGAGAGTAGTGGGGGCATAGAATGCACTGCCTGTGGAAGTAGTTGAAACATTAGGGACCTTCAAGCGGCTATTGGATAGGTACATGGATTACGGTAGAATGATGGGGTGTAGATTAATTTGTTCGTAAGGGCAGCACAGTAGCATTGTGGATAGCACAATTGCTTCACAGCTCCAGGGTCCCAGGTTTGATTCCGGCTTGGGTCACTGTCTGTGCGGAGTCTGCACATCCTACCCGTGTGTGCGTGGATTTCCTCCGGGTGCTCCGATTTCTTCCCACAGTCCAAAGATGTGCAGGTTAGGTGGATTGGCCATGATAAATTGCCCTTAGTGTTGGGTGGGGTTACTGGGTTATGGGGATAGGGTGGAGGTGTTGACCTTGGGCAGGGTGCTCTTTCCAAGAGCCTGTGCAGACTCGATGGGCCGAATGGCCTCCTTCTGCACTGTAAATTCTATGAGAACGAGACACCAGGCAGGAGAGGTTGTCAAGGTCTCTGAACATGAGTAAGACTACAAATACTAATCGGAGTAGAAACCCAAATGCACGTGAGATTTTGGTGGCTTCCAATAAGTTAGATGAAAACGTTATCAAAGATGCCAGACAGCAAGAACTGTATAGTTGGAGTGAATTTGGGGTATACACGAAGTACCGGATAGGGGACAAAGAGCTCTATCCCACAGATGGATTTGCACGGAAAAGGTTCTTCCGGATGGAACTTATAAGGCAAAGGCCAGGCTTGTGGCGAGGGGATTTGAAGAAAACCGAGAAGATCAGGATTTAAGGGTAGATTCACCTACGGCAGGAAAGGTTATTTTAAAGAGCTTCTTGGCTCAATTAGCCATAAAGGCATGGGAATGCAATTCTATAGATATAAAAGCTTCCTTCTGGCAGGGGCATCAGCTCCAGAGAGACATTTTTCTCCGTCTTCCTAAAGAGGCAGCTAACACAGAAGGGGTATTCTGGAAGTTGAACAAATGTGTATATGGATTAAATAATGCGTCTAGAGTCTGGTATTTTTCGGTGAGGTCAGTTTGGTTAAAGTTAGGCTGTTGCCAGTTGAAAGCAGATCCAGCAATGTTTTACTGGCACTATAAAGGAAATCTTTCTGGCATCTTTATGATGCATGTCGATGATTTTTTGTTGGGTGGGACTAGTGATTTTGAAGCTATTGTAATCTCTGGTTTGAGGAAAGAATTCAGGGTTGGAAGTCAGGCTTCCAATGCATTTAAATATATTGGACTGGAAATCGGACAGACTAAGTTAGGGGCAAATTTACGTCCGCAATCTTATTTGGAAAGCACCAGCCCAATAGCAATTAGCCGTGGCCGCATTTCATAAAAAGACGCAATGGTTTCAAAGATGGAAAAAGAGCGACTGAGAAGTTTAATTGGGCAACTGAATTGTTTAGGTAGACAGACTAGACCGGATGTGAGTTTTGATGTCTTCGAGTTGAGTACAAAAATGAATGATCCCAAAGTGAAAGACATAATAAGAGCAAATAAAGCATTGGTCAAACTAAAAATGCAGGAGTGTGTTTTGAGGGTCCCGGCTTTTGGTGACCGTAGGCACTTGAAACTCATAGTTTATAGTGATACGTCCTGTGCACATTTATGTGATGGGGTTTCAAGCGCAGGAGGTTTTATAATTTTCCTTTTGCGGTACAATGGTAAATGTTGCCCTCTTGTGTGGGAAACAAAGAAAATGAGTGTGGTCAAAAGCACTTTGGCTGCTGAGACGTTAAGCCTTGTAGAGGCGGTGGTTATGGCCTTTTATATATCTCCGATATTGACAGAAATTTGGGGATTAGGGGATTTGGATAATATACCTATTGAATGTCACATTGACAATAAATCCTTGTGGGAAAATATACACTCTACAAAAAGTGTCAATGAAAAAAGGTTAAGGATAGACATCGCAAGTTTGAAGCAGATGTTGGACAGAGTTCCCCAGAGTTCGGTGAGCTAGCCCGTCTTTTTGTAAAAGTCTGACAATTGATATCTACTGTCAACCCATTTAATTTTTGCTATGGGAAATAGCAAAAATTAAATGGGTTGACAGTAGATATCAATTGTCAGACTTTTACAAAAAGACGGGCTAGCTCACCGAAATGTTTGGATATTTTTAATAAAGGGCGCCTGTTTCTGTGACATTTTTTCTTCCAAAAATGAAAAAACGAAGGGGGGAAATTGCATGTGTGTTTTTGAGTTTCTTGTAATTTTGTTTTCACCTAATTATTTTTTTCTCCAAGGAAGGGGGGGGGGGGGGACTGTTAATTAATTGGTTAAGAGACATTCTAATTAGTTGCCTCATTTATATTAAGTATCCAATAATTGACATTGATATGTAATGGGGCTTCAGGTGGCCTTTGTGTCAGGTGATGTGATGTTAGAGTTTTGTGCAGAGTCTGTTGAAGTAAGTGAAAGGTGTTTGTGGAAAAGCGGCAGAACCTTTGACTCTGTACAACAGCAGCTAAACGTCTAACGAAGAATTTCTAAAAATGACTAGTTTTGTGTGTATGAATAGGCAATAGAAGAATCCTATTTTAAAACAAGAATATGCAAATAGGTAAAACTTGAACACCATTGTATGTCAATGTCCAAGGCGCAGAGATTATTTGTGAGGTGTTAGGGCGACATGGAGGTTAGCTCTGCTGCCGAGGACCTGGGTTCGATCCCGGCCCAGGCCACTGTCCGTGTGTAGTTTGCACATTCTCCCTGTGTCTGTGTGGGTCTCACCCCACAATCCAAAGATGTGCAGGGTAGCTGGATTGACCATGCTAAAGTGTCCCTTAATTGGCAAAAAAAATAATTGGGTACTCTAATTTTTTTTTAAAATGTTTTAAAAAGAGATTATTTGTGAGGACAATGAGAAATGTATACTATGGTCACCTGACAGAAAGTAAGCTGCTGATGAGGGACATTTATTCAGACACATTTTGCAAGCAGCAGAAAGGAAAGAAAGATTGAAACAGATCCAGACCATCTAAGGAACAAGAGCATCTCCGAGAATCACCAAAAGGCAGAGAATTCAGGCTGACGTTTACCTACCTATTTGAGGAACAAAACCAGGTTTCCGCTGCAGGGGTTTGACTGCACCTTGACAGGAGTCAAGCCAGAGGAACCTGTCACTGCAAGTAGTAAAGCACTCCAAATCTGTCTCCAAAGCTCCAAATTCTATTTTTCAGTAGATCAAAGTCTTTATCTGGAAAGAAACAATTGTAAAAATGAATTTTTGGACTTTTAAGATCGAAGTATATGCTACTGCCATTTGTGATCACCTTTTCCTTTGTGTGTGTGTGCATGTGTGTGTTTGTGCTTTGTGTGTGAGAGAGAAACTGTGTGAGTGGGTGTTGCGCATACATTTTGAGTGTTGAATAATAAACATTTATCCATTTTAAAACTTATGAGCAAAAACTGTTGTTTGTCCATTATAGAGACTTGCACTGCTTCATTGGGGTGGGGGTTAAACACTTTTTTCAGAAACAGTTTTGTCTTTTGTCATTTGAGAGGTGGGAAAACGGAAACCAACCTACCATCATTCCCCTATCTGTAACATCTAACATTATGACAATAAAAACATGTTGGTCTCCCTGAACCATTCCTGTCGTGAAAAATGTCACTCACTAATTTGAGGAACATCTGTCTTTTCAGGCAGAATCTTGTTGAGGTGTTGGAGGTCTCACCGGTGCCGGTGAGAGATCTGCACTGACTGTTTTTAGGAAAGTGTGCCGTATCACATGCTAATCAAGCTGTGGGGAGACCAGCAGTGAGCCTCACTCTACAATCAAGACCCTCGGGTATTGAGAGGTGCCAGCCAATGAAAATGATGTTTCTAATATAAAGGATGGTGTAGTTTTAGCTGACAGTTATGAGTTATCTCACACCACTTTTAACAAACCCACGGAGCTGGGGAGATAAACAAGTTGTTAATAAACAGGATACTAATGACCATGAGAGAGAATATTATTAAAACATACAAGATTCTGAGAGTGCTTGACAGGCTATTTGCTGAGAGAATTCTTCTTTTGTGGCAGAATCTAGACCTAGGGGGCACAGTTTCAAAATAAGGAATCATCCATTTAACAAAGAGGTGAGGAGGAATTTCTTCTCTCCGATGGTTTGGCATTCCCTTCTTCATGAGTCGTGAAGACTGGTCGTTGAATATTTTCAAGGTTGAGTTAGATTTTTGATTGGCAAGGGAGTTGAGGGTTATGGGGGACAGGTAGGAAAGTGGAGATAAGGCCTCAATCAGATCTGCCATGATCTTATTGAATGGCAGAGCAGGGTCGAAGAGCTGAAAGGCCAACTCCTGCTCCTATTTCTTATGCTCACATGTGACACTCCCATGTATGTTTATCATAAATTGCATTCTCACTGAAATTATAGTCTTTTAGCAACAGTTCACAGTCGCTCTCAGCTTTCATTGAATTGCTGTATCTCAATTTCACTGAGCAGTAAATTTGAGTGACTGTCTCCAAGTGTTGTCCTCCGTTTTTGGAGAGTTTTTTGAATCCACCTCCACAGTGAAAGCCTGTTCTGATGATTCTCCCCCCATGCCAGGCGAATCTCCCATAATTCTTAGATGATAGGATGTCTATTCAACTTGAGATTATCTCCCTCCTGCATCCAGCTTTGATAGTTCAAAAAGACAAGCAGCCCTTTCTCTCTGTTAAGCACACACAAGTGCTGTGATAATCATTGATATATCAGGAACCTGTAACCTGATCTCAAAAATGGTTCCCTCCTTCCTCTTCCCCATGGCAAAGTGAAACTTTTTATTATTCTCTCACGGGCATCTCTGGCTAAGCCAGCATTTATTCCCCATCCATAATTTCCCTTGTCAAGGTGGAGGTGATGAGCTGACATTTTGAGCTGCTGCAGTCCATGCGGTATGGGTCATAAGAACATAAGAACTAGGAGCAGGAGTAGGCCATCTGACCCCTCGAGCCTGCTCCACCATTCAATGAGAATCATGGCTGATCTTTTGTGGACTCAGCTCCACTTTCCGGCCCGAACACCATAACCATAAGACCATAAGACATAGGAGTGGAAGTAAGGCCATTCGGCCCATCGAGTCCACTCCGCCATTCAATCATGGCTGATGGGCATTTCAACTCCACCTCCCAGCATTCTCCCCATAGCCCTTAATTCCTCGCGACATCAAGAATTTATCTATCTCTGCCTTGAAGCCATTTAGCGTCCCGGCCTCCACTGCACTCTGCGGCAATGAATTCCACAGGCCCACCACTCTCTGGCTGAAGAAATGTCTCCGCATTTCTGTTTTGAATTTACCCCCTCTAATTCTAAGGCTGTGCCCACGGGTCCTCGACTCCTCGCCTAACGGAAACAGTTTCTTTGCGTCCATCCTTTCTAAGCCATGTATTATCTTGTAAGTTTCTATTAGATCTCCCCTTAACCTTCTGAACTCCAATGAATACAATCCCAGGAACGCCAGCCGTTCCTCATATGCTAGACCCGCCATTCCAGGGATCATCCGTGTGAATCTCCGCTGGACACGCTCCAGTGCCAGTATGTCCTTCCTGAGATGTGGGGCCCAAAACTGGACACAGTACTCCAAATGGGGCCTAACCAGAGCCTTATAAAGGCTCAGTAGCACATCGCTGCTTTTATATTCCAACCCTCTTGAGATAAATGACAACATAGCATTCGCTTTCTTTTTTTTTTTTAAATTTAGATTATCCAATTATTTTTTCCAATTAAGGGGGCAATTTAGTGTGGCCAATCCACCTACTCTGCACATTTTTAGGTTGTGGGGGGCGAAACCCACGCAGACACGGAGAGAATGTGCAAACTCCACACGGACAGTGACCCAGAGCCGGGGTTGAACCTGGGACCTCAGCGCCGTGAGGCAGATGTGCTAACCACTAGGCCACCGTGCTGCCCAGCATTCGCTTTCTTAATCACGGATTCAACCTGCATGTTTACCTTTAGGGAATCCTCGACTAGCACTCCCAGATCCCTTTGTACTTTGGCATTATGAATTTTCTCACCGTTTAGAAAGTAGTCTATGCTTGGATTCTTTTTTCCAAAGTGCAAGACCTCACATTTTCTCACGTTGAAATGCATCAGCCATTTCCTGCACCACTCTCCCAAACTGTCTAGATCCTTCTGCAGCCTCCCCACTTCCTCAGCACTACCTGCCTGACCACCTAACTTCGTATCATCAGCAAACTTCGCTAGAATGCCCCCAGTCCCTTCATCCAGATCATTAATATATATGGTGAACAGCTGCGGCCCCAACACTGAACCCTGTGGGACACCGCTGGTCACCGGCTGCCATTCCGAAAAAGAACCTTTTATCCCAACTCTCTGCCTTCTGTCAGACAGCCAATCCTCAACCCATGCCAGTAGCTCACCTCGAACACCATGGGCCCTCACCTTACTCAGCAGCCTCCTGTGTGGCACCTTATCAAAGGCCTTTTGGAAATCCAGATAGACCACATCCACTGGGTTTCCCTGGTCTAACCTACTTGTCACCTCCTCAAAGAATTCTAACAGGTTCGTCAGGCACGACCTCCCCTTACTAAATCCATGTTGACTTGTTCTAATCCGACCCTGCTCTTCCAAGAAATTAGAAATCTCATCCTTAACGATCGATTCTAGAATTTTACCAACAACCGAGGTTAGGCTAATTGGCCTATAATTTTCCATCTTTTGTCTTGATCCTTTCTTGAACAAGGGGGTTACAACAGCGATCTTCCAATCGTCCGGGACTTTCCCTGACTCCAGTGATTTTTGAAAGATCTCAACCAACGCTTCCGCTATTTCTTCAGCCACCTCCCTCAGAACTCTAGGATGTAGCCCATCGGGGCCAGGAGATTTGTCAATTTTAAGACCTTTTAGCTTTTTTAGCACCACCTCTTTTGTAATGGCAACCATACTCAACTCAGCCCCCTGACCCTTTATAATTTTTGGGATATTACTAACGTCTTCCACTGTGAAGACAGACGCAAAGTACTTATTAAGTTCTCCAGCCATTTCCTCATCTCCCATCACTAGCCTTCCAGAATCAGTTTGAATTGGCCCAATGTCTACTTTGGCCTGACGTTTGTTTCTTATGTATTGAAAGAAACTTTTACTATCATTTCTTATATTACTGGCTAGCCTGCCTTCATATTTGATCCTCTCCTTCCTTATTTGTCTCTTTGTTAACCTCTGTTTGTTTTTGTAGCCTTCCCAATCTTCTGATTTCCCGGTGCTTTTGGCCACTTTATAGGATCTCTCTTTTTCTTTGATACATTTCCTGACCTCCTTTGTCAGCCATGGCTGTCTAATCCCTCCCTGGATAATCTTTCTTTTCTTGGGGATGAACCTCTGTACAGTGTCCTCAATTATGCATACAAACTCCTGCCATTTTTGCTCTACTGTCTTCCCTGCTAGGGTCTGCTTCCAGTTGATTTTCACCAGTTCCTCTCTCATGCCCTCGTAATTACCTTTATTTAACTGTAACACCATTACATCCGATTTTGCCTTCTCTCTTTCAAACTGCAGACTGAACTCAACCATATTATGATCGCTGCTTCCTAAGTGTTCCCTTACTTTAAGATCTTTAATAAAGTCTGGTTCATTACATAGCACTAGGTCCAGAATAGCCTGCTCCCTTGTGGGCTCCATGACAAGCTGTTCCAAAAAGCCATCTTGTAAGCATTCCATGAATTCCTTTTCTTTGGATCCACTGGCTACATTATTTACCCAATCCACCTGCATATTGAAGTCCCCCATGATCACTGTGACCTTGCCTTTCTGACATGCCTTTTCTATTTCCCGGTACATGTTGCGCCCCTGGTCCTGACCACTGTTAGGCGGTCTGTACATAACTCCCATTATGGTTTTTTTGCCTTTGTGGTTCCTCAATTCTACCCACACAGACTCCACATCATCCGACCCTATGTCGTTTAGTGCCATAGATTTAATTTTGTTCTTAACTAACAAGGCAACCCCACCCCCTCGGCCCACCTCCCTGTCTTTTCGATAGGTTGTATATCCTTGGATGTTTAACTGCCAGTCCTGAACCCCCTGCAGCCATGTCTCTGTGATGCCTACCACATCATAATCATTCACGATGATCTGTGCCATTAGTTCATCTACTTTGTTACAAATGCTACGAGCATTCAGGTAAAGTGCCTTAATGTTAACTTTCTTATCAGTACAGATATTGGAAGTCCTAAGATGTCCAAAGTTATCCTTCCTTTTTGTTGCATTCCTAGTCTGCCTCAAGCTTAAATCCACCTGCCTACATGTTATCCTCCTGCGTATCTTGCCATTTAACTCCCTGCTCCCTGTTGCTTTCACTTTCCCTTCCCCCCAACTCAGAAGTTTAAAGTCCTACTGACCACCCTATTTATCCTTAATCCTTAATCCCTTTATTCTTCAAAAAACTACCTATCTTTACCTTAAAAACATTTAATGAAGGAGACTCAACTGCTTCACTGGGCAAGGAATTCCATAGATTCACAACCCTTTGGGTGAAGAAGTTCCTCCTAAACTCAGTCCTAAATCTACTTCCCCGTATTTTGAGGCTATGCCTCCTAGTTCTGCTTTCACCCGCCAGTGGAAACAACCTGCCCGCATCTATCCTATCTATTCCCTTCATAATTTTATATGTTTCTATAAGATCCCCCCCGCATCCTTCTAAATTCCAACGAGTACAGTCCCAGTCTACTCAACCTCTCCTCGTAATCCAACCCCTTCAGCTCTGGGATTAACCTAGTGAATCTCCTCTGCACACCCTCCAGTGCCAGTATGTCCTTTCTCAAGTAAGGAGACCAAAACTGAACTCAATACTCCAGGTGTGGCCTCACTAACACCTTATACAATTGCAGCATAACCTCCCTAGTCTTAAACTCCATCCCTCTAGCAATGAAGGACAACATTCCATTTGCCGCCTTAATCACCTGTTGCACCTGTAAACCAACTTTCTGTGACTCATGCACTAGCACACACAGGTCTCTCTGCACAGCAGCATGCTTTAATATTTTATCATTTAAATAATAACCCATTTGTTGTTATTCCTACCAAAATGGATAACCTCACATTTGTCAACATTGTATTCCATCTGCCAGACCCTAGCCCATTCACTTAACCTATCCAAATCCCTCTGCAGACTTCCAGTATCCTCTGCACTTTTCGCTTTGCCACTTATCTTAGTCATCTGCAAACTTGGACACATTGCCCTTGGTCCCCAACTCCAAATTATCTATGTAAATTGTGAACAATTTATTGTGGGCCCAACACGGATCCTTGAGGGACACCACTAGCTACTGATTGCCAACCAGAGAAACACCCATTAATCCCCACTCTTTGCTTTCTATTAATTAACCAATCCTCTATCCATGCTACTACTTTACCCTTAATGCCATGCATCTTTATCTTATGCAGCAACCTTTTGTGTGGCACCTTGTCAAAGGCTTTCTGGAAATCCAGGTATACCACATCCATTGGCTCCCCGTTATCTACTCACTGGTAATGTCCTCAAAAAATTCCACTAAATTAGTTAGGCACGATCTGCCCTTTATGAACCCATGCTGCGTCTGCCCAATGGGTCAATTTTCATCCAGATGCCTCGCTATTTTTTCAAGTCAGGATGATCTATGGTTCGGAGGGGAACTTGCAGGCGGTTCTGTTCCATGCATCTGCTGCTGCTTTCCTGGATGTGTAGGATCTCTTAATTTAATCTCTAATAAGAGTCAATTGTCCGGTTGATTGGAGCTGTCAAAAATACAACTCTATTGCTAAATATTCACTTTAATTCACTTGCAAATGAACTATATCAAAACTTAGAAACAAAATGTCAAACAATACATGAGTTGGTCAAATACATGGCAAAGGAAATCATTAATCATAAAGCATAAAGCAATCACTTTAAACACAAACAAACGAATAGATGATTCAAGAATTCAGGAAGGCAGGAACTCGAGACGAGTCCTTGACCACGAGGTCTTACTCTTAAGGGAATCCTTATCTATGATCTAGTCCGTAATTTACTCTCATTGATTTCTAATTCTCAGTTGAGAATTTCTGGTTCGTTCAAATAGATGTCTGTTACTTAGAGGTCAATTTATTAATTAAACATTGGCCATTACTTAAGATTGACTGGTAATCGTCAGGAATAATTCAGTGTCGACATGCGCTGCCTTACAAGAATAGATGCTAGCCATCAATCTTGCTGTAACTAATTATTTGATAACTCTTATTACTAAATGCACTAAAATACAGTGGTCTGTTCAATATACGAAACATTTGTTGAGACAATGTCTGAATTTCTATAGACATGATCCTAAAGTTCAATAGTTAATTCATTATCTGAAACAATTACTATCTTTTCACAGTCATGGCATTTTGAATAATTCTACTTTTTAGCTTTGCACTCAATCAGTGCCTAAAGACATCAGTAAATCAATAATTTATCATCTCCGTTTGATAACCTTTATTAGTGTCACAAGTGGGCTTACATTATCACTGCAATGAAGTTACTGTGAAAATCCACTAGTCGCCACACTCCTGTGCCTGTTCGGGTCTACCTGAGGGAGAATTCAGAATGTCCAAATCACCTAGCAAGCACGTCTTTCGGGACTTGTAGGAGGAAACCGGAGCATCCAGAGGAAATTCACGCAGACACGGGGAGAACAGTAACCTAAGCTGGGAATTGAACCTGGGTCCCTGGCGCTGTGAAGCAACAGTGCTAACCACTGTGCTACCATGTGTTAATCTAAACCTAATAGAATCAATCAGTTAAAATAAATTAAAAATCAAAGCAAAAAGGAAAATGCAATAATGAAATAAAAACTAAAATAAACACATTCACAGTTGTCTTTTATTGTTTAGGAACATCCTTCAATACTGGGATGTGCAATTTGTAAAAGAGTTACAAGCACTTAAAGCTTGTAGTAAGAACCATCCCTATCTTGTAACGGTATTTGTCCAAGTGAACACATATGTACTGTTTCAGGGCTTCTCGACATTTTCTTAAAGATACACTTAGTTGTCAGAAACATAACATACATGGCAAAAATAGCTACAAAGAATATGACCAAACCTTGCACCATTGAGGCACCCAAGGACCCTAGCCACCCAATAGCCCATCCTCAAATGGTACTGGACTCGGGCTGCTTGAGTTTTTCAACCTCCTTCTGAATGTGTTTTTACCAAATCAGTAATTTCTTTGGAGTCATCTGGAATATAAGTACAACATTCTGATCCAATCAGGACACATGTCCGACCTTTCTCGGCGAGAATATAATCAAGAGCCATTCGATTTTGCAAGGCCACAGTACGGAGTGCTAGCATTACAGCGGAAATCTTGAACAGGACTATGGAGGTGGCATTAGATACCTTTTCTATGATGACTGTCATCTTATTAAACTCTTAGGCTACCTTGGCATTCCAATAAAAAAGAATGAACTGAGCAAGAAATCTATCTTGTGCAGTAATGGCATGTTTACATCTTACCCCGATACGTCTAATAGAGAAGGGAAATGATGAATAGCAGGTATCACATATCCCAGATAACATGATCCTGACCAAAAACGTGGAAGCCAACGGCGGTCCTGTGATTACAAACAAAATAAGTCCTATGATAAGAAGTGAAGTGAGCAACGTCCTCTAGGTGGTAGCAGCATGAGAAATTCCCACCACTGGTAGAATTGTGTAGGCCTGTCAATATGGAGGAACCGAGAGCAACCTCTATTAACGTTGGAGTACATTTATAAGTACTACTTGCATGAAAATAGTGCATGCAATTACTATATTCCATTTCCAATCCCTTAGGGTGATAACTTGTCAAACATACTGATCCCTCCTGAGTGAAGGCAGTTGGGAGGTTTATATGGGGAGGATTCTGGTCCCTGTCGTAATTGAGTTGATACCACCCTGAAAAAGTAGTCAGCAGGTAACCTGCAGACCTCTATAACTGAACTCTCTTTCTCAAGTAAACCAGAATTTTGGTTCCCCTGCATGTATTAGCTCCCTCACGAGCTTGGGAAGAACAGGTGCTGCTTTGAAAAATGTATAATTCTGCTGTTTCTGAAGTACTAAAAGGAATAGACAAAAAGGGAATACCTTCCCATGAGTGGGTGGGGATCGCGATACATATCCACATTGAAATCTTTGGCTTGCACCTTGGACATATAAAGAAAAGTGTTACCATTTAACTTCTTGTGAGCTGGCCATGGTCTGTTAAGCTAAAAAGACAACCAGAAATCAAAATGGCTGCAAACATTTTACAGAAATTAATCTTAACGATAATGAGCTCTTTTAACATGTGAAGCATGTATCCAGGACTTCTTTCCTTTGACCCTCACAGCTGCTGGGGTTGTGAGTAACACCTGATAAGGTCTTTCCCACGTAGACCTCCAGTCCTGACACGAGGTCGTGCCCGCCTTTGGGAGGGTTACCCCACACTGCCGATACCTGTAAGGAAGCAGAACTGACGGCAGTTGTTAGACCCTGACAATATTTAAGTAATGCATCATTCATCAAATGACAATCAGCATTTCATAAGTCAGTAGTTCCTGGCAAGGATGGCCTGCCAGTAATTACTTCAAATGGGCTCAAAGAAGTGGTTCTGTTTGGTGTTGCTCTGATACTGCACAGGACTAGTGGTCAGGTTTGAGGCCATGGCATTCCCTCTTGATGATACGCACTTTCAAGCTCTGGTTTGTGCGTTCTACTTGTCCTGAAGATTGAGGATGGTAAGGGCAATGTAATTCCTATTGGATATTCAATAGCCTACAGACTTCTTTGCAAACAGTGCCTGTAAAGTGGGTTCCATTATCTGAGTCTATACTAACTGGTACTCCCCATCTAGGGATATAACCTTTGCATAAAACATTAGCTGTGTAGCTGGCTATAGCTCTTTTTGGCTGGTATGGCCTCTACCCATCTGGAAAATTTGTCCAGTATTACCAGAACCTCAGAGTATCCCTGACATAGCGGGAGGGTAATATAATCAACCTGTATATGCTGAAATGGTCCTGCAGGGGCAGGAGCTCTTATCTGAGGCATGGATGTTATGGATCCAGCTAGGTTCCAAACCCTAACTTTACAATGGCTGCCAAAATAGAAATCTGAACCCCTCAAAAAATTCAGAGAGGCTACTACTTTTGAGGGCACACAAATTATGTTTCCGTAGACCGATACCACACATCATTGATCATCCATGAAGTGCCATGCCCTTAAATGCACCCATCTGTTTGTACAACTCACAAGATACCTTTCAACACGCAAGTAAAATGATCCAACCATATATTTACACATCCATAGCATGAATTAATACAATGCCACCTTTGTATTGTTGCAGCCTTTTACTTTTACATTTCCAAACAGTATGCCTTGGTGCAGTCCGACATTCGCAACTGAGGCTTGTCAACACCAGACTGCATGCATCCGCACACAGATGTCTTGAAATTCTGGCATCTCCCCTGTGCAGAATCATCCACTTCCCTCCTTTCCTAATTCTGCAGTATCACTCTTTGTGGAGGTCAATATTCTCCACCTGTCCACCCGTCTTTGATCATTCCCTGATGTTCTGAGCTGTCGGCAGACACAAAGATCGAGTGTCATCACAATAGGTGCATAACCACTTTTCAAGCATGCCAATAACAGCTCCTATGGTCTCCCTAGTAAGTGCTCCACACATGCACTGTCCCATAACTGGTACAACTTTTGCAGTATGAACTGGCACCCATACATTCAGTCCACATGTTTGATCTGATGCTGAGAACTTCAACCAAAACTCCTGTCTGGCATCCTTGTACTCTGCTTGATTTCCTTATGAGAATCACTTTGCTGTGACTACAAGAAGGTACTTACCCTTTGGAGCACAGTGGTGGTTTATCCTTTTCCTGCATTGAACCCAGTCTCCAGAAGATCATAAGACACAGGAGCAGAATTAGGCAGCTCGGCTCATCGCGTCTGCTCTGCCATTCAATCATGGCTGATATTTTTCTCATCCCCATTCTCCTGCCTTCTCCCCATAACCCCTGATCCTCTCACCTTTGGATCCCACGACTGCTAGACCTGAAACTCGTCGAGGTTATCTTGGTCAGGTAGAGGAGCATCCTGGGCTGCCATCATTGAGAAACAGACATTCCACCATCCCTGGAGAACTGGAGGGAAATCTGTAGGGAAGCATTGCTAAATTATGAGTCTACTAGTTTGCTGCTCCCAGGGTCATAGTAGGTGATTAGGATCAACAGGTGGGTGGGTGTGTGTGGGGGTTTGGTTGGGGTAATGGTAGTTCCACAGATCCAAAATGGGAGGTGGGTAGCAACAGTTCCACTCAGAAAAATCTCTCAAATCAAGGTAAACTGATATTACTGGATGGCGGGGGGGGGGGGGGGGGGGGGGGGGGGTTGTGTGTTTGCAGAGGATGCCTGTCTGGGTGCTCTTCAATTATGATCACGCAGACCGTGACTCTGAGGTAAAGTGAGGCTGATGACCTCTTCCCTGACCTTGCCTCATTATCGGCCATGGTCCTTGTGTCTGCATAGCTAATTGGCTGGCCACTGTGAGATTATCCGTGGCCAGCCATCCCACCAATGAGTGGAAATGCCATGTATTTCCAGCTCTGCTGTCGGGACCCACACGAGAGGAAGATACTGCCCTTTGTTTCCAAGTGCAAATATCTTGCATCTTCTCAGTAATGCAAGCTTTCCTTTGATCTTTAACAATCAAACCACCCAGGTTTACTGTCAGGCAGACTCCAGACTGTTCTTCATTTATCCTAAATTTAAAGCTGAAGTCCCAAAATATATTAATCATATCAAAATCATAATTGAAATAATCTTGAATAACAAACTAGTATCAGTAATGTTGAGTCGGAAACTACTGCTCAGAAACTCATCAAGTCCATTAGTGTTCTTTATAAAAGAAAATCTGTGTCCTTACTTAGTCTGGCCTATGTATTTCCAGATCCATAGCAATGTGGTTGATTCTTAACTGATCTCTGAAATGACCTAACAAGCCATTAATTTGTGTTAAGAAGGTGGCTCACTCCCACTTACCTAAAGGCCTTCAATTTTGAGCCTTGCTAGTGACACCCACATCCTGTGAATGAATAGAAAACACAAAAGCAGCTGTTATCATGATTTATTTGTTGGTTATTAGAAAATAAACCAGAAATTTCTTATGGAGAAGATATTTATGTTGCTAGTTTAATTTAATAACTGCTCTCTTAACCATTTTTGAGCTTTAAAGATTATTATGTATAAAAAGCATGATTATGAATGTTAGTTATTTTATGAGCTAACCAATCCTCATTTATGGCATTTTATGTTTTGGAAAGACTTTCAGTGAGCAAACCCACTAATATCACATTAAATTGTTCAGTTTCGTCTGGAAAACATTGGGAGTCATAGATGTTTACAGCATGGAAACAGGCCCTTTGGCCCAGTGTCCATGCTGCCCAGTTTCTATCACTTGCCCCACTTGCCTGCATTTAGCCCATATCCCTCTATACCTACCCTGCCCATGTAACCGTCTAACCATTTTATAAAAGAAAAAATTGTACCCACCTTGACCACTGCTTCTGGCAGCTCGTTCCAGATGCTCACCACCCTCTGTATGGGAAAAAAAACTTCCCCTCTGGTCTCTTTTGTATCTCTCCCCTTTCACCTTAAACCTGTGGCCTCTAGTTCTAGACTCCTCTACCTTTGGGAAAAGATGTTGACTATCTACCTTATCTATGCTCCTCATTATTTTCTAGACCTCTATAAGCTCACCCCTAAGCCTTCTACCCTCCAGGGAAAAAGTCCCAGCCTATCCAGCCTCTCCTTATAACTCAGCCTTACCTTATAACTCATAACGAGCATTTCAGAAATCTGCTTGTCCCTTGCATGTGACTTTCTATCCATTCAATATCATGGGTAATTGTTTAAGGCATATGTCATAGTAGAGTCCCTTTAAGAAATGTTTTGTCTTATCACATGGCTTCAGTGATGCCATTGTGTGGGTGGAGCTGGGCTGTGGCTCTGTGTTTTCCTTTTGTTTTGAGCTGGGAGCTGTTGTGTGACTCTAAGATTTTCTGCTTCGGTTTTCACATTTGGAAGCTGAATTCAGACAGAGAAGTCTTCTCTCTCTCTCTCTCTCTCTCTACATGTTGAAAAAGTGCTCCCAGATCACTTGATATTTTAAAAGTGCTAACTGTTTTCTGGAAGGAATTCAAACCTGTTTTGGTGAAAGGTTTTCTGGTTTATGGGATCTTTGTTATTAAATTGTTATTAAATTGGAAACAGCTTAAAGGGGAATTCATCAAGGGTTATATACTGAGTACTGTAGCTCTGTGGGGTACTTATGTTTGTAGTTGATAAAAATGCTAACTCTGTGTTTATAGAAATGTAAACTGAATTCGCATAATAAACTTTGATTTTGATTAAAAATGCCTAAGGCCTCTGTTGAATAACACCTGAAAGGTAGGATCTTGTGCTCCTCATAACTAAAATCAGGTGAACTCCATGATATACTTTGGAGTTTTCTAAACCCTGGCCCCTAACACAAAACATAAAGATAGCAATGTTTGCTGATGGGGTTAAATGTGGGGAGAGGTATCTGAGGGTACAATATGAGCTGCCAATTGACCTGAAATGAAAGATGGAAAGTACCAACACGGGGAGGATGTTGAGTGCTAATATTTTGAAATGTGCTATTGGACAGTTTGCATCCAATTTTCCTAGCCTTCAAGAGTGTTTGATTCTGCTCACGGAAATGATACCAGATTAACATCTCCTTATTGGAGCTGTGTATGCCCCTGACCAGAGATTACTCTCTTTTCCAACAGGACCAACCTTCAGTGCCCATAAAATCCTAAAAACATAATCTCAACATCTGTCACCTGTCTGCCTATTCCACCAACCTGTCCATGTGTGCTTGAAAGATTTCTCAGTCCTCTTTTTACAGCTAAACTCTCTGCTATTATAAACTTTGCAAATCCAAATGAACTATGTATACTGAGATTGAGATTTCAAAAATATATATATTTATTGGAATTTAAGCACTCTATATCAAAATTTACAAACCAGAACAAAAACAACAACATACATATCACAGATTGCCACCGTATCTGTGACCGTAGTCCCAGTAATAGCATTACCTATTTACATTAGCATGCATATAAAAAGTGTATATATTATTTACAGTGGCAGAGAGTCATATTGGGTCATCGATTACAGAGGATAAGAAGGGTGCTCTGTCTTCCCGGTGTTTATGTATGTGAGGGGCCTGTGTCCCTCCCAAGTGCAGGGCCATGCCTTCCCATTTCTCATCTGTGTTGTGTCTGTTTCTCCTCTCTCTCTCTCTCTCTCTCCCCCCCCCCCCCCCCACCTCTTGTCTGTCCCCCCCACTCCCTGTCCCATCCCATCGCTGGTTACATACAGGTCTTTGAAGAGGTTGGTAAATGTTTTTCATGTGTCATAGAATCTCTCCTCCGATCCTCTGATTGAGAATTTTAGTTTCTCTAGCTTTAGGAATTGAGACAGGCCTGAGAGCCATTCGAAGGTACTGGGTTGTGCATCCGACTTCCATCCTAGCAGAAGTCTCCGCTGGGCAATAAGGGAGATAAATGCCAGGGCATCTGCCCCTTTTCTGTGACACCCTGAGGACCACCCCAAATGGGCATGGCTCTATCTTAACCCTACCACCTTGGACGTGACCTCATAGAAGGCTGTTCAGAACCCATCGAGTCTGGGACAGGATCAGAACATGTGGGTGTGGTTGGCCGGACCCCCAAGGCATTGCTTGCACTTGTCCTTCACCTCCAGGAAGAATCCGCTCATACTTGCCTTGGTTAGGTGCGCTCTGTGCACCACCTTAGGTTGCATAAGACATAGCCCTGTGCAAGAGGAGGTGGAAGTGATCCTGTGCAGTGTCTTGATCCAGAGTCCTCTGCTATTTCCACACACCATCTATCCCCCCATTTCTGCTGCGTTTCATCCAGTGGGGTCCTGACCTTTTCTGCACGTTGTCCGTATATGTCACCACATTTGTCTCCCCCTAGCCAGTCCAGTGTCATCATCGTGGTAAAAGTATGTGTCCGGGTAGCTGGGGGAACGTCTTGGTCTCTTTGCGAAGAAATTTGTGCGGTTGCAAGTATCGAAGCTCTTTTCCATTCGGGAGGTGGAGGTTCTTCGTTAGTTTCCCCCAGGGTCGCTATTCTACCATTCACATACGTGTCCTTCATCCACAAGATTCTTCTGTCCTCTTTCCATGACCTAAACGTGGCTTCCTTCCTAGCCGGTGTAAACTTCTGGTTGTTGCAGATGGAGGTGTTTACAGACATACCACCGAGTTTGAAGTGCACCTGAACTGGTTCCAGGTCTTTAATGTGGCCACCACCACCAGATTCCTGGAGTATGTGTGCAGGGGCGGCTGGGAGTGAGGTGGCGTACAGAGCATGGAGCGAAGCCCTGTGCAGGAGGCCTCCTCCATTTGGACTCAGTCCGCCTCCGGCTCACTCAGCCTCACTCTGTTTGCCTCCCAGTGGTGGAATAAGAGATTTGATAGGGCCAGGCCTCCCATGTTGTGCCCTATCTGAAAGATGGCTTCCTGCACCCCAGGGATTTTCCCCTCCAGACAAAGGCCATGATTAGCTTGTCAACCTTGCTAAAGAAGGATTTGGGGATGAAGATCAGGAGTGATCTAAATATAAGGGCAGCACGGTGGCGCAGTGGGTTAGCCCTGTTGCTTCAAGGCGCCGAGGTCCCAGTTCGATCCCGGCTCGGGGTCACTGTCCATATGGAGTTTACACATTCTCACCGTGTTTGCATGGGTTTCACCCCCATAACCCAAAGATGTGCAGGGTAGGTGGATTGGCCATGCTAAATTGCCCCTTAATTGGAAAAAATGAATTGGGTACTCTAAATTTATAAACAAAAATAAAAGGAGTGATCTAAATATCAAGAGGAGCCTGGGCAGCATATTCATTTTGGTCGTCTGCACCCTTCCCGCTAAAGAGAGCGGGAGTGAGTCCCTTTTTTGTAGGTCCCCCTTCTCGTCCTCCCATCAGGCTGGACAGGTTCCACTTGCGAGCTATCTGTATTCCCAGTTATCTGAACTTGGTTTGGGTCATTTTAAATAACAGTTCCTTCAGCTCTGCTCTTCCCCCTTTGGGGTTCACTGGAAAGATTTTGCTCTTCCCCAGGTTGCGTTTGTATCTTGAGAAGGCACTGAACTCTCCAAGTAGTCCCGTTATCTTTCCCATGCTGGCCAGGGGGTTTGACACATAGAGGAGCAGGTCATCTGCATGGAGTGAAACTCTGTGCTCCCTGCCCCCTCTCTGAATGCCCGTCCACCACTCTACCGATCTGAGAGCGCTGGTCAGTGGCTCAATTGCCAGTGCAAACAGGACTGGGGCTAACAGGCACCCTTGCCGTATCCCCCTGTGTAGCTGAAAGTTCTCTAAGCTGGTGGCATTTGTACGTTCGCCATGGGAACGCTGTACAGGAGTTTCATCCACGTAGTGAACCCTGATCCAAACCCAAACCATTCAAACACCTCCATGAGTTACCTCCATTTTACTTGATCGAAGGCAGCCAGAGAGATAATCATTTCTGGTGTCTCCCCGGGTGGGATCATTATTACATTCAGCAGGCGTCTGATGTTTGCTGTCAGCTGTTGACAAACCCGGTTTGATCTCCTGCGATCATGTCTGGCAGGCAACTCTCCAGGCGCCTCGCCAATGCTCTCGCCAGAACTTTAACATCAGTATATAAATAGGTCTGTCGGGTCTTGAGATTGAAGTCTGTGCCAGCATGGGCGGCAGTGAATTGTTGAACATCTCCTGCCAGTGCGGGGCCAGTGCAGTTGCAAATTTTTTGTACAAGTCTACTGGGAACCCAACTAGTCCCAGTGCCTTCCCTGACTGCATGGAATTGATGCATTCCATAATCTTGTTGAGGCCTAGCGGTGCTTCCAGCCCCTGTTTCTGATCTTCCCCCACCATTGGTATATCCAGTCCATCGATGAACTGTTGCATCCCCATCTCCATGTCCCCCTCCGGGGTCTTGGAGGTGTACAGACCTTGATAAAAGTTTACGAAGGCACCTGCACGTGAGGGATTTTGTCCGAAAGCAGGTTTCGACGTTTCCGCTTCTACCACTGCAGGGGATACAGGACAAGGTTGTCTCTAGAATGGGAGCGGGAGAGGGAAAGGTTTCGGAAATCTATAAATAACATGGATTAACTGGGAGGAAACCCAAATGGGTGAGATAAAACATAAATGAGAAGATGAGTTGGGAAAGGAGTTAGAGGTGGGACTGTGGAAGGATGCCCTGAGCAGAGTCAACATGACCTCATCATGTGCCAGGCTCAGCCTGATACAATTCAAGGTGGTTCACCGTGCACACACAATAATGGCCAGAGGGTTTGACACATTGAGGAGCAGGTCATGTTTTTTGGGATGGAGGACAGGTGTGTGAGGTGTCCAAGGTGGACAGCAAACCATGTTGCTATGTTTTGGGCATGTCCGAAGCTTAGGGAATTATGGCTGGGATTTGCGGATGTCATTTCCATGGTACTAAAAACGAGGGTGGTGCCGAGTCCAGAGGTGGCGATTTTTGGAATGTCGGGAGTCCAGGGGGTGAGAGAGGCTGACGATTTTGCCTTTGCCTCCTTGGTAGCCCGGAGACGGATATTACTAGCGTGGAGGGACTCGTAGCCCACGAAATCAGAGGTATGGGCTAGTGACATGGCTGGGTTTCTCAGTCTTGAGAAAATTAAGTTCGTCCTGAGAAGATCAACGTTGGGGTTCATTCGGAGGTGGCAGCCGTTTATCGACTTCTTCGGAGAAAATAGCAGGATCAATAGGGGTTGGGGGAAGTTAGCCGGGAACAGTGGGAGTCAGAGGGTTGTGTTACGCACTGAACTATGTTTGATTGTGTATCTGTTATTATAAAACCATAAATGCCTTAATAAAATGTTTGTTTAATAAAAAGGTTACGAAGGGACTGTTGACGTCCCTGACTTGTACTAATTCTTTTGCAGCAGCCTGCTTCCTTAGTCAGTGCACCAGCAGGTGACTGGCCTTGTCTCCATGTTCGTAAAAGGGCCCCCCTGACTAGTGGACTGCTTTCCCCTTGGAAAGCATATCAAATTCCATCTGCAGCTTTTCCCTCTCCGGCAGCAGTTCCACGGTTGGGGTTGTGACATATCACTGATCCATCCAGAATGGAGTTGATCAGCTGCTGCCTGGTTAACCTTTCCTTCCTGTCCCTAAGGGACCTACAAGTTATTATTTCCCCCCTGATCTCCAGCTTCACTGCCTCACAGAAAGTGAAGGGTGAGACCTCCCTGTTCTGGTTGCAGGTTGGGAAATTTCTTTTGCAGTATTCCTTATCAGCGAGGGTGGCTGTGTCAGCCTCTGTGGTGGGTGCTGGACTGGCCCTTCTCCGACCTCAACATCCATATAATATGGTGCGTGGTCGGATGTTGCTATCGTGGAGTATTCTGCCCCTACTACTACTGGAAGCACCACTTTCCCTACGATGAAAAAGTCTGCGCGCAATTAAAGTTACCTCTCCTGATGAGTGTGGGTTCTAGGTCAGGAATTTCAGCCGTTGTTTTCTTGACGAACTCTGCATTGTCCCAGTTTGGAGCATATATATTTACCAGAACTACCGGGGCCCCTTCCAGGGTTCCGCTGACAATAACAAACCCCCTCCCTGCACTTGTCCTCCACCTCTGGAAAGGATCTGCTCATATGTGTCTTAGTTAGGTGCGCTCTGTGCACCACCTTGAGTTGCATAAGGTTTAGCCCTGCCAAGAGGAAGTGGGGAACCACTGCGGCGATGATCGTGAGGCACCATAGGTCAGAATCCCCCCCTGCCCATTAGGATAGCCACATGGAATGTGAGAGGCCTCAATGGGTCGGTGATAAGATCCAGAATCCTCGCCCATCTCCAAAGCCTAACGGTGGACATCACCTTCCTGCAACTGATGCACCCAAGAGTGTGCGGGTAAGGAAGAACTGGGTGGGACAAATGTGGGACAAATGTTTCGGGCGTGCTTCGACAGTAGGGCAATACTAGTTAACAGGATGGTAGCATTCACGGCGATGGATACAGTGACAGACCAGGGAGGCGATTTGTTATGGTCAGCGGGACCCTGGAAGAAGCCCTGGTAGTTCTGGTAAACACATACGCCCCAAACTAGGACAATACAGAGTTCGCCAAGAGAACGATGGGCAAAATCCCTGACCTAGACAATCACCGACTCATCATGGAGGGTGCCTTTAATTGCGTGCAGGACCCGAAAATGGGCAGATTCAACCGTAGGACAGGAACCATATCAAGAATGACACGATAGTTAAATGGAGCAGATGGGGAGGGGGTGAACCCATGGAGGTTCAATCACTCGAGGGAAAAATAATTTTCCTTTTCCCATGTGCACAAGGCCACATGGCAAAAGCATTGACGAGTCACCTGGAGAGTTGAGTGCCAGAAGTGATGGTGGAAGATCAGACAGGGTTTGTCAAGGGCAGAAAGCTAACGGCGAACATCAGATGCCTGCTGAATGTAACTGACCCCACTTGGGAGGAGATACCAAGGTGATGGATGGGCATTTGGCGAGAGGGCAGGGAGCACAGAGTTTCATTCCATGTGAATGACCTGCTCTCTACATGTAAAGCCCCCTGGCCAACATGGGAAAGATAACGTGACTCCTTGGAGAGTTCGATGCTTTCTCAGGGCACAAACACAACCTGGTGACGAGTGAAATCTCCCCGGTGAACTCCCGAGGGGGAAGAGCAGAGCTGGAGGAACTGCCGTTTAAAATGATGCAAACCAAGTTCATGTAACTGGGGTTACAGATAGCTTGCAACTGGATGAGGCTCCAGAAGTGGAACCTATCCAGCCTGGTGAAGGACATGAAGAGGGACCTGCAAAGGTGGGACTCCCACTCTCACTAGTGGTAAGGGTGCAGACAATCAAAATGAACGTGCTGCCCAGGCTCCTCTTCACATTTAGATTGCTCCCAATCTTCAACCCCAAATCCTTCATCACCAGGGTTAATGAGATAATCATAAGCTTTGTCTGGAGGGGAAAATCCTGAGGATATGGAAAGCCATCTTGCAGAGAGGGTGACACATGGGAGGCCTGGCCTTGCCAAACGTCTTATTCCACCACTGGGAGACAAACGCAGAGAGGGTGAGGGGGTGGCTGAGGGAGCCGGAGGTGCACTGCGTCCAAATGGAAGAGGTCTCCTGCACAGTAACGTCTCTCTGGGCTCTGGCCACTGCCTCACTGCCGGCCCCCCTGCACACATACCAGTTCAGGCGCTACTTCAAACTCGTTAGTATGTCTGTCGAGGTCAACAACCATGAATTTACACTAGCTGGATGGACGCCACATTTAGGACGAAAGAGGGTGAGGGTGAAGGACATGTATGTAGATGGTAGAATAGTAATCCTGGGGGAACTAACGGAGAAGTTCCAACTTCTGAAGGGAAAGGCGCTTCGGTACTTTTCTCCGCAGAGACCAAGATGGTGACACTGGACTGGCTAGGGGGAGACAAATGTGGTGCATATGCAGGCAACTTTCAGAAAGGGTCATGCTCATTTGTAGAGGTCTTTGGGGTGTCAGAGAATCCTGAGTTCTTCACAGGGAAAAGGACAGACACCCTGGCCTTTGCCTCCCTGGTTGCCCGGCGGAGACTCCTGCTGGGATGGAAGTTGGCTGCACCACCCAGAGCCTAGCAGTGGCTCTCAGACCTGGCCGAATTCCTAAAGCTAGAGAATAAAATTCTCAATCAAGAATCTGAGGAGAGATTATATGGCACCAACCTCTTCGAAGACCTGTTCGTAACCAGCAGGCCCCTCCCATATCTCCAGGACCGGGAAGACCAAGCACTCTTCTCAACCCGTGTAATTGAGAATATTGAATATGACTCTCTCGGTCTCTGTAAATATTGTATACATTTTCATAATGTTGTACACTAACATAAATAAGGAAATGCTATTACTGGGACTACGTCACGGGCGAGGTGACAACCTATGAGACAGACGTCGTTGTTGATTTTGTTCTGGTTTGTAAAATTTGATATTGAGTGCTAAAATTCCAATTAAAGTATTTTTCAAACAAGAAAGGTGGCAGAGGGCAGGGATAGGGCGAGTGAGAGGGCTATTTCTAGGAGAAAAATTTGCAGATCTGGCGGAGCTTCAAGAAAAAATGGAGTTACCAAAGGGTTTAGGTCCCTACATGTTCAGGACTATGTGCGGAAGGAGCTGCCCATTTCCCCCCAATTACCGGAGTACATGTTTCTGGAAAACATATAGCCCCAGACAAGTGGGAAAGTGAAGATTGGAAGCCTCTATTGTTGGTTGGGAAGGAAAAAGATGGCATTCATGGAAAGGATTAAGAGTAGGTGGGAAGAAGAGTTGGGGACTGAGCTAGGGTGTGGGATATGTCGTGAGGTATTGTGTCGGGTCAATTCAACTTCATTGTAAGGGGGTAGTGTCAGCGGTTTACGGAGCTATTTGGAAGAGGAGAAGGCACGACTGGAAGGGATCAAAGCAAAGTGGGAGGAAGAGTTGGGAGAGGATATGCAGGAGTGGTTCAGGTATGAGGTGCTCCAGAGAGTGAATGCCTCCACCTCGTGCGTGAGGTTGGGGCTGATACAGCTGAAGGTGGTATACAGAGTACACCTCAAGAGGGCGAGGATGAGCCAATTCTTTGAAGGGGTACAAGATTTGTGTGAACGTGGCTGGGGGGGGGGGGGGGGGCGAATCACATTCATATGTTTTGGACCTGTCCAAAGATAGAGGATTACTGGAAGGAGGTTTTTAGGGTAATTTCTAAAGTGGTGCACGTGAAACTGGACCTGGGCCCCCGTGAGGCCATATTCGGGGTGTCAGACCAGCCAGGGTTGGAAACGGGTGCGGAGGCAGATGTTGTAGCCTTCGCCTCGTTGCTCGCCAGAAGGCGGATCCTCTCCACCTTATTCCCTGACGTGGAGGGGGGATCTGTTGGAATTTTTGACTCTTGAGAAGGTTATGTTTGAACTGAGGGGAAGGATGGAGGGAGTCTACACTTCATGGACATTATTCATCATGCACTTTCAAGAACTGGATAACATCGAACATTAGTTGGGGGTGTGGGTGGGAGGGTTGGGGGGAGGGGGGGGCGGTGTGTGTTAATGGTGACTGGGTGATTCCTGATTCCTTTTTGTCATTTGTTTATGTGAACATGCGGGCTAATGTTTGGGGTTTGGTGGGAGGATGGCATCGTTGTTATTGATATGGGGATTGACATATTTGTTACTGATTATTGTTTATTGTTGGTGGGTGAAAATTTGGGGGAAAATGTGAAAAAGGAGGAGAATAAAAAATATTTTAAAAAAAATTCAACTTCCTCATGTGTGAGGGTGAGCCTCGTTCAATTCAAGGTGGTGCACAGGTTACACGTGACACAGGCCTAGATGAGGTTATTTTTCCCTGGAATACAAGAGCTTTGTGAGTCCTGTGGGTGGGGATCGCTGAACCACAACCATATGTTCTAGGGGGGATGTGAAACTGGAGGGATTTTGGGAAGCAATGTTTAAGGCTTTGTTGGACAAAGGGGGTTTGAAATAGCTCGGTGTCCCTTGGGGCAAATTTTACAGTTTTGGGGCTACAGGAGGTGAAGGGGGCCAATGTGGTGGCCTTCGCCCTCCAGATGACTCAGTGAAGGATTTTCCTGAACTAGTGGTTGGCCATACTACCGGGAGTGGCACCGTGGGTGTAGGTTTCTGAGCCTGGAAAAGATGAAGAGCCAGAGGAAGGGTTTTGTGCATCGTGGCGTCCGTTCCTATCCATGGTCAAGGATCTGTTTGTCAGTTGTGGGGTGGGGGGGGGGGGGGGGGGGGGGTGCTGTTCGGGGGTATAAGGGAAAAATGTTACGAACTACGTATAACTACATTGTGTTTGCGGGTGATCTCTGTAACCTAACCTTGTTTGAGTTTAGAATTATATATATTTGATTTATTATTGTCACATGTATTAGTATGCAGTGAAAAGTATTGTTTCTTGTATGCTGTACAAACAATGCATACCGTACATAAGGAAGGAAGGAGAGACTGCAGAATATAATGTTACAGTTATAGCAAGGTGTAGAGAAAAGATCAATTTAATACGAGGTAGGTCCATTCAAAAGTCTGATGGCAGTAGGGAAGAAGCTGGTCTTGAGTCGGTTGGTGTGTGACCTCAAACTTTGGTATCTTTTTCCTGACGGAAGGAGGTGGAAGAGATTATGTCCGGAGTGCGTGAAGTGCTTAATTATGCTGGCTGCCTTTCTGAGGCAGCGGGAATTATAGCTAGAGTCAATGGATGGGAGGCTAGTTTGCGTGATGGACTGGGCTACATTCACGACCTTTTGTAGTTTCCTGTGGTCTTGGGTAGAGCAGGCTCCATACCAAGTTATGAGACAACCAGAAAGAATGCTTTCTATGGTGCATCTGTAGATGTTGGTGAGGGTCGTAGCTGACATGCCAAATTTCCTCCGTCTTCTGAGAAAGTAGAGTCGTTGGTGGGCTTTCTTAACTATAGTGTCGGCATGGGGGGGACCAAGACAGGCTGTGCACCTAAAAACTTGAAGCTCTCGACCCTTTCTACTTCGTTCCCATTGATGTAGACAGGGGCATGTACTCCACTACGCTTCCTGAAGTCGATGATAATCTCCTTCGTTTTGTTGACATGAGGGAGAGATTATTGTCGTCGCACCAGTTCACCAGATTCTCTTTCTCATTCCTGTACTCTATCTCGTCATTGTTTGAGATCCGACCCACTGCGGTGGTGTCATCAGCAAATTTGAAAATCGAGTTGGAGGGGAATTTGGCCACACAGTCATAGGTGTATAAGGTGTATATGTGAAAAGAAAAGGTGTTTGTGGTGATATGCATGTGCACATCAATGTCTATAGTTATCGGTATGACCTCCAACCAGCAGGTGGTGATAGAGATTCATCATGTGACCCAGATTTGGCAGTTGGTAGTAAGTCGTACTAGAGGACAGTCACACGAGCAGTAGCTCCAGGAGAATTCACTAAATTCACTTATTAATCACCATTTGTATTGTAGTTTGTTTGTTACCTTTCCACGTAATAAACCATCTTAACAGTCAAAGAACTGGATATTCTGTGTGGATCTTTACCACAGCCGTAACACAGAACATAACAGCGTTTACTGTTCAAAATGAAAATGTGCAAACCAGGCTAATCTTGTGTCACCGTTATGGGGAGAGATCTGAAAGAGGTCTCACTGTCAGCAAGCCATCGCTAAGCACCTGCTGCGGGCTTTGTCCTCAGTGGGTGGCCTGCCCATGGTTGTGAAGGTCTTGGTGGTGTCTTCAATCTGCCCACAATTAGGCACTTAATTGTTCAAATTGGCTGCCCATCGTTGCCATATGAAAAACTGTTGCCTTTGATGACCCACCTCTGAAACATTACCAGGAGGTGGGAGTATGTTGGACGCTGACTCATTCTATCATATCAAAGTTTCCACTTGGCCCTGCCTTCAAGCCAGCCTCCATTGGACTGAGAAAACTCCCCCCAATGAGAGCAAAATGCACTTTGCTGCTCATTTCAAGGAAAGGCTGGCAACTTCATTTTTTTTCTTCATCAGCATCTGACACAGCATCTGTTCAAGCCTGCTTGAACTTAATGTTTTTTCAGCTGCTGTCCTTCATGTCTCTTTGACATCAGACGTTTTTAATATGAACTATTTCATTCTTTATTTTCTCGATTTTTCTTTAGGGCTCGTTTTGCGTTCCTATTCCACTTCATTCTCCTTTGTTTTCTTTACTTCGTTTATTTTGAAGCTTCCCATTTTGAATTTCTTTTAATTACTTTTTTGATAATTGCGCAGTTTAATTCATGCTTTTATACCATGCCACTTTTTAATCTTTTAAATTCTGAGACCTCTCATTTCAATATTTCATGTTTTTACTTTACTTTAAGGTCATCTAATATTCGCGATGGTTCACTAAGACTATAGGAGGCTGGTTTAGCTCATTGGGCTAGACAGCTCATCTGTATTACAGAACAATTCCAGCAGCGCAGGTTCAATCCCCATACTGGCTCTGTCTTCTTAACCGTGCCCCTCGTCTGAGGTGTGGTTAAACCACCACCTGTCAGCTCTCCCCCTCAAAGGTGAAAGCAGCCTATGGTTATCTGGGACTATGCTACTTTACGTTACCTAATACTGTATCTGTATTTCAGCTGCAAAAATTATATATTTTAAATGGTTGAGTTCTTGGAGTGTTTTCATCATGTATTATTTTCATCATGTATTATATGAATTTGTAGGATAACTTTATTGGTCTAGAACTGTGGAATATGTCTGGAGTAGCAGAGGATTGATGCTTGTATTGTGACCTTATCTCTAACCTGAGTTATTTTAAAGTACTGCAGGAATTTACCTTTGTGTCCAATATAGTGCTGTGACATTCCAGTTTAAAGAACCCGTTATGTAAATTGTCCACTGAATTTATTTATTTTTATTTTGGTAGGCAGGCATATTCAGTATGTACGCTTGTGAAGAAGGTTTTGCTACTGGAGGGAGAGATGGCTGCATCCGACTATGGGACACTGATTTCAAACCAATCACAAAAATTGATCTTCGCGAGACTGATCAGGGTTACAAAGGTATTATATTCTTTTGTGTTAGGTACTGTTGACTTGTGCTTTAAAATGTGACTTAAACACTTTGTGAGCACTCCAGAACATTTCAGGATATTACTGTTCTTTATGTAACCATTTTTTTCTCATATTCATCTTAATAATTGCGGTACCAGAGTATCAATCTGCTTTGACTTTATTTTTTAAAGGTTTGTCTATCAGAAGTGTTTGTTGGAAAGCAGATCGCATTCTAGCAGGAACGCAAGACAGTGAAATATTTGAAGTGATGGTTCGAGAGCGAGATAAACCTCTCCTGATAATGCAGGGTCACTGTGAAGGGGAGCTCTGGGGTTTGGCAGCTCATCCTAAGAAACCATTGGTTGTCACAGGCAGTGATGATCGATCTGTGCGGTCAGTGTTCTTTCATACTAAGGATTTTACGGGCTTGCTTTGTCTTCCATGATGTTGCGTTTAATTTGTTTTTGTACTGTTAACTATTATCAGAAACAAAAGTACAATTTTTAAAGCATCTATTTACCAGTCATCCTTAAAACAAAATATCATAATTACGTTACTTACACATTAACTAATTCAGTTTCCAGTGGGTCTCTTTCTTTCTACTTTCTAACCAGGTAACTTCTAATCCCAGAGCTGTCTCTCACTGTGAGGTTTACACGATAGATTTCCTCTTCTATCTCCAAACTAGGTACACCTTCCAGCTTCTTTTAACTTGTTAAACTTAGCATGGGCTCCCACATGCATTCTGCATGGTAAACAGTAGTCAGTATTTCTCTGCCTAAGGTACAGGCTTGGCTAATTCTATCTTTTTGCTCTCTCCCTCTCAGTTGATGCAGACCAAAGACAAAATTGTAACCCTTGTATGTGTGTGATTCACACTTAGCCCTCTTTTAACAACACTGAGTTTATTGTTGTTTCACTTTAACATCAGTAGGTTAATAGGGCCTGTAAATGGAATTCATCAAGTGCATGGCAGAACTGTCACCCACGACTTGTATGCATTTCTAACCTAATGTCGGAGTGCATGATCAATAGCATTTCCATATGCCTGCTTGTTGCCCATGATATTTATGGCACTGATGCCATGTTCTCTCAGGTGGGGTTTGATGTACCTTAGCACAGTTTAAATGGGCCAACAGATTGAACTAAATTAAACAGAACTGAATTAAACAAACTTTTAAAGACTAGAAAATCACCTCCATGGCAGCGCGACAGAAACCGGAGGTATATCAGAAAGGGGAGCGTTGTGTTTCTGGCATAGCCCACATGCTAGGAAAGGCACTAGCATGAGTGTGCTGTGCATATGTCCCAAGTAACACAATTGGCCAGATTGTAATGTCAAACAGCCATTCTGGCTGAGGCGATGTACATTCTTGAACATTGGCTGTGCAGGCCTGCTGTATGCATGCCCTATCCATTCATGGAAGAACTTGTATTTAGATGCAACAAGGAATTGCCAGGAGTGCTGTTTGAAGGAACAAGCATCCAACTTGTAGCTAAGGTGACTTTGACTGATTTCTGTGATTACAAAATTTGTGGAAGTGCTATGGAATGTTTTTGCAGATGTTATGGTGAGTTGCTGTATTTGAGCTTGTTGCATTCATAGAAACGCTAGAGTGCAGAAGTAACCTGTCAAAAGCTACAAATGGTAAGGGGGCTGTTGCTGCAGTGTCTGTGGATCTGAGAAGCAACAGGGAAATGAAGAGGAGGCTGCGGAGAAGGAAAATTCTGCATGGGAGGAGAAAGAGCAGGAAGAAAAGGAGGCAGGAACGAAAGCATCCACAATGCCTTTATTACTCCAGATGGACTGGCTGTGAGCATCTGTTCAGACTCCGGTTCCCTGAGGACAACATCCCATCACCACCATTGCCCCAGCATACCTCACCTTTCCATTCATCTGCAACCTCTCAACACAGCGTCCTCTTGGCCAAATTCCCGCAATAAAATTCAGCAACAAAAACCTTGTTTAAACATTTTTCCAAACGTATCATACATTATACAAGCAAAATTTGGCTATTCACCATTGCATTTCTCTTAATGCCTGTCTTGCCTTTGATGTCCTGGTACACCTATGCATTGCTATCTGAGTGGCTATAGTATGGTTAGTGGAATGTTGCTGAGTTTTACTGGAGATGACCTTGAACAACTCTGGTCCTTTAGAGCCCATCTTTGGACTGCACCACCTTGACCTAGCAGCAGCAGTCTGGGCTGGCTGGTTGAGCAGCATCGGCAAGGTTGCTGTCGTCCTGAAGAGCAGGTTCATGCTCCACAGTGCCACTCTCCATACCTCAACAATTCTATAAAGTCATGATGGCAGAATTCTGAAGCTGAATGGCTGCAGGCATGGTTTTCGTGACCTCGCCAATGGGAATCTGGAAGAAAACACTGCACTGGTTCATCATACCCTCCACAAAGGAAGATGGTTGTGGTTGTTGCAGATCAATCATCTCAGACCCAGGACGTTGATGTAGGATAGTGTCCTGGGCTCAACCATCTATAGCTGCTTCATCAATGACTTTCTTTCTATCATAAGGTCAGAAGGAGGGATGTTTGCTGATGATTGTACAATGTTCATTACCATTTGTGACTCCTCTGATACTGAAGCAGTCTTTGTTCATATGCAGCAAGATCTGGGCAACATTCAAGCTTGAGATAGTAAATGGCAAGTACTATTCATGCCACACAATTACCAGTCATTGGCCATCCCCAACTAAAGAGAATCTAACCATCTCCCCATGACATTCAGTGGCATTGCCATTATAGAAGCCACCATCAACATCCTGAAGGGTTGCTGTTCTAACTCTACAGGAGGCCAAGGGATATGAAATCTCTGAGTCCCTAGGGCCTCACTAAGTACGATCTACTGAGATGATGGGGGGCTGAGATACCCCTTAAGCCAGGGCCTCTGGGACATAAACATCATGGCCCAAGTGTGGGAGATCGTTTGGGCAGTAGGAGGTGTAATATATTAGGTAAATAAAGATTTTTTTACAGTTCCTTACAGTCATCACTTCCGAGTGGTTGCTTGCCTGGTTCTTTACACTGGCAACGAGGGTAAAGTGGAGCTACAGGAGACGGCATTTTCTCCGGACCAGGCCCACCTCAATTAGGCCTCAGAAGGACTACATCCAGACTGTGGGTATGCTATTCATCGGGATGTTGGAGGCGTTCGACGCTGAGATGGGTGTCTGGATCCAATATATCAAGCGAATGCGCTACTTTGTTCGACTAAACAACATTGTCGGGGACGACAGACAAATGGTGACTCTCCTTACGGTCTGTGGGGCAGACACCTACAGCATCATCAAGAGTCTAATATTTCCGGATTCATCCGACAGGCCCCAGTTTGCGTAGTTAGTCTCTCTGATGAGCAATCATTTTATGCAAAGCCTCTGCTGATTGTCCCCATTTTTGTTTCAACATGGCCACCCAAAAACAGGGCGAGTCTGTGGCCGAATTCCTGGCCCGTTTATGGAAGCTCGCCGAGTTGTGTGTGTTCGGCCTGATATTATCCAAGACGCTCCGAGACCAGTTGGTCTGTGGCACCCACGATACGACGACCCAAGAATGCTTATAGAGGGGAGCACATTTCAACCTGAAGAAAGCAACGTTCTGGGAGGGTGCAGAGCGTGGGGACTAGGAACTTCGAGGAACTGCCGTCCTCAACCTAGGGCGCCCTGCTGGACACAGAAATTTGTGTGCTATTGACCAACAACAGCGACAACACATTCCCCGTGAGAGACACCATCGCTCCCACACACCGGAGACTCCCAACTTGTGGGATGGATGCACCAGTACCTGGAGAAACGAGCGGAATAGGCGCCAGCGGGGAAGCCTGCTCTCCCACCGCCACACCCCCAAAGACTGTCTCAGGGGAAGGGCCCATTTTGTGGACGACCAGGCGGAGTGAGCCCACCACCTATACTGTATTTCAGCACAATGGATGGCACCCATTCAGGTGACGGTCCGGATCTACAGCTTTCCTATACAGATGGAGCTTGATACAGGGGCCGCGGTCTCAGTAATCAGCTGCTGCACTTACAACTGTATTTGCTCGAGCACGGCTGGCAACATTCATGGGGAAAACATTGGAGACAGGCACATCGGAAGTTCCCGTGGAATACGGGGCAAGTCAGCAAACCTACCATTGGTGGAGTGAAAGGTTCGGACTCCAGTTTGCTGGGATGGGATGAAACGTCTTTGGCTGGACTAGCATCAAATGTGCCGCATGTACCCCAATGGGCCTGATGTGATATTGCCGTGTTTTTCAAGGGATTTTCGAGAAGGACTTGGTGCCATCCAAGGAGCCTCAGCCAAGATTTCAGTGGACCCCGAGACCCAGCCATGGTATTTTCGGGCCTGTCTCATCCCCTACGCGCTGAAGCCAAAGGTGAACACAGAATTGGACCGGCTGGAGCAGTTGGGGATCATCTGCCCGTACAATTCGCAGATTGGGCTGCGCCGGTTGTGCCAGTCATGAACCCTGATGGTTCCATCCACCCCTGCAGAGATTATAAGATGTCCCATTTAGACCATTATCTAGTGCCTAGAATCGAGGACCTGTAGCTCGGCTCAGCGGAGGGTGTACCTTCACCAAACTTGGCATGAGCCACACTACAATTAGTTTTGGATTCGGCTTCAAGGAAATACGTGACCATCAACACACATGGGGGTATGTGCGAGTACACCAGTTTGCCTTTCGGAGTTTCCTTAGCATGTGCCATATTTCAGTGGGTGATGGAGAATATTCTCCGAGGGATGCCACAGGTAGCCGTTTACCTGTTAATCATCAGTTTGTCCGACCGGGAACACATGAAGAACCTGGAGGATGGTCTACGTCATTTCGAGGAAGTCGGGGTCCACCTCTGAGGCAAAAAGTGTGTATTCCGCCTGAAAGAGGTGGTCTATTTAGGTTACAGGGTGAACAGGAATCGCTTGCATCCAGTGGACGACGAGGTACGAGCAATCCGGCAGGCCCCCAAACCTAAGAGTCCTACGGGACTCCGTTCCTTCTTGAGTTCAAACTATTATGGAAAACTCACTCCAAATTTGATGACGGTGTTGGCCCCACTGCATCTGTTGTTGAAGAAGGCCAACAATGATTTTGGGACCCATCGCAACAGATGGCTTTCGATGAAGTGTAACGCCGGCTATCATATTTGCATCTGCTGACTCATTTTGACCTGTCCAAGCCTTTGGTGTTAACCTGCAGTTTCTCACCCTATGGCAAGGGTGATGGTACGGAGCGGCCCATTGCGTTTCCTCCCGCACCCTGGTGGCGCCAGGGCGGAACGATGCACAGATTGAAAAAGAAGGTTTGGCGTTGGTGAAGCGATTCTGCCAGTACGTCTCCGGACATTGGTTCGCAGCTTTTACAGACCATAAGCATCTGTTGGGATTGTTCAAGGAGGTTAGTGGCGTCTGCCTGCATTCAGCATTGGGCTCTGCTCCTGGCAGCCTATGAATACATGTTAGAACATCGCCCAGGAACAAAGTTCCTGCACGTGGATGTCCTCAGCTGCCTCCCTTTGCCCACCAGCACCCTGACACCTGTCGCATCAGACGAGGTGATCGCAGCACTACACTTTATGGACTCTTTGCCAGTTACGGTGGCCCAGGTGAAGGTGTGGACACAAACGGACCCATTATTAGCCAGGGACCGCCACACAGTGCTGTATGGGGCCCAGCATTATGCTCTCCCAGAGGATCTGTGTGCCTTCACCATGAATGTGTCCGAACTCAGTGTAGTAGATGCCATCCCGCTGTGGGGCTCCAGGGTGGTCATCCCCGAGTGTGGCCAGGGAGAAATTCTGCACGACCTCCACAGTGGACACCCGGGAGTCTCTAAAATGAAGATTTGGACCAATGGCCTGGAGCAATGTATGGTGGCCCGGTGAGACTTTAGCGAAAACAGACCTCAGGATCCCCAGAGACCCGCCTCGCCGTTTCCTTTAATACTACAGGACCATACCACACACCACCAACAGAGTGGCACCCTCGGAACTCTTAATGGAGCATCAGCTGCGCAAGTGGTTGAGCCTCGCCTTGCAGCACATCAGGGAAAAGATTCGCGACCGGCAGGACCATGGGGAAACGAGACAAGCCAGGTGCATCAGGGAATTTTCAGTGTGTGAGGTTGTTTACGTCCGGAACTTCGCCGGCGGGTGTTGTGGATCCAGGAACAGTAGTAAAGCTTGTACACTGTACGAATACAGAGTAAAGAATCAAACAGGCACGTGGACCACCTCTGCAGCTGAGCCTTGCAGGTCCTCGAGGACAGAACAAAGCCCCCATGACCGGTGTTGCCCCTTCCTCCGGAGCATCCACTGGTAACACCCAGTGAAGCAGATAAGCGCTTCGATTCGGAAATATGGGAGGTCAGCTCATCCGACCTAGACTCCTACATGGAGACTTTGCTTACGGCAGTCAAAACAGGTCCAGCAGCCCTACAGGAGGCCAAGGGATCTTCAACCTTAGGCCTCACCTGAGTATGATCTAGCTAGATGAGAGGGTGGTGTAGCTACCCCCTTAAACCAGGGCCTCTGGGACATAAATAGCCTGCCCAAGTGTGGGCCAGGCGTGGGAAACCCTTCGGGGAGTAGGTGGTGTAATATAATAGGTATAATAAATGAGTTTCTTACAGTCATTGCTTCCGAGTGGTCGCTTGCCTGGTACTTTACAGTTACCATTGACCAGAAACTGAACTGAACCAACCATATAAAGCAGGGGCTGGTTTAGCACAGGGCAAAAGAGCTGGCTTTTAAAGCAGACCAAGGCAGGCCAGCAGCGCGGTTCAATTCCCGTACCAGCCTCCCCGAACAGGCGCTGAAATGTGGTGACTAGGGGCTTTTCACAGTAACTTCATTTGAAGCCTACTTGTGACAATAAGCGATTTTCTTTCATTTCATTTCATTAAATACTGTGGCTCCAAGAGCAGGTCAGAGCTTGTCAAATGCATTTTGATGGGAGCAATGCTCTGATAAACATGGCATTCCATTTAAAAAGTAGATGAGCAATTGTTAAATTACTGTGCAATATCCTTTTGTGACAAAGCTATTATCACCTTTTAAGAAAAAACATAATTAAATGGTATGTTCTCAACACATGACAAAGCAATTTACACAACTGATTTTTATTGTTTAATTATAGGTAGGCTATTTCCAACGGACACTTTGTGCACAGAAAGGTTGCCCAAATATTAAAGGCATGATGAGTTAATCTGATTTCTGGTGATTAAGGGGGCTATATTGAATAGGAAATTTTGGAGAGTGGAGGAAGTGAATGTTTAAGGTGCTGGATGGGGTACCAATCCAAAGGTCTGCTTTATGGGTGATTAGCACCCACCAGTTTTGCTTGTGCGATGAGCTGAAAATCGTATGGGTAGCGTACCATCACTGTTCATTGACTTGCTAATAATGGCTTTGATTGGTCCTTTAATTGTTGGTGGGTGGGCATCCAATTTGTGCCCGCTGGCCTCGATATTGCAAAAATATAGACATCAGTCTTGTCGTCTGAATTCAGGAACGATCTAGAAAATGTTTAAAAAAGGAAATATTCAGTAAGTTTCAGTCAACACATGTTTATTTCAAAGGGCCATACAAAAATATGTCTACAAAAATAGAGAATGCTGGAAAAACTCAGCAAGTTTGGCAGCTTCTGTGGAGAGAGAAACAGAGTTAACATTTCAAGTCTGTATGACTGTTAAAGATCCATATGGACTCGAGACATTAACTCTGGGGGAGCATTTCCCACCCATATTTTCGGTGGGCAGGAACGGCAGAGAATCGAAGGAGAGTCTCAAAGCAGCTTTTATGCTGGCAGGATTTTTCTGCTTGATTGCCCCCCCCAAAAAAAAACACCACGGCAGTGACATAGGGAACTCCATTTGACTACATTTAAATGTGATTAGCGGGCCTCCACACAGTAACATCCCCCATGCAGCAAATCCCCCCCCCCCCCCACGGCGTGACGTCAAGCCAGCAGAGGTTTTTTAAAACAGGAAACTGGAAACAGAACCCATTGAGGGTGCACAGCAAAGTACAGCCCCAAGGGGGAGAGAGACATGCCCTGGCATTGCCTCCTGGCGTCCCTGGTAAGTGCCGGGGGGGGGGGGGGGGGGGGGGGGAGCTTCTGTTGGGGAGGCTTTTTTAGATTTCTAGCATCTGCAGTATTTTGCTTTTATATAAATCTTTACATTTTGATGTTTCATTTTGTCTTACACACAGCTTGTGGAGCCTTGTTGACCACGCTCTTATTGCACGTTGTAATATGGAAGAGGCAGTACGCTCTGTTGCTTTCAGTAGTGATGGATCACAGCTTGCTCTCGGAATGAAGGATGGTTCGTTTACTGTACTCCGAGTCAGGTAAGAAAATATTCTTTTCATTGCCCTCCACTAAAGAAAAAGAACTAGCTGAACACTAGTGAGAATCCATAAAGAAACAAGGGAACAATTGAGGCTTAAGAAAGAGGCAGACATTAAGTACATAGACAGAAGCGGTATGCAGGATGAGGAAAATACAAAGTGATTCGGAGAAAAGTTTTATGAGATTATATGAGAAAATATTTCACAGTCACATCAATAAAATGTGGAAGACTAGGATGTAAATAGGATCATTAAGGGACAGGTGGGCTTATTACATAGTAGGATGATGTTAGAAATATTAATTATTTTGCTTTGAGATTATTTACACCGAGATAAGTGGACGTGACATTGAATGATGAGGTGAGTGATGGGATAATTGTATTTAAAATAAAAAAAGAAATGTATTGAATAAACCAAATAACTCGGAGGAATGGGCCGAATGGCTTCCTTCTGCACTGTAAATTATGTCTGTCTATAAACAATCCTGGTCCAGATAATTGCCACACAGTCTGCATGGATTTCAAAAGGGGAACTGTTGACTGACCAGGAGACAGAAAGTAGAGAGTGAGAATAAAGGGTAGTTATTCAGAGTGGCAGAAGGTGGGAAATGGTGTTTCATAAGTATCTGTGCTGGGACAACTATTGTTCACAACTAACATTAGCAATTTGAACGTTGAAATTAAAATCATAATTTCTGAACACACAGATGACACCAGTTTTGGTGGTGAGTGATGGGAGGTGAGGATAAACATTACTGAAGAGGACTGCAAGAAAATACAGGAGGCCGTTACTAAACTTGCGAAATAGGCAAATAATGAAATTCAACACAAATAAATGTGAAGTAATGCATTTTGGTAGGAAGAATAGGGAGGTTATGTTTTACTTGGAAGGTGCAATCGTAGGTGTTGCTAAGGGCATGGCTGATTGTAGGTAGTGGCATTGTCACTGTACTCGGTAATCCAGAGATCCAGGGTAATGCTCTGGGCACCCAGGTTCAAATCCCACCATGGCAGATGGTGAAATTCGAATTCAATAAAAATCTGGAATTATAAGTCTAATGATGAGCATGGAACCATTGTTGATTGTTGTGAAAAACTATCTGATTCATTAATGTCCTTTAGGGGTGAAAATCTGTCATCCTCACCTGGTATGATTCCAGACCCACGGCAATGTGGTTGACTCTTAAATGCCCTCAGGAGATGGGCAATAAATGCTGGCACAGCCAGCATTTAAAAATAAAAAAAATGGCGAGCTGTTCAAATTAAAGAATGGAAACTTGAAACAGCTGCCCTCGCGTTTCTGTTTGCAATTTGTATAGTATGAGGTGAGTTGGGAAAGTCAGGAATTATGTCCCAGACTACTTGTGCTGGTTTTGTAGCAAAGTAAATGTTTAAGAAATAGGTAAAACAAAATAAAATTACACTTAAAATAAGGCAATGACTTCTCACAGTACCAAATAATACATTAACTGCCTTCAGAGCACCTTAATAATAATAATAATAATAATAATCTATTCAGCAACACCTTATAGGCGTTTAGAGCTATAAAAAAAACCAGTAACTGTTACCACATAGTGCCTTTACTTTTGTTGAGGTTGCTTCTCAGGTTAACCAGAAGTTGGCTTTACAATTCTGGCTTTGTTAACACTGCTTGCTGTAAGTTATCTAACTATTCCTGCTGTTGCTGAGATCTAAAATAGCTTCCTTCATAGATTTCAATATGCCCTTACATTGTTCTTTCCGTTCAATCTGTCCGTTATCTTATTCAATTTCTTTAGAATTAATCACTCCCAGCATTGATTACCTTCAGCTCTTTACTTTAGATTTTAGAATTTAAAAGAAAAATAAACTCACTTTATCTTACGTGTTCATACCTTGCAAATTTACCTGACAGATTTTCTTGTCATTGGGTTAGACGAACAAAGGGATCTTGGAGTATAAATGCATCAAACACTGAAATTTGTGTCAAGGGTTAATTATAAATCAGAAAATCAAGCACTAGGTTTTTATTTTGGAGGGAGATAGAAAAGTAGGGAAGTTATGCGAAACCAGTACTTAGACCAGACTTGGTTGGCACTGTCAGGATGCCTGTTTGGCACTGCCAAGGTGCCCACATGCCAGGGGAAGTATTAGGCCACTACTCTACCCTGCCCCCGACCACTCAGAGGCTCCAATGGCCTCCGAGACCCCTGGTGTGGCCATAACATGGTACCCCGGAGAACCAGAAGAATGCGGCCTCAACCCGGCTGCACATTTCTCGATAAGCCTAATGGCTCATTTAAATATCATTAATTGAATCACTCCCAGCGAGGGCGTGATCCAGATTGCGGCGAAACCATGGGTCGGGTGACTCGCATCCGGTTTTGTGTCCACCGTGAAATCCGTTTCGGGCCTCTCCCCCCTGATTCCCATTGATTCCAAGATAAAAGCAAATTACTGCGGATGCTGGAATATGAAACAAAAACAGAAAATAGTAGACAATCTCAGCAGGTCTGACAGAATCTGTGGAGAGAAAAGGGAGCTAACGTTCCAAGTCTGGATGACTTTCAGCTGATGGCTCACAGCCCCTCATGGATGCCGAGTTTCTAGTTGCTAGATCTGATTTGATTTGATTTGGATTTATTGTCACGTGTACCAACGTACAGTGAAATGTATTGTCCTGGGTACAGTCCAGGAAGAGTGTTCCATACATGAAAATCATAGGACATACGATAAATACACAATGTAAATATATAGACGACATAGACATTGGGTGAAGTATATGGAGTGTAGGGCTGCTCAATAGAGAAGATGAGTGGAAAGATCAGTTCAGTCCATAAGAGGATCATTCAAGGGTCTGGTAACAGCGGGGAAGAAGCTGTTTTTGAATCTGTTAGTGCGTGTTGTCAGACTTTTGTATCTCCTGCTCGATGGAAGAGGTTGGAAGAGGGAATAAACCGGGTGGGAGGGGTCTTTGATTATGTTGCCCGCTTTCCCAAGGCAGCGGGAGATATGTACAGTAGATGGATGGAAGACGGGTTCATGTGATGGACTGGACTGTATTCACGACTCTGAAATTTCTTCCAGTCTTGGGCCGAGCAGTTGCCATACCAGGCTGTGATGCAGCCTGATAGGATGTTTTCTATGGTTTATCTGTAAAAATTGGTAGGAGTTAATGTGGACATGCCAAATTTCCTTAGTTTCCTGAGGAAGAACAGAGCTGTTGTGCTTCCTTGGTCATAGCGTTGATGTGGGTGGACCAGGACAGAATTTTGGTAATGTACACACCTAGGAATTTGAAGCTGTCAACAATGTCCACCTCATCACCGCTGATGTAGACAGGGGTGTGTACGATACTTTGCTTCCTGAAGTTAATGATCAGCTCCTTAGTTTTGCTGACATTGAGGGAGAGATTGTTGTCGTTACACCACGCCACTATGTTCTCTATCTCCCTCCTATACGCTGACTCATTGTTGTTTATGACCTGACCCATTACGATCTTGTCATCAGCAAACTTATAGATGGAGTTGGTGCCAAATTTTGCCAGTAGTTTGTGCATAGGGGGCTACGTACGCAGTCTTGCGGGGCCCTGGTAATGAGAACTACCAATGTTGTTTATCCTTGCTGATCGTGGTCTATGGGAAGTCGAGGATCCAGTTGCAGAGGGAGAAACCAAGTCCTAGGTTTTGGAGTTTTGATATGAGCTTGTCTGGGATTATGGTGTTGAAGGCGGAGCTGTAGCTAATGAATAGATTGTGGGCGTCCTTGTTATCAAGATGCTCCAGGGATGAGTGTAGAGCCAGGGCGATGGCGTCTGATGTGGACCAGTTGTGGCGGTATGCAAATTGCGAAAGGAATTCTGGCAGTATGGAGTTGATGTGTCTCAAGACTAGCCACTCAAAGCAGTTCATAATGATAGATGTGAAGGTCACCAGACGGTAGTGGTTGAGACAGATTGCCTGGTTCTTCTTTGGTATTGGTATGATGGTGGTCTTATTGAAGCAGGTGCGAACATTGGGACGGAGTAGGGAGAGGTTGAAGATGTCTGCGAACACAGCCGCCAGTTGGTCCACACAGGATCTGAGTCTTCGGCCAGGAACTCTGTCAGGACCCATTGCTTTCCGAGGGTTCATGGTCAAGAAGGCCAATCTGACCTGGGAGGCTGTGACGATAGATATGAGTGTGCCCGAGGCTGCTGGAGCAGTTGACAACGATTTGTTGGGTTTCTTTTTGAAACAAGCATAGAACGCATCGAGTTCATCAGGGAGGGGTGCGATGTTGCCGGAGATTCTACTTGGCTTTGTTTTGTAACCCGTATGTTTGAGCCTTGGCACAACTGACGACAGTCCGCAGTCTATCCTATTTAGCTTGCTGGTAGTGATGGAGGGTATCCTCAATGTGAAGACAGGACTTTGTCTCCACAAGGACTTCTACCGATAGATCAAATGTATCTGCAGCAGGCAGGTTGATGAGGATGAGGTCAAGTATGTTTTCCCTCTTGTTGGTTCCCTCACCACCTGCTGCAGTCCTGGTCGAGCAGCTATGTTCTTTAGGACCTGGCCAGCTCGGTCTGTGGTGGTACTACCGAGCATCTCTTGGTGATGGACATTGAAGACCCCCACCCAGAGTATATATTGTACCCTTGCCACCCTCGGTGCTTTCTCCAAGTGGTGTTGAACATGGAGAAGTATATGGTAGATGGTACGTGGTAATCAGTCGGAGGTTTCCTTGTTTAACCTGAAGCCATGAGACTTGGTGGTTCAGAGTGGATGTTGAGGACTCCGAGGGCAGCTTCCTCCCGACTGTATACCACAGTGCCACCACCTCTGTGGATCTGTCTTGTCGGTGAGACAGGGCATAGCCAAGAATGGTGATAGTGATGTCTGGGACATTGTTTACAAGGTGTGATTCTGTGAGTATGACTATACTAGGCTCTTGCTTGACTAGTCTGTCAGACAGCCCTCTCAACTTTGACACAAGCCCCCAGATGTTAGTCAGGGCTGGGTTTGCCGTTGTTATTTCCGGCGCTTGGGTCGGTTCCGGGTGGTCTGCCCGGATTCATTTCTTTGCTAGGCCATTTCGGAGGGCATTGCTGTGCGTTTGGGTCACATGTAGGCCAGACCCGGTAAGGATTGCAGATTTGCTTCCCTAAAGGACATCAGTGAACCAGATGGGTTTTAACGACAATTGACAATGGTTTCATGGTCATCATTATTAAATCCATATATTTTATTGGGTTTAAATTTTGCCATCTGCTGTGGTAGGATTCAAACCTGTGACACCAGATCATGACCCTGGGTCAATGGATTACTAGTCCAGTGACAATACTACTACACCACCACCTTCACTAGATGTAAGAATAGATGTATTAGACAGAACTTCACAGGAGTAATTCTCTCCTCTCCCCCCAACCTCAGATGCAAATTAAGCGTGGAGTGGGCCCACCCTGCAGCCATAACGTGCCACGGGTGGGCTAAACAAAGGTCGAATGAGACTTACTCCCTTGGGAGATGCTGGCCAATCTGATTGGATTTATAGTGAAAAATTGAAAAGCAAGTTATGCAAGATATAAGATTTTTATTATGGATAAATATATTTGGATTAAATAGAATTGTATCTGTTTTTCGTTTTGAAATTTTTAAAACTATAATAATCAGAAGCAAGAATCCATGCTAATGATACACTGTTTGAAGCATCAAATAAGACCATATGGACTAAATTCAGAAATATAAAAAGGGGCAGTCACACTGCTAGGACTGTACTACAGATCCCCCAATAGTGGAAGGGAGTTAAAGAGCAAATATGTAGACAGATTTCTCAGTGCAGAAACAATAGCGAAATAATTGTTGGCAACTTCAACAACCCTAATATCAATTGGAGTACAAACAGTGTGAAGAGCACAGAGGGCCCAAAATTCTTGAACTGCATTCAAGAGAACTTTTTTAGCCAGCACATTACAAGCCTAAAGAGATGGTGTGCAGTTCTAGATTTAGTAGTAGGAAAAGAAGCTGGCAAATGGATGCAGTGTGGCACCGTTTTGGAGATTGTGACAATAATATAGTTAGATCCAGCAACATTCTGGAAAGATACAACCCGGAGCATAAGTTCTAAATTGGGGAAAGACACATTTTATAAAGCTGAGCGATTAGCTGGCAGAATGGACTGGATACAGCTTTTAGAAGGAAATACTGTGTCAAAGCAGTGGGAGGCATTCAAAGGCAAAATTCTATGGCACAGCGTAGACATGGCCCCAGAAAGAAAAAGGGTGATACTGCCAAATCTAGAGCCCCCTAGTTATCCAGAAGCATGCAGGCCAAGGTAAAGCAGAAGAATAAATCTTATGACAATCACAATAGACTTAATATGGACAGCATGGCAGCACAGTGGTTAGTACTGTTGCTTCACAGCACCAGGGACCCAGGTTCGATTCCTGGCTTGGATCACTGTCTGAGCGGAGTCTGCACGTTCTCCCTGTGTCTGCGTGTGTTTCCCCCGGGTACTCCGGTTCCTGCCACAAGCCCTGAAAGACGTGCTGTTAGGTAATTTGGATATTCAGGCGCCAGAATGTGGAGACTGGGGCTTTTCACAGTAACTTTATTGCAGTGTTAATGTAAGCCTACTTATGACAAGAAAGAATATTATTATACTGTAGAAATCCTAGAGAAATAAAGAAATACAGGGGTGAAGTAAAAATGTAAATTAGGAAAGAGGATATGAAAAAATATTGGCAAGTAAAATCAAAGAAAATCTGAAGATGTTTTACCAATATATTAAAAGCAAGAGAATAACTAAGGAAAATGTAGGGCCTGAGATGTACATGGTAACTTGTGGGTTGATTCAGAAGATGTGGCCAGGGTTTTGAATGAGTACTTTGTCTCTGCCTTCACCAAAGAGAGGGATAGTTCAGGCATTCCAGTTAAAGAGGAGGAGTGTGAAATATTAGATGCAATAAGCATAGTGTACTGGTGCATAGTGTAAGCATGAAGTACTGGAGCACTGATATCTTTGAAGGTTGGTGAATCACCAGGGCTGGATGGATTGATCCCTGGCTGTTGAAGGAAGCCATGGAGGAAATTACGGATGCACAGAGGATACGGTCACTAAATACCATAGCAAATGTTCTCCATTATCTAAAAAGGGTGTGGGAGATAGGTCAGAAACTATAGGCCAGTTAGTCCGACTTCAGTTGTGGGCAAATTATTGGAAGCAATTCTGAGACACAGAATAAACTGTGAATTAGAAAGGCTCTTTCTGAATTACTGGATGCAAGCATTCTGGGTAGAGGAAACTGTAGAGATTTGTACAAACGACTGTTAGAGAGGGCTGACATTACTGGACATGATGAAGTGGAAATGGGAGGAAGACTTGGGGCTCGAAATAGGGTGGAGACACTGGAGCAAAGCACTACAAAGGGTCAACTCCACCTCCTCGTGCGCAAGACTCAACCTAATGCAGCTAAAGGTGGTGCATCGAGCCCACTTAAGAAGAACTTGAATGAGTGGGTTCTTTCCGGAGGTGGAGGACAGATGTGAACGGTGCCAAGGAGGCCCGGCCAATCACGCCCACATGTTCTGGTCTTGCCCCAAACTTGCCGGGTACTGGATAGCCTTCTTCAAGGCAATGTCCAAAGTGATGGGGTTGAGGGTGGAGCCGTGCCCGGAAGTGGCGGTCTTCGGGGTATCAGACCAGTCAGATCTCTTCATGGGGAGGAGGGTGAACGCCCTTGCCTTTGCCTTCCTGCTCGGCTGGTGGTCATCAGCACCACCTAAAGCTGCAGACTGGCTGTCCGACCTATCGGAATTTCTCCAAATGGAGAAAATCAAATTCGCCATCCGGGGGTCAGAAGATGGCTTCCTCAGAACAAGGGGACCATTCACCCAACTGTTCCGGGACCTATTAGTGACCAATGAACAAACAAATAAATAATCAAGTAGCTAAGAGCCGGGGGAAAGTAGCCGAGTCACGAGAAAGGGAGAGGGGGGGGGGGGGGGGGCAGTGCAGGAGGGTATAGCCAAATGCAGCTGAAGAGAAACCTGAGCTGCAGAGATGGGGGGGGGGGGGGGGGAAGAGAGAGCCACCCTCCCTCACCCGCAATGGCATGCAGAATGACATTTTCTCTTCATTGCTTCTCTGTATATATACTTTCCCTGTTTTTATTTTCCCACCCCTTGGTTGGTCTTTTAGTTATGTAGTGTTTTTATTATTTCTTTTTGGTTTCTCTGTGTGTACATCTATCTAAATATACCATGTGTAAAACATTCTTTAAAAAAAAGAACGGCACTTTCTAATCAGGGATAGTCAGCAAGGTTTGTTAGTGGAAGATCATGGGCGGGATTCTCCCTTCTGGGGATTAAGTCCTCACGCCCGCCGGGAAACGACCGAGAATCTTTCCGGACTTTTTCCTCAAAGGTACGGGGTAATTCTCCGTTTTCCAGGGGGCCAGCAGAGCCCCGGCGTGTGTCCCACAGCTCTGGCTGCTGGCGGATCCTGCTAGCCAGACCGCACAGCCGCGCAAGTGCGCGGCGGCCCACCTCAGCGCGGGCGCCGCCGGCATGACGGAGCCACACAGCGGGCCCGTGCGGAGAAAGGTAGGTCCTTCCCAGATTGCAATGGATCGGTGGTCCCCGATCACGGGCCTAGCCACCGCTGAGGCGCCCCCAGAGTCAGATACCCCCCGTCCCCCCACCGGGATCGCCACCACGGCTGCAGGTCCCGCCGGGTGGTACCACATGTAAACCACGCCGGAAAGAGTTCGGCCGGTTGACCGCGGAGAATCACCATGGGGGCCTGTTCCAACGGCCCCCGACCGCGCCGCATCGACCCCGCACGCGGGACTGGCGGTCCGCAGTGAATCGCGGAAACGCCGGATTTCCGGCATGATTGGTTATTCTGCGCCCCCACACTGGGTACGATCTAATTTAATAGAATTTTTTGAGCAAGTAACAAGAAGAATTGATGAGGGTAATGCAGTAGATATTGTCTTCATGGACTTCAGTAAGGCATATGACATGGTTCCACATGAAAAACTGGTCATCAAAGTGAGATCTCATTGGATACAGGAGAAGGTGGCAGGTTGGGTCCAAAATTGACTTGGTGACTATAAACAAAGGGTCGATGGATATTTTTGCGAATGGAAAACAGTTTCCAGTGGTGTTCCACAGGGCACAGTTTTGGAATGCTTGCTGTTTGTTGTAGAGATTAATAATTTAGATTGAAAGTGAGAGGCATGATTGGGAAATCTGCAGGTGACACAAAAATTGGCCATGTAGTTGATGATGAAGAGGCTAGTTGTCGACTCTAGAATTACATAATAATAATCTTTATTATTGTCACAAGTAGGTTTACAGAAACACTGCAATGAAGTACCCTGAATTAATCTCATTTGTGCGCACACTCGCTTGGGATCTCTATATTAACAATTTGACCCATGGCACAGACATAGGCCCAATCCCAAACCCATCAACACCACAAACAAATAGCTCCATTCTACACGGTCAAATGCCCTCCAGGGTCACCACCACGTCCAGCCGCCTCCCTTCTGCTGGAGAGAGCATCCCATTTAACAAACGCCGCACGTTCGAGGACAACTGCCTATCCTTTTACAACCCCGTCCAATCTTCTCTAATCACCTGCGGGAGGTACTCCTTCAACACCGTGGCAAGAATTTTAGCATCCACATAGAGCAAAGGTATTGGCGTATATGACCCACATAGGCCCATTAGACATAGGAGCAGACCCACTCGGCCCATCGGGTCTGCTCCACCATTCAATCATGGCTGATATTTTTCTCATCCCCATTCTCTTGCCTTCTCCCATAATCCTTGATCCCCTTATTCATCAAGGACCTACCTATCTCTGTCTTAAAGACACTCAGTAATTTGACCTTCACAGCCTTCTGCGGCAAAGAGTTCCACAGATTCACCACCTTCTGGCTGAAGAAATTCCTCCTCACCTCTGTTTTAAAGGATCGTCCCTTTAATCTGAGATGGTATCCTCTGGTTCTAGTTTTTCCTACAAGTAGAAACATCCTCTTCACGTCCACTCTATCCAGTTTCAATAAGATTCCCCCCATATCCTTCTAAACTCCAACAAGTACAGACCCAGAGTCCTCAATTGTTCCTCATACTACAAGCTGTTCGTTCCAGGGATCGTTCTTGTGAACCTTCTCTGGACCCTTTCCAAGGCCAGCACATCCTTCCTTAGATACGAGGCCCAAAACTGCCCACAATACTCAAAATGGGGTCTGACCAGAGCCTTGTACAGCCTCAGAAGTACATCCCTGCTCTTGTATTCTGGCCCTCTCAACGTGAATGCTGACATTACAGTTGCCTTCCGAACAGGTGCCGGAATGTGGCGACTAGGGGCTTTTCACAGTAACTTCATTGAAGCCTACTTGTGACAATAAGCTATTATTATTATTCTCCAGCCATATTTTCCAGTGGTCCAAGGTCTTTTTTGCCTCTCTCTTACCTTTTATATATTGAAAAAAACTCTTCCTATCTTCCTTTATATTACTAGCTAGCTTGCACTCGTACTTCATCTTCTCCCCCCTTATTGCTTTTTTAGTTGTCCTCTGCTCGCTTTTAAAGGCTTCCCAATCCTCAGGCTTCCCATTAATTCTGCCACTTTGTACGCTTTTTCTTTTGCTTTTATGCTGTCCTTGACTTCCCTGGTCAGCCATGGATGCCTTGTCCTCCCCTTAGCATGTTTCCTCCTCCTTGGGATGAATTTCTGTTGTGCCTCCTGAAAAAGCCCCAAGAACTCCTGCCATTGCTGTTCCACTGTCTTCCCTGCTAGGCTCCTTTTCCAATCAAATCTGGCCAGCCCTTCCCTCATGTCTTTGTAGTTACCCTTATTTAATTGTAATACCATTACGTCTGATTCCAGCTTCTCCCTCTCAAACTGCATGGTAAATTCTATCATATTGTGGTCACTGCTCCCTCAGAGTTCCTTCACCTTAAGATCCTTAATCAAGTGTGCCTCATTACACACCACCAAATCCAGAATTGCCTGTTCCGTAGTGGGTTCTACCACAAGCTGCTCCAAAAAACCATCTCTTAAACATTCCACAAATTCCTTTTCTTGGGATCCACTACCAACCTGATTTTCCCAGTCCACCTGCATATTGAAGTCCTCCATGATTATTGTAATATTGTCTTTTTTACATGCCTTTTCTATCTCCTGATTTATTTTCTGCTCCACCTCCTGACTACTGGTAGGGGGCCTGTGCATAACTCCCATCAGGGTCCTTTTACCTTCGCGATTCCTCAACTCTACCCACAGAGATTCTGTCTTCTGATCCCATTTCACTCGTTGCTATTTATTTAACTTCATTCCTTACTGACAATTCAACTGTACCTCTTTGCTCATCTGCCTGTGCCTTTGATAGGACACATATACTTGGATATTTAGATCCCAACCCTGATCCCTTGCAGCCACACCGTTTCTGTGATGCCCAAGACATTGGACCGGCCAATTTCAATGTGCGCAACAGGCTCATTTACCTTGTTCTGTATGCTGCACGCATTTAGGTACAACACCCTAACAAGTGACTCTAGCAAACCTACCAGCCAGGATATTGGTGCCACTCCAGTTTCGACGCAACTCATCCTTCTTGCACAGGTCATGGTCCAGAAATCTGAAACCTTCCCTCCTATACCACCGGTTTAGCCACATATTTAGCTGCACTGTCCTCCTATTTCTAGCCTCACTGGCACGTGGCACGGGGAGTAATACTGAGATTACAACCTTAGAGGTCCTGCTTTTTAGCTTACTGCCTAACTCCCTGAACTCTTTCTGCAGGACCTCATGACATTTCCTGCCTCTGTCGTTAGTACCTATGTGTACCACAACCTCTGGCTGGTCCCCCTCCCCCTTCAGGATGTCCTGTGTTCGTTCAGAGACATCCCTGACCCTGGCACATCCTGACCCCCCCCCCCCCCCCAGAGGAACAGCGGGCACATCTTAGACCTATCCACCTTCGGACTCAGCACTGTATTCAAGTTCCCACCCAGAATTAACAGATGCCTATCCAAATTTGGTATGGCAGCCACCATCCTCTTCATAAATCCTACATCATCTAAATTTAGGGCATACCATTTGTTTTAAATTTAAAGTAGCCAATTATTTTTTTTTTCTAATTAAGGGGCAATTTAGTGTGGCCAATCCACCTAGCCCGCACATCTTTGGGTTGTGGGGGCGAAACCCACACAGACACGGGGAGAATGTGTGAACTCCACACAGACAGTGCCCTCTTTCAGTCATGATCGCTGCTCCCAGCACCGCCCAGCCAGTGGGACCCAACCTTACCCCTAGTCACCGACAGCCAGTTATACCTCCCCCTTCCCTAAAATCCCCAGCCATTTCCTCTCAAAACCACTTCCCTCTGCATACTCCCCATCCCCACCATTCACACCTCCCAGGCCATCAAAACCTGTTCACACAGGTTACAATGGCCTTGGCCCGACACCCCACCTCACTCCTGTTCACTAGCCAACTTGCGTTTTCTACCGAGGTGGCCCCTGCCAGAGCCCGCTCCTTCCACATGCCCGATACAGAGAAACCAACATAAAGGCCCCCCACATCCAGTCCTTCCAAACAAAAGAAAACAATTCCCAACATATTACCCCAATGTCCCCAAACCAGCCCTCCCAACCATAACATGAAAAAAAAGAAAGCCCAAACCCAGTTCAATCGCAGTCCTTCAGCCTTCACAAAAACCTCCACTTCCTCTGTCATCTTGAAGTAATAGTCCCTGTAGTTGTGCGCAACTCTTAACTTCACCTGGTAGTCCATCCGAAACCGCACGTTGCTCTTGTACAGCGCTGCCTTTGCCCTACCAAAGGCCGCCCACTGCCTCCCACCTCGCCTCTCCATTCTACTTTGCCCATCTCAAAACTTTCTCCTGCACCTGGTAGCTATGGGAACAGACCATCACAACCCTTGGTGGTTCATTCGCCTTTGGCTTTGGCCGGAGCAACCAATAACTCTTATCCAGCTCATGGCTGGAGGGATCCTCCTCCTCTCCTAACAACTTGGGGAACATCTCTGCAAAATACTCCGTCAACCTCTAGCGCCTCAGACAGTCCCACAATCCGCAGATTCTGCCACTGTGACTTGTTCTCCAGGTCCTTCATTATGGCTCTCAGCCCGTTATTACTTTCCAGCACCTTCCGCAGCTTCTCTCCCATCGGGATGAACTGGTCACTGTGCCACAACAATGCCTTCACCATCCCTTTCAACGCCGCTCCTTGCTCCCGCGGTGCCATTGATGTCTTTCCCAGAGTCTCCTTTATCAGGACCAGCATATAATCCACCAACTCCTTGAGCGAGGCCATTATCATCTTCCGATGGCTATACGAACACTTGGCGAACCGCCATTCTAATTTCACCGCCATCATTTCAGCCAACTTGTCCACTGTAATGGGCGCGCAACCCCACCCGGCGAGCTTGCTCTTGCCATCTTTCCTCCCACAGAACTTTGCACCGAACCCGAGCTTTCAGCATGACTGTCGCTCATGACTTTACAACCCGTATTTTTCTAGTGGTTTTTTGACATCCTTCAGTTACCGCAACTTTCCTGGAGATCAATCATATGAAATTTTCCCCCAAAATTGGGGAACTAGATTACTATGTAGGATCAGTAAGTTTGTGGATGACACAAAGATCGGCCGGGTGGTTAACAGTGAGGCTGAGAGTCTTGGGCTACAGGAAGATATACGGGATGGTCAAATGGGCAGAAAAATGGCAGATGGAATTTAATCCTGTAAAGTGTAAGGTGTACACTACGAAGGAGCAATTTGACAAGGAAATATTCAATGAATGTCACCACACTGGGAAGTCCTGAGGAACAAAGAGACCTTGTCGTGTTTGTAAATAGATCTCTGAAGGCAGAACTCAGGTTAATAGTGGTGAAAAAGGCATATGGTACACTTGCCCTTATTAATCGTGGCATAGATTACAAAAGCAAGGAAGTCATGTTGGAGTTAAAGAGAGCATTGGTGAGGCCACAGCAGGGGTACTATGTGCAGTTCTGGTCACCACATTACAGGAAGGATGTGATTGCGCTGGAGCAGATGCAGAGGCATTTCACCAGGATGTTGCCTGGGATGGAACATTTTAGTTATGAAGAGAGGTTGGATAGGTTTGGGTTGTTTTCGCTGGAGCAGAGAAGACAGAGGTGACTTGATCGAGGTGTACAAGATTCTGAGAAGCATGGACAGAGTGGAATAGGAACAACTGTTCCCCTAAGTTGAAGGGTCGGTTACGAAGGGACACAAGTTCAAGGTGAGGGGTGGTAGGTTCAGGGGGAATTTGACGTAAACATTTTTACCCAGAGGGTGGTGATGGTCTGGAATGCCCTGTCCTGGAGGGCGGTAGAGACGGGTTGCCTCGCATCCTTTAAAAAGTATCTGGATGAGTGCTTGGTACGCCTTAATATTCGAGGCTATGGGCCAAGTGCTGGCAAATGGGATTAGGATTGGCAGATCAGTTGCCTTTCATGCGACGGTGCAGGCTCGATGGGCTGAAGGGCCTTTTCTGCACTGTATTTTTCTGTGATTCTGTGATTTCAGTGCAAACATGGTACTGTACCTGTCAAATGCAAAAACTTTTCTACTTTAATCGTATTGGTTACAGAGATATGACAGAGGTGGTCCATATTAAAGACCGAAAGGAGGTAATTCATGAAATGAAATATTCTCCAGATGGATCATACCTTGCTGTAGGTTCAAATGATGGTCTGGTTGACATCTACGCAGTTTCACAACGATACAAGAAAGTTGGAGAATGCAGCAAGTCATCTAGTTTTATTACACATATTGACTGGTCTATTGATAGCAAATATCTACAGGTCAATGATGGTGCTGGAGAAAGACTATTTTACAAAATGCCATGTGAGTACTGATTTTTTTTTCTCTCCCATATTTCTAAATGATGCCATGGTATGCTTATTTTATTTCAGTATGTTCAAAGAGTAATGTTTTTCAGTGACAATCAATGGAAATTGCTCTGAACTCAATAATTATTAAATGGATAATGCTGATTGTAGTTTTATTAATGTTATTCAATTACAATTAGCAAAAGAAACATGATGGAAGCTTCTATTGGTGATATGCAGGTCTACTAGCAAAGTTGAAGCAGGGGAAGTCCCACTTCCTGCACAGTTCACATGGCGTGATTCAATAAAAAATCATTTGTGGGATGAGGGAATCATTTTTTAAAAAAAATAATTTTTATTGAAAAATTTTGATTTTATACAACATTGACACACCTTAGTAAAATACCGAAAATAACAATAATATTAACAATCATATACATTCGCCCCATCCCCATGAACAGCCCAGCATTTTAACAACAACGCAAATTAACACACTATAAAGTTACAGAATAAACACTACAATAATGCACCCCCCCCCCCGGGTTGCTGCTGCTATTGACCAAGTTACCTATCTCTGAGCCAGGAAGTCCAGAAAAGACTGCCATCGTTTATAGAACCCTTGTATTGATCCTCTCAGGGCAAATTTGACCTTTTCCAATTTTATAAATCCCGCCATGTCACTGATCCAGGTCTCCACGCTTGGGGGCCTTGCATCCTTCCATTGTAACAGAATCCTTCAACGGGCTACTAGGGACGCAAAGGCCAGGACACCGGCCTCTTTTGCCTCCGGCTCTACCGCAACTCCAAAAATCGCGAGTCCCCACCCTGGTTTGGCCCTGGATCCAACCACCCTCGACACTGTCCCCGCCACCCCCTTCCAGAATTCTTCCAGTGCTGGGCATGCCCAGAACATATGGGCGTGGTTCGCAGAACTCCCCGAACATCTGGTGCACCTGTCCTCACCCCCGAAGAACCTACTCATCCTAGTCCCGGACATGTGGGCCCGATGCAGCACCTTAAATTGGATGAGACTAAGCCTCGCACATGAGGAGGAAGAGTTGACTCTCTCCAAGGCCTCCGCCCAAGTCCCGTCCTCTATCTGCTCCCCGAGTTCCTCCTCCCATTTAGCCTTCAGCTCCTCCACTGACGACTCCTCCACTTCCTGCAATACCTTATAGATGTCAGACACCTTCCCCTCTCCTACCCACACCCCCGAAAGCACTCTGTCCATCGTCCCCTGCGAGGGCAGCAAAGGGAATCCCCCTACCTGTCGCCTAGCAAACGCCTTTACCTGCAGGTATCTGAACATGTTCCCTTGGGGAAGGCCAAATTTATCTTCCAGTTCCCCCAGGCCCGCAAACCTCCCGCCAATAAACAGGTCCCTCAATTTGCTGATGCCCGCCCTTTGCCACCCCCTGAATCCCCCATCCGTGTTCCCCGGGATGAACCGATGGTTGCCACCCAGTGGAGCCTCCATCGAGTCCCCTGTTTCCTCCCGATGCCGTCTCCACTGTCCCCAGATTCTTAGGGTCGCCGCCACCACCGGGCTCATGGTAAACCTCTTAGGGGAGAGCGGCAACGGTGCCGTAACCATGGCACCCAGGCTCGTACCTCTACATGACGCCATCTCCATTCTTTTCCACGCCGCCCCTCCCCCCTCCATCGGGATGTGGGAATCATTGATGATTGTCCACTCCTAGTTGCCAACAGAGTCAACGGAACTGGGGTACGCGGGTTTGTCTCCTGCATGTGCCTGAAGTTGCTGAACATGACATTTGTGGCGTTAGGCTGATGCAATGCAAGAATACTAAAAAATTGGCCAATAAATGGACAGGCACTGCCTTCCTTTTTTATTTGTTCATTGGATGTGACCATTGCTGGTAAGACAAGCATTTGCTGTCTATCCATAATTGCTCTTGGTGGTGTTGGTTCACCTTCTTGAACCGCTGCAGTCCATGTAGATACTCTCACAGTAGCCAGTTAAGGATTCCAGACTTTTAACCCAGCAACAATGAAGGAGCTGCAATATAGTCCGAGCGATGTGTGGCTTGAAGGCTTGCAGGTGGTTGTGTTCCCATGTATCTGTTGCCCTTGTCCTTTTAGAGTGGTAGTGGTCATAGATTTAGTCGGAGCAGTCAAAGGAGCCTTGCTGTAGTGCAGCTTGTTTTTTAAAAAAAACATTTTATTAGGGTATTTATAGTTTTTTATAATAGTAACAATAACAACAACATAAACATAGTATATAAAACAGTTCTATCCCTGACACATTCCTCATACCCCCAAGAAATAAAAAATAGCTCCTATATTTCCTCCGCTGCCCCCAGACTCTCAGGGCTGCCACCCCCACCGGGCTTCTGGAGTACCGGGCCGGCAAGAATGGCAAAGGTGCCTTTATCAGTGCCCCCAGACTTGTGTCCTTGCATGATGCCGCCTTTACACTCTCCCACACCGGGACACCCCCCCCCCCAATTCTCAATCATGGCTATATTTGCTGCCCAGTAGTAGTTACAAAGGTTCAGCTGTGCCAACCCACCCTCCCCCGAAATCACCCTTTATACCCATTTAAAAAAGGCCCTCGTGTTAAAGATGGGGAGGCACTGAAAAATGAACAGAAATCTGGGAAGGGCCATCATTTTCACGGTCTCTACCCTCCCAGCCAGTGTCAGCGGGAGCATGTCCCATCTCCTAAAGTCCTCCTTAATTTGCTCTACAAGTCGGGACAAGTTTAGCTTGTGTAATGTCTCCCATTCCAGTGCCACCTGGATTCCCAGATAGCGAAAGCTCCTTCCCACCACTCTAAACTGCAGTTCTCCCAGTCTCCTCTCTTGCCCTCTTGACTGGATCATGAACATCTCACTCTTCCCCATATTCAATTTATATCCTGAAAACCAACCAAATTCCCCTAAGATCCGCATAATCTCCCCCATCCGCCCAACGGGTCAGGCATCTCACAAACCCCGTCTGGTCTTCCCCTATCACCTCCGGAACACAATCCTCTATCTTTGTGGCCAATATTTTAGCCAGCAGTTTGCCGTCCACATTCAATAGGGAGATTGGCCTGTATGACCCGCACAGCTCAGGGTCCTTTACCCGCTTCAGAATCAATGACATCGAGGTCTGCGACATTGTTGAGGGAAGGACACTCCGCTCCCTTGCCTCATTAAGATAGAGTATGAGAGTAAACTTGCTCAGAATATAAAAATAGACAGTAAAAGTTTTTACAAATATATAAAACAAAAAAGAGTGGCTAAGGTAAATATTGGTCCTTTAGAGGATGAGAAGGGAGATTTAATAATGGGAAATGAGGAAATGGCTGAGGAACCGAACAGGTTTTTTGCGTCGGTCTTCACAGTGGAAGACACAAATAACATGCCAGCGACTGATAAAAATGAGGCAATGACAGGTGAGGACCTTGAGAGGATTGTTATCACTAAGGAGGTAGTGATGGGAAAGGTAATGGGGCTAACGGTAGACAAGTCTCCTGGCCCTGATGGAATGCATCCCAGAGTGCTAAAAGAGATGGCTAGGGAAATTGTAGATGCACTAGTGATAATTTACCGAAATTCACTAGACTCTGGGGTGGTCCCGGTGGATTGGAAATTAGCAAACGTGACACCACTGTTTAAAAAAGGAGGTAGGCAGAAAGCAGTAAATTATAGGCCAGTGAGCTTAATTTCGGTAGTAGGGAAGATGCTGGAATCTATCATCAAGGAAGAAATAGCGAGGCATCTGGATAGAAATTGTCCCATTGGGCAGACGCAGCATGGGTTCATAAAGGGCAGGTCGTGCCTAACTAATTTAGTGGAATTTTTTGAGGACATTACCAGTGCAGTAGATAACGGGGAGCCGATGGATGTGGTATATCTGGATTTCCAGAAAGCCTTTGACAAGGTGCCACACAAAAGGTTGCTGCATAAGATAAAGATGCATGGCATTAAGGGTAAAGTAGTAGCATGGATAGAGGATTGGTTAATTAATAGAAAGCAAAGAGTGGGGATTAATGGGCGTTTCGCTGGTTGGCAATCAGTAGCTAGTGGTGTCCCTCAGGGATCCGTGTTGGGCCCATAATTGTTCACAATTTACATAGATGATTTGGAGTTGGGGACCAAGGGCAATGTGTCCAAGTTTGCAGATGACACTAAGGTGAGTGGTAAAGCGAAAAGTGCAGAGGATACTGGAAGTCTGCAGAGGGATTTGGATAGGTTAAGTGAATGGGCTAGGGTCTGGCAGATGGAATACAATGTTGACAAATGTGAGGTTATCCATTTTGGTAGGAATAACAGCAAACGGGATTATTATTTAAACGATAAAATATTAAAGCATGCCGCTGTGCAGAGAGACTTGGGTGTGCTAGTGCATGAGTCACAGAAGGTTGGTTTACAGGTGCAACAGGTGATTAAGAAGGCAAATGGAATTTTGTCCTTCATTGCTAGAGAGATGGAGTTTAAGACTAGGGAGGTTATGCTGCAATTGTATAAGGTGTTAGTGAGGCCACACCTGGAGGTTTGTGTTCAGTTTTGGTCTCCTTACCTGAGAAAGGACGTACTGATGCTGGAGGGTGTGCAGAGGAGATTCACTAGGTTAATCCCAGAGCTGAAGGGGTTGGATTACGAGGAGAGGTTGAGTAGACTTGGATTGTACTCGTTGGAATTTAGAAGGATGTGGGGGGATCTTATAGAAATGTATAAAATTATGAAGGGAATAGATAGGATAGATGCGGGCAGGTTGTTTTCACTGGCGGGTGAAAGCAGAACTAGGGGGCATAGCCTCAAAATAAGGGGAAGTAGATTTAGGACTGAGCTCAGGAGGAACTTCTTCACCCAAAGGGTTGTGAATCTATGGGATTCCTTGCCCAGTGAAGTAGTTGAGGCTCCTTCATTAAATGCTTTTAGGATAAAGATAGCTAGTTTTTTGAAGAATAAAGGGATAAAGGGTTATGGTGTTCGGGCCGGAAAGTGGAGCTGAGTCCACAAAAGATCAGCCATGATCTTATTGAATGGCGGAGCAGGCTCGAGGGGCCAGATGGCCTACTCCTGCTCCTAGTTCTTATGTTCTTATGTTCTTATTAAATGCCCTCGCCAGCAGCGGGCCCAACATCTCTGAGAACGTCTTGTAAAATTCCACTGGGTAGCCGCCCGGTCCCAGGGCCTTACCCGACTGCATGATCTCCAGCCCCTACATTATTTCCTCAATTTCAGTTGGGGTCCCCAAACCCTTCCACCAGTCCTTCCTCCACTTTCGGGAACTTCAGCTGACCCAGGTACTGCCTCATCCCCTCCAACCTATGGTAGTACAGGTGATTAGCACTGCGGCTTCAACAGCGCCAGGGTCCCAGGTTTGATTCCCCGCTGGGTCACTGTCTGTGTGGAGTGTGCACGTTCTCCCCGTGTCTGCGTGGGTTACCTCCGGGTGCTCCGGTTTCCTCCCACAGTCCAAAGACGTGCAGGTTAGGTGGATTGGCCATGATAAATTGCTCTTAGTGTCCAAAAAAGGTTAGGAGGGGTTATTGTGTTACGGGGATAGGGTGGAAGTGAGGGCTTAAGTGGGTCGGTGCAGACTCAATGGGCCGAATGGCCTCCTTCTGCACTGTGTGTTCTATGTTCTATGAACCTAGCTGGGGGTTCCGACTCGTATAGTTTGCTATAAAACTCCCTAAACACCCCATTCACCCCTACTGGGTCCAAGACCGCATTCCCACTTCTGTCCTTTACTCTCCCTGTCTCACTGGCCGCCTTCCTTTTCCTCAGCTGATGTGCTAGCATCCGACTGGCCTTCTCTCCATACTCATACACTGCTCCCCTCGCCTTCCTCAATTGCTCCACCGCCCTCCCTGTAGATAACAGCCCTAACTCCCATCTGCAACCTCCTCCGCTACTTCAGTAACCCTGCCTTCAGGGCCTCCGAATATCTCCTATCCACCTGGAGTATCTCCCTAACCAGCCTATCCATCTCTGCTTGTACCATCTTTTCTCTATGGGCCTGTATCGAGATTAGCTCCCCCCTAACCACTGCCTTCAGAGCTTCCCACACCGTTGCTGCCGAGATTCCCCTGTGTCATTTATTTCCAAATAGTTCTGGATGGACTTGCTCAACTTGTCCTAGATTTTGACCGGTCCAACCCTGGGTCAATGACCGTATTAAAATCTCCCCCCATGATCAGTTTATGTGACTCTAGGTTCAGGATCTTACCTAACACCCGCCTCATAAATTCTACATCGGCCTAATTTGGTGCATATATATTCACAAGCACCACCCGCATCCCCTTAAGCTTCCCACTCACCATGATGTCTCTCTCCCCCCCCCCCCCCCCCGGTCTGACACAATTTTCCTTGCCTCAAATGCCACCCGTTTGTTGATGAGGATCGCGACCTCCCTCGTCTTGGAGACCAGCCCTAAACCGCTGATCAGCCATCACTCTTCTCAAGCCAGCTTCCAGCTTGTGTCCCTTTCCTCCTCGGGCCCGCCCTCGGGCATCCGCTGTCCTTGACCTCCCTTTTGACCCCTCGCAACAGTTCCTCCCCTGTCAGCAGAGCAGCTACTCCCCTAACCCCCCCCCCCCCCCCATTAGCAGCGCCACAATCCCAACACCCCATAACAAGCTTATCACCTGCTCGCCCCCTACTGCGCTTCTGTGAACTATCTCACCTAGCTAGCCTGGTAGCTCCCACCCATGGTGCCAGACATACTATCTCCCTATTGTTCTCCCTCCTCCCCCCGCTCGGACATACATATATTCAGAGCATCACAGTCCCCAGTAAACAAACAATAGAAAAAATCCCTCCACCCATCATCCACCAGATCAGAGTTAAATTACATTTCTGAGCAACTGCTCAAACATCTTAACAAAACGAAAACCAAAGAAAAAGGTTGGGGCAAAAAACAAGAATAATCCCTTGTTGCAGAGAGCACTGCATATCCAGAACATCACAGAAATAACTTTAAACCAAATCGACCCCGCAATGCCCTCTACCAAGGTTCAGTGTCCTTAGACCCTTGCCAGCCTTTTGTCCTTGATAAAGTTCATCACTTCGTATGGCGATTCCAAGTAAAGTTCCTGGCCCTCAAAGGTGACCCATAGACGGGCTGGATATAACATCCCGAACTTCACCCCCTTCTTGAAGAGGGCCGATTTTCCCCTATTAAATCCAGCTCACCTTTTGGCCAGTTCCGCACCCAGGACCTGGTAGATGCGCAACTCACAATTCTCCCACTTGCAGCTCTGTATCTGCTTGGCCCACCGCAAAATCTGTTCCTTGTCCAGAAAGCGGTGCATCCGCACCGCCATCGCCCGCGCCGATTTGTTCGCTCGCGGCTTCTGGCAAGTGCTCTGTGCGCTCTATCCACCTCCAAGGGTCGAGTGAACGTCCCCTCTCCCGTCAACTTTTGCAGCATACTTGCCACATATGCCTTCGCGTCCGATCCCTCATTGCCCTCCGGGAGGCCTACGATCCACAGGTTCTATCTCCTAGATCTGTTCTACAAATCCTCCACCTTGTCCTGCAGCCTTTTCTGGTGGTCCTTCATCAACCCCAGCTCAGCCTCCAATGCGGTTAGATAGTCCTCGTGCTCGGACACCTTTTCCTCTATCTTCTGGAATGCCCGTCGGTGGGCTTCTAGCCCCTGTTCCACCCGATCAATCGATGCCTTAATTGGGTCTAGTGTATCCTCCTTTTGCTTGGCGAAGCTCTCCTCAAAGAACTTCACCAGCTGTACCGTTGACCACTGTGCCACCACACCAGGATCCTGTGCCTCCGCCATGCTTTCCTGTGCTGCCGGTTCTGCACACGCCTTCTTTGCTCGACTATGCCAATAAAATTCAGAAAAAATCGGGAGAAAAGGTCCAAAAGTTCCGTCACACGCAGGAGCTACCAAATGTGCGACCTCCTACTCCATGGCTGCCACCGGAAGTCGCAGTGCACCTTGTCAGTGGTGGAGAGGGAGAATGTTTTAGGTAGTGGATATAGTGTCAGTCAAGGGGGCTACTTTGTTTTGAATGGTGTCTAGCTTCTTGAGTAGTTTGGACCTTCACTAATTCAGGCAAGTGGAGAGTATTCCACTGCATTCCTGACGTGTACCTTGTAGATGGTGGGTAAGATTTGGGGAGTCAGAAGTTGAGTTATTTGCACAGACTTCCTAGCCCCTCATCTGCTGTTGCAAGAAGATCATAAAGAATAGAAGCAGAGGTAGTCCATTTGGCTCATTGGTCATGGCTGATCTGATTGTGCCCTTAACTCCACTTTCACGCGTGGCCCATAACCCTTGACAATCAAAAATCTATCTAAGTTGTTTCTTCAGTCAATTCCAACCTACACTGTAGAAAAGAAATTCCTCCTCATCGCCATCTCAAATTTGAGACTCTTTATATTTAATTTTTTCCCCCGAATTCTAGAAACAACCTCTGTGTATCTACGCTGTATAGGCCCTCACGATCTTCTGTTTCAGTGAGAGTACCTTTCATTCTTCTAAACTTCACTGTGTATAGGCCTAACCTACTCAACGTTTTCTCATAACATTCATCCCAGGAATCAGCCTGGTGAACTTTCTTTGAACTGCTTTTAATATATGACTATCCTTAAGTAAGAGGACCAAAACTGTCCATGGTACTCTTGGACCCATAACTTTTTATCTCCTGAGACAAGATCGCAAACAGGGGACACTTCCTTAGCCTGTGAACTTGCGGGAAGGTCATATTTTCATTCAGGTAGAGGGGGATCTGGGGGGGGGTGGACTGAATTAGAAGTTGGGCAGACAACACCGGAATGAGTGTGGAGGCTGCCGTATGTTAAGGTGGGCTCTGGGCAAGGTCTGACTCTGTGCACCGGCACTGTATTGAATTAATTTTTTTAAAGTTAACAGAATTAAACTCCTAACCCCTCGCCCTCCCTTACCCCAACAATCCCTATACCACATCCTTGCTAACCCATACCACCTCAAGCCCCCACCCAGCCAATGTTTCTCATACCCCCATATCAGCTCATGCTCATGCACACCCTTTGGTCCCTCATATTGTCTATGCCCTTCAATCCACTCCCAAGGGCCCCTCAGATCGTCTGTGGCAATCCATACTTCCCAATCATCCCCATAGCGGTTTATAGAAACCGTGACAACTTATTGTCAACCCATGTCCCCTACGCACCACCTTTATCCTTATTCCATCCACCTAGTATCAACTATAGATAAACCTCAGGAGTGATACTGATATAAAATAAAGTTACGGACGGAATTCTTTGGATTGTAGGTTTTCGCCTCCTGCCACCCTCCTGAGTCGGCGGACAATACAACCTGCCAACTCCAACTGCTCCGCAGCTAATTTATGCTCCAATGAGGGTTGATTGGCTCGAGGCGGGAGTTCTGCCTTCACTCAGGCGGAAGTCTCATCTTAGCAAACCACCAGCCAATCTGATTGGCCTACAGCTCTCCAGTACCTGCAGTGACAGCGATTACACGGACAGAAAGAACTACACCAACCTGCATGAGCCTAAGTTCCAGAGCTACAGGACAAGTCAAGTGTGAGGGGTCCCAGGGCGAGGAGGATAGCGAAGGTCTGGGGGATCTAAAAAGGCGGACGATCAATGTCTTGGGGGAGAGAGGCGAGGGGTGGATTTCACCCAACTGAAAACCAGCCAGAAGGGGAGCTTAAAATTCACACCTATATGTCTATTCATGATGTCACAATTTGAAAAAAAACGCTCATTGATTAAAAAATCTTTCAACTAATCAGACAGTATCAAACATTTCTATTCTATAACTATTTGGAACTGTCAAACAAACTGCTCACTTAATAGGCACCCCAGTGTGATATGTTAGGTTGAAAAGTCAATCATTCAGCACAAATCCTATAATGATAACCGACAGGCTATGTCAAGAGAGTGAAATTTTAAGCACCTTTTTTTAAAAAACTACGCACTTTATAATTTAAAGCCCAGCAGTGACAGTTCCAAAGAGCGTTGACAATCATTTATTATGGCATTAAAAACCTCCAGCTGTCAAACCTTTACAACTGTTTTTAATTCTGGCCAAGTGGGCAAATACATGTTGCAGTTAGAATTCCTACAGTGCAGAAAGAGGCCATTTGGCATAACACGTCTGCACCAACCTTCTGAAAGAACACTCTACCCAGGACCACACCCTGCCTCATCCCCGTAATCTAACCTGCACATCCCTGGACACTAAGGGCAAATTTAGCATGGTTAGTCCACCTAACCTGCACATCTTTGGATGAAACCAGAGAACCCGGAGGAAACACACGCAGACACAGGGAGAAAGTGGAAACTCCGATAGACAGTGACTCAAGACTGGAATTGAACCCAGGTCCCTGGTGCTGTGAGGCAGCAGTGCTAACCACTTGCTGCCCGTTATTTCAATGCTGTGTCTGATGATGAGGTCTGTAGCAGTGCACTGGACTGAAACCTCTGGATTTACCCGTTTAGCTGTGCATTTGTAGATGCCAGATGTTGCTGTCCAGTGTACCACATAATACTGGTGAGAGCTGATAGCCTCAATGTTACAACAAAATTTGGCCCAACACAGTCTCACCTGGAAGAAATGCCTCATCTGTATTTTGTTCTTTTAAATTACACGCAGAAAAGCTGGGAATAGTTTGTAGGGAAATTTGTACTGTTATATTTTGACCTGTCATTCATCAGCGTTTGAGCAAAAAGTAAGAGTTGTGGGCTTTGTGGTGTAAGTCACATTATGCATGTATTTTAATACTGTATACATTGAATGAAGTTACATGGTTAATATTTTCCTAAAACAAACTTCAAATTTGCACTCAAACTGTGGCAACATTATTAATCCATATAATAATGCCCTATGATTTTAAAATGTAAATAAAGTACTAAATATTTTTCTATATTAATATATTTTAAAGCTGGAAAGCATTTAACCAGTAAAGATGAAATAAAAGGTATTCATTGGGCCACCTGGACTTGTGTACTTGGACCTGAAGTAAATGGAATTTGGCCTAAGTATACAGACATCACGGACATCAACTTTGTGGACGCGAACTTTGGTAGTGCTACTCTCGTGTCTGGCGATGATTTTGGATTGGTCAAACTCTTTAGGTTTCCTTGTTTGAAGAAAGGTAAGGAATTTGTTTCCTGACTCTCACAACTAGTGATTGCACTGTCTATAGAGGATGAATGTTATCCTAATTTGTCAGATATCTGTGTGTTCCAAAGATTCTCAAGGATGCATTTTTTGTTTGTACAGCATTGCTTCTAGTGGCACTATGCAGACTACACTTAATCCCCTGGGGCAGGCAGTGTGTAAGCCATGCAGGTAGTGATCAGTGGCGCTGTTGGTCCTTGGAAAATCAATTGAAATTGTTAGAAACACCACTATGCAAAGTAATTTTCCCCCCATACTCTTTAACTTTTTGTCTTTACCTTTTTCAGTTCTTTCAATCCACATCTTCTTTCCTCATAATAACCAGGATAATATCTAGGTGCTGAATATCTTGCAGCAGTGTAATTATGTTGAAAAGATCAGGAACTAGGCTGGGATGCAGATAAGCTGGATGTGGATAAGCTTGATCCCAGCCTGCTGTTGAGCTTTCCTGGATGACTTACTCAAGAGAAACCATCAAACATGTTTTTTAGTATAAAAGGGACTCCCTTTGTTGCAAACTCTGAAGTGCTTGTGTTAGAATCTGGCAAATGGTAATTGCAAATCCCAAAGGGAAATTTGGCAAACATGCCACAACTCTTTTCTTTGGGGGGATTTTGACCACAAGAAAATATGAAAGAATCCAAAAGCCATTCATTACAGTAATACTATTGGAGCTATTAAATATTGAAGGAAAACATTGTTAACAAAGAAAACTTATACACACAAGATTATATTTACACATTGATTATTAGCATTACAAAACATTCCCCCAAAAGGTCAGACTGACAAGTTAACACCCTTTAGACACAATCCTATTAGACACAAGGCTATGGGGAGAAAGCAGGATTAGGCTTTTGAGTTGGATGATCAACCATGATCATGATAAATGGCTCGAAGGGCCAAAAGGCCTCCTCCTGCTCCGATCTTCTATTAATGTATCTATGTGATGTTTAACTACAAAAATCAAGTAATGTTACTCACAAGCCAAAGCTTCTGTCACTTTAGTGGGACATACCACATATGGCCTCCCAACCGTGTGTTTTTCAGTGGTGGTGGTGGGGTTTGCACAGATCGCTGGTGGCGGGATTCTCTGTTCCCGCCGCTGTCAATGCAATTTCCCATTTAAGCCATCCCATTCTGCCGGCAAACCAATGAGGGCGGGTGCGCTACCTGTGGACCTGAGAATCCTCCCGCCGGCGAACAGCTGGAGAATTACGGCCGATATCTCACTCCTTGCTTTCACTCTGCTGCAGAACTTAAAACCCCAGACACCAGACTGCTGTTTGCGGCCTTTAGACCTTTCTGTGTTAAATTGGTCAGCTGATTTAAAAACTGCCTTCTGGAAAACACACTTCTGTGGCTTTGCTGGAAAGCTACCACACTTTACCAGTGCAGCACCTCGGGTGATTTCAAATGGCTTCTCCCCCCGCAAGCTCTCAGCATCTTCCCTTAACTATTCCTTTTGATAGTTCACCTTGATTTTATTTCCCTTAGCCCCTCTTTGAAACTTCACTTACCCAGAATAGAAAAATCATTCATGCTCTCCCAATTGCCCCCACTTTCAGGTCACATAAAATTTGATAACCTTGCCTTATTTATTTATGCCCTTTTACTTCTCTTTGAAATGGAACAACTGAAAATAAAAACCCTTCTTTTTCTCCTAATGCAACTTACTACCCACTGCTTATTTATTTATAGAAAATGCAACTTGGCCATATTTACTTCAAGTGCATGCCTTTCACACCTTGGTTTCTTTGATTTATTAAAACATGTTGCCATTCAATTCCCAGCTTAATTAAATTATGTTCACACACACACCAGCCTGCTTCACGGAATAGCACAAAAAGCTCCAAATACATTAAAATGGTAAACCTCTCATCACACTTAATCCTCAGAATTAACATATAGTTAGCAGAGGTATGTCTGGTCAGACCAGGTATGCCTATCTGCTAAGGAACAGAGGTGAAGCCCATCTAAAGGTTCAGACTGGGAACATGCTATGGATTCCTGAAGCAAAGGAGATGCAGAATAATAGCCTGTCATAGGGAAGGGGCCTGGAACACACCTCACCCGTGCCAATCCTATGCTCTTAAACTAGACTTTCTGGCTTCTTCAGGTGGATGCCCAATGTGCCTGTCTATGATCGGTAAATTAGGAAAATGCTCCTGACCCAAGAATATCTATCAGGAACAGGTTTTTGGTCATCACATCTCCAGATTTATTTAGAGATATGATTCATTATGGATTTCTGGAACCCCCGGCCAAGAAATTCAATGGCATTGAGCCTGTTTTAAGGCACGAAATGGGCATCTAAGCACCCAGTATGGCAGATGTGACGTGGTGCTCATTACAAGCTGGAAGTGCATTGCTCATCATATTGAAAGTTGGGCTACTCCATATGTGTCTAGAATGAATGCCAGAACTTAAAAAAAAGATGAATAAAATGTTCAAATTAACTTGTTTTCTGACTGTCAAAACTTAATTCTGACTGCTGAGAGGAAGATTTTGCTGCCTGCCTTTCAAACAGTCATATGGAAGTTATGGGTAGGGCTATCTCTGCGTCTGAAGAAAGAAGACAAGTGCATATGGCAAAGAAGACAAGAGAGAGTCTTGAGCAATTCATAGGAGAAGGACGAGATTGGCTATGCACATGCGATCATAACATTGGCAGATCTTCTTGAGGGGGCAGTTCTGCTGCATGAAGGTCCTGGAGGAAGACCGTTTCAGGTGCCTCCACTTTGCAAAGAGGATTGTCACCACGTTGTGCCATCTGCTGAAGCCACAACTTGAGCCTCATACCAGGGCAAAGATGGGACTGCCTCTGATAGAGAAGAAACAAAAGTAAAGGAGACACAAACACAAATGAAACAAGAAAGAGAGACATAAGAATTAATGAAGAGAAAAAAAAGTTTTTCTCAGACACACTGTAAAATTTAGTCACTAATTTTTCAGCCAATCCACCTACATCATGAAAACTTGTCTTGAGAGTTCCTGGTCTACCTCAAAAATCCAGCCTTTATAAGGCTTCTGGGCAACTTCCACCAGTTGTGAACTGCGTTCTGACTGGTGGGTGTTGAAATGTTTTCAAAGGTCAGATTTTATTCGAAGTAATTGATGCTGGTTGAGATTGAATATCTTCCTTGAGAGGAAAATGCTTTAATTTGAAGTTCAAGTTGTTCATAGAGTTTTCTTCAGCTTAGCTAGTGCCATGAAGTTCCCAGGTGGGGAGATGTTGGAACTATTTGCCTTACAAGGTGAGATTTCAGTGAGTGCTGATAAAGTGCTTGTAAAGGTCAACTTAGACACAGATTGGGAGAGGCAGACAAGCACCTGTCAGAAAGGTAGTGAATTTCTGGAATGTGTCCAGGATAGTTCCCTGCATCGATATGTTCTAGGTGCAACAGGAAGGCAGGCAACATTAGATTTAGTTATGATTAATGAGCCCAATTTAATTAGTAGCCTAACTGTGAACAGTTATCAAATAGTGATCACAAGATTATTGACTTCAGTGTAACGTTTGAAGTGAAAGACACGTTTCGGATATTAGAATTTTATGTTTGGTAAGGCGGACTTGAACGGGATGAAGCTGCGATTGTCATGGTAAACTGAGAAGATCTGTTAATGGGTCAAACAACTGAAGATCAGTGGAAAGTATTTAAAGAAACATTTAACGAGACACCAAGCAAATATATGCCCCTGAGGGAAAAAGGCTCTGCTTCACAAATAAAAAAGCCATGAACAACAACGTTGTTAGGGACAGCATAAGATGAAAAGAAAGGTCGTACAAAATGCAAGACATAGCTTAGATCTGGACAAATGGAATAGGTACAAGGAGCAGCAAAGGGTCACAAAGCAGCTTATAAGAACTACTAAAAGGGATTATGAAAGGAAAATTGCAAGGGATATCAAAATAAATAAGAAATATTATAGTAATATAAAGGGAAAGCGGATGGTGAAGAGCAATATAGGCCCACTAAAAGCTGAAAATGGAGATATTGACTGAGATAATGGGGAAATGGCAGAACAATTACTTTGCCTAATATTTACAGTAGAAAAGGAAGATAACTTATCAGAGGTGCTGAAAAAAATAATAGTCGATAGAAGACAGGAATTTAATACAATCATTGTAAGTACAGCTTCGCTAACTAGGAAGTTAATAGAACTAAAGAGTGACAAATCCCCAGGACCTGACAGTTTCCATCCAAGGGTGTTAAAGGAAGGAGGGCGGTACATTATAGATGCCCTAACTATAATCTTCCAGAGTTCTCTAGATTCAGGAGTAGTCCCTCTGGATTGGAAAATTATACATGTCGCTCCTTTTTTTAAGAAGAGTGAAAGGGGGAAGCCAGGGCATTACAGACCAGTTAGCCTAACATCTGTGATGGGGAAATTGCTGGAGTCTATAATCAGGAATGTGGTAACTGAACACCATTCAGTTTGTGTCGATTAGGGAGGGAGAGCCAGCATTGATTTGTGAAGGGAAAGTCATGCCTGACTAATCTTATTGAATTTTTTGAAGAGGTGACTAGTGGACAGGGGAATGTCTATGGATGTCTGTCATATGGGCTTCCAGAAGGCATTTGATAAAGTTCCACACAAAAGACTATTAAGTAAGGTGGAAGTCCATGGAGTTGGGGCCAAATTATTGACATGGTTAGGAAATTGGTTGAATGGCAGGCGACAGAGTGGGGATAATGTGTAATTACTCTAATTGGCAGGAAGTGACTAGTGATGTACCACAGGGATCTGTGTTAGGGTCTCAATTATTTACACTATTCATGAATGACTTGGATGATAGCATAAAAAGTCATATATTCAAATTTATGGATGATACAAAGTTAGGTGGCATTGTATGCAGCCAAGATGATGGCATAAAATTGCAAGGAGATTTTGACAGGCTAGGTGAATGGGAAAAATTGTGGCAGATGGAATTTAATACAAGCAATTGTGAGGTTATCCGTTTTGGACCAAAAATGAATAGAGCAGAATAATTTCTAAATGGAAAGAGGTTAGTACAGTGCATGTTCAAAGAGACTTTGAGGTTCAGGTGAATAGGTCCTTGTAATACCAAGTGCAGAAAATAATGAACAAGTGCAGAAAATAATCAAAAAGGCTAGTGGAATGCTATCCTTTATATCTAGAGGATTGGGAGACACTGGGGTTCTGCGGCAGCTATACAAAACCCTGGCTGGACCGAACATGGAGTACTGTGAGCAGTTCTGGGCACCATACCTTAGTTTTGGAGGGAGTGCAATTTAGGTTTACAAAAATTATACTTCGATAACAGGGGTTGAGTTACGAGGAGAGATTACTCAAATAAAACGTGGTTTCGGTAGAATTTAGATGGCTGAGTAGTGATCTGATCGAAGTATGCAAGATATTAACAGGGAAAGACCAGGTAGATAAAGATAAACTATTTTCACTGGTTGAAGATTCTAAAACAAGCTGCATATTCTGAAAGATAGGGCCAGACTGTGCAGGAGAGATGTTAGAACCCACTTCTTAACTCAAAGAAAGGGTGATAGAGGTTTGGAACTCTCCCACAAAAACAGCAGTTGAAGCTAGATCAATTGTTAATTTTAAATCTGAGATGGATAGATTTTTGTTAAGCAAAGATATTAAGGGATATGGACCAAAGGAAGGTATATGGAGTTAGGCTACAAATCAGATCTCATTGAATGGCGGGACTGGCTCGAGGGGCAGAATGGTCTACTCCTGTTCCTTTTTTCCTAAAGGTACTAACAGCCTGCTGTGGCCATGCTAGTGACCATGCTACAGAACTATTCAATGAGGCAGACACCTTTGGTCTTGAGTAAGAGATAGGGGGAGGTTTGTGGGGGTGGGTTGGAGATCTCTGGTTTAGCTCACTTACACCATTAGAGTGGGATCCCTGAAATTTAGGCACATTAGTACATGTGTTCCTAGCTTTTTAGTAAGGATTGAACCCAGAAATAAAATGAATTAAGGAAGGCTTAAAAATAGAAAAATAACATTTTATTTTTGATAGTTTTCGGGAACAAAATATTGAACCAAATGAAAATAGGCCCTGTTAGATGTAGTGATGGTAATGAATCTGAATTAATCAGCAATCTTAACGGTATGAGAACACCTGAATAACCGTGACCATAACATAATTGAATTTCATATTATGTTTGAAAGGGAGAAGGGTGAACTGTGAAGTAAGATTTTAAATCTGGGTGATGCAGACTTTGGAGGGATGGGGCAGAAATTGACAACAGTAGATGTATTAATGGATAAAGCTCCAGGTGAATTCATGGGGTATTTTAATCTACATGTTGATTGGTCAAGGCAGTCTTGAGGAGGAGTTTATAGAATGTATCCATGATAGTTTCCTAGAACAGTATGTAATGGAACCTAACAGGGAACAAGCAGCCCTAGATCTGATCCTGTGTAATGAGACATGATTGATTCATGATCTCATAGTTAGGGATCTTCTCGGAAAGAGCGATCATAATATGGTGGAATTTAAAATACAGATGGAGGGTGAGGAGGTAAAATCGAACACTAGTGTTTTGTGCTTAAACAAAGGAGGTTACAATGGGATGAGAGAAGGGCTAGCTAAGGTAGACTAGGAGCAAAGACTTTATGGTGAAACAGTTGAGGAACAGTGGAGCACCTTCCAAGTGATTTTGCACAGTGCTCAGCAAAGGTTTATACCAACAAAAAGGAAGGACGGTAGAAAGAGGGAAAATCGACTGTGGATATCTAAGGAAATAAGGGAGAGTATCAAATTGAAGGAAAAAACATAAAAAGTGGCAAAGATTAGTGGGAGACTAGAGGACTGGGAAATCTTTAGGGGGCAACGGAAAGCTACTAAAAAAGCTATAAAGAAGAGTAAGATAGATTGAGAGTAAACTTGCTTCCAAATATAAAAACAGACAGTAAAAGTTTCTACAAATATATAAAACAAAAAAGAGTGGCTAAGGTAAATATTGGTCCTTTAGAGGATGAGAAGGGAGATTTAATAATGGGAGATGAGGAAATGGCTGAGAAACTTAACAGATTTTTTGGGTCGGTCTTCATAGTGGAAGACACAAATAACACGCCAGTGACTGTTGGAAATGAGGCTATGACAGCTGAGGACCTTGAGACAATTGTTATCACTAAGGAAGTAGTGATGGGAAAGCTAATGGGGCCAAAGGTAGACAAGTCTCCTGGCCCTGATGGAATGCATCCCAGAGTGCTAAAAGAGATGGCTAGGGAAATTGGAAATGCACTAGTGATATTTTACCAAATTTCACGTGGACTCTGAGGTGGTCCCGGCAGATTGGAAATTAGCAACGTGACACCACTGTTTAAAAAGGAGGTAGGCAGAAAGCGGATAATTATAGCCCAGTTAGCTTAACTTCGGTAGTAGGGAAGATGCTGGAATCTATCATCAAGGAAAAAATAGCGAGGCATCTGGATGAAAATTGACCCATTGGGCAGACGCAGCATGGGTTCATAAATGGCAGGTAGTGCCTAACTAATTAAGTGAAATTTTTTGAGTGCATTACCAGTGCGGTAGATAACGGGGAGCCAATGGATGTGGTATATCGGGATTTCCAGAAAGCTTTTGACAAGGTGCCACACAAAAGATTGCTGCATAAGATAAAGATGCATGGCATTAAGCGTAAAGTAGTAGCATCGATAGAGGATTAGTTAAGTGCAGAGGATACTGGAAGTCTGCAGAGGGATTTGGATAGGTTAAGTGAATGGGCTAGGGTCTGGCAGATGGAATACAATGTTGACAAATGTGAGGTTATCCATTTTGGTAGGAATAACAGCAAATGGGTTATTATTTAAATGATAAAATATTAAAGCATGCTGCTGTGCAGAGAGACCTGGGTGTGCTAATGCATGAGTCACAGAAAGTTGGTTTACAGGTGCAACAGGTGATTAAGAAGGCAAATGGAATTTTGTCCTTCATTGCTAGAGAGATGGAGTTTAAGACTAGGGAGGTTATGCTGCAATTGTATAAGGTGTTAGTGAGGCCACACCTGGAGGTTTGTGTTCAGTTTTGGTCTCCTTACCTGAGAAAGGACGTACTGATGCTGGAGGGTGTGCAGAGGAGATTCACTAGGTTAATCCCAGAGCTGAAGGGGTTGGATTACGAGGAGAGGTTGAGTAGACTTGGATTGTACTCGTTGGAATTTAGAAGGATGTGGGGGGATCTTATAGAAATGTATAAAATTATGAAGGGAATAGATAGGATAGATGCGGGGAGGTTGTTATCACTGGCGGGTGAAAGCAGAACTAGGGGGCATAGCCTCAAAATAAGGGGAAGTAAATTTAGGACTGAGCTCAGGAGGAACTTCTTCACCCAAAGGGTTGTGAATCTATGGGATTCCTTGCCCAGTGAAGTAGTTGAGGCTCCTTCATTAAATGCTTTTAGGATAAAGATAGCTAGTTTTTTGAAGAATAAAGGGATAAAGGGTTATGGTGTTCGGGCCGGAAAGTGGAGCTGAGTCCAAAAAAGATCAGACAGGATCTCATTGAATGGCAGAGCAGGCTTGAGGGGCCAGATGGCCTACTCCTGCTCCTAGTTCTTATGAACAATAGAGGTATTTAAATGAATATTTGGTAAATACAAGACCTGCCCAAGTCTTAATGGCCAAGAGTTCTACTTGTGCAATTAAAGAACCTTGATCAACAAGAGAAGTGAGAGAAAAGGGCTTACAGGAATTCAACAAACTATATCTGTATTATTCAAACTAAGGTTGCATTTCTTAGAATTTAGCAAGTCAAGGGATGATTTTATCAAAGTTTTCAAGGTAATAACGGGATAAAATCTTTAAGTAGGGAGAAACTATTTTCTGTTGGTTCGGAATGCATATCGTAATAATTAGAGCCAGACTTTAAGGAGCTAAATTAAGCGACAGTTTCACACAGAAAGGGTGGTAGCAATTTGCAACTCACAGTTTTTTAAAAAAATATTCAAGGCTTTTCAACAAAAATGTAAATATGCAAAATATGAAAATAATAACCAAAGGGCCTCAGACGAAAATCACAGCAACCCAACAAAAAAAAACCAACCCTCCAGCCCCCTGACACCGACCCCCATCCACGTCCCGCCTTCCCCATTTGAACCCCCTTACTTTCCCCCCTTGTTGACTTCTCAAACCTCCTTGAAGAAATTAATGAACGGTTTCTACCTCCGGGTGAACCCTTCTACCGACCCACGCAGAGAGAACTTGATCTTTTCCAATTGCAAGAATTCTGCCAGGTCGTTCACCGACACCCATGTCTTCGGCGGCTCTGAGTTCTGCCAACGTAACAAAATCCGTCTCCGGGCTATCAGGGAGGCGAAGGCCAATACATCAATCTCTCTCCCCAGTGCACTCTTGAGTCTTCTCACGCACCAAATATCGCCACCTCTGGACCATCCCCACACTCAGAACCTCGGACTTGACATCAGAGAACTCCCTCAATCTTGGACACGCCCAGAACATATGGACATGATTCGCTGGGGACATTGACGGTTAGGGACCTATACACTGACGGTAGGGTCACAACGCTGGAAGAACTGATGCAGAGATTCCAACTAGCTAAAGGGAACAAACTCCGATACCTGCAGCTTAAAGGTTCCTACGGAAGGAGACAAGGACATACCCGCGACCACGACGACAGACATTATTAGAAGAGCTACTGGTGCAGACATCCTAGGCAGAGGGAACTGTAGTGACACGTATGACCGACTGCTAGAGAGGGTCGACACCGAACGGGACACGACAAGGTGGAAATGGAAGAAAGACTTGGGGTTCGAAATAGGGTGGGTACTCTGGAGCGGAGCACCGCACAGGGTCAATTCTACCTCCACATGTGCGAGGCTCAACCTAACGCAGCTAAAAGTGGTACAAAGAGTCCACTTGACCAGAACCCGAATGAGCAGGTTCTTCCCGGAGGTGGAGGATAGATGCGAATGGTGCCAAGGAGGCCCGGCCAACCACGCCCACATGTTCTGGCCTTGCCCCAGAATTGCTGGGCACTGAACAGCCTTCTTCAAGGCAATGTCCAAAGTGGTGGGGATGGTGAAGCTATGCTCGAAAGAGGCGAGGTAACAAAACCCAGCAAGAAAAAGTGGGGAACAGCAGTGAAAAAGAGGGGCGGGGAGGAGGGGGTCAAGGAGAGAGGAGCTGGAGGGGGGGTGGGATAGAGAGGATTGTAGGCTGAGCCAGCCAGGCGACAACAAACTGTAAATAGAGACACCTAAGAAGGAACCTTCGTGACTGTACAATAAATGAAAACGTACAGCAGTGTATATAATTTTGGAAATGCCAATGAAAATATTTATTTTTTTTAAGTCGGCAAAGCCAGACCCCCCCCCTCTCTCTCTCGGCACCCCATTCCAGAAAAGCCCGCTGCACAAGTGGGGCCTTCCCACCGACACAAACCCCGAGATCAACCCAACTCTCTTTTACACTTGTGGCTACTTTGTTAATGAAGGTTTGACAGGAGCAGAAAGATTTTGCAAGACTAATTTGACTCAATTAAATATAATGAATGGTTCATATGAGATTTTGTAGCAATTTTATAGTATTTATGCTTTTTAGTGGAGGAGAGCGGAGATTCAAGGCAGAAGACGAAAACAGTACAACATTTTGATGAAGTAGAACAAACCAGATTACGACAGTTCAGTATTGTTGGAGGAAATACGTAAGTGTCTTGCATACCAAGGATGGAAATGATAGTGATGCTGAAGGTCATCTCTCACCCTTAGAATTGCAGACCAGTTTCGTTCTCGGGCATCGTGGACACCAGCACATATTGATTCCTCTAAAACAAATAGCTGCACAAGTCACCCTGCACACTGAATTGTAGTTAAAGGGTTCTTAAATCTTTATTTCACAATGTGCCGCCAGCTACCTGTCTGAAGGATCTTTCTCTGCTGTGACAGGTTGCTGACTACAGATCCACTACGGCAACAGCTCTTTGGTTTCACCTAGGAGATAACCTTAATCGATTTATACAATCTTATTTCAGGATAACTTTAAACACACTGGGGAAGCACGGTGGCACAGTGGTTAGCACTGCTGCCTCAAAGCCCCTAGGATTCCGACCTTGGATGACTGTCTTTGTGGAGTTTGCACAGTCTCCCCATGTCTGAGTGGGTTTCCTCTGGGTGTTTCTGTTTCCTCCCACAATCCAAAGATGTGCAGGTTAGGTGGATTGATCATGCTAAATTGTCCCTTAGTGTCCAAAGATTAGCTGGGATTACGGGGATGGGGCAGGGAAGCTGACCTGGATAGAGTGCTCTTTCAGAGGGTGGGTGTAGGGGTGAATGGCCTCCTTCATTGTAGGTGTAGGTGTTCTATGATTCTATGATTGCCTTTGAAACACTGGGATCCATTTGGTGCTCATGGTGCAGTAGGTGAGGCAGGGAGGTGGTCTTGGTAATTGGGGCATACCAGGTATGAGATGCAAGTAGGCAATGGAGGCTTTATTGGAATTAAGAAATGGACATGGATTTGAGACTGATTGGAGCTGTGTAGGCATCCTGGTATTACTTGTGAAGTGAGAAAATTTGCAATTGCAAGTATTAGACATGCATGTAGCAACAACAGGGTAATTTTAATGGGAAATTTTAACAATGGCCAGTATCTTCTGTAAAGTGATAGTTATCATTGGATGCTGTTTCACTTGAACTTCTCAACGTCCCAATGGCGCTCTATATTTCTGGACTGACCATCTGAGCTCGGCCTCTTTAGAAATACAAAGCGTACAGTCCCACAAAGAAGTTTATCTGTAGCATTAGGTGACAGGGCGACAAGCTATACACCCTTTTTATAGCTCCAGCTGGCATAAAATAAGTTTAAATCTCCAGTGTAAATGCAGGGAATGAGTGAATGAGAAAAGTGTTAGGGTGGTTGGTGAATGATTGGTGGTTGAGGTCAGTGAAATCTCCAACTCCAACTTAGAATTGCAGACTTTTGCGGAGGAGATGAGGAGCAAAGGAATTACCCGTTGAGAGTTCCAACTTCTCGGGCAATTCCCACAGAGCTCAGCGATGGTCCTGAGACCAGACGATCTGGGCCATTGAGTTCTACATTATGTTTGAATGGAGAAAGCAGGAACAGCTACTAAAATATTAGATTGAGGCTGACCTCCATATGATGATGCAGACTCTCCACAGTGAACTGTAAAAAATGTAATGAAAAGGACAGAAGGTCAGTGGGAAATGTTTGGAAAAACGTGCAAAAAGCCACGCATTCTGGTGCAAGAACAACAAAAGGTGACAAAAAGGTTAGAACTACAAAAAAGGAGTACAAAATATCTTGTAAAGAATATCAAAATCTACATAATTTTTTTAAACAAATATATTTGCAAAAGACAGTCGGAAGCAATAAGGGCCCTGTGAACCTGTAACTGAAAATAAGGGAATGGCAGACATGTTGAATAATTGTTCTCTCGAAGAAGATAGCAGGCTGGACGCCTCAACGAAACTGTTTCGATGGGGGTCTCGCCAAAAGTAACATTAGCAAAATAATGAATAATCCCCAGGATCAGGTGACTTCCACCCAGGGCTTCAAAGAAAGTAGGTGGGAACAATGAAGATCCCCCAATGTTTCAACATTTTCTTAATGCAGGAAACATTCCTTTAGATGGAAAATTGGACATAGCATGCCGCTATTTAAGAAAGGTGAGAGAGGGAAATCAGTAATTATAGATCAGTTAGCCGAACACCTATTATCCACATATTATTGGAGTGTATGATTAAGGATAGGATAATAAATTACAGCCGATTAGAGTGAAGGATTAGAGCAAGGATTTGTAAAGAATAAATCATGTTGAACAAATCTGATGGATTATTTTGAAGAAGTGACTAAAATAGTGCACAGGGGAACGTCTACGGATGTTAATTGATGAGGATCTTCAGAAGATATTTGATAAAGTCTTTTATAATATATTTTGTTACTAAAGTTGAAGGTCCTGGAATGAAGGCAGATTATTGACCTGATTAGATAATTAGTTGAGAGGCAGGTGATAGACTAGGAATAATGGACATATTGGGTGGAATGTTGCATGCTATGAGATGAAAAAACCGGTGTACATCTCCCTAGCTGTACAGCTGAGTTTTCTCTCCAGATATCATGGCATGCTATGCACAGAAACTCTGTCGGTGTAGTTTTTGCCATTGCACACTTGTTAAAGGCCACCCTGGTGAGCACTGAAAAGAATATTTCTCCCTCCTTCCCTGCCACAGGCACTGGGGCAAATCCCCCCCTCCCCCAACACAGATACAGGGACCCTGTCTCTCTCACCCCTTCCCACATGCGCACAACACATAAGCACCGGGACACGCACAACACAGGCACCAGGGCACCCCCCGCGGATATGAGGAGCCCCCAACGAGGGGGGGATTTCTTATTGTAAGGGGAATGTATGTCGGGGAAACCTGCAAGTATATTTAAATTTATTAAAATGTACTTATGTCACCGACGAGGGGTGGGGAAAATCAGAGAATGAGATTACACGCTGAGATTCTTGTTTCAATGGTCCTGCAAGATTTTCTGCCAATGTCACTGTTTACACCCGTTGCGACCGTCGGCAGAAAATTCCGGCCATCCTCCAATTGACACTGTGGATGATATTTAATTGAGGCACCTTGGGTTTGGTATGCTGGCTGGAGAATAAAGCTGGAAAACCATATCATGTGGCGTTGAGCACCCTGGGGATGGAAGTCCCAGCTGCCGAGAGCTGTCAGCCAATCAGTGCCCGGCCATTCTCTTGAATGGCAGCTTCACTGGCGAAGTAATGGTTTCTGCTGATAATGATACTCACCGCAGCCTAATAACTGGATCCCAAGACATAGGAGAGCAATATCAGGATGGAGGTAATAGGGTGAAGGTCATGGAGAGGGGTGTGGTGAGGCAGGTTGGCAGCAAGGATCAAGGGGGTGGCTCTCAGTGCCCATTCCCTTTTCAATGCAATGCCTTTCAATCAAGCACTGAGTGCCTTTTAATGTGGGACCCCTCCCCCATTGCCAGGAAGCACCAAAGCAAGCCTGCCACTGGGTTAATGGTGATGGGATGAGACCCTTAAGTGGGCAAGGACTTCAATTGGTGACTGGGTGGGCAAACAGCCCATGGGCTTTCTTGCCATGGACTTATTGGAGTGGAGCCAGGCAGCAGATCCCCACCCAATACTGTTCCACCTGATTAGATGCCTGCTGTCACCAAACTTGCCATGGGGAAGGCCATTAAATTCCACCCATGGTGTCCAACAGGGATCAGATTGGAGGCCTCAACTCTTAACAATTTATCAACAACTTTGATGATGGAATAGAGAACCACATATCCAAATGTTCTCATGATAGAAGGTGGCATTGTCAGAGGTGTAGATGGAAACGTAAAGTTATAAAGAGATAGTAAAATATGAAAGGAATGAGCAAAACTGTGACAAATGGATTTCAGTTTTGGTAAATGTGAGGTAATCTACTTTAAATCTAAACATTTCTAAATTTTGAAAATCTAGAAAGAGTGGAGGCCCAAAGATTATTAGGGCCATATCTTCCAGTCTCCAGATCCTTGAAGATGGAACTTGTGTTGGGACTCTGCGGTTGTCCTGGCATACAGGACAGTCCCTAACCCTGAGCTCAAGAGTGTAGATCTGGACCAGATACCTGGGACTTACAGGCACACTTATCTGGGTGATGTTAATTTAATACCTGGTCTAACTCAGTGGTCAGCCAATGAACCAGGGTGTTAGAGGTGAAAATATTCACACGAAGACCTGGGTATAAGTAAATAAAAAAGCAGTTTATTATGTCAGAATTCTGGGAGAGAAGGCCTGAGCTCCGCAGCCTTTGACAGCACCTTTTCTCACTTGAGCTAAGGCTCACACTGGTTAATACACAGATTCAAGGGGCGGAATTAGTTGTATTCTCATTTACATACAATCAATCAACTATATTCACGTCACACTTCATTACATGCAGTCAATCAATTTTCCTAGCATCCCAGTCATCACATATATGGTTAAAGTGGGTGTTGTCTTACCCACCCCTAAATTTATACAGAAGTCATTCATAATGCTGTCCTGTCTGCAACTGGAGTTCTTGAGCTTTATCAAGGATACATTGCATGTCTAGTTCTGTGAAGCTGTTATCAGGGACTGTTGGGATACTTCCTATACATAACCACGGTTGGTTCTCATGAGACAGTTTACAGGGAATGTGGGTGTAATCTCTGAGATGCAACCGTGAGTTCTGATTAACCCACATTCGTCCAACGCTCCCTGTCCCACCGGGTGGGGGCAACGTGAGGGAGATCCCACATATTAGCAGAGGTCTCGATGAGAGAGTACCTGAGGGAGGTGTAAACCTGTACGATTCCAATGTCCTCCAGTTGGTTATGAGGGTATGGCACTGAGTCTGGTGCGATGATAGGGATCATCAGGACCATCTCTATCCTCATTATCTTGTCCATTTTGCAGTCGGGGATCGCTGAGTATACACTGGTTACTCCCTTCAGAGTATGGTTGTCCAGCGTCCCTTGTCATTTGGCCAGCTTAGCCAGTTGCGGGCTGTCTATTCAATCAGCTACCTCCCCCCCTTTAGATCAGATCAAGGTTGTGGCTTAGCTGCCCCTATCAGAGCCTTCCAGCTGTCTCCCTTTCCTGGTCGATGAGTTTGTTAATTAATGTTGATTGTCTTAGTGTGTGTCCCTAACACTGTTGTCCTATTCAATTGTATATCCAGGCCCTCTTTCCCCAAGCTGCCTAGACCTTTCAAAGCTTTCCCTAATATCACAAAATAGCTAACAGCCATCTTGTGTCTTTTCTGATATTAACAAGCATTGGTAATACACTATCTATTTCTACAAATTGCCTCTTCTAAACAGGCATCTAAGCCAATGAGTACCCTTTGTCTCATCAGAACTATTCAAAAGTAATATAGCAGCACAAATGTAGTTACAGGGCTACCTATAATTTATATCATAGTCCAGTATCAGAAAATGCCCTTCAACATTCCCTTCTTTTGGTCCTGAAAGAAGTTTATTGAATCCCAGATGACCATAATGATTCAATATGAGGGCAGCAGGGTGCGTTTAATACGGCCTTTGGGGCATGTAACCTCCCAGATGTTCCGTGCGTACACTGTGCATGTGATTCAACGATCACCCCTCAAACGAACCCATATATGTCACATTTAATCTCTTGATATTAATCATTTCCTGCCTCCCTGACTAACTCTTCTGTCATTAAATGATGTTATTCATAGCAGTTTTCAAGTAAGCTCATTTAACAGTCCCATACTTGCTGCCACTAACTGTCACTCTGAAGTAGTTCCTCTGTGTTTATTTTTCAAAGCGTGGATTTTTTCGTTAACTGGTGGTAAAGCTGAACTGAATGACTGATCTTGAATCTTCGTTCCCTCCGAGTTTCTGCAAGATGTGAGACTATCTCTGGCTATTTATACTCCTAACTCAAATGATCCTTGCTAGGCCTATAGTGGTGGGCCTAAGGGGTACAAAAGTTATAGCGGTAGGAGGTTACGGTATTTTCCTTCTCTTCCGTAAACTTAAAATGTATGAGGGCAGGTGTAATCTCTAAGACACAACCATGAGTTCTGATTAACTCACATTCGTCCAACTCTCCCTGTTCCACCGGGTGAGGGCAACTGATCTGAGCATCAGAACCGATCCAGCCTGCTTTCTCGACCAAACCGGACTATATCCGGCTACCCTATTAAACTAGATCTGGCTAAGAACCTGGCCATCTAATGCACCCCAACCGCAGCATCGACTAACCCCCGAACCATCCGACTAGCCCCTGACCAGACCCAAGTATTCCCAAAGCGAACACTTTGACCTCCCCTGACCACCTGGTTACTACCCCCCCCCCCCCCCCCCCCCACTGAACCCAACTACCTGACCATCCAATTGCACCCTGATCTGACTCCTCACCAAGCTACCCAATTTACCAAATTTACCCACTCACACACCTACTCACTCATCTGTGCGCTCACCCACCTTTCCACTCATTCACCTACCCAACTTACCCACCAACTCCCTCACTTACCTAGCAAATCTTGCCATTCACCCGTTCAATCACTCATTCCTCAACCGTTTACTAACTCACTCACTTACTGAAAGCAGTGCCAGTGCACCACCCTTCCCAAAGGTCATGCAGATGGGGGCCTCCAATTTCTTGGAGACCCGCATGAGTGCCGTTTAGTCTGATCCCTATTTGGCAGCAAGGATAAAGGGGGTGGCTCTCGGTGCCCATTCCCTTTTCAATGCAATGCCTTTCGATCAAGCCTTTCAAGGCTCCCGAGATGAAGGGATTGAATCCCAAAGCCCGTACATCCTCTACGAATGTCTCTGACCCTGACATGCAGGATGGAGATTTGAGCTAGATATTTGCATACGTATGCAAGGAATTTTAGTTTAGTACCTGGGCTAACTCTGTGGTTAACCAGGATAACTCAACTGAGCACGGAAACCAACCTGGCCCCCTCCATGAACCCTCACAACCACCCGACTAGCCCCCTGACATGACTACCCTCCTGACCATACAAATACACCCCCCCCCCCAAATATCCGACTAGACCTAACTACCATCCTATCATCAAACAACCCCCCTATCCAACATGATAACCCCCCCTCTCCACTAAACTCCCAATTACCTTCCCCAACCAGCTGACTATCTTCCAACTAGACTTGAACAGCACTCACCTAAAGTACCCTTGTCCAAACCTGACAACCCCGAAGCATCCAACTAGATCCCTATCCACCTGACTATCCACCCTGATCACCAGACTACACCCCGATCCAATTACACACCTGACATTTACTAATCTATTTGCTCACCTATACATCCGTTTGCTCACCAACCCATGCACTTACCCATGCTCCCACTCATCCACTACCCATCAACACAACTTCTGACTCAACTACATACTGACCTCGCCCATCTATCCCACCCACATCCTACCTAACTGTTCATCCACTCACTATTCAGACTCACCTACTCAACCATTACCTCACCCCCTTACTAAAAGACGGGGAGTTTTAAAACCAACACTGCCTATGGCATCTACTGCGACCTTCCCCTATATTCGCATGGACTCATCGATGCTTCAACCAGGATCCGAAGATGTGACCGCAAGATTGTAAAAATGTCCGGTTGCAGAAATATTTTTGGGCAGAGCCAATGTCTTCAGCATCAATCCTAACTGGAATTCGGCTTTGGGTCCAAATCTTATGGTCTCCAAATCATTGTTAACTGAGCATATGTTGGGAGAAGCCTCAGGATCCTATGGAAGTCCTGAGTCATAGATATGTGCAGATATTTCCGGGGCTGTTTAAACGTCTATTGGGAAAATGCTTCTGACCCTGAGACCAGATACGTGGAATTTAGCTGCATACTTACCTGGCAAATGTTTAATCCTTGATCTAATTCAGTGGTCAGACAGCTGAACATCACAACCAAACATCACACCCCCACCCCTCCCTGCCCAACAACTACCTGACTATCCCACCGACCAAATCTGACTACCACCCCAACCTAACCTGACTAACTCCAACCAACCAGTTGCCCTCCCAATTATCCAATTTCCCTCCTGACTAGACCCAAACATCGAACTAACTCCCAGACCAGACCAGACTGCACCTCCAACCTTCCAACTAGACCCCTGACTAGCCCTTAGCTCGATCCGGGTACTCCCAACCAGCCGACTACACCCTGACTTGACTACCCACTCACTAACCCAGACACCCACCTTCCCACTTTACCCATCTACCCACCTAGCCACTCAGTCACACTCCCAATTACCTACCTACTTACTCACTCACCCACTCACCCACCTGCTTACCCACTCACCCATCCACCCACCTGTGTATCTACCTATCTATCCACCAATGCAAGCACCTACTTACTTACTCACCCACCTACCCATTCACCCACCTTCCCACTCATCCACCCACCTACCTACTCACCCATTCCTTACCCCTCACCCATCTAACCACGCACCCAACTATCCACTGTTCAATCACACATTCACATATTCACTCACTCACCCATTTGGATCTTTAAAGAAAACAAATATGAGAACGACTATCGTGAAAAGGACCACAACCTTCCTTCTCCGCCTCTTGCAACCAACAGTTTTCCCTTGAAGAGTCCCTGTTGACATTTCAATGCTTCAACCGGGATTGAAAGATGCGACTGAGAAATCTTAAATGGGTTGTGTTGCAGAAACCTTTATGGATAGTGTCAATGTGCTCAACATCGACCTTGACAGGAAGATTTAGGCCTTGATATCTGTGAATGTAAATTATTAAATGGATAGGTATTATGAACAAATAATCAAAAAGGCTCATGGAATGCTGGACTTTAAATCTCCAATTGATAAATTTAGGTTAACCAAAGGTATTAAGAGATATGGGACAAAGGCGACATGCCAGACCAGCTATTAACTTAGTAAACGTTGGAACAGGTTCAAGAAACTAAATGCCGACCTGTGTTCCTATACAAGTAAGTCCTCTCCATAAGTCATCCTACTTTTAGGTATTTTGTTATAATGTTGTTTACTCTTTAGGATTTTTTCCCGATTTACTTCACCATTTTTGATATATGTTGTCTGCATTCTGGCCCTCCTAACCCTGTGCTGAACAAAGGGCCACCTGCTGCCATGTTCTGATGCCAGAGGAGGTGCCGCTGCAGTCAGTAGAGACCCTGGCTGTGGGGAGAGAGCAAGAGCAAGGGAAGCTGCCAGTTGCTGATCTGATGGTGAACTTTGAGTATGGGAGGGAGTGGGAGGAGGGGTTTCTTCCCACAGTCCAAAAATGTGCAGGTTAGGTGGATTGGCCATGATAAATTGTCCTTAGTGACCAAAAAAGGTCAGGAGGGGTTATTGGGTTACGGGGATAGGGTGGAAGTGAGGGTTTAAGTGGGTCGGTGCAGACTCGATGGGCCGAATGGCCTCCTTCTGCACTGTATGTTCTATGTTCTGTTCTTTTCCATGGTTCTATGTCAGAAATAAAAATGTGCAGACCAGAATGCATTTGTTTCTCATCAGAGGTTTTGAGTCAAGACAACAGCACTTAGCAGCTCCATTCACAAAATCAAATATGTATAATAAATTCAAACTGCAGTTCAGAAGTGTGTGTTGATTGATTTAATATTGTTTACTCTTTTATCCAAGATTTTCTATTTCTGTGAAGAGTTTTACTTCTCCTATCACTGATGATCTAAAACATCCTTTTCTTTCTCGGTTTTTAAGTTGAGGTTTCTAGTTCTGAAGGATTCGAACTTTACAAGAAGTTATTTTGGTTTAGTCAAAAGAAATGTAATTAACCATATTCAGCTGTTTTATTTTTGATGTATGGTTATCTGTTTTCTTATTTTCAGGAGCAAAGTTCCGTAAATATGTTGGACATTCTGCTCATGTGACTAATGTGTGCTGGTCATATGATTTTCAGTGGATAATTAGCACAGGTGGTGCTGATCACTCTGTATTTCAATGGAGATTTATTCCAGAAGCAATGTCAAATGGAGGATCTGATACATTACAGGGTAAGATAAACTATTTTATATATATATATATATATATATATATTATGTTGCAGGATTAATTACATGTAATTATGCTGTGTTTTTGGAGCCCAACCATCTCAGCCTAATGTCATTACACCATGTGTGTCCTCCAGCAGTGTCCAAAGTCCAACTATCTTCTGATGCTTTATCATTGACCTTCCATCATGAGATCACAAGTGAGGTTGCTTGCTTAAGTGCTCCATCACAATTCCTCAACTAATAAAGCAGTTCCATGCTAGCATGCATAAAAACCCAATCAGCACCCAGCCTCGAGCTAAGTGGCAAGTAATATTTGTGCCATCCAAATTCTAGGCAATTAACATATCTAACGAGGGAGAGGCAAATTACATACCCTTGATATTCAATGGCACTTCCACCACTGAATCTCCCAACATCATCATTCTGCATCCAACTGGACCAGCCACACACATTCCATGTTTACTATCACAGGACAGAAATAGAGTCCAAGGGGCGAGAGAAGCTGACGTCTTAGCCTTTGACTCCCTGGTAGCCCGGGGACGGATATTGCTAGCGTGGAGGGACTCTAAGCCCCCAAGATCGGAGACCTGGGTTAGCGACATGGCTGGGTTTCTCAGTCTTGAGAAAATCATGTTTGCCTTAAGAGGGTCAATGCTAGGGTTCGTCCGGAGGTGGCAGCCGTTTGTCGGGGGAAATTAACTGTCAGCAGAGGCAAAATATGTAAAAAGGGGGGGGGGGAAGTAAGGCTATTTTCTGTTTAAGGTGGGAGGGACTTGTTAGGGATGGAGATGATTTACGCAATATGTTTATATTTGGATTTCCATTGTTTACTGTTGTTGTTACTGTTATTATAAAATTACAAATACCTTAATAAAATGTTTTTTTTTAAATAACTACAGAAATTGGGAATTCTGGACGTTATTTTCTATTCTCTGCATACAGTGCTGGCTGAGACAAGAAAACCAATGTGCAACTTGCAGGCTGCAGAGCTGGCTTTTTTCTCCAGATAATCCAGTGCACTGTGCAGAAAAATCTCAAGATGTGGCCAATGCTGTCACGCTGGCGGGGTGGGCCCGGAAGAGGCCGGCAGCCAGGAATCCCTGAGATCAAGGTGCCATTTTTAAAGGGTCAAAGGGTCCGATAGGCCTACTCTGGCTTTGCTCCCTGATATTTCCCCCAGGGGGTAGTGCCAGGATACTGCCCAGGCAGGTCTCACTTCCCCTGGGAGCTATACTTATCTGTGCGCCCCAGATGGGTTCCCTTCACCTGGTTTTAAAAACAATTATCACGGGGACTTCCAGTGGAGGACTCGCACGAGGTGGCTCCCGCTGGAAAGCTGTTTTTATATTTTACCCTCCTTGCTGGTGCTACAAGCTGATTACTTTTCAAAAACCTCATCATTTAGTGAAATAGAGCTTCTACTATGTTGAGATGCCCAGGAGAGACAAAAATAAGAAGGATTCAGGCCAAAATCTGTCGGCGGATTCGGAATCCTTGCAAGATTCTTCTGGAAGTAAGATCGAGGGGATGAGTTCTCCTTTTCTTTTTCCAACCCTGACTAATTACCAATGATCTCATTAGTATTTTGGCGAGCGAACTAGAGAAACACTGTCAAAGTTTGACAGTAGATTTTAAAAGATCGATTGAAGAGGCCTTGGCCCCCATTCGTTTGGCCCTGGAAAGCACGAATAAGACTGTTGAGGCTCATGAAGCCACAATTAAAGGCATTGAGGCGGCATTAACAGACACTCTGATTGGATCACCTCCCTAGAGGCCTATCTTACTTTGGTAATTGTATGTAATAAGTCATTGACTGGAAAGTTGATCCAGGAGGCAGAACTTTCATACTGTGGGATTGCAGGAGGAGATGGAGGACCTCCCCCCTACTGAATATTTTTAGGCTATGTTTTGCAAGATGGTGGGTGATGGTGTGTTCACATCTCTCAGAATTAGACCGGGCCCATCACTCTCTGCGACCGAAGACTCGAACTGGAGAATTGCATTGTGCGGTTATTGTACAATTTCATAGCTTCAGGGGAAAGGAACAGGTCCTTCGCTGGGCTAGAAATCATCGAGATATCAAATGGGATGGTCACTGCATCAGGTTGTACCAAGATGGGTGTGCAGACCTGGCAAAATGAAGAGCTGCCTTCAACACAGAATGAAAACCATCTGTATAGGAATGGAGTCAGATTCGAAATGATCGACCCAGCTCGCCTTAGGGTGACTGTTGGGGTAAAGGACCGTTTTTTTGATATGCCGTAAAATGCAGAATCGTGTTACAAAGCTCAAATTGGACACTGTTTAATCTATGTTCAATCTCCTTCATGCCCCCTGTGGATGGGCATTTCATATTTTATGTTTTTCATGCTCGGGATTTGGGTGTGCTCACAACACCTTTGGTTAAATCTGAGGGTTTTCTGCTATTTGGTCTTTTTTGTTTTTTGCCATCAGTTTATTGTTCTCTTTCTCTTTGCGTCGGTTGCCGGGCATGGTAATTGAACACTAGCTTTCCAGTTGGGAGTCACCCTGCTAATAAAGGGATTAGTTAACTGAAGCGGCGACAGAGGGTTTTCTGCAGTTCTTCACAACAGTCTGTAAGAATAAGCTTGGAGCATATCGTTAGTTGTGTTTCATTAACTGCAGGTTTTGGAATAGAGTATTGTTTTTTACTGTTCCAAAATGGCATTGTTGAGGTGGGGAGGGGGGAGGGAGGGGCTTTAGTGTTAGTTTGCCAATGGCGTCTGTGGGTTCTCCTTTGTTGAGTCATATGAATTGGCTCAGTGGCCCTCTTAGGTGGATTTCTTTATTTTACCTTTTCCAGTATCCCTTGTTTGGTATTCCTCTTTGGGAATTGCTGAAACCCAGTACGAAATGGTCGGAGACCTCCGCTTTGTTTGATTGCCTGGAATGTTCGGGTCTGAATGTCCCAGAAAAATGGGCGAGGGCATTCGCCCATCTTAAAAGCCAAACTCCAAGCTTGTCTTCTTGCAGGAATGCCACTTGAGTGTCGAGGACCAGATCAGGGTTGGGCCGGACAGGTTTTTCACTCCAGTTTTAATGGCAGGGCCAGGGACAAGGCAATTTTGATTCTTGAGAGTTCAATTCTTCTACTTTCAGATTATAGCTGACCCAATGGTCGTTATATTGTTGTTTGTTGCTCCCTGGTGAACACTCCTGTCATCATGGTTAACGTTTATGTCCCTAACTGGCAAGACACAAATTTTATCAATTTTCTTTTAAACTCTCTCCCCAACCTTATGCATTCCAGCTGATTGTAGGAGACGACCCGGACTGTGTTTTGGACCCTAAATTCGATTGTTCCAAAGCTAACTCGCTTGTTCCAGCTGGGTTGGCCAGAGCTTTGTCACCTTTTTGGCACAGATCTTTGGGGGGAAGGGATATCACTCTTGTTATCTCCGACCACGGCCCACATTTTGTCAATGCGCCGACCCTGGAGACTAGACTACTCTGCTGTCAGACAATACATTTTGTGAGCATTTGTCTACCTCTTTAGAAGATTATATTAAACTAAACAAGTCAGACTCGATCTGTTCCCTCCATGCTTTGGGAGGCCCTTAAAGCCGTCATTAGGGAGGAAATTATTTCTTCTAGGGCGTATATGTTGAATACGGCAAAGTTGGAGCAGCAGACGCTGGTGGACTCTATCCTAGAGGTGGGCCACGAAGACTCATTTGATCCTACTCCAGATCTACTGGCAGTCCCAACAAAAATTACACACACAGTTCAAGCTGGTGTCGACGAGCAAGGCTGTGCGTCAGTTCCAACGCTCCAGGGTTATGTTGTCTGAGCTTGGGGAGAGGGCCAGTTGCCTTCTGGGTCATAAACTCAAACAAGAAGCAGCCTCACGTGAGATCTGCCTTTTCAATACCAGTTTCTGATATTTGGGGCCCGGGTGGCCCTCAGTCGCTGAAAGTGTGCAGGTACAGCGGGGAGTAAAGAAGGCTAAAATCAGCTGAAGCATCGCTGTATCTTCCTCGCAGCTCACCCTCGCACCCAACTTTGTATCATCTGCAAATTTGGGGGTAATACATTTAGTTCACTCGTCCATAAGACATAGGAGCAGAATTAGGCCATTCGGCCCATTGAGTCTGCTCCGCCATTCAATCATGGCTGATATTTTTCTCATTCTCCTAATTCTCCCCATAACCTCGTTAATCATTAAAAACCTATTTATCTCTGTCTTAAAGACACTCGAGTGACGTGGACTCCATAGCCTCCTGCGGCAATGAGCTCCACAGATTCACCACCCTCTGGCTGCAGCAATCCTGCCCTATTGGATGAGGTGAGGGCGATGTGACAGAGGGAGCTGGGTCCTGTGTTTACTGATGAGGCTTGGAGGAAGGATCTCTACAGGGTCAACTCCACGTCCTCTTGTGCTCGGTTGAGTTTAATCCAATTCACAAGTGTTACACAGGACGCGCATGACTAAGGCAAGAATGAGTGGGTTTTTCCAAAACATGGAGGATAAGTGTGATCGTTGTTTGCTTGCCCCAGGTAACCACAGACACATGTTTTGATCCTGCCCCAAACTTGTCAGCTTTCTAAGTTTCCTTTTTAAACACTATATAAGAAGGCAAATGTTACATTAGCCTTCATAGCGAGAGGATTTGACTTTAGGAATAGAGATGTTTTGGTGCAATAATGAAGGGCATTGGTGAGGCCACATCTGGAATATTGTGTGCAGTTTTGGCATCCTTATCTGTGGAAGAATGTTCCTACAATGGACCGAGTGCAGCGAAGATTTACCAGACTGATTCCTGGAACGGAGGGACTGTCATATGAGGAGAGACTAAGTTGGTTAGGATTATATTAATTGGAGTTTAGAAGACTGTGAGGGGATCTCATAGATACTTACAAAATTCTAACAGGATTAGATGGGGTAGATTCAGAAATAATGTTCCCAATGGTGGGGACTCCAGAACTAGGGGTCATCGTTTGAGGATAAGGGGTCAACCTTTTGGGACTGAGGTGAGGAGAAATTTCTTCACCCAGAGAGTGGTGAATCTGTGGAATTGACTACCACAGGAAGTAGTTGAGGCCAAAACGTTGTGTAAAATTAGGAATTAGATATAGCTCTTGGCGCTAAATGAATCAAGGAATATGGGGAGAAGGCAGGATCAGGATATTGAACTTGATGATCAGCCATGATCATAATGAATGGCAGAGCAGGCTCAATGGTTCCTCCTTCCATTTTCTATGTTGTTTCTATGCTATGTAATGCAAATCCTTTTTAATGCTATTATAACACTGAAAATCTATGTTGTGTAGGTATTTGTTTATGTTCAGGAATCAAAGATTATTCCTCATCAATATGTTGCCCAGTACTTTGTAGAATGGTATTGTTATTGAAAGTTAATTATGGAAAAAAGATTATGGACATGATTTTTCAAATGGTGGGTTTCCTGCTTTGCCATCCGAAGAGTCTACAGCCATTTAACACCCCATGGAATGATAATTAGCTGGAGGTGGGACTTGCGCCTTTCACTTGTGCAAAATCTAGCCACAGAGGGCTGATGGCCAATCTGATTGGCAGGCAGCTCTGTCGTCCCAGCAGCAGCACTGGGAACTACAAGCAGTCCCCAAATTCTAAGACCTGAGTCCAGGACCAAGTAAGTGTGGGAGATTCTCCATGGAGGGGATGTTATGGCCTGGGTGGAGGTGGGGGGTGAGTGGGGTGTTGCAGTCTTGATGGACGGAGTGGGGGGGAGGAGAGTACCGATGGGAGGGGAGGAGAGACCTCGGGTGGAGTTGGGGCGTGCTCACTATGGAAAGAGGGCTATTGAGGGAGATCCTGCTCGAGGTCCAAGAAGGATGAGCTTGTTGGGTTTCCCCCAAACCCTAACCGCTACTCTCCTTCCAGCCTCAAAATGGATGGCTGGTGGGAAGCTGCCTTTGCGTGGCCAATAATTGATTTCTTAAGGGCCTCGTTTAAGGCGAGGGCAGGAGGGCTGCCGTGGGCTTTGTCCACCCCACAGAAAATTGTGGACGGTTTTGGTGGGGATAGTGGGCAGGAGGACAATGGGCAGGGGAAAATGTTACACCCCCTCCCCCATGCCTGTCTGCAACCTTGCCAGCATGGGACCAAAAATTCTCCACTATCTATGTACTAATGTTTTAGCAATAGTTCCAGGATATTAACATTTGCATGTTTGAAATCATAAATCTTCCAGAACTCTGCCAAACCTATAGGTAGGAAATGGTTAGAATCAGCTGGAGTTGTCACACCATGCTATTTGCTTCCCCTGTCCCACAGCTCTTCTTCCGTTGCCTCTGATAGATTAGAATTACTTGAACAGTTGTGTTTTTGTTAATTTTTTCAGTTTGCCGATTATTTGAAACATAGGGCCTACTCCTTCTCCTATGTCCACGAAGTACTTGCTTCGCCTTCAATAAGATAATGACTGATCTGATCTTGATCTCAACTCCATTTACTTGAACATGTTTTGTATGATTGTGGTGGTATGATTTGCATAGCTGTCTGCCATTGGTGCAGAACACTGGCATACCATTGGCCCTGGTCGGTCATGTGCCTCTCGACCGATTGGTTGAGACCAGTCATGTAATGGCTCCCCGATTGGACGAGAGGCTGAGTTAACCCCGCCTCCAGAGCGAGGTATAAATACCCAGAATGCCCAGCGGTCGTCCATTTACTGTAGTCGACCGCAGGGCTAACTTCTAGCTTATTAAAACCTAACTTTTGTCCAGCAACTCGCCTCGCGTTCGATTGATGGTTCATCAATTTAATAAGCTATAATTTTGAAGATGGAGCTCCGGATCAAGCCCGAATTCCTCTGCATCAGCCCGCAAACTCAGAATGCTTCAGAAATCTTTAAACATTGGCTGGCATGTTTCGATGGATACCTGGCGTCCGCAAACAGCCCCCCCACCATGGCACAGAAGCTTCACATCCTCCACCCCAGCGTGGGCACGGCGGCCTACGCGATGATTGCGGAGGAAAAAGATTACGATGCGGCCATGCTTAAGCTGAATGGACAGTTTCTTAAACCGGTAAACAGAGTATTCGCCCGACATCTGCTGGCTACCAGACAACAGCTCCCCGGTGAGTCATTAGAGGATTTTTACCGGGCCCTCGCTGTCCTGGGGAGGAATTGCTCCTGCCTCCAAGTTTCAGCCACGGAGCACATGGAACTTCTGATTAGAGATGCTTACGTGGCTGGGATGCAGTCTGCCGCTATCCGCCAGCGGATGCTGGAGAAAGACGACCTCAGCCTAACTGAGGCACAGACTCTCTCCACCTCCCTGGAGGTCGCCGATTTAAACGCCCGCGCCTATGTCCCCAGCCGCGCTGCAGCACCCTGGGCCTCCTGGCACGCTTCCCCACCGCCATCCGCTGCTCCCGACCCCCCTCAGGCCTGCGCCGCGGGACACCCCGACAAGTCCGCGGGGCCCCGCTGCTTTTTCTGTGGGTTCGCTAAACGCCCGCGCTGCCCGGCCCGCTCCGCCCTCTGTAAGAGCTGCGGGAAGAAGGGCCACTTTTCATCCATCTGCCAGGCAAAATCGGTCGCTGCTGTACCATTGCGGGTCCCTTCTAGACCCTTCCAGTACACCGTGCCAATCCCCGCCCCCGGGCCCCTGCACCCGGCCTGCGCGCTTCCCCCTCTCCTCCGGGGCCTTCCGGGCCCTTCCAGCGCACCGCGCAACTCTCTCCTTGCCGCCCCCGGGCCCCTGCGCCTGGCCTGTGCGCCTCTCTGACCCCGTTCTCAGCCACTCCGGAGGGCCCGCCGGCACTGCTAACCCCGCCCCCAGCAACCACAAGGGCCCCGCGGGCGCCGCCATCTTGGGCCCCGGATGCCACGTGCGGGTCCTGGGCACCGCCATCTTGGGGCGCCGACTCCACGTGCGGGTCCTGGGCGCCGCCATCTTGGGGCCCCGACTCCACGTGCGGGTCCTGGGCGCCGCCATCTTGGGACCCCCAACTCCACGTGCGGATCCTGGGCACCACCATCCTGGACTGGCACGCAAGGTTCTGCCAGCAACTACTCAGCCGACGACGAATTCGACGATGGTTCTTCTCCACGGCTTGCGGCCATTCAACTCGACCAGTCACGGCCACGCACGCTCGCCAAAACAACGACGCTGATCCACCTCAATGGCCACGTGACGGGCTGTCTGCTGGACTCCGGGAGCACGGAAAGCTTCGTTCACCCTGCCACGGTAAGACGCTGCACGCTCCCTGTCCATCTGGTAAAACACAAAATCGGGTTAGCCTCAGGTTCGCACTCCGTCCGCATCACCGGCTGCTGCATCGCAGACCTCACGGTCCAAGGGAAGGTTTTTAAAAATTACAAACTCCTTGTCCTCCCTGACCTTTGCGCACTGGCACTCCTAGGACTGGACTTCCAGTGCAACCTGCAGAGCTTGACCTTCCAATTCGGCGGCCCTATACCCCCCCTCACTGTCTGCAGCCTCGCGTCCCTCAAAGTGGACCCCCCCCTCCTTGTTTGCTAATCTCGCCCCCGATTGCAAACCCGTCGCGACACGGAGCAGACGGTACAGCGCCCAGGACCGGACCTTCATCAGGTCTGAGGTCCAGAGGTTGCTGAAGGAAGGGGTCATCGAGGCCAGCAACAGTCTCCCTAGCGAGCCCAAGTGCTGGTGGTCCGGACTGGGGAGAAAAACCGGATGGTCATCGACTAGCCAGATCATCAACCGGTTTACGCAACTGGACGCGCATCCTCTCCCCCGTATTTCCGCCATGGTAAACGATATCGCGAAATACAAAGTCTTCTCCACTGTGGACCTTAAGTCCGCTTATCACCAGCTCCCCCTCTGCGCGAGTGACCGCAAGTACACCACGTTCGAGGCTGATGGACGCCTCTACCACTTCCTTAGGGTTCCATTCGGTGTCACAAATGGGGTCTCGGTCTTCCAACGGGAGGCGGACCGAATGGTCGACAAGTACGGATTACGGGCTACCTTCCCGTATCTCGATAATGTCACCATCTGCGGCCACGACCAGCAAGACCATGACGCCAACCTCCGGAAATTTCTCCAAACCGCAAAACTCCTTAACCTCACATACAATAGGGATAAGTGCGTGTTTAGCACCGACCGTCTAGCCATCCTCGGCTACGTAGTGCGTAACGGAGTGATAGGCCCCGACCTCGAACGCATGCGCCCCCTGATGGAACTCCCTCTTCCCAATACCCTCAAATCCCTCAAACGCTGCCAGGGTTTCTTCGCTTACTACGCCCAATGGGTTCCCAATTACGCCGACAAGGCCCATCCCCTCATTCAAACCACGACCTTCCCGCCGTCGACAGAGGCCTGCCAGGCCTTTAGCCGCATCAAAGCGGACATCGCAAAGGCCACGATGCGCGCCATCGACGAGTCCCTCCCCTTCTAGGTTGAGAGCGACGCATCTGAAGTAGCTCTGGCGGCCACCCTGAACCAAGCGGGCAGACCCGTAGCCTTCTTCTCCAGAACCCTCCAGGCTTCTGAACTCCGCCACTCCTCTGTGGAAAAGGAAGCCCAGGCCATAGTCGAAGCTGTGCGACATTGGAGGCACTATTTGGCTGGCAGGAAGTTTACCCTCCTCACAGACCAACGGTCAGTGGCCTTCATGTTTGATAATGCACAAAGGGGCAAGATTAAGAATGACAAGATCTTACGTTGGCGGATCGAGTTGTCCACGTACAACTATGAGATCTTGTATCGTCCTGGGAAGCTCCATGAGCCTCCTGATGCCCTGTCCCGCGGTACCTGCGCCAGCGCACAGATGGACCGCCTCCGCTCCCTCCACGCGGACCTCTGCCATCCAGGGGTGACCCGTTTCTACCATTTCATAAAGGCCCGCAACCTGCCTTTCTCCATCGAGGAAGTCAGGACAGTAACCATTGACTGCCACATCTGCGCAGAGTGCAAACCGCACTTCTACCGCCCCGCGCGCGCACATCTGATCAAAGCATCCCGCCCCTTCGAACGTCTCAGCATTGACTTCAAGGGGCCCCTTCCCTCTAGCAACCGCAACATTTACTTCCTGGCGGTAATCGACGAATACTCCCGCTTCCCCTTCACCATTCCCTGCCCCGACATGACCACATCGACTGTCATTAAGGCCCTCCTCTCCATCTTCTCCCTGTTCGGCTACCCCGCGTACATACATAGCGATCGGGGGTCCTCCTTTATGAGCGACGGGCTGCGTCAATTCCTGCTCAACAGGGGCATTGCCTCTAGCAGGACGACCAGCTATAACCCTCGGGGTAACGGACAGGTCGAGCGGGAGAATGGTACCATCTGGAAGACCATACTACTGGCCCTCCGGTCCAGAGATCTCCCTATTTCCCGATGGCAAGAGGTTATCCCCTGATGCCCTACATTCTATCCGCTCACTCCTCTGTACCACAACAAATCAGACGCCTCATGAACGTCTTCTTGTTTTCCCCAGGAAGTCGTCCTCCGGATCCCCTCTCCCGACGTGGCTGGCCGCCCCCGGACCCATCTTGCTCCGGAAGCATGTGCGGGTGCAGAAGTCCGACCCATTGGTGGAACAAGTCCAGTTACTCCACCCTAACCCGCAGTATGTGTACATGGAGTACCCCGACGATCGGCAGGACATGGTTTCCCTCCGGGACCTGGCACCCGCCGGCGTGCGGCCTCTTCCCCCCCCCCCCCCCTCCCATTTGTTTTCCCCCAGCGCCCCAACCAGGCCACCCCTTCCCCATCCATGGCGTCTCCACCACCAGCCCGGGCGACGGAGACTGTTCAAGGACCATTGCTCCCGGACTCCAGGACATCAGCGGAACCACCACCATCGGCTGAACCAACGTCACCAACTCCACTGCGGCGGTCTGCCAGGACGTCACGGGCAACGAAAAGGCTGATCGAGTCTATTTAATTTTCAACAACTCCATGGACCTTGTATGGACAATATGTACTATTGTTAATTGTCTGGGCCAGTGGGGAGCCAAAAAAATTTTTCTCTCCCTTCTCTGGCTGCTACTCAAACCACCAATCCCCCCCCCCCCCCCCCCACCGCTCCCGTTGACCCCTCCCCCGGCTTCTTTCTCCGCAAGGGGTGAATGTGGTGGTATGATTTGCATAGCTGTCTGCCATTGGTGCAGAACACTGGCTTACCATTGGCCCTGGTCGGTCATGTGCCTCTCGACCGATTGGTTGAGACCAGTCTGAGTTAACCCCGCCTCTAGAGCGAGGTATAAATACCCAGAATTCCTGGCAGTCGTCCATTTACTGTAGTCAACTGCAGGGCTAACTTCTAGCTTATTAAAGCCTAACTTTTGTACAGCAACTCGCCTCGCGTTCGATTGATGGTTCATCAATGATGTAAGATTTTTGTATAAGATTTTTAAACATGAAACACCTCTTTAATGTATTATAATTTTATTATAATTTACTTTATTTTGAACAGAAAGTTATGCTGATTCGAACAGTGAGGAATCTGATTCAGATCTGTCGGATCTGGCAGAGTTGGATTCTGACATTGAACAAGAAATCCAAATCGGTTATGATCGTCAGGTTAGTAAATTCAGTGGTAGTATTGACGTTTATTAGTATTAACATTTTGAATTCACTGTTAGTTAGACAAATTTAATCTATTCAAAATTATCGTAGACATATTTTAATCATTTTCATTTATGGACCTATAATACTTTGTGAAATGCATCTTACAATTAAGAGCAGCTGGCACGATGCCTTTATCCTGATGGGGGCGTTGCCCATTCTCGGCCACTGCCGCCTACTGGTCTGCCGGGTGGGGGTTGCTGGGGGGGGGCGGGGGGGATTGGGGTTAGAACCAAGGGCACAATGGTGGTGACTCACCCTGGCTGCCTGCACTGCTGGCCGGTCCTGGCAGTGGGGCCCACGGTGTTCATGGACTCAGCCACCTGTGCCCAGGCCCAGTTGATGTTTGCGGGTGGCAGACTCCTTCCCACCCCAGGGAGCAGGGTGTTCCAGCTCCCCTCCATGGCATCCAGCAGAGTCTCTAGCTCAGCATCAGCGAACCTCGATGCCTTTGGGATAGCATCTTTATGGCTGCAATGAGTGTGCGGGAGTGCAGCGCTTATATGCGGCTACAGCTTGTCAGGTTTTCGGATGCCCATCCCGACCCTGGAAAATCACATGCCAGTGTTTGTTGGAATTGCACTAGTTAGACATGGCGTCGGTGGTAGTCCATTAGGATGTCCTGAATCAGGATCGTAGAACACCACTGATTCAGTCCTGCGTCGCAGTTAGTCTACGAAACAGAGAATCTGGCCCCAATTCTATTAATGCTTGTGCTCAATAAGGGAAGTATTTTTATTAGGTTATGAACCAGGATCACAAGTGCATCATAATGTTGCATATCCAGAAAAACTTAAAATGTTTATTTTCAGTGCCATAATTGATTTGGGGCCAGGAAGGGGAATTCAATGAGTTGAATGGGAGGAGGATGGATGAAACTGGAAATATGTTTCAGATAAATGAGCAAAAAGCTGCAAAGCCACATTCATTTGATATCAACAGGAACAGGTTACATAGGTTGGGGTGACAGAGATTTGAACAGGGCACCTGGCAGTCCGGGTTTCTTGACATATTGTGGAGTTTTGACATATTCTTTTTGTACTTATCAGGTTCCCTGCTGAAAGCAAATCTCTTAAGAAGTGCAAAACCACAATAGTGGTGGATTTTAATGACCCGAATAGTAACAAATCTAGAATTAATGTAAAAGGCACAGAGAGAGCAGAATTCTTAAAAATTCTCCCGCCACCACCACCAGACTTGTGGAGTATCGGGCCGGCGAGAACGGGAGAGGTGCCATTATCAGTGCTCCCAAAGTTGTGTCTTTACATGATGCCACCTTCATGCGCTCCCACACCGACCCCCTCCCCCACTACCCACTTCCTAATCATGGCTATATTTGTCGCCCAGTAGTAATTACTAAAGTTCGGCAGCACCAACCCACCCTTCCCCCGATTGCACTCCAGCAACGCTTTCTTCACTCGAGAGGTTTTACCTGCCCACACAAAGTCCGAAATAGCCTTATTCACCCGTTTAAAAATGGTCTTTGGGGTAAGATGGGGAGGCACTGAAAGACAAACAGAACCTGGGGAGGACTGTCATTTTCACGGTCTGTACCCACCCCGACAGTGATAACGGGAGCATGTCACATCTCTTAAAGTCCTCTTTAATTTGTTCTACAAGCCGGGATAGGTTTAACTTGTGTAGTACCTCCCATTCCTGAGCCACCTGGATTCCCAAATATTGAAAACTCCTTCCTACCATTCTAAACGGCAGCTCTCCCAGTCTCTTCTCCTGCCCTCTAGCCTGGATCGCGAACATCTCGCTTTTCCCCACGATACCCCGAAAAATTACCAAATTCCCCTAAGGTCCACATAACTTCCCTATCCCCTCCAGTGGGTCTGAGATATACAAGAGCAAGGAATCTGCGTAAAGCGAAACGTGAAGCCCCCCCCCCCAAACCAGCCCTTTCCAGTACTTAGAGGCTCCTAACGCCATGGCCAGTGGCTCTATGGCCAAGCAAACGTAGCTCGAAGAGGGGACACCCTTGCCTTGTCCCTCGGTGTAGTTTAAAATAACCCGACCTTCATACGCACACCAGCTACTGGTGCCTGATAGAGCAATCGCACCCAATCAATGAAGCCCTCACCAAACCCAAACCTTCCCAGCACCTCCCACAGATAATCCCACTCCAAAAGCCTTCTCTGCATCCATCCTGCCTCCCTTTTTCTGAGCTGGTGCGCTAACATTCTGCTTGCCATTTCCCCATACTCATAGATCACCCCCCTTGCCTTCCTCAGCTGTTCCTCCGCCTTCCCTGTAGTCAACAGCCCAAATTCCAACTGTAACCTCGGTCGCTCCTTCAGTAACCCAACGTCCGGGGCTTCCGAGTATCTCCTGTCCACCTGAAGTATCTCGCCAACTAGCCTATCCCTCTCAGCTCATTCCACCTTTTCTCTGTGGGCCCGTATCGAGATTAATTCCCCTCTGACCACTGCCTTAAAAGGTTCCCAAACCGTTGCTGCAGAGACCTCGACTGTATCATTTGTTTCCAGGTAGTTCTGGATAGACTTGTTCACCCGCCCACAGACTGCTTCGTCCAGTAACAACCCCACATCCAGCCTCCATAGCGTGCGTTGTCCTCTCTCCAAACTAACCCGTAGATCCACCCGATGTGGGTATGATCCGATACTGCGATTGCCGAGTACTCAGCATCCGCTATCCCAGGTAGTAGAGCTGGCACCCTCCCTGTCCTGGATTTTGACCGGTCCAATTCCAGATCAGTGACTGTGTTAAAATCTCCCCCCATGATCAAGTTATGTGACTCTAAGTCTGGGATCTTACCTAACACCCGCCTCATAAATTCCACATCGTCCCAGTTCGGAGCATATACGCTCACGGGTACCACCCGCACCCCCTCCAACTTCCCACTTACCATTATGTACCTGACCCCCGTGTCTGACATGATTCTCCCTGCCTCAAATGTCACCCGTTTATTAATCAGAATCGCTACACCCCTGGTCTTTGAGTCCAGCCCTGAGTGGAATACTTGGCCAATCCACCCCTTCCTCAATCTAGTCTGGTCTGTAACCTTTAGGTGTGTCTCTTAAAACATTGCCACGTCCATCTTCAACCCCCTCAGATGCGCGAACACGCGAGCCCTCTTCACCGGCCCATTCAGCCCTCTAATGTTTCATGTAATCAGCCTGGTCAGGGAACTCGACACCCTCCCCTCCCCTGCCGACTAGCCATCACCCTTTTTAGGCCAGCCTCCAGCTTACGTCCCTGGCCTCCTCGAGCCCGCCCTCGGGCATCCTCCGTCCTCGACCTCCCATTTGTCCCCTGTCAGCAAAGCAACCCAACCCCCGCCATATCAAGCTCAAGCTCATCACTTGCTCACCCCGTACTGTGCTTCCGTGAGCCAGCACAGTGACTGATAGCTCCCGCACATGGCACCAAACTAACTGTCTTTCTACTACCTCCCCCAGCTTGGACATACATATTCAAAGCATCAAATTCCCCAGTAAACGAAACAGTGGAAAAACAACCACAGAAACTCTTCCCCAACCCCCCCGCTCCATCCAGCTCCCAGTATGACAAAGTTAACTTTAGGCCCTGAAACAGGCCTATATGGCAATAACACTACTTATTCAAACCAGCACAAAAGTGATCATCAAAAAAATCACCATTGCAACACTCTCCCCAAAGCTCTAGTGTTTTTAGTTCACATCCAGTCTTTTTTCCTTGATGAAAGTCAATGCGTCGTCTGGTGTTTCAAAGTAGAATTCCCGGTCTTCATTTGAGACCCACAGACGCGCTGGGTACAGCACCCGAACTTCACCCCCTTGCTAAAGAGGGTCGATTTTGCCCGATTAAACTCAGCTCGCCTCTTGGCGAACTCCGCGCCCAGGTCCTGATAAATGCTCAGCTCACTATTCTCCCACCTGCTGCTCCACTCTTTCTTGGCCCACCGCAGAATGTGTTCCGTGTCCAGGAACTGGTGCATACATACCACCATCGCCCTCGGCGGCTTGTTTGTTCAGCGCTTCTTTGCGAGGGCTCTAAGCGCACTATCCACTTCCAGGGGCCGAGGGAACGCCTCAGCCTCCATCACCTTGTCCAACATGTTCGTTACATAGGCCTCGCATCCGATCCCTCAGTGCCCTCCGGGAGCGCAATGATTTTCAGGTTCTGCCTCCTGGACCTTTTCTCCAAGTCCTTCTGCATTTTTTTCTGGCGGTCATTCATCATCTCCACCTTGGTCTCCAACACGGTTATGTATTCCTCGTGCTCGGACACCTTTTTCTTCACCTCCTGGATCGCATGTTCGTGGATTTCTTGATTCCGGACTACCTGATCAATCGAAGCCTTGATCGGGTCCAGTGTGTCCTTAAGCTTGGCGAAGCATTCTTCAAAAAACTTCATCAGCAGCTCCGTCGACCACTGTGCCATCTCCCCACGGCCCTGCTTCTCCGCCATCTCTTCCCGCATTGCCGGCTCTGCTCGCGTCTTTCTTGTATAACTTTGTCTTCTCACACGGCCACTTCTGGTCCAATTCGCCATGCACTAGCGGGGGACCTCTCCTCACTGTCTCACTCTCCACCGATTAATCCAATGAAATCCGGAAAAAAACGGGAGAAAAAGTTCCAAAAGTCCGTCACAGGCGGGAGCTATCAAATGTGCGACCTACTCCTCCATGGCCGCCATCGGAAGAGTTTGGAACAATTTCTGAGGGCAGAATAAATCTTCATTTAGAAAGATTAATTGAAGAAAGCAAGGTTTTGAGGGAAGGTTATGTCTTTTGGGGAGGTATAAATAACAAAGTAAATTACAGCACAGGAACAGGCCCTTCGGCCCTCCCAGCCTGCGCCGATCCAGTCCCTTTAAACCTGTTGCCTATTTTCCAAGGTCTACTTCTCTCTGTTCCCCACCCGTTCATATATCTGTCCAGATGCATCTTAAATGATGCCATCGTACCTGCCTCTACCACCTCCACTGGCAAAGCATTCCAGGCACCCACCACCCTCTGCGTAAACAACTTTCCATGCACATCTCTCTTAAACTTTTCCCCTCTCACCTTGAAATCGTGACCCCTTGTAATTGACACCCCCACTCTTGGAAAAAGCTTGTTGCTATCCACCCTGTCCATACCTCTCATAATTTTGTAGACCTCAATCATGTCTCCCCTCAACCTCCGTCTTTCCAATGAAAACAATCCTAATCTACTCAACCTTTCTTCATAGCTAGCACCCTCCATACCAGGCAACATCCTGGTGAACCTCCTCTGCACCCTCTCTAAAGCATCCACATCCTTCTGGTAATGTGGTGACCAGAACTGCACGCAGTATTCCAAATGTGGCCTAACCAAAGTCTGATACAACTGTAACATGACCTGCCGACTCTTGTACTCAATACCCCGTCCGATGAAGGCAAGCATGCTGTATGCCTTCTTGACCACTCTATCGACCTGCGTTGCCACCTTCAGGGTACAATGGACCTGAACACCCAGATCTCTCTCTACATCAATTTTCCCCAGGACACTTCCATTGACCATATAGTCTGCTCTTGAGTTAGATCTTCCAAAATGCATCACCACGCATTTGCCTGTCATTTCTCTGCCCAACTCTCCAATCTATCTATATTTTGCTGTATTCTCTGACAGTCCGCCTCGCTATCTGCAACTCCACCAATCTTAGTATCATCTGCAAACGTGCTCATCAGACCACTTATACCTTCGTCCAGATCATTTATGTATATCACAAACAACAGTGGTCCGAGCACGGATCCCTGTGGAATGCCACTAGTCACCTTTCTCCATTTTGAGACACTCCCTTCCACCACTACTCTCTGTCTCCTGTTGCCCAGCCAGTTCTTTATCTATCTAGCTAGTACACCCTGAACCCCATATGACTTCACTTTTTCCATCAACCTGCCATGGGAAACTTTATCAAATGCTTTACTGAAGTCCATGTATATGACATCTACAGCCCTTCCCTCATCAATTAACTTTGTCACTTCCTCAAAGAATTCTATCAGGCTTGTAAGGCATGACCTTCCCTGCACAAAACCATGCTGCCTATCACTGATAAGTCTTTTTTCTTCCAAATGTGAATAGATTCTATCCCTCAGTATGTTCTCCAACAGTTTGCCTACCACTGACGTCAAGCTCACAGGTCTATAATTCCCTGGATTATCCTAAAAATTGATGAGGATAATTAATTTCATGTAGTCGATATGGATTTTAGCAAGGCTTTTGATGAGGCCCCGCTTGGCAGACTGGTCATCAAAGTAAAATTCCATGTGATCCAAGGCAAAATTATCCAAAATTGGCTCAGACAGGAAGCAATGGCTGAGATTGATGGAAGTTTTTGTGACTGGAAGTTCCACAGGGTTTATGGAATGGATCCCTTTTAGTGGATGGAATTCTCCAGAATATGACCAAGTGTCAGGGTCAGACAAAAAACTGGTGTGTAGATCTCCAGTTGCACAGACCAGTGTTCTCTTCAAATGTTGAGCCTCTTTGAAAAAAAATCACTGTGGCAGGGTAGGGCCGGATAGAGTTGGCAACAGGCTCCACAGAAATCGGGGCACCACCTTTAAATGGCGCCCCTATTAGCACTGCAACTAACAGCTCCCGCCCCCTCGCTTCCATTTCCTTCCCCACCACTCCCAAACATTCATTATCAGCACCCCCCCACCCACTGTCGGTTGTCCCTGCTCCTCTCCCCTCCCCCACCATCATATATGAATCTCCCACCCCTCCCGCTGAGGGTGTTCCACTCGGTCCCGCCCTGGCACTGCCCCAGCACAAATTGACACTACTAGGTCAGTGTAGTGCCAACCTATGCCAGTGCACTTTCCGGGCATTCCACCCCACCAGGGCTATACTTACCTCTGCGCCCTTGGAGGGATTCCCTCAAATGCTTCTCATTTGGCTAAATGTGTTGTAAACCTCGCCAAAGTATAAATATTTGGTGAGGTGATCATGTGGCACTGAGTCCATTAATAATATCCACAGAAGTCTATTTAAATTAGGTTCACATCCAATCTCATAATGTTCCGGCAAGGTTAGGTGAAAACTAGGAAACGCGATCTCTCGGTGAGAATTGCATCGCCGATCCCACGCACGGCTAGTGCGGGCTCAAATTCGCCCCCTTTGACTTTTAACGAATGTAGGGGTATGAGTAAGTTTACAGGTAATACAAAAATTAGTCCTGTGGTTGATAATGAAGAGAAAAGTAAATTGTCAGAAGATAGTAATGATGTCGAGTGCGCAGAGTAGGGCTAAATGGAGTTCAATCCATAGGATTGAGGTAATGGGTGGGACTCTCCGTTGGCCATGTCAAAATCGGGAAAGGTGGTTGGGTGGGGAATCAGTCGTGAAACTAAAATTGCGGCAGGGTGCATGCCACAATGCCATGCTCTAGTGTCAATGCGTTCTACTCCACGCATATAGTAAACGCCATTGGCATATTATTAGCGGTCCTGACCCAGTATTCTCTGGGGCCTCCGTGATTCGCCCCCTCTGCCGAAGGGAATTAACAACGGTGAGTTTCACTTGTTGTTTCAAAAATCAGGAAACAGGCGCCATTGGCGTGAGGGAGAGAGAAGAGGTAGGATATGCAGAGGCACAACCGTGGACTGCTGTCCATCCTCCACCGTCCCCCCCCCCACCTCCACCATCGTCCTCCTCCACCATCACCACCGTCCCCCCTCCACCACCACCACCCTCCTTCTTGGGGGGTGGAGGGGGTGCGCGGGAGTGGTAGAGAGGGTGTGCGGAGGTGGTAGAGAGGGGGTGCATGGGGGTGGTGGAGGGGGTGCATGGGGGTGGTGGAAGGGGTGCATTGGGGTGGTGGAGAGGGTAGGCGGGGGTGGTGGAGGGGGTGGGCGGGGTGGGGGAGGGGGTGGGCGGTGCTGGTGGCGAGGGTGCGTGGGGTGGTGGTGGAGGGGGGACGTGGGGTGGTGGTGGAGGGGGTCGTGGGGGAGTGTTGGAGGGGGCACGCGGAGGGGGTGGTGGAGGGGGCGCGCGGGGGTTGTGGAGTGGTGAATGGGGGGGGGGGGTGATGGCGGGGGTGACGACACAGGTGCCATGGGGAACCACAACACAGCGAGGACTCACATTTGCTCACCCAATGCCAAACTCCACCTTGATGATTGCCCTCTCTCCGGGCCCATTGATCAGATCCAGTGACCTCTGCTCAGCTGCAGTGAGGGGCCACAGGTCTGGTGGTTCCCCCTCTGCTCTTTTCCACCTCTAAGCAGTTATGGGCACATTCTCCTGCGAGGGAAGGAAGAGACAGAAAACGCACATTATGAATCGATCGTGATCTACGTAGCGCTGATGTTAGCCCATTAACGGTTTATGAATTGCTCTGGAAACGGCGGCAATTTTGCTGTTGTAGAAGTCCACCGATTCAGTCCCAGCACTTAGTTTCTGAAACGGAAAATCCCGCCGCATATGTTTGGAGAAGACTAACTAGACAAGGAAATAGAAAATAAATAGTATGATAAAAGAAGTTTAAAGGACGTGGAAGACCTTGGTGTCCATGTCTATAGATCTACGAAGGTGACTAGTTAGTTCGATGAGATGGTCAAGAAGGTTTACTGAATGTTTGATGTGTGTGTAAATATATATATATGGGAGATATTGCTGCGGGCCAGGGTGTAGAAAACTCCAGAGTATATCATAGAGTTCACCTGACCTACAACTGTTCATTCATTTTGGTTACGGGAAGCACAAGGGCCTACCATTCAGGTGTTATTCAACAGAGGCCTTTAGCTGTTTTAATCAAAAACAAAGTTTATTCTATGAATTTAGTTAACATTTTTATACACACACACAGTAGACATTTTTACCAACTGCAAACATAAGTAGCCGACACAGCTACAGTACTCTTATGTGTGACCCTTAATAAATTTCCCCCTTTAAGCTGTTCCAATTTGATAACAAGATCCCATCGGAGGAGGTGGTGGAAGCAGGGACGATAGTGACATTTAAGGGGCATCTTGATAAATACATGAATAGGATGGGAATAGAGGGATACGGACCCAGGAAGTGTAGAACATTGTAGTTTAGTCGGGTAACATGGTCGGCACGGGCTTGGAGGGCCGAAGGGCCTGTTCCTGTGCTGTACTTTTCTTTGTTCTTTGTAAACGAGGAAACCCTTTCTTTTTTAAATATTTTATTGAAGCATTTGTAACACATTGACATTTCGAAAACAACCGTGCGGGTCGATGCACAAAATGCCCCCTAAAATAACAACACACAATAAACCACATACCCCACGTCTCCCGCGCTATCCCCAGTTACCCGTATACTAAATTCCCTGTCCTTATTTAACTTCACCATGCCTCCTATTCCCCCCCCCCCTTTTCCCTTTCCCCCCCCTTCTGCTGACGTTCAGTTTTTGTTAAAGAAATCAATGAACGCCTGCCAACTCCGGGCGAATCCCTGTATTGATTCTCTTAAAGCAAACTTGATTTTCTCCAGACTGAGAAACTCTACCATATCGCTGACCCACACTCCTGATTTCAGGGGCTCCGAGTCCCTCCACCTCAGCAAGATCCGTCTCCGGACCACCAGGGAGGTGAAGGCCAGAATATCGGCCTCCCTCCCTCCTTTGTCCCCGGATCTTCCGACACCCCAAATATTGCTAATTCTGGACTCTACCTTCCTTCCAGGACTTACGATATAACATCTGCAAATCCTTGCTGGAATTCCCTCAGTTTCGGACATGCCCAAAACATATGAACATGGTTGGCCGGGCTACCCCCACACCGCCCACATCTGTCCTCCACCTCCTCGCAGAACCTACTCATCCGGGCTACCATTATGTGGGCCCTGTGGACTACTTTGAACTGAATTAACCTGAGTCTAGCACAGGGCGAGGATGCATTTATCCTTTTCAAGGCTTTTTCCCACAGTTCAGTTTCCAGCTCCCCTCCCAACTCCCCTTCCCACTCTTAACAATTGCATGTCTATGTCCGAAACCTTCCCATATCCAACCCATGTTTTTGACAGCACTTTATCCTGTAGTCTCCTCAGGGGGAGGCGAGGAAAGCTTGAGACCTGTCTCCGTACAAAGTTCCACACTTGAAGATCCTGAAACCCGTTCCTTCCCACCAAGTCAAACTCCTCCTCTAATCTGCCCAAGGTTGGGATGCCCTCTTGGATGAATAGATCCCCAAACCCCTCAATCCCTGCCCGCTGCCACATCTTAAAGCCCCCATCCAGCCCCCCGGGACAAACCGGTAATTGTCACAGATCGGTGACCACATTGATGCCCCCTCCAGTCTCGTGTGCTGCCTCCATTGCCCCCACACCCTTAGGGCTGTCACCAGCACAGGACTTGTGGAGTACTGAGCCGGCGTTAACGGCAGGGGTGCCGTCAGTAAAGCCTCCAGACTCGTACCTTTGCAGGATGCTGCCTCCATCCGCTCCCAGACCGACCACTCCCCCACTACCCACTTCCTGACCATGGATATGTTGGCAGCCCAGTAATAGTTAATAAAGCTCGGAAGAGCCAATCCCCCTTCCCCGCGGGCCCGTTCCAGGAGTACCCTCTTTTCTCTTGGGGTTTTACCCGCCCATATAAACCTCAATATCGCCACATTAATACTTATGAAAAAAGTCTTTGGGACAAAAATCGGGAGACACTGAAAAAAGAAAAGCAGTCTCGGAAGGACAGTCATCTTCACCGTCTGAACCCTCCCCGCCAGCGTCAGTGGCAGCATGTCCCATCTACAAAAATCCCTTCTCATTTGATCCACTGTTTTGCCCAAATTGAACTTGCGAAGCTGCCCCCAATCCTTGGCCACTTGAATCCCCAGATACCTAAAACTCTTCCCAACCACTTTAAAAGGTAGCTCCTTCAGCTTCCTCTCCTGCCCCCGTGCCTGAATCACGAACGTCTTGCTTTTTCCCATAGTTAACTTATAGCCTGGAAATCGCCCAAATTCTCCTAATACCTCCATGATTTCGGTCATTTCCCCCCCACCAGGTCCGTGATATAAAGTAGCAAATCGTCCGCATAGTGAGAGATCCTGAGCCCCCCCCCAACCACCACCACCACCTCATTATCTCTCTCCCCCCCCCCCCCCCCCCCCCCCCCCCCAAACCACCTCATTATTCCCCTCCAGGTATTCGCTGCTCTCAGCGCCATTGCTAAGGGTTCTATGGCCATGGCAAACGGTGATGGGGGGAGCGGGCAACCCTGCCTTATCCCTCGACAAAGATTAAAGTATTCTGACCGATCTCGGTTAGTTCTTACATTTGCCACAGGGGCCTGGTACAGTAGCCGGACCCACTCCACAAATCCCTGCCCAAAACCAAACCTGCCTAAAATATCCCATAGACACTTCCACTCCACTCGGTCGAAAATCTTTTCCGCATCCATGGCAACTACCACCTCAGCCTCGCGCCCCTCCGCTGGCATCATAATTACATTCAGAAGCTGTCTAATGTTGGATGTCAGGTGCCTGCCCTTTACAAATCCCGTCTGATCATCCCCAATTATCTCCGGGACACAATCCTCTATTTGAGTGGCCAGGATATTTGCCAATAATTTGGCATCAACATTCAAGAAGGAGATTGGCCTGTATGATCCACAGCTCTCCGGATCCTTGTCACGCTTCAGGATGAGAGAAATTGATTCCTGTGATAACGTTGGGGGGGGGGGGGGGGGGGGTGCTCCTTGCTCCTTGCTCCTTGGACTCGTTAAAAGCCTTAACCAGGAGCGGCCCCAGTAACCCAGAGAACTACTTGGAACCCATCAGGTCCAGGGGCTTTACCTGATTGCATCGCCCCCATTCCATCTATCACCTCCCCAAGCCCAGTCAGGCCCCCCAAGGCCTCCACCAGCTCCTCATTCACCTTCGGGAACTCTAGCCTCCCCAGGAATTGATTCGTGCCCTCCCCCATCCCGAGGTTACATCTCGTATAGCTGGCCATTAAATTCTCGGAACACTTCATTCACCACCCCCGGGGCCGTCATTGTCTTCCCCCTTAAATCCTTTATTTTCCCTATTTCTCTTGCCGCCGTTTGTTTCCTCACCTAATGCGCCAGCATCCTGCCAGATTTCTCCCCATGTTCATACATTGCCCCTTTTACCCTCCTCAGCTAATCCTCCGCCTTTCCTGTGGAAAGGAGCCCAAACTCCATTTGAAGTCTCTGACGCTCCTTCAGGAGCTCCTCATTTGGAGACTCCGGGTATCTCTTGTCCACCTGTAAGATTCTCCTACCAACCTGTCCAGCTCCGACCGCTCATTTTTATCCCTGTGGGCTCGATTCAAAATACATTCCCCTCTAATAACCGCTTTCAGTGCCTCCCAGACTACCCCAGCTACAGTCTCTCCCGTGTCATTGATCTTTATGTACCTCCGAATGGCCTCTGACTCACTCACAGATCTCCTCATCCGCTAACAGCTCTGTATCTAGTCTCCACTTGGGCGCTGGGACATTCCCGTGTCTGCCCGTAGGTCTATTTGGTGTGGTGCGTGATCTGAGACCACAATTGCTGAGTACTCAATGTCCTCAACCCCTGCTAGCAGTGTTTTATCTAGCACAAAGAAATCTATCCTGGAGTACGCCTTACGTACATGGGAGTAGAATGAATACCCTGCTCCATGGTCTCTCAAATCTCAAATCTGTCCCTCCCGTGCGCTCCATGAACCCCCCGCAGTTACTTTGCCATTGCTGATAGCTTCCCCCGACCTAGCGCTCGACCGGTCCAGCCTCGGGTCCAGGACCGTATTATAGTCACCCCCCCATGATCAGCTGGCGCGAGTCAAGGTCTGGGATCTTCCCCAGCATCTTCCTGATAAACGCGACATCATCCCAGTTTGGGGCATATATATTCACCAGCTAGCTCAGCATCTCCCACCCTCTGGCATCAAAAAGCTTGCCGACTGCCAAATTCTATCATACCTAGCAATAAAACAAGCACTCTACACAATAACAACAATCCCAAAAAGCAAATATACCCTCCCCCAACACGCAGGCAAAGAAGCAAATCCCTCCCTCTTTACCTGATTCTTATCAGTCCTATCACCTTCAAACCGAATCCAACACAAAGGAAGAAGCTTCAAGCAGCTAAGTGAAATTATGGATGCAAGAATCAACCATCATTCTTGTAGAAACTAAAACAGCCCATCGCATCTTTAAAAAGTTCTTCTCTCTGTGATATCATACATAAAGCAGTAAATCAAAATCAAATTACACAAGAAGAGAGGAAAGAACAAAAAATATTAAAACACCTAAACCCTTTTCTTCCCAAACATCGCAACTTAACTCACAGAATTAAAAGACCGAAATTTTAAACAAGACATAGCAAAACACAGATACATTTTTCTCACTTCTCTGCCATCCTGTCTCCCAAAATCAGACCCCCACAGTTTGAGTTTAAAAGTCGTTACACCAGATTGCCAGGTTCTACCCCTCCCCCTTTGACTGATTCTTATCAGTCCCATCACTTTCAAAGAGAATCAAACACAATAGAAGAAGCTCCAAGCAGCTTAATCCAAATTATGCATGCAAGAATCAACCATCTAAATCAAAATCAAATTACACAAGTCGAGAGAAAAGAAAAGTGAAAAAACATTTTTAAAAAATAAAACACCGAAACCCTTTTCTTCCCGAACATCGCAACTTAACTCAGAATTAAAAGACTGAAATTTAAAGCAGGACACAGAACCATGTTTCTCTCCTTCCTGCGACTCCATGCTGTCCCTCAAACTCAGCCCACCACAGTTAGAATTTAAGAGTCCTTAATTTAAGACTCCTTAAGCCAGATTATTGTCTTTCAAGAGAATTGAAGTACAGCTCCCGGTTCTTGTAGGTCACCCAAAGACTCGCCGGGTATAAAAGTCCGAATTTAATGTCTTTCTCAAACAGGGCCACCTTAACGTTGTTGAAACTTGCTCTCCTCTTAGCGAGTTCTGGTCCCCAGCCGTGGCACACCCGGATCGCTGATTCTTCCCAAATATACTGTTTCGTCTGCCTGGCCCACATCATGATATGCTCCTTGTCGAGGAATCGATGTAGCCTCACCACTATGGCCCTCGGGGGCTCACAACCTTGGGGCTTGCATACGAGCACCCTATGCGTCCTCCAGCGGCTTGCTACACACATCGGCCCCGACCATCTCCTGCACCATCTTCCCCACAGACACTCCCGCATCTGATCCCTCCTTCCCCTTTGGCAGCCCGACGATTCGGATATTTTACCTGCGAAACCGGTTCTCCAAGTCCTCCACTTTATCAAGCAGTTGTTTCTGTCTGCCCTGTAGTATGCTAATTTCCAAAGTCATTGCAGTGGACTCCTCCTCCTCTTTCAGTTGCCAGCTCCTGCAGCTTTCGAATTTCCTGTCCCTGGGTCATCATTTTCTCCACCACCCTATCAACCACCTCCTTAATCAAGATGGGTTACATCTTATGTACACTCCTTGCGATGCCGGGCGACCTTCTCATCTAGGTACTCGACCCATTGCTCCATCGACCAGTGAGCTGGCGTGGACACACTTTGTCTCGTTACCATTGAGCTCAATGACCTCTGATTCTTGCTTTCATTCATCTTTTGGTTTCTCCTTTTTCGACTCTTATTTGGACACAATTTCATAAATTGCGGGTCACCTCCTTTTCCTCTCCCTTCGATCAATTTATGTTGATAAATTTTCTGAAAAATCCGGCTTAAACATAATTTTAAAAAAACACTAAGGGCAAGAGCTGCTGAATGTGCGACCGTTTACTCCATTGCCATCACCGGAAGTCCCAGAAAACCCTTTTCAAAGGTGTGGCCCAGCACGCAGCACTCGAGACCTGGTATAGGTACTTCTTGTTTCCTGTCCAAAACAGCAGGTTTGAATTCCTTCCAGAAAACAGTTATCACTTTTAAGTTATCATGTAATCTGGAACTAGCTTTTGAACTGAAGATTCTTCTGAATCCAGCAGCCAAATGTGAAAACGAAAGGAAAAAAACTCAGAGCCACAGCCCAGCTCCACCCACACAATGACATCACTGAAGCCATGTGATATGACAAAAACATTTATTAAAGGGACACTCCCATGACTATAGATATACACACATCGAACATTCAGTAAACCATTTTAAAATAAATTTAAAGTACCTAATTCTCTTTTTCCAATTAAGGGGCAATTTAACGTGGCCAATTCACCTACTCTGCACATCTTTAGGTTGTGGGGGTGAAACCCATGCAAACGCGGGGAGAATGTGCAAACTCCACACAGACATTGACCCAGAGCCGGGATCGAACCTGGGACCTTGGCGAGTTAGGCAGCAGGGCTAACCACTGCACCACCGGGCTGCCCCAGGAAACCACCTTGACCATCTTATCTAATATATATATATATATATACCTCAATAAAATATTTTTCAAAAATAAAAGGTTTACTGAATATATGCCTTTAGTAAATTAAAGGCCCACAATAGTCATATCATGGTCAAATCAAAATGGGAATTTCTGGGGAATTTCATTGTCAAGTGAGCAAATACTTCAGGTGGTTCTGACTCACTTAGTAGAATATTTACACTGGAAAAGTAAGAGAGATTAAAATCAGTCCTAACTCCTGGGTTACTGAGCACCCACAACCCCTCAAGTACCCACCTCCAATACCCTCCTGCTAGCCCCCCCCCCCCCCCCCCCCCCCCCCCCCCCCCCCTCAGTATATGGCTGCTTGTGTTGTAAAAACGAGGTGTGGCTTGGCTTCGCCCAATGCTCGTAGACTCTCATTAAAGAGCTCTGGAACATTTCTCAGAAGGCCTGGGCCAGACATCCAGCTGAGAAATGTGGAGCTCCAGTGCATGGTAAGTAAATAGGAGCGGAGTGGCAATATGACAGTGATTGCCATTCCATGGAACGTTCAACCCATAGAATATATGATTTGGAAGGTTATGCTGAATCTGTGCAAAACATTAGTTAGGCCGCAGCTGGATCACAGTATTGATAGCACTATAGAGGCTACAGAAGAGATTTCAAAGGATGTTGACTGGACTGAAGAATTTTAGTTATTAAGAAAGAGAAGATAGGTTAGGGTTGTTTCTTTGGAAAACTTGAGGCTGAGAGGAAACCTAATTTAAGTGTAGAAAATTATGGGCTGAATTTTATAGGCCACCTACATAGCAAAGCAATTGGGAGAATGCATAAATAATTATGGTATGCCATGGGCGGCATACCCACCATGGTCGGCCTGTCCCTGAACCACCACAATTTAATGTGTAACAGTGAAGGTGTCGGTATCTGCCTGTGGCCCAATTGAGTGGATAATTAATGCTCAATGAGCAGCAAGAGACACGATTTAAAGCCTCAATTGCAGAACACCCAAGGCATTTACAGCCAATGAAGTACTTTTGAAGGGTTGTAATGTAGAAAAATGTGGCAGCCAATTTACTCGAAGCAAAATCCCACAATACAGCAATGAGATGCATGACCAGGTGGTTTTGATGAAACTGCATGAGAGATGCCTTTGGAGCAGGATATTGAGAAAATTTCCCTACTCTTCTTCAAATAGTGCCGTGGGATGTCTACCTGACAGAGCGGCCAGGGATTCAGTTTAGCATCTCATTGGAAATATGACACTGACTTCCTCAGGACTGTCCTGAAGCGTCGGTCTGGATTCTGTGCACAAATCTCTGGAATGGAACCACAACCTTCTGACTTGGAGGTCAAAGTACTACCACTGAGCCAAAGCTGGCAAAATGATCTGAAATTATGCAGCCCTTCAGGTGTATTTGGTTTGCAACTCAGATGGAATGCAACAGAAGGAACACAGATTTAATTGGAATCTGAATATCACGGGTCTCAAAGTTACCCTGGGGTTCTTGTCTGACTTCCACCTGTTGCAAACAAATCCACCAATTCAGAAGTGGTCGGGATTCTTTACACTATTGTAGTTCCTACATCCCGAGCTTTAATAGCTGGCAGTGCATAGTCTGTCTGGTGAAGGCAGTTGTACCACAGCATTGAATTACAGATGTGCAGCCTAGATGGGAGTCCAGGACAGTTTCTCAGAGAACTTCCCAGTCTCATTGAAACTTTATGTAGCTGTTTTACAAGGATGACTATAGAGTGGCTGTAACCTTTCAGGGTTGGGAAGGAGGGGTACAAATGTATCCTCCTTGTTTCACAAAGTCTTCACCATCATTTCCTGTGAGCTCTTGAAGTTTTGGAATAGTGAAACTTGCAAAATCAATTGAAGTTTGTGGTACAATCCCAGCATAAGTATTAGGTTGCTGCTATCTTTTGGAATTTCAGCCTCAAAACATGTTCAGTACTTCATACAAATTTATTTTGAAAAAATTGTCTTGTACAGTAGGACTATAATATTTTGTTTTGACTCTTAGGTTTACAAAGAAGATCTACCTCAGCTCAAACAGCAAAGCAAAGAGAAAAAACAAGCAGCAACTTCTCTAAAAAGAGAGAGAGCCCCTGAAGGAAGTCTGAAACTACAATTTGTCCATGGGTACTTTTATAAACTTTTTTCTTCTACATTTATGTTTTGATGCATTTTGTTATTGTATTCCTCTTCAGTGCACTTCCTACAATGCAGCCAATCAGTACATTTTAAAAATGTATTCTTGAGATGCAAGCATCAGTGGCAAGACCAGCATTTACTGTCCCTCTAACTGTCCTTGAGATGGTGGTGAGCAGCCACAGGAAACCTGTGCAGCAACAATTTAAATAGCTAATTTAAATGGAAAATCCTACTCAAATCAGGGTTTCACCCCATAATAGAACTTAACTACATGAGCATCGCTATAGTCACTCGTGGAAAAATAAATTATTTTATGGATTGAATAGTTTCATCCACCTGCTGTCCCTGATCTCCTATTCTATTTTCTGATCATCCTTTGGGCTTCAGAAGATATTTTTTCTCCTTTAGAGGTAAGCTGCAATCTCTACCCATATCATCTAAAGGAATCATCAGGCATTGCAAAGGATAGGGATGTTTAAGTACATTTTCAATCTGCACTACTAGTGACAATGATGCAGAATGAATGGTGGGATAAAATGAGATGGGGGAATTCTGGGATTGCATTATCAGCCCCAGTAACGTCAGGTGAACAGGGTAGGCATGTGTATGTAATATACAGCCTAATTTCTTGCTACTTGTGTTCATCTTATCATTTGTTCTGTTTCATTTGTGTTTTTGTTCATTTGCCTAAAATCTAAATCTCTTCAATATGTACAATATTTTGTGAAATGTAATAAAATTATTGGGCTGAACCTGTGGTATGACATAACTTACATTTTTGGAAAGTATCTTGTATAAAAATCTGGCTTTATTTCAATCTTTCTTTGAAAATGGCTTCTCTGGCTGGATGACACTTTCCTGCTTCTGTCTCCCCACTTCTGCTAAGCAGTCTAGACATTCCTTAACATAGAGAAGAATGCTGGCATGCAAAAAGGATGTCCCCACTTTTCTGCGCTAATGCCAAGATTTTTTAAAACACGTCAGAAATCAGAGAAGACCTCCTTTATTGCAAGCGTAAACAACAGTTTCCTGTTTTTAAATGGCAACTGAAATGGTATTGCTGTCCTAGTGTCAACAATTTCTTTGTCACTCTTGAGGTCTTGCCATTTTAATACCAGAACTAGAAAATTTGCCTCCGTATGTTGTTCAGTGAAAACAGAATAATAAGCCTGAGTACTTCAAAACTGCATTTATTTTAATTTATTTTTTGCATTGAACACGTAACACAGTTCCTTTTCTTATATATGGTAGTCAATAAAGCACCTGGTGTGGAGTTTTGCCCATCATAAACACACATTGGGAAAAATTTCCTACAGGTTTTCGTCTAGACCTGAATTTCAAATATGCATTTTCATTGGGCAAAGTTGTGTGTTTTGAGCTAAACTTCGGAAAATTACCGTTAACCGTTACAAAACATGTATAGCTACTGTTGAGTTAGCAATTTTTCAGATAAGGAACCATGGATAATCTTTTGTTATAGGTCATGTTTAATTAGTGAAATAAATTACTGACAATCCCTATTTAATGCTCATTGCTTATGATTCAGTTTTCAGTCTACAGGGACAGTAGGAGTTTTGATAAAGTAATTACGGTGAAACCTTTTCCAATGGTAGGTGAGTTAGTATGCAGATGCTACCAGAAATAACTTAAGGTAATTGGCAAAAGAAGCAGAAGGTGAGGAGAAATGTTTTTACGCAGCAAGCCATTATAATCTGGAATACGAACTGCCCAAAATGGTGGTGCAAGCAGAAGTATTAGTAGTTTTCAAATGGGAATTGGGTAAATACTTGTAGGGGAAAATGGAGAACTATGGGAAAAGTGCAGCATATTGGGATTAATTGTATAACTCTTTCAATGAGTTGGCACAGGCATCATGTGCCCAATGACCACCTCCTGTACTTTATGTTTCTATGACAGCAGGTGGCAGCCTAAACAGCCCAAACACTAAATCAGATGGAGTGTTATCATAATTACATGTTTATAAAATATACTTATTATCGTTATCCTATTATGTTGTATAAGCCTATTTTGTGTTTTTAAGGTACAGAGGATATGATTGTCGAAATAATCTCTTCTATACTCAAGCTGCTGAAGTGGTCTACCATGTTGCTGCCATTGGTATTGTTTATAATCGACAACAGCATTCACAAAGATTCTATCTTGGACATGATGATGATATCCTCTGTCTAGCCATTCACCCAATAAAGGACTATGTGGCTACTGGGCAGGTATTCACAAATTATAAAACCTGAATTGCATTTAGCTATTAAACTATCAGCTATTTTGTATTTGAAGTATATAACCTGTGCCAACATATATCTATGTTTTGCTATGTCTTGTTTAAAACAGGTATTTCACACAGCTTGTTATAACATTTGATGTCCTTTTCAACAGGATGGTACCTACAATACAAGTTAAAGTCTGAAATTTCCACATGGTGCCGTACAAATCTAGCTGTGTTCTGGGGAGTGACCAAGCAAAAATCAGACAAAAAGAAAGGAGTCAATCTCTGCGTACTCTGACGCACCTCAACATGGCTGGCTGCAGAGCAGTATAGACTAGAACCCAGAAGCTGAAGTGAAAATTGTCTTGCATTGTGCTCAGCGTGAAAAGGAAGGTGTAGTGTAAGAGTCTGGCATAGAAAGAGATTATGTTCTATGATGTAAAGGAGCACAGGACCCAAATCTAGAAGGCAGTCTTATACTGGACAGAGATGTGAGTAAAGTTAGACATGGAGACAGATCTGAGATTACACCTTATACTGTACAATTGCTGAAAAAAGAAACATGTTAAAACATTTCAGCTTGCACTCACCAGGACAATTCACAAGAATACCAAGTGTTAAGGGACATCAATTTATACTTCTATCAATACGTATTACATTTATATATACCAATAGTATGTACAGTATGTATATTAATGTGCTCATTTGACATAGCAATTCTGTTCACCAGTGTACCACTCAAGGAAGCCCTAGACATTTGCACTGCGGCATGATATCATGGTAATCCAGTCCCACTGCCATTGTGTGAATCAGGATTAATTGAATTTATGAACTCAGCAACTTGTGCAGTTGAGTTCGGTTTTATCTATACCATATATACCCAAATGTTGCCATGGGATCACCTCTAAACGCAGCTCTAGAACATAGAACAGTACAGCACAGAACAGGCCCTTCGGCCCTCGATGTTGTGCCGAGCAATGATCACCCTACTCAAACCCACGTATCCACCCTATACCCGTAACCCAACAACCCCCCCTTAACCTTACTTTTTAGGACACTACGGGCAATTTAGCATGGCCAATCCACCTAACCCGCACATCTTTGGACTGTGGGAGGAAACCGGAGCACCCGGAGGAAACCCACGCACACACGGGGAGGACGTGCAGACTCCGCACAGACAGTGACCCAGCCGGGAATCGAACCTGGGACCCTGGAGCTGTGAAGCATTTATGCTAGCTACCGTGCTCTCTTAAACATCTCTGTTGGGTTCCACAATAAATGAGACAGAAAATCACTGCATTGCGGAAGGAGGCCATTCGGCCCATCGAGTCTGCACCTACCTACTGAAAGAGCACCCTACCTACACCCATGCCCCACCCTATCCAAGTAACCCTACCTAACCTTTGGACACTAAGGGGCAATTTAGCATGGTCAATCCACCTAACCTGCACTTCTTTGGATTGTGGGAGGAAACCGGAGCAACCCGGAGGACGCGACAATGAGAGAATGTGCAGGCGCCACACAGCCAGTCACTCAAGATTGGAATTGTACACAGGTCCCTGACGCTGTGAGGTAGCAGTGCTAACCACCGAATGGCACCCAATCTCCTACCTCTTGAATGTTTCTGATATTTAGATGATGTGTGCGATTTTTCCACCCTGTTGCTTCTGCCACCGATCCCGTTGTGCCAGATGCAACGTGGGAGAGGCACAAAACTGGCTTTGTGCCTGACACGAGTCACCCGACGCGCGGCACGCGCTAGTGTGACTCAGATAATCATATTTAAATGATGCATTAGGCTCATCTAAATATTCGTGGCCAGTTTGAGGCCGCAGTCTCCTCGCTCCTGGGAGTCACCAGCTGCACCGCCAAGGCCTCACCCGGGCACCGATTAGTCCTGGTCTCCATAAGCGGAGATCAAGCATGATGGTCTCTCTGGGGGGTCTTGCTGGCCATTGGAAATCCTGGGTGGTTGGGGACAGGGAAGATGGCCAGGTTTCAGGGGCAGTGTCCGGATGAAGGGTGGGGTATATGAAGGGGCATCATGAAGGTGGGGGGGGGCTGAAGACAGGGCTGTCAGGGTTGGCACTGACAGGGTGTCAGGGCAGTGCCCGGGTGCCAGGTTGTTAGTGCCAGGTTGTCTGTGCCGAGAGGCAAAGCCTGAGGGGGGCATACCCTTGAAAGGGGACATATGAAGATGGGAGGGAACGGGTGAATCAGTGGGGTCGTGAATGAGAGTCCTCAGCGACCCCTATAGTGTGGTATGCTCACTTGGGTGGGTGGGGGGGGGGGGGGGGGGGGGGGGGGGGGGGGGGGGTAGGCGATGCACTGATGCCCACAAGGATGGATGGGTGTGGGATAGGGTCACCCTCATGTCTGGGTGATTTGGGGGGGGGGGTGGGGGGGGGAAGGAGGAGGAGGGGGCGGTGGATGCTCACGCTAACTTTTATTGATGGGGGGGGTGGCTGCCCCTCAGGGTTCAACTGTTGGAGGTGTTGCCCATTTTTGCAGGGAGTTGTATTGTCCGTAGGTGGGAATGTGTGGGTTTCCCTCAACCTCACTTTGACATTGGGGAACACTTTCAAAATGGCGACCAAACTCTGAGGAGCTGGTCTGGCCGGTGAGTTTAGTTCCCCACTGCAGGAAATAATTCGGCTGGCAACCGGAGAATCCCGCCCGAGGTCAATGGAGTTCTCCATTTTACACCTGTGGCATTCTTGTGGCGGACGGGGCGGTAGAATCCAGCCTGAAGTGTTGATACCGAGACTGATTTGGGAGTGCTTCCCAGTCCCGATGGGGGTGCCAGTGCTGGAGCCATTCAGGACATGTTAATGTGCCAGCATATGGGCCACGTGAAACTAGTGCTACACGACCTTAGGGCGGCCCAGGTGAGTCACCACCCCAACCCTGCCCCCTGCATGTCAATCCTCTTCCCCCCCCCCCCCCTCAAAAAAAAGAGGGTGATCGTCAAACCCCAGCCGCTGGCAGCCCCCTCACACCCCACCTTACACCACTGCAGACCCCCTGTGCGGCCACGTCCGAGTGTCTCTCACTGTGGATTATCTGTACCCCAGGAGAAGTCAGCTCACACCACCGGGATCAAGAGAGGACCAAAAGGGGCCCGTCAGACTGGCAGCCCCTCACCGTTGTGGATCAGAAGGCAATGTGGTGGGAGAGCGGGCAGTTGCCCAGACATTGGTTGGCATGGGACAACCAAATGAGCTCCTAATGAATTGCAATGGCACGTGCAGCACCCCACTCCCCCACACCATGTCTACCCATGATCTCACCATGCGTCTTGTCTTACGTCTTGCAGGATCACGTCCGACGAGGCAGGGCCATCAGTGATTTCTCAATTTCCCACAGCCGCAACCCCACAACACCCCAGTGCACCAGTCCGGGGATGACACTGGTTTTTCATCACTGCTGTCACCAGCACCCTCCACCATCGCAGAGACTCTCACCTTGGTAGGTCATTATAATGAAATGGCTCCTGGGATAGTCCCTGCACACGTCACACATGCAGCGGTACATGAAGCTGGTTTAGCCAGGGGCTGGTTTAGCTCACTCAGCTAAATCGCTGGCTTTTAAAGCAGACCAAGCAGGCCAGCAGCACAGTTCGATTCCTGTACCAGCCTCCCCGGACAGGCGCCGGAATGTGGCGACTAGGGGCTTTTCACAGTAACTTCATTGAAGCCTACTCGTGACAATAAGCGATTTTCATTTTCATTTCATTTTACGTGGAGGTAGGATCCCTTGAGGAGGCGAACAGTCAGTGGGTGGTCCGACCCCAGGGAATAGCTGCCATCCAGACAGATCTCGGACTTCTGGAAAGGGAGGTTCCATCAATGCTGGCAATGCAGGCAAAGAGCACGGGATTAAAAGATGGGGTGCCAAAAACCTTCCAGCGCCTGTCGCTACACTTGGAGGAGTTCAACCACCTGCCGGAGCAGGAGACGATGCCGACAATACATGTTACCCAGACCAACACCGCAAGAATGGTGTCCGCGGTGGAAGACTTGGATGTGAGGGTCACAGCCATGGGACGAGATGTCGAAGGCCTGAGGCACACTGTGCGGGTGGTGACTGAGGTACAGGACAGAGTAGCCATATACCGAGGCCACATGGAATTTCTGCGATGCTCCAGACCATGGCCGAATCACAACAGGCCATTGCTGCAGGTGGCAAGAGCATTGGCCTGGTGCTGGTTGACCTGAGTCAGTCCAGAAGGATGTGGCACAGATCCAGAGGGATGTGGTCCAGTCCCTGTGCTCCATGGCCATGAACATGGAGACCCTGATTGAGACAGCGGCAGGTAACTGCAGAGCCCTTGGAGCTTGTTCCAACTGCACCCCCATCCCAACGGGTAGCCCGGGGACATTGGGCACCCAGAGGGAGAAGGTGGTGATGGGTCCTGTGCCGTTGACTCCTGCTGGGGAGGTGCTGGAACGCAGCAGTGCATCTAAATTCCCCTGCACCGGCCCCTGGCGCATCCAGTGGGCAGCGGGCAGAACAGGGTGGCACCACATTGCCTGTGGCACCTCAAAGTTGGCCGGGCCCATCGAGGCCCGGTCACTCCAGAGTACAGTCACCAAAGGGGACCCAGGCCACAGGGCGGTATAGGCAGCAGGCCACCTCCACATCTACTTTACCACCTGGGGAACCACCTACAAGGAGCATTAGGACGCATAAGATTTGAAAGTTAGACACCAGTTAAGTTGGCACGGCTGCAGCAGACAGGATAGCATTACGAGCCAGGGCACAATACTTGTATATACTGCTAATACAATTAAATACCTGCACACAGACGTTCCAAATTGCCTCGGGCTGCTGCGGCCAGGCTGAGGCACACGTTGCTGGCTCAGTACCAAAGTCCATTCTCTGCAGCGGGAAAAAGGCAGACATGTTACTATGGTGAGTACTCCCGTGACCATCCAGGTCCAACAAGCATAACGGTGGCTCTGGATTGCACTGCAGCTCCAGCCTCCGTATGCCCCCATCCTAATCCCACCCGTCAGCCATTCACCCAACACTTTGGCTTCCACATTTCACCTCTCGCCCCATTGTTGGATGGCGCTGGAGAGCCTCCAGCCCCGCCACCTGTCCCTGCTGGCAGGGGTACTGGTGGCTAACACTAATGCCAGCGATATGCTCTGCAGCCCCTTGTCTGCGCCCTCTTGCAGGAACTACTGTGGGTGGCCTCCTTTGGTGGGCCGCGTAATACCCTGCCAGTAGGGTGGCACGTGTTATGGTATGGGGATGGAGGGGGTCACAGTGTGCCACCGACCGCCTCCATGCTTGGTGCATGAGTGCCAGCAGGGCCCATGGATGGGGCTGGTCAATGAGGGGTGGGCACCTGTTAGGACCGTAACTGTAGTGTGATGCACAGGTTGTACCATCCTGACCATTGTCAGGATAAATTGGAGCAGGGGCAGAGTGGGCAGGCAGGGCCTGGAGACAGCCAGTGGTCCTGTGGAGTGGGCTGGCTGATAATGTCATTAGTGGGGCATGTGGCCCAAGACTGGCAGTGTAGTATGGAGGGCGCCAAAGGCCACGGTGCATGCATCCGCTGTCTGCGGTGCGCTTTGTATGTGAACCAGTATGGCGCCCGGCTGGGGATTCCCTGGGGAGGCCGTTAGATGCTGGGAGCCCAGTGGATCCCGCCTAAGTGAGTTTAAAACAATTTATGTGTATGAGATTTGGTCACGTCCATTGTAGGCAGGATCCTGATTGCGACGCCTCGTGAGGTCAGGATAGAAATTGCAAGGCGTACTGACTGCCAGGAAGCCAGCGGGTGGCTTATCCCAGCACTAGTCATTTTTCAGATCAATTAGCACACGGTATTTTTGATTCTGCAGCTGCACCTAAGAATTTCCCCAAATACCTTTAATGGGCTCTAGCCTGCATGCAAATTCACCTTTTGAAATAGAGCAGTCAATTGAACTTCCTATCCTTGATGTGCTCGTTGAGAAATCTGTCCTTAGATTATCTATTACCATCTACCACAAGGGTACCTTCAATGGTCAATATACATGTTCGGATACTTACAATTCCACACACAATAAGATTAACCTCATCGGCAACTTTGTAAATAGGAACCTAAATGATTTGCTCACTGTGCAAGTTTGATTCTAACATAGAATGGATCAAAACCATCCTGCGAGATAATTGCTATCCTGATGAGATCATTGCTCACTCTATATCGCACAAACTCATGAATGGACCTAATGCCACAACCGTCGGTCCTGAAAGGGAAGAGCGATGTGAGTCAAAAATTTAAACAGGGTTAACAGTTTCACGCTGCCACTCTTGTGGTAGCAATATGAGTGGTATTTGCCATGAACAGGATGTTGCCGTCAGGACAAAAAGGACGTTCTACTTATCACACAAATGAGTAATGTGGTGCAGGTACTTCAGTGCCGCTGTAATACTAGGTATATAAGCTAGTCCTGACTAATTGTATAGAATCTTGCAGTTTTTATACTAGGTCGTACATCCCAAAGTCTGGCGGATCACACAAAACAGCATGTCCTTTTGGCTGTTCGCAACAGGCAGAGTACCAACTGTACCCAACCAGTCAATGCTTGCAAGACTCAAAACACAATTTCCAACATTGGATGTGATTCAGCGATTGGACAACATTTGCTAAACAATCCTGAGTGTGTTAAGAAGTACGCTAGCAACCAATTCAGGGTAATAAGGTTGGTTCGCAGTGTGGCTCACTTACGTGCGCTATAAGCTACAAACACTAATACATAGTGCCCTGTTCTTTGAAGAAAGAAAGAAAATGTGGACACATTGCATTTGTTTCAATTAAACAAAATAAGTGAGAGCCATCCCCTCGTTCATTCCCCAGGGAAATGCCTTGACCAATCGGAGCCGACCAGGTTTGAATTTAAACAAAGCTCTTGGCAGTTAACTGTTAGTCATCAACCAACTGATGCATGTTCCACTGGAGGTGTTTATCCTCCAAATCCACTTATCAATATTAATTTGTTCTTTTAAGACATGACCATTCAGGCAATTGGGGACAATCTAGCAAAGTAACTCGGGAAACATTTATTAAGGAACAAAAGTGATATTTAATCAAGCTATGCAGTGACTTTACTGGGTTAACACAGTTCTTGCTTCCAGATTCAACCTCGGGCGTGAGGCAACACAAGGTCTTCACTCTTTCTCTGTCTCTCGAGTGCTGTAGTTTCTGTTCCAGCTGGATGCAGGCTTCAGTTCAGTCTTCAATTTCAGCATGCGTGTTAGCTCAAAGCTGGTGCTTTTTAACTCTTTCAAAGTTGCCACTCATCTGCATGATGAGTGCCTCTGTTTTGGATTCTAATTGGCTCGAGCAGGGCATGATAAGTTTCTGGTGTGTTTAGAAGATGGACAACTATCTTGTGTTAGTTATGCATAGGACCATGTCATTGTAATCTCTCCTTTTTAAAATTAAATTCTGTGACATCCTAATAGTTTTAATGACTGATTTTAGTTTTGGTGTTTGCTTATTTCAAGATACGAAAGTGTGGTGTCTAACACTACTGATTAATATTTGGGTTCAGCAACTCAAATGTTTAATTGATGTCAAGGTATCTTGTAGAATTCTTATCTGGCTGTGCCTTGTACAAGTTTAATTAAAATATAGTACAGAAATGCAAAGTGATGCATAGTCTTACAGAAATTAGAGTTACAGAAGCTACCTATATTTATATAAAAATTAGTGCTTAGAGATGGCTGGTGCGCTAAAATTGAGGTTAAGTGAGACACATGCAAAAGATATCCTAATATATTATGGGTTCATAAAGAATGCAAGTCACAAAAACTATAAAGTAGCCATGAAGACAGATTACAGAACTTGATTCTAAACTTACAAAGCCAAAGATGGTTACATATTTACTGTACTATTAGCTAAAAGGGCTAAGCTAGTCCTGACTAATTGTATAGAATCATGCAGTTTTTATACTTTGCACAATTTTAACAGGGGCTTAGTCATGTGGCTTAGTGTCCTGTATTGACTACAATTTAGCAAAATATGTTGTGTTCATGAATATATTTTGTTCGGAAAACATAGGTAGTTCTAAGGGATTTTTATTTGTATTGGTAAACATTAAAAATAGGGTCTAACATTAGGGTAAACATTAAAAATAAATCTATCTACTAATACCCACTACAAACCCACTGACTCCCACAGCTATCTGGACTACAGCTCTTTGCACCCTACACCCTGTAAGGACTCCATCCCTTTCTCTCAGATCCTTCGCCTCTGTCGCATTTGTTCCAATGATGCCACTTTCCAAAATGGTGCTTCGAAAATGTGTTCTTTCCTCAACCGTGATTTCCCACCTACAGTTGTTTACAGGGCCCTCAACAGTTTGCGATCCACCTTCCACACCACGACCCTTGCCCCCTCCCTCCCTCCCAGAACAAGGATAGAGTCTCCCTCGTTCTCACATTTCACCCCACCAGCCTCCGTATGCAAAGCATAATCCTCCGCCATTTTCGCCAATTCCAGCATGATGCCACCACCAAACACATCTTCCCTTCACTCCCTCTGTCAGCATTCCACAGAGACCGTTCCCTCCGAGATAATCTAGTCCATTCCTCCACCATACCCAACTCCTCTCCCATCACCCATGGTATCTTCCCATGCAATCGCAGAAGGTGTAACACCTGTCCTTTACTTCTTCCATGCTTAACATCCCAGGCCCAAAACACTCATTCCAGGTTAAGCAGCTTTTCACTTGTACCTCTTTCAATCTGGTCTATTGCATTCGCTGCTCCCAATGTGGTCTCCTCTGTATTGGAGAGAATGAACGCAGACTGGGTGATCGCTTTGCTGAGCACTTTCAGTCTGTGCGCATTCAGGGCCCTGGCCTTCCCGTTGCTTGCCATTTTAACACCAGATCCTGTTCCCATGCCCACATGTCTGCCCGAGGCCTGCTGCATTGTTCCAGTGAAGCTCAAAGAAAACTGGAGGATCAATATCTCGTCTTCCGGTTAGGCACAGTACAGCCTTCTGGTCTCAACATCGAATTCAACAACTTCAGATTATTATCTCTACCCCACCTCGGCCCATTTGTTTTCATCCCATTTCATTTTAACTGTCTTTTACCATTTCTTTCTCTCTTGTCTTTCTTTATATATATTTAACCACCCCCATCTTATCCACCTTTCCTTACATTTTCTCCCCTTTGCTTCCCCCTTCCCCTCTCCCCACATCTACACCTTGTCACAGTTTATCACAGTTTCTCTGCTGTTTGGCCTTTCCCACTTTTTGTTCTCTCTGGGGACTGCCATTAGTACTCTTTTCCCGTGGTTTCTGTGGCTATTAGCACCCCGTCCACTGGGTTTCTGTGGCTGTGACTCATCTTTCATTCTCACTCCACAGTACAAAAGGTTCCCACTTTCCCTGTCTTACAGCTTTGACAAAGGGTCACCTGGACTCAACATTAGCTGTTTTGTCTCCCTACAGATGCTGGCAGACCTGCTGAGAATTTCCAACATTTTCTCTTTGATTTCAGATTCCAGCATCCTCAGTAATTTGCTTTTTATTAAAAATAGGGCATAGTTTTAAGTGGATTTATTTAATGTTTCTGTGTCTGGAGGGATAAAACATGTATTAGATTATTGCTGAACAAAGTTGTTTGTACGTGTGGGGGTTGGTGAAGGTCTCTTGTACTTAAAGAGGGCTACGGCATGAAGAATAAATAAAAGGCATAAGCATGTGGATGTTGCTTAGCAACTGGGGCCTTTTAAGGTAGAGAGACTTTGAAGATTTAGTTTTGATAATTTGATTGCAGTTGAAAATAGTGAGAGAAGGCAACTCTCGCAGCTCTGCTAGAAGCAGTTGATTTAGAAGGTTTGATAGGGACCACCTCTCTCAACTTTGTGAGAAGAAATGCCATAGCATGGAGTAATGGTTAAGAATGCTGAGAAATCTGAAGAACAGCTAATTCAGGAAACTAAGAAATAAAGAGAAGTTTCCAAAACATCTAAGGTTGAAGGCACTGGAACAGAGCACTGTTCAGTAAAGATAGACACAGTTGAGAAGAAGGCTGAGATGCCATAAAGATACCTGTTGTGATTTTCAGGTTTGTGAGGTTTTACTACAGCCTGTGGGATGTGAGTTGAAATAAGACCATAAAATGTAGGATCTGAATTACGCAATTTGGCCCATCGTGTTTGCTCCACCATTCGATCATGGTTGATACGTTTCTTATTCCTATTCTCTGCCTTCTCCCTGTAACCCCTGGTCCCCTTATCAATCAAGAACCTATCTATCTCTGTCTTAAAGACACTCAGTAACTTGGCCCCCAAAGCCTTCTGCGACACAGAGTTCCACAAATTCACCAGCCTCTGGTTGAAGAAATTCCTCCCCATCTCAGTTTTAAAGGATCGTCCCTTCAATCTGAGACTGTACCCTCGGGTTCTATCTCCTACTAGTGGAAACATCTTTTCCATGTCCACTCTATCTAGGCGTTTCAGTATTCTGTAAGTTTCAGTGAGATCCCCAGCATCCTTCTAAACTCCATCAAGTGTAGACCCAGAGTCCTCAATGCTCCTCATATGACAAGCCCTTCATTTCTGGGATCAATCTTGTAAACCTCCTCTGGACCCCCACCAAGGTCAGTACAGTTTTCCTTCGATGTGGGGTCCAAAACTGCTCGCAATATTCCAAATAGGATCTGAGCAGAGCCTTATAACAAATAAATTAAATAACTGAGAAAATTAGTGGCTGGATCTCAGAGTTTGTGAAAAACAGGAAAGACAAAGGAAACTTAAAAGGGGGTAGTGTAAAATCCTGGACTGAATTCGCTGTTAAAGGTGGAGCGGAAGCTTTGTTTAAAAATGTAATTTGCAAAACTTGGCTGGAATTTGGAATTCAGGTCAAAAGGGAAAACATTGTTGTGAGAGAAGATTTTTTTTTATAAATTTAGATTACCCAATTATTTTTTCCAATTAAGGGGCAATTTAGCATGGCCAATCCACCTACTCTGCACATTTTTGGGTTGTGGGGGCGAAACCCACGCAGACACGGGGAGAATGTGCAAACTCCACACGGACAGTGACCCAGAGCCGGGATCGAACCTGGGACCTCAGCGCCGTGAGGCGGTTGTGCTAACCACTAGGCCACCGTGCTGCCCTGTGAGAGAAGATTTTATAGTGCGTTTTTGGATAGGTGTTTGGGAATTCTCATATGATGATCATCTGGGGGGATCTGGAGGAGAAATCCTCAGACATTAACTTGAGTTCAGAGCGGTGTGTGTATTTGACCACAGTCATCTTGTGTGCTTAAAAGAGACTTTGTGTGTTAATGAGACCATGGTAATTTAACGTGTACTTTGTAATCCATGTTAATCTTTAAATCCGTGTGTGTTAGTTAAGACAAGGGGAAGTAAAGTAGTATTGTATTGTAATCCCATTTTTCCATGTTAATTTTTTTTTCTTGCTTTTAAAACTAATTAGTGATCCTGAGACTCTGTTCCTCCGTGTTTTATTTAAAAAAGTTACGGTCTTTCAAGCCAGGGTGTCGTTCTGTGATCTTCCTGTCCAGTTACAACATCAACTAGGATCGAACAATTTGGATTATTTGAATTACTTATAACTAAACAACAAACTAATTATAAAACCTAAATTTTCTGAAGCCTCCAGCAATTTGAGTCCATTTTCCAACCAATCAGCACTCTTCTGATGAGTGTAAATTGTTGTTCCCTTTTTTTGAGATTCTTTCGAATTGTCCTGATGAGTGCAGGACGCAAAGTTTCAACAATGTGTCTTTTTCCAGCAATACTGAAGTAATGTACTTTCAAAGTACTATTAGTAGTTAATAAACACTTACTGCTAAACTATTGTTATGGACAGGTCAGGAGCGGGTTCAATTTAAACAGTTCTAATTTTTTCTCTCACCACCCATCCATGAACAGGAAGGTGTATAGATTTTGATTACCCCTTTGTTAAGTGGAGGCATATTTCCCAGCCTCTCAGCCTTGGTGTGATCCAATATATATTAATAACCCCACAGCAACTCAAAGTTGGGTGAGCTCAAAGTTAGTTAATTCGCACACACTTAAAATACAGGAGCAGGGTACATCTCTACATAGCCCCATATAAATTTATACAATAAATGAGGGATAGAGAAAAAAATATTTACAGGACATAGACCACTGAGCAAAAAGTTTTGTTTCATGTGAATCAAATGTCCAATAGTGAATTCCTTTGCAGAGGTCGATAGGTTGAATTGATGTTGGATAATTTACATTTCCAGTAAAGTTGGCTTCCATGATGAGATAGGCATGCAGAGATTAATTAGTTATGTAGGCGACGATATACAAGTACTAGTAGGAACAGTATAGATGGGGACCAGGCATTAAAACCTGGATAGAGCCTTTATTCTGTGCTACTGCTTGAGAGATGGCAGGCTGAGCTTGCAGCCCCACAAGGCAATATTACAGGCTCTTCCAGGTAGATCTTTCCACTGTGGCTTTGACAAAGGGTATATATTCTTTTGTCTGGATTCTTGACATTGTTAATGTTCCAAACATTAAGATTGCAAAGGAAGTTTGCAGGACTCTGTCCTAGTAGACTCCAGTGCCAGGCCTGGCTTATAATTCTCATTGAATTTGAATGCAGTCTACAGGGTCATTTGCGTATATGCAGAGACAACAATGAGGAAATGTCTTTGATACTGCTCGATTAGCTCTTATGGTTTAATGGTCACAAGCAGAGATGACTTCAGTCATTTTTGAAAAGGTCATTGTCCAGTTTCAAATTTTAGTAAGTGATTCAAGTTCAATGTATATTATTGTAAGTTTGTGCTGATTAGTGTTAACGGTAACAATATTTTTGTTAGGTTGGGCGGGATCCATCAATTCATGTTTGGGATACTCAAACACTTAAATGTTTGTCACTACTTAAAGGACAGCACCAGAGAGGAGTATGTGCCCTTGACTTTTCATGTAAGTTACCTCTTAAGTACCTGTTGCAAAGTCTACTAATACTTAAAATATGAGCTTCAATGTTACAACTGGTCTTGCAATTTTGTCGTATCAATCAAATGCTTGCTGGATATGGTCACTGGAAAAAGATGTGTCCCTGTTACCATTTCTTCATCTTCCCGACTACATATGTATCCCAATTGGACTTAACAATGTTTACCCTGTGTCTGGAATTGAGGAACTAATTGAGGTAAAGGAGGGGACATAATTCAGCAATAATGACTTATCCATAGATGGACAAGGACAAGTTAAACCAGTAGTAGCATTAAGAACTGGACATTTGTCCACTGACCCAACTGAATTTCAAAGATCAAGATTAATCTCTTGCAATGTTTAAACATATAGCCCTAAGCTTTACTCCTGATTGGCAAAAAGTATTGTTTTGCTTCAATGCATTATAACAGTGATTGCACTTCAAAAATTATCTATTGGTTGTAAAGAATATCGTGTATATGCATGCTCTTTGAAGAGTAATTCCATTACCCTGCTACCCAGGACATTAGTCCCATTACGCTGCTTTTTCTCCATATCCTAGCAAATCCGCTCCATATATACCCAATTGCCTTGTGAATGCTACATTTGATTCTGTATCCATGGCTCTATAATGGGTTTCAAATCATAACCGCTTTTACATAAAAACATTTATGCTCATGTCGCCTCTAGTTTCTTTTGCCAGTCAACTTAAATCGGAGTCCTTTGGTTAATGACTCTTCAATCTTTGGAAGAAATTTATCTTCATTTACTCTACATAAACCCTTCATGATATTAAACAGTTCTATCAAATCTCCCCTTAGTCTCCGGGCTGTAAGGAGAGCAATCTAGGCTTCCTCAGCCTGTAACCATTCTAATACGTCACATCCGTTTCCACTCCAAAGCCCTCACTTTCATGGCTTTTGTACTGGATGCCTCTGTTTATAAAACCCAGGGTCCCATATACTTTTTTAACTGCTTTATAAACCTGTCCTCTCACCTTGAAAGATTTGTGCACCTGCTGCTGTTGCCCCTTTTGTCTCATGGGTTTTAGTTCTGCTAACAAGCATCATGTGTAGTACTTCATCAAATGCCTTTTGAAAGTTCATGTTATGATCTCCATAGAGACCAAAACTTTTAAAAGATACTAAATTCCCAGTGATGACTTAAAAGAATCACACAACAAGATTAAGTTATAAGACGTGCACTGTAACAAACAAACTAAAAGCAAAATCCACAAGACAATTCTTAGATAATAAATAAAAGCAAAATACTGTGGATGTTGGAAATCTAAAATAAAAACAGAAAATGCTGGAAAAACGGAGCAAAACTGGCAGTTCTCATGCCCACATGTCTGGTCTTAGGCTGCAACAATGTTCTAGTGAAGCACAACACAAACTGGAGGAGCAGCCCCGCATACTCTGATTAGGCACATTACAACCATCTGGACTCAGCATTGAATTCAACAACTTTAGACTGTGACCTTTCTTTTCCGTCTTGACTCCTTTTTTAAATAAAAAAAAGCTTTTTCCCAACACAGTCCCCACCCCTTTTCCCCACTGGGCTATCTAACACTTGGTCTTATGTTTTGCTTTCACTGAGCACTGACTTTTATTCTCCTATTTTTACATTCTGCTATCTTATGCGACTATCGGCATCTTCCAAAGTCCCTCACACTGCTATAACACTTCTGTTTGATGCAATCTCTCCTAGCTCCCACATATCACTGACCTTCAACTTTGCTCCATCCTGCTTATACAATATATCATCCATCACATTTCTTCATCTCTTTATCTGAGAAAGAGTCATGTGGACTTGAAACATTAACATTCGTTCTATCTTCACAGATGCTGCCAGACCTGCTGTTTTCCAGCATTTTCTATTTTTATTACTTAGTAGACAATTAGTATTGTGAACTACAGAAAAGATAACCTTTATTAATGCTTTAACTTCACACCAAACACATATTCCACAACATAATCTTCACAGGATTTTAAGTCTTTCTAGGATACTGTCCACAACCATGCCCAGCTTCTAATGATTTGCTGAGTTGGAAAATCAAGTGACCATCAGTTTCCCTCAGAGAATTTCCGAATCAATGATCAGTATAGTAAGAGCCACTCCAGTGATTTCTCCTCTCAGCTTTTCCTGGGCAAATCTTCAAGTGTCTTTAGATTGCCATGGGACACATCTCTTCGACCAGGGGTTATCCTCCCTCCTGCATTCCGGCTGGCAGCCCACCGAGGACGCGCCGCTTTCTCTACTCTGCTCACCACTCTAGCTGGAGGCACTTGTCTCTTTCTCTCTCTCTCTGTGTTTCCTGTCCAAAACATTGAAGGTGAAGGCCTAAATTTTCACCAAATCAGGCTGGCTTGGGAGATCTACAAAATGGAGAGTGGGTCCCGTTTTGAGATTCACGACCCCATTCCTGGACTGTGTTATTTTCCATGTGGGTCTTTTAAGGATGTAGGTTGGGTTGGGTTACAAGCCAGCATTCCCGACCTTGCTGGCTTCAATGCGGAGATAGGCATGTCCTATACTTCTGCATTTTTCATGGAGTCCGGCCTCGTTTTAATGAGTTGTGGTTCAGGATACCTCAGGAGTGCCATGGGCCATAGTCTGCATTTAAAGAATCTTTCCCTTTCCTGCAGTAAAATTGGTCCAGGAAATGCCACTTTACAGCTGCATTGATATTAGTAGAGACATGGCCTAACCCTTATTCTAGAGCTACAAAACTTATTTTAATTTCAATTGTGAGTTCAAAAGGTGCTTCTCATGTCCTTTATGCCATGTTATGGTTTGTTTATTCACCCACCCTACGTAGCTCCTCATGCCCCATGCAAAGTTATGCCCCCCATGGACCCAAATGCCAAGATATGCCCCACTCTAGTGATAGCTCACACACCCACATGCCAAGCTATGCCTCTCACCCACCCCATGACATCACATGTCCCTCCATTCCAAGGTATTCTTCTCCACCCAGCCTTCAATACCCCTCATGCCAAGCTATTTACTCCCCATCCACCCCCCACTCACTCCCCATGACCCCTCATACCCATAATGCATACTGAGACTTGACTGAGAGCTCAGACATAACTACCCTGTTGAAACACATGAGTCCCAGGGAAGGCATTCCTTGATTTACAACTCTGGCTTTCTGATCGCTGTTGTCAATTCCACAGTATTTATTTATAACAAGGTGAAAAGGTTTCAAGTGCTTGCAGTTTCTGCTATAGACACTTTATATAGTCTGGACATTAACATTTTTATCGGGCTGGAGTGAAAGGGCCTTTTTAACATTGTGGAAAGTAAAGTATTTTAATACATCTTATTGTCACTAAGGGTCCATTGGTTCTATACAGGGTATACAGCGTGAACAGGCTTGGATAATCTTTATTATTAATAATCGTTATCACAAGTAGGCTTATATTAACACTGCAATGGTTACTGTGAAAATCCCCTCGTCGCCACACACCTGCTCCTGTTCGGATACACTGAGGGACAATTCAGAATGTCCAATACACCTAACAAGCATGTCTTTCGGGACTTGTGGAAGGAAACCAGAGCACCCGGAGGAAACCCATGCAGACTCCGCACAGACAGTGACCCATGCCGGAAATCGAACACGGCTCCCTGGTGCTGTGAAGCAACAGTGCTACCCACTGTGCTACCGTGATGTGGAATTGCCATAGATAGACATGGGCCATGTGGGGTAGATTGGGAGGCACGGTTCAACATGGGGATCATGAGAAGTCAGAGGGGCATAGCTTGGCATAGGGGCATGAGATGTCATGGATGGAGTATGGCTGTAAGTCTTTTCTGTTTTTATTTTAATTAGGACAAAGTCCCATAGCACCAAGGTGGGCCTTTTAAACAGCCCATTTCTGCACCTCCTACCTCTCCCCTGGGTTGACTGACCTGATTGCTGCCTACACACGCCCCGGCAATGAATATCCTGCCTTTGTTGGCACATTTTTCAGAAACAGGCAGTCCATACCAAAAGTTTTTCCTGACTCCCGCTATCTGCCTCAGGCTATCCAGGCTAGAAAGTTGGTCCCCAGGTATTGTCCCCTACTGCTCCTGCTTTTGTTTTGCGGTATAAACATTTTCCCTTTGCTTTCAGTAAGTTTCAACCTGGATTCCTTTTCTCCATGGTAACCAAACCCCACAGACATTGCTGTTAGGCAGAATTTGAAGCAGATCACATGACCATATACACTCCTCCATTTACCTGCAATTAAATAGACAGTCCAAAACATAATCATCTTATAAAACCTTAAATTCATAACAATGTACACAACACGAAATACGCAGTCCTCATCCACACTCTCAGCTACCTCGTCCAACTGAGTTTATCTTCAAAATTTGCCAAGAAGCCATGCTACATCAATGTACTACATCCTGTATTGAGAAATCAGCTTTATGTAAAATTTGTATATCATGGAATCATAAAAAGTTACAGCACAGAAGGAGGCCATTCAACCCATCTTGTCCATGCGGGCCCGAGGACACCCAGGTGCCCTTTCTAATCCCACCTTCCTGCACAGGGTCCATAGCCTGTAGTTTAGAGCACTTATGGTGCAGGTCCAAGTTCTTTTTAAAAGAGTTCTGGATCTCTGCCTCCACCACCAACTCGGACGTAAAAAGGTTCTTCCTCATGTCTCCTTTGCACCTTCTGCCACTTATCTTGAATCTGTGTTCCCTGGTTCTAGAATTCTCCACCAAGGGAAACAATTTTATCCTGTCCACTCTATCTCTTCCCCTCATAATTTTGTACACCTCAATTAAGTCACCTCTCAGCCTTCTTTGTTCCAAGGAAAATAATCCCAACAAATAATCCCAATCTATCCAATCTAATTTGTATGAATGTAAAATAACTTCAAAGATTATGATTCCATAATTTCAATGAGGAAGCTGGTTTTCAGCTCATTTTGTTGCAATGTTCATGATTTAGCCAGAAAATGGTTATTTGTATTAGTGTATATTTGGATGCCTCCACCTTTTTAAAAATAAAGCATTACTTAGGATCTGACCTAATCAGTTGTATATTTCTTGTGCTTGTATTTAGTGTTCTAGGAAAACATAAAGAGCACTACCTGAATTTTATATGAAAAAGTAAATTTAAGCAAGTGTGCTGTTCTGGTAAGCAAAACCGTTTATTCCATTGTCATTTCCATTTGTCTTGCAGCTGATGGAAAGAATTTGGTGTCCATTGGTTTAGATGACACCCACACTATAGTAGTGTGGGACTGGAAAAGGGGAGAAAGACAAGCAACGTCAAGGTTAACACTTTACATGCTTCTTTGTCTCCTTTATAACAATTCACTGTAGTGCTTGAAAAAATAGGTGATTAACAATTTATTGCTGTTCCTTTTGTTGAAAGAATTTTGTTAAAAATAATGCTATGACCTTGATTTTTCCTCAGAGGACATAAAGACAAGATATTTGTAGTGAAATGCAATCCGCACCATGTGGACAAACTTGTTACTGTTGGGATAAAGCATATAAAATTCTGGCAACATGCAGGTATCCATCCATTTATCTAGTTTATTCTCCCAAGTTCATTTTGCTAAATCTAATGGGAGAGTATCTACATTTACTCCTTAAACTGTTTCATACAGAATGATTGATTATGACAAGTTGCCTTTTATTTAGATTTATAATGGACTGTTAAAACAGCCAAAGAAACTTTGGATGGTAATCTTGACCTGGTGGTAATATTGATGCATATCACTAGCTTGTTGCTGCTTCTGTTGAACAGTTTATTAGCAAGATTTATGCAAAATTTAACACCGGTTTTACGAGTATTTTTTTATGCTGGCAGAAGTCAGAAAAATAACTCAAATCAATCATTGGCTCTTATTCATGCAAGAATTTATAAAGCACAGTCAGATCAGACCTTAATCGCACTGAATGCCATAAGATATTTTACCTTCATTGCTGGTGGGAAACGGTCAGGAGGGCAGGGAGGTTGTATTTTTAAGTATATGAAACCGGACACCAACCTGCTGAAAATGCATCTATGTTCAGTTGAATGAAAGTGGGTTTGGGGCATCCGAGCAACCCACTCTAGAGAGATGGGTCAGTGATTGTAATGTTATTTAAATAAGTCACTGTTCTTCAGATTTTGGAAAGCAATTAAATTTTACCACTGAGTTGCCTGGCAGTGGAGAGAAGGCTGAAAGTGCAGGATGAAGAAGGCAAGTGCTTTTCCAGCCCAGCTTGTGATTCAGTAGGAGCAGAAGTACTTTTCCCGATCTCTGAAGCAAGCTGTCTGCTGTTTTCTCTCTGGCCCCATGATCTCTCCCTCCCTGAAACTCTCTCCTCGCCTCCACAGCTCCCCCCACCACAAACTCAATTTTCACTGATTTCCAGGGTATTCTCACGACAGTGAATCCACCACAGACTTTCCCATCCAAAATGCTGCCAACCTGTCTACCTATTCAGCTGCTGAATGGGATTCAGGCGGCATTCACCTCGAAGGCAAAACTTTTTTTACTTTTTCACATTCAAATCCATCACACTATGCGTGTAAGCAATAGTACCAAGAATATAATGCTACTTTTCCAACACTCAAATGATCTCAGTAACCCCACACTCAAGTTGGTGCCTCAGTCCATTTCCTCTGCAATTTTCCTGCAAAATATTGAAGCGCAATACCCTTTGGTCAAATTAAATATGTGCATAGTGCCAAATTATTATCTTTGGGTGCACTGCCCCTGTATCTGTGAGGGTACAAATTTAAATAGTGTGTGTTACAATCCAGATGATCTAAATCCATCTTTATTTTTGTTGGAGCATTGACAGTAATGTCATTTTAATCATTAGATAGGTGGTGCAGTATTACAGAATTACTTTAGAATCTGAGCTGTTGTCCTATTCAATGAGTACATATTAGAATTCCAACAGAGTAAGATGCTTTGAAAGAGAAACCTATATTAAAAAGATCCTTTCAGATAATTCATGGAATCCCTACAGTGCAGAAGGAGGCTATTGGGCCCATTGAGTCTGCACCCACCCTCTGCGACGCTCAGCACCCTATCTAAGCCCGCTCCCCCGTACTATTTCCCTAACCCCACCAACCCGGCACATCTTTGGACACAAAGGAGCAATTTTAACATGGCTAATCCACCTCACTTTCACATTTTTGGATTGTGGGAGGAAACAGGAACACCCAGAGGAAACCCATGCAGACAAGGGAAGAACATGCAAACTCCATACAAACAGTCACGCAAGGGCAGAATCGATTGCACTGTAAGGTAGCAGTGCTAGCCACTGAGCCACCATTCGGTGGCTGCAATTCTCTGCCAGTGGGGCTTCAGGCCTGTCATTTTAACACACAATTATTCTCACTAGTTTTCTTGACGTCATCATTGAATCCTTTAAAATGCAATATAGTTTTAGATCAGTTATATCAGGTAAAAAGATTTGCATAACATTTTGCAGAGAGAATATAATAGTCTCTCAATACTGAAAAGAGGGGCATTTGTTTTTGTTCATTACGGGATGTTGGCATTGCTGGCTAGGCCAGCATTCATTACCCATCCCATGTCTCTGAAAAGGTGGTGGTGAGCTGCCTTCTTGAATCACTGCAGTCCCTGAGGTGTAGCTACACCCACAGTGCTGTTAGGGAGGGAATTCCAGGATTTTGACCCAGTGACAGTGAAGAAACAGCGATCTATTTCCAAGTCACGATTGTGAGTGACTTGGAGGGGTATCCCTGTACCTACTGGCCTTGTCCTTCGAGATGGTAGTGGTCGTAGGTTCGGAAGGTGCTGCCTAAGGAGACTTTGTGAGTTTCTGCAGTGTATCTTCTAGAATCTAGATGGTACACATAGGTATTACTGTTCATTGATGGTGGAGGAATTGAATGTTTGTGTAAGGGCTAGTGATCAAGTGGGCTACTCTGTCCTGTGTAGTGTCGAGCTTCCTGAGTGTTGTTGGAGCTGCACTCACCTAGGCAAATAGAGAGTATTCCATTACTCTCCTGTCTTGTGTTTTTAGAGAGTGGACTAGCTTTCAGGGGTGGGGTTGGAGATAAGTGACTTGTTGCAGGACTCCTAGCACTTGACCTGCTCTTGTAGCCACAGTATTTATATGACTAGCCCAGTTGATTTACTAGTCAATGGAAACCCCCAGGATATTGATAGTGGGGAATTCAGCAATGCTAATGTCATTGAATGTCAAGCAGTAATGGTTAGATCCTGTCTCTTGTCGGAAATGATCGTTGCCTGGCACTTGTGTAGCACGAATGTTACTCACTACTTATCAGCCCACATCTGAATATTGTCCAGGTTTGCTGCATTTGGACATGAACTGCTTCAGTATCTGAGGAGTCGCGAATAGTGCTGAACATTGTGCCGTCATCAGAGAACATACCCACTTCTGATCTTATGATGGAAGGAAGATCATTTTTTTTTTTTTAAATAATTTTTATTGAAGAAATTTTTCAAAATACAAACATTTTAACCCCCCCTACATTTACATTTAAATTAGAACAAAACAAAGTCAAACCCCCCTACTTAACAAGAAAAAGAAAAAAGTCCCCCCCCCCCCCCTACTCGCGCGTCCCCCCCCCCCCGCCGGCGAACCGACAGTCAGACCAACTTATCATTTCTAGCAGTGTCCTCGGGCAGGCCTTGCCCGTGCCACCACCGCTACCGTACTTCCTTCGTCTTTGCCCCCCCCCCCCCCCCCCCCCCCCCACCCCCCTCCCTCCCGCCCTCCCCTCCCCTCCCGGGTTGCTGCTGTCACGGCCTCAGTTTCTATCTCTGATCCAAGAGGTCTAGGAAGGGTTGCCATCACCTGAAAAACCCCTGCACCGACCCTCTCAGGGCGAATTTGATCCTTTCCAATTGGATAAAAAAGAATACTCCCTCGCCCTAGGCCTACCAAATCTCCATGGGTCTACCCCTCCCATCTGCTCCATGAACCCCCTTAACACCTCTGCCGCTGCCGGCCTCCTATTCGTCCTGGAACTCGATCTATCCAGCCCAGGGTCTAACACCGTATTAAAGTCCCCTCCCATGATCAGGCCCCCTGCCTCCAGTCCCGGGATGAGGCCCAGCAGGCGCCTCATAAAACCCGCGTCGTCCCAGTTCGGGGCATACACATTTACCAGTACCACATTCTCTCCCTGCAGCCTACCCCTCACCATCACATACCTGCCCTCCTTATCTGCCACCACCTCTGCCGCCACAAACGACACCCTCTTTCCCACCAAAATCGCCACCCCCCGGTTCTTGATATCCAAGCCTGAGTGGAACACCTGTCCCACCCACCCCCTTCTCAGGCGGACCTGATCTGCTACCCTCAAATGAGTCTCCTGCAGCATTGCTACATCAGCCTTCAGTCCCTTCAGGTGTGAGAAGACCCTTGATCTTTTGACCGGCCCATTCAGCCCCCTTACGTTCCACGTGATCAATCGGGTCGCAGAACGACCCGTCCCTACTCCCTGTCGATTAGCCATGTCTTGTCCCTTGCTCGCCCCGGGTCATTCCTTCTTTTCTGACCCGCTTCCCATAGCGATGGCCCCCCCTCCACCCCCCCGGCTCTCCCCTTCTCGTCCCTGGTCTTTCCAGCAGCAACCCGGTGTACCCCCCCAGCCCCCCCCCCCCCCCCCCCCCCTGGCTAGGACCCCTCCTAGCCGCGATGTACCCCACATCGTACTCCCGAGAGTCAGCTGGTCTCCGCTGACCCGGCTGCTCCTGCCACATTGGAAGGAAGATCATTGATGAAACAGCTGAAGATAGTTGGGCCTAGGACACTATCTTGAGGAGTTCCTGCAGTGACGTCCTGGAGCTGAGATGATTGACCGCCAACCACCACAACCATTCCCCCCTGATTCGCATTGACTCCAGTTTTGCTCAGGCCCCTTGATGCCATACTTGGTTAAATTCTGCTTGATGTCAAGAACAGTCACTCTCATCTCACTCTGGCATTCAACTCTTTTGTCCATATGACTCTTATTTGAAGCAAGGCTGTAATGAGGTCTGGAGTTAAGTGATCCTGGTGGAACGCAAACTAACCATCCGTGAGCAGGTTATTGCTGAGTAAGTGCCGCTTGATGACTCCTTCCACATTGCCAGGTAGATGCCTGTGTTGTAACTGTACTGGAACAGAACATGGCAAGTTCTGGAGCGCAAGTATTCAGGACTATTACTGGAATATTGTCAGGACCCATAGCCTTTGCAGCATCCAATGCCTTCAGCTGCTTCTTGATATCAAATTGAGTGAATTGGCTGAAGACTGACATCTGTGATGCTGGGGAACTTGCCAAAGCTTTTCTTTTTCCACTCATCAAGGCAAACTCAAGAAAGCCAAATTTGAAACGATCATAATTTATACCACAGGAGAAAAGGCTACTGCTCGGCCATGGAGCTTATAGTTCCCCATTGCTTTCTCCATGGTAACACCTCAGTCAATCAGCTGCCTTTTCTCCCGTACAATAAATTGCTCCCGTACAATAAGTGATCATTTTCAATACTGCTTTCTTGCATTTGCCCTGATGAATACAAAGCAAAAAGCTTCAGCAAAAGATCTCTCTTTTCAGCAATATTTAAATATATTTTGGTTGTTTTACTGCCGTTCCAGGCTTGACCTGTTCTTGGATCAGCCTACAGTCTCCATCTGTATCTCTCAGGGCATCTTCCAAAGGCCCATCCAGACATTTGTTGCTGCCTCATTACAAGCAACATTGTCAATTGCCCCATCTCACCATCTGACCTGGGTGGCGGAGTCCACAGATCTGATGTAACCACCCTTTTCACATCTCCCTCCAGAGTGTCTGTTCATTACGATTGAGACCATTTGATCAGTTGCCTCTGTCACTTCCTTCCCTTGCCCTAACTCAACAGGCCAAACTTCCTCTTAAGTTCCCCAACCCTCAACTCACATTATTCTCCGGTTTCTCTCCTATCTCCTCATTCCCCCTCCGGGCTCATCTTGTACATGAGACTCACTTTCCAGTCCTCCAACAAAACTGCTGACCACTCAACATCCCTTTCTAGTTCCATATTAGCTGATATTGTTAATAGCTCTTTCTCTTCAATTATTGTCCTTCTTTCCTTCAAATCCATTGTCATCACCCCTCCTCAAAAAAAACTAACCATTGGCCCAATTGTACTTATAAACTGCTACCCTACCTCCAAGAAGTTTCCTCTCCAAAGTCCTTGAACAGATTTGTGCCCATCTTTCCTGAATTTCATGCTAGAATTCTTACAATCATATTTCTGCCTCTGCCGAAGGCAGAAATAACAGCCTATGTGAATTGACAAAGGTAAATTATCTCTTTGCATTATTATCAAACTGTCTGCAATCTTTGAAATGCCTCATCATCATTGTCCAGTTGGGTGGGACTCCACTTGCCTATTTCCATTCTTACCTGTCTAATTGTAGTCAGTGAATTACACGTAATGGCTTCTCTTCCCGCTCCTGTGCACTTCCTCTGTTGCCCTGCAAGGATCTATCCTTGGCCCTTCCCATTATCATCTATATGCTGCCCCATGGTGATATCACTCAAAAGTAGTCTTACAACACCAGGTTAAAGTCCAACAGGTTTGTTTGGCATTACTAGCTTTTGGAGTGCAGCTCCTTCATCGGGTGAGTCTTAAAATTGCCTCTTAGTGTCCAAAGGTGTGCAGGTTAGGTGGACTGGCCATGATCAATACGTGGGGTTATGGGAGAGGGCGGGGAGTGGCCTGGGTAAAGCACAAAGGGTTGGTAGAGATTTGATGGGCCAAATGGCCTCCTTCTGCACTGGAAGGATTCTATGGATACACCAATTGATAATTTATATAGTATCCTAAATACGTTGCATTTCAGATGTAGGATTGAGACCTTAGTGGATCCATTCTAATCTTTGGAATATAAAGCAACATGCATCATTATTATTTCCAGAAACACATTATTCTGGACCAGATGTTTATTGAAAGCCTTTTCTTTGGATTTGAATATCACATTATAACCACTTAAGTTACACTTCTGGACATTATTAAGCGAGGAAACACTAAAAGGTTCACCTCTTAAGTATGTGTGCATCTTAAGCTTTAACCACATTAGACCTTACAATTTCAACAATTAAGAACATTGTCAGCTTCAATAGGTACATTTAACAACATCAACAGGAACTAGCATAACGGATTAGCGTTGGTTCTGTTCAGCAGTTTGTTTTATCAGTTATTGATTGGAATATTACTAACAGTCATCTGGTGTTTAAGGTGGTGGCCTTACCTCTAAGCGAGGAATATTTGGTAACATGGGGAAACTGGAGACGATGATGTGTGTATCATATGGCCAGATGGAAGACATGATGTTCTCTGGAGCCGCAAATGGAGATGTTTACATCTGGAAAATAAATCTTCTCCTCAAGACAGTTAAAGCCCACGATGGACCTATTTTTGCTATGCATGCCTTAGATAAGGTGCTTTGAATTTTGTGTCACAATTAATAGTGCTAATTGTGAAGTATATATTATGCCTGGTCTAATATGGTGGTAAGCTTCACTTTCAGGATTGGAAAATCGGCGCTGGTAGATCAGTTTCCCTTGAAATTAGTGGAAAGAAGAATTGGATGATCCAAAACCTCCAATTTTCTGTCACTGCCAAAAGTGAAAATTGGTCCCGATGTGTGCTGTGTGCAAAATCAAAAACTTAAGCAAACAAATTGACACCCATTTGTTGAGTCTTTGGTGTTGCATTTTCATGTTTAAATTATCCACATCAGTAAATTTATATAGAACAAATGGACTATTTGGAGCTAATTGATTTCAAAATTCAGTACAAATTGAAAATTCTGGGTGATGTTGGTTAAAGGACCCTCTTCGGTATGTTCACTTTGGATAATGTTTAAACTCAATTTAACACAAGTTTTTAAGTACCAAATATTAGTCAACATGAACTAGATGACGTAAACTTTATTGGCAGTCTAATTTATTGAGAAAATGAATAAAAGTGAATTGGATTTTAAAGTAGCTATCAAATTGAACAAAGTGATAATACTCTGATATCTTGCTTCCAAACCAAAGAAGGTCCTCGCCCAAGATGGCAACTTGTCTGCTCACTCCACAGAGATTGATTGATTTCTGTCGTTCTAACTTCTTCTGTCTTCTGTTCATGGTTCAGATATTCAGCAGCAGCACTATTTTGAATTTTATAGATTTTAAATTAGTTGTTGAAGCAGAAAGTAACAAATAGTTTCAACATCTGCTAGTTTAAACTATATCATACATGGTGGTTCTTTTTCCTCTTGTTTAGCAAAAGCTATCTTGTCTCCGAGTAATGTCTGAAGGCTTTCAGTTTAAACAAGCAAGCGTCAGAAATTGACTGTTTTATTTATATTGAGGAAATCAGCATCACGACAAAATGTTAGATCACGATCCCGCTTGCCAGTTTCATGTTTAGAATTTGACCATTGTTATTTTAAGTTGAGGCTTTTATGTCCCATACACCTATGTGAAATTGGCAGGTGCTTATTTAATCATTTTCTTTTTAGGGTCCTGCTCTTATTTTAGGGTGAAATTGCCCTTTGTTTTCCCTCTAACGTTTAGAGCACCCAATTCATTTTTTCCAATTAAGGGGCAATTTAGTATGGCCAATCCACCTACTCTGCACATCTTTGGGTTGTGGGGGCAAAATCCATGCAAGCACATGTAGAATGTGCAAACTCCACACGGACAGTGACCCAGAGCTGGGATCGAACCTAGGACCTCGGTGCCGTGAGGCAGCTGTGCTAACCACTGCGCCATTGTGCTGCCCTAAAAATGCTTGTTTAGAGAACTCTGGAATCCTATTTACTAATTCTAAGTGATCATGGGATTGAATTTTAGAGGGTGCTACTTCTAGTAATATTTAAAGTGATCATCAACTGCTCCCCAGTAAATCGCTGGTTGTTTCCTTTGGATTGCTGCTTTTCAGTTTTCAGAGTTTGGATACAGGGACCGAATGTTCCTTTGTGAAAATAATTTGGTGAGTTAAGCAGAGGCTTTTGTCCAGAAGCTTCTGGCAAACTTCAGTCTAGTTTCAATAGATGTATTTCCAAGTCGGGGGGTGAGGGACTTGTGGGGGAAACCTCCAGGTGGTGGGGTTCCCAGGTATCTGCTGCTCCTTCTCGATGGTAGTGGTCGTGGGTTTGGAAGGAGCTGCCTAAAGAACCTTGGTGAGTTACTGCAGTGCATCTGTAGATGGTACACATGGCTGCCATTATTCGTCGATGGGTTTGAATGTTTGTGGTAGGTAGAGCAATTAAGTGGGCTGCTTTGTCCTGGATGGTGTCGAGCTTCTTGAGTGTTGTTGGAGCGGCACTCATCGAGGCAAGCGGAAAGTATTTCATTACACTCATGACTTGTGCCTTGTACATGGCGGACAAGCTTTGGGGCTCAGGAGGTGAGTTATTCACCGCAGGATTCCGAGCATTTGACCTGCCCTGGTAGCCACAGTGTTAATATGGCTAGTCCAATACAGTTTCTGATCAATGGTAACCCCCAAGGTGTTGGTTGTGGGATGTTCAGCGATGGTAATGCCATTAAATGTCAAGGGGCAGTGGTTAGATCCTCTCTGATAGGAGATGGTCATTGCCTGGCACTTGTAAACTTCCTTATATCCCACTTCTCCCTTATAGCACAATCACTTCTGATTTACAAGTTGCAGATGATCTAAATGTTGAACACCTGATTTTCCTCCTGTTCCTTGCATCTTATTCTCTTCAGATGGTTAGGAACTGCAAACTGGCTAAGCAGTAGTGCAGGAATAAAATGTGCAAGAGGAAGAGACTGATGATGATAAACACCGTCATTGTCTCATATTTCCAACCACCAACTTAGATACACTGCATATTTTCGAGACTAGCATAGAAGTTGAAGCTACGAGTGATGAGTCACTGCATGAGCGGCATGCAGTCAGGGTAGGTGGAAAAGGTTAATGCAGGTGTCTGCTTGCAAGGTTGCATACAAGCTTTTCTGCGTAGGATTCAGAAGATGACTTGAGGACTTCTGGTGATGGAGATTTGCTGAGTGGATGCATGAAAGGTGGCTCTCCTCCTAGGACATCAGGTTTAGGCTCTTTTAAATGAAAATAGCCCACCACTACCAAGAAAAAAAGCATCCCACATCATCCTCTTCAACCTACAAACAAAAACGAAAATAGAAACCGAAATGCCAAGGAACAGCTGCACCCAGAGGCAGTAAGCAAACAAGAGGCTACAGGTGCCTGGAGAAACTGGCAAGCGAGATGGCGGACCCACAAGGCAACAAAGCCCTGGCCTTTGAAGAGAAGGGCCAACAAGCTGTGCACAGAATTCCCACTTGGCGGAGAAAGTTCCTCACCAGAGAGCTAAAGGAGCTCAAAGAGGACATAAGACTCGGACTCCGGGCAGCGGTCAGGGAAGCACTGGCTGCCATGCAAGTGGTTCTCGACAAAGCGGAGAGGCGAATAGAGGCCCAGGGGAGCACAATTAAGGAACTGGAAAAGGCATCCACAGACCAGATGAACCGGATCGTCACCCTAGAGACACAAATAGCAAGGTTGGTGATGACCCAGGGGAACCTTAAAGGGAAGGTGGAAGACCAAGGGAACCAGTTGAGGTTCCAGAACCCAAGAATAGTGGGACTGTCAGAGGGAACTGAAGGCTCAGACTATGTGGCCCAGATGCTGGGAAATCTGCTGGGAAGGGACAGCTTTCCCAGCCCACCAGAGATAGATGGGACACACAGGACAGCCAAAACCCAAGGCCGGGGAACAGCCGAGGGTAATAATTGCGAAGGGGCAGCAGTACCAGAACCGGGAAAGAATCCTGAGATGGGCCAGGCAGACCTGCAACTGAAGGGGACACCAAATACGTCTCTATCAGGAAATTGAGGCAGACCTGGCCAAGTGATGGGCCAAATTCAACAGAACCAAGACAGCCCTGTTTAAAAGTGGGGTGAAATTTGGGATGCTCTACACAGCCAAGCTATGGGTAACCTTCCAGTGCAAGGAGCACTATTTTACAGCCCCTGCAGACATGGACGGGTTCATCCAAAAGAACGGGCTGGGACAAAACCGAGGTGAAGATATAACACTGAGAGGTAAAGGGGGGGTAGGGGGGTGATAGTGGCAGGGTGGGGGAAGGTGCAGAACGATAAGGGGAAGAAAGGAACAGGGTGGGGGGCTCTAGGCTGGTTACAACAGACCACACATGGCAACAGGGAACAAGGTGGCATCGCAAGTAGCCACTTATGAGGGTCCCAAACAAAGGGAAACCCCGGAGCGCAGGAGCCCAGTCTCATGGGGAGTCTGGTTGATCCTGCAGGGCAGGGTATGACAGAAATTCCCCATCAGATTAGTCACCTGGAACATCAGGGGATTTAATGGTCCAGTAAAAAGATCCAGAGTCTTCGCCAAGCTTAAAAGTACAAAAGCCGACATAGTCTTCCTCCAAGAGACACACCTAAGGGAGAAGGGACTGACTGCAAGTGAGAAAGGGCTGGGTGGGACAGACCTTCCATTCTTGCTATGGACTGGGGGGGGGGGGTAGAAAGAGGATGGTGTTTACAGCAATGAAGACAATTACGGACCCAAGGGGATGATATGTCATGGTCAGCGGTGTCCTGGAAGGAGCACCAGTGGTCCATTTTAACATGTACACTCCCAACTGGGGTGACAGGGATTTTATGAAGAAGAACATGGCGGAAATCCCCGACATAGTAATACACCCACTAATCATCAAAGGGACTTTAATTGTTTACGGGACTCACGGACAGACAGGTTGAACACCAAAACAGGGAGTACCTCTAACTTGGCACATTTATCGAGCAGATGGGGGCAATGGACCCATAGAGGTTCACCCAGGGGAGGAGGAGTTCTCCTTCTCTCAAGTACATAAGGTATACACGCATAGACTTCTTTGTGGTGGGGGAAAATGGTGCTTCCAGAGATAGTAAGACGATCTCTGACCACGTTCACACTACATGGATGTGAGGTTGGAGATTGGCCGTGTCCACTGCCCCCCCCATGGAGGTTGGACACCGGCCCTCCTTGCCGGCAAGGTGTTCTGCGAGAAACTATCACAAGCCATAGATGGGTATATTACCAATAACGAGAATGGGGAGGTCTCACCCTCCATGTTCTGGGAGACACTGAAGGCTGTGATCAGGGGTGAGATTATTGCCTGTAAAGCACGTAGAGACAGAGAAGTGAGGGCAGCTGGACAGCAGCTAGTCGACTCCATGCTGGGGATAGACCGACAATACTCTGCTGCCCCGACCATACAGCTTCTGATGGATAGGAAAAAGCTACAAATGGACTTCAATTTGTCCTCCACGAGGAAAGCAGTGCACAAACTCTGCCAAACACGGGGGACCGTCTATGAACACAGAGACAAACCTAGCTGCCTATTGGCTCACCAGCTGAGAAAGCAGACAGCCTTGAGGTAAATACCACAGATTAAGGATTCCCAAGGCAAACTGGTGGCAGAGCATGAAAAGGTCAACAAAGCATCCGAGGAACGAGGACTGTACAACTCTCTTCCCCCCCCCCCCCCCCCCCCCCCCCCCCCGGAAGAATCCAACACCAACTTTTCGCAAAGCTTGGAGGCCATCTTTTCCACCATGAAAATGGTATACTCCACTAGCACAGTTGTGAACCCAACCATGATGCAGTGACTGATGATTGATGACTGAGCATCCAATGTAACACAAGTTAAAACCACCCAAAGAGCGCTTCAGCATTCATTGGTATTGCAGTTGCATGAGCTGATCACAGATAGCCTGGCCAGAAAGGGGATGTGTTTGTTGCCTCCTCCTTTTCATCACCACCACCTCAGCTGCTCAAGTATTCCTGAGGGAGAGGTTTGTGTCCTCGTGATGGTGAAGTGCAGATGCAGCAGACCACAATGGATTGTGACATGTGCTCACTAGAGCACTGCAAGGCTCCTTCAAAACAGTCCATCAGTAGAAGTGTTGCTAAAGTACCCTGATTGTCTGCTCAATTATTTTTCAGGTGCCAGCATGGCATTTGTTATATGAGCGCTACCCATTTATGGATTTATGTGAGTCAGGTGATCAAGAGAGAGCCCTTATTGTCCTGTAGTCACCAATGGTCTCTCCAAATGGTTCAAACGCTGATGGTACAGCAGACAGGGACAGAATAACAGGGACAGGGACAGAATTCCCGTACCAGCCTCCCTGGACAGGTGCCGGAATGTGGCGACTAGGGGCTTTTCACAGTAACTTCATTGAAGCTTACTTGTGACAATAAGCGATTTTTATTTCATTTCATTTCATTTCAATAAAGACATCAAGACTACTTCCAGGTTGGTGGCATTTAACTGCATGATGCAGTGGGTATGGTTGCATACCAGCAGCACATTGGAGTAGAACCCTTTGTGGTTGTGGTACTTTTGAATTTAAATGCTGTGTTTGCAAAGCAATGTGCATGCAACCAAAGGCACCGTGATGAAGTTCACTATCCTGGCAACGTCACATTCACATTCTGCCTGCTTCTCTTTGGAAGGTATTTTCCTGCCTTCACAATATGAATCAGTCACAACGTTGTACAACAGTGGATGATGAATTGCTCGATGTTGCCGATTTCCAGCCTGGAAGGAATCCAAGGCAAAAAAGCTGATGGCCACAGTCACCTTAGCAATAACTGACAGTCGTATCTTTGCCCTGCCCCTAGGCTAAAGTTCTGCCTGCAATGTGGTGGGCGGCACAGTGGTTAGCATTGCTGCCTCACAGCTCCAGGGTCCCTGGTTCAATTCCAGCCCCGGGTGACTGTGTGGAGTTTGCACTTTCTCCCTGTGTCTGCAGGGGTTTCCTCCGGGTGCTCCAATTTCCTCCCGCAGTCCAAAGATGTACAGGTTAGGTGGATTGGCCATGCTAAATTGCCTCCTATTGTCCAAAATGTTAGGTGGGGTTACTGGGTTATGGTGATAGGGTGGCGACGTGGGCTTAAATAGGGTGCTCTTTCCAAGGGCCGGTGCAGACTCAATGGGTTGAGTGGCCTCCTTCTGCACTGTGATGTCGGTGTATGACACCTTTTTAGTGAAACAGAAACTCTTAATGATTGTTCCCCTTTGGGGTTGATGGTGGAGTATTGCTCTCCGAACACCCTGGATGACTATGGCATAATGTTGAGAGCACTTTCTTCCCCATCTCCTCCCTCTTTGAGCAGCTTTCCCTCTTCTGTGTCAGTTCTGCTGGCCAAGTGTGATGGATATTACAATATCAATTACTGGAAGCAAGTAATCTAAACCAAATCCTTGAAGTCAAAACCAAGGTGGTCTTCATGTTTCGCACCACCCCTTGTAGACTTCACCAACTATAAATGACAGTACAAGCCAACACACATGTTTACTAAATCAGTAGCAGCTAGTAGAAAGCAATCAGCAACTAACCAAAGAGTGCATGATCCCTTTAAATAGCACTGGCGTAATTCTCTGGCTATTGAACACAAATTCAGTTGTGCAAAGTTAGGATGTTACCTGGAATATTGAGATTGAAAGTGGCACCCCTGGAGTCATATCAGCACTACACGCTGACCAGAATATCACTCTACCTACTCTGCATACTTTTAGCGCACACTTCTACCGGCAGTGCTATCAACCAACCCATGGCATGGCCCACACCAGACATATATACCTATGGTGCAGATGCAAAACGTTAACTACAGCACGGAAAATATGCTGAATTTTGCAGCCATATTATGTACAAATTGGATATTGGCATTCACTCTGTGCAGTGGCATTCACTCTGTGCAGTGTATTAAATATTTACCTACTAGAATTGTTTGTTGTAAATTGGCATAGTAATTGCAGGAAATCTTCTATCCTCTTTCTTTAGTTTATTAATTGTAATAAGTAAAAATGGCTAACATTACAAATTTTTTCCAATGGATCATTTGAAATATTTCATACTAACTGAAAATGTATTTTATACTTTTAATCACTATAATTACATTTTTTAAAGGGATTTGTAACAGGTGGCAAAGATGGTATTGTTGAACTCTGGGATGATATATTTGAGAGATGTCTGAAGACATATGCTATCAAGAGAGCAGCCCTATCATCTGGCTCAAAAGGTATACCTTGGTATTAGCTTAACTAGATTAATGTACGTTCTGTCTATCGTGATATTTTTATATAGGTGATGGCACAATGCAAGGTGTTTACATAAGAGACACACAGTCCCAAGTCAGAATTTTAAAATAACAAAGTTCAGAGATCTGGCAGAACCAGGAGTGGGATTCTCCAGTCCCCCAACCACAGGTGCAATCATCCAGCCACACTGTGCCAGAAAAGCAACTTGCCGCCGTGCAGCATGGCCAGTGAAAGCTGGGAGATCACGCTCCCGGGATCTACCCGGCTCGCAACGCCACGCGAGATTCAACGCAACTGCACGAGACATTGCAAGGGGAATCTCGCCTACAATCAGCAGGATCACATTTTAGCAAATCTGCATATTAGAGCAAAGCAGTAAGCCTTACTCTAATGTGCAGATTCCAAAGGTATCTGAGGCTTTGGGATTCAATCCCTTTGCCACAGGAACCTCAGACGAGCGCTGTTTGGTACTGGTCCCCATAAACAAGGACCAGGTGGAACGGCCCTCATGAGGGTTTCCGAGGGGATTAGAGGCCCCCAGCTGCATGCCCTTTGGGCAGGGTGGTGCCCTGGCACTGTTGGTGCCACCTGGGTACCCTGGTAGTGCCAGTCTGGCACTGCAAGGTGCCCAGGTGGTGCCAGCAGGGACACTGCCAGGGTACCCGGTTGGCACTGCCAAGCTGACATGTTTTGATCGGGCCGGTGTTGCCCGCCATGGGTGGCGGGGGACTCTGCCATGTTGCGTTCGTGCTGGGAGTGAGGTCGGAGATTCTTTTAAGGGCCTCGCAGATTGGGAAGTCATTTTTAAATGGAGTCCCAATCTCTTGCTACAACGGGGAGGTCCGGCGAGCGGCGCCACTTATTCAAAGTGAGTCACGTTGAATAGCCATGTGTTTCTCAGGACTGCCAATTTACTGTGGTGAATCAATTTCTCTTCCCTTTAGAGTTTGCTCTTATTTAAATTTCTAGCTTAGTTTGAGACTTTTCTTTCTCCTAAAACCTAATATCAATACTATGGCTATTATTTGTAAAATGTTCCCTGATCATCAGATTTTTACCTAATTCTAGTTTGTTATTTACCAATAAATCTCAGATGACTTGTTCCCTTGCCTGATCTAAAATACATTATTTTAGAAAGTATGGAAGTTCATGTAAATCTTTAGAAACCACAGGTTAAAACCCACCTAGATTATTGTGTTCAGTTCTGGACATAACACTTTAGAAAGGGTATTAAAACCTTGAAGAGGGTAGAAATTTACCGGAATAGTATCAGGGTGAGGAAACTCAGCTAGTTGTTAGTTCTCAAGAACAGCAGAAATAAGTCTGTTCCCTGTCGATGCCTCTCATAATCGTGTACACCTCGATCAGGTTGCCCTGCTTTGTCAGTAAATAAGATCATGGCTGAACTTGTCCATCAACTCCACTTTCCTGCCTTCTCCGCATAATCCTTTAATTTCCCTTGGTGTCCAAAAATCTATCTCAAACTTGACCACATCCATCAATTGAGCAAACACAGTCCCCTGGGTTAGAGCATGCCAAACATTCACAACAATGAAGAAATTTCACCTCATCTCAGTCCTAAATAACGGGAAAGAAGGTTAAGGAAAAATTTAATAGGAATGTTCAACATGATGTGGGGTTGTGACAGAGTAGATGGAGAAACCTTTTTCATTCCACACTGATAGGAGGATCAGTAACCAGAGGTCACAGATTTAACATACTTGTTGAAAACTCTGGAAGAGATGTTGGGGGGGGGGGGGGGGGTGCGGGAGGTCACAGATTTAACATACTTGTTGAAAACTCTGGAAGAGATGGGGGGGGGGGGGGGGGGGGGGGGCTGCGGGAGTCAACTAAAAATTTTCTACGGTTGTGATTTTCCGGCCTCGTTACGCTCTCGCTCAAGCGCAATGAGGCCGGTGAAGAGCGGGAGCAGGCAAAAACGAGAATCGCACCAGGCGCCAAACAGTTGGTGATGCAATTGGCCCGCTCCCGTAGGCAAAATCGGGATCTCTCCATAGCGAGGCGAGAAACCAATTATCACCATTTAAGCCCAATTTTCATACAATTAACGAGAACCACCCCATATCCAATGGCTTCCCATCATTCAGCGGCCTCCTCAGCAAGTGCTCAAACTGGCACCAATTAGTACTCCTTTTGAAAAACGTGAACCTGGCAGAAGGGTTTCTGTGGGGAGACGAGGAGTTGGGTAGCCATCTATGCTCACACGCAAAGAGCCCGGGGGTGCTGGGTTTGCCACCCCAGTGCTGGGTTGGGGAATCTCCATAGGGGTGAGCCACCATAGGATGGTGTGAGGGAAGCGCTGGAGGAGCATCTGGGGGACAACAACTCGCGGCACCACCATGCCAGCCCCTGATCGTTTACCCATTCTGGGGGCAATATTTGTCCCTGCCCATCTTCCTCTACGACCACCCATAGCCCCCATTGACTGCCGAGGCTCCTGGCCATATAGCTGAAGGCTATTGCTGATAGGGAATTGGCAGTCGTGGTTACGTGAGCACTTCACATATCCCAAGTCGATTCCCGTTGGTGGGAGGGCCATGTAGCATGTGGGAGTCATTGCCTAGCGTGTGGGAGTCATTACCTCACATCCCAATCACGCCTTGATGCCTGGCCACTGTGCATGAACACCGCGGGAGGCAACACCACACACGCAGCAGCCAACATACGAACACCCAGGGGATGGGACACAACTCCGGGGATATGTTCATGGCCGGAGGGTGGGTACGTGCCACGAGGACCGGGGGGAGAGATGCCTGGAGAAATGGGCCACAGGATCAGAGGTCGGCCCGCATTGCAGAAGAAAGTGTCAGAGACATCATACTGGTTGTGTGCAAGTGTGTATAATGTGTTTTACAACTCCCCACTTTCCAAGATGATGCCAACCCCCATCTCCCCCCCCCCCCCCCCTCAGTAATCCTTGGCCCTCTTAGCTCTACTATGTCTGTTTCCCCAGGATGCACATCAGAGTTGAAGGCAGCCAGCTGCCGACCTTATCCGGAGACCTTTGATGGTCCTGAAGGGTGTCCTCTGAGGCCGGAAGACCCCAGGGCACTTGTTTTCGGCACATGCACAGCCATGCGTCCCTGTCCCATGCACTGACTTCGAGGTCTGAGGTCTGGCCTCATCAGTGGGGTGGAATTGGGGGAGCTGCTGGCCACCGTCGCCACACTATGAAACAGGGTTGGGTTGGCACTCAGCGGCCCCTCCTCCTGCTCGGTACCCATAGAACCCTAGGGTTCATCTTGGGATGGAGGGGCAGGTGGTTCGAGCCCTGTCTGCTCCCCCATCATCTGGCTCTGCCAGCCCAGGCGGTCACCCATGGTCTGCCCCCGGCTATGCTCCTCAGTGACTGGAACATGCTCTGTAGTGCCTCGGTCATGCCCATCTGAGAGCAGGACATGTCCTGCAGAACCTTATCAAGATCAGCCTGGTATTGGGTGACATCCCCCAGCGAGTCAGATATTCTGCCAAAACCTAAGCTATGGCCGCCACCGATTGTGCAACGCCTTGGAAACTTAACTAATGGTGCTGATGTCGTGCACCAGTGTTGGCCTTGGTGCCACGCATTGCCGGCAACATCTCCAGTGGCTGTTGCCTCTTGATTTCCTCTAGGCAGCTATGGATCTGCTGGAATGACGCTGACAGCTCCATCTGAATGTCTCATCTGCCCCCTATCATCTCAGTCAGCTCCGGGTAACTCTGTACCAGGCTCAGCTCCAGGCTGGGACCCAGCTGGGTCCTGGGATCCAGCATCCCTCCAACTGCTGTCTTGCCTGGGGGTTCCTGCTGCCACCTGATGTGCATCATCAGCAACGTGGTGCTCACCAGATTGTGCCCCCGATGCCTTACCACTAACATTTCCCACCGAGGTGTGGGTATCTGCGCTGGTGGAGGGCGGGGATGACAAATGTGCCACGACACTAACCGTTGCATCCTCGGAGCTCTCCTCCGAGATGCTTCTTGTGGGAGGCAAGAGAGAGTACTGCCCGGGATGGAGCGGCGCTGTCGGCTGGAGGACCTGTAGGAAAATGGACATGTGGTCAGTGGGAGAGATGGGTCAGTCAGGAAGGCAATAACGACTCACATTTGACAAGCACCCGGGTGGAGCCCCGTGGTTCCTCACCTTTGCTGTCTGCCAGCCTCCATGTTGGGTAACCAACTGTCGTCGGCCTCCCCAGTCACCTCCACGTGAAGGAGGAGAGGACTCCTAAGTGCACCACACCTCCAACAGTATGGGTCCTCGCCCAACGATTATGGGAGAGCTTTTCCTGAGGGGAGACAGAGGGCATCGTTAGCCACACACATAGGATCTCAATGGTGGGAAGCGGGGTGTGAAGGGAGGTTAGGGGAAGGGAGTAGAGGTAGGGTTAGGGTCCCATGGGGAGTTGAGGGGTGTATGCTCCCTTGGGGTGGGGCAGAGGTGGCATTTGTGTCTACTCGTGCTGCGCGGTGTAGGTCGTTGACCTTTTTGCAGCACTGAAGGCCAGTCCTCCTGGTCACACTACCCCGAGCTCCCCTCCATCCCAGGCAGCACTGGCTGCTACCTCGCCCTTGGAAGCACTGGCTGCCCTGTGGCTGACTGTCCTGGAACCTCGGGGGAACAGCAGAATCTGCTGGTGAGCCTTCATTTGCGGCGAGAAGCCCGTGAAACCTCGTTAAGTAGATCGATTAACATTGAATTGCATTGCCGGCCTCGCTGGGCCGGGCGCTGGGAAGCTGGTGGTAATTCCCGCTCACTTAGGACGTGAATATCCGGAAAAATTTCTCAATGTCATTTTGGGCGGGTTTGGCAGGGTGTTTCTCACTGACGTTTTGGATGAGATGCACACCGCTATTCAACCACGCTTGGTCATTTCTTTGGGCCTTGGGGGGTTCTCCCCGGTCTACCCCATCACTGGGGAGCTGAACTTGCGGCGAGACCGGTTACTCCGAGATCAGGCTGCCATTTTGAAAGAGTGTCCCAATCTATATGCGAGCTTGAGGGTAACACCCCCCCCCCCCCCCACCCCCACCTAAAGGCAATATCACCCCCTGCACACATGGGCATTACCCCCCGCCCTGAGTGAGGACACCCTGCTGTGGGGTCTCAGAGCCCCCCCTCCCCCACACCTTTACAGGCCACCCCCATCATTCACCCCTGCAACTTTTATGAAAACCGCCCTTCACTCTCCACCCCTTCCCATAACATCCCTTCATAACCACCCCCTCATCCCTTTTTCATGGGCATTGCCCCCCTCAGGCCCAGACCCTTGCAGTGTTGCCCTGGACATCCGGGAACTGCCACCTGGGCACCAGAGGTCTACGGTGCCCGTGTGCACGAGGAAAAGTCAGGGGGACACTCTGCCTTGATCCTGACCACCCACGGGTCACTAATGGCCTGGGAAACCCCACATTTGCCATTACGCCTGGTCCACGTTTTTAAACGGCACCGGGTGCCAGCCTTGTTGGGGAGGCTGGTAGTCCCCAGGTGCCGGGAGAATTGGGCGCCAGCATATTTACAAGAGCCTAATGGCTCATGTAAATATGTTGATCTGGATCTCATCCAGCAAGAGCAAGATCCAGATCGCGACATCTCACAAGGTTTTGATGAATCCCGCGAGATTCAATGGCTTCATCCACCACCATGAATCGCGCCCGGGACTTTTTTTATTATACAGTGCGCTGTTATGCCTGATCCCATCCCAAATCTCCTGCCAGGTCTGACACCGTTTCTCCCACAGTCCAAAGATCTGAAGGTTAGGTGGATTGGCCATGCTAAATTACCCCTAAGTGTCCAAAAGGTTAGCTGGGTACTGGATTACGGGCATATGGTGGAGGTAGCCGGGGCAGACTCGATGGGCCGAATGGCCTCCTTCTGCACTTTAGGGATTCTATGATTCTATCTTGCCCCTCTGCAGTTACATATTGTGAAGGACGCAGCAGGCCAGTATGATGCTGGAGATGCTCCCAGAGCTCTAGTGGAGGGCACCTCCAATGCAGTCCTGGCACCTGAACCGTGCTTTTAGCACACCGATGCACCGAGTGATGATACCCCTGGTCGATGCTTGGGCATCATTATAGCAGTTCTCCGCATCGTTCTGAGGCCTCTGGATAAGTTTTATCAGCCATGACTGCAGCAGATAATCCCTGTCACCCGAGAGCCAACCCCTCACCCAGGAGAATGTCTTGAAGGTGTTCGGCATCGTAGAGTTTGCCAGGACAAAGGCGTTGTGCACACTGCTTGGATAGAGGGTGCAGACGTGCATGACGTGCAACTGGTGGTCACACACCAGCTGCACATTGAGGGACAGAAATCCCTTCTGATTGATGAAGGGCATCCCCTCATACGGCGGTGCTCGTAGGGGAACATGCATCCAATGGTTATCCCCTGGACCTGGGGCATGCTGGCGGCTGAGGTGAATCCCACTGCCTGGGAAAGCTGGTGGGATAGGTGCATGCCAAAGGTGATGCATTGTGCCACCCGTGTGTACAGGACATCTGTTACCGAGCGGATGCAACTGTGAACAGAGGTCTGGGAGGACAGGTCTCCACTCGGCATCTGGAAAGACACCGTGAAGCTACAACACAGGACTACTTGTGTGCCAAACAGGATAAACAGCAAGTAATAGACAGAGCTAAGCGATTCCACAATGAATGCATCAGATCTAAACTGTGTAGTCTTGCCACATCCAGCCGTGAATGATGGTGGAAATTTAAACAACTCACTGGAGGAGTAGGTCCACAAATATCCCCACCCTTAATGGTGGAGGAGCCCAGCACATGTGCAAAAGGCAAGGCTGAGGCATTCGCAACAGTCTTCAGCCAGAAGTGCCGAGTGGATGATCCATCTCGGTCTCCTCTGCCCAGCATCACAGATGTCAGTCTTCAACCAATACGATTCACTCCAAGTGATGTCATGAAAAGGCTGAAGGCACTGGATACTTCAAAGGCTATGGGCCCTGACAATATCCCAGCCATAGTACTGAAGACTTGTAATCTAGAACTTGCTGCACCCCTAGCCGAGCTGTTCCAGTTAAGCTACAACACTGGCATTTACCTGCCAATGTGGAAAATTGCCCAGGTGTGTCCTATACAGAAGAAACAGGACAAATCCAACCCAGCCAATTACTGCCCTATCAGTCTACTCTCCATCATCAGCAAAGCGCTGGAAGGAATCATCAACAAGCGGCACTTACTCAGCAATAACCTGCTCATGGATGGTTAGTTTATATTCCACCAGTTTGGGTTCCGCCAGGATCACTCAGCTCCTGACCTCATTACAGCCTTGGTTCACACATGGACAAAAGAGCTGAATACCAGAGGTGAAATGAGAGTGACTGCCCTTAACATCAAGGCAGCATTTGACAGAGTGTGGCATCAAGGAGCCCTAGCTAAACTGGAGTCAATGGGAAACTTTCCGCTGGTTGGAGTCATACCTGGCACAAAGGAAGATGGTTTGGTGGTTGGAGGTCAATCATCACAATTCCAGGACATCATTGCAGGAGTTCCACAAGATAGTGCCCTAGGTTCAACCATCTTCAGCTGCTTCATCAATGACCTCCCTTCTATCATGAGGTCAGAAGTGGGGATGTTTGCGGATGACTGCACAATGTTCAACATCATTCGTGACTCCTCTGATAATGAAGCAGTCAATGTCCAAATGCAGCAAGACCTGGGCAATATCCAGGCTTGGGCTGACAAGTGGCAAGTTACATTCACACCACACAAATGCCAGTCAATGACCACCTCCTACAAGAGAGGATCTAACCACCACTCCTCGACATTCAATGGCATTACCATCGCTGAATCCCCCATCATTGGTGTTACCATTGATCAGAAACTGAACTGGACTGGCCACATTAATACTGTGGCTACCAGGGCAGGTCAAAGACTAGGAATCCTGCGACGAGTAACTCGCCTGCTGACTCCCCAAAGCCTGTCCACCATCTACAAGGCACAAGTCAGGAGTTTAATAGAATGCTCTTCACTTGCCTGGATGAGTGCAGCTCCAACAACACTCAAGAGGCTCGACACTATCCAGGACAAAGCAACCCACTTGATTGCGCCCCCTTCCACAAACATTGAAACCCTCCAACACCAACGAACAGTGAAAATGAAATGAAAATCGCTTATTGTCACGAGTAGGCTTCAATGAAGTTACTGTGAAAAGCCCCTAGTCGCCACATTCCGGCGCCTGTCCGGGGAGGCTGGTACGGGAATCGAACCGTGCTGCTGGCCTGCTTGGTCTGCTTTATAAGCCAGCGATTTAGCCTTGTGAGCTGGTAGCCATGTGTACCATCTACAAGATGCACTGCAGTAACTCACCGAGGTTCCTTACACAACACCTTCCAAACCTACAACCACTATCATCTAGAACAAGAACAGCAGATACCTGGGAATCCCACCACCTGAAGGTTCCCCTCCAAGTTATTCACCACCCTGACTTGGAAATATACTGCTGTTCCTTCACTGTAGCTGGGGCAACATCCTTAACAGCACAGTGGGTGTACCTACACCTCAAGGACTGCAGTGGTTCAAGAAGGCAACTTACCACCACTTTTGGATGGGCAATAAATGCTTGCCTAAGCAGCAATGCCCACATCCCCCAAATTAATTTTTTTTAAATGCATGGCTCGCACTGCCTACTGCTCCTGCAGGTGGTTGGACTCCTCCAACTGCACCTGCAGGCTCTGGATGGTTGCTGACTCCCCCTAATGTAGTACCCTGCAACATTGATCGGACCTGTCTGAACGGCAGCTAGTCCCTGGGGTCAGGCTGTCCTCCGACCATCCGTCCCCTTGGGAGTCCCTACCACTGCGGGGAGTGGGGGCTGTGGGGTGTGGGGTAGTGTGTGTGGGGCGGGGATGGTGCCGGGGGGACAGAGGTGGTGATGCACCATCTCTGGCCTGGGGGGTTGCCCACCCTAACTCAGCATTGCCTACTGGTCCGCGGGGTGGGGGCTGCAATGGGTGGGTGGGGGATGAGCAGTGTTGGGTTGGGGGGTGTGGGGTAGGGGTGGGACCAGCAGCACGGAGGTGGTGACTCACCGGGCCGCCCTTTGGAGGTTGTGCAGCTTTTTCCGGTGCTGCCTGGTCCTTGCGGTCGCGCTCATGGCTTCTGGCACCTGCGCCCAAGACCGGTTGATGTCTGTGAGTGGCAGTCGTCTTCCCACCCCGGGGAACAGGGTATCCCACCTCTCCTCTCTATGGCATCCAACAATATTTCTAAAGATGTGCAGGTTAGGTGGATTGGCCATGATAAATTGCCCTCAGTGTCCAAAATTGCCCTTAGTGTTGGGTGGGGTTACTGGGTTATGGGGATAGGGTGGAGGTGTTGACCTTGGGTAGGGTGCTCTTTCCAAGAGCCGGTGCAGACTCGATGGGCCGAATGGCCTCCTTCTGCACTGTAAATTCGATTATATCTTCGATGATTTCCATCTCTGCATCTGCAAACCTCGGGGCTGCTCTCCGGGGTGGCATCCTCTTGGCTGGAATGAGAGTGTGTGGGCAGTGGAGTGCTTATAGACAGCTCCAGCTTGTCAGACTCTCCAGTGTCAATCTCAACTGCCGCAAATCTACGGCTGCATGAGTTGGAATTGCACTAATTCCACGTGGAGCAAGTGCTGGCCCATTAGCATGTTCTGAATTGCTCCAGGACTGACAAAGCCATCGGGACTGTGGAATGCCAGGCCTTCAGTCCTGGCGTCAGTCTTTCAAACTGAGAATCCTGCCCAAAATATTTTAAAATTGGATTTTTAAAACTCATTGTGAATAAATTTGACATTCCACAAATATAATATTTTCTGAGCTGTTAAAATGCTCTTATAAAGTTTGTACATTATTAAAAAGCCAGTTACATCTCATTCAACAATGTGTAACTTTTTACACCATAAGGTTTTGAAGTGGAATTTTTCTTCAGTGATTGCAATGGAGATGGCAATTTGTGGGAACCTCTATATCAGTCATTTTCAAACTCTGGGCTGTGAACCGTGGGCGGGTGCCGGGAGGGTAGTGGAGCGATTGGTCATGGCGTTGCAGATCATGGGAAGAAATGGCCAACGGCCACAACCAGCTTCTAAAAATGCTGGCCGCGACTGGCTTTCATGAATGCCGGCCGTCCAGCTCATAGTGCCCCTGCAGGTATCCGTGCGCAGGCCCTCCTCTGGATGTCAGTATGCTCTCCCAGGAGCAGATTTTTAAAAAATCAATGGCGTCTTCCCGCCAGAAGCGGTGGCAGAGAGCAGGTCACTAACGTCACATGCTCGAGGTGTGAAATTACTGAGGAGGGAATCCTCCATTTTGTAGCTGCCTGTAAGCAAGGAACAGGACTTTGTGAAGAACTGAAGATGGATTGTTTTGGAATAAGAAAAAGAGAGGGCCAGAAAGACAAACAGGCCAGGATCTCTCAACTGAATCTGCTGGAGAGAGCTGCACAGTAGAGTCCACGACAGGACAAACCAGTATTGGTGTGAGCTTCAGGACGTTTGATGAACTACCCATTCAGAAATTTAACATTGAATAATAAAGCAAGTGAGATGGTGAGGACCAAGCAGGCTCATCAAAGGTAAACCGTAAAGGTAACCAAGCATTAAAGATAAGTGAAAATGGTGGATCATGAGGTTCGCCCGGTGTGAGTCACGAAGTTCGGCCAGCATGAGTCCTGAAGGTCAGCTGGCGTGGGTCCCGAGGGCAGCCAGTTGGTAAAAGTGGGTTCCCGGAAAAAAAGTTTGTAAGCACTGCTCTACATCCACACTCTCTAGCTCAGCATGGCCTCACTAACAGCAGCTTTTGGATTTCCTGCATTATTTTATGAACTTCAGACTCTGAAAGCTGTTATCAGTTTTAATGGCTTAATGACATAGAAAATAGCTGCAAGAGTAGGCCATTTGGCCATTCATTTCGAACTTGGCTAATCATTCAACTCAGTAACCTATTCCTGCTTTCCCCCCATATTCTGAGATCCTTTTAGCCCCAAGAGCTATATTTAACTCTAAAGGGCGGGATTCTCCGTCCTGCCAGCCCTGTTTTCCGGCGCGGTGCGCACCCATCGGCAGCAAGATTCTCCGTTCCCACCGCCTGCCAAAGGGGATTCCCGTTGTGACCACCACCACGCCGTTGGGAAACACGCGGGCGTCCTGCTGGCGAAGCGGAGGATCCCTCCGACAGAGAATCCCACAGACAATATTTTGGCCTCAACTGCTTTCTGTGGTAGTGAATTTCACAGGCACACCGCTATCTGGGTGAAGAAATTGCTCCTCATCTCCGTCCTAAATGGTTTACCCCATTTCCTTAGACTGTGCCCCTTGGTTCTGGTCTCCCCTGCCATTGGGAACATCCTTCCTCTATCTACACTCTCTAGTCCTGTTAGAATTTTATAGGTTTCTTTTGAAAGCATTCTTCTAAACTCCAGCGAATTCAATCCTAACCAACATAATCTTCCTTGTACATCAGACCTGCCAGTCCAGAAATCAATCTGGTAAACCTTCATTGCACTCACTCTATTGGAAGAACATCCTTCCTTAGATAAGGAGACCAAAACTGTACAAAATATTCCAGGTGTTGTTCCAGGCCTTGTATAATTGCATCAAGACATCTCTGCTCCTGTACTTGAATACTCGCGCTATGTAGGCCAACATATCATTTGGCTTTTTTTCCGCCTGCTGAACCTGCATGTTTACTTTCAGCGACTGGTGTACAAGGACATCCAAGTCTTGTTGCACATTCCTCTCTCTCAATCTATAGGTCATTCAGATAATCTGCCTTCCTGTTTTTGCTGTCAAACTGTATCTGCCATGCATTTCCCCACTATTCAGCTTGTCCGAATCACACGGAAGCTTTTCTGCATCCTCACCCTGCCACTCAACTTTGTGTCATCTACAAATTTGAAGATATCACATTTAGTTCCCTTATTTAAATCATTAATATATATTGTGAATAGCTGGAGTCCTAGCACATATTCCTGGAATACCCACTAGTCACTGCCTGCCATTTATTTTGTTTCCTGTCAGACAACCAGTTTTCTATCCATCTCAATAACACAACCCCCAATCCCATGTGCCTTAATTTTACATGGTAATCCCTCATGTGGGACATTGTTGAAAGCCTTCTGAAAGTCTAAATAAATCACGTCACTGGTTCCCCCTCGTCAACTCTGCTTTTCTTCCTCGAAGAATTCCAGTAGATTTGTTAAACATGACTTCCCTTTTGTAAATCCATGCCAACTCTGTCCGATCCTGTCACTGTTTTCCAAGTCCTCTGCGATTAAATCTTTTAGGACTCTAGCAATTTCCCCATTACCAACCTAAGGCTGACTGCTCTATAATTCCCTTCTTTCTCTCTACCTCCCTTATTAAATAGTGGTGAACACTGACAACATCACTATTGCAAAATCCAGGCCACCTACTTTTTTTCCCTATTTCATGTAATCGAGCAACACTTTCAATGCTAACGTTAGTGTTTAGCTACTGGTGAACTTAAACTTTTTGGCACACAAATGGGGAAACCGTATAATTTTTTAAAAAGTTAGCAAAAGCATTTGGCTTTGCATTAAAAAATCATAAAATGAATTAGAAGTATAAAAGAGGAGGCCAGAAGATTTTTTTCATGCAAAGATTTTAAGATCTATGTGACACAGTTGCAGCAGTCATTTGTGGTAATGTATCAATCAGACCATTTAAAAGGGTACCAGTAAAATATTTGATGAAGGAAAATATAAAATGATATAGGAAATGAACAAAGAAACAGGAATACAGTAGATAGGTCTGATGCCGATACAAGGTGACCTTAGGCTAAACTTGTGTGATTCTATGGTGTATTTTCAGGTTTACTTCTGGAAGACAATCCTTCATTACGTGCCATTACATTGGGACACGGCCATATACTTGTAGGAACCAAGAATGGTGAAATACTTGAAATAGATAAAAGTGGACCTATTACCCTGCTGGTTCAGGTAATAATCTCTTTGCCATTCAAGAAAAAAGAATTTAAAGCACAGCATGACCAGAGGAAATATAGCTTCTACTCAATACTTCAGACCTTAACTCAATTAATTCGGCTGTATGGTCCAGCATTTTATTTTATTTTTTAATAGCTGCTCTGAAATGATGAATGTTCATTTTCCGCTGGGTGTTAAGGTTTACAAGCTGTTGCTATTCTCTCCTGCATGGGAATGTAGTTCACAGCTCTTAAATTTGTTGGATCCATTAATTTAAATAATTATTACAAATCATAGAATTTACAGTGGAGAAGGAGACCATTCAGCCCATCGAGTCTGTACCGGCCCTTGGAAAGAACAGCCCATGCCTCCACCCTATCCCTGTAACGCAGTAACCCCACCAAACCTTTTGGACCCTCGGGGGCAATTTAGCATGGCCAATCCACCTAACCTGCACACCCCTGGACTGTGGGAGGAAACAGGAGCACCCAGAGGAAACCCATGCAGCCACGGGGAGAAAGTGCAAACTCCACACAATTACCCGAAGCCAGAATTGAACCTGGGTCCCTGGAGCTATGAGGCAGCAGTACTAACCACTGTGCCACCTTGCCGCCCTAAGATCAGATCAGGTGGAACTTTGGATACATGGGAAATACATCTGTGATGGGTGTGCAAAATGTACTCATTCCCAAATTCTTGGATCTGGGTGATGCAATAATTAGCAGACACTTGCATAATTAACAGTACAATTGGAGTGCCACCTCCAGCCTCAAAAGGAAACTGGTATTGTGGCCCAGGCACAAAGGAAAGGTGTTGAACAGTTACTGTTGAACAGTAAATTATCCAGCTTCATTGATGGTTGCATATGGTAATTCTGCAACTACAAAGGGTGCACTTTCGCACATGTGCGGTTGCGGTGTCTGTGACGTTAAAACCAGTGATGTTACCAGTGATGTTTCAAGCAGCTGCCTGCATCATAGATGGCGGGGATCTTCACAGCAACCTCCCAGATCTGTGCAAAGGGGCCTCTTGTTGGGTGTACCTTCATTGGCAGAGGAGTCCAGAAAATTTGAGTCAGTGTTAGAAATGAACTTACCAAACATGAATCATCTAGTTTAGGGATTTCGGTCTACTTATATCTGTTTGAGCATTCCCTTTAAAAGTGCACTATTTAATTTATATTGCCCCTCGATCCTCATTCTTTCTTCAAAAAAGAATCATTTAAAACGCACACTGCATTAAATTTCATTTAATGTCAGGAAACTGAACTGAAAGTACTTTCGCATAGAGTGACAGAGAGAAGGAAGGAGGAGGCCATTAAGCAGAGGATTACAAGCATGCCAATGGAAGCAGCATGCACTAGACAAAGCCAAGATATCCCACAAACAGGTGCAAATGCAAATTGAAGGATATGATGTCGTAGCTAATACAGAGACATGGCTGCGGAATGATCGGGACTGGGAACTAAATATACCTGATTATAAAGTTTACAGGAGGGACAGAGAATATGGCAAAGGGGTTGGAGTAGCCTGACTGATAAAAATACTAACACTTCAATAGTGAGGGAGGATATAATGAGGGGAAAGCATCCAGTGGAGATCATGTGGGTGGAACTGAAGAAAAGAAAAGGATCTAAAACTGTGATAGGTGCTGTGAATCAACCCCCGGGAGTAATTCAGAGGTGCTGGATTGTGTAAAAGCAAGTGTGTGGCAAAGGCAGAGTAGTAATAATGGGGAATTTCAAATTCCACATAGATTGGGAAAGGCAGACAAGCACCTGTCAGAAAGGTAGTGAATTTATGGAATGTGTCCGGGATAGTTTCCTACAGCAATTTGTTCTTGATACAAGAAGGGGTCAGGAAACATTAGATTTAGTTATGAGTAATGAGCCCAATTTAATTAGTAGTCTAACTGCACGAACATTGATCAAATAGTGATCACAACATGATTGAATTCAGTGTAGTGTTTGAAAGTGAAAAGCATGTTTCAGATGTTAGAATTTTAGACTTGGGTACGGCTGACTTTAATGGGAAGAGGCTGCGACTGTCCACAGTGAACTGGGAAGATCTGTTAATAGGTCAAACGACTGAAGATCAGTGGAGTGTATTTAAAGAAACATTTAACAAGATACAAAGCAAGGATTTACACCCGAGAGGAAAATAATAAATAAATAATAATCTTTTTATTGTCACAAGTAGGCTTACATCGACACCGCAATGAAGTTACTGTGAAAAGCTCCCAGTTGCCACATTCCGGCAACTGTTCGGTACATGGAGGGAGAAATCCGAATTCTCAGCCGATACGGGAATTGAACCCGCGCTGCTGGCCTTGTTCTGCATTAAAACCAGCTGTCCAGCCCACCTCAAAGGCTACACTTCACAAGTAAAGAGGTTAGGGACAGCATAAAACTAAAAGAAAGGGTTCACAACAATGTAAGACATAGCACAGAGCTGGACAAATAGGATGGATACAAAGAACAGAAAAGGGTCACAAAACAGCTTATAAAAGCTACTGAAAGGAACATCAAAATCAAGCAGAAGGGGAAAGCAGGGTGGTGAAGAGCAATGTAGGCTCACTAAAAGCTGAAAATGGAGATATTGTCAGTGATAATGGGGAAGTGACAGACATGTTAAACAATTACTTTGCCTAAATATTGACAGTAGAACATACAGTGCAGAAGGAGGCCATTCGGCCCATTGAGTCTGCACTGACCCACTTAAGCCGTAACCCAATAACCCCTCCTAACCTTTTTTGGTCACTAAGGGCAATTTATCATGGCCAATCTACTTAACCTGCGCGCCTTTGGACTGTGGGAGGAAACCGGAGCACCCGGAGGAAACCCACACAGACAGGGGGAGAACCTGCAGACATCGCACAGCTAAGGACCCAGCAGGGAATCGAACCTGGGACCCTGGCGCTGTGAAGCCACAATGCTAATCACTTGTGCTGCCCTAGAAAAGGAAGATAACTTGCTGGAAGTCCCCAAAAAATTAATACTCGATAGAGGACAAGGACTTAATACAATTAACGTAAATACAGCATCAGAAACTAGGACATTAATGGAACTGAAGAGTGACAAATCCCCAGGACTGCCAGTTTCTATCTGAGGGTGTTAAAGGAAGGAGGGCAGTACACTGTAGATGCCCTAACTATAATCTTCCTAAGTTCTCTAGATTCAGCAGTAGTCCCTCTGGTTTGGAAAATTTAACGTGTTGCTCCACTTTTTAAGAAGAGTGAAAAGGGGAAACCAGGGAATTACAGATCTGTGATGGGGAAATTGTTGGAGTCTATAGCCTGGGATGGGATAAGTGAACACCGTGCAAAATTTTGGTCCATCAGGGAGAGCCAACATGATTATGTGAAGGGAAGGTCATGCCTGACTAAACTTCATTAATATTTTGAAGAAGTGACTAAGGTAGTGGACAAGGGAATGTCTCTGGATGTAATTTATATTGACTTCCAGAAGGCATTTGATAAAGTTCCACACAAGAGACTGTTAAGTAAGGTAGAAGCCCATGGAGGTGGGGGCAAATTGTTGACATGATTAGGAAAATGGTGAGTGGTAGGCGACAGACAGTGGGGATAATGGGTAATTACTCCAATTGGCAGGAAGTGGCTAGTCGTGTACCACAGGGATCTGTGTTGGTGTCTCAATTATTCACACTATTCATTAATAATTTAGATGATGGCATAGAAAGTCATATGTCTAGATTTTCAAATTATATAAAGTTAGGTGGCAGTGTAGACAGCCTAGATGATAGCATAAATTTGCAAGAAGGTATTGACAGACCAGGTGAATGGACAAATTGTGGCAGATGGAATTTAATGTAAACAAATGAGAGGTTATCCATTTTGGACCAAAAAAGGATAGAGCAGAGCACTATCTAAATGGAAAGAGGTTAGATACAGTAGATGTTCAAAGAGACTTTGGGATTCAGGCACATAGATCCTTAACGTGCCGGAAACAAGTGCAGAAAATAATGAAAAAGGCTAATGGAATGCCAGCCTTTATATCTAGAAGATTGGAATATAAGGAAACAGAGGTTATGCTGCAACTATACAAAACCTTGGTTAGACCCCATTTAGAGTACTATAAGGCAAATCTGGGCACCACACCTTTGATGGCGTGCAATGTAGGTTTGCAAAGAGGATACCTGGATTACAGGGGTTGAGTTACGAGGAGAGATTACTCAAATTAGACCTTTTCACTAGAATTTAGAAGGTTAAGGAGTGATCTGATCGAAGTAATCAAAATATTAACAGGGAAAGACAGGGTAAATAAAGATAAACTATTTCCACTGGTTGGAGATTCTAAAACTAGGGGGCATAGTATAAAAATGAGGGCTAGACCGTTCAGGAGAGGTGTTAGGAAGCACTTTTTCACTCAAAGGGTGGCAGAGGTTTGGAACTCTCTCCCACAAACAGCGGCTGAAGCTAGATCAGTTGTTACTTTTAAATCTGAGATAGATAGGTTTTTGTTAAGCAAAAATATTAAGGGATGCGGGCCAAAGGCAGGTATGTGGAGTTAGGTGACCATCAGCCACAATCTCATTAAGTGGTGGGTCAGCCTCAAGGGGCTGAATGGGCTACTCCCATTCCTATGTTCCCATAACCAATGGATCAGATTAAAACTCTCCAGTTCTGCCACAGCCAAGTCATGAATGATGGTGGATAATTAAAAAACTAACCAGAGGAGTAGGGAATACAAATATCCCCATTTAAAATGATGGTGGAGCCCAGCCCAACCCTTGCAAAAGATAAGGCCGAAGCATTTGCTACCATCTTCAGCCAGAAGTGCCAAGTGGGTGATTCTTCTTGGCCTCCTCCTGAGATCCCAAAACACATATGACAATCTGCAGCCAATTTGATTCACTCCACATAATATCAAGAAGTCGCTGAAGGCACTGGATACAGCAAAATTATGGATCCTGACAATATTGAAGACTTGCATCCCAGATGTAAGCTTGCCACTAGCCAAATTTTTCCAGCACAAATGTGGAAAATTGCCCAGGTGTGTCCTGTCCACAAAAAGCTGGACAATTCTAATCCTGCCAATTGACACCTCAATCATCAGCAAAGTGATGAGAAGTGTCATCAAATGTTCTAATAAATGACACTTCCACTGTGATCACCTACTCACCGATGCTAAGTTTGGGTTCTGTCAGGGTCTGACTTCATTACAGCCCGAGTCCAAACATGGACAAAAGAGTTGAATTGCAGAGATAAATTGAGATGACTGCCCTTGAAACCAAGGCAGAATTTTCACCTGACGTGGCACCAAGGAACCCTAACATAGTTTTTTTTAAATAAATTTAGAGTACCCAATTCATTTTTTCCAATTAAGGGGCAATTGAGTGTGGCCAATTCACCTAGCCTGCACATCTTTGGGTTGTGGGGGCAAAGCCCACGTAAACATGGGGAGAATGTGCAAACTCCACACAGACAGTGACCCAGAGCCAGGATCGAACCTGGAACCTTGGTGCCGTGAGGCATCAGGGCTAACACTCTGCGCCACCGTGCTGCCCACTAGGAACCCTAGCATAGTTAAGTCCTTGGGAATCGGGGGGTAAACTTTCCATTGGAGTCATTACTAGCACAAAGGAAGATATCTGTGATTGTTACAAACCAATCATCTCACTCAGGGACATTACTGCAGGAGTGCCACACAGTAGTGTCCTCAGCCCAAACATCTTCAACTGCTTCATAAATGACCTTCCCTTCATCATAAATTCAAGTAGTGGGGGTGTTTGCTGATGATTTCAGAGTTCAGTCCCATTTCTGACTCATTTACTGAGGCAGCCCACGTTCGAATGCAGGTAGACCTGGACAACATGCAGTCTTGGGCTGATCAGTGGTAAGTGACATTCAGACAAGTCCCAGGCAATAACCATCTCCACTTGACATTCAACAGCATTACCATCGCTTCATTCCCCACTATCAATATCCTGGGAGTTACATTGCCCAGAAACTGAACTGGATTAGCCATATAAATACTGTGGCTACCAAAGCAGGTCAAGGTTGCGAAATCTGCATTGAATGTAACTCATCTCCTTACTCCCCAAAGCCTGTCTACCATATACAAGTCACAAGTCGGCATGAGATGGAATACTCATCGTGCCTGAATGAATGCAGCTCCAACAACACTCAAAAAGCTTGACAAAATCCAGGACCAAGCAACCTGCTTGATTGGCACACCATCCATCACCTTATGCATTCACTCACTCCACCGCCAACACACAGTGGCACATCCTTCAATAGCACTTTCCAATCTGCAACCTCTACCGCCCAGAAGGATAGGGGCAACTGATGCACGGGAATACCACCTCTAACAAATTCCCCTCCAGGCCACGGACCATCCTGACTTGGAATTATGTCACTGTTCCTTCATTACCACTGGGTCAAAATCCGAGAACCTCCTCCCTAACAACACTGTCAGAGTATCTACATCAGAAAGACTGCAGTGGTTCAAGAAAGCGGCCCATTCCCATCTTCTCTAGAGCAATTAGGGATGAGCAACAAATGTTGACCTTGTCAGCAAAACTCACATCTAAGAACATCAAAGAACAAAGACAAATTACAGCACAGGAACAGGCCCTTCGGCCCTCCAAGCCTGCGCCGATCCAGATCCTCTATCTAAAACTGTCGCCTATTTTCTAAGGATCTGTATCCCTCTGTTCCCTGCCCATTCATGTATCTGTCTAGATACATCTTAAATGATGCTATCGTGCCCGCCTCTACCACCTCCGCCAGCAATGCGTTCCAGGCACCCACCACCCTCTGTGTATAGAACTTTCCACGCATATCTCCCTTAAACTTTTCCCCTCTCACCTTGAACTCATGACCCCGAGTGATTGAGTCCCCCACTGTGGGGAAAAAGCTTATTCCTATCCACCCTGTCTATACCTCTCATGATTTTGTAGACCTCAATGAGGTCCCCCCCACAACCTCCGTCTTTCTAATGAAAGTAGTCCTAATCTACTCAACCTCTCTTCATAGCTAGCACCCTCCATACTAGGCAACATCCTGGTGAACCTCCTCTGCACCTTCTCCAAAGTATCCACATCCTTTTGGTAATGTGGCGACCAGAATTGGACGCAGTATTCCAAATGTGGCCGAACCAAAGTCTTATACAACTGTAACATGACCTGCCAACTCTTGTACTCAATACCCTTTCCGATGAAGGAAAGCATGCCGTATGCCTTCTTGAACACTCTATCGACCTGCGCAGCCACCTTCAGAGGACAATGGACCTGAACACCCAGATCTCTCTGTACATCAATTTTCCCCAGGGCTTTTTCATTTACTGTATAGTTCGCTCTTGAATTGGATCTTCCAAAATGCATCACCTCACATTTGCCCGGATTGAACTCCATCTGCCATTTCTCTGCCCAACTCTCCAATCTATGTATATTCTGCTGTATTGTCTGACAGTCCCCTTCACTATCTGCTACTCCACCAATCTTAGTGTCATCTGCAAACTTGCTAATCAGACCACCTATACCTTCCTCCAGATCATTTATGTATATCACAAACAACAGTGGTCCCAGCACGGATCTCTGTGGAACACCACTGATCACAGTTCTCCATTTTGAGAAACTCCCTTCCACTACTACTCCCTGTCTCCTGTTGCCCAGCCAGTTCTTTATCCATCTAGCTCGTACACCCTGGACCCCATGAGACTTCACTTTCTACATCAGCCTACCATGGGGAACCTTATCAAATGCCTTACTGAAGTCCATGTATATGACATCTACAGCCCTTCCCTCGTTAATCGACTTTGTCACTTCCTCAAAGAATTCTATTAAGTTGGTAAGACCTTCCCTGCACAAAACCATGTTGCCTATCACTGATAAGCCCATTTTCTTCCAAATGGGAATAGATCCTATCCCTCAGTATCTTCTCCAGCAGCTTCCCTACCACTGACGTCAGGCTCACCGGTCTATAATTACCTGGATTACACCTGCTACCCTTCTTAAACAAGGGGACAACATTAGCAATTTTCCAGTCTTCCGGTACCTCACCCGTGTTCAAGGGTGCTACAAAAATATTTGTTAAGGCCTCCGCTATTTCCTCTCTCACTTCCCTCAGTAACCTGGGATAGATCCCATCCGGACCTGGGGAATTGTCCACCTTAATGCCTTTTAGAATACCCAACACATCCTCCCTCCTTATGTCAACTTGACCTAGAGTAATCAAACATTTATCCCTAACCTCAACATCCGTCATGTCCCTCTCCTCGGTGAATACCGATGCAAAGTACTCATTAAGAATCTCACCCATTTTCTCTGACTCCACGCATAACTTTCCTCCTTTGTCCTTGAGTGGGCCAACCCTTTCTCTAGTTACCCTCTTACTCCGTATATATAACTAAAAGGCTTTGGGATTTTCCTTAACCCTGTTTGCTAATGATATTTCATGACCCCTTTTAGCTCTCTTCATTCCTCGTTTCAGATTGGTCCTATATTCCAATATTCTTCCAAAGCTTCGGCTGTCTTCAGTCGCCTAGACCTTATGTGTGCTTCCTTTTTCCTCTTAGCTAGTCTCACAATTTCACCTGTCATCCATGGTTCCCTAATCTTGCCATTTCTATCCCTCATTTTCACAGCGACATGTCTGTCCTGCACTTTAATCAACCTCTCTTTAAAAGCCTCCCACATATCAAATGTGGATTTAACTTCAAACAGCTGCTCCCAATCCACATTCCCCAACTCCTGCCGAATTTTGGTATCGTTGGCCTTTCCCCAATTTAGCACTCTTAGGACCACTCTCGTCTTTGTCCATGAGTATTCTAAAACTTACGGAAGAAATTAAAAAGTTAAAGCCAGAAGTGAGCAGGTTTGGGTTTTTAAAATCTGTTTTTTGAGACCTTTAGTCGACAATCTGACTCAACCTGTCTGTTTTTGATTAAAATTCTTTCTTAATATTTCAATGAAGACTTTTGACCCCGTTGTTTTCTGAACTCTATTATGTTCAATGTTAGTTGGATCCAAGGCAGATAGTGAAGTACAAAAAAGACAATTTTTATTCCCTTGATTGTAGATAATAATAATCGCTTATTGTCACAAGTAGGCTTCAATGAAGTTACTGTGAAAAGTCCCTAGGCGCCACATTCCAGTGCCTGTTTGAGGAGGCCGGTACGGGAATTGAACCCGCGCTGCCAGCCTTGTTCTGCATTACAAGCCAGCTGTTTAGCCCACTGTGCTAAACCAGATATATTCACATGATGCAACATTGTATATCTCTGCCTCTAACTTTCCACCCAGTGCCCCAGTTGACTCTGAACTTTTAGCAGAATCCAAACTTTCCTCATGTCCAACTGTGCCAAAGCCATACATTGCCTTTTCTTTAGTAGTCCATGTCCACATACAACTTCATTTTTGCACTGGTCGTAAAGTTCAAATTCAGAGAACATCAGTGGTTAGCACTGCTGTCTCACAGCACCAGGAACCCGAGTTTGATTCGGGATTTGGGGTGACTGTCTGTGGGATATTGCACGTGTTATCCGTGTCTGCGTGGGTTTACTCCCACAGCCCAATGATGTGCAGATTGGCCATGTTAAATTTTCCCATAGTATCCAGGGATGTGCAGGTTAGGTTATGAGGTTACGGGGTTAGGGTAGGGTGGATGGGGAGTGGTCCTGTGTTGAGTGTTCTTTTGAATAGTCGGTGCCGACTCAATGGGCTGAATAGCCTCCTTCTGTACTGTTGGTATTCTATGAACGTACTCTAATACCTTACACTTGGTTTCAGCCTTTCTTCTCAAAAGTAGCGCGCATTACACTTTTCTATCTGGGAAAAAAAATCTCACTTTGCAATCTTACTTTTAGGCAACCATCCTCTGCTACCATATTAGTTGGATCCAAGCCAAACGGGTTTATTCACAGGATGCAGCATTGCATATCTCTGCCTCCTAAATACCTACCCAATGTTCCAGCTGACACTCTTTATGTGTACTCTCAGCCCTTATTCAAACAATACCCATCACCTCTATCTTTAACAAATTTTTAGAGCTTTCATGCATTATGCAGAGCTCTAATGTAATTTAGTCAAACAAATCCAAATGACTAATTTGCATTACTGAATTTAGGTAAGTCATGCCTGTGTAATGAAATGAATTTTAATTTGATACAGTATTACTTGATGTTACATCTAACAAAACATTGATTCAAGTATTTTTATATTGGGAGTTATGTACATGTTTATATAATTAGATTAGGAATAGTTTTAAAACTCCTGCTGCAGAGGCAGAAAGGGAGGTTGGCGTCACCAAATCGTTGCACTGCTGTTGGACGGCGAATGCAAAGAAGGTATGGCGGTGGTGGGAAGGAGAGGGGTTAGAGTGGGTTAGGATGGAGGAGGAGTCCTCTAAGGGGTCCAGCCTAAGGGCCATGGTGACAGCGGTGCTTCCGCTGGCAACAAGGAGGTCCACAGTGAGCTTGGTGGTACAATCCACAATTAGAGCTGAGGAGACACTTTTTAGGATGGAGGGGATGTTGGTGCTGACAACGCTGTGTGGAAACCATGGATTCAAGCTGGGGGAACCACATGGCATTTATAGGAGGTGGAAAGAAGTGGGGCTGGTGAGGGCAAGGAATTTGTATCTGGAGGAGAGGTTTGCAATTCTGGAAGAGCTGTGGGAGGGTGGAGATGCTGAAGGGAAGCAAATTCAGGTATATGCAAGTGTGGGACTTTGCGTGGAAGAAATGGAAAGGGTTTCCCAAGCTGCTGGAGTATACTCTATTGGAGCGGTTGCTACTCCCGGATGTGGAAGGGGAGGGTAGGATTGGAGGTATATATGGGTGTCTGGGGGAGCAGGGGCGCAGGTGGTGAAGATGAATGAGAAATGGGAGGTGGAGCTGGGGGGAAAATAGTGAGGGGAGTGTGGAGTGAGGCAATGCTCAGGGTGTATTCGACCTCCTCGTGTGCGAGAATGAATTTTATTCAGTTTAATGTGGTGCATATGACTCGGGAGGATGAATGGGTTTTTCCAGGGGATGGCAGACGAGCACGAGAAGTGTGGGCAAGAACCAGAAAACCACATGCATATGTTCTGGGGCTGTGAGAAGTGGAGAGATACTGGGAGGCGGTGTTTGGGACATTATCGAGATTGTGGGAGTAGAGGCTGGCCTAGACTCTATGGTGGCAATTTTTGGGGTATTGGAAATGCCAGAGCTGATGGAGCGGAGGAAGCCCGGCGAAGGATTCTGTTGGAATGGCGGTCGACAATGCCACCAGGGTGGTGGCCTGACTGGAGGACTTGTATGAATTTCTCCGGCTGGAAAAGATCAAGTTCGAATTGAGGGGATCAGCAGAGGCTTTGAGACATGGTGGGGACTGATCATGGCCATGTTTGAGGAACTGTTCGTCACGGGAGGGGAGAGGGTGAAAAGGGGGGACAAGTTGCGCAAACTGTGATTTGTGAGGTGTGGAGAATGTTTTTTGATTTATCTATGTTTTTGTACTTTTGAATATATTTGGAATAAAATACATTTTTAAAAAAAGGAATAGCTTTAATACAACCGCAACATAACAATTTGCTGCTTATAAATTTTTAAAATTGTTTGAATGCAAATAGTATATAACAGGCTGAAGGTTTAAAAAACAGCAAATATCATCAGTAAATCTTTCCAATATCACAACATTAATGCAGTTGAAGAAACAGGTATCTTGTAACTATAATGCATCTGTGGATTAACAACAAAAATCTATATTCAAACGGCTTAATAAATGATATACATTTATCCATTTTAAATCTGATTTTAATTTTGCTTTCTGCTTTCAATGCTATGACAATAAATTATGTGCAGTGCTTTTTTTAAATCCAATTAGGGTCATATGGAAGGGGAGGTTTGGGGTCTTGCAGCTCATCCTAATCTTCCCATCTGTGCTACTGTAAGTGATGACAAAACATTGCGAATCTGGGAACTCTCCTATAACCATCGTATGCTAGCAGTGCGTAAGCTTAAAAAAGGTAAATGCTAAATTATTTTCTTAGTTAGCTTAATCGGTCAAAAGTGTCACTTTTGCTCATTCTCCATAAAACCATTTTTGTACTGCAAATCCTAATTGTTTAATATGTTTATGCATAGAATAAACATTTACACTGATGAATATTTCATAGGAACTGATCATGCAGAAGAGCACGTGATGCAAATTTAAAATTTAAAGTGTTTTGTGCATTCAATTCATTAACTAGAATATTACATATTCATCCTTTTCATTTTCTTGTTTGGTCATGTTCATTTTAATTTGCTAGAACTATTGCAATGTTGACCATTTCCACATAACTGGGTTCCAATAATATTGTGATCATAAAAATTAGATTTAGGCCATGATTGATTTTTGTAGATATTGCGAGCAAATGTTCTTCAATCAGTGTTTATCTATATTATGTGTCTTGTGTCTACATTTATAATGGAAATTGCCTATGCAAACTTGTTAATCTGTAATCATAGAATTTACAGTGCAGAAGGAGGCCATTCGGTCCATCAAGTCTGCACCGGCCCTTCGAAAGAGCACCCTACCTAAGCCCACAACTCCACCCTATCCCCGTAACCCCACCTGAGTTTTTTGGACACTAAGGGCAATTTATCATGGCAGATCAGCCTAACCTGCACATCTTTGGACTGTGGGAGGAAACCGGAGCACCCGGAGGAAACCCACGCAGACACAGGGAGAACTTACAGACTTCACACAGGCAGTGACTCAAGCAGGGAATCGAACCTGGGGCCCTGGAGCTGTGAAGCAACTGTGCTAGCCACTGTGCTACCGTTTCCCCCCCTAATAGCAGTCTCTCACCAGCATTGGTATTGCCTCCCATGCGCCAAACAAATTTACTTCTCTGCTTCTTCAATAGCTGGAAGGTTTTCTAGAAGTATTATCTAAGGACACAATGTTTGACTTTAAAATGACAATTGAATTAAATCTGTACACCCTGGACCAATTTTCCTCTGTCATGTAATCCAGTTTGAGATCTACACATGATTTTCACTCCGTGGCCATGATGGGAGTGAGCAAGGAGGAGGGATGGGGGAGAGGGAATGGTGGGAGAGAGAGGGAGATGTGTCAGTGTGGGTGGGAGAGAGGAAGAGATGGAGAGAGAGGAGGAACAAGAGGTGGGAGACCAAAAAGTTAAAAAGAGGGAGGTGTGGGTGGGAAATAGGTGGAATTGTGGACAGGAGAGAGGGAGAGGTTTTGAGTGTTTTTGTGTGAGATAGAAGTGGGAGCGTGTCCCTGTATGTGAGAGAGAGAGGTGGGAGTGTGTGAGAGAGAGAGAGGTGGGAGTGTGTGAGGGAGAGAGGTGGGAGTGTGTGAGAGAGAGAGAGGTAGGAGTATGTGTGAGAGAGAGAAGTGGGAGTGTGTGAGAGAGAGAGGTGGGAGTGTGTGAGAGAGAGAGGTGGGAGTGTGTGAGAGAGAGAGGTGGGAGTGTGTGAGAGAGAGAGGTGGGAGTGTGTGAGAGAGAGAGGTGGGAGTGTGTGAGAGAGAGAGGTGGGAGTGTGTGAGAGAGAGAGGTGGGAGTGTGTGAGAGAGAGAGGTGGGAGTGTGTGAGAGAGAGAGATGGGAGTGTGTGAGAGAGAGAGGTGGGAGTGTGTGAGAGAGAGAGGTGGGAGTGTGTGAGAGAGAGAGGTGGGAGTGTGTGTGTGAGAGAGGTGGGAGTGCGTGTGAGAGAGAGGTGGGAGTGCGTGTGAGAGAGAGGTGGGAGTGCGTGTGAGAGAGAGGTGGGAGTGCGTGTGAGAGAGAGGTGGGAGTGCGTGTGAGAGAGGTGGGAGTGCGTGTGAGAGAGAGGTGGGAGTGCGTGTGAGAGAGAGGTGGGAGTGCGTGTGAGAGAGGTGGGAGTGCGTGTGAGAGAGAGGTGGGAGTGCGTGTGAGAGAGAGAGGTGCGAGTGTGAGAGAGGTGGGAGTGCGTGTGAGAGAGGTGGGAGTGCATGTGAGAGAGGGAGAGGGGCATGTGAGTGTGTGTGTGTGAGAGAGGGAGAGAGGCGTGTGTGTGTGAGGGAGAGAGGCGTCGGAGTGTGTGTGTGAGAGAGAGACATGGGAGAGTTGTATGTGAGAGAGAGAGTGAGAGGTGGGAGTGTGTGTGTGAGAGAGAAAGAGGTGGGAGTGTGTTTGTGAGAGAGGTGGGTGTGTGTGTGAGAGAGGTGGGAGTGTGTGTGTGAGAGAGGTGGGAGTGTGTGTGTGAGAGAGGTGGGAGTGTGTGTGTGAGAGAGGTGGGAGTGTGTGTGTGAGAGAGGTGGGAGTGTGTGTGTGAGAGAGGTGGGAGTGTGTGTGTGAGAGAGGTGGGAGTGTGTGTGTGAGAGAGGTGGGAGTGTGTGTGTGAGAGAGGTGGGAGTGTGTGTGAGAGAGGTGGGAGTGTGTGTGTGAGAGAGAGAGATGGGAGTGTATGTGTGAGAGAGAAAGAGGTGGGAGTGTGTGTGAGAGAGAGAGAGGTGGGAATGTGTGAGAGAGAGGTGAGAATGTGTGAGAGAGAGGTGGGAGTGCGTGTGAGAGAGAGGTGGGAGTGCGTGTGAGAGAGGTGGGAGTGTGTGAGAGAGGTGGGAGTGCGTGTGAGAGTGTGTGAGAGAGGGAGAGAGGCATGTGAGTGTGTGTCTGAGAGAGAGAGGTGGGAGTGTGTGAGGGAGAGAGGCGTCGGGAGTGTGTGTGTGTGTGTGTGAGAGAGACATGGGAGTGTTGTATGTGAGAGAGAGAGAGAGGTGGGAGTGTGTGTGTGTGAGAGAAAGAGGTGGGAGTGTGTGTGAGAGAGGTGGGAGTGTGTGTGAGAGAGGTGGGAGTGTGTGTGAGAGAGAGGTGGGAGTGCGTGTGAGAGAGAGGTGGGAGTGCGTGTGAGAGAGGTGGGAGTGCGTGTCAGAGAGAGGTGGGAGTGCGTGTGAGATGAAGTGGGAGTGCGTGTGAGAGAGGTGGGAGTGCGTGTGAGAGAGAGGTGGGAGTGCGTGTGAGAGAGGTGGGAGTGCGTGTGAGAGAGAGGTGGGAGTGCATATGAGAGAGGTGGGAGTGCGTGTGAGAGAGAGAGGTGGGAGTGCGTGTCAGAGAGAGAGAGGTGGGAGTGCGTGTCAGAGAGAGAGAGGTGGGAGTGCGTGTCAGAGAGAGAGAGGTGGGAGTGCGTATCAGAGAGAGAGAGGTGTGAGTGCGTGTCAGAGAGAGAGAGGTGGGAGTGCGTGTCAGAGAGAGAGAGGTGGGAGTGCGTGTCAGAGAGAGAGAGGTGGGAGTGCGTGTCAGAGAGAGAGAGGTGGGAGTGCGTGTCAGAGAGAGAGAGGTGGGAGTGCGTGTCAGAGAGAGAGAGGTGGGAGTGCGTGTCAGAGAGAGAGAGGTGGGAGTGTGTGTCAGAGAGAGAGAGGTGGGGGTGCGTGTCAGAGAGAGAGAGGTGGGAGTGCGTGTCAGAGAGAGAGAGGTGGGAGTGCGTGTCAGAGAGAGAGAGGTGGGAGTGCGTGTCAGAGAGAGAGAGGTGGGAGTGCGTGTCAGAGAGAGAGAGGTGGGAGTGCGTATCAGAGAGAGAGAGGTGGGAGTGCGTATGAGAGAGGTGGGAGTGCGTGTGAGAGAGAGAGGTGGGAGTGCGTGTCAGAGAGAGAGAGGGGGGAGTGCGTGTCAGAGAGAGAGAGGTGTGAGTGCGTGTCAGAGAGAGAGAGGTGGGAGTGCGTGTCAGAGAGAGAGAGGTGGGAGTGCGTGTCAGAGAGAGAGAGGTGGGAGTGCGTGTCAGAGAGAGAGAGGTGGGAGTGCGTGTCAGAGAGAGAGAGGTGGGAGTGCGTGTCAGAGAGAGAGGTGGGAGTGCGTGTCAGAGAGAGAGAGGTGGGAGTGCGTGTCAGAGAGAGAGAGGTGGGAGTGCGTGTCAGAGAGAGAGAGGTGGGAGTGCGTGTCAGAGAGAGAGAGGTGGGAGTGCATGTCAGAGAGAGAGAGGTGGGAGTGCGTGTCAGAGAGAGAGAGGTGGGAGTGCGTGTCAGAGAGAGAGAGGTGGGAGTGCGTGTCAGAGAGAGAGAGGTGGGAGTGCGTGTCAGAGAGAGAGGTGGGAGTGCGTGTCAGAGAGAGAGAGGTGGGAGTGCGTGTCAGAGAGAGAGAGGTGGGAGTGCGTGTCAGAGAGAGAGAGGTGGGAGTGCGTGTCAGAGAGAGAGAGTTGGGAGTGCGTGTCAGAGAGAGAGAGGTGGGAGTGCGTGTCAGAGAGAGAGAGGTGGGAGTGCGTGTCAGAGAGAGAGAGGTGGGAGTGCGTGTCAGAGAGAGAGAGGTTGGAGTGCGTGTCAGAGAGAGAGAGGTCGGAGTGTGTGTGTGAGACGTGTGAGAGAGGTGGTGGACTGACTTTGGGGGAGCAGTTGGTGACTTACTTGCAGACTTTCCAGCCTCAGCTGCGCTTGTAGCCTCAATATTTATATGGTTGGTCCAGTTATGTTACTGGTCAATGGCAAATGAAAAAAAGTGTCTCCTTTTAACATATATCCATTAGGTGTCGTATAATATAACAAACTTAGGACAGAGGTTGCACAAAGCTGTTACCATTACTTGCTTACTAAACTACCTCTTTGCCAGAGGATGAAGTAATGCTGTAATAAAAATTGAAATAGGATTAAAGCCATAAGGCAACTCATAAAATAAACAAGTTATTTAATTTGTTGATTTGAAAATATTAAGATGCTTCCTTTCTTATTCCTTCTTTTAGGTGGGAGATGTTGTTCTTTCTCACCAGATGGAAAAGTCCTAGCTGTTGGGTTAAATGATGGGAGTTTTCATGTAGTCAATGCTGATACCCTGGAGGATATTGTGTCTTTTCACCACAGGAAGGAAAATATATCGGATGTCAAATTTTCACCAGGTAAACCTGAACGATCAAGTTTTGCTTCCAGTTAGGTCTGTCAATTATGAAAGTACAATTCTACTGCAGCATTTACGTGGAATTGGTAACATTATGCTCAATGAATCGATAACCTACTGGATGACAAGCCAATAAACTAAATTGAGGGTCTAACTGATGTAAAGATCAATCACTTTATGATTATGTAAAACATCAGATTGGATAAAAGCAAATTACTGCGGATGCTGGAATCTGAAACGAAAGGGAAAATGCTAGAATCTTATACTGTGGAGTGAGAATGAAAGATTGGATTACTCCATTAAATTTATTCAAAGGCATCAATTATTTATGAATAGGTGAATTTTCCATTTTATTTTTAATTATGGTACATTATTTTGATTAAATGTTACTATGTAAAAGAACACATGACACACTACATAGGTTCGATGTCGACCCCAGGTCACTGTCTGTGTGGAGTTAGTACATTCTCCCCATTCGTGGGTTTCACCTCCACAGCCCAAGGATATGCATGTGAGGTGGATTGGCCATGGTAAATTGCCCCTTAATTGGAAAAAAAAATTGGGTAATCTAAATTTAAAAAAAAAACATATTACATAGATTTAATTGAATGTATAAATTAGAACCTAAACTTATAGAATTTATAATATGAACAGGCTCCTTTAGAGTGAATCAAAAGATAATTCACCACACAAGAATATGTCATTTTTGCAACTTCTGGCAAAGGACAGGAGAAAAACATCTCCTGAAACATTCTGCCAGGCATATTCATTAATTCTAAATCGCTCAATTATTTTTTCTCTCTCTCACTTATGGGAAGTTAGGAATGTACTGTTCAACAATGTATTGTTCAACATTTCGCTAAAATAACTACTTTGCCAATGCCGCTGCTGGACACCAAGAGATGCCAGTAGTTAATTAATGTAAAGCAATTCATAGCAATAAATTGTTGATTTAAAAAAAAGAACAAGCAATAAACATTACCAGAATATTGGGAGGGTGAGTGTATGGGAGCGTGCATGGTTATGTGTTGGTGTTTGTTTCTGTTGGTGTGTGATGGTGCGAGTGATTTAGAAAACTGAAATTGGGGGTAGGGTAGACTCTCAACCTCATCCAATCACTCACTCAGTCACTCACCTCACTGACTGACTCACCCCCCCCCTCCCCTATTCAATCACTCACCCCATACACCAACAGAAACCCACCCACTCAGTTACTCACTCACGTATATATACACACACACACACACACACACACTTCCTTCACTCACTCGCGTCCTCTCATTTACCTCTACACACCCACTCGGGCACAACCTCCTCCCTGGTCCTGCCAAACCGATAAAACTTCAAGCTCTCCAGGCCCAATGTGTCTTTACCCTCCCTGGACCACCAAGTGCTCGTTCTCCCCGTCCCCGAAGTTCGTGTCTCCTGGGCTCTAGCCCCAATGTAGCTTGGCTGCTTGCACTCCGGCACTGCCGTACCTGGCTTCCCCCCAGCTCCAGCCCCACCATTGCATGACTCCACTTACTCTGGCATAGCCATTGCCTGGCTCCCCAGGGTCCGACCCCACCATTATTCTAAATGCATCTGGACTGAGGAATCTGGGTGTCTTTGTTGAGGAATTGCAGAAAGTCGGTATGCAGGTACAGCATGTAATTTAATAGGTAAATGGAATGTTAGCATTTATTGCCAAAGGACTGGAGCATAGAAGTAGAGATGTGTTATTGCAATTGCGTGGGAGTTCGTGGGACCACATCTGGAGTATTGTGTCCAGTTTTGGTCGTCACATTTGAGGAAGGATGTGGTGGCATTGGAGGCAGTTCAGAGGTGGTTCACCAGATTGATTCCGGGGATAAAATGGTTCACAAATGAGGAGAGATTAAATAGTTTGGGCTTATTCTCGCTGGAGTTTAGAATGATGAGAGGAGTTCTGATCGAGGTGTGTAAAAAAAAAAAAAGGATTGATAAAGTAAACGTGGACCAAATGTTCCCCCTTGGAGGGCAATCTTGAATGAGAGGTCACAGGTATAGATTGAGAGGCGGTAGATTTAGAACTGATTTAGAACTCTACTTCGCGCAGAGGGTGGTGGATTTATGGAACTCGCTGCCCCATAGTGCAGTGGATTCTGAGTCATTAAATGGTTTCAAGAAGGAGATTGATTTTTTTCTGATTTAACAAATGGATTGAAGGGATATGGTGAACATTTTCATTTTCCCTTACTCAAGGGGCCAATGAGCAAATTTTAGAAAGATAGGGGGCGAGATTCTCCCAAACCGGGAGAAATCGTAAGGCTGGCGTCAAAAACGGGCGGGTTTGACGCCAGCCACCCCCCCCCCCCCCCCCCGACCGGGAACCGATTCTGGTCCCCGGTCGGGGCTAGCATGCCGCGGCCGTGAACTCCGGCATCGCGGGCTTAACGAATTTCGTTAAGCCCGCTTGCCAGAGTTTGCGACGGCTGACGGGTTGGAGTCATGCGCGGGTTGGAGTCTTCCAATCCGCGCATGCACGGATGACGTCATCGCGCATTTGCGCGAAACCCGCGCATGCGCGGGCCGGGATGCCCCTCAGCCGTCCCGCGAATGGATACAGCGGGGCGGCGGAAGGACAAAGAGTGCGCGGAGTAAGTACCCGCTGCCCGCGATCGGTGCCCACCGATCGCGGGCCCATGGCACCCTTGGCACGGCCGTGGTACTGCCGTGCCAATCGGTGCCATGGTTCCCAAGATACGAACTTTACGGCCGTTTTTACGAACGGTCAGACCAGGTGTGTTTGACGTTCCTAAAAACGGTCGTAAAGGGCTTGGACTTCGGCCCATCGGCCAGCTGAGAATCGCTGCTCGCCGTAAAAAAACAGCGGCAGCGATTCGTGTCGGGAGGCGGGCGTGGTGGGGGGGGGGGGGGAATAGCGGGAGGGCGTCAGACTAGCGTGGCCGTAAAAATTTACGACCCCCGCTATTCTCCGCACCGTCGTGAGTGCGGAGAATCGCCCCCAGGATTTGGCACAACTTGTAATTGACTTTCAAATAAAAAACTGAGGTATTAAGAAACAATTGCTGAACAAAAATAATGCAATGTCATTGCAATAAACTAATAAAGGTGACCAGGGCAGCACAGTGGCGCAGTGGTAGCTCTGCAGCTCACGGCGCCGAGGTCTCAGGTTCGATACCGGCTCTGGGTCACTGACCATATGGAGTTTGCACATTCTCCCCGTGTTTGTGTGGGTTTCGCCCCCACAACCCAAAAGATGTGCAGGGTAGGCAAATTGGCCACGCTAAATTGTCCCTTAATTAGAAAAATGAATTGGGTAATCTAAATTTTTAAAAAGAAAAAAAAAGATGACCAGAGGGTGAGAGAGCCAGAGTGTGTGCACCAGGTTCACTCCTAACTCAGTGCTCGCTCAATCACCCTCACCCATTGTGAGTGGGTTGGGTGTATGTGGTGGTGAGAGGGTGAGAAGCCTGAGATTGGGAATAAGACAGGCACTCCACTCACTCAGTCCGTCCCCGACACACACATACCATAGTCACTCACTTCTTTACACAAACTCTCACTCCCAGTCGCGCACACATTCATGCACTCTCACTCCTATGCACACTCACTCCCACATGCACACACTTACTCACTCCCACGTACTCACTCCCACAAACACTTTCACTCCCACTCTCACTCACTCACTTCCACACACACGCATTCTCACTACCACACACTCATCTCTCATTCCCATGAACACTCACTGTCATACACACCCACTCACACACACACATGTGCACACACGCAGGGTGGGATTCTTCGGCCAGCCAAGGTCAATGGACCTTTACATGGTCCGCGTCCTGTCAGTAGCGTTCTTGCGATGGACGCGGCTGAAGAATCCTGCCCCCACACAAATAAAATCTCCCACACACGCCAGTCAGCTTCTTCCCCACCCTCACTGACTAAGGGATCCACAACATCTCACTGCCGGCCTCACAGCTAGCCTCTCCTGCCCGAAGCCTCTCCACCCCAGGCCCCGGCACTCTTCCCCTCCCTAGGGTCCTGGTACTCTGCACTCTCCCTCCCCAAGACCACGGCACTTGAAAGAAAACTCCTTCCACTGGTGTCTGCTGCTCCTCCAATCACAGACTGTTTCTTTCCCCCCGGTAAGCCTATCAGTGACAAACGCAGGAAAGGAATGGTCTGTGATTGGAGAAGCAGCTATTTGACTAACATTTTGAAAACTGTCTTCGTAGATTGGATGTGGTGCTCGAGCCTCCAATTGGACAAGCCTACCTGAGAGGAATTTCTCAGCCTCGTTTTTTCTATTCCATGGAATGTTATAGTTAGGGGTTAGATCAGTAGTGTGCGTTGATGTGCTATGTTTGCATAAGTGGGAGTGATGTTCTTTCTTGCTCACCTTTTGTGTTTATTCCGAGCCAGTCTGCTGACTTAGTGCATAGTTCACTACATATTTTCTCACAATTGTAAGATTCTCTTGCTAAAATCAAGCTGCTGAAACCTTCAGAAACATTACCAGCTTAAAAATTCAGGGCTGGATTTTATGGGGGCAGGGGATGTATTCCCTGTTCTCCCTGACTGAAACGTCTGTGGTCAGCCTGCCCACCTGAAACCTGAATACCCTGTAGCAATATTAGGTTGGCGACGGCATTAATTGAGTCAGAGAAGGACTTGCCTATCTGGGAGGAAGTTTTGCAGTGGTGAGCTGCCAGCCCATCTGATTGCTTGGCAGTTAGGTCGTCATAGCAATGCCGGAATTGAATAGTGGCCGCTGTCGGGACTACAAGCAGCCCATGAAGAAGAGGTGTCATGGATTCTAGATATCCATAGATATATAGATAAAAGATAGGAGTAGGAGGAGGCCTTTTTGCCTTTCAAGCTTGCTCCGTCATTCATCACAATCATGGCAGATCATCCAACTCAATAGCCTAAGTGCTATATCTAGCCACCTCTTGAATATTTTCAATGCTTTAGCATCAACTACTTCCTGTGGTAATGAATTCCATAGCCTCAGCACTCTTTGGGTGAAGAAATGTCTCCTCATCTCTGTCTGAAATGGTTTACCCTGAATCCTCAGACTGTGACCCCTGGTTTTGGACACACCCACCATCAGGAACATCTTCCTTGCAACTACCTTGTCTAGTCCTGTTAGAATTTTATAAGTCTCTCAGAGATTCCCCCTTCATTCTTCTGAACTTCAGTGAAAAGAATCCTAACTTAGTCAATCTCTTCTCATATGACAGACCCACCATCCCTGGAATCAGTCTGGTAAACCTTCGCTGCACTCCCTCGAGAGCAAGAACATCCTTCCTCAGAAAACGAGACCAAAACTGCACACAATATTCTCGATGCAGCCTCACCAAGACCCTGTATAATTGCAACAACACATCCCTGCTTCTGTACTCAAAATTTCTCGCAATGAAGGCCAACATACCATTAGCCTTCGCTACCGCCTGCTGCACCTGCGTGCTTACCTTCAGCGACTGGTGCACAAGGACACCCAGGTCCCGCTGCACGCTCCCCCTCCCAATTTACAACCATTCAGGTTGTAATCTGCCTTCCTGTTTTTGCTTCCAAAGTGAATAACCTCACACTTCCAAATTATACTGCATCTTCAGGTGAATATGGAGATTTTGAATTGTCCTGTCTGGTAGACCCCAACGAATGGAGGAAGGGGTGAAGAGATGTGTTTTTGAGGTCTTGAGGGAGTCTTAAATAGGAACATATGATTTTTAAGGGGGTCTTCAATGGTCACAGGGTCGCTTCCCCCCCCCCCCCCCCCCCCCCCCCCCCAAAAAGGAGGCACCCCTCACTACCTGCCCAACAGCAGCCTGCACAGTGAAGGCTTCCCATCTTGCCTCTGCCTTCCCCTGCCACTCTTAATATAGCAGCGGAGGTTGAATGAGGCCCTTTAATTGGCCACTGAAGACTCCATCCCCCACACAAAAGCCCATGGGAAGACGGGCTGCCTGTTGCCTTACAAAGCTACCATAATAAAGGAGACCGATCAGGATGGATGGGGAGGCGGGCAGGCTACCTGTTTTATTTAGCCCCCTATATTCAAACCCACTGGCAGGACAGCCGTAAAATCGCAACCTTAGTTTTTAGATGTGTGTGTTTGGTGACTACTAATAATATTTATTATGCTCCTAGATGCAGGGAAATATCTTGCAGTAACGTCGCATGACAATTTTGTGGACATCTACAATGTACTTTCAAGTAAAAGAGTTGGTATATGTAAAGGGGCTTCTAGTTACATTACCCATATAGACTGGGATGTAAAAGGTAAGTTATTCTTCAAGTGTTTTCAATATTTTCTATAAATATTTCAAAATCAAAAATACAATACAAAATTAAACTTTAAAAAATGCTCACAAAAATTCTGTTTGTGAAACTTCTTAGGATATGTCAGTTTCAAATAAAGTGTACAAAGTCACTAATTTTAAACCTATTTGCTTTTGAGATGTAAAGTATGAAATAGGTTTATTGAAAGGGGCAATACATTATTTTAATAGCATGTTATTTTCCTAAAGGACGAGGCTCAAAACTGAAATCAAGTCTGGACTCCTGCTTCATTCTTAAGCACTATAGTACTTCAAATATTAGAGCCGCATGAGTATTTATAACAGGATGAGTAGAATTCTTTGGCATTATTTTCATGTGGTTTAAGGAGTTTCCTCTTTCCAAAAACTGAACCAAAAACTGCATTCCTGCTCTTTTCCTGCTGGGACCTCAGACCCTTCATGTAGTATTAAGGTGTTCAGGTCTGAAAGGTTAATGTTTGGGAGTAAAGAAACTATCACACCCATGATAATGTACAAAAAGAGTAACATGAGTGAGGGCCTATCTGTAAATAATTATGTTCATACAATAAACCAGTTATTCTTCATATAATAAACCAGTTATTCTTCCGATCTATACCTCCACAACCTTGGTACGTGAAAAATTCTGATCCAGCAGCAGAGTCAAAGAACTTGGCGACGATCAAATCTTAGATCACTAAGACTCTCTGGGGACAAATTTGGATAGCACCGGAAAATGGTCACCAGGATCATGATACATGATTAACCATTGTTTCCAATGAAGGTGACATGCAAACCTCATGCTACTAATTAGTTTAAGCATGCAGTCCAGCACTAGACATTCATTTTTTTTAAATAAATTTTCACATTTTCCTCCAGAATTTACACCCCACCCACAAACAGTAAACGGTAACAAATACAAAATCAATCCCCTTAACAATAACAACAATCCCATCCTCCCACCACCCCAAATAACAGCCCACCTGTCAAGATATGCATCCAATAAAACAAACCCTCCCACGGTGGAAACAAAAGACAAAGGAAAAAAAGAAAAAAGGAGTCCGGGATCGCCCATGGTCACCCTAGAGTCCACTCCCCCCACCCACACTCAACGCCATCCAACCTCTGAAAGAGTACTGTACGTGATTCCCAAGAGTTGTGAAAGTTGTAAACCCCACCCCCCTCCAATTCCTCCCATCCACTACCTCATTTAAAACTCCTCCCCCCCAACCTCGGTTCCTTCCCCCCAACTTTCCACCCCGGCTAGACCCCTTGGACCCTGTTCTGCCAGGCTCCGATGGCCGCAGCCCCAACCCCCACCTCACTCCCGTTCACTGGCCGGTATAAACCGGCTAGCGTGGAGGTGCCCGGCCGGGTCCCTTTCCCCTTGCCCGGCCCCAAGAAAGCCCAGAATTCCCCTTTTAGTACACACACCCCGCATATCCACCTACACCCCAAAGAGCCCTCACTTCGACTGCAAGTCCCCACACTTCCCTTGTCCAAGTATATACAACATTGGCTCCTTTAGCCCACACACCCGCACGCAGTGAAACAAAAAAGAAGAAAATACAGTCCTGAGGTTACATCGGCACATGGCCATTTCTCAGTTTCTCAGTTCTGCCACAGTCCTTCTGCTTCGCAAACTCCTCCACTGCTTCCGTTGTTCCAAAATAAAAGTCCTTGTGCTTATAAGTCACCCTCAGCTTTGCTGGATATACAATGCCGCTCTGCACCTTGCTAATGTACAGTGCCCTCTTCACCCGGTTGAAAGCAGCCCGCCTCCTCGCCAGTTTCACCGTAAAGTCCTGGTATACACTTATACCAGCTCCAGCCCACTGCACCACCCGCTTCTGCTTGGCTCAGGACAGGACCTTCTTCTTCACACTGTACCTACGGAAGCACAGAGTCACTACCCGTGGCAGCTCACTCGCCTTTGGTACAGGCCTCCACGACCGATGCGTCCGATCCAGTTCATATCGGGAGGGATCCTCCCCCTCCCCCAATAGTTTTGCCAGCATAGCGGCAAAATACTCAATCGGCCTCGGCCCTTCAACTCCTTCGGGCAGCCCCACAATCCTCAAATTCTGTCGCCTGGATCTGTTTTCCAGGTCTTCCATTTTCCCTCGTAGATCCTTGTTAATCTCCATCACCTTCCGCATCTCCTTCCCTAGCGAGGTAAGTTGATCACCATGCTGTAACAACGTCTCCTCCACTTCCTTCAGCGCCTCACCTTGCGCCCGCACCTCCGCTACTGCACCCGCCACCGCCGTCGTCACCGGGGAAATCGCCTCCTCCACCAGCACACTCAAAACCTCCCTCATCTCCTTCTTCATCGCCTCCAAGTGTTTTGTAAACTGCCTTTCGAATTCTGCAGCCATCACCGTGGTTATTTCTTCAGCCATAGGCAATGCGGCCTCCTCTGGTGCTCCAGCCTCCTTTTTCCTAGGTGACCCCTTGGTGACCTCTCCACTCCCCGAAAGACCCTCAGCTGCCTTTTTAACGGCCGTCTTCTTGCTGGTCCTGGACATCCTCTTCTGCTGTGCCTCCTGTGTGGCTTCTACATGCCTTCTGCCTGCTTTTTCTGCATCAATGGAGCCTGGGACTGGGCTTAAAGCCCCGAAAATGCCGTCCCCGAACAGGAGCCCTCCATTACGCGGCTGCCTCTCGCTCGCCATCACCGGAAGTCCCCACTAGACATTAATTTATGTCACTGCAAACCTCAACAGGGAGCCCAAGTTTGTACAATGCTAGCAACACTTAAAGCTGGCCTGCATTATTTTAAACTATCCTGCACCTTCTAAAATGGAAGTGTTTTTGGGCAAAACAGATGTTGGATGTGACTTAGGAAGAGAGTCTGACTGGTAAGAAGGGACGAGTGGTGCAACAGGGGAGAGTGTATCCTCCCAAGATTACCAGTACTACATTAAAGATCTTGGTGCAGGACATGGACAAGAGATATCAAGGAACCACGAGACCATTGCAAAGAAATATGACTAGATAGTTATTGCAATCAATGCCAGCAGTCTAGCCCTGAGGATCTGAATGCAGTGCTGCTAAAAGTTCAATGCCTTCATAGTTTTCAAGGTCAGTAAAAGCATCATGAAATGCCATGGGCCGGATTCTCCATCGGGGAGATCCTCCGCTTCGCCGACAGCGCATTCACGCCTGCAGTTTTCCCGATGGCTTGGGGGTGCCCACAACGAGAAACCCCATAAGCCGGCTGCCGGAACGGAGGATCCCCCTGCCAACAGGGGTGTGCCTTGCCAGAAAACGGGTGTGGTGAGACAGAGAATACCGCCCCATATCCTTGCAAATGAGCCAGTAGCCTCACACACCGCTCCATTCACAGTGACATTCTCTATTAAACGTGACTCATAACTAACATTCAAAACTTCACCTCACTCTGACACTGTTGCAAGCCTCACATTTTGCAGCTTGCAGATACTATTCAATTATAACGGCTACATTACCCAAATAGGTTGCACCACACTCACTGACACAATTGCCTCGCTGTTTCAAGATAACGTGTTATATAGCTGGAGGCAGAAGCACCCACCGAGTAGGGGAATGTCCACAATCCCATGGCGGAGGTGGTGTTCTTATTGAAGCGGGCATGGCTGTGGCTGAAACAATTGAAGGTGACAGTATGCGCATACCTAATCCATTTTCTCATATCCAATGCCCCCTCATCCCATAGTCCTTCTGATTAACAAGCTGCTGATTGTCTAAGCATGGACATCTTAGACCATTAGATGTAGGAACAGAAGTTGACCATTTGGCACATCAAACCTGCTCTGCTATTCAATGAGATCATGACAGATCTGATATGATAATCCTCAACTCCACTTTCTCAGTTTATCCCCATAACCCTGGATTCTCTTACTGATTAAAAATTTGTTTACCTCAGCAGTGAACATACTTGACAACCCAACCTCTATAGTTCTCTGCAGTAAAGAATTCCACAGATTCACTACCCCTTGGAAGCAGAAATCCCTCCTCATCTCTGTCTTAAATGGGCAACACCTTACTCTGAGATTATGTCCTCTGATCCTAGACTCTCCCACAAGGGGAAACAACTTCTCAGCATCTACCCTATTAAGCCCCCCGACAATCCCATACATCTCAATAATGTCACCTCTCATTCTTCTAAACACCAGCAAGAACAAGCCGAGCCTATTCAACCTCTCCTCAAAAGAAAATCCATCCATACCCGGGTTCAACCCAGTGAACTTTACAACTTTCCTTCAACGGGGGCCCAGAACTGTTCACAGTATTCCAGGTGTGATCTAACGAGTGTCTTGCATGGTTTTAGCAAGACTTCACTATTTTTATATTCCATTCCTTTGAAATAAAGGGCAACATTCCATTTGCTTCACTTTTACCTGCTGAACTTGCATGCTTGTTTTTATGCATGAGGACGACCAAATCCAACTGTGCAGCAGTTTTCTGCAGTCTTTCTCTATTTTAATAATATTCTACTCCTTTGTTCTGCACATCTCACGTTTCACAGTTTGTGCAAGTTTTCCCCCTTTTCACCCACCCCCTGCACCAAACAGAAGGTTGCGTGTTAAATACATGAATAGGATGGGAATGGAGGGATACGGACCCAGGAAGTGTAGAAGATTATAGTTTAGTCGGGCAGCATGATTGGCACGGGCTTGGAGGGCCAAAGGGCCTGTTCCTGTGCTGTACTTTTCTTTGTTCTAAACAATTCCTCAAACATGGTCATGAACAGTCCCCACCATATTTCAAAGCCCTCTGTTGATCCCCTCAATTCGAACTTAATCTTCTACAGCCAGAGAAAGTGGTCCAGGTCCCCACTCCCCATTGCATTATCAACCGCCATTCCAGCAAAATCCTTCGCCGGGCAACTAGAGAGGCAAAGGCCACAACCTCGGCCTTCCTTCCCTCCATCAGCTCCAGCATTTCCGATACCCCAAAAACTGCCACCAGAAGGTCCGCCTGGTCTCTACCCCTACAATCTTTGATAACATCCCAAGCACCCCCTCCCAGTATCTCTCCAACTTCTCACAGCCCCAGAACATGTGCACGTGGTTTGTTGGTCCTTGCCCACACTTCTCACACTTGCCTGCCATCCCCTGGAAGAACCCACTCATCCTCGCCCGAGTCATGTGCACCCTATGCACCTCCTTAAACTGAATCAAACTCATCCTCGCACACTAGGAGGTCAAATCCACCCTGCGCATTACCTAACTCCACACTCGCCGTCCTATCTCTTCTCCCCCCCCCCCAACTCCTCCCATTTCTCCTTAATCCTTACCATCCACGCTCGTCTCTGCTCCCCCAGCCACCCATATATGTCCCCGATCATACCCTCCCCTTCCACGTCTGGTAGCAGCAACTGCTCCAATAAAATATACTTGGGAAACCCTCTCCACACCTTCCATGGAAAGCCCCTCACTTGCATATAGCTAAATTTGCTTCTCTTCGGGAGCTCTACCCTCTCCCAGAGCTCTTCCCAACTAACAAGCCTCTCCTCCAGATATAGATCCCTTGCCCTCACCAGCCCCACCTCTCTCCACCTCCTATACATACCATCCGTCTGCCCTAGCTTAAACCAGTGGTTCTCACACAGCGGTGTTAGCACCGACGTCCCTTCTATCCTGAAGTGCCTACTCAACTGGTTCCACATCCTAATCATGGCCTGAATGACCAGGCTCTCCTCAGTGCCAGTGGTAGCGCTGCTGTCACCATAGCCCTCAGGTTGGACCCCTTCCAGGACTCCTCCTCCATCCTGAACCATTCTGTCACCTCTCATTCCCACCACCGCTTCACCCTCTCCACATTTGCTGCCCAATAGTAGAACATAGAACAGTACAGCACCGAACAGGCCCTTCAGCCCACGATGTTGTGCCGACCATTTATCCTAATCTAAGATCAAAATAACCTACACCCCTTCAATTTACTGCTGTCCATGTGCCTGTCCAGAAGTCGCTTAAATGTACCTAATGACTCTGACTCTACGTCCGATAGCAGTGCAGTCCACGCACCCACCACACTCTGTGTAAAGAACTTACCTCTGACATCTCCCCTATACCTTCCTCCAATCATCCTAAAATTATGTCCCCTCGTGACAGCCATTTCCGTGCTGTGGAAAGGTCTCTGGCTATCCATTCTATCCATGCCTCTCATCACCTTGTACACCTCTATCACGTCACCTCTCTGCCTCTTCGCTCCAGTGAGAAAAGCCCTAGCTCCCTCAACCTTTCTTCATAAGACATGCCCTCCAGTCCAGGCAGCATCCTGGTAAATCTCTTCTGCACCCTCTCCAAAGCATCCACATCCTTTCTATAATGAGCAATTAGAACTGGACACAATATTCCAAGTGTGCAGCAAAACCTTCTGCACTGTAAATTGTATGATCTATGATTTTGCTTAGCACAGATGTACGGCTGACTGGTCTATAATTCCCATGGATTTCCCTATTCCCTTTCTTGAACAGGGGAACAACATTCACCACTCTCCAATCATCTGGTACTACTCCAGTGGACAGTGAGGGCGCAAAGATCATCACCAACGGCGCAGCAATCACCTCCCTCGCTTCCCATAGTAATCTTGGGTATGTCCCGCCTGGCCCAGGGGACTTATCTATCCTGATGCTTTTCACAATTTCCAGCACACTCTCCTTCTTAATATCAACCTGTTCAAGTTTATTAACCTGGTTCATGCTGTTCTCATGAGCAACAAGGTCCTTCTCTCTATTGAATCCTGAAGCAAAATATTCATTTAGGGCCTCCCCGCCTCCTCAGACTCTCGGCTCAAGTTCCCTCCACTATCCTTGATCAGCCCTACTCTCACTCTGATCATCCTCTTATTCCTCACTTAAGTGTAGAAAGTCTTGGGGTTTTCCCTAATCCTTCCCCCAGGGCTTTTTCATGCTCCCTTCTAGCTCACCTAAGTCAATTTTTGAGTTCCTTCCTGGCTACCTTGTAACCCTCTACAGCTGTGCCAGGATCCTTGCTTCCTCAACCTTACGTAAACTTCCTTCTTCCTCTTGACGAGAAGCACCACTTCTCTTGTCATCCAAGGCTTGTTCACTTTACCATTCCTTCCTTGTCTCTGGGACAAAACTATCTAGTACTTGCAGCAAGTGCTCCTTAAACAATCCCCCCATTACTGTTGTGCATTTCCCTGAGAACATCTGTTCCCAATTTATGCTCCTCAGCTCCTGTCTAATAGCACTATAATTTCCCCTACCTCAATTAAATACCTTCCCATACTGTCTGTTCCTATCCCTCCCCATGACTATGGTAAAGGTCAAGGAGTTGTGATCACTGTCACCAAAATGCTCTCCCACCGAGACATCTGACATCTGGCTTGGTTCGTTGCCAAGCACCAAATCCAATAGGGCCTTCCCCCTAGTCGGCTTATCTACATATTGAGTTGGGAATCCTTCCCAGGAACCTCCTTAGTGCAAATGGTTTGGATGGAGCAGTATGACACACCTGACAAATACTGCTCCATCCAAACCATTTGCACTAAGGAGGTTCCAGTCAATATTAGGTAAATTGAAGTCACCCATGACAACAACTCTGTTACTTCTGCACTTTTCCAAGATCTGCCGCCCAATCTGTTCCTCCATCTTTCTGCTGCTATTGGGGGATCTATAGAAAACTCCCAATAAAGTTACTGTAGAGATCTACCATGCATTTCAAGTGCAGTCTTGGATACTCTTTAAAACTTGCCAGAAATTTGAGTTACACTTCTCGGACGACAAGTAAGAATCTTTTATTGCATCTACTGATTACAATTGAGAGTAACTTAAATCTATCCTCAATAAAGCCTTGCCAGAAAAGACTTAGAGAAGTAATTTATAACTTTCAAAAATAATACAGAAATGGTTACTTGCTTAAGGCAATGACAGCTTGCGCAGACTTCAAGAGTTTTAGAAGGGAAAATATGAAAATAAGGACAGCTAATAGTCAAGTAAGAGTATAGATTGATCCGGATAGAAAATGGCTGTCCGAACTCTCATGTTTAAGGAAATTGTTATCAGTCTGAGGCCATCTGTCCCTACCTCTATGTCGGCCTGATTAGTTTGGGTGAGTTTCATATACATTTGATCGGATCGTTAATTGTCAATCCTCAATGTGTAACGCACGTTTTAAATGTTTCATGTTTGAATTTTTGTGTGTGCTATGGAATGTGATTTTGTGCTGTAATCGAGTCTGGTTCTTACTGGTTTTCTGCTGACTCACATTTTATCCATATTCTGAACAATGGTGGATTTATTTTGCCACGGTGCTCATTCCGACCTTGATCTGATTGCTGGTACAGCTCATTTTTAATATGAAACTAATTTTGAAATCTGTTCATTCAAACAATAGTCAGTTCATATTGTCAGTAAAAATGTTGCATTTATCTCCAGCTAGTTTGTGGATGTGTCAAGTCCTGTACCTCTGTTCAAGTTATGTGTTTTGTAACCTAAGGTTATGAATACTGAAATCCTTATTTTAAAATGGGTTTTAAAGACTGGGCTTTAATATTTACATTAAAATGGCTGTTTACCTATCAGAAATAGCTGATTCCCTTCAGTTACTGCTCCTTTCTTGTTTCTGACTTCCACCCAAACTGACTCAGTAGACAAACCGTCCTCGACTACCTCCTTTTCTGCAGCTGTGATGCACTCCCTAATTAAGTGTCACTCCCCTTCCTCATTTGCCTCCCTCCCTGTTCTTCTTAAAACATCTAACCCCCGGGCCATCTAACAACCATACCTGCCCTGTGAAATCCATGTCTCTGTAATGGCCGCAACATCGTAGTCCCGAGTACTGATCCAAAAAAAATAATTTTTAAAAATCGCTTATTGTCACGAGTAGGCTTCAAATAAAGTTACTGTGAAAAGCCCCTAGTCGCCACATTCCGGCGCCTGTCTGGGGAGTGTCCGTGGGATACTCTCCCACGAGTGTGTGAGGCTGGTCCATGCTCTTAAGTTCATCTCCCTTATTCCTGACAGTCCTTGCGTTGAAACAGACACATTTTAACCCACTCCACTGAGTGCAACCTTGCCCTATCAACTGTCTATTCTTCCTCACAGACTTGCTGCATACTATTTCTGCCTATTCAACAGCTATCCTATCCTCTGATCCGTAGCTCTGGTTTCCATCCCCCTGCCAAACTAGTTTAAGCCCTCCTTGAGCTCTAGCAAACCTCCCGCCCAGGATATTGGTGCCCCCCGAAGTTTAGGTGCAACCCGTCCTTCATGTACAGGACCCACCTTCCCTAGTAGTGCAGCAGATTCGGTAGCGCCAACCCTCTTTTCTGCCTCTGCCTCTGCAGGTCCTTCTTCACCTAGGTACCCTCCCTGCCCATATAAACTCCGAAATCGCAGCATCCTGGTTCCAGAAAAACAGTTTCGGAATGAAGATCGGGTGGGTCTGGAATACAAATGGGAACCTTGGCAGAATCTTTATTTTTACCACTTAAACCCTCCCCGCCAGTGTCAGGTGTAATGTAGCCCATCTCTTAAGGCCCTCCCTTACCACCTCCACCAATTTGTTAGATTCCATTTGTGCATTGTCGCCCACTCTCCTGTCACCTGGACCCCCGGATACCTAAACCTATCCCTGGCTTCCCAAAATGGCAACACCTGCAGATTGGCTCCCCCACCTGCCTCATTTACCAGAAACACCTCACTTTTTCCGACATTCAGCTTATAGCCCGAGAAGGCCCCAAACCCCTCTACTAAGCCCATAATTCCCCCATACTCTCCCGCGAGTGTGTGATACGAACAGCAGCAGGCCATCTGCGTACAACGACACCTGGTGTTCCCTACTCCCCCTCGTAATCCCCTGTCACTCTGCTGACCCTCTAAGGGCCATCACCAAGGTCTCTATCACCAGCTTGAATAGCAGTGGCGACAGCGGACGTCCCTGCCTCATTCCCCTGTGCAACCCAAAGCTCCGTGAAGTCATCTTGATTGGCTGTACACTTGCCACCGGAGGCCACATAGAAGAAACGCATCTTTGCCACAAACTTCAGCCAGAACCCAAACTTCCCAGAACCTCAAACAGGTACTGTCACTCCACCAGGTCGAAAGCCTTCTCCGCGTCCATAAAGACCACTACCTCTGGTACACATCCCTTCGACGGGGTCATGATCACATTTTGTGACTGCCTAATGTTACTGGAACGTTGCCAGCCCTTCGCGAAGCCCGCTTGGCCCTCTGCAACCACCCTCGGAACACATCCTTCCATCCTCCTCACCACTAATGTGGCCAATACTTTCGCATCTGTATTCAACAGTGGTATGGGCCTATATGACCCACATTCAGCAAATCCTTCTTCTCCTTCAAGATTTGCGTGATCGACGCCTGGGTCAGTGTCTCTGGTAGCTCCCCTTCTCCAGCGCCTCGACGAGCACGAGTAAACGTACATCCAACTCCAATGTGAACTCTTTATAGAACTCCGCTGGGTAGCCATCCGGCCCCAGGGCCTTCCCCAACTTCACCCCTTTTATGCTATCCATCACCTCTCTCAGCCCTAATGGCTCCTCCAGCGCCTGTCGCCTCTCCTCATCAAGCCGTGGGAATCGCAGCCCGTCCAAAAATCGCCCATGTCCCCTTCTTCCTCCCCCAGATTGGCCCTGTATAACTTCTCATAGTACTCCCAGAATGCCTTGTTTATCTTCCCCGGCTCCGACACTATCTTCCCCATCCTTGTCCGTATTCTCACGATTTCACTAGACACAGGCTGCCTCCGTAGCTGATGGGCTAGCATGAGACTCGCCTTCTCTCCATATTCATACTGCACCCCACTTGCCCTCCGTAGTGCCCAACTGCCTTCCCTGTCATCAGCCTGTCGAACTGCCCCTGCAACTTCTTTCTCTTTGCCAATTCCTCCTTGGTGGAGACCTTCTAATATTTCCTGTCCACCTCGACTATCTCAACCAATAACTGTTTTGTTCTGGTGCTTGGCCAGTCAGAATAATTACACTAAAGAACGTCTAGTTCTTGACTAGTTTAAAGTTTTTTTGTTGATCAATTACGTGGGTTAGATGACCATAAGAATGTTATCAAAAAATGCTATTATAAATAATGTAAGCTACTACAAATTGTCACTATCCACTACAAAGACCCTCTACCAACCCTCTGAGGTAACTGTGTCACATGGTTGTTCTCTACTGCCACCTGCTGGTTTGGAGGTCTTGTGTATCACTATATACATTGTTTATGCATATCATCACAATAACTGTCTATACTCTTCCCTCCTTCTCCTACCTCGGTGTGCCTTGAACGAGATATTCGCCCATCGAACCACCGCCTTCAATGCCTCCCAAAATGTGGCCACCGATATCTCCCCATTCTGGTTCAACTCCACATAGTCCTTAATCACTGACCACACCTTATCACAGAATGTGTGCTGAAAGCCCCAGGTCTAACCTCCATCACGGCCTCTGCTCCTGCCTCGAGTTAAGTCTAACATCCAGCCAATGCAGCGCATGGTCAGAAATCATGATGCCTGCATACTCCACCCCCACCAACGCTGTTGATTAACTAATGCGTGTCCAGATCTGTATTCGCTCTCAGCAACCCCTTTTTAAAAAAAAAAAAAAGTCGTCCCAGTTTGGTGCATAAACATTCACTTGCACCACCGGCATCCGCTCCAACATCCTGCTCACTATCGCGTATCTCCCCCCCTGAATCCCGTACTTCCTTGACCCCTAGAAACCCCGTCTTTTTGCTCAATGGGATGGTCATCCCCCGTGACTATGAATCGGATCCCTGAGTGAAATACCTGACCCACCAATCCCTTTCTCAACCTAACCTGATCCTTCACCTGGAGGTGCATCTCCTGCAGAAATACCACCTTTAAGCTCCTCAAATGCGCAAAGACCGGAGACCTCTTCACTCGGCCATTCAGCGCCTCCCCTCCCCTCTACAGTCCACCATCCTCCCCCTCCGGTTCTGTCCCTTCAATAATTCCCTTAACAGGGCCCATCCAAGATGACCCCCTTCTCCATCCATGACCCCGCTCCTACTCCCAACACTGCCATGTTGTGTCCCCTGACCCAACTTGGCCAACCCCCACAGCCATCTCCCTCATCTCACTTCCATTCACCAACATTATCGGCAAGCATGGCAGCTCCTACCCGAAGGCTCCTCCTATCCACTCCTCCACCCACCTTTCCTTCCTTAGTCTATGTAAATGGCTCCCTGTGAACCCTACCCTCCCCCACCCAAAAAAAGACACATCCAAAACCACAGGTCACCTCCGCCAAAAAAGAAAATTAACCACAGGCAGCATTTTCACCAACTCTGCTCCAATGTCCTGATAGATTTGGACCCTGTTCCCTCCCATTCGCAGTTCTGCTTCTCCCTGATCCACCGCAGGATTTCCTCCTTTTCCACAAACTTGTGAAACCTCACAATCATAGTCCGTGGCAGCTGCCCCACTCTCGGCTTCTACCTTAGGGACCTATGCACTCTATCCACTTCTGGGGCCTTGTCCAGCACCCCCTCAGCTAACAACCCCGCCAGTATCCTTGAAACGTCTCTCGTTGCAATTGTGCCGTCCACAACATCAGACAGACCAACAGCACGCCGGTTCTGCCTTCCAGCTCTGTTCTGCTCCTCTCCCTTTGCCCTCGGCGACTTTCAAAGGCTCCCCAGGAGCCCCACCACTGACTCCAATGTCACCACCCGAGTACTGTGATCAGACATCACTCTCTCCATCTCCAGGATCTGCGACCCCTGTGCCTTCAAGCACTTTTAGAGGATTTCCATTGAGTCTTTCAAGGGTGCTACTGCTCCTTCAATGGCCTTCGATCGATCTTCCTGCATCTCCTTTTGTTGCCGGCGGAACTCCTCTCTGATGAATGCCATCAGCTGCTCCAACTAGGATTTTCCAGCATGCGACAACCCTTCCCCCTCCGTCATCTTTACAATTGTTGCTGTGCCACAGGTCCCTTCCAGTTTCTTGGCCAGGTCTTTAACCTTCTGCTGGGTCTGATAACCAGCAGACATGCCACCCCACTGGAACTTCTCCCCCACACCTTCACCTACTCTTTTCTGTCAAAATTCCCCCGTTTTCAGGTAAAGAGAGCTCAAATAAACGCCCTCAGATGGAGCTGCCCTGTGTGCAAACTTTCACACCATGGTCACCACCGGAAGTTCCCTGCCTATCAAAGTTGATATCTTCGCATTTTCCTATATTATATTTTATCTACCAAGTTTTTGCCCACTCATTTAACCTGACTATATCCCTCTGCAACCTCTTTATATCATTCTCACTATTTGCCTTCACAAATATTTCTATGTCATCGGCAAACTTGACAATAGTACATTCACTTCCCTCGTCCAAGTCATTAATATATATTGTAAATAATTGTGGTCCCAGTACTGATCCCTGTGGCACTTCACTAGTTACGGATTGCTATCCTGAAAATGACTCTCATTACAACTCTCTCGGTCTTCTATCGGTCAGCCAATCCTCTATCCATGCTAATTTACTACCGGCAACACCATGGGCTTTATCTTATTAAGTAGCCTTTCGTGTGGTACCTGAAAACGTCTGAAATTTTTGAATCAAATCCATTATGTCCCCTGTCGAGTAGCCTGGCTCCGTTTTCAATTTGGTGATTTGATTTTCACATTAATTTAATGTCCTGAGTATCTATGCAAGAGTGTCCCTGTCCTATGAGCATGGATAGAGGATTGTTTTTTAAAAAAATAATTTTTATTAAGATTTTCAAAAACGTATCAAAAACATAAAATAACAGTAAGAAAACTGTATTAACAACAACAAAAAGAAATAACACAATAACCCCCAAAACCAAACCACCCCCCCCCCCCCGGGTTGCTGCTGCTGCCGGCCTATTTTCCTACCGTTCTACCAGGAAGTCAAGGAAAGGCTGCCACCGTCTAAAGAACCCCTGTACTGATCCCCTCAGGCCAAATTTCACCTTCTCCAATTTGATGAACCTCGCCATATCGTTGATCCAGGCCTCCATGCCATTAAGTATGCAGCATTTCACTTCAGGTATCTGGGGGTGCAGGTGGCCCGAGGCTGTGCGGGCCTTCGGAAGTTGAATTTCTCTAGCTTGGTGGGGAGAGTGAAGGCGGATTTGTCGAGGTGGGATAATCTTCCTCTGTCGTTGGCGGGCCAGGTATAGGCAGTGAAGATGAACATTCCACCGTCAATTTTGTTTTTGTTTCAGTGCTGCCGGTCTTTTTGCCTAAGGAGGTGGACAGGCTGATCTCTCAGTTTGTGTGGGCGGGGAAGGTGGCCAGGATAAGGAAGTTGGTGTTGCAGAGGGGACGGCAGTCTGGGGAGGGTGTTAGGGGGCCTCGCATCCTTCCATTGAAGCAAAATCCTCCGCCGGGCTACTAGGGACGCAAAGGCCAGAACACCGGCCTCTTGCACCTCCTGCACTCCCGGCTCCACTGCAACACCATAAATTGCGAGTCCCCAGCCTGGCTTGACCCTGGATCCTACCACCCTCGACACCGTCCCTGCTACCCCCTTCCAAAATTCCCCCAGCGCTGGGCATGCCCAGAACATATGGGCATGGTTCGCTGGGCACCCTGAGCACCTAGCACACCTGTCTTCGCCCCCGAAAAACCTACTCATCCTCGTCCCGGTCATATGGGCCCTGTGCAGCACCTTGAAATGTATGAGGCTAAGTTTCGCCCAGGGCATCCGCCCACGTCCCCTCCTCAATCTCCTCACCCAGCTCCTCTTCCCATTTACCCTTCAGCTACCCCACCGAAGCCTCATCCACCTCCTGCATGACATGGTACATGTCCGAAATCCTCCCCCCTCCAACCCATACCCCTGAGAGCACCCTGTCCCGTACCCCACGTGGGGGCATCAGAGGGAACCCCTCCACCTGCCGCCTGGCAAACACCCTAACCTGCATATACCTAAACATGTTCCCCGGGGGGAGCCCAAACTTCCCCTCTAACTCACCCAGGCTCGCAAACCCTCCATCCACAAACAGGTCCCTAAACCTCCTAATACCTACCCTATGCCAGCCAAGAAACCCACCATCGATGCTCCCTGAAACAAACCGGTGGTTCCCCCGTATCGGGGACTCCATTGAGCCCCCCACCTCCCCCCTATGCCGTCTCCATTGCCCCCAAATTTTGAGGGTAGCCGCCACCACCGGGCTCGTGGTATACCTCGTTGGAGGGAGCGGCAACGGCGCCGTTACCAGCGCCTCCAGGCTCGTGTCCACGCAGGACGCCATCTCCATCCTCTTCCATGCTGCCCCTGCCCCGTCCATTACCCACTTACGCACCATCGCTGTGTTGGCAGCTCAATAGTACCCACAGAGGTTGGGCAACGCCAGCCCCCCGCCTATCCCTGCCCCGCTCCAAAAACACCCACAGGGAGTCCCATGCGCGCATACAAATCCCGTAATACTCCTATTGACCCTCCTGAAAAAGGCCTTCGGGATAAGGATGGGGAGGCACTGGAACAGGAACAAAAACCTCGGGAGCACCGTCATTTTGACGGACTGCACCCTGCCCGCCAGCGACAGTGGCAACATGTCCCATCTTTTAAACTCCTCCTCCATTTGCTCCACCAGCCTAGTAAGGTTAGGTTTGTGAAGGGCCCCCCAGTTCCTAGCCACCTGGACTCCCAGGTACCGAAAGCTCCTCCCTGCCCTTTTCAGTGGGAGCCTACCAATCCCCTCCTCTTGATCCCCCGGGTGCAAGACGAACAGCTCACTCTTACCCAGGTTGAGCTTGTACCCAGAAAAGCCCCCAAATTCCCTCAGAATCATCATCACCTCCGGCATTCCCCCCACTGGGTCCGCCACATATACCAACAAGCCATCTGCGTATAATGTCACTCGGTGCTCCTCCCCACCCCGCACCAGACCCCTCCAATTCTTCGACTCCCTCAACGCCATGGCCAGGGGCTCAATTGCCAACGCATAGAGCAAGGGGGACATGGGACACCCCTGTCTTGTCCCACGGTACAACGGAAAGTACTCCGATCTCCTCCTATTCGTGGCTACGCTCGCCATCGGGGCCTCATATAACAGCCTCACCCAACTGACAAACCCCTCCCCGAACCCAAACCTTTCCAGCACCTCCCACAAGTACCCCCACTCAACCTTATCAAAGGCCTTCTCCGCGTCTAATGCTACCACTATCTCCGCCTCCCCCTCTACCGCCGGTAGCTGCCTTCCCTTCACAAACCCCGTCTGGTCCTCATGAATGACCCCCGGCACACAGTCCTCTATCCTTGTGGCCAAGGTCTTCGCCAACAGCTTGGCATCCACATTTAACAACGAGATCGGCCTATATGATCCACGCTGCAGGGGGTTCTTGTCCCGTTTAAGGATCAAGGAAATCAGCGCCCGTGACATAGTCAGGGGCAAAGCCCCCCCCCCCCCCCCGCCCCCCCCCCGCCTCGTTAAAGGTCCTAACCAACAGGGGGCCCAGCAGGTCTGCATACATTTTGTAAAATTCGACCGGAAACCCATCCGGCCCCGGCGCCTTCCCCGACTGCATGCTACCTATCCCTTTGACCAGCTCCTCCAGCTCAATCGGCGCCCCCAGCCCCTCCACCTGTCCCTCCTCCACCTTCGGAAATCTCAGCCTGTCCAAAAAGCGCCCCATTCCCCCCCGCCTCCACCGGGGCTCGGACCGGTACAATTCCCCATAAAAGTCCCTGAAGACCCCATTAATGTCCACCCCCCTTCGCACCACATTGCCTCCCCTATCCGTCATTTCACCAATCTCCCTGGCCGCGTCACGTTTACGAAGCTGATGCGCCAGCATCCTACTCGCCTTCTCCCCATATTCATACACCGCTCCCTGTTCCTTCCTCCACTGAGCTTCCGCCTTTCCGGGGGTTAGCAAGTCGAACCTGGCCTGACGGTTACGTCGCTCCCTCAACAGTCCCTCCTCCGGAGCCTCCGCGTATCTCCTGTCCACCCTCACCATCTCCCCCACCAACCTCTCCCTCTCTCTTTGCTCTCCTCTCTCTCTTTGGGCTCAGATGGAAATCAACTCCCCTCTAACCATCGCCTTCAATGCTTCCCAAACCGTCCCCACCCGGACCTCCCCATTATCATTGGACTCTAAGTACCTCTTGATACACCCCCGAACCCGCCCGCCCACCTTATCATCCGCCAGCAGTCCCACCTCCAGGCGCCAGCGCGGGCGCTGGTCCCTCTCCTCCCCCAGCCCAAGGTCTACCCAGTGCGGGGCGTGGTCCGAAATGACTGTGGCCGAATACTCGGCATCCTCCACCCTCGAAATCAGCCCCCTGCTCAGGACAAAAAAATCGATCCGGGAATAGGCTTTATGCACATGGGAAAAAAATGAATACTCCCTGGCCCTCGGCCTCGTGAACCTCCAAGGATCCACCCCTCCCATCTGGTCCATAAACCCCCTCAACACCTTAGCCGCCGCGGGCCTCCTGCCCGTCCTGGACATGGATCGATCCAATGGGGGATCCAGCACTGTGTTAAAGTCCCCCCCCCCCAGGTATCAAGCCCCCCGTCTCTAGATCCGGAATGCGGCCCAACATGCGCCGCATAAAACCCACATCGTCCCAATTTGGGGCATAGACATTCACCAGCGCCACCCGCTCCCCTTGCAACTTACCGCTCACCATCACATACCTCCCTCCACTGTCAGCCACCACCTTTGACGCCTGAAACTACACCCTTTTTCCCACCAGAATCGCCCCCTCCCCCCCCCCCCCCGATTTTTTGCATCCAACCCCGAATGAAACACCTGGCCTACCCAGCCCTTCCTCAGTCTAACCTGGTCTGCCACCTTCAGGTGCGTCTCCTGGAGCATAGCCACGTCCGCCTTCAGCCCCTTCAGGTGCTTAAATACCCGGGCCCGTTTGACCGGCCTATTCAGCCCCCTCACATTCCAAGTTATCAGCCGGATCAGAGGGCCCCTTGCCCCCTCCCCTGCCGACTAGCCATAACCCGTCCCCTGCCCACCCCAGGCCAGCGAACCTCGCTCGGCCCATTCCCCATGGCGGCAAACCCCCACCCCGGCCCTCCCTGCAGACTCCAGCTCCTTCCTGGCCATTTCAGCAGCAACCCGGTACCCCTTCCCAGCCGCGTTACTCCCCATAGCACTCCCATGAGCCAGCTAACTTCTGCTGACCCCGGCAGCTCCCACCACACCGCCGACCCCTCCCAACGTGGGGCTACTCCTCCTCCCCCAGACCCATCAGCAGACCCTCCTCCTCCCCCTCCCGCTCTTGCGCGGGGAAAAAAGCCCGCGCTTCTCAGCTCCGACACCGCCCCCATCCACCCTCAGCGTGGGAAACAGAAGAAAAGCCCGCGCTTTCCTTCTGCCCGACCCCGCCCCCGTATGCGTCGAGCGGCGTAGCGGGTGATGGCCACGATGGTGGCCCCATTGATCGCACGTGGCAGGCCGCGTGGGGGAGGATGGCCAAGATGGCGGCCCCATGAGTCGTATGAGTGCGGAGTCGGGGTCGGCAGACACGCTGCCACATTACAGGGTCTGTGGGCCTGAGGGTTGGTGGATCGAGTTTGTGCGTTCCAGTTCGAGTGTTTAGGCTTGGCCAGGCAGACCTTTGCGAAGTGTCCTTTTTACCCGCAGCTGCTGCAGTTCGCGTTGCGGGCCGGGTATTGTTGCCGGGGGTGTTGGGGCTGGCCGCACAAATGGCAAGATAGCCCCTCATGGTGGGTGGGCAGCCGTGCGGCGCAGGCCTGGGGGAGTCTCTGGTCGGGCGCCCGCGAGGGAGTCGCGTGATCGGCTGGGAATGTGGTGAGACTCTGAAAAGCGACCTCCAGTGAGGTCGCCAGTTTTACCATGTCCTCCAGGTCCTTGGGCCCCTTTTTCGAGCAGGCGCTGCCTCACATAGTTCGATCGGACCCCCGCAATATAAACGTCTTGGACGGCGAGTTCCATGTGCTGAGTGGCTTTTCGGCCTGATAGTTACAGTCGCGCGCGAGGGCTTTGAGGTCACGCAGATAGTCATCTAGCGACTCCCCGGGGCGCTGGCGGCAAGTAGTGAAGATATGTCACGCGTAGACTTCATTCACAGGCCGCACGTCGATGCGTTCGAGTATCGCTAGGGCCTCATTATAGGAGGTGGCTTCGTCGAGTTGGGCAGAAATGCGATGGCTCACCCGTGCGCGGCGAAGACTCAATTTCTGTTCATTCGTGACGGAAGATGTCGACGATGCGGCCAGGTAGGCCTTGAAACATCAAAGCCAATGTGAAAAAATTTATTTCGCCTCCGCAGCCTGTGGATCGAGTTACAGTCTGTCAGGTTTGAGAGCTGACTCCACAGTAGTTCTCTAAGCTGAATAAATTGATGCAACCATCAATTCACTCGTAGACTCGAGTCGAAGTAAACAGTGGTTTTAATCAGTTTACGACTTTGCCTGCCTGGGACCGGTACATCAGCTGCTCTTATACTTCCTGAAAGGGGCGGAGCCCGTACATGCTCCACATCTCCCCCTGTGGGTGAAGCCACACAGTGGCCCATAGATGGAGCCCACAGGGTTAATAGCATGGTATAATGCAACACAGTATACTGGTGAATTAATAGTACTTATACATTCACCACAGTCCCTAAAGTATAACCTGCCACTCTCTTTAATCCTTCCTTCAATATTTGAACAGCTCACTCTGCCAAATGATTTGAAGCTGGATGAAAAGACGTGGTACACACATGGTGTATTCCATTTTTTTGCATAAACTGTTGGAATAACTCGTAAATGCTGTATGATTATCAGAAACAAGACCGGATTGTCTAGCCAGGTCATATGTAACCCATGAGTTGCAAAGACTTTGCATAGCTTCTCTATGGAACTGGAAGGTATAATGTTTCTCATGATGTATACTTCTAACCACTTAGAATGTGCATCCCTGATGACTAAAATCATGTGACCCATGAAAGGACCTGCAAAAGCCACATGAATTCTCAACCAAGGACAATCAGGCCACTCCCAAGGATGTAACGGTACTAGTGGTGCCATCTTCTGGATAGATTAATATGCAGAACAGGATTTCACTGTTCTCCAAATCCTGATCCATATTAGGCCACCAAACATATGACCTGGCTAGACTTTTCATTTAGCCTCATGAGTTGCATCCATTACTTGTGAACGACCGTGGGTGGAACAGCCACTCAACCCCCATAGTATGCAACCATCGTGCACACTTAACTCGTCTTTGCACCTCACATCAGGCATCAACCCACCATCTTCTATGATGGATGCCCATCCTTGCATCAGAAATCTTTTAACTTGTGACAGAATAGGATTTCTGTTCATCCACTGCTTAATTTGTTTAGCACTTACTGGAGGTTGGACAAGTCTCTACTAAGAAGTGGCAGCACTGTGGCACAGTGGGTTAGCCCTGCTGCCTCACAGCGCCGAGGTCCCAGGTTCGATCCCAGCTCTGAGTCACTGTCCGTGTGGAGTTTGTATGTTCTCCCCAAAGATGTGCAGGCTAGGTGGATTGGCCACACTAAATTGCCCCTTAATTGGGAAAAAATGAATTGGATATTCTAAATTTAAAAAACAAGTCTACTAAGAAAATTATTTTTTTTAAATAAACTTTATTGTCACAAGCAGGCTTACATTAACACTGCAATGAAGTTACTGTGAAAAGCTCTTAATCGCCACATTCTGGTGCCTATTCGGGTACACGGAGGGAGAATTCAGAATGTCCAAATTACCTGGCAGCACGTCTTTCAGAACTTGTGGGAGGAAACCGGCGCACCCGGAGGAAACCCACGCAGACACGGGGAGAATGTGCAGACGGTGGCCCAAGTGGGAATCGAACCTGGGACCCTGGCGCCGTGGAACAACAGTGCTACCCACTGTGCTACCGTGTCGCCTCATCTCAGGAGGACACGATACCTGGGTAAAAGGAGACGACTTAACGTGTATGCTTTAGCAATGTCCTTCCCTGCCTTGTACTAATGCTGCATCGATACTGACAATGTAAGTGCCCAGTGCTGCATTCTTGTTGAGGCCATGGAAGGCATTTTGAGTTACTGAAACGACTCAAAAACAGCTTGTGATTGGTACATAGGTGAATGAAGGACCATAGAGGTACTGGTAGAATCTTCTTACCACAGAAACGTTAACTATACTTTCTTTGTCCAACTGTGAATACCCCTTTTCAGCCTTTGGCAGCTTTCTTGATACAAAACCAATGGGTTTCTCAGTGGTTGATCCAGGCAGCGGGTGGATGATTCAGGCAGCGGGTGGATGATTCAGGCAGCGGGTGGATGATTCAGGCAGCGGGTGGATGATTCAGGCAGCAGGTGGATGATTCAGGCAGCGGGTGGATGATCCAGGCAGCGGGTGGTTGATCCAGGCAGCGGGTGGATGATCCAGGCAGCGGGTGGATGATCCAGGCAGCGGGTGGATGATTCAGGCAGCGGGTGGATGATTCAGGCAGCGGGAGGTTGATCCAGGCAGCGGGTGGATGATTCAGGCAGCGGGTGGATGATCCAGGCAGCGGGTGGATGATCCAGGCAGCGGGTGGATGATTCAGGCAGCGGGTGGATGATTCAGGCAGCGGGTGGATGATCCAGGCAGCGGGTGGATGATTCAGGCAGCGGGTGGATGATTCAGGCAGCGGGTGGATGATTCAGGCAGCGGGTGGTTGATCCAGGCAGCGGGTGGTTGATCCAGGCAGCGGGTGGATGATTCATGCAGCGGGTGGATGATTCATGCAGCGGGTGGATGATGCAGGCAGCGGGTGGATGATCCAGGCAGCGGGTGGATGATTCAGGCAGCGGGTGGATGATGCAGGCAGCGGGTGGTTGATCCAGGCAGCGGGTGGATGATCCAGGCAGCGGGTGGATGATCCAGGCAGCGGGTGGATGATCCAGGCAGCGGGTGGATGATCCAGGCAGCGGGTGGATGATCCAGGCAGCGGGTGGATGATCCAGGCAGCGGGTGGATGATTCAGGCAGCGGGTGGATGATTCAGGCAGCGGGTGGATGATCCAGGCAGCGGGTGGATGATCCAGGCAGCGGGTGGATGATCCAGGCAGCGGGTGGATGATCCAGACAGCGGGTGGATGATCCAGGCAGCGGGTGGATGATCCAGGCAGCGGGTGGATGATCCAGGCAGCGGGTGGATGATTCAGGCAGCGGGTGGATGATTCAGGCAGCGGGTGGATGATTCAGGCAGCGGGTGGATGATTCAGGCAGCGGGTGGATGATTCAGGCAGCGGGTGGATGATTCAGGCAGCGGGTGGATGATTCAGGCAGCGGGTGGATGATTCAGGCAGCGGGTGGTTGATCCAGGCAGCGGGTGGATGATCCAGGCAGCGGGTGGATGATCCAGGCAGCGGGTGGATGATCCAGGCAGCGGGTGGATGATCCAGGCAGCGGGTGGATGATGCAGGCAGCGGGTGGAGATCCAGGCAGCGGGTGGATGATCCAGGCAGCGGGTGGATGATCCAGGCAGCGGGTGGATGATCCAGGCAGCGGGTGGATGATCCAGGCAGCGGGTGGATGATCCAGGCAGCGGGTGGATGATCCAGGCAGCGGGTGGATGATCCAGGCAGCGGGTGGATGATCCAGGCAGCGGGTGGATGATCCAGGCAGCGGGTGGATGATCCAGGCAGCGGGTGGATGATTCAGGCAGCAGAGAGTACGGGACCTGTGAGGGACAACTTTCTCGAGGCTCAGTAGCTATTCAAGCAGCACAGTGACATCGCAAGAAAGCAGCAAGCTGATTGGTTGGTGAGTAACTGATATTCAGGACTTTGTCTAAATAGCTGTAACTTAAGTAACTGAAGAAGATAACAGTTAGGGAACTAAGCTTGAAGGATAAAGGTGAAGTGAATCTGAAAGCGGAAACAGGAAATCAAAATAACTGATTGGGTGAGTACATTTATACATTCTATAATATCATGGGGCAAAGAAAAGAAAGGCCTTAGTTAATATTAGTTTATACTATTTATTGTATTAATATTATTTGATATTTGGAGCAGAGCTCCAAGCAGTGGTGTGCTCTTCTCCCTCCATGTGGGATACCAGGAATATTTCCAGTTCCCAGGACCACCGTGTGTGCAGAAAGCGTTTCCAGCTGCAGCTCCTGGAAGCTCGAGTTTCAGAGCTGGAGCGGGGACTGGGGACACCGTGGAGCATCCGCAAGTCAGAGAGCATCGTTGATAGCACGTATAGAGAGGTGGTCACACCACGGGCTCAGACTCCACAAGCAGGCAAGGAATGGGGGACCACAGGGAGAGCAAGAGAGCTAGGCAGGCAGTGCAGGAATCACGTCTGGCCATTCCTGCAAAGCAAATATACCGCTTTGGGTACTGTTGAGGGGAATGACCTCTTGCGGGAAATCAGCAGCAACCAAACTCGGTGCATCACGGTTGGTTCTGCTGCAGAGGGGACGTATAACAAGTATGGAAATGTGACACGGGATTCAATTGTAAGGGGAATAGGCAGATGTTTCTGTGGCTGCAAGCAAGACTCCAGGATGTTGTGTTGCTTCCCTGGCACTAGGGTTAAGGGTGTCTCAGAACGGTTACAGGACATTCTGGAGGGGGACGGTGAACAGCCAGTGGTCATGGTACACATTGGTACAAACGACATGGGTTAAAAAAAAGGATGAGGCCCTGAAAGCAGAATGTAGAGAGTTAGGAAGAAAGTTGAGAAGTCAGACCTCAGATGTTAGGATTACTACCAGTGCCACATGCTAGTCAGAGTAGAAATAGCAGAATATGTCAGATGAATACGTGGCTGAAGAGATGGTGTGAGGGGGAGGGTTTCAGATTCCTGGGGCATTGGGACTGGTTCTGGGGGAAGTGGGACCTGTCCAAACCGGACTGGTTACACCTGGGCAGGACTGGGACTGATGTCCTTGGGGGAGGGGAGGTGGCGGGAGGGGGGGGGGGGGGGGCTTGCTCAAGCAGTTGGGGAGGGTTTAATATAGCAGCGGGGTGGGAACCTATGTATAGATTCAGAGCAGGGTGAATCAAGATCAAGAGACAAAGACAGCAAGGAGAATAAGTAAAGTGATCGGCAGATAAACCAAGGTCCCGTATCAGATAACAACACTAAAAAATAGTAGGGACCGGTCAAGGAATGTTAAAAAGACTAGCTTTAAGGTTTTGTACCTGAATGCTCGGAGCATTCGAAATACAATGGATGAATTAGTTGCACAGATAGATGTACAGGGGTATGATATAGTTGGGATTACAGAGACATGGCTCCAAGTTGACCAAGTATGGGAACTAAACATTGAGGGCTATTCAGTTTTTAGGAAGGACAGACAGAAAGGAAAAGGTGATGGAGTTACATTGTTGATTAAAGAAAATATTACTACAATATTGAGGAAAGATATTGGCACAGACGATGTGGAATCTGTATGGGTTGAGTTAAGAAACACCGCGGGGCAAAAAACATTTGTATGGGTGGTATACAGACCACCAAACTGCAGTGGTAATGTTGGGAATAGCATTAAAAAGGAAATCAGAGATGCATGTGTTAAAGGAACATTTGTGATTATGGGTGACTTTAATCTGCATTTAGATTGGGTGAGTCAATCAGAGGTAGGCAGCTCCTCTGTCTCTTGGTAGTGGAGCTAGAGAGGGGGAAGGGTTGGGGGTCACAGGAGGGGTGTCAAAAGCAAGGGCAGGGTTTAGCTCTAAGCATGGGCCCCACTTTGCAATTCCAGCTCTCCAGATCAAGCACTGAGTGCCAATGAACGAGGAACTTCCACTGTAAGCCTGCAAGAAAACGTGTCAGAGTTTTCGTGTCACATTCCCTGTGTGACCAGCCTTGCCTGTTGCTGGTTTAATACTAACACTGACAGGATCAGGCCCTTAATTGATCATTAATTACCCAATTAAAGGCCTCCATTGGCAGTGAGGCGGAAAGGTTCTCCACAGGGACTTGCCACAAGGTTCTGCCTAATATTCTAAATGCAGATTAATAAGTCCTTATGTATAGATATAGCATTCTGTCTTTACTTTTGCGTTCTAAGCCCCTATTTAGAAAACTAGTTATCCCATTTTATTTCAAACAACCTCGTCTTTTCCTCTCACTTATAAAGACTTTTCCATCTGAATCTTTAAACCACTCTACTCCTTTCAAAATATTGCCATTCAGTTCATATGCTGTCTCCTTATTCTTTCTCTTAAAATCATATCACCTCATATTTCTCCACATTAAATTAATCTATCATTATTTGCCTAATATACTAGTTTGTCTATGTCAGGCTGTTTAGATTCTCTTTGTGCGGGAATTCCCTTGGCGTTGCCCCTCTTCACACTTCAGCTCTGAGGAAATTCCTGACCTTAATGTTCTGGTCAGTATTCTTCCCTCTTCCAGAAAATATATAATGAGTTAGTCAGATAGCTAGTCTCATTTATTGTTCAAGGGATCCACTTATGCAGAAATGATATTTGTCTATGTGACCAGTGACCCGACCTCAGAAGTAATTTATTGATTGTGAGGTACTTTGGGTACCCTGAAGACATAAGTGTTCTGTAAAAGTGAATTATCTATTTCCTTTTTAATATTTCTGTCCAAGATGTGACACAAAGCAGATATATTTACAGATGTTAGGCCATCTAAGATTTGGAGAAGACATAGACATGAATCCGAAAGTTCTCCAGCTTTTAAGTACACAATCGATTTTTAGTGTGCTTTCCTACAGAGAACCAATATTATTATGGTAAACGATATTTATTTGTGGCTGTCTAGACAAATGCTGATTTTTGTGTCTCATGCAGGGAAGTTATTGCAAGTTAATTCAGGTGCTAAAGAGCATCTGTTTTTTGAAGCACCAAGAGGAAAACGACAAACAATTAGAAGTACAGAGGTATGAAATTCAATTATGCTATGTAAGTTGTCATAACCCAAAAAGCCAGTCGATAAAGAATTTAACTGGAGCCAATCTTTACACACTTTTATGAACGTTTATTTAGTTACAGATTACACCCAATTATCTCCTAACTGCAAACCATATTTTCAATCTGTGTCCATGTAAAGGGATATGAAAAGAGGTCTGTTAATGTCCATCACCTGCTTACAATTAATATACATTTAACAGATTCTCTTCTCTCTCTCAAAAATGAATATTGAGCTTATATGCATGATCAAAAATTCAAAACAATGAAATCATAAATCTCCATATTCTGTACAAATGCCCTTCCTTTAGGGCCTCTAATAATTTATTTATGCATGCAATTCTTTTGTAAAACAATCAGACAGTTGATTTAAAAATTCCCTTTCCCTCTACTTATTCAAGCTACCAAAGTCAATCCATAACCGTTTCTTACTCAAGACCTTTTAAGCATACAATAACTCTCAATGAATAGTTCTGAATGATCACAATGAATGACATTACATTCAAAGGATATACTATCTTCAGTATGCCACTTGTACAGAATTTCACTTAAAATATTTAACAAATAGAAACCCATATTAAAGTCCCCCACAATAGCAAGTTTGTGCAGTTTCAGCACTTTTAAGAACGCTTTTTATTTTCTTACTAAAGAACACCATTTCCCATTTTCATCCAGCTGCACTTGAATACCTATCAGGAAGATTAACAAGTTGAGCATCACTAAAACAGTTTCATATTCTTTGGATCACCTAAGAATGGAAACCAATGTAGGCATTTCAATCGATTTAAGTTTTATAATATTTTATATTTATATTCTTTACTTCTGGGTGTTCCCTTGTAGTATTTATCTCCAATACACTTAAACTAGTAGTTAGTATGAGTGTCTAAGACTGAGCAACTCATCTGCAAAGAATACAAATCTACTTACACGACATAGCTGGTTGATATTCACCCAGTAACTCAAAATAAACTCCAAATTGTCTTCAACTATCTAATTGTCTTTGTTTCTGAAGGTGGTGGTGGGGGGAGAGGGGGGGGGGGAGAGAGAGAGAGAGAGTGGGGGGGAGAGAGAGGGGGGGGGAGAGAGAGGGGGGGGAGAGAGAGAGGGGGGGGGAGAGAGAGAGAGGGGGGGGAGAGAGAGAGAGGGGGGGAGAGAGAGAGAGGGGGGAGAGAGAGAGAGAGAGGGGGGAGAGAGAGAGAGAGAGGGGGGGAGAGAGAGAGAGAGGGGGGAGAGAGAGAGAGAGGGGGGAGAGAGAGAGAGAGGGGGGAGAGAGAGAGAGAGGGGGGGAGAGAGAGAGAGAGAGGAGATGAGAGAGAGCGAGAGAGAGGGGGGTAGAGAGAGAGAGGGGGGAGAGAGAGAGAGGGAGGGGGAGAGGGAAGAGGAGGAGGGGAGGGAGAAGAGGGAAGAGGGAGGGGGTGGAGGAGGAGGGGAGGGAGAAGAGAGGGGAGGGGGAAGAGGGGAGGGGGGAAGAGGGGAGGGAGAAGAGGGGGGAGAGGGAGGAGGAGGGGGAAGAGGGAGGGGGTGGGGGAGGAGGGGAGGGGGAAGAGGGTGGGGGGGAAGAGGGTGGGGGAGGAGGGGAGGGGGAAGAGGGTGGGGGGAAAGAGGGTGGGGGAGGAGGGGAGGGGGAAGAGGGGGGAGGGGAGGGGGAGGGAGGGGAAGAGGGGGGAGGGGGTGGGGGAGGAGGGGGAGGGAGGGGAAGAGGGGGGAGGGGGTGGGGGAGGGAGGGGAGGGGGAGGGAGGGGAAGAGGGGGGAGGGAGGGGAGGGAGGGGAAGAGGGGGAGGGAGGGAAAGAGGGGGGAGGGGAGGGGGAGGGAGGGGAAGGGGGGGAGGGAGGGGAAGGGGGAGGGAGGGGAGAGGGAAGGGGGGAGGGAGGGAAGGGGAGAGGGAGGGGAGAGGGAAGGGGGAGGGGGAGGGGAGGGGAGGGGGAGGGGGGGTCCAGCAGTGATACCTTAAAACTGAATAGCTAGGATGCCACTAGAGTAGTTTAACATAAGTTAGTTTATTAAGGATTGAGATTAATTATAGGAAGTGTACTGACTAATAAGTGATCATCTGGCTACAATCAGTGGCCACAATGCATGATGGGATTTAGACTAGCCAACTTGACCATGTTTTTGAAACACAGGAGATGTGAGATCAGCAAATTACTAGTAAACACAAGTTTTTATCAGTGGCCTCCGATATCCTCTGAAAGCGAAAAGGAAGTCACTTATCCTGGCTTTCTGAAACAATCCATGGAGTAAAGAGGATGCGAGTTCTGCCACCTGGCCCTCATGAACAATGGTTGTGCCGGATGCTGAGATGGGGAAAAATCAACTTAGGATGCTAAGATTGACATCAAGCCTTTTTGTAAACACAGCTAACAGGATGAGGCTCAATCATGGGCTGATCGCAATTTTATTGGATAAGGTTTAAACATGACGGCTTCAGGGATTGGATCGAGTCCAACTGGGGTGGGCTATTGATTTTTGGAAATTGTATAATTGATATGTTTATATCAGTGGTTAAGTAGATAGATTTTGGCATTATCCCGATCTCATCTCCATGGACATGTAACCAAGCTTGGATTAATAAATAAGCCATCTTATCTAGATCACTGATATGTCTATTGCTTTCTGTACTGAGTTGAGCCACAGGGAAGAATCCCATGTGGAAGCTGACTCAATACACAGTTCTTGAAAGCACTCCTACAGTTTCATCCCCAAATATATTGGCAGCCTCCAAAACATAGCAATCAGGAGGACGTCTGTATCTAGCTCTGTTCCATGGCCTTTGTTTACTTGTCTCATCAGTCAGAGCCTCTACTTGTACAGACATTCATCTGTTAGGACACCTACTGCATGGTCTTCCTCTTGCACTGTTGGAGTGGTATTTCTCAGTGTGTGATTGTTTTATGATGCAAGAGTTATTTCCAGACCCACCATCAGTACTTGCATTATGGTTTCTTACTTTCCACTCTTTTATCGCATACTGTCAGTCAGTGGATTTCACTTTTTGGCCATCATCTTGAACATGCGATCAATATTTAAACTTCCCAATAACTTTTCCTGCACAGCCTATAATTGTCATATCCCTCAATTCATTAGACTCCTCTGGAATATATGTCACTCGAATATCCACTCTGGGCATTTGATCTTCAGATACGATTGCTGTTATCTGTGTCACGATCACATGCATTACCACTGTCCAACCCTTGATCTGCTGTATTCTATTCCTCAGGCCTTCATCAGGAAACACAATGAATATTTGAGGTACAAGGTGTCTCATCTACATTTGAAATGAAATGAAAAATGAAATGAAAATCGCTTATTGTCACGAGTAGGCTTCAATGAAGTTACTGTGAAAAGTCCCTAGTCGCCACATTCCGGTGCCTGTCCGGGGAGGCTGGTACGGGAATCGAACCGTGCTGCTGGCCTGCTTGGTCTGATTTCAAAGCCAGCGATTTTAGCTTGGTGAGCTAAACAGGCCCCATTTATTAGCTATCCAAGATTTTGTAATTAATTCTGATTATTCATCAGAAATTATTTTGAACAGTTTGATTGCGATGTTTGAGAAGTCTTGCCTTACCACCACGACTTATTATCTATCAAGTGCTTTTTCATTTCAGACTACCCTCTCTTTTATAATACACTACACTAAATCACCTGAATTTTCGCCAGAACCTCAAGCCTGTTGAAATCCCAATTCCTAGCATATAAAGCATTCAAATGTGCATAAAGATTGGCACTAATTGTAGTACCTCCTAGAGCAGAGATTTCACACTGCACAGAAGACAATTTAGGATTTTGTCCATAGACTGTTGACAGAGGCTATATCCCCCAACCATCTGGGTGAATTCCTTACATGAACCACTTTTCCAGGGCTGTTGTAAACGTGTAGTCTGGTTGATTGGTTCAGATTTTATTTAGCATTGCTTCAATCACCACAAGATTCCTTTCACAAAGTTCATTGCTAAAATAACTTTTAAGTTTGTTGTTCATGACCATGATGTTCACATTTTTGCACATATCTTTGAACTTGTCATTGCCCTTATCGATCAGATATTTTACTGGTGCCGAAGTCTGGTCCCTATCCATTTCTCAATGACTTTACCTATAATGAACCATCTATCCTTACAAAGAATAACAGAGAATTTGCTGAAAAAAGACATGTTGTTGAAGCTTTTTGCCTTGCGCTCATCGGGACAATTCGCAAGAATACCAAATTGTAAAAGGAACATCAGATTGTACCGCATAAGAGAGTGCTGATTGGTAGAAGTGTTTAATGGAGAATATACTGACAACTTAATTAACTGCCAGGCTTTGTTCAAATTCAAACAAGGCAGGTTAACTCTATAATTGGCCACGGCATTGTCCTGTGACAACCAGGGAATGGTTGTTGCCTATAAGTTGAAAAAGACACGATGTGTATACATGTTTATTCTGACCTCAAAGTACAGGGCCCTGTGCATTAACATATCTAGCTTCTAGCATGTGTAAATGAGCTAAACTGTGAACTAGACTGATAATCTTGAATTGGTTGTCAGTGTAATTCTTAGCACAGTCAGGATTCTTCGGCAAAAATTGTCCAATCACAGAATCAAATCAAATGTTGGACATTATGCGGCGATTCTCCTGCCGGATTGCACCCGGTGCAAATTCCACTATGTCGGGGGAATTGCAGGAGAGCCCCGAAACGGGATTTGCACCGAGTGCAAATCGGTATCCAATTCACCCGGCCCGCTCCAACAGGCATGATTAAAGGACAAGATCCTGATCACAACTCATTTGCATTCATAAACAAGATTAAAGTTGAATGCAACGGCCTCCAGGTAATTACCCTCCCCTCCATGGGTGAGGTCACTCAAGCCGAATCACTACTGGCCCCTAAAGGTGGGGAGCAGGCGCGAGGGGAGCAAGGGGTTGAGTACCCTCTCAATAGTTATGCCTAGATGCGAGGGCAGTCCTTCAGGGGAGGTGGGGTGTGGTTGTGGGAGGTGGAAACTTGGGCTGGAGGGGCTCAGGGCAGGTGTCTTTCCTGGGGTTGTGTGCCCTCTGTAGTCATGCAAATCTATAAACTCTCTCCCGGCATATCAATATAAATGACGTCAAATGGAAGTAAACGTCTTCCCTCTGTAGCCTTCAAACCTTTGATGTCTGTCCCAGCATGTGACGTTCAGAGGTCTGTCAGATAAAGGTAATCATCCCTTTCATGTGTTGTAAATCTTTGAATCTTTCACATTCAATTTCATTCCTCTTTCACTTTTTTAAGCATCTTATGCTGGGAAGCATAAAAACCTTGAACTCTATTGTTTACATTCAGTTTCACAGTCCATTATCTTTTACAAACCTCTTGATTGACAGGTCCAGGCTATTTTAAAGGCAGGATTAGCTTTGTTTGTTTATATTGCTCTTTGCTTCATTAATTCTGAAGTGCTTCCTCTTTTGAGTACATGTTGTTTATAACATACAATTTTCTGGCAGGCTGTTTCTTTGTTCTGAAGTGTTTCCTAGAAAAAGAAGGTATTGTTTCTAACTTTTTTCTGCTGGGGTTTCCTCTTCTGACGTCCTTCCTAGAAAGACCAGGGGCGGAATTCTCCGCTGGCCGACCCCGAAATCGGGAAATGTGATTGGGAGGAGAATAGGTTCCAACGCCAAAATCGCGGCGGGCATCGATTTGATAGCAAATCGCGATTCTCTGTCACCTCAACAGTGACGACAGTGCGTTCCAGAACACTTGTATAGTACACTCCTCCGATGTGCCGAATTCCTGATGGCGCGGTTCACTTGTGTTTTTAAAGACCGTGAACCCGGTGTCGTGGCTGATGAGGGAGAGAGAGGAGGTAGGACACAGAGAGGAGCGGCATTGGCTGGGCTGGCCCGGGTGGGTGACCCTGCTCGGGCCAGGGGAGTGGGTGTGATGGGGAGCAGACCTAGTGGCCGGGGTGACTGCCCATGGGACTGGGGCAGTGTCCAATCCCGGATCGCCATTACCGCGGCCTGCAAGGCAGCCATCTTGCTGCGAACCCGCCTTGCCTTACCCCCTGTTCTGCAGAGTGACACCGGCTGTAGGGGTGCCCTCTCCTATCCCCAACCTGGCTGCCACCTGCGGGCAACTCCCAGAGTCGCCCTAAGAGGCCTTAGATGCCCAGATGGCTCAATACATCCACTTCAATGTGGACCAAGCCCACCAGGATGCCTGGGCAAGGACAGTGCTAGCCGGCAGTAGCCCTGGCATCAGGGATAGACGCCAGGGCCAGAGACCCTTACGGTGCCAGCCACCAGTGGGTGTGGGAAGGGAGGGGGGAAAGGACACATGGGGCAGAGCCTGCAGTGCCTACCGGGGACACCATGTAGCCTGTTGGATATGGTTGGGCACAGAGATATGCACCATGCTAACATATCAGTCTTTCACCCCTTGCAGACAATGGATATTGGAATTCAACCAGCAATGGTGGCCTTCCTGCTAGTCACCGCAGTCCTCGGGGATGCTCTGCAGCAGCGGAGCGTGCAGCAGCAGAGCATGCCGCAGAGGGACAGGAGGCAGCTGCACAGGATAGAGAGCCATCCACCCAATAGGTCGAGGAGGAGGAGGTGCCAAGGAGGCGCTGTATGAGACCTTGTGTGCACCGGCATCGCCTGTCATTCGAGGACCTGCTGGACTGGGCATGCCGTCAAACACCCTGACTGAGCAGAGAGACAATGTGATATACCTGCCGGATGATGGCACACCTGTCACTGCGGGGGTATGGGAGAGGACAGCTGCTCCCGGTGGCTTTCAAAGTGATGGTCGCCCTGAACTTTTACGCCATGGGGTCCTTCCACGCGGCAAGTGGGGACCTGTCCGGGATCTCTCAGTGCATCCGCGCTGTCATGGGGGCTCTATATGCCAGGTGGCTCAATACACCCACTTCAATGTGGATCAAGCCCACCAGAATGCCCAGGAGGCTGGGTTCGCCGCCATCGCCGGGATGCCCCAGGTCCAGGGGTGATCCATGGGATGCATGATCCCTACGACCACCTGCATATGAAAGCATCTCTACACCAACCAAAAGGGGTACCATTCAATGAACGTGCAGCTGATATGTGACTATCAGCTGCGCATCATTCACGTCTGCGTCCGATACCCGGGCAGTGTGCATGACGCCTTCATCTTGGCACACTCGACGATTCCTGACATGCTCGAGACGCTGCCCCAGTTGAGCGGTTGGCTGCTGGAAGACAGGGGTTATCCACTGAAGTCGTGGCTGATGACAGCTATCCAGAGGCCACAGATTGATGCAGAGACCCACTGCAACAAGGCCCATACAGCAATCAGGAGTGTGATCGAGCTTTGGCCTCCTGAAGATGCGGTTCAGGTGCCTAAACCTCCAGTACGATGCTGAGAGGGTCGCCTGCATAGTGGCGGCCTGCTACGTCCTCCACAATATCGCAGCAGAGGGGCGATGTGCTGGAGGAGGAATGGCACGCCTCGTCCGATGAGGAGCATGCAGGGGAGGGTGAGGATGAGCAGGACATGGGGTCCAGGCAGGCACGGGAGGCCATATGACATATGCGCCAGGGCCAATAAGCGCGGACACTCTGATCGCTTCCAGGTTCACCAACTGGGGGGAGGGGGGACTGGTCAGGGGCATGGACATTGCATCACACCCCCCTCCCACCCCCCACCCAGCCACCCCTCGCCTGCAACCCCCATCATGATATATACCTGACGCATTACCGGGTATGGGCCCTGGATTGGCAGTAACAGCGGGTCTGATCCATGGGATGATGACAACCCACTCTACGATGAGCTCTTGTGCTCCACATCATCTGACAACATCTGACTCCTGCCCACAGTAGCACTTTCCAGCATCCTCCTGGACGTTCCCTGCATGGAGCTGGCCATTCCATCACATGGTCTCATCGATTCCCTGGGGTGAATCATAGAATCATAGAATTTACAGTGCAGAAGGAGGCCATTCGGCCCATCGAGTCTGCACCGACCCTTTAACTTTACCAGGCTGGTGGAACAGATGGAGGAGGAATTTAAAAGGTGGGACATGGTGCCGCTATCGTTGGCGGGTAGAGTGCAGTCCGTCAAAATGACAGTTCTCCCGAGGTTCTTGTTCCTTTTTCAGTGTTTGCCCATCTTTATCGCTAGGGCCTTTTTTAGAAGGGTGACCAGCAGCATCATGAGCTTTGTTTGGGCGCATGGGACCCTGAGGGTGAAGAGGGTCTTCTTGGAGCGGGGTAGAGATGGTGGGGGGCTGGCGTTACCCAATCTCTCGGGGTATTATTGGGCGGCCAATGTGTCGATGGTGCGCAAGTGGGTAATGGAGGGGGAGGGGGCAGCATGGAAACAGATGGAGAGGGCGTCCTGTGGAGATACATGCCTGGGGGCCCTGGTAACGGCGCCGTGGCCGCTCCCTCCTACGAGGTATACCACGAGTCCGGTGGTGGCGGCTACCCTCAAGATTTGGGGGCAGTGGAGGCGACATAGGGGAGAAGTGGGGGGCTCAATGGAGGCTCCGTTAAGGGGGAACCATAGGTTCGTCCCGGGGAACATTAGAACATAGAACAGTACAGAACATAGAACCCTATACCCGTAACCCAACAACAACCCCTTTAACCTTACTTTCATTAGGACACTACGGGCAATTTAGCATGGCCAATCCACCTAACCCGCACATCTTTGGACTGTGGGAGGAAACCGGAGCACCCGGAGGAAACCCACGCACACAGGGGGAGGACGTGCAGACTCCACACAGACAGTGGCCCAGCCGGGAATCGAACCTGGGACCCTGGAGCTGTGAAGCATTTATGCTAACCACCATGCTACCCTGCTGCCCAAAGGTGCATTGATGGGGGATTTCAGGGTTGGCACAGAGCGGGCATCAGACAGCTGAGGGACCTGTTTATTGATGGGAGGTTTGCGAGCCTGGGGGAGTTGGAGGAGCGATTTGGACTCCCCCGGGGAACATGTTCCGGTATCTGCAGGTAAAGGCATTTGCTAGGCGGCAGGTGGATGGATTCCCTTCGCTTCCCACGAGGGGGGTGAGCGACAGGGTGCTTTCGGGGGTCTGGGTCGGAGAGGGGAAGATATCTGATATCTACAAGGTTATGCAGGAGGCGGAGGAGGCGTCAGTAGCGGAGCTGAAAGCTAAGTGGGAGGGGGAACTGGGGGAACAGATCGAAGACGGGACATGGGCTGATGCCCTGGAGAGGGTTAATTCTTCCTCCTCGTGTGCGCGGCTTAGCCTCATCCAATTCAAGGTGCTGCACCGGGCCCACATGACTGGGACGAGGATGAGTAGGTTCTTTGGGGGTGAAGACAGGTGTGTCAGGTGCTCGGGGAGTCCAGCGAACCATGCCCATATGTTCTGGGCATGCCCGGCACTGGAGGAGTTCTGGAATGGGGTGGCGAGGACGGTGTTGAGGGTGGTGGGATCCAGGGTCAAGCCAGGATGGGGACCCACGATTTTTGGGGTTGGGGTGGAGCCGGGAGTGCAGGAGGCGAAAGAGGCAGATGTGCTGGCCTTTGTGTCCCTAGTAGCCCGGCGAAGGATCTTGCTACAATGGAAGGATGCGAGGCCCCCAAGCGTGGAGACCTGGATCAATGACATGGCGGGTTTCATTAAGCTAGAGAAGGTCAAATTCGCCCTGAGAGGGTCGGTACAAGGGTTCTTTAGGCGGTGGCAACCTTTTCTCGACTTTCTGGCTCAACGATAGGGTACAGGGACAGTAGCAGCTGCAACCCGGGGGGAAGGGGGAGGGAAAAGGTGAGGAGGGGGAGGGGAAAAGGTGAGGGGGGGGAGGGAAAAGGTGAGGGGGGGAGGGAAAAGGTGAGGAGGGGGAGGGAAAAGGTGAGGGGGGGGAGGGAAAAGGTGAGGGGGGGGAGGGAAAAGGTGAGGGGGGAGGGAAAAGGTGAGGGGGGAGGGAAAAGGTGAGGGGGGAGGGAAAAGGTGAGGGGGGAGGGAAAAGGTGAGGGGGGGAGGGAAAAGGTGAGGGGGAGGGAAAAGGTGAGGGGGGAGGGAAAAGGTGAGGGGGGAGGGAAAAGGTGAGGGGGAGGGAAAAGGTGAGGGGGGAGGGAAAAGGTGAGGGGGGAGGGAAAAGGTGAGGGGGGAGGGAAAAGGTGAGGGGGGAGGGAAAAGGTGAGGGGGGGCGGACGATGACTATGTTTGTTTATTTAATTTAAATTTATTTTTAAGTTCTTTTGTTGTTCATTGGTGTTGGGGGGGTGGGGGATGGGATACATGCGTCGATACGGTCTGGGGGTGCTACAGTTATTATGGGTTATTTTGTTACATTTCATTGTTTGTCGTTATGTTTTATATTTTCTGTAAAAAATTCCAATAAAAATTATATTAAAAAAAAGAGTCTGCACCGACCCTTGGAAAGAACACCCTACACAAGGCCACACCTTCACCCTAGTCCCTCTGGGACTGGCCCACCTCCCTCTGTGTCCTTTATAGCTATAAAGCTATGCCTTTATAGTTATACCCCTGGCTGTCCAGGTGACAGGTCTTGGGTCTCTGAAAGCAGAACTTCTCAAAAGGAAGGGTTAGAGTGAGAGAAAGGTGTATGCATGAATGGCAAGATGTAACACCATCTGCAGCTTGCACTTCATACCAGAATGTGGGACGAAGACAAGAAAGTACCATCATCCTGAATAATAAAGGTCCGTATAGGCTAACACCAATTAAAACTAGCCTGCATTTCCTGAAACCAGCTTGCATCCCTTGAAGGGGAGCTGCATATTCATTGGGGCAGGTGCTGAAGGTTAAAAGGCTGAGGGGAAGAAAATTGACTCTCTAACATCTGTATTTTAGGCATCATGTAGAATTTAAACTCTCAAAAATTATGCCTGAGATGCACCCGTACATTTCCTGCAGAGGTGAGCACTATACCATTTTGGTACTTTACATGGATTTTCTCATCTGCATATAGTCCCTCAGTGACCTTATTTGAAAACACAAGTTTTCACATGTACACTGACATAACCAAGTTTACCACATCTCTCAACAACTCCACTGTCTCCACTTTATCAGATTGCTTGTCCAAAAGCCAGCAACGGATGATCAGGAATTTCCTCTCATTAAATATTGGGAAGACCAAGTCCATTGCTTTTGGTGCCTTGTACAAGTTCCGTTGCCGGCAATGCCTGAGGCTGAATGAGACCATTTGCAATCTTTGTGTGATATTTGTCCTCAAGACGAGCTTTCGACCATATATTCGTGTCATTATTAAGAACATCCATTTCCATCTATGTAATATCATCCAACTCCTCCTTTACTTCAACTCATTTGCTGCTAAAACCCTCATCAATGCCTTTCTTGAGGAGCGGCACAGTAGCACTGTTGCTTCACAACACCAAGGTCCAGGTTTGATTCCCAGCTTGGGGCACTGTCTGCGCGGGGTCAGCACGTTCTCCCTGTGTCTGTGTGGGTTTCTTCCGAGTGCTCCACTTTCCTCCCACAAGTCCTGAAAGATATGCTGTTAGATGAATTAGACATTCTGAATTCTCCCTCAATGTACCCGAACAGGCGCCGGAGTGTAGTGACTACGGGATTTTCACAGTAACTTCATTGCAGAGTTAATGTAAGCCTACTTGTGACAATAAAAAAAACGACTAAATCTGACTATTGCAACGTTAAACTCCTAACCTCCCATTTTTATATGCCATAAACTTGAGGATTCCAAATCTCTGATGTCTGTGCCCTTATTCACACCCAGTCCTGTAAATCCATTGCCCTGTTCTTGCTGACCTGTATTGGTTCATGACTAAGTAACACCTTGATTTTAAAATTTTCATTCTTTTGTCAAATCCCTCCAAGGTTTTCCTATCTCTGTGGCCTCCTCCAGTCCCACAACCCTTTGAGATAGAACATAGAACAGTACAGCACAGAACAGGCCCTTCGGCCCTCGATGTTGTGCCAAGCAATGATCACCCTACTCAAGTCAACGTATCCACCCTATACCAGTAACCCAACAGCCCTCCCCCCATTAACCTTATAAAAAAAATTTAAAAAAAATTCTTTTTAAAAAAAAAAAAAATTTTTTTTTTTTAATGACTTGACCTTGGTGGGCCGCATGCGGCCCGCGGGCCGTAGTTTGCCCACCCCTGGTCCAGAAGGACGAGGGCAGCAGCAGGCGCACGGGGAACACCACCGCCTGCAAGTTCCCCCCCCTCCGAGCCGCTCGCCATTCCGACTCGGAAATATATCGGCCGTCCTTCACTGTGGCTGGGGGTCAGAATCCTGGGAACTCCCCTCCCTAACACCCCCTCCTGATCAGCAGTTCTTTACAAAACAAACAAGCACTCAACGGGAGGTGTGTGCGTAATGGAGGGTGCCTGGTGATCCAATGTCACCTTCAGGAGGGTGGGTGTGGGGGGGGGGGGGGAGAAGGCATCAAAGAAAAGAACATGGCGCCGAGAGGAAAATGGCGGCACGGTGTCGCAGTGGTTAGCACCGCGGACTCGGATCCGTGTGGAGTTTGCACATTCTCCCCGTGTCTCGCCCCCCCCCCCCCCCACCCACGCAACCCCAAAAAGAGATGCAGGGGTGAGGCGGATTGGCCATCCTAAATTGGGAAAAAAAAAGAATTGGGTGCTCTGAATTTATTTTATTTTTAAGTGATGCAGAGAGGGGAAGTGAACTTTAATTGTTTGGATGCAGCCGAGTTTTAACGTTGGGATAGGCCCTGAGTTTATTTACGGCAGTCTGTAATCAGAACGGGACCGAGTCTACTTCATTCTTTTGGCATGTTTGCCAAACCACTCACCACAAACTGAACGTCTTCCTGCGAGGATGCCTTCCAGGCCTGGGAGCCACAGTTACAGGCCCCCTCTTAGACATCCTCTCCTGTCCTTCTGCCCTGAGGCCTCGATTCAAGGCTCCTGAGACTCAGACAGCCAACACCCTCACCGGCGTCCGCCGGGCCCCACGTTACGGAGCGAGGGTCTTGTCCCCGTGCCGGGCGTCTCCTGGGCCCGAGGGACGTCCCGAGGGCGGCCGGCGAATCGCTCCTGAGGCGCGGTCGATATTACCGTCAGGGCCCAGGGCAGCCGACCCACAGGCACGCAGCAAAATATCCCACCACACTACGCACGGCTCGATCAAAAATCTGGCGTGGCGGCGTGAGTCAGGGGGAGGGGAGGTGGGTGGTGGGGAATATCGGTCAGGACGTGAGGTGACTTCCTCGCACGTCCCAGAAAAGTGCCAAGGCCTCTTTAACGAGGACAATGGTCCGATGGGGCAGCACGGTAGCATTGTGGATAGCACTGTGGCTTCACAGCGCCAGGGTCCCAGGTTCGATTCCCAGCTTGGGCCACTGTCTGTGCAGAGTCCGCACGCGCTCCCCAGTGTCTACGTGGGTTTCCTCCGGGTGCTCCGGTTTCCTCCCACAGTCCAAAGACATGCAGGTTAGGCCGTGATAAATTGCCCTGAGTGACCAAAAAGGTTCGGAGGGGTTGTTGGGTTAAGGGGATAGGGGGGAAGTGAGGGCTTAAGTGGGTCGGTGGGGACTCGATAGGCCGAATGGCCTCCTTCTGCACTGTATGTTTTATGTAAACAGCGCCAAGGCCTCTTTAACAAGGGCAACGGTGGGGTCAGTACGGTGGCGCAGTGTGTTAGCGCTGATGCCTCACGGCGCCGAGGTCCCAGGCTCGATTCCGGCCCTGGGCCCGTGTGGAGTCCGCACCCCCCCCCCCCCGGTGTCTGCGCGGGCCTCGTCCCCACAAACCCAAAGAGGGCAGCACGGTAGCATTGTGGATAGCACAATGGCTTCACAGCTCCAGGGTCCCAGGTTCGATTCCGGCTTGGGTCACCGTCTGTGCGGAGTCCGCACATCCTCCCCGCGTGTGCGCGGGTCACCTCCGGGTGCTCCGGTTTCCTCCCACAGTCCAAAGATGTGCAGGTTAGGTGGATTGGCCATGATAAATTGCCCTTAGTGTTGGGTGGGGTTATGGGGATAGGGTGGAGATGTTAACCTTGGGTACGCTGCTCTTTCCAAGAGCTGGTGCAGACTCGATGGGCCGAATGGCCTCCTTCTGCACTATAAATTCTATGAACATGTGCAGGGTAGGTGGATTGGCCGCGCCAAATTGCCCCTTAATTGAAAAATATGAATTGGGTGCTCTAAATTTATATTTAAAAAAACAAGGGCAACGGTCCGATAGTTCATTCGATGGGACAGCACCTCCATCCAGGCAGGAGTCTCCCGGCGCCACGCTTGGAATGTCAACCTGGACTGGGTACCAAAATCCGAGCGTGGGCTGAGTTAGAGATCAGAGTCCTACCTCCAGGGCCAAGCCGTCGCAAGGTGGGACATGTGGATGTAGAGTGATGAGAGGATGAGTCTCTCTGGGATGCCCTCCAATGCTTTCTGACAAGAGGTCCTCCCCTCCATCATGAGCCCAGAGTATTTTCCTTTCGATAAGGGGACCAAAGGTTTTTGGGATTTATGCACGACCCCCAAATCTCCCCTGTGCTGCACCTTTCTGCTGTCTCCCTCCAATTCACTAACACTCAGCTCCTTTATTCTCCCTACCAAAGTGTCTAACTTCAACTTTTCCTGCATTATATTCCAGCTGCCAAGCTTTCGCCCACTGATTTAACCCGTCTATATCCCTCTGTCGACTCTACGCGCAGGATTCTCCGATCCCGCGCCGGGTAGGACCAACCTTTTGGTCAACTGTCACTTTTTACTTTGTAACACTCCTGCGAAACACCTTGGGACACTTTGTTACATTAACTACACTATATAAATAAGAGTTATTGCTTTACAATTTTCCTAAAAATAGTTTAATTGTACTCCTGGCTCCCAAAATATACTTGCCTTTCAAACTAGGATTTCTTTTAAAACATGATTGCAGCAATCAAACACACTGTTACCCAGGTTTTTAGCCCTTACCACACCAAATACCTATAATACATCACACTTATAATCAATTGCTTCAGCACCTCAAGTGGCCATGGCCCAGCGATGCCTCCTTCCCATGATGACCGTCACTTCCACAGGAGTTAAAACATGCTGATGATCTGGTCCTTCAGTTCTTTGCTCCTGGATGTTGATTGATGTCGCCGCTTTCTGCAAGAAAGAGGGAATTCTGTTAGTGAGAGCCTATCCAGGCTAGTTAGATGATGTAGCTGCCATAGTTAAATAACTGCTTGTGTGTGAGAGCGGTTGGTTGAGTGCAAAGCTTATAACAGCACCGAGTGTTGAGATTGGGTGAAAACATGAATTGAAGGATTGGGTATTAATTGGTCGAGATTGTTAATAGGTTGATTTGGGGGTGTTGTGAATTGAACAGTGAATGAGGCTAGTGGTGCAGTTGATAGAATATGCCATTTAAAGATGGACTCGTTCATCTTGACAACTTGTGCAAAATAGATAAATTCCTTCCTGCGCTACATCCGGTTCCTTGGTGCAACGTTCCTGGTATTGACCTCTGCCACCACTTCTCCCCCAGCATCCTAATCATCTGCCCCCCACAGATACAGAACATCTTCTTGCCTTCCTACTTCTTAAACCAAGACATCTGGTGCATTGTCTGAAAATCTTGGTGCACACCTTCTTTTATGTGCAGTCATTGCTCAAAGTTTAAGATCACAGATTTAGTTTTCAAATGACTCCCACCACCTCATGCAACTACAGTGCCTCTGCCCCTTAGGAGGCACAAGTTGCCTTTAAGTCCAGCCTCTTGAAATATCAGGCTTTCTGTTGATGCTTGCAGCCAATGAACAGAACGGCTAGCGCTGACTGAATAGGAAACATGTAAAGTACCAGTGATGCACGATCAATTACACAAAGACGAGAGTTGAATGCAATCGAGGCTTTAATACACTAAGATGTGTGGCCTCCTACAGCAGCTGGCGAAGTGGCTGCTACACGGGGAAGCACACATATTTATACTCGGCCCACTGGGCGGAGCCAGCAGGCAGGGAGCTACCCCCGTACCTGTAGTACAGGGCCTTACCACAAATCACCTAATATATACATCAGTGGTGACTATCACAACCAGGCTGCAGAAATTTACTATGTTGTCTGAACAGATATGGGTTAATTGCACTCCATGTGCCCTGCGCCTTTTTTGGGTTTTATCCAATTTCTCCCTTAGTGTCGAGCCACTAGCACTTTGCCCACAGACGAACATTCTTGTGCAATATCGTGAGAAGCCACTGAATTACTTTAGTACGCTCAACAGCAAAGTTTTACTCTAAGAGCTATCAATCTCTATTGGGAGAACATAATTTCTGTCCCGACATTCTCTTTATTTTTGCAAAATGTGGATATAGATAGATAGAGAAATACAGCACAGAACAGGCCCTTCGGCCCACGATGTTGCGCCGAACTTTTGTCCTAGGTTAATCATAGAATTTTGGACAATTTGTCATGGCCAATCCACCCAACCTGCACATCTTTGGACTGTGGGAGGAAACCGGAGTACCCGGAGGAAACCCACGCAGTCACGGGGAGGATGTGCAGACTCCACACAGACAGTGACCCAAGTCGAAATCGAACTTGGGACCCTGGAGCTGTGAAGCAATTGTGCTATCCACAATGCTACCGTGCTGCCCTTAAGAAGTTAACCTACACTCCCTTATTCTACCCTAATCCAAGTACCTATCCAATAGCCGCTTGAAGGTCCATAAATTTTCCGACTCAACTACTACCACAGGCAGTGCATTCCATGCCCCCACTACTCTCTGGGTAAAGAACCTACCTCTGACATCCCCTCTATATCTTCCACCATTTATCTTAAATTTATGTCCCCTTGTAATGGTGTGTTCCACCCGGGGAAAAAGTCTCTGACTGTCTACTCTATCTATTCCCCTGATCATCTTATAAACCTCTATCAAGTCGCCCCTCATCCTTCTCCGTTCTAATGAGAAAAGGCCTAGCACCCTCAATCTTTCCTCGTATGACCTACTCTCCATTCCAGGCAACATCCTGGTAAATCTCCTTTGCACCTTTTCCAAAGCTTCCACATCCTTCCTAAAATGAGGTGACCAGAACTGCACACAGTACTCCAAATGTGGCCTGACCAAGGTTTTGTACAGCTGCATCATCACCTCACGGCTCTTAAATTCAATCCCTCTGCTAATGAACGCTAGATATGTTGAGATTAATTGTTCTGTTTATTATTTCCATTCCAGTTTATCTGTTTCATTTTTATGCAGATAGAGAAGATAGACTGGGCTACTTGGACATGTGTTTTAGGACCAACATGTGAAGGAATCTGGCCTACACACAGTTATATCACAGATGTCAATGCAGCTTGTCTGACCAAAGACAAAAAACTCATAGTCACAGGAGATGACTTTGGCTTTATGAAGCTCTTTTCATATCCAGTAAAGGTAATTTGATTCGTACAGGTAGTATTTTGTAATATGAAAATGACACTATGTACAGTTTTTCAAATCACCGTTAAATTCACCCATGATAAATGTATTAAATTGTACATTTTGCATGTGTACCATCAACATGCTAACCTGATTAAATTTTGAAACTTTTGATACTTCATTGTTATGGGTATTTTGCAAATGTATTCACTTGTCATGTCGTGCAGGTAATTAGTTTGGGCATTTGATGTGGCCTAAAAATTGGCATGGAATTACTGGGAAGTTGAACATACTGAAAAGCATAGGGATAAAAATTGATCTTCACACTGTGGGCTGGAATTCAGAAGTGTCGCTCACCTGCCCTTTGTGCAAACTGTACTATTTTCATTCCAGGGAGTTCTGGTCAGAAAATCACAAGCCCACAGACCATTGTTTTCCATCTAGTTAAATTATGGGTAGAAAATCAATTTAAAGTCTTCAATTTCCAGACCACTGTACCAAAGGCTGCCATTTTGTAATCAGGCGCTGAACCCTGGTATTCAATCCTTCTATCTAATTCTTGCTATTTTCAAATGCTACATGAACTAAAGATATAGGGCGTAATGTAATGGCCATATTGCACTCGAAAAGCAGCTTGGCGCAGCATGGCCGATAAAAGCCGAGAGACCTCTCTCCCGGAATCTACACGGCTTGCAATGCCTTGCGAGATCTGGCAGGGTGCCAAGTTGACACTACCAAGGTACCAAGCTAGCATTTTTTGTGTGGGTGCGATCGGGCAAGGGGTGCCCCGTGCAGGTGTTGGGGAGGGGGCTGGGGACCCTCCCATAGTGCGTTGGGGTTTGGGGTCACCACACTGAGGAGTTCCGGAAAGTGGAGCTCCTCAGTGTAGAAAACAGGGCTATGTGCGGTCTCGGCCATGCATTCCCCGTTGAGGCCTCTTATCAAATGCAAGACAAATTTTATAGTCTCGTGTTTCCCGACGTTGTGGGCGCCTGGAAACACGCGGCTAAACACGCTCACTATTGGACTTAGTTCCCATTTAATTAAATCGTACCCATAAATTTCCTATTTTGGTCAAGAAGTATAGGACAAAACATTGAAAATGTCCTAGAAACCGGATCCATGAAAACTGGAATAGCAAAGTGGAGGTTTGTATGGAATCCACTCATCCAGAGTCAGTCTTACATGAAACAGAGTTTGGGCTTCAAAAAGATGGCATGGATTCAGCATCAGCTTGTGCATATGCCTACAAGGAGAAATCCAATGAAAAACTGTGCCCCAAATCTTAACTTATCTTTTCTCCTTCAGACCTTCTGTTTATCTGCAGCATTTTGTGTTTTAATTTTGAGACTCTAAATTTTGTGTTTCTTAATATAGTCTCTATTGAAGAAATGAAGGCCAGTTAGAAATTAAAATGTGGAGTAATAGTTGAATTAAGGGGCTGGTTTAACTCACTGGGCTAAATCGCTGGCTTTTAAAGCAGACCAAGCAGGCCAGCAGCACGGTTCGATTCCTGTACCAGCCTCCCTGGACAGGCGCCGGAATGTGGCGACTAGGGGCTTTTCACAGTAACTTCATTGAAGCCTACTCGTGACAATAAGCGATTTTCATTTTTTTTCATTTCATTAAGAGAGAAGCTTGCAGGGAAGATAATTTAAGGCAGAAATTTACATTTAAAAAAAAAATACAGGGATGGCTTCACATTTATTTTTTGCTTGGAAAATTCAATTAGAGCATTCCAATGTTTTTGAAGCAAGTTGAAAGAACACCGTGTTCATAATCATTGGAAGATCCAGAATTAAAGAGACAGAAATGTTTTCACAATTAAGATGAAAATGAGCATTACTTAGGAAGGGGTCCTGTTATAATTTGGCTTTGCTCTCGATATTCTCCATGCAACTAACACCATTATAACATTTCTGTAGGTCGTTCTTTGACCCCTCTGAAACAAAGTGAATGAATTACAATGTTTCAGAATTGAAAATTTAAAAATGTTGTACTTTTATCAACTTTATGCACATAGGCCTCGTGCCTTGCAGCTCAGTCATCTTCAGGAAAGTACCATGCTGTTAGATCATATTTATCCTAAACAAAAAAAAACAAATTCACACAAAAGCAAATATAATGACAGCAGAATAACACTAAATTTACAGACAGATTCATTTACTTTTAATTAACAAAAATCTCTATTGTGTTCTATTTAAGCTGAGTCCTTAGTGAGATAGATAATTGGTTTATTGAAAATCATCATGGTGCCCGGTGCTGAATTGTGATGACGAGACAAATAAAACAAATAATCATAATTCATGACATAGTTATAGACAATCATTAAAATAAAAACAAAATCAAGGTATAAAACCTATCTAACGTGAGAAATCTGAACCAGTCTCCTTAAAAATTGGACCGATGTCTAGCAAGATTACGTGATAGCCCCCATACTGTTTACAGTCTCTATGACGGTTGCCATTCACTTCAACAAAGACCAACTGCCCTCTGGTGTAAGTATTAAATACGACCTAGATGGAAAACTCTCTAACCTCAGTCACTTCGCTGCCAAAACTAACCTGACCACAATGGATGTATTTAATTATAGTTTGTGGATGACTGCCGTGTCATTGCCCGCGCTGCACCAGATTTACAAGTTACTCTCGATCTCCTCAATTCTGCATGCAAGAGACTCAGCGTGTCCTTGAATGGTACAAAAACAAAACTTGTGTATCAACCCAGACCTTGTAAGTCAAATATTCCACCTCCCATATATGTTGAAGGAGAGATTCTGGAATATGTTGAGCACTTCCCATACTTTGGCAGCCACCTCTCTCAAAAGGCCGCAACTGATGAGATCCAATCCTGGATCAGCTGCGCCACCTCGGTCTTCTACAAACTACGGCAGTGAGTGTTTGACAGTAAAGTCTTCCCATGTCAACTTTGGAAGTCCTAGTGTACAGAGTAATTTATGTCACCACACTCCTGTAGTCAGGAAGTCCAGTCCTGAATATATAAATGAGCTTGATAACTCATTTAAATATTCAGACGCTGGATTCACCCAGCGCCCGGTACACAATGGCCGCGCTTGGGAGACCAGGGCGCCATATAGCATGACATAAGAGCACTAAAAAACTTTCACCAGCAATGTCTCCATTGACTCCTGATCCACACACTGATCTTCCAGCCCCACCAATGCCGAACCCTGCCACGGGATTCGCAGTGATGGGGTGTGCATAGAACGGGAAACCCTGCTGGGGATCAGGGGTTATGGAGAGAAGGCAGGAGAATGGGGATGAGAAAAATATCAGCCATGATTGGATATCAGAGCAGACTCGATGGGCCGAGTGGCCTAATTCTGCTCCTAAGTCTTATGGTCCTATGACAGTGGCGGCTAATGGCAGACCGCTTCTGCTGCCGTGCAACAAGTTGTGGGGACATTGAAAATCATGTCCGTGACATTTGTCTGAATTATCTCTTTCCATGCTGTAAAATTATACAGTTCTATACTCGAGTGGAGGCTTATGTATTATTCAAAGTTTGCAGCCTGCCTGCATCATTGCTACAACAATATAATATTAACAAAGTCAGGAAAAATCCTGCACTGTGCATCCTGACGCACAACCATAGTGGGTGGCCCAGACTGGCCAGTAGAGGCCATGGTGAGTCTTTCAAAATTATACCTGTTAGAATAATAGGCCTGGAGCAGCAGGGGTTCTCTCAAACCCAGAAAGAAATCCTTCAGCTCCTCAGTGCCGGCTGTGCCTGATTTTAATGGAATTCTAAACGTCAGGACACCCACCCCCTGCCCCTTCCACTGTTCTTACTGGAATCCTGGCCATGGCCTTTTCAGATCACGTTTGAATTTCACCCCAGAAAAATCACCAAACACTTTGGAGCACCATCCCCTCCCAAATCGCCTCTAGACCTGTCTTCTTACTGCCAGGAACCTTTTCCCTAGGTTCTAGCCTGCAGTCTGGTGCCTCCACAATCCTGCTCCCACTTCATTTTTTCCCCATTGTCAGCTTTCCCTCAGTAAAGTTCTGGCCCAAATATGTTCCCACTTTGCATCTGTTGGAGATGATTTACAATTACCGAATCCCTCTTTACTGTCAGTATTTCTACCATCTCTTCCACCAGGTTGATCCATGGAGAGGTCTATTGAGAAAGGTAGGACAGTTGAATCTCATAAACCAGGTGGCCCTGATAACATGGCTGCCAGACTAATTCTCTTGTGAACCTGCAGAACTTTAGACTGACATAATCAATGCATTACACACGCAACTGACTGTCCCAGCACAATGGGAAAGGGTGTATATGTCATTCCTACTCTGAAATTGTCACCCGCCAGTCGCACCCAATCGCTCTAATTGATTATTTCTCCAAGGTTTCAGAACACTTTATAACAAAATGACCAATGGAGACAATGCAGAACAACATTGACTCCAAACAGTTTGGAAACATCAAAGGCATGTCAACTTCACATTGCTTGATTGATGTCCTGCACACATTGCAAGAACATACTGAAAAATTCAGAATCTATTTTTAAAAGCAATAAAAATTATGGTTGCGTAATCCAAAAAAGCTATCAAAATTATCAACAAAAAGTAAAATGTTAAAATTAAGTTAATTGTGGTATAAAATCCATACTTCTGTATTATAAAGATTTACTAATATGAGGTATACAAAACTATGATAGCCAAAGTCCTAACTGAAAGTGTGACTAACTTGTTTTCCAGGGCCAATATGCAAAGTTTAAAAAATATGTGGGCCACAGTGCACATGTGACTAACGTGAGGTGGGCACAGGATGATAGCTTATTGCTTACAGTGGGTGGTGCTGACACTGCTTTGATGATCTGGAATTTGGAAACTGATGGAAACCGGGACAACAAGTCCATGGACAGTGAAGAGTCTGACACCGACACCGATGAGGATGGAGGTAGACAGAAAATCTATTAAATTCTTGAGCCTTTTCTCATCCATTTTACTGCTGTTTTAAAAACCTTAATTATTTTGATCTTTGTAAGAAATTTTTATTTTACAGTTATCTAAGACATGCCACCAGCAATACATTGCCACTGTCACCAAACCGCACTCTTCCTTTTCCAATAATTTGGTTTCAGACCTATTTTAATCAAGAATAATGCTCAGTTGTGTGTGCTTATTTATTTGAACCATTCCAACTTTCAATAAGTTTATTTGTTGGGCCAACATTCCAGATAGGAGGTTATTTACTTGGGCAAATTGAGATTCCATGCCTATTGTAGAAGCCTACATTGCAACTTTCAAAGAGGAAAGGATAAAACATGCATAGCACATGCCAGTCCTATTTCTCCAGACATTGAAAATCCTAACCAGTAGTCTTTAAAGATAAGTTTTGTTGCTTTTTAAAATATTTTGATGGGCGAAGAGGAACTGAATTTGAACCTCATCACCGCCAGTCTCTCTGCCTCCTTTTCATACTTTTCTCTGGCCCTTCTGTCCTCTTTTCCTCTACTACTTCTCATTCCCACATGTCTCATCTTAACCTGCCTCACTTTGGTTCAATTATCGATCTGCCCTCCAACTCTGCTTGAGCTGAAAACTACACTTAATCTTCATATGATATGTGCCATGCCACAGAAACTTGATTGTAGAAAATAGATGTTACATTAGATAAATGTTCCATTTTTGTTGCTTATTTATAATGAAGGACATAAGAAATAAGTAGACCAAATGGCCTGTCAAGCTTGTTCCACCATTCAATATAATCATGGATGATCTTCTGCCTCAACTCCACTTTCCTGCCTACCTGCGATAGATACCCTTCGATTCCCTGAGAGACCGAAAGTTTGTTCATTCAGCCTTAAATATATTCAGTGATGGAGCATCCATAACCCTCTGGGATAGACAATACCAAAGATTCACAACCCTATGAGAAGAAATTTCTCCTCATCTCAGTCCTACATGGCCAGCCCCCTTATCCTGAAATTGTGCCCATGTTCTACATTCCCCAACCTCTCGGTATCTACTCTGTCAAGTTCCTTTGTTTCAATTAGATCACCTCTCTTCCTTCTGAACTCCAGACAACAGAGAGCCAATTTACTCAGTCTCTCATCATCGGACAACCCTCTCATCCAAGAGTCCTGTCCACTGAACCTTTGCTGTACTGACTCCAATGCAAGTATATATTTCCATAAATATGGAGACTAAATCTGTATACAGTATTCCAGGTATGGTCTCACCAGATCCCTGTACACTTTATTTATTCTTTCAATAAAGGGTGTTGGGTTATGTGCCTGTATGCCATTGCAATGTAAAGGTTCCCAACAGAGTAAGGGTTAATGTGAACTGAAGAATAACACCGACCATGGTATTATGAATAGAGTCACATGGTAACAGGCTCAGAGAGAACAGTCGAGGGAAACTCTCAAAGCTGCCTACCTGCATGGCATCACCACCATGCGAGACATTAAACGGCCAATAAAGGGTTCATGTTTAAACATACAAGTTTCAAGAGCTCATCATTGAGACATTACCATGCACTATATTACATCATGTATAGCAGCGGTGGGTGATCAATGTTGTCAGCAATAGTACAACATGGTTGGCAGCAGTAGGATCTTCTACAAAATATCACATTCGCGATAATACCATAATCCAACATGATGATCTGTGATGATATGAAAGATGGCAACTAAATACATGAACCTACGACCGTGTCCTAATTTATGAAATACTGAAACCGGACTAGAGAGATATTGCAAGACCGCTAAGTGATGCAGAGCAAGAAAACTGTTCAGATCATGAGATGGGTAAACAATACTACAAAAAAAACTTGAGAGACACCCGAGTGATGCTCAGTAAAGATAAGACAAGTAAAGACAATCAAAGTTCTAAACTGGGGGGAGGCTGATTTTAATAAGATCAGATATGATTTGACCAGAGTGGACTGGGAACAGACACTTTTAGATAAATCTGTGCCAGAACATTCAAGAAGGAAATAGGGAGAGTGCAGGGCCAACATATTCCAAGAAACAAAAAGGGTGGGGCCAACAAATCCAGTGAACCCTGACTATCAAGGGATATACAGTATTGAATAAAAATAGGGAGGCTTATGGCAGATATATTGAGGGCTCAAAACAGCAGAAGTCCTAAGGGTGTATACAAAGTGCAAGAGGGAACTTAAAAAGGAAATTAGAAGAGTAAAAAGGGGACATGAAAGGATTCAGGTAGGTAAAATAAAGGACATTTCTAAATTGTTTAAGGGTAAAAGGATAGCTCGGGAAAGAGTAGGGCCAATTAAGGATCTCAGTGGTAATTTGTGTGCAGAGGCGGAGGATGAAGGTCGAGTTCCAAATTAATACTTGCGTTGGTGTTCACTAGTGAGAGGGATGGTGTTGATATAGAAATCAGAGAGAAGGACTGTGTTGAAATTAAAGAAATGAGCATAGACAGAGAGGAGGTTCCGAGTGGTTTGGCAGGCTTAAAAGTAGTCAAGTCTCCAGGGCCAAATGAAATGTATCCCAAGCTATTAAATGAGACGAGCATCAGGGTGCTGGCAATAATTTTCAAGTTATTTCTGGCCACAGGATACGTGCTGGAGGATTAGAGGATAGCCAGTGTGGTACCATTATTCAAGAAGGGAAGAAGGGATAAACCAGGAAACTAAAGACCTGTCTATCTAGGGGCTGGTTTAGCTCACTGGGCTAAGTCGCTGGCTTTTAAAGCAGACCAAGCAGGCCAGCAGCACGGTTCGATTCCCGTACCAGCCTCCCCGGACAGGCGCCGGAATGTGGCGACTAGGGGCTTTTCACAGTAACTTCATTGAAGTCTACTCGTGACAATAAGCAATTTAATCTTAATCTTAATCTAACCTCAGTGGTGGGGAAACGATTGAAATCAATTCTGAGAGACAGAATTAATGTGCATTTGGAGAGGCAGGGATTAATCACGAATAGTTAGCATGGTTTTGTTATGAGGAAGTCATGTCTGATCAACTTGATTGAATTTTTCGAAGCGATGACCAGGTGTGTGGATGAGAACAATGCATTTGACGTAGATTACTTGAACTCCAGCAAGGCTTTTGATAAGGTCCCACATGGGAGAATTTTAGCTATGAAGAGAGATTGGATGGACAGGAGCTGTTTTCCTTGGAGCAGAGGAGACTGATTGAGATGTATAAAAATATGAAGGGCATAGATAAGAGTAGACAGGAAGAAATGTTTCCCCTTGGTGGAGGGATCAATGACCAGGGGCATAGATTTAAAGTGAGGGGCTGGAGGTTTAGAGGGGATGTAAGGAAGAACTTTTCCCCCCAGAGGATGGTGGGAGTCTGGAACTCACTGCCTAAAAGGATGGTGGAGGCAGAGACCCTCATAACATTTAAGAAGTATTTAGATGAGGAAAATGGGATTAGCATACTTAGGTGGTTGTTTTTGACTGGTGAAGACGCGATGGTCCAAAGGGCCTTTTCTGTGCTGTAGACCTCTATGACTCTAAGATGGGTGAGCACCACTGCATAAAATTGCAAAAAGCTGAGTGACACAGTAAGATGGTCAGCAAAAATGGAAAAAAGTAGCTGTGCTAACATTTTGAAAGAAAACCCACAGAGTACAATGGGGGGAAAAGGGGAAAACCTGCAGAATTTAAGTGAAAGGGAGCCCATTTCAGTCTGGTCCTTGCACAAAGGGAAACATGCTGCAGAGCCAACAGCAAGAAATCCTGCTAGAGTGAAAAGTAAGAAATTGCTACTCTTTTTTTGAACAAAAAATATTTGGTGGATGTCTCTGTTTCAGAAACAAAGTGCTCCCTCCAGCGGCGAATCGGGACTGTGTCCTGCTGGCGCAAGGAGTACCGCCAAGTTGGTATTCTCAGGCTTAACTATGCAGAATTGGGGCAGCACGGTGGCGCAGTGGGTTAGCCCTGTTGCTTCACGGCGCCGAGGTCCCAGGTTCGATCCCGGCTCTGGGTCACTGTCCGTGTGGAGTTTGCACATTCGCCCCGTGTTTGCGTGGGTTTCACCCCACAACCCAAAGATGTGCAGGATAGGTGGATTGGCCATGCTAAATTTTTTTAATTTTTTTTAAAATTTAGGGTAGCCAATTATTTTTTCCAATTAAGGGGCAATTTAGCATTGCCAATCCACCTAACCTGCACATCTTTGGGTTGTGGGGGTGAAACCCCTCAGACACGGGGAGAACGTGCAAACTCCACACGGACAGTGGGCCATGCTAAATTGCCTCTTAATTGGAAAAAAATCAATTGGATACACTAAAATTTTTATACAACTCCACTGGGAATCCATCCGGCCTCGACGCTTTACCCATCTGCATTCGCACAATTACCATTCTGACCTCCACCACCCCCAGCGGCACGTCCATCTCTTCCTGATCCTCCTCCTCAACCATAGGACACCCAAACCCTCAATCCCCCTCCAGAGGCTCCAACCTATAAAGAGCTTTCCAGAACGCCTCAAATGCCTGATTAACCTTATCCGGCACCGACACTAACCTACCACCCGAGTCCTGAATCCATACAATCTCCCGGGAGGCCATCTGTCACCTCAACTGAGCAGCCAAAAGTCTCCTGGCCTTCTCCCCATACTCATACACTAACCCCCGGAGCGGCGCAACTGCCGCACCGCCTTCTTAGTGGATAGCAGATCAAATTGCATCTGCAACTTCTTTCTACAAGCCAGACTCTGGTGTCGGGCCACTTGAATACCATCTCCAGGATCTTGTCAACCAATTGCTCCTAACTCGTCTTCTGTTCCTTGTGCGAACTATCTCCCCTTGCAACACTGCCTTCAGGGTCTCCCACTGTTCCGAGGGCAACACTTCCCCATTCTTGTTGAACAGTACAGCACAGAACAGGCCCTTCTTCCCCATTCATCAATCTCTTGAGCCATCTTTACACAAAATCCCAAATCCGCTCACAGCCCCACATCCAAACTCCATGCCCGCCACTGGGCCGACCTCATCTCCAAAACCACATCCACCAGGTGCGGAGTATGATCTGATATCACTACCGCAAAATATTCTGCATTCCTCACCCCTGGCAGCAAGCTCTCCCCATCACAAAGAGGTCTATGTGTGGATACACATTATGCACCGGTGAGAAAAAGCAGTACTCCCTGCCCACAGGGTGTAAAAACCATCATGGATCCGCTCCACCCATCTCTTTCATGAACACTGTCAGTATCTTTGACTTTGGCTCAGACCAATCTAACTAGGGGCTTAAAGTGCAGGTCAGATCTTCCCCCCCATTATCAACTGATGCATATCCATACCATAGATTGCAGCCAGCATCCTCTTCATGAATATCATCACAATTTGTCGCATATACGCTAACGAAAACCACCAATGTATCCACCAATGTCCCTGTAACCAAGATGTACCTGCCAACTGGTCCGCTACCACCTTCTCCATCTGGAACCAAACACTTTTATTATTAAGTATTGCTATGCCCTGGGCCCTGCTATTAAAGCCCATGTGGAACACCTGGCTAACCCAGCTCTTATGGAGCTTGACATGGTCTCTTACCCGCAGGTGGGTCTCCTGCAAAAGCACCACATCGGCCCTCAAACTTTTCAAATGAGAGAAAACTACTGGAATCAGGGGCAGGTTTAACACATTGGGCTTAATAGCTGGCTTACAATGCCAACAGCGCGGTTCATTTCCCGTACCGGTCTCCCCGATCAGGTGCCGGAATGTGGCGACTTGGGGCTTTTCACAGTAACTTCATTGAAGTCTACTTGTGACAATTAGCTATTATTATTATTATTATTATTATTATTATGCCCCCCAACCCTGCACATTCCATGTAACCAATCGAATCGGGGGACTATCACCCCCCTCCCATTAAAATCAGCCATTCCCACCACAAGGGCTCAATCCCCTCCATCCACCATACTCCTGAAACCAGAGCCCGCCCAAGATGGCTGCCTCCTCTCCCCACAAATGGGCCAACTTCTTACCCTTGGTTACCATCAGAAGTTTTCTCACCCGCCCCCATCCCAGAAAGCCTCCAGCCACTCCCTCTCAAACTGCTACCTCTCTCCTCCAACCCCTCCTCCCACCATTCACACCTTCTAGGCTCAATGATACCTTCCTACACAGGTCCCACAAGCCGTAGCCCCTCTCCTCACTCCCATTCACTAGCCAATCTCACACAACTAACAATTTAGCACCTGGCCAGAGCACACCATACCCAAATAACCCATCCAAGACAAAAGTCAGACCCATTCCACCATCCAAAGCAGCCCAACATCCCTTCACCCTCGTCCCATCCAAACACTCCCTCCAAACTTCCAGCACCCCTTAGTACAAACCACTAAAACAAAGGAAAAGACCCCCCCCCCCCCCCACAAACAAGGGAAACAAACATATAAATACATTCACAGTTACTACTGCAACATCCCCATACAGACCCATCTCCACCACCAACCAAGTTCCATGCAAACCCCTTCAGTTTGGCCTAAGTCCATTAGCCTTGATAAATGCCTCTGCTTCCTCCGCCGTCTCAAAAAAATGATCTTTGGCCTTGTACGTAACCCTCAGCCTCGTCGGGTACACCATGTCAAACTGCACACCACTCTTACATCTGCCAGCTTGTCCATGATGGGTGTGGCTCCACCCAATGAACATGCCCACCATCTGAGTGCCTCCTGTGCTTCGCACCTTGCTTGGCTCCTCTGACAGACTACTGCTTCCACCTTCCATAATAATATTATTTCTCGCGCCTTTTGGCATCTCCGCACTAAATACTCTTGAATGGGATGTGTCTTTCCACCAATTACCCCTGGAAACCAGGTAAAAAGAACCAAAAACCAATAATGTCGTCACCGGAAGTCCCTTACTCAGTGATTTCTGCTAGAAACTGTGCTTTGTGACTTCTGGTGGCGACCATGGAGTGAGTGGTTGCACATTTGGTGGCTCCCGCTTGTGGCTTTTTTTTTTGGACCTTTTCCCTGGTTAACAGGTGGATGTGAAGTTGAAAAAACGTGCAGGAGAGTGATTGGAAGAGATTGACCCTCTGGTGTATGGAGCTAAGGGCCAGAAGCGCTCGCAAAAGAGGGAATCAGTCGGTCGGAGCTGGTGCGGCACCTGTGACGCACGTGGAGATGACGGAGGGGCAGGCAGCGGCCCTGCCAGCTCAGTGGTCGACAGATCAGCTGGTGAGCTTCTTGAACAAGAGGTTCACCCAACAACGGAAGGAGAGTCTGGAAGACCTGGCCGGGCGATGGATTTGATTAAGGGGGTGGTTGACCACATGGAAACGAAGCTGGCGGCCCAGGGTCAGGCGGTCCAGAAGACAGAGGAGGTGGCGGAGGAACACGAGGAACTGTTTGCCTCAATGGCAGTGGAGATGATGCTGAGGCGGACCAGCAGAGGCAGCTCTAGGAGTAGGTTGAAGACCTGGAGAACCAGTCACACAGGCAGAACATAAGGATCGTGGGTCTGCTGGAGGGGAGTGAAGGAGCTGACGTGGTACGTATGTGGGGGGGATGCTTGAGAAGCTGATAGGAGAGTGTGTGTTTGCATGGCTTTTGGAGGTGGATCGAGCGCACAGGGCGCTAATGAGGAAGTCCCAAAGGAATGAGCCACCAAGGGCGATGGTAGTGTAGTTGCACCGGTTCCTGGACAATGAGCAAATTATGAGGTGGACCAGGCAGATGAGGCCCTGTACCTAGGAGGTCAGTGAAATGTGAACGTGACCTGGGTGCAGAGTTGGCCAAGAGGAGAGTGAGCTTTAACAAGGTCAAGGCAGCCCTCTACAAGAAGGGGATGAAGTTTCTGCTACGGTACTCTGCACGTCTGTGGGTGACCTACAAAGGCCGGGAATTGTACTTTGGTTCAGCGGAGGAGGCTGTAGAATTTGTTAAAGACAATTTACTGGCAGGAGAAGGTGAACTTTGAACTGTGGTGGAGATGCTGTGATGCTGCTGTTAACTTGTGTTTGGGGCCATTTCTTTCATTTTTGGCTTCAGGTTTGCTCTTTGTTCTTTAAGGGATGGAGGTTGGTTTCTTTGATTGGGCTTGGGGAGGGGTTGGGGGGAGGAGAATCAGTGGGGGGTAGGATGCTAGGCGCCATGGGCGGGGGCTTCCAGGCTAGCTGGGCGGGCTAGTTCACAGAAGCGCAATATGGGGTGAGTAGAAGGTCAGTGGGGGGATGGGGGCAGGGGTTGTTGCTGGGGGATTTGGGGGTGGGGGTTGAGGGGAAATACTGCTGACGGGTAGGGCTTTTAAAGTGTAAGGGGCGGAGGTTCGATGACGGTGGGCACCCAAGGGGGGGGGGGGGGGGGGGGGGGCAGGGTTCCCCAAAACTAAGCAGGCCACATGGAACATGCAAGGTCTGAATGGGCCATGCTACAAGAGACGCACCTGAAGGTGAGGGGCCAGATTAGGCTGAAGAAGGGCAGCACGGTAGCATGGTGGTTAGCATAAATGCTTCACAGCTCCAGGGTCCCAGGTTCGATTCCCGGCTGGGTCACTGTCTGTGGGGAGTCTGCACGTCCTCCCCGTGTGTGCGTGGGTTTCCTCCGGGTGCTCCGGTTTCCTCCCACAGTCCAAAGATGTGCAGGTTAGGTGGATTGGCCATGCTAAATTGCCCGTAGTGTCCTAAAAAGTAAGGTTAAGGGGGGGTTGTTGGGTTACGGGTATAGGGTGGATACGTGGGTTTGAGTAGGGTGATCATGGCTCGGCACAACATCGAGGGCCGAAGGGCCTGTTCTGTGCTGTACTGTTCTATGTAAAAAAAAGGGATGAGTTGGGCAAGTATTTCATTCTGGATTGGACTTTAAAACGAAGGGGGTGGCGATTTTGGTCAATAAGCGGGTGGTGTTCGATGTGGGAAATATAGTGCGTGACTCTGGGGGAAGATATGTTATGGTAAGTGGGAAACTGGAGGGTGGTGTTGGTAAACATCTATGCCCCGAACTGGGACAATGTTGAATTCATGAGGCAGGTACTGGTGAGGATTCCTGACCTGGACTCTCATCGGCTGATTATGGGGGAGGACTTTAACATGGTCCTGGATCCGAGACTGGACCGGTTAAGCTCGAGGTCGGGGAGGGAGTCTGCTACAGCTAAGGGGTTCACGGAGCACATGGGGGGGGGGGGGGGGGGGGGGGGGGGGGGGGGTGGATCCGTGGAGATTCGGGAGGCCGAGGGTGAAAGAATTCTCGTTTTACTCCCATGTGCACAAGGTGTACTCCCAAATAGATTTCTTTGTGTTGGATGAGACGTTGTAGGTAAGGGTGGTAGATGTCGAGTATTCGGCAATAGTGGTGTCGGACCACTGGGTGGATTTATGAGTGAGCAAACTGAGGGCCTAGCGCCCGCAATGGAGGCTGGATGTGGGACTGTTAGCAGGGGAAGAGGTGTGTGTGCGGTTGAGGAAGGCCATCTGGGGGTACATAGAGATTAATGATACGTGGGTGGTGTCGGCAGGAACGGTTTGGGAGGCACTGAAGGCAGTGGTCAGCAGGGATTTAATTTTTATTCCGGCACATAGGGAGAAGGGGGAGCAGGTAAAGATAGAAAGGCTACTGGAAGAAATCCTGCAGGTGGGCAGGAGATATGCAGAGACCCCGGAGGAAGGGCTGTTAAAGGAACGTCAGAGGTTGCAAATGGAACTCGGGCTGTTAACCACGGGGAATGTGGTCGGGTAGTTGAGAAGGATGAGAGGGGCGGTATTTGAGTATGGGGAGAAAGCGAGCAGGTTGTTAGCGCATCGGTTGAGGAAGCAGGAGGCAGCGAGAGTGATTGGGAAAGTGAAGGGCAGAGGTGAGATTACGGTCTTGGACCCGGCGGGGGTGAATGGGGTGTTTAGGGAGTTTCTGGGAGGGTTGGAGTTCCCGAAGGTTGCTGAGGAGTTGGTGGAGGAAAAGGGTGCCCCAATTGGGCTTGTTGAAGTAGTAGAGGGGTTGGAGGTGATCCAATCTGGTAAGGCCCCAGGACCAGACAGGTACCCGGTGGAATTTTATAAGACGTTCTCGGGGGTGTTGGGACCGCAGTTGGTTAGGGTCTTCAATGAAGCAAAGACGTTGGGAGTGCTTCCCCCGACATTGTCGCAGGTGTCGATCACCCTCATTTTAAAGTGGAATAAGGACCCGTAAAACTTACCTATCTGTTAAATGTGGATGCCAAACTACTGGTGAAGATCCTGGCCATTAGGATCGATGACTGCGTCCCAGGGGTAATAGGGGAGGAACACACGGGGTTCGTTAAGTGACGGCACCTGGCGACCAATGTTAGGAGCTTGCTTCATGTAATTATGATGCCTCCAGAGGAGCGCGAGGTTGAGATGGTGGTGGCCATGGACGCAGAGAAGAGCCTTTGATCGGGTGGAGTGGGAATACATATGGGAGGTCCTGGGGGTGGGTTTGGGCAGGGATTTGTGGACTGGGTCCAGTTGCTATACTAGGCACCGGTGGGGGCGAGTTTGCGGACGAATCAGATGAGATCAGATTACTTCAGGTTACACCGGGGGACGAGGCAGGGATGTCCACTTTCCCCTCTGTTGTTTGCCTTGGCCATAGAGCTGTTGGCGTTGACTTTGAGAATGTTGAGGGTCTGGCAGGGGATAGTCCAGGGGACGTCCTCCCAAGGTTTTTGATATTTGTCAGAGCCTCCCAATTTTTATGCCAAAGTGAATGCAGTGATCTCGGGATTTGTTTGGGCGGGTAAAACCTCGTGGGTTAAGAAGGTGCTGGCTCTTCCGAATTTCATTAATTACTACTGGGCGAATATTGCGATGGTCAGGAAGTGAGTAATGGGGGAAGGGTCGGTTTGGGAATGGATGGAGGCAGCATCATGTACGGACACGAGCTTGGGGCATTGATAACGGCACCTCTGCCGTTCTTGCCGGCTCGGTACTCCACAAGCCCAGTAGTAGTGGCAGCCCTGAGGGTGTGGGGACAGTGGAGGCAGCACATGTGGTTCGAGGGAGCGTCGGCGTGGGAACCGATATGTGATAAGACCGGTTCACTCCGGGGATGGGGCTGGACTGGGGTTTTAGATGTGGCAGCGGGTAGGGATCGAGAGATTTGGGGATCTCTTTATTGATGAGGGTTTCCCGAGCTTGGAGGAGCTGGAGGAGGATTTTGAATTGCCAGATGGGAATGAGTTCCAGTATCTGCACATGAGGGATTTTGTGCGGAGGCAGGTTTCGACCTTCCCGCACCTGCCGCAAAGGGGACTGCAGGGTGGTGTTGAGAACAAGAGGAGGAGAGAGGAATGTCTCAGCGATCTATAAGGAGCTCATGGAGTGGGAGGGAGCCCCAATAGGGTAGGTGAAGAGAAAGTGGGAAGCTGAGCTGGGTGGGGATTTGGAGGTCGGGTTATGGGAGGAGGCCCTGAGGAGAGTTAATGCATCCTCATCGTGCGCCAGGCTCAGCCTTATGCAGTTTAAGGTGGTCCACAGGGCATACATGACTGTGGCCCGGATGAGCAGGTTCTTTGAGGAGGTGGAGGATTAGGTGTGGGCGCTGCACGGGGGGGTCCCTATGTCCATATGTTTTGTGCATGTCCGAGTCTGAGGGGTTTCAGGCAAGGATTTGCTGACGTCATGTCAGAGGTCTTACAAGTGAAGGTAGAGCCGAGTGTAGAGGTGGCGCACTTTGGTGTGTCGGAAGATCCGGGAGCCCAAGGGGTGAGCAAGGCCGACGTCCTGGCCTTGGTCTCCCTGGCGGCCCGGAGACGGACCTACCTAGGATGGAAGGACTCGGAACCCCCAAAGTCGGGGGTATGGGTTAGCGACATGGCGGGGACTTGCGAAAATGAAATTTGCCTTGAGGGGTTCATTGCTGGGGTTTGCTCGGAGGTGGCAACCGTTCATCAATTTCTATGAGAAAAATTAAGCTGTCAGCAGGGGGGACGGGGGAAGGGAGGCATGGGAGAGACGAGTAAGGGCAGGAGAACCAACGGAGGGGTGGCTGGGGAAGGTGGCATTGTTTGTGTAAGCCATGTTGGCTGGGGTTTGTGTTCTGGGGGTGGGGGGGGGCATTTGCAATATTGTATATTGTGTTTTTGTTTTTGTTAAAATTATAAATGCCTCAAATGCTTGTGTTTATATCGAGTGACCTTTGCCTGTGATGCCCTCACAATGGGCGGCACGGTACCACAGTGGTTAGCACTGTTGCTTCACAGCACCAGGGTCCCAGGTTCGATTCCCGGTTTAGGTCACTGTCTGTGCAGAGTCTGCACGTTCTTCCCGTGCCTGTGTGGTTATTTTTCCGCGTGCTTTGGTTTCCTCCCACAAGTCCCCAAAGACGTGCTGTTAGGTGAATTGCACATTCTGAATTCACCCTCGTGTGTACCCGCACATGCACCAGAATGTGGTGTCTCGGGGTTGTTTTTCACAGTAACTTCATTGCAGTGTTCATGTAAGCCTACTTGTGACAATAAAGATTATTATTATTGAAAAGTCTGACATCACATACATTCTTGGCTACGTATGACGAGGGTTCCCTCCGTTGGTTCTCCTGCCCTTACTCGTCTCTCCCATGCCTCCCCCCCCCACCCAAGGCAAATTTAATTTTCCCAAGTCCCCGCCATGTCGCTAACCCATATCCCCGACTTTGGGTGAGGTATCAAATCATGCACATGAAACCATATTCCTGCATGAACTAATTGTCCATATCTTCAACCCCAACTTTTTTCTTGCATGTAACCAATGCTTGCAGTCAAAACTATGGTTTCAGAGTGTAAATAAATAATATCTTAGATAGTTAATTATATCAAAATTGTAATAGAAATTGGATATTTAAAAATATTGTTTGAACATAAAATGAAAGATAAATACTTTTCCAATCCTATTGCAACAAAAACATTAATCTGCATTTTTCTAGGGTATGACAGTGATGTTGCAAGAGAGAAATCCATTGATTACACAACCAAGATCTATGCAGTTAGTATCAGAGAGATGTCAGGCACAAAGCCACATCTTCAACCAAAAGAAGTCTCGACAGAAGAAAGGTACGTTATTGACAAGATTGCTTTGAAAATACTTTTTATTGGCAGTACTGATTACATCTTATTAAAGCCAATGAGCATTCTCATTGTTTTTGTTACAGTTTGGTTTAGGTATTTATTTTCCTCATCTTAGTGCTGAATGTCATAAAAATGTACATCTGTATTTTGCATAGAAAACTTAAGAGTATAGGTTAAATAACACATTTTGCATATAGTAATGGTTTGAACACTTGTAGAATATAAATAATAACTGTAATCTTAATCATGCTGTGTTACTTCAGGTACATAAGCAAGGTTCTTCCTTTTATAGAATCATAGAATCTCTACAGTGCAGGAGGAGGCCATTTGGTCCATCGATTCTGCACCAATCCTTGGAAAGAGTATCCTACTGAGGCCCACACCCCAACCCTATCCCCATAACCCTGTAACCCCACCTAACCTTTTGGACACTAAGGGGCAATTTAGCGTGGCCAATCCACCTAACCTGCACATCTTTGGACCGTGGGGAGAAGAAGTTAGCATTCCATCTTGCTTGCACTGACGTGTAACAAAGTTCAAGGCACAACTGACACTGACCCTGCATGTGCCAGTTCTGTTTGGTAGCTATAAGTATTCTTGGATCAGTTGGCACACTTGACACTGTCTTTCTGCCGGCCAAGACACCGAGGAGACAAATCTCCATTTCAAGATTTTATGAAATGCTTGATGCCTTTCCCACTTTACGCTTATTTGTAGAAGTAGCAAGCATTTAGGGCAGCACGATAGCATAGTGGTTAGCACAGTTGCTTCACAGCTCCAGGGTCCCAGGTTCGATTCCCGACTTGGGTCACTGTCTGTGTGGCGTCTGCACGCTCTCCCCGTGTCTGCGTGGGTTTCCTCCGGGTACTCCGGTTTCCTCCCACAGTCCAAAGATGTGCAGGTTAGGTGGATTGGCCGTTCTAAATTGCCCTTAGTGTCCAAAAATGTTAGGTTGGGTTACGGAGATGAAGAGGATAGGGTGGAGGCGTGGGACTTAAGTAGGGTGCTCTTTCCAAGGGTCGGTGCAGACTCGATTGGCTGAATGGCCTCCTTCTGCACTGCAAATTTTATGACTTTCTAACAAAAAATGTTCTGGAAAAGGCTGTTCCAAATATTTTTTTATTATTCCTAGATTCTGGATGGAAAAATCATCCTGAGTTCCTTTTAATATAATTGTTACTTAGCGATTTCTGTTGGAAATTCTGCTTCTGTGAAAATCAGATGGCCTTTGGCTGTGATGCCCTCTCAGTTGAATAATCTGGCATCATGCGTATTCTTGGTTATGCATGATGAATGGTGTATTGGGTGAGGTACCAAATCATGCATGTGAAACCATATCCTTACACAAATTAGCACTTACAAAAGGAAAGAGGAGAAAATTCAAAAATACATGCTAATTGTACAAAGAAAGTATAAGGTAGTGTCATATATTTTGATTTTTGGGGAAGAAATAAGATCAATATTCCCAGACATTGTATAAAAATGACCTTAAATGTTTGCCAACAAAATAGATTTAAGTAGTCTTGGAAGAATTTTGTCCATGGTAATTAGAAGGTAATCATGTTTTGTTTTATTTTGCTGCTTAAATGAATTGACAGTATTTATAATGAAAAAGTTTTAAGGTCAGTTACTAAATCACTCTTTTGCTGTGATGTGATTTAAAATATACTTAGCTGAATATTTTTTCCATTGTTGCATTTGAATTCTATTCAAAGAGCACCCCTCACAACAAATCTGTCTACTCTTTTTGATATGACTGTTCTGTTGAATGGAATACTTTGAATGGAATACTGTACAGTAGTATGTGAAAGTAATGCAGTGGTTAACCCCTTTACTGCATGCTATAGAATATTGGATATCAGTAAAGTTCATAGTTTTCTACATTTAGATTATGTCTATGCTGCTGCTTCTGCTGTTCTTCAATCAGCATTCAAATTCGTCTGCTGACCACATTTTGAGTGATAATATTTCAGTTATTATACTGCATGAATACAACCCTCTGACATTTGTAATATAAAACAGTACTCAATGAATAAAGTGATGGGGTCATATCCAAGTAGAAGATCTACAGTAATTTGTTTCTCTGCACTGATATAGAATAAACCATATTTCATCTGCATGTATCAAATTTCCAACATTTAATTTCACAAAATTCAAAAGAATTTCAAGTGTCAAGCTATATCAATGTTAAAATTTTAATACTTATGAACATAGTAATAATGCCATCAAACTATCTTGTAATGTAGCCAAAGCACCCTGATTAAAATGTTGGCATCTGACTCCTGCAGACGCAGGTTTGAATACTACGAGCACCAGCTAACACTATACCTAAGCTGTCTTGCCTACCCTACTGAATAAGGTTGTGTGAGGATGAATACGATAAATAAAATGGTATAAATTGTCTTCCTAATCTGTTTAGTAATATAATCAGAGTGTGAATTTACTGCTTGAAAAGCAACAAACCTGTTAATACCCTCAATTATTATGCAATTATTTTAAAGTTTTGAACAGCTGGTAAGAAACACTTAACATTGTATTATGTTTTAACTTGCTTTCCTTTGGAGGCAGGGAATTGTCAAGTAAGTATAATGTATGCATTTATTAAATAAAAGCATGTATTGACATCATAAAAATGTTCCATGTGTAACAATATGTATTATGCATCCTGTTTTTGACATTGAGTATTTGGTGCTTTTGGGTTTTTAATGATTTTTAAAGTTTGTGTATAATGTTACAATTTCCATATTGGCCGATGACGTTTAAAAAAAGCAATTCAAACTCCTAGTTGACACCTGAAAGAATGACACAAGATCTCCACATTCTAAAACGTTTGCTGTGACAAATGACCAAAAGTTACATGAAATTTAACACATGAAATTTCATGATTACATGAAATTTAACACATGAAATTTCATGATGACATGAAATTTAATTTTTGTATGCAACCTATACCTTAAAGTACAGAAGGGGTCATTCATTTTTATACCTATCACACATTGTACTTTTCATGCAATATAGAATCAATTATAGAATCATAGAATTTACAGTGCAGAAGGAGGCCATTCAGCCCATCGAGTCTGCACCGGCCCTTGGAATGAGCACTCTTCCCAAGCCCGCAACTCCACCTTATCCCCGTCACTCCACCCCACCTTTTTGGACACTAAGGGCAATTTAGCGTGGCCAATCCTCCTAACTTGCACATCTTTGGACTGTGGGAGGAAACTGGAGCACCCAGAGGAAACCTACACAAACACGGGGAAACTAGGCAGACTCCGCACAGACGGTGACCCAAGCCGGGAATCAAACCTGGGACCCTGGAGCTGTGCAGCAACTGTGCTAACCACTGTGCTGCCCTAGAGATTCAAGATCATAAGATTCAGGGGCAGAATTAGGCCAATTGGCCCATCAAGTCTGCTCCACGATTCGATCATGGCTGGTAAGTTTCTCATAGCAAACGGACTATAACTTCATTCCCATATTCCTGTTTTATTTGGTAAGTTTGAGTGGCCGTCTCCAGATGCATTCCGGAGTGTTTGGAGAGTTCTTTAAATCCACCATCATGTTCCAGTGATGATGATTCTTCCCCAGCCATGCCAGGACGAATCTGCCAGAATCCATAGATGGCTGCAGGTTACATCTCTTCACTTAGAGACTGACCTCTCCCACACCTGGCTGTAGTACCTTGCATAGCCAAGCAGCCTTTTCTATCTCTTGAAATAGAGAATCACTGCTGTCTGTCTGAGATATCAATTGATTTGCAGGGAAGCTTGTAACCTGATCTCAAAAAGGCTTCCTCTTCCCTCTTCCCATTAGCAACATGAAACACATTAACCTTGCGTACAGGTAAAAATGCTGACACGTTATTCTTCATACTAACTCTCTCATCATGGAAGATTGCTTTACTTTATGTTATGAACAGCTTTCTTTTATTTTGCATTTTTATTGCTGGTCATTTGACAATAGCTATGACTTAAGGAAAGACTAGGGCTGGTACAAGCAGCAATTTATCTAAGCCATTATTTAACTATTCACTGTAAATTTGAATAGGTAATTAGCCAACCCTTGAACCCATTAAAATGGACTTTATAAACAACAACTTACCTTTGTATAGTGTTTTTTATGTAAATAAATACCCTAAGGCACATCACAATGATGAGTAAAGAAAACAGATGCTAAGTCAGAAAAGGAGCTAGGAGTTCGGGACTTGACCACGTGGAGAGAGATTCAAGACCATAAAATTTAGGAGCCGAATTAGGCCATTCAGCCCATCAAGTCTGCTCCACCATTCAATCATGGCTGATGTGTTTCTCATCCCCATTCTCTTGCTTTCTCCCCATAATCCTTGATCCCCTAATTAATTTATCTATCTATCTCTGTCTTAAAGACACTCAGTGACTTGGACTCCACAGCCTTCTGCGGCAATGAGCCCAACAGATTCACCACCCTCTGGCTAAAGAAATTCCTCCTCATCTCTGTTTTAAAGGATCTTCCCTTCAGTCTGATGTTGTGTCCTTGGGTTCTAGTTTATCCTAGTGGAAACGTCCTCTCCACGTTCACTCGATATAGGCCTTGAGAGGGTATTCTAAAGATTGGAACTAAAACAGCTGAAAGCCCTGCGACCAAAGGTGGACAAAGTGGGAATAAGACCAGTGTTGGAGGAATGGAGCGATAAGGTGTGGTGGTCGGGTTGGACATGACCACCGAGATGGGATTTGACAAGAAGATGATAGGATCTATACACAAAGATTTTGAAATTAAAGTTGGAGATCCATTGATGGTTGGAGGTGACAGAGTGTAGGACAGGTGATAGATGAGGGGTGGGAACTCCTAGCTTATTCGACTATAGATGGGGAACCAGCACAATGTACATTAGAATTGTCAAATCTTAAGGTGATAAAGGTATAAAAACATCTGTGGAGCTGAGGTGAGAAATGTTTTGGAAGTAGGGTATGACATTTAAATTCAGCTTGCAGTGAAAAAAGGCAACAATGTTACTCACAGTCTGGATCACCCTGAGAATGACTGGTTGGAAATGGGAGTGGAAAGAATGGCAAGGAAGCAGTTGTTCAAGCTGAAAATGATTGCATGGTCTTCCTAAACTTAAGTTACATGACTCATGTAATATTAGATCTTGGACAGTTAGACAGCACAAAGGAAATTAAGGGAAGTTGTGGAGAGATGGAGCTGTGCATCCACAGCTGTGCATCCACTGTGTACCCAGTGTACAGATAAAGACAAGCTTTTTGTGTGAACTTGTACAACTAGCAAGAGTGTCCCTCCTCAAACAGGTTCAACATACTTTCTGCATGCCATTTGCACAGCGTTATTGGGCATTTTGCTATGATTGCCATGGAGACCAATAACATGAAAGAACCAAACAACCTCTAGAGAAAACCTGATAGACCATATTTTTCTTTTTAAAACATTTACTGTAACAATCAGATCCAATATCAACATAAATTATACGTGAGATTAACAGATAAATTGTGGTCAATTACATCTATAAATTACAAATTAAATGGCAGATAATGTTAAGGCAGATCTCTCAAATGTACTCGGCAGACAACTCAGCATATAAGATATCAATCTCAGTCCCAAAGTCCTTCAAAACTCTGTCTTCCTCACAAAGAATTCCAGCTTCTCCTCTTCCAGGATTGAGCCTGATCCCCAGCCAATAACAGTCTCCAACCAATCAGTGTTCCATGGGCATGGTCTTCACCAAAATGGTGTACCTCTATTGACATTAAATTAACCACTTCAATTTAATGTTGAAGTAGATAATTACACCTAAGGAACAGTTACTTTGATTAAAATTACTTGTCATAACAGAAACACCAGTTGCTATTTTCTTGAATGTTTTAAATGGAATGTTATTAAAGATTTAGTATTGTTCAACATTTTTCTTTCCAGAAAGTGCAATTACAGTAAGTATTATTAAATACCTATTATAGAGGGCAAATTGAACACAGTATTCCTGGGAAGCATTGACAAAGCTTCCTTCTTTTTTTCCTCCTTATTCTATAGGAGCTTAGTACAGAATTTTCCCGGTGATGCCAGGGTATGGGTCTTCTGAATTTGTGGACTGGTGCGCTCTGATTTTTGGTTTTATTTGCTGGCATGATTGAGAAGCATGGTTTGTGCCACACAGGAATGTTTATTAAACTGATGAAAGTGCTTGTGCATGCATTCAGTTATCTTATACGCTTTTCCTAATTATACTACTTTTTTCCACTTGACATTATTTGCTGCTGACAAGGGGATCCAGGTAACTCACTAGTTTTATTCACAGTTTTAAATCGTTTGTTTCCTGGGTGTGTTGTGTAATACTGAACTAGTATGTCAGTTGAACTTTCATTTAAAAAGAACTCCGTGTCCATGTAATTGTTGCCTTACTCCTTGGATAAGTATGAAAATTTGGATTTGTAGAAAATCACAACGATCAGCCCCTGTCCTGTATTTATAAGCCACTGTTTATTATTGATTGATGAGAAACTTGAAACTGATCTGCACTCACTGGAGCAGACAAAATTCAGTAAGGAACTAATGGAGGTTCTCAAAATTTGACAAGGAAAGCAGAAAAGAGTATTTTCACTAATTAGTGGGACTACAGATGACACGAAAGGGGAGATTAAAAGATCCGTGAGGGAAATTCCCTTGCTAGGAAGCTGGCAGAATAGCTACTTAGCAGTTGCAGTAAGGATTTGTCTTTTTTAATGGACAGACCTATTAACATCCCATCAGCTAGAGCTACTTATCAAAATAGATATCAAGAATTAGTTTGCTGACTCGGGGCCTACAAAGGTTGGCAGCCTGAAGGACACTGAATTGACAGCCTGGTAAGTCTTGGGAGGGAGCTCAGGAACAAGAGGTGGTTGGGGATCAGGTAAAGAGTAGCAATGGCCAAAGATTTCTTTGTTGGGGCCAATGGAGCAAAGCTACATCACAATACACATTCACCTGAGGAAGGAGCAGTCTCCGAAAGCTAGTGATTCAAACCTGGTGACTTTAACCTGGTGTTGTAACACTTCTTACTGTGATCACAGTACAATGAAGTGATTACTTTTACGTTTACAAAAGCAAAATACTGTGGATGCTGGAAATATGAAATAAATGTAAGTGCTACTCCATGGTATGGGGATGCGAGTAGAGCTATACCCTGAGGCACCCCTGCTCCCTGGTGGCGCTAGTCCTAGAGGCCCGCTCTGGTCGCGACCAGGTCCTGTATGCTCACGGCCATGGAGCACAGGGAGCGGACCATGTCCATCTGGGACTGCGCTACATCATGCTATGACTGTCCCACTTTATTCTGGGTCTGTGCCACATCAGTCAGTGACTGCGCCATCTCCCTCTTGGACTGGGCCATCTCCCTCTGTGTCTGTGCCACGTCGTCCAGCACCTGGGCAATGCCGTCAACATTCTCAGCCACGGGCTGCTGTGAGTGGGGCACGCTTAGAAGCGCCACTGCAATGTCTAGGTGGCTTTGGCACATGGCTGCCTGGGGGAGGGCAGCCCTGTCCTGGGCCTCGGCCTGTGCCTGCACAGAATGCCCCAGGCCTTGGACATGCTGATCCATAGCCAGAACCCTCGCCCAAGGCCTCCACTGTGGACGCCACTTGTGCGATGTTAGCCTATTTGGCACGCATGTTCAGCACCACATCCTGCTCCTGCACGTGGTTGGACTCCTCCAACTGCACCTGCAGGTGCTGGATGCTCGCCAACAACCCTTCATGTAGTCCCTGGCTCTGCAACTGCATCTCCACTATTGGTGGGACTGTGCGTTCTAGAACCCAAAACCCATCTGTACAGCAGCAAGTCCCTGGGGTCGGCCCGTCCGCCGACCGGCCACCCCTCAGGAGTTCCTATGTCCACTTCATGTACCGGGGCAGCTTTTCTATCGTGGTATGGGGCTGCAGGTCAGACGATCCCCCTCCAGTTTTCTCCCGCTCCCGGTGGTTATGGGCGGCCTTTTCCTAGGGGAGAGAAACAGAAAATGACAGTGTTAGATGGTCCGTGCATGCAGCAGTGGGTAGCTGGTGTCCTCAGTGCTCTGGGCACCTGGCGATGGTGGCCAATATGGGTGTCTTTTATGGTGCAGTGTGAGGGTTCAGCCAGCCTCCTGGTGGGGTGGGGCGGGATTCGTTTATTTGTGTGTTGAACAGGGGTTCGTGCCAAGGGCACAGTGCTGCCTACTCACCCCCTGAGGAAGCGTGCAGTTTTTTCCTGCACTGCTGGCCAGTCTGGGAGGCTTACTGGTGGCGGTGACTGCCACTGCCACCTGCACCCAGGCTCAGCGAACAGCGGCGGTTGGCTGCCTGCTTCCTGGGCTGGGGTACGGGATGACCTGCCTCTCCTCCATGGCGTCCAGGAGGGTCTCCAGCTTGGCATCCCGGTAACGTGGTACCACTTTCCTCGCTGCTATCTTGTTGTCTGCATGGAGTGAAGTGTATATATGTGGCTGCAGCTTGTCAGCCTCCTGAGTGTCAATTGCGAATCTGGCAAATCTGGGACCGTTCCTCATCGGAATAGATTGTGTTCCACATGGCACCAGTTCTCGCCTCTCAACGGTCACCGAATCAGTCCAGGTGCGGCGGTAGTTTTGCTGTCGTGGAAATCCGCGAATCCTGCCCCAGTGCCAACACTTAGCCTCAGGAACGGGGAATTCAGCCGGAAGTGTTGATGTCGGGACCGAATCGGTGGACTTCTACGACAACTAAATAGGTGCAGGTCCCAAAGTAATTCATGATCCATTAATGGGCTAACACTGGCGTCACGTGGAATTCGAGCGATTCCAATGAAAAACGGTGTCCGATTCGACAGGGTGGGGAGTGTCCTTCGAAAGGCTGACAAGTTGCAGCAGTATATAATCCCCACACACACTCACCCCAGCCAACAAGATGACAGCACGAAGAGCGCCCCCCCCGGGTTGGCGGCCACAGAACTCGAGACCCTGCAGGACGCCTTGGAGGAGAGCAGGCCACTCTGTTTCCCGGGGTGTGAAGGAGGCTGAGATCATGAGTGCCATGGGCCCTACTGCCAAGACCGGACAGCAGTGCAGGAACAAATTGCATGACCTCTTCAGTGCAGGCAGGGCAGCACTGTGCCGCTAGCACCAACCCCCGTCTCATACACTTGTAACCCCACACACAACCTGCAGGGTGACTGAGCACCACCCTGCACCACCTGCCGGCACCCATACCGACCGCCATGGTCTGGTGCCCTATCCACAAAGCCCGATCAGCAGCCCACCCCCTGTGCGCTTTCTGTGCACTTTAGTGAAGAGGCTCCTGGGGCACTATCTGGTGCAGCCATACATCAGGTAGAGGTAGGAATCCCAGAGGGGACGGACAGTTGGAGGGAGTCCCGACCCCAGGGACTAGCAGTCATCCAGATGAGTGTCGGGCATCTGGAAAGGGCGGTCCCATCTATAATGGAGATGCGGACCTTGCCGAAACAGGTCCACCGAGCTACATGATGGCCCCAGCCTGCACTGAGGCCCCTGCACCTGCATGTTCCCCTGCCCCCAATCACTTCTCCCTCATCCCCGCACCTGGCTCCAGCCATTTGCCCTTGCACTCTGCCCCCCGCATTGGACTCGTCCCCGTCGGTGGCCAGCACTGCAGGGGCCTCTGTCCCCGGCACTTGTCCCAGCCGGCAGCGGTACTGGTAGCTGGCCTTACCCATGTCAGCGATACACTCTGTGGCCCACATCCGGTACCCTATCGATGCCACTGTGGGTGTCCCACTTGGGTGGGCTGCAGGCGATGTGCAGGGGGAGAGGCAGTGAAGAAAAGGCTGCAGGGGTAGAGAGGCAGTGAGGAAGTGGCTGCAGAGGGAGAGAGGCAGTGAGGAAAAGGCTGCAGGGGGAGAGAGGCAGTGAGGAAGTGGCTACAGGGGTAGTGAGGAAGTGACTGCAGAGGGAGAGAGGCAGTGAGTAAGTGGCTGCAGGGACAGAGAGGGAGTAAGGCTGCGATTGCAGGGGGAGAGAAGCATTGGGGAAGAGGTTGCAGGCAGAGAGGCAGTGAGAGAATAGTTTCTGGGGGAATGAGCAGTGATGGAGTGGTTTCTGGGGGAGTGAGGGAGTGGTTTCTGGGGGAGTGAGGGAGTGGTTTCTGGGGGAGTGAGGGAGTGGTTTCTGGGGGAGTGAGGGAGTGGTTTCTGAGGGAGTGGTTTCTGGGGGAATGAGGGAGTGGTTTCTGGGGGAGTAAGGCAGTGGATGAAGGGAGACAGTCAGTGAGGAAGTGGCTGTATGGAGAGACAGTGAGAAAACATGCTGCAGGAGGGAGGCACTGAGAAGGTGGCTGTAGGCAGAGAGACAGTGAGGAAGCGGCTGCAGGGAGGGAGAGATACAGTGGCAGCAGGGGGGTGGGAGGAGAGTAAGTGGTAGTGAGGGGAGTGAGGTAGTGGCAGCTGGAGGAGATGTAGTGTGGAAGAGACTGAGGAGGCGGCTGCTGGGGGAGAGGCAGTGAGGAAGTGGCTGAAGGGAGAGAGAGGCAGTGAGGAAGTGGCTGAAGGGGGAGAGAGGCAGTGAGGAAGTGGCTGCAGAGGGAGAGAGAGGCAGTGAGGAAGCGGCTGAAGGGAGAGCGGCAGTGATGCACTATCAATTACGACAAGACGAGAGTAGAGAATAATTGAGGCTTTATTAAGCAGAGATGTGTGGCCTCCTGCAGCTGCTATCAGAAATGGGAGCAGCACGGTGTGCGCACACATTTATACTCTGCCTACTGGGCGGAGCCAGCAGGCAGGGATCTACCCCCGTACTTGTAGTACAGGGACCTTACCATATTACCTCTAATACAAGTATTATACAAACAGTGGTGACTACCACATTCACCCCGTTTAAAAAAACAAAGAGTCCAGCGGAGTTGGTGGAAAACTATTTATAGGTTTGTGAGAAAGTAAGGTTTAAAGTCTGGTGAAAATTTACAAATTTAGCCGGTCGGGTGCCTTGATCCTCTGCTGTGAGCGTCTCGGTCCCGGTGGTGATGCAGGTGCCAGCTTGGTCGCCTGTGACTCCGGGAGCATGTTGTCCTCATCGTCATCCCCGGGTGGAACCAGTGGGAGGACGGATCGTCCTGGGGCGGGGCTGTTGTGAGGTGCACTGGGGGGAGGGTGGATGGCGCCAGGGCAATTGGAGGGGGGTGTCGGGTGGTGTGGGGATCCAGCTGGTGCCAGGTCCCTGAGGGAAACCATGTCCTGGCGGCTGTCGGGGTACACCACATAGGCGTACTGCAGGTTCGCGTGCAGTAGTTGTACTCTCTCGACCAACGGATCCATCTTGTGGATCCGCATGTGTCTGCAGAGGAGGACGGGTCCTGGAGCTGCCAGCCACGTTGGGAGCGTAAACCCGGAGGTGGACGTCCTAGGGAAGGCAAGGAGACGTTCAGGGGGGGTTTCATTAGTCTCAGTGCAGAGTAGTGATCGGATGGAGTGGAGCGCATCAGGGAGGACCTCCTGCCAGCGGGAGACCACGAGATTTTTAGACCGCAGGGCCAGCAGAACGGCCTTCCAGACCGTCCCATTCTCCCTCTCCACCTGCCTGTTTTCCCAGGGGTTGTAGCTGGTTGTCCTGCTCAAGGCAATGCCCTTGCTGAGCAGGAACTGATGCAGCTCATCACACATAAAGGAGGATCCCCGGTCGCTGTGGACGTAAGCGGGGAACCCGAACAGGGCGAAGATGGTGTTGAGCGCTTTAATGATGGTGGCAGACGTCATATCGGGGCACGGGATGGCGAAGGGGAATCGGGAGTATTCATCGACAACGTTCACGAAGTACGTGTTTCGGTCGGTGGAGGAGAGGGGCCCTTTGAAGTCCATGCTGAGGCATTCAAAGGGGCGGGAGGCCTTCACCAGATGCGCTCGGTCTGGCCGGTAGAAGTGCAGCTTGCACTCCGCGCAGACCTGGCAGTCTCTGGTGACAGCCCTGACCTCCACAATGGAGTCGGGCAGGTTGCGGGCCTTTGTGAAGTGAAAGAACCGGGTGACGCCTGGGTGACAGAGGCCATCGGAGTCGGTCCACTTGTGCGCTGGCAAATGTACCTCGGGATAGGGCATCAGGTGGCTCGTTGAGCTTCCTGGGGTGATACAAAATCTCATAATTGTAGGTCATCCACCTCAAGATTTTATCATTTTTGATCTTGCCCCGCTGTTTATTATTAAACATGAAGGCAACCGATCGTTGGTCAGTGAGGAGAGTGAATCTCCTGCCGGCCAAGTAATGCCTCCAGTGCCGCACAGCTTCTACGATGGCTTGGGCCTCCTTTTCGATAGAGGAGTGCCAAATTTCGGAGGCATGGAGGGTGCGGGAAAGGAATGTCACGGGTCTGCCTGCCTGGTTGAGGGTGGCGGCCAGAGTGACATCCGATACGTCGCTCTCAACCTGAAACGGGAGGGTTTCGTCGACCGCGTGCATCGTTGCCTTGGCTATGTCATCCTTGATGTGGTTGAAGGCCTGACGGGCCTCAGCCGTCAGGGGGAAAACTGTGGAGTGGATGGGTGGGCGGGCCTTGTCCGAATAGTTTGGGACCCACTGGGCATAATAGGAGAAAAACCCCCAGGCATCGTTTCAGGGCAGTGGGGGAGTGGGAGTTCCATGAGGGGGCGCATGCGTTCAAGGTTATCTAGTTGACATTATCTAGGTACGGGAAGGTGGCCTGTAGCCCGTACCGGTCAACCATTTGGTCCATCTCACGTTGGGAAACCGAGACCCCGTTAGTGACGCAGAAGGGGACCCTAAGGAAGTGGTAAAGATGGCCATCTGCTTCAAACGCAGTGTATTGGCGATCCGCCTTGTGGATGGGGAGCTGCTGGTAGGCAGATTTCAGATCCACTGTCGAAAAAACCCGGTACTGTATAATCTGATTGACCATGTCAGATATGCGTGGGAGGGGGTACGCGTTGAGCTGCGTGTACTGATTGATGGTCTGACTGTGGTCAATGACCATCCTCTGTTTCTCCCCAGTCTTTACCACTACCAATTGGGTTCTTCAGGGGCTGTTGCTGGCCTCAATAATGCCTTCCTGCAGCAGCCGCTGACCTTCGACCTGATGAAGGTCCTGTCCTGGGCACTGTACCGTCTGCTCCTGGTGGCGATGGGTTTGCAATCTGGGGTGCGGTTTGCAAACCGGGAAGGTGGGTCGACCTTAAGGGTTGTGACGCCGCATACGGTGAGGGGTGGTAGGGGTCTGCCGAAGTTTAGAGTTAGGCTTTGGAGGTTGCACTAGAATCCAGGCCAGGTAACAGGGTACGCAGTGGTTGGGGAGGACGTGGAGTCGGAAGTTGTTGAACTCTACACCCTGGAAGATGAGGGTGACGATGCAGTACCCCCGGATTTCCACGGAATGGAATCCGGAGGCCAGGGAGATTCTCTGGGTGATGGGGTGTACTGCGAGGGAGCAGCGCCTTTACATGGAGGGGTGAATGAAGCTTTCCGTGCTCCCGAAGTCAAGAAGGCAGGATGTCTTGTGCCCATCGACTTTCACCGTCGTCGTCGCGGTTGCGAGGTTGTGCGGCCGGGACTGGTCGAGCGTGATGGAGGCGAGCTGCGGCTGGTGTTGGTAGGCCCCGGGCTGGTCGGCGGCAGTGGCAGGCGATGAACGGCTCGATGAAGTCATCGACGAGCAGGGGTCCTGAAGCGCCGTCCAAAATGGCGCCGAAGATGGCGGCGCCCACGGGGCGCACATGGCGGGTGGCGTTAAAGATGGCGGCGCCCGCGGGCCGCACGTGACTGCTGGGAGGAAGATGGCACCCGTGAGCTGCACGTAGTCTGCGGGGACGGAAATGGTGGCGCCCATGGGTCGCACGTGGGGGGTGCAGGAACACTGGGCTTGTGTACAGCAGCGATCGACCGGGCCTGGCACACAGCAGCGAAATGTCCCTTCTTTCCGCAGGCCTTGCAGGTTGCACTCCGCGCCGGGCAGCGTTGTCGGCGGTGCTTTGTCTGCCCGCAGAAATAGCACTTGGGGTCCCCCGGGGTTGGCTGCTGCCAAGCGGCGCTGGCTTGGGGTTGGCTGGGGGTGTCCGATGGTAGGGTCCACTATGTCCATGAGGGCGCCGTGCGGTCGGGGGCGTATGACTGTACATTACGGGAGGCTTTAGCGAGTTTGCGAGTTGCCTGGTCGCCGCGAGGTCGAGCGTACCCCCTTCTAATAGGCATTGGCGGATGTACGCTGACTCCATGCCCGTAACAAAAACGTCCCTGATTAAGAGTTCTGTATATTCCACGGCCAAAACTGCCTGGCAATCACAATTCCTCGCCAGGATGTGCAGGGCACGCCAGAAATTGTCTAATGATTCTCTGGGGATTGCTGCCTCGTGGATAGGAGGTGCCTGGCGTAGAGTTTGTTGATCGGCCGGATATAGTGTCCTTTTAGAAGCTCCATAGCTTCAGGGTAAGTGGGCGCATCCCGGGTAAGGGGAAAATCTCGGAGCTCACCCGTGAGTACAGGATCTGAAGCTTCTGTGCGTCTTGAGGGCTGTTCAGTCGCTGATCTGAGGTAGCTTTCGAAGCAAGCTAGCCAGTGGTCGAAGGCCGACACGGCGTTGTCTACTTGAAGGTGCAGCTGCAGGCGATCTGGCTTTATGTGTAGTTCTATCGCTGTCATATCTCTGCTTAATAAATTGATGCACTATCAATTACAACGAGACGAGAGTAGAGAGTAATCGAGGCTTTATTAAGCAGAGATGTGTTGCCTCCTGCAGCTGCTACCAGAAAAGGGAGCAGCTCGGTGAGCACACATTTGTACTCTGCCTACTGGGTAGAGCCAGCAGGCAGGGATCTACCCCCGTACCTGGAGTACAGGAGCCTTACTGTATTACCTCCAATACAAGTATTATACAAACAGTGGTGACTACCACAGGCAGTGAGGAAGTGGCTGCAGGGGGAGAGGCAGTGAGGAAGTGGCTGAAGGGGGAGAGAGGCAGTGAGGAAGTGGCTGAAGGGGGAGAGAGGCAGTGAGGAAGTGGCTGCAGGGGGAGAGGCAGTGAGGAAGTGGCTGAAGGGGGAGAGAGGCAGTGAGGAAGTGGCTGAAGGGGGAGAGAGGCAGTGAGGAAGTGGCTGAAGGGGGAGAGAGGCAGTGAGGAAGTGGCTGAAGGGGGAGAGAGGCAGTGAGGAAGTGGCTGAAGGGGGAGAGAGGCAGTTAGGAAGTGGCTGAAGGGGGAGAGAGGCAGTGAGGAAGTGGCTGCAGGGGGAGAGACACAGTGAGGAAATGGCTGCAGAGGTATAGAAGGAGTGAGAAAGTGGTTTCAGGGTGAGAGAGATAGTGAGGAAGTTCTGCAGAGGGATGTCATATTACCTTTGGTGGTAATATGGCGTTGTTCTTTGCCTTTTGATTCAGAATGGTGTGATAAGTTGATGACATGAAACCACCAATCATTAGATTGAATCAAAACTAACTATTAACTAAATGAAGTTCGCACACACTACTGAGCTAGAATTAATAATAAAGTAATTTTGAATCTGTCTGGCAATAATCAATAATCTAGTGTCATGTGAGGGTCCCTTTAAGAAAAGTGTGTTTATCAAATGGCTGCAGTGATGTCACTGTGGGTGGAGATGGGCTGTGATTCTGTTTTTTACTTTTTTGAGCTGGAAGCTGCATTGTGGCTCTGGGTTTTTTGGTTACGTTTTTAGTTGGGAGCTACATTCAAACAAAGAAGGTGGGCAGGACGGTAGCATAAGTGGATAGCACTGTGGCTTCACAGCACCAGGGTCCCCGGTTCGATTCCCCGCTGGGTCACTGTCTGCGCAGAGTCTGCACGTTCTCCGTGTCTGCGTGGGTTTCCTCCGGTGCTCCGGTTTTCCTCCTACAGTCCAAAGACGTGCAAGTTAGGTGGATTGGCTATGATAAAATTGCCCTTAGTGACCAAAAATGTTAGGAGGGGTTATTAGGTTACGGGGTAGGGTTGAATTGAGGGTTTAAGAGGGTTGTGCAGACTCAATGGGCTGAATGGCTTCCTTCTGCACTGTATGTTCAATGTGTATTTTTGGTCTCTCTCTCTCTCTCTCTCTCTCTCTCTGCATGCTAAAGAATGTCTCTAGACCACTTGATAACTTCAAAGTAATACCTGTTTTCTGTAGGGAATTCAAACCTACTATTTTGGTCGATAAAGGGTGTTTGGCTTATGGATGTTGTTAGGAAAGTTATTAAGGGTTACCTAAAAAGTACTGTATCTTTGGGAGAGCATATGTGTTGGTGGTTGATAAAATGTTTACTGTGTGTTTATAAAATGTTAATTGGATTCATAGAATAAACATTGTTTTGTTTAAAAATACCTCAGATCTCTGTTGCATAACACTTGGAAATTTGGCCCTTGTGCTCCTCATAACCAAAATCTATTAAAAGTTGTAGGTCAGGTGAACTCCATGATATACTTTGGTGTTCTATAAACCCTGGCCCATAATACTAGTGGTCACTAATGATATCCTTGTGTTAACTCTCTCTAATCTATTCTACTCCTCGTGCTGTTCTCCTTTGCTAACTACCCAGCATTCCCTAAGGTCCAATATTTATACTGGAAGCTGGTGGTGCTCTCTAGTGTTTGAATTACACTGAGATGTAATAATTAACCCTTCACTGGTGTGCCTATATACATATCATTACAAGGGAGAGAGGGAGTGTGGCTGTGGGGGTTGCAGGGGGAGAGGCAGTGAGGAAGTGGCTGCAGGGGGAGAGAAGTAGAGACAAGTAGCTGTAGGGGGAGAGAGAGTCAGGCTGCGGTTTCAGTGGGAGAGAGGCAGTGAGGAAGTGACTGCAGGGGGAGAGGCGGTGAGGAAGTGGCTGCAGTGGGAGAGAGGCGATGAGGAATTGGCTAAAGGAGGAGAGAGGCAGTGAGGAATTGGCTGCAAAGGGAGAGACAGTGAGGATGTGGCTGCCGAGGGAGAGATTGGATTTGATTGGATGTGTTTATTGTCACATGTACTGAGGTACAGTGAAAAGTATTGTTCTGCGTACTGTTCAGACAGCTCATTCTATACATGAAAAAAAACATAGGGCAAACATGAATACACAATGTAAATACATAGGCACAGGCATCGGGTGAAGCATACAGGAGTATAGTACTACTCAGTAGAGAAGGTGTGTGAAGAGATCAGATCAATCCATAAGAAGGTTGTTAGGAGTCTGGTAACCCTCCTGCCCAATGGAAGAAGTTGGAAGAGTGAGTAACCCGAGTGGGAGGGGTCTTTGATTATGCTGCCCAGTTTCCCAATGCAGCGGAAGGTGTAGGCAGGGTCAATGGATGGGAGATGGGTTCGTGTGATGGACTGGGCTGTGTTCACAACTCCGTAGTTTCTTCCGGTCTTGGGCCGAGCAGTTGCCAAACCAGGCTGTGATGCAACCAGATAGGATGCTTTCTATGCTGCATCTGTAAAAGTTGGTAAGTGTCAATGTGGACATGCCAAATATCCCTAGTTTCCTGAGAAAGTGTAGGTGCTGTCGTGCTTTCTTGGTCGTAGTGTTGATGTGGGTGGAAGGACAGATTTTTGGTGATGTGCACACCTAGGAATTTGAAGCTGTCAACCATCTCCACCTCGGCACCATCGATGCTGACTGGGGTGTGTACGATACTTTGCTTCCTGACCAATGATCAGCGTGGCTTTCACCCCCACAACCCAAAGATGTGCAAGTTAGGTGGATTGGCCATGCTAAATTGCCTCTTAATTAGAAAAAAATAATAATTGAGTACTCTAAATTTTAAAAAAATAAATAAAAGGCAGAGTCTAATTATATTGATTTTTCTTGACTTTCTGGCTCCTGATTTTCTGTACAACATGAGCATAATTGACTGACAAATTGTTGATCAGTCTTGCATGTTTGTGTTTATGATTACATGGTTAGAAAATGATCAGTTTTTACTTGGAGCTTTTCAAAATCGTGATCTTCATTTATTCTTCAACACACTAGGCTGAATTCTCTGGTTCCCTGGCCCTTGTTTCTCGGCGGTGAGCCGTTCGCAGGCAGTGGCATTCTATACTGCCGCTGCTTGTCAGTGGGATTTGCCACTGTATCCACCCCAAGCCACCGGGATACCAGCAGGCGGGGTATCCTGCCGGGAAAATTGAATCGCAACAGCCGGGGAATTCCGGCCACTGTATATTTATCAGGCAGTTACACAGTTACATTTTCTAATTAATTTAATTGCAGACCACCTGTTAGCAGAGCTGCTCCTCAACCAGAGAAACTACAAAAGAACAATATTACCAAGAAGAAGAAACTGGTGGAGGTAACAAAATCCCTGGCACTGTTCTTTAAAAATGTTTTATTGCAGCTTATCACTTTAATCAGCAGCTGATTAAATATCAAACATCATTGCATTAGCTTTGAAGCCTTAAATCACTGGTGGTGGAGCCATTTATAACAGAGCAACAGATAGATAAAAGATGTCTTATGAAGAATAACTTGACTATTTTAATCAAATTTTTTAACTATTGCCCTTTGAAGGCAAGAGGTGGGTCAGTCAGAAGTGACTCACTTCATAATTCATTTTGAATATTATATTTTTAAATTAGTAACAACTGAATTTCAGGCTCCTCGGTCCCCGTCCCCGCCCCCTCATTTTGTTGCTATAAGATATTTTCTTAGGTATCTTATACAGTGGGCAGTTGTCATCGATTTACATATATACGGTTCTTTCACCTTCCCCTCCCTCTCTTTGTTGGTTGTCCCATCTCCTACTTTCCTATTTTTGGTGTTTCTTTGGGGGTTTCATTCTTTGCGGCTTTGCTTAAGGCCTCCGATATCTGTTTCGACCATGCTCCAGCCTCCCCCTCCTCCCTCGCTCTATTGGCTGTTGGCTTTGAACAAGTCCTTGAACAAGTTGGTCAAAGGCCTCCACACTTTGTGGAAGCCCTCCTCTGACCCTCTGATAGTGAATTTGATCTTCTCCAGGTGGAGAAATTCCGACAGGTCTGCCAGCCTATCTGCAACTGTGGTGGTGCTGCCAATTGCCAGTCGAGCAGGATTCTTCAGCAGGCGATTAGGGATGTGAAGGCTAGGGCGTCAGCCCTCTTCCCCATGAATAGTTTTGGCTGGCCCGATACCCCAAAGACTGCCATCTTTGGGCACGACTCCACCCTCACCCCCACAACCTTGGACATTGCTTTGAAGAAGTCTTTCCAAAACCTGAAAAGTCTGGGGCATACCCAGAACATGTGAGTGTGGTTGGCCAGGCCCCCCTAACACCATTTACATTTGTCCTCCACCTCCAGGAAGAACCTGCTCATTCAGGTTCTTGCCAGGTGTGCACCACTTTCAGTTGCAGGAGGCTTAGCCTTGCGCATGAGGAGGTGGAGTTGGCCCTGCTCAGTGCTTCACTCCAGAATCCCACCCTATTTCCATCCCTAGTTCTTCCTCTCATTTTTCCCATGTTTCGCCAAGTTGGAAGCGTGTCCTTTCTTAAAGTCGTCTGTACAGATTACTGGCCTCCCAGATTACCGGCGTCCAGTTGTTCCTCTAGCATTGTATGTCTCGGGGTCCATGAGTATGCTGTCGTCTCCTTGCAGAGAAAGTTCTTAACCTGTAGGTAGATGCTGCAGTCTCTCTGTCAGTTCCTCTAAGGTTGCTAGCCTGTCCTCTGTGTAAAAGTCCCTAACAGTCAGTGTCCCTTGCGTCCTGTCTCCACCTCTGAAAGGTGGCATCTAGCATGGCTGGTGTGAACTTGTGGTTGCTGCAGATGGGGGTCATGGTGGACCTCCTCCTCCTCCTCCTCCTCCTCCTCCTCCTCCTCCTCCGCCCCCCCCCCCCCCCCCCCCCACACCCACACACACACCAGCATGGAACCCAAGTTCATGAATTAAAGCTAGTGTCCTTGTTGTGCCTCTGCTGCCCACAACTGACGAATACAGACAGAATTTAATACTCACACTCTGGTTTATTTACCTTTAAACACAGCTTTATTATTTCTCTAAGACTTCACCAAGACTTCAGCCATGTGTTTATTTAATAAGTTATATAACTTTCAAGACTCATGGCTTGACTCAAGTATATTTCCCTATCTTAAGAGTGCTTGGCCAGATTCACTCTGAGGTGCACGAGCTGATGGGCTTCGAAAGTCAGGTCTGCACATGCGACGGTTGATCCCGGGTTATCATTGGTTAATTCTCTTTTTTTTAAATAATTTTTATTGGAATTTTTTACAGAAAATATAAAAATATAACAGCAAGCAATAATATGCAACAAACTACCCCATAACACCTGCAACTCCCCCCAAACCGTAACAACACATGTATCCCATCCACCCCCCCAACCCCAACAAGAGAACTTAACCATAAATTAAAATTAAATAAATCAAATTTAAATAAAATAAACAAACATAGTCATCGTCTCCCCCCCCCCCCCCCCCCCGGGTTGCTGCTGCTATTGTCCCAGTACCCTATCGTTGATCCAGAAAGTCGAGGAAAGGTTGCCACCGCCTAAAGAACCCTTGCACCGATCCTCTCAGGGCGAATTTGACCTTCTCTAGCTTAATAAAACCCGCCATGTCATTGATCCAGGTCTCCACGCTTGGGGGCCTATTGGTTAATTCTCAGTGGTAGCATATTTTATACAGTTTAAGTTAAACAATCCTTCAAGCTTCAGACATCATTCGAGATTTTCCTTCATGTTCCATAAATATATTAGACAGCATACGAGCCTGTCCTCCATGTTCTGAAAACAGTGATGATATTGTCCCTAGTTCTCATGAAATCCATTTTGCAAAGAATTGCATTTTTCTCTGCTGCTTGTTTAATGTTAGTCATTGTCCTCTTATCCCATCATGCCGTATGGCACAATGTTGGCTATCTTTCTCATTCAGCACACTTCTGAAAGGTGAAGTGAATTCTGGCTTCCAACAGGTGTTGAATATGGTTACAGAAGGGTCTCTCAGCAGGAATAAGCTTGGAACTGTGCAACAGGGCAAAGAATATCTTCAAGGCTTTCTGATGCAACACTGGAGACCTTGGTGTAGCAGTTGGACAGGAAGGGAAAGCCCCTCTTCCAACAGGGGGCCCTCTGTCTGGACAGTCACTAAGAAGGCAATGGAAGCAGGTAGTCATCATGGTCAATGCTAACAGTTTTAAGCTATCTGTGATGATGATGAAACACGTGCAAGAATTGCCAAAGCAAGTGTAACCTTCGTTCTGCAAAAATCAACCTGGGAATGAAGAGGAGTAAGTCTGCCTACCGAACTGAAAGTCCATGGATCAATAGTCATACCCATTCTGCTGTATGCCGGTTTAGACTTGGCGAGAGGTGTACTAACCTCATGTCAAGAAGATCAACCACTTTCACTTGAGCGGCCTTCAGAAACGCCTGAAGATCAGATGGGAGGACAAAAATTAGAGAAATAATAAAGCTGTGTTTAAAGGTAAATAAACCCGAGTGTGAATATTCAATTCTGTCTGCATTTGTCAGTTATGGGCAGCAGAGGCACAACAAGGACACTAGCTGAGATGCTCACCCGAGTTGGCATGCCAAGCATGCACATCACATTGAAACAGTCACAATTGAGTTGAGCTGGCCATAGAACAGTACAGCACAGAACAGGCCCTTCGGCCCTCGATGTTGTGCCGAACAATGATCACCCTACTTTAAACCCACGTAACCCGTATACCCGTAACCCAACAATCCCCCCATTAACCTTACACTACGGGCAATTTAGCATGGCCAATCCACCTAACCCGCACATCTTTGGACTGTGGGAGGAAACTGGAGCACCCGGAGGAAACCCACGCACACATAGGGAGGACGTGCAGACTCCACACAGACAGTGACCCAGCCGGGAATCGAACCTGGGACCCTGGAGCTGTGAAGCATTGATGCTAACCACCATGCTACCGTGAGGCCCCTTGCTACCGTGAGGCCATGTAACCAGAATGCCTGAAACTTACTGACCAAGGTAAGTCTTCTATGAAGAACATGAGTCTGGGGTGTGCTGTCTCTCATGGTGACCCAAGAAAGCACTACAAGGACACTTGAAGGCTTCACTTAAGAGTTTTGATATTGACTGAGAGACCTGGGAGCACCTTTTCCAGGGTCATCGCACCTGCTGCAACCAAATGGAAGCAAGCACATTCCAGAAACAGAATAAAACTCAAGCCAGCAACTCATCCAAACTCAATTGTCTGCAGTATCCTGTTCTATTTGCATTAAGACCTCTGGCTGCAGATCAGCCCGAGAAGTCACCTATGTAATCACTGGATCTACCACCCTATCAAACACCACAGATAGTGAATATGGTCACCTTCACCTCAAAGGATGAACAAGACAAATCAGATTTGGGTGAGTTGGGTTAAATCAATCACTGACTCATGCCTGGCTTCCAAGCTTGCACCATGAGGTGTTGGATACAGGTTTCCTGATTATGCTGTAGTTTCTGAAACTGCCCTCGGCTTGATGAAATCACACTGCCAACTAACTGAAATAGAACTGTTTAGAAGACTTTTCCCATTATCAAGCAAAGCAATGGTTTGGAAGTTAAGGAAATCCTGCTCGTGAATCTCAATACCAGGAATAAAATACATTTTTTACAAAATATGTGTAATTAGTTGATATGGAACAGAAAGATTACAAGTTTTAATTCCTGTGATAATTCAGCTGATCGTAGCCAGAACATCAATTCTACGATTAACCACAATATTTCGGGCTTAGTGTTATGATATCTTTAGAGACCAGCTTTTATTCATACTTATTTGTAAAGCTTCATATTACAAATGTATACCTCCCAACCCGACAACCACAATTTTAGTCTGTATCTGTATTTATATAGGTTCAATTGAATTACCAGTTTCTGCCCATCTCCTGTATGCAATTTAACACAAATAATATGCAATGAACACACATCAACCATATCACTGTCATCAACTCCCCTGTTACCTTATCAAAAACCTCAATTAAATTAAATAAACTTTGTTTACGTCTCAGTTTTTGTGGCTACTGCAACCTCAAATTCTTCATCTATAATCTTCACAGGCAAAAGATATAAAACCTGCTTCAATGTGAATGTTCTTGATATCAAATTCATCTTTTGATTTCAGGAAATTGTCTTAGAACATGTTTTTGGATACAGAGGCTTTGACTGTCGCAACAATCTTCATTATCTCAATGAAGGGACTGATATTGTTTTTCACACGGCTGCTGCTGGCATTGTTCAGAATCTGTCATCCGGTAATAAGTGCATGATTTTTCAACTCGGTCAATGAAAGTAGACTAGATTATGCTAATCTGCCATTAAGTTAGATCTTGTAAATATGAATCTTAACTCTCATTTACCAGCCGTGACAGCATAACTTTTCACACCTTGCCTAGCAAAAATCCAGCACACTCAGTTTTGAATTTTCAATTGACTGGCCTCAGTAACAATTGGGGGAAAGGGAATTCCAGATTTCCATATAACGGTCAGAGAAGAAGTGCCTCCTGACATCACCCTAGACAGCTTAGCTATAATTTTACGGTTATGCCCCTTTCTCTGGTCTTGTAACAGAGAAATAGTTTCTATCTACTCTCCAATCCTTTCATCAGTTTTTAAGAACTCAATTAAATTACCTCTAATCTTCTATATTCAAGGGAATACAAGCCTAATCAATGCAACCTTTCCACATAATTTAATCTTTTTAGCCCCTCGTCATTCTGGTGAATCTGAGCTACACTCCCTTCAAGGCCAGTATATCCTGCCTGAGGTTTGGTGTACATAACTGAGTTCTAAAAGGAAAACTAGAGCTTTATAATTTATAACAATAATCTTCTGTGTCACAAGTAGACTTATATTGCAATGAAGTTACTGTGAAAAGCCCCAAGTCGCCAATGCAATTGTTATGTAACTTCCACACTTTTGTATTCCCGCTTCCTTGAGATAAAGCCCAATTCCATTAGCATGTTTTTTTTGTAATTGTTCATGAGCTTTCGTGATTTCTGTACATGGACCCATAATTTCTCTGTTTCTTCACGGTTCTTAACTTCTCACGACATAAAAATACTCTGAATTCTCACTTCGCACATTGACTTTCATATGCCATAGTTTTTCCCAATCACATTATCTACCAATGTTTCTTTGCAACGTTGTGCTTTCCTTTTCACTATTTACTATGCCACCTAACTTTGTTGTCATCAGAAACCTTTGAAATACAACACTCTATTCCTTTATCTAAATTATTTATAAATATGGTGAAATATACCATATATTTATACACCTCGGGACATCTTTATTTGCATCCTGCAATTGAATACATATCCATCACTTCTACTTTCTGCCTGCCGCCTCCTAACTAATTTCTTGTTCATGGCAATATGTTGCCTGCAATTCCATATACTCTTAATTTTATTAGCAATCACTTGTTTGGAAACTTGTGGAAATCCATATAAATAGCTCTCCTACATATCCCTTTACATATCATGTTAGGTAATGTTATCATATGTGTTCTGCCCAAAGACAGATCCTTAGCCAATTGTCTGCTGAGGCTTCATCCTGAGCTGTTTTCTTGGCAGTATTTTGTCAGTGGTGGTTTGCCGTTGCTTGCCACTCTTGGGCAGAACAATGAAGCACGTCTGCCTCAACCGGAAGGACAATCAAACACATGCTGTTACTGTTATTCTGAACCACATGCTAGCCATCCAACTAACTGAGCTAACCAGTCCACAAGTATTAGTTGCCCAATCAAAAGATTAATCTAGGTTCATTGGACATAACTTGCCTTTTACAAATCCATGCTCGCTCACTCTTATCGATTCATACTTATCCAGGTGCTCTCTTTTCCAAATAAAAGATTCTAGTAGCTTTACCACAATAGTCATTAGATTAATAAGATTATATTTCCTAAATATCTCCCCTGATTTACTTAAATAATGTTGTGACATTAATATATTCCAGCTGCTACACTATTTGAAGGTTACATGTAATATTTAATGTAATATTGTAATAATGCTTTAATGTAATATTTTCAAATGTCCTTCCATTTTGAAAATTCAAGTGCAATTATATGATTAGCAGATTACAGTTCTCCAAATAAGATAATCTACAATCAATGGTTTCAACCTACAGTGATAGATGGCAATTTAACATAAACCTAATAATATGAAAATATTAAGGGTTAAAGTGCATCTTGTTTTGCTCATTTTCTGATCTAATTTAGACATCCAACCTCCTATGTTTGAACAACATAGAAGCAAGACCAATTCCATATTGGATCAAGTGCTGTAGAAGTCCTGGCAATTGCCTAAAACAGGCAGTAAGCCACTTGAATATGGTAATAGAATTTACAGTGCAGAAGGAGGCCATTCGGCCCATCGAGTCTGCACCGGCTCTTGGAAAGAGCACCCTACCCAAGGTCAACACCTCCACCCTATCCCCATAACCCAGTAACCCCACCCAACACTAAGGGCAATTTTGGACACGGAGGGCAATTTATCATCGCCAATCCACCTAACCTGCACATCTTTGGACTGTGGGAGGAAACCAGAGCACCCGGAGGAAACCCACGCACACACGGGGAGGATGTGCAGACTCCGCACAGACAGTGACCCAAGCCAGGAATCGAACCTGGGACCCTGGAGCTGTGAAGCAATTGTGCTATCCACAATGCTACCGTGACATAAACTCTCTTCTCACACTCAGATCAGGAATTAGTTTCCCTTCAGTGTAGCTGATAATTGATCTGGGGCACCGAGTTACCAGCTTCAACTACAGCTTAAAAAATACTTCCGTAATATGGAGGCACGAGGAGCATTGTTTACGGCCTATGCCCACAATAAAGCTGCGGGTGGCTACCAGCCAGTACTTGCTCTCTCCTTATTATCCTACCTTAGGCCTATATTAAACTCTTAGTCATGTCTTAGTCAGTTGATCTCGCTTCTCGCCTCCAACCACCACCACCCACAATCTCCCAGCCTGTTGTCATAGAACATAGAACAGTACAGCACAGTACAGGCCCTTCAGCCCACGACGTTGTGCCGACCATTTATCCTAACCTAGGATCAACCTAACCTACACCTTCAATTTACTGCTGTCCATGTGCCTGTCTAAGAGTCGCTTAAATGTCCCGAATGACTCTGACTCCACCACCTCTGCTGGCAGTGCATTCCACACACCCACCACTCTGTGTAAAGAGCTTACCTCTGACATCTCCCCTATACCTCCCTCCAATCACCTTAAAATTATGTCCCCTCGTGACAGCCATTTCCACCCTGGGGAAAAGTCTCTGGCTATCCACTCTATCCATGCCTCTCATCACCTTGTACACCTCTATCAAGTCACCTCTCTGCCTTTATCGCTCCAGTGAGAAAAGCCCTAGCTCCCTCAACCTTTCTTCATAAGACATGCCCTCCAGTCCAGGCAGCATCCTGGTAAATCTCCTCTGACCCTCTCCAAATCATCCACATCCTTCCTATAATGAGGTGACCCGAACTGGACACAATATTCCAAGTGTGGTCTAACTAGAGTTTTATAAAGCTGCAGCAAAACCTCGCGGTTCTTAAACTCAATCCCCCTGTTAATGAAAGCCAACACACCATACGCCTTCTTAACAACCCTATCAACCTGGGTGGCAACTTTGAGGGATCTATGTACGTGGACCACAAGATCCCTCTGTTCCTCCACACTTCCAAGAATCCTGCCTTTAACCCTGTATTCAGCATTCACATTCGACCTTCCAAAATGAATCACTTCACATTTATCAAGGGTAAACTCCATCTGCCACTTCTCAGCCCAGCTCTGTATCCTGTCAATGTCCTGTTGTAACCTGCAACAACCCTGAACACTATCTACAACTCCCCCAACCTTCGTGTCATCGACAAACTTACTAACGCACCCTTCTGCTTCCTCATCCAAGTCATTTATAAAAAACCACAAAGAGCAGAGATCCCAGAACAGATCCTTGCGGGACACCATTGGTCACTGACCTCCAGGCAGAATACTTTCCATCCACGACCACTCGCTATCTTCTTCCGGCCAGCCAATTCTGTATCCAGACAGCCAAATTGCCCTGAATCCCATGCCCCCTAACTTTCTGAATGAGCCTATCATGGGGAACTTTATCAAATGCCTTACTGAAATCCATATCCACCACATCCACTGCCTGACCTTCATCAATGTGTCTCATCACATCCTCAAAGAATTCAGTGAGGCTTCTGAGGCATGACCTGCCCCTCACAAAGCCATGCTGACTATCTTTAATCAAACTACGGGTGCTCCGGTTTCCTCCCACAGTCCAAAGATGTGCGAGTTAGGTGGATTGGCCATGCTAAATTGCCCGTAGTGTCCTAAAAAATAAGGTTAAGGGAGGGTTGTTGGGTTACGGGTATAGGGTGGGTACGTGGGTTTGAGTAGGGTGATCATGGCTCGGCACAACATCGAGGGCCGAAGGGCCTGTTCTGTGCTGTACTGTTCTATGTTCTATGTTTTTCTAAATAATCATAAATCCTATCTCTCAGAATCCTTTCCAATATTTTGCTCACCACAGACGTAAGACTGATGGGTCTGTAATTCCCAGGGATTTCCCTATTCCCTTTCTTGAATAGGGGAACAACATTCACCTCCCTCCAATCATCCGGTACTACTCCAGTGGAGAGTGAGGATGCAAAGATCATCGCCAACGGCGCAGCAATCTCCTCCCTCGCTTCCCGTAGTAACCTTGGGTATATCCCATCAGGCCCAGGGGACTAATCTATCTTGATGCTTTTCAAAATTTCCAGCACATCCTCCTCCTTAAAATTAACGTGTTCGAGTCGATTAACCTGGTTCACATTGTTCTCATGGGCAACAAGGTCCCTCTCTCGAGTGAATACTGAAGCAAAGTATTCATTTAGGGCCTCCCCCATCTCTTCAGACTCTAGGCACAAGTTCCCTCCACTTCCCTGATCGACCCTACTCTCACTGTGATCATCCTCACATAACATAGAACAGTACAGCACAGAACAGGCCCTTCGGCCCTCGATGTTGTGCCGAGCAATGATCACCCTACTCAAACCCACGTATCCACCCTATACCCGTAACCCAACAACTCCTCCCCCCCCCCCCCCCCCACCTTACTATTAGGACACTACGGGTAATTTAGCATGGCCAATCCACCTAACCCGCACATCTTTGGACTGTGGGAGGAAACCGGAGCACCCGGAGGAAACCCACGCACACACGGGGAGGACGTGCAGACTCCACACAGACAGTGACCCAGCCGGGAATCGAACCTGGGACCCTGGAGCTGTGAAGCATTTATGCTAACCACCATGCTACCGTGCTGCCCTAAGTGTAGATCGCCTGGAGCTTTCCCTAATCCTTCCCACCAGGGATTTTTAATGCCCCCTTCTAGCTCTCCTCAGTCCATTTTTGAGTTCCTTCCTGGTTACCTTGTAACCCTCTCGAGCCGAGTCAGATCCTTGCTTCCTCAACCTTACGTAAGCTTCCTTCTTCCTCTTGACTAGAAGCTCCACTTCTCTTGCCATCCAAGGCTCCTTCACCTTACCATTCCTTCCTCGTCTCAGTGGGACAAAACAATTCAGCACTCGCAGCATGTGCTCCTTAAACAATTCCCACATTACTGTTGTGCATTTTCCAAAGAACAATTGTTCGCACTTTATGCTGCTCAGCTCCTGTCTAATAGCAGTATATTTTCACCTCCCCCAATTCAATACCTTCCCATACTGTGTGTTCCGATCCCTCTCCATGACTATGGTAAAGGTCAAGGAGTTGAGGTCACTGTCACCGAAATGCTCGCCCACCGAGACATCTGACACGTGGCCTGCTTCGTTTGCGAGCACCAAGTCCAACATGGCCTCCCCCCTAGTCGGCCTATCTACATATTGAGTCAGGATTCCTTCCTGTACACACCTGACAAAATCTACTCCATCCAAACCATTTGCACTAAGGAGGTTCCAGTCTGTGTTCGGGAAGTTGAAGTCACCCATGACAACAACTCTGTTACTTCTGCACTTTTCAAAGATCTGACGCCCAATCTGTTCCTCTATCGCTCAGCTGCTATTGGGGGGTCTATAGAAAACTCCCAATAAAGTGACTGCTCCTTTCTTGGTTCTGATTTCCACCCATACTGACTCAGTAGACAAATCCTCCTCAACTACCTCCTTTTCTGAAGCTGTGATGCACTCCCTAATTAACAGTGCCACTCTCCCTCCTCTTTTACCTCCCACCCTATTCTTCTTAAAACATCTAAACCCCGGAGCATCTAACAACCATTCCTGCCCTGTGAAATCCATGTCTCCATAATGGCCACAACATTGTTGTTCCAAGTACTGATTCATGCTCTAAGTTCATCTCCCTTATTCCTGACACTCCTTACATTGAAACAGACACACTTTAACCCATTCCTCTGAGTGCAACTTTGCCCTATCAACTGTCTATCCTTCCTTGCAGACTTGCTGCATACTATTTCTGCCTGTTCAACAGCTACCCTATCCTCTGATCCATAGCTCTGGTTCCCATCCCCCTGCCAAACCAGTTTAAACCCCCCCGAAGAGCTCTAGCAAACCTCCCACCCAGGATATTGGTGCCCCTCCAGTTTAGGTGCAATCCGTCCTTCATGAACAGGTCCCACCTTCTCCAGAAGATATCCCAATGATCCACATATCTGAAGAATTCCCTGCTGCACCAGGCCTGTTCAGCTGCACTCGCTCTCTGTTCCTTGCCTCACTTGCATATGGCACCGGCAGCAATCCTGAGATCACTGCTCTGCTTGTCCTGCTTTTTAGCTTCCAACCTAACTCCCTAAAATCACTTTTTGGATCCTCATCCCTTTTCTTAGCTATGTCGTTGGTGCCTATATGCACCACGACTTCTGGTTGCTCCCTCTCCCCTTATGTTGTCAATGTTGCTGCGACTGGCACCTGCAGTTCACTGTTGCTGTTCCAGCAAGGCTGGTAGACTACCTTGGGAAAGCTGCACGCCTGCCCAAAATAGGTGGGAGCCTTCTTAATATGGAGGTTAGGATCCAAAACTATGCCTAGGACCCCAGAATAAAGTTATCCCAGCTCCACAAAAATCTTCCACCTGCCCCCTTCCCCTGGCGTTGCCACCCCTCCTTCAAGCTCCCACTTCGGTTATGTGGAGGAGCTGCTGGATTTCCTATCAGCATATTCCTTGTCAACATTTGTTCAATGCCAACTCCTCACTGAAATTATTCTTGTGAGGTCCCAGCCATGAAAGTTGGTTGGGCATTATGCTAACTCCATTAGAACATACAGTGCAGAAGGAGGCCATTAGGCCCATCGAATCTGCTCCGACCCACTTAAGCCCTCATTTCCTACGCACGGTTCAATTCCCGTACCAGCCTCCCCGAACAGGCACCGGAATGTGGCGACTAGGGGCTTTTCACAATAACTTCATTTGAAGCCTACTTGTGACAATAAGCGATTTTCATTTCATTTCATTTCCTATCCCTGTAACCCAATAACCCCTCCCTAACCTTTTTGGTCACTAAGGGCAATTTATCATGGCCAATCCACCTAACCTGCAAGTCTTTGGACTGTGGGAGGAAACCGGAGCACCCAGAGGAAACCCAAGCAGACACGGGGAGAACGTGCAGACTCCGCACAATGACCCAGCGGGGAATCGAACCTGGGACCCTGGCGCTGTGAAGCCACACTTGTGCGACCGTGCTGCCCAATTAGACTGCTAGATCGTGGTTTTAAATAAAAGATAATCAACAGTGTTGCAGAAATAGTTTTGTAGGATCAATGCCAACTCCTTTGTCTAGATAATAGAAAGCTAATGTACCAATTTGTTTTTTTTTCAATAAATGATAACCTGTTTGAATGTTGAAGTACTTTAATGTGTGTAATGTTATAAGGCGGCACGATGGCACAGCGATTACTACTGCTGCCTCACAGCGTTAAGAACCCGGGTTCAATCCCGGCCCCGGGTCACTGTCCATGTGGAGTTTGCACACTCTCCCCGTGTGTGTGTGGACCTCACCCCACAACTCATAGATGTCCAGGGTAGGTGGATTGGCCACATTAAATTGCCCTTAATTGGAATTTAAAAAAAAGAATATGTGTAATTTTATAATGCTGAAATAATGTTGTCCTAGTCTTTTGAATAAATATTTTATTTTGTATTTTTGCTTTGTATCTGTTCTGTTGAAATGATTCTTATCAGGTCTGCAGAGTTTTTACGTGGAGCATACAGACGACATACTCTGCTTAACTGTCAATCAACACCCAAAATATAAAAATGTTGTGGCAACTGGACAAATAGGTAAGACAAATTACCATTTCAATATAAAAATAAAACATTATTAACTGGCTCAAGGTGAATAAAAGATTAATATTTATACATTCATTTAAAATTACAATGGCAAATTCGTTCCATTGTAACTATCCAAATATTAATGTTAGTGTTTTTGATAAATATTTAATGGGTATTTTCTGGAATTACTGAGAAACCCAGAGAAAGGAGCAAGACCAATAGTGCAGGACATCACCAAGATTTAAGAGTCAGAAAGAATAAAAGATAAACCAAGATATCAGCTAGGAATTTCATCGATTCTGTGCCTGCTCCATCTCTCTAAGTTCACCAGAAATATGAAAGAAATCCCATTTACAGGATTTTGGTCAGATTTGCAATGAGATACAGTGGTTGCCAGAACATTTCAGGCCATAATGCCTCAGTTTGACACTTTAAATTTTGCTTGAAGAAAAGAAAGCTGAATAACTCGCAATAACAATAAAACGGTAAAAAAGGTTTGTTGTGTATGTTGCCACAGCTGTAGGACAGCACATTAATTGTTGGAAACATGCATTTTTTAGAACTGTTAAACCCAACTGCATGAAATTACCATTGCCAATAACTAGAATTATAGTGAGCAAATCTGATTAAATAAGCAAAAACAATATTTTTCATTTAAAAATATAATTCCCATACAATATCACAAGAATAGGATATTCAGCACATATCTCTTGTTCATCGTACTTTTATGTCACCTTTCAAATGCCATCCTTCAAATATATGTATAAAGAAACAAGTATCACTCCAGGAACACAAAATACCAAAATCAGAATGTCTGTAACCTTTTAACTATCCTTTGTATGAACTAAAACACTGGTTATTTAACAGAAGTTAGACTGGGTAGCCTTAAAGGAGAATAGACGTAGAGCTAGAAATAATACTGTATTTTGCATTGTATATTGCTTACAGAATAGCACATCATTTTGTTGTAAACAAACCAAGAAAAACATACTTCTAGTGTAATAAAAATAATATGTCCTGCAGTGTTTTGTCCATCATCTTTCAGATGTTGTTTATGTGCAGATTTCAGTGTCATATTTCCACGCCATTGCCTAAAATGTCATATTTCTAATATTGCAACAAATCACAGCTCTGTAGCAGTGAGTATTTTAAAATTAATCAAAAAAATAACTCAAAACTATTCAATATCATTGCACTGGCAAAAAATCAAACGGTAACTGAGTGGTGAGGAAAATCTAGCAATAAAAGTAAAGCAGAACTCAACTAATAAAATAAAAAAGAATTCATAGAAAAATACAACCTCAGTATAGTGGAAAACAGACAGTAGCGAAGCAGCTGCCATTATTCATTTGCCCAATTTTCTTTTCTATTGACTTCAGTAAAAAGGAAAATCATACATTGGGTACAATGAACTGACAAGCTGCTCCCCCCCCCCCCCGTCAATGGTGACTTTATTTATTATCAGCAACAAAAAATTTTTAACGTGTCTATTGGAGTTTTTACATATTAGACACTATACGAGCAGTAAGGGTAACTGTGCCGATTACAATATCAATTTCCTTTGTGTTGGTCCCCCCCCCCCCCCCCCCCCCCCCCCGGCCTTGAAGAAAGCTGTCCAGAACCCGACAAGTCTGGGGCATACCCGAACATGTGGGTGTGGTTGGCTGCGCCTCCCTGACACCGTTCACATTTATCCTCCACGTCCAGGGAGAACCTGCTCATTTGGGTTCTTGTCAGGTGCGCTCTGTGTACCGGTCCCCATAGATTCCCTTCCCCAGACTGTCCGCATCCAGTAACTCTTCTAGCATTGTGCTTTTCGGAGTTTGTGGGTATGAAGTCGTCTCCTTGCGGAGAACATTTTTGACCTGTTTATTCCTCCTTCAGCTCCTCTAAGGTCGCTAGTCTGTCCGTGTAAAAGTCCCTAACCATCGGTGTTCTCCCCCCTCCAATTTATCTCCACCTCTTGATGGAGACAAGTATGGCTGGTGTAAACCTATGGTTGCTGGAGATCGAGGTCATGATGGACACAGCGATTAGAGTGAAATATTGCCTCTTCTGGTTCCAGGTTATCAGGGTTGCTACCACCACTAAGCTTGTGGAGTGTTTTGCTGGTGGGGATGGGATTGCTGCCATAGCGAGGGCCCGGAGGGTTGTCCCTGTACGTGAGGCCTCCTCCATCCACATCCATGCCGTGTTTGGGTCCTTTACCCATCCAGTCACTCTTTCCACTCTGCCAGCCCAGTGGTAGTATTGCAAGTTTGGGAGGGCCAGTGTTTCCAAAACGCTTGACATCTTCTCTGTTATGTTCCTTGCATGTTCATTTAGAAAGAAATATGCCATTCAGGACTCCTGATTACAGCTTCAAAACCAATGTTTATTTCCTTAATTATAGAAGTCTGCCACAAATACCATTTACAATGACTTATTACACAAATTGCTGAAAGAAGAAGAAAGGACTTACTTTATATAGTGTCGTTCACCTTTCCTCACCGCATGATGCCCCACCATGCCAGTGAAGTACTTTAGCAATAAAGGGCGGGATTCTCCAGCCATGTCCGCCCGGAGACCGGAGAATCCCGCCCAAGGTCAATGGAGTTCTCCATTGTGCGCGGCTTGCCCGTGGCGTTCTTACGGCGGGCGGGGCGGGAGAATCCTGCCCATATTCACTGTTCTGAGATAAATTTGCCAATTTGCACAAGGTCCCACGAATATGCAATGACTAAATAATTTTTCTGTGATGTTGGTAGAGGATGGATATAGGCCAGTATACTAAGAGGACTTCCCTGTTCCTTCTTCAAATGATAGAATGAGATCTAACAGTTTAATGTGTCATCTCAAAGATGTTCCCAGAGACTCAGCGTCAACCTAAATTATGCGCTGAAATCGCCGAGTGGGGCTTGAAGCCATTACAGGCAAACAGAAAGAAACAAAGAAAGATAGACAGACAGACAAATGTGCAATTATGTAGCCATTGTTGCAAGAGCAGGAAGGTTGTCGAAACAAATAACTACTTTTCAAGTGTAGTCATTTGTAATGTTCAAAATATTCCAATATATTCTGGCTAAGAGGCAAGAATGGTATCCCTACGTGCCAAGTCTATTGGGAGAAATCCTATGGTTATCCATTCTTACCTCGTCCAACCCTCAGATTATGGTAGACGATTATCTGTCTGCTCTTGCCTTGCATTCACAATGACTTCATCCAAAATATGCAAAGAAACTATCTGAATGTCGGGGGGAAAATTGCCATTGTTTTCCACTCTTAAATTCTGTTCAATCTCTTGATAACTCCTGTTCAACTCTTAAAATGTTCAAGATACTTAACATTGCCAATACCATCCCTTTAAGTATGCCATGCCATAAAGCATTCTAACTACTGAACTCAGAAGATTGCAAGATTGCGTTAAACTGTTCATTTGACTCTTAATTTAGATGAACAAAATGAAATAGAAATTACTGGTCTTCAAATATAGCTTAATATTCTTATTATGTTAATGGTTATATCCCATCTGTACTGTTAAATGCAAGAAATGATTTACCTAGTGTACTAATTACTGTTTACAAGTGGAATATAATTTAAACCTCTTTAAAAATGTGGCAATGATTTTAAATTATGGTAATTTAACAGTCTAGTTTAGATAATAAAGTGTCAATGTAATCTCTGAGTCATAGTGGTATTTTAGCTTCAAATCAGAATTTTGCTTTTCTTAAAAACACATCTTACCTCATGTCCATTTTGCATTATTAATTTATCAGTATTTCTCCTATGATACTGTTGTATGATGCCTCAGGATCAGAGGTATAATTTATTTAGGCTCAATATGTCCTCATTTGCAATTGCTATCTCAATGCAGGTGATATTGCAGACACATCAGGTAAGGCTATCAGCTCTTTCCCTTACCCCTGCCATCCCCGTTCCCCCATTCTCTTTAGTTTTATTTATGCAGTTTCACTGATTTCCTTGTCATTGTGAAACTGTAGTAATGTATTTGCTCATTAAGCAGATACATGAAGTTATGCAGCCCATGGTTTTGTTCTGAGTTAATTGCAGTGCTTAGTAGATAGCATTAGGATAAAACACTTTGTGTATGTTTCATGCCTGAGCTATGTTAGTTGACTGTGAATTTTGAAACAAGATGCAAGCAATGAATAAAAACATTTATAAAACTGCTAAAAATTGCTTCAAGTTTTAAATGTTTCTGTCTTGCTCTTTCTATACTCTCATTTTAATGTATACAATATTTCTAAAATTACTAGGGACAACTCCATCCATTCACGTGTGGGATGTCATAACCAAGCAGACGCTTTCTATTCTCCGTTGTTCCCATAATAAGGGTGTCAGTTATGTTAACTTCAGTGCCACTGGCAAGTTATTGTTGTCACTGGGTGTTGACCCTGAACACACTATCACTATTTGGAGATGGCAGGAAGGTAAATTTTAAAGCTTATTATAATTAACAAGTTTTTTTATTTGTTCTATTTTACATAGCCACTGACCTACATTCACTGATTTATAATGCCAGGAGTTAAGAAGCAGTTGTAGATTCTGCACTAATTGCATGAATGCTATGTCATGATCTCTGAGTAGATGGCAAAATCATTAACAAAATATCTTGCATTTTATTTCCTTCTGTAGTAATAGAACAGAGACCGTTTGTTTGGCGTTTTCTTTTATCCCATTATCGTTTGTCTTTCACCCAGTCAGTTTCTGATTTTGGTACTTTGTTGTACTTTGTGCCTTCAAGTCTGAGTGGCACAGACTTGAGCATATTTGACATTTATATCCTTGTTAGATCTGGCTAGACCACATAAAATCCTAACGGGCCTTGTTGTCCACTGCCAAAACCACATACTTCAGGATCATATACTCTGAGCTTGTCTTCTGCCTATGATACAACTTCTCTCCATTTCCACCAAACCACTAACCATTCAAAATCCCTTCCCTTTACCCATGCTAGTTGATATTATAAATGCTTACAATGGCACTGTCCCATTTCTCTTTCAAATCTGTCATCATCAGACTTCAAATAAATACACCTATAACCGTTCGTTGTAATTACCACTCCATTGCCAATCTCCCTTACCTCTCGGAATTCCTGGAACATATTGTCAGTTCCCAAATTTGTGCTCATCTGTCCCAAAAATCCATGTCTGAAACTCTCCAACTCGGTTTCTGCCCCTACTACAGCACTGAGACAGCTCCATCAACTACATCTCTCAATCTGACCTTTTGTACATTCCCCAATTTATTCATACCACCGTTAGATTAGGCACCTTCAACTGTCTAGGCCCTCTAAAAGTTTTTCTCTAGACTTCTCTGTCTCTCCATAATATCCTTCAATCCTAACACTTTGATCAAGCTTCTAGCCACACCTTGTAACATCTCCTTCTTGGGTTTCTGTACTCTTTTGTAAAGTATGTTAGATGTCTTATAAATGTGCCATATAGTTAAAAGTTGTTGTTGCAGTGACACCAACATAAGCGTTGCAGGCCTAAGGAGAAGGTCCGCTTCGGCCTCTCAGATTAACGGTGGGAGGCAAAATAATTGTGCCTTTGCCAGCATCACTTGCATCCTGAGAACAAATTTTATAAAAGCAATGTGTAACAACTGTCTCCGTTGATGGTGGTCGAATGCATCTTGCAAGTAGAGTGTAAATAAATTCCAATCAACATGTCTGTTGCATGCCTGGCAGTATAATGGGAAGAATTCATTCATATCCAGGGAGCAGGTGAAATCTTTTTTCTTAAATATAATTTTTATTGGAATTTTTTACAGAAAATATAAAACATAACGACAAACAATGAAATGCAACAAAATAACCCATAATAACTGTATCACCCCCAGACCGTATCGACGCATGTATCCCATCCCCCACCCCCCCAACCCCAATGAACAACAAAAGAACTTCAAAATAAATTTAAATTAAATAAACAAACATAGTCATTGTCCGGGTTGCTGCTGCTACTGTCCCAGTATCCATTGTAGCTAGATCCTTCGTCGGGCTACTAGGGATGCAAAGGCCAGCACACCGGCCTCTTTCGCCTCCTGCACTCCCGGCTCCACACCGACCCCAAAAATCGCGAGTCCCCATCCTGGCTTGACCCTGGATCCCACCACCCTCGACACTGTCCTCGCCACCCCCTTCCAGAACTCCTCCAGCGCCGGGCATGCCCAGAACATATGGGCATGGTTCGCTGGACTCCCCGAGCACCTGACACACCTGTCTTCACCCCCAAAGAACCTACTCATCCTTGTCCCAGTCATGTGGGCCTGGTGCAGCACCTTGAATTGGATGAGGCTAAGCCGCGCACACGAGGAGGAAGAATTAACCCTCTCCAGGGCATCAGCCCATGTCCCGTCTTCGATCTGTTCCCCCAGTTCCCCCTCCCACTTAGCTTTCAGCTCCTCTACTGACGCCTCCTCCGCCTCCTGCATAACCTTGTAGATATCAGATATCTTCCCCTCTCCGACCCAGACCCCCGAAAGCACCCTGTCGCTCACCCCCCTCGCGGGAAGCGAAGGGAATCCCTCCACCTGCCGCCTAGCAAATGCCTTTACCTGCAGATACCTGAACATGTTCCCCGGGGGAGCCCAAATTTCTCCTCCAACTCCCCCAGGCTCGCAAACCTCCCATCAATAAACAGGTCCCTCAGCTGTCTGATGCCCGCTCTGTACCAACCCTGAAATCCCCCATCAATGTTCCCGGGGACGAACCTATGGTTCCCCCTTAACGGAGCCTCCATCGAGCCCCCCACTTCTCCCCTATGTCGCCTCCACTGCCCCCAAATCTTGAGGGTAGCCGCCACCACCGGACTCGTGGTATACCTCGTAGGAGGGAGCGGCCACGGCGCCGTTACCAGGGACCCCAGGCTTGTATCTCCACAGGACGCCCTCTCCATCCGTTTCCATGCTGCCCCCTCCCCCTCCATTACCCACTTGCGCACCATCGACACATTGGCCGCCCAATAATACCTCGAGAGATTGGGTAACGACAGCCCCCCCCCCATCTCTACCCCGCTCCAAGAAGACCCTCTTCACCCTCGGGGTCCCATGCGCCCAAACAAAGCTCATGATGCTGCTCGTAACCCTTCTAAAAAAGGCCCTAGGGATAAAGATGGGCAAACACTGAAAAAGGAACAAGAACCTCGGGAGAACCGTCATTTTGACGGACTGCACTCTACCCGCCAATGATAGCGGCACCATATCCCACCTTTTAAATTCCTCTTCCATCTGCTCCACCAGCCTGGTAAAATTAAGCTTATGGACAGTCCCCCAACTCCTGGCCACCTGCACCCCCAGGTATCTGAAACTCTTCACTGCCCTCTTAAATGGGAGTCTCCCAATTCCCTCCTCCTGATCACCCGGGTGTACTACAAATACCTCACTCTTGCCTAAATTTAACTTATAGCCCGAGAAGCCCCCAAATTCCGCTAACAGCTCCATCACCTCCGGCATTCCCCCTTCTGGATCCGCCACATACAACATCAGGTCGTCCGCATACAGCGATACACGATGTTCCTCCCCACCCCGCACCAGACCCCTCCATCTCCCTGACTCCCTCAACGCCATAGCCAAAGGTTCAATCGCCAGTGCAAAGAGCAAGGGGGACAGGGGGCACCCCTGCCTGGTCACACGGTAGAGCCTAAAGTACTCCGATCTCCTTCCATTTGTAACTACACTCGCCATCGGAGCCGCGTAGAGCAGCCTCACCCATTTGATGAATCCCTCCCTGAATCCGAACCGCTCCAGCACCTCCCACAGGTACCCCCACTCAACTCTATCAAACGCTTTCTCCGCATCCAGCGCCACCACTATCTCCGCCTCCCCCTCCACTGCCGGCATCATAATAACATTTAGCAGTCTCCGCACATTCGTGTTGAGCTGCCGTCCCTTGACAAATCCTGTCTGACCCTCATGTATCACCCCTGGCACACAGTCCTCTATCCTGGTGGCCAGGATCTTCGCCAGCAACTTAGCGTCAACATTGAGGAGCAAGATAGGCCTGCATGATCCACACTGCAAGGGGTCCTTATCCCGCTTTAGGATCAGAGAGATCAGTGCCCGCGACATCGTCGGGGGCAAAGCCCCCCCCTCCCATGCCTCATTGAAAGCTCGCACCAACAGGGGGCCCACCAGATCCGCATACTTTTTATAAAATTCCACCGGGAACCCGTCCGGCCCCGGCGCCTTACCTGACTGCATTTGTCCAATCCCCCTGACTAGCTCCTCCAACTCTATCGGCGCCCCCAGCCCCTCTACCAGCTCCTCTTGAACCCTTGGGAACCGTAGCCTGTTCATGAAGCTCTCCATCCCCCCTCTCCCCATCGGAGGTTCTGACCGGTACAGTTCCTCGTAGAAGTCCCTAAAGACCCCATTTACTTCTGTCCCCTTCTGCACTACATTCCCACCCCTATCCGTCACTCCACCAATTTCCCTAGCCGCATCTCGCCTGCGGAGCTGATGCGCCAACATCCTGCTCGCCTTCTCCCCATACTCATATACCGTGCCCTGCGACCTCCTCCACTGTGTCTCCGCCTTTCTGGTGGTCAACAAGTCAAATTTGGCCTGCAAACTGCGCCGTTCCCCCAGCAACCCCTCCTCCGGTGCCTCCGCGTATCTCCTGTCCACATCCAGGAGTTCTCCCACCAGTCTCTCCCTCTCCTTCCTCTCCCTCCTTTCCCTATGGGCCCGGATGGAGATCAGCTCTCCCCGGATCACTGCTTTCAGAGCCTCCCAGACCATCCCCACCCGAACCTCCCCCGTATCATTGGTATCAAGATACCCCTCAATACTTCCCCGGACCCTCCTACACACCACCTCATCAGCCAGCAGCCCCACATCCAGGCGCCAGAGAGGGCGCTGGTCCCGCGCCAACCCCATCTCCAGATCAACCCAGTGCGGAGCATGGTCTGAGATCGCTATGGCCAAATACTCTGCATCCTGCACCTTCGGGATCAATCCCCTGCTCAGGATGAAAAAGTCTATTCGGGAATAGACCCTATGGACATGGGAGAAAAAGGAATACTCCCGCGCTCTCGGCCTCCCAAACCTCCAGGGATCCAACCCTCCCATCTGGTCCATAAACCCCCTCAGCACTCTGGCCGCCGCCGGTCTCCTACCCGTCCTTGAACTGGACCGGTCCAGTGGGGGATCCAGCACTGTGTTAAAGTCTCCCGCCATGATCAGGCCTCCAGGTCCGGAATGCGGCCCAACAAGCGCCTCATGAAGCCGGCATCATCCCAATTCGGGGCATATACATTAACCAGCACCACCTTCTCTCCCTGCAGCCTACCCTTCACCATAATATATCTGCCCTCCTTGTCCGACACCACCTCAGCCGCCTCGAACGCCACGTTCTTCCCCACCAGGATCGCCACCCCCCGGTTCTTCGCGTCCAATCCTGAGTGAAAAACCTGCCCCACCCACCCCTTCCTCAGACGAACCTGGTCCGCCACCTTCAAGTGGGTCTCCTGGAGCATAGCCACGTCCGCCTTCAGCCCCTTCAGATGAGAAAATACCCTGGTTCTCTTAACCGGCCCATTCAGCCCCCTCACGTTCCAGGTAATCAGCCGAATCAGAGAGCAACCTCCCCCTCTCCCCCGCCGGCTAGCCATAGCTTATCGACTGCTCGCCCCAGGCCAGCTCGCCCCGCCTGACCCGTTCCCCATGGCGATAACGCCTCTCCTCTACCCCCCCCCCCCCCCCGGCCCACGCCAGCTCCTTCCTGGCCATTCCAGCAGCAACCTGGTATCCCCCCCCAACCCCCCAGGCTAGGACCCCACCTAGCCGCGACGCACCCTCCATGGTACTTCCGTGAGTCAGCTGACTTCTGCTGACCCGGCAGCTCCTGCCAAAACCCATCTCCTCCCGGCATGGGGTCATCCCCCTCTTGCCACACCTCCTTGGCACCGCTTCAGCGCGGGAAAGAAAACCAGTAGAGGCCACGCCCCCACCTCCAGCTCCGCCCCCCCTGCCCCGCAGCGCGGACAACCAGAGGAAAGCCCGCGCTTTCACACTGCCACACCCCACCCTTCCGACGCAGGTCCTCAAAATCCAGTTTCACCCCAACCCCCGGCCCCGTACAGAAGAGAACATATAAAGCACATACTCCCAACATTCCCCACATACCCCACACCCATACCCAACAGACAAACCCACCCGGAAACAGAGCAAAAAGAGAAGCAGCATAAAAAAAACACATGTCAAAATTGAAGAACAGCCACAGCGAAAACAGCAACGGCCATAGTGTGTCCCCAGATCCTAGTTCGAGTCCAGTTTCTCCGCCTGTACAAAGGCCCACGCCTCCTCCGGGGACTCGAAGTAGTGATGCCGGTCCTTATATGTCACCCACAGACGCGCAGGCTGCAGCATTCCAAATCTGACCTGCTTGGCATGCAGCACCGCCTTCGTCCGGTTGAACCCGGCCCTCCGCTTTGCCACCTCCGCACTTCAGTTCTGGTAGATTCGTACTACCGAATTCTCCCACTTGCTGCTCCTCTCTTTCTTGGCCCAGCACAGCACACACTCCCGGTCACTAAATCGATGGAACCGCACCAGCACCGCCCGCGGGGGTTCATTTGCCTTAGGCCTCCTGGCCAGCACTCAAGCTCCAGGGGCAAATGGAAGGACCCCGCTCCCATCAACGAGCTCAACATCGTGGTCACGTACCACGGGAGATCCGACCCCTCCAGCCCCTCCGCCAGGCCCAGGATCCTCAAATTCTTTCGCCTCGTGCGAACGTCCAGCTCCTCCAAGCGGTCTTGCCACTTTTTGTGAAGTGCCTCGTGCAACTCCACTTTCCCCACGAGGACCACGGCCTCCTCCTCCCGCTCAGCGGCCTGCTGCTGCAACTCCCGGATAGACACCTCCTGGGCCGCCTGAGCTCCAAGCAGCTTGTTGGTAGTCGCATTCAGTGAGTCCAGCAACTCAGCCTTCAGCTCCGCAAAACAGCGCAGAAGAGCAGCTTGCTGCTCCTGCGCCCACTTCCACCAGTCCTCAGGTGTTCCGCCGGCCGCCATTTTGTCCTTCTTCCCCCGCTTTTCTTGTGGAGCTGCTGCAGCCTTTTCCTTTGCCCCACTCCGGGTGAGCACCATACATTATGGGGAATGCTCCTCTTGACACCTTCCCCCACCGGGATTCGTCGAGACAGCGCCGTTTGGGGCCCTCAAATCGGCCCAAAAGTCCTTAAGTAGCGGGAGCTGCACTGCAAAGCCGGTTTTCTGACCGCTCCACTCCTAGTCCAGGCCATCCACCAGTGGAGAATCTGAGAAGGAGTGTTCCCACACGGGGAAAATTCCAAACAGCACCACTACGAGCCCTTAAAAGAGCCCCAAAGTCCGAAAATAGTGGGAGCCACTGAACGTGCGGCTCAGCTCCGCATCACCGCTACCGGAAGTCCGTCTCCGCTTCTTCAATGGCCTTGGTGAGATCTTTTCACAGTTCTTCCCTCTGCTGCTAGAATTCAGCTTTCATAAAGGCCCTCAGGTCAGCTTGAGACCTATAAGCTGGCCCTTCCCCCGCTAGCATGCTTGTAGAGGCTTTTGTTTGTTGCTGTTCAGACAAATCTTGCACTGTTTCTGAAGGTCTGATAACCAAGAAACATCCTATTCCTGGGGGAAAATACTCCTTGAACATTCACCCACGCCTTTTCATCGAAATTCCAACCCGTGCTGCCCAAAAAAGAGCTCTTTTCTGCAACCTTAGGCAGGAGCTGCCTCATGTGTGCTCACTCACTTCATGATGCACACCGGAAGTGGAGCAGGTGAAATCTAAGGGGGTCTTGAGTTTCAGTTGATGAATGAGACTTCTAGATAAGCCAAGCTTTAGACCTTAACCACACCTCTTCTATAAAAACTTATCAGTCCAAGCAGCTATATGCTTAGTCATTTTGCAATAATTTACAATGATAAGTCACATTTGATCAGAAGAGTGATGCTGCAACTTTAGATTTATTTGTAAGAATCGAGTGATGTTGTGGAAAAAGTGTGCAATTAGGCAAATAACGTGAACAACATTGTTGCTCAAGTTAGATAAAACTCTTTTTAAAAAGATAATATTTAGTCCATGTTTGTTTTGCCCTGGTATAGGCTGCTGTCAAAAATAACTAAGTACTTCATAGCAAACTGGAACATTTTTTAATAATGTTATTTTTCTTTTGTCTTAGGTGTCAGAGTTTCTAACAAAAGTACCCATAGTGAGAGGATTTTTGTGCTTGAGTTTCGTCCAGATTCAGATACACAATTTGTTTCTGTGGGGATAAAACATATAAAATTTTGGACTTTGGCTGGTGGAGCATTACTTTCCAAGAAAGGGAGCATTGGAACGGTGAACGACGCAAGGATGCAAACCATGCTATCCGTTGCCTATGGTGCAGTAAGTAGTGTTTAAAAATGCTATAAGAAACAAATGAACTTGAATACCAGAAAACTAAGCATTATATTTTTGTTAATCACGTGTTTCTAATCTAAGACTCGTCCTGCAATAAAACTTGAACAGGAGTACAGATGTCCCTTTTTTTTTTAATGTTTTTTATTATCAATAGCATTAGAAATCTGTATGATATCAAAATTCTTATGTCTATAAGTATCTCCTATCAAAAAACCTTACTTCCTTTTTCCGCTTTTGTATATTATCTTCTTTCATTGTAAATTCCTGCTTCTCTTGTGTTAAGAATATTTATGACATCATTAATGTTTCTTTTAATAAACAATTTTAATGAGGTATTTTTTGGCATTGTAAACAGTAGAATTACAGAACGAGAAAATAAAAGGACTGTACAATAAACAAAGTACATAGTGCAATTGCCGTAGCCCGTCCCACCCAGATCTGCCTAATTGTCCCCTATACCACATTCCCGTAACCAACCCCCCCCAGCTGACGATTAGTTCTCTGCAAAGAAGTCAATGAATGGGCGAACCCTAACAACGACCCTCTCAAGGCGAACTTGATTTTCTCCAAGCCCAGGAAACTCGCCATGTCTGACAGCCAGGCTTCCGACTTTGGGGGCTTTGAGTCCCTCCAAGCTAGAAGTATCTGTCTCTGGGCTACCAGGGAAGCAAAGGCCAAAACGACGGCCTCTTTTTCCCCCTGGACTTCCGGGGCCACTGAAACACCAAAAATCGCCACCTCTGGACTCATTGCCACCCTTGTGTTCAATACGCTAGACATGACGTCCTCAAACCCCTGCCAGTATCTCCTAAGTTTGGGACACGCCCAAAACATGTGGACATGGTCTGCCGGTTCTCTCAGACACTTTACACATCTGTCCTCTACGCCGAAGAATCTGCTCGTCCGGGACACTGTCATGTGGGCCCGGTGGACGACCTTAAATTGGATCAGGCTGAGCCTGGCACATGTTGCAGTCCCATTAACCCTGCTGAGCACGTCAGCCCACAGGCCTTCCTCAATCTCCCCTCCCAACTCCTCCCATTTATGCCTCAGCTCCTCGGTCTGCATCTCCTCCGCACCCAAGAGCTCCTTGTAAATATCCAAGACACTTCCCTCCTTCACCCATCCTCTAGACACTACCCTATCTTGGATCCCCCTTAGTGGCAAGAGTGGAAAAGATGGCACCTGCCTGCGCAAACAGTGCCGCACCTGAATATACCGAAATTCATTCCCCCTCATCAACCTAAACTTGGCCTCCAGCGCCATCAAGGTAGGGAATCTCCCTTCCAGAAACAAATCTCCCATCCGCTCAATCCCCGCCCTCTGCCATACCCGAAACCCCCCGTCCAACCTCCCCGGGGAAAACCAATGGTTGTCACATATCGGGGACCAAACCATTGCTCCCACGTGCCTCCTCCACTGTCCCCAGATCCAAAGGGCCGCCACCACTACCGGACTGGTGGTGAAGCGCGCCCAAACTGGTACCTCTACATGAGGCTGCCTCAACCGGTTCCCAAGCCGACCCCCCCCCCCCGGTTCCGCTCGAGCATCACCCTCTTCACTCGCGGGGACTTGTCCGCCCATACAAAGCCCAAAATGATCTTGCTTACCCTCTTAAAAAAGGAACGTAGAATGAAAATGGGAAGACACTGGAACACAAATAAGAATCTCAGGAGGACTGTCATTTTAACTGACTGTACTCTCCCAGCTAATGACATCGGGAGCTCATCCCACTTCCAGAACTCCCCTCGCATCTGATCTACCAGCCGGGACAGGCTCAGCTGATGTAGTTGACCCCAATCCCGCGCCACTTGTATTCACAGGTACCTGAAACTGTCCCCAACTAACCGGAACGGCAGCTCCCTCAGCCGGTCCCCTTGGCCCCTCTCCTGAACTACAAACATTTCACTTTTTGTCATATTCAATTTGTACCCCGAAAACCGGCCGAATTCCTCCAGGGTTGCCATGATTTCGTCCATTCCTGCCATCGGGTCTGAAACATACAAGAGCAGGTCATCTGCATACAATGAAACTCTATGCTCCACCCCCCACCGAGCCAGCCCCTTCCAACCCTCTGAAGCCCTCAGAGCAATTGCCAGCGGCTCTATAGCTAGCGCAAGCAGCAGTGGAGAGAGGGGGCACCCCTGTCTCGTCCCGCGGTGCAGTCTAAGATAGTTGGAAGTCATCCTGTTTGTCCTCACACTCGCCTCCAAGGCCTGATATAGCAGCCTGACCCAGTCGATGAAACCCACCCCAAATCCAAGCCGTCTCAGCACCTCCCATAAGTAGTCCCACTCTACCCGGTCAAATGCCTTCTCCGCGTCCATTGCCACCACTACCTCCACCTCCTTTCCCTCTGGGGGCATCATGATTACATTGAGCAATCATCTTGTATTCGCCACCAGTTGCCTACCTTTAACGAACCCTGTTTGGTCCTCCCTAATAACACTTGGCACACAATCCTCAATCCTAGTGGCCGAAAGCTTTGCCAGCAGTTTAGCATCCATGTTAAGAAGGGAGATCGGCCTATAAGACCCACACGACTCCGGGTTCTTGTCCCGTTTTAAAATCAAGGAGATGGTAGCCTGCGACATCGTCTGGGGCAGCACCCGTCTGTCCCTTGCCTCATTAAAAACCTTGACCAGCAGCGGCCCCAATATCCCGGACAACTTTATATAAAATTCTACCGGGTACCCATCCGGCCCCGGGGCTTTACCTGACTGCATGGCCTTTAAGCCCTCAAATATCTCCTCAGCTCTGATCGGGGCGCCCTGCCCTTCCAGTAGCTCCCTGCCCACTTTTGGGAATGTCAGGCCGTCTAAGAAGCGTCTCATCTCCTCAGGCCCCACAGGGGGCTCCGAGCTATAGAGTTTGCTATAAAAGTCCTTGAAAGCTCTGTTCACACCCGCCGCATCCCCTACCAAGTTACTGCTTCCATCCACAACTTTACCTATTTCCCTAGCCGCCTCCCTCTTTCTGAGCTGCTGAGCCAGCATCCTACTGGCCTTCTCTCCATGTTCATTTACCGCACCCCTTGCCTTTCTGAGCTGCTCCACTGCCTTACCCATGGACACCACCCGAAACTCCGCCTGCAGCCTCCTCTGTTCCCTAAAGAGCTCCGCACTCGGGGTCCCCGCATACCTCCTGTCAATCTGCAGGATCTCCGCTAAGTCGGTCCGTTTCTGCCCTGTCCGTCTTATCCCTGTGAGCCCGGATTGAAATCAGCTCCCCTCTCACCACTGCCTTAAGCGCCTCGCACACCACCGCTGCTGAGACTTCCCCTACATCGTTTTGTATACACTTTCCTCACGCTCTCGCACAACCCTTCGTCCACCAGCAGTCCCACATCCAGCCTCCACTGCGGGCGCTGGAAGCTCTCTTCACTCACCTGAAGCTCAACCTAATGCGGGGCATAGTCGAAGATGGTAATTGCCGAATACTGCGCATCCACCACCCCTGTCAGTAGATCCCTACTCCGTATTAAAAAATCGATCCAGGAGGAGACCCTATGGACGTGCAAGAAAAAGAACTCCTTCCCGGTCGTCTTTCTAAACCTCCACGGGTCGATACCCCCCCATCTGCTCCATGAACTCCCTCAGCTATTTTCCCATTGCTGACACTCTGCCCGTTCATGAGCACGACCGGTCCAGGCCTGGATCCATAACTGTATTGAAGTCACCTCCCATAACCAGCTTGTGGGAATCCAGGTCGGGTATCTTCCCCAGCACCCTCTTTATGAAATCCACATCATCCCAGTTGGGCGTATATATGTTGACCAGGAACACCTTCCTCCCTTCCAGCTTACCGCTAACCATAACGTAGCAACCTCCCCCATCTGAAACAATATTCCCCACCCGGTCTTGGTATCTAGCCCTGAGTGGAATACCTGACTAACCCAGCTCTTCCTCAACCTAATCTGGTCTGCTACCTTCAGATGCATCTCCTGCAACATTATCACGTCCGCCTTTAAAGCCCTCAGATGCATGAACACTTTTGCCCTCTTCAGTGGCCCCATTTAGCTCTCTAACATTCCATGTGACCAGCCTAGTTGGGGGGCACCGTGCCCCTCCCCCCGCCGGTCAGCCATCCCTTTCCTGGGCCTGCCCCCAGCCCCTGCCCCGTGACAACATCATTAATGTTAACTGGGGAAGCAGATTTGGTTGGGATGTAGAAGTTTTTTTGCAGTACAGGCTGTGAAGTATACATAAGCATAAGTATGTGAGGGTGTACTGGACTACAAGAATTTCAGCCATAGCATTATATAAAAATGAGGATAGAATTTATGACTTTAAAATATGGGTTAAATGATATCAGCATACCTGGAACTAGATTTTCTGTAGGTTTCAGAATTCTGCCATCAGATTTAAATGTGGGTCCCACTCCCAGCGCTACAAGTCAATCAGAGGCCAGTAGTTCTTCTGTATTGAGCAGAGCCATTGGGACGGTGGTGGCTTATGCCAGTACTGCACCCATCCGAGGCCTCGAATCACGGAGGAATTCAGGTACAGGTAAGTGATAGAAGGAAGCAGGAAGGAGAGTCGCGGGGGTGGGAATTGGGTAATGGGTGGACGGCCCCAAAGGCCGGGGTGGCCATCAGCCCCCTCTCTGGTGCTGAATCCCTCAATCAGACGCTGATTGTTTTTTAATGAAGGACCCCACCATCAGGGACCCGCATGCAAACACATCAGAATTTGCTTGTTGTAATCCCTGCATGGAAAGTCCTATAGTTTCTCAGGAAGACCAAGAGGTCCTCATTTCCACTCAAAAAAGATTAGAAGGAAGGCTAATTCCTGGAAGCGGGGGGATTTGGCTGTTGTGCACAAGATGTCTTCTGATCTCACGTGTGATCAAGGTCAACAAATGCATCTTCATATAACATCTCCTATCCAGCCCACCACCAAACTCTCACACTGCTCAGTGCACCCCAGATCTATTACTCACCCTTTAGCAGCCTCTGCTCAGGCTCAGGCTGAAATTCGTGTTGTCCATTACACCCTCACATACATACCAGCTTCTGCTGATTCCACGTACTTCCAGTTATTTAGCTATGTCCGGCATATCACCAAACGGGGTGGGGAGGTGTGGCGGGGGGAGACGACATCTGCATCTCTTGAGGCCAACAGAGCAGGTGGTTCTCCTCATCATGGAACCAGCTACGGTCACTGAAAACATTGACAATGAAAATATTCCTGCCTTATGTTTCCTCTCAACTCCCAGTTCATGCTCAGTCTGCTATCTGGCATTATGAACCAGCTGCAGATGATATAACTATAGGCCTCATGCTTTCCTCTCCACACAATCCTTTCCTTCACCTCCGTTCTTTCTCTTTCTAATTTTCTAATTTCAGACACCAGAGAACTGCCTGCCTAGCCACAGCACATTCAGAAGGAAGAGACAGAGCAACAGCACTGCACTTATGAAAAGACCCCTTCACTTGGTCTGACATTTATAATCACCAGCTCAAATACTGGTACTGCACACAGCTTAGAAGCAATTATGGAGTTGTGATCTGCTTGTGTTGAGACACTGGGCACAGGTTGACTGCAGCCAGGCCAGAGGGAAATATTGGTTTGTGTATCAGCCCACTGGAAGATGAGATTACAGATGGGGTCTACTTCAAAGGACTTGATGGGGCAGCATACAGGAGAACGCTGATGAGGTTGCACACCGAGATGTTAGGTACCTTTGCTAGTCTGCCAAACAGCCTCCTGTCACTGCAAGGAGCATGGAGGAATCTAGCTCTAACTTGGCAGGGGGGTCACACAAAGCTGCCGTCTTTGCAACGTCTGTTCCATCTTCCTTCTGCTGACTCAGAGGCATAGCAACTACCACATGTTTGTTGTAGCCGTTTTGTGGGAAGATCACCAAATCCTGCCCTCCATTCCGGTATGCAGGACCATTTGATGACAAATCCCAGAACTCATCACAATAACTCCAAAAACGTTCTACAGTTTTGACAGAAACTGTACATTAGCAGAAGTTATCCTAAATTATCTTACCTGCAAGACGGTGGCCAGTGCTTTAAATAACCCAAATGCTAAATCCCTCCTGCAACTGAACACAATTTGTTTGGTGAATGTCAAGCAGATATGTTGAATGGATCTACATAAGCCAAGTTTGTGAAATCTGTCATCATGACAGTACAAGTTCAGAGGTTTCTGGTGCATGTACATCTGAACACTTTTCCGAGCATGGGGAATTATACTAGAAGTGGTTGCAGGACATAAGAACATAGAGCAGTAGATGACTCAGTCCCTTAATCCTGCTCGCCATTCGGTAAGATCATGGCTGATTGGATTGTAACCTCAACCTCAAGTTCCTGCCTACTCTCAATATCCTTTCACCCCCTTGTTAATGAAGAATCTATCTAGCTCTGCCTTAAAAATATTCAAAGACTCTTCTTTCACTGCCTCTGAAGAAGAGAATTCCAAAGATTCACGACCCTCAGAAAAAAACTCTCCTCATCTCTGTCCTAAATGAGGAACCCGTTATTTTTAAGCAGTGATTCCCCCAATTTTAAACAGTGACCCTCAGTTCTAGATTCTCCCGCACAAGAGGAAACATCTTCTCCACATTCACCCTGTCAAGACCCCCTCCTAAAGGTATCAATCAAGTTGCCTTTTACTCTTCTAAATTCCAAAGGATACAACCCACCCATTCCTGGTATTAGTCTAGTAAACCTCTGAACTGCTTCTAATGCATTTTATATCTTTCCTTAAATAAGCAGACCATCACTGTACACAATACTCCAGATGTGGTATCACTAATGCCTTGTATAACTGAAACATAACCTCCCTACTTTTGTAATCAATTCTGCTCACAACAACTGATAACATTCTTCCTCATTACTTGCTGTGCCTGTGTATTAGCCTTTTCTGATTCATACACTAGACACACAGACCCCTCTGAAACTCACAGCTGTGCAATCTCTCACTATTTAGATAATAAGCTTCTTTTTTATTCCTCCTGCCAAAATGAAAAATTTCAATTTGCCCACATTATACTTCGACAGATCTTTGCCCATTCATTTAGCCTATATATGTCCCTTTGTAGCCTCCATACATCCTCGTCACAATCTACTTTCCTACCCGTCTTTGTGCCGTCAGCAATTTTAATGACCATACCTTTAATCCCTTCATCCAAGTCATTTATATAAATTCTAAAAAGTTGAAGCCCAGCAATGATCCCTGTGGCACACCACTTGTCACATCCTGCCAACCAAAGACCCATTTATGCCAACTATTTCCTGTTAGCTAGCCAATCTTTTGTCCATGCCAACATGTTAGGCTCAGCACCATGAGCTTTTATTTCCCATAATAATCTTTGATGTGGCACCTTATCAAATGTTTTCTGGAAATCTAGGTACAGTACGTCCACCAATTCCTCTTTATCCACAGCAAATGTGATTCCTTCAACAAACTCCAATAAATTGGTTAAACATGATTTCCCTTTCACAAAATAAGGTTGACTCTGCCTGATTGCTTTGAATTTTTCTAAGTGCCGGGCTATATCATCTTTAATAATGGCTGTTAACATTTTCCCTATGACAGATGTTAAGCTAACTGGCCTATAGTTTCATGCTTTCTGTCTCCTCTCTTTTTCAACAAAGGAGTTACAGTCACTATTTCTAACCTCATGAAACTTTTCCTGAATCTAGGCAATTTTGGAAAATTAAAGCCAATGCATAAACTATTTTACTAGCCACTTCTTTCAAGAACTTAGGGTGAGGTCCAATCTGACCCGGAGATTTGTCAGCCTGCAGATTCAGCAGTTTGCTCAATACCACTTCCTTGGGGATTGTAATTTTCCGGAGTTCCTCCTTTCCTTCTATTTCCTGATTTGCATTCTGGGATACTACTTGTGTTCCCTGCATAGAAGGCCGATGCAAAATATCTATTTAATTCATCCACCATCTCCCTACTTTCCATTATTCATTCTGCAGTTGCACTCTCTAGGACAAATGCTCACTTTTTTAACTCTTTTCTTTTTTAAATATCTAAAGAAGCTCTTACTATCCATCTTTATTACTAGCTGGCTTTCTCTCGTACTCTAATGTTTTCCTCCTTACTAATAGTTTTGTCATTCTTTGCTGTTCTTTATATTCTTTTCAATCTCTGATGTGCCAGCCGTCTTTGCGCAATTATTTGCTTTATCTTAAGTTTGATGCTGTCTTTCACATTTTTAGTTATCCATGGATGGTGGACCCTCCTCTTGGAATTTTTCTTTGTTATTGGACTGTGTCTATTCTGTGTATTCCAAAATATCCCTTTACATGTCTGTTACTGAACCTCTATTATTACCCTATTCCTTAACTATATTTACCAGTTCACTTTAGCCAGCTCCACTTTCATAGCCTCATAATTGCCCTTACTTAAGTTTAAAGTACATGTCATGGACAAACTCTTCTCTTCTCCAATAGTATTATGATCGCTGCCACCTAGAGGTGTCTTCAGTATGAGGTTAATCCTGTATCATTGCGCAAGGAGCAGTGCGCCCAATTTGGATAGTCTGGCTTCTAGGCTTCAGTATCTCTAGGAGTACCACAATTCCAAATTTTGTGCCCCAATTCTTGATTCCTGTTTGAAACAATCCAAGAGATTGACTATGTTATTAATGATTTCAGACAAAACAGCAATTAAGCAGTTGATGAAATATAATTTTCCATTGATGGACAAGACAAAATTGTGGCAAACCACAGTATGAAGATTTATTATTACCTTTGCAAACAAATGGAAGAATTTATTTGCTTTCACCTCCTGGCTCATGACACAACTATCTTCTTGACAATTTGTTTTTATACCACTCATTTATAGAACAATCTTACTTTCACTGGTGCCATAAACGGAGATGTATATGTCTGGAAGGATCATATTTTAACTCGTATTGTAGCAAAAGCCCATACAGGGCCTGTTTTTACGATGTACACAACTCTAAGGGATGGCTTGATTGTCACTGGAGGCAAGGAAAGACCGTAAGATACATTTTTATATGTTTTATTGTCTTTTTCAAGCGCCAAATCCATCCTGATAAAAGCACATCACTTTAAAAACTATTTCACTCCATTTGCTAGTTGACATGGACATGTGTTTATTGTGTTTAATTCTATCGATAAATTATCTTGGTTACCTAAGAATCCTGTTTGCAACCTATAATTTATAAGATTTGTTTGGAGGCGCCAATAAAAATTTAACTCCTTTAACCATTGGGGTAGCACGGTGGCACAGTGGTTAGCACTGCTGTCTCACAGCACCAAGGACGCGGGTTCAATTCCGGCCTTGGATCACTGTCTGTGTGGTGTTTGTACTTTCTCCTGTGTCTGCGTGGGTGTCCCCTGGGTGTTCTGGTTTCCTCCCACAGTCCAAAGATGTGTAGATGAGGTGGATTGGCCATGTTAAATTGCCGTCTAGTGTCCAAAAAGATGTACAGGTTAGGTTAAGGGCATATTGGGATTGAAAGTTCTCTTTCAGAGAGTCAGTACAAACTCAATGGACCAAATGGCCTCCTTCTGCACTGTAGGGATTCTACCTGGAAATTTATCTGTACAACACCCTACTTTTTTCATGCTGAAGATCCTGGTAAGCCCCAGTATATTGCATAGGAAGCACATTTCTCACTGGAAGTGCACTGCATAGCAAGGTAAATTATAGTCATAGTCCCAGATGACCATAGGCTGCTTACCCCTTTGAGGGGGAAGGCTAACTGGTGGTGGTAACCAACTGAGCTAAACTTGCCCCCGGTACCTTGCATAAGATAGATGAGCTGGCAGCAAGAGCACATTCAGAAACATTTAAAAGTCGAATCATATTTATTTGAATTAGGGTCCTGCACAGTGTGGGGCTAACCACCAGGAAGCAGCACATGCTTACCTGAATATGGAGTTGGGAGAAAAAGAAGAACAACATGGGCTTTTTCCTCCTCCCAGCTACTGATTGTCCCCACCAGTTTTCCCTATTAGCAATGCTAAGTAGCACAATATGGTCACTTTTTAACACAAGGTAAACATCCCTGGTATCCTGATTATTTTCTCACATCACCAGTTCCTAATATCATTTATCAATTGATGTGCGATTCTTTGTACTTTAAGGCAAAGATGATCCCCACATGGTGCAGTGTTCAGAGCTGGACACAATATTCAGTGAGGGATGCTTGTATTGAGCAACTTTTAAAAAATGATATTTTTCGTTTGATTATATTTGCATGAAATATTGGGCGCGATTTTCCCCGCCCACGGCGGGTGGGAGAATCGCGGGAGGGCCGCTCTGGCACCCCCCGCGATTCTCCAACAGCCCCCCCCCCAAATGGCGTGTCGCGCTCGGAGAATCGCGGGTCGCCGTTTTTCACCGCGACCCGCGATTCTCCGGCCCAGAGGCCTGCCGTTCCCAACCTGTTCACGCCGGCGGCAACCACACCTGGTCGCTGACGGCGTGAACATGGTGCAAAAGGTGAGTATGGGGCCTGTGGGGGCGGAGAGGGGATCGAGCACCACGGCCGTGCTCGGGAGGGGACTGGCCCGCGATCGGTGTCCACTGATCGTCGGGCCGGAGTCTCCAAGGGACACACTCTTTCCCCTCCGCCGCCTCGCAAGATCAAGCCGCCACGTCTTGCGGGGCAGCGGAGGGGAAGACGGCAACCGCGCATGCGCGAATGGCGCGGCCGGTGCTCCACCTTGACGCCAGCGTTAAGGCCCAGCAGCCGAGATTTATGGAACGCCGCTCCTAGCCCCCCGGGGGGAGGGGGGGGAGAATAGGGGGTGAGGAGCGGCCTCCGACGCCGTCGTGAAATACTCCGGGTTTCACGACGGCGTCGGGCGTTGCGGAGAATTCCGCCCATTCTGTTTTGAAGTTTGTTCGGGTCAGGCGATTTTCAATCTTTTTCTTTTCATAGTAAGTCTTATCACATCTTTCAACATATTTCTAGTAGCAATCAATTTTTAATCCTTCCCCCTTTAAATTCAAGCTCCATAAAGAGACGGCATTCTGTAAATTATTTCAGAAGAAATGCCCCAAAAAAAGGATATCTACCATTTCTTATACATTAATTATCATATCGCCTAGAGTTCTTCAGGAGTCCATTCATTTCCCAGCATGGTGGTTAGCATCAATGCTTCACAGCTCCAGGGTCCCAGGTTCGATTCCCGGCTGGGTCACTGTCTGTGCGGAGTCTGCACGTCCTCCCCGTGTGTGCGTGGGTTTCCTCCGGGTGCTCCGGTTTCCTCCCACAGTCCAAAGATGTGCGGGTTAGGTGGATTGGCCAGGCTAAATTGCCCTTAGTGTCCTAAAAAAAAAATAATGTTAATGGGGATTGTTGGGTTACTGGTATAGGGTGGATATGTGGGTTTGAGTAGAGTGATCATTGCTCGGCACAACATTGAGGGCCGAAGGGCCTGTTCTGTGCTGTACTGTTCTAATTCTAATTCTAATTCTATGTCATACATTTTCCCAAAACATATTTATAGAAACCTTTAACAATCTTCTTTCAAATTAATGCAACTGAAATTTCATTACATCTTATGGTTCTCGATCTCATGATCTTTTGGTATCTTTTACCTTCCCCTGCATTGCTCCTTTCCTTCCATATCTTTACTCGGATTGTTACAAACTTAATGTAACTTTATCCACCAAATTACTTCCTTTATTGCTCCTGCCTGGATCAGATGGCATATATATTTTCCAAGTTAGGTTTCTTCTAAGATGGCCAAATACAGTCTTAGGCTGTAAATGGCTGTAAATTCCTGCCAGCTCATCTACCTTGTGCAAGGTACCGGGGGCCAGTTTAGCTCAGGTGGCTACCACACCAGTTAGCTTTCCCCCTCAAAGAGGAAAGCAGCCTATGGTCATCTGGGACTATGGCGACTTAACTTTCCTTATTATGCAGTGCACTTCCAGTGAGAAATGTGTTTCCTGTGCAATAAAGGGGTGGATTCATACATTGCTACTCTTCCAGATCCCCTCCAAAAATGTTTTCCCGCCTCTTGTGAAGCATCCTGTAATGGTTCTTTTAAAGTTTGCCAGTTGGACCACTTTCTGCCTGGTACAAATGAATGGAGCATGCACAGAGCACGCGATATGCATTTGTACTTAAAGATTGCAAATAATGTTTCATAACCTGTGTCATTCCGAATTTGCTTATGCAAGCAACCTCCTGTATAAGCCAACCATGGGCATATCTGCCTTGCCAGATATTTCATTAGTGGGGCACCTAAGATGTGAATGTACCTCCCTTTTCTAGGTCTACTTGTGAAACGAATGAAAATAATTAGATTTTGTAACCAGCATCGAAAGCTCCAACATTACTGTAAAAAGTCTACTTCTCTATACCAGTGAGATAAAAACTGACACATTAATTTACGTGTCAAGATACATATGGGGAACCAATTGTAAAAACTCAAAACTCAGTGTGGCAATTATTAACAAAATATATAGTAAGGTTCATGCTGTGGAATAACACGGCAAAGCTAATCAATGTCTATATTGCAAATTGCGATGCATTATGGAGGTCATTAGATTGGTGACAACAGGCCACTCGTGGTGACTTGGAACAAAATAGTGCTGCAAGCAACCACTTGGGAAGGTCTCTCGACAAAGGGAAACCCCGGAGTGTAGGGGCCTATCCACATGGTGAACTCAAAGTTGGTGGCCATGTTGGGTGTCCCTGGACAAAGAGAAACCCCCAGAGCGCAGGGGCCCAACCTCATGGGGAGAACAGTGACCATGGCCATTGTGGACAGCCCCCTAACAAAGGTAAACCCCGGAGTGTAAGGGTGCATCCACCAGGTAAGTGGCTGATCCCACAGGAGCAGGGGGACAAAAAAACCCCATCAGGATAGTCACCTGGAACATCAGGGGACTTAACGGCCCAGAGAAAAGATCCAGAGTCTACACCTACCTAAAAAACATGAAAGCCGACATGTTTTTCCTCCAAGAGAAGCACCTGAGGGAGAAGTAAGGAAAAGCTGGGTGGGACAGACCTACTAGTCCTGCTACGGAACGAGGGCCGGGACGTAGCCATTTTGCGAAATAAGAGGATGATGTTCACGGTGACAAAGACGGTTATGGACTCAGGGGGACTATTGTGGACGAGATGTTCTTGTTTATCTTTACTGATTGCAGTCAATGGGTCAGAAAGTCAAGGATCCAGTTGCAGAATGAGGAGCCAAGTCCTAGGTTTTGGAGCTTTGACATGAGCTTGGCTGGAAGTATGGAGCTGTAGTTAATAAATAGGAGTCTGATGTAGGAGTCCTTGTTGTCGCGATACTCCAGGGATGAGTGCAGGGCCAGGGAGATGGCGTCTGCTGTGGACCAGTTGCTATGGTATGTGAATTGCAATGGCTCTAGGCATTCTGGGAGTATGATATTGATGTGCCTCATGACCAACCTCTCAAAGCACTTCATTACGATCAATGTCAAGACCGGCGATACTCCAAGGCCCGGACCGTAGAGCTCCTGGCGGTGAGGAAAAGCTACAGATGGACTTTGACCTGCTCTCCACGAGGAAAGCAGTGCACCAACTCCGCCAGGCACGTGGGGCTCCTGAAAGAGCACTGAGGTAAGGTTAGCCGCCTGCTGGCTCAGCAGCTGAGAAAGCAGACAGCCACGAGGGAAGTAGCACAGATCAGGGACAGCAGAAGCAACTTAGTAACGGAACCGGACAAGGTCAACAAAGTGTTTGAGACCTTCTATCAGGGGCTGCATACCTCGGGGCCCGCTGCAGGGGACTTGGGGATGAAGCAGTTCCTTGATGGACTGGATGTGCTAGTCTTGGGGAGGACCCGAAACAGGACCTGGAAGCACGGCTAGACAGGGAGAGGTCATGGAGAGTATTAGCTCCATGCAGGCAGGGAAGGCTACGGGACCAGATGGATTGCTGGCAGACTTCTACAAAAGATTCGCGACAGCTGGCCCCACACCTGCGGGAGATGTTCACAGACTTGCTGGCGAGGGACACACTGCCACCTACGCTAGCACCAGCCTCAATCTTGCTGATATCTAAAAAGACAAAGACCCAAATTAATGCGGTTCCTACAGACCCATCTCGCTTCTAAACATAGACGCAAAAATACTGGCCAAGATCCTAGCGAAAAGGCTGGAGGACTGTTTGAGAGGTGGTTGCGGAAGACCAAATAGGCTTTGCCAAGAGCAGACAGCTAACATCGAACATCAGGCGCCTGTTTAATGTGATCATGACCCCATCCAGGGCGAGATACATGAGGTGATTGATGCGACCATCAATTCACACGAAACCAGGAGTAGAAGTAAACTGTGGCTTTAATCAACTAGAACAGTGCCTGCCTGCGACTGGTCTGTTAGTGGGAGCCGCCTACAGGGCGACTGCTCTTTATACCTCCCCTCAAGGGGTGGAGTCCGGGGCGGAGCCCACACAGGCCCCAGCATGCTACATTATAGGTAATACCATACAATGGTCCATAGGTGGAGCCCACATGAGCAACAGCGTAATACAGATAAGCACATGGTGAATTGTTACAGCAATACATTCACCACAGTGATCGTCTCCCTGGACGTTGAAACTGCCTTCAATAGAGTCGAATGGAAGTCCCCCTTAGAGGTAGTGGAGGTCTTTGGGTTAGGAACAGAGTTCATCGCTGATGTGTTATCTGTGTTGGTCTAACATCAACTGCAACTGGATGCAGTAAAACGAGAAACCGGCTTCCGACACAGGAGATGGTCCAACACTGTTTTATTGAAACTGTTGATTGCTGTACATAATCTGCTGTGGGTTGACACTCTATTAACCTAACTGATAACCTCCAACTGGCTTGACCAGACTAGCTCTCTATCACATGGTAATGATGTTCATTGGCCTGTGCACTGCGACTATCTCCCTGGCCGTGTCATATGAGAGAGAGAGAGCCTTAATGTCCTGTGGGCTTTAAGGTGGTGTCCTATATGGTGATTGGTTGTTCTGTGCCGTGTGTGTTCATTGGTTATCCTGTGTGTCAATCACTGCCTATCTGCATGATATACATGAGTGGATATCATGACATCTGCCCCTTTTAAAATAAATTTTGGAACGTGGCTGTATATGCATGCATAACTATGTACAAGTGGGGAATGAATGTACATATGTTCATGGGAAGGTGTCTATCGTGCAGATACAGAGCAAACTGAACAAAATTTACAAGATTTAAGTCTATAAATTCAGTCTTTGTGGTGGGCGACGAATTCTCGTCGATCGCCGCAGAGGTGGAGGGGGGGAGGCCGGCACCTGGACAGGCGGAGGAAGTTAAGAAGGACCTGCAGAGATAGAACACACTCCCACTCACCCTGGCGGGGAGGGTGCAGACAATCTAAATGAACGTACTGCCCAGGTTCCTCGTCCTGTTTAAAACCATCCCAATCTACAATGTCCAAGATGGTGGGGATGAAGGTGGAGCCATGCCTGAATAGGCAGTCTTCGGGATATCAGAACAGACAGATCTATCCCAGGGAAGGAGGGCCGACGGCTTGCCTTTGCCTCACTAATTGCCCACTGGAGAATCCTGCTCGGCTGAAAGTCAGCAACACCACCTAAAGCTGCAGACTGGCTGTCCGACCTGTCGGAATTTCTCCAAAAATGGAGAAAATTAAATTCGCCATCCAATGGTCGGAAGAAGGCTTGCACAAAACATGGGAGCCATTCACTCGGTTGTTCCAAGACCTGTTTGTAGCCAACAACTGGCAAGCCAAAGATCAGAAGGGAATAGCCATGACACAGTAAGGAAGGGGGTGTGCGGGGGTGGGGGGGTTGGTTGTGGGGTGGGGGTGGTGCAGGTGCATCAATAACCTGAATCAAAGGGAAGAAAAGCAAAAGGATAACCCGCGGGAAGTGAAACGCAGGTGATCACAATTGCCACTGCAAATATTTCAGAATTTTTTTAAAATGGGAAGCTATGATATATCTGTGTAAATAATTGAAGCCAATTTATGTGTAAGTAGTTTTAGTTTTTTTTACTTATTTTCTCTTTTTGAACTTCTACTGTTTATTCATATTTATATTTGTCTTGTATATCAAAAACTCAGTAAAAATCATTTAAAAAAAATTATTAACCTGGACAGGTACATTATTATACACAAAGTAACAAGAATGGCTGATTCTGGTAAACATCAAATCTATTTTGATAATATAAACTCAAGCGCAGTGCATATAAACCATGGTAAATATATATATTTTTTAAAATAATTTTTATTGAAAGTTTTGAAAAATGTATAACAACAGAACAATAATAATAACAATAATAAACACCCCCCCGGACCCGTAACAACGCATATCACGAACCCCCCCCCAAACCCAATGAACAACAAAATAAATTAAAAATAAATTAAATTGAACATAAACAATGTCCCCCTGAAACCCCCCCCCTTTCCCCCCCCCTTTCCCCCCCCCCCCACCTTCCCCCCCCCTTTCCCCCCCCCCCCCCACCTTCCCCCCCCCCCCCCCCACCTTCCCCCCCCCCCCCTCCCCCCGGGTTGCTGCTGATGCTGCTGACCTAGTTCCCTATCGTTGAGCCAGAAAGTCGAGGAAAGGCTACCACCGCCTAAAGAACCCTTGTACCGACCCCATCAGGGCGAATTTGACCTTCTCCAGCTTAATGAAGACGCCATGTCATTGATCCAGGTCTCCACGCTTGGAGGTCTCGCATCTTTCCATTGCAACAAGATCCTCCGCCGGGCTACTAGGGACGCAAAGGCCAAAACACCAGCCTCTTTCGCCTCCTGCACTCCCGCCTCCACCCCAACCCCAAATATCGCGAGTCCCCAGCCTGGCTTGACCCTGGACCCTGCCACCCTCGACACCGTCCTCGCCACCCCCTGCCAGAATTCCCCCAGTGCCGGACATGCCCAAAACATATGGGCATGGTTCGCTGGGCTCCCCAAAAAACATGCTCATCCTCGTCCCGGACATATGAGCCCTGTGCGGTACCTTGAACTGGATGAGGCTAAGCCTCGCACATGAAGAGGAGGAGTTCACCCTCTCCAGGGCGTTCGCCCATGTCCCCTCCTCAATCTGCTCCCCCAGCTCCACTTCCCACTTAGCCTTCAGCTCCTCTACCGAAGGCTCCTCCACCTCCTGCATCACCTGGTAGATGTCAGACACCTTCCCATCCCCGACCCACACCCCCGAAAGCACCCTATCCCTTACCCCCACGGGGGCAGCAAAGGGAACCCCTCCACCTGCCGCCTAGCAAACGCCTTGACCTGAAGGTACCTGAACATATGCCCCGGGGGGAGCTCAAACTTTTCCTCCAGCTCACCCAGGCTCGCAAACCTCCCGTCAATGAACAGGTCTCCCAACTTCCTTATGCCCGCCCTGTGCCACCCCAGGAACCCGCCATCAATGTTCCCTGGGACAAAGCGGTGGTTCCCCCGCAGCGGGGCCGTCACCGAGCCCCCCACTTCCCCCCTGTGTCGCCTCCACTGCCCCCAAATCTTGAGGGTAGCCGCCACCACCGGGCTCGTAGTGTACCTCGTTGGAGGGAGCGGCAACGGCGTCGTTACCAGTGCCTTCAGGCACATGCCTCCACAGGACGCCATCTCCATCCGTTTCCATGCTGCCCCCTCCCCACCCATTACCCACTTACGTACCATCGAGACATTATCCGCCCAATAGTACCCTGAGAGGTTGGGCAGCGCCAGCCCCCCTCTATCCCTGCCCCGCTCCAAAAAGACCCTCCTCACCCTCGGAGTCCCGTGCGCCCAAATCCCGTGATGCTGCTGTTCACCCTCCTAAAAAAGGCCCTCGGAATAAAAATGGGGAGGCACTGGAACAAAAACAAAAACCTCGGGAGCACCGTCATTTTAACGGACTGTACTCTACCCGCCAACGACAGCGGCAGCATGTCCCACCTTTTAAACTCCTCCATCTGCTCCACCAACCTAGTAAAATTAAGCTTATGCAAAGTCCCCCAACTCCTAGCCACCTGAACCCCCAGGTACCTAAAACTCCTCACTGCCCTTTTTAGCGGGAGTCTACCAATCCCCTCCTCCTGATCTCCCGGGTGTACAACAAACAGCTCGCTCTTGCCCAGGTTCAATTTGTAGCCCGAGAAACTCCCAAACTCAGCAAGAATCTCCATCACCTCCGGCATTCCCCCCACCGGGTCTGCTACATACAACAGCAAGTCATCTGCATAAACTGACACTCGGTGCTCCTCCCCACCCCGCACCAGACCCCTCCACCTCCCCGACTCCCTGAGCGCCATGGCCAGAGGCTCAATTGCCAACGTAAAAAGCAAGGGGGACAGGGGGCACCCCTGTCACGTCCCACGGTAGAGCCTGAAGTACTCGGACCTCCTCCTATTTGTCGCTACACTCGCCATCGGGGCCTCATACAGCAACCTCACCCATTTAATAAACCCTTCCCCAAACCCAAACCTCTCTAACACCTCCCACAAGTACCCCCACTCAACCCTATCAAAGGCCTTCTCCGCATCTAATGCCACCACAATCTCCGCATCTCCTTCTGCCGCCGGCATCATTATCACATTTAGCAGCCTTCGCACGTTAGTGTTCAGCTGCCTCCCCTTCACAAAACCCGTCTGATCTTCATGTATCGCCCCCGGCACACAGTCCTCTATTCTAGTGGCCAAGATCTTCACCAGCAACTTGGCGTCCACATTCAACAGTGAAATTGGCCTATATGATTCACACTGCAAGGGTCCTTATCTCGCTTCAGGATCAGGGAAATCAGCGCCCGTGACATCGTCTGGTGCAAAACTCCCCCCTCCCATGCCTCGTTAAAGTTCCGAACCAGCAGGGGGCCCAACAGGTCTGCATATTTTTTTATAAAATTCAACCGGGAACCCATCTGGTCCCGGCGCCTTCCCCGACTGCATGTGGCCAATCCCTCTAACCAGCTCCTCCACCTCGATCGGCGCCCCCAGTCCCTCCACCTGCTCCTCCTGCACCCTTGGAAATCGCAGCCTGTTCAAAAAGCTCTCCATTTTCTCTCTCTCTCTCTTGCCCCCCCCCACCCACCCCCACCCCCACCACCACCGGCAGCTCCGACCGGTACAGTTCCCTGTAGAAGTTCCTGAAGACCCCATTGACCTCTACCCCCTTCCGCACCACATTCCCACCCCTATCCTTCACTCCACCAGTCTCCCTAGCCGCGCCCCGCTTGCGGAGCTGATGCGTCAGCGTCCTGCTCGCCTTCTCTCCATATTCATAGACCGCTCCCTGCACCTTCCTCCACTGTGTCTCCGCCTTTCTGGTGGTCAATAAATCAAACTTGGCCTGTAGGCTACGCCGCTCCCCCAACAATCCCTCCTCCGGGGCCTCCGCATATCGCCTATCTACACTCAGCAGCTCCCCCACCAGTCTCTCCCTCTCCCTCCTCTCCCCCCTCTCCCTCTGGGCTCGGATGGAAATCAGCTCCCCTCCTAATCTCTGCCTTCAGAGCCTCCCACACCATCCCCACCCGGACCTCCCCAGTATTATTGGCCTCGAGGTACCTCTCAATACATCCCCGGACCCTCCTGCACACCTCCTCATCAGCCAGCAACCCCACGTCCAGGCGCCAAAGCGGGCGCTGGTCCCGCACCTCCCCCATCTCCAGATCCACCCAATGCGGAGCATGGTCCGAAATCACTATAGCCGAATATTAGGTATCCTCCACCCTCGGGACCAGCCCCCTACTCAGGACGAAAAAATCAATACGGGAATAAACCCTGTGCACGTGGGAGAAAAAAGAGTACTCTTGAGTCCTCGGCCTCCCAAACCTCCAGGGATCCACCCCTCCCATCTGGTCCATAAACCCCCTCAACACCTTGGCCGCCGCCGGCCTCCTGCCTGTCCTAGAACTAGAACAATCCAGTGGGGGATCCAATGGGGGATCCAGCACCGTATTGAAGTCCCCCCCCCCCCCCCCGCCTCCAGGTCAGGAATGCGGCCCAACATACGCCTCATGAAACCAGCATCATCCCAATTTGGGGCATATACATTTACTAACACCACCCTCTCCCCCTGAAGCTTACCGCTCACCATCACATATCTGCCGCCACTATCTGCCGCCACTATCAGCCACCACCTCCGACGCCTCAAACGCCACTCTGTTCCGAACCAGGATCGGCAACCCCCAGTTTTCGCGTTGAGCCCTGAATGGAAAACTTGCCCCACCCCTTCCTCAGACGAACCTGGTTCGCCACCTTCAGGTGACTCTCCTGAAGCATGGCCACGTCCGCCTTCAGCCCCTTCAGATGCGAAAACACCCGGGCCTGCTTAACTGGCCCATTCAACCCCCTCACGTTCCACGTGATCAGCCGGATCAGGGGGCACCCCGCCCCTCCCCCTCCCCCGCCGACTAGCCATAACCCATCGACTGTTCGCCCCTGGCCAGCACCCCCCACTCGGCCCGTTTCCCATGGCGATAGAACTGCCCCCCCCCGGCCCGCACCAGCACCTCCCTGGCCAATCCAGCAGCAACCCGGTCTCCCCCCCCCCCCCCCCCCCCCCCCCCCCCCCCCGCCCCCCAGGCTAGGACCCCTCCTAGCCGCGACGCTCCCTCCATAGTACTCCCGTGAGCCAGCTGACTTCTGCTGACCCCGGCAGCTCCTGCCCTAAGTCCGACCCCTCCTGATATGGGGTCACCCCCCCAAACAACAGCTCCTTGGCACCGCTCCAACGCGGGAAAACGGAACTGATATCCATGCCCCTTGCCTCTAGCTCCACCCCCCTCGTCCCGCAGCGCGGGAAACCAGAGGACAGCCCGCGCTTTCCCACTGCCCCACCCCACCCCCTCAACGCAGCTCCCAAATAGCAGTCCCAACCCATCCACCAACCCCGTACACACAAAAAAGACAACCACAGACCCCAACACCCCCTTAAAACACAAAACCATAATCAACACCCTCCGAAAGCTGGAAAAAAAACAGAATAGCCAGCAACAGCCTAAACAGTGATACAAAAAACCCCCACAGTCCCCCAATCCCTAGTTCGAGTCCAACTTTTCAGCCTGCGCAAAGGCCCACGCCTCCTCCGGGGACTCAAAATAGTGATGCCGGTCCTTGTAGGTGACCCACAAGCGCGCAGGCGGCAGCATGCCGAACTTCACCTGCCTGCTGTGGAGCACCGCCTTCGTCCGGTTGAACCCGGCCCTCCGCTTGGCCACCTCCGCACTCCAGTCCTGGTAGATGCGCACTACTGAATTCTCCCACTTGCTGCTTCTCACCTTCTTGGCCCACCGCAGCACGCACTCCCGATCACTGAACCGATGGAACCGCACCAGCACCGCCCGCGGGGGTTCATTCGCCTTAGTACTCTGTGGGCCCCCTCCAGCTCCAGGGGCAGATGGAAAGATCCTGCCCCCACCAGCGAGTTCAGCATCACGGCCACATAAGCCGGCAGGTCCGACCCCTCCAGCCCCTCCGTGAGGCCCAGGATCCACAAGTTCTTCTTCCTTGACCGAAACTCCGTCTCCTCAAAACGATCTTGCCACTTTTTGTGGAGCGCCTCGTGCATCTCCACCTTGCCCACTAGGGCCGAGACCTCATCCTCGCGCTCAGAGGCCTGCTGTTGCAACTCTAGGATCGCTGCACCCTGGGTTGTCTGGGTCTCTAGCAGCTTACTTGTCATAACATTCAGAGAGTCTAGCAACTCCACTTTCAGCTCCGTAAAGTAGCGCAGAAGGGCCGCCTGCTGCTCCTCCGCCCACTGCCTCCACTCCTCGGGGCCTCCACTCCTCGGGGGCTCCACCGGCTGCCATTTTGTCCACCTTCCCCCGCTTTTCCAGGGGAGCTGCTGCCGTTTTTTTCCTCGCCCCACTCCGGGTACGCACCATAAATCCCGGGGGGTATTTCTCCAGACCTCTTTACACACCGGGAATCATCGAATCAGTGCCGTTTGGGGCCCTTAAAAGAGCCCACAAGTCCTACGAAAGCGGGAGCTGCCGAACGTGTGGCTTAGCTCCGCATTGCCGCCACCGGAAGTCCCCTAAACCATGGTAAATATTAACAGGTTCAAAGATCTTTGTGCTTTAGATAATGCAACAGGCGCCGTAGTGTGGCAACTAGAGGATTTTCACAGTAACATATTGTTAATAATAATCTTTATTATGGTCATAAGTAGGCTTACATTAACACTGCAATGAAGTTACTGTGAAAATCCTCTAGTTGCCACACTACGGCGCCTGTTCGGGTACACTGAGGGAGAATTTAGAATGTACAATTCACCTAACAAGCACGTCTTCTGGGACTTATGGGAGGAAACCGAAGCACCAGGAGGAAACCCACCCAGGCACAGGGAGAATGTGCAGACTCCACACAGATAGGACCCAAGCCAGGAATCGAACCCGGGTCCCTGGCGCTGTGAAGCAACAGTGCTAACCACTGTGCTACCGTGTTGCCCCTAACCTAACATGGAGAAACTCGTGAGTTAAAATTATTTGCATTTTTCTGTGAAAATAATTGATTTGCTCTTAATTCCAAAAGGACAAAAGAGGGAGGCGCAGTAAAACTGTGGGATCAGGAAATGAAGCGATGTCGACCATTCCAGTTGGAGACGGGACGACTTTTGGACTGTGTGCGTTCTGTCTGTCGCGGAAAGGTCAGTACATCCAAATTTGAAAAACATCTTGATTGAAGTCTTTGCAATGATATTTATTTAGGTAGTTCCATCCCTACAATAAAGTTTAAAAGCCATTGATTTTGTATGGAGGTGAAATTAATTTTCAGTAGAAACGGAAATCGAATTGCGTGGGAATTGGGATGTTGATTTGCTGTCACCAGTTTTGAGCGACCCCGCCTTGATGAATTTCACCCTTGATTGTGATATCACAATTTGAAACTGTCTATTTAGCGATTACATTTTTCACAGGACAAAGATAAAATTGAAGTACCAATTAAAACTCTGGGGGCAAAGAGTTAAGAAGTTTCAAAATTCTGCTTCACCTCTATTTGAAATGCAAAAGAATGCATTATTCCAATTCCACATTTGATGATCAACATGTTGTTGCAAAACTGTGGGCAGAATTCTCCCATGTCTCCGCCAGCAAGGGAGGAGGGGGGGGGGGGGGGGGGGCGGAGAGAGAGAAGAGAGAGATAAGTGCTCCTATGTCTTATGGTCTTATCTTCTGCTGGTGCCTGCCATAGCGGATCATGAATCCAGTAGAGATCTACCATGCGGTTCAAGTGCAGTCTCGCATACACTTTGAAACTCGGTAGAAATTAAAACTCGGTAGAAATTTGAGTTATACTTCTCGGACGCGAAGTAAGAATCTTTTATTGCTTCTATTGATTACAATTGAGAGAAACTCAAATCCATTCTCAGTAAAGCCTTGCCAGCAAAAGACTTAAAGAGAAGTAATTTATAAAACTATTTTAACTTTCAAAAATAATACAGAAATGGTTTATTGCTTAAGGGAATGACAGCTTGCGCAGACTTAACTGTTTTAGAAGGGAAAATATGAAAATAAGGATAGCTAATAGTCAAGTAAGAGTATAGATTGATCTGGATAGAAAATGGCTGTCTGAACTCTCATGTTTAAGGAAAATGTTTTCAGTCTGAGGCCATCTGTCCCTACCTCTATGGTGTCCTGATTGGTTTGGGTGAATTTCAAATACATTTGATCGGATCATTAATTGTCAATTCTCAATGTGTAATGCAAGTTTTAAATGTTTCATGTTTGAATTTTTGTGTGTGCTATGGAATGTGATTTTGTGCTGTAATCAAGTCTGGTTCTTACTGGTTTTCTGCTGACCCACATTTTATCCATATTCTGAACAATGGTGGATTCATTTTGCTATGGTGCTAATTCGGACCTTGATCTGATTACTGGTACAGCTCATTTTTAATATGAAACTAATTTTGAATTCTGTTCATTCGAACAATGGTCAGTTCATATTGTGAGTAAAAATGTTGCATTTATCTTCAGCTAGTTTGTGGACGTGTCAAGTTCTGTACCTCTGTTCAAGTTTTGTGTTTTGTCATGACCTAAGGTTCTGAATACTGAAATCCTTTCTTTAAAATGGGTTTCAAGACTGGGCTTTAATATTTACATTAAAATGGTCTTTTACTGATCAGAAATAGCTGATTTCCTTCAAATCCCAAGGGTTCAGTGTTGGGATCTTTGATCTTCCTGATATATATTAGGCACCTTGACTCTGGTGTGCAGGCATGAGTTCAAAATTTGTGATTGATGCGGAGTTTGGAAGCACTGCCATCTGTGATGAGAATAGTCCTGTATTTCAAAAGCACATAGACATATTGGTGGAATGGGTAGACAAGTGGCAGATGAAGTTCAAAGCAGAGAAGTGTGAGGTGATTCATTTTGGCAGGAAGAATATGGAGAGATAGGATAAAATAAAGGGAGAAACTCAAAAGGAAGTGTAGAAACAAAGGGACCTTGGTATATATGTGGCGGAAGTATCCAGCCCAATTAATGCAGGGTCACTGGAACTATTCAGGCAGGCCCCAGTGAGGGGGAGAGGTGTTAGTATGTAGGGCAGGTTTCATCCCATGGGCAGCACATGCCTCCAGTGGGTATCTACTGTGGGTATGGGCCAGTCAAAAAAGAAGGACTCTTTCTTCTCTTTCTCCGCCCCCCCCCCCCCCCCCCCCCCCCCCGGCCCCCCACCACATTGAAGGTATACCAGCCAGAGTTTACCTGGCCAGCTTCCCACATGCCATTGCCCACACCCACCGCTGGTAGAATGCTAGAGCCTCATTTAGCTTCCAGACAGGAAGGCTATACTCGAGTTGTCCCACTCTGGACCTCATTGGAAGGATTCAGGAAGTTGACAGGACCTCTGCCCCACTCACTCCCATCAGATTAAACCCTGCTCCCTCCACCTCCGGCTCCTAGTCCACCTTTTAGGCAAAAACAAAATTCATCCTGAGAAAGTTTCAAAAAATCATAACCAGCACTTCTACTATCACTGCAGCTTCTGGGGATTTATCATATTCAGTATCCTTTCTCTGCTAACATTAAATATCTTGATTCCTCAAACTTATCCACTGCATTTCTGGTATGAAATTTGTGCCTTCTGTAAAGACAGGTACAAAGGGCATGATTCTCTTGCCACGTTGCGCTCAAATGAGAGTAAACCCAGCCGGAGAATCCTGGGAGAGGCCTCCAGCAAGCCTCCTGACAGCCTCCGCGCCTCGTCGGATTCACCGAAGTCCCGCGAGAAGTCAGAGTTGGAACACCGCCCCAAATGTGCATGACCAAACGCCGCTCCTGGAAGTTGTAAACGTACTTACGACCTACCTGCCCGGGATCCACCAGCCCCCGTTGATTCTCCGGCCTCCCCAGGGAGACTGCAGCCAGGCGCCAATCAGTACTGGTCCACACAAGCGTGGACCAGGCGGAACGGCACCCGAAGGGTCTCCTGGGCCATCTTGAGACCCCTGGGTGGTCAGAGTAAATGCGAGGTGGTCCGTTGGCCCTTCCCCTGGAACGTGGGCACCATGGCACTGCCACCTTGGCACTGCCACGGTGCCTGGATGACACTGCTAAGTCAGCAGGAGAACTGCCTGGGTGCCACGGTGGCAGTGCAAGGGTTAGGGGGTGAGGGGGGCCATGCCCAAGAAATTAGGGTGGAGGGCGGAGGTTGTTGGGTTGGGTAGTGCAGGGCAAGTACGTAGGGGCCTTTCGGAGGTTAGAGGATTAATGGGTGGGGGTCCTAGAAGGGAGGGGTGCTGTAAGAGGGCTTTGGGACGGGGGGGGGGGGGGGGGGGGGGGGGGGGGGGGGGTGAACCCCATAGCAGGATGTCCTCACTTGGGGGATGTGGGGTAGTGTGCATGTATGGGGGTATTGGTGAGATTGCCCATGGGTGGGGGGACTCACAGGCTCAATTAGAGATCAGGGCACCCTTTCCAAATGGTGGCCAGATATTCGCGTTCAGCTCCCCAGTGCTAAAATCAATTCTGTGTGGGCTAAACCGGTGAGAAACTCCCCAGGGCCCCAAAAAAGTGACACGAGGTGTCATTGAATAGCAGTGGGGAACTCGCCGGCAGAGCCGGCGGGAAACTCCCTGAAAACCCCACCACAAATTAACTTCAAAATTTTTTGGGAGAATCGCGGCCCATATATTTGTTCATCTTTGCCATTTCCTCATGCCTTATGATAATGTTTCCTTTCACTGCTTCTAAGAACCAAAATTTACTTTAGCTACCTTCCTTTTTAAGATATTTGTAAAAGCTCTTATACACTTGTACTCCATTTTCTTCCTTTTCATCAACATTTTGGTGGCCCTTTCTTAATCTCTAAAACACTCCCGGTCCTCAGGCTACTAATATTTTTTTAAGAACATTGTGTCTTCTTTTAATCTAATATTATCCTTAACCCCTTGAGTAAACTTCATCTAGGTCTTTTTTGCTGAAATTTTGTTTTTATTGAAATATACAGTTTTTGTTGAACAGTTTTTGACGGAGGGTGGGCGCACCTGGGCTTGGGATGGGGGACTCTTGGGTGGGGGACCCTTGATTGGGGGTGGGGGACCCTCGACTGGGGGTGGGGGACCCTCGACTGGGACAGCCTCAGGGGTGAGTCGCAATGGGCGGCATTAGGGGGCAAACCGCGGGGGGGGGGGGGGGGGGACTGCGCACGGCACCATCATACCAACCCCTGGATCATGTGTACCTGTCCAGGAGAAATTCCTGTTCTTGCCCCACCGACAACCCATAACCCCCACCAACTGCCGAGGCCTCTGACCATGTGGCTGAAGGCTATTATTAACAGAGAATTTCCAATCAAAGTTAAGTGAGCACTTCGTACAACCCAAGTGGTTCCATATGGGTGGGTGGGCCATATAGCATGTGTGCGTCATTGCCTGGCATCCCAATCGCACCTTGATGCCTGGACACTGTGCTTGAACACCACGGGAGGCAACACCACACACGCAACAGCCAACATCCGAACACCCAGGGGATGGGACACAACTCCAGGAACATGTCCACAGCCGGAGGGTGGGCGAGTTGCTGCCCTCACCTCCAGCCCCCTCACTCCCTCTATCTGCATCCCCCACCCCACTCTCTCTCCGTCCCCCCCCTCCCCCGGTGCCCTCAGTGATCCTCAATGTACTTTGCCCTCATAGCTCTACCACTACTTCTAGGTCTTTCCCAAGGATACACATCTGAGGTAGAGGCAGCCAGCTGCTTACCACATCCCGTGGCCTTCGATGCTCCTGGTTGGCTTCTTCTGGTGGCTTTGAGGCCGGAGTGCCCAAACTCACCTGTCGGCGGCACATGCACAGCTGCGATGTCCTGTCCCGTGTGCTGGATGTGAGACCCGGCCTCATCAGAGGGGTCGAACTCGGGAGTTGGTGGCCACCGTCGCAACTCCATGGGACGAGTCCAGGTTGGCACCTGGCGCCCGGCACCACCTCCTGCTTGGTGCCCATAAGGCCCAGGGGTTCACCTTGGGACGTAGGGGCAGCTGGTTTGAGCACTGGCTGCCCCTGCATCATCTGGCTCTGCCAGCCCTGCCGGTTCCCCATAGTCCGTACCATCATGTTGACGCCCTTGGCATTGCTCCTCAGTGACTGGGTTATGGTCTGCAGTGCCAAGCTCCACAGCACCTCAGCCATGGCCATCTGAGAGCGGGACATTTCCCAGAGAACCACATCAAGGTCACCTGCTACTGGGTCACATCCCCTAGCAGTCGGAAATTCTGCCGAGACCCTCTGCCATGGTCGTCACCGGCTGCATGGTATCTTGGACACCTTCACTAATGGTGCCGACGTCATGCACCAGGCTCTCCACTGTGGTCCCCACCCTAGCTGTGTTCGCCTCCGTGCCACACATTGCCGGCAACATCTCCAGCGACCGTAGCCTTTGGGACTCCTCCAAGCGGCTGTGGATCTGCTGGAGTAAAGCTGACATCTCCCATCTCCCTCTGAATGTCCCGGCCGCACCCTAACCTCTCCATCAGGTCTGGAATGGCTTCTTCCACAGGCTCAGCACCAGGCTGTGACCCAGCTGGGTCCTGGGATCCAGCAGCCCTCCGACTGCTAACTCGCCTGGGACTTCATGCCACCACCTGGTGTACATCAGCAACAGTGTGGTGCTCACCAGATTGTGCCCCAGAAGCCTGACCATTAACATTTCCCACCGAGGTGCGTGTATCTGTGCTGGTGGAAGGTGGAGATGAAAGCTGTGACTTGACTATTACGGTGGCATCCTTGGAGCTCTCCTCCGAGGTGGTCTCATGGGTGACTGGAGAAGGGGCTACCCGGGATGGGCCAGTGCTGTTGGTTGGAGGACCTGCGGGAGAATGGACATGCGGTCAGTGGGAGGGATGGGTCAGAGAGGAGGAGAGAGAGAGACGGGGGAGAGGGAGATGGCAATAACAACTCAGCTTGGCAGATCCCCCGGGTGGAGCCCAGTGGTTTCTCACCTCTGCGGCGTCCGCCAGCCTCCACATTGGTGACCACCCTGTCCTCGGCCTCACCACCCTGTCCTCGGCCTCACCAGTCGCCTCCAGGGCACGCTCCTCAAAGGTGGTGAGGATTTTGATGTCCGGCACACCACCTCCAATCTGGGCCCTCTCCTGGTGATGGCGGGAGAGCTTTCCCTGAGGAGACACACAGAAGGCATCGTTAGCCACACGCGGACTGCCCCGTGTAGGTTGTTGACCTTTTTCCTGCACTGGAAGCGAGTCCTCCTGGTCACACTCCCGGCACTCACAGCTGCCGCCAGCTCATCCCAGGCAGCACTGGCTGCCCTATGGCTGACCCTCCTGGACCCTCGGGGGAACAGGACATCCCTCCTAGCCTCCACAGCGTCTAGCAGTCTCCCCAGGTCTGCATCCCCGAATCTTGGGGCCGGTCTCCTGGGCACCATTGTTGCGAACTGGCTGGGGTTAACTTAGTAAGTGCTGCTCAACCTTCTTAGCGGTGGGCTGACGTGGAGAATCAGCTGGTGAGCCTCATTTCCGGCGAGAAATCCGTGAGGCCTCGTTAAGTGGACCAATTAATGTTGAATAGCGTTGCCAGACTTGTTGGGCCGAGCGCCAGGAAGCTCGCGGCCGTTTCCACTCGCTAAAACACTTAGAAACTTTTCTGGAGAATCACACCCATTAACTATGTTTCTCTCTCCACAAATGCTGCCAGAATTGCTGAGTTTACCAGCACCGTCTGATTTTATTACAACCCTCACCATTCCTGAGTATGTTCTGGCCCTCTGGCACAGTGGCCTACAGTCAGGAGAGAGTTACCTTGGGAGTCCTCAACATCGTCTCCGGAATCCATGAAATTTTATGCATCAGATCAAACATGGGCAAGGAAACTTCCTGCTTATTGCCAACTATCATCACCAGTCCCCCTCCCAACTGATGAATCAGTATTCCTCCGTGTTGAACATCAATTAGAAGAAGCACTGAAGGTGGCAACGGCCCAGAAAACACTGGGTGGGGGACTTCATTGTCCATCACCAAGAGTGACTTATTATCACAGATGACCAATCTGACAAATCCTGAAGCATATAACAGCTGTAGACCCAGCCCGTGGCAGGTGGTGAAGGAACCAACAAGTGGGAAAACCTACTTCCTCGTCCTCACCAACCTACTATCACAGATGCATCCGTCCATGAAAATTTCTGGCAGGAATGACCTTCAAAGTCCGTGTGGAGACAAAGTCCTGTCTTCACATTAAAGATACACTTCATCGTGCTGTGTGGCACTACTCCTGTGCTACTTGGGGTTTATAACAGATATAGCAACACAAAACTAGACATCCATAACGTGGTGTGGGCCATCAGCAGCAGCAAAATTGCATTCAACCATAATTTGTAACCTCATGGCCTGGCATATCCTTCATTCTATCACCACCATCAAGTAGGGCATCATCCCTGATTCAGAGTGCAGGGCAGCATGCCAGGAACAGCACCAGACGTTCCTGAAGAAAAAATAAGGTGGCAACCTGAAGTTACAACATCGGGCTACATGCATGCCAAACAGCAGAAGCAGCATGCGATAGATAGAGCTAAGTAATCCCGCAACCAACTGACCAGATCAAAGCCCTGCAGTCCTGCCACATCCAGTCATGTATAGTGGTGGACAATTAAACAATTCTAAGAGGAGGAGACTCCACAAATATCTCCATCCTCCATGATGGGGAAGCCCAGCACCACAGTGTAAAAGTGGGCAGCATGGTAGCATTGTGGATAGCACAATCGCTTCACAGCTCCAGGGTCCCAGGTTCAATTCCAGCTTGGGTCAGTGTCTGTGCGGAGTCTGCACATCCTCCCCGTGTGTGCGTGGGTTTCCTCCGGGTGCTCCGGTTTCCTCCCACAGTCCAAAGTTGTGCAGGTTAGGTGGATTGGCCATGATAAATTGCCCTTAGTGTCCAAAATTGCCCTTAGTGTTGGGTGGGGTTACTGGGTTGTGGGGATAGGGTGGAGGTGTTGACCTTGGGTAGGGTGCTCTTTCCAAGAGCCGGTGCAGACTCGATGGGCCGAATGGCCTCCTTCTGCACTGTAAATTCTATGTCTATGTAATGCGTTTGCTACCATCTTCAGCCAGAGGTACCAATTGGATGATCCATATCGGCCTCCTGCTGAGGTCCCCACCATCACAGATGTCAGTCTTCAGTCAATTTGATTCATTCTGCGTGAGGAGTCACGTGTAAAAATCACGGGAGAGCTTCAAATCGGGCTCTGTACCAGGCCGACCCAACTCACACCACTCAACGTGATCTGGATCACGCCCTGGCTGAGCATGATCCAGATAATGATATTTAAATGAGCATTTGGTTCATTTAAATCTCCCGACGCCGTATTCATCTGGCTCCTGGGAGTCAACTGCCACGTCTGCAAGGCCTCAATTGGACGCCGTTTGGCACTGGTTTCCACAATCGTAGGCCAGGCGTCATGGCACCTTGGGGGTCTCGCAGGCCATTAGAGCCCCCAGATGACTCCCTGGCACCTGAACACCTTAGCACCGCCAGCCAGGCACCCTGGCAGTGCCAACCTGGCACACCCTGCCAGACGCAACCGACACTACTTTTAAATTTTTCCAGTGAATCATGCCCGTTGCCATCCCTGAACCCCCTAGGTGTTACCATTGATCAGAAACTTAAGTGGACCAGCCATATAAATACTGTGGCTACAAAAGCAGGTCAGAGGCTGGGAATTATGCAGTGAGTAATTTAACTCCTTACACCCAAAGCTTATCCACCATCTACAAGGCACAAGTCTGGATGGCTTCAATTACAATCCAGAAGCTCGACTTAAAGACAGATGTGGAGCAGGTTTTAGTGATTCTCTCAAAGGCTCCAATAACTAGAGGTCCTTGGCCAAGACCATCAACTCTAAGAGCTGAAATCTGAGATGGACTTCTGATCACATCTCGTGTCATCACTTGGACTGCTTTTTTCCATCTCCCAACTTCATCCCTGCCTCAGCTGATCTAGACTCAACTATTCCAATGCACTTCTGGCTGGTCTACTGTGTTTTATTTTCCATAAACTTGAGATCATTCAAAACCCTGCTGCCATGTACTAACATGCACCAAGTTCATTCACTCAACACTCCTGTACTCACTAATCTGCATTGGCTTCTGATAAAGCAACATCTTGATTTTCAAATTCTCATCATGGTTTTCAAATTCCTTCCTTGCCCCTCCCTATCTCTGTAATCTCCTCCTGCTGCCAGAACCTTCCAGAATATCTGCACTTATATAATTATGGTCTCTTGAGCCTCGCTAATTCTTTTACTACTCTGGAATTCCTACCCTACATCTCTCCGTCTTTCCACCCAGCTTTCCTCTTTTACATCACTCCTTAAAACTATATCTTTGACCAAGTTTTTAGTCATCAGGCCTAATATTTCCTTATGAGGTTCAGTATCATATTCTGCTTTTTAAAGATATAGTGCAGCACGTTGAGATATTTTATTATGTTAAAGATGCTGTATAAATATAATTGTTGGAGAGGTGCAGGGAGCTGTCTATATGCCCTGTTGCAAGGGTTCTGCTACCAACAAACGCTCCTCCTGCTGCTCCCTCTTCCTGCTACTCAGTGTTCTGCTTCTCTTCTGTTCTGCATTCTGCTTCTCTCCTACTCCGCGTTCTGCTTCCATCTTACTCCACATTCTGCTTCTCTCCTACTCCGCATTCTGCTTATCTCCTCTGTGCTGACCACCTGCAGGTGTCTCAACAGGGTGATCCTATTGCTGGTGCTCACTTGCCACTCATTCAAGGTCCAATCTAAGGCAGCCACGGCGCCACCCGCCCGTCCTGTTCTTGAGTCTCAATACCTCCAATGTGCACAAATTAGCCTCTCATCACAAGTATTTTCAACAAACTCTTTCTCACTGGTAGGTGAGAAAGCAAAACTGGCTGTTCTTGTTTGTATGACTGTCTTTTAATTGCTGTTCTCTTTTCTGCTTGGTTTCAATAGCAAGTTTCAAGTTTTGAGAAACCTGTGCATGTACCATTAAATTTCAATAGTGGTCAAAATGTCGCTGCAATTTCCTAATTTAAATATTGAAATAGCTGACCTGCTTCACGAAGGAGCTCCGCACACAGAGTTGAACCATGCAGGTTAAACCCAGAAGTCAGTCTATTGGAGCCGACTTCTACATGTGTTGAGCCCAATCCGTCACCATCATCTGCACCGAAACACATGCCACTTGTTAAAATTCCCACATTATATCTCAAAGCTGACACTACAGTGTGGTTGACCCTTAATATTACTTCCCATGTTGTAAACTGAAGCAATATTATTTCATATTTTGAAAATTCAGGATGGATTTACAATCAATAATGTAAAATGAAGCTTCAACTTGAACACGTAGAACTATTGCTGCTCCAAAAATTCTCTGCAATAATCTAGTTTCTGCACACACAGTGCAAGAGCAGTATATTTTTATAAGGGAGATAAATGTCTACTGCCAAGGTGAGGGATATCATACCTGGGATAGAGAACACTCTTCTATTTTTGTCAACAACTATGATCACTTAAGGGCTCTCATTCAAATCAACCACAGAGGAAAGTTCTCTACAGCAACAATCTACCTTTGCCAAGTCTTAAATGAGCTGTGCCTATCATACTAGAGTTATGCCATCTTAAAATATGTTGCCATTTGCTTATTGCTCAAATACATTGAAAGAGACTCCTCACTATTCATCAAACAAAATCTTCATGTGTATTTTGCTATGCGATTTGTTTTTTTATTTTAGACCTTCAGCCTTTTTGTAGATATTTTATACTGCTCACTACCTAATAAACATTATTGTTAATTACAGGGGAAAATACTTGTAGGAACGAAAGACGGTGAGATAATTGAAGTTGGAGAAAAGAATGCAGCATCAAATTGCCTGATTAATGGGCACATGGAAGGAGAAATTTGGGGCCTTGCCACACATCCCTATAAAGACCTCTTGATTTCTGCAAGTGATGATGGTACAACAAGAATTTGGGATCTGGCTGATAAAGTAAGTTGGAAAAGATGAAAAACAGTGGCATTCCTAAAATTTTCTGATATTCTGCCCTCAAAAGAAGTTACATATAATACTGAAATAAAAACAGGAAATGATGGCAATACTCAGCAGATCAGATAGAATCTGTAGAGAGAGAAACAAAGTTAAGGGACGGGATTCTCTGTTTGGGAGACCATGGGCTGGATTCTCCGATCGGCAACAGCACTTTTATGCTGGAATTGGGGGTGGCGCTGTTTTTTCGATGCTCCGCCCCCTCAAAAACGGCGTACTCCATCGGGTCGGCCTCAGGACGACACCCGAGGTCCTCCCCCAGTGCTCTGTCCCTGGTGGGCTGAGTCCCCAATAGCGTGGGACACGTGTGCTCACAACTTTCGGGGACCTCGCGTGGCGGTTGCGGATTGTGTCCAGTGGTGCCACTGTCGGGGGGTGGGGGATGAGCCATTCCACTGGCAATGGGGGCTTCGGCGGGGGCTGAGGGGGCCTGGCATGGTTTTCCGGGGGTGGCGAGGAGGGTTGCAGGGGGGCAGTTTTTGGCAGGTCGGGTCCGCGCGTGACTGCGCCATGCTATTCGGCGTGGCTGCCCCAGGCCGCCGCCGTGCGTATGCGCAGCCATGGACCCGGCAATTCTGCGGCTGTATCCGCAGTTAAGCCGGGACTTTACGTGGCGCTAGCCCCCCACCGGGCGGAGGATCGGTGCGGGGGCGGCGCCGACTTTCTGGTCGTAAGATGAGATGGGTCCTGCGGATATAGCCACAGAATTGGAGAATCCAGCCCAATGTTCTCCCGTCGGAGGAGAATTGCACCCGTTCTACAATCCCCCGGGAGTGCAAATCGGATGCAATTCGGTATGCCCTTGCCATGCAAATTTATGCATGGCGTGGAATATGAGCGATTCCCTATCGGGATGACATTTTAAGCAGGTGGCCCGATAGCGAAGTGCTGTGGCTGGCCAGCCCCGAACCTCCCCACCGCACAGCAAAGCAGCCCACCCCTCACCCACAGATTGCCCAAGTGACCCACCTTCACCCAAGTATGGGGATGACCTGACCCGGGGGTGACCTGACCCGTCCCCCAGGGACTCCCTAACAAGGGTAGCCCCAGCTCCGAGGGCCCTGTAATAGGGAAACCCCCCCTGGGACCTCTGTAATAGGGAAACCCCCCAGGGGCCCCTGCAATAGGGAGTCCCCTAACTAGAGATTCCCCCCCCCCCCCCAAGAAGAGAGACCCCTCTCTGGAAGCTACAGAGCAGTCCAGACAGAGGCAATGAGAAACTAACAAATCCTTGGTTTAGAATAATAGGAACATACCTTACCTTGAAGCTCAACGTGTCAATTCCTCGAAGGAGAACAACTGTGACCTGAGCTTCAATCCCACAGATCTATTAGCTACAAGCCATTCATAACTTTCATCAAACAGAGTTAAGTGCATTCCAAGCACTAAGTGCATTCCAATCTCACAAGCGTGTGATTGCAATGCACTTACTTCTCTCCGATGTGGCCGATGTTTGTATGCATTGGGGTTTCACCACTTAGTCACTGATCCATGAATGGAGATGAATGGATCAAGGCTGTAACTGGTTTGTGGAAGCTGTAAATCCCAGCCCACCACTTGCAGCTAATGGATCTCCAGGGTTGAAATGAGTTAAATCTGGGGCACCGGAGAATCACAGAGGGCCGAAGAGTAGGGTGCCGAGCCTGCTAAACGGAAGACACATTTGCATTCATTTACATTCTCCCGTTGCCACGCGGTCGTGGACCTCAATTCCTGTGCCAGCGGGGGGTCGGAGCATCGCAGTTGGCGACTGCCGCTGATGCCGATATCACTATTCTCCACCGTATTCTCCACCAGATACAAACATCGGCCGACGGAGAATCCAGCCCAACCTGACTATTTATCAGAACTGGAAAAAGTTAGAGAGGTTACAGATTTTCAGCAAGTACAGGGGCTGCAAAAGTGGGTTGGGGATTTGATAAGGGTGAACGACAAAATTAAATGGCAACAACTTGATGGAACAAGGGAAAAGGCAATGGTAATGGGACAAATAAAGAAGCAAAAAATTAGGGACCAAAGGAGATGTAAATAGGGATTATAGATATATTAACAACTGTTACTGTCCAAAAAATGGGCAGTGTTTTAAAATTATTGAACTCAATGTTCAGTTCAGAAGGCTGAAAAGTGTCTGAATGAGAGATGAAAAGCTGCTCCTCGAACGTACATGGAGCATCACTGAAACAGTGAAGGAGCTGAGGAAAGAGGGGTCAGAATGGGAGAGGGGCAGAGAATTAACAAGTCAGGTGACTGGGAGGTTTGGGTCATGCTTAAGGACTGAATGTAGGTGTTCGACAAAGCAATTGCCCAATCTATGTTTGGTCTCCCCAATGAAGTGGAGACTGCATCATGACAATGAATGCAGTATACTAAATTAAACCCGGATGGAGTGTTTAGGGCCCCAGATGAATCATAGAATTTACAGTGCAGGAGGTCATTCAGCCCATTCAGTCTGCACCGGCCCTTGGAAAGAGCACCCTACTTAAGCCCATGCCTCCACCCTATCCCCGTAACCCAGTAACCCCACCTAACCTGCACTGTGGGAGGAAACTGGAGCACCAGGGGGAAATCCACACAGATGGGATGGGAAGGAAAACGTAAGCTAAATCGCTGGCTTTTAAAGCAGGCCAGCAGCACGGTTCGATTCCCGTACCAGCCTCCCCGGACAGGCGCCGGAATGTGGTAACTTTTCACAGTAACTTCATTGAAGCCTAATCATGACAATAAGCGATTTTCATTTCATTCCATCCCTGCACTTGCACAGGAAGTCAAGTGCATGTTGGGATAATTGAAGAATGAACCATGCTGTTACTGAAGGAACGATTCATTGAACATGGAGGCTGGTGGGGGAATGTTGAGAACAGGGTGAATCCTATCCTTGTTCTAGGAGGATGGAAAAGGGGTAAGAGCAGAAGTGTGGAAAATGGACATAGTTAAAGATTCTGTCAACTTCTGAGGAGGGAAATCCTTGGTTTAGAATAATAGGAACATATATCAGAAGCACTGGTATGGAAGGTGACATCACCAGAACTGATCGTAGAATCATAGCATTTACAATGCAGAAGGAGTCCATTCAGCCCATTGAGTCTGCACCAGCCCTTGGAAAGAGCACTCCACTTACACCCACACCTCAACCCTATCCAAGTAACCACACGCAACCTTTTTGGACACTAAGGGCAATTTAGCATGGCCAATCCACCTAAGCTGCACATCTTTGGACTGTGGGAGGAAACCGGAGCACCCGGAGGAAACCCACACAGACACGGGGAGAGAATGCAGACTCCGCAAACACAATGACCCAAGCCGGGAATCAAACCTAGGACCCTGGATCTGTGAAGCATCAGTGCTGCCATTTGTGTCAGACATGGAGAAGTTGGGAGAATGGACTGGAGTCTATATACTGGAGAAAGTATAGTCAAAGTAGCTGGAAATCTGTGGACTTGTGATGAATATTGGCTGATAGTCTTTCCCCAAAATATTGATAAAGTGATTAAGGAATGGCACAGAAGAATTGGAGGTGGACCATTTGGTCTTGAGGGAAGGGTCAAAATTGGAAACCAAATTGATGACATTTTCCACTTTGGGGTGGGAGCAGGGCATGACAATGAATGTTTAAGTCAGGTGTGTAATTTGAAGGTAACTTGGCAGGGATGATGTTCCCAATCACTTTTCCTTCTATGGTGAAGAGCACTGGCTTGGCATGTGCTTCTGAAAAATATCTTGGGGAATTATTACTGTACATCCTTTACATACAGCAGCCACAGTATGCCAGTAGAGGGAGTCAATGTTTAAGATGGTGATTGGTGTGTAAATGAAGTGGACGGCATTATCCTGGATAATGTCAAGTTTCCATACCAACAGTTCAATAATATTGAGTAGCTTGCTGGGCTACTTCAGAATTAGCCATATTAATATGGGACTAAAGTCACGTATAGGCTTGATCAGGTAAGAATGGCAGGTTTTCTTCCCTAAAGAACATTAGTGAACCAATGGGCTTTCTACGACTATCTAACAGTTTCATGTTCACTTTTACTGGAACAAGTTTTGTTTTCTTTACAGACCTTTTATGAAATGTGACTTCTGATTCTGAAATTGCCAGGGTGGCATTTGAACTCATGTTCTCTGAATTATTTAGGACTTGATCATTTTTCTCACTGTTAAGGACAACACTTGTAAACTGTGTGCGAGCTTATGTATGTACAATATGTGATAACTGAGCATTTCCAATGGTAGAACAGGTACCCTAGTTACTGTCTTTCTTCACTGAATTGACACAATTCTATTTATATTCTTTTAACCTCAAGGTAACAAAAGAATCAACATGTTGTCAGACTCCTGTCCATCCACAACAAATTAGTATTATAGTTTATTAAAAGTAAATATTGGCCAGTATCTGAAAATCAGAACAACATTATTTTTAACTTGAACTTTCCTGAGTACAAAAATAACAAAATTGTATCAGTTTATAAATGATCCAATCTTGACCAACAACTATAATACATGCTTATACATGAAGCTTGTCTCAGCACTACAAAGTCCTTGGGTGCTTACCTAAGCTTCTTTGAATCTGGAAGAATAGATCAGATAATAGACTGCCGATTAATATCCCACTACCTGAGCCAAAAGCTGCTGGTCAGCTCCTTCCACAGAAATACCTCGTTGACCATACTCTGCGAGGGCAGCACGGTGGCGCAGTGGTTAGCACCGCTGCCTCACGGCACTGAGGCCCCGGGTCACCGTCTGTGTGGCGTTTGCACATTCTCCCTGTGTTTTTACATCAACGATGTGCAGGCTAGGTGGATTGGCCATGCTAAATTGCCCCTTAATTGGGAAAAAAAGAATTGGGTACTCTAAATTTATTTTGAAAATAGAAAAATACCCTGCTGTGAGAAACTGCCAATACATTTCAGTTACCAGCGGCAACATTTTGTAGGTAAAATGGCATCTGGCCTGAGTCATACAATAGATGCTGAACACACATCAAGTTATCTTAAATTGTTTTCTGGACAAAGTAATTAATTTTTAAAACAGAAACAGAAAGTGCTGGAAAATGCACAATTTGTGTCAGTCAGCATCTATGGAGTCAGCTCTTAATTTCAACTGAAAAATAAAAGACAAACGAGCATCAAAATAGAATCATAATAAAGAGAGGGGAGGCAAGAAGAACAGGAGAGAGCAAATATCAAGTAGATTCCCTGTTAGAATTTTCAAAGCAAAAGAGGAAATGGCTGGAGAGCTGAAATGATCTTTGCAAATAAACGTGGGAAGAATCAGAATAAAAATAAATTTAAGAGAGACACAAAGAACATGATAATAAGCTGGTACAGTATAAGTTTTGTCTGAAATAGAAACAGGGGAAGTTGACAAAACATGATCTGATGGCCTGAAGTAAAGGAAGGCAGGCTGCAGATTCTTGCACCAGCAAGCACTGTGTTCTGTTGGAGCATCTGCAACAATTGACTTTAATGAATTCGGACTTTCCACCATTTCCTGTAGGAAAGGGAAGACATGTAATGTGTGTATCAGGATTCAGCCTTACCTGAACCTAAAATTTTCCCTACGAAGCAGGAGGGTACAATTATGACTTCCATACCCTAATCAGAATGGGTATCTTTGTGAGCCCTATCGATGAGGCTTCCTGTCTCAATTATGTAAATCAGTACTTTCTTTTCTTATGATTTTGGATGAGGTCAAAGCCTAGATGGTCCACATATGTAAGTTTTGCCTGCCTCACTTTCCGCAGTAGAGGACAAACCCAGCACTTACTTACTCCATGATTTTAAGTTGTAAAAATTCTGATCAATACTAAAGATTTCAGAATAAAAGACATGTTGGAATGTTAACTGCATAACTCGGTGTTGGGGCCGGACAGAAGGAAATAACTTATTTTACATAACTTACATCAAATTCATGCAAAGAGGACAGCAGATATTTGGCTTTCCCTCTACTTTCAGTATAATTCTACAAAAGGACACCATACATGAAATTCGATTCTCCCTCTGAATTTTTCTGTTTTTTAACCTAGCAGCTGAATTGGGTCCCGGACACCATTTTCACACCTCTACAGAGTGTCCCCAACTGCAAGAAAATCAAGCCCTGTGTCGCTCTGGTTTTTTTAAGAAAATGTTTTATTGAGACATTTATAATTTTAACATTTTAAACAAAGACACCCAACACACGCAAAAACCTCACAACAGTATCGTCGCCCTATAATGGATAGAATCAAATCCAAATTTTGAAATTTAAAACTGCAATTTTGCAAATGTAAGCATGATGTGAATTTTGTGTTATTTTTAAACTATTTTAAATTGTACTCCTGAATTTTCCACAATATAGAAATTGCTAAACAAAGTGAACCTTGGCTATGGTGCAAAATGTGCTGCTTACAGCCCAGATGGAGAAATGGTTGCAATTGGGATGAAGAATGGAGAATTTGTTATCCTACTGGTTAATTCTCTGAAAGTGTGGGGCAAAAAACGTGACCGGAGTGCTGCCATTCACGATGTCAGGTACAACATTCATGAAAGTAGAAATATCCAGTTAATGACTAGCATTCTCGAAGCATGTATTCTGTTAGTGACATCAAAATTCATTAATAAAATATCATCAGGAATACAAACCCATCTTCCGATTACACGTGATCACCAGAATACTGGCACAGCACCTAAACTACCTCTTTACCAATCTGCTGCAAAGAGTTCAAGACAACGCCAAACATCTCAACATCATCCTGAGGTTCTCACCATCACAAATGACAACCTTTAACCAATTAGATTCACTCCATACGATACCAAGAAATAGCACCTGATGCAGCAAGGCTCTGACAAAATCCGACTAATGCAGAAGACCTGCAATGCCCCAGAGCTAGTTGCAGCTTTAGCCACGCTGTTCTAGTACAACTCCAACAATGCAAAAGGACTTCCGGTGACAGCCATGGTGTCAGTGGTCGCCCATTTGGCAGCTCCCGCTTGAGGCGGGTTTTTTTGGTCCTTTTCCCCAGTTGCCAGGTGGATGATTTGGAGGAAACAGGTGCAGAGGTGGTGGAGGAAAGCTATACTCCACTGGTGAGGTTGGTGGATGGATCCGCGAACCAGAAGTTGGTCTAGAAGAAAGGAGCTGCAGGAGCAAGAAACTCGGTGACTCAGAGGACGATGGCGGAGGATAGAGGGTCGGCCCTACCAATGGGGCAGTTGGTTGAATTTCGAAACTAAAAATTCAGCCAACAAAGGAGGGAGGCTCAGGAGGACCTGGTGAGGGTGGTAGACACGCTGAATGTGGGTTTTGGCCGTGTGCAGCTGAGCCAGGAAACACAGAGCCAGGTGATCCAGAAAGTGGAGGAGGCGGTTGGGAAGCACAAGGAGCAGCGTACCTCATTGGCGGCCGAAGTTGGGATGCTGAGGGAGACCCAGAAGCGGCTCAAAGAGAATGTGGAGGATTTGGAGAACTGCTCCTGGAGGAGAATCTGAGGATAGTGGGGATGCCGAAGGGCATTGAGGGAGCAGACACAGGCCAAGATGTTGCTTCTCCCATGTGCACAGGGTATACCCATGGATCGATTACTTTGGGGTGGATAAGACGTTGCTGCCGGAGGTGGTCAACTCGGGTACTTGCTGATTGTGGTTTCTGACCACACACCACACTGGGTGGTCTTGCAAGTGGATCGAGGAGGACCCAGCACCCGCATTGGAGACTAGACGTGGGGTTGCTGGCAGATGAGGAGGTGTGCGAGCGGGTGAGGGCCGCCTTTTGGGGGGGTGTGGAGGTGAATGACACAGGTTAGGTTTCGGCTGCCATGCTTTGGCAGGCGCTTAAGGCAGTGGTGCGGGGGGGGGGGAGTTTATATCATTTTGGGCGCCCAGGGACAGGATGGAGCGGGCAGAGATGGCTAGGCTGATGGAGCCTATCTTACGGATAGATTGGGGATACTCGGAGGCCCTGGAAGCAGGGTTGTTTAAGGAGCGGCAGAAACTCCAGATAGAGTTTGGGTTGTTGTCTATGGGGAAGGCAGTGGGGCAGCTGCGGAGGGCCAGAGGGGCAGTGAATGAGTACAAAATCGAAACTGAAACCAAACTCAAACCTAGGGTGCTGAAAAGCATTCCAGTGAGATCAGATCCAATCACCACCTATTACCAGGCAGAGCACAGCCCTTTGAGCTAATCCTTTTCCACAAGCCAGTCAATCAAACCGAGTCCCAACCCATCTCTCTATCACTGATGCCAGCCAGTCTACAGCTTATGTTTAAACCAGCACAGCCTTCCGGATTCTTCCTGCTTGAATTAACAATACAGGCTTCCTGCCTTATAAACACATGTCCAATAGTCATTCATGGATCAAAATGTAACAGCAAAAATAAAAGAAAGAGGAAATCAGGGAATAAACAGGGAGTAAATAAGAAGGACCCTTATACAATGGAACCCAATTCATCTCCAGATAGTTTATGGGATTGCTGAACAGGAGGAAGAAAGATAACAACTCACTACTCCATAGGAGAAGGAGGTCAACACAACAAACATGTCAAGTCCCTGCCTGAGCTGCTGAAAGGACGAACTTTACATGTACAGGATCCAATCATGAAAAACCAGTACCCAGCAAAAGTTGTTGGTGAAACTGAGACTCCAAGATCATAGGTCATTGTGACTGAAAACAGTATGAAAATGAGAAGGAACAGAGTTCATATTCAACCTACATTGAGCTGAAAAAGCAAAAAAAAAAATCAACAATACTAACAACATCTCTATCTAGAGAGCCAACATTAACAGCATAGCCAACAAGCAGTGCAACGTCAATGTCACAAGCAATTGACACAACATAAGCAATATCAAGCACAACTGCTACAACACCAGGAGCAACACACACAACATTGCCTGTGTAGCATGCTAACTCACCACAATGCAAGATCTACAAAATGGAGGCACAACATCCCACCACCTAAGTTTAATATATGAATAATATTTTGAGAAAAGAAAACAAGTTTTAAAGGATACTTAATATTTATAAAAGCCAGTTGTCAACCTTGTTTAGCTTGAAATAAAAGTTAATGATTGAAACAGTTATATTGACATAAAGACATTTTTTTTAAAGCATGATGGATGTTGTATTATATTATTCGTAAAGAACTAGGAACTAATTGTTATGTGAAATATGTTCAGTTCTGGACACTCCATTTGAGAAAGGATGTGAAGGCATTAGAGAGGGTGCATGAAAGATTTATGAGAATGGGTCTCGTGATGAGGAACTTCAATTATGAATGTAACTTGGAGAAGTTAGGATTGTTTTCCTTAGAGTAAAGAAGGTTGAGAAGGGATTTGATAGAGGCATTCAAAATCATGAGGTGTCTGAACAGTATAAGGGGAGAAACTGTTCCTGCTCCCAAAAGGATTGAGAATGAGATGGCACAGATTTAAAGTAATTAGTGAAAGAAGCAAAAGTAATATGAGGAGAAACCTTGTGCAGTGAGTGGTTAGGGTTTGAAATGCACTGCTTGAGAGTATGGCAAAAGCAAGCACAATTGAAGCATTCAAAAGAGGACTAGACTTATCTGAAAAGGAAGAATGTACAGGGTTATGGGGAGAAGGTGGGGGAATGGCACTAGGTGAGTTGCTCATTTGGAGAGCTGGTGCAGACATGAGCCAAATGGCCTCCTGCACCGTAACAATTCTATGATATCTTAGGGTGCTGCATTCACTGCTGCACTGTAATCTTGTGATGAGTATCAGTCCACCAGCCAGTTGGAGAGCAGTAAGAAATACACTTGATGAAGCTACAGCATTTTGAATCTAAAATGTGATCATTTCTAACACAAGAAAACACAACATCCACTTACCTTTTCAAGTAATTGGTGAACAGTGGATCTAATTGGGAATTCAGAAAATAAATTTGGAAATGGAGTATGATATTGAATAACAATATGAAAGGCACAAAAATACATTTTTAAAAAGTTGCGATAAACAAATTTTAAATATTTACTGTACTTTTTTTGTTTTAGATTTAGCCCCAATTCCATGTTCCTGGCTGTGGGTTCTGCAGAAAATACTGTTGATTTTTATGATCTCACGCAAGGCTCTACTTTAAACAGAACTGGTTACTGCAAAGACATTCCTAGTTTTGTTATTCAAATGGACTTCTCAGCTGACAGCAAACATATTCAGGTAGGATGTTTCTTCAATCATAATAAATATTACTTAGAGTGAAAATTCTGCTATTAATCATTTTTCAATATTTTAATGCCTCATAAATATTAATATATACAGGTGATTGCTTATAACATTATTGCTCACATCGCTTCTCCTTATTTTCTTTCACGTTTCTCTCTGAGAGATGTATGTCTTAATAGGTGTGTTAACAATTGAAAATTAACCATGGACAGAAATATAGCTATGGGCCAGGCATGAACCGTCCTGCTAAGTTTATGTTGGGGTTCCACCAGCTTAGAAAGTCTTGTGCAGGATTCGCCATCGGCCGACAGTGGAATTGGGAAAGGCCATTGGACGGAGAATCGGTTTTGACACGGAAATCGTGGTTCACATGGTTCACACCAAATCGCAATTCTTTGGTGCCTCGATGGCGGCGTCAATGCGTTCCACTTCGCACATACAGTAAATGCCATTTGCAAGTCAATAGGGGGCCTGAGTCAATATTCTCCGCCGCCTCCGCGATTCTCTGGCTCCACTGGAGCGAATTTCCGAAGGCGAGGTTCACTTGTGCTTTCAAAAATCATGTAGCTGCCGAGGGGGAGAGAGGGAGCATGGAAAGTGTTCAACATCACTATAGTATGCCGAAAGATGTGGCATTGACTGGGGGATTCTGCCAGGGCCGGGGGGAGTAGCGGGGAGTGGCCAGAAGGTGGGCTATGAGGTCAGGGTAGATTGGCACGCAACACCATTGCCACAGCCTGCAAGGCAGCCATGCAGCTGCGCATACCACTGACTGCAACTTAGTGCCACAGGTCATATGGGTGTCCCGCCCTGGCCACCCCACTAGGCGATTCTCCGTTCAATGGCCTTTCCCAGTCAACCCATCAACGGGATGGGCACGCTCCAGCGCAACCAGTACCATCTTGTTGGCTGGGATGAGTGTGTGTGGGGAGTGAAGTATGTGTATATACGACTGCAGTTTGTCAGCCTCCTGAGTGCTAATCACGGACCTGGCGAATCAGACACCGATTTTCATTGGAAGCGGTTCTGATCCATGTGGCGTCAGTGCTAGCAACTCAACGGTGCTGAATCGGTCCAGGAGTGGCACCAGTTTACCTGTCATAGAAGTCCAAAAATCCTTCCCCTGCGTCAACACTTAGTCTCAGGAACGGAGAATCCGACCGCCTAGCTATTGCAAGTGCTTAAAGATAGGACTGGATGAGGGATGTGGAACAGTAAGTGAATGGTACACTAATTCCCGCCATCTCAACTCAGCGAATCAAGCTTTGGGCAGTCAATTAAAGACCACCCGGCAGGAAGGCAGCCAATTAGTGGTCTGAAGGGGGATTCTATGCCCAATTGGGAATTGAGGCCCGAACAACATGCGGCAGAAGGGTTATGCCATGAATAGAAAGTTGGTCGCAGATACAAATGTAAAGGCCATCGATTTCTGAATATGTTTTTATTTCTTATAATAATCTTTATTACTGTCACAAGTAGGCTTACATTAACACAGCAATGAAGTTACTGTGAAAATCCCCTAGTTGCCACACTCCGGAGCTTGCTCGAGTATGCTGAGGGTGAATTCAGAATGTCCAATTCACCTGACAAGCACGTCTTTCGGGACTTGCTGAAGGTTCAAAAAGTAATGAAGTCAAAAATCCGACAGGTGCTGTCACCTTCACCAGCAGAATCTGCAGCTACATGTAGCCATGGTCCCAGCGCATGTCTTTACTTTCCACACTTGTGCCAGCTTGGCATACTTGCTGTAAAGCATTCACAAACTTATTCCGATCTGACATAGTGGGAAATGAAAAATTGGAGACAGTTAAATTGTTAACATGCTCAATAGTTTGTTAATTGATCATTTCAAAATGGCGGGTCAGTTTCCAATTTCCTCACCTACTCGCCTTTCGTAATTTTGGAGACTGAAGTTATGACATAGTTATGCAAAGCCAACATCATCATGACAGATTTTACAGTCACTGGGTGCGGGGGGGGGGGGGGGGGGGGGGGGAATAGTTTTGTCAACTCGCTCATTAATTGCTTTTTTGATGATTTGATTTGATTGATCCAACTTTACTTTAACAGTGTTACATTTGTCACATATCACCATTGAAATCAAACATGCTTTGAAAAATCTGGGAGAGACATTTGTCTTGGGTGGCCGTGTACAATGGCCAATATTATATCGATCACTTGTTAAACAAGTCACCAAATATTTTGTTCCATTCAAGTCAATATTGGTTAGGATTGTAGAATGAGAACAAATGTAATATTCAGTCTTTATAAGTAATCAAAAACCAGCATTTGATACTAGAGGCTGAAAATTGCTGTTGGCATTGTTACAATGGGACCTCTGGTAGCGGTATGTAGGGGAGGACGTAAACGAGATGGCTCCCACTAGGATACTGTATTTTTAGCTCTTTTTCCCAATTTCTGGGGGTATTTTTGTTTTAAAAAACCACTTTGATTAATGGAATATGCCCACATTGGGGGAAATGCCCAGAAAGACCAGGCGGAAGAAGTCTGAAGGCCGAATGTCGTCGACTGAATCGGAGGCTTCTCGGGGTTCGTTCTGTTGCCTCGTTCGGAGGCAATTTCTGTGACTCCGGCCATTCTACTAACGACTGAGATACTTAGCGGCACCTTGGCGGCATGATTTGAGAAGCAATGGCGGGTTATGTCAGGGGACCTCCACGAGTCGATGAATGAGGCCCCGGCACCCATTTGGTTGCCGTTGGAGAAGACCAACAAGACAGTAAAAGCCTGTTTTGCTGTGATTCAAGGTGTGGAGCTGACTCTTTTGAGGCACAGCGACTAGGTTGCACCTCTGGAAGTGAAGATGTCTCTGAAGGCTGATGTGAATAAAGCCCTGAAGTTCGAAGTGAATGATTTGGAGCCATTCCTGGAGAATTGTGGGGTTGCCAGAAGGGATGGAAGGCTCAACTCCCACAGAATATTTTGCATAGATAGTGGGGGAGGGTGCATTGACGTGCCCTCCTGAGCTCGATCGAGCCACCGGACACTTGGACAGAAACCCCATCCAAATGATCCACCGTGAGCAGTAATTGTGAAGTTTCACAGCTTCCAAGAAAAACAACAGTCCTGAAATGTGCAAAAGAGCATTGCGACTAAAAATTGGAGAGCCAAGCCATCAGGCTTTATCAAGATGTTCGAGTGGAGCTGGCAAAGAAGCGGGCACCATTTAACAAGGCTAAAGCCACTCTGTAAAAGTGGAGTCTGATTTGGGATAGTGTACTCAGCTAGGTGGTCCCAGGTTCGATTCCCGGCTTGGGTCACTGTCTGTGCGAAGTCTGCACGTTCTCCCTGTGTCTGCTTGGGTTTCCTCCGAGTGCTCCAGTTCCCTCCCACAAGTCCCGAAAGACATGCTTGTTAGGTGAATTGGACATTCTGAATTCTCCCTCTGTTTACTCGAACAGGCGCCGGAATGTGGTGACGAGGGATTTTCACAGTAACTTCATTGCAGTGTTAATGTAAGCCTACTTGTGACAATAAAGTTTTTATTATTGAATTACTATCAACAGGTAAAATGGTGAGCCATGTACAATGTTCAATGGATGTATTTTATGAACACAGGGAGAAAGCCTGTCGCCTTTTAGCTCATCAGCTAAGGCGGCGGCCAGGTTCCCAGGAGACTGTGCAGATACGTGACTCGAGTGGTCACCCCGCCTCAGGTCAATGCAGCTTTTGAAACGTTTTATCGGTATCTTCTAGATCAGAGCCCCCGGCGGTGAGTTCAGCCATGATGGGGTTTTTGGATGTGTTATCCATTCCAGTGGTGGAGAGGGAGAGGCCCTGCGGAAATTATGAATTGCATTGGGTTGATGCTGATGGGTAAAGCTCCGGGCCCTGATGGATTTCCCATTGAGTTTTTTTAAGAAGTTTGCAGGACCATTGATCCCTTTAATCTTAGATATGTTTGATGACTCCTTGTCCCAGGGTTCGTTTTCCGTTACATTTGCGCAGGCCTCTATTTCCCTGATCTTTAAGAAGGACAAGGACTCTACAGAATGTGGGTCGTTTCAACCTATTTCGCTTTTGAAAGCGGACGCTTAATTACTTGCAAATGTGCTGGCACTCCATTGGAGCCCTGCCCCACAAAGGTGATCTCGGAAGACCAGACATGCTTCGCAAAGGCAATTGTTGGCCAATATACGTCGGCTATCAAATATTGTCCATTCCCCCTCTCCAGTGCCCAAACTGGAGGTGATTGTTTCCCTGGAAACTGAAAAAGTGTTTGCTATAGTTCTTCGGAGGTTTGGTTTTCGACAAAAGTTTATATCCTGGATTTGTTTACTGTATAGGGCCCTCACTGCTAGTGTTCACACGAATGCCTTGAACCCGAGCTATTTTCCGCTGAATAGGGGTACAAGGCAGGGATTTCCATTGTCTCCACTCCTATTTGCTTTAGCAATAGAATCACTGGCCACAGTATTAAGATCTTCCAGTAAGTGGGGAGGGGGGGGGGGGAGACACAAGTCGGGGACGGAGGGAGCATAGGGTGTCCTTGTACGCAAGTGATCTGCTTCTTTATATTATGGACCCAGCATCGACTATGGATGAGATAATGAAGCTACTTAGGAGTTTTACCTCCTTCTCTGGGTATAAGTTGAATTTGGGTAAGAGCGAATACTTCTTGATTTCTCCCCGGGCAGGGGTGCCATTCTGGGAATGTTACCTTTTCGCCTTGCCAGATCTAGCTTTCATTATCTGGGTATCCAGGTGGCCCACGATTGGACCTCCCTTCATAAATCAAGCTATGCTAGTCTGGTTAATGGGGTCAAATCTGACTTGCAGAAATGGAATAACCTCCACCTGTCCTTGGCGGGCAGGATCAGACAATCAAAAGAATGTTCTGCCAAGTTTTTTAATTACTCTGTGTCTCCCCACTTTCCTCCCCAAGTCCGTCTTTGTCAGAGTTAACAATTAAGTGTCCTCTTTCATTTTGGTGGGTAAGACCCCAAGAATCCATTGGGCGCTCCTCCATAGTGATAGACAGTCAGGTGGTATAGCTTTACCCAATTTATTATTTTATTATTGGGCAGCCAATATTGAGAAAGTATTGGGGTGGTTTAATGATCCGAGTTCCATATGGGGGCAAATGGAGGTGAGTTCTTGTAGGGGTTCTAGCCTGGGTACATTAGCAATTGCCTCGCTACCATTCTCTCCTGCAAGAATTTCTTCAAATCCGGTAGTGGTGGCCATCCTGAGAATCTGGAAGCAGTTTGGACAGCGTTTAAAATTTAGCTCCATGTCTTCGCAGACCCCTCTCTGCAATAATCACCTCTTTTTGCAGTGGGTTTAGACTTGATGTTTAGATCATGTCGTGTTATTCACCCTAGGGTAACACGGACTGCAACACGATGCAGATGAACGATAAAACATACACCAAACGTAGGCGTTGGTTCAATAAGATTTATTGAATTTCTGTAACCAAGAACACAGCTGCCTGTGGGTTGACTCTCTACTACTCTAAGTAAACTAACTCTAACTATCTAGACCAGGCTAGCTCTGATCCACGTGCAGAAGGTGTTGAATGATTTGTACACCCTGACTGTCACTACAGTTGCCACCAGTGGAAAGAGGCAGAGTGCTGATGCCTCGTGTGTTTTATAGTTGGAAGCCCCCTTCTGATGTTCTGTTTGGTGATTGGTTGTGTTCTGTCTGTATATTGATTGGCTCACCTGGGTGTCTGTCACTGCCTGCTTTTACCTCATGATGTGCATGGGTGCATATTATGACATGCCCTTTTTAAAAAAAAATTGTCAGTTGCTTAGAGCAGAAACAACATATTTACAGAAGTAACTATTTGCAGCAATTGGTGAGTGAATGCATATGTACATGTAAGGTGTCTAGCGTGCATAAACATAACAATATATATATATATATAAATATATATATAATAAGTCCAGTGATTGGGGCTGGCGTTGGATTCTTGTTGACCGCCTGAGTGGTGGAGGTGGGGATGATGGCATCTTGACAGGCTGGTATGCAGCCAGATTGGTGGCCTCATGGAGCGAGGTGTCCAGATAAGGCATAACAATATCTGGGAACGCAAGATCCGGTGATGGGCAGGCAAGTTTGCGTAGTGCCCTTCTGTTGCACCTGACAATGATTAGGTCATCAGCCATGCGAACCACAAATGACCTGGGAGCAGTCTGGCGAACAACCACAGCTGGAGCTGACCAGCCTCCACCAGGCAACTTGATGCAAACAGCGTCCTTTGGAGAGAGCACGGGCAGATCAGTGGCATGAGCATCATATGTAAGTTGTTGCCAGGTTCTGATTTGCTGCATCTTTTGCAGCACTGGAAGGTGATCCAGGTCAGGTAAATGAATGGCCGGAACAGTCTTCCGCAGGTTACGATTCATAAGGAGCTGTGCCGGAGACATACCGTTGGACAGAGGGGTTGCTCTGTACGCCAGAAGAACAAGATTAAAGTCCGAAGCTGAGTCCGAAGCCTTGCAGAGCATTTGCTTCACGATATGGACCCCTTTTTAGACCTTCCCATTAGATTGCAGGCAATGCGGGCTCAAAGTGATGTGCTGGTATTGCTTTGCAAAGTTGGACCATTCTTGACTATAAAAACAGGGACCATCGTCGCTCATAACCGTGAGCGGGATAGCATGCCTGGCAAATGCCTCCTTGCATGCCTTTATGACTGTCCTGGATGTTAAGTCGGACAGTTTCACCACCTTGGGATAACTGGAGAAGTAATCAATTATAAGGACGTAGTCACGCATGCTGGCGTGAAAAAGGTCAACTCCTACCTTAGACCACGGAGAGGTCACGATCTCGTGCTGCTGGAGCGTTTCTTTGGGCTGAGTAGGCTGGCAGCGCTGGCAGGTCGAGCAATTGAGGATGACGTTTGATATATCCTCATTGATGTCGGGCCAATAGACAGCCTGCCGGGCCCTGCGCCTGCACGTCTCAATACCGAGGTGTCCCTCGTGGATCTGCGTGAGCACCAAGCTCTGGAGGCTGCGAGGAATGACTATGCGATCCAATTTAAGGAGGACCCCCTCGACAACGAGATATAGAGAAATACAGCACAGAACAGGCCCTTCGGCCCACGATGTTGCGCCAAACTTTTGTCCTAGGTTAATCATAGAATTTTGGACAATTTTTCATGGCCAATCCACCCAACCTGCACATCTTTGGACTGTGGGAGGAAACCGGAGGAAACCCACGCAGTCACGGGGAGGATGTGTAGACTCCACACAGACAGTGACCCAAGTCGAAATCGAACTTGGGACCCTGGAGCTGTGAAGCAATTGTGCTATCCACAATGCTACCGTGCTGCCCTTAAGAAGTTAACCTACACTCCATTATTCTACCCTAATCCAAGTACCTATCCAATAGCCGCTTGAAGGTCCATAAATCTTCCGATTCAACTACTACCACAGGCAGTGCATTCCATGCCCCCACTACTCTCTGGGTAAAGAACCTACCTCTGACATCCCCTCTATATCTTCCACCATTTATCTTAAATTTATGTCCCCTTGTAATGATGTGTTCCACCCGGGGAAAAAGTCTCTGACTGTCTACTCTATCTATTCCCCTGATCATCTTATAAACCTCTATCAAGTCGCCCCTCATCCTTCTCCGTTCTAATGAGAAAAGGCCTAGCACCCTCAACCTTTCCTCATATGACCTACTCTCCATTCCAGGCAACATCCTGGTAAATCTCCTTTGCACCTTTTCCAAAGCTTCCACATCCTTCCTAAAATGAGGTGACCAGAACTGCACACAGTACTCCAAATGTGGCCTGACCAAGGTTTTGTACAGCTGCATCATCACCTCACGGCTCTTAAATTCAATCCCTCTGCTAATGAACGCTAGCGCACATAGGCCTTCTTCACAGCTCTATCCACTTGAGTGGCAACTTTCAAAGAACTATGAACATAGACCCCAAGATCTCTCTGCTCCTCCACATTGCCAAGAACCCTACCATTAACGCTGTATTCCGCATTCAGATTTGTCCTTCCAAAATGGACAACCTCACACTTGTCAGGGTTAAACTCCATCTGCCACTTCTCAGCCCAGCTCTGCATTCTATCTATGTCTCTTTGAAGCCGACAACAGCCCTCCTCACTATCCACAACTCCACCAATCTTCGTATAATCTGCAAATTTACTGACCCACCCTTCAACTCCCTCATCCAAGTCGTTAATGAAAATCACAAACAGCAGAGGACCCAGAACTGATCCCTGCGGTACGCCATTGATAACTGGGCTCCAGGCTGAATATTTGCCATCCACCACAACTCTCTGTCTTCTATCGGTTAGCCAGTTTGTTATCCAACTGGCCAAATTTCCCACTATCCCATGCCTCCTTACTTTCTGCATAAGCCTACCATGGGGAACCTTATCAAATGCCTTACTAAAATCAATATACACTACATCCACTGCTTTACCTTCATCCACATGCTTGGTCACCTCCTCAAAGAATTCAATAAGACTTGTAAGGCAAGACCTACCCCTCACAAATCCGTGCTGACTATCCCTAATCAAGCAATGCCTTTCCAGATGCTCAGAAATCCTATCCCTCAGTACCCTTTCCATTACTTTGCCTACCACCGAAGTAAGACTAACTGGCCTGTAATTCCCAGGGTTATCCCTATTCCCTTTTTTGAACAGGGGCACGACATTCGCCACTCTCCAATCCTCTGGTACCACCCCTGTTGACAGCGAGGACGAAAAGATCATTGCCAACGGCTCTGCAATTTCATTTCTTGCTTCCCATAGAATCCTTGGATATATCCCGTCAGGCCTGGGGGACTTGTCTATCCTCAAGTTTTTCAAAACGCGCAACACATCTTCCTTCCTGACAAGTATCTCCTCAAGCTTATCAGTCTGCTTCACGCTGTCCTCTCCAACAATATGGCCCCTCTCGTTTGTAAATACTGAAGAAAAATACTTGTTCAAGACCTCTCCTATCTCTTCAGACTCAATACACAATCTCCCGCTACTGTCCTTAATCGGACCTACCCTCGCTCTAGTCATTCTCATATTTCTCACATATGTGTAAAAGGCCTTGGGGTTTTCCTTGATCCTACCCGCCAAAGATTTTTCATGCCCTCTCTTAGCTCTCCTAATCCCTTTCTTCAGTTCCCTCCTGGCTATCTTGTATCCCTCCAGCGCCCTCTCTGAACCTTGTTTCTTCAGCCTTACATAAGTCTCCTTCTTCCTCTTAACAAGACATTCAACCTCTCTTGTCAACCATGGTTCCCTCACTCGACCATCTCTTCCCTGCCTGACAGGGACATACATATCAAAGACACGCAGTACCTGTTCCTTGAACAAGTTCCACATTTCACTTGTGTCCTTCCCTGACAGCCTATGTTCCCAACTTCTGCACTTCAGTTCTTGTCTGACAGCATTGTATTTACCCTTCCCCCAATTATAAACCTTGCCCTGTTGCTCGCACCTATCCCTCTCCATTACTAAAGTGAAAGTCACAGAATTGTGGTCACTACCTCCAAAATGCTCCCCCACTAACAAATCTATCACCTGCCCTGGTTCATTACCAAGTACTAAATCCAATATGGCCTCCCCTCTGGTCGGACAATCTACATACTGTGTTAGAAAAGCTTCCTGGACACACTGCACAAACACTACCCCATCCAAACTATTTGATCTAAAGAGTTTCCACTCAATGTTTGGGAAGTTGAAGTCGCCCATGACTACTACCCTGTGACTTCTGCACCTTTCCAAAATCTGTTTCCCAATCTGTTCCTCCACATCTCTGCTGCTATTGGGGGGCCTATAGAAAACTCCCAACAAGGTGACTGCTCCTTTCCTATTTCTAACTTCAATCCATATTACCTCAGTAGGCAGATCCCCCTCGAACTGCCTTTCTGCAGCTGTTATACTATCTCTAATTAACAATGCCACCCCCCCACCTCTTTTACCATCCTCCCTAATCTTGTTGAAACATCTATAACCAGGGACCTCCAACAACCATTTCTGCCCCTCTTCTATCCAAGTTTCTGTGATGGCCACCACATCGTAGTCCCAAGTACAGATCCATGCCTTAAGTTCACCCACCTTATTCCTGATGCTTCTTGCATTAAAGTATACACACTTCAACCCATCTCCTTGCCTGCAAGTACTCTCCTTTGTCATTGTTACCTTCCCCACTGCATCACTACGTGCTTTGGCGCCCTGACTATCGTCTACCTTAGTTGCTGGACTACAGATCCGGTTCCCATTCCCCTGCCAAATTAGTTTAAACCCTCCCGAAGAGTACTAGAAAACCTCCCCCCCAGGATATTGGTGCCCCTCTGGTTCAGATGCAACCCGTCCTGCTTGTACAGGTCCCACCTTCCCCAGAATGCGCTCCAATTATCCAAATACCTGAAGCCCTCCCTCCTACACCATTCCTGCAGCCACGTGTTCAACTGCACTCTCTCCCTATTCCTAGCCTCGCTATCACGTGGCACCGGCAACAAACCAGAGATGACAACTCTGTCTGTCCTGGCCTTTAACTTCCAGCCTAACTCCCTAAACTTGTTTATTACCTCCACACCCTTTTTCCTACCTACATCGTTGGTACCAATGTGCACCACGACTTCTGGCTGCTCACCCTCCCCCTTCAGGATCCTGAAGACACGATCAGAGACATCCCTGGCCCTGGCACCCGGGAGGCAACATACCTTTTGGGAGTCTCGCTCGCGACCACAGAATCTCCTATCTATTCCCCTAACCATTGAATCTCCTATTACTATTGCTTTTCTATGCTCCCCCCTTCCCTTCTGAGCCCCAGAGCCAGACTCAGTGCCAGAGACCTGGCCGCTGGGGCCTTCCCCCGGTAGGTCATCCCCCCCAACAGCATCCAAAACGGTATACTTGTTTTAAAGGGGAACGGCCACGAGGGATCCCTGCACTGTCTGCCTGTTAGTTTTCTTTCCCCTGACTGTAACCCAGCTACTCTTGTCCAATACCTTTGGTGTGGCTACCTCCCTGTAACTCTTCACTATAACCCCCTCTGCCTCCCGGATGATCCGAAGTTCATCCAGCTCCAGTACCTTAACACGGTCTCTGAGGAGCTGGAGTTGGGTGCACTTCCCGCAGGTATAGTCAGCGGGGACACCAGTGGTATCCCTCACCACCCACATCCTACAGGAGGAGCATGCAACTGCCCTAGCCTCCATCCCCTCTTACTTTACAGAATTAGCTGCCCCGTGGACCAACTGGACCTCCGCCCTCCGACTCTACTTCCAGTCAGCTGTACTCTAAACTCCTGGCTCCCTTCACGCTCTTTGATAAATATAGGAAATGAAAATGTAAGGAGCACCTTACTCCCTCCTCACCTAACTCCCTCAGTCACCAAACTCTCACTGTAGCACTCAAATGCCACAAGCTCAGCACTCCCTCAGTCACCAAACTCTCACTGTAGCACTCAAATGCCACAAGCTCAGCACTCCCTCAGTCACCAAACTCTCACTGTAGCACTCAAATGCCACAAGCTCAGCACTCAGTGCAAACAAAGTCTGCACTGTAACTAGCTCCTATTTATACTGTGACTCTAGCTTCTGAAAACTGGCCTAATGCAATTAACTAATTAACAAGCTCCAGCTGCAAGTAAGTCCAAGTAGAACCTTGTTTAAAGCTGATTCAAAATTCACCTTCTTATAGACCAAACAGCAACTTTTAAGTTAATTAACTAAATAAAAGAAATACTAGACTTTAAATAAAAATGAACCCTTATACTCCCTCAGTCGGGCAGCATGGTGGCAGAGTGGTTAGCATTGCTGCCTACGGCGCTGAGGACCCGGGTTCGAATCCCGGCCCTGGGTCACTGTCCGTGTGGAGTTTGCACATTCTCCCCGTGTCCGCATGGGTTTCGCCCCCACAACCCAAAGATGTGCATGTTAGGTGAATTGGCCACGCTAAATTGCCCCTTAATTGGAAAAAGTAATTGGGTACTCTAAAATTTAAAAAAAAATACTCCCTCAGTCACCAAACTCTCACTGTAGCACTCAAATGCCACAAGCTCAGCACTCAGTGCAAAAAAAAACTGTTAGGTCATACTTTACATTATAGAACTGGGGGCATTGCCCTTTCTGCCAGCCATTCGTGAGGTGATGTATGACCCGCTGCAGAAGAGTGTCCTTGGTGGTCTCTTCTCAAATGATGACGAGTCGTTCATTGGATGTCGGGAGGGTGCTGGCACACAGTTACATCTGTGCCTCAATTTCGTGTATGAAATCTACCTGCTCACATGGCGAGGTGATGGCACGCGACAGGGCATCAGTGATGATTAGCTCCTTTCCACATGTGTAAACCAGTTTGAAATCATACCTGCGGAGTCGAAGGGGAATGCGCTGGAGCCTGGGTGTCATGTCATTCAAGTCCTTGTGTATAATGTGCACTAGGGGTCTGTGGTCCGTCTCTCCTGTAAAGGTTGGGAGACCATAGACATAATCGTGGAATTTTACAATGCCAGTGAGAAGGCCCAGGCATTCTTTCTCTATCTGAGCATGTCACTGCTCATTGGGGGTCATGGCCCTTGACGCGTAGGCCACTGGAGCCCAGGACGAGTTGCCGTCCTTCTGGAGGAGCACCGCCCCAATGCCGTCCTGGCTGGCGTCTGTGGAGATTTTGGTCTCCCTCGCTGGGTCAAAAAAAGCTAGAACAGTTAGCTTCGCTTTCAACTCAAGCCACTCTGCTTGATGTGCGGGTAGCCACTGGAAAGTGGTGGACTTCTTCACCAGATGCCTGAGAGCCGTGGTGTGTGACGCGAGGTTAGGAATGATCTGCCCCAAAAAATTTACCATACCCAGGAAGCGGAGGACCACCTTTTTGTCTTCTGGGGTCTTCATTTTGTTTATGGCCTTGATTTGTCCGAATCCGGTTGCACACCCTGCTGGGATATCTGATCACCCAGAAACTTAATTGATGACATGCCAAAGGAGCATTTGGTTTTGTTTAAATTCAGGCCGTTGGCATTCATGCGTCTGAAGAGTTATTGCAGACGGGGTTGTGGACCATATGATGACGTCATCAACATAAACCCACACACCCTCAATGCCCTCTAGCATTTGTTCCATTATTCGATGAAAGATTTCAGAGGACGAAACAATACCAAATGGCATACGGTTGTAACAATACCTTCCGAAAGGTGTATTAAACGTGCAGAGCTTCCTGCTGGACTCGTCCAGTTGTATCTGCCAGAAGCCATGCAATGCACCCTGCTTTGTAAAGAATTTGGCATGTGCCATCTCACTTGTCAGCTCCTCCTGCTTCAGGATCGGGTAGTGTTCCCACATAATGTTACGGTTCGATCTTTGGGATCTATACATATGTGCAACTCTCCTGAGGGCTTCTTCACACAGACCATTGAGCTGACCCAGTCAGTTGGTTTTGTCACCTTAGATATTATACCCTGATCTTGGAGCTCCTGCAGCTGCGCCTTTAAACGGTACTTCAGAGGCGACAGCACCCGGCGTGGCGCATGGATTATAGGCGTGGCATCAGGCCTGAGCAAAACTTTGTAACAGAAAGGCAGCGTGCCCATCCCGCTGAACAAATCCAGGTATTGCAATAGTAGCTCATCAATGCCGGCCTGAAGAGTGACGTTAGCAGAGGACATGGCATGTACGCACTGGACGAGATGGAGCAGCTTGCATGCTGGGTACCAAGCAGAGAAGCCTTGCTGGGCTTGACGATCTCAAACCGCAAAGTGGCCTTGATGGCCTTGTTAGACACATGCAGGTGACAGGACCCGAACGCAGTGATGGCATTGCCATTGTAGTCAAGCAACTGGCAGGCCAGCGGAAGAATTGTTGGCTGCCTTTGGATACGAGCAGAATCTGCTTGGGATAGGAGATTGGCCAAAGCACCGGTGTCCAGCTTGAACCGGATGCTGCAATGGTTGATCATATCACCACAGTACTATTGCACGCCACTCGTCTGCAGAATCCACATTGAGGATGGGTGTGTGTATTGCTGAATGCGAGGAGGCCTTGTCATGCATGGTAATGATACCCATTCGATATGGGGACTCCAGGCAGTCGTCCTCTGGATCAGTGGCGGGATCAGGTTCCAAATCCAGCAGCCCTTGCTGCACACTTCGAACGCGTCTGCGTTGGAACTGGGATCGCTGGCCCACTATCGGAGGTGCAGACCTGCACAAGGCCGCATAATGGCCAGGCTTCTTGCAATTGAGACATCGCCTGCCTCTTAGGGCATTGCTGCTTTAAATGGGCGGTGCCACAGTTGGGGCACGACATCATATCGACGTTGTGATGCTCCGTGCGTCATCACACATGCGCAGTGCGGTCAGCCGCCACTCGCACCTGTGCAGTGTGGTCTTCGGCCGCTTTGTTCTCCCGACCGTGGTGCGCATGCATGGGACCCCTGGAAAAGCGCGTGAAATAGCCACCTTCATCAATGCTCAGGCGCCGCATTCGGGCGATGGCCTGCATACTCTCAGCCTCGTGGGAGGCAAGTAGGTCCTGCTCTGCCGACTTAAGACGGGAGTAGCGACCTTTCGCCTGTTCATGGACTTTGCACGTCTCGATGGCTACTGGCAGGGTCATACTTTTTATTTTCAGGAGCTGCTCTCGCAGGGTGTCGGAGTGGACGCCAAACACGATCTGATCCCTGGACTTCCGGTGGCGGCGATGTCCGAGTGAGCCGCACATTCGGTGGGCTCTCACTCCGGCGGGACTGAACAGCTGTTTCCCCGCGATAGCGGGACCACGGAGGCGGCAGAAAGGCTGCCGGGAACAGAAGAGGAGAGCGGGCTGCAGAAAATGAAAGTGTGGGAGGCCAGCAGGTGAGGAAGAAAGAGAGAGAGACGGAGGCAAGGAGGAAGCTGACCTGCAGGGTAAGATGGCGGACCCACGGACCTTCCTTCCTCCAGGACAAAGGGAAAAAAAAGTTTGGAGTTGCTGAGGAGGGACAGCTTGGACCCACTTCAGATGCCCAGGAGGGGGTAAAAATTTAAGGTGCTGGGCAAAGGAAAGCGGCAGCGAAGGCGCTGAGGAGCGGGCTGCGGCATATGGAACAGCGGGATTCCAGAAGGCAGAAGAAGAAGGAGAAAAAGGGACAGAGACAAGGACCTGAAGAAAATTACCTGGGACCTAAGATGGCGGACACACGGACCCCGGACTCAGCAATCCAGTTGGCGCTGGATAACATGCTCCAGGTAATGAAGTCCAGTTTTGAAGCGCTGAAGCGGGACAGCTTGGACCCAATCCAGAAAGCGGTGGATCAGCTGAACCAGAGGATGGACGCCCAGGATGTGAAAGTTAAGGAGCTGGGAGAGGCGGTGGAGGAGCAGGCGGATGCGCAAACGGTTGCAGCGGTAGAAGTGGACGGCCTGAAAGAGCGGCAGAGAAGACTGCTGGACAGAGTGGAGGAGCTGGAGAATAGAATCCGCAGGAACAATCTGAGGATGGTCGGCCTCCCGGAGGGGGCGGAGGGAGCTGATGCTGCAGCGTTTGTAGCAGACCTGCTGAAGCAGCTGATGGGAGCCGAAGCCTTTCCACGACCGTTGGAGCTGGAGGGGGCACACAGAGTGCAGGCAAGGCAGGGGCGGCCGGGCGGACCCCCCCGCCCGATGGTGATTAGGTTCCACAGGTTCGTGGACAAGGAGCGGGTGCTGCAGTGGGCAAAGAGCGTCAGGAGCAGCACGTGGAACAACAGTGTTCTCCGCATTTATCAGGATCTAAGCCAGGAGGTGGCTCGGCGGCGAGCAGCCTTCAAGAATGTCAAGGAGGTGCTGTTCAAGAAGCACGTGAAGTTTGGTCTGCTGTTCCCAGCCCGGTTATGGGTCACGCACCAGGGTCAACACCACTACTTCTCCGAGCCCGAAGAAGCGATGGATTTTGTGAGGGACCTGGGGCTGGTCCCGAAAGGAGGCCCCAAGGACGCGAGTTAGGGCCCGAGGATTTCTGTGGGAAGGAACGCCGAATGTGCCTGGACCGCTGCTCAACGGTTTGCTGGGCCAAAGGGGCCAAGCGGAACATTTGAGACTCTTTCCTTTGTTCATGGACATTTATGTGCTTTTTCTCGTTTTTCTGTGGTTTTTTTCCCTTTTTATGGGTTTTTTTTTAAATTTTTTTTTTATTTTTATTTTTTCCTGTTTGGGCTTTTTGTGCAGCTCGTGGAAGACACTGGAACCGGCTTGCCCCAGTGGGTGGGGAGGAGGGCGGGGAAACAAGGGGAATGGGACAGGAAGGCGCCGGAGTGTTGAGTCACCGGGCTAGCAGATTGGCTAGTCAAGGAAGTCAGATGGGGGGGGAAGTAACAGCCAGTAGATGGCGGGGGTGGGGGTATCGGGGGATGGGGTTAGGGGAGGGGGGGGTTGTTCTGCTGACGGGAGAGGGACTTGAAATAGGCACTGGAAAGGAGGTCGAGGGTGGAGGCAGCCGAAGGGCGGGCCAGGAATGGCGCGACGCACGGGCCAGGGGCCGGCCCGAGAAAGGCTATGGCTGACCGGCGGGGTGGGGGGGGTGGGATGTGCCCCCCGACCAGGCTGATCACCTGGAACGTCAAGGGACTGAATGGGCCGGTTAAGAGGGCGCGGGTGTTCGCGCACTTGCGGGCCCTGAGGGCGGACGTAATTATGTTGCAGGAGACACATCTGAAAGTGTCAGACCAGACCAGGCTAAGGAAGGGCTGGATTAGCCAGGTCTTCCACTCGGACTTGGACTCGAAGTCCAGAGGGGTGGCAATCATGATCAACAAGCGCGTGCAATTTGAGGCAGAGGGCATATCTGCAGACAGGGGGGGCAGATACCTGATGGTACGGGGCAGACTGGAGGGGAGAAGGGTGGTGCTGGTGAATATATATGCCCCGAACTGGGATGACGTGGACTTTATTAAAAGAGTGCTGGGGAAGATCCCGGACTTGGATTCTCGCAAGCTAATAATGGGAGGGGACTTTAACATGGTCCTTGACCCGACTTTGGATCGGTCGGGTCCCAGAACGGGTAGACTCTCAGCAATGGCAAGGGAGCTGAAAGGGTTTATGGGGCAAATGGGGGCAGTGGACCCCTGGAGAGAGGGACAGCCAACAGGAAGGGGCTACTCGTTTTACTCGCACGTCCATAAAGTATATTCCAGGATAGATTTCTTTGTAATAAGCAGGGACTGTATGGGGGAGGTAAAGAACACGGAATACTCAGCAATTACCATTTCAGACCATGCCCCGCATTGGGTGGACCTGCAGTTCGGGGGAGCGAGTTATCAACGCCCGCAATGGAGGCTAGATGTGGGACTGCTGTCGGAGGAGGGGATCTGCGAGAGGCTTCGGAAATGTATAAAAAATTACCTGCAGGTGAATGACACTGGGGAGGTCTCAGCGGCGACCGTGTGGGAGGCGCTAAAGGCAGTAGTTCGGGGGGAGCTGATTTCAATTGGGGCCCACAAAGCCAAGGCAGACCGGGCAGAGATGGATAGATTGGTCAGGGAAATGGGCCGGATAGATGAAGAGCACGCGGAGTCCCCGGGGGAGGTCTTACTCAGGGAAAGGCGGAGGCTACAGGCGGAACTGGGGGCACTATCCACGAGCAGGGCCGTGGAACAGCTTAGGAAGGCGAGGGGAGTGGTGTACGAGTATGGGGAAAAGGCTAGCAGGCTGTTAGCGCAGCAACTCAGGAGGAGGGAGGCGGCCAGGGAAATAGGTAGAGTGAGGGACGAGGGGGGGCGCAAAGTGGAGGATCCGGCAGAATTGAATAGGGTATTCCGGGACTTCTATCGTAAGCTGTATACTTCGGAGCCGCCGGAAGAACCGGAGGGGATGAAAAGGTTTCTGGACGGGTTAACATTCCCAACAGTTGGGGGGGGGCAAGTGGAAGAGCTGGGCGCCCCGATTAGAGTAGAGGAGGTATTGGGGGGCCTAAAGGCCATGCAATCGGGGAAGTCCCCGGGGCCGGATGGATACCCAGTAGAGTTTTATAGGAAGTTCTCTGAGCTGGTGGGCCCGGTCTTGGCGAGGGTTTTCAATGAGGCAAGGGACAGAGGGACCCTGCCGCCGACAATGTCACAAGCCACCATATCTCTGATATTGAAGCGGGGTAAAGACCCGGAGGTGTGCGGGTCCTACAGGCCAATCTCCCTGATTAATGTAGACGCCAAGCTCCTGGCAAAGGTACTGGCGGGGAGAATGGAGGACTGTGTACCGGAGGTGATTGGGGAGGATCAAACTGGGTTCGTTAAAGGTCGGCAGCTGGCGGCCAATCTGAGGAGATTGCTCAACGTGATAATGATGCCCCCGGCGGGTAGAGATGTGGAGGTAGTGGTGGCAATGGACGCCGAGAAGGCCTTTGATCGGGTAGAGTGGGACTATCTATGGGAGGTGCTCGGACGGTTTGGGTTCGGGGAGGGATTGGTGGATTGGATCAAATTATTATATCAGGCCCCGAGGGCCAGCGTCAGGACTAACAGAGAAGTGTCGGAGTACTTTAGGTTGTACCGAGGGACCAGGCAGGGCTGCCCGCTCTCCCCGCTGCTGTTTGCGCTGGCCATAGAGCCGCTGGCGATGGCGCTGAGAGCCGCAGAGGGTTGGAAGGGGATGGTGAGGGGCGGGGTTGAACACAGGGTTTCGCTTTATGCAGACGACCTGCTCCTGTACGTGTCGGACCCAGTGGCCGGGATGGGAACTATACTGGGAATGCTGAGGGAGTTCGGCCAGTTCTCAGGATACAAATTAAATACGGTCAAGAGTGAAATGTTTGTGGTCCAGGCAAGGGGCCAGGAGAATAGATTGAGAGGGCTACCGTTTAGGCTGGTTGAGGAAAATTTCCGGTATTTGGAAATCCAGGTGGCACGAGACTGGGGCAGGCTGCATAAGTTAAATTTGGCCAGGGTGGTGGAGCAAATGAAGGGAGAGTTTCGGAGATGGGATGCACTCCCGCTGTCGCTGGCAGGGAGGGTGCAGACTGTAAAGATGACAATCCTCCCTCGATTTTTGTTTATTTTTCAGTGCCTCCCGATCTTTATCCCACAGTCCTTCTTCAAAAGAGTTAACGGGCTGATCATGAGCTTTGTCTGGGCGGGAAAGTCTCCGCGGGTAAAGAAGGCGATGTTGGAGAGGAACCGCAGCGAGGGAGGGCTGGCTTTGCCGAGTCTGGTCAATTATTACTGGGCGGCCAACATCGCTATGATAAGGAAGTGGATGGTGGGTACGGGGTCTATTTGGGAGCGGGTGGAGGCGGCTTCGTGCAGGGGCTCCAGTTTGGAAGCCCTGGTCACGGCTCCTCTACCGCTGCCGCCGGCCAAGTACACCACCAGCCCGGTAGTGGGGGCGACCCTGCGGATATGGGGCCAGTGGAGGAGGCATGTGGGGGAGATGGGGGCGTCTGTCTGGGCGCCAATCTGCGACAACCATCGGTTTGCCCCCGGCAGTATGGATGGGGGGTTCCGAGTATGGCGGCGAGCAGGGGCGGGAAGGGTGGGTGATATGTTCCTGGAAGGGAGCTTCGCGAGTTTGAGGAGCTTGGAGGAGAAATTTGGGGTGGTAAGGGGAAATGATTTTAGATACCTACAGTTGCGGGACTTTGTTCGTAGACAGGTCCCATCTTTCCCGCGCCTCCCGCCAATGGGGATCCTAGACAGAATAGTCTCTGGGAGGGATGAAGGGGAGGGTAGAGTCTCGGGTATTTATAAGGTGCTCATGAGGGAGGAAGGGTCCCAGACAGAGGAACTGAAACTTAAATGGGAGGAGGAGCTAGGCGGGGAAATGGAGGATGGGCTGTGGGCAGAGGCCCTGAGTAGGGTAAACTCGACCGCGACATGTGCTAGGCTCGGGCTGATCCAATTTAAGGTCGTTCACCGGGCCCATATGACGGTGGCTCGGATGAGCAAATTTTTCGGGATAGAGGACAAATGCGCTAGGTGTGCGGGAGGACCAGCGAACCATGTTCACATGTTTTGGGCATGCCCTGAGCTGAGGGGGTACTGGGAGGGATTTGCGGGGGTCATGTCCCAGGTGCTAAAAACAAGGGTGGTGATGAGCCCAGGGGTGGCAATTTTTGGGGTTTCAGAAGACCCGGGCGTCCAGGGGGAGAAAGAGGCCGATGTGCTGGCCTTTGCTTCCCTGATAGCCCGGCGACGAATACTATTGGCGTGGAGGGACTCAAAGCCCCCGAAGACGGAGTGGTGGCTAGCGGACATGTCGAGTTTCCTGGGGATGGAGAAAATCAAGTTCGCCTTGAGGGGTTCTGTGCAGGGGTTCACCCGGAGGTGGCAACCATTTATTGACTTCTTTGCGGGAGAGTGAGCGTCAGCAGGGGGGGGGGGGGGGGGGGGGGGGTTAGAGTAGAGTAGGAGGGAAAATATGGCGGGTAGTACCGATGGGAGGGGAGCGGGCTTGTGCAATATGTTACGGTGGAAGTATTGAAAGAACGTGGATGTTTGCACATTTTTGCCTTTTTTGCTTCCTTTCTGATGATGTCTGTAACTGTTTATAAAGCCAAAAACTACCTCAATAAAATTGTTTATTAAAAAAAAAAACACGATCTGATCCCTGATGAGGGAGTCAGCGGTGTCACCGTAGTTGCAGGATTGCGCTAGAATGCGAAGATGAGTGCGAAAAGACTTGAAAGGCTCATCCTTACCCTGAAGGCGCTGCTGGAAGACATAACGCTCGAAGCTCTCATTTGTTTCGACTTCACAGTGACTTTCGAATTTGGCTAACACGTCTGGAACTTGGTCTTGTCCTCACCATCGGCAAAAGTGAGCTAATTGAAGATTTGGATTGCCTGGTCCCCTGCAGTCGATAGTAGCAGTACGATTTTTCGGGCATCAGATGCACTTTCAAGGCCCGAGGCCTCAATGTATCGACTGAATTTCTGCTTGAAGACCCGCCAGTTGGCGCCAAGGTATCCGGAGCTACGGAGGTGCCTAGATCTCTTCCATGCCACTGGAAGGCAGTTGCTGGTCGTCAAAGGTAAGTTACTTAGAAGAAGTAGCCACTCCTGGTATTATGTCGTGTTATTCACCCTGGGGTAACACGGACAGCAACACAATGCAGATAAACAATAAAGCATACACCAAACATAGGCATTGCGGGGGTGGGGGGGGGGGGGGGGGGGGGGCGCGGGGGGGTGCATTTCGTGTATTTACGGCCAGATCCTATCAGGGGAGTTGGCTCTGTTGAATGAGGTCAAGATGAAATGGGAGGGTGAATTGAGTCCTATTCTGGATGATAAGGTGTGGAGCGAGGCTCTTTGCAGGGTCAACTCTGTGCTTTTGTGCTCGGCTTAGTTTGATCCAATTTAAGGTGGTGTACACGGCTCATCTGACCAAGGCAAGGGTGAGTTGGTTTTTTCTGGAGTGGAGGACAGGTGTGAGAGTTGTTCTTAGGGGCGGGCTAACCACACTTATGTTATGGTCTTGTCCCAAGTTAGTAAGCTTTTGGGTCTCTTTCATCAACACCCATGTCAAGGATACTTGATGTCGAACTGGAGCCATATCAGCTGGTGGCCATTTTCAGGGTGTCAGACTCACCGGTGCTACAAAAGTGGATGTCCTCACTTTTGCCTCATTAATAGCTGGGAGACTAATTCTGCTTATGTGGAAGTCTCCTACTCTGCCCAGTGCCTCGTCCTGGCTGGGTGACCTTATGAACTTCCTACATTTGGAAAAGGTAAAGTACACCATTAGGGGGTCGATAGAAGTGTTCTATGTAAGATGGCAGCCATTAATTTCCTCTTTCAAAGAGTTAGTCACCGTCAGTTGTTTAAGGAGTTTTGTTTAATGTTGGGGGTTTAGTGTTCTTGATTGTTGATTGTGTTATTCTTGCATTGTAACGTGAAACAACTGTTTTATATTATTCTGTTTATAACGAAAAAGATTTGAATAAAAATATATATTTTTTTAAAACATTATAATTATGAGATTTATGGGTGGCATAGTGGCGCTGTGGTTAGCACTGCTGCCTCACATCACCGAGGACCCATGTTCCATCCCTGCTCCGGATCACTCTCCATGATTGTAAACAATCCATTTACTTCTAAGATGAAAGTGAGCTGCGGCTAAGGATAACCATTTCGCATTTCTACTTGATTGTAATGCTTCACGCTTCCACACAAAGAGGGATGAGGAACCCATTTTTGAGATCAGGTTCCCTGCAAATCAATGACTGTCTCAGTTTGACAGCAATTCAATGTAGACAGTCAGCAGAGAGAAGAATCTGCTTGGCTACGTAAGCTACCTTAGCTGAATGCGGGAGGGAGATGCTCTCTAGTTGAAGAGACACATTCTGCAGCCATCTAACAATTCTGGGAGATTTGTCCTGTCATGACCAGAGTAGGTAAGAATCATCAAAACAGGCTTTATTACTAGTGGCGGATTTAAGAAACTCTCCAAAAACTGAGGAAAGTGCCTAGAGACAGTCACTTGAAGTTATTAGTAGTGAAATGAGGATACGGACATCCATTGGAAATTGGGGGCAACTGTAGACTGCTTGATATAAGGACTGGAATTCTGTTAAGAATGTGATGTGTGATAAATATAAAAGGGTAATGGCCATCTCTGTAGTTTAAAGTATAAGAAAAGGAAATAATGGTTAGTCACTATTGTTTTCAAATCAGGGGCAGCACGGTGGCGCAGTGGGTTAGCCCTGTTGCCTCACGGCGCCGAGGTCCCAGGTTCAATCCTGGGTCTGGGTCACTGTCCGTGTGGAGTTTGCACATTCTCCCCGTGGGTTTCGCCCCCACAACCCAAAGATGTGCAAGGTAGGTGGATTGAACATGCTAATTTGCCCCTTAATTGAAAAAAAATGAATTGGGTACACTAAATTTTTCAACAACAAAAAAAAAATGACTATTTTCAATCTTTTGTTACAATCATAGTTGTGGATACCAGTACTCATAGCAGTCCTGCAATCTGCTCCCCAACTAGAATGTGTCTTTCCAGGGAAACGTTAGTGACTCTGTGTTGCAGAAACTCTAGCTCTCTCAGAATGACAGAATTCATATTCCCACAGTTTTCAGTTCTCCTGTGTCCTTGCTTTTGCCTTTCAGCCAGCCAGTCCTGATTGATGCTGAGGTGGAGTTGCCCATGCAGTTGGCCCCAGGAGGCACAGATCTTTTCATGGGCTTCTTGCAAAGTAATCTGCAATGACTGCTGCCCCCCTCCCCCCACTGGAAGTCAGCAGCCTTCCACCAACCTTGCTGAAGCCACTAGGGTAGCACGCGGGCAAAACCACACGTACAAAGCCAATAGTACCATGCACAATGGAAAAGGCCACTCTCTAGCCAAAACCATGTGTATGCTACGCCTGCTTCTCTATGGTAAGATAGAATATGATGAACTCTGATCTCCTGGGAGAAAGAACATCAGTCACCTCCCTTATGTAGTAGTGAATGGTGAACTGGGAGCTGTTACAGATGTAGACTGTTATTGCCTAGAGGAAATTGAAGCCCAGGTCACCTACAAAGTTACTCCTGACATAGAGCAAGTGCTCTGACCTGAACCCTTGAAGTCAAAACCGTGGTCTTCTCCCACATGCAGCACCACTCGCTATGGACTGCCATCTTTAAACAAGTTTGGGAATTACCAAACACTTATACGCATGGGTAAAGGGGCTGGTTTAGCACACTGGGCTAAATCGCTGGCTTTTAAAGCAGACCAAGGCAGGCTAGCAGCACGGTTCAATTCCTGTACCAGCCTTCCCAAACAGGCGCCGGAATGTGGTGACTAGAGGCTTTTCATAGTAACTTCATTGAAGCTTACTCGTGACAATAAGCGATTTTCATTTTTAATTTCACATTCAGACAGAGCCATAAGACCATAACACATAGAAGCAGAGTTAGGCGACTCGGCCCATGAGTCTGCTCTACCATTCAATCATGGCTAATATTTTTTTCATCCCCATTCCCCTGCCTTCTCCCCATAACCCCTGATCCCCTAAATAATCAAGAACCTATCTATCTCTGTCTGAACGACACTCAGTGATTTGGCCTCCACAGCCTTCTGCAGCAAAGAGATCCATAAATTCACCACCCTCTGGCTGAAGAAATTCCTCCTCATCTCTGTTTTAGAACATAGAACATGCAGTGCAGAAGGAGGCCATTCGCCCATCGAGTCTGCACCGACCCACTTAAGCACTCACTTCCACCCTATCCCCGTAACTCAGTAACCCCTCCTAACCTTTTTTTGGTCACTAAGGGCAATTTATCATGGCCAATCCACCTAACCTGCACGTCTTTGGACTGTGGGAGGAAACCTGAGCACCCGGAGGAAACCCACGCATACACGGGGAGAATGTGCAGACTCTGCACAGACAGTGACCCAGCAGGGAATCAAACCTGGGACCCTGGCGCTGTGAAGCCACAGTGCTATCCACTTGTGCTACCGTGCCGCCCTGAACTAAAGGGGCTTCCCTTTAGTCTGAGATTGTGTCCTCCGTAGAAATCAGTTAACAACTTTACCCAAGAGAGGTTGATGATCCCTTTAAGTAACTCTCATAGATGTCCAACCTGATGCTAAACAGATGTGCAGCTGTACATATTTATGAGAGTGTTTTACCTGGATGGCAAGGTCAAAAATAGCAACACCGGTGTTAAATCAGCATTACACGCAGATTGGCGTCACAATCTGCCTACTCTACATAGTTTGGGCGCATAGTCCAGCACCCGTACTACTTACCTCCTTGTGACCATGGCAGACGTCTCTGCAAATGGCACAGATGCCATTCTGGGACAAAGCGGCTGCCATAGCACTCAAATTTAGGGCACCACTTAGCAAAATGTTGCGGCCTTTGCTTGGTGTTTCCCATTGCGGTCAATACTATAGAGACATCACAGAAGTAGTTTTTGTCATAATATCCACTCATGTTTATAATGAGATGCAGACAGGCAGTAATTGACACATAGGATGACCAGTAAGCATACAACACAGTACAGCCAATCACCAGACAGGACACTACGACTATAAAGCCAGAGGGCACTAGGTTTCCCGCTCTCTCAGGACCCAGCCACTGAGACAGTCAGAGTCCACAAGCTAGCAAGTGCAAACACCATGCGGTAAATCTGGTCAGGTTACTACAGGTTCACCAGTCAGATCAGTATAGTGTCGACCCACAGCTGAATATGTATAGCAGTTCTATAGTTGAATAAAACAGTGTTAGATCTTCTCCAGTGTTAGACATCTGTTTCTAACTTCCCTACATCGAGTGCAGTCCACATCGAACCAACCTGCCTAACACATCAGTTTTCATTTAAACTTCATGTAAATATTATTTTATAGGGGCAGCATGGTAGCATAGTGGTTAGCACTGTTGCTTCACAGCCCCAGGTTCGATTCCCAGCTTGGGTCACTGTCTGAGCGGAGTCTGCACGCTCTCCTTTTGTCTGTGTGGGTTTCCTCCGGGTCCTAAGGTTTCCTCCCACAGTCCAAAGATATGCAGGTTAGGGGAATTGGCCATGCTAAATTGCCCTTAGTGTCCAAAAACAAAAGGGTTAGGTGGGGTCACTGGGTTCCGGGGATAGGGTGGAGGTGTGGGCTTAAGTAGGGTGCAGACTCGATGGGCTGAATGGCCTCCTGCACTGTAAATTCTACTTTTAAAAATTTTTTTCTACATTTCACAAACCAAGAAACGAATACTCTATTGAGAGCTTGGTGGTGCGGAGATACAAGGTAAATGTAGTAACATATGCAATCAGGGTGGGCAGCACGGGCACTGCTGCCTCACTGCGCCAGGAACCCGGGTTCGGTCTTGGCACCGGGTTACTGTCCATGTGGACAGCTGAGGAATCACCTGAGGAAGGAGCTCAAGAATCACCTGAGGAAGGAGCAGTGCTCCGAAAGCTAGTGTTTGAAACAAACATGTTGGACTTTAACCTGGTGTTGTAAGACTTCTTACTGTGCTCACCCCAGGCCAACGCCGGCATCTCCACATCATGTGGAGTTGCACATTCTCCCCATGTCTGCATGGGTCTCACCCCCACAACCCAAGAAGATGTGCAGGTAGGTGGATTGGCCACGCTAAATTGCCCCTTAATTGGAAACAAAGAATTAGGTACTCTAAACTTATTTTAAAAAACATATGTAATCAAGGAAAATATTGGATGAGCAAATGTCATATGATGATGTATGTCACATACTGAGTAGAGTCACATGATCAAATGCTTTGTGATTAAATGTCACAGATCAAATCTCCAGGAGTGCATCAAACCATGTTGACATACCCTACACAAAGCAACAATGAGATAAATATCTCCAAATGTTCGCAGGCACAAGCACCAGCATGTATCTAGTAACACATACAAGTGTGGACTCCAATATTGATCCTGCCAAATATGTGCCCAGAGATTACCTTATTTTTATAATCTAGGCAAACACCCATGAATTTGAGGTGCCAATCACACACTGCCAAAGGGGAAAGGCTGCAAAATACAAGTGTTGAAAAATACTTGCAACATTTCTTAAATCCCTGAGTGTTTGCTCCACAACTGAGACTTTGGTGGTTGGGTTTAATTTCTGCCTGTTAGAAAGCCAATGCACCTGTTCCTGCTTTGTGTACCAGTTGAATTATATCAATCTGTGACTTCTGCATCAAAAAGACCTGCAGCAGGCACCATGTAGCACATTGGTTAGCACTGGGACTGCAGCGCTGAGGACTCGGGTTCGAATCCCGGCCCTGGATCACTGTCTGTGTGGAGTTTGTACATTCTCCCCACGTCTGCATGGGTTTCACCCCCACAACCCAAAGATGTGCAGGTTAGGTGGATTGGCCATGCAAATTGCCTCTTAATTGGAAAAGATATATAATAATTGGGTACTCTAAATTTAAAAAAAAATAAAAATAATAAAAAAGATCTCTAGCCAACCTTTAATGTAGAATTATACTGCCAGTGGCAAAACGTAGGTGACCATTTCTCCTTTTCAGTTAGCACAGGCAATGTCAATAATATCAACCAATTTGGTGTGTCAAACAGGTGATTGATGCTTTAGTCAGCAGGCCAATGCCTCTATTTCATTTTCAATAGAGCTGTAAAATCTACGAGAGATGGCTACCAATTTTTACCAGATTGCTGTTTTTCTGAAAGTACGGTGAGTGATTAGTAGTATCCAGATAATTAATAAAGCCGCTGACCACGATGCCAACAGCTTACATATACTAAAATGGTTTCAACTCCATCAGTGTTGCCCCAAATTATCTTCCTGCCTGGAAGAAAAGGCTCAGTAACTAATGATGCATTTATGTTTTATTGTGAGGAGGGTGTATTTTAGAGGCCAGAGGCTGGAAGCTTAAAAGAAGGGCACTGTGGAAGTGCAGCCCCTTTAAGGGGCGGGCTCCATGGACCATGTGACCAGCTTGGGGCCAATCGTGCCCAAACTCCAGCCAATTAAAGACTGTATCTTTAATTCAAACAGAAGAATCCAGGAGGCAGTGCTAATTTAAACAAAAGCTGCAGACTTGCCAGGACCAATGAGAGAGATGGATTGGGACTTGGTTTGATTGATGCGCTGGTTACCCAATGAATTTGTGGCTGTGTTCTGCCTGGTATCAAGTGGTGAATGGATCTTTTCCCATTGGTATGCTTTACAGAGTTTCAAGGTTTCAGTTTTGATCTTGACAGTCCCAGGAAAGGTCCTACTACCCTCTCCCCTCCATTTTTCACCAGAAAAACTGTGCTTCTGAACTGCCAGAAAACCTGGAAGAATCTATTTATAGGAGAACCATTGCAAGCTGTGCAAGCAAAGTGCAGAAATCCTGCTGTGAGTGCTATATCCCTCCAGAAGACCTGCGAGTGCTGTTTTCCTGAAACTACAGAAGCCCAAATGCAAACCTCAAACTGAAAACAAAGTTTGAACAGGAATTCAGTGCCACTCCACAAAAAGCTATGAGTGATGCATTTCTAAACATCAGAGAACCTGAATGAATGAATCTACAAAGAAGATCCTTACAGGCTGTAAACCAGACATTTTAATCTGCAAGCTTGTTGTGAAGAAAAGTGTGCTGAGAGCCATCATTAGGTATTAGCTGATAGTTAACCAGAATTTGCTGGCTGCATATTCCATTAAAGTTCTTCTTATAAACAAACAATAATTGTGTCTACATTTACAAACCTGGTGACTGTAATTATTGGACAGTCAAGGGCCAAATACTTTAGGTATTTTTATTAGTTATTTGTTAATTCATTTGTGTTGTGACTTCCCACCAGTTGTATTTGCTGCATATTGCATTAAAGTTCTTGTTATAAGTAAACAGTAATTGTGTTTACACAAAACCTGGTGACTATAGTTAACAGGCAGCCAAGGGCCAAAGACCTTGTGTATTTTTATTGGTTGATTCACTTGTTGTGACTCTGGGGCATGTGGGGCTGGAATTGACCAAATACTAGCTCAGGGTGTTGTAACAGAGAATGGGGTGGTTGGCTACGAAGTCTGCGGCGGGATCAGCAGGCACCTTACAGATCAGACACCGTTCTCAGGACAGGACCGGAGCCCAAGGAATGCAAAGAAATCGGGGCGTCAACCTGAGTCAGAGGTGGACTGCTATCATTGCAGGCAGAGGAGGCATCCCCAGGAGACCTACCATGTTCGGGAGTTTATGTGCTTACGATGCAACCAAAGGGGGCATTTTCAAGCATGTTACCGTGCAATGTAAAGCGGCTAATGCAAAAACAACGACAGCAACAGCAGTCCACTGCACCACTGAACATAGTGGGAAAGAACTCTGGACCGAAGCATGCAAAGCATCGGTTGATTGCAGTCCAAATGAATAAGACGGCTCTGATGGAAATTGTCTTAAGAGTAAATGGTAGACTCCTTGAAATAGAAGTTCACCTCGGATCTTAAGTGACCATAATGAGTGAGCAGACTTTCCAATATCTTTGTGCAAGAACACAGTTTTAAGCTTGAAGAGTACTACAGCCAAGGACATTTTGAAGATCCTCAGAACAGCTAATACCCCAGTGGCATACAGAGGGCAGGAAGCTAATCTGCCTTTGATTGTCGTGGAAGGATATAGACCCAGTCTGTTGGGAAGAGACTGGTACAGAAGATTAGACTCAAATGGCTGGAAATCTTTAAAATATCTAATGGCGTCCTATAAGATGTCTTAAGCTGGTATGAAGATGTCTTCCCAAGGAATTGGGACAGATTAAGGGCATAAAGGCCAAAATATGTCAATCTGGATTTGAAGGCCACGTTCTACAGAGCCAAACCAGTGCCATACACACTTTATCAGAAGGTTGAAGCAGAGCTAAAGAAATTGGAACAGCTGGGTATAACCAAGCCGGTTCAGTTTTCAAAGTGGGTGGCACCAATAGGCCCTGTCCTTAAACTAATCATTTGGTAAGGATCTATGAGCACTATGAGCTAACCTTGAATAAGGCTGCCCAGATCCATCGGTATCCAATTCCCCAAATTGAGAACCTCTCCGCTAAGCTGGCGGGGGGCCTCGCCTATTCAAAATTGGACATAAAAAAAACATGCCTATGCAACTAGAGTTGGATGAGGAGTCTCAGACATTTGCTACAATCAATACCCACAAAGGCCTCTCCCATTCAGCATTGCTTCAGCCTGTGCTATCTTCCAGCACACATTGAACAATCTCCTCCAGGGAATTCCCACAGTGATGGTTTACATTGATGACGTTCTTGTCACCGGTGCAACACCAGAAGAACACATGGCCAGACTAGAGGAGGTATTAAAGAGGTTTTGTGATGCAGGCGTCTGCTGAAAACTTGTTAAATGTACTTTTCAGGCCTCAGAAGTGACGTACCTAAGATTTTGCACTGATGTTGCAAGGTTTGCACCTCGTGGAAGAAAAGGTAAAGGGCATGCGAGACTTCTCTGCACAAAAGTGTCAGTAAGCTTAAATCCTTCCTCGGTATGATCAGTTATTATGAAAGGTTTATTTCAAATTTAGCCACAACATTGGCAACACTATACCAGCTATTAAGGTAGAATCAGTGCTGGCAATGGAGAGAGCCGGAAAAGGAAGCCTTCTGAGTCATGAAGCAAGCATTACAGTCTTCAAACCTCTTGGTGCATTTTGAGCCGGGGAAACCAAAAATGCTGACGTGTGATTCTGTACCCTTATGGTATAGAGTAACTATTAACCCACAAAATGGGAGATGGTTCGGAATGCCTTTGCCTCGGGGAACCTTTCTGAAGCAGAACACAACTATGCCCAGATTGAGAAGGTGGGCTCAGAGGTTCTTTTCGGTACGAAAAAATTCCACCAGTATGTGTAAGGCTGACAGTTCGACATAAGTGACTGACCACAAGTCATTATGCGGCCTTTTAAGGAAAGATAAGCCCATACCACCTATAGCCTCGGCGAGGATGCAGCATTGGGCCTTGTTGTCAGTGGCCTACAACTATGCGTTTCAGCATCGGCCTCGGAAACAAATTGCAAATACAAATGCATTAAATCACTTGCCCCTACCCAAGAGCATTCTGTAACAACCTCTACCCTAAGAGATAATTCTAGCTGTAAACTCCCGTGTGTCCACGGGGCACATCCGTAACTGGAGCCAAAGAGACCCTATTCTTTCAAAGGTAAAACGAACGATATAGACTGGCTGGCGTTACAAGAAATGCCAGCAACTGTGACCCTTCTTCACTCGTCAGGACGCGTTGACATGTGAAGATGGCGTGATTCTGTGGGGATCACGGGTGGTCGTCCTGCCTCAGACCAGGGCTCCACCTTCACCCAGGGCTGACAAAGATGAAGATGTTGATGCAGAGTTAAGTCTGGTGGCCAGGCATAGATAAAACCATTGAAGAACTAGGACAACAGTGCCACCCTTGTCAAATGCAGCAATCTTTTCCACCTTCTGCCACCCTTCACCCTTTGGGAATGGCCAGGATGTCCATAGAACAGGGTCCACATTGATTATGCAGGCCCGTTTATGGGCAAAATATTTTTGGTGCTGGTGGATGCCCATTTGAAGTGGCTATCTGTTCAAGAGATGGGGATTACTACCTTGGCAGCCACGGTAGATGCCTTGCAGTGAGTGTTTGCCATTCATGCGATTTCCAAGCCAATTGTATCGGACAATTACACTCCTTTCACCAGCAATGATTTTCAGGTTTTTGTGTGAGCTAATAACGTACGACACACAAGAACAGCCCCCTACCACCCAGCGTCGAACGGTCAGGTTGTGGCTCCATCAAGGCTGGTGTCTTGTGGTTAATAAGAACGGGAAGCATGTCGACCACTTGAGGAGTCGAGGGATGGCGACCCCCAAATTGGAGTCGACAAGTCCAGCTAGCATTGTGAATACTCCTGTTACTCTGTCCAGCCAAGGAGTGCCAAGGGCTCCTGTTTCTGTTCAACCAGCTGCGCTTGTTGAAGCCGGTGAGGCTAGTTCGTCCCCTGAGGCGGCACCGACTGTTAATCGCCCAAAAGAGTGCTGAGCCTGTGGTAGGGCTTAAGGAGGTCTCTGAGTCTCTGGACCGATTAACTTTCTAATGGACTCTCTTTCCACAGTTGTCTTTGCTAACATACATAATTTCTGTGTTTAGTTTTGAGGTGGTTGCAATAAGGAAATTAAGGGGAGGGGGGGGGGAAATGTAGTAGCACGGCCCCTTTAAGGGGGCAGGCTCCAAGGAACACGTGGCTGGCTCAGGGCCAGTTGCATGTGGGAGGGTGAACGCCGGCCAATGGGAAGTTTACACGGGCCCTGGGAACAGGACATTTGACAGTGTTGAACCAAGGAGCTGAAGTGTTAAGACCTGTTTATAGTGTTCTGTGCCTGTTTCTTAAATCCCTTTTCCTTTCATCATTAAACCCTTTGTTACCTACTGGAATCCTCCCGTGTATGTCTTAAGCCACCACAGGTACAATCTTGAAGCATCTGCCTCTAATGGATTCCTCATTACAGCCTTGCTTCAAACATGGCCAAAAGAGCTGAATGCCAAAGGTGAGGTGAGAGTGACTGCCATTGACATCAAGGCAGCATTTGACCGAGTATGGCGTCAAGGAGTGAAAGCTAAGCTGGAGTCAATGAGAATCAGGAGGAAAACTCTCGGCTGGTTGGAGTCATACCTGACACAAAGGAAGATCGTTGAGGTGGTTGGAGATCAATCATCCCAGCTCCACGACATCACTGCAGAAGTTCCTCAAGGTAGTCCTTGGCCCAACCATCTTCAGCTGCTTCAGCAATGATCTCCCTCCCATCATAGGGTCAGAAATAGAATACAAGACCAGGGATGTACTTCTGAGACTATATAAGGCTCTGGTCAGACCCCATTTGGAGTATTGTGAGCAATTTTGGGCCCCGTATCTAAGGAAGGATATGCTGGCCTTGGAAATGATCCAGAGGAGGTTCACAAGAGTGATCCCTGGAATGAAGAGCTTGTCGTATGAGGAACGGTTGAGGACTCTGGGTCTGTAGAAGGATGAGCGGGGGATCTTATTGAAACTTACAGGATACAGAACTCTTTGCCGCAGAAGGCTGTGGAGGCCAAATCACTGTGTGACTTTAAGACAGAGATAGATAGGTCCTTGATTAATAAGGGGATCGGGGTTATGGGGAGAAGGCAGGAGAATGGGGATGCGAAAAATATCAGTCATGATTGAATGGCGAAGCAGGCTCGATGGGCCGAGTGGCCGAATTCTGCTCCTACGTCTTTTGGTCTTATGTTTGTGGATGACTGCACAATGTTCAGCACCATTTGTGACTCCTCAGATAATGAAGCAGCTCATATCCAAATGCAGCAAGACCTGGACAATATTCAGGCTTGGGCTGACAAGTAGCAAGTACATTAAACCACACGTGTGCCACGCAATGACCATCTCCTACAAGAGAGAATATAATCACACCACTTGACATTCAATGGCTTTACCATCGCTGCATCCCCTACAATCAGCATCCTGGGGGTTACCATTGATCAAAAGCTGAACTGGACCAGCCATATTAATACTGTGGCTACCAGGGCAGGCCAAAGGCTCAGAATCTTATGGCGAGTAACTCACCTCCTGACCCCTCAAAGCCTGTCCACCATCTACAAGACACACGTCAGGCGTGTAATGGAATACTCTCCACTTGCTTGGATGAGTGCAACTCTGACAACACTCAAGAAGCTCAACACCATCCAGGGCAAAACAAGCCTGCCTAATTGCTTCCCCTTCCACAGACATTCAAACCCTCTACCACCGATAAACAGTGGATACCGTGTGTACCATCTACAAGATGCACTGCCGTAACTCACCGAGGTTCCTTAGAAGCACTTCCAAACCTATGACACTGTCATCGAGAAGGACAAGAGCAGCAGATACCTGGGAACCCCAACACCCAGACTTGGAAATATATCGCCGTTGCTTCACTCTCACTGGGGCAACATCCGGGAACTCCCTCCCTAACAGCACAGTGGGTGTACCTACATCTCGAGGACTGCAGCAGTTCAAGAAGGCAACACACCACCACCTTCTGAAGGACAACAAGGGATGGGCAATAAATGCTGGCCTAACCAGTGAGGCTCATATCGCTGAACTATTTTTTTTTTCATCAAATTTAGCTACAGTACAGTCTGAACCTTCATCCAAGTCATTAATGTAGAACATAAATAATTGAGGCACCAGCATCGATCTCTATCCGTACTCCACTAGTTGCAATCTGCCAACCTGAATTTGACCCATTTATCAAAACTCTGTTTCCTGTTAGTTAGCCAATCCTCTATCCATGCTAATATATTATTCCCAACACTATAAGCTCTTACCTTGTAGAGTAATCTTTTATGTGACACCTATCAAATGCCTTTAAAATTCAAATACATTACCACCACTGGCTTTCTTTTATTCACTCACAATTTCCCTTTCACAAACTCAAGTTGACTGCCTGATTATATAATGATTTTTAAAATGCCTGTCTCATACCGCTTTAATAAATGGATTCTAGTATCTTCCTTAAGACAGTTGTTAGACAAACTGGCTTATGGTTTCCTGCTTTTTGCCTCCCTCCTTTCTTAAATTGTGACTTTCCAATCTGTAGGGACCTTTCCAGAATCCAGGGAATTAGAGGACTAAAATTAGGGTGCTTCCTCATGTAACTTATTGTTCTCAGTTGTTGGTGACTGCATTGTTATGCAGGCTAAATAAAATACTTCTGCTTGAGAAAAACTGCCCCTTTCACCGTCTCCCTGATTTCTGAATCTCCCTCTCCACAGTTCATAATCGATCTAGATACTCTGGGGTTAATTTTCCAGTCCTGCCCACCAGGGGAATTATGGGTTGGACGGAAAATTTGACGGGTCATTCAACTGTCCATTGACCTTGGTCAAGAAATTCCGGTCTCGGAGCGGCGTGACCAGAAAATCCCATCCTCTGTTTCTTATCATAGTTTCTCCCTCTTTCCACCCAAAGTACTTCTGAATCTATTTCCTGTACCTTCCTAAAATAGCACTGCGCCTTCCTGATGGAACTCTTATAGTACAAAAGTGATGCACAAAATGCTGTTCAGTGTAATGTCCCAAGTACACCCTTATACCAGTCCATTAAAACGGATAGCAGTGCAATGCAGAAATGTCTTACTAATAAATACATTACTAATAAATAAAATCTTCAATCAATCAAAAATTACACTTAATTTTCCATTTAAAGTATTAATAAATACTTTACTTTGTGCAGGTATCCACAGGTGCCTACAAGCGTCAAGTAAACGAGGTTCCATCGGGCAAGCAGGTAACGGATCAGGCATTAATTGAGAAGATCACATGGGCTACATGGACAAGGTTGGTGGAAGTTATTAAAAGAGTCTATATGAGTTCACCAATGTAACAATTAACAATCTTGTATTTAGATCTCTCCATGACCTCAACCTTCTCTATCTTTATAATCTCTTTCAACCCGACAGGTCCCCCTTGCCCAAACACTCCTTTCCCCTGCCCTGATCCCTGGTGTATCCCCTTTTCTTTTATGTCATTTGTGGCCCTGCACAAACCACCCTAATAATCTGAAATTACCTCAGTAGACCCTTCCACCTCTATTCCTTCATCTCCATTTTTTAGATTCTGCTTAAAACATACCTCTTTGAGTATGTTTTTGGTGTCGTCTTACTATTTCATTTTTGGTGGCTTAGCATTCAATTCTCCTTATGCCTGTGTAATGCGTAAGGACATTTTCCTCCATTAAATATGTTATATAAATATAAGTTGTTGTTGTTAACAAGCTTTTAAACCTGGATATTTGTGGTCCATTCTCATGCTTTAGTGACTGACTATGCCCCATGGTAGTGATTGTGGATTAATTTTATTCCAGGTTGCCGTTGAACGAGAACCACATGCTATATTTTGTTTATGTGGAATGATTTGTGGTAATTCATCTTGTGCCTTGAATCTTACAAAAGACACGAAATCTCACACAAATGGATGACCTACCAGCAAAATCACTATTTAATTCTTCCTTCCAGTTAAAGGAAAAGTTATGGGTATAAGAATCTAAATTACCTGGAGAAATTAGTTAGTATTTTTGTTACAATCCCTGTGCGGTAACTGTAAAATAAAATTTACTGCATGGTCCCCAAATGATGAGATTACCAAAATGATTCCACTTTTTGTAGTTTTTACTTTAATAGGAATCAGAATCGACACAAATTACATGCAAATTAACAGGCACATGATACTCCAGATAAAGGTAAAAATTTAAGTATAATAATAATCTTTATTAGGGGTGTCACAAGTAAGTTTACATTAACACTTCAATGAAGTTACTGTGAAAATCCCCTAGTCGCCACACTCCGGCGCCTGTTCGGGTACACAGAGGGAGAAGTCAGAATGTCCAAATTACCTAACAGCTCGTCTTTCGGGACCTGTGGGAGGAAACCGGAGCATCCGGAGGAAATCCACGCAGACACAGGGAGAACATGCAGCTCCGCTCAGACAGTGACCCAAGCTGGGAATCGAACCCGGGTCCCTGGCTGTGTGAAGCAACAGTGCTAACCACTATGCTACGTCGCCGTCCCTTTTGATATGGCTTAACAATCACAAGCATTTGCATCACACCCTGCACAAATATGACAATATGCGGATACATTGTTCCACAATATGCTGTTCTTTATTCATGCAGGGTAGGTAAGGAGTCCTATCCAACAACACCTTTCACCTTCAGGTTTCATACATAGAAACATATAGAGAAAATAGAAGCAGGAGGAGGCCATTCGGCCCTTCGAGCCTGCTCCATTTATTATGATCATGGTTGATCATCAAGTTCAATACCCTGATACTGCCTTCACCTCCCCCCACCCCACATCCTTGATCCCCAAGAGCTATATCTAATTCCTTTTTGAAATTACACAACATTTGGCCTCAACTATTTTCCATGGTAGTGAATTCCACAGATTCACCACTCTCTGGGTGATGACATTTCTCCTTATCTCAGTCCTGAAAGGTTTACCTCTTATTCTCAGACTATGACCCCTGGTTCTGGACTCCCCCACCATCGGGAACATTCTTTCTGAATCTACCCTTCCTCTGCTTGTAGCTCTCCTTTGTGTCTGGCCATACTGCTTTTGTCTAAACATTCTTCCTGTTCGCAGTACCAGGATCACCAGGTATAATGGACTAGGATTCCTCATTATCCAAGAAAACAATGAATCCCTTTGCGATTGATGCAAACTCTTAAAGAACCTTTTCAAACATTCTTAAATACAGTTACAGATTCCAGAGACATTTAAAATAATTTACAGATTTTCCTCACTGTACTGCTTCCAGGTGAAAGATCATCAGAATTTGAATGTGAGCACACAGCAATATAAAACTCTATTTTTTTTAAATGTTCAAATAATAAGTAGGTAAAATGCAAATAAGCTACCTTTAATGTTATTCCCTCACATCCTTTCAGTTATTAATTAACCTGATTCAGCAGCTGGTGTGCACCTCATAATCATCACATTGAAAAGTTTCTGGACTCGAACCTAGATAGCCCCATTTTTTGGGTATGGAGGTCACAATTGTTGACCTGACCCCCACCAATGCAAAATAGGTGTACCCGCCTCATCGTCATGATTGTAGTATTGGCTTGAGAAATTCTCACATTGCTGCCTACACCTTCAAACTGCCTGCGACTTCTGCGTTCAGCGGAGGAGACAGACAGCAGAAAAAACATTCTTAGAACAGAGTGGAACAGGTGACCAGAAAGATGAACTCCTGGAGTCTTGTCTTGCGAACCTGGCAGCAGTGCCACAAGACTCCTAATGACCTCACAAGGGTGAGCAATGTCAACATAATTTTTTTAATTCATTTACAGGATGTTGGCATTGCAGGTTAGGCCAGCATTTGTTGCCCATCCCTAGTTGCCCTTCAAAAGGTGATGGTCAGTTGCCTTCTTGAACCGTTGCAGTCCTTGAGGTATAGGTATACCTACTGTTCTGTTAGGGAGGGAGTTCCAGGATGTTGCGGCAGTGAAGCAACAGCGATATATTTCCAAGTCAGGGTGGTGAGTGACTTGGAGGGGAACCTCCAGGTGGTGGGTTTCCCAGGTATCTGCTGTTCTTGTCCTTCTAGGTGGTAGTGGTCGTGTGTTTGGAAGGTGCTGTCTAAGTGCATCTTGTAGATGGTACACATGACTTCCACTGTTTATCGGCGGTGGAGAGTTTGAATGTTCGTGGAAGGGGGAGCAATCAAGCGGGCCGCTTTGTCCTGGATGGTGTCAAGCTTCATGAGTGTTTTTGGAGCTGCACTCACCCAGTCAAGTGGAAAGTATTCCATTCCAGTCCTGACTTGTGCGTTGTAGATGGTAGATAAGGTCAGGAGTTGAATGACCCTGGCCGAATCCAAACTGAGAGACCGTGAGCAGGTTATTGCTGATTAAGTGACACTTGATAGCACTGTTGATGACTCCTTCCATCACTTCGTTGATGTTGGAATGTAGACTGATAGGTCGGTAATTGGCTGGTTGGATTTATCCTGTTTCTTGTGTACAGGACACTCCTGGGCAATTTTCCACATTGCCGGGTAGATGCAAGTATTGTAGGTGTACTGGAACAGCTTGGCTAGAGGTGTGACAAGTTCTGGAGCACATTTCTTCAGTACTATTGCTGGGATATTGTCAGGACCCATAGCCTTTGCAGTGTCCAGTGTCTTCAGCCGTTTCTTGATATCACGTGGAGTGAATCGTATTGGCTGAAAACTAACATTTGTGATGTTGGGGACCTCCGGAGGAGACTGAGATGGATCATCTACTTGGCACTCTGGCTGGAGATTGTTGCAAACGGGTCAGCCTTGTCTTTTGCACATATGTACTGGGCTCCTCCATCATTGAGGATCGGGATATTTGTGGTGCCTACTCCTCCAGTGAGTTGTTTAATTGACCACCACCATTCACGGTTGGATGTGGCAGGACTGCTGAACTTCGATCTGATGCGTTCATTGTGGAATTGCTTTGCTCTGTCGATTGCTGTTTATGCTATTTGACACACATGTTGCCCTGTGTTGTAGCTTCACCAGGTTGACACTTCATTTTTTGGTATGCTTGATGTTGCTCCTGGTGTGCCCTTCTGCATTCTTCATCAAACCAGTGTTGATCCCCTGGCTTGGTGGTAATGGTAGAGTGGGGGATATGCAGGGCCATGAGGTGCAGATTGTGGTTGGATGCAATTCTGCTGAGGTGGCACAATGGTTAGAACTGCTGTTGCATGGTTCGCCTGGAAGTGGCAACCATTCGTCGACTTCTTCGCAGAAAATTAATCGTCGGGAGGGGGGTAGGCTAGCGTAGATTAGTGGGGTAAGTAATGTTGGGACCTGTAGGGGAGGGAGGTAGTATTTGCACTATGTTAATATTTTCCTTGTTATGTACATTGTTTATTTTGTTGCTGTTACACTGCCAAAGAAATACCTCAATAAAATGTTTATTTTAAAAAAAGAACTGCTGTCGCACGATGCTGAGGACCTGTGTTTGATCCCTACCCCCTACCCCAGAGTACGGTAGCATAGTGGTTAGCCACAGTTGCTTCACAGCTCCAGGCTCCAAGGTTGGATTCCCGACTTGGGTCACTGTCTGTGCAGAGTCTGCACGTTCTCCCCATACCTGCGTGGGTTTCCTCCGGGTGCTCCGGTTTCCTCCCACAGTCCAAAGATGTGCAGGTTAGGTGGATTGGCCACGCTAAATTGCCCTTAGCTAAGCTGGGGTTACTGTTACGGGGATAGGGAGGTGTGGGCTTAAGTGGGGTGCTCGTTCCAAGAGCCGGCACAGACTCGATGGGCCGAATGGCCTTCTGCGCTGTAAATTCTATAAAATCACTGTCCATGTGGAGTTTGCACATTCTCCCCGTGTTTGCGTAGGTCTCACCCCCACAACCCAAAGATGTGCAAGCTACGTGCATTGGCCACACTAAATTGTCCCTTAATTGGGAAAGAAAATAATAATTGGGTACGCTACATTAAAAAAAATACAATTCTGCTGCTGCTGATGGCCCACAGGATCTCATGGATGCCCAGTCTCGAGTTGCTAGATCTGTTCGAAGTCTATCCCCTTTAGGACGCTGGTAGCACCTCACAACACGATGGAAGGTATCCTCGATGTGAAGATGGGACATTATCTCCACAAGGACTGTGTGATGGTCACTCTTACCGATGTCATGGACAGATGCATTTGCAGGCAGATTGGTGCGGATGAGGTCAAGTATTTATTTCTCTTATTGGTTCCCTCACCACCTGCTGCGTTCTCAGTCTAGCAGCTATGACTTTTAGGATCCAGCCAGCTCGGTCTGTGGTGGTACTGCTGAGCCTCTCTTGATGATGGATATTGAAATCACCCCACCCAGAGCATATTCTGCACCCTTGCCATCCTCAGTGCTTCCTCCAAGTGGTGTTCAATATGGAAGTGTACTGATTCATCAGCTGATGGTGGACGGTATGTGGTAATCAACAGGAGGTTTCCTTGCCCAAGTTTAACCTGAAGCCATGAGACTTCATGGGGTCCAGAGTCCATGTTGAGGATTCCCAGGGCAACTTCCTCCTGACTGTATACCACTGTGCCTTCACCTCTGCTGGGTCTGTCTTGCAGGTGAGACAGGACATACCCAGGAATGGTGATAGTGGTGTCTGGGACATTGTCTGTAGGGTATGATTCTATGAGAATGACTGTGTCAGGAGGTTACCTAACTAGGTGCCGAGTGGTCCATCTGGTTTCATTCCTTTTTTTGCGTTTTCATAGTGGTTGAATACAACTGAGTGGCTTGCTAGGCCATTTCAGAGGGCATTTAAGAGTCAACCATATTATGTGGGTCTGGAATCACATCTAGACCAGACCGGTTAAGGATGGCCAATTTCCTTTCCTGAAGGACATTAGCGACCCAGATGGGTTTTTACGACAATCAATTATGGTTTCATGGTCATTATTATTAGACTTTTAATCGAGTTTTTTAATGGAGTTTAAATACCATTGGGATTCGAACCCGGGATCATTTTCCTGGGTCTCTGGATTATTGGTCCAGCGATAATACCACTATGCCACCGCCTCCCCTATATGACACAATACCTGCCTCTCATGCTGCTGAATGCACACTCCTCTTCACTCACAGCAGAATTCCCTGGCATTCAGGACTCGTGTCTAACAGGCATCTTGCCCATGCACACCTAGCAGTGCTGTCAGCCTCACATTCACCTCTGACTGCCCCACATACCTCTAGCCATTCAGTTGTGGCAGGCATATCATAGAGCCACATTCTGCCCTCTCTGTTGCAGAACAAGTTGGCATACAATCAAAGGGAGCAGAGCCAATGGGCACAAAAATGCCTGCATATCCTGAGTGCCATAAAGGAGATTATTGGAGCTGACTACAACTGGGCACAGGGCATCTGATGTCAGTGAGACCAATGATCATTTTCCTGCCTTAAGCCCCTTCTCAACTCCCACCAGATCTTCATTCTGCTATCTGGCATGATGAGAAAGCAGGTGTAGCAGGTGGAGGTATGAACACCCGAGGGGGCAGACGGTCGAAGGGCAGGCCGACCCCAGGATCTAGCTGCCTACCAGATATGTTTCGGGCTCCTGGAACGGACAGTCCCACCGATTGTGGCGATGCAGTCGCAGAGCCAGGTACTACATGAGGGGTTGTCGGTGAGCATCCAGCACCTACAGGAGCAGTTGGAGGAGTCTAACCGCGTGCAGGAGTAGGAGGTGGTTCTGACAGTGCATGCCACCTAGGCCAACCCTGGTGGTTTCCAGGGTGGAGGCGATGGTCGTGGCTATGGATCAGTATGTCTAAGGTCCGGGGTATTCTGTGCAGGCGCTGGCTGAGGCCCAGGGCAGGGTTGCTGTCTCACAGGCAATTAGGTGCCAGAACCACCTGGACATTGCAAAAATGCTTCTGTGTGTGGTTCAGGCACAGCAGGTCATGGCTGGAAATGTCAGGCAGCACGGTGGCACAGTGGGTTAGCCTTGTTGCCTCACGGCGCCCAGGTCCCAGATTCGATCCCGGCTCTGGGTCACTGTCCGTGTTTGCGTGCGTTAAAGCTCCACAACCCAAAGAGGAGCAGGCTAGGTGGATTGGCCACGCTAAATTGCCCCTTAATTGGAAAAAATGAATTGGGTACTCTAAATTTTTTTTTTTTAAATGGCTGGAAATGTCGGTGGCATTGCCCAGGCGTTGGCCAACGTGGCGCAGGCGCAAAGGGAGGTGGCCCAGTCACAGAGGAAAATGACGCAGTCACTGGCTGATGCGACACAAACCAGAAGGTGGTGGCACAGTCACAGCATGATGTGGCACAGTCCCGGACACAGATGGTCCACTCCCTGTGCTCCATGGCCGTGAGCGTGCGGACCCTGGTCGAGACCAGAGGTGGCCTCTAGGACTGGCAGCAGCAGGTGGCGGTGTAGCCTCGGGATACTTCTGCATGCAGCTCGTCCCATGGAGTAGCCCGGGGGCCATGGGGCACCCCGAGGAAGGAGGAGGTGATGGGGCCCATGCCGGTGACTTCCGCAGGGGAGGTGCCGGAACACCGCACCACGCCACCTGGGACACCCGCGGAGCAGCCTGGCCCATCCAGGCCCAGTCGCCCCAGACGACGCCTGCCAATGGGGACCCAGGTTGCAGGGCAGAAATCACAACAGGCCGCCTCCATTCCTGCTGTACTTAGCGTTAGGGCCCATAAGACCAGAAAGTCAGACACCAGTTAAGTTGGCACATGTGCAGGGCACAGTTAGTGGATGGGGCACAAATCTGTAAATATTTGTTCACATTAAACACGTGTTACTACTGTTACAACTTGCGTCAGTGTTGATAGGTGTGAGGGTGGGCTGGTCTGGACTGGCCAGAGAGATGGTGCGGTGGGGTGTAGTGGGTGGGAAATGGGTGGATGTTGTGGGTGGGCTGGGCTCACCCAGGAGCCAACCCCCCAGCCGGGGAGGGCTCTTGAACATGTCAGGAATCGTCGAGTGCCAGGATGAAGGCGTCGTGCACGCTGCCCAGGTATTGGGCACAGTCATAAATGATGCACAGCTGATGGTCACATATTAGCTGCATGTTCATTGAGTGGTACCCTTTCCGGTTTGTGTAGAGTGAACTCTTATCTGCAGCTGCTCGAAGGGCGACATGTATCCCGTCGATCACCCCCCTGGAGCTGGGCATCCTGGCGATGGTGGCGAACCCCACTGCCCAGGCAGACTGGTGGGCTCGGTCCACATTGAAATGGATGTATTGAGCCGCTTGGGCATATAGGGCCTCCTCGTAACGGCATAGGTGCATCTATGCACCGAGGTTTGTGAGATCCCAGACAGGTCCCACTCGGTGCCTGGAAGGAGTCCGTCGCATAAAAGTTCAAGGCAACCGTCACCATGGTGGCCACCGGGAGCAGGTGTCCTCCCCATACCCTCGAGCAGCTCCAGCTCATACAGCAGCAGGGCATCCCCCAGGACTAGCAGGAAGGCCACCATTGCTGGTTGAATTCCAATATCCATTGTGTGCAGGGGGTGACAGGCCGACGTGGTAGCATGGTGTGTGCCCCCCTGCCCAACCAGGTCCATGTTGGCTTGGTTGGCACCCCAGGCTATGTCCCCATCTCTCCCTGCAACCCTGGCCTTGTCGGTGGCCGGCACCGTGGAGACCTCCGACCCTGGCACCCGTCCCTGATTTCAGGAGTAGTTTGGGCTGGCACTGTCCTCGCCAACGGTATGCTCCACAGCCCCTGTAGGGGCTACTGCGGGTGTTGCTCTGTGTGGGCTGCCAGTGGTGGGTGGTAAGGGGTGTGTGGCAGAGGGTCGAGTAGGGGCAGGTTGGGCACATACGGCCGGTGTCACTCTGCAGAACCAGGGGCCAGTGGGTGCATTGCAAGATGGCTAGGATAATGGTGGTCCATGCCTGGACACCGCCCAAGTCGCATGGGGGGGTCCCCTGGACGCTCAGCCCCTTTTCCCCCATCACCTCCCTGGCCATGGCCCTGGCAGCCCACGGTCGCTCCTCTCTGTATCCTACCTCCTTCATCAGTCACGATTTTTAAAAGCACAAGTGAACAGTACCATCGGGAACTCAGCCCATCGGAGGAGGCCCTGGAGAATACCGGGTTGGGCTAATGATATGCAAATTGTGTTTACTGTACTGCGTTCCGTTTGCATTGATGCCGTTGTCGAGGTGGCAGTGAATTGCAATTCGCCGTCAAATCGGCGCTCGCTGCGAATTTGGTGTCGGAACCGATTCTCCGCCCGATCACGTTTTGCAATTTTGGCATCAGCCAATGGACAATCCCTCCCCCCTTGTTTTGAAACCCCCTCCCCCACCTCTCCAAAATTATTCCTCCTCTTCTGAGTTCCTCACGCAAAATCTGGCACCCACTCAGCCACATGAGCCGAGGAGGAAAGAAAACATCTGTACAGCACCAATGAAGAGGCCTCATCATTTGATCACACACTCACAGCTTGACACTCAGATACTGCATGTACTTTGGAGGCTAGCATAGAATTTGGATCTTGTGGTAAGTTGCAGGCACAAATGGCTGGCAGCCAAGAGAGAGGTAAAGAACAGTTCGGCTCATCGCAGGATGAGATGGCAGACGGGTGAAGCATAAAGGAGAGCACGAATGGACATGCACTCCAAGATGTAAGGTGCATTGACTGGTCTCCCTGACAGCCTCCAGTTACTATCATGAAGCATGGAGGACTCCTGCACCACCTCGACAGAGGGCATTGCACAGAGCTTGCCTTCTCCGCAGCCACTACTCCATCTCCCTGTCATCCTGCAAACTTAAAGGCACTGCTCTCCCATACCCGTTGCTGCCTTTTTTGGGGACAGGTCAGCTATTCATTTGCTCCCTGCTGTGAGAATGTGGCAACACTCTTTGGAAAATCCAGGAATTTAGTAAAACACTTCCATAGTGACAATCCAGAGTACTTACAATCACTTTGCAGTAGAAAATATTCCATAAAATTACCTTGCCTGGATCTTTAAGGAACAGTGATGCAAAGCCCATCTTTCAGCTCCATGCTTGTTTGCAGAGTGAGCAGCAAAGAGGCTGTTTGTGCATTCTTTGACCAAATTTGGAATCCTGGCGTCACATCTGCTGGTTGGAAAATGTGACAGCACGATAGCTGAGGCAATTTTTCACCTTTTGTTCCTTTTTGGTTGTGATCAGAGGGAGATAGACAGACAGATGCAAAGGGAATTGCTCAGCTTCGGCAAAGACTTTGAAGTCAGTCAGGTTTTAAAACAGAAAATTGACAGGGCAGCTTGAATAAGCAAAGAAAAGGAATGCAGGACTTTATTCAGTGTGAAACTTTCAGTCTTGGTGAGTGCATGAATAGGTAGTAGTGGATCAGTTGCCAATGGAAAGAAAACCAAAGTGTGTCATGGACAAATTATGCGCCATTTCTTTTTTACATGCCACTGAAGTTGATGGGTGGGATTCTCCGATCTGCCAGCCGCATGTTCCTCAGACGGTTGAGCTGGCAACGGATTTTCCTATTGCAACCACCTTCGCCGCTGAGAAATCCGCTGGCGAGTGTGTTGCCGGCGGGAAAATTGAATCGCAACGACCGGAGTATTCCGGTCAGAATTTCTGGCGAGTTTATTTTTATTTTTTCTTATAAAGTTAGAGTACCCAATTATCTTTTTTTCCCAATTAAGGGGCAATTTGCGTGGCCAATCCACCTAACCTGCACATCTTTGGGTTGTGGGGGTGAAACCCACGCAGACATGGGGAGAATGTGCAAACTCCACACGGACAGTGACTCAGGACCGGGATTCAAACCCAGGTCTTCAGCGTGCAGTCCCAATGCTAACCACTGTGCCACCGTGCTGCCCTCTGGCTAGTTTATTAAAGTAGAGCAGGAGAACCTACTGAATTGTGGAAGTATATGTTCATTATTTTACATTATTATTATATTATGTTATATTACATTATTACATGAAGACAGGTTATACTGATTGAACTGATTTTGACCATAACCTTTTTCTATGTGTCTTCACTTGCTGTGAAATAAAACAACCTAACAATGTGTAACTGGCCTGAAATATTGCAAATATTTTAGTCCAGCTGAAATAAATTAATAATCTTTATTAATGTCACAAGTAGGCTTACATTGACACTGCAGTGAAGTTACTGTGAAAATCCCCCAGTTGTACACTGAGGGAGAATTCAGAATATCCAATTCACCTAACAGTAAGTCTTTCAGGACTTGTGGGAGGAAACCGGAGCACCCGGAGGACACCCACGCATACATGGGGAGAACGTGCAGACTCCGCATAGACAGTGACCCAAGACGGGAATCGAACCTGGGTCCCTGGTGGTGTGAAGCAACACTGCTAACCACAGTGCTACCATGCAGCCAATTGAGGAACACCCATGCAAAAGACAATAAAATCAAGTATATGTGAAGTTTATGTTACACCTGTCGGATGCACTATTGTATCGTTGGATATTCGACAGTACTAATGGAAGTGACTAACATTACTGTATCTTAGAGAATATAAATTTGTAACAATCAACGTTTTAGTTGCGTGTACAGATTACAAAACTATTCGCTTTCCCACTAGCTGATATATGAGCTTTTCATCTGTTCTCTCCTTTTTTTTGATTTTAGCAATCTATAAAAGTGTTCTCTTGCCTAGTCATGATAATTGCCATGAATAGTCTCTTCAAAACCACTGACAACTCTGACTGACTTGCCCTATTTTCATAGAATTTTCTGCTTTTGTTCAACATTCCCAGTATTTGTCACTTTATGTAGAACAAGTTTTGAGCTCACAAACTGTGACACTAATAAAATCTATTTTACAGAAAAACAGCTACTGATTTTTCCAGAAATAATTTTACACTGTTACAGTAACCTGTTACTTAAAAAGGAACCACTGATATTTTAAGTTAATTTAAAGAATTTTAACCCGTCAACCTAGGTTTTGCTGCAGAGGTGCATCTATTTTGTGTTCCATTTGTTCCTCCGCCTGAAATATTTTTGCCCTGAAAGTTACTGAAAGCATAGCTGATGAGGATGTAGTAAAGAGAATGGGGGCATCTGTGACTGTGGTAAATAAAAAGACTAATGGTTTACCTCCTTAACCAGTAAGGTTTAAAAATAGGGAGGGTGAACAACATTGTAGCAACTTTCTTCATTGAAAGCGCCCTTACATGGTTAAGTACGAATGTAACTTTTCCTTGGCCAGTTTAATTTGTTCAAACTGCAAATATAGCAACGTCTGGAATCTCTCAGGTCCAGATTTTTTCCACAATGGAGAGGCTGTCCATCACGGCAAAAATCCCAGAAACTGACATATTTTCTAAGTCCTGGCTCGGAACCTGGCTTTTCCCATCTTTGCGAGGGTGAGACTAGAGTTGGCCAGAATACATGTGTGAATCGCAGGGGCAGCTGTCTATTTAAATCATCAGGTACCTCTACTGACTTCTGGCATTTCATAGAATTTACAGTGCAGAAGGAGGCCATTCGGCCCATCGAGTCTGCACCGGCTCCTGGAAAGAGCACCCTACCCAAGGTCAACACCTCCACCCTATCCCATAACCCAGTAACCCCACCCAACACTAAGGGCAATTCTGAACACTAAGGGTAATTTAACATGGCCAGTGCACCTAACCTGCACATCTTTGGACTGTGGGAGAAAACCGGAGCACCCGGAGGAAACCCACGCACACACGGGGAGGATGTGCAGACTCCGCACAGACAGTGACCCAAGGACTCTGGAGCTGTGAAGCAATTGTGCTATCCACAATGCTACCGTGCTGCCCTTTGAACCCTGGTTGTGTGAATCACAGATTCCACAGGACAGACCAGGTGAGAGGGGGTCTGAAATTGGTTGGTACTCCTTTGGAGAGGTATGGTACTCCTTTGCAAAGAGTCCAGGGACACCTTTAGGAATGTTAGAATTGAATTCCGGTAGCGGCCATGTCCAGATAGGTTGTTTATACGGCAGCTCCCGCCGGGATCGGATATTTGGGCCCTTTAACGGAGCAGTAGCGGCACTTCGGCGGTAATTCCCGGCATAGCAAGGGGTGCTGGAGAGGTTCCCCTCATCGTTGCATGGAGGGGACCGTGGGGCCGTGAAAAGAGCAATTGCGGTGAAGCGAGTGGGATGGGCGCAAGAGGACAAAATGGCGGCCAGCGCGGACCAGGCAGCGTGGGCCCAGTGGTCGAGGGAGCAGCAGGAGTTCCTGAGAAGCTGCATCGCAGAGCTGAAGACGGAGATGCTGGCCCCTATGAAGGCCTCTATGGAAAAGATGGTGGAGACTCAGAAGATGCAGGAGAAGGCTATTAAAGAGGTGGAGAAGAAGGTCTCTGACAATGAGGATGAGATCCTGGGCCTGGCGGTCAGGGTGAAGGCACATGAGGCCCTGCACAAGAAATGGCAGGAGAGACTGGATGACCTCGAAAACAGGTCAAGGAAACAAAACCTGCAAATTCTGGGCCTCCCTGAAGGTGCGGAGGGGTCGGACACGAACCGTATGTGACCACAATGCTGGGGACGTGATGGGCGCGGGGGCCTTCCCGCGGCCCTTGGAACTGGACGGGGCGCACAGAGTCCTCGCAAGGAAGCCTAGGGCGAACGAACCGCCGAGGCGATGGTGATAAGATTCCACCGCTTCACAGATAAGGAGCGTGTCTTGCGATGGGCAAAGAAGGAGCGGAGCAGTAAGTGGGAGAACTGAGATTCGTATATACCAGGACCTGGGAGCTGAACTGGCTAAGAGGCATGTGGGATTCAACCGGGCTAAGGCGGTCCTCGACAACAAAGGGGTGAAGTTCAGTCTGCTACATCCGGCGAGGCTTTGGATCACGTACCAGGACCGGCATCACTATTTCGATACGCCGGATGAGGTGTGGACATTTATTAAGCGTGAAAAGCTGGACTCGAGCTAAAGGACAGCTACACGATGGCGAAACGCCCTGGTGGGGATGTGTAACCGGGTGTTGTCCTAATGTAAGATTGGAAGCAGAACTTAGGCTGTGAGGGGACCTTGGGGGGGGGGGGGGGGGGGGGGGGGGGGGGGGGGGGTGCTATATGATGGTGAGTTGTTCTTTTCGTTGTTGTTTCGCCCTCTGGGCCCTTGCCATGTTCTCTGATCTGGCGGAGCTCAGCCACAGAAGGGGGGAGTGTGGCCTGACAGTTAGAGCTGCTCTCCAGGTGGGGGGAGTCGCTCTTTTTTCTAGGGACGGGGTAACGGTGTTTCTTGTTTCTCGGGAATAATCTGGTTGGCTTTCTCTCGTTTACCTTTTGGGGAGGGGAGGTTGGGGGCCTGAACAAGGAGACAACAGTAAGGTTGGAGATAGAGGCGGGAGCGGCCGGGGTCAGCATGGGTCAGCTGACTTACGGATGCTTAATGGGGGAAAATCAGTGTTAAGCGGGGGCTTGACAAGAGATGGAGAGTCGGGATGGGAAGCTGCCGGCGGGAGGGCTTGAGTGAGCAGGGGGGGGCGCGGGCCCATGGCTGGCCAAAAAAGGGATGATGGCTAGTGTGGGGGTGGGGGTCAATCCCCTGTCCAGGCTGGTCATATTGAATGTGTGAGGTCAAAACGGGCTGGTCAAGATGGCCCGCGTGTTCCTGCACTTAAAGGGATTAAAGGCAGATGTGGCCATGGTACAGGAGACGCATTTAAAACTCGCTGACCAAACGAGGTTAAGGAGGGGATGGGTGGGCCAGGTGTTCCATTCGGGGCTAGACTCTAAGACCAGAGGGGTGGCAATTCTGGTTAGTAAACGGGTGGCATTCGAGGCAGGGAGTACTGTGGTGGACAAGGGGGGCAGGTACATAATGGTGAGTGGCAAGCTGCAGGGGGCCCGAGTGGTGTTAGTGAACATCTACGCCCCGAACTGGGAGGACGTGGAATTCATGAGGCGCATGCAAGGTAAAATCCCGGACTCGGAGTCAAATAATTTGATAATTGGTGGGGGGGAGACTTCAACACAGTCCTGGATCCGACATTGGACCGGTCTAAGTCCAGGTTGGGAAAGAGACCGGCAGCGGCCAAGGTCCTGAGGGGGTTCATGGATCAGATGGGGGGCGTGGACCCATGGAGATTCGCGCGGCCAAGAGCGAAGGAGTTTCCTTTTTTCTCCCACGTTCACAAAGTGTACTCTCGGATTGATTTTGTTGTGTTGTGCAGGGCGTTAATCCCAAGGGTGGAGGGTGTCAAGTATTCGACCATTGTGGTCTCAGACCATGCCCTGCACTGGGTGGACTTGCGACTAGGGGCGGAGGGAGGGCAGCGCCCTCTTTGGAGGCTGGACGTGGGACTGCTGGCGGATGAAGAGGTCTGTGGGTGGATAAGGAGGAGCATCCAAAAGTATGTGACAATAAACGATACAGGGGAGGTAACAGCGACTACGGTCTGGGAGGCTATGAAGGCAGTTCTTAGAGGGGAGTTAATTTCTATTAGGTCCCATAGAGAGAAGATGGAGAGGGGGAGGCTAGTGGGAGTGATACTCAGAGTAGACAGGAAGTATGCGGAGACCCCGAGGAGGGGCTGCTAAAGGAGTGGCAGAGACTGCAGGCGGAGTTTGATCTGTTTTTTTTTGTTTTTTATAAATTTAGAGTACCCAATAATTTTTTCCAATTAAGGGGCAATTTAGAGTGGCCAATCTACCTATCCTGCACATCTTTTGGATTGTGGGGGTGAAACCCACGCAGACACGGGGAGAATGTGCAAACTCCACACGGACAGTGACCCAGGGCCGGGATTTGAACCCGGGTCCTCAGCGCCGTAGGCAGCAATGCTAACCACTGTGCCACCGTGCTGCCCGAGTTTGATCTGTTGACCACAGGGAAGGCGGAGGCGCAGCTGAGGAAGGTGAAAGGGGCAGTCTACGAGTATGGGGAAAAAGCTAGTTGGGTATTGGCGCACCAACTTCGCAGGAGAGAGGCGGCCAGGGAGATCAGGGGAGTGAGGGATAAGGCAGTTGATACGGTCTTGGGCCCAGAGAAGATCAACAAAGCCTTCAAGGAGTTTTATTGTAAGTCGTACGAGTCAGGACCTCCGGTGGGAGAGGAAGGGATGAAGCAATTTATGGACCAATTGAGGTTCCCAAGGGTGGACGAGGATCTGGTAGAGGGACTGGGGGCCCCGATTGAGTTGGAGGAGATAGTTAAGGGCCTGGATAGTATGCAGTCGGGCAAGGCCTCGGGACTGACGGCTACCCTGTAGAATTCTACAAGAAATTCTCGGAGCTGTTGAGCCCACTCCTGCTAAGAACCTTTAACGAGGCTAAGGAGGGAGGAGCCCTCCCCCAACGATGTCACGGGCCTCGATCTCGCTCATCCTCAAGGGGGGGGGGGGGGGGGGGGGGGGGGGGGGGTGAAGGATCCGCTACAATGTGGGTCCTACAAACCGATATCGCTCCTAAACGTAGATGCCAAACTGCTGGCCAAGATTTTGGCTACTAGAATAGAGGACTGTGCCCCGGGAGTGATCGATGAGGATCAGACAGGCTTCGTCAAATGTGAGGACGCTCCTAAACATTATCATGATGCCCTCAGAAGGAGGGGACGCAGAAGTAGTGGCTGCAACGAATGCAGAGAAAGCCTTTGACCTGGTGGAATGGGAGTACCTGTGGGAAGCATTAAGTCGGTTTGGATTTGGTGACGGATTCATAGTGTGGGTCAAGCTACTGTATCAGGCCCCCGTAGCAAGTGTGTCTACGAACCGGCTGAGGTCGGAGTATTTTAGGCTGCACCTAGGAACGAAGCAGGGGTGCCCCCTGTGGTGAATGTAATATATAGATGTATATATGATAATTCACACTGTCTTTGTAAGCGCAGTAGCACTATCCTACCACTAGGGGGAGTAGCTCTGGGAGTACTCAGGAACTTGTACTGGGCTCCACCCTTAGCTCCGCCCATGACTCCTCCCCCTAGTGCAGCTGTGTAAATACCCTTGTCCAGAGTCAGCCTGAGTTCACTAAGAGATCATCAACCCCCACCACGCGGCCGGCCACGTGCGACTCATGGGGCCGCTATCTTCCTCGCCGCCCGCCACGTGCGATCCACGGGCCCGATCGGCATCTCCGCGCTTGGACAACTCTGCGGAAGAATTCGAATTCGACTATGAACTCAGAGGGCAGTCATCACGGGACCACTCCAGCACAGCTGATCGAGCCGCCGACTACCCGCAACTCAGCGCGGTCACCCTGGACCAATCACGACCAAAGAATCTACGAAACTCAATGGCAGAGGTCCATATCAACAGGTACAAAACGCCATGCCTCTTCGACTCCGGGAGCACGGAGAGCTTCATACATCCAGACCTGGTAAGACGCTGTTCGCTCCCCGTTTCCCCCGTGCAGCAAACTATCTCGCTCGCTTCAGGCTCCCATTCGGTCCAGATCCAGGGGCGCACCGCCGCGACACTCACAATCCGAGGCGCTAGCTACTCGAAATTCAAACTCTACGTTTTGCCCGACCTCTGCACGCCACTCTTATTAGGCCTAGACTTCCAATACAACCTCAAGAGCCTCACCCTCAGATTCGGAGGGCCCCTGCCCCCACTCACGATCTGCAGCCTCGCTACGCTGCGAATCCCCCCCCCCCCCTCCTCTCTTTGCCAATCTCACTAAGGACTGTAAACCCGTAGCCACTCGTAGCAGGCGGTATAGCCTGCAGGATAGGGTATTTGTCAGAGCAGAGGTCCGAAGGCTACTCAGTGAGGGGGTTATAGAGGCTAGCAATAGTCCCTGGACAGCTCAGGTGGTGGTCGTCAAGACCGGGGAAAAATTCCATATGGCGGTCGACTACAGTCAGACCATAAATAGATTTACGCTCCTCGACGCGTATCCCCTCCCCAGGATTGCAGACATGCTAAACCAGATCGCCCAGTACCGGCTCTTTTCCACGGTGGATCTGAAGTCTGCATACCACCAGCTCCCAATCCGCCCGGAGGACCGCCACTACACGGCATTCGAGGCCGATGGCCGCCTCTTCCATTTCCTCCGGGTCCCTTTCGGCGTCACTAATGGGGTCTCGGTGTTCCAACGAGCAATGGACCGAATGGTGGACCAGTACAGGCTGCGGGCCACGTTTCCGTACTTGGACCATCTGCGGCTATGACCAGCAGGACCACGACGCCAACCTCCACCGTTTTCTCCAGATGGCACAGAAACTGAATCTCACGTACAACAAAGAGAAATGCGTTTTCCGCACAACCAGACTAGCCATCCTTGGCTATGTCGTGGAAGACAGAGTCCTGGGCCCCGACCCGGACCGTATGCGCCCTCTTAGAACTCCCTCCCCCTCATTGTCCCAAGGCCCTCAAACGGTGCTTGGGATTTTTTTCCTACTACGCCCAGTGGGTCCCTCAATATGCGGACAAAGCCTGCCCACTCTTTAGGACCACACGATTTGCCCTGTCAGCCGAGGCACGCCAGGCCTTCGATGGCATCAAGGAGGACATCGCCAAAGCGGCCATGCGGGCGGTAGATGAATCCACCCCATTTCAGGTAGAGAGCGACACCTCAGAGGTAGCTCTTGCAGCCACGTTAAATCAGACAGGGAGACCAGTTGCATTTTTCTCCCGTACCCTCTCCGCTTCAGAACTCTGACACTCCTCAGTCGAGAAGGAAGCACAAGCCATTGTGGAGGCTATCCGTCACTGGAGGCACTACCTCGCAGGTAGGAGGTTCACCCTCATCACCGACCAAAGATCGGTCGCCTTCATGTTCGACAACTCGCAAAGGGGCAAAATTAAAAACGACAAAATTCTGAGGTGGAGGATCGAACTCTCCACCTACAATTGCGATATCAAATATCGACCCGGGAAGCTCAACGAGCCTCCGGATGCCCTATCCCACGGGACATGCGCCAGCGCGCAGATCGACCGATTAAAAGTCATCCACAATGAACTCTGCCACCCGGGGGTCACATGGCTCGCCCACCAAATCAGGGCCCAAAACCTGCCTTTCTCCAACGAGGAGGTAAAAGCGGTCACCAGGGACTGCCCGATCTGTGCGGAGTGCAAACTGCACTTCTATAGACCAGACAGGGCCCACCTGGTCAAGGCTTCTAGGCCCTTTGAACGCCTTGCGATTGATTTCAAAGGGCCACTCCCCTCAACTAACAAGAACGTTTACTTCTTAAACGTCGTAGACGAGTTCTCCCGTTTCCCATTCGCTATCCCGTGCCCCGACATGACCTCCCACACAGTCATTAGGGCCCTGCATAGCATCTTCACCCTGTTTGGTTTCCCCAGCTACGTACACAGCGACCGGGGTTCGTCCTTCATGAGCGACGAGCTGCGTCAGTACCTGCTCGACAAGGGCATTGCCTCGAGCAGGATTACCAGCTACAACCCCAGGGGGAACAGAGAACACGACGGTCTGGAAGACCGTCCTACTGACCCTCCGGTCTAGAAAGCTCCAAGTCTCCCAGTGGCAGGAAGTCCTCCCAGACGCGCTCCACGCTATTAGGTCCCTTTTGTGCACGGCGACCAACCAGACCCCTCACAAGAGGGTCTTCATTTTTTCCAGGGGCACTGCCACGGGGGTCTCACGTCCGGCATGGCTGAGGACGCCGGGTCCCGTACTTCTCAGGAAACACGTCAGGACGCACAAAACCGACCCCCTTGTTGAAAAGGTGCGCCTGCTCCACTCCAACCCCCAGTACGCTTTCGTCGAGTTCCCTGACGGCCATCAGGACACAGTATCCCTCAGGGATCTGGCACCCGCCGAATCCAGCGGCCCCTCTACCCCCACAGAAGGACCTCTCACCCTACACCCCATGCTGCCACCCCCTTGCGCTCCCGAGCCCACGAGCTCGCTCCACCAGTTCCGCGCCCCCGCGCCAGCCAGCCCCCAGCGCCCCCAGTCCCCGGTCGAAGCAGGAGAGTATGAAGCTCGGATACAACCCTCCCTGGAGTCCGCCATCGTACCCCAGCACACAACACCCATCCAGCCACCGCAAGAGGCTGCAACCCCGGTGCTCCGCAGATCACAGCGGACAACTCGACCACCGGACAAACTGACTTTATAGACCACCACCCCCGCCGGACTTGATTTTTTTTGCAAGGGGTGAATGTGGTGAATATAATATATAGATGTATATATGATAATTCATTAGCGCTATCCTACCACTAGGGGGAGTAGTTCTGGGCGTACTCAGGAACTTGTACTTGGCTCCGCCCACGACTCCTCCCCCTAGTGCAGCTGTATAAGTACCCTTGTCCAGAGTCAGCCTGACTTCACTAAAAGTTAGTGAACTTTAGTTCAACGGGTAACAGGCTGGCTCTGAAGTAAGTTGATTAAAGCCTAGATTCATATCGGAAACACGTGTCTGGTGAATTGATGGTTCCATCACCCCCTATCCCCGCTACTATTTTACTTCCTTGCAATTGAGACGTTGGCCAAAGCGCTAAGGACTTCTAGGAACTGGAAGGTGCTGGTTCGGGGGAGGAGCACCGGTTTCGCTCTATGCAGACGACCTGCTCCTGTATATTTCGGACCTGCTGGAGGGGATGGAGGAGGTTATGCAAATATTAAGGGACTTCGGGAGTTTCTCGGGGTACAAGTTGAACATGGTCCTCCCCAGATTCCTGTTCGTTTTCCAGTGCCTTCCCATCTTCATCCCCAAATCCTCCTTCAAGCGGGTGAACAGGATTATCACGGGATTTGTGTGGGCAAACAAGACCCCCGCGAGTTAAAAGACTGTTTTTAGAGCGCAGTAGGGGATGGGGAGGGTTGGCACTACCGAACTTCTGTAGTTACTACTGGGCGGCTAATATAGCCATGATTAGGAAATGGATAATGGAGGAGGAGGTGGCGTCATGCAAAGGCACCAGCCTAGGGGCACTGGTAACGGCACAGCTGCCATTCTCGCCGGCACGATACACCATGAGCCCGGTGGTGACGACGGCACTGAGGGTTTGGGGTCAGTGGAGAAGGCACAGGAAGGAGATGGGGGCCTCAGTTTGGACCCCAATACGGAATAATCGTAGATTTGTCCCGGGCAAGATAGACGGAGGGTTTCAAAGTTGGCACAGGGCAGGCACCAGAAGAATGGGGGAACCAGTTCATAGGACTTTCCCAAGCTTGAAGGCACTGGAGAGAAATACAGTCTGCCCCCTGGACGTGCCTTCAGATACCTCCAAGTCCGCGCCTTTCTCAAAAAACAGGTGGGGACATTTCCGTTGCTACCCCCTCGCAGGATACAGGACAGGGTGGTCTCTGGCATCTGGGTAGGGGAGGGGAAGGGGTCAGACATCTACCAAGAACTGCAGGAGGCGGAGAAGGCCCCAGAGGAGGAACTGAAGGGCAAGTGGGAGGAGGAGCTGGATGAGGGCCTGTGGGATGATGCCCTGGGCAGGGTAAATTCCTCCTCATCATGTGCCAGGCTCAGCTTAATTCAATTTAAGGTGGTACATGGGCACACATGACGACGACGAGAATGAGCAAGCTCTTTGGGTTTGAGGACAGATGTGCGAGATGTTCAGGAAGCCCAGCAAACCATGTCCATATGTTCTGGGCATGCCAGGCGCTTAAAGATTTCTGGCAGGGCTTTGCAAAAGCTATGTTCAAGGTCTTTGACGCTCGGGTAAAGCCGAGTCCGGAGATAGCGATATTTGGGGTGTCGGAAGTGAAGGAGGCCGACATCCTGGCCTTTGCCTCCCTGGTAGCCCGGAGATGGATCTTGTTAATGTGGAGAGACGCAAAACCCCTGAGTGTGGAGACCTGGGTTAGTGACATGGCTGGGTTTCTTAGTCTTGAGAAAATAAAATTTGCCTTGACAGGGTCCTTGCTGGGGTTTGCCCGGTGGTGGCAACCGTTCCTTGACTTTCTGGGCGAGCGTTAAAATGTCGTCAGCAGCAATCCGGGAGGGGGGTGAGGGGGGAACTGTTCATTTAATGTATATTCTCTTTGTGTATAATGAAAATAGCCACCTTGTTTTTTTCACTGGTTATGTAAAAATTCTGTTTGAAAAAGACTTTAATAAAAACAAATTTTTAAAAAAAGGAATGTTAGAATTAAACATGGTTGTGCACTTCTTATGCACAAACTCATCAAAATTGTCCAGCTGTTAAGGAACTGTTAAATCCGTGCAGGAAGTGTCGCTGCTGCCCAAGAATTTTCAAAGCTGTCAAAACCTTTCAGGAGGTGTCCAAGATTACTAGGTGAGCTGGCATGGAGGAGGTAATGGTAAAACGTGGTGCGTGGGAGTCTTGAGTTGGCAATAAGTTGGCATAGGGGATATCAGAGCCAGATTTGGTGGGTAGAGAGACAGAGAGTGGCATAGGAATCATGAGGAACCATGAAGTTTGAGTGGGAGCTTGGGTTGGCATGGATGGAGCATTGAGAGTATGGAAAGGATGGAGGATATAAAAAAAATTAAACAGTGCCAGAGTTCAGAGGTAGCCCATGCACCCAGCCCGCCATGTTCTTGGTCGCCTGTCCTGAATCCTATTTCAGCCTGCCCCCTTGCCTCCCCAAGAAAACACTCGAGCTGCAGGCAGCCATTTATAAAGGTTGGGTCCGCCCGGCCGGGAGATCTCCCAACTCTGCACATCCAACCCAGGGATGAAAATCTGGGCCTCGGAGAGGTTGATGGCAAGCTCTCATTTTCCCAAAGTGTATGGCAGAGCAACACCTATGAGGTACACTTTCCTCACAACAAATTCCTGGAACGTTTGCACACTGATATCAGCAAGCGTATTAAACAGTGTTAATTTACGAACAATACATTTTTGTTATTTTTTGGTTCCTGCTTTCCCCATTCTTTGCTTTCTATTTTCATTGTTTAAAATGTATTTTATTTTGTCAAATATAACTTTCTTAAAAGGAATGTCAAATGTATTTGCTCCCATTATCCAACTTGGAGGAGATGGGACCAATGTTCAAAAATTGATCCTCTAATTGTTTGAAGAATAACTGCAGAATTCCAGCAGTTAAGGACCAAAGGTAAATCACTAAAATATTTCCATTACAGACATGAACAAGTCAACTTCTGACATGATTTTTCAGTACCAAATAGAATTTTGTTAATGCTGAATGAATTTTTATCCACTACATCAGCAGCATAATTTATTTCAAGTGAGATAACTGAATTTTGCAGCAGTGGTGATTTAAATTCAGAAATGCAGAAACATTTCAGTGGTACATGTCTGTCATATATTCGTCTAGAATTTCCTGTCCAGAGGAGGGACATGACTTTCTCCAGCTAGACAAACTACACTGTGACTTGCCCATTTCCATGGGTTGAGGGTGATAACCTATGCATGATGGGACTCTCAGCAGGATCCTCACAACAGAAAGCACTACATGAGGGGGCGATATAGGTGATAATGCAACATGACACCAAAAAGAAAGGAAGCAGAACCCTCACAATGTATTTTAAGTTTAAAATGACTTTTAAGAACCAAGGCATTTTAAAAAGAGAGAGCAACCTTTAAAGGAGAGGCAATACGGAGGTAATTTAGTAATGGAGAGGGATAGGTGCGAGCAACAGGGCAAGGTTTATAATTGGGGGAAGGGTAAATACAATGCTGTCAGACAAGAATTGAAGTGCAGAAGTTGGGAACATAGGCTGTCAGGGAAGGACACAAGTGAAATGTGGAACTTGTTCAAGGAACAGGTACTGCGTGTCTTTGATATGTATGTCCCTGTCAGGCAGGGAAGAGATGGTCGAGTGAGGGAACCATGGTTGACAAGAGAGGTTGAATGTCTTGTTAAGAGGAAGAAGGAGACTTATGTAAGGCTGAAGAAACAAGGTTCAGACAGGGCGCTGGAGGGATACAAGATAGCCAGGAGGGAACTGAAGAAAGGGATTAGGAGAGCTAAGAGAGGGCATGAAAAACCTTTGGCGGGTAGGATCAAGGAAAACCCCAAGGCCTTTTACACATATGTGAGAAATATGAGAATGACTAGAGCGAGGGTAGGTCCGATTAAGGACAGTAGCGGGAGATTGTGTATTGAGTCTGAAGAGATAGCAGAGGTCTTGAACAAGTATTTTTCTTCAGTATTTACAAACGAGAGGGGCCATATTGCTGGAGAGGACAGCGTGAAGCAGACTGATAAGCTTGAGGAGATACTTGACAGGAAGGAAGATGTGTTGCGTGTTTTGAAAAACTTGAGGATAGACAAGTCCCCCGGGCCTGACGGGATATATCCAAGGATTCTATGGGAAGCAAGAAATGAAATTGCAGAGCCGTTGGCAATGATCTTTTCGTCCTCGCTGTCAACAGGGGTGGTACCAGAGGATTGGAGAGTGGCGAATGTCGTGCCCCTGTTCAAAAAAGGGAATAGGGATAACCCTGGGAATTACAGGCCAGTTAGTCTTACTTCGGTGGTAGGCAAAGTAATGGAAGGGTACTGAGGGATAGGATTTCTGAGCATCTGGAAAGGCATTGCTTGATTAGGGATAGTCAGCACGGATTTGTGAGGGGTAGGTCTTGCCTTACAAGTCTTATTGAATTCTTTGAGGAGGTGACCAAGCATGTGGATGAAGGTAAAGCAGTGGATGTAGTGTACATGGATTTTAGTAAGGCATTTGATAAGGTTCCCCATGGTAGGCTTATGCAGAAAGTAAGGAGGCATGGGATAGTGGGAAATTTGGCCAGTTGGATAACAAACTGGCTAACCGATAGAAGACAGAGAGTTGTGGTGGATGGCAAATATTCAGCCTGGAGCCCAGTTATCAGTGGCGTACCGCAGGGATCAGTTCTGGGTCCTCTGCTGTTTGTGATTTTCATTAACGACTTGGATGAGGGAGTTGAAGGGTGGGTCAGTAAATTTGCAGATGATACGAAGATTGGTGGAGTTGTGGATAGTGAGGAGGGCTGTTGTCGGCTTCAAAGAGACATAGATAGAATGCAGAGCTGGGCTGAGAAGTGGCAGATGGAGTTTAACCCTGACAAGTGTGAGGTTGTCCATTTTGGAAGGACAAATCTGAATGCGGAATACAGGGTTAATGGTAGGGTTCTTGGCAATGTGGAGGAGCAGAGAGATCTTGGGGTCTATGTTCATAGTTCTTTGAAAGTTGCCACTCAAGTGGATAGAGCTGTGAAGAAGGCCTATGGTGTGCTAGCGTTCATTAGCAGAGGGATTGAATTTAAGAGCCGTGAGGTGATGATGCAGCTGTACAAAACCTTGGTCAGGCCACATTTGGAGTACTGTGTGCAGTTCTGGTCACCTCATTTTAGGAAGGATGTGGAAGCTTTGGAAAAGGTGCAAAGGAGATTTACCAGGATGTTGCCTGGAATGGAGAGTAGGTCATACGAGGAAAGGTTGAGGGTGCTAGGCCTTTTCTCATTAGAACGGAGAAGGATGAGGGGCGACTTGATAGAGGTTTATAAGATGATCAGGGGAATAGATAGAGTAGACAGTCAGAGACTTTTTCCCCGGGTGGAACACACCATTACAAGGGGACATAAATTTAAGATAAATGGTGGAAGATATAGAGGGGATGTCAGAGGTAGGTTCTTTACCCAGAGAGTAGTGGGGGCATGGAATGCACTGCCTGTGGTAGTAGTTGAGTCGGAAAATTTATGGACCTTCAAGCGGCTATTGGATAGGTACTTGGATTAGGGTAGAATAAGGGAGTGTAGGTTAACTTCTTAAGGGCAGCATGGTAGCATTGTGGATAGCACAATTGCTTCACAGCTCCAGGGTCCCAAGTTCGATTTCGACTTGGGTCACTGTCTGTGTGGAGTCTGCACATCCTCCCCGTGACTGCGTGGGTTTCCTCCGGGTGCTCCGGTTTCCTCCCACAGTCCAAAGATGTGCAGGTTGGGTGGATTGGCCATGAAAAATTGTCCAAAATTCTATGATTAACCTAGGACAAAAGTTCGGCGCAACATCGTGGGCCGAAGGGCCTGTTCTGTGCTGTATTTCTCTCTCTCTCTCTCTCTAATTCCAGCCTTTGGTATGAATTGAAAAGCAAGTATTAATATTGTGGAGGCTATGTAATAATGCAAACTTGATGATAGAAATATTTTCATTTTTTTATATGTTTTTCCTCTCTTTGAATAGCATTCTAGGAGATGAGGTCCTTGGAATTTGGCCACGAAACGCTGATAAAGCAGATGTCAACTGTGCTTGTGTATCACATGCTGGGTTAAACTTAGTGACTGGGGATGACTTTGGTTTGGTGAAGCTTTTTGATTTTCCTTGCACTGAAAAATATGTAAGTGAAATTTTAATCCTTAAACTGAAATATCAGTCGTAAGCTATTTATGCAAGTCTTTTTCTTTAATTTTTGGTGTAAATTTCATATATAACCAGATACTTGATTATAGCACTACTATAGTCACAAAACATCTTAGAAAACGTTTAGAGCCTGAAACTCCTGGACCTTGGTGAAGATGGCAGGAGCAGTGTAACCAATTTGTCTGGGGCAGGATTTGAGTTGAAGACTCAGTTTGTCCCAATGCCTTTTTTCTATGGTGCCAAACTCCATCACAACCGGGGATATGTTTCTTGTGCCTGCCCCGTCCATGTGAAAGTGACTGGAAGAGGTGAACTTGGAAGTATTAGATAGGCAGAGGAGAAGCCACTCAGCTCCTCAAACCTGTTCAGCCATTCAATTAAATCATACCTGGTGTGCACCTCAACTTTATTTAGCTCCTTTGAGCTCCATTATTCATTGCCAGAAATCTATCGATCTCAATTTTTTAAAAATTCAGTTGACCCAGAATCTGTAACCATTTGGGGAGACTTCCAATGTTCCACTGTGTTTTATGTGAAAAAGTGCATGTGGATTTCACTCTGAAATGGCCACGGTTAACTTTTAAGGCTTTGCTCCACTTTACATATACAGGGGGCGGGATTCCCCGAGCCCCGCGCTGGGCCAGAGAATCGCCGCAACCACGCCCCAACGCCGGCACAAGATTCTCCAAGGAGCGGAGAATCGGCACCATTTGCGCCGGCGCGTTTGGCGTTTGTCACGGGCCGCTGTCCGCAGGCCGGGCCGCCGATTCTCCGGCCTTGATGGGCCGAGCAGCCGCGCGGAAACCGCAGAGTCCTGTCAGCGCCGTCCATACCTGCTCACAGCTGGCGGGAACTCTGCACGCAGGGTCGGGGGGCGGCCTGTGGGGGGAGATGGGGGGGCTCCTTCACGGGGGGGGGGGGGCCTCTGGAAGGGGTCTGGCCCGCAATCGTAGCCCACCAATCGGCGGGCCGGCCTCTCCAGCTCTGGCCCTATTTTGCTATGCGACCGGCCCCTGAACCCCCTCGCCATGTTGCGTCGGGGCCGGCGTGTTGAGGAAGTCCCCTGCGCATGCGCGGGTTGGCGTGGCACCACTGCGCATGCGCGGGTTGGCACGGCGCCCAGTTGGCGCCGGGAAGGGAGGCTGGAGCGGCGTTAACCACTCCAGCGCCGTACTGGCCCCCTATGGGGGCCAGAATCGGTAGCGCCCGCACCCATTTCACGCTGTCGTGAAACACGACGGCGTTCACAACGCCGCGGGCACTCTGCCTCCATTTCGTAGAATCCCGCCCCCTATATCTACCCTATCAAATCCTTGTATTACTTTAAAGATCAGAATCTGATCATTCCTCAACCTTCTAATGTAAAATTTATATGCACAAAGTTTATGCAAGAGACATGTTGTGATCTTATCATCTATCACAGATGTAACTAGCTCTGTTCCCTTTGCAACAAAATCATTTTCCATGAGAGAAGCGGCAACTTTGATTTCTTATAATTTTTTTAAATCTGTAGCCACTTTCAGTCCCCATCTTGTTAGATGCTGCTACACAATTTCTGGCCCCTTTCCTTCACTGACAGCCTACTAACACCACCAAGGCTGTGGTTGCCTGTGAACAAACCTGGCCTTGATGCAGTTGGAAATGTAGCAGACGGGCAGTTGGAAGGTCCCACCCCTCTGCATTGATGGCAGAACAGGGCCCAAAGAATTGTAGATTTTATATTTTCAATGCTGTGGTTTTGAACTATTAACGAGTAATCTTGCATTTTTTCTTTTGATTGTTTTTTGACAGGCAAAACACAAGCGTTATTTTGGTCATTCTGCTCATGTAACCAATGTACGCTTTTCACATGATGACAAATATGTTATTAGTGCTGGTGGCGATGACTGCAGGTAAGATGCTTCGTAGTGACCGCAGAGAATGTGAAGAACCTGAAAAACTGTAGATCTTTGCAACGCAATAGGGTGCCAATAGTTTTATAACGATTTTACAATAATTTACAGTGCCAATCTCTAATTATTAAGGGGAAAAAAATGAAGTGGTAATTAAGATTATAGGGCGCGATTTCCGGAAAGATTTCTAATTGTGGTAGCGAGCGGGAACTGCCACAAGCTTCCCGCTGCTCGGCCCGGCGGGGCCAGGAACTCTATTCAACGTTAATTGTCCCACTTAATGAGGCCCACGGTCTTCTTGCCATAAATGAGGGCTCGCCAGCCGATTCGCCGGGACCATGTTTGCCAGCCCCCATGCTAACAATGTCGAGCAACACTTAAACAGCAGTTGCACAGCCAACCCACTCAGTTCGCAGCCATGGTGCCGAGATGACCAGCCCCACGATTCAGTGATACAGACCTGGGGCGGCTCCACGATTTGGAGGAGGCCAGGGGGACGTCCTGTTTCCTGAGGGTCCCAGAGGGTGAGCCACAGGGCATCCAGTGCCACCTGGGACGAAGTGGCAGCGGCTGTAAGCTCAGGGGGTGTGACCAGGAGGACTGGCCTCCAGTGTCATAAGAAGGTCAGCAACCTACACCAGGCAGCATGGGAGAATTTACAACAATGCTCTCACACAATCGCCGGGAGAGGGCCCAGACTGGTGGAGGGGTGCCGGACATATAAATCCTCACCACCTTCAAGGAATAGGCCCAGAACGTAATGGGGGTGGCCAAGGTCAGAGCGGTCACCAATGCGGAGGTCAGCGCATGCCGCAGAGGTGAGGATACACTGGGCTCCACCCGGAGGACCTGTCACATATGAGTTGGTATTGCCATTCTGACTGTCTCATCCCTCCCACTGACCACATGTCCATTCTCCCACAGGTACTCCAGCCAACGGTGCTGGCCCATCCAGGGCGGGCCTCTCCCCTGCCTCCCACGAGACCACCTTGGAGCAGAGCTCCGAGGATGCCACGATCAACGCAACCCCACCCTCAACCAGCGAGATACACGCACCTCGGTGGAAAAAATTAGTGGACAGGCTTCTGGGGAACAATCTGATGAGCACCACACATCAGGTGGAGACAGGAACCCCCAAACAAGGCAGCAGTTGGAGGACTGCTGGATCCCAGGTTCCAGCTGCGTCCCAGTCAGATGCTGAGTCTATGGAACAGGGTTACATGGAGCTGATAGAGACGTTAGTGACGGCCAGGATATTCAGAGGGAGATCATAGATCATAGAATTTACAATGCAGAAGGAGACCATTTGCCCCTTCAAGTTTGCACCGGCTCTTGGAAAGAGCATCCCATTTACACTTCCAACCAATCCCCGTAACCATGTAACCCCACCTAACCTTTTTGGACACTAAGGGCAATTTAGCATGGCCAATCCACCTAACCTGCACATCTTTGGACTGTGGGAGGAAACCGGAGCACCCAGAGGAAACCCACGCAGACACGAGGAGAACGTGCAGACTCCACACAGACAATGACCCAAGCCAGGAATCGAACCTGGGACCCGAGAGCTGTGAAGCAACTGTGCTAACCGCTGTGTTACCGTGCTGCTCTTGTGTCAGCAACATTCCAGCAGGCCCATAGCTGATTGGAGGAGTGCAAGAGGCTACGGGTGCAGGAGATGTCGCTGGGAATGCTTGGCATTGAGGCCAACTCTGTTAGGGTGGCGACTGCAGTGCAAAGCCTGATGCACAACGTCGGCATCATTCGTGGAGGTGTCCAAGATGTTGTTCAGTTGGTGACGGTCATGACTGAGGGCCTCGGCAGAATGTCCTACTTGCTGGTGGATGTGAGCTAGTGCCAGGCTGATTTTGATGAGGGGCTGTGGGCATGTACCGTTCTCAGATGGGAATGGCCGAGGGCTTCGACATGATGGTGCAGACATCGGGGAGCCGCCAGGGCTAGCAGAGCTAGACGTTGCTGGGGCAGCCGGGGCTGGAACCAGCTGCTCCGAGGCGTACCCCGGGGCTCTATGGCACCAAGCAGGAGGAGAGGGTGCTGGGTGCCAACCCGGACCGGTTCCATGGAGTGGGGATGGTGGCCACCAGCTCCCCCGGGTTCGACAGCTCTGATGTCGCATTTCGAAACCACCACACGGGATGCCGGCACAGCGGTGCGTGTGTCCTCAACAAGTGCGCTGGGGCCCTCCGTTCCCAGAGGCCCCAAAGGATGTCTGCCAGGGACATCGAGGGCCACGGGACGTGGTAAGTAGCTGGCTGCCTCCACCTCAGATGTGCATCCTGGTCACACGCCTCGATGTAGCAGTAAAGCAAGAAAGGTTAGGCACATTGAGGATCATTGAAGGCAATGGCGGGGTGGGAGGTAAAAGGTGAGGGCGTGGTGGGGAGAATGGGGTGGTACCATCGGGAGAGTGGGGAATTGTGCGACAGCTGTGACTCATTAAAAACCCTTGACCACAAGCAGTATGATGCCTGTAACTTTCTTCTGCAGTGCAGCCCAACCTCCAAACCCTTGGCCCATCTCTCCAGGCATCTCCCCCTCCCAGGCACACTGCGTGCAGGTGATGGGTGTGAACGAGCACTCAGCAGACAGGCAGAGGTCAGACTGGCATAGATTGAGGAGCACTGATGCTCAGCTCTCTACAGGTTATCATCACCTCCCTGCCCTCGACAGTGACCCGCTGACTGTGCCAACACAGTCCTAGCATCCTAGAGTGATGTGACACAGGCTCTGGGAGGGTGGGAAATGGGGTTGGGAGGTGAGTAAGGTATCAAGACGGACCAGGCCACGTCCTATGTGAAGCGGGCAAGTATGAGGGCCTCCCTGGCCCTGCAGGATTGCCGGACCCTCGCCTCTGCTGCCTGTCCTGCAGCCTCCAACCTGTCCTTTGGTTCCTCCTCGTTATTGTCTTCCAGCCCTGCTAGTCCGGCGCCGCCACATCGTCCTCCTCCTCCTTCTCGTCGTCCTCCTCCTAACATTTTCCTCAGTCCCAATTTCCAGCATGTCGCCCCGCTGCTGTGCCAGGGCTGCCCTCCGGATGGTGTACTGCAGGGCACGGAATGGTCAAGGCATTGGAACCACATTTTGAGCAGTCCGATGCTCCGCTCAGTGACAGCCTGGGTGGCCACTTCAATCTCCAGCCTCCGTAGTGTCATTAGCCAGGACCTCAGCAGGTAGCAAGAGCCTGCCGCCCAACCTGGGGTGGTCCTCGAAGAGTCTGGGATGACTGACTGCCCCAGGATGTAGCTGTCGTGCTCACTCCCTGGGAAGCATGCGCACACATGCTTGATCGTCATGTGGTGGTCACCCGCAAGCTAAATGTTCAGGAATGGAAACCCCTTCCTGTAAACGTAGGGCACTCCCAGATGCCCGGTGAGCACAAGGCGACATGCGTGCAATCTATTAGCCTCTGGACCTGGGCCATCCCGGCGATGGCGGAGAGTCCTGCTGCCTGGGCACAATCCTGGGGTTGTCATGGTGGTGTTGCATACATTGACCCCTCAGCGCCTCACCTCTCCCCCCCCCCCCCCCCCCCCCCCCCCCGCCCTTCACATGATGCCCTGCACCAGCTGAGGGTCCCCCGCCCTCTGCTGAGCACTAGGACGGCAAGCCCAGCACCCCCCGGTCTCTTTACCTGTAAACAAAGATGGCTGCTCACCTCCTCGGCTCACCGCAGAAACCCTTCTGTCAGGTTCACGTTTTTCAAAAGGAGTACTAATGGGCTCCAGAGTGACCACTTGCTGGGGTGGCCGGTGAATCACAGGAGGCCCAGTCACAAAGGGAAATGCTGCTGTCTCTGGCTGCTGTGACACAGACCCAGGTGGTGGCACAGTCGATGGATGATGTGGTACAGTACCAGTCGCAGATGGTCCATTCCCTGTGCTCCATGGCCACGAGCATGGAGACCCTGGCCGAGACCAAAGCGGGCCTCCAGAACTGACAGCACCAGGGCCTGGTTACCCCTGAAGACGGCTGCCAATGGGGACCCAGGTCACAGGGCGGGAATCCCAGCAGGCTGCCTCCACTTCCATTGTACTGCCTGGGGATCCACCTAGATGTAGCATTAGGATCCAGAAAGTTAGACACCAGTTAGATTGGCACAGTTAAAGGGGCTAGAGCAAGTATCTGTAAATATTTGTGCACATTCAATACCTATTCACAGTGTTACAATCTCCCTTGATGCACTGTTTGATAGGTGTGAGGGGTGGACTCGTCTGGGCTGACCAGAGAGGGGTTAAGAGGAGAGGGATGAGAGGATGGGTGGATGTTGCGGGTGACCTCGGCTCCCCATTCTCCCCCCCCCCCCCCACCCCAGGGATTCGATGGGACCGTATGGTTGAATAGCCAGCTCACATGCAGGGATCACCCAGGTGTATGGTGGAAAGAGTTACCGTGGGCAAGACTCAGACATTGTCAAACAATACAGAGCATGGAGCTCATCACAAAGTGGGCCATCATCATTCTCCATCCCATGAACCAGGCCCGGTGTTACTGCCAACCCAGAACCCGCACCCTGTAGTGCTGCAGGTATGTATCATGGGGGCTGCAGGCGAGGTGGTGGCCAGACCAGGGGTGGAGGGGGGGTGAAGATGTGGGGTTGGGATGTGGTAACCGTGCCCCTGGCCGGTCCCCGCCCTAGTGGTGAACCTGGAAGCAATCAAAGCGCCTCGTGCGCGTTAGCACTGGTGCACACGTCGTGCGGTCTCCTGGACCCCCTGCCCTGCCCATCCCCACTCTCCCCCACATCCTCCTCGTCGGAAACCACCGGGGCTGGATTCTCCGCAGCCCCGCGCCGAAATCGCATTCGGCGCAGGGGCAGAGAATCCCTGTTTACACGGAAATCTTAGCCATCACCGCGCCCGCGATTCTCCGGTCCCCAGAGAATCGCTTGCGGGCAATTCACGCGGCGCATTAGGGGATCATTGGCAGAGCCCCCACCGCGATTCTTCAACAAAACTGACTGAGTTCCCGATGGCGTGGTTCTAACCACTGGTGGGGGGCGGGGGGATCGAGCACCGGTGGGGGCCTCATGGGCGGCCAGGGCAACGATTGGACGGCTCGGATCCGCAGCCACCTGCAATCTCGGGGAGGGCCTACATTATCAATGTCTGTCCGAATCCGCCATTGTGCACGGCGTGGCCGCTGCAGGCCACCACCGTGTGCATGTGCAGATTTGCGACCGGTAGTGCAGGCCCGTATCCGCAGCTGAAGCTGTGAGAAGCACTCCATGGCCCTGCCAGTCCCTGCAAGGTAGGGGAATAGCTGTAGATTTTTCTGAGAAAATTCAAGAGTGAAACGTCTGCGTTTTTACTCTGGCATGGGGACTTAGCCCCATTTTTGGAGAATCCAGTCCCAGGCCCACAAACTCCTCCATCAGCATGTCACCCCTCTGTTGCGCGATGTTCTAGAGGACGTAGCAGGCCGCCAAAGCGAAAGTAAAAAGCTGACAGACAGTGCCACCCACACTCTGACATCACTGATAAACACACATTTCTTAAAGATATATTTCTTAAACACTCATTTCTTAAAGGTACTTTCACTTGACACCTCCCCCCCCCAGGAAAAAATAAACCATCCACTTCAAGATGGTTTCATTTTTCACCTTTTCACCATCTATAAGAAATGCACACAGTAAATATACTTTTTTGTTTCAAAAAATAATACACGCAAACAGATATAATAATATAGTCCATTTTTGTTTTTCTTCCTCCAACTGAAATCCTTCTCGATTGACAGTCTCTTTGAACAATAAGGTCTCTGCATGATCCATCCATTTTGCTACGTCTCAGCATTTCTCTTTAAAGTCAGATACGTAAATTAAATCTGATCACAGAGTCCCTTGTAATTCTCTAACACAAGAGCATTGGTTATCACAGCTTTCAGGCAGTCAAATGCAGGTTGACACTCCGCTGTCCACTGAAATTTTTGACGTTCCTTCAGCAAGCCCATCAGTGGAGCAACTATGCTACAAACATTTTGCACAAGTCCACTCATGCCAAGAAATCCCATTATTTCCCTTCGTCTTGAGGGTATTGAAAACTTCTCAATAACTGTTGCTTTCACATCCCGTGGGGCCATTCGACCCTGTCCGATTGTATCGCCAAGGAAAGTGACTTGAACTTTTCCAAATCCACGTTTGGCTAGGTTTACCACCAAACACGCCTCCTGAAGATGATCAAATAACTCCATCAGATGTTTGAAATGTTCTTTCCATGTCTGGCTGAAAATTACCACGTCGATGTATACCGCACAATTGGGTAATCCTGAAACAACTTTGTTAGTTAACCGTTGAAATGTGGCTGGGGCGTTTTTCATGCCAAATGGCATACTTTGAATTGGTAAATACTATCTGGAGTCACAAAAGCTGAAATCTCCTTCGCCCTTTTGGATAAAGGTACCTGCCAGTAACCTTTAAGTAAATCCAGTTTGCAAATAAAAGCTGGTTGTCCCACTTTAACAATGCAATCCTCCAAACGTGGGATAGGATAAGAGTCCGTTCTTGTAACTGCATTAACCTTTCTGTACCATCTGGTTTAGGTACCATCACCATGGGTGCGCTCGATTGGCTGCAACCTACTTCAATTATGCCATTTTTAAGCATACTCTCAATCTCTTTGTTAACCTGTGCCATTTTAAAGGGTTAAGTCTGTATGGATGTTGTTTGATTGGAACAGCATTTCCCACATCTACATCATGTATAGCCATTTTAGTACTTCCCAATTTATCTCTACAAACTTGCCCACGTGATATCAATAACTCTTTCAGGTCAGTCCGTTTTTCCTCTGGAAGGTAACTCAACAATTTATCCCAATTTTTAAGAACATCCTCATTTTCCAATTTAATTTGAGGTATGTCAAATTCACAGTCATCTGGATTTGGTTTGTCACTTTGAGTTAGAATCATTAAAACCTCCTTTTTCTCACCTTCCCTTTGAAAGTACATTTTAAGCATATTCACATGACACACTCGGTCAGTCTTCCTTCTATCTGGTGTTTTTACCACATAATTCACCTCACTTAATTTCCTTTCGAGTCTGGATGGTACGCAGTTGATTTAACTTGTTTTATTCCCAAGCTATCTATAACTTCTTTGAATAACCTTGAGATAAAATTCAATCCTTGATCCGATTATATTTCTGAGGGTCGTCCATATCTAGTAAAGAATTTAAGTAACTCCTCCACAATCTTGTTAGCTGTAATGTTATATACTGGAATGGCCTCTGGAAACCTAGTAGACACATCCATTATAGTCAAAAGATATTGATTCCCACTTTTCATTTTAGGAAACGGTCCTACGCAATCAATTAGGACCCTTGTAAAAGGTTCCTCAAATGCTGGAATGGGTATTAAGGGCGCTGGTTTTATCACTGCTTGAGGTTTCCCTATCACTTGACGTGTGACATGATTGACAAAATTTAACTACATCTTTATGTAGTCCAGGTCAATAAAAATGTTTTTGGATTTTAGCTTGAGTTTTCCTTATTCCCAAATGACCTCCCACTGGTATCTCATGTGGAACTCTCAACACCTCCTTTCTATACCCTACCGGCAATACTACTTGATGAACCTTTGTCCACTTTTCATCCGCCTGCATATGTAAAGGTCTCCATTTGACTCTCATCAAGACATTACTTTTACAGTAATAACACTCTGGTATACACTCAGATTAATTTTCCGTGTATGCTTTCTTGATACATCCGTTTTATTTCTACATCTTTCTGTTGTAACTCCGCCAATTTTCCTGAACTAAAAATATCCGCCTCATCCTCTACCTGTTCTTGTTCTTTTTCAACCACCTGATCAAAAATCGTTTTCTGATAATTGCACTTCAACTTCATCTTCACTCTTTGATTTCTCCTCTTGTCTTAACATGCGACTTTGCGACCTTGTTACTACACAATCTGGAAAAATCCACGGCTATACGTCCTTCAGCACTTCAGTTGTCTGATTTTCCACTGGCCTATCAACCATAGTAGGCATCACTCCCACCTGCGATCCAGCTATATCATTACCCAAGATAAACTGTATTCCTGGACAAGATATTCTTTATTCCTCTTACTACCACTTCACCACTCATCACTGAACTTTCCAACCTTACCTTATATAATGGAACAGTTCTCCTCTCACCCGGAATTCCACATATTACTACCTTTTCTGGCAACATTCTTCCCAAACTACATAACACCTGATCTCTTTCCATTAAAGATTGACTAGCTCCCGTATCTCTTAAAATTGTGACTTTTTTGCCTGCTCCTCCTGATACACATGAGTAAACCCTACCCACACAAGTAAATTCTTGTAAGATCTGGCACCTTCTTATCAATCACCTCTTGATCAGGCTGTACAATCTTTTGCCCCTCCTTCGCTTCACTTGGGCTTTCCTTTACCACTTTAACAAACTTCACTGTCTTATCCTGTTTTACCACATCAGCCTTCCCAGTGCTTTTCTTCAACCACCAACACTGTGACTTTACATGGCCTAGCTTATTACAGTGAATTACCTCTCCATTCACCTGAGGAAGGAGCTGCACTCCGAAAGCTCGTGTTTGAAACAAACCTGTTGGACTTTAACCTGGTGTTGTAAGACTTCTTACTGTATTACAGTGAAAACATTTTAAACTGTTCATGTCTCTTCCACCCTCCTGGATTTCCTTTTTAATCTGAGATACACTATCCGTATTATCTCTCATCAGATCTCCTTTACCTCTGCCACTCAAGTATTTCTCATGTCCCCAGTTTCTATCCCTCACAGGCTGAAACTGATGTTGGAAACCAAGCTTTGATTTATAAACTAATTCATAATCATCTGCCATTGCTGCTGCTAATCTCGCAGTTTTAACCCTCTGCTCTTCCACATGAGTTCTCACTACATCAGGAATTGAATTTTTAAACTCCTCCAAAAGTATAATTTCTCTGAGAGCTTCATACGTTTGGTCTATTTTCAAAGCCCTTATCCACCTATCAAAATTACTCTGTTTGAGCCTTTCAACCTCCATGTATGGTTAACCAAATTCTTTCCTTAAATTTCTAAACCTTTGTCGGTCGGCTTCCGGCACCAGTTGATATGCATCTAAGATGTTTTTTTTCACCTCCTCATACATCCCAGATACCTCCTCCGGTAGCGATGCAAACACTTCACTTGCCCTATCTATCAGCTTTGTTTGAATCAATAATACCCGCATGTCCTGTGGCCATTTCATTTGTTTAGCAACCTTCTCAAATGAAATGAAAAAGGCTTCTACCTCCTTCTCATCAAACCTTGGCAATGCTTGGACATGTTTAAATAGATTCCCACCAAGCCTTTGACTTTGATGCTCTTTTTCACTATCCTCATCACTATCATCCAACTGTACGTTTCCCTTTACGTTTGCCAATTTTAACTGACTGGCATGTTTCATGGCCATTTTCTGAAGTTCAAACTCTCACTTTATCTTTTTCCCTGATCTGTACCTCCCTTTCTCTTTCTTTTTGTTCTGCTAGGGCTATTATTTATCTTCTCTTTTCTTCTCTCTCCTTTTTGTTTTCCTCTCTCTCTCTTTATTTTTCCTCTCTACCTCTTTCTCTTTCTTTCTCCACTCTCTTTCTTTTTCCTCTCTTTCGTATTCAAGCTGCTTAAATTCTTTCTCATGTTCCATTTGTTTAATTTGTAACTGCATTTTTGCCATTTCCAATGAGTCAAACTATATCGCAGGCAACTTTAAATGCTTAGTTACCACCATAATTACCTCATCTTTTTGCATTTTGTCAGGTAATGTTAACTGCAATGTTTTTGCCAAATCTAACAGTCTGCTTTTAGTCTCTGTCCGTAAGGCACTGCGTGTGATCGTCTCCACCTCCAAAAACTTCAGAGCCTCTGGAAGAGCCATTGTCCACAACACACTCCCCACTTAAACTGGAATACCACACCTGAAATCCAACCACAATATGCTCACCCCTCATCGTCTTTAAGTTCACAAAGCCAATCCAATAGATCGACTTTTATCCCCCTCGTGCCCCCGATTTGTTATAGACCAGGGTTTAGAAAACCCCAAAGTGTATCATGGAGTTCACCTGACCCACAACTTTTACTAGATTGTGGTATGGGGAGCACACGGCCCACTCTGCAGGTGTGGTACAGCTGAAATGGAAAAGTATTTTTTAAAGCAAAACAATGTTTATTCTATGAACTCAAGTTAACCTTTTTAAAACATACAGTGAACATCTCAGCAACCATTAATCCAAATATAACTCTCAAAGAATACAACACTAAGTAATCCTTAAGCTGTCCTTTTAACATCCATAAGACTTTTTTTTTAAAAACCTTTAAACAGAAGCACATCAGGTTAAAGTCACTACTGAGAGCAGTTCTTAGTTTTAAATCACCAAAGGATCGATTTACAGTCTTTAGATTACAGAGAGAGAGACTCGTACACCTTCTGGCTGTGACTGCAACTATCCAGCTCTGAAAACGAAACTAAAACACACCCTGCAGCAAACAGCCTAAAACAAAAGTAAAAAGCTGACAGGTAGCCCTGCTCCACCCACACTCTGACAACACTGATAAACCACCATTTCTTAAAGCTACATTTCTTAAACACTCATTTCTTAAAGGTACTCTCACATGACAACATGTTCTTTCTGTATGCAAAGAAAAAGGCCCTGTGTATTAATATATGTAGCTTCCAGTACACCCAAATGTGCCATGCCATGAGCCTGATTGACTATCTTAAATTGGTTGTCAGCCAATTTCTTAGCACAATGGGAATTATTTAGGAAATGTTGTCCAATCGCTGAATGACTGGGTCTTCAGTTTTGCAAGCACAGGCTGCTTGAGTATGGTCTATATCTTGCGAAGTATCCTGATGAGTCCAAGATGAAAAGCTTCAACATGTCCTGAGAGTGGAGGGCAATAGTAAACCACCATTGAAAGGTGAAGGATCAACAGACAATGATCCAAGTACCTATCTTAGGGAAGACCACACACGGATGGATGCAATATTTTACTGATTTTTACCATTCAATCTATGGGTGGAATTCTCCAGCCCTTCCTGCTGGCAGTATCTTCCAATCCCAATGGAGTCAACACCCACATCGGGTTCCCTGACGGTGACCAAGGCAAGGAATATAAAGTGCTATTGACTTTTGCGGGACCAGAAGATCCTGTTTACAGCCAATGGCAAGCTGCCTCCGCTGTGGGAAAACCCGCCTTGGAGGTCCTGGGGAATTCCACTTTTTAACCAAGGAAATTCTGAACTGTAGGAATGGTAATCACCTGCCCTTTGATATGCTAAGTTTATTAAATAGGAAAAATACTGCATGTTGCTTGAACAAACAGTTTTAATTGATCGTAGAATTTACAGGGCAGGAGGAGACCATTCGGCCCATCGAGTCTGAACCGACCCTTGGAAAGAGCACTCTACTTAAGGTCACGACTCCACCCTATCCCCGTAACCCAGTAATCCGATTTAACCTTTCAGACACTAGTGGGAAATTTAGCATGGCCAATCCACCTAACCTGCACATCTTTGGACTGTGGGAGTAAACCGGAACACCCGGAGCCAACCCATGCAGACATGGGGAGAAAGTGCAAACTCCACACAGACAATCACCTGAGGCCAGAATTGAACCCAGGTCCCTGGAGCTGTGAGATTGCAGTGCTAACCACTGTGCCTGAAATGTGAATTCAATAAAAATGTGGAATTAAAAGTCTAATGATGAAACCACCGTCGATTGTCCGAATGACCCATCTAGTTTACTAATGTCCTTTAGGGAAGAAACCCTGCCACCCTTACCTGATTTGGGCTACACGTGACACCAGACCTACAATGTTGTTGACTCTGAAGCACCCTCTGAAATGGCCTAGCACACCAGCCAGTTCAAGGGCAATTGTGTGCCATAAAATGTAGTTTGATAAAACCTCCAAAACCATTTGTTTTCTGTGGTTCATAAATTTAATTCTACTTCCCAAGAATTTGTTTGAAGGTAATAGGAAAAGCCGTTGTATGCAGTAGTTTTTAAAGATATTTCAGTACCTTAGTGCTCAAGAAATCTGCAACATTTTTGCTGAATATTTCAAGTTAAGTAATAGCATTTTCAACAGAAATTCATGGAAAATTAATTCATGAATGCATTCTTGTTTGTTTTCAGTATATTTGTATGGCGATGTCTTTGAAGGAAGAAATAAATTTTCTGGTGACCTTATTTTAAAAATGGAATCTTAAATGCCTCAACAACAACTTGGCTGCTATAAAGCAAAACTGCTTAATGGTGCATATATTTAAAAAAATTGTGTGTGTTTGTGTCAGATATCAAGTGTCCACGTTACATATATTGTGATTGTGAAGCTCATAATGTGAATGTCACTGAGGATGCTGAAAGGGAGGACAAAATGCAGCCTGCATTAGGACAAACCCTGATGCATAGTCATTTGACTTTTTTAAAAATAAAACAGTTTTGACCAAGGTTATCTGGAGCCAAAAATGTAATTTGGATAAGTATCTTTGAACCAAAAGCACTAGTGCATTGCGGAGGTGATTATCACATTGATTTTGAAACATGGTTATTGCCAGCATAATGCAATATCATTCTGCAAGAAGAGAACTGCTGCAGAACTCAGTTCAAGTTTACACGTACATTTTTATTCAGAAGAAACTATTCTAAATATTTTTGTTAGTGCAGAGGCTTTTGAAGGTTTACACAATTCTTGAAGGTGCAAAAGGCTCAATCTGTTTCATAGAATAAGCCAATGCTGATTCATACACAGTTATTAATCGCTGCTAAATCATTTGTAGGTCTGTTTTCTAGGAAAGAATCAAAATTATAGACATGGAGCCTCCGTGTATTAGATGTGTTATTGTGTTCCTTTCATCATTAATTCTATGCCTGAATTCAGAGCAGTACCGACTTAAATGAATTTTAGTACTATCTTCAATTAGCATTGTACAAGAACAGTGTGTTCTGGAGGAATTATCAAGCAGTTCACATCATAGGCTGGAATTCCCTTTCTGCAGCAGGGTAAATGGTGGGGCAGTACTTCTGCCCATTTCTCCTACCTCACTGTAACCCAAACCCACTTTAACCTGCCATGTTGTCCAGGCACCTTGTAAGCTTCCACTACTGAAAGAAAACCGATGAAAATCTGACATTGGTGCAGCAAAGGGTTTGTGGGACCAGATGAAAGGACCAGTGGGACACCAAGGATGACAAGCTTTATAAAATTCTTATGTCCTCATTAAGTTGTCAATAAGAACAAAATTAGGCTGCAATGGAAGAAGGACAATTCATCACTAAAACCCTTAATTTACAGAATGATATCATTACAACCAACACCCTGAGTCTACTGCTACCTTTCACTTTGCAGTCCCAAGGAGTGGTAGTAATAAAGACAGGTGGGAATGAGATGGGCTGGTGAGGCAGGCCCCAACACCTGTCGACATTTATCTGCAGCACGTCATGAAGAGATAGTCTTCAGCAGTCGCAGCAGGATCGATGGAATTACAGCTCTTTATGAATGCAAGTTGATGCTGAATTGGAGTTTGAAGTAGCATAGAGCTAGTAAGCCTCAGCTCCTAGTTATGCATCTTCTGCCCAATTTCAGATATCTTGGAGTAATGTCAAGTCCACATCCCTTTCTTGCATGTCAAACTGCCCCCTTTTATTCTGCTGATTATTGTATATTTTGTTGTCAAGTCCATGATGCTTTTCACACAGGGTGATCAGAGCTTAAACAGTGCCAAAAAGAGTGGTTAAAGCTGGGCTGCCGGCTTCATTTAAGAAACTGCTCGGTACTGAATTGGGAAGGCAGCTGGCTTCTTCTTCTGGAAGAATAAGATCAATGAGATAGCAAGACAATCTTTAGTCAAACCTATCTTGTGATGATTTGTCTGAGTTGATCTGCACATGTAGAAAGAAGGCTGCCCATGTGTATAGAGACAAAGCATTATGGCGAAAGTTATTTTTGCGAATTGAAAAGAAAACAAAAGCATAATTGGTTCATGGAACTTTGGCAGATTATAGGGATTTCTGTTTCATTTTTGTTTAGGTTAGCTAAGGTAGCCTTTCTGGGCTGTGCCAAAAATAGGCCTTTATTGTTTAAAATCCTGAACATACCGAGGAGTACCTACTAATGCTAAATATTTTGAAGAAATAGAATTACACAATCTCAGTAGAAAGCATCCATTTACCTAAAATTGTATGTTTTCCAAATCATGTTTTAGTATTTTATGGATAGGTTCCTCTAACTACCATAAAATAGTACACCTCAATACCGCTATTATTGCTCCTGTGTCATTGAATACTTTTATGCCATGGCATTTATTTGAATGTTACTTGTATTTCATAGTCCAACACTGATGAATCATGGTTATCTGACTTGAAGTCCTATGCACAAGTGCCTTTGTACAGTTCTACACAATAATCAGTTATTTAAAATAAATATATATATATATATATATATATATATTATACATGGTGCTGTCAATTTTAAAAAGATTTAAATAAAATCAGGGCTTTGTCTAAACTTGAGTTTGGATTTTAAACTATCAGCAATGAATAAAATCATATCCTACAGCAATAGTTTTTTGTTATTGTAGTTTCATTGTTCAATTTCCAGATGTAAGACAACTGCTACTACTTACATTTGGATTTTGTGAAATTCTTTATGTTTGACAGTTGGGCAGTGAATGTATTGGCTGTGAGTTATTGATTGTCTTATAACATTTACAAATTATAAAAGAAAATATTTGCCACACGTGCAATTCTCTAAGTCTGGGTTTGCTGGCAAGGCAACCATAGGGTGGAACAGTGGCACAGTGGTTAGTTCTGCTGCCTCACAGCGCCAGGGACCGAGGTTCAATTCCGGTCTTGGGTGACTCTGTGTAGTTTGCACTTTCTTCCCGTGTCTGCGTGGGTTTCCTCTGGGTGTTCCAGTTTCCTCCCACAGCCCAAAGATGTGAAGGTTAGGTGGATTGGCCTTGCCAAATTATCCCTTTGTGTCCAAAAGGTTAGGTGAGATTACTGGGTTACGGGGATAGGGTGGGCCGAGGTAGGGTGCTCTTTCGGAGGGTCCGTGCAGTTTGATGGACTGAATGGCCTCCTTCTGCACTGTAGTGATTCTATGATTCACTAGATTCACACGTGCAAATGTATTGCCATCGACTGAAGCATCGGTGCCTCAGGCAGCTGCATGTCAGAAAGATGGCTCTGTTCAGTTGTGCACAGAAAAGAAGAAAGGGAAATAAAACCCAGAGTGTGATACCTCATCCTCATGCATCCAAAGCAAGGAAACGGTTAACGTTTCAAGACCAACCCCTCCCTCCATCTGACTACATTTGGTACATTCCCAGGCCCTAGTTTGCGACAGAGAAAGATGTGGGAAGTGGTGGTGATGGCATCTTGGGTGAGCACAGGGTAAGACTGGCAGTGAAAACCTGGCCAGGCAGGAGCAGCCCCTGACTGACATATAGATGATGGGAGGGAGGGCCTGCCATATCCCTTTGCAAATCCCCTCCAGGCTGCTGGCTACTGCAATGCCAACTGGGACCAGGAGTGAGGGAGGAAGAAGTGGCGATCAGACAATGCTGGAGAGGACATAGGTACGCATGCCTGAATTTATCCTGGCATTGGTTGCCCATTCCGATGTGATCACTGCACATGTGGGAGTTCACTCATTCACAGATCACACTTAGCTGAGTTGTCAAGACACATCCTGTATTTTATCTGTTAGTACTAGAAACAAATATGCAAAAAGATGCTTCCAAGTCCTGGTTCTAGCATTATGAGATAATTTGGTGGCTACAGAATGTGTGTATAAAATGCCCCATGATATTATGACCCCAGTTTTCTCATTAGAGTCAGTACAATCTCACTGACTGACTGTTGTGCCCATAGTACAATGTACCCTGATCTATGGAATCCTCTTTGAAACTTCAAAAATTTAGGAAGCAATGTAATATCTTTCAGCATCTTTAGTGGACTATCACATTTCAGCTTTACAAAATGTTCACATTTCAAGAAATGTTGCCTTATAATGTTTGATTGTGGATGTGGATTATTAAATTGGTGTCTAAATTCAGCAAGCCAAAGCTCACTATGCAGTGTAGCCACTAGCATGGTGGTTTCATATTTGTTGCATAGGTCATAAGAATATCAGATTAATAATGGTAATAAACTTTAATAAACAGTGTTTGTATTATTATTTATAGTCTGTATTTGTGCTAATCCTTTTGCCTTTCAAAATTTGGTAATTTTGGAAAATTGTGTTTTCTTTAATTTGTATCCAAATGAAAGTGTATAAGTGTCATTTGACACCGGCAACATGTTACACAGTAGGATTATAAAACTAATAGCAATATTACAAATATCTATGGAAATAAATTTAAGTACCTACATGAAATGGTTAAAAAATGCAATGATATAATTTTTTGATTCATTTTGGAAAATATAATTCTTACATAATTTTTGTATTTGATTTTTAAATATTGTAGATATTTATATATAATTAATAAATTTGTTACACATTGTACTATAATGTATATGAAGAAATTGCTTCATGCATGAAATTATTTTTGAAATTAATGGAAGAATCATAGTTTTATGTGTTTAATTAATATGGTTCGCGTGTGGCCTGTGCAGCATCAAATCCTATCAGAACATGTGGTCAATTTCTTCTTTTATACAGAAATGAAGTCATATGGTTTAATTTTTAATGTTTTGGTATGAATGTATGATATCCAATAAATTAAAAATACAGTTACCAAAGTTGCCGCTGTCAATAATTAGCTTTGAAAAATGCAAAATTAACGTGGTTGGATGGTAATGCCTGATTGAAAAAGAAGATGAATCGGAATATTTCCAAATAAAGAATATACTTAGAAATGTGTTATGGACTGAGCATTTTCATATTAAATCCAAATGAGGGGCTACTGATTGGCAGTCCAGGCTTTTGGAAATCATTCTTGTACCAGAAACCATCGTTTTACAAAATCAACTAGCGGTGTTCCTGTTCGCTGCATACTGAAGTAAGTTTTGGGAAAAAACATGACATATCTTTTTATCAGCACATGTAGCATTCAGTCTGTCAAGTTTGGGAGCAGGTTCATAAAGCAGACATTGGGTTCCTGATCATATTCAAGTGAGCTTTCAAGAGAATCTCCAAAGCACTAAAGAATTGATGGTTTCCAACTTGATAGTCAGTGGACTCTTTTGCGATGAATGCCAGTGATACCATGTTGGGGATAGGTTGATCTTCAGTTCTAATCGGGGTGCACTTTATAGATGGCGCCCCAATCTCTGAGGAGGTGGCCTTGCTGGCTCCATCAGGCCTGGCCCCAACAAAATTATGGCATAAACCCTGTCACGGATTTTGTCACTCGAGAGCTTCAAGATCTGGAGCGAAAACTTGGCTTTGCAACAGGAGAGCCACTTCAGGCTGAGCTGACACTTTGAAAAAATATGGTGATTCTGCCCATAATTAAATTCATGGATGACACCAAATTGGCAGGTGGTACAATCACTGCAGGACTGTAACAAGTTACAACAGACATTAATAAACTTGTAAAGTAGGCAAATATTTGGCAAGTGAAGATCAGCACAGATAAATGTGAGAGCCACTTATTACTTTGAATGTGCAATAATTTCAAAGAAAGTTTGGGGAAGAGCAACAAAGGAATCTCTATATACAAATACACCAATCACTAAAAGTTGTGCTACAGGTTAGCAAGGCCATAAAAAAAAGCAAACCAAACACTACGTTTAATTTCCAGAGGGATTGTATTGAAAACTAGGGAAGTGACGCAAAACTTGTATCAAACCTGGTTAGCCATACTGAGAGTGTAGCAGCCTAGTCACCATTTTATATGAAGGAATGTAGAGGCAATGGAAAGGGTGCAGAGAAGATTTCCAAGGATGATACCAGAAATGTGTGCATACACATATCAAGAAAGGATTGATGAGCTGGGTCTCCTCTCTTGCACAAAGCAGGTGGTGGAGGGATGACCGAATAGAGGTATTTAAAATTATGAAAAGTTCTGATAGAGTAGATAAAGAGAATGTTTCCTCTTGTGGTGAAGAGCATAACTAAACGCCATCAACAGACAGTCACCAAGAAATCCAATAGGGAATTCAGAAGAAATTTCTTATCCAAATAGTGATGAGAATGTGGCACTCACCATAAGGAGTGGTTAAAGCGAATAGCATAAATGCATTTAAGGGGAAACTAGACAAGCATGTGAAGGAAAAGGATTATGTGGTTGCAATGGTAGATTTAGAGGAGAAAATTGTGTATAAACACTGGCATTTTGGTTGGGCTGAATAGCTTATTTCTGTGTCATATATCTTACGTGGAACAATAATTGTATGAACAAGAATGTCTACATGTGAAAGTGAGTGTACCAAGAGGCTATGAGTATATGCGCAACAATATGAGGAAAAGATTTGGGTGAGGGTTTCAGTCTATGCGAGATAATGGTGTACGTTTTAGAGCATGCAGAACATACTGTCAACCATCAGTGTTTCGTGCTGATCGTGACCATAAAATACCTGTGACGCAAGTTTGTGCAAATTGGGCCTCATCTCCTGGTACTGCTAATGGAAGTGATTCCATTCATTAAATATAAGCAGAAATCATTACAACAGAGGGCATATAATAGCAATGAAAGGGAAGGGGATAATTATTGGGAAAAGCTAAAGGAAGGGCAGCATGGATGGTAATGAAAGGAAATGGGAATGATGGAGAAGCTGAGACCAATATCCTGGGAGCAGAGAAAAGAAATTGAGCAGTGCAAAAGGCAAAATGCCAATCTTGAGAAAGTAGGGAGGAAGAGTGCCAGCATTGAGACCCAAGCTTGAACTGAAATGTGTTGGGGTTGTTGGGTGGGACAAAGAAAAGGTACAACTTCGACCAAGGAGAACATCAGCTTGAATGGAAGTGGAAGATGAGTTACGACTTGAACTAGGTTGGGGGAGGTGGGGTACCAGGTTGAATTGGAGGGAAGCAGGAATGCTCATATGAACTGGGAGTGGTAGAGGAGGAGATTTAAACGATTTGGACTTTGACTGGAATGTAGTAGCTCAGGGATTGGGCAAAAGGCAGGAGGAAGCAGTGTTGAGGAAGTGACTGTCAAGATAACATTTAATTTAGTTGTTCCATAACCAGAATTCACAATCACATTTTGGCTGTCAGACCAACACTGAGCCCATCATTTCCATCTCTCTGACCATTCTCCTATTTTATTTCACACCCATCACCCAGTCATAACACCTCTTGCTGGTACACTGGCCCCTAACTAATCCCCAAATAATAATTTAAATATTGCTGTAGTGTGCTGAAAATTAATATTTCTCTACAGTATTTACTGAATGTTAGGGAAATCGGGGAAATAAAAAGTGATGTCCTAAGCAGTGTACATATTACAGAGAAGGAGGTCCTGGAGGTATTAAAGCGCATCAAGATAAATCCCCGGGATCTGATTAAATGTATCCCAGGATGTTGTGGGAAACGAGGGAAGAAATTGCCACCCCCCTAGTTGAGATATTTGTATCGTCAACAGCCACAGGAGAGGTGCCGCTTGTTTAAGAAGGGATGTAGGGATAAGCCTGGGAACTACAGACCAATTATACTTCTGTAGTGGGTAAATTGTTAGAAGGTATTCTGAGAGACAGGATCTACAGGTATTTAGACAGGTAAGCTCTAATTACGGAAAGTCAGCATAGCTTTGTAAGGGGAAAGTCATGTCTCATGTATTTGATTGGATTTTAAAGGGGGAACGAAGAAGGTAGATGAGAGCAGTGCGGTTGATGTTGTCTACATTGGACTTTAGCAAGGCCTTAGACAAGGTACCGTATGGTATGTTGTTGCAAAAGGTTAAATCTCATGGAACCCAGGGTGAGGTCACCAATTGGTTTAAAAATTAGCGACTAAAGCCAAAGGGTAGTTATGGAGGGTTGCTTTTCAAACTAGAGGCCTGTGACCAGCGGTGTGCCTCAGGGATCGGTGCTGGGTCCACTCTTATTTGTTATATCTATTGATGATTTGGATGAGAATGTAGGAGGCATGTTTAATAAGTTTGCAGATGACACCAAGATTGGTGGCATAGTGGATAGTGAAGAAGGTTATATAAGATTGCAACAGGATTTCGACCAATTGGGACAGTGGGTCGATGAATGGCAGATGAAGTTTAATTTGGATAAATGTAAGATGATGCATTTTGGTAGATCAAATCAGGGCAGGACCTACTCCGTTAATGGCAGGGAGATGGGGAGAGTTTCACAACAAAGATATCTAGGAGTACAGGTTTATACCTCCTTGAAGGTGGAACGCTGCTTCCATTTTCTAGCTGCTGGCAAGCAAGGCCAGAGGACTGTGAAGGTGAATAATTTTCTTACAAGTAAGAAATGGCCAGAGACACAAGTAGACAAGTACCTACTGGCTAGGATCTCGTATCTGAATGTGCTGGTGGGAGCTACTCAGGTAAGTCCAGGGCAGAGAAGTGCCAGTGTTAGTTCTGTGCAGAGCTCCAAGGCCTCTGGTTAACAGCCTACAAAGAAGAAACTGAACTCAGGAACAAGGCAGTATAAAAGGAAGTACTGGCAAATGAGAGAAGTTTCAGATTTTGAAAGAGAAGTAGTGGGTGAAAAATTCCTCTTGAGGTGGAGACCCCAGAGCTAGTTATTAACTTAGAGCTGACTCCAAATAAAAAGATTACCCGGCTGACTTGACTTGTGAAAGTCATAATACATCAAAAACACATCATGATAAAAGCCCATTAGGCTGTCAGCATGCTGGAGTTGCATCGCCCAGAAGCATCCAGTGCTGAATAAAACAAGCACTTTTTGTTATTGCCCTTCATGCCAACTGACATGTGCAAGGGAGGATTTTCTGTTCTCACAAAGATGAAGTCGGCACCTGATATGTGCATTGCCCTCTCCTGTGAACCTGATTGGACTGAGATCATGAGCTCCAAGCAGGCTCCCAAGATCAGCGAACATGGCATGTGTTGCAAAGGTCGCCCGGTCGGCAAAACTGGGTCCTGGTAAAAAAAAGTATGAAAGATACTGTCCTAAGCTGTGCAGCAATAACCCCTTCATGATTCAATGTCAGTTTTTGACAATTGGTCCCATGAAAGGCCTGGGGAAATTTGATAGGTTAAATGCAAGTTGTTGTACACATTGAATTGAACAAAGTATCAAAATTTATTGTGGACACAATAAGATGAAAAGAAGATCAACTGCAAATATGTTCCATAATATATTTTTGAAGAGCAGAGGAAAAGAATCTTAAATGACCAGATGATTTTAAGTTGACAGATTATTAAACCCAGCAGCACAAGTGGTTAAGAGCATACAAAAGGTGAATAAAATGCTTGGGTTGTATGTAGAGAAAAAGAATGCCAAAACAAAGTGATAGTGAAAATTTTACAAAGCTCTAAGTGGGCCTGTTGAAAGTGATGAAGACGACTTCCGGTTGCGGCTATGACCAGCTAAGTCGCACGTTTGGCTGCTCCTGCTACAAAGGTGTTTTCGGGCCGATTGGAGGGCCCCAACGGCGCTGTAAGGACAAATCCCGGTGGGGGAAGGCTCCCTGAAGAGAACCAGACCAACTTTATGGTCGGTACCCGGAGTGGGGTGGTAAAGAAAGCAACAGCAGCTCCCAAAAAAAAGCGGGGGAAGAAGACCAAAATGGCGGCCGGTGGCGCACCCGAGGAATGGAGGAAATGGGCGGAGGAGCAGCAGGCCGCTCTCCTGCGCTTCTTTACGGAGCTGAAAATGGAGCTCTTGGAGTCAATGAATGCGACGACCACCAGGCTGATGGGAGCCCAGGCGACCCAAGAGGCGTCGATTCGGGAGCTGCAACAGGAGATGACTGTGAGGGAGGAGGAGGCCACGGTCCTCGTGGGAAAGGTAGAGGTGCACGAGGCACTCCACCTGAAATGGCAGAGCCGTTTTGAGGAGCTGGATACCCGAATGAGGCGGAAGAACCTGAGGATCTTGGGCCTGGCAGAAGGCCTGGAGGGGTCAGACCTCCCGGGATATGTAGCAGAAATGCTGAGCTCCCTGATGGGGGCAGGGGCCGTCCCTTCGCCCCTGGAGCTGGAAGAGGCCTACAGGGTCATGGCTAGGAGGCCAAGAGCAAATGAGCCCCCGAGGGCGGTGCTGGTGCGGTTCCAGCGACTCAGCGACCGTGAGAGAGTGCTGGAGTGGGCCAAGAGGGAAAGGAGCAGCAAGTGGGAGAATTCGACGGTGAGGGTCTACCAGGACTGGAGTGCGGAGGTGGCAAAGCGGCGGGCCCGGTACAACCGGACGAAGGCGGTGCTACATGCAAAACGGATCAGGTTCGGAATGCTGCAGCCAGCGCGCTTGTGGGTCACCTACAGGAACCAACACCACTATTTTGAGTCCCCAGAGGAGGCGTGGGCCTTTGTACAGGAAGAGAAACTGGACTCGAATTAGACCCAGGGGATACTTGGCGGCCGTAGCCGCTCGGGTACTTTCAGCTGAATTCTTTGTTTGGATTTTGAACTCTTGCTGTGGTTTTTCTTCTGATGTTTTTTCCCCCTTTGCCAACTTCCCTTAGTTATTGTTATTGTGGTTATTCATGGTTATTTATGGTTATTTATGCTGTTTGGTAGAGGGCGACTGTTAAGTACATTGTTATTTGTTATTTATCTGTTATTTATAATGTTAAGTTGGGGAGGTGGGACGGGGGGGAGAGCAGATCGGGGATATGGACTCCTAGGGGGGGTTCTTTTACAGGCATGGACGGGGACGGGGGTGGAACTGAAGATGGCGGGGTGGGGTGTGGCAGGGCGAAAGCGCGGGCTTTCCTCTGTTTTCCCGCGCGCGGGGCAGAGGAGGGGGGAGGGGAGGAGTGCGGGGCGTGGCTAGCAATGGCGACCTTTCCCGCGCTGGAGCGGGGCCAGGGAGGAGTGGCAAGGGGGGGGAGGCCCCCCCCCCGAGCCGGGGGGAGTCGGAGTGGGGCAGGAGCAGCCGGGTCAGCGTGAACCAGCTGACTTACGGGAGTACGATGGAGGGTACATCGCGGCTAGGAGGGGTCCTAGCCTGGGGGGGGGGGGAGGGGGGTTAGGGAGGGACACCGGGTTGCTGCTGAAAAGACCAGAAACGGGAAGTGGAGGACTGGAGAGGTGGGGGGAGGGGGACATCGCCATGGGGAGCGGGTCAGAAGGGGAGGGTCGACCCGGGGCGAGCAGGGAACAGGACATGGCTAATCGGCAGGGGAAGGGGGCGGGTCGTCCCGCGACCCGGCTGATCACTTGGAACGTGAGGGGGTTGAATGGGCCGGTCAAGAGATCAAGGGTATTCTCACACCTGAAGGGACTGAAGGCTGATGTAGCAATGTTACAGGAGACCCATTTGAAGGTAGTGGACCAGGTTCGCCTGAGAAGGGGGTGGGTGGGACAGGTGTTCCACTCTGGATTGGACGCAAAGAACCGGGGGGTGGCGATTCTGGTGGGAAAGAGGGTGTCGTTCGTGGCGGAGGAGGTGGTGGCGGATAAGGAGGGTAGGTATGTGATGGTGAAGGGTAAGCTGCAGGGGGAGAAAGTGGTGATGGTCAACGTATATGCCCCGAACTGGGATGACGCGGGTTTTATGAGGCGCCTATTGGGCCTGATTCCGGGACTGGAGGCAGGGGGCTTGATCATGGGGGGGGACTTTAACACAGTGCTGGACCCCGGGCTAGACAGATCGAGCTCAAGGACCAATAGGAGGCCGGCAGCGGCAGAAGTGCTGAGGGGGTACATGGAGCAGATGGGAGGAGTAGACCCATGGAGGTTTGGTAGGCCGAGGGCGAGGGAGTATTCCTTTTTCTCCCACGTCCATAGAGTGTACTCCAGAATCGATTTCTTCGTGTTGAGCAGGGGGCTGATCCCGAGGGTACGGGAAGCTGAGTACTCGGCCATTGCGATCTCTGATCATGCACCGCATTGGGTGGATGTGGAAATGGGGGAGGCGCGGGACCAGCGCCCGCTGTGGCGGCTGGATGTGGGGCTGTTAGCGGACGACGAGGTGTGTAAAAGGGTCCGGAAGAGCATTGAGAGCTATCTGGACTTGAATGACACGGGTGAGGTGCAGGTGGGGATGGTCTGGGAGGCCCTGAAGGCAGTGATCAGGGGAGAGCTGATCTCCATAAGGGCGCACAGAGAAAGAAAGGAGAGGCAGGAGAGGGAGAGGCTGGTGGGGGAGCTATTGGAAGTGGATAGGAGATATGCGGAGGCACCAGAGGAGGGGCTGCTGGGAGAACGGCGCAGCCTGCAGGTCAAGTTCGACCTGCTGACCACCAGGAAGGCAGAGACGCAGTGGAGAAGGGCACAGGGCGCGGTCTATGAGTATGGGGAAAAGGCGAGCAGGATGCTGGCACACCAGCTTCGCAAACGAGATGCGGCTAGGGAGATTGGGGGAGTGAAGGAGAGGGGCGGGAAGGTAGTGCAGAAGGGGCAAGAAGTGAACGGGGTCTTCAGGGATTTTTACAAGGAGTTGTATCGGTCTGAGCCGCCGACGAGGAGAGGGGGAATGGAGGACTTCCTAAACAAATTGAGGTTCCCAAGGGTCCAGGAGGGGCTGGTAGAAGGGCTGGGGGCGCCAATAGGGCTAGAGGAGCTAGTCAAGGGAATAGGTCAGATGCAAGCGGGGAAGGCGCCGGGGCCAGATGGGTTCCCGGTGGAATTCTATAAGAAAAATGTGGACTTGGTGGGACCGATACTGGTACGAGCCTTTAATGAGGCGCGAGAGGGGGGGGTTCTGCCCCCGACAATGTCGCAGGCTCTGATCTCCCTGATATTGAAGCGGGATAAAGACCCCGTGCAGTGCGGGTCCTACAGGCCTATCTCGCTTCTGAACGTGGATGCCAAGTTGCTGGCAAAGATCCTGGCAGCTAGAATAGAGGATTGTGTGCTAGGGGTAATCCATGAGGACCAGACGGGGTTCGTGAAGGGGCGGCAGCTCAACACGAACGTGCGGAGATTGCTGAATGTAATTATGATGCCGGCAGTGGAGGGGGGAGGCTGAGATAGTGGTAGCGCTGGACGCGGAGAAGGCATTCGATAGGGTGGAGTGGGAGTACCTGTGGGAGACGTTGGAACGGTTTGGGTTTGGGGAAGGGTTTATTAAGTGGGTGAAGTTGCTCTACTCGGCCCCGACGGCGAGTGTAGTGACAAACGGGAGGAGGTCGGAGTATTTCGGGCTCCACCGAGGGACCAGGCAGGGATGTCCCCTATCCCCCCTACTTTTCGCACTGGCGATTGAACCGTTGGCGATGGCACTGAGGGGTTCAGGGGGGTGGAGAGGACTGACTAGGGGAGGGGAGGAACATCGAGTATCGCTGTATGCGGATGATCTACTGCTGTACGTGGCAGACCCAGAAGGGGGAATGCCGGAGATAATGGAACTATTAGCAGAGTTTGGGGACTTTTCGGGGTACAAACTAAATTTGGGCAAAAGCGAGGTTTTTGTGATACACCCGGGGGACCAGGGAGAGGGTATTGGGAGACTCCCCTTCAAGCGAGCAGGAAAGAGCTTTAGGTACTTAGGGGTGCAGGTGGCAAGGAACTGGGGGACCCTCCACAAGTTGAACTTTTCCAGGCTGGTGGAACAGATGGAGGAGGAATTTAAGAGGTGGGACATGGTACCGTTGTCGCTGGCGGGGAGGGTGCAGTCAATCAAAATGACGGTCCTCCCAAGGTTCTTGTTTTTATTTCAGTGCTTGCCCATCTTCCTCCCTAGGGCCTTCTTCAAAAGGTGACGAGTAGCATCATGAGCTACGTGTGGGCGCATGGCACCCCAAGGGTGAGGAGGGTCTTTTTGGAGTGGAGTAGGGACAGTGGAGGGCTGGCACTGCCCAATCTCTCGGGGTACTACTGGGCGGCAAATGTGTCAATGGTGCGCAAGTGGATGATGGAAGGGGAGGGGGCAGCTTGGAAACGAATGGAGAGGGCGTCCTGTGGCAACACAAGCCTGGGGGCCCTAGTAACGGCACCATGGCCGCTCCCCCCCACGAGGTACACCACGAGCCCGGTGGTGGCGGCCACCCTCAAGATATGGGGGCAGTGGAGGCGACATAGGGGGGAAATGGGAGGTCTGTTGGCGGCGCCAATAAGAGGGAACCATAGATTCATCCCGGGGAACATCGACGGGGGATTTCAGAGCTGGTACAGGGTGGGCATACGGCAGCTGAAGGACCTGTTTATAGAGGGGAGGTTTGCGAGCCTGGGAGGGCTGGAGGAGAAGTTTGAGCTCCCCCCGGGAAACATGTTCAGATATTTACAAGTGAAGGCATTTGCTAGGCGGCAGGTGGAGGGGTTTCCCCTGCTCCCCAGTAAGGGGGCGAGTGATAGGGTGCTCTCGGGGGTCTGGGTCGGAGGGGGGAAGATATCAGACATCTACAAGATAATGCAGGAGGCGGAAGCAGCATCAGGGGAGGAGCTGAAAGCCAAGTGGGAAGGGGAGCTGGGAGAGCAGATAGAAGACGGGACGTGGGCGGATGCACTGGAGAAGGTCAACTCTTCCTCCTCGTGTGCGAGACTGAGCCTCATTCAATTTAAGGTGCTGCATAGAGCTCACATGACGGGGACAAGGATGAGCCGGTTCTTTGGGGGTGAGGACAGGTGTGTCAGATGTCTGGGAAGCCCAGCGAACCATGTGCATATGTTCTGGGCATGTCCGGTGCTGGAAGGGTTCTGGAAGGGGGTGGCAAGGACGGTGTCGAAGGTGGTGGGGTCCAGGGTCAAACCAGGATGGGGGCTTGCGATCTTTGGGGTCGGGGTAGAACCGGGGGTACAGGAGGCTAGGGAGGCCGGAATACTGGCCTTTGCGTCCCTAGTGGCTCGACGAAGGATATTAATTCAATGGAAGGACGCGAGGCCTCCAAGCGTTGAAACTTGGATTAACGATATGGCTAGCTATATTCAGCTAGAAAGGATCAAATTTGCCCTGAGAGGGTCGGTACAGGGATTCGCCAGGCGGTGGCAACCTTTCCTTGACTTTTTAGATCAGAGATAGACGTTCGGGGTCGTGGCAGCAGCAACCCGGGGGGGGGGGGGGGGGGGGGAGGAGGGAGGGGGGGGGGGGGGGGGGGAGGAGGGAGGGTGGGGGGGGAGGGGAGGGGAGGGGGGGCAGCAAGGGTCGTGGGGGGACATGCACGACTGTAACGCGGGCAAGTCTGCTCACTGCTCATGTCTGAAACTGTAGGCTGCCTTGGTTGTTAAGGTTGCCTGGGGGGGGGGGGGAGGACTGGTGCGCACGAGAGGGCGGGCGAGGGAGGGACATTTGCCTAGAGGGATTGTGTTGTAAATAATTTAAAAATTAGTAGGGGTAAATGTCTGTATGGAAAAACTCTTTCAATAAAAATTATTTAAAAAAAAAAAAGAAAGTGATGAAGACAAACTTGGGATTTCCTTCCCAACACACTCAAAGGTAACTCAATAAACAAGGTTTTGAGTATGAAGGCTTGTGCAAGGTCAATCGGGATAGATCATTTCCAAGGGTCAGCAAAACAAATTACATTTAAATCAATCATAAAAAATAAAAGAATATAGAGCAAACTTCTTTGGGGATAGTTGGAATTTGTTGCCACAAACCATGGGGTGAAGCAAAGTTCATTGGTTTCCTTAGAAGAGAATTATACAGTTGCTTGAAACATTATTCAAAATATGGAGAACCAAGAGAGTGTCTACACTAGCACAGGTTACTACTGTGCTGCACTATTCAATGATGCAAAGAGGGTTAACCCAAAGATAGGAAACAGTTGTGGTAAATGGTTGTTTTTCAGACTGGAGAAAAGTATACAGTAATGTTCCCCAACATTGGTACAATTACACTTTTATTCATTTATACTAATGGCCTAGACTTGAGTATACAGGGCACAATTTCAAAATGTTCAGATGGCACAAAACCTAGAAGCATTGTGAACTGGGAGGAGGTTAGTGATAGACTTCAGGGAGATTTAAGCTGGTGGAATGGAAGGACAAATGGAAGATGCAATTTAACATGTGCCAAGTATTACATTCTGGTATGAACAAGGAAAGGTAATATAGACTAAGGTACAATTCTAAAGGGTGTGCAAGACAAGATGTCAGCAGGTATATAAGCACAAATTGTTCAACGGTGCAGTGTTGTTGGTTAAAAAGACATTGAGTATGTGTAGCTTTATATATAGAGTATGGATCAGAAAAGCAAGAATGTTGTCAGCCACTTTGGTAAAAAAAACTGGTTCGATCTCAACTGTATTGTGTCCAATTCTGAACAACACACTTTAGACAGGATGCAAAGGGTTTGGGGAGGATGCAGAAGAGATTTGCAAAACTGGCTATGGGGATGAGGGACTTCAGTTATGTGGATAGATTGGAGAAGCTGGAATTGTTCTCCTTAGACCAAAGAGATTAAAGAGAAGATTTGTTAGAGGTGTTCAAAATCATAAGGAGTCAGGACAGAGTAGACAGCAGAGAACCAGAGAGGACAGACATAAAGTGATTGGCAAAATAATCAAAGGTGACTTGAGGAAGAACCTTTTTTTAAGAAAAACTCAATGAGTGGTTGCTTGCAATCTGGAATGCACTGCCTGAAAGAACATACAAAATAGTATTACGATCTCAGACCAAAAGCGGCTAGAATACTGGACAAAACCTCAATATTTTAATTTAATTTTGTAAGACTGAGAGGAAAGGATACTTCACTCCAGGACTGATGACATAAAGAAATAGGGATATGATACATCAAAATGAACTTTATTACTAATACAGTATTAAAATCTTTAACATCACACCAGAAAATAGCTTAAAATTACCTCTTAAACAATACCACCTCACAGTGAATACAAACTCTTAATTGCTATCTTTGTTCCCACTTCAACAAGATAAAAAACATTTCAGCTCTCAATCCACAGAATTTAACTTTGGCACATAGGAATTCTTGCTTTACAGAGATGTTCTTTGAAACGGAGATCTCTTGACACTGCTTTAAAGAAAAGATCTGACTCCTGTCAGACTCATGCAGAAACACATGTCTTCAGAAGCTATTTCTCAGCTTATTCTCAGACAAGTCTGCCCTGCTTTAAAGACTGTTAATCTCTTTTAACTGAACTGCAGAGAGCAAAACTGCCTGACTTGTGGTGGCAGCTTTATCCAGCTCAGCTTTATTTCAGCGCACCTGCTTTTCCTGCAAAATGCCTGATGCCTTAACTCCACTCAGTAACGGCATCACATTACCAAGCTGAAATCTAATTAACTCCACAGGGAATCCCCTTAATCAAAACAAAATTCCATTAACCAAGCTTTTTACAATGCTTTAATTGCATCCCTGGATCCCAATGTTTCAAACCAGGATTTATTTTAAAACATGACTCCAGCTGTCAAGCACACTCGAACCCAGGGTCTTAACCCTTACTGCACCAAATAACTATAATATAGGAATCCAGTAAGAGGAGTAAACCATATTACCACTTGAACCACTTTATGTCTCAATTCCACGTTCCCACTCCTCTCAATACATCGTACCTTGATTGCCAGAGACCATGAGTGGGATTCTCTGTCCTGCCACACCAATTTTCTGGTGGGGCATGCTCCCGCCGGCAGCGGGATCCTCCGGCCAATGGGGTTTCTTAAGTCCAGCCTCACACATTTATATTGGCCTTGAATATATTCCCTGTTGGAGAATCCGCATGGGACAAAGAATTCTAATGATTCACAAAACTCAGGAAATCTCATCTGTCATAAATCCTGCGGCAATGCCCCAGTGTTTTCGGTTCTCCAGCCAGGAAAATTAACTGGAATATCTACCCTGTCAAAGGAAAATCGCAGAAAAAGCACATTAGAGAAACAAAAGGGGATTGTGATAAAAACTGGCAACATAAAGGAGGATCCTCATGTCTTTGATAGGCATATAAATAGTAAAAAGGCAGTATGAGGAGTAAGGCTAATTAGAGACCAAAAAGGGAATTTACACATGGAGGCAGATGGCATGACTGAGGTATTAAATGAACACTTTGCATCTGTTTTTACCAAGGAATTGGATGCTACACAGGCCATGGTGATGTGACAGACAAGGAAATCCTGTCCCAAGGAGGGTTCAAAATTGATAAGAAGGCAGTGTTAAATAGACTGTTGTTACTTAAAGTTGACAAGGTACTGGGATCAGATGCATCCAAGGGAAGTGAGAATAAAAATTACAGGGGCTCTGGCCATAGTTTTCCAGTCTTCTCTAGACTTGGGAAGTGCCAGAGCTCTGGTTAATTGCATATGCAACACCCTTGTTCAAAAAAAAGGTTGTAAGGATAATCCCAACAATTACAGACCAGCCAGTTTAACATCGATGGTGGGAAAGCTTCTAGAAACATTGGGATAGAATTAGTGCCATATGGAAAAATATGGGTTGATTAGGAAGAGCCTGCAGGGATCTCTAAAGTGGAAACAGTGTTTAACAAACTTGGTGTTTTTCCAAGAGGTAACAGAAAGGGTCGATGAAGGCATAGAATCATAGAATTTACAGTGCGGAAGGAGGCCATTTGGCCCATCGAGTCTGCATCGGCCCTTGGGAAGAGAACCCTACTCAAGCCCTCGCTCCACCCTATCCCCGTAACCTAGTAACCCCACTTAACCTTTTTGGACACTAAGGGCAAATTATCATGCCCAATCCACCTAACCCGCACATCTTTGGACTGTGGGAGGAAACCAGGCCATCCAGAGGAAACTAACACAGGCACGGGGTGAACGTGCAGACTCAGCACTGACACCCAAGCCGGGAATCGAACCTGGGACACTGGAGCTGTGATGCAACTGTGCTACCGTGCTGCCTCGTTGCTGTAATGTTGCTAATATGGTGTACAGGGACTTTCAGATGGCATTCGATACAGTGCCATACAACAGACTTATGAGAGAAGTTGTATCTCATGGAATAAAAGGGACAGTAGCAACATGGATACATTGACTGAATAATAGGAAGCACAGAGTATTGATCAATGGATATCTGCCAGGCTGGAGGAAGGTTTGTAGTGTCTATGGAGTCACGATTCAGAACATTGAGGCAACTATATCTGACGACAGTGATCAGATTGCTGCACTTGGAATCTGATCTGATTTTGGCGGCTGAAACCAATAAGCCATTAAGAACCAAGTTGAATGACTTGGAAAACTGATCTAGGAGGCAGAACATCCGGATTGTGGGGCTGCCGGAGGGGATCAAGGGCAGAATGCCCAGCGGAATATTTCCTGGACATGTTCTTCAAAATGGTGAGGATGGATTCACAGCTCCGTCTGAACTAGACCGGGCCAATCGCTTACTTCGACCAAAGCCTCGTTCTGAAGATCCATCGCTTGCGGTCGTCTTAAGATTCTAGTTTTAAAGAAAAAGAGGGTTCTGCAATGGGCAAGGGAGCACCGCGATTTCAAGTGGGAAGGCCTCTCCATTAGACTGTATCAGGACACGAGTGTGGAGTTAGCGAGAAAAAGAGAGGCGTTTAAAGGAGTCAATCTCGCTTTGTACAAGAGTGCAGCCTAATTCGGAATGGTCTACCACAAAAAATACTTTTCTCAACATACCGGGCGATGACGACTCTTGTTAACAGGCACAAGTTGTGCGCTGTGTCACCCGGTTTATGGCTCTTTTGACGAGAATGTTGTATTGTTTGTATTTCTTGTTCTTGTTGGAGTAGTGTTCTTATCACGTTAGATTAGATTTGAGGTTCTCTACAAGGTAGGGTTTTGTTCTTTACATTAGTTTATGATTTCCTTTCTTTTTTCAACGATGTTGTTTGGCGTGACGTTTAGTCACTAGTAAAGCTTGCAAGTTAAATGAGGTTTTGTTATTTTTAAATTTGTTTTTCTTCACTTGGGAGTTTCTCTACTCATGACAAAGTTAGTTAACGGGAACTGGAGGGGGCTGGTCCGGAGGAGGGGGGAGGAGCACCGGGTTTCGCTCTATGCAGACGACCTGCTATTGTATATTTCGGACCCGCTAGAGGGGATGGGGGAGGTCATGCGGATCCTAAGGGACTTTGGGAGCTTCTCGGGGAACAAGTTGAACGTGGGGAAAAGTAAACTGTTTGTAATCCACGCTAGGGGTCAGGAGGAGAGACTGGGGGAGCTCCCGCTCAAGATGGTGGAGAGGAGCTTTCGTTACTGAGGTATACAGGTGGCTAGGAACTGGGATGCCTTACACAGGCTCAATCTATCTCGGCTTGTAGAGCAAGTGGAGGGAGACTTTAAAAAGAGGGACATTTCCCACTTTCCCTGGCAGGAAGGGTGCAGACCATGAAAATGACGATCCTCCCCAGATCCCTGTTTGTTTTCGAGTGCATTCCCATCTTCATCCCCAAATCCCTCTTCAAGTGGGTGAACAGTATTATCACGGGATTTGTGTGGGTCAACAAGTTAAGTGAGTTAAAAGCGCAGTCGGGGTGGGGGGAGAGTTGGCGCTTCCGAACTTCTGTAGGTACTATTGGGCGGCTAATGTGGCCAGGATTAGGAAATAGGTAATAAGAACATAAGAACTAGGAGCAGGAGTAGGCCATCTGGCCCCTCGAGCCTGCTCCGCCATTCAATTAGATCATGGCTGATCTTTTGTGGACTCAGCTCCACTTTCCGGCCCGAACACCATAACCCTTAATCCCTTTATTCTTCAAAAAACTATCTATCTTTACCTTAAAAACATGTAATGAAGGAGCCTCAACTGTTTCACTGGGCAAGGAATTCCATAGATTCACAACCCTTTGGGTGAAGAAGTTCCTCCTAAACTCAGTTCTAAATCTACTTCCCCTTATTTTGAGGCTATGCCCCCTAGTTCTGCTGTCACCCGCCAGTGGAAACAACCTGCCCGCATCTATCCTATCTATTCCCTTCATAATTTTAAATGTTTCTATAAGATCCCCCCTCATCCTTCTAAATTCCAACGAGTACAGTCCCAGTTTACTCAACCTCTCCTCATAATCCAACCCCTTCAGCTCTGGGATTAACCTAGTGAATCTCCTCTGCACACCCTCCAGCGCCAGTACGTCCTTTCTCAAGTAAGGAGACCAAAACTGAACACAATACTCCAGGTGTGGCCGCACTAACACCTTATACAATTGCAACATAACCTCCCTAGTCTTAAACTCCATCCCTCTAGCAATGAAGGACAAAATTCCATTTGCCTTCTTAATCACCTGTTGCACTTGTAAACCAACCTTCTGTGACTCATGCACTAGCACACCCAAGTCTCTCTGAACAGCGACATGCTTTAATATTTTATCGTTTAAATAATAATCCCGTTTGCTGTTATTCCTACCAAAATGGATAACCTCACATTTGTCAACATTGTATTCCATCTGCCAGACCCGAGCCCATTCACTTAACCTATCCAAATCCCTCTTCAGACTTCCGGTATCCTCTGCACTTTTCGCTTTACCACTCATCTTAGTAAGGAGGAGGAGGGGTCGGCGTGGGGGTGGCTAGAGGCAGCATCATGCAAAGGCATCAGTCGAGGGGCACTAGTAATGGCACTGGTGCCGTTCTCGCCGGCACGATACACCACAAGCCCGGTGGTGACGGCGGCACTGAGGGTCTGGGGTCAGTGGAGAAGGCACAGGAAGGAGGAGGGGGCCTCAGTTTGGACCCCGATACAGAATATTAATTTTTCCTGGGCAAGATTGGCGGGTTTCAAAGCTGGCACAAGGCAGGCATTAGAAGGATGGGAGACCTGTTCATAGATGGGTCTTTTCCTAGCTTGAAGGTGCTGGAGGAGAAGTTCAGCCTGCCCCCTGGAAACGCCTTCAGATACCTCCAAGTCCGCGACTTTCTCAAAAAACAGGTGGGGAAATTTTTGTTGCTACCCCCTCGTAGGATACAGGACAGGGTGGTGTCTGGCATCTGGGTAGGAGAGGGGAAAGTGTCGGACATCTACCAAGAGCTACAGGAGGTGGAGGAAGCCCCAGTGGAGGAACTGAGGGGAAAGTGGGAGGAGGAGCTGGATGAGGGCCTGTGGGCTGATGCCCTGGGCAGGGTAAATTCCTCCTCATCATGTGCCCGGCTCAGCTTAATTCAATTTAAGCTGGTACATTGGGCACACATGATGACGGCGAGAATGAGCAAGTTCTTTGGGGTTGAGGACAGCTGTGCAAAATGTTCAGGGACCCCAGCGACCATGTCCATATGTTCTGGGCATGCCCGACGCTTAAAGAATTCTGGCAGGGCTTTGCGAGGGCTATGTCCAGGATTTTGGACACGCGGGTGAAGCCGAGTCCAATATCTGGGGGTTCGGTGGCTCACAGTTGGGCCTCACTTCCTGAGTTAATTGCACAAGCCGGATTAACAGTGTCAAAATGGATTTGCAGAGATGCAACAACCTTCCTCGCTATCTTTGGCGGGTAGGATTCAAACAATTAAAAGGAACATGCTCCCGAGGTTTTTCTTCTTTCAATGTCCTCTCACTTTTCTGCCCAAATCCCTTTTTTTAATCAAGGTTAAGAAATTGATAGTCTTTTATTTGGGCGGGTAAGAATCCCACAATCCGTAGTGTTCTGCTCCAAAGTGACAGGGAGCTTGGCCTTCCCCAATTTATTGTTTTATTACTGGGCTGCTAACAAACCCCAATTCTATTTGGGGACAAATGGAGGCTCACTCCTGCCCAACTGCTTCTCTTCTTGCCATAGGCACTGCACTATTGCTTTTTCCACACTAGATCGTCCTCCAACCCAGTATTGGTCTCCTCTCTTATAATGCTGTCTAAAAGTGCCTTTGTCTTCATTAACCCCTATTTGTAACAATTACCTTTTCCTTTCTAAATCTTGGGAAATGAAGGGTCTGCAGAGCTTTGGGGTCGTTTTTGTGGAGGGGAGGTTGGCAGTTTTAGGGAGTTAGCTGTAATTCCAGCTACCCAATTCCAGCCTTTTTCAGTATTTTCAAATTCACTATTTCTCATGCAAGGCTTTCCTTTCCTTTGGTGCCACCTTCTTCCTTGAAGAGGATGATTCTTTCCATGACTCAGCTTGGCAGGAGGTCTATTTCTGACCTAGATGGCCATATTTTTTCATTGTATTCTGCTGTAAGTGGTGTGAGAGTGAAACAGAATTGGGCCCTAGTTATTCTGTGAGCCCTTCACAGGGTCATCTCCATGTCCCGTTGTGCACGGTTGAGCCTAATTCAGTACAAGGTGTTACACAGAATGCACTTGACTAGGGCAAGGATGTTTTTTCCCCAAATGTTAAGGATAGCAAGGATGAATGGTTTTCCCCCAAATGTTGCGGATAAGTGATTTCTGTTCTCTTGGCCCGGCTAGCCGCACACATTTTGGGCCTGCCCCAAACTGTTGAGCTTCCTTCTTGAATACCATAATCAGAAATACTCCATTTAGATTTAAGAGCCATGATCGCTGGTGGCCACATTTGGGGTGTCAGATTCACCGGTGACTCAGTCTGGAGTAGAGGCAGATGTTGAAAGGTTAAACGACTGAAACCATTGTTGACTGAGCCAGATGGGGTTTGGGGTTTGACTACAATGTCCTTTAAGGAAGCAAATCTTCCATCCTCTCCTAGTTTGTCCTCCATGTGACTCCAGATCTCTATTTGACTCTTAAATGCTCTCTGAAATGGCTGAAGTCACTCAGTTAAGGACAATTAGGGATGAAAATAAATACTGGGCCAGCCAATGGCTCCTCTAGCCCATGATTTTTTTTTAAATGGCAGAGATTACAAATAGCAAGAATCTGAAAACACTGGCAGTTCTTTAATATTCTGTCCAATGGCACAAACAACTATAACAAAGTCAATGCGATAATTGTGGGGTGGGGGGAAATTTTAACTTCATATAGTCTGGGAAAATCAAATTGGCAAGGGTGGTCTTGAAGATAGGCTTGTAGAAGATTTTGCGAGTTTCCTGAAACAAATTGTGGAACAGACTAGAGAAAAGGTTAATTTAGATCTATCAGTGCTACAAAGAATAGCAGGACTGAGGATGAGTGTTTTAGAAACCAAAGGGCCACCAAAACAATTGATAATGGAGAGTGGGGGGAAAAAAACTAGCCAGGCACAAAAAACATCTAGGAGCTTTTAATTCATTTGAATAAAGGTTGGTCTTATAGAAGCAGAGACAGGAGAAAATCATCATGGAGACTGAGGAAATGACAAGCGCTGAACAAATATAGAAACTTAAGATTCAACAACTCCCCAGGACCATATGAGCTGCAAAAGATGGTTGTGTCTGTGCTATAATTTATCAAAATCCTTAAATTCAGGAATGGTCCCACGATTTAGCAAAATCCTTAGATTAGGGAATGGTCCCACTACATTGAAAGTTGGCAAGTGAAGCCCTGGTGTTCAAGAAAGGCAGGAGTGAGAAAGAAGAGGAACAACAGGCAAGTTAGCCTGATATCAGCTGCTGAGAAAAGGCTAGAATCTATCAAAGGAAGTGTCACCTGTGCACTTGGAAAGCATGGTGTACTTCAAACCAGGTCAACATGGTTTTACAAAAATGGAAATGCTGTTTGACAGAGTTTTTTGAGGATGTAAATAGCAGAGGAATGAGGAAACAGATGTAGTATACCAGGATTTTCAAAAGGCACTCAATTAGGTGCCATGCAAAAAAATTAATATACAAGGTAAGGGCTCATGGATTTGAGGGTAATATACTAGCCTTGACAGAGGACTGGTTAACAGACAGGAAGTAATGAGTAGGCATAAACAGGGCGTTAAGTTGGCAGCTGTGACTAATGTAGTGCTGAGTGCATCAATGCCGGGGCGTCAGCTATTTGTAATCTATTATTAAAGTGGAAGGGGAGACAAAGTAATATACCCAAGTTTGCTGACAATGCAAAGCTAGGAGGAAAGGTAAGCTTAGAGAACATGGGAGGCTGCAAAGTGTAGACAGGTTCAGTGAGTCAACACGCTGGTAGATGGAGCATACAAGTGTGTTAGTAGATTCTTCCCAGATTGTAAAAATAATTTTTCTTTTTAAAAAGACGTGAAGCTTGTAAACGTTGATGCCCAGATGCACTTGTGCAGGGAACAGAGCTAGCATGCAGGTGCAGCAAACAATTGGGAAGGCAAATAGCCTTTATTGTAATGGCATTGAAGTACGGGAATAAAGAACAAACATACAAATTAGGACCAGGACTGGGCCACTTGACCCTTCGAGCTGCTCACTTTCAATAAGATCATGGTTGATCTGATTGTAACCTAAATTCCACATTCCTCCTGTCTTCAATAACCTTTCACCCCTTGTTAATCAAAAATCTATTTATCTGAGACTTCCGGTGGCGGCGATGACGTAGGAAGCCGCACATTTGGGAGCTCCCGTTTTAAACGGACTTTTCGGCTCTTTTTAGAGCCCAAAACGGAAATTTTTCGACGTCTCCCGGTGGGAGAAGGTGTGCTGATTGACTTTTCCCGCAGTCCATGACTCGAACTCGGAGTGGAAAGGGGGAAAAAGACGGCAGCAGCTCCCCAGAAAAAACGGGGGAAGGAATCCAAGATGGCGGCCGGCAGAGTTCCAGAGGAGTGGAAGCAGTGGCAGGAACGCTTCGAGGAGCTTGATCACCGCATGAGGCGGAAAAATCTGCAGATCTTGGGCCTTGCGGAGGGGCTGGAGGGGTCGGACCTGACAACCTACATGGCTACAATGCTGAACTCGCTAGTGGGGGCCGGGTCTTTCCATCTGCCCTTGGAGCTGGAGGGAGCACACAGAGTACTGGCCAGGAGGCCTAAGGAGAATGAATCCCCGCGTGCGGTGCTGGTGAGGTTCCACCGGTTCAGTGATCGGGAGTGTGTGCTGCGCTGGGCCAAGAAGGTGAAGAGCAACAATTGGGAGAATGGGGTAGTACGGATCTACCAGGATTGGAGTGCGGAGGTGGCTAAGTGGCGGTCCGGATTTAATCGAACGAAAGAGGTGCTTTACAAGAAAAAGATAAAGTTCGGAATGTTGCAGCCCGCGCGCCTGTGGTTAACTTATTCGGACCGGCATTATTATTTTGATTCCCCGGAGGAGGCGTGGGCCTTCGTGTGGACAGAGAAACTGGACTTGAACTAGGGGTTGGGGGTTGCGGGGTCGGTTGTAATACTTTATTGCTGGATTCTGCTGTTGCTGTGTTCTCTTTTTTTGTACTTTTGCAATTTTGATATGGTTATTTATGGGGGTGTTGTTCTGTTATGTTTTTTTGCTGTGGGGCATTGTTTGAGTTTTGTATCTTGCGGGGAAGGTTGGGGGGGGTTTGTTGTATTCTATGTCGGGTTGGGGGTATGGAGTGGGGCTGGTATTTGGGAGCTGCGTCAGAAGGGTGTGGTGGGGCAGTGCGAAAGCGCGGGCTTTCCTCTGGTTTCCCGCGCTGCGGGGCTGGGGGGTGGACACGATGACGGGGGGAGGCGGGGCCTTAACTGGTTCTTCCCCGCGCTGGAGCGGTGCCTGGAGGAGGGATAGATTGGGGGATGATCCCACTTTGGGAGGGGTCGGGTTATTGGCGGGAGTTTCCAGGGTCAGCAGAAATGAGCTGACCCACGGAAGTACAATGGAGGATGGTTCGCGGCTAGGAGGGTTCCTAGCCTGGGGGGGAAGTGAGGGGGGGGGGAAAGGGGAATACCGGGTTGCTGCTGGCAGGGTCAGGAAGAAGCTGGTGTGGGCCGGGGGGGCAGAGGTGAGGTGTCGCTGTGGGGACTGGGTCGGGCAGGGGGTGCTGGCCTGGGGCGGGCAGTCGACGGGCTATGGCTAGTCGACGGGGGAGGGGGGCGGGATGCCCTCCGATTTGGTTGGTCACCTGGAATGCGAGAGGATTGAATGGGCCGGTGAAGCGGTCGGGGGTACTTGCTCATCTGAAGGGGCTAAAGGCAGATGTGGCAATGCTTCAGGAGACCCACCTGAAGGTGGCGGACCAGGTCCGTCTGAGGAAGGGATGGGTGGGGCAGGTTTTCCACTCTGGGTTGGATGTGAAGAACCGGGGAGTGGCGATTCTGGTGGGGAAAAATGTGTTGTTTGAGGCATCGGAGGTGGTGGCGGATAAGGGGGGGTAGGTATGTTATGGTTAGGGGCAGGATACAAGGAGAGAAGGTGGTACTTGCTAGTGTGTATGCCCCAAATTGGGACGATGCGGGCTTTATGAGGCGTATGTTGGGACGGGTCCCGGATCTGGAGGCGGGAGGTCTGATCATGGGGAGGGGGGGGGGGGGGGGGGGGGGGGACTTCAATACGGTGTTGGATCCTTCACTGGATCGGTCCAGCTCTAGGACAGGTAGGAGGCCGGCGGCGGCCAAGGTACTGAGAGGGTTTATGGACCAGATGGGTGGGGTGGATCCATGGAGGTTTGTGAGACCGAGGGCACAGGAGTACTCTTTCTTCTCCCACGTACATAGTTTCTACTCTCGGATAGACTTCTTCGTGGTGAGTAGGGGACTGATTCCGAGAGTGGAGGAGGCCGAGTATTCGGCCATTGCAATCTCAAACCACGCTCCACATTGGATAGAGTTGGAGATGGGGGAGGTGCGGGACCAGCGCCCGTTGTGGCGGTTGGATGTGGGGTTGCTGGCGGAGGAGGAGGTGTGTAGGAGGGTCCGGGCAAGTATTGAGGGGTACCTCGAGGTGAATGATACGGGGGAGGTTCAGGTGGGGGTGGTCTGGGAAGCCCTGAAGGCAGTGATTCGTGGGGAGCTGATATCCATCCGGGCACACAGGGAGAGGAGCGAGAGGAGTGAGAGGGATAGACTGGTGGGAAAGATGCTAGAGGTAGACAGGAGGTACGCAGAGGCAGCAGAGGAGGGACTGTTGGGGGAGAGGTGCAGCCTGCAGGCTAAATTTGATTTGCTGACCACTAGAAAGGCGGCGGCACAATGGAGGAAGGCACAAGGGGCAGTGTACGAACATGGTGAAAGGGCGAGTAGGATGCTGGCTCATCAGCTCCGCAAGCGGGATGCGGCTAAGGAAATTGCTGGAGTGAGACAAGAGTGGGAATGTGGTGCGGAAGTGGGTAGAGGTGAATGACGTCTTCAAGGACTTTTACGGGAACTGTACCGGTTGGAGCCAACGGGGGAGAGGAGGGGAATGGAGAGGTTCCTCGACGGGCTTTCTTTCCCGAAGGTGCAGGAGGAGCAGGTGGAGGGGTTGGGTGCGCCGATTGAGGAGGAGCTAGTTAAGGGGATCGGGCAGATGCAGTCAGGGAAGGCACCGGGGCCGGGTGGGTTCCCGGTGGAATTTTATAAAAGGTTTGTGGACCTCGTGGGCCCCTTGCTGGTGCGGACACTTAATGAAGCGTGGGAAGGGGGGACTTTGCCCCCGACGATGTCGCGGTCGCTGATCTCGTTAATTTTAAAGAGGGACAAGGACCCCCGGCAGTGTGGTTCATACAGGCCCATATCTCTCCTCAACGTAGATGCCATGGTGCTGGCTAAAATCCTGGCCACCAGGATAGAGGACTGTGTGCCAGGGGTTGTACACGAGGACCAGACATGTTTTGTGAAGGGAAAGCAGCTGAACACGAATGTGCGGAGATTGTTGAATGTCATCATGATGCCAGCGATTGAGGGGGAGGCAGAGATAGTGGTGGCACTGGATGCGGAGAAGGCCTTCGATAGAGTGGAGTGGGCGTACTTATGGGAGGTGTTGGGGAGGTTTGGATTTGGTGAAGGGTTCATTAGATGGGTAAGGCTGCTATATGAGCCCCGATGGTGTGCATAGCCAGGAATGGGAGGAGGTCGGAGTACTTCCGGCTTTACCGAGGGACCAGGCAGGGTTGCCCCCTGTCCCCCTTGTTGTTTGCACTGGCAATCGAGCCCCTGGCAATGGCGTTGAGGGATTCAGAGAGGTGGAGAGGTTTGGTACGAGGTGGGGAGCAACATAGGGTGTCGTTGTATGCCGATGACCTGTTACTGTATGTGGCGGACCCGGTGGGAGGGATGCCGGGGGTGATGGAGCTGCTAGCTGAGTTTGGGACCTTTTCAGGTTATAAACTAAATCTAGGCAAGAGTGAGGTGTTTGTAGTGCACCCTGGAGACCAGGAGGAAGGAATTGGTAGGCTCCCGCTTAGGCGGGCAGGGGAGAGCTTTAGGTACCTGGGGGTGCAGATGGCCAGGGACTGTGGGACTCTTCACAAACATAATTTCACCAGACTTGTAGATCAGATGGAGGAGTTGTTCAAGAGGTGGGACATGCTGCCATTGTCGTTGGCGGGGAGGGTGCAGTCTGTCAAAATGACGGTGCTGCCGAGGTTCTTGTCCCTCTTTCAGTGCCCGTCCATCTTTATCCCCAGGGCCTTCTTTAGGAGAGTGACTAGCAGTATTTTGAGCTTTATGTGGGCACATGGGAATCCGAGAGTGAAGAGGGTGTTCCTGGAGCGAGGGAGGGACAGAGGCGGGCTGGCACTGCCCAACCTTCTGGGGTACTATTAGGCGGCCAATGTGTCAATGGTGCGTAAATGGGTGATGGAGGGGGGAGGGGTGGCGTGGAAAAGAATGGAGATGGCGTCATGTGGAGGTACGAGCCTGGGTGCCATGGTAAAGGCACCGTTGCCGCTCTCCCCTAAGAGGTTTACCACCAGCCCGGTGGTGGCGGCGGCGACCTTAAGAATCTGGGGACAGTGGAGACGGCATAGGGGGGGAACCGGGGGGCTCGATGGAGGCTCCATTGGGTGGCAATCATCGGTTCATCCCAGGGAACAGGGATGGAGGATTTAGGGGGTGGCAAAGGGTGGGCATCAGTAAATTGAGGGACCTGTTTATTGGCGGGAGGTTTGCGGGCCTGGGGGAACTGGAAGATAAATTTGGGCTTCCCCAAGGGAACATGTTCAGATACTTGCAGGTAAAGGCGTTTGCTAGGCGTCAGGTAGAGGGATTCCCTTTGCTGCCCTCGCGGGGGACAATGGACAGAGTGCTTTCGGGGGTGTGGGTCGGAGAGGGGAAGGTGTCTGACATTTATAAGGTAATGCAGGAGGTGGAGGAGTCGTCAGTGGAGGAGCTGAAGGCTAAATGGGAGGAGCTCAGGGAGCAGATAGAGGACGGAACTTGGGCGGATGCCTTGGAGAGAGTCAACTCTTCCTCCTCATGTGCGAGGCTTAGTCTCATCCAATTTAAGGTGCTGCACCGGGCCCACATGTCCAGGACTAGGATGAGTAGGTTCTTTGGGGGGGGGGGGGGGGGTGGGGGGGGGTGGGGGGAGGACAGGTGCACCAGATGTTCGGGGAGTCCAGCGAACCACGACCATATGTTCTGGGCATGCCCAGCACTGGAAGAATTCTGGAGGGGAGTGGCAGGGACGGTGTCGAGGGTGGTTGGATCCAGGGTGGGGACTCGTGATTTTTGGAGTTGCGTTGGAGCAGTGAGTGCAGGAGGCAAGAGAGGCCGGTGTCCTGGCCTTTGCGTCCCTAGTAGCCCGGCGGAGGATCTTGCTGCAGTGGAAGGATGCGAGGCCCCCAAGTGTGGAGACTTGGATCAGTGACATGGCGGGATTTATAAAATTGGAAAGGGTCAAATTTGCCCTGAGAGGATCAATACAAGGGGTCTATAAACGATGGCAGCCTTCTCTGGACTTCCTGGCTCAAAGATAGGTATCTTGGTCAATAGCAGCAGCAACCCAGGGAGGGTTCTTTTTGTAGTTTCTATTATGTAACTTAATATTGTGTTAATTTGCGTTGTTATTAATATGCTGTGTTGTTCATGGAGGTGGGGAGAATGTTTATGATTGCTAATATTATTGTTATTTTTGGTATTTTACTATGGTTCGTTGTTGTATAAATTCAAAATTTTTCAATAAAATTATTTTTTTTTTTTTTAAATCTATTTATCTCGGCCTTAAAAATATTCAAAGACTGTGCCTCCTCAAAAGGCAGTGGAAGCAACCTCCAAAGGCTCGCGTCCTTCAAAAAAAAAAATCTCGTCTTAAATGAGCGATCCCTTAGTTTTAAACAGTGACCCTTAGTTCTCGATTCTCCCAGACGAGGAAACGTCCTGCCCGCATTCACCCGGTCAAGACCCCTCAAACCATAAAAATGTTTTAATCAACCTTACTCTCGTCGTGCTGACAATTGTACAGGCCACATTTATATTACTGTATAACGTTTTGGTCTCCGTACCCAAGGAAAGATAGGCTTGCATTGAAGATGGCACAGCGAAGGTTAACTAGATTGGTTCCTGGAACGTGGTGATTGTTTTATGAAAGGCAGAGTAAATTGGGTCTTCTAAACTCCACAGAATGGGGCACAATCTCATCAAAACATACAAAATTCTGAAGGTGATTGACACGGAGGGATTGTTTCCACTGGGAATCCAACATGCAGGGCACAGTCTCAATAAGGATAAGGGGCCAATAATTTAGGACTAAAATGAGGAGAAATTACATCATTCGGAGAATTGTGAACTTTAGAATTCTCTGCCGAAGAGGATTGTGGATGCTGTATCGTTGAATATTCTTACAGCTGGGTAGACCAGATTTTTAGTCCAGGCAATCAAGTGTTTTTTTAAAAAGCAGAATGGAAGTGGGAGAGCAGATATGAATGTGCTGAACTGCAGAGCAGGTTTATCTGGCTCTATAGTCTACTCCTATTTCTTGTGTTCTTAAAACGGAGTCCAAAACTTCAATGTGACCTTCTTATTCGCACCAAAGCCCTATACAAGTGAAGTACTCATTCTTCTACTCCAATTCCCTTGTAATAAATGCCAACATGCCATTTACAGGGCTACAGGGAAAGAACCAGTAAGTTGGCCTCATTAAATTGCTCTTGCAGAGAGCCGTCAGACTTAACAAGCCTCCTGTTTTATGCTGCAACTGTTCTATGATTCTATAAATATTTGAAACAGAGAAAGCTACAGGGCGACATGGCCTGCGCAGGGCAGTGGTACTAATTTTACAATTAGTAAAGATATAATTAGCCAGGTTGCCTTCAGAGCTGTAAACTTTAATGCTTCACACAAAGTCCATATTTTTTTTCTGTAAGCTTTATTCATTCGCATTTTTATTTCACAATGCATTCCCCAGACCAAGGCCTGAGCCCAATTCATTTACAATGCAATGCTCATTCTCACATTTGTGCATCAAACAATGCTTGAAATCTCCACGTTACATTTATTCATAGCATTAGCTACAGTCCACAAATAATCAGAAGTACAGTTAAAATTTTGCTATGTGTGTTCATACATTTCTTGCTAAACGGATGAAAGTTTGATGAGTTGTACATTTATGCTGAGATTTTATTTTATGCAATATATATCTTACTGTATGGTTCAGTGCTGCGGATCCATCTTTAAAATTCAGTTAACTCTGAAATGTCAAGTACTGTGGAGCTGCTCAGGTCAACTCCCTAGCTTAGTGAAACACTAACGGGGTAATTGTTAAAACCGTAAAATCTTAATACAGCAAAAGGTTTTAGTCAGAAAAGCAAGACCTCAAATTTCACTACAATAGTACAGTAAATATTTTGATCACATGGGGTTAGAAATTGTCACCAACCTCACAGCATAGATCCTACAGTGTGCAAACTGGGGGGGGGGGGGGGGGGGGGGGGGGCAGAGAATACCAAAAGCTCCAACTGCACCATGATTTGTTTTCACATAGTAAGACACTACCCCGACACGTGCAATGTACAGCTTCTCAAATCTTTAATACAAACCAGCGTTCTCTGTACCAAATGAGATAAATAAACTGAATTCAAACTTCTTACATGTTAGTGTGTGATATAATAGATGAAATAGACTACAGTTAAACACTGTTTCTGTTACTACCAAAATGGAAAATATTTGCAAATTACACTGCAGTTCCAAGGCTATTTTGTTCTTCCCCAACCCTCCCTGTGGCAATCCAAGTGACAGCCCAGAAGATGACATGCCATGAAGCACAGGACAAGCTCCTTTACTCAGTTTTCCTCTTCAGTCCAGGAACTTTAGTTTGAATCCTAAAATGAGAATTAAGAAATTGATATGCACTTCACAATTATTTCATTTACTTAAAAAATCAAATTGCTTTATATTGCTCTGCACAGACGGCACAGCCTGCACCATTACATTGATCTTTATAGTTTCACAACCTTAAAATCCAGACATATATGAGCAGGTAGTAACTACAGTGTAGCAGTGGAAAAAACATTTATGGCACAAACAGTAAAAGTTTAGAAAGGGTGCAGCAAGGTGGCTCAGTGGTTAGCACTGCAGTCTCATGGCGCCACCCAAGGTCCCAGGTTCGATCCCGGCTCTGGGTCACTGTCCGTGTGGAGTTTGCAGAGTCTCCCAGTGTTTGCGTGGGTTTCACCCCCACAACCCAAAGATGTGTAAGCTAGGTGGATTGAACACACTAAATTGCCCCTTAATTGGAAAAAATGAATTGGTACTCTTAAATTTTACAAAAAAGAAGTTTAGAAAGGACTTAAGCACCATAGATACAAGTTAGATATATAATATGGTTTTAGAATAATAATAATCTTTATTAGTGTCACAAGTAGGCTTACATTCACACTGCAATGACGTTATTGTGAAAATCCCCCAGTCGCCACATTCTGGCGCATGTTCGGTTACACGGAGGGAGAATTCAGAATGTCCAATTCACCTAACAAGCATGCCTTTTGGGATTTGTGGGAGGAAACCGGAGCACCCGGAGGAAACCCACGCAGACACGGGGAGAACGTGCAGACTCTGCACAGACAGTGACCCAAGCCGGAAATCGAACCCGGGTCCCTGGCACTGTTAAGCAACAGTGCTCTCCACTGTGCTGCTGTGTTGCCCTATAATGTTAATAAATAGAAAAATCAGTGCAGTTCCCTTATTTAAACCGAATACCAAACCTTGGACACGAACAAAATGAGTAAATATAAAGACTGTCAAGGCAATTGCACAACTAGGCCGGCAGTGGTTAGCACTACTGCCTCACAGCTCCAGGGTCCCGGGTTCAATTCCGGCTTTGGGTGACTGTCTGTATAGATCTTGCACTTTCTTCCTGTGTCTGCCTGGGTTTCGTCTGGGTGCTCCGGTTTCCTCCCACACTCCCAAAGATGAGCAGGTTAGGTGGATTGGCCATGCTAAGTTACCCATTAATGTCCAGAATGTTAGGTGGGGTTACTGGGATAGGGTGGAAGCGTGGGCTTAAGTACGGTGCTCTTTCAAAGGGCCGGTGCAGACTCGATGGGCCGAATGGCATCCTTCTGCACTGTGAATTCTATGAAGGTGCGTTTCGGGATGGTTTATCTGGCAAGACTTTGGGTCACATATAAAGAGAGGGACCACTTTTTCAATACGTCGGAAGAAGCAAATGGTTTTGTGCAGAACGGGTTTGAGAAGAACTAATTGGGAAGGCAAAAAACCATGGACCTCTACAAAAAAAAACAGTGGTGGAGCTGTATGTCGCACACCATATATGGAAACTTTTGCTCTCAGAGTTTTTCTATGTCTGCCTCTCTGGTTTGATTTCGTGTTGGCTCTGGCATCTTGCCGGGTCGTATTTTTGAGCCTCACTCGCCCGTATCAGTAAAGGGGGAGGGGGGAGGAGAAAGAAAGAGAGAGACAGAGACATAAACCCCCTCCAGCCAGATCAGGGTAGTCACCTGGAATGAGAAAGGAAGGACTCAACAGCCCAGTGAAAAGGTCCAAGAGGTCCATCTAAAAAGCCTGAGATTGGATGTTATACTCCTCCAGATGCACCTGAGAGCGAAGGGCCAAATAAGGAAAAGCAGGGAAGGGCATGCCTAGCAGACGTGATATGTAATGCTTAGTGAGGTCCAACATGGATGGTAGTAGTAAATATGTGTGTGTGGCGGGCCATGGGGGGGAGGAGGAGGAGGAGGAGACTGGTGGGGAGGAGAAGGAGGAGGAGGAGAAGAGTAAGAGACGGGGACTTGTGTACTGGACCCAAAGCCAGATAGGTCCAGCCTCAGATCATGGAACAGATTAGGGGGGGTTTGGATCCGTGGAGGTTTAACCAGAGAGAAGTTCCCTTTCTCCTTGCTCCCAGATAGATTTCTTTGTGACAAGAAAGTCAGAACATCCAGGGGTAAGTAGTAATAGTAATCTCAGACCACACACCACACTATGTGGATGTTAGGTTGGAGAGAGACCAGACCCAGTGCCCCCCATGGAGGTTGGACACAGCCCCACAGTAGCCATCAATGGGTATGTAAGCTGTAACCAGAGTGGAGGTCTCACCCTCCACATTCTGCAAGGCACTGAAGGCAGTAATCAGGGGAAAAATAATGGCATATAGGGTTCAGAGACAGAGGGAAATTGTGGCCAAACAGCAGCTGATTGAGTTTGTACAGGAGGTGGATTGGCAGTACTCCACGTCCCCAACCGTGGGGCTGTTAGTGGAGAGGAAAAAACTACAAATGGAATTCGCCTCCTCTCCACTGGGAAAGCAGTGAGCCACCTCCGCCAGTCACAGGGAACCTTCTAAGAACATGGGAAAAGGCCAGCTGCCTACTGTCATACCAGCTGTGGAAACAGGCAGCCACACAAGAGATTGCACTGGGATGAGCAGGGTCAGATGGTCATGAAGATTAACGGAGCCTTTGCGGCCTTCTACCAGGGACTGAACACCTCCTATCCCTGGAAGGGGAGTCGGTGATGTAACGGTTCCTGGAGGGGCTGGATTCCTAACTGTGGGGAGGAAAAGGGATGGACTGGAAGCACAGCTGTGTCTGGAGGTGGTCATGTAACCCATCAATTCCATGCAGGCAGGGAAAACACCAGGACTGGGCAGGTTCCTGGTGGACATCTGAAGTTTGTGGCAGCACCAGCCCTCCACCTGCTGGAGATATTCAGTGACTCGCTGTCCAGCTCACGCTCGCACAGGCCTCGAGTCTCATTGATCCCAAAGAAAGAAAGAGACCCGACAGAGTGTAGGTCATACAGACCCATCTCACTCCTTGACACTAACACTAAAGTGCTGGCGAAAGCTCTGGCAAGACGACTATAGTTGCTTGCCAGAAGTAATCGCGGAAGATCAGACTGGGTTTTGTCAAGGACAATAACGGCGACTAAACACCTACTGAACGTGGTCATGACCCCACCCAGGGAAGAGACATCAGAAGTGATCTTCTCCCTGGGCACAGAGAACACCTTCGATTGGGTGGAGTAGAAATACTTCATTGAGGTACTGGAGTGGTTTGGGCCAGTGTTCACCCCATGGGTGAAATCGCTGTGCTGCGCTCCCATGGTGAGCGGACGGATGAATGCCACCAGCTCCGGCTATTTCCGGTTCCAAAGAGGCACGAGGCAGGGATGCCCGTTGCCCCCCGCTGCTGTTTGCCCCAGCTATTGAGCTGCTGGCTATTGTGCTCAAACCAGCAGAGGGGTGAAGAGGCATTCAGAGAAGAGACAAGGAACAGAGTCTCTCTCTATGCGGGTGACCTTTACGTCTCAAAAACCCCCTAGCCAGCAAGGGCAAGATAAAGGGACTAGAGGGAGTTTGGTGCCTTCTCGAGATATATACCCAAGCTGAGAGCAATACCTTTCCAGTGAACCAGTTAAACAGAGCTGGAAACATTGCTGTTCAAGCTGTCCAAACCAAGTTCAGATACCTGGGGATACAGATAGCCCACAACTGGACTTGGCTGCACAAGTGGAACCTGTCCAACCTGATGGACGTGAAGAGAGACCAGCAGAGGTGGGACTCACCCCCACTCTCCCTGGCAGGGAGAGTGCAGACAATAAAAATGAATGTACTGCCAAGATTCCTCTTCATATTGAGATCACTCTTAATCTTCATCTAATCCTTCAGATGAACAAACTAATCTCTGCCTATGTGTGGGCAGAATAAAGCCCCAGGATGAGGAGGAATTTCTACTGCCAGAGGGTGGTGAATCTGTGGAACTCTTTGCCGCAGAAGGATGTGGAGGCCAAATCACTCGAGTGTCTTTAAAACAGAGATAAATAGGTTCTTGATTAATAAGGGATATGGGGTTATGGGGAAAAGGCAGGAGAATGGGGATGAGAAAAATATCAGCCATGATTGAATAGCGGAGCGGACTCAATGGACCGAGTGGCCTAATTCTGCTCCTATGTCTTATGGTCAATACGTCCTACAGAGAGGGAAGTGCGGGGGGTCTTGGCTCTCCTGACCCTACTTTTCTACCACTGGGCAGCAAATATAGAAAGGGTATAGAAGGAAAATACCTCCTATATCACAACCTCCCTGCTGGCACTGGTCACCACCCTGCTCCCATTTCCCCCAGCCAAGTACTCAACGAGCTTGGTGGTCGTAGCCACACTACGAACCTGGAAACAGCTCAGACACCACTTCAAACTCAAATGGTATGTCCGTCGCTACCCCCATTTGCAAAAACCATAGGTTCATCCTGGCCAAAATGGGCACCATGTAGAAAACCTGGAGAAGGAAGGGTGCGGAGAGTCAGAGATCTATATGTAGATGGTAGAGTAGCAACCCTGGGAGAACTAACAGAAAAGCTTGAATTCCTGAAAGGGAACGAGCTCCAATATTTTCAAATACGGGATCAGAGTATTGAACTGGATGATCAGTCAGATCATAATGAATGGCAAGCAACTCGAAGGGCCGAATGGCCTCCTCCTGCTTCTATTTTCTATGCTGCAGACTACTAGCACAGGACAAAATAGGGGAGGGTAAGTGTGTGGACATATATGGACAACTGCTAGAGGTGGTAAGGGTCCCACTGGCAAAACAAGGGAGAAGTGGGAGGGAGAACTAGGCATCCGCAATCTTCTTCATTTTAGTCAACACCATAGATGACACTTCTTCTGGATAAAAGGATTTCTTTTCAGCTTTGTACTCAACTTCAACCTTGGGACGGGCACTGTCATTGATGACACAGAATAGCCAGTGCTTCACGTCAGACTGAACGACAGAATCTTCAAAGCTGTGGCTAATAAGGCATTTGGCACCAGACAGTATTGGCTGGGTTCATTGCCACCTGGTTCTTGGCTGCATCACCAATGAGCCTTTCTGTATCGGTGAAGGCAACATAGCTTGGAGTGGTTCAGTTGCCTTGGTCGTTGGCAATGACTTCAATTTTTCCATGCTGGAAGACACCTACACAGGAGTAGGTTGTCCCGAGATCGATACCAATTGCTGGGCACTTGGACATTTTGCCTGTTGCTGTTTTGCTGTCTGGTATGGCGGGTGCTTTAACACAGAGCTGTTGGCGATGTCCGCAGCGCCGCAAGGTGGATTGGCCATGATAAATTGCCTTTAGTGACCAAAAAGGTTAGGAGTTATCGGGTTACGTGGATAGGGTGGAAGTGAGGGCTAAGTAGGTCAGTGCAGACTTGAGGGACCGAATGGCCTCCTTCTGCACTGTATGTTCTGTGTAAGATAGGGGGAGGACTCTGGAGCGATATACTACACAGAGTGAACTCCACCTCCTTGTGCGCAAGGCCGAGCCTGGTACAGCTGAAGGTTGTGCACATGGCGCACATGACCAGGACACACATGAACGGGTTCTTCTCAGAGGTGGAAGACAGATGTAAGTGATGTTAGGGTGTCCCAGCCAACCATTCTCACGTGTTCTGGTCTTGCCTCGGACTGACCAGATTCTGGACCATCTTTTATGAGGCCATGTCTGAAGGTCATGGGTGTTAGGGAGGAACCATGCCCATTAGTGGCGATGACAGTGGTATCAGAGCAGTCAGAGCTCTTCAAAGGGAGGGGGACCGACACCCTCCTGTCCTTCACCTCCCTAGTAACCCGATGACTACTTGTGCTCGGCTGGAGAATGGCAGTGCCACCCAAGGCCTCGGATTGGCTGAGGGAATTACTCGGGCTCAAAAAATAAAATTTGCCATCAGGGGATTGGATTAGGAATTTCACCTCAGGTGTAAACAGTTACATAGACCGTACAGTGAACATACAGTGGAGGCCATTCAGCTCATCGAGTCTGCACCTACCCACTTAAGCCCTCACTTCCACCTACCCTCGTAATCCAAAAATCCCTAACCTTTTTTGGATGCTCAGGGCAATTTATCATGGCCAATCCACCTAACCTGCACATCTTTGGACTGTGGGAGAAAACTGGAGCACCCGGAGGAAACCCACGCAGACACGGGGAGAAAGTGCAGACTCCGCACAGACAGTGAACCAAGCTGGGAATCAAACCTGGGACCCTGGCGCTGTGAAGCCACAGAGCTAACCACTATGCTACCATGCAGCTCAGTTCACCAACATCTTCAAAAACCTGTTTGTGACCAGCAGCTTTTTCTTTTTTTCCGGCGGAGAAAAAAGAAAAATAAATATTGTGCTGGGGGGGGGGGGGGGGGATCTCTTCCATGGTGTAGACAAGCTGAAAAGTGTTTCAATTGAGGCTGCACATTGTTACAAACACACAAATACTCATTAATGCTATGAAAAGTTGATATAACCATGATATGAAAAAATTATAGATTACTGAAAAGGCATAGGAATCATGCCATCAATTTCAACAACTTTCACAGCTAGGAATTGCACTGCACAAAAGAATCCCTTAGTCAAACATCAACCCCAGCAAAACATCAACAGTTCATGACAAAACCATTTCATTGTCGCATATCAAATTCAATTAACTCAGAACTCCTAATAAGTTATCACCTTTTTGAACTATGCAAATCACACAATAAGCAACTACAGTATGGAATTTAATAATCTCCCTCAGGAATATACCAAATTTGTGTAATTTAGCAGTCATTTTAGAAGAATGTTATCAGGGTCAAGATGAATACTGCACTGGAGCTCTACAAATATGCATTTCCTGAAGGAATGTCAGTTAAATCCAAGAAGTTGAACAGTTAAGCAGTTACATTAGTGTTAAATAGACACTGAAGAGCAACCTCTGCCGGCAATGGAAAATTACACTCTATGGTTGCCATGCAAACGGGTGTTCCAAATTTGTGTACTTACTTAGCAGTGACATCTCGAATCTGCTTACTTACTATCCCTATGTAATGATCAATTTGAGCCTGAAAAAATAAATTAAACACAGGTAAATATGCATTCATGTACTTAATATCACTTCATAGATGACTCACAGCAAGACCAAAATGGCTCCAGCTGATCTTGGCTTTCCTGTATGACCAGCAATATTTTCTTCACCATGAATAGACCTCGCTTAACATTAAAGGTCTGGGGAAAAATGTGCAAAAACAGCCATGAGTTGCTGTCTTATAACGAGATGAAACGGAATTATAAAACTGCTCAAAAGCAAAGCAGCATCCTCAGCAAATAGAGTTATCTTTTAGAATTCAAGGATCACCTCCGTGGATTTTGAACACCTCAAGAAGGGCCAGAGAAAATTTTCAGCTCAAGACTAAGCAGCTCATTATCAATTGAAGTATGCATTAATAGGGTTAGGGACTAGGGGTATGCTAGAAATATAGGGGAAAAGTTCTCAAGAACCATTTAGCTTGCAGAATAGATTTTTAAAAAAAATAAAAGTACTTAAATAACTCAATTAATTCAACACAAAGGGGCTGGTTTAGCTCACAAGGCTAAATCGCTGGCTTATAAAGCAGACCAAGCAGGCCAGCAGCACGGTTCGATTCCCGTATCAGCCTCCCCGGACAGGCGCCGGAATGTGGCGACTAGGGACTTTTCACAGTAACTTCATTGAAGCCTACTTGTGACAATAAGCTATTTTCATTTCATAAAAGCAATGCAATATTACCTTTGTTGGTGTGGAGGTGGCAAGAATACACCCCCAAGTACACCGAGAGAAAACACTGAGAAAAATCAGTGTGGAAATTGGGAGTGACGCCAGAGGGCTGGAGAATTGCAAATGTCAAGTTTTGTTCAAAAAAGAATGTAAAGATAAGGCTCATCACTTTCAACCTAAGCAGTGTGAAAGCTTCAAAAAACTTAAATGTGGGACAAAATTGTCATTTGAGCAAACACAGATTAAGGAAATCTGGCAGGGATTTTCTTTTTTTTAAAAATGACAAATATTGTTTATTCAATTTGGGGAGTTTTTTTGATGAGGTAACAGAGAAGGTTGATGAGGATAATCGAGTATAATATGGTGTACATGAAAGTGAAAATGAAAATAGCTTATTGTCACAAGTAGGCTTCAAATGAAGTTACTATGAAGCCCCTTGTCGCCACATTCCGGCGCCTGTTCGGGGAGGCTGGTACGGGAATTGAACCGTGCTGCTGGCCTGCTTTCAAAGCCAGCAATTTAGCTCTGTGCTAAACCAGCCCCTGGATGTCCAGAAAGCATTTGATAAAAGTCCTGCACAATAGACTTATGGGCAAAATTAGAGGGAATAAAAGGGACAATAGCAAATAGATACGGGATTGATTAAGTGGCAGTAAACAGAGGTTAATACATATTTTTTGGACTTGGGAAGGTTTATACTTGGCTCCCTGGGGTCAGTGTTAGATCCATGTTTCTCTTGATATACATTACTGTCCTAGACCGAGACAGGGCGCAATTTCAAATTTGCAGGTGACATGAAACTTGGAGGTATCAACTTTAAGGAGAATGGTGTAGAACTTCAAAAGGACATGGACATGTTGGTGGAATGGGCAGAAAATGGCAGATGAAATTTAAGGTGGTGAAGTGTGAAGTACGAAGAACAAAATCAATACAAATTTAAAAATATGCAGGAGCAGAGGGTTCTGGGTATATATCTGCATAAATAACTAACGGTCGCACAGTTGAGGGAGGGGTTAATAAAACATACAGCATATTAGGCTTTATTAATAGGGGCAGAGAGTTTGAAAGCAAGGAGGATGTGATAAACCTGCATAAAGCACTTGGTTGACTTCAACTGCAATAGAGCAATAAGTTCTGGGCACCACACTTTAGGAAAGATGTGAAGGCATTAGAGTGTGCAGGAAAGATGGTTCCAGGGATGACAATTTTCAGTTATGCAGATAGATTGGAGAAGTTGGGAGTGTTTTCCATGGGGAAAGTTTTTGTTTTTAAAAACATTTTCTTTTTAAATTTTAGAGTACCCAATAACTTTATTCCAATTAAGGGGTATTTAGCGTGGCCAATCCACATCGCTGGGTTGTGGGGGTGAGACCTACACAGACATGTGGAGAATGTGCAAACTCCACATGGACAGTGACCGCGGCCCGGATCAAACCCTTACCATGAGGCAGCAGTGCTGAAAGTGAAGAGGAAATTTGTTCAAAATTATCAAGGGTCTGGACAGAGTAAATAGGGAAAAACTGATCCCACTATTGGAAGAATTGAAAACAGGAGGGCACAAATTTTAGGCATTGGCGAAAATAGTGACAACATGAGGCAAAGCTTTTTGCACACAGCAATTAGGATCAAGATTATACTGCCCAAGACTGGTAGAGGAAGCTTCAATTGAGGCATTCAAGAACCTAAAATGAAGAATGTGCAGGGCCATGGGGAGAGCTGGCACAGACATGACAGACTGAACAGCCTCTTTCTGTGCTGTAACAATTCTGTGATTCTGGCCTCTTGAGCATCCCCATTATTTTAGTTGCTCCACTATTGGCAGCTGTGCTTTCAGCTCGCCACGGCTCCAAACTCTGGAATTCCCCTTCTAACCGTCTCCCCTCCTTTAAAGATACTTCTTAGAAACCTAACCTATCACTTTGACCAAGCTTTTGGTTATCAGCACATAGTTGTTCATATGGCCCAGTGTCAAATTGTGCTTAATTACACTTTTGTGAAATGCCTTGGAATATTTTACTAAAGTCATAGATTGATACTAGCAACAACTAGTAATTATATACAGAGTACTAGCTGTTTCTTGCAGACAGCAACTCTCATATGAGATATAAAATTGACCAATCCACTAGCAACAGAACACAACTGAGTTCCAGGGTACTCTTTCGTTTATAGACAAAGATGTTCATCCTCAAAATATCTTCAATTTCAATTTAATGTAATCAGTGTGCAAAGATGGAACATGACTCTGATCAGATTTTCAGATAAGACATCAATGAGACATTGAGGCCTGATTAAATGAACAGTATATTTGTTAAAGACCTATACTCTGGATAATCTACAATATTCACTTCCCCCACTATTTCTGCTCAAAGCTTTGCAATTTTCTAGCTCACGGTTCATATGTTTTAGAATATATTTTTTAGTGTTGGGAATTAGAATTTAACTGATGAAAATGCAATTAAAGCAAGCTTGAAGCCTATTACGGTTAAAAGGTTGGGTCCATGTAGCCTTAAGCTAAATAGCAAGAAAGGCAAGGAAGTTAAAATGCTGGGTTTTAGAGATCCCCAGAAAATCCCAAGAAATAGCAGTTCAAAAGGTGACCCATATTTATTTAATTAAGTCAGAAAAGATGGAACTACAAAAGTGGGCTTATTTAGCTAACAAGCTAAAGAAGACATGATTTCTGCAATGCTTGCAAAAAAGTGCAGTCCAGAGAGATGCTTTTGCTTTGGGATGTAGAATTACATTAGTTTAAAAGTTTTCACTAAATTCTGACCAAAAAAAGAAATCATAAATGAAGGATAATTTAAAGGCTGGTTAGAGGACAGTCCAGAGCAGGCTAAGTCATCACGAAGAGGAGTTAAGCTTTGGATGGTTCAATTTATTTTGGTGTTTGCTGAGAGAGCCTTTTGCAGCTCACCGAGATAACCAAAGTAGAGTAAAAATCCAACTTCTTCACTTGTCTGGAAAGGGCTGAAGCTTAATCTGAGAGATTGAAGTGTTTTCAGGGATTGATGGAACAGGATCTGGAAGATCGTCTAGTTTGAAATTAGTGGGAGAATCTACAATGGCCCTCAGTTTCTTCTTGCAGAAGCATGCAGCTTGGAAGTACAGAAAAGTAGCCAGGACAAGTAACTGGCGCATCAACAATCAAGAGGTGGGAAATTACCTCTGGGAATAACTGGAGTGAAGGAGAATTCTCCAGAATACTGGAATATACTTATGGGTAATCCCTACGGAAGTAAATAACTTTACGATTAATGTGCCTTAGAAGAAAGTAAACCTGAGTGCATGACATTAATATGGTTTATAACTAGAGATAGGTTAATAGTGCATGCTTGATATACAATAAAGTGAAATTCTGCAGCATAGTTCTCTTGGTTAAAAAGGTATCTGGATTTATTTTTAACTGTTATCAGTCCCTAGTCTGATCATTAACAGTCAGCAGCGAGATGACGGATCACATCAGTTTGAGGCAATTGCGGGTAGTGGGAGGGGTAGGGGACATTAGAAAGTCAATGGCCAAGACATAGGCTCATCGTCTATAACTGGTCACTGAACCATGATCAGATCCCAAAATCATAATAAGGAATTCCTTCCCTAATCAAGGGACACCGGCCAGATTGCTTGGTCTATTGTAGAAGTAGGAAACTAGTTGGAACATGCACAATCCATGCTCCATCTAGTTTGAAATGAAAATCGCTTATTGTCACGAGTAGGCTTCAATGAAGTTACTGTGAAAAGCCCCTAGACGCCACATTCCGGCGCCTGCCCAGGGAGGCTGGTACGGGAATCGAACCGTGCTGCTGGCCTGCTTTAAAAGCCAGCGATTTAGCTGAGTGAGCTAAACCAGCCCCCTGTTTATCGTGCACTTCACAAAAGGGTCCTAAAATAGGCACCTTCCATTTATCAATCATTGATTTCAGCGAGCCATCAGGGATGCCTGAAAGCAGCAAGTCCAATTTGGTGACAACAATTGTGACAGTGCAAAACTAGAGTTCATAAATTAGAATGTATGGAACCTATTTTAGGCCCAAACATATATAATCTGTTCCTAGTTCACTCCCAACATATTCTCTGGAATTACCTTGACAACCACTACAGCCTCATTCAAAAGGCAACCACTGATGAGATCTAACACCGGAGCAGCTGTGTGAGCTGAGCCTTCGACAAACTAGGACAAGCGAGTGTTTGTCAACAAATGCAAGACAACAGAAGTCCTTGTGTACAGAGTCATCCCACTCCTGCACTGCAGTGAAACCTGCAATGTGCATCGGCGAGATACAAGAGCAGCACAGTGGTCAGCACTGCTGTCTCACAGCGCCAGGAACCAGGTTCAATTCCAGCCTTGGGTGATTGAAACCAAAAAGAAAATGCTGGAAAATTTCAGCAGGTCTGGCAGCATCTGTAGGGAAAGAAAAGAGCTAACGTTTCGAGTCCAGATGACCCTTTGTCAAAGCTCGAGTGACTGCCTGTATGGTGTTTGCATTTTCTCCCCATGTCTACGTTCGTTTCCTCCGGGTGCTCCGTTTCCTCCCACAGTCCAAAGATGGGCAGGTTAGGTGGGACTGGACATGCCAAATTACCCTTAGTGCCCAAAAGGGTAGGTGGGGTTATTGGGTTACAGGGATAAGTGAGGGTGTGGGCCATGGGCAGGTGCCCTTTGGAGGGTTCGTGCAGACTTGATGGGCTGAATGGCCGCCCTCTGCACTGTAGGGATTCTATGACTAAAACGCTAGAGAATTCCATCAGTAATGCTTCCCCACACCCTCCCCCATTTCAATGGGATGAATCGAACAAACCCTTGTGTTGTTCTTGAAATCAGCCTCACAGTATAGAAGCAAAATCCTGTAAAATCAACTTTGATGGACTGATACTCCAACCAGATGGCCGAAAATCATCTCTCCCTACATCTATTTTCCGAACTCTCAGAATACCCCCATTCCAGGAGAAGAAAATGGTTCAAGACACTCTGAATCGCTCCCTGAAGCATGGTAGCATTTACATTAATGACAGAGGGAATTTACTAACATAGCTCTGAATGGTGACAACTTGACATATGATGCCGCTTAATGGACAAATCAGAGCAGTGGCAGAGAAGCAAAGATAAGGAAGCAAACCTTGTACTGCAGATCTCACTACTCGAGGAGGACCCTGCTCTATGTGCCCAGATATCTGCGTGTGGAGAAATCAGCATGCTCAGACCAGAAATTTAGAAACTTGATTGTGTGTCAGCCTCGATCAAGGGTCGGCTAACCGTCAACAATTGTGTCTCCTCAACTAAATTTATCTGAATGCTACTAAGTCCAGGATATCGATGTTATGGGGGGGAAAAGGGAGATACTAAAATATAATTGAATTTGACACTTACCTGGTGTCTTTCATAAACAACAGGAATGCTGAAAACTGCTACCAGAGCTAAAGGATAAATAAAAAAATCATTTAGTATGAGATACTCATTCAAAAAAAGTTGAAGACAGTAAAAATGAAACAGCCATTTGTGCTAAAATATTGATTGTAGAAAATATTTCTCACCCTTAGAGAGCAATAACCTCTATGCGCACACACCATATTAGGTCAGTCGAAAAATGGCGAAAAAGGGAGCCAGCCTCATTGGTTTCACTTGTTCGTAACACTATGCTGAAGATTTAAGCCAATTGCAGACACCAAAAAACTAGTTGGGGGCGAGGACAAGTTTTACCATGGTTCTGGGAGGGAGGGAAGAGGTGAGGGCAGAGGAGTGGGAAATGGATCAAACCCAATTGAGTGCCATGTCAAACACAGAATGGGGGAATCTTGGTTGAGGAAAAAGGGGGAACATGTCGTAGTGCCATTTGAGCCTTCCGTGGCAGCCATGGAGTGAGTAGTCACACATTTGATGTCCTGCTCAAGGCCATGTTTTTGCTGCTTACCCTACCCAAAAGGCAGGGTATTTGAGGCAAAAGGCACAGGACTGGTCTGGAAATGGTAATACTCCTCTGGAGTGGCTGGTGCATGGATCTGCAGACAAGGGGCAGCACAAAAATGAAAGTGCTGAGTTTTCGTGGTGCACCACAGGGAAAAGATGGCGGAGGGCAAGGGGCCTGCGCTACCTGCTATGTGGCCGACGGAACACTTGGTGGAGTTTCTATTTCAGCAGCAGAGGAAAGAGGCCCTGGAAGACCGAGCCAAGGTGGTGGAACATTTGAGGACTTGGATTGAGCGAATGGAGCAGAGGCTGGAGTCCCAGGGCCGGGTGATCCAGAAAGTGGAGGCGGCAGTGGGGGCGCACGGGTGGCAGTTGGCCTTGTTGGTGGCTGAGATGGGAGTGATGCGAAGAGCAAGAAAAAGCTGAGGGAAAACTTGGACAATTTGAAGAATCGCTCCAGAAGGCAAAACCCAAGGATCGTCGGGATGCCTGAAGACATTGAAGGTATGCGGGCCGCTGTATGCAGCAAAGATGTTGGAGAACTTGACAGGAGGGGGCCTTTGATTGGCCCTGGAGGTGGACCGGGCGTACAGGAGACGACTGCAGGCAGGCGAGCCAAGGGCGATGGTGGTGCAGTTGCACTGCTTTCCGGACAAGGTGAAGATCCTTTGATGGGCAAAGCAGAACAGGAAATGTACCTGGGAAGGGAACGAGCTGCAGGTGTACCAGGACTTAGGTGGGGAGCTGACAAAGAGGGCCGGGTTTAACCGGATTAAGGCTGCCCTCTTTAGGGGGCAAGGTTTGGGATACTGTACCCGGCCCGCCTATGGGTGACATTCCAGAAGCGAGTGGTATTTAGACACGCCAGAGAAGGCAGTGGAATTTAGGAGGGACAAGAACTGGGAGGAATGCAAGGAAATTGAACCATCAATTTTTGGGTGGTCTTTAAAATGTTTGGTGGTGGGTTTTTGGAGGCAGGGTTTGGCGAGGGAGCAATGATGGTGAATGTGTCTTTTGTTACTCTTGAGGGATAGATGGTGGAGTCTGTGGGGTGGGGGGGGGGGGGGAAGAAGTGAAATGAGGGAGGTTGTATGGTTGGGGGCCACCATGCTAGCTGGGCAGGCTAGTTAACGGGAGGGGGGTGGGGGGGGGGGGGGGGGGGGGGGGGGGGTGTGTGCCAGGAGGAAGGCATATGTGTGTGTGCGCGCGTGTTGGGGGGGGGGGGTTTGGTGAGGGTGTTGGTGTAGCGCAGTTAGGAAGGGATCGATGATGATGGACATCAGAGGGCGGGTGATGTGGGTCACATGACGCAGGCCAGGGACTGAGCCAAAGGGTATGGGCGGACTTCTGTGGCGGCCATGGAATGAGTGGTCGCACACAGGGCAGCTCCGGCTCAAAAATGTTGGTTTGAGCTTTTTAACCAAAAACAAAACTTGGTAATTTTGCCAGGAAAAAAAGTGTAGCTGGTGTGAAGGAGACGTTCCTTGAGAGTGGCATGTCTGCTGGTTATCAGACTCGGCAGAAGAAGGTTAAAGACCTGGCTAAGGAACTGGAGGAGACCTGTGGTGCAGTAGCAATTGGGAAGGTGGCATAAAGGGAAGGGTTGTCGCAAGTTGGAAAACCCCAGACAGAGCAGCTGATGTCATTTATTAGAGGGGGGTTACGGCAGCAGTGACAGAGATGCGTGAAGATCGGTCGAAGGCCATCGAGGGAGCTGTAGCACCCCTGAAAGGATCGATGGACAGAGTCGAGAAGTACCTGGAGGCACACGGGTCACAGATCCTGGAGAGAAGGTGATGTCTGTTCACAGTGATTGGGTGGTGACGTGGAGGCCGAGGTGGGGCTCCTGGGGGACCTTTGCAAGTCACTAGGGTAGAGGAGGAGAACAGATCCAGGTGGCAGAATCTGCATATAGTTGGCTTGCTAGAGGGTGTGGAAGGCACGACCCCCACGAGATATGCCTCAACAAATGCTGGCAGGGCTGGTGTCGGAGGGGGTGCTGGACAAGGCTCTGGAGGTGGATAGGGCGCACAGGTCCCTAAAGCAGAAGACGAGAGCGGGGGAGCCAACATGGGCAGTCATTGTGAGGCTCCAGATCCTGCGGTGAGCCAGGGAGAAGTGGAACTGCGAATGGGAGGAGAACAGGGTCTGAATCTATCAGGGCATTGGAGAGGAGCTGGCAAAAAAAGCCAAAGCAGTTCTATACCAAAGGCAGATCCGGCTTGGAGTACTGTACCCGACAAAGGTCGGGTGTACGATTTTGAAACCCGTGCAGGCTAATGACTTAATTAGAGACCATAACTGGGGGAGATCTGAATGCTGATGGGGGATGTGAGGAGCTGGAACAACAAGAGATCGGAAGTGGCAGGTATTGTGGGGGCTAGGAATCCTTTTCTCGGGTGGGATGGTTTTGCTGTTGTGACTGTTTGCTAAGGGGCAACATGTTTGTATGAAGGCAACTGCATCCCCTCCCTCCACGGCTTGTGGAGGGGGTGACCTGTGGATTTGAATCGGTCTTTGTTTGTGCGAGGGAGGGATGGGTAGATCGGAGGAGCCTTCGGGCAGGAGCTGCCACGCTGGCAGGTGATGTTGGGGAACGGACGTGGGGGAAATGGCTGTGGTGGTTGGTCAAGTGACGGTGGGCCTGTGACGTGGCAGTGCTGGAGAATGAGCGGGTTCATGGGTGGAGAAGGGAGATACCTTGGATGGGCCCAGTTCAGGGTGAAATCAAAAGGAGGTAGAATTGGAAGGGGGGATGGCTGCGGAAGCCTCCAGTAGGGTTCGTAACATGGAATGCACGTGGACTGAACAGGTTCGCGAAGAGATCTCGGGCGCAGTTGAGGAGCTTCAAGGCAGGGGTGGCCTTTCTGCAGGAGACACATCTCCAGATGAAGGATCAGGTTAGGTTGAGAAAGGGATCGATGCGTCAGGTATTTCACTCGGAGGGCAGCACAGTGGCGCAGTGGGTTAGCCCTGCTGCCTCACGGCGCCGAGGTGCTACGTTCGATCCCGGCTCTGGGACACTGTCCGTGTGGAGTTTGCAAATACTTTCCGTGTCTGCGTGGGTCTCACCTCCACAACCCAAAGATGTGCAGGGTAGGTGGATTGGCCACTTGGGGGATACTTTAATTTTATTTAAAAAAAGGTATTTCACTAGGTGTTTGATTCAAAGTTGCGTGAGGTGGCCATCCTGCTGAGCAAACAGACGGTGAGGGCCAAGGAAATGCAGGACCCGGGTGGGGGGGAAAGTGAGCGGGGTGTTGGCGGAGACGCTGGCAGTGCTAGTGATTGTTAATGTGCCGATTGGGACGATGTGGGTTTTGAAGATGCTGGGAACGATTCCAGACCTTTTGGGGGGGGGGGGGGGGGGGGGGGGGGGGGGGGGGGGGGGGGGGGGTGGGGGGGGGGGGGGGGGGGGGGGGGGGGGGGGGGGGGGGGGGGGGGGGGGGGGGGGGGTGTGGGGGGGGGGGGGGGGGGGGGGGGGGGGGGGGGGGGGGGGGGGGGGGGGGGGGGGGGGGGGGGGGGGGGGGGTGGGGGGGGGGGGGGGGGGGGGGGGGGGGGGGGGGGGGGGGGGGGGGGGGGGGGGGGGGGAGGAGAAGAGAGAGAGAGAGTTTTTAATTGGGTGCTAGTCGCACCCCGAGTCAATGCAAATTGAAGATGGCGAAGGAGCTGGAGAGTTTATGAAAGGTTGGGAATAGTGGATCCATGGAGGTTTAGGAACAAGGGGAAGAGAGTCTACTCCTTCTCACACTTATACAAGGTATACTGCAGAATTGGAGTTTTTGTAGTGAGCTGCACGGTGTTGGTGGGGACGGAGTATGCAGGAATCGCAATCTCATACCATGCACCGCACTGGCTGGAGGTCAGACTTAGCTCGAGGCAGGAGCAGAGGCCAGGATGGATGTTGGATTTGGAGCTTTTGCCAGACAAAGGATTCTGTGAGACGTGCGGTTAGTGATCAGAAACTATGTGGAGTGAATCAGAATGGGGAAGTATCGGCGGACAAGTTTTGGGAGGCGCTGAAGGTGGTGGTACGGGGAGGTTATCTCCAAGGTGCGCCGAGATAGGAGGAGGAAGGAGGAGTATGGGCGGTTGTTGGACGAGATAGTCGAAGTGGACAGGAAATATTCGAATACCCCCACCAAGAAGGGTTGGCAGAGAGAGAGAGGTGTCACAATGGCAGTTTAACAGGCTGATGACAGGGAAGGCAGTGGGGCAGCGGTATGAATCTAGAGAGAAGGCGTGCTGCATGCTAGCCCATCAGCTACGGAGGCAGGTCACGTCTAGGGAAATTATGAGGGTTATGGACAGGGAAACGGGTGGCAGTGTTGGAGACTGGGAGTTCAGGGAGCATTACGAGAAGTTATATAGGGCTGATCCGGGTGGTGAGGAAGGGAACATGGGACGGTTTTTGGATGAGCTTGAATTTTTAAGGCTGGATGAGGAGGCAGGCGCTGGGGGGACCACTTGAGAGAGGTGATGGAGAGCATAAAAGGAATAAAGTCAGGGAAGGCGGAGTTCTATAGGAGTCTGCGACAGAGCTGGCACCACATTTACTGGGGATGTTTAGCGGGGCGCTGGAGATGGGGGAGCTGCCAGAGACACTGCGTCAGACATTGATCACGCTAAACCCGAAGAAGGGGAAGGACCCATTGAGTGTGGGTTATCCAGGCCCATATCACTAATGAACAGGGATGTGAAAGTGTTGGCTAGATTAGTGACTGGGAGTATGGAAGGATGTGTTCTGGGGGTGGTTGCAGAGGACCAAATGGGTTTCGTAAAGGGCAGGCAGCTTTCCAGTAACATTAAGCGGTTATTAAACAGGATCATGACGTCGAAGGGACAGGTTCCGGGGATAGTGGTCTCCATGGACACAGAGAAGGCTTTCGAGCGGGTGGAGTTGTGGTACCTATGAGATTTTGGGAAGGATTGGGTATGGGCAAAGTTTGTGGCGTTGGTGCGAGTGTACGGACAAACGAGATGGGTTCACGGAGTTTCGGGTTGTACCGGGCAATCAGGCAGGGATGCCCACTGTCGCCACTGCTATTTCGTACTGGCGATAGACCCAAGAGGGGCAGTAGAATGGCAGGGGATTGTGAGAAGAGTAGGGACCACAGGGTGTCGCTGTTCAGACGGCCTGCTGCTGATCGTGTCGGACCCTTTGGAGAGTGTGGGGAGAATTATGGACATACCAGAGGGGTATGGAACCTGACAAAACTGGAGTAGGGTAGGAGATGGGATACGTCACACCCGTCATTGATGGGGAGGGTCCAGATAAAAATGAATGTTCTGTCAAGGTTCCTCTTTGCATTCCAAACCCTCCCAATCTTCATACCAATTGTCTTTTTCCAGAAACTGGATGTAGCGATTTCGGAGCTTATTTGGGTACCTGGGGTGAAGGGGGCTCTGCTACAGAGACAGAGGCAGAAAGCAGGGTTGGTGTTACCAAATCTGTTTCACTACTACTGGGTGGTGAATGCGGAGTAGGTGAGGCAATGATGGGAAGAAGTGTTGGAGTGAGTTAGGAAGAGTAGGAGTCCTGTAGGGGGTCCAGCCTGAGGGCCATGGTGGTGGCAGCGCTTCCACTGGCACCGAGGAGGTACACGGCGAGCCCGGTGGTACAGTTCACGATTGGGGTGTGGAACCAGTTCAGGAGGCACTTTAGGCTGAAGGGGATGTCGGCGCGAACACCACTGTGTGGGAATCATGGGTTGAAGTTAGGAGAGACGGGTGGCAAGAAGAGGAAGTGAAGAGAGGTAGGACTGGTGAGGGTGAGGGAAAACATGCACAAACTGTGAACTGTCAGGTGTGGAGAATGTCTTCCGATTTATTTATGTTTTTGTACTTTTCAATATGTTTGAAATAAGATACATTTTTAAAAAAAGAAACCTCCAGATCGGATCCTGTGCAGGTTTCAGTCTGGAACAGTTGCGCACCCACAAAATGATTTTTTTGTTTAAATTCTTAAGCAGAGTCTCACCCAGATTGCTACCCTGATCTCTACCGGAAAGCATGGTCGAGAATTTCCTTGAGAGATCTCTGCGTCAACCATTGTAACTTGGCAGAGGGTCGGTAGAAACCCTATCCGAGGAAATTCTCAATGCAATTATATTGTGACGGTTCCTTGAGAGAAAGATTAGAATTTTTATGTCCCTATGTCCCTCCTTTACTCAAATTGCCTGCTAAGGTTCTGGAATGATACTTGAATTCTTCTAGAACAAAAGTCAGAATATCCAGGAAAACAGAATGAGGAGAAAGAGAGCTGAAAAATTCTTAATCAAATCTTTCTATATTGATATGTGATGATTATTTACTTTCTACCTAGCTCCTGCTGATAATAAAGTCTTTCTGTAAGTAAATTAGAAATTGTATTCCAAATCGCAATTAAATAACTAATTCCTCCACTTTAAAAAAAAAACACAAAAAAAGTGGTATGGCCGATTGGCAGGGGAAGGAGGCAGAAAACGATTTGGGACTGCTGGACCTTTGCCCAGTTGTTACCCAAGCATAAGTTATAGCAAACGTGTTTCACATGTGTTTCAAACGTGGTTTAGCTCACTGGGCTAAATCACTGGCTTTTAAAGCAGACCAAGCCAGCCAGCAGCACGGTTCGATTCCCGTACCCGCCTGCCCGGACAGGCGCCGGAATGTGGCGACTAGGCCTTTTCACAGTAACTTCATTGAAGCCTACTCGTGACAATAAGCGATTTCCATTCCATTTATCAAATCTAAGGCCATGACCCTGAAGTTGCATAGTGCTTTGGCCAGGCCACATCTTTGTGATAATGCTTTGAATTCTGGCCATTAAAAGTCACGAGGTTTACCCAAGCAAGCAAACTGCAGGAAGGTTCTTCGGCAGATTCCGGTCAGAAGTTGGATTGGAGGATTGAAGAGGATTGAAGAGAAGTTTGAAAAAAATCTAGACCTTTCAGCTTTCAAATGATATGCATACCTCGAAGATGTGCAGTCTACATCTCCTAATTCAATTTTAAATTACTAGATTTTAAAACAAAAGTTTAGTTTAGTACACTGCAAGATGAAAAGTTTAATCTGAAATATGTTTTCCAGGTGAAGTACAACCGAAAATCCACAAATCAATCACAGGAACTGCTTCTTGTGATCATGTACTTTTACATGCATGTTGTATCGAGCGTTGTGATGGCAGAGGCTCCATTTTCTTTCCGTTACATGGATTACCATATGCCACAGGTGCATCTTGCAAAGATTTGAAGATTAATTCACAGGCCGTTAGGCTGCATTATGAATTCACCTCCTTGGCCAACATATCCTAGATAAGACCTGAACCCAGAGCTTCTAGCTTGATGCAGGAACAGAACCACTGCACCATAGAATTTACAGTGCAGGAGGACATTCAGCCCATTGAGTCTGCACCGGCCCTTGGAAAGAACACCCCATTTAAACCCACATTTCCAACCTATCCCTGTAACCCCACATAACCTTTTTGGATGCTCAGGGCAAGTTAGCATGGCCAATCCACCTAACCTGCACATCTTTGGACTGTGGGAGGAAACCAGAGCACCCGGAGGAAACCCACGCAGACACGGGGAGAACGTGCACTCTGAAGAGACAGTGACCCAAGATGAGAATCAAACCTGGGATCCTGGAGCTGTGAAGCAACTGTGCTACCACACCGCACTGTGCTACTGCACCAAAAGTAAAAGGGTTGCAACCCTAAGGTAATGGACTGAAAACGTTTCAAAATCCCAAAGCTTACTCTTCTGAGGAGCAAAGCTGTCTGCTGGTTGCTTCTTAGGTTTCAACCTGCTCCTTATTACAGGTTCTTGCTTTCCAGGATTTAAACAAAATTACAATTTCTAGGCCCCAGAAGAGAATTTTGAACATCTGGCACCTCAATTCAACTGTACCTCATTTAAATCATTCCTATTTTCAACCTACAAACAGAATTTGTAACATGTACCTGAATAGGCTGGCTTGGAAGCATTCCTGTGACTGCACCCAAACCAAAATCTAAATTAAAAACAGAAGGCTGAGATGGATAGGCAAAATAGTGAAATCTAACTTGTTAGGTGCCATACATACAAAAACAAACTGGAAAGGGAGCCAAAAAATCCTAATCTAATTTGAAAATCTGATAAAAAGTTAGTGAGACTAATTGAAAAAATATTTAAATAGCCCAAGCAGATGCAACCCAGACCTACAAAGAAAGTTCTCAGTGACAATATGGAATTAAAATATGTCAAGTTTCCACTAATGTACTTTCATAATCCATAGTTGATCAAAATATAAATGCAAGCATTTTAAATTTAGGTGTGATAAGTTAATGCAAATTGCCATGTGAGAGTACCTTTAAGAAATGGGTGGGGTGTATATATACACAAGAATCTGTAGTGAGAGCACCTTTAAGAAATGGGTGTTTTTTACTGCAGTGATGTCAGAGTGTGGGTGGAGCTGGGCTGTCTGTCCACTTTTTACTTTTGTTGTTGGCTGTTTGCTGCAGGGTGTGTTTTAGTTTTGTGTTGGGTGTGTTGGAGCTGAAGCCAGACAGAGCAAGTGCACTGTTGATCTCTCTGCCATAAAAAATACTATCTCTTGATCATTTGATGAATTCAGAATTATAAATGTTCTCAGTAGTGAATGTAAACCTTATGTGCTTCTATTAAAAGGTGTTTCTTTTGTCTTCTGGATGTTGTTTGTGAAGTTATTAAGCATTGCTTAGTATTGTATTCTTTGGGGTTGTATTTGAATTGATGGTTGCTAAGATGTTCACTGTATGTTTTAAAAAGGTTAACTATAGAATATACATTGTTTTGCTTTAAAAACTTTTCCGTTTCTGCTGTACCACACCTGTAGAGTGGGCCGTGTGCTCCCCATACCACAATCTATTAAAAGTTGTGGGTCAGGTGAACTCCATGATACACTTTGGGGTTCTCTAAACCTGGCCCATAACAAAATAAATAGTAACATCTGTAGTGAATGGAAGAGGTATAGAAAATACAACTCAAAGAAGAAAGACTTACCCATTATCAGCAGGGTCAGCCCATTAAACAAGGCACCAACATACGTGAGCAGCCACATCAGCACTGAAAACTATGGCAGGAAAATAAATGGAGTTAAGAGCAGACATTATAAACATCAACAAAATCTAAAACAAACATCTAACTAATTGTCTAATCATCTAAAGTATCAAATTGGGGAAAATGATTTCATAAATCTTAAAAAGATATGACTGCCAGTGGAGGTGGGGAGGAGGTGGGGAGAATCCACACATTACAGCTATCTATCCTAGTGAACAAAAAAATTATATGGCAATTAGAGATCTAAAAGATTAAATGAATGCTGATCATAAACTGAGGCAAAATTACATTTTACATTGGCAATCTGATCTAAACAGAAGACTTCCAGAGTGCAACAGTGAATATAAATGATGGGACATATTGGGGGCAGTCCTTTTAAGATTAAATGCATTAGAAAAAGAAGAAAAGAAAAAATTAAATGCAATAACTACTTAATTGACAAAGTATATCCAAAGGGCATCCAATTTAACTACATGCTAAAGGAGATAAATCAGGTTATTTGGACTGAAGTAGATTTTCACATCGAGACAGAATGTTTTACAAGGAGTTTTAAAAGATTTGGCATATTACATATCGCGAAGTTGATCTGACCTTGTCCAAAGCAAACAACGGTCATAATAAATTATGGTCCTATACGAAGACGACAACAAATAAGTAATTCAGACAGGAAATAAGTGAAAAAATGTCATTAATACTAGACCATAAACCTCAAAGTATTCATTTATAAAATTGTATTAAGAATGTTGCACATTTAGAACTTCTGAAACTCTACGCTGCATCAGGCACAAAACAGTGGCAGGAGTTGGTGCTGTCTAGCCTGTCCAACAGACATTGCCAATGTCCAATTTCAAACTTTTGTCACCAACAGGAAATCCATGTGCCACATTAAGTAGTTTATAGAACATTACAGCGCAGTACGTTGAATCAACATGTTTCTACTCCAACATCAAAAATCCCAATCCCTACTTTCCGAACAACTCATGAAAATCGCACCAGAAACAACACCAGTTGCTTTTAAAAAGTCAAAAACCTGCATCAACATCTGATGGCATGGGAAACAAGTCTAAACTGATATTGCAAATAACCAGGCAAAATATATGAATCCCAATGTGCCAGGAGCAGAATTTTAGCCCTCAACTGTTAATGCTCAAGGGACAGGTAAATATTACCTCATTAGCAAATTTGAAATGGTCCTGTTAAGTCCAAAAGCTAAAGTGGACTTCTCCCTAACCACGAGTTGAGTGAATGCTGTGGCATCTCAGCCAATAAAACTATTCCAATTCCTTGTTTGCAGAATATAAACTCTGGATTCACCCCGTATGAACACACCTAAAAATGTCAGATTTTACTCCACAAAAGTTCACACTATTCTCAAATCAATTTGAATATACTTAATTTTATAAAAAATAAAGGTTTTAAAAACAGCAAATTAGGGATTTTAAACTCATTTACTTCTGAGCATTACCATCTCCCAGTTTTTATGATTTAATGGGATTAGAACTTTGTTAGAGCGCTTGATTGATGCTATAAGTGGCAATCAGCCAAATATTTAACAAGGTCAATTATTTCAAAATCTTATCTGCTGCCCTACATACAAGCCTTTGCAAAATTAGTGAGACAAGTTGTGCAGCAACATTAGTGAGACAAGTTGTGCAAGGTTCCATTTACACACATCTGCTAGAACTTTACCTCTTAATGTGGCACAGTGGTTAGCACTACTGCCTCACGGCGGATAGGACCCAGGTTTGATCCCGGATCACTGTCCGTGCGGACATTGCGCATTCTCTCCCCCCCCCCATGTCTGCGTGGATCTCATCCCACAACCCCCAAAGAATTGGGTACTCTAAATTTATTTTAAAAAACATAAACCCACCATCACAGAAAATAGGCTTTTTTTAAAAAAAATTATTCTCAAACAACCTTGTTTCTCCCACTTGCCAAATCATTATTTCACTCCAATTTTGATAACATTCAAAATCACTACAGATCAAGGTGTTCAAACAAAAGTACAGTGGAAGTTGAGCTCCCTTTTCAAATTGCAACTATCATTCAGCCAATCTATTACAATTTTGACATTTATTTTAAACTACTTTTATAAATCTGAAGAATTTCTAGATGCAATGGATAATACAACGAACCACCAGAATAAAAGCAATTCATTAAATTAGCAATTCATTAAAATAGTTGTAAAATGCAAGGTTGACGACATGAGACACTATTCCATTTTAATCATTACAAAAAAGGCCCTTCATAACACAGAAATGGTATATGCAACATTAAACACAGCAAGGGCAGCAGGGTAGCATGGTGGTTAGCATAAATGCTTCACAGCTCCAGGGTCCCAGGTTCGATTCCCGGCTGGGTAACTGTGTGTGGAGTCTGCACGTCCTCCCCCTGTGTGCGTGGGTTTCCTCCGGGTGCTCCGGTTTCCTCCCACAGTCCAAAGATGTGCGGGTTAGGTGGATTGGCCATGTTAAATTGCCCGTAGTGTCCTAATAAAAGTAAGGTTAAGGGGGGGGGTTGTTGGGTTACGGGTATAGGGTGGATACGTGGGTTTGAGTAGGGTGATCATGGTTCGGCACAACATTGAGGGCCGAAGGGCCTGTTCTGTGCTGTACTGTTCTATGTTCTAACTGCATACATTATAATGCAGGAGAGAAATGTTAAATCATATTGGTCTAGCACAAATCTAACCTAAAATAGTAATTAACTTTTGGTTAGAATTGTTGCGATCCGATGAGAAGGGGTGAACTGGATCCCCTCTATTCAACCTTTGATTGTTGTTGAGGTATTAATTTTAAACATTATGGCTAATTTCAGTTAGCTGGATTCTTGGATGCAGTCAATGTAGATGTTGCAATTTATTCAAGGTTTCTGGTAGAGTTAGTTTCTTGAACTGGTCACCGGCCGCTTTCCAGACTACAGACCACTTGTCTTAGCAGCTTGTGTGATATGTTACTTCAGTCACATGACCTCCCTTTCTGGCCCCTCCCCACAATGATTACTTGTCTGACAAGTGGTTGCTTGATCATGGCCAGGGATGATTTGATTCTGTAATGTCCCCACCATTATCTCCTCGAATATGCTACTATCCATCTTGATGTAATAGGAAAACATCTTCAAATAACTATTGTTCTTGAAGATGGTCTCCATTGGAAGGGTAGTCTTACAGAAATACAACTTACACTCAATTATTGGTAATCTAGATCAGGCATTGTCAAAGTCGGGGGCACGACCTGCGGGTGTGTCGGGAGGGTCGTGGAGCAGGCCGTCGCGGCGATCCCGATTGCACAAATCCGCGCGCATCAGCCGGCTTTTAATAATGCCAGCTACAAGCAACATTCAAAATGGCCACGAACATATAAAAAAAGTTTTGTGCATGCGTACCGATGAGCGGGCACGCATGCGCAGTACGTCTGCATTTTTTTGAAATCTGGTCAGCCTTTTTAAAGGCCGTTACAACCGGCATTGTTAAAACCTGGCTGCAAAAAGTTCGGGAAGAATGATGCGATTGATTGCTTTCTGAATTTTGATGCTGATGAAGTGGAAGTCTCTTACTCCAAGAATGGCGAGTGATCCAACGATGGTTTCACCGCAGCTGTAGCTTCAACCAAGAGATGACAACTTTTTAAATCTTGATTTTTAAACATTCCAAAACAAAGTGCCTGCAGGTCGTATTTGGAAGCTTTATCAATTAATTGATTTAAGTGTCTTTTTGTTTTACATTTTTAATTGTAATGTTTAGGTGAAATGTGGTGAACCTCCAATTTCTAGAGGATGAAACCGTTTTCACTTTCTGCATTTTTTTCCTGTAAAATTTTATCAAATACAACCCCTCCATGAACTTGTATTTAAAAAAAAGCCGGCTGCTGCCCGCGAATTTGCGCAGAGACGCAGAAGATTTTAAAAAAGGGAGGCAGAAGCAGGTCACGCCACCCAAACATTGACATCACGTGCTTTGGGCATGATTGCGATTCCTCCATTTTGTCAGCAGCAAACAAGGCAAGAGAAAATGGTGGGTCGCGAAGGTCGGCCGGCATGGGTCTCGAAGGTTGGCCGGGTTGGGTTCTGAAGGTTGGCCGGTTGGTAAAAAGTGGGTCCCCAAAAAATAAGTTTGAAAAACACTGATATAGATGGTGGTTGTTCGGTTTGGTGGTGGAGTCCCTCCAGGTGAGGCAGGAGTAATTTTTTTTTATTTTTTTTTTTAAATGTGCTAGTAGGATCCGTGTACTTCCCTTGGGTGGTGTTGGTGAGGTGCAAGGCTGGCTGAGTGGTAGATCTTGGGTGCTGGGCAGGGATACTGACAACTACCTGTATGTCAGTGTGCTGGACTAGGCCATGTCTGGTGCTGTAGTTGGTATCCTGTTTTCCCCTTGTGTTTGAGACCTCCCTTCTTGAAGGCACTTATTAGGGACTTTGTGAGGCTGGATTTTGCTTCTTCTGTGCTTGGGGTTGAGCCAAGTATTGACCCATCATGATATCCTGTTACCCCCTAATGGTTGGGATGTTCCCCTGTCTGAACAAGTAGTTTATTTCTTCTCTTCAACAATAGGTGGTGGGCATATGCCAAAGTAATACAGACCCTTGGCTGGGTCCTGGTCTAGCCTGTTTCGGTTAGGTTGTTGGGAGGTGCAGATGGTTCTGACCATAATCAGAATCTATGGCTGTTGGTCCTCTGAATGTGGAACTTTGGTCATTCTGTTCTGTGCCTGAAGTGGAGGTTGTTGTGGTATATGTAAAACGTTCTTTTCGAACTGGGTTCCTGCATAATTCGTGAAGATGTGCACCATTTTACCATGTTTTCACAGCCTTAGCACCCTTATTCTCTGGTGATGCATATAGAGGCATCAAGTAGAGTCAAATGACTGTCTGAAGCCACTTATATTGTTTTCCTATTCCCCTCTGTACCCATTTATGGTGAGACTTTTATTTTTCTTGATGTGCTGTTATTTGTTAAAATGTAAAGCTTCAATAAATATACTTTTTAAAATGTATATTAAATGATAAGTCTGGCACATTTTGAAATAGTTCTCGACATCTTCCGGTACGAAATTCCAGGAGGGTGTCTGGGCATGGTCGAACTGTAATTCACATTGGAACATTCCAGGAGCTGGTCAACTTGCAATACTAGGCATCAGGCAACCTATGGCAGTCATCTTAAGTCTGTGTCTTTAAAAATAACTTTTAAACAAAAATCAATTTAATAGATGCTTGCTCAGCCGGTGAAATTAGAAGGTACAAGTCACACCATCATGACAAATTAGACAGGGCAAGCCACACTTGGATTGATATTTTAAAAATTAATGCAATATCAAGGCTGTCACTTTCCAATTCAATGCTGAACGAAGTAAAAGAAAACATTGGTCTAAACCAGAGTTGGTTAATAAATTAGCCAGGTGACTAATTGAGAATCCAGTTGCAGTTAATTGCATTCAATCAGTAAATAAAATGATTAAGACACCACTCAGCACTGTACTTAAAAACTTGTTATGCAAAGTTGAGAACAAAATAGGGCCGGAAGACACACAAGGCTACAGATGACTGCAAATGTGGGCTCAAATAGAAGGTCTGTATGGATTTAAAGGTATAAAAGATTTTAAATTCAATCCAATGGGAGGAGACGAGATGCCACGAGGTGGGGGTATTCCAGATAGGGGAGGGGAGAGGTGCAAGATAATTTTTCCATTTTCCCCAACAACAAAAAGGTGTTTTAATATAGAGTGGCTATTTTTAAAAGACAAACAGGTTTCCTTATAGGTTTATTTTCTCACTATCCAAAATGTAAAAACAGCACACACTCAATTCACACAGAAGATGGTTACACTTAAGGTTATTAAAAGTTTAAAAGAATAAAAAAAGTAACTTCTTATTACCAGTCCTTGAGATGGTAGTTGGAAATGATGCAAGTTTGAAAAATCTACTCTTGGTTCATTCATAACAGAGGGTGGAAACTTCTGGCAGTTAACTCACAATGGCTCACTCAAAGCAATAGTAGGTTTCAGGCTTTTCTCCAGTTGAAAGTGCAGTTGAGCACCTGCAGGAATGTTATAATCTACAGAAATAGCCCTGCTTCTCTGCCGGTGGTGAATTTTCTAGGCAGGGGTCTTCCTTTTCTGGGCGAGATCCAATTCCCTTGGTGTTCTTTGTTCCAGACTGATTTCTCTGGGCTGATCACATCATAAGCTGTTGTAATGTGGCCATCGTATCGATGTTCCCATTAGCCACACAAATATTTTGAAGAGACAAACAATTGTCACACATCGGGGAAGGTTTTGATATTTGCATCAACAGTTATGAATAGCCTCCAGGTAGGGCGGCACGGTGGTTAGCACTACTGCCTATGGCACTGAGGTCCTGGGTTTGATCCCGGCCTCGGGTCACTGTGTGGTTTGCACATTCTCCCTGTGCCCACGTGGGTTTCACCCCCACAACCCAAAGATGTGCAGGTTAGGTGGATTGCCCACACTAAATTACCCCTTAATTGAAAAAAAAAATAATTGGGAAACTAAATTTATATTTTTTTTAAATGAATAGCCCCCAGGTACCTTTTATTTGCATTTCCACCTCCATGAGGCAGGTAAATTTATCAGATATTGTTAGAATGAGTCATTTTAACTCAAATGGAGAGTCAACAGCGCCTGGGAAAGGTTGTTTGCAACGATGTTGCAGAGACATGCCGACTCAGTCCGTCTGTACAGAAAACAGAAAAGGAGGCCACCTGGTCTCTTTCTTCATAGGCTCATGCCATATGACATGAGCAAAGCAGCAGTGACAGGCAAGTGAAGCCAGTTGCAGGATAGGATGTGTGCTGTGGAGCTTTGAATGACTTACAATTATCCATGCCGTTATTGCCATCAGATTCTAATTATATCAAACACGCATGTAACAGGTTGAGGAAGGCAAAGGTGCTAAGCTGAAAGCAATTGGTTTTGGTAGTAGAATGTGAAAGTTTTGAGCAAAATAGTGGGAACCTATCTAATTCAGGCTAGGTTCTGAAGGCATGTGCCAGAGCTGAAGGAGAATTTACTGAAGACGTGGGGTCTATAAATTGATAAGGAGTGGGACCATGCAATGGCAATCTCTTGGATGTGGATATTGGTGGAGGAAGATTGATTTCCAAAACACATTTGATAAGGTGCCACATCAAAGGTTACTACACAAAATACAAGCTCATGATGTAGGTTAATATTTTAGCCTGTGTAGAGGATTGGTTAATCAACAGGCAGACAGTAAGGATAATGGCTCGATTTCAAATTAGTCAGTGAAGTGCCACAGGGACCAGGGTTGGGACTACTTACAATCCATATATCAATGACTTGGATGAAGGGACTGAATATTTGGTAGCTAAATTTGATGATACAAAGATATGTAGGAAAGTAAATTGTCAAGAGGGCATAAAAGAACCTGCAAAGGGATACAAATAGGTTAAGTGAGTGGGTTAAAAAAAATTGGTAGATAGAGTATAATGTAGAAAAATGTGAACTGGTCCATTTTGTGAGAAAAATAGAACAGCAGGTTATTTAAATGGAGCGACTGCAAAATTCTATACTACAGAAGGATCTGGATGACCTCGTACATGAATCCCAAAAGGTTAGTAGGAAGGTACAATAAATAATAAGCAGGGCAAATGAAATGTTGTCTTTTGTTGCAACAGGAAATTGTGCATAAAAGTTGGGAAGTATTATTGCAGCTGGTCAGATTCTTAGTGAGACCGCTTCTGGAGTAGTGTACACTCTTATTCAAACTTGTATCAAAGTAGGTTACAGCAAATAAACACCCTGGGAAACATTCTTCCCAACAATCAACTATAGAGTTTGTACAGATTTTCCTTCCCTTTTCACCCCCCCCCCCCCCAAAAACGACGAACAGCTCCTCAAACACGGTCAGAAACATCCCCCACCTTTTCTCAAACTCCCCTGCTGCGCCCCTTAACTCATACTTTATCTTCTCTAAGTGCAGGAAGTTGTACAGGTCAGCCAACCATGCTGCTACCCCCGGTGGCGATGCCGACCGCCACTCCAATTTGTTGCCGTGCAATCAGGGGGACGAAGGCCATGACATCTGCCTTCCTCCTCTCCATGAGCTCCAGCTTCTCTGAAACCCCAAATATCGCCACCAAAGGGTCCGGGTCCACTCCCTCCTCCACTGGCCTGGCTAAGACCGCAAACACGCCCGTCCAGAATCTTCCCAATTTTTTACAACTCCAAAACATGTACGCATGATTCACTGGTCCCCGCCAAGACCTCTCACACTAATCTGCTACCCCCTGAAAGAACCCACTCATTCTTGCCCAGATCATATGCACCCTGAGCATCACCTTAAACTGTATCAGGCTCATTCTTGCACAAGAGGCGGTGCCGTTTACTCTTCGTAGTGCCTCACTCCATACTCCCCAGTTGATCACCATTCCCAACTCTGCTCACATTTCTCCTTGATCTTCACCACCTGCTCGCCTCCATGCTCCCCCAGCCATATATATATCCCCAATTCTTCCCTCCCCTTCCACATCCAGAAGCAGCAGTCACTCCAGCAGGGTGCATCCCGGCAATCTAGGCAACCCCTTCCAGACCTTTTGTGCAAAGTCCCTAACCTGTAGATACCTGAACTCACTGCCCCTCGGCAGCTCTACCCTCTCCCTTAGCTCCTCCAGACTGGCGAACCTTTCCTCCAAATACAAATCCCTCACCTTGACCAGCCCCACTTCCCTCCACCTCCTGTATACACTATCCACCCCCCCAGCTCAAACCCATGATTCACGCACAGCGGCGTTAGCCCCGCCATCCCTTCCACCCTAAAATGCCTCCTCAGCTGATTCCATATCTTCACCGTGGACTGCACCACTGGGCTCTCTGAATACCGACTCGGAAAAATTGGCAATGCTGCCGTCACCATAGCCCTCAAACTAGACCCCTTACAAGATTCCTCCTCCATCCTAACCCACTCTACCCCTTCTCCTTCCCACCACTGCCGCACCTTGTCCACATTCACCGCCCAATAATAATGAAGCAAGTTTGGCAATGCCAACCTCCCTTCCCCCGCTGCCTCAGTAGCTGGGTCCTCCCCACCTTCGGCACCTTCCCCGCCAATACAAAGTCAGAGATGATTGTGTCCACTTTCCGAAAAAAGGTCTTTGGTATAAAGATCGGGAGAGCCTGAAAGATAAACAAGAACCTCGGCAGAATATTCATCTTCACCACTTGGACCCTCCCCGCCAACGTTAAGTGCGGTGTATCCCACCTCTTACGATCATCCCTGGCCTCCTCCACGAGCTTCGTTAAGCTCCACTTATGGAGCTCCATCCATTCCCTCGCTACCTGAATCCCCAAGTACCTAAACCGATCCCTTGCTACCGTAAATGGCATCCCCCTGAAATTAGCCCGCTGTGCCAGCTCATTCACCGGGAATACCTCACTTTAGTGTACACAGTTTTGGTCACCTTACTTAAGAAAGCTTTAGAGGTTCAGAGGTTGCTAAGATGAAAGCAATTATTTGTCATCATCCAAGGAATCAGTCATGAGGAAATGTTGAGCTTATACCCACTGAAGTTTAGAAGAATGAGAAGGAGGGTAGATGTTGAGAAGATGTTTCTCCTTATGGAGAGTGTAGAACTCAGGGTCATAGTTTTAAAAATAAATCAGGGGTCTCCCATTTAAAAAAGCGGTGAGATTTACTTTCTCGGAAGATTGTTAGTCTGGTCAATTCATTACTCCAGAGACAAGTGTGGGTTGGGTCGTTTAATAAATTTGAGACTCGACTCCCTTATTGATCAATAATCTGACTTAAGAGTCATGGGGCAGACAGGAAAAGTGGACTTGAGGTCACAATCAGATCGGCCATGATCTTCTCAAATGATGGAGCAGGGTTCAGGAGTCAAACATCCCACTCCTGCTCTAAATTCTAGTGCTGCAATTGTATGAAAAACTACACGGTCTATTGCCAATCACAGGATAGGATTTTAATCGTTATGGTGGAATTTTGAGGTTTAACATTCATAAGAGATTATTGGTGATCTTGAGTAGGGGCATCGCAGTGGTATAGGTGCAGAAGCCACAGTCACTATGGTGAGCAGAAAATGGTGGGGGGTGGGGCCAGCCAGAAGACTTAACAGCATGTTCAAAGGCTCTGGAAATGCATTGTTAAAACTGGCTAGCAGCTGACAGATAGGAATGAGGAAGTGACGATGAATTGCAGGGGAAAAATGGATGATACCCACATGGGAGTTATTAGTAAGAATTAAAAGTGTACAAAGGCAAAACGTTTGCAGAGGGGTTTTGTGACAAAGATCAAGGGATAGGAAGTGGGACTCCTTAAGACAATAAGACATAGGAGCAGAAGTAGGCCATTCGGCCCATCTGGTCTGCTTTGTCATTTAATGCGATCATGGCTGATCGGATATAATCCTTAACTCCACTTTCCCATCTTATCCCCATAACCCTGGATTCCCTTACGGATTAAAAGAAAGAAAAAAAAAATGGGTCTCTTTCAGCCTTCAATATACTTAACCCAGCCTCTACAGCTCTGTGCTGAAGAATTCCATAGATTCCATGGATTATGACCTCTGCGCCTAGACTCTCCCACATGAGAAAACATCGTCATCATCATCCACTCTGTCAAGTCCCCTGAGAATCATATCTTACAATAAGGTCATATCTCATTCTTCTAAACTCCAATGAATACAGACCCAACCTATTTAACCTCTCCTCATAAGAAAATCCCTCCATACCCGGGACCTTCTCTGGACTGCCTCCAATGCTAATATATCTTTCCTTCGATAAGATGACCAAAACTGTTCACAGTATCCCAGGCGTGGTCTTAGATGAGATACCCTTGGGAGAGGGCTAGGGTGTATGATTTGGCAGAAGCTGTGAAAAGTTATGGGAGGTCAGAGTTACGTTAATGGTGTAGAGGGGTTCAGAAAGTCGTTGGCAGTTGCTCGACTCAATGATAATAAATCTGAAAAAAAAATCTAAGCTGTCGGGGAGAAAGTAGCGTTACAGATCTCCAGAGACAATTCAAGACCTCCACGCATTACCTGTAATTTTATTAGCACAAGTTACTCTTCACTTCTAGACTGATAAAGCAAGTAACACAGGAAGAGCAAAAACAGGGACAAAAAAAATACACATGGTAAAAGTTTGAGATAATAATTAAATCATTCGTAGAAACTAAATAACCATATTCTATCAAGGTAGGTTCTAGACAGTGGCCCATTTGGTAGGGTACATACACAAGTGCCGGTTGAATAAGTCTACTGGTCAAGTGGTAAGACCCACACTCAATTTCTCCATTCACTGGCACTTTAATTTTAATTAGCTCACTTTTAAATTGCTGGTACACATCCCCTTCCACTTCCTCCACTCTGAAGTGATTAGCTGTACAGTAACAGCTATCTATCTTAGTGCTTGCTCTGCAAAGCCAACCATCGTGCAAATTGTACAAATGGCACAGCTTGCAAATCTGTACGAATAGTAAAATAAATTGGAAGTCTTCTTGCACATTGTGCCTAGATGACTAGAGCATTTCTATTTGGCACACTGGCACGTTAACAAAAACTTTAAGTCACAAAATTTTGGAATTTTTATGCAGCAAATAATCCCTTCCAGTCATGATCACATTGCTTTTAAAGAAATCTTTTTATGGTTAAGATCTACATTCCCACGTAAAATTGTTCACAAAGTTCTCATCTGTTTTTTTTAATAGTAACCGTTCCTTTTAAGCTATCAATTTATGTAGGCATTTATACTTGGGAGAAATTTGCCATCATTTCATACATACTCTGAATTGAATGGAGCATTTTTAATTTGTATGCATTAAAAGGTTTCCAACTGTAAAGAGCTGACAGTTATTAATATAGCAGCAAAAGCCTGGAAATTAGGCCATTTCAAGTCGTTGTCAAAGCACTGCAGCTGTTAAAAGTTGAACCTGTGCACCACGCTTTCTACTAGAATGTCGGCATCAAAGGCCATTTAAACATTGGAGAACATGAATAATTAGAACACATCAGATTACTATTTTACACACACACACCTTCCCCATTCTTTTTGAAGGATTGTGAGACCAAAGAGCAAACGACTCATCAATCATGCAAGTGGAGAGCAACTGTTCCACATGGTGCAGAAATCATTGCACCATTTTGGCTTGATTTAGAACTGAAAATCATCTCCTTTTCTCTCCAAATCCTACCTCTGATCAAGCTTTTATGTACTCCTCCCAGTATTTCAAGTCAGTCAGGTCCATTTTTGTCAAATTTTGCTTCAGTGAAAGACAGTAGACAATTTGTCCAAAGCAAATCATTATTTATGCAACTACAAACTTGAATACTCATACCCCAAACTTGCAAGAGCTACTATGCAATCCATAATTTCAAATTATTATACATTTGTAATCTTTTATTGAAGATGATAAGGAAATTAACACACTAAAATGATATAAAATTCTTGCCTTCAGAGAATCCACCAGGTCTTCAACAAGGAACAGTCGTCTTAATTCGGTAATCACACGGTTGATATGGCCTAGCCCAGTATCACTGTACTTGTGCACTAGTTCATTAGACACAGCAACATCCGTCTCCAAACAAGCCCTAGAAAAATAAGTAATATCACATTACTAAATAGGGCTTTGCTAATAAACTGTAACACTGCTGTGATCTCACTACCTTAATGTATCGAAAATCATCCTTAGCCTTTATGTTTAATACTAATTATGTCCTCCAGCAATGTAGCCTGGGGTTGAAATTGAGCTGTGAATTTTTGCCAATGGTCTAATATGCATCATAGTGAATGATACTCAGGCAAAAGTATTGCAAAACTGAAAAGAATATGCAGAAACAATGTAACCTTGTGCGGGCATAAAATATACTGGGTCCCATACATATTTTAGAGAAGCACTTCTGGTGAAAATGCCTTCTCAATTTTTTCTCAATAACTATTCACGTGATATGTTAATACACATGCCAGGCAAAGCAGAATAATTTAAATTATACTTACTTGAATGGGTGACCGTCATCAGACTTCTGCACTGCTTGCAGAATACCTCTGTATATTCTGAAACTAATGGTAACTGAAAGCAGTGCCAGGGCAAGGTATGCAATTACACTGACAATGCTGAAAATTGTCATAGACAGCAGTAAGAACAGGCTCGCACCAAACACCAATCCAGTCTTCTTGATATCACGCCAGTAGATTAAGTCCACAACTGCCAGAGTTAAAAGGGGGAGAAGAAAGAGTTAGCACAACGTATCAACTGTTTCCACGGCATAATTAATGGTATAATCCAATGTAAAATGACATGCCATTATTGATACATTATTAATTAGGTCAGCAACTAAACAAAATTGTTGCATTTGAGAAAAGGCTTCAAATTAATTTTTAAACGCTATTTAAATTGTGCTAGGTAGATGCTAAAGTACACCACCAAACCAGTTGATACAGAATTTATTTCGAATACTTCATAATTTACTGGTGGATGACAAAATTATCTTTCAAACTAGGGCACAAAATTACAACTCCAAAAAATCTGCTCGGCAATTAATACAACTTTTAAAATTACAAGTTTGTCCAAGAAACAAAAATCTGCTACTTAAGCAGCTTACAGGTTGGGCTTTTGATAGCAGGGAAGAAATGAGAATAACGAAAGAAGGGGAAAAGGCTGCATGACATAGAATTTACAGTGCAGAAGGCGGCCATTTGGCCCATCGAGTCGGCACCGGCCCTTGGAAAGCGCACCCTAACTAAACCCACACTTCCACCCTGTCTGAATTAGCACTGTACTCAGCCAGTCACAGAATAGCTGGAAAGTCAGATCTGGCTCGAAAGTCACGTTGAGGTTATTTTGAAGGGTGATAGCAATAAAGGGGAATAAAAGTCCCCATTGTGATAAGGAAAAGGGAACCACCAGAACCTTAAATATATTTACTGCACAAATTTTAATAAGCTTACACAAAACTGTTGGCCAATTAAAATGAGTTTGTGAAATCTATCAAAAAATTCAGTGATGTCTGAAACTGAAGTTACCTTGTTAGTTATTTGGTCAATTTGGCCAGATCAACAAGTTTCAAAGCTTACTTTTGGAACAACATTCCAATTCCAATTTTCTAAAACTCAATAAGATTCCATTAGCACCTGCTGCAAATTGTGGTGGCACATTTTCCAGCAATGGCAAATTAGCATAACTGATTACAGCTTGCTTGCAGATCGGCTATTCAATTCAGCCATCTTCAATGTATACAGCACTATTAAGATCATTCACATGCCATCACATAAGAAATGATTGAAGTAATTTGTAATACGCTGAATTTCATGGAACTGTGTATCCATCTTAAGCAGGAAAGAGACTGCAGTTGATCTGGGATTGCTTCTTTTCAACCCCTAAATTATGGAAAAGATTTGCAGAAGATGCATTGCTCAAATCTTAAATGCACATCTGAAAATAAAAGGGATTGGGAGTCTGAACTTGCTGGCCAGGAGGAGGAGAATAAATTTAAAATGAGAGATCTGCTGTTTTGGATTTTGTTTTATATTCTACTGATATTTTTGTCTTCCACTGATATTTTTGTGAGATGATGATTATCTAACAGCACATCTTTCCCACAAGTCTCGAAAGACGTGCTGTTAGGTAATTTGGACATTCTGAATTCTCCCTCAGTGTACCCGAACAGACGCCGGAATGTGATGACTAGAGGCTTTTCACAGTAACTTCACAGCAGTCTTAATGTAAGTCTACTTGTGACAATAATGATTACAATTATTAAATCTGTCCAGAAATCAAACTGCCTTTAAACGAGAGTCAAGCGGAAACTCATTCTTTCATGTGGCCGTTGCTGGCAGGCCAGCACTAATTGTACATCCCTAAATGCCCTGGAATTGAGTGGCTTGCTAGGCTACTTCAGAGGGCATTTAAGAGTCAACCACATTGCTGTGAATCTGGAGTCACATGTAAGCCAGACCAGGTAAGGATGGCAGATTTCTTTCCCCAAAAGGATATCAGTGTATCAGATGGCAATCGGCAATAGTGTCATGGTCATCATTAGACTTTTAATCCCGATTTTTATTGTATTCAAATTTCGCCATCTGCATCACCAGGGCGTATAGATTACTAGTGCAGTGACAGTACCACCACTTCCACTATCTTCCAAAAGTATGAGTCACCGACCAGCACAGATATAACACAAGGCATTATATCCATTTACAATTAATAATTAATTTTAGTAAATTACAATTTATATTTAATCCACACTATTGTACACACTTTCCCCTTCTACTTCAGGTGAAAATGATATTGAAACCTCGTTTACATTTGATTTTTATAAAACCAAATTCTGCACCATTTGAAGGTGTCACGTCAGCTTCAATCATGTATAAAAATGCACCCAGCTCCACTGCTCCATCAATTTAAATGGCCCCTCCACTCAAGCTGCCAGCCCAAAATTGTGTCTCAATTTCCTCCAGTTAAAAAAATAGGCAAGACTGGACAGCTTCACACCCCGGTGGAAAATTTCATTTTTTGTTTCCAATAATTTTTTTCCCCCCCCAATTAAGGGGCAATTTAACGTGGCCAATCCACCTAAACTACACATCTTGGGCTCTGGGGGTGAAACCCACGCAGACACAGGGAGAATGTGCAAACTCCACACAGACAATGACCTGGGATCAAACATGGTCCCCGGCGCCATAAAGCAGCAGTGCTAACCACTACACCACCGTGCTGCCAGTGGAAATTTTCATTTTGCCTGTTTGTAGTGTACCATCAGACCTGAATGACACACGAGATTTAGACCATGGAAAATATCGGAGGAGGCTTTCCAAAAGGCTACAGGCACCCTCTGGGATGTTTATAATTTATCGGCAGTCTTTTTGTTAAAAAGTGTTCGGCTGGCTTTGCCAGCAATTTTTGTCTACATCGAATTTCCCTGAAGGTTACAGAGCCACCTTCTTGAACCACTGTTCATGTGGTACATCTATGGCAATGTTAGGGAGGGAGTTCCAAGATTTTGACCCAATGACCGTGGAGGAACAGCAGACAATATAGTCCCAAGTCAGAATGCCATCTAAGTTGAAGGGAAACTTGCAGGTGCCGATACTCCCAGGCATCTGTCTACCCTTGTTCATCTAAATTTGGACGGTCGCAAATTTGGTAAATGCGCTCAAAGGAGGTCTGCACAGTTGCTGCAGTGTACCATGTAGATGGTACAAACTGCTGCAACTGTGCAGTGGTGGAAAGAACAATGTTTATGGTGGTGGATCATTTGCCAATCAAGCATGCTGCTTTGACTTGGCTGGTGTTGAGCTTCAAGTGATGCTGAGATATACTCATCCAATGAGTACTCCCAGGAAGATGGCTCACAGCCACCAAGGAGCCAGGACAAGTTACTTGCCACAGAACCTCCAGCCTTTAACGTTCTCCTGTAGTCACAGTATTTAAATGACTGGTCCAGTTAAGCTTCGAGTCAGGGCCAACCTCCAGGACTCATCACCATGCTGCCAATAGCTTCAGTCAAAGGGTGTGGTTCCACCCTGACACTGAAATCACCAATAAATATCTTTAACTGGGATTATACAGCTGCTGGAGTTGCATCTAGGTTGGAATAGAAGGCTTTTTTCAATCTCTCTTCAGAGTCCAAAATATGATGTGGAGATACTGGTGTTGGACTGGGGTGGGCACAGTATAACAACAATAATAATATTTATTAAAGTAGGCTTGCATTAACACTACAATGAAGTTACTGTGAAAATCCCCTCAGGTGAATTTGCCCGAGGAAGAAGCTGCGTCCGTAAGCTAGTGATTCGAAAGAAACTTGTTGGACTTTAACCTGGTGTTGTAAGACTTCTTACTGAGTCCAAGATAGATACGGGTAAAGTCGCTGTAGTCCCAGATGACCTTAGGCGGCTTTTCCCTTTGAAGGGAGAGCTGACTGGTGATGGTTTGACCTGAGCATCACCATACCTCAGGCAAGGGGCGTGGTTGACAAGGCAGGCCTTCATGAATAATCATTGATCCAGCAGAGGGCAGCAGAGCAGAGCTACTGATCAGCTGTTCTGGGGAAATTTGCAAACGTGCAGTGCGGTCAGCCTAATTTGAAGGTGTACCTGCGAAGACGACCCGAGGAGGAGTTTGAGTGAAGAAAAACATCCAGCAGAGGGCAGCAGAGCTACTGATCAGCTGTTCTGGGGAAATTTGCATACGTGCAGTGCGGTCAGCCTAATTTGAAGGTGGTTTGTGGAGGGGCTGTTGTCAAGTGACAGTGGGAAGTGCACCCAACTCCAGCTCCTCAAAAACCGTGTTAGGGACCTGGAGCTTGAGCTGGATGAACTTCGGATCATTCGGGAGGCAGAGGGGGTCATAGATAGGAGCTTCAGGGAAGTAGTTACACCAAAGACTGGCGATAGATGGGTAACTGTAAGAGGGACTGGGAAGAAGCAGTCAGTGCAGGGACCCCCTGCGGTCGTTCCCCTGAGTAACAAGTATACCGTATTGGATACGGGGGGGGGGGGGCATACCAGGGGTAAGCCATGGGGTACAGGCCTCTGGCACAGAGTCTGTCCCTGTTGCTCAGAAGGGAAGGGGGGAATGGAGTAGAACATTAGTAATTGGGGACTCAATAGTCAGGGGCACAGATAGGAGATTTTGTGGGAGCGAGAGAGACTCACGTTTGGTATGATGCCTCCCAGGTGCAAGGGTACGTGTCTCGGATCGTGTTTTCCGGGTCCTTAAGGGGGAGGGGGAGCAGCCCCAAGTCGTAGTCCACATTGGCACTAACGACATAGGTAGGAAAGGGGACAAGGATGTCAGGCAGGCCTTTAGGGAGCTAGGATGGAAGCTCAGAGCGAGAACAAACAGAGTTGTTATCTCTGGGTTGTTGCCCGTGCCACATGATAGTGAGACGAGGAATAGGGAGAGAGAGCAATTAAACACGTGGCTACAGGGATGGTGCAGGCGGGAGGGATTCAGATTTCTGGATAACTGGGGCTCTTTCTGGGGAAGGTGGGACCTCTATAGACAGGATGGTCTACATCTGAACCTGAGGGGCACCAATATCCTGGGGGGGGAGATTTGTTAGTGCTCTTTGGGGGGGTTTAAACTAATTCAGCAGGGGCATGGGAACCTGCATTGTAGTTTTGGGGTACGGGAGATTGAGAGTATAGAGGTCAGGAGCACAGATTTGACTTCGCAGGAGGGTGCCAGTGTTCAGGTAGGTGGTTTGAAGTGTGTCTACTTCAATGCCAGGAGTATACGAAATAAGGTAGGGGAACTGGCAGCATGGGTTGGTACCTGGGACTTCGATGTTGTGGCCATTTCAGAGACATGGATAGAGCAGGGACAGGAATGGTTGTTGTAGGTTCCGGGGTTTAGGTGTTTTAGTAAGCTCAGAGAAGGGGGCAAGAGGGGGAGGTGTGGCACTGCTAGTCAAGGACAGTATTACGGTGGTGGAAAGGATGCTAGATGGGGACTCTTCTTCCGAGGTAGTATGGGCTGAGGTTAGAAACAGGAAAGGAGAGGTCACCCTGTTGGGAGTTTTCTATAAGCCACCTAATAGTTCTAGGGATGTAGAGGAAAGGATGGCGAAGATGATTCTGGAAAAGAGCGAAAGTAACAGGGTAGTTGTTATGGGAGACTAACTTTCCAAATATTGACTGGAAAAGATATAGTTCGAGAACATTAGATGGGTCATTCTTTGTACAATGTGTGCAGGAGGGTTTCCTGACACAATATGTTGACAGGCCAACAAGAGGCGAGGCCACATTGGATTTGGTTTTGGGTAATGAACCAGGCCAGGTGTTAGATCTGGAGGTAGGTGAGCACTTTGGAAACAGTGACCACAATTCGGTGACCTTTACGTTAGTGATGGAAAGGGATAAGTATACCCCGCAGGGCAAGAGTTATAGCTGGGGGAAGGGCAATTATGATGCCATTAGACATGACTTAGGATGTGTAGGTTGGAGAAGTAAGCTGCAAGGGTTGGGCACACTGGATATGTGGAGCTTGTTCAAGGAACAGCTATTGCGTGTTCTTGATAAGTACGTACCAGTCAGGCAGGGAGGAAGGGGTAGAGCAAGGGAACCGTGGTTTACTAAAGAAGTGGAATCTCTTGTTAAGAGGAAGAAGGAGGCCTATGTGAAGATGAGGCATGAAGTTTCAGTTGGGGCGCTTGATAGTTACAAGGAAACGAGGAAGGATCTAAAGAGAGAACTAAGACGAGCAAGGAGGGGACATGAGAAGTCTTTGGCAGGTAGGATCAAGGAAAACCCAAAAGCTTTCTATAGGTATGTCAGGAATAAAAGAATGACTAGGGTAAGAGTAGGGCCAGTCAAGGACAGTGGTGGGAAGTTGTGTGTGGAGGCTGAGGAGATAAGCGAGATACTAAATGAATACTTTTCGTCAGTATTCACTCAGGAAAAAGATAATGTTGTGGAGGAGAATGCGGAGACCCAGGCTATTAGAATAGATGGCATTGAGGTGCGTAGGGAATAAGTGTTGGCAATTCTGGACAAGGTGAAAATAGATAAGTCCCCGGGGCCTGATGGGATTTATCCTAGGATTCTCTGGGAAGCCAGGGAAGAGATTGCTGAGCCTTTGGCTTTGATTTTTATGTCATCATTGGCTACAGGAATAGTGCCAGAGGACTGGAGGGTAGCAAATGTGGTCCCTTTGTTCAAGAAGGGGAGTAGAGATAACCCCGGTAACTATAGGCCGGTGAGCCTCACGTCTGTTGTGGGTAAAGTCTTGGAGAGGATTATAAGAGATACGATTTATAATCATCTAGATAGGAATAATATGATTAGGGATAGTCAGCATGGTTTTGTGAAGGGTAGGTCATGCCTCACAAACCTTATCAAGTTCTTTGAGAAGGTGACTGAACAGGTAGACGAGGGTAGAGCAGTTGATGTGGTGTATATGGATTTCAGTAAAGTGTTTGATAAGGTTCCCCACGGTCGGCTATTGCAGAAAATACGGAGGCTGGGGATTGAGGGTGATTTAGAGATGTGGATCAGAAATTGGCTAGTTGAAAGAAGACAGAGGGTGGTGGTTGATGGCAAATGTTCAGAATGGAGTTCAGTTACGAGTGGCGTATCACAAGGATCTGTTCTGGGGCCGTTGCTGTTTGTCATTTTTATAAATGACCTAGAGGAGGGCACAGAAGGTTGGGTGAGTAAATTTGCAGACGACACTAAAGTCGGTGGAGTTGTAGACAGTGTGGAAGGATGTTGCAGGTTACAGAGGGACATAGATAAGCTGCAGAGCTGGGCTGAGAGGTGGCAAATGGAGTTTAATGTAGAGAAGTGTGAGGTGATTTACTTTGGAAAGAATAACAGGAATGCGGAATATTTGGCTAATGGTAAAATTCTTGGCAGTGTGGATGAGCAGAGGGATCTCGGTGTCCATGTACATAGATCCCTGAAAGTTGCCACCCAGGTTGATAGGGTTGTGAAGAAGGCCTATGGTGTGTTGGCCTTTATTGGTAGAGGGATTGAGTTCCGGAGCCATGAGGTCATGTTGCAGCTGTACAAAACTCTGGTACGGCCGCATTTGGTGTATTGCGTACAGTTCTGGTCGCCTCATTATAGGAAGGACGTGGAAGCTTTGGAACGGGTGCAGAGGAGATTTACCAGGATGTTGCCTGGTATGGAGGGAAAATCTTATGAGGAAAGGCTGATGGACTTGAGGTTGTTTTCGTTAGAGAGAAGGTTAAGAGGTGACTTAATAGGGGCATACAAAATGATCAGAGGGTTAGATAGGGTGGACAGTGAGAGCCTTCTCCCGCGGATGGAGGTGGCTAGCACGAGGGGACATAGCCATAAATTGAGGGATAATAGATATAGGACAGAGGTCAGAGGTAGGTTTTTTACGCAAATAGTGGTGAGGCCTTGGAATGCCCTACCTACAACAGTAGTGAACTCGCCAACATTGAGGGCATTTAAAAGTTTATTGGATAAGCATATGGATGATAATGGCATAGTGTAGGTTAGATGGCCTTTAGTTTTTGACTTCCCATGTCGGTGCAACATCGTGGGCCGAAGGGCCTGTACTGCGCTGTATCGTTCTATGTTCTATGTTCTAACCTTAGCCAGTATGGGAATTGTTCTGCATCACAAACCAGCTGTTTAGCCAAGTTAACTAAATCGGCCTCTAAGATAGGCACAGGGCAGCATGGTAGCACAGTGGTTTTACAGCTCCAGGGTCCCAGGTTCGATTCTCAGCTTGAGTCACTGTCTGTGCGAGTCTGCATGCTCTTTCTATGTCTGCCTGTTTCCCCTCCGGCTGCTCCGGTTTCCTCCCGCAGTCCAAACATGTGCAGGTTAGGTGGATTGGCCATGTTAGATTGCCCCTAGTCCCCAAAAAGGTTAGGTGGGGTTACGGAGTTACAGGGATAGGGTGGAGGCGTGGGTTTAAGTAGGATGCTCTTTCTAAGGTCTGGTGCAGACTCGATGGGCCGAATGACCTCCATCTGCACTGTACATTCTATGATTCTATCAGAAGCAAAGGCGGCAATGTCAAGATGGTGTCATAAAACATTCACTGATCCAAGAGGGAGGTTCAAGGGTCTTGTCAAGTTATTTTTAGATGGCAGAGCTGACAATGAATTCTTGTGATTTCACTTTCAAGAAAGTACAACCACCCTTATATTCTTTGGGAAAGCAGCCGTTAGTGAGGGGCAAATCAATGTCTCAACCAAGTTCACAGGATACTAACGTTGTCTCTCAGAAATCGAGTTATCCATCAACACCCTGATATTCCAAGATCCTTTATTGAATGTTTGTTTTTGAGTTAACCAGTGACAGATGATCCTGCTGTGTAACGTTTTCCAGCTACGTTTGGTGTGAGACACACTCTTTTACGACACATTTTCTAGCCCTTTCCTTTAGTGGGACGAGATCTGTTCAACCACAAATACAAATACCAAACCTTCCATCTGCCTCAATTAATAGTGGAGAGTTACCTGGTAACGTGCCTGTGTTGGATTGTGACTACAACAGATAATCAATGTATTCATTGATGCCTTTGAAAGCACGAGACATTCCCAGAACACAAGACTAGTCTTTTACCAATCCACACCAGTCCAATGCCTTCAACTGAGATTCATGGTGAAGTGTTAAAAACGGTCCCTCACTTCCTATACCCTGGAAATCACAAAAAGCTGACATTGGTTGAGATACACCACCAAATTCAATGTGTTAGCTCAGTCTATTACTTTTTCAAAAATAAATTTAGAGTATCCAATGTTACTTTTTCCAATTAAAGGGTAATTTACCTTGGCCAATTCACCTACACTGCACATCACTTGGGTTGTGGGGTGAAACCCACACAAACATGGGTAGAATGTGCAAACTCCACACAGACAGTGACCCAGGGCCGGGATCGAACCTGGGACCTCGGCGCCTTGAGGCAACTGTGCTAACCACTTGCGCCACCGCGTTGCCCTCACTCAGTCAATTACATACTCGAGTTTGAGAATCGTGATATCAGACTTGATACTAAACTCAGTCCATTTATAGGTTCGCCCCATGCTTGTCTGTGGTGAAGCTTGGACAACTAAGATGCCATATTAAGCTCCCAGAAAAATATAAATAAATACCATGTTGGAAAGATCTTGTGGATAAAGCAGGAAGACAAGAAAATGAGCGTCCAAGATACATGCCAATATAGAAATGCACGTTGTATGCAAGACCATCCAAAATACTGCTCTACTCTGTGCTCTATGCCAAGGAGTCCATTCACACAAAGGAAATGTTTCAACGTCATTCTCAAAACATCCATTAAGTTCTGCTCAACAAAAATCAACACATGGGAAGCAGATGCCCAAACACAACCAAAATGGAGATTCTTCAAAAATGGAGTCAATATCTTCAACAAGAACCGACAGATGAAAAGTCTGGTAAAAGGAGCAGCAGCTCTAGCCAACAATTGCCACCTCTGATCGCTGACAACTAATGCCCTCACTGTTGGAGAACCTGCAAGGCTGAGATATGGTTCTTAAGTCATTGGTAAACTCACAGCCAACACTGGCATGTCACTTCCACCCAGTTATCTGCAACAAAAAAAAATCCTCAACATGACCGATTACCAATAGCTAGTTATAGAACACCAGAATGCTGATGGTGGGGGATTCAGTGATGGTTAGGCCATTGAACATCAAAGCAAAATGATTAATTATCTTGTGAAAGATGCTCATTGCCTGTCACTTTCATGGAGTAATGTTACTTGCCACTCAGCCTCAAGTCTAATGCTTTCCAGCTCTTGCTACCTGTGGACATGTACTGCCATTAATATCGGAGGAGTTGCAAATGGTCCCAAAGTCTGTGCAATTTTTAACAAACTTCTCACTTCAGACCTCGTGGTGAAGGAGAAGTTATTGATGAAGCAGCTAAAGGCGATTGGGTCTAGGATATTTCCTGAGGAACACCTGCTGTGATGCCCTGGAGATGAGAAGATTTACTTTCAACAGCCACAACTATCCTTGCGCGGTGTTAGGTGCGACTCAACCCAGAGGAGAGTAATCTTCACAATTTTCATTGATATCAATTTTGCTGAGCCACCTTGATAGAAATCACACTCACTCAGTCAAATGCTGCCTTGATATCAACGTTTCACCTCACCTATGGAATCCAGCTCTTTTGTCCATGTTTGGACCAAGGATGTAACAAGATCTAGAATGGAGTAGACCTGACAGTACATCAACTGAGCATCTATGAGCAGGTTATTGCTGAGTAAGTGCTGCTTGATAGCATTGTCAACAACCCCTTCCATCACTTTGAACACTGAGAGCAGACTGACAATGTGGTAATTGGACAGATCAAATTTGTCCTGCTTTTTGTGGTCAGGACATACCCAGGCCTTTTTCACACAGCCAGGTATTTTTCAGTCTTGCAGCTGTACTGGAACAGTTTGGCTAAAGGCATGGCTAGCCCTGGAGCACAAGTATTCAATACTACAGTCATTAATCTCCGGACCATTGTTTGTACCAGAGGTTACTACCCCAATAACTATGCGATGACCTCTTAGTACACCACTCACCCATAGCACCAAGCGGTTATTCTATGCGTTTCTGTAAAGAGAGAATCAGCAGACTATCGGCTGTGCTACAACCCACTGTCAAAGTTCACATCAATATAAACATTCCTTTGCCAAAAGGCACTGAAAAATTACTTGGAATGTAATTAACATTATTCCCCTCTGGTTCACTGACATCAATTGTAACACTCCATCCTTGCAGAGATTAGTTCATTCAGTAAATTTAGCCTGGGGCTTTCTGATTTGTGACACGCCACATGGGTTATTTGTCCTCTGACCCATTAGGATGTTCGCCAATGAAATACCCAAATTAATCTCCAATTAACAGCTTTTCTGTTTTAATAGATTTCTTAGCTCAAGCTTAATATTTTCTCTTTTAAGCATATGATGCTTAATCCTCCAGTTCTAGTTCAAATTTATATAGTTTAGATGTTCGTCTCAATTCATCCACCTGTAATACAACATTAAATTTCTTAATAACTAGGGTGACCAGATTTTCAAAAGTCAAAGTAAAACATACCGAAAAGCCCCAAGAATGCAGAGCTTGGTGTGTACATATTGAGTGTTATTGAAGATAGCAGTTGCGAATCACAGACTTTTGCTTCAAAGACATTTCTTCCTCATTTTCATAAGAACCAAGGTTTTGTTTGTCACAAGATCCCAGAGTCTTCTGTTCTGCTCTAATTTTACTGTACAATGCACAATAGCAAGACCAATCTCCATTTAAAAATTTTAGTTCAGGGGCAGCTCAGTGGGTTAGCACTGCTGCCTCAGCAGCAGGGGCCCGGGTGCAATTCAGACATTGGGTGACTCACTGCAGATCTCCATGTCTGCGTGGATTTCCTCAGGTGCGTTCGGTTTCTTCCCATAGTCCAAAGATTTGCAGGTTAGGTGGATTGAACATGCTAAATTGCCCCTTAAGTGTCCAAACATTAAGTGGGGTTACGAGAATAGGGCGGGGTCATGGGCCGAGGTGGGTGCTCTTTTGGAGGATCGGTGCAGACTTGATGAACCGAATGGCCTCCTTTGCACAGTAGGGAGTTTATGATTCTAAGAGCCTTATTTATTTTCATATGCACTCTGGGTTCTTAAAATTGGTACTTTTGGCCAGAAGCTGGATTTTAAACTAGCAAATGTACTTGAAGTGTGGGGAGGTAGTGGTGTAGTGGTATTGTCACTGGATTAGTAATCCAGAGACTTATAGCATTCTGGGGTCCCAGGTTCAAATCTTGCCACAACAGATGGTGAACTTTGAATTCAATAAAAATCTGGAATTTAAAAAAAGTCGAGTGATGACCATAAGGGCAGCACGGTAGTTAGCATAAATGCTTCACAGCTCCAGGGTCGATTCCCGGCTGGGTCACTGTCTATGCGGAGTCTGCACGTCCTCCCAGTGTGTGCGTGGGTTTCCTCCGGGTGCTCCGGTTTCCTCCCACAGTCCAAAGATGTTCGGGTTAGGTGGATTGGCCATGCTAAATTGCCCGTAGTGTCCTAAAAAGTAAGGTTTTGGGGGGGGGGGGGGGGGGGGGGGGGGGGGGGTTGTTGGGTTACGGGTATAGGGTGGATACGGGTAGGGTGATCATTGCTCGGCACAACATCGAGGGCCGAAGGGCCTGTTCTGTGCTGTACTGTTCTATGTTCTATAAAACCATTGTCAATTGTCATAAAAATCCATCTGGTTCACTAATGTCCTTTAGGGAAGGAAATCTGCCATCCTTACCTGGCCTATATATGACTCCAGACACACAGCAATATGGGTGACTCTTAACACCCCCAAGGGCAATTAGGGATGGGCAATATATGCTGGCACAGCCTGCGACGCCCACGTCCCATGAACAAATTTTAAAAAGGGGAAAAAAGATTGTTTGCACCCTGAGCAGCAAGCAGGAAAGCACAAAACCTTTCAATGAGGAATTTGGTTTAACTTGCCGTGGTTCAACTGAAGTTTCCTGCCAGCTTCCTCAATGCTGATTGGTGTTTTCCCAATGGGTGCCATCTGACTATTTAAAGTGTGCCTTGTTATTTGCAGACACTGCTGTCAATTTTCTGTCATTGCCCAGAGGCTGACTCACTCCTGGCTCTGGACATCAGTGAGAATGACTTCTGCACATGCAGTGGTGATCCAACACAGCCACTTAACTGTCATCAAGCAGATTCCCATGGTGCAGTGCAATGAAGATTTTTTTTTTGGGTAGTGGGGATTTGCAACAGTATATGGAACACAAGGAAGGGAAGGAAAGAAGAAGTGAAGAGGCATTAATTCTTTGCAAAAGAAGTGAAGTGTTGATGGAAATTGGTGATTCATGTAAAGGAAAGCTGAAAAATTAGGATATTTGGGCAATTTTGATGAAAGACAGAAAATTTTTACTGGATGGCATTTAAGAAATTAATCTCGTTTTAAAATGGGTCAAATATCATACACCAAGTAAATTCAATTTTTGGGGTGGCCACCAATAACATTTCAATCTTTTAAATACAATTTTGGACATCAGTAAAGCTATTTATTACATTTTTTAAAAATAAATTTAGAGTATCCAATTATTTTTTCCAATTAAGGGGCAATTTAGCATGGCCAATCCACCTAACCAGCACATCTTTGGGTTGTGGGGGTTAAACCCACGCACACACGGGGAGAATGTGCAAACTTCACACAAACGGTGACCCAGGGCTGGGATTTGAACCCAGGTCCTCAGCGCCGCAGTCCCAGTGCTAACTACATGTGCCACATGCCACCCCAACTATTCATTAATTTGTCTGTTTTGTTACCTATGTATTTACAAATTAACATTAATTCCACTCATTCTAATGGTGTAAAAGATAACAGTAAAGTCCCATGTGACCATAGGTTTGAGGGGCAGAGCCGACTGATGGTGATTTAACCTGCGGATCACCACACCTCAGGTGAGGGGCAGGGTTGAGTAGGCTGGGCCTTCATGAATAACCTCAGCCGGTACGAAAATTGAACCTACGCTGCTGGCCTTGCTCTGCATTACAAACCAACTGTCTAGCCAAGTAGGCTAAACCGGTCTACTAGGTTTATTTTGGGTGTGAATACAGGAAATTGCATTCTTCAACTCATATCAGTTCATAAAGTTCAGGGAGCAGATAAAGATTTACTGCACTGCTGGCAATTATTTATATCTAGTCACTTGCACGAATATCACAAAATCATAAGTATATCTAATTTTCCATGTGTAACACAGAATCAGTTCAAAGCAGTGCAAATTGCGAGCAGACCATATAAAATTCTGTAGGCAATGTTTGGTATGCATCTTCTGGCATCTGCTATGCCTAAAAATAGTATCAATAAGCTGCAACAAGCATGCTGATCTCATCCAATTACCAGCTCTCCTCTTTTAACCAATCTCTTATCACAACCTTCATTGCCTTTTTAAAACAAGACTGCTTAATGCTGCAGTTCCTCTATATTGTAAAATACTCATCACCGTTTACATAAACCTCCCAGTACATACACTATCTGACCTCATTTGTCCTTCTGCCTAAAGTAGTTATCTGAAATTCAGACGCCTATTTTCAAAACCAAAATAAAACTGAGATGACACATATGCCGAGACTCAAAATAGGAGAAAAAGATTTCAACCAAATAATTTGAAATTAAAGCATACAAACCCATTTTGGCATCCATCTTGAAGCTGTTCACATGCACTGAGCTCCGGTACAGCTGATTACACCCTTTTACTTCCTGCTAGGTCGCTTAGAGGTTAAATTAAATACGTAGCTCTGCTGTGTCACTGCACAAATAGCACTTCCAGTTTGTATGCAGTATCTGACTGCGCAACTGAAATCTACTCCAAGCCAATGACAGCTAAACTGTTACAAGCTATTGGAATCCAATGGAAAACTGCAATCTATAAAACCAAATGCACTTAAAAATCCTTTTTCACAAAATGCCCACATTTCCCTCAATTAATACTATTCTAGCATTCTTTTAGGTGTAATTTATCGAAGTGCGGGTATTTTCTTCAGCCCCCTTCTCTCCCAAGATTTTAAAATAACATTATGTAAATCTCATTTTCGACAGCTAGAAAATGCAATAGTCAAGGTTAAATTGGAGATTCTTTCTTTAAAAGACAGAAATAATTGAGCTGCCCGTGGCTGCTACACACGGCTCTATGTTTATTTTATTCATGCATTCCAGGAAAAAGGTTGTTTGTCACTCAAACCCGAATTCTGATCACTTTATATGGAGACCACAATGGTATACGGAGAGCATGCTAGTTTATTTAATTTGAAGGTTGTCCTCGGGATCTAGCCTTGCAGGATACACTTTAGTAACTCACTCGCTAGGTTGTTGACTATAACCACGTTTAAAAGGAATGTTGTAGCTTGCACAGGTTAATAAAATGAGCAATTCGTTGAAAGACAATGACCTAACCATATTCCACAAATTTAAATAACATTTTTGTATTCATTTATGGGATGTGAGCTTTGCTGGCAAGGCTAGCATTTATTGCCCATCCCTAATTGCTCTCAAGAAGGTGGTGGTGCGCTGCCTCTTTGAACCATTGCAGTCTAAACCAATGTAAGTGTACCTGCAGTATAATATAGAAAGATTAACTGGCAGGGAGATACGGATGAAGGAGAGTCACTAGCAGCAGCATGCAGCTTTAACTGAAAGAAAGTCTTAAACAGCAAATACCCTTGTTCTTCCAGTTGCTACTCCAGCACTCCATTTTCACCACAAAAGCAATTCAATCCGCAGCTGCTATCATCAATTACAAATTCGAGACGCTTCAAATGCACAGGCACTGGGGATTATTGTATTGAGATTTTTAACCAAAGTCTCAAGTCCAAAATGGTTAGCTGTAAAGACTATAATGACTGCTTAAAGGAATGAGGTCACCTGACAGCTTTAATACTAGGCATTGGTTGTAATGATGCAATCTATGATCAAGGTAGAAAAGCTGTAAACATGTTGCTCAATCACATCATCTTACACTGCAGGTTTTAAACAATTTGTCAACAATTTTTCATATAGCAGAAAAGTTGAGCTTTTATATATTCCAAAGAGCAACAGCTTCATGATCGATACACCTTTACATCCCAGTTTCTAATTAAGTTCACAGAAAATATTTGTGTAAATATTAAAACTTTCCAAAAAATAGCATCAAAAAGGTATAATTATATAGAGTACAAGAAACAACTGAGCTTTTGGTCAAACTTGGTGCTATTTATACACCACATACCTTATCTCAGCTTTTTAGCATACTCACGTATAGACATATCCTTTTGAAAGCATCCAAGCTATTTGTCTCAACTAGTGCTGGTGAATGTTATAATGTTATTTTTATAGTCTGAAGACAGCTGTGTGCAGTCTGTCCAGAGTCTTGTACAAGTTTGGAAACTTCACTACTTTTGAATTTTACGCCAAGGATTTCAGTGCTTTGTAAGAATTTTTAAATGGGGACTGAAAGTGCTGCTTTGAATAATTTGTTCACCGGTATCCCTAGGATGTCTTTGCTTATCTACCTCAGTTTCCCATTCTCTAAAACTGTTTGTCTGTTTGTTTGCTATTTACAGCACAGAAGGAAGCCATTCAGCCATCGTGTCTGCACCGGCTCCCAAAAGAGCTACCTAGCTAATCCCATTCCCCAGGCTCGATCTCCATAGCCCCTCTAAATTCATTTTTCAAATGTATATCCAGCTCTTTTGAAACATATAAAATCCACTTCCACCACTCTCCCAGGCTGCGCATTCCACACCCCAACAACTGAGTAGAGGTTTCTCCTCATCTCACCTCTTGCTGACCATCTTGAAATTGTGACCCCTAGTTACTGACATACCAACTAGTGGAAACAGAATCCTTTTTTTTACCTTCAAAACTTTTTGACACCTCAATAAGGTCACCTCCTAATCTTCTCTGCTACAGGGAGAACAAGTCCAATTTCTCCAATCTTTCCTTGTATCTAAAATTCCTCATTCATGGTACCATTCCAGTAAATCTGCTCTGCATTCTCTCCAGGACTTTCACATCCTTCCTTAAATAAGGTGCCCAGAACTGAACACAATACTCCAAATGTGGTCTGACCAATGATTAGCAGAGGTGAAGCATCACTTGCTTTTATACTCTAAGCCTCTAATTATAAACCCAAGGATGCTGTAAACCGTAATAATTGTTTCAACTTAATAATAATCACTTATTGTCACAAGTAGGCTTCAATGAAGTTACTGTGAAAACCCCCTAGTTGCCACATTCCAGCACCTGTTTGGGGCCACCTTCGAATTATACCTTGAACCCGAGGTCCCTCTGCACCTGTACTCCCCTCAGTTGTACCATTGCGGAGCTGTTGACAAATTTTACAGGCCGCTCTGGACACTGGATTAGTGCCGGGGGACTGGAGGAGTGCAAATGTGACGAGGTTGTTTAAGAAAGGGGCAAAGGATAACCCAAAGACTACAGACCTGTCAGTTGACATCAATAGTGGGAAAACTGATGGAGGCCATATTATGGGATGAGATAGATATACTTTTGAGAAAAATAAGTTAATACTCGATAGCGACGTGGCTTTGTCAAGGGCAGGTCATGTCTAACAAATTTTATTGAGCTCTTTGACGAGGTGACATGGGCAGTGGATGACGGTAGTGCTGTGGATGAATATTTGGACTTGGCATTTGATACAGTGCCATATGGTAGGTTGGTTAGCAATTAAAAATGTTTGGGATTGATGAGTCCTTGGCAGCATGGATTAGAAGTTGGCTAAGAGATAGGAAACTGACTAGTTGAAAGTGGTGTTCCCTAGGGCTTGATGTTGGGACCCTTTTTCTGATTTATATAAATGATTTAGAAGTAGGTAATAAGGGCAAAATCTCTTAATATTTTCAGATGATACTAAGCTAGTGAGAATAGTGAATTGTGAGGATGACACGGATTGACTTCAGAGGGATATTGACAAGTTGGTCAAACGGGCAGCCACCTGACAGATGAACTTCAATTTAGGATGCATTCTATCCAGGCCTGGTGACTTCTCTACCTGGAGTGCTGCCAACCTTTTTAGCACTTTTCCTTTATCTATCATTATACTGCTCAGTTGTTCAACACCAACATTTTCAACTGGGCCATTGTTACCATCTTCTAAATTGGGAAATACAGAAGCAAGATTCTCGTGTAGTAGCACTACCATACCCTCCACTTCAGTGAGTTTACCTTGCCTGTCCACTTCAGTGAGTTTACCTTGCTTGTCCCTTCTGGGGCCCACTCTATCCTTCACTAATCCTATGTTTGAAGAACATTTTGCTCTTTGATCCTTTGCTCATGCTTCCTTATTCCAGCCTCCGCCTCTCTCCTGCATTTGAGATACTTTTCCTGATTTATTTTGCAATTATTATTCCGGCATGCATCATATTTTTCTTCATTATTTTATCAATATCCTTAGTCATCCAGGGTAATGAGAGTTTGTATTTATTTCTCAAGGGTACATACCTAGCTTGCACCCTATTCATCTCTCCTTTGAAAGACTCCCATTTTTCATCCACTGTTTTATCCACCAAAATGAGTTCCCAATCAACCTGCTCCAGTTCAACTTTTAGACCCTTAAAATTTGCCCTTTTCTTGTCTGGGATCTTAATCCATGACTGATTTTGATTCTTTTCTAACTTAATACTGAATCGTATTATATTACGATTACTACTTCCCAACGGCTTCCCCACTCTGACATTCTCCACCTGCCCTGCCTCATGTCCTGGGACCAGATCCAGCACAGCTTCCTCCCTGATAGGACGAGAAATGAACTGTTCCAGAAAGTTTTAGTATAATTTATTATCTTCCTTATCACTTTAGCATGAAATGCTCTAGAATTAACTTTTCAGGCTGAGGTCACAGCTTACAAGTGAAGAACGCAAGAACGGAAAAGACAAGGGAAGTAAAATAAGAGAATTGCAGTTGTAGAGGCAGCACTAGCTCAGGTGCAATAAGCAAGGTTTTGTTCTATGTTTCAACTTTTATATTTAGGCAGCATAGAAATCATCCAAAAAGGTCCACGACGAGTCACTTGCATTCCCACAATACCAAAACTTTCAGCTGCAACTATACACAAGAAAATGGTCCTTAATTTAACCCAACATTTTTTGGTAATCTGCTCCCTGTCCTGCCCTCTAGCAGTTGTCATCAGGGCAACTTACTTACATTATCCAAACATCGCCATCAATGAATTTTGGACCATGAATACCAACACTGTACATGCTTCTCTTTCAATTTGTTGTTTGATCAATCGCTGCTCATTCCCAGACTTCATCTCTTTTTGGAATGTGACAAATTTGGCTAAGCCAATGAATCAATTAATCACCCAGAATCATAGATAGTAATGTGTCACCTTCCATATAACATATCAGATCTCTCGTGGTCTTAGTCAATGAATAGGCGGACACGTTATTATATAATAGCAGTTGTTATATCATGATTCATAATATGTCACAGTCACTGACTGACCATAAGTAAAGGATATTTGAAAATAAATGGCATTGAATCTCAAGAATTTGATTTTTCCAATGTAAACAAACGGATACAAAATGTTACAGCATAGAAAATGATAATTCATCCCAATCATTCAGTGTCAGTGCAACCCTCAACTCAAGCAAACAGTTCTAACCACATTTACACTCACTAGTTCCACATCGTCTACTTCATTCACCCATCCAGTCTATTCATGAATAGATTGTTGGTGCCTCAACCATTATCCCTGGAAGTGAATTCCACAGTCTCACATTTGTGCATGACAATCATTCTCCTGCTCTCTTAATATTGTATCTATAGGATCTCATTTTCTCAAAATCAACAACTTATATCCGCCCGTTTCCTCTTGCACTCCCACGCAGACTTAAATGTAAGTTGGGGCAAGGGATGTGACAGAAAGAAAAAAAAAATAGCATTTGTTCAGCTCCTTTCATAACCTTAGAATGCCCCAAAGAGCTTTCCAGCCAAAGCTCACTCGGCCCATGGCTGTTTTTTCCATCACCGACAACGTGGGTTCAATGCCCATATCAGCTGAGGTGGTTCTTCCTGCCTGCCTCATTAATAGGATGGTAGATCCCATGATTAGCAACCCTTGGTAAGAAGGACACTAAATGGAGAAGTTGTAGTCACTTATCAGACGGTAGGCAATTTGCACACCGCAAACTCCGACAGGCAGAATAATAATAATCAAATAATCTGTTATTGTGGCACTGATTGAGGGTCAAGTATTAGCCAGCAATAATTCCCCTGCAAGCAGGGTCTCAGTTTAATGCTTCATCCGAAATACAGTGTATGCATCGCTGACAGTACAGCACTCCCCAAGTACTGCACAGGGAGCATCGGCCTAGTTTTTTGTCCTCAAGCCTCTAGAATGGCTTTGAACCCTTCATCTTGCCTCATTTAACAAGCCAGTGAACCACCCCATTCAAAGAGTCTAAAAAGGCATGCCAGACATACCTAAAAATAAGGTGCCAACCTGATGAAGCTACAGCACAGGCCTACATGCATGCTGGCCAGCAGGATATAAAAGTGATCCCATAATCAATTCAGATCATGGATGTAGCAGTACTGCTACATCCAGTCATGAATGGTAGTGAACAATTAAACAATTAAACTAGTTATTTGGACAAATATGAATTAAGGAAATCATACATAGATTCAAGGTTAATTTGTGCTTAAATAAAGTTTTGTTGGAGGAACCCAAGAGTTGATGAGGTGACAAGAGTTGCACATGATTGTGGTCGAAGCTGCAATTCGAGAACACTGTATAACTTCCTTGCTTTTAGACGCCAAAAAAATGTTTTTCAAAAACAACTGCAAGTTTCGTAGCTTTTTAAAAAGGGAATAAAAAGGCATTACATAACTCCCACACCCCTGCCTTTAGTGGCTCAGAGTCCTGCCGGCACAACAAAATCAGCCTCCGGGCAAAGGACAACACTTGGTGCCTCTCCCCACCCGCTCGCCTGCTAACAACCCGATATCTAATCTCCAATGCGGACGCTGTTTAGCCCACTGTGCTAAACCATCCCCCTTAATTCCTTCGCCCTCGGACACCTCCACGGGTCCACAGTCCCCCTCCCCCCCGTGCACTCCATGAACCCCTTTAGCTCCCTCGCCACCACCGACACCTGCCCCGATCGCAGACTCAAGCCAGTCAAATCTCGGCTCGATAACCGTATTTAAAATTCCTCCCTACCCCCATGCAACCAGCGTGAGTCCAGGCCTGGGATTCCTCCTCTCCCCCCCCTTCTTCAGCCTAGTCTGATCCCCAATCTGCAAATGTGTTTCCTGTACAAATGACACATCCGCCTTTAAACTCCTCAGGTGTGAAAACACACGACCGTTTGACTGGCCCATTCAGCCTCCTCACATTCTATGTGACCAGCCTGGTCGAGGGTCATCCCACCCCTTTCCCCTGCTGATCAACCATACCCCCTTCTTTGGTCAGCCCCCGGCTCGCATCCCGCAACCTGCCAGGCCCTCGGATAAAAGCAAATTACTGCAGATGCTGGAATCTGAAACGAAAGGGAAAATGCTGGAAAATCTCAGCAAGTCTGGCAGCATCTGTAGGGAGAGAAAATATCTAACGTTTCGAGTCCGATGACTTTTTGTCAAAGCTGGCCCTCGGATGTCCAGCATCAACTTATTGCGCAACAACCGCTCCACCCCTGTCAGCAGTCCTTTTCTCTTCTTTCCCCCCCCCAACCACCATTATTCTCAGCGGCACATTCGCATGTGGCTTCCTCATAAGCACCCTATGCACCCAATGGCCCTCCAGGAGCCCATTAGCTGCTCCAACATCTTGACACATAAGAGCCTGCGTCCGCACCTTAGATGCCCTCCGGCATCCCCACTGTTCTCAGATTCTGCCTCAGAGCGGTTCTCCAAAACCTCCACTGAGCTGCTTCTTGGTCACCCAGTGCATCCCAACTTCGGCCGCCAACGAGGTACGTTGCTCCTCGTGTATCCCACACCGCCTCCGCCACCTTCTGGATTGCCTGGCTCAGCTCTTTCAGCGTGTCTACCACCTTCGCCAGGTCCTCCTGAGCCTCCCTCAGTTGGCTGAAATTTCAGTTTAAAAAGTCCACTAACTGTGAGAATGTGAAGCAAGGGTTAATAGCTAGAACAAGCCAGAATTAATGGGACACATTAGTGGAAAGTTACAAATAAAAGAGTTGTTATTGAATTCGTGAGCCGACTCATGACTGTAGGCTGAATAGCCTTGAGAAACAAGGAAGATGACTGGATGACGGAATATGAAATGTGGGAGGCATTGATACTGTGGCTAAACACCTGCTGTTTTTGCTAAAATTGCTATATACTCATGTGCCAATAGATAACTTTAAAGACTGTAAAATCATGTATCGAAACTATGGCAAAAACAAGCTATGCTTTGTAATGGGGGCAAGCTCAAGTGAATGTAAGGGACAGCCCCTTAAAAAAAAAACATATAAAAGACAGGATGTTTTGAGCAAAACTTTGGCACTCTCAGAGGTGGACCTTTGGAATACCTAGAGGGCTGCCCCGATCGCAATAAAGAATATTCTAAAGTACAAACATGTTTGAGACCGTTTCTTCCGGACTGAGACACAAGTGAATTAGAGACACATTCACATTTTGGTGGCAGCGGTGGGATTTCAAAGAGTCTCCGCTGGGACTGGCGGCATAAGCGACTGATTGAGTTCGGGAGCAAAGGAGGAATTGGGCCACCATTGAGAGTAAAGCTTTCGTCACTTTGGTATTCCCCTCCGCTGTACCGTCCACGATTCGGCCCTGCTGTCAGCGCTCAGGGACGCTCCTACGAAATCCAGGTCAGTCCGGCGAACCCGTTTAAGGGAGGGAGTGTGACCCCTACAGTAATAGTCACTAGGCATAGTTAGGGACTAGTGCTTTAAGGGAGGGAGTGTGACCCCTACAGTAATAGTCACAGGCACAGTCAGGGACTAGTGCTTTAAGGGAGGGTGTGTAGCCCCTACAGTAATAGCTACAGAAGAGGTTTCGGCATCATCATGATCCTTGCTTTTGTCTAAAAGTGCCCCCGCGATAAGAGACTTTAGAAGGTACGTGATCAACCCTAAGGTAAAATATAACAAGGACGTCATAACCTTGTAGTTAGATAGGCTTGCAGGCACAGATGAGCCTGCCTGAATTGGGCTACGGAGCAGGATAACTCAGTTTAAATTCATGATTGAATAAAGTGGTCCAGGACCATTTCGCCAAATAAACAATAATCGCAAGGATCATTAACTGCCAATAGTGTTAGAGATGGGTAATACGTTAGATACAACCTCTGATAGTGGAAGCGCGCTTCAAACCTTGTGTGAACAATATCTGGAATATTCCAAGCAACTGAGACAATTGTCAGGAGAATTGCATAAAAATTTAGGAGAAGAAAAATGGCCACTGGGGGAAAACTAATGCATTAAAATTGGGTATAAAATTGACAGAGAAAGAAATAGTTAAAACAGCCAAAGTCTTTAAAAAAAAAAGGAATGCACATATGGGAAAAGAACCAAGTCATTAGGCTATCCGTCTTGAATCTATATATTAATCCATGTGAGTTTAAGGTCAAGTGGGATAAGATGCTGTCAGGGACTGCGGAGTTCCCAAATCTGATCTCCCAGAATTCTGACATAATAAACTGCTTTGTTACTGATACTCAGGCCTTCGTGTGAATATTTTCACCCCTAACATTTAGTGTAAGTCTGGAAGGATTTGCTGAGCTGGACGCCGCTCGAGCCGGTGGACAAGGCGAGTAGTCAAACCTTTGACCGCCAAAAATTAGAATCACTTGGCAAGGCGGACAGACGGTGAGGTAACATCCAATAAGTCTGGTATCAAGGCCAAATGAGTAAAAAAAAGTCAGTTTAAAAAAATTTTTTTTGGTTTTTGAAGAGCAAAATACTCTGGTAAAAAAACAATGATCAAAGATGGATGTGATTTCTGTGGAACAGAGAAAAATGGTGAGATACACAGAAGTAAAGATAAGACAAATAAAGTTAGAAGCACAACGACATAAATTAAACCTTCACCCCATTTGGAAGACAGGCTGGTTTAAAGGAATTGAGCTCTAACTCCTTTAAGCATAGCAATAAAGCGGGTAAAGATACGGCAGTACAGATAACGGCAAACTAGCAAAAGACCTCACAAAACTGCCAACAATTACGGCTACCGACTGTCCCGGAATGTCTCAAGGAGAGAAAAAAAAATCAAATTAAGTGAAGTCCAAAAGATCAGAAAGGGGCTAAAACACTCAATTAGTTTTGTTCAGGAATATCGGAGGACGACTAACCCCCCCTCCCAAAACAGAAAAAATGGGGAGGAAAATCAATACAAGATTACGGTTAGAAATTTAACAATGGATACATGTCGAGAATAACTTCAGATCGTTTCAAGCCGTCCAGATAAATTCAGCAGTAATTCAACTCATTTGAAATAAAAGAAAAATAAACATCCAATAATGTCTCTTTCCAAAAACCAGTTAAATAACGAACATTGAAAATTGAAAGAAAGGATGGGTAATGTCTAAGGTCACATAGCAGACGGAGATGGCATCATGCCAAGTTCTCCACCACTTTCGATTCTGTACAAAAATGTAACCATTTCAGCAAGCAGGTCATCTGCACAAAGAAATATACATCTCTAAGAATAGCTAATGCCTCTAAAATTAATCAGTGGAAATTGACTTAAATGGAATGACAGATAAAGTTTTCAAAGGAGAATGAAAAATTTTGTTCAGTATTTTAATTGAGCTCCATTTTAGAGAAAGAGTGAGAGGGTTAGAGAGAGAGAGGGCCAGAGAGAGGGACTGATAGAGACAGCGAAAGTTGAGAGAGCGAAAGAGAGCAAGTCAGGGAGAGACAGAGAAGGGGAGGGGTAGTTAGATAGAGAGAGAGAGTGAGTGTTTTAGGCATCTACAGAGAGGGAGCTTCAAATTGTCTACGCATTGCCTTTAAAGATTATAGTTTGAGTACAGTTAACAATTTTCTCTTTTCAAAGGCTATCATTGGCATTTCCAAATTAGGGTTAGTTTGATACACAGGGAATTTTAATCAGGGTGCAAAATCATGTATGTAAGAATAAGAAAATATTAGTTTTATGGTGTTCAGTGGAGGTTAGGATAGTTGAAATACATATGACAATGTTTCATTAGTTCAGGGTTAAAACGTCCCTGACACAAATAATCATCAGTAGGGTGAAACTAATCTGTCACACAATTGCAGATGTTTTAATTATGAGATTGCAGAATTACTCATAAACAGATGGGTAAATGAAATATGTCCATGATCATGCTCGTCTGATACAGCTCAAAATTGGTTCACTGAGTTTCAATAACATATTGTGTTTGCTGAAAGACTTGATAACGGGAATTTGGCAGCACTCCAACTTTTACTCCCAGTCCATTTGAGTGAAAAATATTTTAAAAACGTTTAGAGATGCGAATGGCATCATTCCAATTTATCCACCCACTATACGCCCCTTTTTGTCTCTGCAAGAAAATTAACCCTTTCAACAAGCTTTTGTGTGTAATCCAGAAGATGTCTTGACACACCCATGCTGGGTTTGCCCGTGAGCTTTTAATTCCCTTTTAATTCTGATAAAGTAATGAACAGTCCACACAGCTGAAGATGCATTTTAATTGGAACTTACAAATCTTAAGTTTTGAATTTTCACCCTCTTAACGACCCAGAAGTGCTTCCATCGGTGAAAAGGGGGAGCGGTTGTCAGGATATGCTATAGTCAACCAGGGTGGGTAGACAGTAGAATCAGCAGCATTTGAAACTCCATTCTTGGCCCAACAAGCAGAATTGTTCACACTAATTCGCGCATGCGCACTAGGAGCAGGCAAAAAAGTTAATATTTATACAGACTCCAGATATGCTTTTGGAGTCGTACATGATTTTGGACAATTATGGAAGAACAGAGGATTCTTAACATCCGCTGGCACCCCAATTTCCCATCAGCAGCTGATGACCCATTTACTCCAAGCTCTTATGCTCCCAGAAAAGGTAGCAGTGATAAAATGTACTGCCCATATGAAAGGGAAAACTCCAGTAGATGAAGAAAATAGGCAGGCAGACCACCAAGCAAAAGAAACCTCCCATTCAAAGGAAATGGTAGTGCCTAAAATGATGAGCCAGACTAAAAGCTCAAACGACAAGTCTCCCTCTGAAAAACCTATGCCGACCATTACTGACGTAATCCAGCTACAGGAGGACGCTCCAGCTAGCGATAAAAAGTTATGGGGAGAATTGGGATGTACATATGATAAAGAAAGTAAGCTGTGGGTCACCCCAGCAGGGCAGACATGTATGCCCGATGCTTTGGCAGCCTGGGTGGCCTAATGTGTACACTTTGCAACTCACTGTGGTGCTCGCGCTACAGGTGATATATTGTTTAAACACCTGGTGACATCCCAGACTGCAGGAGATAGCCCAACGAATTAGCAATCGCTGTTTGATATGCCAGCAGTATAACCCTGGTAAGGCAGTGTCCTGTGAGCAGGGGAAAACACCATTGCCCGAGGGTCCCTTTGAGACCCTGCAACTGGACTACATGGAGTTGGAAAGATGACAGTGTTATAAGCATGTATTAGTGATTGTTGATGTGTTTAGTAAATGTATAGAGGCCTATCCTACTGTAGATAATAAGGCTTCAACTGTAGTAAAAGTTCTTATGCATGAAATTGTACCAAGATTTGGAATTCCCTATCGTTTAAGCTCTGATAATGGACCTCACTTTGTGGGACAGATTAATAAAGAATTCTGCACTCAACTGGGAATTAAACAGCAGTTACACTGCGCCTACAGACCCCAGGCAGCTGGGATAGTGGAAAGAGCTAACCAGACTTTAAAGACTAAGCTTTTTAAATTACAAGCAGAGACTGGAGACACTTGGCTCAAACTATTACCTATTGCACTCTTTCAAATAAGAGCCACCCCAGCAGGAAAAACTCGATTAAGCCCTGCAGAAATCCTATATGGAAGACCTCTCCGCACTCCATGGGATTGTGAGATTCCCCAAGAGGTCCAGTTCCACCACACTACAGAAATGGCTAATTACATAATAGCCTTGACTAAAGTATTAAAGAATCTCCACTTGCGAGTACGTGCCACGCAAGAGGAAGTGCCACCCTTAGCTAGCTCCGATATTGTACAACCAGGAGATCATGTGATGATCCACAATTGGACATGGAAGGGGTTGGAACCATGTTGGGAAGGACCGTTCCAAGTTCTCCTAACCACCCCCACGGCAGTCAAAGTTGAAGGACGCAATGTGTGGATTCACACCCACCACTGTAAGCTAGTGAAGTTTTCGTGATTATTAACTCTCGTTTTAAAGTTTTAGGTACATACGACCTTACTCGGAATAGAAGCAGGACCCCACGATGAAGCTACTCTTTTTACTAGTGATCCTCGCCAGTGCCATCCAGTTTACATTCACTAGCGGCCGGCGATGTAGACCTGGCGGACAAATTCTGCACCTTTGTCGTGAGGACACCTTTAGCTGTGCCGACAGCACCACAGATGAGACCTTGTGGGCGGCGAACCCGGTAGATACCTGCACCACTATCATTCATCAAGAAGAGCAGAAGCCTCGGTTCCTGACTACCCGCGGATCCCTGACCTGCGATCGCTACGCTTGCCGGTGGGACTACCGGTGTACGAGGGAAAGGCAAGCCACGAGTTCCTGAATGCAAGACTATTCATACTCACCCGCCTACCAACGCACCATGTGACTGCAAATTCATTCCTGTTTATGTCTTATACTTATGCAAAGAAATTGAATGTCTCCTCTTGTTGGGTATGTACACATGTTCCTAGCTATGCCCATGGGGGTATTCCTTTGATGCCTCATTCCTATTTGATCGAGGTCACAGAATGGGCTCTGCGACGTAATCGCACCAATCCTGATAATGATACACAAGATATGATAGATTGGCGATCGGCCGGGTTCAATATGAACAGGTTTAAAGGATGGTGGTGGCCAAAATTTACTGTAATCTGTCAGCCGCCCTACCTGATCCTCCCCAAGTACGCTAAATTTCCAAAAGGTAGTATATGTTTTAAAAAGGATCATGCCAATGGGACCCACCTGGTAGGTACCAGCCATTGTAACCAGACCTTGATTTGGCATCACCCATTATACAGATCTATCCAAACATCCCCATGCCCGAACCACTAGGTCCCTTGTGCCTTGGGAGGTGATAGCTACTGTCCTTTGGCCGCAGTTCGGCAGTATTAGATCTCTCCAAAAAGTCACCAAGCTCCGGGATATATTGGAGCAGGTGGCTAATGATACCGCGGAAGGACTCAGTGAGCTCAACATAGAGTTAGTAGCTGTTCGGGCGGTTGCTTTACAGAACCGCATGGCTCTAGACTACCTCCTCGCCAGTGAGGGAGGTACGTGTGCTGTAGTGGGTTCCGAGTGCTGTACTTATATCCCTGATAGCTCGGAGAACATTACTCACCTAGTGGACCACATTAGGGATGGGGAAAAGAGACTCCGCCAGTCCTCCTCGGAAGACTGGTGGGGAGGACTGTGGTCTAGCTCCTGGACCACCTATCTGTTTCATGGATTTATTATCTTTATCGTTATTTGCCTTTTGCTATGTATCATTGTAACCTGTGTTAAATGCTTTTGTAATCGTTTAGACACCTCTGTGATGCCACAGATGCTGCAGCGGCTTACCCAGTTAGACAAGCAGGACTTAGTAGATGCCGGAAATGTGTATGAGGACATTGGACCAAAGGATGATTTCCCGGAGGAATTCCTCAGACTCTCAAGGATACGTCCCGGAGGGCTGTGTGATCATGGAATGATCAAAGGGGGGAATGAGAATGTGAAGCAAGGGTTAATAGCTAGAACAAGCCAGAATTAATGGGACACATTAGTGGAAAGTTACAAATAAAAGAGTTGTTATTGAATTCGTGAGCCGACTCATGACTGTCGGCTGAATAGCCTTGAGAAACAAGGAAGATGGCTGGATGACGGAATACGAAATGTGGGAGGCATTGATACTGTGGCTAAACACCTGCTGTTTTTGCTAAAATTGCTATATACTCATGTGCCAATAGATAACTTTAAAGTCTGTAAAATCATGTATCGAAACTATGGCAAAAACAAGCTATGCTTTGTAATGGGGGCAAGCTCAAGTGAATGTAAGGGACAGCCCCTTAAAAAAAACATATAAAGACAGGATGTTTTGAGCAAAACTTTGGCACTCTCAGAGGTGGTCCTTTGGAATACCTAGAGGGCTGCCCCGATCGCAATAAAGAATGTTCAAAAGTACGAACGTGTTCGAGACCGTTTCTTCCGGACTGAGAGACAAGTGAATTAGAGACACATTCACAACTGCTCCGTCGACCATTGGGCTGGTAGGGTTGACCCTCTACTATTCTCCCGTGTCGCATAAAATTTCTTGTTCCTACAGTTCCTTTCTTCTAGGCCCACTTCTGGTCCGCGAATCCATCCACTGACCTCACTAGTGAAATATAGGTTTCCTCCAACACCTCTGTACCTTTTTTCTCCAAAACATCCATCCGGCAACCGGGGAAAAGGACCCAATAAACATTGAGCGGGAGCTGCCAAATGTGCGATAACTCACACCATAGCCGCTACTGGAAGTCCACATTCTACCAATTCCACTCACCATGGGCTTCAATTTTATTAAGCCTATTAGAGTGTGGACAGCAGTGTCACAGTGGTTAGCACTACATCCTCAGTCCAGAGGACCTGGGTTCAATCCCGGCCCACCTGTCCATCTGAAGTTTGCACATTCTCCCCCTGCCTGCGTGAATCTCACCCCCACAATCCAAAGATGTGTAGGGTAGGAGGATTGGTCACGCTAAATTGCCCCTTAAAGAATTGGGTACTCTAAATTCACTTATTAAAAAAGAAATAAATCTATTACATAGCTCCCTATCAAATGGCCTTTTTAATGCCCTAAGTGCATCCCGTGCATTACTCCATTAACCTCTCCATTACTTTATATCAAATAACTCAAAATCAGTTCATCAGCCAGTGTTTGTCTTCTAACAAATCAATGCTACCTTTCTTTTAACCACCTGTATTGTTTCAGACGACAACAAAATGTTATTCCTTATTATCTCCAGGGATTTCCATGTCAACAAAATTAGGCTGATCGGCTTGTAATTATCCCTAATTTTTTTGAAAAGAAATGCATATGTACCCAACCTTCCAGGCCTCTGGCACTATTCCCATATCCAAAGATTGAATGATTGCACCCAGAGCCTGCGCTATTTCCATCCTTACTTTCCTCAACAGCCTAGCCCACGTGGACCAAGTTTGATTGCTGCCAAAAACGTATTTATCCTATCCAATTTATCATCACCCCCAGCATTTTACTGTGACATTGTCAGTATCATGCTGTGAAGTCAGGTGCAAAGTACTCCGTTTACCTCTGCCTCTAGGTCCCGCATTAGCTCCACTGTTTCGTTTGACCATCTTTTGACTCCATATGCAATTGCTCCTTTTATGCAGTCTACTGATTTTTTCATGCACTCTGCAGTTAGCACTGCTGCCTCACAGCACCACGGACCCAGGTTCAATTCTAGCCTAGGCGACTGTATGGAGTTTGCACTTTCTCCCAGTGTCTGCATGGGTTTCCTCCGGGTGCTCCGGTTTCCTCCCAGTCCACAGATATGCAGTGCTAACCACTGAGCCACCATGCCGTCAATATAGCAAGCCACAAAACAGCTATGAAGAACAAAGCAAAAAGTGCAGATAGGGCAAAGATTTTGAATAGATTAACCCATGTAATTAACTCATGGAAAAGCATTTTATTAATGAAGCTCATCAACAAGCACAACTTTAGGTCATACCTCAACCAGGAAAAATTCTATACATTTTTCATATTATACTTTACACTCAAAACAAAGACTACACTCAAAAAAGATAAAAAAAGACAAGACTTCATGCAGGTTTATTTTTATGATGGAAAAATACTGAAAATACTCAAGTCTAGCAGCATCTGTGGATAGAATTAATGCTTCAGGTTGATGACCATTCTGATAAAGGGAGACGTTGAAGGGAATAGTACAAATGTATTTAAGAAGAAGCTAGATAAGCATGAGGGAGAAGAGATGAGAACAGTGATGGACAACCTGCAGCCTGGGGAATCACATGTGGTCCATCAGGGTCTGAGTGAGGCCCAGAGATATTTTGTTGACTGCTACCCATGCAGTGGGTAGTGGCCACATTCTGCCAGTTTCCATCTGCAGTTTTATTCTATCAGATAACGGTATGCAGATAAAGCAAGGCTCAACAGTCAATATATTATACTCTAAATGCAGTACCCAAAATTGAATGTAGTGCTGCAGAGTCTAAACAAGGCGACAATTGAAACCCCTCGTATTCCAGTCTCCATTAATATTTTTCAACTGATCTAGCTTTTAGTGATTTACGTGGGACGCCCAAATCTCTGCTCTACAATCTTAATTTGCACCATTTGGAAAATAAATTAATTGCTTCGATCCAAAGTTATACATTGGATTTCATTTGTCATAGTTTTGTCTACTCGTTATGTCCCACTGCAACTTCCTGCTCCAATCTACACTAATTACTGTTCCTCACCAGAAACTTGGATATACACTGTTCTATTCTTTCATCCAAGTCATGAGGCAGAACACAGATTTAACTGTAGCATTTTTGAATGCATAATTCCTCCATCATGAGTGCTCCCAACTGCACAACAGATGATACCATTTCTGATGCAAGGACCTGTCACACTTTGCATCTGTTATCCAGTATTGGATGAACAAACACGTTCTTGGAATTAAATATTGGGATGACCAAAGCCAATGCAATGCCTTAGTCCCCATCAGAACTCCTACCACTCAATTGAGTCCCTTTCCCCTGTCACTATGCGAGATTGAGCCCAATTAACTGGAGCTAAGCCTCCAACCAGGTAATCTCTCTCACCAAAGATGGCCTACTTCCTCTGCAACATTGTTCCTCTAGATCCTGCCCCAACCAAAACCCTCACCCATTCCTCTATTACCTCTACATTAACTATTCCAATGCTCTCCTGCCAGATCTTCCACTTTGCTCCCTCTGGAATTTGAGCACATCCAAAATTCTTCTGCCAGATTCGTATCAAGTCACATTCACCCAAGAGAAAAATGCAAACGTCATACAAACATTTAACATCCCATTCTCCAGTAATATTTTACTTTGAAGGTGTGGCAAAAGCTTAATTATTCTCCCTTCAATTGCTGTAATGTCTTCAGAAACTAGTTCAAACTTGCTCAACCCATGCTGCAAAGAAAACGGTCAATGCACTAAAGATAAAAAGCACATTTACTTATCCAACAAATCCCACCATTCATTTCAAACAGGCCTTTATTCTATGGTTAGGTTTGCATTCTTATTCATCTAGCAATACCCCTCATACATTTGCTTGGGTTGCTTAGTATATCATTCGCACATCATCTCTCTCCCTCAACCAACTACCATGAAAGCTCTCTGAACCAATGTGCAGCTTATTCACCAAGTCCATGTGATTGGCTCAAAAAAAATTAGCATCATTTTTCCCCTCGTGCATCTTATGCAATCTTAACTCGATTAGTAGAGAAACAAACAGCAGCATTTTTCCTGAACACTTCATAATAGTAGAACGTCACTGTTGAACAAAGAAATATATTCCAACATCAAGAGCCATCACTTATTGGAACATGCATCACCAGCTGAATGCAATGCCCCAATAATGGGCAAGTGCCTTCCAGTTGTGTCTTACATTCCTCTTTGCCAGAGGCACTCATTAAAAGCCTTCCATCCTAATATTTCCTCATGCAACAGTATTAAATTTATTGGTAGTGCTTCTGAAGCCTTGGGAACAGGTGGTAAAGCGGCAAGGGAATGTCAGAGTTTAGGGCCCAAGCAGCTAAAGGAATGACTGCCATTGGTGGATAAAATCAGGAATGCAGAGAAGGGGCCAGGATTGGATGAGCAGAGATCTCACTTTAGGGGGGAGGAGAGGCAAGGCCACAAATTTAAAATTTGCTGCCCATATATTCACTCAAGCTTCACTTGGATGGGCTCAAATTTATGGTGTGGATAGCTGGGAGAATCATCAGTAGAGTATTAGAATAGAGGCCTACTAAAAAAGACAGATGAGAGTTTCAGCAGATAGATTGAGGCAGGGGAAGATTCAGGCAATGACAGAGGTGGAAGTAGCCATGGCACATCTTAGGGTCAAATAAGATACCGGAGTGTGAATGGCCAGTTCAATCTCAGACAATGGCCAATGAGAGGTATGGAGACAGTGGTTAAGGAACAGAGTTTGTGGTTGGCATCAGATACAATATGGACTAAATAGCCGACAAAATTCTGAGACAAATCAGACAATGGAGTGGTGAAGAGAGTTGGCAGTGAAGTAGAGCTTGCAGTCAGGTCACATGTGGAACCAGATGAGACATTCCCAAATGGTGTCTCCAAAGGGCAGCATGTAAATAGGATGGGGAACAAGGCAAAATCTTTGCAGAACATCAGAGCCAAGTGTGGGTTCTGGACATAATGGAAGGCAGAAGGCAGGAAGACAAGTTCAACTAAGATTTCAGATTTGAGTAAATGGCTTTTCAAAATGTCTAGCTATCCATTATATGATTTACCAATTTGAAAAAGTAGACCCAGGATTTTTTCCACGTGTTACAATTTGAATCAAAATATTTTAAACCAGACAACTTTGCAAAAGATAATAGTAATTTCAGATGTCATTTGAAAATGCACTGAAGTATCAAAAATCGTGGCATAATTAAGCATAGATTAGTTTTATTTACGAAATAAATTGATGGACATGAAATTATACTTAAAAAACCAAGGCAAGGACAAATGACATTTAGCAGTCATGCAGTTAGGGTTCTAACAGAAGAGGTGAGCACACACGATTTACACCAATGTGATGGAACTAGAGAGGGGAAGGTGCATTTTGTGAAGTTGGACAACGAATGCGCACATATGGTTACCTGATTTTTTGTCCGGCTTTACTGAAATATCGGCTGTATCAGCAACAGCAGCATCTCTAGATGTTTCAGTGCTCTCAGGAACAAGGGGCAATTCTGGCACCATAGTTTCTACAGAAACATATTTTTTGCTTATGTCACCTTCTCCAACAGGGAAGGGGAATGTTACATCAGTTTCCTGTCGAGGCATGGATGTTTTAAGTGCTCTCTCTTTTTCTCCCAACACTTCTGCTAGAGCAACACTAGTTTCTAAAATTTTTGTTACCACTTCTTTTGAAGCCTTTGTTACTTCTTCATTCATGGAAAGTGAAGCATCAGTAGCCAACTCCTGGGGCTTCATCTGTACTTCTGCAATCTTCAATTTTTCAGTATGGTCATTAATTTTAGCTTTCATTTCACCAAATTCTTCTAAACAATTGTATGGAAATTTATCTTGCAATGATGGGGCAACAGCCCACGTTACTGACTGAGATGTAGTCAAACTAGTCTCTTCAGACAAAGCTTTTAAACCAAGTCCTCGGTCAACGATTGAAAATTCCTCATTTGGCATTGATAATGTGGTTGATGTAGTGTCTCGATTCATGGAAAGGACAGTGATAGATTCTTTTGCAGGATGTCTTTCACTCATTATTGCGCTGGGCATTACAGCTTCCAGATGGCTTAAACTAATTTCTATTGCACCTTTCTCCATTAATAAGGGGTTAGACAGAACATCAGTTACATTTAGCGATGGGGTTTCAATTTCATCTTCGAGCGAGGGGGGACCAAGTGAACATTGCTCAACATGTTTATAATCAGCTAAAATCCTTTCAACAGGTTTAATTTGAATTGTAGCAGCTCCCTGGACTCCCAAAACAGGTTCGGATTTGCTGATGACAATTTCTTTGCAAATGGTCACATCTGGGCTCTTCGTTGTCACTGAATTATCAGCTGATATATTATGTATTGGAGAATGCAATGTAGAATAATTCTTTTCTTCCACCATTTTACTGGACAATAATTCTTGTTTATTGGACTGGTCAACAAACTGATTTATATTTTCAGATATGTTAGGCTCTCTGTACCCAAACTGTACACTCATATCATCACTTTTATCTGCTGAGTCTATAATAGAATCAACCAATACATGTTCTGGTAAATTTCTCTCTTCAGAAATAATTACAGTATCTTCACTAACTCCCCTATTTCTAACAGTATTTTGTTCTTCAAACAAATGATGTGCATTAGTTACCTCTGGAATATTATTAGCAGCGCACTCTGTAAAACTAAGTGGTTCATGAAGAGCAATTTGTTCTTTACCAGCATACTGAGCATCAAATTGTGTTACAGCATGCTCGGGATCTGCAAGACTCGCAACACATACATTTTCTGTGTGAGTAGATGCCTTTACAAGAATGTCTGTTAAATTTTGTGCTTCTTCAGAATAGTCTAAAACACACTTTTCGGATGTGGATGGTAGTGGTTTGAATGGATTAGGAGAGGATCGTATTTCTACATCAATTGCTTCTTCAGTTGTTTCTAATCCTGGTGACTTGATTTCAGAGGTTCTTTGCAAATGGTATGGTGCAAAACTTTGTACAGTCTGATCTGAAGTTGTGATTTCACTCAAATAGTCAGCTTTCATAATCTGGTTTGGTTGGATTGCAAAGTTACTGAATAGTTGTGAATTCATTTCAGAAGTTGGTATCACATCTACTTTGGAATTGGGTTCGTTTCCAATAAATTCGAGTGTTACAGGTTTTGTTTCTGGATCTTCAACTTTATTAGTTACTTCTGACTTAGTGGCAGTCAACTGTAATGGAATTGCAGTTTCTTTGAATTCAGTCTTTCCTTTTACAACTGCATCATGTTCAGGAACTGTTTCATTAGTGTTGAAGTAATCAGATTCTAACATGCTGTAAGAATCAAATGTGGCATATGTCATGCAGGTTTGAGATTCACTTACAACTGGAACTTGTGAAACAGCAAAATATGCTTCAGCAGTCAGAGGTAGCTTTTCATCTTGCTCAAAGGACTGTTCCACAAAGTCCTCCAAGTCTGCATAACCTGGCTTTCCAGTAGCCTTAGCCACAATTGGTTCTTCATTTTCACATCTTGTCTTTGAAGCTGCCTGATCTTGAAATGCACCAGACTCCGACTTATCAGTTACATTGTTAATGGATTTACTGGTATCAGTATCAATAACAGCTGCCTGATTAATTGCCGGACCTGAAAACTTTAGCTCATTTCTCTCCTTTACTTCCAAAATGTCACCATAGCAAAAGTTAAGACCACTGTCTGCTGGTTTTACAGATTGCTCATTAAAATACAATGTGTTTTGCATGAACTCCTTTTCCTCAACAATTCTGTCTAAGGGGAGCATACTCAACCCTGGAGCACCAACGTACTCGCATGTTAATCCTAAATGTGGTTCCATTGCAACTTCCCTGTCATCTGATAATTGAACTTTATCCATGCCCATGACCTCCCTAATCTTCAGTTTTCCCTTATCTGCATTAACTTGTTCTGGTATTGGTTCTTCCACCAGGGATGATGTAGTCCCTTTAAATTCACTTCCATTCGGCTCTACACGCTGGCCAATTTGGTATTGGAATGGACTTCCATCAACAGGATTTAGTCTGACTAACTCTGATGATTCTATAAATGCTGACTTCACGTGTGCCTTTTCATCAACAGCAGGAGCTTTTTCTAAATGGTCTGCTACTTTTTTGTCCATTGCATTTTCCATAAAACCAAAGGTTGTTTGTAAACCTGTGTATACAGGAACTTCAGTCTGTTTAAGATCATCACTGTGGACTGCTTTTGCAGACATTGTTAATTCAGGTACAGAATCAGAAGAAAAGGAAGGCATAGAGAAGACAGGAACAGGTTCAACATGCACAGGTGCAGCATCCTGTGGGCCCACAGGTTCGGCACTAGCTGGCTGATCTTTCAAGTTGACAGAAAAGTCTGTGATTATGGATGGAAAGGAAATGAGAAAAGTCAAGTCTTAATTTTAATAGAATGTTATATATACACACACACACACACACACACACACACACACACACACACACACACACACACACACACACACACACACACACTAATATATTCAAATTAAACATATATTTTCATTGCTTTAAAAAGACTAAAAGGACCACTCCGACATCTGATTGATTTAATTGTTTTATCCCATGAATTCCCTTTCAAACAGTACAATAGCACACAATGCCAAATGAATTTCATCCTCATTTGAAATCAATGTCAATATATCAAATATGACTGCTTTCATTTATATCTCCCCACATCGCACTGAACAGCACTTAGATCTAAAATGTCCCAATTTATTTGCAATCAAATTGGTTTGATTCAATCAGAGAAATTTTTGAATGTGGTGTCTACACACCCAAGCAGGTGATCTTCAATTCTCTTTTGCACACCTTGATACTTTCTCAAATCCCACAATCATACACACTTCCAGTGTACTCATTAGATGACTCAGTTTCATTACTGACAATTAGGGGTCATCATATCCTTTATAGGCAGATTTTCAATTTCCAGAGATTTCCATTTCATGGGGCAATGGCGGGGGGGGGACTGTGTCAGGAAGAAGCGCTCCGATAGGAAAAAAGTAACAAATATAATTACTTGAAAACAAAGTTATAAAAAGGCTATGAATACAAGGAATGAATTGAATGAAGTGGAGACACAATTTCAACTTAGAGGACGTGACATTATAGCCAGCAGAGACATGGCTACAAGAGTTAGGACTGGGAATATACCAGGTTATAAGGGCAATAGGGAAAATGGTAAAGGGTGAGGAGTAGCCTTAATGATTAGGGATGAAATCATTTTGCTAATAAGGTAAGGAAGAAGTTGACATTTCATGGGTAGAATTAAGAAACAGAAAATAATTTATGATGTAGGAGTTGCGTTCAGACGGCTTGCTGGTAGTATGAGGTGGTAGCTTATTTGATGTAGAAATTGTTATATATTATATCTGTTGCAGTAATGTTTTAAAAAGCCTCTGTTACAGTATATATTTGTTACAGTAATATTAAAGAACCCATGTTAAGATATCTAGACTGCGTATCTGCTAAAGCTGTAATTACATCATACAAAGTTGAAGTAAACATGGTTTTTAAACATTTACTTGTTTACATATAGTGGACTAATGGAATAGTTACGATTGCCAGAGATTCCCTGGGGAGTAGATAATTTTTGGGGGAGTTTTCCCCTCTTGTTTAAGAATTGTTTAACAGATAATTGTAAAGCTATTTTCATTGATGTAGTTAATTCGGTGTTTAAATTAAAGTTTGATCTAACATACAAGTTACCTATTGGTCAGCGTCTATCACTCCTGGATTGAAGTATCCTTTCCTCAGTTTTACAAATTTTGAACATTTGTTTGAAATTCTTGCCCGGTATCCTAACAATTGTATAAATGCAAAGATTAGGCAAACATGTAGCTATGGCACAGTGATTTTAATGGGGGGAAAATTTAACTTTTGAAAATTGAGATAAACAGACTAGCATGTCAGATAGGTACTGAATTGTTTGAGCAAAATCTTGGAAAGGTTTCTGCAATAAGTCCCGGTGTCAACAAAGGAAAGGTCATGTTAGATTTAATAAATGAGCAATAGCCAGATTTAGTTAAAACATGCATCCAATAGCAATCATAATATGATAATTTGCAAAGAAGGAACACAATACAATGTTAGCATTCATGTCGAGAGGGCTAGAATACAAGACCAGGATTTCTGAGGCCACATAAGGTTTTGGTCAGACCCCATTTGGAGTATTGGGAGCAGTTTTTGGCCCGGTATCCAAAGGAGGATGTGCTGGCCTTGGAAAGGGTCCAGGGGAGGTTCACAAGAATGATCCCTGGAATGAAGAGCTTATTATATGAGGAACAGTTGATGACTCTGGGTTTGTACTCGTTGAAGTTTAGAAGGATGAGGGGGATCTTATTGAAACTTACAGTATAAGTTTGGGCAGCACGGTAGCATGGTGGTTAGCATAAATGCTTCACAGCTCCAGGGTCCCAGGTTCGATTCCCGGCTGGATCACTGTCTGTGTGGAGTCTGCACGTCCTCCCCGTGTGTGCGTGGGTTTCCTCCGGGTGCTCCGGTTTCCTCCCACAGTCCAAAGATGTGCGGGTTAGGTGGATTGACCATGCTAAATTGCCCGTAGTGTCCTAAAAAGTAAGGTTGGGGGGGGTGGGGTGTTGGGTTACGGGTATAGGGTGGATACGTGGGTTTGAGTAGGGTGATCATTGCTCGGCACAACATCGAGGGCCGAAGGGCCTGTTCTGTGCTGTACTGTTCTATGTTCTATGATACTGCGAGGCCTGGATAGAGTGGACGTGGAGAGGATGTTTCCACTTGTAGGAAAAAGGAGAAGCAGAGGACACAATCTCAGACTAAAGGGACTATCCTTTAAAACAGAGATGAGGAATTTCTTCAGCCAGAGGGTGGTGAATTTGTGGAAATCTTTGCCGCAGAAGGCTGTGGAGGATAAATCACTGAGTGTCTTTAAGACAGAGATGGATAGGTTCTTGATTAATAAGGGGATCAGGGGTTATGGGAGAAGGCAGGAGAATGGGGATGAGAAAAATATCGCAATGATTGAATGGCGACGAAGACTCGATGGGCCAAGTGGCCTAATTCTGCCCCTATGCCTTATGGTCCTATGGTCTAAAACAACTGAGATTCTAGATTTAGGCAAAGCTGACTTCAGTGGGAAAGACCAAGACTACCCACAGTGAACTGCGCAAATATGCTAATGGTAAAACCAAAATCAGTGGGAGGTGTTCAAAAAAAATGAGATTCAAAACTGGTTTATACCCGCTTGCCAAAGAAAATTCATGCACTCATGAAATGATTGAGAATGAAATGAAAATTGCTTATTGTCACAAGTAGGCTTAAAATGAAGTTACTGTGAAAAGCCCCTAGTCGCCACATTCCAGCACCTGTTTGGGGAGGCTGGTACGGGAGGGGGCACAGCTTAAAGCAATTGTCAAAACCAACAAGGAAAAGCTTTTTCATGCAGCACATGGTTATGGTCTAAAATGCACTGCCCGAGTTGTGGTGTGAAGGCAGGTTCAATCAAGGTATTCAAAAGGGAATTAGACATATCTAAAATTAAAGTGCAGGGTTACTGGGAGAAGCAGGGCTTTGGCACTAAGTGACTCGATCATTCAGATAGCTCTGCAGACAACGGGCCAAATAGCTTCCTGCACTGTTCAATTCTATGATTCTGCGATTCATACAAAAATGAAAAAAGCACAGATCCTGGCAAATGGGAGATACACCACACAGGGTTTCAAAACAGGCAGAGTTACAGAAATGCTAAATTTAGAAAAAAACTTTTGCAATATACACGGAGAAAAAAGGTGATCCCAGCACGGGGGCCCTTCGAAAATGGATAATGGTGATGCGGTCAATAAAAATAAGGGGATGATAGAAATGTGAAATAATGGCTTCGAGTCAGCTTTTACAGTACAGGAAGAAATCAGATAGACATCATGAGGAAACTATGATGGAATAATAATATTTATTAGTGTCACAAGTAGGCTTACATTAATTACAGAGAAAATCTCCTAGTCGCCACACTATGGTGCCTGTTTGCGAGAATTCAGAATGTCCTATTCACCTAGCAAGCATGTTTTTCCTCCCACAAGGAGGAAACCGAAAACCCATGCAGACATGGGGAGAACATGCATACTCCGCAGTGAGCCATGCATGGAATAGAACCCAGGTCTCCGGCACTATGAAACAACAGTCCCTGGCGCTATGAAACTAACCATTGTGCTACCGTGCTGCCCATACTGTTAGGATGGTGCAATGGTAGCACTCAAGAAGTTCAACACAATCCAGGACAAAGCAGTGAATTTGATCAGCACCACCATTACTCAATGTGGTGGCAGTACATACGGTACAGAACTCAATGCAGCAAGTTACCAATCTTGTTTTAAAAGTGTCTCCGAGGACATCAACCTTTAGCACCAATATTAGGGAATGTCGCCACTCCCAACTTCCTCTTCAAGCCTCTCACTATCCTGACATGATATTCATTTCCATTCTTTGCCATATAATGTGCATATAATGTTAAAAAGTTAGTGCTGTCTGCTGGATTCGAAGCTAGAATCGATAGCGATGCTAATCACGTGTTCGGACACATGAAGGACACAGGTTCAAGATAACCATGAGTTGGGATAGAAACCCATCTCTTATGATTTGCATATTGAAATTGCTATTCAGAAGTTCAAACAAATATTGGCATATTTTACACCAATACACGGCTTCAGAATTTGGATCCATACATACATAGAATATACAGTGCAGAAGGAGGCCATTCAGCCCATCAAGTCTGCACCGACCCACATTAAGCCCTCACTTCCACCCTATCCCCGTAACCTAATAACCCCTCCTAACCTTTTTGGACACTAAGGGCAATTTAGCATGGCCAATCCACCTAACTTCACGTCTTTGGACTGTGGGAGGAAACCGGAGCACCCGGAAGAAACCCACCCAGACACGGGGAGAACGTGCAGACTCCGCACAGTGACCCAGCGGGGAATTGAACCTGGGACCCTGGCGCTGTGAAGCCACAGTGCTATCCACTTGTGCTACCGTGCTGCCCACTGATCTCTATAGTTAGCCATACTTATCAGCTAGTACCTGTGCTCTAGTCAAAATATGCATTACATATTCATCAAATGGGTGAGGCTGCTCTACGCGGCTCCGATGGCAAGTGTAGTTACCAATGGAAGGAGATCGGAGTACTTTTAGGCTCTACCGTGGGACCAGGCAGGGGTGCCCCCTGTCCCCCTTGCTCTTTGCACTGGCGATTGAACCTTTGGCTATGGCGTTGAGGGAGTCAGGGAGATGGAGGAGTCTGGTGCGGGGTGGGGAGGAACATTGTGTATTGCTGTATGCGGACGACCTGCTGTTGTATGTGGTGGATCCAGAAGGGGGAATGCCGGGGGTGATGGAGCTGTTAGCGGAATTTGGGGGCTTCTCGGGCTATAAGTTAAATTTAGGCAAGAGTGAGGTATTTGTAGTACACCCTGGTGATCAGGAGGGAGGAATTGGGAGACTCCCATTTAAGAGGGCAGTGAAGAGTTTCAGATACCTGGGGGTGCAGGTGGCCAGGAGTTGAGGGACTCTCCATAAGCTTAATTTTACCAGGCTGGTGGAACAGGTGGAGGAGGAATTTAAAAGGTGGGACATGGTGCCGCCATCGTTGGCGGGCAGAGTGCAGACCGTCAAAATGACAGTTCTCCCGAGGTTCTTGTTCCTTTTTCAGTGTTTGCCCATCTTTATCCCTAGGGCCTTTTTTAGAAGGTTGACTAGCAGCATCATGAGCTTTGTTTGGGCGCATGGGACCCCGAGGGTGAAGAGGGTCTTCTTGGAGCGGGGTAGAGATGGGGGGGGCTGGCGTTACCCAATCTCTCGGGGTATTATTGGGCGGCCAATGTGTCGATGGTGCGCAAGTGGGTAATGGAGGGGGAGGGGGCAGCATGGAAACGGATGGAGAAGGCGTCCTGTGGAGATACAAGCCTGGGGGCCCTGGTAACGGCGCCGTGGCCGCTCCCTCCTCCGAGGTATACCACGAGTCCGGTGGTGGCGGCTACCCTCAAGATTTGGGGGCAGTGGAGGCGACATAGGGGAGAAGTGGGGGGCTCGATGGAGGCGCCGTTAAGGGGGAACCATAGGTTCGTCCCGGGGAACATTGATGGGGGATTTCAGGGTTGGTACAGAGCGGGCATCAGACAGCTGAGGGACCTGTTTATTGATGGGAGGTTTGCGAGCCTGGGGGAGTTGGAGGAGAAATTTGGGCTCCCCCCGGGGAACATGTTCAGGTATCTGCAGGTAAAGGCATTTGCTAGGCGGCAGGTGGAGGGATTCCCTTCGCTTCCCGCGAGGGGGGTGAGCGACAGGGTGCTTTCGGGGGTTTGGGTCGGAGAGGGGAAGATATCTGATATCTACAAGGTTATGCAGGAGGCGGAGGAGGCGTCAGTAGAGGAGCTGAAAGCTAAGTGGGAGGGGGAACTGGGGGAACAGATCGAAGACGGGACATGGGCTGATGCCCTGGAGAGAGTCAACTCTTCCTCCTCATGTGCGAGGCCTAGTCTCATCCAATTTAAGGTGCTGCACCGGGCCCACATGTCCGGGACTAGTATGAGTAGGTTCTTTGGGGGTGAGGACAGGTGCACCAGATGTTCGGGGAGTCCAGCGAATCATGCCCATATGTTCTGGGCATGCCCAGCACTGGAAGAATTCTGGAAGGGGGTGGCGAGGACGGTGTCGAGGGTGGTTGGATCCAGTGTCAAACCAGGGTGGGGACTCGCGATTTTCGCAGTTGCGGTGGAGCCGGGAGTGCAGGAGGTGAAAGACGCCGGTGTCCTGGCCTTTGCGTCCCTATTAGCCCGGCGGAGGATCTTGCTGCAGTGGAAGGATGCGAGGCCCCCAAGTGTGGAGACCTGGGTCAATGACATGGCGGGATTTATAAAGCTGGAAAGGGTGAAAGGGTCAAATTTGCTCTGAGAGGATCAGTACAAGGGTTCTATAAACGGTGGCAGCCTTTTCTGGACTTCCTGGCTCAAAGATAGGTATCTTGGTCAATAGCAGCAGCAACCGGGGGGGGGTTATTTTAGTATGGTTTGATGTTGTTGTATAAATTCAAAAAATTTTCAATAAAAATTATTTTTTAAAAAAATAATGGGGTAGGGAGGGGAAAGGAGGAGGAAGATGATGAAATATTAGTGATGCTTGCTAGTAATATTAAAGAAGAATGCAATAATTTTTTCTCAGTATACAAATGGTTAAGAGGCAAGAATGGACATTGGACCACTGGAAAATGAGACTTAAGCAGCAGCAATAGGGAACAAAGAAACTGCAGAGGATCTGAATAGGTGCTTTGCATCATTCTTCACAAGAGGAAGACACCAGTGGCATACAAGACCATCAGGCGGCAGAGGTGAGTGTAGCAACCATCACTAAGGAGAAGGGGCTGGGAAAACTGAAGGTCTGAAGGGGGAATATATCACCCAGACTGGATGGATTACACCCCAGGGTTCTGAAGGAGATTGTGGAGGTAATGGTGGTGATTCTTCGGGAATAACTGGAGGCTTGGAGGGTCCCAGAGGATTACAAAATGGCTAATGCAACTCCTCCGTTACTGGCTGGCTGGACTTCGGTTGTTGGTAAGATTTTAGAGTCTGTTATTAAGAATGCGTTAACTAGCAGCATTATGGGCTATGTGTGGGAACTAGCAGCATTATGGGCTATGTGTGGGCACATGGCACCCCTAGAGTGAGAAGGATTTTCTTGGAACGGAGTAGGGACAGTGGAGGATTAGCGCTACCCAATCTTTCCGGATACTACTGGGCGGCGAACGCATCGATGGTGCGCAAGTGGGTGATGGAGGGGGAGGGGGCAGCTTGGAAACGTATGGAGAGGGCGTCCTGCGGCAATACAAGCCTGGGGGCGCTGGTAACGGCACCATGGCCGCTCCCCCCCACAAGGTATACCACGAGTCCGGTAGTGGCGGCCACCCTTAAAATCTGGGGGCAGTGGAGGCGACACAGGGGGGAAGTGGGGGGTCTGATGGCGGCGCCACTGAGAGGGAACCACAGATTTGTCCCGGGGAACACTGGCGGGGGATTCCAGAGCTGGCACAGGGCGGGCATCAGGCAACTGAGGGACATGTTCATAGAGGGGAGGTTTGCGAGCCTGGGAGAGCTGGAGGAGAAATTTGAGCTCCCCCCGGGGAACACGTTTAGATACCTGCAGGTGAAGGCATTTGCCAGACGACAGGTGGAAGGATTTCCCTTGCTTCCCGATAGAGGGGTGAGTGATAGGGTGCTGTCAGGGGTCTGGGTCGGAGAAGGGAAGGTCTCGGACATCTACAAAATAATGCAGGAGGTGGAGGAGGTATCGATAGAGGAGCTGAAAGACAAGTGGGAAGCGGAGCTGGGAGAGCAGATAGAAGATGGGACATGGGCGGATGCCTTAGAGAGGGTCAATTCGTCGTCGTCGTGCGCAAGGTTGGGCCTCATCCAATTTAAGGTGCTGCACAGAGCCCATATGACGGGGACTAGGATGAGTCGGTTCTTCGGGGGTGAGGACAGGTGTGTTAGGTGTTCGGGAGGCCCTGCGAACCATGTACATATGTTCTGGATGTGCCCGGCACTGGAAGAGTTCTGGGAGGGGGTGGCGGGGACGGTATCGAGAGTGGTGGGAACCAGGGTCAAACCAGGGTGGGGGCTGGCGATTTTTGGGGTTGGGGTGGAGCCAGGAGTACAGGAGGCAGGGGAGGCCGGAATATTGGCCTTTGCGTCCTTGGTAGCTCGGAGAAGGATCTTGATTCAGTGGAGGGACACAAGGCCACCAAGTGTTAACACCTGGTTAAACGACATGGCAAGCTTCATCCAATTGGAAAGAATCAAATTCGCCCTGAGAGGGTCGGTACAGGGGTTCTTCCGGCGGTGGCAGCCCTTCCTTGACTTTCTGGATCAGAGATAGGAACTGGAGGCCGAAACAGCAGCAACCCGGGGAGAAAGGGGGGGGGGGGGGGGGGGGGAAGGGAGGGGGGGGGGGGGGGATAGCAACGAAGGGAGCACGTCAGCAGGGGGTCGCGGGCAATGACTGCCCGAGGCCATCGGCAGAAAGGGAAAAACGGTTTGGTTGCTAGACTGGTAGCGCCGGGGGGGGGGGGGGGGGGGGGGGGGGGGGGGGGGGGGGGGGGGGGTGCGCGCGGGGGAGGGCGTGGGGAGGATTTTCCAGGGGGGATTTGATGTGTTAAAATTTACAATGTAGTAGGGGTAAATGTTTGTATCGAAAAATTTCAATAAAAATTATTTTAAAAAAAAAGAATGCGTTTAAGAGTACTTAAGAAGTTCATGGTAAAATAGGATAAGTCAGCATGGATTTGTCAAGGAGAGGCTATGCCTGACAAATTGTGGTAATGAGGAAGTTAGACAACGAAGAACCAGCAGACATGATCCATTTGGATTTCCAGAAGGCCTCTGACAAAGTGCCATACAGGAGGCTGTGAGCCCATGGTGTTATGGGCAAGGTACTGGCATTGATAGAGGCTTGGCTGACTGGCAGAAAAAGATAAAGGCATCCTTTTCAGGATGGCGGCCAGTAACTAGTGGTGTTTCACAGGGGTCAGCATTGTGACCATAGCAGGCAGCACAGTGGCACAGTGGCTAGCACCACTGGTCCCCCAGCACATAGGACCAGTGTTATTATGTTTGGAAGGCAATATTCTAAATGGAATGGCAGAACCGTAGCAAGCAACCAACAGCTGCATTTAAGAGCACGATAGGTCAGTACAATCCACACTCGGTCGGGTCTTGCCTCCCTTAAGGAGCAAGGAAAGCGCTTGAGCAAGGGTTGGAGGCAATTAATCATGGGGTAGGGAGTCGTTAAACATATCTAGCACAGGTGCAATTGTTCCGAAAATAGATATAGAACAGTACAGCACAGAACAGGCCCTTCGGCCCTCGATGTTGTGCCGAGCAATGATCACCCTACTTAAACCCACGTAACCCGTATACCCGTAACCCAACAATCCCCCCATTAACCTTACACTACGGGCAATTTAGCATGGCCAATCCACCTAACCCCGCACATCTTTGGACTGTGGGAGGAAACCGGAGCACCCGGAGGAAACCCACGTACACACGGGGAGGACGTGCAGACTCCACACAGACAGTGACCCAGCCGGGAATCGAACCTGGGACCCTGGAGCTGTGAAGCATTGATGCTAACCACCATGCTACCGTGAGGCCCCTAAAATGTCTTATAAAACTTGATCGGAAAGCTATCCGAGCCAGAGGCCTTACCAGCCTGCATAAGACCAATGCATTTTAAAATCCAACTCACCAGTCTACTGTTTCAACCAATGAGATGAGCAGGCGGGCTGTCCAGAAAATCAACCATAATCGACTTGTCTGTGGGAGGCTCATAGAACATAGAACAGGACAGCACAGAACAGGCCCTTCGGCCCTCGATGTTGTGCCGAGCAATGATCACCCTACTCAAACCCACATATCCACCCTATACCCGTAACCCAACAACCTATTTAATTTTTAAATCAATAAATTTAAATACCCAATTGCTTTTTTCTAATTAAGGGGCAATTTAGCGTGGCCAATTCACCATATTTTAGGTTGTGGGGGTGAAGCCCATGCAGACACAGGGGAGAATGTGCAAACTGCACATGGATAGTGACCCGGGGCCAGGACTGAACCCCGGTCCTCGGCGCCATGAGGCAACAGTGCTGACCACTGCACCACCCCTGGACCTATTTAATTTAAGTCATTAATAGGACGTGTGCTTGCAAAAAATTTTTAATCATCCCACTAAGCAGTGTCCAACCTCCAAGTGGCGCTGAGTGGGGTCTGTTGTGTTCGGTGTCAGGCAAGGAATCCACAGAACTGCTGGGGAGTTGTCCAAACCAGGATTTTTATGAATGCACACATGGTGCGGTGATGTTCAGATAGAGCAAACTATCACGGGAGTTTCTTTAGACTGTCCTGGAACTACCCCTATGCACGACTGTCCTCATGTACTTCTTACAACCTTCTCAGGATCACCGGATCTGCCTGGACTTATATTGGAGTGCCTCATCACATGACCACTGTCTCGAGACCACATGGCGGATCTGTACCACCACCTGCTAGTTGGAGGTCGCACTACCAACTATATACAATATTGTTTAGACCACATGGTGGATCTGTACCGCCACCTACTGGTTGGAAGTCACACTACCAACTATATACAACACCTGTCTACAGGCATATCACCACATTCCCCTTCCGAAGATATTGAAGTTTACTTACAAACATGATTACTCTATATAATAAACATAAAAAGGTTTAACTAGGGTGTCCATAAGCATGATATGCCCGGTCAGTGTCCGTCCCTTTCGCAGAGGTCATTGTACCTCTCTCTGGGGATCACTTGGGCTGTTGCCAGCCTTTGTGAATACTGGTTTACGTACCAGTCTCTTGCTTCATATCCTCTTTATACTGTGCCTTCGAAAGGCATGCATTTGAGATTGCCACACATGCGTCACAAGCTTGTTTGTGTCATCCAATGATGTTGTTTACTGCTTCGTTGTGTGTTTTTTGTCTTTTCCGTCTGTAGCTTGTTGGTCATCATATTGTTTTCTCCTCTTTTGTTTTTGCCAGTGGGATGATCTAGCTCTCCCGGTCTTCTCGTCCTCCTTCTTGTTTTAACAATTAGTTTGCAAATTATTTTCATTGTTTTGTTTGGGCTTGGCAGCCCCTGGTTCGGTGCTGGTCTGCATCCTGTGCATGGAAGTATGCGGATGCTCAGGTGGAACCGGAGGCGCATATGTGTCATCACAAAGACGTGCGACCACACCCAATTCTGCGCCCTCGCCTGGATGTTGGACCGCCTCGATTTCTGGTGCCTGGGTGGAGGTTAGATCTACGACAACAAGTACTGCCCTTCTTGGCTCACTGGAACAGCGTTCAATGGCTCATCACTGGAAATGACAATGCAGATACTGTTTTATGACGATCTAGGTGTTGGGTCATCCTGGTCTTGCTCGAGTATGTGTGTGAGATCCATTGAGCTACACAGCGAGAGTCATCCGTTCCACCGCTGACTCACTCCCAGAGTCATTATTTTCAACAGAGCTGGTCTTAATCAACAATATCTTCCCACTCATTTTCCAACGGAGTGACCTTGAGCAGCAAGGAGTCGATTACCAGAACCATTTTAGAGGCCTGAGACGATTCACCAAGTGCCTCTGGAGCAAGCTTTTCTAAGATTTGTCGTCTGTTACTAGCTTGTGCAGTAGCTGGTTCTCCCAGGTATCAGCCACTTTGATCTCAGTTTTTATTGTTGAGTGCACCATCTCGGAGCTCCCGCCCTTCAGTGTACAGTGAGGTCTGGGTGTCCCCCTTGGCCACCTCATCACTCCCGCCAAACCGGTGGAGCAGCACATCTTAGGCCTCTTCTTCAAGTCCATCCTTGTTCCTGCAGAATGGATGTGCAAAAAGTTCATACCAGTCATCATCCGGTTCATGTTCGAATCCTTTGCTTTCACCTCATATTAGAGGTCAGCATGCATGTCTTCATAGTATTCATCATCGGATTCAGTATCCTCTGCAATGATTTCTCCTGTAAAATACAACATTGCACATGGAATTGTGTTCACACGCAGGAGGCCTCCTGTTTCACTGCTGTGCTCTGTGTTTAACATTCCATGCTATGGAACTTCACGAGGACTGAAGAAATTAAAGATTCATTTGGTCACAGTTCTGCAAGTACTGTGCTTCGGCTTAGTTTTAATTGTTTTCAACATGACATTTTTGCCCTTCTTCCAGTCGATCTTACAGCCTATACATCCCATGACTTCTTGTTCATCAAAGAATGAAGATTCAAGCTTGTCAGGCCGCGAATCCATCTGGTATACTTGCCTAGGTTGTGAAATACTCACTGGGCTTGAACTTAAACTCCAGAGTGAAGGTCCTTGGCTTTTCATGCTCTGAACATTTGACATTCACATCTTGTAGATGCTTTAACATGGGCTTGTCGTACTCCTGCATCATGCCACTGAGCACATACATCTTCTTGAAGACTGTTTACCAGAATTGCGGAATGCTCGCTGGCTCTTCCGCTTCTTTGTCGTCCTCCGCCTGGATTTCTTCAGAATACTCATTTAATGTGGACACTATGATATCTTGTAGGGATCTGTAGTATTCAGCTGGCCACACCTTCTGGGACATAAACAGCCCTCAACTAAGTTCAGGGATTCACATGCATCCACTCCTATGATGGACTCAATTTTCATGTGCACAAATTTACATCATGTCGTCCACGGAAAGCTCAAGTTCACATTCACCGAAAGTCTCCATCTTTTTTGTACCATAACATACAGGCAGTCTTGGCCAATCAGCAATTTTCAGTTGCATGTCCAGCTTGTGCAAAGCAGACCGACTGAGGTTAGCTCTCCTTTTAATGTCAAAGTCGCATCGTAACAATGAGTCATTTAGGAACACTATCACTTTCCATCTGGTTTTGATGGTTTCCAGCAAGTTCTTACTAGCTTCATTCTTTTTTTGAAATTGTGTCCTATCTTTTTTGGTCTGGTTCTTCTGGTCCTTGGTTGCAATGAGATCGATGAAGAATTGTTTATCCGGAGGTAACTCATCAACCACATTTACTGATCTTACATGGTCCATTGTGGGACGTGCAAAACACTTTTTTGCAAAATGCCCAACACAGCCGCACCTGGAACAGACTTTTCCAAAGGCCGGACATTATTGTGGGCCATGTCGATTGCCATGCTTTGGGCATAAGATGGTGGTTCCTGTTGGCTGCTTAAAATGGCCGTCCGCAATGAGATCATGTTTCTTCAGCACTAATGGTGCTGGCATCTTCCTCTTGTGTTGGCGTCAAAGTTTTTCTAGCAGATTGTGCTGATTTGCTGTCCTGCTACCGCGCTCGCCTGAAAAATCTTGCTTGTTAGAACATAGAACATAGAACAGTACAGCACAGAACAGGCCCTTCAGCCCTCGATGTTGTGCCGAGCCATGATCACCCTACTCAAACCCACGTATCCACCCTATACCCGTAACCCAACAACCCCCCACCCCTTAACCTTACTTTTTAGGACACTACGGGCAATTTAGCATGGCCAATCGACCTAACCCGCACATCTTTGGACTGTGGGAGGAAACCGGAGCACCCGGAGGAAACCCACGCACACACGGGGAGGACGTGCAGACTCCGCACAGACAGTGACCCAGCCGGGAATCGAACCTGGGACCCTGGAGCTGTGAAGCATTTATGCTAACCACCATGCTACCGTGCTGCCCCTTGTTCCGTTACCAAATCTTTTTCCCCACAGCAACCTCTCACGTATCTTATCATTTGATACACCAAAGACAATCTGGTCACGGATCAGAGAAGATTTCAGGCTACTGAAGTTGTATGATTGGGCCTTCAGTCTCAAGTCAGTGACAAAACTTCAGCAGGTTTTTGGGTACCCGTACGGAACATACACCTCTCAAATGTCTCATTCCTTTTGGGGGAGCAATGTCGATCAAAGTACACGATGATTTCATCGCATCTTTAGCTATCCTCATTGTCAAAAGCAAAAGTATCATATAGTTCAATTGCTATGGACCTGCCACCGTAAGCAGCAATGCTATTCGCCTTTCATCAGGCTGTGCCTGCAGGCTTAGGGTCGAAATACAAGAGTTTGAACTGTTGCCTGACGAGCCGCCAGTTTTCATCTACATTACCCAATACTTGAAGCTGGTGGGTGCTTTCAGTCCGTCCATCTCGAGTCTTTTAATGCATTGAGTCGCCAATGGTTGCCGTTCACCTGGTCCGTTCTTCCATCTAATTTTAACTTTGTCACTGCCGTTGTTGCCTTCAAATCTTCAGTACTGGTACCATGTTGCATTCGGTGCTCGTTGTCCAGCAAGGAATCCACGGAACTGCTGGCGAGTTGTGCAAGCCAGGATTTTTATTAATGCACACGGGGTGCGGTAACAATCAGATACAGAGCAAGCTATCATGGAGTTTCTGAAGACTCCCCTGGAACTACCCCTATGCACAACTGTCCTCATGTACATCTTACAATCTTCTCAGGATCACTGGATCTGCCCTGACTTATAATCGGAGTGCCTCGTCACATGACCAGTCTCGAGATCGCATGGTGGATCTGTACCTCCACCAGCTGGTTGGAGACCGCACCACCAACTATATACAATATTGTTCAGGCTGCATTGTGGATCTGTACCGCCACCTGTTGGTTGGAGGTCGCACCAACTATATGCACAACACTGTCTATAGGCATATAGGGGCAGGTTTAGCTCACTCAGCTAAATCACTGGCTTTTAAAGCAGACCAAGCAGGCCAGCAGCACGGTTCGATTCCCGTACCAGCCTCCCCGGACAGGCGCCGGAATGTGGCGACTAGGGGCTTTTCACAGTAACTTCATTGAAGCCTACTCGTGACAATAAGCGATTTTCATTTCATTTCACCACACGGCCAGACTCCAGCAACAGGTCGATAAAGTGTTGAGTGTGGTCAGAGATTACAATTACTGAGTACTCAGTTGCCACTACCGATTGGAGGAGAGCACTATCCAGAATAAAAAGATCAATGCGAGGATACACATGATGAACACGAGAGAAGGCAAACTCCGTCATTTGGGTGCAAGAAAAACACCAGGGGTCTACCCCTCCCAACTGAACAATTAAGGAAGACAAAGCCCTGGCTTTGTCCCCAAAAGGGCCAAGGAATTTTGGTTTTGAACAACCCAATTTTGGGTCCAGAACGCAGTTCAGGTCGCCTCTTTAAATAAGATAGTATTGTTTTGTGTCGCGGTCAGGAAGGGAAGATAACAAAGAATTGATAATGTTTATTATCATCCCAATTAGGGGCATAGACATTTGACCAGAACCACTGGGTGTTCAATGGGGAGCCGCATACATTATATATTGACTGTTTGGGTCCGCCACAATCTGGAAACAGGAGAACTCGACTCTTGTTGATTAAAAACAGCTCCAGGGTCCCAGGTTCGATTCCGGCTTGGGTCACTGTCTGTGCGGAGTCTGCACATCCTCCCAGTGTGCCCCCTCCGGGTGCTCCGGTTTCCTCCCACAGTCTAAAGATGTGCAGGTTAGGTGGATTGGCCATGATAAATTGCCCTTAGTGTCCAAAATTGCCCTTAGTGTTGGGTGGGGTTACTGTGTTATGGGATAGGGTGGAGGTGTTGACCTTGGGTAGGGTGCTCTTTCCAAGAGCCGGTGCAGACTCGATGGGCCGAATGACCTCCTGCTGCACTGTAAATTCTATGAAAATCGCCGAAACCCTGGCCCTACTATTAAAACTAGAACAAAAAACTTTCCCAACCATCTTTTGTGCAACCTGGTTTGACCTATAATTCATAAATGGGTCTCTTGCTGAAGAGCAATATCAGACTTTAGGCCCTTTGATGCGCAATTTAGTGGGGGGTGGGGGTGGGGGGAGATTGTACATTCTCACCCATTTTATGGAACAGGTATGAGAAATATCGAAATCAGGTGCAGCCTTTGATCCCCTCGGGTAACCCCACGAAGCAGCACGGTCAGACTCCGAGGAGGTAATCTTATCACTATGGTCAGACAATGCAGTCTCCCTGCCCATGATTATGGCTCCTTGTGCTTCAGACGGTTTGGCTGTGATCTAGAGAACTGAATGAATAGGGGCCAAGGCCTCCTCGATTGATAGTTTAAGATCCGACGTCAAGCATTGTCAATACTTTTCGAAGTTCAGCCGCCAAGATTTTGCTGAACGTTTTGGCCATTCGTGGAGTGGCTAAAGAAGCTGCGGTCACCATCTTATCTCCAGTTGAACAGTGGGAGGTTTCAGAGTCTGTTTTTGAAATTCGGGCGGATATTTTTTCCATCTTTGTCTCTCCTGGGTATCAGAGATGAGGAACTTTCTCCAGATAATTTCAGTTTGGTTTTGGAAAGTTGAAAGACCCACGGCACTGGGAAAAGGGGGATAAAGGTCAGGTTTCTAGCAAGAGCCACCTCGTGCGCATCTTCCCTTCACACTGCACCAACGGAAGTCCTCTTCCATTCTTTCGTTCAAACCTGATTCAGGAATTAGAATATTCCAGGCTATTGGCCAGCATGCAATATCAGCAGATAACACAAATATTGTGTACCTAGTCAGTCACCAGAGAGATCCATGATTGCACAGATCTTAAAATCAAAGTGCGTCAGTGCAAAGAAGCCATAATTACCAGAATGAATCTTCCCTGCTTCTAAGTAAAGCACCAGTCACCTGATGTCAGAAAGATTCAGTGTAATGTCAACAGTTCTAAATGATTAAAACAAATCACTGAAAAACAAGTAAAACTTTAAATTAGACATGTGAACTGGCAAAAGCTGTTCTTAGCCATAAACAATTGGTCAAGCAGCAAATCAACATAATTTAGAAACCCAAAAGCCATACAACAGCAATACTGGTGCAAATAAGCAGCTGAGACCTGTATGAAGAAAATACTTGATCTCAGGTAGGTCAGGGATGTTACAATTGGCCTTGAAATCCAGTTTTTCTTTAAAATAGCAGAATGATTTGGGAGAAAGGAGAGAATAAGATTTATACACACAGTTACCTAAATGAGCCCACTGAAAAAGTATGCCTGCAAGCATCATTAAAAGGAAAAGGATCCTATTAGCTTCCACTATATCGGTCCTCCATACTAGAGTACTTTGCTAACATTAATTATGCAGACTCACAAAGAATAGCTACCCACACAAAGCTCAGCTTTGAGGAGAAAACATTGAAAAAAAATAAAGGACCTGGCCCTTTGGATTCTGGATATTCACTTGGATATATGGAGGTTGAACAAAATGGAAAACCAAGTTCTGAACACCCAACATTTGACATAGCAAATCTGTGAATTTAAGGCAATATTTAAATTAAACTTTTTATTTTAAAAAATTTAAGCTGGAAATCTAACTGAACGATCAGAAAAATAGCAACGTTAAAGTACAGTTCAGTATGGTGCTTGTCTCAGGCTGGGGTTTAGTACATCACTGGCGGAGAATAAAGAGCACCTGAAAGTTTTTTTTTAAATGGATGCTGGATTACCAGTGGAATATTTCTATTCAGTTCTACCCAAGAATGAACACTCACTTACTTGCTGAACATACTAAAGAAGTCAGCCATTTAAAAATACAGAAATGAATACGAATATCGTTAATTTTCTTGAATTTAATGAACACTTCACAAATACTTTACACCGCTTTCCAGTAGCCAAAGATGCTTTTTAGTATCATCTTTAAAGTTTTTGAGAAAATGCTATCTTATGTACCATACAACTCAAGTTTGCCAATTTAACCATGTGTTTACCCTCGAACAAAGTCAAAAGTAATTTCTTACGAATACAGGATTAATACACAAAAATCACTGACCTTACTTCAAGGCACCGGGCTAGATGCTGTTTTTGACAACTTAACGCATGTCGAAGTTCCTTGGCTCAGTTTCACGGATAGTTACCTCCACTGTTGCTAAATCATATTCTAGCACATCACTAAGAACAGACATGTTGGCCAAATCTCAAATATTTTACAACAAAATTCTCTACTCTTCAGCTTCAAACTACATAAAACTTCCCCATCTTTCATTCCAAAGGAACTCAGGAAGCAGAACACACCAACCATTTCAATGATCAGCCCAGCCCTTTGATTGATCAACATGCCATGTTGCGTGCCTGAAGTAGGCATCCCTATTTCTAGCTAGGTTATCTCTTCAGAACTAAGGCAAACACAAGACAGTATATTATTTCATACCGAAGTTGAAAAACATTTGTGACTTCTCCGGTAATTTACCATGTGCTTGTGAGTAATATATTTTACAAGTTTTTTAAAAAACTTGAGACATATCAATTTGGGCACAGATTTCATTCATAGAACAAAGAAATCATCAAGGTATGGCAGAGTGGTCCTTGAATATGAAGATTATCTCATATTTGTGAATCATTAGTTCTTCTGGATCTAGGAAAAGGATAGGTGATGGAGTGTAACTGCTGAAATTGGTTAAATAAAATGGTAAAGAGGAATTTTAGTATATAAATAAGTTAAAAATAGAAAGATTGAAAGTATATCATGGAAGACAGTATAATTTTATATAAACCTGTTAGCAACTAATACAGACAAACTAATACAAGAAAATAGCACAGATGCTGCCAAGTATAGAGTATGACTTAGGTTCAACTACTGTATATTTAAATTATATCTTTGTTCCCATCTTTCTATTTATCTCCTGTTGTGAATGTTGATGCTCTCAAAAGGACATCAGTTATCTTCCAGCATCACATGGAGGGCATCACAAGCGGTTTTCACCCAAGTGCATTTCAAATAGGAGCCAGTGTACAGTAATCAGGTGTTCAGGAAAATGCTCCTTCACTTGTCCAATGGAAACATCAACAGTTACCCCTGATGGGGTAAGCAATACCAGCATAAACACTGGATCAAACCCGATTTACATAGCTTTAAATAAATTTCACTTTAGAAACATAAAAAATTCCCAATTGATCTGCTTTAAAAGTCACACTCTGTACTACTGCAAGACTTTAATACAAAAAGACTTTGAAACAGGAAGCTAGCATAGCACATCAGCAAGTAATTAAGCCAATAAAAAGTGACCGGTGTTAATCAAAAGTAAAATTTAAGCAATTGACTAGAGTCATAAGCTGCAGATAAGAACAATAGGAAAGCTGAAGAGACTTGCCTGCAGAGGTCTGCATCATACATTCAGGTGCAACGGAAGGAGAAAGAAAGGATTCGTCTGAAAAACAAATACGACAGAACCTCAGCAGGGGCAAGCAATATAAATTATATCAGACGGCCCAAACAAAGTCCAAATCCAGTGAATAAAAAAAATTGAACAACATTTTGATCTTAAATTTCAAGATTAGGGTGATGGCAGTTTTGCCCGAATACCAGCACAGGTCACTCTCAATATTACAAATTAACTCAATTTTAAATTAAAAGCAAATATATATTTTGAAATACATAATCCAATGTATCCTGAAATTAGATTTATGTGCTGGTAGGTGGAAATGAAGATCAGACATTTTTTCTTGCTCAACTATCTAAATAAGCTTCTCCTGGAAAATCTGTGTGTGGGACATAAGACGTGGCTGTGAAACTTCTCAACAAAATGGCCTTGCGTCACTCCGTATACAGACAATGAATGAGCAGTGGGGACAAAGAATGCCAGAGGACATTAAGCACCACAGAACTAAACCCCTGCACCAGTTAATGCCTCCTGGATGAGAAGAAAAGATTGGGAGAAGAGAAAGGAAGAAAATTAGCCAAATGAAATTGAGTCATGACAAAATGACATTTCATGACAAAATGGCCGCTCAGCAGTTTCCTACATTTTTTAAATCAAAACCTCTTTTTGAATTTTCTACCTGCTTATTAAACCAAATGCAAGAAATCAATTAGCTTACGAAAAAAAAGTGCAAGCCAACCACAGCATGTTAATTGAGCAATATGTCATCAAAAATGCTAAAACTGTACATACAATTTCACAAAACCCTGTCTGCATCAATGGTGCAGAGGTGGAGATGGTTGACAAACTTCAAATTCCTTGGTGTGTATATCAATAATCTGTCCTGGTCCACCCACGTCGACACTACGACCAAGAAAGCACAACGGCAACTTTATTTCCTCAGGAAATTAAGGAAATTCAGCATATCCACATCGACTCTTACCAACTTTTACAGGTGAACCATAGAAAGCATCCTATCTGGCTGCATCACAGCCTGGTATGGCAACTGCTCAGCCTAAGACCGTAAGATACCAGAGTCGTGAACACAGCCCAATCCATCACACAAACCAGCCTCCCATCCACTGACTGTCTACACTCTCGCTGCCTTGGAAAGCAGGCATCTTAATCAAAGACCCATCCCATCCATGTTATTATCTCTTCCATTGGGCAGGAAATTAAAAAGTTTGAGGACAGGCTCCAACAGATTTAAAAATAGCTTCTTCCCTGCTGTTACCACACTCTTGAATGACCCTCTAATGGACTGAACCGATTTCTCCACACATCTTCTCTACTGATTAGAACTACATGCTGTATGATTCACCCGATGTCTATGTATTTACTCTGTGTATTTATCGTATGTCCTATGTTTTGCATGTGTTGAACGATCTGTCTGGACTGTACACAGAACAATACTTTTCACTGTACCTCAGTACATGTGAGAATAAATCTAAATCCAATCAAACAATATGGATATGAATAATTCCAACTATAGTAAATTTGTTATCCAATATGTTCCAGGATCAGGTGGCGCAAGTTAATCAAATAATTGGTGGTGTCAGTTGATCAAAAAGGTCCAGGGCCTCCACCGAAACCTTGGCTAGTCGTGCCGAGGTAACTAGACATCACTCTGAAATGAAGAAAACCGAGCAAATTTATGGTGAAGCCGAGTTATAGACTTATGGAAAGTTGGCGGATTTTACAACCGACACTATAGTCACTGAGGTATCGAAAATAAAATGTTTAGTTTTTAAAAATCAGCAGCAATCTGACTGAACCAAGTTGAAGTGTCCAACACAGGAAGGAGAAGTTCCCAGCACTCAGCCCGGCTCTCCCACACAATTAAAAACAGTGGTGGACAACCTGCAGCTCATCTGGGTTCTGGGTGTGGCCCACAAGACATTTTGTTGATCATTGCCTATGCGCAGGGTTGCCACATTCCACTGATCTCCATCCATGTAGGTTTTTTCCCATACTTGTACGTCTGAAGTGATTTGTACACAAAGCAAGGGCACGAGGCGAGGTGCAAGCTGATTGCACACAACATTGACTGCGAGCCATGCATCCAAAGTGTACACTTATTTTATTTTTACCACTGCTGAATACAGTTATATAAATGTATAAACAAAGCATTTTCTATAACTAGTTATGAAATATTCAGCATGTGTTAAAAAGGTATTTAATTTCATTCATGCGTTCATGGCTAGTGAACAAGACCCCCACTGAGAAGGAGGACTACCACTTCTGCAGCACACTCACTAGCTTGGTTTGCCCATCACTAGTCAAGGGCATAAGGGTCCAGGCAAGACTGATTAACCAAAATAAGTTGCCCTAATCAAGTCAAGCCGTAGCAAATAGGGCATTTCGCAACTGCTTCGAGATTAACACTCCATGGCAATATATCCGTTGAATAGTGTCTTCCATTCACCCAAGATCTTCAAGATGTGAACAAATTGCAGCTATTTTAGCCAATTAAGTTCCAACAACAAAAATGCCCCAAATGAAATATCCCAACCAAGCACTGAATCAGCAAAGATATTAAGGAGGATCACTAAAATAAGATTTGATTAAGATACAATAAGGTCACATTTACAATGAATCAAAAATGTGAAGCCACAGGAGATAAGCGGAGGCTGGGGAATTGATCGTCAAAGTTATGAAGGTTGATATAGGTGGTGGTTAATCTGGACAGGAGATGGGATCAGAAGCCCAATTCAGGATCAATCCAAATTAGTCTAGTTCAGACTAAGCTAGTGGCCAATGATTCAATTTGCGGACACAGGAAAAGAGATTGTGGCAGAAGCCCAAGACAATAGCTCAATCTTCCCAGTATTCATAGAACATACAGTGCAGAAGGAGGCCATTCGGCCCATCGAGTTGTACCGACCCACTTAAGCCCTCACTTCCACCCTATCCCCGTAACCCCTCCTAACCTTTTTTGGTCACTAAGGGCAATCTATCATGGCCAATTTACCTATCCCGCACGTCTTTGGACTGTGGGGGGAAATCAGAGCACCCGGAGGAAACCCACGCAGACACGGGGAGAACGTGCGGACTCCACACAGACAGTGACCCAGCGGGGAATCGAACCTGGGACCCTGGCGCTGTGAAGCCACAGTGCTAATCACTTGTGCTACCGTGTATTCAAATAGGAGAAAAGTTCCGGATTTGGTTGGACAGTCAGACTGACAATACAGCTAGTGTGGGTTAAGTAGAATTGTGTCTAATCATGTGAAACACTATCAGTTTTCAGAAGATGTCATCAAGGAACAGTACACAGATATTTTTAAAACACACTCAATTGGACAATGAAAGAGGCGTTTTGGAGGATCGGGTAGCCAGTGTTGAAGACTGCAGCAAGGCCAAGAAGGATATGGAAGAATTTGCACTTTATTCACATTCATGAAGGACTTTTTGTAACTTCAATTAGGGTTTATTTCAATGCAAGGGCAAAAATGGAGTTGCAAGCAAGATGACCGCAGATTTGGGAAGCGTCATGTTCAAAGACTTTGGCAGGATAGAGGATTTGAGATGAAGCAGTAATTGCACGGTCAGATGGATCAAAGATTTTTTGGAGGGGAATGGCAAGTGATATGGCAGATTTGAAAAGTAGAGGGCCAGCTTCAAGGAGGGGGAACTATTTTTAGTATGAGCTAGCATAGGAAGGCGGTTTGGGGGTAACCAGTTTCATGGAAATGGGGTGAACAGAGAAAGGGGTGGACCTCATGGATAATGAGTTCAGGGAAAGTATTAGGAGTGGTCATGAAAGGACGGCACGTGGCACAATGGTTAGCACTGGGACTGCAGCGCTGAGGACCCGGGTTCGAATCCCGGCCCTGGGTCACTGTCCGTGTGGAGTTTGCACATTCTCCCCATGCCTGCATGGGTTTCATCTCATGCAGGTATCAGTGTCTCATCTCCATAGTTCTGACTTCCATTTAAAAAGACCAAAATAAATATCTCCCCTCTGCAAAGTCATTTCCTGTTGCTGAGGACGGACTTAGTTCTACTTGCTCTTCATGTCGTAATCCTCTAAGCACAACAGAGACAGTTCAAACTTAACCAACCTCAACACATACAAACACCTTTGACCAGCATGTAAACTTCCCTTCCAGATACAAACATTAAATCAAACACAAGTGTTAAAGTGTTCTTTACGAATACTACAACCCTTTGCTCAGTTTCTTCCTATAGACAGGAATATGGCAGATCCTAACCAAGCCGCAGTTCCTTTTCGGTTATTGGTATAATTTGGTTTCTTATTTTAATATGGATCCCATTGTTTTCTTTCTTTCCATTTATTGAAAAAAATCCATCTTGGCTTGCTAACAATGCCTCGCTATAAAACAAGTGTAAATGTAGTTACATCTCAAATATAATTGGTAGACTACAAAGTACTTTTGGATGCCTTGAGGACATGCTGTTCTCTTTTCTTTCAATCTCCAAAACACTTTGACGCTGTTCCTTTCCATCATTCAGAAACTCCCATTTTTCATAGTAGTCACAACTTTCCAGCCAGTTTAACTGCCCCAAAAATAAATCTAACCCCTCATTTTGAGAGAGATTTTAACTAAGCTAGTTTTGACAATTTTTCAAAGCACTATGTATGGTAGTTAACAACTCTCCATCACTCTGGGACAGTTTAAAAGAGGTGTAAAAACTAGGAACTTTAGACCAGTCAGCGCGTCAAGCTCTAAAATACAGGTTAAAATTAATTAGGTCAAACAACTTGGATTGCTGTGTCAGGCAGCTTTCACGGTGTTCTTTGAAAAAAATAATATATTGATAAAGAATGCGCAGTGTGTTGCGCATGCAGATTAAGTGCCACACAGGAGCATTGCCGGTAGAATGGCAGCCTTGTGTAAAGTTAATGAATGCTTTTTCAAACTGAAGAAAAGTAAATGATTAAACTTTCTGGTCTGCAGAGGCTGGGCTTAATGTGTACATCTTTACTGATCACCACCCCTGCATCCGAGGATTGGAAGATTATGCCCAATGACCTCACATTTTCCACTTTTACTTCCCTCAACATCCTTGGATACATATCATTCAGCCCTGGTGTTTTATCAACATTTCCGAGCCCTAGTGTTTTATCTACAGCCAGTCTATCGAATACCTCAATTTTTTTTAGCCGAGCCTAATGTCTCAACCACCACTTTTTGCACAATGACTTATAGAGTCAGAAAATTTACAGTGCAGAAGGAGACCATTTGGCCCATCGAGTCTGCACCAGCCGTTGGAAAGAGCACCCTACTTAAGTCCACACCTCCACCCCAACCCGGTAACCCCACCTAACTTTTTTTGGACACCAAGGGTAATTTAGCATAGCCAATCTACCTAACCTGCACATCTTTGAACTGTGGGAGGAAACCGGAGCACCCAGAGGAAACCCACGCAGACACGGGGAGAATGTGCAGACTCCGCACAGACAGTGACCCAAGCCGGGAATTGAACTTGGGACCCTGGGACCGTAAAGCAACAGTGCTAAAAACCGTGCTACCGTGCCATGATGCCTTCGGAGGGGCAGGAGGTGGAGATAGTGATGGCAATGAACGCAGAGAAGGCGTTTGACCGGGTGGCATGTTCTTCTTTGATAAATACAGATTCAAAGAATTTTATTTAACATCCCAGCCAGACCACTGCTTCCATGCATAAATTCCCTTTGCGGTCATCAATTTGTCTCACTCCTCCTTTTAACTATTTATATTCCGAGAAAAGACTTTTGGATTCTCTTTTGATCTTAGCTGCCAGTCTCCTCTCATTCTTTGTTCTTCTTATTTCAGTTCCCCATTGAACTTCCTGCATTCAGCATGGTTCTCAGTTGCAATACCTTCCATATTATCAGTTCTTCTACTTGAAGTAGTTAAGACTGGAGGAATTTGAATACACAAGCTTTAAAAAACAAATAGATCATGTTTTCTTTTGTAAATAAGCACCAGCACTAACAACTGTTCAGGGTAAAGTACTAAAGTGATGAACATAGGTGTCCAATGTTGGAACTCTTCATTTTGAAGATATTGCAAAGCCATGGAGTGTACAGAAGAAGAAAAAATTGTATTTATCTAACATCTAGCACCCAGATGTCTCAAAATACAAAGTGTAGTAGTCACTGTTGTAATGGAAGAATCGTGACACCTAGTTTACACACAACCCCCACTCACAGCAATAACCAGATAATCTGTTTTTGTGATGCTAATTGAGGGATAAATATTAGCAAGGACACTCCACCCTTCTTTAAAATAGTGCAATGGGATATTTCTCATCTACACCAACAGACGAATTGAGCCTTAAATTAACACATCATCTTCAAGCAATGCACCACTCCCTCAGAACTGCAATCAGCCTAAATGTTTGTGTTCAAGTCCTGTAGTCGGGGCTTGAACCCAGAACCTTATGACTCAGGGAAAAGAATGTTACCAACTGAGCCAGGGCTGACAATATATTCGCTATATACCCGAGATTATTTTCACGCAAGAGAATGTTGAAGAGAAAAGCGATGCTAAAACTTGAGATTTTAGATAAGGTACCATAAACAATAGAACATTGGTGACTGGAGGACAAAGTAATTGTTTTTATTTTTGGGGTAGAATGCACTACCAAAAGTAGTGGGAGCAGAATCCACATTAACTATTCAGAAGGGAAGTCAATGAATGTAATTTCTTTTTTATTATAGAAAATTGAGGGAACAGGATTCAGTGGATAGCTCTTTGCATGAACACAGGCACAATTCGTTGAACAGCCTCCTTCAGTGCATTAGAGTTCTCTAAAATTCTACGATTTCATCAGTGAAAATGAAAGTTGCCTTAGCCCCCAGAGGTTCCTCTCCCCTTTTTGAGAGAGCGCTGACTGGTGGTGATTTAACACATGGGTCACCATACCTCAGGTAAGGAGCAGGGTCTTCATGGATAACCTCAGTCAGTGCAGGAATTGGACCCACGCTGCTGACGCCACTCCACACGATGAACCAGTTGCCCAGCCAACTGAGCTAGCCTACCCCACCAATTCCATCAGTATCCAACACACAACTCTAAAAGACCACAGATCCTTGACCTATACAATCTAGTTTTGTCTGGGCAGGAGCCAGGTTTAAGTTTCAAAACAGTCCCTGAAGAATTGGAAACTCAGTTTTACTACCAAAAAAGAGAAATATTTCTTTTGACTACGTACAGATGGAAGAAGCCTTCCCCAGCAATCAGGATTGTTTTTTTTAAAAGCAAAAAAAAAAAAGAGAAATCTGAAGCACAACTTCTAAACAGCAAGGATGGTCCCAATCAGTGTCACATGCAACATGTATCTCCATTTACTGAACTTTCAGTGTTGGTATTTATGACTTTATCTACCAATTGTAGGTCACGTCAAATTACAAAACTGAATTGGTGGTCTGCTGTTTCACATTTCATGTTTTGGGAATTTATTCCCCCCCCCAAAAAAAAACTCACATTTATCCATATTAAATTGCCTGCCAGATGACTGCCCAGACCACAAACTAGTCTTCCTGAAATCCTCTGGAGTTCACGCTGTGTATCAAGTCACCAGTATTTGCTTACTGCATTGATTCTTTTCACAGTGTATTTTAATCTCTGCAGACCTGATCACTGGGATTCTTCTACTGTCAGACAAGATGCATTGTCCCAAACGTTTTCTGTCCATCAGCCAACTTCCTTATACTTTACACCCTTTTTTCTGAAAATCACATTGTACTCTTTTCACTATATTCTCTATCTATCCAATTTTGTCACTTCAGAAAAAAGTTTGTCAGGCACGACTTGTCTTTAACAATTTCATATCGACTATCCATGATTGACCATGCATTTTGAAATGCTAAACTCTAATTAAAATAAAAAGAGTTTATCTAATGCAAATGTCAAACTAGTCTAATTTCCTGGCTTGTTCCTTTCCCTCCTCTTCAGCAAGGATATAGATACTCTGTCTGATAGCACAATTTAGTTTATTTGAGGATTTAATAATGGTGCCCAGAACCTCTACATTCTACATCCTAGGTTTCATGGCAGTTCTATTTTTCAAAATCAATTCCTTTTCTGTAGGTCTCAAACAATTGTTCCATAACCTCCTCTGATACAATATTTAATACCTTTGACCTGCCTGCAGCCTGCAGTCTGACTGTCTCAATTTTTTTTTTTTATACATTTATACAAATTCTTATTAATTTCTCTTGTATTTATATTTCTTTCAGCCCTTCTCATCTCACTTTGCATAATCCTAATTATTTTCAGTATTGACAGCTTTACCTCTTGCCAAGTCTCCTTTTCAGTTTCCTCTCTGCGGTGTCAAAGATTGGCAATACAATGGCCAAAATACATTTGAGGCAGAGCATGCCGCATTTGAGTTTATGTTGTGGTATTCAATTAAATATCTGCTGTCTGAGCGATGGAGGTGGTGAGAAGTTTCTATGTCCCCAACCCTGAACAGCAGAGGAGTTCAGGGTTCCAGCCAACATTTATCCGAAAACAAGTGACATAGTCATTTATTTGGTCATTCCTCGTGGAACATGCTGTCTGTAAGCTAGCCGCACATATACTGCATTACAATAGTGAATATATGCCTCAGTATTTAACTGGCTGAAAAGTCCTTTGGAACATCCTGATGTCATGAAAGGCACTAACTAAATGAAAGTCTTTCTGTCCCAAGCTAAGTTCTGTTTGTCCTTCACCCCAGTTCCTGCTGACCTTTGTTCATAGAATTTACAGTGCAGAAGGAGGCCATTCGGCCCATCAAGACTGCACCAGCTCTTGGAATGAGCACCCTACCCGAGGTCAACACCTCCAACCTATATCCATAACCCAGTAACCCCACCCAACACCAAGGGCAATTTTGGACACTAAGGGCAATTTATCATGGCCAATCCACCTAACCTGCACATCTTTGGACCGTGGGAGGAAACCAGAGCACCCGGAGGAAACCCACGCACACACGGGGAGGATGTGCAGACTCCGCACAGACAGTGACCCAAGCCGGGAATCGAACCTGGGACCCTGAAGCTGTGAAGCATTTGTGCTAGCCACAATGCTACCGTGCTGGTGTAGCCAATGGAGCACAAGGTTGACTTTTGCTTCTTTCCTCCCGCAATCAAATCAACCCATAGATGACAGGTCATCTGAATATGGCAACATGAGATACCCATCACTCACAAAATAGTCTCAAACAAAACTTTTACTAAGGAGGAAGATGTGGAGAATTGACAGAACACGTGGACAGAAGAAAATCTTTGAATATAAAACTTTTACATTCATTGTGTGTTTGGTGCAAACAGAAAAGCTTTGTTTTAGTTTAAGTTTTTGTTTTAAAGAACAATGGAGAGAAATACACAGGTGCTCTCACAGAAATAAAGGTACGGTGCTTTGTGTTTCAAAATCAGTAATTAAATCATGCTCGAAATCAGTAGATGCACATTATGTCCAATAGTCAACATGGCTATGCCTTGGCTTAAAGCATCATCTATGGAGGCTGTTTAGTACCTAAAGATTTTTCAATTCACAAGTTCTAGAAGGAAACATTCGAAGGGAATATTCATCAATTTTCATTTCGCAGGAGATATTTCTACCAGTGATACAAACATGAAAAGTTGAATTCTGTTGCACAGATCTCCAAGTATTTTAGGTTCCATTAAAAGAAAATGTACAAACATTCTCCCCGTGTTTGCATGGTTTTCGTCCCCACAACCCAAAGATGTGCAGGGTAGGTGGATTAGCCACGCTAAATTGCCCCTTAATTAGAAAAAATGAATTGGGTACTCTAAATTTATTTTAAAAAACAAAACGTACAATACAAATGCTAAAAAATTTTAAACAGTCATGATGTGGAAAAGTTTAAAAAAGGTAAAGCAAAGACAGAATGAACAAATAAGTTTGGATAACAGGGTTCAAAAAAATAAACTATCGATTTATTTCTTTACAATACAATTTAAGTTGTTTTTGTACACATAAATATAAATAGCTATCTTCCTGCCCCACCCCAAACAAACAATCACAGATTAGCAAAATTGATGATTGTAATTAACATTTACTTTAAAGGATTAAGTATTTAAAACACCAATTAACAATCATTTTTTAAATCGAAATGGGTATTCAATCATGATCTTGGGCCAATTCTAATAGATACGACAGCTCATTACCCTTTGGATCTAGCTTCTGCTCTAGCAGAGCAGGAAAGAAAAAGTGGTGTCAGTTCCAAACCATACCAAAAGCTAAATATATTGAGGAAAAAGTGAATTTCCAAGTGTCCATTTTCATACCTGTTAGTTAGGTAGTTTAATAGCACAGAAATTGGCATTCATCCAAAAAGGTGTTTCTGCTCTACAGGATCCTCCTCTCACTTCTTCACTTAACCCTACCAACATTTCAATGCCTTGTTCCCTTGTGATTAGTAGCTTCCCATTAAATAAATGTGCTAGTCACCTCCACTACTCCTTAGCAAGCTCTAAATGCTAACCAAACACTTTCTCCTGAATTATGTTTTGGATTTATCAGTGACCATCTTTTGTTTCTGACTCACCTTTGGTATCCACAAGGGGGAAGTATCTGTTTCTACATGGACCCTATTAAATCCTCACACACTTATAGGCCTCTTATCAGGAGCAGGCAAAACGAGGACCCAGAAGCAGTCAGCACCAAGAAGAGCTATCCCAGTCCAGTCCCGTCGGTGGCTCGACAGCAGTGTGGCTACATTCTGAGAGAAATTAAAGTGTGATATCACAGAACAACAGATAACTGAGTGGTTGGTGAAAATTTTCTTCAAAACTTGTGATACCACCTAGAAGGACCCAGGCAACAGATACAAGGGAAAGCCAGAGGAAAGCCACCACCTCTGAATTTCCCCTCCGAGTCACATCCTGACTTGTTGGAACTATATTGCTATTCCTTCACTGTTACTGGATCAAAATCGCGGAATTCCCTCCCTAACACCGTGGTTGTTCAGACTACAGGCTCAGTTCAAGAAAACAGCACAGAACATTCTCAAGAGCAATAAATGCTGGCCTATCCAGCAACACCTAAATCCATGAAATACATTTTTAAAAGTTTTGCTCAATTATATTAAAAACACCTACAATTTATTAGCAATTGTAAGGTTTTATTAACAGGCAAGGTGCACAGGCAGTATTAAAGGTTAGTGGGGTTAGAAGAAAAATAAATTAACGCAATGATGGCACGTCAGGTGGTGTGTTTCAACAGCAAAATGTGGGAGCTCCTGGATGCCAGTGTAATCCATATCTGCAGTCGGTGACTGAAACTTTAGGAGCTTCAGTCTTTAGATGGAGGCTGAGCTGCGATGCATCAGGAAGAGACACTTTGAACCAGGAGGCAGTCACATATCTTTGAATAAGTTCTTCTGATTTGGTCAGTGGTCAGGGACAGGAGGTGCAACTGTGGATGAGGCTAGTTTGGGACCCAGAACACAGAAGTGGATGAGGCCCAGCCTTTGCAATTGTCCAACAGATTCAACAGGATGGATGAGCAAACTGACCATGGCACTGTGGCACAGAAAGCATTCTAGTGGGAGGAGTTAAAAGAAAATAGTGGTAGTTGTGGACAGTATAGTTTGTGTACAAATCTAAGAGCACAGCAACAGAGAAGGATGATTTTAATCCACATATAGATTGGATGAATCAGATTGACAATGGTAACCTGGATGGTGAATACGTTTTCGGGACAGTGAGAGCAGCACGTTCTAGCACCAGAGGGCAGGTTTCTACCAAATCTGGTAATGTGCATGTGCAATGAGATAGAATTAATTCATTACCTCATAGTGACGGTGCCCCTATATAGCAGTGATCATAATATGATTGAATTCACATTCAGTTTGAGTGCAAGAAGAGTGGATCCAAGACGCGTGTTTTAAACTTAAATAATGGTAATTATGTGGACCTGAAGAGAGCGGACTAAAGTGAACTGGAAAATTAGGTCAAGGGATAGGTCAAAGATGCAGTGGCAGACATTTAAAGAGTATTTCACAACACTAAGAAAAGGTACATTCCAGGAAGGACACACTATCTGTGACTAACTGAGGAAGTTAAAGATGCTATCAAATTGAAAGAAAAAGAACATAATTCTGCAAAGATGAGTGGCAATTGAGAAATTCTGATTTGCAAGAGGCAAGGCAAAAAAAGTTGAACGACATTTAACACACCAGCACAGTAACATCAGTCGGGCGACAACAAGCATACAAACCAAATTGTAGAAATGTTGACTTGCAGGGTAGGCAGCCAAGCACTGGCAGACAAGAACTGATGGTTGACCAGTGGCAAGCAGCTTGGGTTAAATGAGACAAGCAGAGTGAAGGCAACAGTACATGTCCTTCTAGCAGTCTTAAAAGGTGGTGGAGGTAGAGGGGAGAAGCAGAGCAACAGATCAAAAGCACTGGGAGTGCATGAAACAACAGAGGGCACAAAAGCAGGATGTCACCTCAGATACTAGCCCAAACCACCAAGTAGAACAGGGTTTTTTAAAGTTTAGGCGTGACTGCAGGTGGGTCGCAGAGTGATCAGTGGCACACCCGCAGTGTCCCAATTGTGGGTGAAGCATCCAACCGCTGCTTCGCCATTTTGTTTTGAGAATAATGGCCACTGCCACCTTCTCAATGAGAGCAAAAAGAGGCTATGTGCAGTCTTCTAGCCAGAGGTGGCAGCAGTGAGCAGGTCATGCACCCTACACATACACTTGACGTCAAATGCCCTCCTGTGCGTGTTTTTGGCACCAAATCAGAGCTTCTTCCATTTTCTAGCTGCTGGCAAGCAAGGTAAGAGACTTGTGACAGTGAATAGATTTCATTCACAGGACAGCCAGAGACATAAATAGGCAGTGTTTACTTAACAGGACCTCTGGAGAGAGCTGCTCTGAAGAGTCCAGGGCTGGGCAGGACAGGGCTAGTGTTAGCTCTGTACAAAACTCCAGGGCCTTGGTGAACAGCCTACAAAGAAGAAACTCAACTCTGCAAAAAAAACAGTATGAAGATGGTTTCTCAAGACATGCTTATGTCAATTGTGCCAATGCAAAGCCCATGTGTGGTAGACAAGGATTGGCAAATGAGAGAAGTTTCAAATTTTGAAAGAGAAGTGAGGGGTCAAAAATCCCTTTGAGGTTGAGATCCCAAAGTCAGTTATTAATTTCTAGCCGACTCTAAATGAAAAGACTACACAGATGAACCTTGCCTGTGACAGCACCAAAAGCCCATGAGGCTATCAGCATTCTACAGTAGCACGTCTCAGGAGTATCCAATGCCGAGTAAAATTATCATTGTTGCCATTGCCCTTCATGGCGACCAAGATGTGCGAAGTTGGATTTTCTATTCTCACTGTGAAGATGGCACAAAGGAATTGGCTGAAGTCTGCACCCGATATGTGCATTGCACTCTCCTCCTGTGAGCCTGATTGGAGTGAGATCATGACCACCAAACAGGCTGCCCTCTCGCAATAAAAGGTAAGCAAACGTGGCGTGTGTCGCGAAGATTGGCCGGATTGGGTCACAAAGGTTGGCAGGTTGACACAGTGGTTCCCGGGGAAAAAAGGTTGAAAAACACCGAAGTAGAAGACATCATGCGGGTCGTAAAAAAGCAGGGGATAAAAAAAATCTACAATAGCGGTGGCCAAATCTTGGCTCCTGAGCCAAATGCAACTTTTAGAGTGTGCCTTATTCCTTGCGCTGTGAAACTTTGACATTGGAGGCAGGTAAACAGCCAGGTATAACTTCGGCCACAAACAGCTTCAAAAAGGGAGAACAAACTGTAGCATTGGGAGGGTTAGAAACAAGATCAAGGATTAATATCCAATAATCTTGAATTTTCTCTGCTGTTCAGTGAGTCCATGACTGATTCAGTCTCCACCCAGCACCATCATGTGATTCCTTTTGTAATTTCCCCACCAGGGAGGCACAGGTCCGCATGACCAATTCAGCACTATTTTAGAGTAACCTCTCTTGCTCCATAACCCACCGGCTCGCTGCTGACTTGCGGCCTCTCTTCCCATCTTGTATCCATAATGGAGACCTCTAGCAGTGATTAGTCCTAATAAATAAGTATCACCTTACTTAAAAGATATTATAATGATTTTACAAGCTGGATTTTAATTTAAGCAAATATACTAATTAAATACAGGTAAAATATAACAATTAATTCAAACTTAACTGTGATAGGTATACTTTATGGTTATGTACGTTTATAGAAAGCTGCAAGATATATACATACATTAGTAAATATTTGTGCACACATGTACTTTTCAAAAATGTTATCCCATCCTTAAAGTCACAAAGCCAAGGTGCAGTGTGGACAGGGCAAAACCGTACTCCAAAACCCAATTCAAATTGAAGCCAATTCATGGTCTCCACAAGAGAGACATACAAGATCCAAGCTGACAAGAAAAGGCATTACACCCGATCTTGGGCCAATGCATACATATATTTTAACACGATCTGTGTTTACATTTTAACAATATTTCCTCAAAGAAATGTGCGCAATAGTAATCATAGAATTTACAGTGTAGAAGGAGGCCATTCAGCCCATCGAGTCTGCACCGGCTCTTGGAAAGAGCACCCTACCCAAGGTCAACAACTCCACCCTATCCCCATAACCCAGTAACCCCACCTAACACTAAGGGCAATTTTGGACACTAAGGGCAATTTATCATGGCCAATCCACCTAACCTGCACACCTTTGGAACGTGGGAGGAAACCAGAGCACCCGGAGGAAACCCACGCACACACGGGGAGGATGTGCAGACTCCGAACAGACAGTGACCCAAGCCGGAATCGAACCTGGGACCCTGGAGCTGTGAAGCATTTGTGCTATCCACAATGCTACCGTGCTGCCATAATAAATGTGTCTGAAAGGTTGCCCATGTTCTGTGGCTCTTAAATGTTCGATTACCATATATTACTCTTCGCTACGTTTGGTCACCCCTGGTCTATCAGCTTTCAGTATAAATATTTTCAATGGATTAGCAAGGAGGCAGCAACGCCAGATCAGCACCAGTGGTTCAACTTCAGAATCATTCAGTAACAAAAGGTTGCTAACGAGCCACTGGTGGAAAGGTACATCAGCATGGCATGTCTAAATTATAACTTAATCACTTATTACTCAAAGGAACTTTACATATAACTAACAGCAAGATGCATTTAACTATTCAGACTATCGAGTTGCGACTTAAAGGGACAAGCGGGAGGGGCAGTTCAACATAACACCTCAATATACAAGAACTAGCAAGAATTTGCTAGCCATTAGTCATGACCTCCAACTTTTAGCAAAGCTCTTGCGCTGCTATCTCCCAAATTGAAAAATTATCTAACTTCCCATTTTAGTTCCTCGCCTTCTGACTAAACTGTTAATGGGTGAAGGGTCACAGACTTGAAAGAAGTATTGAATTTCTAGTTTGATTTATATCTGTACAAGTTTCAAATCAAAGTTTTAAAAATCCACTGTGTTGCCTACTTAAATCCTAGAATCCCTACAGTGCAGACCATTCGACCCATTGCACCAACCCTCTGAAAGAGCATCCAACCTAGGCCCACTCCCTATCCCCGTAACCCCACCTAACCTGCAGAACTGTGGATACTGAAGGGCAATTTTATCATGGCCAAGCCACCTAACTTGCACATCTTTGGACTGTGGGATGAAATAGGAGTACGCGGAGCAAACCTCCGCACGCACGGCGAGAAAGAGCAAACTTAAGGACAGCACGGTAGCATGGTGGTTAGCATAAATGCTTCACAGCTCCAGGGTCCCAGGTTCGATTCCCGGCTGGGTCACTGTCTGTGTGGAGTCTGCATGTCCTTTTCGTGTGTGCGTGGGTTTCCTCCGGGTGCTCCGGTTTCCTCCCACAGTCCAAAGATGTGCGGGTTAGGTGAATTGGCCATGCTAAATTGTCCATAGTGTCCTAAAAAAAAAGTAAGAGTTTGTGTGTTGTGGGGGAGGATACGTGGGTTTGAGTAGGGTGATCATTGTTCGGCACAACATTGAGGGCCGAAGGGCCTGTTCTGCGCTGTACTGTTCTATGTTCCACAGTCACCCTTCTGGGTCGGTGCCGCTGAGGCTGCATTACTAACGACTGAGCCACCGTGCCACCCAAAAGATGTGTTACTTGACAGATTTTCTCCTGGTTCTTACAGGAGATTAATAATTTTATTCAGGACCAGTTTTCAAGCTCAATTTCGCAATGTGGCACTGAGCAGACGCCATCCAGCACTTTGGTTATTTAGTCAGTGGGAGTCGCTACTCCCACGCCGTTTCCTGATAAATCAAGAGAACCGAAACAAAACTGGTGACTCAAATACTTCGGCAGCTAACGGCTGCCATATGAATAAGCTACTTCTTTGGCACATTTCAATAACTGGGAAGAACCTGTCTGCAGGCAAAGCGAGTGGTCCTGAGGATTGCCATGGGAGGAAGAGGACAATCATTGGGCATGGCTGAAGCCTGGGCGCATCACGTGCCACAAGCCCCACCCCTCATGCAGTGGTTGGTGGAGATGCCGCCGGGCCCGCTTTCTGATTGGTCAGTCTGACTGTCAATCAACCGGGAGGTCACCGTCAATGAGGAGGAGGAAACCGAGGCGGCGGGCGGGCCGTCCATGGCTCATTTCCTCTTCTCACATTGTCCGCCCAACAGTATACATCAACCCAACACATTTTCACGATTTTAAACTTTATAGACTACATTCACCACAACCACCCTCACCTCCCCCCCCCCCCCCCCAACGGCTTTAAACAATCGGAAGGCGGCCACTCCTCCCGTCGTGCCTTTGTAAATGCTCGCCCGCCAGTATCCTCAACCGCAAATTCATTCCCCTTTCTAAATTAGTGAATCTGATTCCAGCACGTACTGCAAATTAAAAGACACTGCTTTGAAAAATCGCGATTCTCCTTTCGTCAATTAATTAAAGCTATACGATTTAAAAACAAAATAAAAAATAAATCGATCTGCGTGCTCCTTGCTGGCGAAAAGGTGCGAATTCCAGCTGAAAACACAAAAATGTCTGCTCCTTTCTGCAAAGTCCCAACTTAAATGAGGTGACTCTTTGGAGCCTCGTCTTCTGAGTGCTCCAAGGAGTCGGGGGCGGCTGGCAATCTGAACACTTACCGATTGACTCTGGGCGTGTCTTAACGGACCCGGTGGCTGCAACAGCCGCCGAATCTGAACTGGAATCCGGTTCGGGTCGGCTTCTGGCGGGCAGGGGTGGAGGAGTCACGAAGCCATCATCGCCGATGTCCGTGTTTCGTGCCGGCTCGAAGGCGCTGGGAGCCGCAGGTCCCGGGACCGAGAATATGGGTGCGTCGCCAGCCGCAGGCTTGAGGGGAATCAAATCGTCCTCCTTCTCCACATCTTCTTGGGAAGAACTCTGAACAATGTCATCCAAACGAACCGAGGTCGAAACAAGGGGGGGTTGCCATTCCTCTGTCATTCTGACAGTTCGTTTAAAATCTTGGGACTTTATTCTGGGAAGAAATTTAACTCTTCGCTTTCAGCTACTGCGTGGGCTTTCAACGACGCAGAAGTGTCGCTAATGCCTGTTTGAACGGTTGAGAAGTGCGCCACCAGACAGAGGCGGGTATTATTGAGGAAGGAAACAGGAGACAAGACCTCCCTCCGTACTCCCCTTATGCAGTGATTAGAATATTAGAAAATGGCGGCGCGATGATTCACACAAACCTGAGAACGCCTCCTCCGAAGACAACCAAACCTTGAGGAGACGAATGAAGTGAATGATGTCGCCTCCAGCCAATAGGCGGAGCGGGCGTCCACCAAGTGTGGCGCCACTGGGTGATTCCAGACCAATGAAAGCCAAGCGTTTTGAAATTGTGATCTGATTGGTCAGCCCGGGAACTATTGTCTGCCCACTTTAATCTTGCGCCATAATTGAAGGGGATTATTTTTCTCCGCAGTGGATTTCAGGTGCAAAGAGGTTATCAGACGCTCAAAATCGGCTCAAATCATTCAGAGAGCTGGAGTTCAGCGAGGATTCAGAATAAAAGCAACATCAGAACTTACAAACAGACACTGAGACCCAGCTTGGCTGGTGGTGAGAAAGGCACAAACCCCCCACCCCAGATCCTTCTTGTGCCCCCAAGGTTTCTGCACCCTGGATACAGGTGGGGAAGAGACATGGTCTCACAATGTGCCTTTGCACAGGCGGTCTGCAGTGAGATGCAGTGGTTTTTGCCGAGGTTCATCCCGAGAAGGCTGTTCCCAGGGACGCACACCGAGACAAACACCAACTGCTGCTCGAGGATCATCAACTCGGCAAAAGATGTTTTTTCATCTTCCCGAAACTTGTTGATCTTCCAGTGCAAAGAATTGTCCTCTACCAAGTGTTGCAAACGGGCACGTTCCAAGGTCCAAGATTGCGTGCTGAGGGCCGCACTTAAACTTGGGTCAGCCAAGGTGCAATTGGGAAAGACCACTGTGCAAGGCCTTTCAGTCAATATTCATCGAGGGGCTGGGAACCATGTAAAACCTCTCGGACTTGAGGCACCTCGGAGTACAACATGGCCGGTATATATAGTTTGAACAGAACTTTCCTGTTATGACAATTTGAAATGTTTTCTAATATCTTTGAGATATTTTATGAATAAATTATATTTTTTGCAAACTAAAATCACAACCGCTTTTAGAAACAAATGTGCATTTGTCCCTCTGAAATTTGTTAAATTTTACACATCCACAAAATTGAATAAGTCTTTGTTTTGCAGGAAGTGAAGACAGTTACTGAGAACGAAGACCTTATTTTAAGAACTAAAGGAATGTTTGGGTAACGAGTTGTTATTCATAATCTTGAAAGGAACCTTTTCCTTTCAGATGTTTCACTGATGGTGCAAGCTGTTCAGTGTAGCTGTGGTCTGTTTACTGTAAAATGGCAGATACCTCCACTTTTGTGCATGTAACTGTATCTCTACAAATTATGGTTTTGTTTCTGGAGGTGATCCAGTTCCAGCTAAATATATTATCTTCAGTTCTTATAGTTCAGGATCAGCTATCCAGTTGCTGTTAGACTTTGTGATGCCATTAATTCTTCTTTTTCTGTTAGCTGAGTTTTTACTATTTCTTATCGTAGAATCATTGAATAGTTACAACACAGAAGGAGGCTATTAAGTCCATTGAGTCCAAGCTGACTCTCTGCAAGAGCAGTTCATGTTGTAACACTCCCCCACCTTTCACCCAGCATCTGGGAGTTCCCACATGAAACATGATGTGCCCTTCATGAGTCTCAGTTGCCCTGCCATTCCTTCTTTTATTAGTTAATAAAATGCATTACTTTAAAAAAAACTCGCCAGCGACTCACCAATTAGTTGCTTCTCTTCAGCTGATGTCAAATTACTTGAAGTTGCTTTATTATCTAAACCCTTAGATTTTGATTTAATAAAAAAATAGAGCTGTTTAGCATTACTGTTCCTTGTTTTTGAATTATAATATTATCCTCTGGATCTGATTGATGAAGCATTGTTTATAATTACATGGTAAATTACAAAATTGGCTTCAGTCTTTAGCATCTGCACTAATTGATCAATCAAATTGGCGTCACTTTATATTTCATTAATTTAGAAAAACTTGCCAGAAAACCCACCCCCATATGGTTGCTTGTCCTGTGACTCACCACTTCCGCGACAGCCCAAACCCACACAGCATTGGCTGTTCAGCTCCCACTCTTTTTTTAAATCACCTAATCCTTCCTTTAATACTCCCTTTAAATACTTCCTTTAACTTCTCTTCTAAGCAATTATTTTCCCTAAGGGCTTTTACTCCTCAAGGGGATGTTTATTTGTTGCAAATTATAAATTAATTCTTTAAATGTTTACCATTGTTTATCGCAGAATCAGATCTAATGTAGGTTAGAACATAGAACAGTACAGCACAGAACAGGCCTTTCGGCCCTCGATGTTGTGCCGAGCAATGATCACCCCACTCAAACCCATGTATCCACCCTATACCCGTAACCCAACAACCCCCCCCCCCCTTAACCTTACTTTTTAGGATACTATGGGCAATTTAGCATGGCCAATCCACCTAACCCGCACATCTTTGGACTGTGGGAGGAAACCGGAGCACCCGGAGGAAACCCACGCACACACGGGGAGGACGTGCAGACTCCACACAGACAGTGACCCAGCTGGGAATCGAACCTGGGACTCTGGAGCTGTGAAGCATTTATGCTAACCACCATGCTACCGTGCTGCCCGTGGTTGGGGTTTTATCAAACAGCACATACCTTTGGCTGTTCGCAGCAAGCAAAGTACTGACCCTAATTCACCAACCTTTGCTTGCAAAACTCAGAACATAGTTTCCAACATTAGATGTGATTCTGCAATTGGCCAACACTTGCTAAACAATCCTGATTGGGCTAATAATTATACTGATAATCTTCGATTGGTTATCAGTTGGGCTCACCTATGGATACGAGGAGCTACACTTATTCATACACAGAGCCCTGTCCTTTGTAAACACAAAGAACATGTCCTTGCATTGCACTTTTTTCAACTAAACAAAAGCTTCTGGAACAGCCGTTCCTTGTTCCATTCCTCATGATAATGCCTTGACCAACTAGAGTTGATCTGCCTGGTTTGAATTTAAGCTAAGCTTGCCACTTAACTGTTCCCGAGTGCATTCTCCATGGTAATACCTCTGCCAAGCAGAGTCCACTTGCCAACAAATCAGCACCCTCTTCTCATACAGTATATGTTTTTCCCGTTAAAATATGGTATTCTGTTGTGATTAATGCAATTTAAAAAAAATCTTTTTATTCTCCTCATTTTCAACATTTTCATCAATAAACAACCAAAGAAAAAGCAAACTAGTACAATACCAACCCCCCACAAACAAACCGCACCCTGCTCAATATACAGACCAAACATCCACCCGTACATTCATTCCAGGTAAAGAAACAAAAATGAACAATCAATCCGTAAACAGTGTGATCAAAGAGAACAATACCGCCCCCCCCCACCCCTAATGTTCAATGGCAAACAATTCTCGGAAGTGCATAATAAACAGCCCCCATGAATTGTGAAACCCTTCCTTCATCTCCTTCAGTTGAAACTTTCCCTTTCCGAGAGTCAAAGAAATTCAAGTAGATCTCCCCGCCAAGCCGTGTCACAGGGTGGAGAAGCTGACCTCCACCCCAACAGGACCCAGGCAATCAGCGAGGCGAAGGCTAAAAACATCCGAATCTGCCGGAGCCGGTCCGACACCCCGAAAATGGCTTCTAGGGGCCCTGGTTCCAAGTTCACGAGCACTACCCCCAAGATGACACTGAAAACCTCCCTCCAACAAACCCCCTCACATTCCACATAACTATCCTAACCAGGGGTCTCTCAAACCCATCCATCATCCTCATAACTCCGGGCCCTGCCCACTGGGCTTGGCCTGCTCCGTCGCATTGATACCATTGAACCCCTCCTCCACACTCCCAGAATCCCCCATCCACTTCCTCTCGAAAACACCTCATCCAATATCGGTCCCCTCCTCTGACTTTTCACACCTCCTAAACCTGTTCTATCAGGCTCCGATAGTCGTAGCGCCTTCCCCCACCACACTCCCATTCACTGGCCAGCTTGACCTAGCCAGTGTGAAGGCCCCTGCCCAGGCTCCACTCCCTTCCACTCTCCTCCCCCATACCCGGTCCCAGGAAAACAAAGTAATTCTCTTCAACACACAATCCCAGTGAAAACACACAAACCCCAATGAGATCATCTTTGCAAAAGAAAATCCCAACTCCTACCCTGTCCAAATAGGCACCTTCAACTCATTTAGCACATATAATGACATGAGATACAATCTTCCCCCCCTCCCCCCCCCCCCCCATCCTCAGTCCCATTTCTCACTTCTGCCCCAGTCTTTCTGCCTCCACAAATGCATCCGCCGCTTCTACCGTCTCAAAATAAAAGTCTTTGGAATTGTAGGTCACCCTCAACTTAGCTGGATACACTATGTACTATAAAGCATCCAGGCTAAGCCTGAGTAGGACTACTCTGTAGATACATCTGTAACTCCTTCTGTAGATACATCTATTATGCAGATACAGTTATGCAGCTGTCAGATTTCACTTATCCATTATGCAGGCAAGAGCTTGCCTCTGAGTCAGCAGCTTGTGAATACAAATATGTCAGAGATTTGATCATGATACCAGTAAAGGACTGCCAAAATGCAAAAGTGTCATGTTTCAGATGAACATCAGCTCTCTCAGGTAAACATTAGAGGTCCCGTAATACTCTTCGAGGAAGAGCAGGGGAGGTTTCCTGGTGCGACTGATAACATGTACTCCTCAATGAACATCATGAAAACACATCTGATCATTATTGTTTTCTGAGACTTTGTGCGCTAATCATAGAAACATAGAAAATGTTTCTTTGAGCCTACTCTCACATTCATTATTATCATGGCTAATCATCAAGTTCAATACCCTGATCCTGCCTTTCCCCCATATCCCTTGATCCCTTTAGCACCAAGAGCTATATCTAATTCCTTCCTGAACTTACACAACCTTTTGGCCTCAACTACTTTCTGTGGTAGTGAATTCCACAGATTCGCCACTCTGGGTGAAGACATTTCTCCTCACATCAGTCCTAAAAGGCTTACCCTTTATCCTCAACGTATGACCCCTAGTTCTGGATTCCCCCACCACCAGGAGCATTCTTTCTGAATCTACCCTGTCTAATCCTGTTAGAATTTTGTAAGCTTCTATGAGATCCCTTCTCATTCTTCTAAACCCCAAAGAATATAGTCCTAACCGACTTAGTCTCTCCTCATATGACAGTCGTGCCATCCCAGAAATCAGCCTGGTAAATCTTTGCTGCACTCCCTCCATAGTAAGAACATCGTTCCTCAGATAAGGACACCAAAACTGCACGCATTACTCCAGATGTGGCTTCACCAATATAATTGCAGTAAAACATCTCTATTCCTATACTCAAATCCTCTCGCTATTAAGGCCAACTTACAATTTGCCTTCTTTACTGCCTGCTGTACCTGTGCACTTACTTTCAGTGACTGATGTATGACAAACCCAAGGTCTCGCTGAGTGAGTATCCATCTGTCTCAATTTACACCCATTCAAATAATAATCTGCCTTCTTATTTTTACAATCGCCTGTTATGTTTCCCCACAGTACAATAGTGACTATACAAAGCAAAGGTACCTGATTGTAAAGTGCTTTGCTACATCTAGAAGTTAAGAACAGCAGTATATAAATGCAATTTCTTTATTTCAATTTGTGATTTCTTCCAAGTAAGCCACCACCTGCAGCATATTTTGGAATGCCATCACTACTATTTGAATATAGGTTTGAGGTACTAAAATAATTCAAATACCTAAAGAATTTGTTTCAAATCTTCCTAACTGAAAGATTTCCATTTTGTAACCAATAGCAAATGCCTTCTTAACCTCTTTAGCTATTCCAAGCTAACTGTACATAATACATCATCATGTATTGAAGTGCACGGCACTTCACTCAGGTTTCACTGGGATGTTGTTTACCAATATGATCAAGGCCAGAAGCAGATAGACCAGATTTTTAAAAATTCTTTCACAGGCTACGTCATCATTTGTTGCCCATCTTAATTGCCCTCGAGAAGATACTGAGGGACGCCTGCATCCTATAAAGGGAAAAAAACTGATTTGCCAGTTTATTACTACAGCAACCTTGATTTATTTGCCAAGGTCTGAGACAAAGAAATTATAGTGCTCCTTGTTTTATATTTAAGTGACCTGGCAGTACGCCACATCTGTGTTCACAATAGCCTCATGACAGTGATTGAGGTCCTTCAATGCCTCATGCTGGTGCAGCAGTTTTTTTGTCCTGTTCAGCAACTTTGAGCACATAGGAACATAGGAATTAGGAGCAGAAGTAGGCAATTGATCCCTTTGAACCTGCTCTGCCATTTAATCAGATCATGACTTTCTTCCTGGTGTCAAATCCACCTCCCTATCTGTTCCCCATATCCCTTTAACCCATTTTTAAAATCAGAAATGTATCTCCACAAATTCACCACCCTCTACGAGAAGGAGTTTCTCCTCATCTCAGTTCTAAATCTCCAACCTCTCAACCGACATGGGAGGTTACTGTTATAACCTGCCTGAATCCTATTGGCTGGGGACTATTGGTTATCCCATGTGTCTTGGAAGTATGAGCTCCCCCAATGAGGGGAGCAGGGAAATCATTAGCAGTTGCATCTGTACAAATAGAGCTGGCCAGTATGATACCAGCTAGAGAGTAGGATGCAGTGGCGAACTACTACTGCTGTGTATGTATTATTGTAAATAAAGTTATTTTCTTTGTGACTCTAGAAACATGCTGGATTCTTTGTGGCCCTCACAACAGTTACCTACATATATAGCTCAATCTACACACAACCTAAGGACAAACTCTATAGTTCTTTATATTAGAAAAAAGGAGACATGGGTCCAGTCCCCGATCGCATCTCGACCTGCCTGCAGGTTATTTTGTTTTCAGATGAGGTCCACCCCACCCCTATTTTCATCTCCAACACAGACACACACATCTTTGTGTTATCAATTTATATGGTTAGTCTTCCCGCTGGTTTCACACAGATTGCTGATATAGATGGTGAAGAGCGAGAGCCTTGTCACAGAACTCTGCTGGGGCCCACCAGTGACCACTTCTTATACAGAATCTCTACAATTGGTAACTATGTTCTGTGCAAATGTATTCAATTCCTTATCCAACCTACAATATGTTAAATATCACAAAACCCAACCTCGCTTATAAGCCTTTTGTGCAGCCCTTATCAAAACTATTTTTAAAGTATACGATATTCACCAGCTACTGTCTCTCACCAACTTTGGGGCAGCACGGTGGCACAGTGGTTAGCATTGCTGCCTACGGCGCTGAGGACCCGGGTCCGAATCCCGGCCCTAGGTCACTGTCCGTGAGGAGTTTGCACATTCTCCCCGTGTCTGCGTGGGTTTCACCCCCACAACCCAAAAGTTGTGCAGGATAGGTGGATTGGCCACGCTAAATTGCCCCTTAATTGGAAAAAATAATTGGGTACTCTAAATTTATTTTTTTTAAACTTTGTAACTAGGGCACTGTTCTTTTAACCCTTTTCGCCCATTTTCTGGAGGGAATTTTGTTTAAAGACCCATTTGATTCATGGAATAAGGTGCCCACACAGGGAAATGCCCAGATGGACCGGAGGAAGAAGTCTGAAAGCAGATGTTCGTCGACTGAATCGGAGGCTTCTCGGGACTCCTTGGTGGAGAAAATGGTGGAGGCAATTTCTGTGACTGCGGCCATTCTACTAATGGCTGAGATACCTAGTGGCACCTTGGCGGCGGAATTTGAGAAGCAATGGCGGGTTGTGTCAGGGGTCCTCCGCAGGTCGATGGAAGAGGCCCTGGCTCCCATTTGGTCACCATTGGAGAAGACCAATGAGGCGATAAAAGCACGTGGCGCTGTGATATAAGGCTTGGAGGTGACTCTTTCGAGGCGTAGCGACCAGATTGCGCCTCTGGAAGTGGAGATTTCTCTGAAGGCTGATGTGAATAAAGCGCTGAAGGACAAAGGGAATGATTTGGAGAATTGTTCCAGGAGACAAAATTTCTGAATTGTGGGATTGATGGAAGGCCTAACTCCCACAGAATATTTTGCAAAGATGGTGGGGGAGAGTGGATTCAGGTCACCTCCCAAGCTGGATCGAGCCACCGGATACCCCAGCAGAAGCCCCGTCCCAATGAACCACTGCGAGCAGTAATTGTGAAGTTTCACAACTCCTAAGAAAAATAAGGGGTCCTGAGATGGGCAAAAGAGCAAAGTGACTATAAATGGGAAGGCCACACCATCAGGCTTTATCAGGATGTTTGAGCAGAGCTGGCAAAGAAGCGGGCGGCGTTTAACAAGGCCAAAGCTGCCCTGTATTTGGAGTGGTGTACATAGTGCGACTCAGTGTTGAAGTTAAAACTCACCACTATTCTTAGAATTCCCCCTATACCAAAAAAAAAGGTTGATATTCTAAATGGTGAACAGGGATTCTCACTCCTTGACTCCAATGCAGGCTTCTGTGGGTGCTATTCAGGTCAAACTATCTTTTCAAGTTATCCCCCGGTATAACCCATACCTTCACCGAAGAATTTTACCTACTTACCCCTTAATAGCATTGATGTCCTGGGTCCTGCGTTATTAAGGAAGTGAAGTAAGCTAATAACCACTTTTTCAGGTTAAGTTATTTTTATTATTATATTTTTTCTTTTAAAAGCTGCAAACACTTTCTTTACAGAAAGGAAAAAAGATCTTGCTTCTGGCTGCTGGTTGCTTCAGGCCCACCTTGGCAATCGATCTTCTTAAAATCTGGTCTTCTTGAGTTGTATTCGCTGGTGAACTCGGTTGCTGTGTCCTGTTCTTCCCATGCACCGAGCTGTGAGAGCTGGCTCTGCTCTACCCTTTCTTCCGGTGGTTTATATTCTCTTTCGAAGAGTTATTAAGTTTTAACGACTTTATTGTAAATGAGCTTGTTTCACTTTGATAGTTTAAAAGTATCTTTGATGTAAACATCTTACTACAACTAATTATTCATTTTGGGCATATCGTCTCCTCTCAGATCTGATTAAAAAGTGCTTTGGTTTCAATAGTTAACTTTTATTTCTGTGATTTCGAATCGTTTAATTTTCCAATTGTCCCCAGCTCATAACTTTGCCTTTGATTTTGACTTAAATTATGTTTCTCGTAGACAGGTCATCTCCAATTTTCTTTTAATTGTCCTGATGTTCATAGAATTTTACACTTTAAAATTGACACCAAATTCGACTGGGCATCTTCCATCCTTTCCAGCTGTTTACTAAAAGAGTTTATTTCAATTAAGGTGTGAAACTTTGCTTTTAGCTGTATGCTAAAATTTAACTTGGTTATGACTTGAAAGACTTGCCTGTTTTAAACATTCGTCACTTAATGCAATTGAAACTCTCATCCATGCTTTTCCAGATGCTTCCTGAGATAGTTACATTCCATGAAGGTGTGAGCCATTGTTTTAGCTTACCACATGAAACCTATGTGTTTGATTAGCCTGCTTGTGAGCAAGAATCTGCATTTTATAACCCTGCTCTTTGCAGCTGCTATTAACCTTTTGTGGGATCTTTCCCTGTACCCTCTCAAACCAGATATTGCCAGACTTCCATGTTTCAAATGACACATTTTTCTGTATTTTCAAGAACAGTGTGGCTTTTGAGGGGAAAGACCATTTTTTCAATGCGCCGGAAGAGGAAGAGGCGGATTCTTCAGCATGGGCTGAGTGCAGGTTGATTGACGTTTTTGAGATTTTTTGGATATTGTTGGTGGGCATGTGGATATGGGGAGCTGTTGGGGTTCCTTGTTCATGTTTGCATTTCTTTGTTCTTGTGTGGGGTGAGTGCTCCGAGAGTTTGATGGGGGGGAGGGGGGGGTAATGTTATGTGGAGTTTTTCTCTACTTGCTGTACCTGTTATGAAATTCTGTAGCTCCCTGTTGGAGTACTATGCTTTAAGGGGTTTTTATATGTTTGTCTTGTTTCTGTTAGCACCTTTCTTCATTCTGGACGGGGGCCGCCTGCTGGCTGAAGGGAGTTCACTAATGGAAGGTGGGGGTGACTGCAGCTCATTATATTAATTTTATTTTAGATAATGAGCTTATTGTTTTTGTTCTTTTTGGGGGTTAGGGTTGTGAGAAGTAGGTTTTAGTGGTTTCTGTTCACCTTACTGTTTTTTGTATGTATATTTGGGTCTGGTATTGTTGGGGGGGCGGTTGGGGGGGGGGCAGGGATAGTTTGCTGACGGTGACTAGAGATTTTTCTTTGTTTTGTCTTACTACAGTAGTAGGTTTGGCGGCCATCTTGGGTGGGCCTGGTTGCTGTACTTTCTATGTGACTATTGGATAATCCCTCTTGGTGGAAATGGCTGAGTCCGGATTGATGGGGGGAGTGGGAGGCCCCCAATTCATTTGGCCACCTGGTATGTAAGGGAGTTGAATGGCCCAGTGAAGAGGTCGGGGATATTTTCTCACCTTTAAAGTTTGAATGCAGTGATTCTGCAGGAGACTCATTTGCGAGTCAGAGACGAGACAAGGTTGCAGAAAGGGTGGGTGGGACAATGTTTTCATTTGGGTTTTGATGGTAGGGGTGCAGCAATTTTAATCAATAAAAGGGTTCAATTTTCCACCACTAAGATCTTGACGGACACCAATGGTAGACATGTGATTGCTAGTGGATACTCCGCAATTGTGATATCAGACCACGCTCCACACTACATGGATGTGCGGCTAGAGACGGGAAGGGCCCAGCGCCCCAAATGGAGGTTGGACGGTGCCTTACTAGCTGACAAGGCCTTCAGCGAAAGGATAGCGCAGGCCATAGCGGAGTACACTGAGATCAACCAAAACGGGGAGGTCTCACCCTCCACGTTCTGGGAAGCGCTTAAGGCCGTACTAAGAGGGGAAATCATAGCCTACAAAGCGCAAAGAGATAGGGAGGAAAGGGTGGCTAGGCAGAAGCTGGTCGACTCCATACTGGAGGTAGACCATAAATACTCCGAGGCCCCGACTGTAGAACTCCTGGCGGAGAGAAAAGAATTACAAAGGAACTTTGACCTGCTCTCCACCAGGAAAGCAGTACACCAACTCCGCCAGGCACGCGGGGCCCTATACGAACACGGAGACAAAGCCAGCCGCCTGTTGGCCCACCAGCTGAGAAAGCAGGCAGCCAGCAGAGAAATCGCGCAAATCAGAGATACCAGAGGCACGTTGGAAACAGAACCAGAGAAGATTAACAAAACCTTCAAGGCCTTCTACCAAGAGCTGTACACCTCAGAGCCCCCAACGGGGAAGGCTGGGATGAACCGGTTTCTTGACGGACTGAACATACCAGTTGTGGGAGAGGGCAGAAAACGGGATCTGGAAGCACCACTAGCACTGGGAGAGATCATGGACAGCATTAGCTCCATGCAGGCGGGGAAGGCGCCGGGACCGGACGGATTCCCGGCGGACTTCTACAAAAAATTTGCGACAGCGCTGGCCCCGCACATGCGGGAGATGTTCACAGACTCGCTAGCTAGGGGCACGTTGCCACCCACGTTAGCACAGGCCTCAATCTCGCTGATACCTAAGAAAGACAAAGACCCAACGGAATGTGGGTCATACAGACCCATATCTCTGCTGAATGCAGACGCCAAAATACTGGCCAAAATCCTAGCCAAAAGGCTAGAAGACTGTGTACCTGAGGTGGTCACAGAGGACCAGACGGGCTTTGTCAAAGGTAGACAGCTGACCGCGAACATCAGGCGCCTGCTGAACGTGATAATGACCCCCTCCGGGGAGAGAACACAAGAGGTGATCGTCTCCCTGGACGCAGAAAAGGCCTTCGACAGAGTCGAATGGAAATACCTCATAGAGGTACTGGAGCGGTTCGGGCTTGGAACAGGGTTCACCGCTTGGGTAAAGCTCCTGTACAACGCTCCCATGGCGAGTGTACAGACCAACAATACCAACTCCCAATACTTCCAGCTGCACAGGGGCACCAGACAAGGATGCCCACTGTCCCCGCTGCTGTTCGCACTAGCAATCGAACCGCTAGCAATCGCGCTCAGGGCAGCAAAAAATTGGAGGGGGATCCGAAGGGGAGGTAGAGAGCACAGAGTCTCACTCTATGCGGATGATCTGCTCCTCTATATCTCGGACCCACAAAGCAGCATGGACGGAATCATCGCGCTCCTGAAAGAGTTTGGAGCCTTCTCGTGCTACAAACTCAACATGAGCAAAAGTGAGATCTTCCCATTACACCCGCAAGGGGGGGGGGGGGGGCAGCACTAAAGGGGCTGCCGTTCAAACAAGCCCGACATAAATTCCGCTACCTGGGGATCCAAATAGCCCATGACTGGAAAGGGATCCACAAATGGAACCTCACCAGCCTGACGGAGGAAGTTAAAAAGGACCTGCAAAGATGGAACACACTCCCGCTCTCCCTCGCGGGGAGAGTTCAGACGATCAAAATGAACGTACTGCCCAGGTTCCTCTTCCTGTTTAGATCCATTCCGATCTACATCCCCAAGGCCTTTTTCAAAGCGCTGGACAAACTCATCATGGCGTTCGTATGGGGGGGTAAAAATGCTAGGATCCCAAAGAAGGTCTTACAAAAAACAAAAACCAGGGGAGGGTTAGCCCTCCCGAATCTACAATTCTACCACTGGGCAGCAACAGCCGAGCGAGTAAGGGGATGGATCCAGGAGCCAGAAGCTGAGTGGGTGCGTGCGGAGGAGGCCTCCTGCATGGGAACCTCCCTCCGGGCCCTCGCCACGGCAGCACTCCCATCCCCACCCAAAAAACACTCCAGCAGCCCAGTGGTGACAGCCACCCTCCAATCCTGGAACCAACTGCGGCAGCAACTTGGCCTGACCAAAATGTCGAACAGGGCTCCCATCTGCAACAACCATAGGTTCAAACCAGCACTGACCGACGCCACCTTCAAAAGGTGGAGGCAGGACGGGGGGACACTGACAGTCAGGGACCTATACACGGACGACAGGATCGCAACACTGGACGAACTGACAGAGAAATTTCAGCTAGCTGGGGGGAACGAGCTACGGTACCTGCAGCTCAAAAACTTCCTACGAAAGGAGACAAGGACGTACCCACAACCGCCACGACAGACACTACTGGAAGACCTACTGGACGCAAGTATCCTAGAGAAAGGGAACTGTAGTGACATGTATGACCGACTGGTAGATAGGGACGACACCGTACTGGACGCAACAAGGAGGAAATGGGAGGACGACCTGGGGATGGAGATAGGGTGGGGACTCTGGAGCGAAGCACTGCATAGGGTCAACTCCACCTCCACGTGCGCAAGGCTCAGCCTGACGCAACTAAAAGTGGTACATAGAGCCCACTTAACAAGAACCCGTATGAGTAGGTTCTTCCCGGAGGTGGAAGACAGATGTGAACGGTGCCAAAGAGGCCCGGCCAACCACGCCCACATGTTCTGGTCCTGCCCCAGACTCGTGGAGTACTGGACAGCCTTCTTCGAGGTAATGTCCAAAGTGGTGGGAGTGAGGGTGGAGCCATGCCCGATAGTGGCGGTCTTCGGGGTTTCAGAACAGCCAGATCTATTCCTGGGGAGGAGGGCGGATGCCCTTGCCTTTGCCTCCCTGATCGCCCGCCGTAGAATCCTGTTTGGCTGGCGGTCAGCAGCACCGCCCAGAGCTGCGGACTGGCTGTCCGACCTCTCGGAATCTCTCCAAATGGAGAAAATCAAATTTGCCATCCGAGGGTCGGACGACGGCTTCCACAGAACGTGGGAGCCATTCATGCGACTGTTCCGGGACCTATTTGTGGCCAATGTACAAGAGGAAGAATAGTCGGGGGAAGGTAGCGGGAGGGGGGGGGGGGGCTACAGGTTCGTTACGGGGGTTCGATGGCTAGCTAAGGCCCAAAACCAAGCTAAATAAACATGTTGAGGGGGGGAGGGGGGGGGGGGGGGCGCAGTTACTACTACGAAGATGCTTACCTGTAAATATGTGTGTTAATTTTTGCGTGTTTGTTTTTGTTTGTTTTTTTTTTTCTCTCTCCTAACAATTTGTAATTTGTTCAATATAAAATACGAAAACTGAATAAAAACATTTATAAAAAAAAAAAAAAAAGTGATTGCTAGTGGATCTTTGGTGGGCACTTCGGTGGTCCTGGTTAATGTTTATGCTCCAAACTGGGACGATACCGGTTTTATTAAGAAGCTGCTAGTCTCCATTCCTGATTTGGACTCGCATCAGCTAACCTTGGGGGGGGGGGGTGACTTAAACTGTGTTCTGAATCCCAGAATGGATCGATCCAGGACCAAATCTCTGACTCCATCAGGGGTGGCAAAGGCATTGTTGGCTTTCATGGAGCAGATGGGTGGGGGGAGGGGGTGCAAAACAGATCCATGGTGTTTTTTGTAACTGAGGGATAAAGATTTTTCTTTTTTCTCCCATGCCCATTAGGTATACTCGCGTATTGACTTTTCTGTGATGGGTAGCTCTCCCCTCCCTTTGATGGAGAGGGCGGGGTATTTGGCAATTGTAATTTCAGACCATGCCCCACGTTTTGAGGATTTTGTACTAGAGTCTGGTCCCTCCCAGTGTCCGCCATCGAGATTAAATACAGCATTGTTAGCGGACAAAATATTTTGCGAATGCAAAATTCCACCGCCATTGGGGAATATATTAAATACAATAAGAGTGAGTTTATCTCACCTTCTACATTGTGGAAAACCCTTTAAGTTGTTATCAGGGGAGGGGGGAGTAATTTACTACAAAGCACACATAGAAAGGACTGCGGGGGTAGTGCAGCAGAGGTAGGTGGACTCCATTGTTGAGGTGGACCATCAGTACTCACTTGCCCTAACCCCGGAGTTGCAAGCAAGAAAAAACTGCAGACACAATTTGAATTACTATCAACAGGTGGGGTGGTGGGCTAGCTGTGACATTCGAGGGGGGCATTTTATGAACACAGGGTGAAGGCCAGTTGCCTTTGATCTCATCAGCTGAGGTGGCGGCCAGTTTCCCAGGAGACTGTGCAGATAAATGACTCTAGTCACAGTTTGGTTTCCGCCCCTCCTCAGGTCAATGTGGCTTTCAAAACGTTTTATCGGGATCTTATAGATCCGAGCCCCCGGGGAGAGTTCGGCCATGATGAATTTTTTGGATGGGTTATCCATTCCAGTGGTGGAGAGGAAGAGGCAGGAAGAGTGAGAATCCCCGTTGGGCCATGAGGAAATTATGAAATGCATTGGGTAAAGCTCTGAGCCCTGATGGATTCCCCATTGAGTTTTATATGATGTTTGCGGGACAACTGATCCCTCCTTGTCTCAGGGTTCGTTGCCCATTACAGTTGCGCAGTCCTCTATTTCCCTGATCCTTAAGAAGGACAAGGACCCTACAGAATGTGGGTTATTTTGGCTGATTTTGCTTTTGAACGCAGGCGCTAAGTTACTCGCAAAAGTGCTGGCACTATGCCCTGGAGAGGGTTAATTCTTCCTCCTCGTGTGCGCGGCTTAGCCTCATCCAATTCAAGGTGCTGCACCGGGCCCACATGACTGGGACAAGGATGAGTAGGTTCTTTGGGGGTGAAGACAGGTGTGTCAGGTGCTCGGGGAGTCCAGCGAACCATGCCCATATGTTCTGGGCATGCCCGGCGCTGGAGGAGTTCTGGAAAGGGGTGGCGAGGACAGTGTCGAGGGTGGTAGGATCCAGGGTCAAGCCAGGCTGGGGACTCGCGATTTTTGGGGTTGGGGTGGAGCCGAGAGTGCAGGAGGCGAAAGAGGCCGGTGTGCTGGCCTATGCATCCCTAGTAGCCCGGCGAAGGATCTTGCTACAATGGAAGGATGCGAGGCCCCCAAGCGTGGAGACCTGGATCAATGACATGGCGGGTTTCATTAAGCTAGAGAAGGTCAAATTCGCCCTGAGAGGGTCGGTACAAGGGTTCTTTAGGCGGTGGCAACCTTTTCTCGACTTTCTGGCTCAACGATAGGGTACGGGGACAGTAGCAGCAGCAACCCAGGAGGGGGGGAAGGGGGAGGGAAAAGGTGGGGGGGGGGGCGGATGATGACTATGTTTGTTTATTTAATTTAAATTTATTTTGAAGTTCTTTTGTTGTTCATTGGGGTTGGGGGGTGGGGGGATGTGATACATGCGTAGATACGGTCTGGGGGTGGTACGGTTATTATGGGTTCTTTTGTTGCATTTCATTGTTTGTCGTTATGTTTTATATTTTCTGTAAAAAATTCCAATAAAAATTATATTTAAAAAAAAAAAGTGCTGGCACTGCAGTTGGAGCCCTGCCACCCAGAGGAGATCTTGGAAGACCAGACAGTCTTTGTCAAGGATCGGCAATTGTAGCCAATATACGTCAGCTGTTAAATATTGTCCTTTCCCCCTCTCCAGTGCCTGAACTGGAGGTGATTGTTTCCCTGGACACCGGAAAGGCGTTTCATAGGGTAGAGTGGGATATCTCTTTCAGATTCTTGTGAGGTTTGGTTTTGGGCAAATGTTTATATCCTGAATTTGTTTATTGTATAGGGCCCCCACTGCTAGTGTCCACACAAATGCCTTGAACTTGGGACTATTTTCTGCTGAATAGGGGAAGGAGGCAGGGATGTCCATTGTCTCATCTCCAATTTGCTTTAGCAATTGAACCATTGGCCATAGCGTTAGGATCTCCCATTAAATTGGAGGAGGATAAATCGAGGAGTGGCGAAGTATAGGTTGTCCTTGGACGCAGGTGATCTGCTTCTGCTTCTTTATATTATGGACCCAGCATCGATTATGGATGAGATAATGAAGCTACTTTGGAGTTTTGGCTCCATATCTGGATATAAGTTGATTTTTTTAAGAGCAAACACTTCCCGGTTAACCCCCCTCCCAGGAGGGGAGGAGAACGGAACCCATCTGGGGATGTTATCTTTTTGCCTTGCCAGATCTGACTTGTGTTATCTGTATACCCGGGTAGGCCACGATTGGGCCTCGTTTCATGAATTTAATTCTGCTAGTCTGGATAATGGGGTCAAATCTGACTAACAGAAGTGGGATAATCTCCCCCTGTCCTTGGCGGGCAGGGTTCAGACCATTAAAATGAATATCCTTCCTGGGCTTTTATTTCTCTTTCAGTGTCTCCCCACTTTCGTCCCCAAGTCCTTTGTTGTCAGAGTTAGCAAATTAGTGTCCTCTTTCATTTGGGTCGACAAGACCCCAAGGATCCATTGGGCGCTCCTCCAGAGATATAGACAGTCAGGTGGTCTAGCTTTATCCAATATATTATTTTATTCTTGGGCAGCCAATATTGAGAAAGTATTGGGATGGTTTAATGATCCGAGTTCCATGTGGGGACAAATGAAGGTGAGTTCTTGTAGGGGTTGTGGCCTGGGTGCGTAAGTAACTGCCTTGCTGCCATTCTTTCCTGCAAGATTCTCTTCAAATCCAGTATTAGTGGCCACCCAGAGAATCTGGAAGCAGTTCAGACAGCATTTTAAATTTAGTTCCATGGACCCAATTGTACGGCCTCGTCGCACCGGATGCAGAGCGTAAAGAGGCCTCTTGTGAGATTTGTGACGCTTGGGCTGCCTCACGTGATCTAACATCTTTAGATATTTTCAGATCCGTGATTTGTCGCGATTGTGTAGTCTTGTCAACATTTCTGAAAGTTCAAATGAACAATACTATCCACTATCTAAATTAATTTGTAAAATCCTCAAAGCTAAGGAGATTAGTCAAATAGGACTTTCCCCCTCTCAATCATTGTTGGCTGTTTGTTCTTCATATTGCTATATTGGTAACTCTCTTAAGTTCTTTCTAACATGGTTTTCCTTTATAGTTCCCAATTATTGATTTGAAGCTAAAGAGCCTGTAGGTTCGAACACATTTTTGTCTTCATTTTTAACGTCAGTTCTATGTATGCTTCCTTCCAAACCTTGAGAAATGTATTGGCATCCAACAAGTCTTTCATGGTTATTCGTTCACAATTTTCTCTCTAATCTTCATCCACAAACTAAGATACCATGTGTGGAATTCTGACGCTTCCTGATGAGCGTGAATGGAGCAGTGGCACCCCAAATATGATAGAATATGACTTATAGTATCATTCCTACCCATGCTGTGTTCCCAAGAGCCTGCTGTTAAGCAACAGGAGTGCCTAATTGACTCAGGCTGTAAACACTTTTGTTGTGCAATTTAGGTCTGATAACATACGTTGGACCCAGATTTCCATTTAAGACAGGAAGTTAGATAAGTGCACTAGAGGCAAAGAAACAGAAGAATAGGATTAGATGAAGTAAAGTAGGAAAAGGCTCATGAGAAAAAACTGGCTCAGGCCTATTTGGCTGATTGATCTGTTTCTGCACTACAAGTGCTGTGTAAAAAAAAATCTATGAATACCACCTGAGTGGAAATCTATGCCCATTTAATTCAGGGATGTGTCAGTTTTAATGCGATATTCATTATGGTCTGAAATATTACATTTGGTTTGAAGATTTTTTTGAATTAGAATTTTGAGAAATTAATTTTATTTGCCTTTTAGGTTTTGTTGGTTGTATAGGTTTAATTCTGAATAAAGCTCACAGGCAAAGAACCTGGGGGCACTGGGCTTGCCACCTCAGTGCTCGGTGGGGGGTGAGGGACCCTCGGTTGGATATGGGGACCCTCGGCCATGGTGGGCCGCCATGGGGGGGGGGGGGATTGGGGGGGCAACCGGCGGACAACCGTTCACGGCACCACCATGTCAACCCCAGGATCGTGTTTACCTGTTCTGGGGGCAACCATTGTCCCTGCCCACCTGCCCCACCGACCACCCATAACCCCCAACAATAGCTGAGGCCTCTGGCTTTGCAGCTGAAGGCTATTGCTAATAGGGGATTGGCAATCGTGGTTAAGTGAGCACTTCACAGGGCGGCACGGTTGCGCAGTAGTTAGCACTGCTGCATCACAGCGCTGAGGACCCGGGTTCGATCCCGGCCCCAGGTCACTGTCCATGTGGAATTTGCACATTCTCCCTGTGTCTGCGTGGGCCTCACCCCCCCCCCCCCCCACAACCCAAAGATGTGCAGGTAGGTGGATTGGCCACGCTAAATTGCCCCTTAATCGGAAAAAATATAATTGGGTACTCTAAATTTATTTTAAAAAATAAAAAATAAATAAAAAATAAGTGAGCACTTTACAACTTCGCACATACCAAGTGGATTCCTGTGGGCGGGTGGGCCGTGTAGTGTGCGGGAGTCATTGCCTAGCATCCCAATCACACCTTGATGCCTGGACACTGTGGCTGAACACTGCGAGAGGCAACACCACACACGCAATATTCAAAGACTCAGGGAATGGGACACAGCTCCACGGCCGGAGGGTGGGTGAGCGCCACGGGGAAGGGGAATGCCTGGAGAGATGGGCAAAGGGCTTGGTGGTCAGCCCGCATTGCGGAAGAAAGTGACAGAGGCATCATAATGGTTGTGCAAAAAGGTGTTTAATATGTTTTGCAATACCCCGCTTGTCGACATCACATGCACAGCTGCGCCTCCCTGTCCCCTGTGCTGACCTCAAGACACAGTCTCATCAGAGAGGCAGAACACGGGGGAGCTGATGGCCACCGTAACCATTCCATGGGACGGTTCCGGGTTGGCACCAAGTGCCCCTTTCTCCCGGTCGGTGCCCATAGGGGGGTTCACCTTGGGTCAGAGGGGCAGCTGGTTCAAGCCCCAGCTGCCCCTGCATCATCTGGCTCTGCCAGCCCTTGCAGTTCCCCCTAGTCTGCACCATTATTTTGACACCCTCAGCGATGCTCCGCAGTGACTGGGTCATGCTCTGCAGCACCTCGGCAATGTCCACCTGCAACTGGAGCAAGCTCCGCAGAGCCTCGGCAATTCCCATCTGAGAGCAGGACATGCCCCGTAGAACCTCATCAAGGTCGGCCTGGTACAGAGTGAAATCCCCCAGCGAGTCGGACTTTTGGCCGAGACCATCAGCAATGGCCGTCACAGACTGCAATGTCTTGGACACCTTCACTAATGGCGGCGATGTTGTGCACCAGGCTCTCCACTGCGGTTGCCACCCTAGCATTGTTCACCTTGGTGCCACGTGCTGCTGGCATCATGTCCTCCACCGGTAGCCTCTGAGACTCCTTCAATCAGCTATGGATCTGCTGGAGTGGCACTGACATCTCCCCTGACTGTCCCGGCTGCACGCTATCATCTCAATCAATTCTGAGTACCTCTGTACCACACGCTCAGCATCAGGCTGGGACCCAGCTGGGTCCTGGGATCCAGCAGCCCTCCAACTGCTGACTCGCTGGGGGTTCCTGCCTCCACCTGATACGCATCAGCAACTGTATGGTGCTCACCAGATTGTGCCCCAGAAGTCTGTCCACTAATATGTGCCACCGAGGTTTGTGTATCTGTGGTAGTGAAGGGTGGGGATGACTGCTATGCCACGACTATAATGGTTGCATCCTCAGAGCTCTCCTCCAAGGTGTTCTCATCAAAGTCAGGAGAGGGTGCCGCCAAGGATGGGCCGGCGGCTGGAGGACCTGCGGGGGAATGGACATGTGGTCAATGGGAGGGATGGGTCAGTCAATAACAACTCACGTTTGATAGGTCCTCCAGGTGGAGCCCAGTGGTTCCCCACCCTTGGCAGTGCCACCTTCGCACCCAGGCAGTGCTCCTGCCGGCTTGGCAATGTCATGCAGGCATCTTGGCAGTGCCAGGTGGCAGTGCCAAGGTGCCAGATGGACAATGCCACGGTGCCTGCGTTCCACGGAAGGGCCAGGAAGCCACCCTGCACATCCTTACCACCCAGAGGTCTCCGATGATCTGTGAGAATCACCGGGTGCCGTTCCGCCTGGTCCGCCCTTGTGTGGACCAGCACTGATTGGCGCCCGGCTGCAGTATGCCTAGAGACGCCGGAGAATCAATGGAGGCCAGTGGATCCCAGGCAGGTCGGTCATAAGTAGGTTTACCACCTACTTCCGCGAGTGTCCTTTGGTCCCTTCCCTTTTGGGCGGAATTCCGACTCCAAGGTTTCGTGGGACTTGGGGTGAATCCTATGAGGCGCGGAGGCTGTCAGGAGATCCACTGGAGGCTTCTCCCGGGATTTTCTGGCTGCGTTGTGCTCTCGCTTGAGTGCCCTCTGTCAGTTTTTGGGCCCCAGGGGTGTATCTCACCGGTTTAGTCCACATTTAGAATTTCAGCACTGGGGAGCTGAATTCAGAGATTGGGACATCATTTTGAAAGGGTGCTCCGAACTCTAAGTGATATTGTGGGTCCCCCACACTCCCTATCCATGGGCAATGTCACCCCCCACATACAGGCGCACTATCCCACACCCCCTCATGTGAGCACACCCCCTATGGGGTCCATGGGAGTTCCCCTTCTTCAGGCCCCCCATGCCTTGTTACAGGCACCCCCCATTCAGGGCCTCCATCCATCACCCTCCCCAACCTCCGAGGGGCCCCTACTTACCTGCCATGCACCCCCGCCAACCCTTCATACCCCCCTCCATCTTCCTTTCAGGGGCATGGCCCCACTCGGCCCATGATCTTGGCAATGCCACCCTGGCACTCTGGCACCGTTGGCAGTGTGCCTGCCAGCTTGGCAGTGCCACCTAGGCACCTTGGCTGTGCCAAGGTGCTGGCTGGGCAATGCCAAGATGCCTGCATTCCAGGGGGAGGACCAGGGGGCCATCCTGCACTGACCCTGATCATCCAAGGGTGTACGATGGCTCGGTTCTGCCTATCCACATCTGTGTGGACCAGTGCTGAACAGCACCTAGCTGTGGCCTCGCTGGGAAGTCCAGTAGATCCCAGGAAGCCAGCAGATCCTGGGTAAGTTCACCGAAGTCAGTTTAAAACCAACTTTGACGCGTGCCATTTGGTCCCACCCCCTTTGGGCTTGATTCTGACTCCGATGCCTCGCCGGACTTGGGTAGATCCCATGGGGCATGAAGGCTACCGGGAAACCAATGTGAGGCCTCTTCTGGCATCCACCGCCTGCACCGCACTCGAGCAAGAGCGCAACATGAGTCAGGTGTTGGGTTATTCTCCACAGTATTCCCAGCTTCTGACTTGCTCTTGCAATATTCATGGAATCCATAGAATCCCTACAGTGAAGAAATAGACCATTCAATCCATCGAGTCTGCACCAATCCTCTGAAAGAGCACCCTACCTCGTCCGACTTCCCTGCCCTAGCCCCGCTAGCCCGTAACCCCACATAACCTGCACATTGTTGGACAGTAAGGGGTAATTTAGAATGGCCAGCCCACCTAACCCGCACATCTTTGGACTGTGGGAGGAAACCCACACAGACATGGGGAGAACTTGCAAACTCCACACAGTCACCCAAGGCTGGAATCTAACCCAGACCCCTGGGGCTGTGAGGCAACCATGCTATCCACTATGCCACTGTGCTGCCCCAATATGTATATGGTTCGTCTAATTCAGTTTCTGGTCAATGGAAACCCCAGTAAGTTGATACTGGGAGATTCAGCAATCAAAATGCCATTGGATGTGATGGGGATTTGGTTAAATTCTGGTTATATGTTATCACCTGACATCTGTCAAACGCACAATTTTTCTTCACCTTAATCTCTATCTCCTTTGTCATCCAGGAAATTCTGGATTTGTTTGTCCTCCCTTTCCCCTTTGTGGAGAAGATGTCTGATGCTTTCACTGCTAACATTTGTTATTGCGCCACAGTTTTCACATGCATTTACTACGTACCTTTTTCATATCCTTATTGCAGCCCCTTCCAGTGTTGGACAAAGGTTTTTTTTTTGTTCCTGATCTAGCTTTCACTGCCATTATAAAGATGGCGGGAGGAAAAACAACTAACTTCATTCCAGTCCAACCCATTTTTCATTTTAAATCAGTTGTGCATTATTTAATTGATGATTACCTGACGTCACATCCAAAGACATTCCTCAGTGTTGCACTGAAATGTCAGTGAGATTTTCATACTTAACTCTTCTGGAAGAAGCTCTATTTTAATTTCCACTCCAAATTTAATGGCTTCAATTTAAAAGATAATAAATTTAGAGTCCCCAATTATTTTTTTTCCAATTAAAGGGCAATTTAGCGTGGCCAATCCACCTATCCTGCACATCTTTGGGTTGTGGGGGTGAAACCCACGCAGACATGGGTAGGATGTATAAATGCCACACGGACAGTGACTAGGGCTGGGATTCGAACCCTGGTCCTCAACACCACAAGCAGCAGTGCTAACCTCGTGCCTCTCTTTAATGGCTTCAATAATAAGACAGTGACGGTGGGATACGGCGTTTTGATCGTAGAGATCCTAAACTCATGAGTCAGATGGAATTGCGGAAGCAACTGAGGTATCGATTTTGGGGATGGGAGCAGTTAAACTTGGTGGTCCGGGTTGGAAGTATGCTTCGCTTAGCCACAAGTAGTAGGGATTGAAAGGCACATCGCTGTTCCATTCTGCTATGCTGAACTCCCTGCAGCTGCTGGGTTTCCAAGGCCTGGGAAACCACACCGACCAATCCAGATTTTAAAAAAGGGCTGAAATTTTGCCATCAAGGCAGGATACTTAAGTCGGGAATTCTCCCTACTCAGGCTCATCATGGAAACAACCCTTGCATGCATGCCAGTGGGTCAGGAACATGATGGAGTCAAGCCCACCACCTCTGGAGACAGTTTGGAGGCAGCCATGGAGGCAGAGTAATTTCTAGGTGGGCTGGTTAGAAGTTTTCTGAGACTTTGGCCTAGATTTATACAGAATGCTGTTAGGCCCTCTAGCCCTTGTCCCTTACCACCACTCCCCCATTATCTTGTACACACTCAGACACCTCCCACCCCATTCCACCATAGACACTCATTCAGTTTCCTCTATGGACAGACCTCAGGAACTATGTATAGATGAAATAAACATTCTAAAATCTGAGAGCGATCTCACTCTTACACATTTGATAGTGAAAAAAATTATTATTCATGAAACCCACTCAAAAATGTTTAATTTTCTCAAGTGGTCAACCTGTTGTGAAAACAAACTTGTAATCATTGGCCATATTAAAGGCATAAAATCCTTTAATAGCCTCTTTAAACTGTTAATCAAAATGTGAACTCAGCACCCCTGATTGTGAAATTGTCGGCGTCACAGCAGGTGCGATGAAAGATGCAATCCCATCTCAAATTGAGAGGTGAACGGCCTTTCCCCAGTGTGAACTCGCTGGTGTCTGCGCAGGATGGATAACCGAGTGAATCCCTACCCACACTTCTGGGATAAATGGGGATAAATGGGGCTGGATTCTCTGCAGCATCGGAAACTTCACTTCACTTCCGGCGGCGATCCTGTTCCAAATTTCTGGTCCCCCACTGATGTCGGGATTGAGGATTGCACCCCGTGTCAGCTTGAGAATGCAAATGGGACATTAAGATCCATTTGCATTCTATTATTGGATAGGCACCATATTCTTCGGGCCCTCGTGATTCGGATTTGGGTTGTCACGTGTACTGAGGTACAGTGAAAAGTATTGTTCTCCGTACACTCCAGGCAGATCGTACTATGCATGAAAAATCATAGGACATACATAAATCACAATCTAAATACATAGGCACAGGCATCGGATAAGCATACGGAGTGTAGTACTACTCAATAGACAAGATGCGTGAAGAGATCAGTTCAGTACATAAGAGGGTAATTCAGGAGTCTGGTAACAGCGTGGAAGTTCTCAGACTTTTGTATCTCCTGCCCGATGGAAAAGATTGGAAGAGAGAATAACCCAGGTGTGAGGGGGCCTTTGATTATGCTGCCCACTTTCCCAAGGCAACGGGAGGTGTAGACAGACTCAACGGGTGGGAGGCGGTTTTGTGTGATGAACTGGGCAGTGTTCACGACTCTCTATAGTTTCTTACTGCCTTAGGCCGAGCAGTTGCCATACCAGGCTATGATGCTCCCAGATAGGATGCTTTCTATGGTTCAAATGGAAAAATTGGTAAGAATCAATGTGGACACGCCGAATTTCCTGAGGAAGTATAAGCACTTGTGTTTTCTTGGTCATAGTGTTGACATGGGTGGACCAGGACAGATTGTTGGTGATGTGCACATCTAGGAATATGAAGCTGTCGACTATCTCCTCCTCGGCACCATTGATACTGTCAGGCGTGTGTATGATTCTTTGCTTCCTGAAGTCAATGACCAGCTCTTTAGTTGTGCTGACTTTGAGGGAGAGATTGTTGCCAATACACCACGCCACCAGGTTCTATATCTCCCTTCTGTACTCTGATTCATTTGTTTGAGATTCGACCCACTACGGTTGTGTCATCAGCAAACTTGTAGATGGAGTTGGAGCCACATTTTGCCACATAGTATAGTAGTAAAGTAGGGGACTGAGTGCGCAGCCTTGCGGGGCCCCGGTATTGAGGACAGTCATGGTTTATCGTTTCTGATTGTGATCTATGAGTAGGGAAGTCGAGGATCCAGTTGCAGAGTGAGAAGCCAAGCCTTAGGTTTTGGAGCTTTGATATGAGCTTGGCTGGGAATATAGTGTTGAAGGCAGAGCTGTAGTCAATGAATCGGAGTCTGACATAGGAGTCCTTGTTATCAAGATGCTCCAGGGATGAGTGTTGGGCTAGGGAGATGGCGTCTGCTGTGGACCGGTTGTGGCGGTATGCGAATTGCAGTGGATTAAAGCATTCTGGGAGTATGGAGGTTATGTGTCTCATGACCAACCTCTCAAAGTAATTCATAATGATAAATGTCAAGGCCACCAGACGGTAGTCATTGAGGCACACAGGTATGATGATGATCTTCTTGAAGCAGGTTGGAACCTCGGAACGGAGCAGGGAGAGGTTGAAGACATCTGCGAACACACCCGCCAGTTCGCCCACGCAGGATCTGAGTGCACGATCAGGGATTCTATCAGGACCCATTGCTTTCCGAAGGTTCATTTTCAAGAAGGCCAATCTGACTTCAAAAGCTGTCACAGGAGGTATTGGTGTCTCCAAGGCTGCTGGGGCAGAATGGGTTGATGGTTTCCTGCTTGAACTGAGCTTAGAATGCATTGAATTCATCAGGGTGGGGCGCACTACTGCCGGAGATTCTACTCGGCTTTGCTTTGTAGCCCATTATGTTGTTTAAGCTTTGCCGCAAGTTTTGAGACTCGTGTCATTAGTCTGTGACTCTAGCTTAGTTTGGTATTGTCTCTTGGCATCCCTGATGACTTTGCGGAGGACGTACCTGAATTTCCTGTATAGGTCAGGGTTGCCTGTCTTGAACACCTCAGACCTGGCCTTCAGTAGGGAGTCAATCTCCCTATTAAACCATAGTTTCCCATTGGGGAACGTACATACTACCTTCATTGGCACAAAATCTTCTACACGCTTGCTGATGAAGTCTGTGACGGTGGTGGCATTCTTGTTTAGGTTGGCCTCTGAGTTCTTGATTATGGATCAGTGCACTGACTCCTCGTAGGAGCTCTTCTGTTGCCTCAGACCAGCATTGCACGCATTGATTCATAGTCTTCTGGTAGAGAATTAGTGCAGGCCTTGACAAATGTGGCCCTGATGCAGTGGGTCAAGGCGGTAACTCTTGAAGGGAGTTGCCCCCAAATTCCATCAAAGGGCCATCTTCCCACCCCACAATGCAAGACCTGCACACCCTATCCCACCAGACCCTCCCCACTGCCCCCCCCCCCCAACACCCTCCCAGCCACAGACCCCACAGTTAAAAACACCCTACCAGTGTCCCCCCATAAGAGAGGCCCCTGCTTGGAAGCACCCCAGAAGAGAAACCGCTGTCAGGAAGCTCCCCAGAAGAGAGATCTCAGTCTGGAAGCCCCCCATAACCTCTGTCTGGGAGCTAGAAAACAGTCCTGACAGTAGCAGTGAAAAAAAATCACTGCATTAAAACCTACCTGTGCAATACACCGACTGGCTCAGGCATAGGAAGCTGCATCTATCAATTCCCTATTGTCATCAAACCAGCAGACAAACAGAACACACCATTGCAAAGGAGTGCACTGACAACTCAACAACCAGGAACACTACAGACAGTTACCCGCAGATCCGACCAAAGAAAACACCCGCCAACTCAACAGACTGATCAAGACATTGGATCCAGATCTTCAGAGCACCCTTCGTGCTCTCATCCCGCGTACTCCCCACGTTGGAGATCTCTACTGCCTCCCGAAAATACACACGGCCTTCCTATTGTACCAAGCAATGGGACCCTGTGTGAGAACCTCTCTGGCTACATCTTGGGCATCTTGAAACCCATGTAGAAATAATCCCCAGCTTCTGTCGCAACACGACGGACTTCTTACAGAAACTCAGTACCCTGGACCAGTTGAACCAGGAACATTCCTCGTCACAATGGACATCTTGGCACTCTACACCAGCATCCCCCATGAAAGCGACATTGCTGCAACAGCATCAATACTCAACAGGAGCAACTGCCAATCTCCAGACACAATTCTACAACTCATCCGCTTCTTCCTGGATCACAATGTCTTCACCTTCGACAACAAGTTCTTCATCCAGACATACAGAACAGTCATGGGGACCAAATCGCATCTCAATACGCCAACATCTTCATGCACAAGTTCGAACAAGACCTCTTCACTGCTCAGGGCCGTCAACCGTCACTATACACCAGATACATCAATGACATCTTTTTCCTTTAGACCCACGGTGAAGAATCACTGAAGCGACTACACAATGACATCAATAAGTTCCATCCCACTCACCATGGATTACTCTCCAGGATCGGTTGCATTCTTGGACACACGCATCTCCATCAAGGACGGTCACCTCAGCACTTCACTTTACCACAAGCCCACGGAAAACCTCACGATGCTCCACTTCTCCAGCTTCCACCCTAAACACATTAAAGAAGCCTTCCCACATGGATAAGCCCTTCGCATACAAGGATCTGCTCAGACGAGGAGGAACGTAACGGACATCTACAGAAGCTGAAAGATAACCTCGTTAAAACGGGATATGGTGCTCAACTCATCGATCGACAATTCCAACACGCCACAGTAAAAAACCGCACCGACCTCTTCATAAGACAAACACAGGACACAACTGACAGAGTACTCTTCATCGTCCAGTACTTCCCCGGAGCAAAGAAACTACAACACCGTCTTCAGAGCCTTCAACACGTCATCGAAGAAGACAAACATCTTGCCAAGATCATCCCCACACCCGCACTACTTGCTTTCAAAGAACCGTGCAACCTCAAACAGATCAAACTCCCCAGGCTTCAGGAGAACGTCGACCGTGACACCACACAACCCTGCCATGGCAACCTATGCAAGATGTGCCAGATCATCGACATGGATACCACCATTAGACGTGAGAACCCCACCCACCAGGTACATGGTACATACCTGTGCAACAGCCAACGTTTTCTACCTCATACATTGCAGGAAAGGATGTCTAGAGGCGTAGTACATTGGCGAGACCATGCAGATGCTGCGACAACGGATGAACAGATATCGCGCAACAATCACCAGGCAGGAATGTTCCCTTCCAGTCGGCGAACACTTCAGCAGTCAAGAGCATTCAGTCTCTGAGTACAGGTAAGCATTCTCCAAGGCAGCCTTAAGGACGCATGACAACGCAGAATCGCTGAACAGAAACTGATAGCCAAGTTCTGCACACATGAGTACGGCCTCAACCGAGATCTTGGATTCATGTCTCACTACATTCACCCCCACCATCTGGCCGGGGCTTGCAAAATCCTACCAACTGTCCTGGTTTGAGACAATTCACACATCTTTAACCTGTGATTATCCCTCTCTCCAGTCACACTGTCTGGACCAGTAAAGACTTAATTACCTGCAAAGACTCTCATTCAAAGTATCATCTTGCATTATTGGCTTTGTCTATATATGTGTTTGTGTAACCCACCTCTTCATTCACCTGATGAAGGAGCTGCGCTCTGAAAGCTAGTGATTCCAAATAAACCTGTTGGACTTTCACGTGGTGTTGTAAGATGTCTTACAATTTCTGGAAAGAGAGAACCAGTCAGCTGGGTTTAAACCCTCTCTGATCTTTGAAATGCAGGCCGTTTATTCATTTCTCTTTGAAATTGATCTTACTAGGCTGTGATCCACGCTTCCACACACACACAAATATCTGCATTGTTTCATTCATCTCACTTCACGTTTGAATGTCTTTGAAGTAGTCAGCTGTATAACTAACAGAAAGCACTCAATTTTTTTTGATGTGGTCCAGGAACTGTCAAACACAGCTTGATGTTTATAAGCATTGCAGTTTATAAATATTTTATAAACATTGAGGGGCTTCCATATAGGAGTCTCATTAAGTAGGGAGTATCTGCTTTAATTAAGGAGTCTCTGGTGGGGGCCTCTTTAATTAGGGGGTATGTGGTGGGGGGGGGAGTGTGGGGGGGTCAACCCCTTACTGTGGGGGGGGGGGGCGACCCAGAAAATCCGGGGATTGGAGCTGAATTGAGTGTGGGGGGGGGAGGGGTTGTTCGATTGCATTGTGAGGGGATTGGGGACCAGCCACTGGACCTTGCTATTCATTTGGGAGCCTAAGTATTGATGCCGGGACTGAATTGCATGCAGTTTGCATTCCCGTTGGTGGTGCTATTTCTGGAGCATTTCAGGACATGCTAATAGGCCAGCACTCTGCTGGCACGAATTCCCAGCGGGCATTCTAACCATTGGAGCCAGAGTTAGCACCAAAGAGCCTGGCAGCTAAGCAATCTACTTACCACACTCACTGCAGCCATGAAGGTAGCTCAGGGAAGACCTGCCCCCCCCCCCCCCCCCCTCCCCACAAGGTTGGGAGTCTGAGATGCACCCATAGCTCCATGCTTGTGAGGAGCAGAGGGACAGTCTCTTCCCCTGTGTGGGCTGCATATTCACACCTGCTCTTCTGAACACTGCCTGGGAAGTGGTGGCAGAGGCAGTCAGCGCTGCCAGTCTCACCAGGAGGAAACAGCTGGTGATCCAGAGGTGTGGGGTTCAGTGGGGAGTCCTCTGTCTTAAGAGGGGGAGAGAAAAGGGAGGGTTCCAAAGGGTGTGTGCAGGAGTCCTCTGGTTGGGGTAAAATCTGCTGATCCCCTGCTTCTCTGGAATGGGGCAGCACGTCTGAGGAGTGCCAACACTTGGTGAGCTCAAGATTGAACTTGGCCCATGATCATAGAGCTAGGTATGAGGGTGTCCAGAGGGGTGGCCTGGGTGGTCTCCCAGATGACCAGCAATGTGAGCAGCCAGGAGCCTGTAAGTATGGTTGAGTGACCTGGCAGACTTTCTCAGGCTAGAAGAGATAAAGTTCGCCTTGAGAGGGTCTGTGGAGGGGTTTGTCCGGAGGTGTCAGCCATTTATCAATGTCTTTGAGAAAAGGTGAGATGTCAGCAGTGGGGGGTTTAAAGGGGGGGGGGGGGAGGGGAGTTAGGGGTGGGTTGGTGGGGTATTTTGTTGAGTTGATTATTTACAGCCCTAGAACATAGAACAGTACAGCACAGAACAGGCCCTTCAGCCCTCAATGTTGTGCCGAGCCATGATCACCCTACTCAAACCCACGTATCCACCCTATACCCGTAACCCAACAACCCCCCCCTTAACCTTACTTTTATTAGGACACTACGGGCAATTTAGCATGGCCAATCCACCTAACCCGCACATCTTTGGACTGTGGGAGGAAACCGGAGCACCCGGAGGAAACCCACGCACACAGGGGGAGGACGTGCAGACTCCACACAGACAGTGACCCAGCCGGGAATCGAACCTGGGACCCTTGAGCTGTGAAGCATTTATGCTAACCACCATGCTACCCTGCTGCCCCATGTTAGCTTGATTTAGTTTGTGATTATGTTTGATGCGTAAATACATAAATTCCTCAATAAAATATTTTTTTTAAAAACACAGACTGCAGCAATGGTGGTCTGAGCCAGGTCACCCTAATCCCCTTAAGTCCACAGACTTGGCACCAAGTCACTACCCACTACTGCCCCTGGCTCGGGCAGGCATATCCCAGCAAGCCAGACAGTTTTCAATGGTTTTTCAGTGTTTTTGTAGCCTCCCACTCCCCTCCACAGCTATGGCACCCAGTCCACGTTTGTAATTACTTGTAGTAATTCACACCCGTAACACTTCCTCCTGAGATGAGCGGAGCATCGCGGGAGGGCGGAGCGTACTGTGTCCAACCCACTAATCACATTTAAATGTATGCAAATGCCAGTTTTGCATGCCATTGCCGACGGTGGGCGTAAACCTCATTACCGCCACCAGCTAGGGACTGGAGCCCGTATTGGCGCCAGGTGCGCACCTCAATTTTGGCCGGGCGCTCGGTTCTCCATCCACGATCACATCTGCAGTGTCACGAGGTGGAGAAATTTTCCCAGTATCTGTTTTTATTTCTCTGATAGCTACTGCATGGATTTTGTTTCATTTTTAAAGGTCTGAAATAACTTCAGATCATAACACTTAAACAGATTTTATTCACCCTTTTAAGGCACTTAGTCCTCTTCCATAAATTTGTAACTTCCACACTGTGGGTTAAAGTCCTTTGGAGTAATGAAAATGGGTGTCCTTTGAACTCAACACTAATTTTAAATTGCTCTGCTGAGTTCAGGTTTGCCGTCAGTGTGATTCATACCTTACCTCCATCCTGCTGGCAAAAAAATTATCTGCCAGAAATCAGGGCAGGATTTCCACATCAGGTCCAGCTCTCCATTTTTAAAGGTCTCTGGATTCTACAAAACTCTGGCCCAAAATTCTAGGCATGCACATATTGACCAGCTCACTTCTGGTATCTTATTCAGGGTAGTCACCCGCGCCCATTATCCCACTCTGTTTTCATTAAATACTATGGGCGAAATTCTCCCAAAGGGAGACAAAGTGCCGACGCCGGAGTGAAACCCGGAGTGTTTCACTCCAGCGTCGGAGGCCACTCCTCGTCCCCTATTCTCCCCCCCCCCCCCCCCCCCCTGGGGGGGCTAGGAGCGGCGGCGCGTCAATCTCGCGCGCCGGATCTTGACGCTTACGTCAAAGCGGCGCAGCCTGAATGACGTGGCTGGCGGCGCCTAAATGATGTCACCCGCGCATGCATGGTTGCCGTCTTCTCCACTGCCCCGCAAGACATGGCGGATTGATCTTGCGGGGCGGCGGAGGGAAAAGAGTGCGTCTTTCAGAGATGCCGGCCCGACGATCGGTGGGCACCGATTGCGGGCCAGACCCCTCCTGAGCACGCCCCTGGTGCTCGATCCTCCCTCCACCTCCCACAGGCCCCACACGCAGAGGTCGCACGATGTTCACGCCGGCAGCGACCAGGTGTGGTTGGCTCCGGCGTGAACCGGTCGTATTCGGCAGGCCGTTCGGCCCATCCGCAAAATGCGACACGCCGTTTTGGGGGGGGCGGGTGGGAGAATCGCGTGGGGGTGCCAAGGCGGCGTGGCGTGATTCGCCCGGCACTCCCGCGATTCTCCCACTCGGCATGGGGTCGGAGAATCACGCCCTAAGAGTGGCCGAGTTGGGGTCTGGTTTCACATTTTTAAAAGCTTTTAACCTCCTCCCCACAAGCCTGTTCCCGGGGCCCTAGAGAGTCATGGGGCGGTTTTTACCGGACGCGTCCCACCTGAATTGGGCCGGGATGCAGCCGGTAGATCACGGGAGAGACTCTCCCAGGATTCTAACGAAATCTCGCAAGACGTCACAATCTGGATCCCGCCCACAGTGGTAGGAGTGCAGGGGTGATGGCAGCAAGGGAATGTGAGTGGCTGTCAATGGGGAACCCCCCAATCACGATGTCCAGTCCATTGATCAGGTGCTGAGTGATCAGGCAGCACCCCTCACAGAAGTGGCAAGTTGGCCACTCAGCGTTACATGTCGTGCACGCCGCCTGGTGACAGGACCACCTACAGCAAGGTTAATACCAGCGGTGGTGGCATGAGGCTCTTAAGTGGTCATTAATTGACCACTTAAGGGCCTCAGTTGACAATGGGGCATGAAGCCCAACCATGGGCCTTGAGGCAGGAAGAAGGTGGAGTTCTGGCATGCCACTATCCAGTCTAAGTGAAAGTCCTTCCAGTCTCCAAGCTCACCACCAGCGAGAGTACAAGATTCCAGCCTAGCCTCAGTAAAACAGTTTCATTTTTAAATGCCACATGGAAAAGACCTTTTGGGTTGGATACCAACTGGGCACAATGTTAGTGATGATCCTGCAATGCCAGACAATTGCCACAGTCAGGAGGCTTGAATTACATTCAAATTCAGGCCGTGTTAACATTTTCTTGGCAAAACAGGCTTCCAGCAGTTGTTCAGTTGCCTGTGAACCAAAATGTAAGTTGTGCTGTGATAACAAAAAGCAAACATACATCAAATTAATTGTATTATCACTAATACTTAAGTAAAGTACTAATTAATTGGTACTTAAAAAATATTTTAAAAATAAATTTAGAGTGCCCAATTATTTTTTTTCCAATTAAGCGGCAATGTAGCGTGGCCAATCCACCAAACCTACACATCTTTGGGTTGTGGAGGTGAAACCCACGCGGACATGGGGAGAATGTGCAAACTCCACTTAGTCAGTGACCCAGGGCCAGGATCGAAACCTCAGTGCCGTAGGCAACAGAGCTAACCACTGTGCCACCTTGCCATCCTATTAATTGGCACTTAATTAATGTACTGAAATGATTCATGATTAGTGCCATTAGTACTTCAAGGTTCATCATAAAGAAAGATAGCCCGAACACTCTTGCCAGAAAAGTTGTATTTGAAGAATGATATCATGCTAAAAGCTCTGCAGATAAGCTAAGCCTGGTATTGATAGTAATAGGTTACTCATACATCGTCCCAGTTACATCAGTTGATGTCAGTAATTGCCTGGTATTAGTAATGGTGTACCCAAAAGGAAACAAATGGGAAAAACATCATTGCTATTGCACATATTTCAATTCATCTTATTATAGGAACATTTTACTCACAAAACTATACTAATAAAATTATTCCAATCTCTAAAGTTAACAAGCTGGATTCTCCGCAGCCCAGCGCCGAACTCACGGCCGGTGCGGGGGGCAGAAAATCCACTTTCATGCCAAAATCGGTCTCGGCGGCAGTCCAGCGAATCTCCGGGACCCGAATATCGGCATGATCGCAGAGTACGCTATGTGGCTGGGGGCCCAGTGACAGAGGCCAGCCCAGCAATCCTCCGCTCCCGACCGGCCGAGTTCCCGACGGCGTGGAACTAACTATTGCCGGTCGGGTTGCTGGCGTGGCGGCTGCGGGCTCAGTCTGAGGCTGCCCTGGTGGGGGGCGAGGGGATCGGACACCGGGGGAGGGGCCTTATAGGCGGCCGGGGTTAGATCCTTGCGGTTAGATGCTCGGCCGCGGCCAATCGGGGTGTCTGCTATGGAGCTCGGCGAGGCCGCCGGCGTGCGCATGCGTGGACTCCAAACCAGAAGTGCGGGGGCCCATATCCACAGCAAATGCTGCGAGATTTACTCTGGGTCCCTGCTAGCCCCCTGCAGGGCATTGAATTAGTTCATCTATTTTACATGAATCTCTGGAGTAAAACCCCAGCTTTTTTATGCCAGCGTGAGGACATAGTCCCATTTTGGGAGGATCCAGCCCAACAACTTTCAAATCTTGGCTGAATTCTCCGGCCATTGGGATTCCCTTTTCCTGCCGGCAGCGCATCTCCGCCCATGGATTTCCCAGCAGCGCGGGGTGGCTTCAATGGGAAATCCCATTGACTCCAGTGGCTGGAGTGGAGAATCTTGCCACCAGCGAACAGCGTGGTGCTGAGAAACACACAGCTGGGGGTCCAGGGACTCATAGAATCCCTACAGTGCAGAAGGAGGCATTTGGCCCATTGAGTCTGCACTGACCCTCTGAAAGAGCACAGCAGTTAGACCCACTCCCATGTGCAATCCCTGGTGCCGTGAGGCAGGTGTGGTGACCACTGTGCCACCATGCCGCCCATTATGTTGTTGCTACATACATAAGGTTTTTTAAAATAAATTTAGAGGACCCAATTCATTTTTTCCAATTAAGGGGCAATTTAGCCTGTTCAATCCACTTACACATTGTGGGGGCGAAACCCATGCAAACATAGGGGGCGTGGTTCTCCGCAAATCCGGCGTGCCGTGAAGGCTGGCGTGAAACTGGCCGTGTTTCACGCCAGCCTCGGAGCTCCGTCCCGGGACCCGATTCTCCCCCCCGGGCGGGGCTAGTATCGGGGCCCGGGGAATCACGGCGACGCCGAGTTAGCGAACGTCGCTAACTCCGCCCGCCAAGAGTCACGGCAGCTGACGCGCACGATGATGTCAGCCGTGCATGCGCGGATGACGTCATCACGCAGACGCATCAAACCTGCGCATGCGCGGGCCGTCATGCCCCTCAGCCGCCCCGCGGACTGATCCTGCGGGGCGGTGGAAGAACAAATAGTGCGCGGGTATCGGACCCGCTGCCCGCGATCGGTGCCCACCGATCGCAGGCCCATGCCACCCTTGGCATGGCCGCCCCACGGCCGTGCCAATCGGTGCCATGGTTGTCCGGGACGGGCACTTTGCGGCCGTTTTCACGACCGCTGAAAGCAGGTGTGATCGCGGCCGTGAAAACGGCCGCAAACTCCGCGGTATTCGGCCCATCGGCCTGCGGAGAATCGCTGTTCACCGTAAAAAATGGCGAGCTGCGATTCGTGTTGGGGGGCGGCCGGAGGGGGGGGGGAGAATAGCGGGAGGCCGTGAAAATTGTCGGGAAGGCCCTCCCTCTATTCTCCGACCCGTCGTGGGCAGCGGAGAATCGCGCCCGGGGAGTATGTGCAAATTCCACACGGACAGTGACCCAGAGCCTGGATCAAACCTGGAACCTCGGCGCTGTGAGGCAGCAATGCTAGCCACTGCGGCCACCGTGCTGCCCATGGTTCTTTTTAACTTATTTGATTATTACAAATCAGATGTATTCCACAAAAATACATTTTCCAACAACATGGAAATTCATCTGGATTTACAGCTTAGTTCTCAATAGTATAAGATTACTGTTGTTTCAAAATCCTAAATAAATCAATTTTTCCTGAAAGGATTTCAACAAAAGCTGTTTTGAAAAGATTTTGTTATAATTTATAACACATTTCACATACAATAAATTGTAACAGATGTAAGTTTTATTTGATCAAAAATGTGAATGCTGTATTTTTATTACAGAAGGCATTAACAAAAGTTTGAAAACCAGGTAGGACATTGTCATATGAAATTAGTTCCATTTTTATGCCTCTTCAATGGTTTAAAAACTTAGCTCATACAGGCTACGCATTTGTTGCAGATAATAGTTTTGCTGCATTTTAACATACCACGAGGCCCTTAACATTCCAAAATAACAAGTGCCTCCTGAAAGTTTATCTGGGAATGAAGTAATAGACCATAATGGAAACCTTTCACATACACATTGTACAAGCAGCTAATAATAAGTCTGAATTTTTCAGTTTGTAATTTCATTGGTCCTCAACCTCACATTTCATGTTCCTCTGCACCGTCACAATTTCCAGATAATGGGATAACTACTCCCAGCTGTCTGCTATTTCCAGATTGAGTCAGATGTCTGAGAGAAACCTGGCATGTGTCACCCTTCAGTGTTCCTTCCTGATGGCACATTGAGATGAGAAAGACAACATGTGGAGAAACCAAAGGGAAACAGCTCCATCCTACTTCCCAGCAAAACACCAAAGCACTGACTTGCTGTGTCAACAGAACAATTGTTTGTTTTAAATGATGCTTTTCATTCTAATCTTCTCAAATTGATTAGATCAGAAATACTTTTTAAAATAAAACCCTCGACTGTAACCAACGTTTAGAGGATGGGCAGGATTCTCTGGTCTGCCAGTCGTGTCTTTCTCGCCGGTCGCGAGAATCCCGCCGACTGTCAATGGGATTTCCCATTGTAACCATCCCACACCGCCACAAAACCCGCTGGCGAGGTTTTGCTGCCCGTAGGGAAATTTGAATCACAACAACTGGAGGATTATGGCCAATGTTCCCTGGTGGAGTAGGAGGTGGTTGTCTGTGACTTTGACGCAACTGGGTCTGAAGTGCAGGGAGTAACTTAATCAATTTACATGACCAGATATGTCTGTTTGTTAGAGAGAAAAATAAGACCAGAACACTGGGAGAATTGTCCTGCTCATCTGCAAATACAGCCATGGAATCTAACTGGGATAGTAGACAGGATATTAATTTAAAACCTTATCTGAAAGATAACAAAACTTTGTCGGAACAGCTACCAACACACTGCTGTTTTGTTAGTATTGCTATCATTTGCATGAGTTACATTTGTTTAGGAAGGCATAATATCCAATGGCATTATTTCATAAACAACAGTACACTCTTGTAGGGTGGAATATTACTGCCGTGGCTTTTCATTGTGGTCAGGACCTCCTCACGTTTCCATCCTCAATGGTGTCATAATATACATCTATGTATATAATGGAGTGCAGACAGGCAGTGATTGACACACAGGATGACCAGTAAGCACAAAGAACAGAGCAGCCAATTAATTGCTGATTATTAGCTACCTGCTACTGCTGGATGTGCTAACCAGTCTGTTCCCAATAAATCTTCCCATAAGATTTATTGGAGGCAGGAATGCATCAGGCAGAAAACCTGACATACAATTTCAAAACTCCCCCCCCCCCCCCCCCCCCCCTCCCCAGACACACTGCCTCCAAAGCTGCAAAGCTGCCTCTGGGTGGCTAATAATAGTGGCTGGTTGGCCCTGGCCAACATTCGTCCTTCAACCAACAGCACCAATTATTTATCCATTTGCTTATTTATATGTTTTTTTGTGAGGCCTTCTTTCTGGAAAATGACTGCCTGGAACTCCCATCCTAACAGCACTGTGGGTGTACCTACATCACATGAACTGCAGCGGTTCAAAAGGACAGCACAGTGCCACCTTCTCAAGGGCAATTAGGGATGGGCAACAAATACTGGCTTTAGTCAGCAGCGCCAACATCTCACAAATGAATAAAAAGAACAATTCCTAAATAACAAGAGTGACATTTAAAAAATTATTCAATGGAATGTGGTTGTTGCTGGCTGAGCCAGCATTTATTCCACATCCCAAATTGCCCTTGAACTGAATGGCTTCCTGAGCCAATTTTAGAGGGCAGCACGGTACCATGGTGGTTAGCATAAATGCTTCACAGCTCCAGGGTCCCAGGTTCGATTCCCGGCTGGGTCACTGTCTGTGTGGAGTCTGCACGTCCTCCCCGTGTGTGCGTGGGTTTCCTCCGGGTGCTCCGGTTTCCTCCCACAGTCCAAAGATGTGCGGGTTAGGTGGATTGGCCATGATAAATTGCCCGTAGTGTCCTAAAAAGTAAGGTTAAGGGGCGAGGGGGTTGTTGGGTAACGGGTATAGGGTGGATACGTGGGTTTGAGTAGGGTTTTCATTGCTCGGCACAACATCGAGGGCCGAAGGGCCTGTTCTGTGCTGTACTGTTCTATTTTAAGGCCACATTGCTGTCGGCCTGAAGCCACAAATGGGCCAGATCAGGTAAGGATGGCAGATTTCTTTCCCTCAGGGACATTAATGAACCAGATGGATTTTTATAACAATCAACAATTGTTTCAAGGTGATCTTTAGACTTTCAATTCCGTACATGTTTTTTATTGAATTCAAATTTTACCCTCAGGCATGGTGGGATTCAAACCCAGGTTCCCAGAGTATTATCCTGGATTATCAAACCTCTGGATTACTCATCCAGTGACAATACCATTACGTCACCGCCTCCCACTAAAATGACTAAAATAAGTTAATTGGCTGTTAAGCACTTTGGAAGATTCTGAATAACTGTGAAATGTGTTTAGTCACAGGCAGTTCCTATAAGCAATAAAAATTATGCTAGGCTTTCATTTCTTTTAACTTTTTAATAGCTACCAGCTAGATCAGAACCACTTACCCAAATTTGACAATTAATTTCACTTGGAGCGAAAATGGCTGACATACATAAAACCACATAATTCCCACAGTGCAGAAGGAGACCATTCGGCCCATCGACCCTGCACCAACCCTCTGAAATAGCACACAACCTAGGCCCACTTCCTCATACTATCCCCGTAATCCCAAATCCTCACCTAACCTGCACACTTTTGGATACTAAGGGACAATTTAGCATGTCCAATCTACCTAACCTGCCCATCTTTGGACTGTGAGAGGAAACCCACACAGACACGGGGAGAAAGTGCAAATCCCACACAGACAGTCACCCAAGGCTGGAATTGAACCCGGGTCCTTGGCACTATGAGGCAGCAGAGCGGAACTACTGATTGGCTGTTCCGGGGAGATTTGCATACGTGCAGTGCGGTCAGCCTAATTTGAAGGTGTACCTGCAAAAGAGACCCGAGGAGTTCGAGTGTAAGCAAGCATCCAGCAGAGGGCAGCAGAGCGGAGCTACTGATTGGCTGTTCCGGGGAGATTTGCATACGTGCAGTGCGGTCAGCCTAATTTGAAGGTGGTTTGTGAAGGGGCTGTTTTCAAGTGACAAAAAGTCACACCGCAGATTAGGATTGGTGAGGGAGACAGGGAATGGGTGACCAAAAAGCAGAGAAAGAGCAGGAAGGCAGTGCAGGTGTCCCCTGCGGTCATCTCCCTCCAAAACAGGTATACCGTTTTGGATACTGTTGGGGGAGCTGACTCACCAGGGGAAGGCAGTAGTAGCCAGACTCATGGCACCGTGGCTAGCTCTGCTGCACAGAAGGGCGGGAAAAAGACTGTCAGGGCTATAGTCATAGGGCATTCAATTGTAAGGGGAGTAGACAGGCGTTTCCATGGTCGAAAACGAGACTCCCGAATGGTATGTTGCCTCCCGGGTGCTCGGGTCAGGGATGTCTCCGATCGGCTGCAGGACATACTGAAGGGGGAGGGTGAACAGCCAGTTGTCGTGGTGCATATAGGCACCAACGATATAGGTAAAAAAAAGGGATGAGGTCCTACAATCAGAATTTAGGGAGTTAGGAGATAAGTTAAAAAGTAGGACCTCAAAGGTAGTAATCTCAGGATTGCTACCAATGCCACGGGACAGTCAGAGTAGAAATTCAAGAATAGTCAGAATGAATACGTGGCTTGAGAGATGGTGCAGGAGGGAGGGGTTCAGATTTTTGGGACATTGGAACCGGTTCTGGGGGCGTTGGACTATTACAAAACGGATGGTCTACACCTGGGCAGGACTGGAACCAATGTCCTAGGGGGTGCTTTTGCTAACACTGTTGGGGAGGTTTTAAACTAATGTGGCAGGGGGATGGGAACCAGATTAGGAAGTTAGAGGTCAGTAAAGAAGCAGCAACTAAAGCCAGTAAGGTACGAGACAATAAACTCAATGTGACTAAGGGGAAGAGTAGACAGGGAAGAGATGATGAACGCAAAGGTGGTCTGAGGTGCATTTGTTTTAATGCGAGAAGTGTAGCAGGTAAGGCAGATGAATTTAGGGCTTGGATCAGTACCTGGGAATATGATGCTATTGGTGTTACTAAGACTTGATTGAGGGAAGGGCAGGACTGGCAACTGAATATCCCAGGGTATAGATGCTTCAGGAGGGATAGAGAGCGAGGTAGAAGGGGTGGAGGAGTTGCATTGCTCGTCAGAGATGATATCACAGCTGTGATTAAGGAGGGCACGATGGAGGATTCGAGCACTGAGGCAATATGGGTTGAGCTGAGAAATAGGACGGGTGCAGTAACATTGTTGGGACTTTACTACAGGCCTCCCAAAAGCGAGCATGAAGTAGAGGTACAAATATGCAGACAGATTATAGAAAAATGTAGGAGCAATAGGGTGGTTGTGATGGGAGATTTTAACTTCCCCAACATTGAATGGGATTCGTTTGGTGTTGGAGGCGTAGATGGAGCAGAGTTTGTAAGGAGCATCCAGGAGAGTTTTTTAGAGCAGTATGTAAATAGTCCAACTCGGGAAGGGGCCATACTGGACCTGATCCCGGCCAGGTGGTTGATGTTTCAGTCGGTGATTACTTTGGGAATAGCGATCACAATTCCGTAAGTTTTAGAATACTCATGGACAAGGACAAGAGGGGTACGAAAGGAAGAGTACTAAATTGGGGAAAGGCAGAGTATAACAAAATTCGGCAGGAGCTAGGGAATGTGGATTGGGAGCAGCTGTTTAAGGGTTAATCCACATTTGAAATGTGGGAGTCTTTTAAGGAAAGGTTGATTAGAGTGCAGGACAGACATGTTCCTGTGAAAATGAGAGATAGAAATGGCAAGATTAGGGAACCATGGATGACGGGTGAAATTGTGAGACTAGCTAAGATGAAAAAGGAAGCATACATAGGATCGAGGCAACTCAAAACTGATGAAGCTTTGGAGGAATATCGGGAAAGTAGGACGAATCTCAAACGCGCAATAAAGAGGGCTAAAAAGGGTCATGAAATATCTTTGGCTAACAGGGTTAAGGAAAATCCCAAAGCCTTTTATTCGTATATAAAGAGCAAGAGGATAACTAGAGAAAGGATTGGCCCACTCAAAGACAAAAGAGGGAATTTATGTGTGGAGTCAGAGGAAATAAGTGAGATTCTTAATGAGTACTTTGCATCGGTATTCACAAAGGAGAGAGACAAGACGGATGTTGAGGCTAGGGATGGATGTTTAAATACTCTCGGTCAAGTTGTCATACGGAAGGGGGAAGTTTTGGATATTCTAAAAGACATTAAGGTGGACAAGTCCCCAGGACCGGATGGGATCTATCCCAGGTTACTGAGGGAAGCGAGGGTCAAAATAGCTGGGGCCTTAACAGATATCTTTGCAGCATCCTTGAGCACGGGTGAGGTCCCGGAGGACTGGAGAATTGCTAATGTTGTCCCTTTGTTTAAGAAGGGTAGCAGGGATAATCCAGGGAATTATAGACCTGTGAGCTTGATGTCAGTGGTAGGCAAACTGTTGGAGAAGATACTGAGGGATAGGATCTATTCACATCTGGAAGAAAATAGACTTATCAGTGGTAGGCAGCATGGTTTTGTGCAGGGAAGGTCATGTCTTACAAACCTAATAGAATTCTTTGAGGAAGTGACAAAGTTAATTGATGAGGGAAGGGCTGTAGATGTCGTATACATGGACTTTAGTAAGGCGTTTGATAAGGTTTCCCATGGCAGGTTGATGGAAAAAGTGAAGTCGTATGGGGTTCAGGGTGTACTAGCTAGATGGATAAAGAACTGGCTGGGCAACAGGAGACAGAGAGTAGTGGTGGAAGGGAGTGTCTCAAAATGGAGAAGGGTGACTAGTGGTGTTCCACAGGGATCCGTGCTCGGACCACTGTTGTTTGTGATCTACATAAATGACCTGGAGGAAGGTATAGGTGGTCTGATTAGCAAGTTTGCAGATGATACTAAGATTGGTGGAGTTGCAGATAGCGAGGAGGACTGTCAGAGAATACAGCAAAACATAGATAGATTGGAGAGTTGGGCAGAGAAATGGCAGATGGAGTTCAATCCAGGCAAATGCGAGGTGATGCATTTTGGAAGATCAAATTCAAGAGCGGACTATATGGTCAATGGAAGGGTCTTGGGGAAAATTGATGTGCAGAGAGATCTGGGAGTTCAGGTCCATTGTACCCTGAAGGTGGCAACGCAGGTTGATAGAGTGGTCAAGAAGGCATACAGCATGCTTGCCTTCATCGGACGGGGTATTGAGTACAAGAGTTGGCAGGTCATGTTACAGTTGTATAGGACTTTGGTTCGGCCACATTTGGAATACTGCGTGCAGTTCTGGTCGCCACATTACCAGAAGGATGTGGATGCCTTGGAGAGGGTGCAGCAGGATGTTGCCTGGTATGGAGGGTGCTAGCTATGAAGAAAGGTTGAGTAGATTAGGATTGTTTTCGTTGGAAAGACGGAGGTTGAGGGGGGACCTGATTGAGGTCTACAAAATTATGAGAGGTATGGACAGGGTGGATAGCAACAAGCTTTTCCCAAGAGTGGGGGTGTCAGTTACAAGGGGTCACGATTTCAAGGTGAGAGGGGAAAGTTTAAGGGAGATGTGCGTGGAAAGTGTTTTACGCAGAGGGTGGTGGGTGCCTGGAACGCTTTACCAGCGGAGGTGGTAGAGGCGGGCATGATAGCATCATTTAAGAAGCATCTAGACAGGTATATGAATGGGCGGGAACAGAGGGAAGTAGACCTTGGAAAATAGGAGACAGGTTTAGATAAAGGATCTGGATCGGCGCAGGCTGGGAGGGCCGAAGGGCCTGTTCCTGTGCTGTAACTTTCTTTGTTCTTTGTTCTTTGTACCAACCACTGAGCCACCTTGCCGCTGTGAGGCAGCAGTACTAACCACTGAGCCACCTTGCCGCTGTGAGGCAGCAGTGCTCACCACTGAGCCACCTTGCCGCTGTGAGGCAGCAGTGCTAACCACTGTACCTTATGAAGTTGGGAAATTCATATCTTGCGTTTTACTGCAGGGGCACATTACCATTGTCAGATCACTGGAGGAATCAAATGAAGCTCTTCTGCCATAACTGCCCACTACTCTGGGATCCACCAGCACAGCAAAGGTAAATCTGCCTTTTCTTTCATGACAAACTACCTCTTTCAACCCTTCTCCCATTCATTTGTCCTTTAAGACCAAGTTCAAGGAAGTCATGAATTTTCCATAACTAAAATGGGACCCTCTAATTAGCTACCTTTGTTGCCTCCCTCCTTGCTTGACCACCAAGCTGAAATTCATCCCAGGCCCCCTGCCCCCACCCCACTGACACCCATTCTCTGAACTTGTGTTTTTCTCCAGTTTCTTTACTATCTTCTCTTACGCCTCTTCTGAGCTAATTATATCCCTGGGCCCTATTCCCAATAAATTGAAATGTTTCTTCCTGGTCTCCATGGTAACTAACACTATAAATTGTTCCCTCAAATCACATATTGACCCCTAGCCTCTTCTTCAAAACTGCCATCATCCATTCCCCAAATGTCCGCTGTGACCCTTCTGTTCTTGCAACAACTGTGTTTATAATACAGCGGGTTGAATTCTCCTTTTCACAATGTCAGAAATGCGAATCGTGATTGGGTGGAGAATCGCATTAAATTGAAAAATTGAGGTTTGCCCTCGGCGCCGACTCCGGCGCCATGCTCGGATCTCTCACTGGCAGCAAGATCAATGTGGGCGTCCCACACCGGCTGATCCATGCAAAACTGTAATTTTTATGTATTTAAATCTTATTAGCGATTTGGACACAGTATGCTCCACTCCTCTCAGGATGAAATCTCGTGGATGTGAATTAGTACAAGTATTGACAAGCGTGGCCTGGGCGCTGTGGCTGTGGAGGTGGAGTGGGAGGGTAGAATTGTCAGGCTTGCTGGGGAGTGGCTGCCCAGGCCGCGGCAGTGGTGGGGAGTGCCAAGTCTGTGGACTCTAGGTGTACCGCTTGGAATCAGGATGGCCTGGCTCAGACCGCCATTGCTGCAGTCTGTCTTTTAAACGTACCCATTTGGTGCTCCTTACAGGTCAATGGCTGTTCGCGCTGCTGAGTGTTGCTTGTGTCAAGGAGCCTCTGGTCATCTGGGAGCCCACCCAGGAAAACCCTCTGGACAATCTCCTACCCCAGCTGTTTCATCAAGGGAATTGGTGTGGCCAAGTTTCAGCAGAAGCCCACCAGGTATTGGCACTCCTCAAAAGTGCAGCCCCAATGCAGGGGAAGTAGGAGTTCAGCAGAGTTCACCCAACCAGAGGACACCTGCACCATTGCCTTTGGAGCTCTCCCTGGTTAGCTGACCCTCTCAGGGCAGAGGCCTCAACAGTGACCCCCACCCCTCCAGACCACAAGCTGTCTCATGGTGAGGCTAGTAGCACTGTCTGCTTCTGCCACCACCTCCAGTCAGTGTTCAGCGAGGGGGGTGGGGGTGGGGGAGGGGGGGGGGGGGGTGGGGGGGGGGGGGGCATGAAGAATCCAGCACGGGTTTGTAGGGTCAAACAGAAAGTAACTTTATTTGCAACAATATGTACAAAGTACTAGCAGTTCACTACTAGTTCCCTCTCTAGCCAGTACCACACTGGCCAACTGTACATATACAGCTGCAGTGCTAATGATTGCCCCTCACCCTCCCTCATTTGAGGAGTGCTTATTCCCCAAGGATCATGGGGTAACCAATTGTCTCCAGCCAATAGGATCCGGGCAAGTTATAACAGTGTTCTTCCGCTTCGGGTTGTGGGTCCACCTCGGACTCCCAACCATGGGGGGCAGGTCTTCTCTGAGCCATTTTCATGGCTGCAGTGAGTGCATGGTAAGTAGAACACTTAAAACAGCTCCAGCTGTCGGGCTCTTTAGCGCTAGCTCCGGCCCCAGCAGTTACAATGCCTATTGGGCCAGGAATTGATCTTAATTCACGCCGGCAGAGTGATGGCCCATCTGCATGTCCAAATAGCGCCCCCAACAGGAAGGCATGCAATTCAGTCTCGGTGGCAACATAAGTTTTAGCAGGGGAGCATTTCGGGAATAGTGACCACATTTCAGTAAGTTTTCAAGTGCTAGTAGACAAGGATAAGAGTGGTCCTAGGGTGAATGTGCTAAATTGGTGGAAGGCTAATTATAACAATATTAGGTGGGAACTGAAGACCCTAGATTGGTGACGGATGTTTCAGGGTAAATCAACATCTGACATGTGGGAGACTTTCAAGTGTCAGTTGAAAGGAATTCAGGACCAGCATGTTCCTGTGAGAAAGAAGGATAAATATGGCAAATTTCGGGAACCTTGGATAACGGGAGATATTGTAGGCCTCGTCAAAAAGAAAAAGGAGGAATTTGTCAGGGCTAGAAGGCTGGAAACAGACAAAGTCTGCGTGGAATGTAAGGAAAGTCGGAAGGAATTTCCGCAAGGAGTCAGGAGGGCTAAAAGGGGTCACGAAAAGTCATTGGCAAATAGGGTTAAGGAAAATACCAAGGCTTTTTACACGTACATAAAAAGCAAGAGGGTAGCCAGAGAAAGGGTTGGCCCACTGAAGGACAGGAGAGGGAATCTATGTGTGGAGCCAGAGGAAATGGGCGAGGTACTAAATGAATACTTTGCATCAGTATTCACCAAAGAGAAGGAATTGGTGGATGTTGCGTCTGGAGAAGGGTGTGTAGATAGCCTGGGTCACATTGAGATCCAAAAAGATGAGGTGTTGGGCGTCTTGAAAAATATTAAGGTGGATAAGTCCCCAGGGCCTGATGGGATCTACCCCAGAATACTGAAGGAGGCAAGAGAGGAAATTGCTGAGGCCTTGACAGAAATCTTTGGATCCTCATTGTCTTCAGGTGATGTCCCAGAGGACTAGAGAATAGCCAATGGTGTTCCTTTGTTTAAGAAGGGTAACAAGGATAATCCAGGGAACTACAGGCTGGTGAGCCTTATGTCAGTGGTAGGGAAATTACAGGAGAGAATTCTTCGAGACAGGATCTACTCCCATTTGGAAGCAAGTGAACGTATTAGCGAGAGGCAGCACGGTTTTGTGAAGGGGAGGTCGTGTCTCACGAACTTGATAGAGTTTTTCGAGGAGGTCACAAAGATGAATGATGCAAGTAGGGCAGTGAATGTTGTCTGTATGGACTTCAAGGTCCCTCATGGCAGACTGGTACAAAGGTGAAGTCACATGGGATCAGAGGTGAGCTGGCAAGATGGATACAGAACTGGCTAGGTCATCGAAGGCAGACAGTAGCAATGGAAGGGTGCTTTTCTGATTGGAGGGCTGTGACTAGTGGTGTTCCACAGGGTTCAGTGCTAGGACCTTTGCTGTTCGTAGTATATATAAATGATTTGGAGGGAAATGTAACTGGTCTGATTAGTAAGTTTGTGGACGACACAAAGGTTGGTGGAATTGTGGATAGCAATGAGGACGGTCAGAGGATACAGCACGATTTAGATCGTTTGGAGACTTGGGCGGAGAGATGGCAGATGGAGTTTAATCCGGACAAACGTGAGGTAATGCATTTTGGAAGGTCTAATACAGGTAGGGAATATAAAGTGAATGGTAGAACCCTCAAAAGTATTGTCAGAGATATCTAGGTGAACAGGTCCACAGGTCAATGAAAGGGGCAACACAGGTGGAGAAGGTAGTCAAGAAGGCATATGGCATGCTTGCCTTCATTGGTCAGGGCATTGAGTATAAGAATTGGCAAGTCATGTTGCAACATATAGAATCTTAGTTAGGCCACACATGGAGTATAGTGTTCAATTCTGGTCGCCACACTACCAGAAGGATGGGGAGGCTTTAGAGAGGGTGCAGAAGAGATTTACCAGGATGTTGCCTGGTATGGAGGGTATTAGCTATGAGGAGCGGTTGAATAAACTCGGTTTGTTCTCACTGGAACGACGGAGATTGAGGGGTGACCTGATAGAGGTCTACAAAATTATGAGGGGCATAGACAGAGTGGATAGTCAGAGGCTTTTTCCCAGGGTAGAAGGGTCAATTACTAGGGGGCATAGGTTTAAGGTGCGAGGGGCAAGGTTTAGAGGAGATGTACGAGGCAAGTTTTTTACACAGAGTGTAGTGTGTGCCTGGAACTCGCTGCCGGAGGAGGTGGTGGAAGCAGGGACGATAGTGACATTTAAGGGGCATCTTGAATAGGATAGGAGTAGAGGGATACGGATCCCGGAAGTGCAGAAGATTTTAGTTTCGACGGGCAGCATGGTCGGCGCAGGCTTGGAGGGCCGAAGGACCTGTTCCTGTGCTGTACTTTTCTTTGTTCTTTCTTCTTTGTCTCCCAAATGGAGAATTCTTCACAGTATCTTAAATGTAAGAACAAAATCAACAAAGTTCCTTGAAACAGCCCAAAGGAGACATTCGGACAGATGTCAAAATGCTTGGTCAAAAAAAAAACCTCATTAAGGGAGAGTGATCTGTTGTTTACTAAGGAAGTTAAAGATAATATTAAAGAAGTGTAGTACGCCTGTGGTTTGGGAGTGTTTTAGAAACCAGCCAAGGGCTACCAAAAGATTGATAAAGACTAAAAAAAATGAATGAACTAGCCAGAAATATAAAAACAGACTTGTAATGGAATCTGTGCTTTCCAAGATTGTAATGGAATCTGTGCTTTCCAAGTTTGTATCCTTTTAAAATAGACTCTCACTGAAAACTGAAACTGAAAATGAAAACAGAGCAAAAAAAGGGACTCTGAGGATTCTCCAGCCGCGCCAGTCCGCCAACCGGAGAATCCCACCCGAGGTCAATGGATTTCTCCATTTTATGCAGCCCGCCCGTGGCATTCTTGCGATGGACGGGGCAGGAGAATCCAGCCCTAGTTTTTAAAAAAAACACAAACTTAACCTGAGACTTGAAAAGCAACATTTCTGGGCAGATTGAAACTGATTGAGGCTATAGAAAGGGACACAGAGCCATCCAAGCTCACAAGTAGCAGTTGCTGAGTCGAATAGTGCAGTACAGGCAAGCTGAAGAAGGCAGAGTCTGGTTCCAAGAGCTGAGAATGAGTTGCTGCAGCTGTTACTTGAAGATAACATTGGTGGATCCATGTCACCTCGACCAAGTTGAAAAAGTTCTGTAGATGTGTGCCAGTTTTGGAGAACACTGTGGAACTCTAGTTGGTTGTCTCCTGCTGTCAACTGTGGGTCAGGCCGCATCTTAGAGAAGAGGAGCTGCAATTCTTCGAAAGGAAGTCAGATCTTAAAGGACTTTGTGACTGAGTTTACGGGACATGTTACGGGACAAGGGCTTGGGGGTTAGCCATACTGATTAGTAAAAATAGCTTGTTTACAGTGACAAGGACGGTCACAGACCCAGGGGGATGGTACGTTATGGTAAGCGGTGTCCTGGTCGGGGCACTGGTAGTCCTGGTAAACGTGTACGTGACCAACTGGGAAGACACAGATTTTATAAAGAAGACCATGGCGGAAATCACCAACATCGACACACACTGCCTGATCTTGTGAGGGGGGGGGCTTTAACTGTGTACAGGAGACATTGACAGACTGATCGAACCCCAGAACGGGGAAAAAGAAAGGCACGGCCAAGGAATTGGGAGCATTCATGGAACAGATGGGGCAGTGGATCCATAGTGGTTCCTAAACCCTGGTGAGAAGGAATTCTCATTCTTTTCACCGGTACACAAGGAATACATCCGGATTGATCTCTTTGCAGTGGGGAAATCTGTGCTTCCAGAAATAGTAAGAGCGGAATACTCCGTGATAGTCATCTCCGACCTCGCTCCACGTTACATGGGTGTGAGGTTAGAGACAGGCCGTGCCCAATGCCCCGCTTGGCGGTTGGACATGGACCTCTTGGCCGACAACGTCTTCTGCCAGAAAACATCATAGGCCATAGGCGAGTACATTACTAACAACCAGAATGTTCTGGCCAAGAGACTGGAGAACTTTGTACCGGAGTTGGTCGCAGAGAACCAGACGGGCTTTGTCAAGGATAGACAGCTAACTGCGAACATCAGACAGCTGATGAATGTGATACTAACCTCATCTGGGGAGAGAACATCAAAGGTGATTGTCTCCCCAGACACATAAAAGGCCTTCGGCAGGGTTGAATGGAAGTACCTCATTGAGGTAGTGGAGTGGTTTGGGCTAGGGACAGGGTTCACTTCAAGGGTGAAACTCCTATACAACACCCCCAAGGTGAGTGTTTGGACCAACACAACCAGCTCTGAATACTTCCAATTGCACAGATGCACAAGGCAGGGATGCCGGCTGTCCCCATTCCTGTTCGCCCTGGCAATCGAACCCCTGCGATCGCCCTGCAAGACGCGAGAGGTTGGAAGGATCCAAAGAGGAGGCAGAGAGAACAGAGTTTCAGTCTATGCGTGAGCGGCCTGGCCTTCCGAACCTGCAATACTAAAAATTAGCAGCCACAGCCGAGAGAGAGAAGGGATGGGTAAGGGAGCCGAGCAAGGAATTGGGTGAAATTGGAGTCTTCCTGCACAGGAACGACCCTCCTAGCCCTAGACACAACAGCGCTCCCATCCCCCCGGAAAAGTACACATCCAGCCCAGTGGTTATAGCTCCGTTAAAGACATGGAACCAAAAGAGACAGCGCTTTGACTTAACTGAGGTGTCCACCATGGCCCCCATCTGCAATAATCACAGATTCCCATCAGCCATGTTAGATGCCACTTTTAAGAAGTGGAGACAGCTACGGCGCTGAGGACCAGGCTTCGATCCCAACCCCGGGTCACTGTCCATGTAGAGTTTGCACATTCTCTCCGTGTCTGCGTGGGTCTCACCCCCACAATCCAAAGCTGTGCAGGGTAGGTGGATTGGCCACGCTAAATTGACCCTTAATTGGAAAAAAATAATTGTAAGGACAGAGAGGTCAAGGGTGAGCTTTTGGAGGACATCATCAATAAATTGTCATTGCTGATGACATAATTTGCCTTGATCCATGTTGTGTTCTGTGACCTTGTCCTTGCAATGGTTCATACTGAACTGCTGAAGACTTAACCAGAATGATTATTTATTGATTACTACATGGAGCGATAACATACAAAATGTTGTACAGACTAAGCTACTGATTAAGCTTCATGGACTCTCCTGGAGCAACCCGATGTGCGACTGTCCTATTGTACGCCTTACTACCAACTGCCGATAGTTGGATGTCACATGACTGATGTCTCGCGCCACCAGCTGGTTGGAGGTCTCACTGCTAACCGTATACAATCCATATCACCACAATCCATACAAAAAGTAATATCAATTTTCCCTACTCCTCTGAGTGCAGCAACTCCGAGATTTCCAACATGGCTGTCATGAATATACAATGGATCACATCAAAATAGCTCATGGTAAAGTTGGAAGTGTTTTGGGTTTGATATATAATTTGGCACTTAAGTCAAATCCACAAGAAAAGAGCAATAAGCAAATCAAATCTGAATTACATTTCAGTTGGAGGATTTTACGCTAAAACTGTACAATGTTGGTCAGATCACATCTTGAGTACTTCTTGATTATAAGGCAAAGAGGAAAGTAATAAGATAAACCAAGTCATAAGGCAAGCATGCATGACATAAACTAAAAGGACGAGGAAAGATTGGAAAAGCTTTAAAAAACACTCAAACTTTGGACTTGAAGGGAGGCGTCCAAAAGGAGAACTTGCAGAAGGACAGATATAGCTAATTATATAGATTATATAAATATCAGAACTTCTTCAAGGTGAATCAGGAAAATCAAAAAAATGATCAACATTTGGAATGAACTTCCAATTGATGGTGAAAGGTTTAGATTATTTCAAAATTAATATAGGTGATATGTTGGGAATATTTGGGGCAGCACGGTAGCATAGTGGTTAGCACAGTCGCTTCACAGCTCCAGGATCCCAGGTTTGATTCCCAGCTGGGTCACTGTCTGTGTGGAGTTTGCAAGTTCTCCCCGTGTCTGCTTGGGTTCCCTCTGGGTGCTCCGGTTTCCTCCCACAGTCCAAAGATGTGAGGGTTAGGTGGATTAGCTATGATAAATTGCCCTCAGTGTCCAAAACGGTTAGGAAGGGTTATTGGATTATGGGGATAGGGTGGAGGTGAGGGCTTAAGTGCGTCGGTGCAGACTCAATGGGCCGAATGGTCTCCTTCTGCACTGTATGTTCTATGTTCTTAAATTGTCCTTAGTGTCCAAAAAATGTTCAGTGGGGGTTACTGGGTTACGTGGATACAGTGGACACATGGGCTTCAGTAGGGTGCTCTTTGTAAGGGCCGTGCAGACTCGATGGGCTAATGGCCTCCTTCTGCACTGTAAATTCTCTTCTCTCTCCATATATAAGGAGAAAGCAAGGTACTTTTGGAATGGACGAGCTAAGGTCAGGTAAATTTCCTCCCACATCTATATTTTTTTTACATCATTATAAGCAACTTGGTTGGAATGAACATATAATTATAATTATATAGAGACAAGTAAAACAACCAAGGATAATTAATGGCTTTCCAGTTTCCACTTTGTATCCATGTGCAAATAAATTTCTCCAGCACTGAAAGGGTTACATGACTATGCTGTGCAATCCGGGTGATTTAGTGCAGTATCTTTTCTCAAACTCATTTTAAATGTAACATTGAACTCCTGGATTAATGGATTTCTCTTTAGTTTGGCAGTCCACTTTCATATTATTGATCTTTCTCTGGCTGGGTGTTCCAGCATTTTGCAGTAATAAATGCAGATACTCTGGCACCCTGCAGTGCATTGTTTGCTCCAGACTGCATTGCTGTCTGGGAAGTGAAAGCTGCAGAACAAAAAGTGCTGCAAAGCCTTTCACACGTTGCCAGAAAAAGGTGAAGAAGGAATTTTCGAACATGTCTGTGTTTCACACTGTGCTCATTGTCGAGACAAAGCGAACTGGCAGTTTCCTGGAATGTACTGCAAAAGTAGAGCATTAAATAGCATGTATGCTGCTTCAGTGTATTCAGTTTACAGTACAAACCACTAAATATATATACAGCTCAACAATTTTTCCATAATCATGCCGTGGATTATTTAAACATCAATTAAAATGAACGGCGCTGATAGAACATAGAATCTTTCAAAATCTCTTAGATTCTAAAAGTGAAAACGGCGAGCTGCTCTTCAAATGAGTTGATGTAAACATATTGCGACTTGATTTTTTTTTACAGCCTGCATTCTTCAAATTATCCTTCCTCTGTGCTGCACTAGAGTTATTCAGTTTATTTCACAAACCTTGTTTGAAATTTTGCCATCATAATATTGTTATTCAACCTTACTGTTCTTATGTATTATTGGAGGAATCCAATATTATAAATGTGAGAATGGATTATGTTGATCTTGTTCCTTTTATTAAAAAATAATTTTAATTGAGATTTTCAAAAACATATCAAAAACAGAAAATAACAACACGAAAACAGTATTAACAACAACAAAAAGAAAAACAATAACCCCCAAAACCAACCCCCCCCCCCCAGTAACTACAAAAAGAAGAAATAGATAAGCACCCGGCATAGTCAATAAACACGGATACACATTTCTCCCCTCCCCCGAAACAAACCCCCCCCCCCCCCCTCCTCCTCTCCCCCCCTCCCCCCCCCCCCCCGGGTTGCTGCTGCTACCGGCCTATTTCCCTACTGTTCTGCCAGGAAGTCAAGGAAAGGCAGCCACCGCCTAAAGAACCCTTGTACTGATCCCCTCAGGGTAAATTTCACCTTCTCCAATTTGATGAACCCCGCCATATTATTGATCCAGGCCTCCACGCTTGGGGGCCTCGCATCCTTCCATTGAAGCAAAATCCTCCCCCGGGCTACTAGGGACGCAAAGGCCAGAACACCGGCCTCTTTCGCCTCCTGCACTCCCGGCTCCACTGCAACCCCAAAAATTGCGAGTCCCCAGCCTGGCTTGACCCTGGATCCTACCACCCTTGACACCGTCCTTGCTGCCCCCTTCCAAAACTCCCCCAGCGCTGGGCATGCGCAGAACATATGGGCATGGTTCGCTGGGCTCCCTGAGCACCTAGCAACCTGTCTTCGCCCCCGTAAAACCTACTCATCCTCGTCCCGGTCATGTGGGCCCTGTGCAGCACCTTGAACTGTATGAGGCTAAGCCTCGCACAGGAAGAGGAGGAATTCACTCTTTCCAGGGCATCCGCCCACGTCCCCTCCTCAATCTCCTCACCCACCTCCTCTTCCCATTTACCCTTCAGCTCCTCCACCGAGGCCTCATCCACCTCCTGCATGACGTGGTACATGTCCGAAATCTTCCCCCCTCCAACCCACACCCCCGAGAGCACCCTGTCCCGTACCTCACATGGGGGCAGCAAAGGAAACCCCTCCACCTGCCGCCTGGCAAATGCCAGAGTTATGTACAGCTGCAGCATGACCTTGTGGCTCCGAAACTCAATCCGCCTACTGATAAAGGCTAGCACACCATATGCCTTCTTAACAGCCCTATTAACCTGGGTGGCAACTTTCAGGGATTTATGTACCTGGATGCCGAGATCTCTCTGTTCATCTACACTACCAAGAATCTTGCCATTAGCCCAGTACTCTGCATTCCTGTTACTCCTTCCAAAGTGAACCACCTCACACTTTTCAGTAAACCCTGAACCCCATACGACTTCACTTTTTCCATCAACCTGCCATGGGAAACTTTATCAAATGCTTTACTGAAGTCCATGTATATGACATCTACAGCCCTTCCCTCATCAATTAACTTTGTCACTTCCTTAAAGAATTCTATTAGGTTTGTAAGACATGACCTTCCCTGCACAAAACCATGCTGCCTATCACTGATAAGTCTATTTTCTTCCAAATGTGAATAGATCCTATCCCTCAGTATCTTCTCCAACAGTTTGCCTACCACTGACGTCAAGCTCACAGGTCTATAATTCCCTGGATTATCCCTGCTACCCTTCTTAAACAAAGGGACAACATTAGCAATTCTCCAGTCCTCCAGGACCTCACCCGTGCTCAAGGATGCTGCAAAGATATCTGTTAAGGCCCCAGCTATTTCGACCCTCGCTTCCCTCAGTAACCTGGGATAGATCCCATCCGGTCCTGGGGACTTGTCCACCTTAATGCCTTTTAGAATACTCAAAACCTCCCCCTTCCTTATGCCGACATGACCTAGAGTATTTAAACATCCATCCCTAGCCTCAACATCCGTCCTGTCCCTCTCCTTGATGAATACCGATGCAAAGTACTCATTAAGAATCTCACTTATTTCCTCTGACTCCACACATAAATTCCCTCTTTTGTCTTTGAGTGGGTCAATCCTTTCTCTAGTTACCCTCTTGTTCTTTATATACGAATAAAAGGCTTTGGGATTTTCCTTAACCCTGTTAGCCAAAGATATTTCATGACCTCTTTTAGCCCTCTTCATTGCGCGTTTGAGATTTGTCCTACTTTCCCGATATTCCTCCAAAGCTTCATCAGTTTTGAGTCGCCTCGATCTTATGTATGCTAACTTTTTCATTTTAGCTAGTCTTACAATTCCACCCGTCATCCATGGTTCCCTAATCTTGCCATTTCTATCTCTCATTTTCACAGGAACATGTCTGTCCTGCACTCTAATCAACCTTTCCTTAAAAGACTCCCACATTTCAAATGTGGATTTACCCTTAAACAGCTGCTCCCAATCCACATTCCCGAGCTCCTGCCGAATTTTGTTATAGTTGGCCTTTCCTCAATTTAGCACTCTTCCTTTAGGACCACTCTCGTCTTTGTCCATGAGTACTCTAAAACTTATGGAATTGTGATCGCTATTCCCAAAGTAATCGCCGACTGAAACGTCAACCACCTGGCCGGGATCATTCCCCAATACCAGGTCCAGTATAGCCCCTTCCCGAGTTGGACTATTTACATACTGCTCTAAAAAAACTCTCCTGGCTGCTCCTTACAAATTCTGCTCCATCTACGCCTCCAACACTACATGAGTCCCATTCAATGCTGGGGAAGTTAAAATCTCCCATCACAGCCACCCTATTGCTCCTACATTGTTCTATAATCTGTCTACATATTTGTACCTCTACTTCACGCTCGCTTTTGGGAGGCCTGTAGTAAAGTCCCAACAATGTTACTGCACCCTTCCTATTTCTTAGCTCTATCCATATTGCCTCAGTGCTCGCATCCTCCATTGTGCCCTCCTTAATCACAGCTGTGATATCATCTCTGACCAGTAATGCAACTCCTCCACCCCTTTTACCTCCCTCTCTATCCCTCCTGAAGCATCTATACCCTGGGATATTTAGTTGCCAGTCTTGCCCATCCCTCAACCAAGTCTCAGTAATACCAATAACATCATATTCCCAGGTACTAATCCAAGCCCTAAGTTCATCTGCCTTACCTGCTACACTTCTCGCATTAAAACAAATGCACCTCAGACCACCTGTCCCTTTGCGAACATCATCTCTTCCCTGTCTACTCTTCCCCTTAGTCACATTGAGTTTATTATCTAGTACCTTACTGGCTTTAGTTGCTGCTTCTTTACTGACCTCTAACTTCCTAATCTGGTTCCCATCCCCCTGCCACATTAGTTTAAAACCTCCCCAACAGTGTTAGCAAAAGCACCCCCGAGGACATTGGTTCCAGTCCTGCTCCAATTTGTAATGGTCCCACCGCCCCCAGAACTGGTTCCAATGTCCCAAAATTCAGAACCCCCTCCCTCCTGCACCTTCTCTCAAGCCACGTATTCATTCTGACTATTCTTAAATTTCTACTCTGACTGTTTCGTGGCACTGGTAGCAATCCTGAGATTACTACCTTTGAGGTCCTACTTTTTAATTTATCTCCTAACTCCCTAAATTCTGATTGCAGGACCTCATCTCGTTTTTTACCTATATCGTTGATGCCTATATGCACCACGACAACTGGCTGTTCACCCTCCCCCTTCAGTATGTCCTGCAGCCGATCTGAGACATCCCTGACCCGTGCACCCGGGAGGCAACATACCATTCGGGAGTCTTGTTTTCGACCACAGAAACACCTGTCTACTCCCCTTACGATTGAATCCCCTATGACTATAGCCCTGCCAGTCTTTTTCCCGCCCTTCTGTGCAGCAGAGCCAGCCACGGTGCCATGAGCCTGGCTACTACTGCCTTCCCCTGGTGAGTCATCCCCCTCAACAGTATCCAAAAGGGTATATCTGTTTTGGAGGGAGATGACCGTAGGGGACACCTGCACTGCCTTCCTGCTCTTTCTCTGCCTTTTGGTCACCCATTCCCTGTCTCCCTCACCAATCCTAATCTGCGGTGTGACCAACTCACTGAATGTGCTCATACCATCATGTCCCCTCATGCCACCCCATACTCCCATAGCCACTCAGTCAGTATCCACTATGGGCAGACTTCAGGAACCACATGGAGATGAAGTTATAAACTTCGAGCAATCTAATAAAGTTCTCATTCATATGCACCTGACAAAGAAGGAAATACAATGAAACAATATCATAGGATGGCATTTTCTGGTCCTTCCTTTCGACAGGATCGTCTGGCCCTGCCAAAAGTAATCCTCCATGGCAGGTTCACCAGTGGCCAGTCAGTGAGCAATGCAAATGGCTATTTATGGGACCTGGACAGCACGGTAGCACAGTGGTTAGTGCTGCTGCCTCAAGGCGCCGAGGTCCCAGGTTCAATCCCGGCTTTGGGTCACTGGCTGTGTGGAGTTTCCATATTCTGCCCGTGTTTGCGTGGGTTTCACCCCCACAAACCAAAGATGTGCAGGGTAGGTGAATTGGCCACACTAAATTGCCCCTTAATTTGAAAAAACAAATTGGGTACTCTAAATTTATTTTTTAAAAAGATATTGATGGGACCGGATGATTGTGCCAGTGGCCAATGGCAACCCACCTTCACTGCCAGTAAACCCGCTGCAAGGGAGGCCTGAAAATGCTGGCCAAAGATTTTACATCCTCTCAAGTGTTCAATCTATTGCAATAAAACTAAAGTATTATTCAGTAAACAAATCAAAGACAACGGGTGGGATTCTCCGACTCCCTGCCAGGTCGGAGAATCGGCGGGGGACTGTGTGAATCCCGCCCCCTCTGGCTGCCATATTCTCCAGCGCCGGAGATTTGGCGGGGGCGGGAATCACGCCGCACCGGTCGGCGGCCACTGGCAGCGGTCCCCCCGGTAATTCTCCGGCCCGCGATGGGCCGAGTGGCCACCCGTTTACGCCCGGTCCCACCGGAGTAAATTACAACAGGTACTTACCGGCGGGACCTGGCTCCGCGGGCGGCCAAAAAGGGTCCTCGGGGGGGGGGGGCGCAGGAGGATCTGGCCCCGGGAGGCGCCCCCAGGGTGGCCTGGCCCACGATGGGAGCCCACCGATCCATGGGCGGGCCTGTGCCATGGGGGCACTCTATTCCTTCGCGTCGGCCGCTGTAACAGTCCGCGATGGCCGATGCAGAGTTGAACCCCCTGCGCATGCGCTGGGATGACGCCAGCACAGGATTCCGGACCTTCGGAGCGGCCTGATGCCGGAGTGGTTCACACCACTCCTTCATGCTGGAGTTGCCCGCCCCGCCGGTATGTGGAGAATCCCGCCCAACTAATCCTTTGGTAGTCCTTTTAATCTGTCAATCAAAATGTGAACTCAGCACCCCTGCAGGAGGGGCAGGATTCTCCGTGGCCTGATTCTGAAATCGGGGCAGGCGCTGGTTTGATGCTGGGTCACGATGCTCTGCCCACTCCAAATCAGCGTCCTTTGGATGCCCACCACACGCAGTCGCAATCCCGTTGGTATGTGGTTAGCTGGCCCATCCGTAATGCTCCATTTCCGATGGCGTGAGTTCCCGACGGCGTGGGCCACGTGTGCTCCCAGTGGTCGGGAGCCTGGCATGCCGGCTGCGGGGAGAGAGAGAGGGCATGCCGACAGTGTCCAGCGTCGCCACACTCGACCAAGAACCGTGCCGCTGGCTGGGGGGCTTTTGCCAGGGCTGGGGGGAGTAGTGGGGTTTGGCCAGGAGATTGGCTGTGCGGCTGGGGTGGGCAGGTACACAGTCCAGCATGGCCGGCGCCATCTTTTCCGGCGCATTCGGTGCATGTGTGGGGTGTATAGGCATATACGCAGCTGCGGACTTCCGGTTGCGGCTATGACTAGCTAAGCCGCACATTTGGAAGCTCCTGCGACAAAGGTGTTTTCGGGCCAATTGGAGGGCCCCAACGGTGCTGAAAAGACGAATCCCGGTGGGGGAAGGTCCCCAGAGGAGAACTAGACCGATTTTATGGTCGGTACTCGGAGTGGAGCGGCAAGAAAAGTGGCAGCAGCTCCCCAAAAAAAGCGGGGGAAGAAAATCAAAATGGCGGCCGGCGGCGCACCGGAGGGATGGAGGAAATGGGCGGAGGAGCAGCAGGCCGCTCTCCTCCGTTTTTTCACGGAGCTGAAAGTGGAGCTCTTAGAGTCCATGAACGCGACGACCGCCAGGTTGGTGGGAGCCCAGGCGACCCAAGAGGCGTCGATCAGAGAGCTGCAGCAGGAGATGACCGCGAGGGAGGAGGAGGCCACGGTCCTCGGGGCAAAGGTGGAGGTGCACGAGGCACTCCACCTGAAGTGGCAGAGCCGTTTCGAGGAGCTGGACACTCGGATGAGGAGGAAAAATTTGAGGATCCTGGGCCTAGAAGAAGGCCTGGAGGGGTCGGATCTCCCGGGATATGTTGCGGAGATGCTGAGCTCCCTGATGGGGGAAGGGGCCGGTCCTGCGCCCCTGGAGCTGGAAGAGGCATACCGGGTCATGGCCAGGAGGCCTAGGGCAAACGAGCCCCCGAGGGCGGTGCTGGTGCGGTTCCAGCGGCTATGTGATCGGGAGAAAGTCCTGAGGTGGGCAAAAAGGGAGAAAAGCAGTAAGTGGCAGAACTCGACGGTAAGGGTGTACCAGGACTGGAGTGCGGAGGTGGCAAAGCGGCGGGCCCGGTTCAACCGGACGAAGGCGGTGCTACACGCGAAGAGGATCAAATTTGGAATGCTGCAGCCGGCGCGCTTGTGGGTCACCTACAAGGACCAGCATCATTATTTTGAGTCCCCAGAGGAGGCCTGGACCTTTGTACAAGAAGAAAAGCTGGACATGAACTAAAACCTGGGAGCACCGGCGGTCGTAGCCGCCTGGGTACTCTTGATTGAGCAAGTGGCCCTTATCTTTTCAGGCCAGGTCGGAGCTGGGTAACAGTTTCTTGGATTGTTTGGCTTTTCTTGATCGTTTGACTTTTTTGAATATCTTGAAGGTTTCGAGTTGTTTGGTGTTTCTGTATATTTGAACTGTTGAAATTTCTATTGCGGGTCGTTTTCTTCTTATGGTGTGTTTCTTCCCGTTTCCAACTTCCCTTAGTCATTTACCCTTTTTACCCCTTTTTCTTCGGGTGTTGGGTCTTTTTTTGTTTTTTTTCTTCCTTCTCTGGTTATGGTTATCTGTGGTTATTTATACTGTTTGATGGAGGGTGATGGTTAAGCACATTGTTAGTTGATAGCTATTTAATTATTTTGTTATTTAAGTATGTAGTTAAGTATTTATGTATTTATTTGCCATTGGGTATTTATATTGTTAAGTTGGGAAGACGGGACGGGGGGAGTGGGTTGATCATGCGGGTTTATCTCTGGGGTTTTAAGGGGATCCTTCACGGGCGTGGATGGGGATGGGGGGAGTGGAAGATGGCGGGGCGGGGTGTGGCCGGGCGAAAGCGCGGGCTTTCCTCTGTTTTTCCCGCGCGCGGGATGGAGGAGAGAGGAGGGGAGAGGGGAGAAGAGTGGGGCGTGGCCAGTAATGGCGGCCTTTCCCGCGCTGGAGCGGGGTCAGAGTGGAATGGCGGGGGGGGGAGGCCCCTCCCCCCCCTCGAACTGGGAGGAGTCGGAGTGTGGCAGGAGCAGCCGGGTCAGCGGAGATCAGCTGACTCTCGGGAGTACGATGTTGGGCACATCGCGGCTAGGAGGGGTCCTAGCCGGGGGGGGGGGGGGGGGGGGGGGGGGAGGGTTAGGGGGAGATACCGGGTTGCTGCTGGAAAGACCAAGGACGAGAAGGGGAGAGCTGGGGGGGGGCCATCGCTATGGGAAACGGGTCAGAAAGGGAGGGATGACCCGGGGCGAGCAAGGGACAGAACATGGCTAATCGACAGGGAGCAGGGACGGGTCGCCCAGCGATCCGATTGATTACGTGGAATGTAAGGGGGCTGAATGGGCCGGTTAAAAGATCAAGGGTCTTCTCGCACCTGAAGGGACTGAAGGCTGATGTAGCGATGTTGCAGGAGACTCACTTGAGGGTAGCAGATCAGGTCCGCCTGAGAAGGGGGTGGGTGGGACAGGTGTTCCACTCAGGCTTGGATGTCAAGAACCGGGGGGTGGCGATTCTGGTGGGAAAGAGGGTGTCGTTCGTGGCGGCAGAAGTGGTGGCAGACAAGGAGGGCAGGTATGTGATGGTGAGGGGTAGGTTGCAGGGAGAGAATGTGGTGCTGGTGAATGTGTATGCCCCGAATTGGGACGACGCGGGCTTTATGAGGCGCCTGCTGGGCCTCATCCCGGGACTGGAGGCAGGGGGCCTGATCATGGGAGGGGACTTTAATACGGTGTTGGACCCTGGGCTGGATAGATCGAGTTCCAGGACGAATAGGAGGCCGGCAGCGGCAGAGGTATTAAGGGGGTTTATGGAGCAGATGGGAGGGGTAGACCCATGGAGATTTGGTAGGCCTAGGGCGAGGGAGTATTCTTTTTTCTCCCACGTCCACAGAGTGTAATCCAGGATAGACTTTTTCGTATTGAACAGGGGGCTGATACCGAGAGTGCAGGACACGGAGTACTCGGCCATTGCGATATCGGACCATGCACCACATTGGGTGGACGTGGAATTGGGGGAGGCGCGGGATCAGCGCCCGTTGTGGCGCCTGGATGTGGGGCTGTTGGCGGACGAAGAGGTGTGCAGAAGGGTTAGAACGGGCATTGAGAACTATCTGGGTACGAACGACACGGGTGAGGTGCAGGTGGGGACGGTCTGGGAGGCCCTGAAAGCAGTGATTAGAGGAGAGCTGATCTCCATAAGGGCACACAGAGAGAGGAAGGAGAGGCAGGAAAGGGAGAGGCTGGTGGGGGAGCTCCTAGAAGTAGATAGGAAATATGCGGCGGCACCAGAGGAGGGGCTATTGAGGGAGCGGCGCAGTTTACAGGCCAGGTTCGACCTACTGACCACTAGGAAGGCGGAGACGCAGTGGAGAAGGGCGCAGGGTGCGGCGTATGAGTACGGGGAAAAGGCGAGCAGGATGCTGGCACACCAGCTTCGTAAGCGAGATGCAGCCAGAGAGATTGGGGGAGTGAGAGAGAGGGGTGGGGACGTAGTGCAGAAGGGGCAAGAGGTGAATAGGGTCTTCAGGGACTTCTACAGGGAATTGTATAGGTCTGAACCGCCGAAGAGGAGAGGGGGAATGGAGAACTTTCTCGACAAATTGAGGTTCCCAAAGGTACAGGAGGAGCTGGTAGAAGGGTTGGGGGCGCCGATAGAGCTGCAGGAGCTAATTAAAGGGATAGGCCAGATGCAGGCGGGGAAGGCGCCGGGGCCGGATGGGTTCCCGGTGGAGTTTTACAGGAAATTTGTGGACCTGGTGGGCCCAGTGCTGGTGAGAGCCTTTAATGAGGCGCGCGAGGGGGGGGTTCTGCCCCCAACAATGTCGCAGGCCCTGATCTCCTTGATTTTGAAGCGGGACAAGGACCCGGTCCAGTGCGGGTCCTACAGGCCTATCTCCCTCTTAAATGTAGATGCCAAGCTGTTAGCAAAGGTCCTGGCAACCAGGATAGAGGATTGTGTGCCAGGGGTAATCCATGAAGACCAGACGGGGTTCGTGAAGGGACGCCAACTTAACACAAATGTCCGGAGATTGTTAAACGTGATCATGATGCCGGCAGTGGAGGGGGAGGCGGAGATAGTGGTAGCGCTAGACGCGGAGAAGGCATTCGATAGGGTGGAGTGGGAATACTTGTGGGAGACGTTGGAAAGGTTTGGGTTTGGGGAGGGATTTATCAAGTGGGTAAAGCTGCTCTAATCGGCCCCGATGGCGAGTGTGGTAACAAACGGGAGGAGGTCAGAATATTTTGGGCTCCATCGAGGTACTAGGCAGGGATGTCCCCTATCCCCCTTACTCTTTGCATTAGCGATTGAACCGTTAGCGATGGCACTGAGGGGTTCAGGGGGGTGGAGGGGACTGACAAGGGGAGGGGAGGAGCATCGGGTCTCGCTCTATGCGGATGACCTGTTGCTGTATGTGGCAGACCCGGAGGGGGGAATGCCGGAGGTTATGGAAATACTAGTGGAGTTCGGGGACTTTTCGGGATATAAATTAAATCTGGGGAAAAGTGAGGTCTTTGTAATACACTCGGGAGACCAGGGGGAGGGAATTGGGAGGCTCCCCTTCAAAAGAGCAGTAAAAAGTTTCAGGTACTTGGGGGTGCAGGTGGCAAAGAACTGGGGGACCCTCCACAAGCTGAACTTTTCTAGGCTGGTGGAACAGATGGAGGAGGAGTTTAAGAGGTGGGACATGGTGCCGCTGTCGCTGGCAGGGAGGGTGCAGTCAGTTAAAATGACGGTCCTCCCGAGGTTCTTGTTTTTGTTCCAGTGTCTGCCCATCTTCCTCCCTAGGGCCTTTTTCAAGAAGGTAACGAGTAGTATCATGGGGTACGTGTGGGCACATGGCACCCCTAGAGTTAGAAGGGTCTTTTTGGAGCGGAGTAGGGATAGTGGAGGGCTGGCGTTACCCAATCTTTCAGGATATTACTGGGCGGCAAATGCATCGATGGTACGAAAGTGGATGATGGAAGGGGAGGGGGCAGCTTGGAAGCGTATGGAGAGGGCGTCCTGTGGCAACATAAGCTTAGGGGCACTGGTAACAGCACCATGGCCGCTCCCTCCCACGAGGTATACCACGAGCCCGGTGGTGGCAGCCACCCTCAAGATCTGGGGGCAGTGGAGGCGACACAGGGGGGAAGTGGGGGGTTTGATAAGAGGGAACCACAGATTTGCACCGGGAAATACAGGAGGGGGATTTTTGAGCTGGCAGAGGGTGGGCATTAGGCAACTGAAGGACTTGTTTATAGAGGGGAGGTTTGCGAGCTTGGGAGAGCTGGAGGAGAAATTCGGGCTCCCCCCGGGGAACACGTTCAGGTACCTCCAAGTGAAGGCATTTGCCAGACGACAGGTAGAGGGGTTTCCCGTGCTTCCCGACAGGGGGGCGAGTGATAGGGTGCTATCAGGGGTCTGGGTCGGGGAGGGGAAGATCTCGGACATTTATAAGATTATGCAGGAGGTGGAGGAGGTACCAGTAGAGGAGTTGAAAGACAAGTGGGAGGTAGAGCTGGGGGAACAGATAGAGGATGGGACATGGGCAGACGCCCTAGAGAGGGTCAACTCGTCGTCGTCATGTGCGAGACTGAGTCTCATTCAATTTAAGGTACTGCATAGAGCCCACATGACGGGGACAAGGATGAGTCGGTTTTTTGGGGGTGAAGACAGGTGTGTCAGATGTTCGGGAAGCCCTGCGAATCATGCACACATGTTTTGGGCATGTCCGGCACTGGAGGAGTTCTGGAAGGGGGTGGCAGGGACAATGTCGAGAGTGGTGGGGTCCAGGGTCAAGCCAGGATGGGGACTTGCGATCTTCGGGGTTGGGGTGGAGCCGGGGGTACAGGAGGCGAGGGAGGCTGGAATATTAGCCTTTGCGTCCTTGGTGGCTCGGAGGAGGATCTTGATTCAGTGGAGGGACGCAAGGCCTCCAAGTGTTAACACCTGGTTAAACGACATGGCAAACTTCATCCAATTGGAAAGAATCAAATTCGCCCTGAGAGGGTCGGTGCAGGGGTTTTTCAGGCGATGGCAACCCTTCCTGGACCTCTTAGATCAGAGATAGAAACTGAGGTCGTGACAGCAGCAACCCGGGAGGGGAGGGGAGGGCGGGAGGGAGGGGGGGGGGGAGGGTGTGGGGGAGGGGAGGGGGGGGGGGAGGGGGGATAACAACGAAGGAAACACGGTATCGGTGGTGTCACGGGCAAGGCCTGCCCGAGGACACTGCCAGAAACGACAAGGTGGTCTGGCGGCCGGTTCGTAGGCGGGGGGGGAGGCGGGGATTCTTGTTAAGTAGGGGGGTTTGACTTTGTTTTGATATAATTCAAATGTAGGGGGGGTTAAAATGTTTGTACTCTGAAAAATTTCTTCAATAAAAAGTATTTAAAAAAAAAAAATATACACAGCTGCAGCTTGTCAGCCCTGTGCATGTGCAGCACGGGACCAGCGATTCTCCAACCATTTCCTGCCCCTTCCGTGGGGGTTTCACATGGCGCCAGTGCTAGTTCCTTACGGGTAGCGGAATCGATGAAAGTTTCACACTAATTTTCCCGTTGTGAAACACCATGGATCCTCCATTGGCATCAGCACTTAGCCTCAGGAATGGAGAATCCAGCACCAGTGTTTTTGTAGTTGTTGAAACTAAGCCAAGCATTCAGCAGAACCTCCACTGTAATAGCAACCCTTGGAAAATGTCAACAAAGAACTCGATTGAAACTGCAGAAACAGGACATAATCATAGAATTTACAGTGCGGAAGGAGGCCATGCGGCCCATCGAGTCTGTAATTACCCTTGGAAAGAGCACCCTACTTAAGCCCGTGCTTCCACACTATCCCCGTAATCCACTAATCCCACTTAAACTTTTGGACACTAAGGGGCAATTTAGCATGGCCAATCCACCTAACCCGCACATCTTTGGACTGTGGGAGGAAACCGGAGCACCTGGAGGAAACCCACGCAGACACGGGAAGAAAGTGCAAACTCCACACAGACAGTCACCCGAGGCCGGAATTGAACTTGGGTCCCTGGAGCTGTGAGGCAGCAGTGCTAATCACTGTGTCACTGTGCCGCCTGTAATGGCTTTTTCTACCCTACACTAGATGAGTGGTCAATCAAAACTGTTCAGCCAGGGGTGTTTTTTTAACTCTCTCTGATAGCTATAGCATTCTTTTTCCCGTTTAAATAGCTGGAGATTGTGACACTTAAAAGGACCTTATCCATCCTTTGATAAGAGCTTTACATCTAATCCATGGATTCATGACTCCCATACTGTGAGTTAAGGCCCTTGGAACAGCGAAAATGGGGTCTGTTTGAGCTCAGCACTAATTTCAAATGGCCATGCTGTGTTTGAGCTTCCTGCCTGTGTGATTCACACCCCATCCTCCATTTCGTGTCAGAAATGAGGGCGGGATCTCTGGATCCAGGTCCCACCCTCCATTTTAAAGATCTCCAGATTCGATCCAACTCCACAAACATCTGGCCCATGCTGTTGTTTCTACATACAGAACTCTTTGATATAATGGTATCTAATATGTTGGCTCTGAAATGTTGGTTCCTGAGATACATTAATAAATATAACTTTCTGTTAAATTACGACGGGACACCTTACACATGTACGGACATGTACATACTGGATACATACCACTAGACCAGTGTCTGTTTAACGCAGTGTGATACGGGAAATGTTAAGTTGTCATTTTGTTGACTGCTTTCTACATGCTGGGCTCATCAGGACATCAGATTGCAGCAGTGCAGATCTAATGTGGTAAATTTTAATTATTCACATTCACTTGGGATTTTCTTGGAACATTTATGTTGCTTTAATCATAAATGCAGTGTGAAAATCCTAATTAAACAGGGATACTAGTGAGATTGTTTAATTAGTTTCAATTCACACTGAATTATAGATAGTTTGTGGTAACAAATGTTCTTGAATTCACAAGGCTTAACTGCAAATCGTACATTGAATGAGAGAAATAGAAATATTTAATTTTATGTTTGGGCCGGATTTGATCCGGCTTTCAGCCCGCAGTGACACAATAGTGCTTAATGTTCTTTCATCACATTCACCATTTCCAATATTTTTAGTTTTCACTGGCTGCCACAAAATCAATGGATTTCCAGTGTTGATATAACCAGTGTCCCTATCCCCCCCCCCCCCCCCCCCCCCCTCTCCATGATTTTCAAATATATAGAGATATTCATGGCTTTTCATGCTGCAGTTTTAAAAAATGGTGGTGAGCAGAGACTTAAAATTGCTTAGTGTGTGCACCTCACAGGATACAGCTTTCAGTCTGCTTTTCTAATGAATTCAGAGCTCTTATTGCCTGGTACTGATGCAAATTAGGAGGAAATCTTTACAAACAAGGAAACAATAGGACTATTCACTGGATCCTTGTTAAGGATATTTCTGTGCAGCATCAACAATGCATTATTCGATTCCATGATACAGGCAAGAACTGGGCTTAATTTACCATGTCATGTTTGTAATGTTCAAGACAGTTTCTTGACCGTAATTAAAATAAAATAAAACACATATTAACAATTTGCAAAAGGGACAAACTCCTTCCCCAGCATTTTATGAAGTAATAGATCAAAATAACAATAATTTTACACTCATCATTACTGCATGTTCGCCCAGTGTCTCATGGGTTTCCTCCGGGTGCTCCGGTTTCCTCCCACAAGTCCTGAAAGACGTGCTGTTAGGTGAATCGGACATTCTGAATGCTCCCTCCGTGTACCCGAACAGGTGACCGGAATGTGGCGACGAGGAAATTTTCACAGTAACTTCATTGCGGTGTTAATGTGAGCCTACTTGTGACAATAATAAAGATTATTATTATTACACTGCATTTCCTGCAGTAGTTCTGCAGTGCATAGTACTTGCAGTGCCACACTTAAGAAGTAAATATTTGAGTTTTGCTGAAAATAGAGATCCCACCAAAACTTTTTGTCTTGCACTCATCAGGACAAACACAATATTGCTAAATCTCAAACTATCACAACAATTTCTGCTACAGGAGAAAAAATTGCAGATTGGTTGGCAACTCGACTGCAATTGGCTCAGACTTTGCCATATATATTATATATATATATATATACTATATGTTCCCCAAGTGCCCGGGCAAATCACAAAAGGGGTAACAACAGATCTCTTAGCACCAGAATCCTTAGAGTCTGATGGATTCTCAGTTTGTTAAACTAATTTATTCATTCTGAGGCCGCACATACTTACATTTCCTGCACTGAGGAGCTCCGCTCATGAAGGGCAGGGCACCCTGGGTCCGATCTCTGAAAAATGACATCTTGACACCATGGCACTGCCATCTTGGCAGTGCCCTTTCCAGCCTGGCAGTACCACTCTGGCAGTGCCAGACTGGCATCCAAGTGACATCCGCAGTGCCAGGGCACCACCCTGCCCAGAGGCTAACCACCCAGTACCATTCCACCTGGTCCCTCTTTGTGGTAAAAAGTGCCCCGCTGGTTATCAGAACAGCCAGATCTACTCATGGGGAGGGAGGGCCAACACCCTTCCTTCTGCTTCCTTAATCGCCTGCCGGAGAATCCTGCTCTGCTGGCGGTCAGCAGCACCACCCAAAGCTGCAGACTGGCTGTCCGACCTGTCGGAATTTCTCCAAATGGAGAAAATTAACCATCCGAGGTTCAGAAGAAGGCTTCCACCAAACGTGGGAGCCATTCACTCGGTTGTTTCAAGACCTGTTTGTAGCCAACAACTAGGAAGATCAGGAGGGGGCAGCCACGATGCAGTGAGGGGGGGGAGGAGGAACAAAGAACTCGGCCAAGCCCAACAAAGGAACCAGGAGACACAAGTGGGGAGGGTCAGGGGCAACAACAACCTGAACCAAAGTGAAGAAAAGCAAAGGAGAAACCAGTGGGGCACGATAGCATCATTTAAGATGCATCTGGACAGATATATGAACGGGCGGGGAACAGAGGGAAGTAGATCCTTGGAAAATAGGCAACAGGTTTAGATAAAGGATCTGGATCGGCGCAGGCTGGGAGGGACGAAGGGCCTGTTCCTGTGCTGTAATTTTCTTTGTTTATAACGCAGGGGATCACAATTACCACGGCAAACACTAAGGAAGGAATAAAAGAAAAGGAAGGGAAACTGTGATGTATTTATGTAAATAAACAAAACCAATCATGGTGTAAATAGTGAATAGTTTTAGTTTTACTTATATATTCTCCAGTTTAACTCCCACTGTTTGTTCATATTTATATTTATTTTGTATACCAAACACTCAATAAAAAACACCTTAAAAAACAGTGCTCCACTGGGGTCTCCTCAGCAAGGGGTTTCGATCCTAGGTGCTGGTTGGATCGGGTGAGTGCATATTCAAGTGTGCCTAACTGCATACTTAAATATGAAAATTTAGGCACCATCCATTGTGGGAGGGATTCAGATTGCGACGTCTCGCAAAATCCCATTAGATCTTGCGAGGTATGGCGACCCGGGTAAATCCCCCAAGTGGCCTCTCCTGAGATTTAACTAGCAGCGTCCCAGGTCGGGTACGACGCGGCTATTAGAGCGCGCCCCATGTTTCAGGTTGAATTGTCGTTTCCACAGAGTCATGCTTGACTTGAACAGGAACTGTTTCTCTCTTCACAAGAGATACTGGACCCATTGAATGTTTCCAGAACTTTCTGTTTTTAATTCACAAGTTTCAAACCTGTTGGCATTTTAACTATTCACCCCTATTGGGCATTCAAGGTTCCTGGAAGAAACAGATGGCTGCTTCACAAATAATGGGTCCTATGATGTCTTTCAGATCAACTCAACAAGTTTCAACTTGAAGCTGGGGGGCATTGTTTATGGGGTGTTACCGCAGTTGTACGTTAATAGAGTTAGGATGTTTATATTTTGTATTTTGTAAAAATTTCAATAAAAATTATTTATTTAAAAAAAAGTTTCAACTCAGAAAATCAGAAGTGCTGGTCCAATTGATGGGCCCAACTCCAAAATTGGATTCTGCAGGCAATTACAATGGAAAAGTATTCGGATGCCATATAGGGAAATGTTTGCTATTGCGTTTCTTTAGGAGGAGATCTGCCAGTCACGTTGCACCCGAAAAACAGCATGGCACAATACAACGGGTAGATGCCGGGAGATCTCTCTTCCACGATCTACCCAGTTCACCATGCCTTGCAAGCTCCAACACGATCCCGCAGGACGTCGCGATGTGAATCCAGCCCATTGTGGGTGAGATCACTTTCTGGCAAATCTGCATATTAGAGGGAGAACTAGTCTTCTCTAGTAAGAGTTCTGGAGATCTACCCATGGTGTGGGATCTAATCCCCTTGCCTTGGAGGCCTTGGGGGAGTGCTAGTCTCCACAAATGGGAACGAGATGGAATGGCACTCATGGGGGTCTCCCAGGGGATTGGAGGAGGCCCCCAGGTGCCTGCCCTCTAGGTGCGGTGGTACCCTGGCAGTGCCATCTGGGTGCCAGCCTGGCAGCGCAAAAGTGCCCAGGTTGCACTGCAAGCTGGCAGGGGCACTGCCAGGGTGCCAAGCTGACACTTTTGCGTGGTGGTGATTGGGCTGGAGTGTGCCTTAGGGGGGCAGGGCAGGTCCAGAGACCCCCTTATAGTGAGTAGGGGATTGGGGTCGCTTTGGGGGCTCGAGAGATTGGGACACCATTTAAAATGGCATCCTGATCTCTCGCTGAACTGAGGAGTTCTGGTGAGCAGAGCTCCCAGTGCAGAAAATGCGGCTAAGTGTGGCCTCATCAGGCGTTCCCCACCAAGGCCCCTGATCTACCCAGATGGGCGATAGATAGCAGGCAGTTTCTCGGTGCTCCAAACGCAGGGAAACACCGGGCTAATCTCGCCCTATGGGACTCTACCCCCATTTGGATAGATTGCGCCCGTCTTTCCGTACGAGTTAGTTTGGAGATTGCTTTCTTCCGAATTTATTTTGCCTACACACTCTGAACAAACACCAGAATCTATCCTTGCTACTTTGATTTTGGTGCATGAAGATAAACAGCAACAGCAACAGCAGCAGCAGCAGGCTGTCCTATAGTAAGGATCAGCAGTTGGGCTGTTCGAAGGCGGAAGATCAAAGCTTCAAAAAGCATCAGCAGATTGGGAAGCCGACATCATCTTGCCCAGTTTCAAGTTTAGGCAAGAAGGAAAATCCATTGAGCTGTCGGGTAAATAATTAAAATATTTAAATAGTCACTTTATTGTCAGCTGAAGGCAGGATTCTGACTTTAACAGCCAGTGCATGGGTTTCCCGAGTGCTGTGGAACTTGCTAAGGTCAACAGGGCGAGAACACAGCAGGAGGCCATTGTTCAATATAACTAGGAGCCATTGTTGGATAAAACTAACAGGCTTGACAGCTTTGAAATTGTGAATTGCTTTGCTGCAGTCTATGTGAAAGGCTTGTGCTCAAAGCATTTGTTGTAAGTGCCTGATTTCAGTGTTTCACGGGTGATTCTTAATTTTTGGAAGCTATGTCACCTGCTTTGGACTTGACTCACCTTCACCTCATTGCAGTCAACCTCACTGGAGCATGGGCTCAATTTATGCAGTTAGAGCATGGACCCTTGAAGAGGAACTGGAGCAGCCACACTAACAGCAACAGCACTAACAGCAGCAGCAAGTCACAGCAGCTGCCTTTACTGCAGGAACATGCTGCTCCCCAGGAGGGGAGGAATGGATGCGGAGCTTGATTGAAGGAAGCAATACCCACACAGCATAGAGTATACAAAGAGGGGATCAACTTCCTTGACATGAAAGAAAAACATCAAAAACAATTACATGGGCGCAATATACGGCGAGAATCGAGAACATAGAACATAGAACAGTACAGCACAGAACAGGCACTTCGGCCCTCAATGTTGTGCCGAGCAATGATCACCCTACTCAAACCCAATTCATTTGTAGCTGCCGAGATTGCGGTTTCCAATTTTCCGGGCACCTCACCAATGACATGATGACCTTCCATTACGGAAGGTCAGGAACCTAATTTAAATACATCAACATATCGTATTGGAGCCTCCGGCTGGGATTTTTACCCCCCCCCCCCCCCCCCCCCCCCACCTCCTTCACTGAATATTCATTGGTCGCCAGTGTGACATCATGCCAGCATAATGTACAGCAGCTGTGTAAAAAACAAGAACCTTTGACAACGTGGGTGGGAGCAGATGAATCCACAGGGTCAGCCTTGGGGGCAAAAGTGAGGTCCCTGGATGGTGTCCCGTGAGAGGCCAGGCTGCAACAGAGTGAGGGACTCTGACAAAGGGGTGGTTTCCAGCCTCGTGAGGACTGAAGCCCCTCACTAGGGGGGAGGATGGCTGCAGTCAGAAAGACCCTCACACTCAGGCTGCACTTTGAAGCTTCACAGCATGAGATGTCTGGAGGGTCAAGGCCACTGGTTATGGAGACCATGCTGTCAGGGATTAGTGCCTAGGTGGCTGGCTGTTCAAGTTGGAAGGTTTGTTTAATACACAGCCCATGACAGATGGGAGAATGAGGGTGCCCCGTAAGGATGAAGTTAACTGCAAATTGCAATCTTCACATGCCTCGTTTGCCACAAGGGGAAGTCAGTTGCCTAATCTGCTCCCTGACCCTTGACAAAACAATTGGGCCAATTTAGTCTGTGTTGCAATGCATGAGTGTGCCACTGATTGACACCCAATTGTTAACCTTTTGAATCATTCAACCCCAAGGCTAATACTCATGTTTCAATGACAGCGAGGTAACACAGATGTGGCCCCCAATGCAAGGTGCAATGGCGAAAGTGTTCGCCAGTCACACCATTCATGAGATGGGGAGTGACAGCGATTTGTTCCACCATGAAGTTAGAATGCAGGTCCATTGAATGCACTCAACTGCCCAACTCCTCAACTTTCGAGAGCACATAGATGCTGAGGCTCTCAAAGGTCGAAGCACTTCATTCAGGTGGAGTTGAGAGTGACAACAGTGAGGAATTCTGCCAAAACTGCCTCCAAATCTTCAGCACGGCACCAGCACTGCACTCACACAATACTTCCCTGGGGACCTTCGGGAGCGGTGCCATTGCCAGCGCCCACAACCCCAACTCCTACATGTGCCTGCCTCCATCCTCACCCACAAACCCCTGCCTCCCCATTCCACCCCTGAACCTTTTCTGCATTCGCCGCCCAATAATAATACATCAAATTTGGTTGCCCCCTCCAACACGCGACTGCCGTCCCCTTTGCAGTATCACCTTCCTTATCCTGGCCACCTTCCCTGCCCAGACAAATGAAGAGATCAGTTTATTCACCCCCTTGAAAAATTTCCTTCGGCAAAAAAGACCGGCAGGCACTGAAACAAAAACAAGAATCGGGGTAAAATCCTCGACAGAGGAACATTGTCCACCTCAGCAAGTCAGCCTTCACCCTCCCCACCAAGCTAGTGAAATTCAACTTCCGAAGCCCTGCCCAATCCTGTGCCACCTACACCCCCAGATACCTATAGTGAGGTGCTACCAGATGGAATGGCAACCCCCCACTCCAGCTCCCACCCTGGGGAGGAAACCACAAAGTAGTCACTTTTCCCAAAATTCAGCTTGTCCCCATAGAACTTCCCAAATTTTGAAGCGAGACCATTATGTTCACCACTGAGGAGCCTGGCACCAAAATATATAACAAGTCATCCAAGGGAACTCGATGCTCCTCCCCCCTCACTATCCCCTACCTCAGCTCCTCAGCGCAATGGCCAAAGGCTCAATAGCCAATACAAACAGGCCTTGATGATGGTCTTGGATGTGAGGTCAGAGAGCTTCACGACTTCTGGGTAGTTGGAAAAATAATCAATGATTAACACATAATCACGACCATTGGCGTGAAAGAGGTCGATGCCCACCTTGGACCACAGGGAGGTCACGATTTTGTGCTGCTGAAGCATCTCCTTGCTCTGTGCTGGCTGGAAGCACTGACAGGTAGGACAGTTGAGGACCATATTTGAGATGTCCTGACTAATCCCAGGCCAGTAGACAGCTTGCCGAGCAGGAAGGCCCTGTCTGGCTTGACAATTTCAAACCTTAGCCTTGCATGAATGCTCTTGTTGGAGACGAGCAGATGGCAGGATCCCAGTGCTGTAATGGCATTGCCGTTATAGTCCAGGAGCTGGCAGGCTGCTGGATGGAGCTTGGGTGGCTTCTTGATGCGATTGAAATCTGCCTGTGAAAGGAGATTGGCAGAGGCACCTGTGTCCAGCTTGAACTGGATAGAGCATTGATCTACTTGCATCACCGCACGTCATTCATCCGCAGAATCCACAGTGAGGATAGGCAGGCTTCGTGATGATGTCGGTGAGGCATGTTCGCGTGTGGTAATGATGCCCACATGGTAGGGGGACTCCAGGCAATCGTCCTCTAGATTCATTGTACTGCCAATATCAGAATCCTGTAAACCTTGATGGACACTCTGAACGCGCCTGCGTTGGAATTGGGAGCGCTGGCCCTTGACTGGTGGTGCAGACCTGCACAAGGCTGCATAGTGTCCAGGCTTTCCGCAATTTAAACATCGCCTGCCTCTTGCAGGGCAGTGTTTCTTTAAGTGGGCGGTGCCGCTGTTCGGGCACGTCATGATGTTGTTACGCTCCGTGCGTCGTCGCACATGCGCAGTGCGGTTAGCAGACGTTCGCACCTGTGCAGTATGGTGATCGGCCGCTTTGTTATCCCATTCGCATTGCGCATGCGTGGGGCTCCGGGAAGAGCACGCAAAATGGCCGCTTTCATCAATGCTGAGGCGCTGCATCCGGACGATGGCCTGCACACTCTCTGCCTCGTGTGAGGCAAGTTTCTCATTTTCAGCCGATTTGTATTGGGAACACTGATTTTTGGCGTGTTCATGCACTGTACGTGTTTCAATTGCGACAGACAGGGTCATCTGCTTGATTTTCAAAAGCTGCTCTCTCAGAAGATCAGAGTGAACTCCAAAAATGATTTGGTCTCTGATCATGGAGTCAGCAATATCACCAAAGTTACAGGACAGCGCTAGCAGGTGGAGGTTAATTAAGAAGGAGTTGAAAGATTCATCTTTACCTTGTAGGCGTTGTTTGAATATATAGCGCTCGAAGATTTCATTGGTGTCCACTTCACAATGACTATCAAACTTGTCCAGGATGGTCTGAAACTTTGTCTTGTCCTGGCCTTCGGTGAAGTTAAATGAGTTGAAGAATTGGATGGCTTGATTCCCGCAGTTGAGAGGAGAAGTGCGATCTTTCTTGTATCAGACGCACCCTCGAGGTCTGAGGCTTCGATGTACAGCAGAAACCTTTCCTTGAAAGACCGCCAATTGGCATTGAGATTGCCGGAGGTCCACAGCTGTTGAGGAGCCTGGATCTTCTCCATGGTGCCGGGATACATTTGCTGGTCGTCACGGAACAGATTGAGGTAAACCACCTAGGGATAGCAGTCTTCTGGTACTATGTCGTGTTAAGCACACTGAGATAACACTGGCTGCAACTGGATCCAGCTATAACTGAAATATACTCCAGACCTTGAAGTTAGTTCAATTTGATTTATTGAACCTGTCACACAGTTAGCTCAGTTCTCTGTGAGTTTGACTCTCTGCTAACCTAAGTGTGATTACTCTGTCTGACTGAACCAGACTAGCTCTTAGCCACGTGCTGGAGGTGTTATGTGATATATACACCTGACTCACTCTGTAGATGTCCCCAGTGGAAAGAGGCGGAGTGTGAGTGCCTCATGCCTTTTATAGTGGGAAACCACCCCCAAGTGTTCTGCCTGCTGATTGGTTATGTCCTGTTCTCTGTGTTCATTAGCTGTCTGTCTGAATCTTATTATGTGCATGTCTGCATATCATGACAAACCTGATAGACGTCTTCAAGATTATGAGGGGCATGGATAGAGAGGATGGGCAGGCACTCTTTCCCAGGGTGGAGAGGTCAGTCACTAGGGGGCATATCATAGAATTTACAGTGTAGAAGGAGGCCATTCGGCCCATCGAGTCTGCACTGGCTCTTGGAAAGAACACCCTACCCAAGGTCAACACCTCCACCTTATCCCCATAACCCAGTAACCCCACCCAACACTAAGGGCAATTTTGGACACTAAGGGCAATTTATCATGGCCAATCCACCTAACCTGCACATCTTTGGACTGTGGGAGGAAACCGGAGCACCAGGAGGAACCCCACGCACACACGGGGAGGATGTGCAGACTCCATACAGACAGTGACCCAAGCCGGAATCGAACCTGGTACCTTGGAGCTGTGAAGCAATTGTGCTATCCACAAGGCTACTGTGCTGCCCTTTAAGGTCCGTGGGCCAAAGTTTAGAGGAGATGTGCGAGGCAGGTCTTTTACGCAGAGGATGGTGAGCCTGGAACATGCTACCAGGGGAGGTTGTGTAAGCAGATACATTAACGGTGTTCACAAGGCATCTCAAAAAATACATGGATAGGATGGGTATTGAGGGATAGAGCACAAGGAAGTGTTGACGATTTTGGCAAAGGTTTGGTGTCTTGACCGGTGCAGGCTTGGAGGGCCGAAGGGCCTGTTCCTGTGCTGCATTGTTCTTTGTTCTTTAATATTTCACCCTGGGAAAAAGCTTCTGACTCTTCACCCTGTCTGTACCTCTCGTAATTTTGTAGACCTCAATCAGGTCTCCCTTCAACCTCCGTCTTTTCAACGAAAACAATCTGACTTTATTCAACCTCTCCTCGTAGCTAACACCCTTGAGACAAGGCAATATCCTGGTAAATCTTCTTTCCATTCTCTCCAAAGCACCCATGTCCTTCTCATAGTGTGGTGACCAGAACTGCATGCAATATTCCAAATGTAGCCTAACTAAAGTTTTATACAACGATAACATGACCTGCCAACTCAATGCCCCGGCCGATGAAGGCAAGCATGCCATATGCCTTCTTGACCACCGTATCCACCTGCATCGAGAGTTCAGGATAAAGTATCCGCGCCATGTTCGGGCCCACACCAATATACAAAACTCTCAATTCCAGCAGCGCCAGAGGAACCAATGATATATCGCCACCTCTTCTCCACGGATACTCGACCCATCTGTACTCATGCAGAAACTAATCACAGATTCTTTATTCTCACCCTTAAACAAAAAGGAAACATACAAGAAAGATACGCTATAACCTCAGTTCTAAGAGAGTGTTACATATATATCACTCAGCACAACATAACCCCAGCTTCAGGCCCAGTACATAACCAATATCATTCCACACATGTATACAGAGAGGACCAGCAGCAACATGTTTGAATTACGGTAAGTGCTGTCAACAACTCCCAAGAAAAATAAAAAGGAAGGAGAACTGGAACTACCAGGAGTGGATCATAGGAGTGCACAGGATCAGGACCCCACCATGGGTCCATCTTCTCCCGGTGCAGCCCATCACCCATTCATTTTTTAAAAATAAATTTTGAATATCCAATTCTTCTTTTTTTTCCAATTTCCAGCGTGGCCAATCCACCTACCCTGCACATCTTTGGGTTGTGGGGGTGAAACCCACGCCGACACGGGGAGAATGTGCAAACTCCATACGGACAGTGACCCAGGGCCGGGGCTCGAACCCGGGTCCTGAACGGCGCAGTCCCAGTGCTAACCACTGTGCCATGTGCCACCCTCCATCACCCATTAATGAAGAAGAGTTTAAGCTGCCATTTAAGCATGAAAGCGTCCCGACCATTAGGAGAGAAACAGGATATTAACCAAAGTACAGGCCTTGGCTCCTGAAGCAAAGCCAAGCCTCTTAGGAGGCCCCCAACAAGTGCCTTTGAGAAGGGCCCAAGCTCCAGGGGGCAACAGAATACCAACCAGACGTGGCTTAGCCTAGCACTTTCTGACATACAGGAATCGGTACCCCCCCCACACCTCCAGCACATCCAAAAACTTAAACCCAATTAATCCTGAACCTTAACAACCACATCCAGGGCAGTGTAACACCCCCTTTTCACTAAAAAAAATATTACGGCAGCCCCGACCAGGAGACCCCATCTTAGAAGAAAAGAAGAATCGTCAATGCCCCCAATAATTGAGTGCCCTGGAAGGGGAAGCCTAATCCCTCCTGCCCAGTACCACGAAGGGAACCTCCTATAGACCACCAGTTCAGACCTGGATTTATAACAGCACTGCTCACCCAGATGGAGAGGAGAAGGAAAAGAAACCCTAAGGGTAGAATGCCCGAGCTGACCTAGGGATATTAGCCACTCTCCTGCACTGCACACCATCACAAGAAGGATATTAAGGGATATGACAGCGCTGCCTCAACAGAAACTCAAACACAGCTTCCACTTAGAAAACCCAACCACAACGAGATGGACACTCGGGAAACAAACATATAAGACCACTTGGAGTAGGGTGTCTAACTCCCCCATCAAACCTACCCCCACACGAATGAAGGGCTCCAACAACTTAGAGACGTAGTAAACAGTCTCTCTCTTCAACAAATCGTCAAGGATTGACCAAACCCACCTTGGCATGGAAAAACACTTCAACCTCAGTCCTCTCCAGACACATAATCTGCCCAGGCCATTGAAGGAGACAAACATGGATTCTTAAATTCTAATTAATAAAAACAAAATAAAGACCTAATACAGTTAGCTCCAACTTGGCGGGGGGTGGGGGGAGAGATCTCAGTGAGGACTTAACTAACCCCACTATCCAACTCCACCCCAACCATCCACCCAATATCCTGCCATGGTTCCACTCACCTTCATAATAAACGAGATAAGGAGTGTTCAAAAAGCACTCCCTTCCCATAACCAAAAGGATCATAGCATCATAGAATTTACAGTGCAGAAGGAGGCCATTCGGCGCATCGAGTCTGCACTGGCCCTTGGAAAGAGCATCCCACTTAGGCCCACACCCCCACCCTATCCCCGTATCCCCACCTAACCTAAGGGTAATTTAGCATGGCCAATCCAACTAACCTGCACCTCTGGACTGTGGGAGGAAACCTGAGCACCTGGAGGAAACCCACACAGAGATGGGGAGAACATGCAGACTCCGCACAGACAGTGACCCAAGCCGGGAATTGAACCTGGGACCCTGGAGCTGTGAAGCAACTGTGTTAACCATTGTGCTATCGTGCCGCCCAGAGCACGAAGCACATTATTTTTAAAAAAGAGGTGTCCATGAGCCTGGTCCCTGCCGGGAAGTGGGAGGTGAGGTCCCGATTGAGATTGAAACTTGGCAACCATGCTTTAGTAATCTTAATCTGCAGGCTAACCATAATCAACTAAAGAGGCACTGTCTGCCCTCGTGCTCATGACAATATAACCACAAGGTAGTAACGTCCATGATTATTCAAGAACTCAGGATAATAACACAATCTATGTTGTTTAAAAAGACAAAGGCCATGACAGGATCATTGAACTCTCTTCAGGATCTTTCGGGGATACTAATGAATGAAGAACCTTCACTTACACCATGCCATCATCCCGGCCCCCAAGCGATCCATAGCCTAGGCCTTTGACAGGAGGGTTCGCTCGACACAATTGGTCACCTCCAACCCCTCACAACAAGTACTGAGAATGGGACGTATCGAAGGATGAGGGAGCCCAACTTACCTCAGGCCTTGAAGACTGGGTACACTCTGCTCCACGAATCTGATTATGGTTAGCCTGCAGGTTAAGATTGCTAAAGCATGGTTGCCAGGTTTCAATCTCAATCGGAATCTCACCTCCCACTTCTCGGCAGGGACCAGGCTCTTGGACACTCCTTGTCCAGCCCCTATCTCCTGAACCCATCAAGATCTCAATGAATCAAAAGCGGACTCTTTCCAGGTAAAGCTCGCTATAAAATAAAAAGGTTGTCTCCTGTGCCTCCACCATTATCACAAGGATCACTCGCAGTTCCTCAAGATGAGCTCCAAAGCCCTGCACCATGGAGCCAAAATCCTCATCTAGAACAACATTCTCAATGGCGGCCAATATCCAATGCACACAGCACCGCCAAGGCAAAGGTCCACTCACAAACAACAGCGCCACTGCAACCTGGGCCACAAACAACTCAGACCACGACGGTCAAACATGGGTTCTCGGGCAGCAAGGTGGCGCAGTGGCTTCGCCCTGTTGCCTCACGGTGCCAAGGTCCCAGGTTCGATTCTGGCTCTGGGTCACTGTCCGTGCGGAGTTTGCACATTCTCCCCGTGTTTGCGTGGGTTTCGCCCCCACAACCCAAAGATGTGCAGGTTAGATGGATTGGCTATGCTAAATTGCCCCTTAATTGGAAAAAATGAATTGGGTACTCTAAATTTATTTTTTAAAAACATGGGTTCTCTACAATTTAACTTGGTTCCTCATCATAAAACTTCAATCAGGATCATCCAGGGACATAGTTCAAGACATATATCCCCCCCAAAAAAGACAATTATGAAATGTGCATGTCAGAATATACACACAAGTATATGATGGTGCACAGACAGACACTGAATGACCAATCAACACACAGAACACAGCAGCCAATCACCAGACAGGACACGGCCACTATAAAGCCAGAGGGCACTAGTTTTCCCGCTCTCTCGGGATGCAGCCTCTGAGACAGCCAGAGCCCGTGATCAGCAACACGAACATCCACCATGTGCTAGCAGGATAGTCTGGTCAGGTTAGCCTCAGGTCTCCAGTCAACTCAACATAGTGTCAACCCACAGTGCAAGTATGTTTAACAGCTCATGGTTCAATAAAATAGAGTTGTACTTCTACAAGTGTTGGTCGCCTGTCTCTCTCACTGCTATGGTAACCGCAGTCCTCACAGACCCAGCATACCCAACACATCATGGTACCAGTGCGTGATGGTAGAGTTTGACGGACCTACCCTGAGATAGTCTGCCTTTGACCAGCGATCAGCCATCCGGTAGTATGGACAGCGTCCGCCCTCCCCCACCGCTCCACATCGCCGGCAGCCTCGGAGCCAACTGGAAGATTTTAAAGCAGAAGTTTCAGCTGTACCTCGAAGCCACCGACCTTGAAGAAGTCTCAGATGCCAGAAAGATTGCTCTCTTTCTCTCCACGGCCGGGGACCACGCCATCCACATTTTTAACTCACTCACATTTGCTGAAGGTGAGGACAAGTCCAAGTTCAAAACAGTCCTGCTCAAGTTCGACAGTCACTGTGACATCGAAGTCAACGAGAGTTTTGAACGCTATGTCTTTCAACAGCGTCTGCAGGGTAAGGATGAACCTTTTCAATCTTTCCTAACCCATCTTCGCATCCTCGCGCAATCCTGTAATTACGGCTCCACCTCCGACTCCATGATCCGCAACCAGATCGTTTTCAGAATACACTCAGCCCCCTACGCCAGCAGCTCCTTAAAGTGAAACAGCTCACCCTCGCTATAGCCATCGAAACCTGCGTACTGCATGAACACTACTAACCGGTACTCGCACATTCAAGCGGCAGAGACGGCGCGTCAAGGCCCCCACGATGCGGAGCGGGTGCAGGCCGTTAAACAGCTCCAGGGCCTGAGTCTGGAAATGGGCAGCCATTTTGCACGCTTTTCCTGGGCTCCTGCGCATGCGCGCAACGACCGAGGGGACGGCAAGGCCGAAGACCAAACTGCGCAGGTGCGCACAATGTACGACCACACCACGCATGCGCGGTGGCGCACGGAGCGTTCTGACGTCACGACGTGCAACTACTGTGGGTCCTCCCACTTAAAGCGGCAGTGTCCCACGAAATCTCGACGCTGTCTCCGGTGTGGCAAGCTTGGGCACTACGCAGCCCTGTGCAGGTCTGCCCAAACACCTGCCTCCCGTCACTCCCAGCAGCAGCGCAGGAATGTCCGGTCCGTTCAACAACCAGTTACAGATTCCGACTCCGGCATGGTTCCGGACCCTGATACCGAGGATCTCAAATCTCCATTCCAGATGGGCATCATCACCAAGCGTACGATGCTTTCAAAAAAAAGAACTGAAGTCAGGCTAACCAGCCTATAATTTACTGTCTTCTCCCTCCTTCCCTTCTTAAACAGGGGTGTTACATTAGCCACTTTCCAATCCTTTGGGACCCTCCCTGCTTTCAGTGATTTTTTATAGATCACCATTGCCTCCACAATCTCCTTCAGAACCTTGGGGTGCAGTCCATTTGGTCCAGGTGATTTATCCCCCTTCAGACTTTTCCGTTTCCCCAGAATCTTCTCTTTAGTGGTGGCCACTACACTCACCTCTGCCTCCTGACTCGCTTGAAGTTTTGGTAGGCCACTGGTGTCTTCCACTGTGAAGATTGATGCAAAGTACCTATTCAGTTCCTCTGCCTTTCTCTCACCTTTTATATATCAAAAAAACTCTTGCAATCTTCTTTTTTATTACTAGCTAGCTTACACTCATATTTAATCTTCTCCCCTCTTATTGATTTTTTAGTTGTCCTCTGCTTGCTTTTAAAGGCTTCCCAATCCTCTCACCCTTGCCACTTTGTATTCTTTTTCCTTTGCTTTTATGTGGTCCTTGACTTCACTTGACAGCCATGGTTGCCTTGTCCTCCCCTTAACCTGTTTCCTCCTCCTTGGAATTAATTTCTGTTGTACCTCCCAAATGAACCTCCAAAACCAATGCCATTGCTGTTCCACTGTCTTCCCTGCTAGGCTCCTTTTCCAATCAACTCTGGCCTGTTCCTCCCTCATGTCTGGACAGAGTAGGTGTTGAACATATATCCAGGCAAAGAGGTTTTATTTAGGGTGAAGGTGTCATCACTTCTCAACCAGGTTTGCGTCAAGGGCAAGGTTTCAACACAATCATCTACAATAAGCTCATGGATGGCAAGGGCATTGTTCACAGGGGACGGAGCAGGGGGAATGGGACTAATTGGATTACACCACAGATAGCTGGCATGGACTTGATGGCCCCTCCTTCTGTGCCATTATGACTCCATGACTCTCAAACTCCAGAGTGAAATGCAGAGAGGGGTGGTGATAGTTAAATGCACTGACCACATCCACAGGGCCAGGCCTAGGAGGATTGAGTTGGATGGGGAAAGGTTGGCAGCAGTGAGTGCCTCACTAGGACTTTTGGACGATGCCAAGAGAGGCACAGGGGAAACTGTGAACTTATCTAAGAAGGAATCTGGGATGGCAAATGGAGAATAGGAAGTGCTGCAGCTTAGTAATAGGGATTCGGGAGGGCAAAATAACCGACAGGAGAGAAATTAAAAGAGGCAGGAGAGAGGGGTCCGGGAGGTATAGAAAATGCAAATAGGGTAGAAAGAATGTGGAAATAGAAGTGTTAGACCAGGTCCACACACAAACACACAGAGCCTTCTCTTTTCCCTTCTCTCTCCACACATGATGTCAGACCTGTTAAGATTGTCCAGTATTTGCTGTTTTTGTTTCAGATTCCAGCATCCACTCTAATTTGCTTTTAACAAATGCATAGAGTCCTGGTTATGTAGCAATTATTAGAACACATATATATTGGCAGCAAGTGGGAAGTAGAGAGGAAATAATAGGGTGGTGTGCAAAGGTAAAGGCAGAAGTCCCATGTCACAGGGTAAAGTTGTGGTAGTAGTGTTGAGTCAGCAAGAAGTATTGATGAACTGTTGCCCAAGTTCGAAGACAGGTGTAGTGGATGAATGAAGTCCAAAAGCTGTTTAAGGGCGAGAGGTCACCATAAGGTCCAGAAGTGGTGAAGTAATGTTCTTCATCCTAGGAAAGCCAAGGTCCAGCAGGAACCAGGTTGTAGCGGAAGCTGAAAAACTAGTGAGAACCATTCTGAAGCAACCTTGTGAGTGGTGCCAATGACACACTTGTGTCCCTTGCCCAAGTTGTATCCATTGCTTTTATAAGCGATGCTGCAGCCTCACCCCGTTGCAACCAACAAAGTGGGCTCTTCCTCCTCAGCAGCCTCACCATCATGCCTATCCATTTGTTGACACAGCAAGGGAACTGAGATGTGTCACTCACCCATTACAGAGTGGAGGTGGCCATTGACATGCTTATGGCACTGCAGCCAGCTTCTACAATGTCATGGCTGCTGACCTCCTCCGTGATCTCCATCCAGGTTTGCTTGTTTTTATCATAGAATTTACAGTGCAGAAGGAGGCCATTCGGCCCATCGAGTCTGCACCAGCTCCTGGAAAGAGCACCCTACCCAAGGTCAACACCTCCACCCTATCCCCATAACCCAGTAACCCCATGTGGTAGTCTGTGTAGAGGTATTACGGTCCCTAGTAATGCTGGAACACCATTGGTAGATAATGTATGTTTTCTATTGGTCGAGTCTGTATGGTAGCTCCGCCCTGCAAGGCAGGGCATAAGAGCCCGTGCCGCCCCAGCAGCTTCCTTTCTGTACCTGAGCTGCTAGGGGAAACATCTAGCTTATTAAAGCCTTCAGTTATACTACAACCTCGCTTTAGTAGTCATTGATTGTGCACCACCCCACCCAACACTAAGGGCAATTTTGGACACTAAGGGCAATTTATCATGGCCAATCCACGTAACCTGCACATCTTTGGACTGTGGGAGGAAACCGGGGCACCCGGAGGAAACCCACGCACACACGGGGAGGATGTGCAGACTCCACACAGACAGCGACCCAAGCAAGAATCGAACCTGTGACCCTGGAGCTGTGAAGCAATTGTGCTATCCACAATGCTACCGTGCTGCCCACAGGAATATGTTCTCCTTCTGACCCTGAGGAAGAGGACTTCTTGCCTTTCCTCACCAGCCTGGAGGACAACATGCAGGAAATCATCAATGAACCACGGAGACACCCAGGATCTTCCTCCCTCCTTGTTGCCTGCAAGGACCTCTCGCTGCTGACCTTCATTATGCCTGTCCCACTGAGCTATTGGCCTTCTTCCACTGGTATGGCTGCACTGCTGGCTGGAGATCCTGAGGGATGGTTCAAGCAAGTCTTGAGAGATGACTGAAACAGATCTTGAGCGATGCCTGAAGCAGGCCTGAAGTAAGTCTGAAGGAGAACTCAGGGTCAGCTGGTGCTGGGATTGACCACGTACTAGCCCAGGGGGTCATAAAATGGGTAGGGTGGATGAGGGAAGTGGGTAAGTAGGTAGGTGGCAGCTGGGCAAAGTAGAAAGTGGGTATGGTAGCAGTTAGGCAGGGTGGCAGCTGGGTAGGGTGGCAGGTAAATTAGGTGGGTAGAGAGGTTGTTGGGCTGGCAGGAGTGCTCATTTCGGGGGCTAGTCAGGTAAGGGTGAAGTTGGGGGGGATCGGGGTATATTGAGGGTCGGGGTAGTTAGGCAGCTGGGGTTCGTCAGGTTGGAGTTGGGGGGCCAGGGGGCAATAGGGGCTAGTCAGGTCAAGCATTGGGATCGGGGTTGAGAAGCAAGTGTGAGTGATTGGGGGTGGTTAATTGTATAATTACCTAAGAGACTAGGATTTTGGAAGAATGAGAGATGATCTCATTGAAGTACATAGAATTCTTACAGGGCTTGACATGATAGATGCAGGAAGGATGTTACCCATAGTTCGGGGGTCTTAGAATAAGAGATAGGCAATTTTAGAACTGAAATGAGGAGGATTTTCTTCAGTCTTGGATGGTGAATCTTTGGAATATTCTACCCCAGAGAGCCATGTCATTGAGTGTATTCAAAGCAGAGGGTGATAGATTTTTGGATACCAATGACATCAAGGGATACAGGGATAGTACAGAAAAATGGCATTGAGGTAAAAGATCAGCCGTGGCCTGGTTACAGGGCGGAATAGGTTCAGAGGGTCATACAGTGTAAATAGCCTGGGAGTGAAAAAGTAATAGTTTTATTGGTGACTGTGGCATCAAAATGTCACATGATCCTATTTGAAGGCATTGCAAGTATTATTTCTTTTCCTCTTAATTCTTCCCAAAATGGCAGGAGAATTGGCAGCGTAACAGCGTCAAAAACTCCACATGTCTCCAGCACCACCACAGACGTTTACAGAGAATGCTATAATGAGTGTGAAGTATACCTGGTGATTCACTGCTCACAAGTGAGATCAAATAATAATGAAGCTGAGAGAAACTGAACTGAAAACTTTACTGTCTGCTAAGAGAAGCCTGTAGTCTGCAGAGAAGCCTTCAGCATCGCAGTCGGGATTTAATCAAAGGAAGAAAATCATTTAAATTCCTCTCTGGCCACAGGAGAGGATAGCCAATGTGGTACCATTATTCAAGAAGGGATAAACCAGGAACTTACAGGCCAGTCAGTCTAACCTCAGTGGTGGAGAAACTATTGGAAGCAATTCTGAGAGACAGAATGAATCTTCATTTGGAGAGGCAGGGATTAATCATGTTAAGGAGAGGTCCTGTCTGACCAAATTGATTGAAATTTTCGAAGAGGTGACCAGGTGTGCAGATGAGCAAAATGCATTTGATGTAGTGTACTTGGACTTCAGCAAAGCTTTTGATAAGATCCCACATGGGAAGCTGATAGTGAGGGTAAGAGCCCATGGAAATTTGGAAAATTGGATCCAGAAGTGGCTGGGTGGCAGGAAGCAGAAGGTGATGGCTGAGGGATATTTTTCTGACGGAGGCCTGTGTCCAGTGGGGTCCTATAGGGATCAGTGTTGGGCCCTTGTTGTTTGTGGTTTATATAAATGATTTAAACATGAATGTCAGAGGGTTGATCAGTAAGTTCACAGTCGGTACGAAAATTGGTGGGGTGGTAAATAGTGAGGAGAATGGTCTTAGATTACAGGAGGATACAGATGGGCTGATCAGATGAGCTGATCAGTGGCAAATGGAATTCAATCGGGATAAGTGTGAGGTGATGCACTTGGGCAGGTCAAACAAGGCAAGGAAATACATGATAAACGGAAGGACCCTAGGAAGCACCGAGGATCAGAGGGAGCATTGTGGGGAGGGGGTGGTGGCGGCATGAGGTGGCTTTAATTGGGGTCAGCAGGTAGACTGGTCTCAGAAAATCCGTATGTGTGCACTCTTTGAATGTGAATGCACATTCTGTACAATATTAGCCCAGGCCTCCGGATTACCTACCAATAAATTAACTACCCTGCTTCCCCCAGCCTGGTACACAATTCTTCAGTAGAACTGCTTTATTAAAGACTGCATTCTAATTTTCATACATCTCAGTGAATGGCTCCAGTTTTACATAGGTTTTTTATGCCAATCATTACTCCAATGGCTATGCAAATCAGCTACCCAGGGAATTCTCATGTAAATATCTTTCCGGACCACTGCTGGATGTAATTCCCTTTCCATTGACATAAACCATTGCAACCCATTGTGTGAATTTTCAGGAAATTTACATTTTATTCACAATAATAATTGGAGACAAACATGACAAAGAGATTAAGTATTTCATATGCATACGGAGAGAAAGAAAAATAAATATGAACGTTGGGGGTGGGGGGTCGCTAGAAAGCTAACGTGTTTGTGGGTGCAGGGAGAAACAAGTGTCAAAAGGTCGAAAGAGCCCTAAGTGTACTGAGAGGGCCTAAACCATGAGAGAAAGATTGGGCCCATAATTCCATTAATTCCTGGGAGACACTGGGGTGGATTACACTTTGAGGATCAGAAACAAAGGCTGAACCTGGTTCCACTGGGATTGCATTTCGTGTTTTCCCATTCTGCCATTTTCTATTGAGGAGGCAATGGCTGACCTTTAAGGTGATATGTTGAAGGGGGTGGTGATGGAGGGGATGTGTGGGGTGGTTGGCTTTTGGACTACCGTGATAGGAATTCTGCTCTTTTTTTTTGTCCTTAATAGACATTAGCAGAACTCTTCCAACCTTGGGTGACTGTCTGTGTGGAGTTTACACGTTCTCTCCGTGTCTATGTGGGTTTCCTCCGGGTGCTCCGGTTTCCTCCCACAGTCCAAAGATGTGCAGGTCAGGTGGATTGGCCATGCTAAATTGCCCCTTTGTGTCCAAAGATGTGCAGGTTAGGTTGTAGGAATGGGGCGGGGGAGTGGGCTCGCGTGGGGTGCTCTTTCGGAGGGTCAGGCTGAATGGCCTCCTTCTGCACTGTAGGGTTTATATGTTTTAATGATTCCCCAGTCAAGATGAACTGGCTTAATCACAGAGTTCCAAGTAAAGAGCCTAGATGATTCCAATGGGGATAAATTCAAGAAAGGAAAAGAAAATCAGACAAGGTGCAACAAAAAGGCTGCTGATTAGCTGTAACACATTTTTCAAACAGAGATAGAAGTTAAAATTATTCCCAACAGTTTACTTTTCGAACTGAATGGCTTGGCTCTTTCTTACGGTTTCAGCCCCCAAATCAACCACTTTAACATCAATCTGAAAATAAGTTGGGACGTCCTGTGAATAAAGCTGATTTTTAACCCTTGTGTACTCTTGACAGAATGAAAGAGGCCCATAGCAAGGTGAAATATTAGACAAAGCTGCTTCATTTTTGTTTCAGGATAATTTTAACCTTCTCAATGTACCACACCTCGGGACATAGTTTTGCGACAACTGATGAACGGACATCGCGTGACAATCACCAGACAAGAATGTTCTCTTCCAGTCGGGGAACACTTCAGCAGTCAAGAGTATTCAGCCTCTGATCTTTGAGTAGGCATTCTTCAAGGCGGCCTTCAGGACGCATGACAACGCAGAATTGCCGAGCAGAAACTGATAGCCAAGTTCTGCACACATGAGTACGGCCTGAACCGGGATCTTGAATTCAGGTCTCACTACATTTAACCTCCCACCATCTGGCCTGGGCTTGCACAATCCTACCAACTGTCCTGGCTTGAGACAATTCACACCTCTTTAACCTGTGATTATTCATAGGGTGGAGGTGTTGACCTTGAGTAGGGTGCTCTTTCCAAGAGCCGGTGCAGACTCGATGGGCCGAATGGCCTCCCTCTGCACTGTAAATTCTATGATAACCTCTCTCCAGTCACATCTTCTGGACCTGTAAAGACTTAATTACCTGCAAATTCAAAGTATCATCTTGCATCATTGGTTTTGTCTACATATGCTGTATTTGTGTAATTAGGTGTAATTTGCTGTATTAGGGGTCAACTGTAAGTAAATAATTGACTCTGGGGTCTCAAACTGAAAAGGATTTTTTACTCACCTCTTCTCTTTCAAAATCTGAAACTGTTTCACTGGAAAGTAGCGACAAAATCTGTTGTTCAGCGCTGCCAGATGCAACTGAATAAGACTTGCCAGTCTATTGACAGTCCTTTACTAACATTGTTTCCTTCGATATGCTGTAGCAGTGTGGAGAACATGTAGTAGTTTTGACTTTATACTCGCACTTGCCAAACTTTCAATGACTTTTGGAAAGCATCTATTCGCAGTCACTGAAAGGGTGAGAAGTGGGAATGCTTTGAGTTGAGTCCCCACATCCTTGTCCTCTTTTGTCTCTCATTGTCCAGCCGCACTTCATTACCATGCTGGAGAGCAGCTTTGTGTGATCAGTGACAAACTGTAAGCCAAGACATGTTAGCATTCATAATCAACATGATTTTGGTCAAGGCCTGCATGGACTCATTTGATTGTCATGATCGATTTCCCACAGAGTTGGTCACTCTCCATTCTGCATGCAATGACAAACAGTGTGCAGGGAAAGCCTGTCAGCATGTTGCAGATTTTCTGTTGCCCATCAATGATTATCTTTTTCATCAATGACCCCCTGGCATATAGCAAACGTGTGAACCTGAGCAGGGCTTTGTTAAGACTGCACCCTCTGGTGCAGACACTCCACAGCGGTCCCTGTCACCACCATTTGCTTTGCTAACTTGTGAACCATGAATCACCCGGTGAAAACCCAGCCACCTGTATAAGTGGACCCCACAAAATAAATCTGCCCTGTTGCACAGTAAGCATAAGCCCTGTGATGGTGCACCCTCAAAATAAATCAGCTCCCCAATTTCATCATCTCAGAGGTCCATCAACTACAGCTGTACACATGAAGCCCCAGCAGGGATGATAAAATATGTGAATTAGTTCTGGCAAGCTATAAATGTTGCATTTTACAATTTTGAAAATAATATCATTCTCAGGTAAAATCAAGACAACATGACTCAGTGTTGCACAATCTGTGGGTTATTGATATTTAATTCTGTCCCCTGGTGATTAGGAGGTCCCAAGCTCCCCCGTCTCAGATGATCAGGGGCACAGAAACATCATTGATCTCTAGTATTTCTTCCTCTGCTTTGGTCGACTATAAGCATTGTGAAGGACCACCTGAAGTACTCTACCCCTCCATTGTGTTTTGTGCCCTCTGCTCCCACAAAGGAGAAAAGAACTGACCTATTAGCAAGTGTAATGGCACGTGTTCATCTGATGGCTGAAGTGAAATTGGTGAGGGTGACTATCAGGGAGAGACATCAAATGACATGAGGATCAGGGTGAATGGCAGTGGTGGATATTTCAAACAGGAATTAGGAGCAGGAGTAGGCCACTCGGCCCCTTGAGTCTATGCCTCCATTCAATAAAATCACGGTTGATCTGATTTTAGCCTGGCTCCACATTCCTACCTACCCCTAATAACTTTCACCCCCTTGCTTATCAAGAATCTGCCTTAAAAATATACAAAGACTCTGCTTCCACTGCCATGAGGAAGAATTACAAAGACTCACAACTCTCAGAGAAAAACATTTCTCCTAATCTCTGTCTTAAATCATAGAATCAGAAAATTCCTACAGTACAGAAGGAGGCCATTTGGTCCATCAAGTCTGCATTGACCCTTCAAAAGTAAATTCCAGAGATGTCCACTCACCCATGCCCCCACCCTATCCATGTAACCCCATATAACCTACCTGCACATCCCTGTACACTAAGGGGCAATTTATCATGACCAATCCACCTAACCCGCACATCTTTGGACTGTGGGAGGAAACCAGAGCACCCAGAGGAAACCCACGCACACAGGGGGAGAACATGCAAACTCCACAATGACAGTGACTGGAATTGAACCCACTGTGAGGCAGCAGTGCCAACCATTGTGCCACCGTGCCATCCCAGTTGAACTCTTATATTTAAACAGTGACCCCTAATTCTAGATTCTCCAGAAGAGGAAACATCCTTTCCACATCCTCCCTGTTGAGACCCCTGTTTCAATTAAATTGGATGGACATAGAAAGAGAAGGATGGGTGTGCTTTCACAGTTTGATGGGTTAGATGGTGTGAGGAATGGCTTTTTGAAATAGGCTGAATAGGATAGGTGAGGTAGGATGATATCCCAAACAGGATGTCGGTAAATGTGCAACTGTACTCATCAATCCTGGCCCAGTTATGTCATTTAAGTGCTTGCTCCATTACAGCCAGGAATGTGACGCAATCAGAGAGTCATAGAATTTACAGTGCAGAAGGAGGCCATTTGGCCTGTCAAGTCTGCATCAGCCCATGGGAAGAGTACTCTACTTAATTCATAGATTCATAGAATTTACAGTGCAGAGGGAGGCCATTCGGCCCATCGAGTCTGCACCGGCTCTTGGAAAGAGCACCCTACCCAAGGTCAACACCTCCACCCTATCCCCATAACCCAGTAACCCCACCCAACACTAAGGGCAATTTTGGACATTAAGGGCAATTTATCATGTCCAATCCACCTAACCTGCACATCTTTGGACTTTGGGAGGAAACCGGAGCACCTGGAGGAAACCCACGCAGACACGGGATGTGCAGACTCCGCACAGACAGTGACCCAAGCCAGAATCGAACCTGGGACCCTGAAGCTGTGAAGCAATTGTGCTATCCACAATGCTACCGTGCTGCCCCTAAGCCCAGGCTTCCACCCTAACCCCGTAACCTAGTAACCTGATCTAATCTGTTGGACACTAAGGGCAATTTAGCATGGTAAATCCACCTAACCTGCACATCTTTGGACTGTGGGAGGAAACTGGAGCACGCAGAGGAATCCCATGCAGACACGGGGTGAAAGTGCAGACTCCACCCGAGGCCAGATGAACCTGAGACCATGGAGCTGTGAGCAGCAGTGCTAACCACTGTGCCATGATGCCGCCCATGCCACCGTGCCACCCCAGTTGTGCAAATTGCCTTGGCAGTCTTTACATTTACTCATTTTGTTCATGTCCAAAGTTTGGTGTTCAGTTTGACTTTCAATGTGGATCAGAGATATCCATATTGAAGTAAGGTTAGTGGAGTTTGTAGCTGACTGCTTCAGCAGTCTGAGGATTTCTCAGCTCTCAACGGAATATAAACATTCTAAATTGGTCATTCGAATCATGTGATGTTCTTTCATTCATTACAATGATTTTAAAGGGAATATTTTTCCAATGTCTGGAACTGTCTTTGATTTCAGGAGACTTATACAAAAAACATAACATAAATAACCTTTATTGTCACAAGTAGGCTTACATTAACACTGCGATGAAGTTACTGTGAAAAGCCCCCAGTCGCCACATTCGGGTGCCTGTTCGGGTAAACTGAGGGAGAATTCAGAATTCTCAGCTGGTACGGGAATTGAACCTGCGCAGCTGGCCTTGTTCTGCATCACAAACCAGCTAATACCACCTATACTGAGGATCTTGTGTCAGGAGGCCATTGTCTAGGAAGACCCTTTGACTACGCTAGAGGGGTAGGCTTATCAAGATACAAATGACGTCCATTGTTCCTCAATGGTCCCCATTTTAAATGGACCTGGACAGTCCGAGGTGTGAAATGGGTCTGTTAACAGATCTGGAGGCATAATGACTTACGACCTGTAAGTCCTGTGGTTTTGTGATTGCAAGGGATATGTACAATGAGGTGTGAGATTTCACAGGCTAGAGAGGAATTATATTGTTCTTGAAACTGCTATTGGTAGCTTCAAGAACAAATGGCCAATCTTGTGGCCATGTGACTTGTCACCGCCTTTTTTTTGGTCCAGCGAAAGTCCGCTTTTTTAAATGGCAAAAGAATAAAGTTTTTCATTACTTTTCATGTCACATTGACCTAACACAAGTCATAATACTCTTAACAAATCATAGGGCAGTAGATCAAAAAAAATCAGGGATAGGATTCTCTGTCCCACTGTACCCGTTTTCTGGTGCGGCACGCCCTCGCCGGCAGCGGGATTCTCCATCCCAACAGCCGGCAAATGGGGTTTCCCATTGTGGGCATCCCCATGCCATCGGGAAATCCGCAGGTGTGAGTGCGTCGCTGGTGAAATGGAGGATCCCGCCAAGGTAGAATCCCGCCCCAGTTCTTTAACTCCGTTATTATCTGTTTATTTTTTTGTGTATTTTGCTAGTTTTTCCCTCTTGCATGTATGTTACAATACCATAAAAATATTTATTTGCAGGTATTGTCCTATCCAGGCACTCTCATTTTTATTGAATATCCATGCCATTATACACAATAATAATCAGCCAAATATATTTCTAAAATATTGATACCCTGATAAAACAGAAGTAGTTATTATATTTGACGGCTTACTTGACCCATGCATCAGCTCTTATGTAAGAGTGACAATTTGAATAGTGTAAAAGCTGAGCCCGGCAACGGCTAATCCAATTGTAGGTCCAACAAAACAACAAAACTAAGCAGCTAATTATTCTCAACCGGGAGAGGATGAAGAAGTTTGCTGCCACAAGAAGGGCCTGGGGCCTGGCTGGAGGTGGCCCATGAAGGCAGCAGCAGGGCCATTTCTGTGGTTCTTAGGTGGGTAACCCTTATCCCCCAGAAACCACCTTGCAGACATTCTGGCTCCTCGAGAAATGCTGCACAGGTTACCAGTCGCTCTCAGGAATACCCCAGAGGCAAAGAAGTTGAGTGTTGTTGTCATTTCAGGATCACAGGCAGGCGGAAGCCTCCAAACCCTCGTAGCACCAGGCCTTCTTGGAGCATGTGGCATATGTGTTGGATGGCATCTCTGGACAATTGCAGCTTTGCCCTGCACTGCCTCTCACTCAAGTGCAAGTAGGAGACTCATGGACAATAGACCTTTGGTGCAGTAAGTTGTCTCCGCTGTCAGGGCCTCTGCTCCTTCAGCCTCCTTTTGATGCTCACACTCACCCTGGCCATGTCCCCCAGGCAGTGCCTCCTACTGGAACTTCACACACTGACACCTTTACCTCCTTCACCTCCTTCAACGAATGAATATTCTGAGAAAAGCTCCCAAGACCAGTGGATCCTTTTGCCTCCTCTCTGAAAGGATATATTGAAGACCAGAATGGGTAATGGGTGCTGGGAATAAAGGTGTGAAGGAAAGACCGATAAGAAAAGTGGGACAGCTAAACTTTGACAGCTTAGATTGCATTGTTCCTCATGCTTCCTTACCCCGGGACTCCAGCACACATATAGAGGTGAGCAATATTCCAGTATGACTCTGCAACCCTCTGGGGGTGAGAATTTGTGATTTATATGATTGAACCAATGTTTTTTTTAAATTTAGAGTACCCAATTATTTTTTTTCCAATTAAGGGGCAATTTAGCAAGGCCAATCCACCTACTCTGCACATCTTTTTGAGTTGTGGGGGTGAGACTCATGCAGACACGGGAGAAATGTGCAAACTCCACACGGACAGTGACCCAGGGCCAGAATCGAACCCGGGTCCTCGGCGCTGTGAGGCAGCAGCGCTACCCACGCTGCCCTTGATTGAACCAATGCCCTTGACCTCAGGAAGCAAAGTACTGTACGCACCCCTATCAGCATCAACAGGGCCAAGGTGAGATGGTTAGCAGTTTCAAATTCCTAGGGGTGCACATCTCCAAAAATCTGCCCTGGTCCACCCAGGACACTACCACCAAGAAAGCACAACATCGCCTATACTTCCTCAGGAAACTAAGGAAATTCGGCATGTCCACATTAACCGTTACCAACTTTTACAGATGCACCATAGAAAGCATCCTATCTGGCTGCATCACAGCCTGGTATGGCAACTGCTCGGCCCAGGACCGGAAGAAATCTCAGAGTCGTGAACACCGCCCAGTCCATCACACAAACCTGCCTCCCATCCATTGACTCCATCTACACCTCCCGCTGCCTGGGGAAAGCGGGCAGCATAATCAAAAACTCCTCCCACATGGCTTACTCACTCTTCCAACTTCTTCCAACGGGAAGGAGATACAGAAGTCTGAGAACACGCATGAACATCCTCAAAAACAGCTTCTTCCCCGCTGTTACCAGACTCCTAAATGACCCTCTTATGGACTGACCTCATTAACAGTACGCCATAATGCAGTACTATGGCAGAAAGTCTTTGTTGCAATTACCTCAAAGTCTCTTGCGCAGTGAGGATCACTCTATGCACGCCGTTTTTTAGCAATCGGGTTTTAGACCGATGCAATTCCCACTGGTGTGATGCAGGATTGGAAGGCCTGACGGGATGCCAGCTGACAGCGGGCAGCATAATCAAAGATCCCTCCCACCCGGCTTACTCACTCTTCCAACTTCTTCCATCGGGCAGGAGATACAGAAGTCTGAGAACACGCACAAACAGACACAAAAACAGCTTCCTCCCCACTGTTACCAGACTCCTAAACGATCCTCTTGTGGACTGACCTCATTAACACTACGCCCTGTATGCTTCATCCGATGCCAGTGCTTACGTAGTTACATTGTATATCTTGCGTTGCCCTATTATGTATTTTCTTTTATTCCCTTTTCTTCCCATGTACTTAATGATTTGTTGAGCTGCGCGCAAAAAAATACTTTTCACTGTACCTCGGTACACGTGACAATAAACAAATCCAATCCAATCCAATCCAATCCAATGTGGTTCTGAATTCCACTCTTTGATTTGGCATAGCTATAAGTTTTCGGTTGCTCATGGTGATTGAATGGAATCTGTTTGACCACTGATGACTGGTATTAATTGTTAACACATGACTTCCCTTCATGGACAGGACAGCAGGACTGATGCAATTGTGTCCCCTTGGGTGGCATGGTGGCATAGTGATTAGCACAGTTGTCTTACAACGCCAGGGACCCGGGTTCAGCCTTTGGTAACTGTGCCGGCAGAGTGATGAACAGTGCATCAAGAGTAGCGCCGCACTATGGCAGAAAGTCTTTGCTGCAATCACCTCAAAGTCTCTTGCGCAGTGAGGATCACTCTATGCACGCCGTTCTTTAGCAATCGGGTTTTATACCGATGCAATTCCCACTGGTGTGATGCAGGATTGGAAGGCCTGACGGGATGCCAGCTGACAGCTGTTTTAATGAGCATTCATGAGATGCAAATAAATGCAAGTGGCATTCACGTCAGTGGGAAGACCAACCCACCATTAACCTCCCATTGGGAGAATTGCAACATGGTTTACATCTGTGGGTTTCTGATTTTTTTGGCCCCCATTAGATTCACAGTTCCCTCCTCCCATCAAACCCACGGGTGGGTTGGGAGAATTCTACCCAGTGAGTGCATTTAAATTGTTTTCTTGATGGAGATAGAAAAAGCCATCCCGGGCGGCCAATGTGTCGATGGTGCGCAAGTGGGTGATGGAGGGGGAGGGGGCAGCATGGAAACGGATGGAGAGGGTGTCCTGTGGAGATACAAGCCTGGGGGCCCTGGTAACGGCGCCGTGGCCGCTCCCTCCCACGAGGTATACCACGAGTCCGGTGGTGGCGGCTACCCTCAAGATTTGGGGGCAGTGGAGGCGACATAGGGGAGAAGTGGGGGGCTCGATGGAGGCTCCGTTAAGGGGGAACCATAGGTTCGTCCCGGGGAACATTGATGGGGGATTTCAGAGTTGGCACAGAGCGGGCATCAGACAGCTGAGGGACCTGTTTATTGATGGGAGGTTTGCGAGCCTGGGGGAGTTGGAGGAGAAATGTGGGCTCCCCCCGGGGAACATGTTCAGGTATCTGCAGGTAAAGGCGTTTACTAGATGGCAGGTGGAGGGATTCCCTTCGCTTCCCGCGAGGGGGGTGAGTGACAGGGTGCTTTTGGGGGTCTGGGTCGGAGAGGGGAAGATATCTGATATCTACAAGGTTATGCAGGAGGCGGAGGAGGCATCAGTAGAGGAGCTGAAAGCTAAGTGGGAGGGGGAACTGGGTGAACAGATCGAAGACGGGACATGGGCTGATGCCCTGGAGAGGGTTAATTCTTCCTCCTCATGTGCGCGGCGTAGCCTCATCCAATTCAAGGTGCTGCACCGGGCCCACATTTCCGGGTCTAGGATGAGTAGGTTCTTTGGGGGTGAAGACAGGTGTGTCAGGTGTTCGGGGAGTCCAGCGAACCATGCCCATATGTTCTGGGCATGCCCGGCACTGGAGGAGTTCTGGAAAGGGGTGGCGAGGACGGTGTCAAGGGTGGTGGGATCCAGGGTCAAGCCAGGATGGGGACGCGTGATTTTTGGGGTTGGGGTGGAGCCGGGAGTGCAGGAGGCGAAAGAGGCCGGTGTGCTGGCCTTTGCGTCCCTAGTAGCCCGGCGGAGGATCTTGCTACAATGGAAGGATGCGAGGCCCCCAAGCGTGGAGACCTGGATCAACGGCATGGCGGGTTTTATCAAGCTAGAGAGGGTCAAATTCGCCCTGAGAGGATCGGTACAAGGGTTCTTTAGGCGGTGGCAACCTTTCCTCGACTTTCTGGCTCAACGATAGGGTACTGGGACAGCAGCAGCAGCAACCCGGGGGGAGGGGGGGATGGGGGAGGGAAAAGGGGGTGGGGGAGGGAAAAGGGGAGGGGGGGGACGATTACTATGTTTGTCTATTTAATTTTAATTTATTTTTAAGTTTTTTTGTTGTTCATTGGGGTTGGGGGGGTGGGGGGGGGGGGGAATGTGATACATTTGTTGATATGGTCTGGGGGGTGTTACAGTTATTATGGGGTTATTTTGTTGCATTTCATTTTTGTTGTTATATTTTCTGTAAAAAATTCCAATAAAAATTATTTAAAAAAAAAGAAAAAGCCATCCCAATGTCCAAATACATCTCCTATTAGATGATATAGCCCGTCTATTTCACCATGGTGGAAATGGGTTGGGTGGGTCTTCTCGTTTGTTTGACCTCAGCCATGATACTACCCTATTTTCCTGAGGTGGACTCAATCATAGATGCAAGTTGTTATCCCATGGGAGCCCATGGATTTGCAGGGAAATCCTACCGAGCTACTGCGAGGAGTTCATTTCAAATGAGAGCTCGCATTTCTGATGGTATCTTCCTTTGTACAGATTTCAGTGTCTTTGGTTAATCAGTGTTGTTGCTTAGTGTTATAACCTGCCTGCCTACCACTGGCTGGGGACTAATGGTAATCCCACAATCCTTCAGGAGTATGAGCTTCCCAAATGAGGGGGGGCAGAGAAATCATTAGCAGATTCCCTGCATAAATAAAGCTGGCCAGTTTGGAACCAGCTCGAGAGGAGTGAGCAGCAAGGGAGTTGCTGCTGCTGTTGTGTATATATATATATATATATATATATATATATATATGTTATTGTAAATAAATGTTATTTCTTTCTATTCTACAATTCGTGTTGGATTCTTTGTGGCCCTCACAAAACTGGTGACGAGGGTTAAAGTTGATAGCTGTCTACACTGCTGAAGCCACCTCGCTGGATTTTTGTTGGATACAGGTTGGAAGTTTTTTTTCTGTTACACCGTGCCTCTGTATGGACGTTTGGATGTCTTGAAAAATGAAATGAAAAAGAAAATCGCTTATTGTCACGAGTAGGCTTCAATGAAGTTACTGTGAAAAGCCCCTAGTCGCCACATTCCGGCACCTGTCCGGGGAGGCTGGTACGGGAATCGAACCGTGCTGCTGGCCTGCTTGGTCTGCTTTAAAAGCCAGCGATTTAGCCTGGTGAGCTAAACCAGCCCCTAAATTACTGTGAAAAGCCCCTAGTCGCCACATTCCGGCGCCTATTCGGGGAGGATGGAACCGGAATTGAACCCGCACTGCTGGTCTTGTTCTGCATTCCAAGCCAGCCGGCTTTGCCCACTGTGCTAAACCAGCCCTCTTTAATGCTACGCTGGAAAGTTGGAACTAGTACGTGTCATAATATCCACTCATGTATATCATGGGATGCAGACAGGCAGTGATTGACACACAGGATAACCAATGAACACACACGACACAGAACAACCAATCACCAGACAGGACACCACCACAATAAAGCCCACAGGGCATTAAGGCTCTCTCTCTCTCACAGGACACGGCTAGGGAGATAGTCCCAGTGCACAGGCCAATGAACATCATCACCCATGTGGTAGAGGGCTAGTCTGCTCAAGCCAGTTGGAGGTTATCAGTTAGGTTAATAGAGTTTCAACCCACAGCAGGTTATGTACAGCAATCAACAGGTTCAATAAAGCAGTGTTGGACCATCTCCTGTGTCGGAAGCCTGTTTCTCGTTTTACTACATCCAGTTGCAGTTGACGTTAGACCAACACAGATAACACATCAGTATGCACAACGGATGCGTTACTATTTCCAGGCAAACAACATCACCGAAAAGAGTGCCAGGTGGTCATTTTGCTCACCGTCTGCGGCCAGCATACGTTTGGGGTGATAAGGAGCCTTACGTACCCAGCTGCACCGGACACCAAGACGTTTGATGAATTTGTGACCTTAGTGGGGCAACATTTTAACCCAACCCCATCCACGATAGTCCAATGTTACCGGTTTAATACCGCTGAGAGGACCCCAGGAGAATCCCTTGCAGAGTTTCTATCCAGGCTACGCAGGATTGCGGAGTACTGTGACTATGGTGAGACCTTGTCAGAAAAGTTACGCAACCGTTTGGTTTGTGGTAATGCGGCCACCCAGAGAAAGTTGTTAGCTGAGCCAACATTGACTTTTCACCAGGCCATTCAAATAGTATTGTCCCGAGAGAGCGTAGAACAGGGAGTGCAGGGAATGGAGGTGCATGCCTTGGGGCGTAACCCCTTCCTCCCAAAAGCGTCTCCCCGCACCCCTGCGGTACCTTGGGCTGGCGGCTTCCGGATCGAGACCAGTGGCCGCCGGACATTCCTCCCCGAAGGGAGCCTTCTCCAGAACCAATGGATGAGGAGCCATGTCAGTGTCAGACTTGTGGGCATCGATCCGTCGCGGATGCCGGTCCTGGGGGCGCCACAGTCGCTGTCGTTCCGACCGAAACTGGGGCCAGCCCAGGTGCCGTACCTTCCATTTGAATGAACCTGCGACGACTGTAAACTTACAGTGAACACAGCTTCTCGGCTCGACCGATATCCAATGCCTCACATAGAAGATCTCTCCACGAAGCTTGCAGGCGGACTCTCGTTCACGAAATTAGAAATGAATCACCACCTACCGACAGTTGGAGCTGGACCCTGCCTCCCGGCCATATGTATCTATTAGTGCACACCAGGGCCTGTATGAATATACATGGCTTCCCTTTGTGGTATCCTCTGCCTGTGCTATTTTTCAACGCGTCATGGAGGGCATCTTGAGAGGTTTACTGCGTGTCGCTGTCTACTTAGACGACGTTTTGTTTACAGGGACATCGGAGCAGGAACATTCGGAAAATTTGGAGGCTGTCCTTAGACGCTTTTCGGAGGCTGGAGTCCGTTTACGTCGCACAAAGTGCGTCTTTAAGGCGAAGGAAGTAGTCTACCTGGGTTATCGGGTGGACCGCGATGGTTTGCACCCCGTCGCCGAGAAGTTGCGCGCAATTCAACAGGCCCCTGCCCCGACTGAAACTTTGCATCTTCGTTCTTTTCTCGGCCTCGTAAAGTTCCTCCCCAATCTGGCAACTACGCTGACCCTGTTGCATCTTCTGCTAAAGAAGAATCACACCTGGGTTTGGGGTCAGCTGCAAGAAACCACTTTCCGGCGGGTAAAACAACAATTGTCGTCGTCTGGATTACTAACCCACTATGATCCTGGAAAGCCTTTGCTCATCACGTGTGATGCATCCCTGTATGGTATTGGGGCCTTCATGTGCCACAATATGGAGAACGGGGCCAAGCGGCCGACAGCTTTTGCCTCCAGCACATTGACTGCAGCGGAAAAGAAGTAGGCGCAGATCGAGAAGGAGGGCCTGGCAGTGGTCTTGGTGGTGAAACACTTCCACCACTATGTGTATGGCCGCCACTTCACTATCATGACTGATCATAAGCCTCTGCTGTGACTTTTCCGAGAGGATAAGCCAATACCGCCCATTGCTTCCGCACGGATCCCGCGCTGGGCTTTGTCGCTGCCGACGGGTATTCTCTGGAGCATATAGCAGGGATCAAGATAGCAAATGCCGTCGCATTGAGCTGATTGCCTTTGTCAACCAGCCCTATGTCGACCCCCACGACCGGTGAGGTGGTTGCAACCCTAAATGTTATGGACTCCTTGGCATCACAGATCCGTGAATGGACCCAGACGGAGCCAGTCCTGTCAAAGGTTCGGCACATAGCCCTGTATGGTGGGCAACATAGACAAGTCCCAAGTGAATTGCGGGCATTTTCCTCTAAGCTGTCGGAATTTAGCGTGGAAGACGGTATCCTTTTGTGGGGGACGCGTGTGATTGTCCCGGAAAAAGGACAGGAGCTGATACGAAGGGACTTGCACAATGGGCATCCAGGTGCGACCAAAATGAAAATGTTGGCCCGGAGTTATGTCTGGTGGCCAGGCCTCGACACCGACATTGAGAAGGTGGCCCAAAACTGCTCCATTTGCCAGGAGCATCAGAGGCTTCCGCCGGCCACGCCCCTACATCACTGGGAATGGCCAGGGCGGCCTTGGGCGCGCTTGCATGCGGATTTCGCCGGCCCTTTTCAAGGATTCATGTTCCTGCTATTAATCGATGCACAGTCTGCAGTCGGCTAAACAGCTGGCTTGTAATGCAGAACAAGGCCAGCAGCGTGGGTTCAATTCCCATACTGGCCTCCCCGAACAGGCGCCGGAATGTGGCGACTAGGGGCTGTTCACAGTAACTTCATTGAAGCCGTCTTGTGACAAAAACGATTATTATTATTATTATTATTATAGATGCATAAGATGGTCGGCACAACGTCCTGTGCAACAATAGAGAAGATGTGTTTGTCTTTCAGTACGCATGGCCTCCCCGAGGTGCTGGTCACGGACAACGGCACTCTGTTCACAAGTGAGGAGTTTGCGAGGTGTGGTGAATGTATTGCATTAACCTTTCACCATGTATGTAACTGTATCACGCTGTTGCTCATGAGAGCTCCACCTATGGACCATTGTAAGGTATTACCTGTGATGTGGCATGTTGGTGCCTTTGTGGGCTCCGCCCCTGGCTCCTCCCGTTGAGGTGAGGTATGAAGAGCAGTAGCTCTGTAGGCGGCTCTCAGTAGCAGAGCAGTCGCAGGCAGGCACTGTTATAGTCGATTAAAGCCACAGTTTACTTCTACTCATTGTTTCATACGAATTGATGGTCGCATCAATTTACAACACCACAATGGAATCGGCCCTCAAACCTAACCGACTGGAACTCGACCCGCAAGTCGCAGAGGCGAAAGCGATTTTTTCGCACTGGTCCGCTGTTTCTAGGCCTACCTCACAGCCTCCTCCCCACCTTCCGTTTCCGTCGATCAGAAGCTGAGCCTCCTCCACGCCCGGGTGAGCCATCGAAACTCTGTTCAACTCGAGGAAGCTTCCACCTACGCAGACGCCCTTGTGATGTTGAAGCACCTATATGTAAGGCCAGTGAACGAGGTGTACGCGGGGCATCTCCTCGCTACGCACCGCCAACGCCCCGGGGAATCGCTGGAGGAGTACCTAGGCGATCTGAAAATCCTTGCGCGAAGTTGCAGCTACCAGGCCGTTATGGCCACTCAACATATGGACCTCGCAGCCCTCTGATCCGGCTGATAACTTGGAATGTGAGGGGGCTGAATGGGCCGGTCAAACGGGCCTGGGTGTTTACGCACCTGAAGGGGCTGAAGGCGGATGTGGCTATGCTCCAGGAGGCGCACCTGAAGGTGGCGGACCAGGTTAGACTGAGGAAGGGCTGGGTAGGCCAAGTGTTTCATTCGGGGCTGGATGCAAAAAATCGGGGGGGTGGCGATTCTGGTGGGAAAAAGGGTGTCGTTTGAGGCGTCAAAGGTGGTGGCTGACAGTGGAGGGAGGTATGTGATGGTGAGCGGCAAGTTGCAAGGGGAGAGGGTGGTGCTGGTGAATGTCTATGCCCCAAACTGGGACGATGCGGGTTTTATATGGCACATGTTGGGCCGCATTCCGGATCTAGAGACGGGGGGCCTGATACTGGGGGGGACTTTAATAGAGTGCTGGATCCCCCATTGGATCGATCCATGTCCAGGACGGGCAGGAGGCCCGCGGCGGCTAAGGTGTTGAGGGGGTTTATGGATCAGATGGGAGGGGTGGATCCTTGGAGGTTCGCGAGGCCGAGGGCCAGGGAGTATTCATTTTTCTCCCACGTGCATAAAGCCTATTCCCGGATCGATATTTTTGTTCTGAGCAGGGGGCTGATTTCGAGGGTGGAGGATGCCGAGTATTCGGCCATAGTCATTTCGGATCGTGCCCCGCACTGGGTAGACCTTGGGCTGGGGGAGGAGAGGGACCAGCGCCTGCTCTGGCGCCAGGAGGTGGGGCTGCTGGCGGATGATAAGGTGGGCGGGCGGGTTCGGGGGTGTATCAAGAGGTACTTTGAGGCCAATGATAATGGGGAGGTCCGGGTGGGAACGGTTTGGGAGGCATTGAAGGCGGTGGTTAGAGGGGAGTTGATTTCCATCCGAGCCCATAGGGAGAGGGGAGAGCAAAGAGAGAGGGAGAGGTTGGTGGGGGAGATGGTGAGGGTGGACAGGAGACACGCGGAGGCTCCGGAGGAGGGATTGCTGAGGGAGCGGCGTAACCTTCAGGCCAAGTTTGACTTACTGACCACCAGAAAGGCGGAAGCTCAGTGGAGGAAGGCACAGGGAGCGGTGTACGAATATGGGGAGAAGGCGAGTCGGATGCTGGCGCATCAGCTTCGTAAGCGGGACACGGCAAGGGAGATTGGTGGAGTGATGGATAGGGGAGGAAATGTGGTGCGAAGGGGGGTGGACATTAATGGGGTCTTCAGGCACTTTTATGGGGAATTGTACCAGTCCGAGCCCCCGGTGGGGGGGGGTGGGGGGGGGGGGGGGGAGGGGGGGGAATGGGGTGCTTTTTGGACAGGCTGAGATTTCCGAAGGTGGAGGATGGGCAGGTGGAGGGGCTGGGGGCGCCGATTGAGCTGGAGGAGCTGGTCAAAGGGATAGGCAGCATGCACTCGGGGAAGGCGCCGGGGCCGGATGGGTTCCCGGTCGAATTTTACAAAATGTACGCAGACCTGCTGGGCCCCCTGTTGGTTAGGACCTTTAACGAGGCAAGGGGGGGGGGGGGGGGGGGGGGGGGGGGCTTTGCCCCCGACTATGTCACGGGCGCTGATTTCCTTGATCCTTAAACGTGACAAGGACCCCCTGCAGTGTGGATCATATAGGCCGATCTCGTTGTTAAATGTGGATGCCAAGCTGTTGGCGAAGATCTTGGCCACAAGGATAGAGGACTGTGTGCCGGGGGTCATTCATGAGGACCAGACGGGGTTTGTGAAGGGAAGGCAGCTGAACACCAATATACATAGGCTTCTGAATGTTATAATGATGCCGGCGGTAGAAGGGGAGGCGGGGATAGTGGTGGCATTGGACGCGGAGAAGGCCTTTGATAGGGTTGAGTGGAGGTACTTGTGGGAGGTGCTGGAAAGGTTTGGGTTCGGGGAGGGGTTTGTCAGTTGGGTGAGGCTGTTATATGAGGCCCCGATGGCGAGCGTAGCCACGAATAGGAAGAGATCGGAGTACTTTCGGTTGTACCAGGGGACGAGACAGGGGTGTCCCCTGTCCACCTTGCTCTTTGCGTTGGCAATTGAGCCCCTGGCCATGGCGTTGAGGGAGTTGAGGAATTGGAGGGGTCTGGTGCGGGGTGGGGAGGAGCACCGAGTGACATTATACGCAGATGACTTGTTGCTATATGTGGCGGACCCAGTGGGGGGAATGCTGGAGGTGATGAAGATTCTCAGGGAATTTGGGGGCTTTTCAGGGTACAAGCTCAACCTGGGTAAGAGTGAGCTGTTCGTCGTGCACCCGGGGGATCAAGAGGAGGGGATTGGTAGGCTCCCGCTGAAAAGGGCAGGGAGGAGCTTTAGGTACCTGGGAGTCCAGGTGGCTAGGAGCTGGGGGGCCCTACACAAACTTAACCTCACTAGGCTGGTGGAGCAAATGGAGGAGGAGTTTAAAAGATGGGGCATGTTGCCACTGTCGCTGGCGGGCAGGGTGCAGTCAGTCAAGATGATGGTGCTCCGGAGGTTTTTGTTCCTGTTCCAGTGCCTCCGCATCCTTATCCCGAAGGCCTTTTTTAGGAGGGTCAATAGGAGTATTACAGGTTTTGATTGGGCGCATGGGACTCCGAGGGTGAGAAGGGTGTTTTTGGAGCGAGGCAGGGATGGGGGGGGGGGGGGGGGCTGGCGCTGCCCAAACACTGTGGGTACTATTGGGCTGCCAACGCAGCGATGGTGCGTAAGTGGGTGATGGACGGGGAAGGGGCAGCGTTGAAGAGGATGGAGATGGCGTCCTGTGTGGACACAAGCCTGGAGGCGCTGGTAACGGCGCCGTTGCCACTCCCTCCAACGAGGTATACCACGAGCCCGGTGGTGGCGGCTACCCTCAAAATCTGGGGGCAATGGAGACGGCATAGGGGGGAGGTGGGGGGCTCGATGGAGTCCCCGATACGGGGGAACCACTGGTTTGTACCAGGGAGCATCGTTGGCGGGTTTCTTGGCTGGCACAGGGTAGGTGTTAGGAGGTTGAGGGACCTGTTTGTGGATGGGAGGTTTGCGAGCTTGGGGGAGTTAGAGGGGAGGTTTGGGCTCCCCCCAGGGAACATGTTTAGGTACATGCAGGTTAGGGCGTTTGCCAGGCGGCAGGTGGAGGGGTTCTCTCTGCTGCCCCCACGTGAGGTACAGTACAGGGTGCTCACGGGGGTGTGGATTGGAGGGGGGAAGATTTTGGATGTGTACCACGCCATGCAGGAGGTGGATGAGGCCTCGGTGGAGGAGTTGAAGGGTAAATGGGAGGAGGAGCTGGGTGAGGAGATTGAGGAGGGGACGTGGGCGGATGCCCTGGAAAGAGTGAATTCCTCCTCTTCCTGTGCGAGGCTTAGCCTCATACAGTTCAAGGTGCTGCATAGGGTTTCGAGGGAGGGGAGAAATGTGTTTATTGAATATGCCGGGTGCTTACCTATTTCTTCTTTTTGTAGTTGCTGGGGGGGGGGGGGGGGGGGGCTTGGTTGGTTGGTTTTGGGGGTTATTGTGTTTTTTCTCTTTTTTTGTAGTTAATACTGTTTTCTTGTTATTTTCTGCTTTTGATATTTTTTGAAAATCTCAATAAAAATTATTTAAAAAAAAAACATATGGACCTCTCAGCCCAGGACACCTACGTGGTGGAGCCAGGTCCAACTGTGTCAGACAGCGCCTACTCAATAAGGGGGCCCTAGACTTGGAAGAGACGGTAAAGCTAGCCTCCTCCCTAGAAGTAGCGCTTCAAAGCCTCAACGTGTTCCCGTCGGATCACGCGACCCCCTCGTGGACCCCCGACCAAAAAGTACCCCAGGCCTGTGCCGCGCGGCTGCCCGCCCAACACGGGGAAGGCTACCCTGCTATTTCTGCAGCCAGCATCATCATCCCAGGCAGCGCTGCCCGGCCTGGAACGCAAACTGCTGCGACTGCGGGAAAAAAGGACATTTTGCTAAGGTTTGCCTGGCCAGGTCCAAACCCTCAAAACCGCAGGCCCGACCCTCAGACTCACAGGCCCGCAGGTCCCGCAGTGTAGCAGCTTGCCTGCCGGCTCCGCCCCCGGACACATCATTGGCCTCGTGCTGTCCGTGGGGGCAGCCATCTCCAAGCCTGCACAACATGTGCGACTCACGGGGGCCGCCATCTTGGCCATCCTCGCCCACGTGGCCCGCCACATGCGACTCATGAGGGCCGCCATTTGGACGCCATCTTCCTCGCCGCCCGACACAAGCGACCGACGGGGGCAGCCATCTTGGGACCACCCCACCCCAGCACCTCGGACCACGTCGACTACCCGCAACTCAGCGCGGTCACCCTGGACCAGTCGCGGCCCAAACACCTCCGGAGCTCCATGATGACCGTCCGGGTAAATGGACATGAAACACCTTGCCTGTTCGACTCCGGGAGCACGGAGAGCTTTATTCACCCAGACATGGTAAGAAGCTGCTCGCTCCCAATTTTCCCAGCACATCAAACCATCTCCCTCGCTTCTGGGTCGCAATAGGTGCAGATCCGGGGCTGCAATACCGCAACCCTCGCAATACAGGGCACCGAGTATGCCGATTCTAAGCTATATGTGCTCCCTGATCTCTGCGCTCCTCTCCTGTTGGGACTGGACTTCCAATGTAACCTCAGGAGCCTAACTCTGAAATTCGGCTGGCCCCTACCCCCACTCACAGTATGTAGCCTTGCCACACAAATAGTCGACCCTCCCCCGTTTTTCACAAATCCCACCACCGACTGTAAGCCTGTCGCCACCAGAAGCAGGCGGTACAGCATCCAGGACAGGGCTTTCATCCTGTTCGAGGTCTAGTGACTCTTGCGGGTGGGGATCATCGAGGCCAGCAATAGCCCCTGGAGAGCTCAGGTGGTGGTCGTTAGGACCGGGGAAAAAACCGGATTGTTGTAGATTACAGCCAAACCATAAACCGATACATGCACCTTGATGCTTACCCCCTCCCCCGGATCACAGACATGGTTAGCCAGATCGCACACTACCAGGTGTTCTCCACGGTGGATCTGAAGTCTGCCTACCACCAGCTCCCAATCCGCCAGGGGGACCACCACTACACGGCCTGCGAGGCAGACGGCCGCCTCTTCCAATTCCTGGGGGTCCCCTTCGGCGTCATAAACGGGGTCTCGGTCTTTCAAAGGACCAAGGACCGAATGGTGGACCAGTACGGGCTGCGGACCACGTTTCCGTACTTGGACAATGTCACCATCTGCGACCATGATCAGCAGGAACACGATGCCAACCTCCAGAAATTTCTCCAGACCGCCCAAACCCTTAACCTCACTTGCAACAGGAGAAATGCATTTTCCGCACAACCAGGCTAGCCATCCTCGGCTACGTCGTGGAAAATGGGGTTCTAGGACCCGACCCTGATCGTATGCGCCCTCTCCTGCAACTCCCACTTCCCCACTGCCTCAAGGCCCTGAAAAGGTGCCTCGGGTTCTTTTCCTATTATGCCCAGTGGGTCCCCAACTATGCGGACAAAGCACGGCCACTGATCAAAGCTACCATCTTCCCACTGGCGGCCGAGGCCCGCCAGGCCTTCGGCTGCATCAAGGCGGACATCGCCAAAGCCACAATGTGCGCGGTGGACGAGTCCGTCCACTTCCAGGTGGAGAGCGACGCGTCAGAGGTCGCCCTCGCCGCTACCCTCAATCGGCAGGCAGGCCAGTAGCCTTTTTTCACGCACCCTCACCGCCTCTGAAATTCGACACTCCTCGGTCGAAAAAGAAGCCCAAGCCATCGTGGAAGCCGTGCAGCAATGGAGGCACTATCTCGCTGGTAGGAGGTTTATCCTCGTCACCAACCAACGATCGGTAGCCTTCATGTTCGATAATACGCAGCGGGGCAAAATCAAGCACGATAAGATCTTGAGGTGGGGGATCGAACTCTCCATCTATAATTACGATATAGTATATCGCCCTGGGAAGCTCAACGAGCCCCCAGATGGCCTGTCCCATGGCACATGCGCCAGCGCACAAGAGGACCGACTCCGGGCTATCCACGCTAGACCTCTGCCACCCAGGGGTCACCTGGCTTCTCCAGTACATCAAGGCCCGCAACCTGCCCTTCTCCACTGAGGAGGTCAGAGCCATGACCAGGGACTGCCTGTTCTGCGCGGAGTGCAAGCCGCACTTCTATCGTCTGGATAATGCCCACCTAGTAAAGGCCCTTTGGGCGCCTCAGTATCGATTTCAAAGGGCCCACCCCCTCCACCAACTGCAACACATATTTCCTCAACATCATTGACGAGTTCTCCCGCTTCCCCTTTGCAATCCCTTGCCCCGACATGACCGCAGCCACCGTCATTAAAGCCCTACATAGCGTCTTCACCATGTTTGGTTTCCCCACATATGTCCACAGTTACCGGGGCTCGTCGTTCATGAGCGACGAACTGCGTCAGTACCGGCTCAGAAAGGGCATCGCCTCGAGCAGGACTACCAGTTATAATCCCTGGGGAAACGGGCAGGTGGAGAGGGAGAACGCGACGGTCTGGAAGACCATCCTCCTGGCCCTACGGTCTAGGAATCTCCCAGTTTCCCACTGGCAGGAAGACCTCCCCGACGCACTCCACTCCATTAGGTCCCTCCTTTGCACGGCCACGGCCGGTGACCCAGTGTTCATTCGAAATTTTGCTGGTGGTGCCCAGTATGTCCCTGGCGTTATCTTTCACCGAACGGGGCCTATCTCTTATCAGGTGCAAGCCTCGGGTCATCTCCAGCGCAAGCATGTAGACCACGTTCGGTCCAGAAGACCATTTCTTCCAAAGATTCCCCGCCCCCGGAGCTCACTTCTACAGCCACAGAGACCAGACACAGTGGAAAGTATTCCTCACAATCTTCCTCTGGTGCCGCACTCACAGCCTGCGCAGGTCATGACAGAACCGCGTGGAGATAGGGACGCCGAGATGACGGAGGCAGTGAACTCTGACTCCGAGATGGAGACACAGGGTGCCTCAGAGGGGGAGTTCTCGGGCCCACGGGCCGTGGATGTACAACCGTTACGCAGTTCATCACGGAAGTGCAGTTCTCCACCTCGTTACACACCACTCGATCCAGCGCCTCGTGCAAATGTATGCGCAGATTGATAAGGGGGGCCTGGCGGTGGTCTTTGCGGTGAAACGCTTCCACCAGTATGTGTATGGCCGCTAATTCACTATCATGACTGATTATAAGCCTTTGCTGTGACTTTTCCGAGAGGATAAGACAATACCGCCCATTGCTTCAGCAGGGATCTAGCGCTGGGCTTTGTTCCTCATTGCCTACGAGTATTCTCCGGAGCATGAACCAGGGGCCCAGATAGCGAATGCCGATGCACTGAGCCGATTGCCTTTGTCGACCGGCGCCAAAACGAGTCCGACGCCCTCCTTCGCCAGGGTCTTCGGTGGATTCCTTGGACTTTGGGGGGGAGGGATGTTATAACCTGCCTGCTTACCACTGGCTGGGGACTACTGGCAATCCCACAATCCTTTGGGAGTATGAGCTTCCCCAATGAGGGGGGTGCAGAAATCATTAGCAGATTCCCTGCATAAATAAAGCTGGCCAGTTTGGAACCAGCTAGAGAGGAGTGAGCAGCAAGGGTGAGGTCCTCTCCCTCCTACCCCAGAAACCTTGCTTGTCCTTCTATAAATTCTGAATCCCACCATCTGAGTACCAACCCTGCTTTGTAGCCCGACTGCAGCAATGACCTGGAAAATTAACTGATTTCCCAAGCCCACTTCCGTGTTGGCATCTTAGTGGTTAAAGGATAAATTATTGATATCACTTTTAGTAAGGTGTCAAATGTTGTTTCAATTTAGGGGTATGTATTTGATAGAAGACCACCCATGCTGCCAAAGTTTTCCCCTCCCCTGCTCACCCCCATGGTCATCCAAACGAAAAAGTGAGACATAAATAGAAAAGTGTGGGGGGGATATAGCAAACAAGTCACAACAGTGATTCAACTTCTCAGTGTTTAACAGTCCCCAAGTAGTGAGGCACACAGATTTATCAACAAAGCAAGAACAGACACTAATCAACGCTGTATCCAGGGTAATTTTACACAGAGGTAAATATAGCTTAACATTTATTCATTTGAACCATGAATCATCTTTTCATGAGCAATTGTTATGCATACTAAACAAGCATTTCTCAAAAATTAAGTTCCCAAATTGGTATTAGTCAAAGAATAGCAGGAATTGATTACAGAGTTCAGATAACTGCAAAAGCATTTGTCATTGTTTTACAGCCATTGGGTGGAATTATCCCCAACATGTGGCAGAATGCAATGGTGGCTGGGAAAAGCAACATTTAGCCTGCCGGTACCGATAGTGGGTTTTGGCACTGTATTATTAGGCACTTAGAAATAAAGAAACTTCTCCACCAGATTCACGCCAGTTCCTTGATGGCCCGCCTCTGATTCGCCCGCCCTGCTAATCATGGGGGAGCTCCATTTAAAGGCCACCCCAGTGCTTAGCAGGCATTTCTTCCTGGTCCATGGCTACTCATGGCTGCAAAGTTATCTGCCCCCAGGTTCTCGGAAACCTCCCTCAACAAACTGCTGGATGCAGTGGAGGCAAACCATAACATCCTCTATCCATGCACTAAGGGCCCCTCCTGTTGATTCCCTTTTTTCCCATTGAAGAATTTAAAAATTACAATATTTTTTTGTTTTAAATTCAGAGTACCCAATTCATTTTTTGCAATTAAGGGGCAATTTAGCGTGGCCAATCCACCTAGCCTGCACATTTTGGGTTGTGGGGGCAAAACCCACGCAAACACGGGAGAATGTGCAAACTCCACACGGACAGTGACCCAGGGCCGGGATCGAACCGGGGACTTCGGCGGCATGAGGCCACTGTGCTAATCCACTGCGCCACCATGCTGCCCCCAAAATTACAATATAGTACACTGTGCTAGCTTTGGACAGCAGAACTCAGACTTTTCAGTACCTGAGAGATCGGCGGCATTACGTTCGATTGGTTGGCCAGTGGCCAATGAATTGGCCAAAAGGCCGTATTCTACCTGGTAACAGGCTGTGATTGAGTCCTGCCTGAGTGTGATGATTTTCAGCGAACCAGGAAATCAGTTTGAGACTTGGACACTCAGAAAAAAGGACCTGCTCTCTCTCTCCCTTGTGTTTTCTCCAGAAAAGTTGTTGTATTTCTGAAACTGCAGAGACTTTAAGTAATCCGCAATGAAAATCATTACAGACTGGAAACAGAAATCTTGAACTGAAAGCCTGGGTTGAAGGAAAGTGTGCTCTATGACAACCATCTGAAACAAATACTTTTATCCCTTTTACTTATTATTCTCTTCTCCCCTCTGTGTTTGGCTGTTTTGCGTGTGTGTCGAGGGTGGGACAAGGGGGGGAGAAAGGGATTGGACAATAGCTAACCTGTTGTATTTGCTGCATATTTAATTATAGTTATTGTTACTAATAAACTTAATTGTATTTAAATTTACAAACCTGGTGACTGTAATTATTGAGCGGCTAAGGGCCAAAGACAGGGTGTTTTCAAAGAAATGTCTATACATTTCTATTGTGTTGTGACTCGGGGTTAGGTTGGTCTGAAATTGACCATGCACTAGCCCAGGGGATGTACCAATGCACAGGGAGGAGACCAGCTAGCAGGGCCATCAACCCAGCATGGGACCCTGCAGAGAAGGGCAAGGCATCCAGTGCCACAAAAGGATGAATGATCTCCTCCATTCTGCCAGGGTAAGTCACTCTTCCCATCACTCGCAACTCATACACTCAAATACCTATCACATAGCCACATGGAGCTCACTCACTGACAGCTCAAAAGAAACCACCATTTTCTCTGCCACACACATCTTCATCTCCCCTTCGGTTCGTCTCCTCATCACCTCACTGCTCCCACACACCATCCACACAGGTCAGGCAACCTTACCATCTGCCCTGGCAAGCATCCTGCTTACAACCTCACTATCTGGTTTCATGCAGGGCAGGTTAGCTCACAATAAGAGGGAGAGATCCCAGACAGGCAGAGGGATACACCAGTTGAAAGCCTTTTCCGAATTCGAGGACAGAGTCCTCCAGATGGCCGGGGTGGACAGTTCCTGTGCTGATGGTGAGGTGGGCGGTGATAAATCAAATGAGGATCCAATACAGCATCATCCATCACACAAAATTGACATGAGTCATGTCTCCTGTATCTGAAGGCCCCTGTCCTGCACTAAGGAAATCTCCCTTCTCTCATAGGCACATTAGAGGAGCAGCCCAGGTCCAAGAGACCTTCAATACCAACGACGATGATTTCTCTGGTGCGGATATTGAAGAGCCGTCACAGCATTCTCCAACACCCTCCACCAGTGCAGAGATGCACACCTTGAGGCCTTGGAGTCACAAACTGGTGAGCACCTCAACCTCTCTGATCCACTGCAGGCTGAGGCAGGGACCCAGTCAGGTGCTGTGCCTTCGGACTCGGGCATGCCTCAGTTGCTGGAGATCCAAAGGCAAAGTTGGGAACATTAGAAGGGATGTCAGGTACACTCCTTGGATTGAAAGGCAGAATGGAGGAGTCCCAATGCCTTCTGCCTGAGGAGATCGTGCTAACATTCCAAGGCTGCCAGGTCAACACAGCGAGGGTGGTAACCGCGGTGGTGGCCTGCAAGATATGCACTCCATGGTTCAGGCACTTGTGGGCATTCACGAGTGCCAACGCTAAAGGATGGCAGGGTACTTCGAGCTCACTCCAGCTGTCCCTCTATCCCGAGAAGGATGCTAGGGGCCTTGGCACCCATAGGGAAGCTGCTGCACACTCCAGGGCCATACATCCAAGTGCCTCTGGGAGTCTCCAGGCCATCAGAATCCCTTCTTCCTGTGACCACTTTAGCTTCAGTTCCACAGGCAAAAGAGGGCAGCACTTCCAAATTGCAGGACCCCAGAAGCAGGCCCGGGGCCTCCAGATCTCAACTCTCCATTGGATGTCTGCCAAGGTCATCACAGCCAAGAGGACATGGCAGACAGCAGGCTGCCTCCAGCTCCACTGTGGATGTTGGGGTGCACCAAGATGTAGCGGCAGGGTTACAAAAATTAGGAATGATGCTCGATCAATGACCCCAGAAGCGAGATTGGATGACAATTGAAGGCTTTATTGGACTAGATGTTTCCCCCAGCAGCGCAGGTACAGAATGCAGCAGCTGGGGAGACACAGACTCTTATACTCCGCCTTACTGGGCGGAACCAGCAGGCAGGCTTCACCAATTATATTGCTGTCTCAGGTACCTCCCACACCAATGGTCTTACAGCATCAACCTGGGTACCGTAATACCCCTAATACCTACTACCACATTCACACCCTGTTAAAAAAAAGAGTCCAGCGGGGGTGGTGGTCTCGCGTTATACAGTGGTAAAGGTTGAGGTTATGGTGGTACCCGGTATACATTAGTATAGTGGTTTGCCTCGTTACATGTCGCAACTATTTACAGTATTTATTTACATTCAAAATGAAGCAATTAGTCGATCGGGGGCCCTGGTCGTCCTCTGTGAACATCGCAGTTTCGGCGGTGATGCAGGGGCCGGCTCGGGCATCCGTGGCTCCGGAAGCATGACTTTGGCTACTTCGGCAGCTTCATCGCCCCTAGATGGGACCAGTGGGAGGACCGATCCACCGGGGAAGGGGGCGGCAGTGGGGTGGGCCGGTGGGAGGGAGGGTGGGGTTGGTGGTGGGGGTGTGCGTGGGGATCCAGCGGGCGCCAGGTCCCGTAGGGAGACCGTATCCTGTCGGCCGCCAGGGTACGCCACGTAGGCGTATTGAGGGTTGGCGTGAAGGAGGTGGACCCTCTCGACCAATGGGCCCGACTTGTGCGCCTGCACGTGTTTGCGGAGTGGGATGGGTCCTGGAGCTGCCAGCCAGGTTGGGAGCGAGGTCCCCGAGGAGGACTTCCGAGGGAAGACAAGGAGACGTTCATGAGGTGTTTGGTTGGTCGTGGTACACAGCAGTGATCGGATGGAGTGGAGAGCATCCGGAAGGATCTCCTGCCAGCGGGAGACTGGGAGATTCCTGGACCATAGGGCCAGCAGGACGGTCTTCCAGACCGTTCCATTCTCCCTCTCTACCTGTCCGTTTTCCCTGGGTTTGTAACTGGTCGTCCTGCTCGAGGCAATGCCCCTGCTGAGCAGGAATTGACACAGTTTTCGCTCATAAAGGAGGACCCCCTATCGCTGTGTATGTAGGCGGGGAAACCAAACAGTGTAAAGATACAGTGGAGGGCTTTTATGATGGTGGCTGCGGTCGTCGGGGCAGGGGATGGCGAATGGGAACCGGGAGTACTCGTCAATGACGTTCAGGAAGTACGTGTTGCAGTCGGTGGAGGGGAGGGGCCCTTTGAAGTCCATACTGAGGCGTTCAAAGGGACGGGAAGCCTTTATCAGGTGCGCTTTCTCTGGCCTGTAGAAGTGCGTCTTACACTCCGCGCAGATTTGGCAGTTCCTGGTGGCGGCCCTGACCTCCTCGATTGAGTAGGGCAGGTTGCAGATCTTGATGAAATGGAAGAATCAAGTGACCCCTGGGTGGCAGAGGTCCTCGTGGAGGGCCCGGAGTCGGTCCACATGTGCGTTGGCACATGTGCCGCGTGATAGGGCATCAGGAGGCTCGTTTAGCTTCCCGGGACGATACAAAATCTCATAGTTGAAGGTGGAGAGCTCGATCCTCCACCGTAAGATCTTATCGTTCTTTATCTTGCCCCGCTGTGCATTATCGTACATGAAGGCAACCGACCGTTGGTCAGTGAGGAGAGTGAATCTCCTTCCGGCCAGGGAATGCCTCCAGTGCCGCACAGCTTCTACTATGGCCTGGGCCTCCTTTTCAAATGAGGAATGGCGGATTTCTGAAGCGTGGAGGGTGCGTGAGAAGAAGGCCACGGGTCTGCCCGCTTGGTTGAGGGTGGCCGCCAGAGTTACGTCGGACGCGTCGCTCTCGACTTGGAAGGGAAGGGATTCATCGATTGCGTGCATCGTGGCCTTTGCAATGTCCGCTTTGATGCAGATGAAGGCCTGGCGGGCCTCTGCCGACAGGGGAAAACCATGGATTGAATTAGTGGGCGGGCCTTGTCCGCATAGTTGGGGGCCCACTGGCGTGTAGATCTCTGGGCTCACCCTCGAGTGAAGAACTTGCATCTTCTGGTCCTCCGTGGGTGTAGTTGTGGCCGTCCTGAGGTACCCGTTGAAGCATGCCAGCCAGTGTTTGAAGGTCGCTGCTGAGTTTGCGACGTGGGGGCTGAATTGCAGACACTCCGGCTTGATTCGGAGCTCCATTATTTAAAATCTAGTCCAATAAATTGATGCTCGATCAATGACTCCAGAAGCGAGATTGGCTGACAATTGAAGGCTTTATTGGACTAGATGTTTCCCCCAGCAGCGCAGGTACAGAATGCAGCTGCTAGGGAGACACAGGCTCTTATACTCCACCTTACTGGCCGGAACCAGCAGGCAGGCTTCACCAATGATATTGCTGTCTCAGGTACCTCCCACACCAATGGTCTTACAGCATCAGCCTCGGTACCGTAATACCCCTAATACCAACTACCACAAGGAAGTTCTTGCTGCACAGGTATTAGGCACTTGTAGATAACACCGGCCTCTGTAAATAAACTTTCATTTATTGCACCCTCTCTATAGCTCCTTGTTCTGATGAGAAGTTTTCCTGTAGTTCTGGACACCCAACTAGTTTCCTGTTGCAAAAAAAGGCTGGGTGCTCAGTCCAGAGCTTCCTCCATGTGCTTTGTGCAAAGTTGCCAGCTCATTGGTGATGCCCTCTCACAGTGACTGAACACATCAGCTTCTCATAGGGAGTAAGGATATTTCTCACAATGTACCGAGCTACCCTTAATCATCCCAGTTATTGTCAGTGTGTGATCACTGCACATGTTGCCCTGCTGCTTGTCCCCATTTACCGTTTACTCAATGACATAGATCACTATGGAGGACATTATATGACCCTGATCACTGAGAGTTTGCAAGCTGCCTTCAGCCAGACAGAGTTAGACATTCACAGTAGCTCTTTCAGGATTTAAACACAGTCCCCACTGCAAGTCATTATCGTCCTACAACTATGGGCACCCGTTCCCTTCCCATGACATAAGCCTTATCAGTGAGGGTGTGCACTGCCAGCAGCCAGACAGGAGAGCAAGGCTCATAGAAGGGACATGAGGATGATGGGATGTGCTCAGTGGTTCACATTGTCACCATCCATGAACCGGGTGGCTATGAGCAAGTCCTGAGTTTGTCTCCCTTTCTGGCCATTGCCACTATCTCATGGCCAACATCCTTGCCCTCTTCATTGTCCACCTCGACATCCTCCTCATCCATAAAACATGCCGCTCCTCCTCAGGCAGTACTTTCCCTCGTTGAAGTGCCTGGTTGTGAATAGTCCAGCAGACGCCCGCGATGCATGACACCCATTGCAGACGGTGCTGCAAGTTTCACCAGACCAGGCCAGGCACCAGAACTGCATTTTCAGCATCCCTAAGGTCTGTTAGGTGCTACTTACCAAAGAGTAAGTAGCAACATGAGCCTTATTGTGCCTGGTCTCAGCTGCACATTGTGGCCTCTGCACAGATGTCATCAGCCACATCCTCAGTCCGAAAGGAGCTCATCCCCAAGGAGTCAATCCTGTAGTTGCTGTGAACTCTCAAACATGGCTGGGGTCTGAGAGCAGCTCAGGATGTATGAGTTTTGCGCGCTCCCCGGAAACCAAACACACATCTGGAGGATGCGCTTCGTGTGGTCACAGAGCAGCTGAACATTTAGGGAGTATTAGCCCATGTGGTTGATGAACAATACTCCTTGATGCCACAGTTCAGAGAGTCATGTAAGTGCAGTTGATGGCACCCTGAACCTGTGGAAAGCCAGGCTGATGGCCTGTATTTGGTCAATACCTCGCACCACCCTTGCCCGAGGCAGTTTAACTAAGTGGTCACAGCTTTGGCCACTCTACTGCATCCTGAGCTCACATGTAAGGCATTTAAACATTATCCTGAACTTCACTCCAAGGCCTTGTGTGCAACCCAGTCAATAGGGCGCATCTGTCAAAATGTACCTACGCACACATCTGATGGGTAAGAGCGCTCCCATCAGTCAGTATGCCCTTGCCCACGACCAAAGGGGATGTGTTTATTTGCCCACTTGCCAATGTGCAGGGAAACCATAGAAGTCAATTCATTTGGAGATCACCATTCAAGTTGTCTCTACCAGCAAGAGCTCACGGCAGTCCCTGTTCCCTCAATCCCTGTGCCTTCACCCCTGTACCTTCGCCACCTGTACCTGCACTCTTCAGCACCTGTGCCTTCGCCCTCCAGTCCCTGTGCCTTCACCCTCCAGTCCCTCTGCCTTCACCCTCCAGTCCCTGTGTCTTCACCCTCCAGCCCCTGTGCATTCACCCTCCAGTCCCTGTGCCTTCACCCTCCAGTCCCTCCAGTCCCTGTGCCTTCACCCTCCAGTCCCTCCAGTCCCTGTGCCTTCACCCTCCAGTCCCTGTGCCTTCACCCTCCAGTCCCTGTGTCTTCACCCTCCAGTCCCTCCAGTCCCTGTGCCTTCACCCTCCAGTCCCTGTGTCTTCACCCTCCAGTCCCTGTGCCTTCACCCTCCAGCCCCTCCAGCCCCTGTGCCTTCACCCTCCAGTCCCTGTGCCTTCACCCTCCAGTCCCTCCAGTCCCTGTGCCTTCAGCCCCTCCAGTCCCTGTGCCTTCACCCTCCAGTCCCTGTGCCTTCACCCTCCAGTCCCTCCAGTCCCTGTGCCTTCACCCTCCAGTCCCTCTGCCTTCAACCTCCAGCCCCTGTGCCTTCACCCTCCAGTCCCTGTGCCTTCACCCTCCAGTCCCTCCAGTCCCTGTGCCTTCAGCCCCTCCAGTCCCTGTGCCTTCACCCTCCAGTCCCTGTGCCTTCACCCTCCAGTCCCTCCAGTCCCTGTGCCTTCACCCTCCAGTCCCTCTGCCTTCACCCTCCAGTCCCTGTGTCTTCACCCTCCAGTCCCTGTGCCTTCACCCTCCAGTCCCTCTGCCTTCACCCTCCAGTCCCTGTGTCTTCACACTCCAGTCCCTCCAGTCCCTCTGCCTTCACCCTCCAGCCCCTCCAGCCCCTGTGCCTTCACCCTCCAGTCCCTGTGCCTTCACCCTCCAGCCCCTCCAGTCCCTGTGCCTTCACCCACCAGTCCCTGTGCCTTCACCCTCCAGTCCCTGTGCCTTCACCCTCCAGTCCCTCCAGTCCCTGTGCCTTCACCCTCCAGTCCCTGTGCCTTTACCCTCCAGCCCCTCCAGTCCCTGTGCCTTCAGCCCCTCCAGTCCCTCCAGTCCCTGTGCCGTCACCCTCCAGTCCCTGTGCCTTCACCCTCCAGTCCCTGTGCCTTCACCCTCCAGTCCCTGTGCCTTCACCCTCCAGTCCCTGTGCCTTCACCCTCCAGTCCCTCCAGTCCCTGTGCCTTCACCCTCCAGTCCCTCCAGCCCCTGTGCCTTCACCCTCCAGCCCCTCCAGTCCCTGTGCTTTCACCCTCCAGTCCCTGTGCCTTCACCCTCCAGCCCCTGTGCCTTCACCCGCCAGTCCCTCCAGCCCCTGTGCCTTCACCCTCCAGTCCCTGTGCCTTCACCCTCCAGTCCCTGTGCCTTCACCCTCCAGTCCCTCCAGTCCCTGTGCCTTCACCCTCCAGCCCCTGTGCCTTCACTCTCCAGCCCCTCCAGTCCCTGTGCCTCCAGTCCCTCCAGTCCCTGTGCCTTCACCCTCCAGCCCCTCCAGCCCCTGTGCCTTCACCCTCCAGTCCCTGTGACTTCACCCTCCAGCCCCTCCAGCCCCTGTGCCTTCACCCTCCAGTCCCTGTGCCTTCACCCTCCAGCCCCTCCAGCCCCTGTGCCTTCACCCTCCAGTCCCTCCAGTCCCTGTGCCTACACCCTCCAGTCCCTGGAGGACACCCTCCAGCCCCTCCAGTCCCTGTGCCTTCACCCTCCAGCCCCTCCAGCCCCTGTGCCTTCACCCTCCAGTCCCTGTGCCTTCACCCTCCAGTCCCTCCAGTCCCTGTGCCTTCACCCTTCAGCTCCTCCAGTCCCTGTGCCTTCACCCTTCAGCCCCTCCAGTCCCTGTGCCTTCACCCTTCAGCCCCTCCAGTCCCTGTGCCTTCACCCTTCAGCCCCTCCAGTCCCTGAGCCTTCACCCTCCAGTCCCTCTGCCTTCACCCTCCAGTCCCTCCAGTCCCTGTGCCTTCACCCTCCAGTCCCTCCAGTCCCTGTGCCTTCACCCTCCAGTCCCTGTGCCTTCACCCTCAAGTCCCTGGAGGACACCCTCCAGTCCCTGTGCCTTCACCCTTCAGCCCCTCCAGTCCCTGTGCCTTCACCCTCCAGTCCCTGTGCCTTCACCCTCCAGTCCCTGGAGGACACACTCCAGTCCCTGTGCCTTCACCCTTCAGCCCCTCCAGTCCCTGTGCCTTCAGCCCCTCCAGTCCCTGTGCCTTCACCCTCCAGTCCCTGTGCCTTCACCCTCCAGTCCCTGGAGGACACCCTCCAGTCCCTGTGCCTTCACCCTCCAGCCCCTCCAGTCCCTGTGCCTTCACCCTCCAGTCCCTCCAGTCCCTGTGCCTTCACCCTCCAGTCCCTGTGCCTTCACCCTCCAGCCCCTCCAGTCCCTGTGCCTTCACCCTCCAGTCCCTCCAGTCCCTGTGCCTTCACCCTCCAGTCCCTGTGCCTTCACCCTCCAGTCCCTGTGCCTTCACCCTCCAGTCCCTGTGCCTTCACCCTCCAGCCCCTCCAGTCCCTGTGCCTTCACCCTCCAGCCCCTCCAGTCCCTGTGCCTTCACCCTCCAGTCCCTGTGCCTTCACCCTCCAGCCCCTCCAGTCCCTGTGCCTTCACCCTTCAGCCCCTCCAGTCCCTGTGCCTTCAGCCCCTCCAGTCCCTCCAGTCCCTGTGCCTTCACCCTCCAGCCCCTGTGCCTTCACCCTCCAGTCCCTGTGCCTTCACCCTCCAGTCCCTGTGCCTTCACCCTCCAGTCCCTCCAGTCCCTGTGCCTTCACCCTCCAGTCCCTCCAGCCCCTGTGCCTTCACCCTCCAGTCCCTGTGCCTTCACCCTCCAGCCCCTGTGCTTTCACCCTCCAGTCCCTGTGCCTTCACCCTCCAGTCCCTGTGCCTTCACCCTCCAGCCCCTGTGCCTTCACCCTCCAGTCCCTGTGCCTTCACCCTCCAGTCCCTCCAGCCCCTGTGCCTTCACCCTCCAGTCCCTGTGCCTTCACCCTCCAGTCCCTGTGCCTTCACCCTCCAGTCCCTCCAGCCCCTGTGCCTTCACCCTCCAGTCCCTGTGCCTTCACCCTCCAGTCCCTGTGCCTTCACCCTCCAGTCCCTCCAGTCCCTGTGCCTTCAGCCCCTCCAGTCCCTGTGCCTTCACCCTCCAGTCCCTCCAGTCCCTGTGCCTTCACCCTCCAGCCCCTCCAGCCCCTGTGCCTTCACCCTCCAGTCCCTGTGACTTCACCCTCCAGCCCCTCCAGCCCCTGTGCCTTCACCCTCCAGCCCCTCCAGCCCCTGTGCCTTCACCCTCCAGTCCCTGTGCCTTCACCCTCCAGCCCCTCAAGCCCCTGTGCCTTCACCCTCCAGTCCCTGTGCCTTCACCCTCCAGTCCCTGGAGGACACCCTCCAGCCCTTCCAGTCCCTGTGCCTTCACCCTCCAGTCCCTCCAGTCCCTGTGCCTTCACCCTTCAGCCCCTCCAGTCCCTGTGCCTTCACCCTTCAGCCCCTCCAGTCCCTGTGCCTTCACCCTTCAGCCCCTCCAGTCCCTGTGCCTTCACCCTTCAGCCCCTCCAGTCCCTGTGCCTTCACCCTCCAGTCCCTCTGCCTTCACCCTCCAGTCCCTCCAGTCCCTGTGCCTTCACCCTCCAGTCCCTCCAGTCCCTGTGCCTTCACCCTCCAGTACCTGTGCCTTCACCCTCAAGTCCCTGGAGGACACCCCCCAGTCCCTGTGCCTTCACCCTTCAGCCCCTCCAGTCCCTGTGCCTTCACCCTCCAGTCCCTGTGCCTTCACCCTCCAGTCCCTGGAGGACACCCTCCAGTCCCTGTGCCTTCACCCTTCAGCCCCTCCAGTCCCTGTGCCTTCAGCCCCTCCAGCCCCTCCAGTCCCTGTGCCTTCACCCTCCAGTCCCTGTGCCTTCACCCTCCAGCCCCTCCAGTCCCTGTGCCTTCACCCACCAGTCCCTGTGCCTTCACCCTCCAGCCCCTGTGCCTTCACCCTCCAGTCCCTCCAGCCCCTGTGCCTTCACCCTCCAGTCCCTGTGCCTTCACCCTCCAGTCCCTCCAGCCCCTGTGCCTTCACCCTCCAGTCCCTGTGCCTTCACCCTCCAGTCCCTCCAGTCCCTGTGCCTTCACCCTCCAGTCCCTGTGCCTTTACCCTCCAGCCCCTCCAGTCCCTGTGCCTTCAGCCCCTCCAGTCCCTCCAGTCCCTGTGCCTTCACCCTCCAATCCCTGTGCCTTCACCCTCCAGTCCCTGTGCCTTCACCCTCCAGTCTCTGTGCCTTCACCCTCCAGTCCCTGTGCCTTCACCCTCCAGTCCCTCCAGTCTCTGTGCCTTCACCCTCCAGTCCCTCCAGCCCCTGTGCCTTCACCCTCCAGCCCCTCCAGTCCCTGTGCTTTCACCCTCCAGTCCCTGTGCCTTCACCCTCCAGTCCCTCCAGCCCCTGTGCCTTCACCCGCCAGTCCCTCCAGCCCCTGTGCCTTCACCCTCCAGTCCCTGTGCCTTCACCCTCCAGTCCCTGTGCCTTCACCCTCCAGTCCCTCCAGTCCCTGTGCCTTCACCCTCCAGCCCCTGTGCCTTCACTCTCCAGCCCCTCCAGTCCCTGTGCCTCCAGTCCCTCCAGTCCCTGTGCCTTCACCCTCCAGCCCCTCCAGCCCCTGTGCCTTCACCCTCCAGTCCCTGTGACTTCACCCTCCAGCCCCTCCAGCCCCTGTGCCTTCACCCTCCAGTCCCTGTGCCTTCACCCTCCAGCCCCTCCAGCCCCTGTGCCTTCACCCTCCAGTCCCTCCAGTCCCTGTGCCTTCACCCTCCAGTCCCTGGAGGACACCCTCCAGCCCCTCCAGTCCCTGTGCCTTCACCCTCCAGCCCCTCCAGCCCCTGTGCCTTCACCCTCCAGTCCCTGTGCCTTCACCCTCCAGTCCCTCCAGTCCCTGTGCCTTCACCCTTCAGCTCCTCCAGTCCCTGTGCCTTCACCCTTCAGCCCCTCCAGTCCCTGTGCCTTCACCCTTCAGCCCCTCCAGTCCCTGTGCCTTCACCCTTCAGCCCCTCCAGTCCCTGAGCCTTCACCCTCCAGTCCCTCTGCCTTCACCCTCCAGTCCCTCCAGTCCCTGTGCCTTCACCCTCCAGTCCCTCCAGTCCCTGTGCCTTCACCCTCCAGTCCCTGTGCCTTCACCCTCAAGTCCCTGGAGGACACCCTCCAGTCCCTGTGCCTTCACCCTTCAGCCCCTCCAGTCCCTGTGCCTTCACCCTCCAGTCCCTGTGCCTTCACCCTCCAGTCCCTGGAGGACACACTCCAGTCCCTGTGCCTTCACCCTTCAGCCCCTCCAGTCCCTGTGCCTTCAGCCCCTCCAGTCCCTGTGCCTTCACCCTCCAGTCCCTGTGCCTTCACCCTCCAGTCCCTGGAGGACACCCTCCAGTCCCTGTGCCTTCACCCTCCAGCCCCTCCAGTCCCTGTGCCTTCACCCTCCAGTCCCTCCAGTCCCTGTGCCTTCACCCTCCAGTCCCTGTGCCTTCACACTCCAGCCCCTCCAGTCCCTGTGCCTTCACCCTCCAGTCCCTCCAGCCCCTGTGCCTTCACCCTCCAGTCCCTGTGCCTTCACCCTCCAGTCCCTGTGCCTTCACCCTCCAGCCCCTCCAGTCCCTGTGCCTTCACCCTCCAGCCCCTCCAGTCCCTGTGCCTTCACCCTCCAGTCCCTGTGCCTTCACCCTCCAGCCCCTCCAGTCCCTGTGCCTTCACCCTTCAGCCCCTCCAGTCCCTGTGCCTTCAGCCCCTCCAGTCCCTCCAGTCCCTGTGCCTTCACCCTCCAGTCCCTGTGCCTTCACCCTCCAGTCCCTCCAGCCCCTGTGCCTTCACCCTCCAGTCCCTGTGCCTTCACCCTCCAGTCCCTCCAGCCCCTGTGCCTTCACCCTCCAGTCCCTGTGCCTTCACCCTCCAGCCCCTGTGCCTTCACCCTCCAGTCCCTGTGCCTTCACCCTCCAGTCCCTGTGCCTTCACCCTCCAGTCCCTCCAGTCCCTGTGCCTTCACCCTCCAGTCCCTCCAGCCCCTGTGCCTTCACCCTCCAGTCCCTGTGCCTTCACCCTCCAGCCCCTGTGCTTTCACCCTCCAGTCCCTGTGCCTTCACCCTCCAGTCCCTGTGCCTTCACCCTCCAGTCCCTGTGCCTTCACCCTCCAGCCCCTGTGCCTTCACCCTCCAGTCCCTGTGCCTTCACCCTCCAGTCCCTCCAGCCCCTGTGCCTTCACCCTCCAGTCCCTGTGCCTTCACCCTCCAGTCCCTGTGCCTTCACCCTCCAGTCCCTCCAGCCCCTGTGCCTTCACCCTCCAGTCCCTGTGCCTTCACCCTCCAGTCCCTGTGCCTTCACCCTCCAGTCCCTCCAGTCCCTGTGCCTTCACCCTCCAGTCCCTCCAGTCCCTGTGACTTCACCCTCCAGCCCCTCCAGCCCCTGTGCCTTCACCCTCCAGCCCCTCCAGCCCCTGTGCCTTCACCCTCCAGTCCCTGTGCCTTCACCCTCCAGCCCCTCCAGCCCCTGTGCCTTCACCCTCCAGTCCCTGTGCCTTCACCCTCCAGTCCCTGGAGGACACCCTCCAGCCCCTCCAGTCCCTGTGCCTTCACCCTCCAGTCCCTCCAGTCCCTGTGCCTTCACCCTTCAGCCCCTCCAGTCCCTGTGTCTTCACCCTTCAGCCCCTCCAGTCCCTGTGCCTTCACCCTTCAGCCCCTCCAGTCCCTGTGCCTTCACCCTTCAGCCCCTCCAGTCCCTGTGCCTTCACCCTCCAGTCCCTCTGCCTTCACCCTCCAGTCCCTCCAGTCCCTGTGCCTTCACCCTCCAGTCCCTCCAGTCCCTGTGCCTTCACCCTCCAGTACCTGTGCCTTTACCCTCAAGTCCCTGGAGGACACCCCCCAGTCCCTGTGCCTTCACCCTTCAGCCCCTCCAGTCCCTGTGCCTTCACCCTCCAGTCCCTGTGCCTTCACCCTCCAGTCCCTGGAGGACACCCTCCAGTCCCTGTGCCTTCACCCTTCAGCCCCTCCAGTCCCTGTGCCTTCAGCCCCTCCAGCCCCTCCAGTCCCTGTGCCTTCACCCTCCAGTCCCTGTGCCTTCACCCTCCAGTCCCTGGAGGACACCCTCCAGTCCCTGTGCCTTCACCCTCCAGCCCCTCCAGTCCCTGTGCCTTCACCCTCCAGTCCCTCCAGTCCCTGTGCCTTCACCCTCCAGTCCCTGTGCCTTCACCCTCCAGCCCCTCCAGTCCCTCTGCCTTCACCCTCCAGTCCCTCCAGCCCCTGTGCCTTCACCCTCCAGTCCCTGTGCCTTCACCCTCCAGTCCCTGTGCCTTCACCCTCCAGCCCCTCCAGTCCCTGTGCCGTCACCCTCCAGCCCCTCCAGTCCCTGTGCCTTCACCCTCCAGTCCCTGTGCCTTCACCCTTCAGCCCCTCCAGTCCCTGTGCCTTCACCCTTCAGCCCCTCCAGTCCCTGTGCCTTCACCCTTCAGCCCCTCCAGTCCCTGTGCCTTCACCCTCCAGCCCCTGTGCCTTCACCCTCCAGCCCCTGTGCCTTCACCCTCCAGCCCCTGTGCCTTCACCCTCCAGCCCCTGTGCCTTCACCCTCCAGCCCCTGTGCCTTCACCCTCCAGTGCCTGTGCCTTCACCCTCCAGTCCCTGTGCCTTCACCCTCCAGTCCCTGTGCCTTCACCCTCCAGTCCCTGTGCCTTCACCATCCAGCCCGTCCAGCCCCTGTGCCTTCACCCTCCAGTCCCTGTGCCTTCTCCCTCCAGTCCCTGTGCCTTCACCCTCCAGCCCCTGTACCTTCACCCTCTCGTCCCTGTGTTCATCCTCTAGTCCCTGTGCCTTCACCCTCTAGTCCCTGTGCCTTCACCCTCTAGTCCCTGTGCCTTCACCCTCCAGCCCCTGTGCCTTCACCCTCTAGTCCCTGTGCCTTCACCCTCCAGCCCCTGTGCCTTCACCCTCCAGCCCCTGTGCCTTCAGTCCCTGTGCCCTCGGGCAGGATTCTCCGCCCCGCTGCGCCACATTTCTGCCCCGACCGGCCGGTGGGATTCTCCGTTACGCCAGCCGGTCAATGGGGTTTCCGTTTGTGGGGCAGCCCCACGCCGTCGGGAAACCCCCAGGCACCGGCATAACGGAGAATCACGCCGGCGGAGAATCCCGCCCCAGGTCTGGTGCATTGGATCTGACAATCCCGCCGCCAGGAATTCTCTGAAAATTCAACCCTTTGTCATTCTGAAGGTGTCTCTGTAAATCAATGGGGTGTGTCACAGGTATAAACTGCTGATAATGGAGAGTAAAATAAACATTGAATTTAGATTCATGATGTTAATGTAATCTCAGTATCCTGGCAACAAAAGTAAACATCCCTCAGGATGACATTACTCTTGTCAAGTTTAATCAATGTGTCTCAATGTCAGTGCAACTAATCCATATTTCAAATGTACAGAAACCTGTCGATTTAAATGAATCAGTTTTGTCCCTTTGCCAATGATTCCCTCTCCCTCCCCGAAGGCATTGACTCCTTGCTTCGCTGTGGTTCCACAATAACTGCATTAGTAGCCTTCACAGGAAACAATGCTGGCCAGCATGTATATATTATTAGGGAGACTGAATTTGCATCCAGATTATGCTCTTTTGTTTGTAATTTATATGTAATTGGGAATTACTGTGTGTCTGCATTCAACCTGTTGCATAGATGTGGAAGCCTTCATTTTAACTCTCCCCATTGCAGCCTGAATTTTACCCATAGTCAATTGTGTGAAGTCTTAGTCTTAAAGGCTGCTGCAGCAGGTACTGGTAAAGCAAAGGGCTTTTTTGCAAAAATTTACTTTTTCAGAAAATATCTAAAAGAAACATTAGAAAACATTTCAAATTGTCATAACAAGGGGCAGTATGGTGGCGCAGTGGGTAGCATTGCTGCCTCATGGCGCTGAAGATCCGGGTTCAGTCCCGGCCGCTCCCTGTATGTATGGAGTTTGCACATTCCTCCTGTGTCTGCGAGGGTTAGATGTGCAGCATAGGTGAATTAGCCACACTAAATTGCCCCTTAATTGGAAAAAAAATTGGTTGCCCTAAATTTTTTTTCAAATTGTCGTAACAGGAAAGTGCAATAATATTCACACTTTTTGCAGATATCAAGGTGCATTCTGAGGTGCTTCACTTCAGTAATGAGAACATTACAATAATTTCAATATTTTTGTCACAGAGTACAATTCTGTTCAAACTATATACATCGGCCATAGTCCTGGTTAACGTATATGCCCCTAATTGGGATGACATAGATTTTGTTAAAAGGTTGCTGGGGAAGATCCCTGACTTGGACTCATGCAAACTGATAATGGGTGGGGACTTTAACACAGTTCTTGATCCTGGCCTGGACCGGTCATGTTCAAAAACGGGTAGAGTTCCAGCGCTGGCAAAGGAACTGAGAGGGTTCTTGAAGCAAATGGGGGGAGCTTATTCTGAAACGGGATAAAGACCCGGAGGCATGTGGGTGCTATAGGCCGATCTCTTTGATTAACGCAGACGCTAAGTTACTGGTCCGGGTCTTTATCCCGTTTCAGTATAAGCGAGATAGTGGCCTGCGACATCGTCGGGGGTAAGACCCCTCTGTCTCTTGCCTCATTGAACACCCTGACCAGCACCGGCCCCATATCTCGGAGAACTTTTTATAAAACTCCACCGGGTATCCGTCCGGCCAAGATCTTGGCGTCTAGAATTGAGGACTGTGTACCGGACGTGATTGCGGAGGACCAAACCGGGTTTGTAAAGGGCAGGCAACTGGTGGCCAATCTAAGGAGGCAGAGGTAGTGGTAGCAATGGATGCCGAAAAGGCTTTCGACCAGGTTGAGTGGGAGTGTTTATGGGAGGTGCTGGGACATTTTGGGTTCGGGGTGGGATTCATTGACTGGGTTAGGCTGCTATATCAAGTCCCAGAGGCTAATGTGCGGACGATATCTGACTACTTCAGACTGCACTACAGGACTAGACAGGAATGCCCCCTCTCCCCACTGCTGTTTGTGCTATAGAGCTGCTGGCAATTGCTCTGAGAGCTTCAAGGGACTGGAAAGGGCTGCTCGGGGGGGGGGGGGGGGGGGGGGCGCTGCTCTGGAGGGGAGGGGAGTGGAACATAAAGTCTTGTTATATGCAGACGATCTGCTGTTATCCGTGTCAGACCCAATGGCGGGGATGGACGGAATCATGGAAACCCTGAGGGAATTTGGCTGGTTCTCAGGATATAAATTGAACATGGCAAAGAGCGAGATGTGGGTAGTGCAGGCGAGAGGTCAGGGGAGTAGGCTGAGGGGGCTGCCGTTCAGGCTGGTAGGGGAAAGCTTCAGATATTTAGGGATACAAGTAGCGCAAAACTGGGGTAAGTTGCGTAAGCTAAACTTGTCCCGGTTGGTAGAGCAAGTGAAGGACGAGTTCCAGAGATGGGATGCGCTCCCGCTGTCATTGGCGGGGGGAGTGGAGACGGTGAAGATGTCGATTCTCCCGAGATTCTTGTTCATATTTCAGTGTCTCCCCATTTTCATTCCGCAGTCCTTCTTTAAGAGGCTAGATAAAATAATCCTGGAATTTGTTTGGTCGGGAATGTCCCCACGGGTGAGGAAGGCGATGCTCGAGAGGAACCGAGGGGATGGGAAGGCTGGCTTTGCCGAAATTTAGCAACTACTACTGGGCAGCTAACATAGCCATGGTAAGGAAATGGATGGTGGGTATGGGGTCGGTTTGGGAGCGGATGGAAACTGCTTTGTGCAGGGGCACCAGTTTGGCAGCCTTGGTTACGGCGCCTCTGCCGCTCCCGCCAGCACGATACTCCACCAGCCCTATAGTGGTGGCGGCTCTACAGATCTGGGGCCAGTGGAGGAGGCACATAGGGGAAGTGAGAGCATCGGTTTGGTTCCAAACCTGCGGTAACCACCGATTTGCCCCGGGGAATATGGACAGTGGGTTCCAATTATGGTGGAGGGCGGGGATTGCAAGGATGGGCGAGCTGTTCCCGAGCACGAGGGTGTTGGAGGAGAAGTTTGGGTTGGCGAGAGGGAATGATTTCAGGTACTCGCAGGTGCGGGATTTTGTACGCAGATTGGTACCATCCTCCCCACGCCTCCCACCAAGGGGGATCCAGGCCAGGGTAATTTCCAGAGGAGAGGTGGGAGAGGGGAGAGTCTCCGACATTTATAAAGAACTAATGGAAGCAGAGGAGGCACAGACCGAAGAACTGAAGCTTAAGTGGGAGGAGGAGCTCGGGGGGAGATAGAGGACGGCATATGGGCAGACGCTTTGAGTAGAGTAAACACGACCGCAAGATGCGCCAGGCTCAGTCTGATCCAGTTCAAGTTCGTACATCGGGCCCACATGACGGTGGCTCGGATGAGCAAATTCTTTGGGCTGGAGGACAAATGTGCTAGATGTGCCGGAGGACCAGCGAACCATGTACACATGTTCTGGGCGTGTCCTAAGCTAAGGGGGTACTGGCAGGGATTCACGGACGTCATGTCCCGGGTATTGAAAACTAGGGTCACAATGAGTCCTGAGGTGGCAATTTTTGGGGTTTCGGTGGACCCGGGAGTCCAGGAGGAGAAAGAGGCCGACGTCTTGGCCTTTGCTTCACTGGTAGCCCGGTGACGAATACTGTTGGCATGGAGGGATTCAAAGCCCGTGAAGTATGGCTTTCGGACATGGCGAGCTTTCTCGGACTGGAGAAAATTAAGTTCGTCTTGAGAGGATCGCTGTCAGGGTTCACCCGGAGGTGGAAGCCATTCGTTGACTTCTTTGCGGAGAATTCATCTTCAGCAGAGGAGGGGAGGGGCGAGGGGGCGTTAGGGTAGCGTAGAGTCGGGGGTTGCTTAGGCAGGTTCTTGCAAGAGGCGAGCCGATGCTTGCATTATGCCTTATTTGCTTTTTGTACACGATGGTATAATGTTGCTGTTTTATATGCCAAAAATACCCCAATAAAATTGTTTATTAAAAAAAAACTATATACCTCGGCCATGTTGTACTCCGAGGTGCTTCAATACATTTACATACGATTAGGTGGCACAGTGGCCTTTCCCAATTGCACCTTGGCGGCAGCTGACCCAAGTTTAAGTGCGACCCTCAGCATGCAATCCTGGACCTTGGAACGTGCCCGTCTACAACACTTGGTCGAGGACAGTTCTTTGCACTGGAAGATCAACAAGTTTCGGGAAGACGAAAGAGCGTCTTTTGCCGAGTTGGTGTTTGTCTCGGTGTGCGTCCCTGGGAACAGCCTTAGACCACAGAATCCTGCACCATGGAGCTGCTCAGGCTGAACCCCGACAGATAGAATCATAGGAGGCCATTCGGCCCATCGAGTCAGCACTGGCCCTTGGAAAGAGCACCCTACCCAAGTCTACACCTCCACTCTATCCCAGTAACCCCACCCAACATTTTTGGACACTACGGGCAATTTAGCATGACCAATCCACCTAACCCGCACATCTTTGGACTGTGGGAGGAAACCGGAGCACCCGGAGGAAACCGACGCAGATATGGGGAGAACGTGCCGACTCTGCACAGACAGATACTACTGCATCTCTCTCCAGATTGTTTTTGCAAAGGAATATTCCACAAGAAGGTGTGCGACCATCTCTCACCCCCGCCCCTGCCGCCACCACTTCCAGATCAGCGTGTGTTGGTGCAGAAACTTTGAATGCGCATGAAGGATCTGACATGGATCTCACTACCAGCCAAACTAGGTCTTGGTGCCTGTTTGAAAGTTTTGGTGATGAGGCATTCTGCCAAATGACTCTGACAGTCTGTTGGCTCAGGCAACCAGCTGACATCTCTGGGAAAGCAATGCGGAAGATAAGAATCTTTGTGGGTGTTTCAAAAAACACTTTGTAAACTGGATGATGGATTGGATCCACAAAGGGACAGTATCTTTAGGTGCATATGGGCACCTATTTTAAATAAAATTAGTTTACCCAATTTTTTTTTCTAATTAAGGGACAATTTAGCGTGGGCAATTCACCTCCCTCAACATCTTTAGGTTTTGGGGTGAGACCCACGCAGACACAGGGAGAATGTGCAAACTCATATGGGGATCTTATGGGGATAGATAGAACATAGAACAGTACAGCACAGAACAGGCCCTTCGGCCCTCAATGTTGTGCCGAGCCATGATCACCCTACTCAAACCCACGTATCCACCCTATACCCGTAACCCAACAACCCCCCCCCACTTAACCTTACTTTTATTAGGACACTACGGGCAATTTAGCATGGCCAATCCACCTAACCCGCACATCTTTGGACTGTGGGAGGAAACCGGAGCACCCGGAGGAAACCCACGCACACAGGGGGAGGACGTGCAGACTCCACACAGACAGTGACCCAGCCGGGAATCGAACCTGGGACCCTGGAGCTGTGAAGCATTTATGCTAACCACCATGCTACCCTGCTGCCCCTTTATATGTTCTCAATATTGGAAGACTTGAGTCTACAGACCATGCGTCGGTCAAATTTGGGCATGTCAAAGGAGACTTGACTTTAGCAGATCTTCTTCATCAGAGAAAAAGTAACTCCATTTGCCCTGCTTGTCGCTGGCGATCAGCACACCATGTCCACTCCTCATGCGCCACTCTTTGCAACTGTGAATGTGGTGTTAGCCATAACTTTTTCCACTACAGACCTTTCCAGGTCAGGGACATCAACCAAATCATCTAGTCTGCTACACACAAAATAGCAAGCAAATCAGGCATTTACCAGGGGAAATCTATCAAAATAATCACAGTGAAATAATTTCAGCAGCTGGACAGGGTTTGGAGTTTTCAAATTGGAATGGATTGGATTTGTTTTATTGTCCGAGGTACAATGAAAGGTATTGTCCTGCATACAGACCAGGCTGATCAGTTCATACATGAAAAAAACATAGGACATACTTAAATACACAATGTTAATACATAGACACAGGCAACGGGTAAGTGGATTTTCATGACAGCAAAACTGACGCAACACCTGGATGGGTTCCGTTACTGTTAAGAGGCTAACACCAGCGCCATGTGGAACACAGGGGCTGGTTTAGCACAGTGGGCTAAACAACTGGCTTGTAATGCAGAACAAGGCAGCAGCGTGGGTTCAATTCCCGACCTCCCCGAACAAGCGCCGGAATGTGGCGACTAGGGGTTTTTTCACAGTAACTTCATTGAAGCCTACTTGTGACAATAAGTGATTATTATTATTATTATATTATTATTAATCGATTCCAATGAGAAACGGTGCCAGATTCACTGGTCTTGTGATTGATACTCATGAGGCTGACAAGCTGCAGCCGCATATACACACTGCACTCCCCACACACACCATCCCAGCCAACCAGATGGCAGTGAGGAGAGCAGCTCCATGCTTCACCGATGCTGAGCTGGAAACCCTGCTGGACACGGTGAAGGAGAGGCGGATGACCCTGTACCCCGGGAAGGAGGCTGCCAGCTGCCGCCATTCGCTGTGCCTGTGCAGGTGGCAGAGGCGGTCAACACCATGGGCAACGTCCTCCAAACCAGCCAGCAGTGCCGCAGTAAACTGCATGACCTCCTCCTCATGATGGCCAGGGTGAGTAGGCAGCACTGTGCCCCTGACACCAATCACCATCCCACACACCCACAACCAGACACCCTCCTCCCCACCCGGAGAACGGCCAAACCCTACACCCTGCACCACGTGCCGACACCCATACCAGCCGCTATGGCCAGGTGCCCTGGCCACTGGGGCCATCAGCTACCCACCCCCTGGGCTGCATGTGCAGATTGTCTAATGCTGTCATCCTCGCTCCCCCTCTCCCCTCCCCCCACAAGGGAAGGCCGTGCACAACCACCAGACCTGCCGTCCCTCACTCTGGCTGAGCAGAGGGTGCTGGACATGGTCGGCGGCCCCGAGGAAAGGGAGGTCGCCAAGGTGGAGTTCGGCTGCAGGCGAGGCAGTGAGACCCCGCTGAGTTGTGGCTCCCTGTGACACGTATGTCAACCCCCACCCACACCAATCGCATCCCCACACCACCCTCACCTCCACACCCCCCTAAACCCCCTCACCTCCACACCCCCTCACCCCCCTCACCGCACACCACCCTCACCCCCACACCGTCCCAACACTACCCCCACACCACCTCCCACCATCCCCACACCACCTTCACCTCCACACCACCTCCACACCACCCTCACCCCCCACACCACTCCAACACTACCCCCACACACCTCACACTACCCCCACACCACCTCAGACCACCCCGACACCACCCTCACCCCCACACTGTCCCAACACTAGCCCCACACCACCTCTCACCTTCACACCACCTCCACACCACCCTCACCCCCCACACCATCCCAACACTACCCTCAGCTTTGACAAAGAGTCATCGGACTCGAAACATTAGCTCTTTTCTCTCCCTACAGATGCTGCCAGACTTGCTGAGATTTTCCAGCATTTTCTCTTTCACTACCCCCACACCATCTCAATCCCACCACCTCACACCACCCCCACACCACCTCACACCACCCCCACACCACCTCACACCACCCCCACCCCACCGCAATCCCCACACCATCTCACACCACCCCCACACCACCGCAACCCCCACACCACCTCACACCACCCCCACACCACCTCACACTACCCCCACACCACCTCACACCACCCCCACACCACCTCACACCATCCCCACCCCACCGCAATCCCCACACCACCTCACACCACCCCCACACCACCACAATCCCCACACCACCTCACACCACCCCCACACCACCTCACACCACCCCCACACCACCTCACACCACCCCCACCCCACCGCAATCCCCACACCACCTCAATCCCCACACCACCTCAATCCCTCACCACCTCAATCCCCACACCACCTCACACCACCCCCACCCCACCGCAACACCACCGCAACACCACTCTCACCCTGCACCACCTCCACCCTCGCCACCTCAACCCACCAGCCCACGGTCTAATCATACGTCTTGTCTTGTATCTTGCAGGACTGCTGGTGATGGAGCAAGTCCATCTGACATTCTCGCCCCCCCAGCCACAGCCACATCCAGAGCCCCCCCACCGTGAGTGGAGCAGTGACGCTGAGAGGAGCTCGGACACCAGCCCTCCACTGAGACTCAGGAGACCCCGAAGCACGGGTCGCAGGGTGAAACTGACTTTCCTTCACAGCCGTCACCAGCACCCTCGACCATCGCAGAGACACTCACCTCGGTTGAGCACTTTAGTGAAGAGCCTCGTGGGACACCATCTGGTGCGCACCACACAGCTGATCCGGTACAGCAGGTGAATGTAGGATCTCCCGAGGGGGCGGACGTTCGGAGGGCAGCCCGACTCCTGGGACTAGCTGTTGTCCAGACGGGTTTCGCACTTCTGGAACGGACAGTCCATCAATTGTGGAGATGCAGTTGCAGAGCCAGGGACCACATGAGGGATTGTCGGCGAGCATCCAGCACCTGTAGGTGCAGTTGGAGGAGTCCAACCCCATGCAGCAGCAGGAGGTGGTGCCGACCATGCATGCCAACCAGGCCGACATCACACCGGTGCCGTCCGCGATGGAGGCACTGGGGACGATGGTCTTGGCTGTGGTCAGCATGTCCAAGGCCTGGGACATTCTGTCAGGCACTGGCCGAAGCCCAGGGCAGGGTTGCCATCTCACAGACAACCATATGCCAGAGCCACCTGGACATCGGAGCAGCGCTCCTGACCATGGCAGAGCCACAGCAGGCCGACATGGTGCAAATGTAGAGGGAGGTTGCCCAGTCCTAGAGGGAGGAGGCCCAGAAGGAGGTGGAGGTAGCAACTCCCGAGGGGACGGACAGTCGGAGGGAAGCCCGAATCTAGGGACTAGATGCCATTCAGACAGGTTTCAAACTTCAGGACAGGTGGTCCCACGATCATGGAGATGCAATCGCAGAACCAGGGACTACATGTGGGGTTGTCAGCGAACATCCAGCACCTGCAGTGCAGTTGGAGGAGTCCAACCGTATGCAGCAGCAGGACGTGGTGCTGACCACGAGCGCCACCCAGGCCAACACCACATGGGTGGTGTCCGCAATGGAGGCCTTGGGGGTGAAGGATTCGGCCATGGGTCAACATGTCCAAAGTCTGGGGCAATTTATACAGGTGGTGGCCGTGACCCAGGAAAGGGCTGCCCTATCACAGGCTGCCATGTATCAGGGCCACCTGGACATTGCAGCGGTGCTCATGAGCGTGGCCCAGTCACTGCAGGCCATTCTAGCTGAGAGCGCGGCGGCATTGCCAAGGTGCTGGCTGACATGGCACAGACCTAGAGGGAGGTGGCCCCGTCCCAGAGGGAGGTGACGTAATCACTGGCTGATATGGCACAGACCCAGAAGGTGGTGGCACAGTCGCAGCATGATGTGGCGTAGTTCATGACGGAGGTGGTCTACTCCTTCTGTTCCATGACCACGAGCATGTAGACCCTGGTTGAAACGAGAGCAGACCTCCAGAACTGGCAGCGCCAAGTGGTGGGAGAGCCTTGGGTTAGCTCTGCTTGCATCACCGTCCCATGGAGTAGCCTGGGGGCCATTGATCACCTCTGAGGGAGGAGGAGGTGATAGGGCCTGTGCCAGTGACTCCCGCAGGGGAGGGGCTGGAACATCGGAGCACCTCAGGCTCCCCTCCCCCCCCATCCTCCCCCGGCCCCTGGCGCTTCACATGGACAGCGGGCAGAACAGGGTGGCACCACACCACCCAAGATACCTTTACAGCAGCCGGGCTCATCCAGGCCTGGTCACCGCAGAAGATGGCCATCAAAGTTGACCCAGGTCACAGGGTGGGAATCATAGCGGGCCGCCTCCACTCCTGATGGAGCGCCTGGGGATGTACACCGAGATGTAGTGTTCTGGCCCGTAAGGCCAGAGAAGTAGACACCAGTTAAGTTGGCATGGGTGCAGGGCACAGTATAGCATTAGGGGCTAGGGCACAAATCTGTACATATTTGTTCACATTAAACACCTGTGTTCACATTAAACATCTTTTGGATGCTGAAGCATCACTCGATCATGGTCCTGGTCGCGATATGGGCATCATTGTAGTGGGTCTCCGTGTGGCTCCAGATAGGCATCATCAACCATGACTGCAGCGGGTAACCCCTGTTGCCCAAGAGCCAACCCCACCAGCTGGGGATGTGCCGTGAATCATTGAGTGTGGCAGGATGAAAGCGTCGTGCACACCGCCCGGATATCAGGCACAGGCTTGCATGATGTACATCTCATGGCTACACGCCAGCTGCATGTTCATCGAGTGGAATCGCTTTCGGTTTGTGAAGTCCAGCCTGTCATCTGCAGGTGTTCATAGGGCAATATACACCCCGTCGATCACCCTCTGGACCGGAGGCATCTGGGCATTAGTGACGAACCCCGCTGCCCGGGCATCCCGGTGGGCTCGGTCCACATTGAAATGGATGTATTGTGTCGACAGAGCATATAGGAGCTCCGTGATGGCGCGGATGCACCTGTGCACCGAGCTCTGTGAGATTCCAAACAAGTCCCCATTCGGCGCTTGGAAGGACCCAATGGCATAGATGGTCAGGGCAACCGTGGCCTTGATGGCCACCGGGAGCAGGTATCCTCCCCTAATCCCCCACGGTGCCAGATGTGCCATGATCCAGGAAATATGCCGCACTCTCCACCTGCTCAGCCGGAGTTTTCGACGGCATACCCAGTCCGGCTGATGCTCAAATGCCAGGTTCTGCCGGTCGAGGCCTCATACAACACCTCCTTTGCCCCTCATCCTCCTCCTCCTTGGCCTTTTTGGCGGCCAGCTCTCCATCCTCACCGGCTACTGTGGCTGTTGCCCTTGGGTGGGCCACCTGATACCCTGCCGGCGGGTGGTGGCTGGATGGAGATAAGGGTGGCATGGTGGAGGGTGGGGTGTGGGTGTGGTGGGACGGAGGATGGAGGCTGGGGTGCATCCCCCCCCGTCACCTTCCCGCCCCCAGCGCTGAAAGGCCCCCCCCCGGAGCCAGCCTAGCCAGTGTCAGGACCGGCAGCCCACGGCCGTGCCTCTCCGTGTCTTACCTCCTCGCTCCCTCATCAGCCACGGTGCTTGTTTCCCGATTTTTGAAAGCACAAGTGAACCTCGCTATTGGGAAATCCCACCGGCTGAGGCAGAGGATCGGGGAGGCAATGGAGAATGCAAATGGCATTTACTGTACATGCGGAGTGGAATGCATTGGCCCGGCCGTCGAGACACTGGAAAACTGCGTTTTGGTATGTACCCGGCGCAAGCCACAATTTCGGCATCGGGACTGATCCTCGGCCCAATCGCGTATCATGATTCCGGCATCGTCCAACGGAGAATCCCACCAAATATCCCCAAACTTGCAGATGACACCACGTCGGTTGTGAGGGTGAGCTGTGAGGAGGATACAGAGATTCTTCAGTGTGATTTGGACAAGTTGAGTGAGTGGGCAAATGAATGGCAGATGCAGTATCATTTGGATAAATGTGAGGTTATCCACTTTGGTAGCAAAAACGAGAAGGCAGACTGTGGGCAGCACGGCGGCACACTGGCTAGCACAGTTGCTTCACAGCTCCAGGGTTCTAGGTTCGATTCCCAGCTTGGGTCACTGTCTGTGCGGAATCTGCATGTTCTCCCTGTTTCTGCGTGGGATTCCTCAGGGTGCTCCGATTTCCTCCCACAGTCCAAAGATATGCAGGTTAGGTGGATTGGCTCTGCTAAATTGCCCTCAGTGTCCAAAAAGGTATGGTGGGGCTACTGGGTTGCGGGGATAGGGTGGAGGTATGAGCTTAAGTGGGCTGCTTTTTCCAAGGGCCAGTGCAGACTCGATGGGCCGGGGGGCTTCCTTCTGCACTGTAAATTTGATGATCTGAATGACCATAAATTAGGAGAGGGGAATGTGCAACACAACCTGTGTGTCCTCGTACACCAGTCACTGAAGGTAAGCATGCAGGTACAGCAGGCAGTAAAGAAGGCTTCATAGCAAGAGGATTCGAGTACAGGAGCAGGAATGTCTTGCTGCAATTAAATAGGGTGAGATCACACCTCGAATATTATGTGCTGTTTTGGTCTCCTTATCTGAGGAAGGATGTTCTTTCTCTAGAGGGAGTGCAGCGAAGGGTTACCAGATTGATTCCTGGGATGGCAGGACTGACATATGAGGAGAGATTGAATCGTTTAGGATTGTATTCGCTGGAGTTCAGAAGAATGAGGGAGGAATCTCACAGAAACCTATAAAATTCTAACAGGACTGGACAGAGTAGATGCAGGAAGGATGTTCCCAATGGTGGGTGTGTCCAGAACCAAGAGACACAGTCTGAGGATACAGGTAGTTGTCAGTTAAGAAGGTAATTGCAATGTTAGCATTCATGTCGAGAGGGCTAGAATAAAGAGCAGGGATGTACTTCTGAGGCTGTATAAGGCTTTGGTCTGGCCTCATTTGGAGTGTTGAGAGCAGTTTTGGGCTCCGTATCCAAGAAAGGATGTGCTGGCCTTGAAAAGGGAGGGAGGCAGAATGTGGGAAATTACAGAACAGTTAGTTTAACATTTGTTGTTGGAAAATTATCACATGTGAGGCATCACCATGCGGCATTGGCGCTGTTTTTTCACATCGCATGGAGGATGGCAAAGAGAGGCCAATCACCTTTGCTTCTTGGACGCTGGCCATGGATTTGCTGCCTGTTACAGCGCCCCAGAGGGTGTGACAAGGGAACGGGCCGTGGGCCAGGGTGACCCACCCCATCGGGCTGGAGCGGTGTCCAGGCATGTATCGCCTGCAAGGCAGCCATCTTGCTGCACACCCCACTGATCACCCACCTTGGCCTCTGGTTCTTCAGAGTGACACCGGCGTATAGCTGCTCCCAACCCACACACCCCAGAACTCCAGCACCCACCCATGCACCCCACCTTCTGCCACACCTCCCCCAGAGGATCAGGAGGCAGCCACCCAGGATGGAGAGCCAGCCGCCCAATAGGCCGAAAAGGAAGAGGTGCCAAGGAGGCACCACATGAGGTCTCATGTCAAATGGGCTGCTTTGTCTTGGATGGTGCCGAGCTTCTTGAGTGTTGTTGAAGCTGCACTCAGGCAAGTGGAGAGTACTCCATCACATTCCTTTTTTTTAAATAAATTTAGAGTACCCAATTCATTTTCTTTTCCAATTAAGGGACAATTTAGTGTGGCCAATCCACCTACCCTGCATATCTTTGGGTTAGAACAAAGAACAAAGAACAAAGAAAAGTACAGCACAGGAACAGGCCCTTCGGCCCTCCAAGCCTGTGCTGACCATACAGCCCGTCTAAACTAAAATCTTCTACATTTCATGAGTCTGTATCCCTCTATTCCCATCCTATTCATATATTTGTCAAGATGCCCCTTAAATGTCACTATCGTCCCTGCTTCCACCACCTCCTCCGGCAGCGAGTTCCAGGCACCCACTACCCTCTGTGTAAAAAAGCTGCCTCGTACATCTCCTCTAAACCTTGCCCCTCGCACCTTAAACCTATGCCCCCTAGTAATTGACCCCTCTACCCTGGGAAAAAGCCTTTGACTATCCACTCCGTCTATGCCCCTCATAATTTTGTAGACCTCTATCAGGTTGCTCCTCAACCTCCCTCATTCCAGTGAGAACAAACCGAGTTTATTCAACTGCTCCTCATAGCTAATGGGTTGTGGGGGCAAAACCCTAACAAACTCGAGCAGAATGTGCAAACTCCACACGGGCAGTGACCCGCCCTGGGACCTAGGTGCCGTGAGGCAGCAGCGCTAACCACTGCACCACTGTGCCGCTCTCCAACACATTCCTGACTGGTGCCTTGTTGATGATGAACAGCCTTTGGGGAGCCAGGAGGTGAGTTGCTCGCCTCGGGATTCCCAGCCTTGGACCTGCTCTTGTTGCCACAGTATTTGTACCAGTTCAGTTTCTGGTCAATGGTAATCCCCAAGCTGTTGATAATTGACTATTCAGCAATGGTAATTCCATTGAATGTCAAGACGAGATGGTTGGGTTCTGTCTCATTGGAGATGTTCATTTCCAGGCACTTGTGTGGCGAGAAGCTAACTGTGGCACAGATAAATTTCAATCATTTTTAGTGCTTAACGAATTGCAGGAATCACGAGCAACCCCAGTGCAGAACTTGGCTATAAAATAAATGAGCTTCATAAGAAGGCCCAAGGCCTAATCAGATTTTCTAGTGAAAGAACAACAACACCCTCATCAACATTAAAAAGGCTATTTGTGCCTGTATAGAGCTATATTTTCTTCACATTTTTAGCACTCTGTGTGGAGGTATACATTATTGATTTTTGGAAATCTTTGCTGCGTAGTACTCTACTCACCAATCTATTTGTAGATATTCACTAAGTTCCTTAGCCATTTAATTTATCACCCTCACCACACCTAAAAATCAGTGAGGTAATATCTTTCAGATTCCAGCTTTACTACATTCCACACACACTGCTGACAAAGGCTATATTATACCACCCAAAACCTATCCAGCCAACACCTACTTAGCTTCTTATTCAAACGCCTGGGAATTAAATAATTTTCACACAATAAATCAGTCTCTGCTATTTGTAAATTCTGACCTAAACTTTTCAGAAGAGGGCAAAATATACTATCACAAAGGTCGAAAGTGGGAGGCAACCCTGCTCCAGGGAGCAGCGGGACCCTGCGGCAGAATTCTGCTGCTGGCAGCCAAAAAACAGGCTACTGTCAGGGTCCCTGTGACCTGCACTACAGAGCTGTTGGCCAAATCAAAGTGCCGACAGTGCCACAGCCTTGGCAACAGCACTGCTGAGGCAGAGGCTGCTTCACCAAGGAGGTGCCCTCAAAGACCTCTCTCTGGGGTAGCCAGGCAGGCAGGCCATGACGATTGGATGGAAGATGGAGTTTGCTATAAGACAATACATTTGTCTTGGACAGGGGGCATGGCCATTGCTGCCACCCCCCCCCCCCCCACTCCCCCTCCCCCCACCATAGCAATCAGGCTGGGAAAATTCAGCCCTCCATTTTGTAATTTTGCACGAACTAGAGGCTAGGAATTTTATTGGCCCCCTCGAGTTGTATGCCTCACACTGAATGCGCACAGTTAATATTACATGTATCGTAATGGATTTGAAGAATCTCAGAGTGCCACATGATCCATGTAGATAATGGGCGGAATTTTACTAAAAAATGACAAAGTGTCAGGTTCTGACTGATAACCAACATGTTTCCTCCACCGGGCTAGACAGATCGAGCTCAAGGACCAATAGGAGGCCGGCAGCGGCAGAAGTGCTGAGGGGGTACATGGAGCAGATGGGAGGAGTAGACCCATGGAGGTTTGGTAGGCCGAGGGCGAGGGAGTATTCCTTTTTCTCCCACGTCCATAGAGTGTACTCCAGAATCGATTTCTTCGTGTTGAGCAGGGGGCTGATCCCGAGGGTACGGGAAGCTGAGTACTCGGCCATTGCGATCTCTGATCATGCACCGCATTGGGTGGATGTGGAAATGGGGGAGGCGCGGGACCAGCGCCCGCTGTGGCGGCTGGATGTGGGGATGTTAGCGGACGACGAGGTGTGTAAAAGGGTCCGGAAGAGCATTGAGAGCTATCTGGACTTGAATGACACGGGTGAGGTGCAGGTGGGGATGGTCTGGGAGGCCCTGAAGGCAGTGATCAGGGGAGAGCTGATCTCCATAAGGGCGCACAGAGAAAGAAAGGAGAGGCAGGAGAGGGAGAGGCTGGTGGGGGAGCTATTGGAAGTGGATAGGAGATATGCGGAGGCACCAGAGGAGGGGCTGCTGGGAGAACGGCGCAGCCTGCAGGTCAAGTTCGACCTGCTGACCACCAGGAAGGCAGAGACGCAGTGGAGAAGGGCACAGGGCGCGGTCTATGAGTATGGGGAAAAGGCGAGCAGGATGCTGGCACACCAGCTTCGCAAACGAGATGCGGCTAGGGAGATTGGGGGAGTGAAGGAGAGGGGCGGGAAGGTAGTGCAGAAGGGGCAAGAAGTGAACGGGGTCTTCAGGGATTTTTACAAGGAGTTGTATCGGTCTGAGCCGCCGACGAGGAGAGGGGGAATGGAGGACTTCCTAAACAAATTGAGGTTCCCAAGGGTCCAGGAGGGGCTGGTAGAAGGGCTGGGGGCGCCAATAGGGCTAGAGGAGCTAGTCAAGGGAATAGGTCAGATGCAAGCGGGGAAGGCGCCGGGGCCAGATGGGTTCCCGGTGGAATTCTATAAGAAAAATGTGGACTTGGTGGGACCGGTACTGGTACGAGCCTTTAATGAGGTGCGAGAGGGGGGGGTTCTGCCCCCGACAATGTCGCAGGCTCTGATCTCCCTGATATTGAAGCGGGATAAAGACCCCGTGCAGTGCGGGTCCTACAGGCCTATCTCGCTTCTGAACGTGGATGCCAAGTTGCTGGCAAAGATCCTGGCAGCTAGAATAGAGGATTGTGTGCCAGGGGTAATCCATGAGGACCAGACGGGGTTCATGAAGGGGCGGCAGCTCAACACGAACGTGCGGAGACTGCTGAATGTAATTATGATGCCGGCAGTGGAGGGGGAGGCTGAGATAGTGGTAGCGCTGGACGCGGAGAAGGCATTCGATAGGGTGGAGTGGGAGTACCTGTGGGAGACGTTGGAACGGTTTGGGTTTGGGGAAGGGTTTATTAAGTGGGTGAAGTTGCTCTACTCGGCCCCGACGGCGAGTGTAGTGACAAACGGGAGGAGGTCGGAGTATTTCGGGCTCCACCGAGGGACCAGGCAGGGATGTCCCCTATCCCCCCTACTTTTCGCACTGGCGATTGAACCGTTGGCGATGGCACTGAGGGGTTCAGGGGGGTGGAGAGGACTGACTAGGGGAGGGGAGGAACATCGAGTATCGCTGTATGCGGATGATCTACTGCTGTACGTGGCAGACCCAGAAGGGGGAATGCCGGAGATAATGGAACTACTAGCAGAGTTTGGGGACTTTTCGGGGTACAAACTAAATTTGGGCAAAAGCGAGGTTTTTGTGATACACCCGGGGGACCAGGGAGAGGGTATTGGGAGACTCCCCTTCAAGCGAGCAGGAAAGAGCTTTAGGTACTTAGGGGTGCAGGTGGCAAGGAACTGGGGGACCCTCCACAAGTTGAACTTTTCCAGGCTGGTGGAACAGATGGAGGAGGAATTTAAGAGGTGGGACATGGTACCGTTGTCGCTGGCGGGGAGGGTGCAGTCAATCAAAATGACGGTCCTCCCAAGGTTCTTGTTTTTATTTCAGTGCTTGCCCATCTTCCTCCCTAGGGCCTTCTTCAAAAAGGTGACGAGTAGCATCATGAGCTACGTGTGGGCGCATGACACCCCAAGGGTGAGGAGGGTCTTTTTGGAGCGGAGTAGGGACAGTGGAGGGCTGGCACTGCCCAATCTCTCGGGGTACTACTGGGGCGGCAAATGTGTCAATGGTGCGCAAGTGGATGATGGAAGGGGAGGGGGCAGCTTGGAAACGAATGGAGAGGGCGTCCTGTGGCAACACAAGCCTGGGGGCCCTAGTAACGGCACCATGGCCGCTCCCCCCCACGAGGTACACCACGAGCCCGGTGGTGGCGGCCACCCTCAAGATATGGGGGCAGTGGAGGCGACATAGGGGGGAAATGGGAGGTCTGTTGGCGGCGCCAATAAGAGGGAACCATAGATTCATCCCGGGGAACATCGACGGGGGATTTCAGAGCTGGTACAGGGTGGGCATACGGCAGCTGAAGGACCTGTTTATAGAGGGGAGGTTTGCGAGCCTGGGAGGGCTGGAGGAGAAGTTTGAGCTCCCCCCGGGAAACATGTTCAGATATTTACAAGTGAAGGCATTTGCTAGGCGGCAGGTGGAGGGGTTTCCCCTGCTCCCCAGTAAGGGGGCGAGTGATAGGGTGCTCTCGGGGGTCTGGGTCGGAGGGGGGAAGATATCAGACATCTACAAGATAATGCAGGAGGCGGAAGCAGCATCAGGGGAGGAGCTGAAAGCCAAGTGGGAAGGGGAGCTGGGAGAGCAGATAGAAGACGGGACGTGGGCGGATGCACTGGAGAAGGTCAACTCTTCCTCCTCGTGTGCGAGACTGAGCCTCATTCAATTTAAGGTGCTGCATAGAGCTCACATGACGGGGACAAGGATGAGCCGGTTCTTTGGGGGTAAGGACAGGTGTGTCAGATGTCTGGGAAGCCCAGCGAACCATGTGCATATGTTCTGGGCATGTCCGGTGCTGGAAGGGTTCTGGAAGGGGGTGGCAAGGACGGTGTCGAAGGTGGTGGGGTCCAGGGTCAAACCAGGATGGGGGCTTGCGATCTTTGGGGTCGGGGTAGAACCGGGGGTACAGGAGGCTAGGGAGGCCGGAATACTGGCCTTTGCGTCCCTAGTGGCTCGACGAAGGATATTAATTCAATGGAAGGACGCGAGGCCTCCAAGCGTTGAAACTTGGATTAACGATATGGCTAGCTATAGAACATAGAACATAGAACAGTACAGCACAGAACAGGCCCTTCAGCCCTCAATGTTGTGCCGAGCCATGATCACCCTACTCAAACCCACATATCCACCCTATACCCGTAACCCAACAACCCCCCCCTTAACCTTACATTTATTAGGACACTACGGGCAATTTAGCATGGCCAATCCACCTAACCCGCACATCTTTGGACTGTGGGAGGAAACCGGAGCACCCGGAGGAAACCCACGCACACAGGGGGAGGACGTGCAGACTCCACACAGACAGTGACCCAGCCGGGAATCGAACCTGGGACCCTGGAGCTGTGAAGCATTTATGCTAACCACCATGCTACCCTGCTGCCCCTTCAGCTAGAAAGGATCAAATTTGCCCTGAGAGGGTCGGTACAGGGATTCGCCAGGCGGTGGCAACCTTTCCTTGACTTTTAGATCAGAGATAGACGTTCGGGGTCGTGGCAGCAGCAACCCGGGGGGGGGGGGGGGGGGGGGGGGAGGGGGGGGGGGAGGGGGAGGGGAGGGGGGGGAGGGGGGAGGGGAGGGGGGGGGGCAGCAAGGGTCGTGGGGGGACATGCACGACTGTAACGCGAGCAAGTCTGCTCGCTGCTCATGTCTGAAACTGTAGGCTGCCTTGGTTGTTAAGGTTGCCTGGGGGGGGGGGGGGGGGGGGGGGGGAGGACTGGTGCGCGCAAGAGGGCGGGCGAGGGAGGGACATTTGCCTAGAGGGATTGTGTTGTAAATAATTTAAAAATTAGTAGGGGTAAATGTCTGTATGGAAAAACTCTTTCAATAAAAATTATTTAAAAAAAAAAACATGTTTCCTCCAGAGAAGCAGTCAGTTTTTCACTTCAGATCTTCTGACACTTTGTGCAAAAAACGCAGTGAGGTGTGTTTTGCGCAGTCATTTTTGAGGGGCGGGGCCTAAAGAGCCGGCAAGCCAGGCTCTAAAGGGATCAGTGCACCCTTTTATCAGGCCCATCCCCACCACCGTCGCTGGCATCGGGGTTTCAGTGCCCTCCCTCCCCCACCCCACCATCGCCTGAATCCTCACACAGTGAGAACGTCTCCCCAAATGGGGTTGGGGTTCCCTAGAGGCCCCATCCTGACCCTTCCCCCAGCCCCACCCCTAGGAACTCCAACATTAGTACTGCCTGGTTTGCACTGTCAGGGTATTAGGAAAAATGCCAGGGCTCTGTCCTACCATATCCCTGACCACCCAGGGGGCATCACTGGCCCCTGCACCCCCAGCATGGTCCTCTAGTCTGCTGGAGAGCAGGAATGATCCTCGCTGGCAGACAATGGGGAACATTGGAGGCCCTTGGGAGATATGGCATTACGTTGATTAGTCATATGTAAATGCATTCAAATTGATGTTAATTAGGGTTCACACTCTCGCTGGGCGTGAATCTGATTTCTTCGCTGGCGGGTGGGTGGGGAAGATCTCATTCTGAGATCTCCCTGGCGGAAATCCAATTCTGGCTCTCTCAGGAGAGATAGCTGCCATAGCGGGATGTGCACCCATGGCAATTGGGCCCAGAAAATCCTCTGAAATATGAATATCATTGCACTTTCTGTGATGACTGTGTGGAAGTGTTTTGCAATGTTCTTTTAGATATTTTATGAATAAAGTATAGTTTTGGAAAAAATGCTTCTCATTTCCCTTTTTCCTCCACCACTTGTATGCTGAACAAAAAACCAGTAACAGTGTCAGAATTTCAAAATTTCAAAACTTGCCCAGTAAGGGCATGCAAGTCTCACCAACATAAGAACATAAGAACATAAGAACTAGGAGCAGGAGTAGGCCATCTGGCCCCTCGAGCCTGCTCCACCATTCAATGAGATCATGGCTGATCCTTTGTGGACTCAGCTCCACTTTCCGGCCCGAACACCATAACCCTTAATCCCTTTATTCTTCAAAAAACTATCTATCTTTACCTTAAAAACATGTAATGAAGGAGCCTCAACTGCTTCACTGGGCAAGGAATTCCATAGATTCACAACCCTTTGGGTGAAGAAGTTCCTCCTAAACCCAGTCCTAAATCTACTTCCCCTTATTTTGAGGCTATGTCCCCTAGTTCTGCTTTCACCCGCCAGTGGAAATAACCTGCCTGCATCTATCCTATCTATTCCCTTCATAATTTTATATGTTTCTATAAGATCCCCCCTCATCCTTCTAAATTCCAACGAGTACAGTCCCAGTCTACTCAACCTCTCCTCATAATCCAACCCCTTCAGCTCTGGGATTAACCTAGTGAATCTCTTCTGCACACCCTCCAGTGCCAGTATGTCCTTTCTCAAGTAAGGAGACCAAAAACCTCCTTTTTTAAACAGTGGTGTCATGTTTGCTAATTTCCAATTCACCGACACCACCCCAGAGTCTAGTGAATTTTGGTAAATCATCATTAGTGCATCTGCAATTTCCCTAGCCATTTCTTTTAGCACTCTGGGATGCATTCCATCAGGGCCAGGAGACTTGTCTACCTTTAGCCCCATTAGCTTGCCCATCACGACCTCCTTAGTGATAACAATCCTCTCAAGGTCCTCCCCTGCCATAGCCTCATTTCTATCAGTCACTGGCATGTTATTTGTGTCTTCCACTGTGAAGACCGACCCAAAAAACCTGTTCAGTTCCTCAGCCATTTCCTCATCACCCATTATTAAAACACAACCTTCCGAGAGGACCCCTAACTATGAGATCATGAATCAATCCTGTCTCATTACACAGGACAAGATCTAGGACCGCTTGTTCCCTCGTAGGTTCCATTACATACTGTTCTAGGAAACTATCACGGATACATTCTATAAACTCCCTCTAAAGGACAAATATTTACCTTAGCCACTCTTTTTTGTTTTATATATTTGTAAAAACTTTTACTGTCTGTTTTTTATATTCTGAGCAAGTTTACTCTCATACACTATCTTACTCTTCTTTATAGCTTTTTTAGTAGCTTTCTGTTCCCCCCTAAAGATTTCCCAGTCCTCTAGTCTCCCACTAATCTTTGCCACTTTATATGCTTTTTCCTTCAATTTGATACTCTCCCTTATTTCCTTAGATATCCACGGTCGATTTTCCCTCTTTCTACCGTCCTTCCTTTTTGTTGGTATAAACCTTTGCTGAGCACTGTGAAAAAATCGCTTGGAAGGTTCTCCACTGTTCCTCAACTGTTCCACCATAAAGTCTTTGCTCCCAGTCTACCTTAGCTAGTTCTTCTCTCATCCCATTGTAATCTCCTTTGTTTAAACACAAAACGCTAGTATTTGATTTTACTTTCTTGCCCTCCATCTGTATTTTAAATTCCACCATATTGTAATCGCTCCTTCCGAGAGGACCCCTAACTATGAGATCATGAATCAATCCTGTCTCATTACACAGGACAAGATCTCGGACCGCTTGTTCCCTCGTAGGTTCCATTACATACTGTTCTAGGAAACTATCGCGGATACATTGTTGCCGTGACCGACCTGGTTAAACCAATCGACATGTAGATTAAAATCCCCCATGATAACTGCTGTACCATCTCTACATGCATCAGTTATTTCTTTGTTTATTGCCTGCCCCACCATAACGTTACTATTTGGTGGTCGATAGACTACTCCTATCAGTGACTTTTTCGCCTTACTATTCCTGATTTCCACCCAAATGGATTCAACCTTATCCTCCATAGCATCCCTTACTATTGCCCGGATGTCATCCTTAAATAACAGAGCAACACCACCTCCCTTACCATCCACTCTGTCCTTCCGAATAGTTTGATACCCTCGAATATTTAACTCCCAGTCGTGACCATCCTTTAACCATGTTTCAGTAATGGCCACTAAATCATAGTCATTCACGATGATTTGTGCCATCAACTCATTTACTTTATTCCGAATACTACGGGCATTCAGGTACAGTACACATATGTTAGTTTTTTCACCTCTGTTTTGAACAGTCAAGGCTAGGATCTGAACATGAATCCAGTAACTCCACCAGCCGGGTTACTAGATCACCCTGTGCTTTGCATTATATTTTTTCTTATTGCAACTTAAAATGTGGTTGAAACTTGTGTGTAAAAGACTGAGGCCTAGAAAATCGATTGCACAACCCCTGCATTTTGGGCAGGAAATGAGCATGTGAAATGTGCTCAGTCCGTGTTGAACATATGCTCTATGCCATATTAATTAGGCTGTCCTGTAGTCGTCATGCCTGAAACAGGTGTTAGGCCCATTGTTGTTGCAGATCAGGCAGACTATACAGTATCATGTTTCAGGCCCCTTTACCTAATTGGATTGTAACTAAATGCAGATTGCACCTTGCTGGCTGTGGCAAATGGACAGCAAACAGCCAGCAGGGCTTGGAGGCAGACACCTCAGAGTTAATTATGACAGTTTGCATTTCCCTGAACGTGTAGCTAAGGAGAGTCGGAGTGTTCCTCCTGGCTCCATATTTAAACCAAAGGCACATGTTCTCTCCCCCTGATTGCCTCATCACCCCCCCCCCCCCCCCACCACCCCCCACCCCCCCCCCCCCCCCCCCCCCCACCCCCCAACACGCGTACTTCCCACCTTGCACCTTCCATTCTTACCTACTGTCTTCTACCTAACTTATTGATCTCCCTGTGACTGAGGGGCCACAGGAGACACCAGCAACCTGATGGTAATATTAAGCTGGTGGTCCTGCTGTTGGTGCGTTCAGGTGCAAGCAGTAGCATTGCAGAGACATTTGCCTGACTATCCAAAACCTGCCTAAATATCAAGAATAAAATGAGTTGCTTGTAAATCAAACAGTAGAAAGGGTGTGGAATGGTAAGCAGTCTTTCAATTGCTGGAATTTATAAATACCAGACAGCAAGGTGCCTGTCATGATAGCATAGTGAATGAGTTAAGACACTTGGTACACATCAGGATACATGACTCAGATAGTGGTCACAGTGATTATCTGAAAATCTAACCGCTGAGTTAGAAGATTGTAGATTCGGTTGAGTAAATAATCTTGGCTGGCACTTTAGGGAAGTAGAGACGTGCTGCCTTGCATGACAGGCCTGCCATCTCAGATACATGTTAAAGATCCCATAGTATTATTTACTGTTTTATTGAAGGCTATCAGAGGGATTTTGCCTGGTGTCCTGGACAACTACATCATTAAGACATGTTATCTGATTATTATATTGCTGTTTGTAGGAGATGGAGCAAGAGTGAAGAAGAGGACAAGCTTCTCACAGGAGGAAGAGGAGGAGGAGGAAGAGGGCGCTCAGCTGGAGCAGTGTAGGTATCTTTCCAATCTTTCCTGTCGCTGGTGGCCGTGTCCCAGTCTCAGATAGACCTTGCTACGACACTGCAAAGCAGGTCCCAATCTCAGGTGAACATTGCTGAGGTGATCCAGAACATGTCCCAGACGCTACAAAACATGTCCCAGACGCAGGTGGACATTGGCGAGGCACTGCAGAGCATGGCCCGGTCAGAGAGGGACATTGCTGAGGGCATTGACATTATGGTGCAGACAATGGGGAGCCGCCAGGCCTGGCAGAGCCTGACAACACAGGGCCATCTGGCCAATCCAGCTGCCCCTCTGCGCCAAGGTGACCCCCCCAGGGCACTATGGGCACCGGCCGGGAGGAGAGAGCACTGGAGGCCGATCTGGAGCTGGCCTACAGGGAGACAATGACGGTCACCAGCTCTCCCGAGTCCCCTCCCTCCTGACAACGGTGCGTCTTGGGGTCAGTGAACAAAACAGGGTGGCACGGCAAGGCATGTGCCACTGGTAAGTCGATCGGGGCCGTCCAGTCCAAGGTCCTCCAGAGGATGCCCTGCAGGGGCATCAAAGTTCACAGTGTGTATGTGGTAGTATGACTAGAGGTACTCCGGTACCTGGGAGTGTGGGCTACCATTGGTGGAGAAGACTCGCTACTCATTGGCCTAAGTGTTTGCATTTCATTGGTCGGAACGTAAGGTAGCTCCGCCCAGTGAGGTGGGGTATAAGAACCCGTGTTTCCCAGCAGCCGGCCTTCATTCTGTACTCGAGCTGCTGGGGAAACATCTTGTTGATTAAAGCCTTCAATTCGGACTACATCCTCGTTTCAGTAGTTACTGATCGCACATCAATTTAATCAACAAGATTTTAAAGGGTGGAGCTCCGCATCAAGCCGGAGCGTCTACGACTCAGCCCCCACGCAGCTAATGCAGCAGCTACATTCAAACATTGGCTAGCTTGTTTTAATAGCTACCTCAGCACGGCGGAAAATGTACCGACGAGGGAGCAGAAGCTGCACATCCTCCACTCGTGTGTCGGCCCGGCATCTACACGCTCATCGAGGACACGTCCGACTATGACTCTGCCATGGAACTGCTTAAAGGACACTTCATCCGGCCGGTGAATCAAGTTTACGCTTGGCACTTGCTGGCCACGAGGCAGCAGATCGCTGGTGAGTCGTTAGACGATTTTTACCGTGCGCTCCTTGTACTTGGGAGGAACTGCGGCTGCCCGCAAGTCTCTGCTAATGAGCACACCGGACTCTTAATCCGAGACACCTTTGTTGCGGGTATGCAGTCCCCACAAATCCGCCAGAGACTGTTAGAGAAGGAAACTTTGAGCCTCACGGAAGCACGGGCCCTCACGAACTCTCTAGATGTTGCGAACAGAAACGCCCGTTCATACGCCCCCGACCGCGCAGCGGCCCCCTGGGCAGTGTGGAATTCAGCTTCCCCTTCCCCTACGGACTCTGAATCACCCCAGGCCTGCGCTGCGAGACGCCCTGGAAACCCCGCTGGGTCCCGTTGCTATTTTTGTGGACAGGCAAAACACCCCCGACAGCGTTGCCCAGCCCGATCAGCAATGTGTAAAGGCTGCAGTAAGAAGGGCCATTTTCTGTTGGTCTGCCAGCCAAGGCGGTCGCTGCGGTCCCGGGCAGCGACTGTGGGACATTACCCCGTCTCTCTCCGAGGGTCCCGTGCGGCCCATGAACTGCTCCACCCCCATCCCCCAACGCCACGTGCGGCCTCCGGGCGCAGCCATCTTGTATTTCCGACGCCACGTGCGGGGATGGGTGCTGCCATTTTGTCCATCCCCGCCATGTGCGACCAGTGGGCGCCGCCATCTTGGATCGGCTCAAAGGACCCTGGCACGGGTGACTACGCTCCGCCCAATGATGACTCCATCTTCTGCCATGACTCGCATCAGTCACCTTGGACCAGTCTCGACACCGCACCCTCTCTACGGCGACGACGAAGGTCCTGCTCAACGGGCATGAAACGTCCTGCCTGCTGGACTCCGGGAGCACGGAGAGTTTCATACACCCTGTCACGGTAAGATGCTGTTCTCTTCCTGTCTATCCCGTAAAGCAAAACATCTCCCTGGTATCTGGCTCCCATTGTGTAGTGGACCTCACGGTCCAGGGGAGGGAGTTTAAAAATTACAGACTCTACGTCCTCCCCCACCTCTGCCCGGCCGTACTCCTGGGGTTAGACTTCCAGTGTAACCTCCAGAGCCTAACATTTAAATTCGGCGGCCCTATATCTCCCCTCACTGTCTGCAGCCTCGCGACCCTCAAGGTCGATCCCCCGTCCTTGTTTGCAAACCTCACCCCGGATTGCAAACCTGTCGCCACCAGGAGCAGATGATACAGTGCCCAGGACCGGACCTTCATCAGGTCCAAGGTCCACCGGCTTCTGAAGGAAGGGGTCATCGAGGCTAGTAACAGCCTCTGGCGAGCACAATTTCTGGTGGTAAAGACCGGGGAGAAGAATAGGATGGTCATAGACTACAGTCAGACCATCAACAGGTTTACGCAGCTGGACGCATACACTCTCCCCCATATATCCGACCTGGTCAACAGGATCGCGCAATACAAGGTCCTCTCCACGGTAGACCTGAAGTCGGCCTACCACCAGCTCCCCATCCGCGCGAACGTTCGCAAGTACACTGCGTTCGAGGCGGACGGGCGGCTCTACCACTTTTTAAGGGTTCCCTTCGGTGTCACAAACGGGGTCTCGGTCTTCCAACGAGAGATGGACCGAATGGTCGACCGATACGGTTTACGGGCAACTTTCCCGTATCTCGATAATGTCACCATCTGCGGCCACGACCAGCAGGACCACGACACCAACCTCCGCAAATTCCTCCAGACCGCACAACTCCTGAATTTGACCTATAACAAAGAAAAATGCGTGTTTAGCACCGACCGCCTAGCCATCCTCGGCTACGTAGTGCAAAATGGAGTGATAGGCCCCGACCCGGAACGCATGCGCCCCCTGATGGAGCTCCCCCTCCCTCACTGCTCCAGGTCCTGAAGCGCTGCCTCAGGTTTTTCTCTTATTACGCTCAGTGTGTCCCCAACTACGCCGGCAAAGCTCGTCCCCTCATACAAACTACCACTTTTCCCCTGTCGACAGAGGCCCGCCAGGCCTTCAGCCGCATCAAAGCGGATATCGCAAAGGCCACAATGCGCCCCATCAACGAGTCCCTCCCCTTCCAGGTTGAGAGCGACACGTCTGACGTAGCTCTGGCAGCCACCCTCAACCAAGCGGGGAGACCCGTGGCCTTCTTCTCGTGCACCCTCCATGCTTCTGAAATCTGCCACCCCTCGGTCGAGAAGGAAGCACAGGCCATAGTAGAAGCTGTGCAGCATTGGAGGCATTACCTGGCCGGCAGGAGGTTTACCCTCCTCACAGACCAACGGTCGGTGGCCTTCATGTTTGACAACGCACAGCGGGGCAAGATAAAAAATGACAAGATCTTGCGGTGGAGGATCGAGTTATCCACCTACAACTATGACATCTTGTATTGTCCTGGGAAGCTAAACGAGCCTCCCGATGCCCTGTCCCACGGCATCTGTGCCAACGCACAAGTGGACCGCGTCCAAGCCCTCCACGCGGACCTCTGCCACCCGGGGGTCACCCACTTCTTCCATTTCGTGAAGACCCGCAACCTGCCCTACTCCATCAAGGAGGTCAGGACAGTCACCAGAAACTGTACATCTGCACGGAGTGCAAGCCGCACTTCTACCGCCCCAAAAAAGCGCATCTGATAAAGGCTTCCCATCCCTCTGAATGCCTCAGCATGGACTTCAAAGGTCCCCTCCCCTCTACCATCCGCAACACATACTTCCTCAATGTGATTGATGAGTACTCCCGCTTCCCGTTCGCCATCCCCCCCCCCCCCCCCCCCCCCCCGACATGACCACAACCATCATCATAAAAGCCCTCCACAGCATTTTCTCCCTGTTCGGATTCCCCGCCTACATACACAGTGATAGGTGGTCCTCCTTCATGAGTGACGAACTGCGTCAATTCCTGCTCAGCAAGGGCATTGCCTCAAGCAGGACGATAGTTATAACCCCCGGGGTAACGGACAGGTCGAGAGGGAGAACGGTACAGTCTGGAAAACCGTTCTACTGGCCCTACGGTCCAGAAATCTCCCAGTCTCCCGCTGGCAGGCGATCCTCCCAGATGCACTCCACTCCATCCGGTCTCTACTCTGCACTTCTACAAATCACGGCCTCACGGTAGCATGGTGGTTAGCATCAATGCTTCACAGCTCCAGGGTCCCAGGTTCGATTCCCGGCTGGGTCACTGTCTGTGTGGAGTCTGCACGTCCTCCCCGTGTGTGCGTGGGTTTCCTCCGGGTGCTCCGGTTTCCTCCCACAGTCCAAAGATGTGCGGGTTAGGTGGATTGGCCATGCTAAATTGCCCGTAGTGTAAGGTTAATGGGGGGATTGTTGGGATACGTGGGTTTAAGTAGGGTGATCATTGCTCGGCACAACATTGAGGGCTGAAGGGCCTGTTCTGTGCTGTACTGTTCTATGTTCTATGTTCTATGTTCTAAATCAAACTCCTCACGAACGCCTTCTTGTCTTCCCCAGGAGGTCTTCCTCAGGGACTCCGCTCCCGGCCTGGCTGGCTCCCCCGGGCCCATCCTGTTCCGGAAGCACATGCGGGCGCACAAATCGGATCCGTTGGTCGAGAGGGTCCAGCTGCTCCACGCTAACCCGCAATATGCGTATGTGGACTACCCCGACGGCCGGCAAGACACGGTCTCTCTACGGGACCTGGCGCCCGCCGGATCCCCGCCATCCCCCTCGTCACCAGCCTCACCCCACCCCCCCACCCTCCCCCACAGGCTATGGCGGGACCCCCCCAACCGCAACTGCTCCCTGCAGGCGCTCCCCTCCCTGGCCCACCAAAAATCAAATCATAGAATCATTACAGTGCAGAAGGAGGCCATTCGGTCCATCAAGTCAGCACAGATCCTAGTAACCCCACCTAACCTTTTGATCACTAAGGGACAATTGATCACGGCCAAACCTAACCTGCACATCTTTGGACTGTGGGAGGAAACCGGAGCACCCGGACGAAACCTACACAGATACGGGGAGAAAGTGCAAACTCCACACAGTCACCCAAGGCTGGAATTGAACCTGGGTCCTTGGTGCAGTGAGGCAGCAGTGCTCCCAGATGATTTTATTGGGAAGCAGGGCATCGGAAATGGGGGTGAGTGTGCAGTTGCGCAGATTGGTAGTTACAGAAATGTTGTAGAAAATGGAGGGCCTAATGCTGGACAGTTGGTATTTTGAGAATAGAGTTGTCAGTGAATTGGGGGAGAGGATTTTGCTGGGATTTGGTAACTGGTGAGTTTGTAAAAGGAAGTGGAACATGGGTGTAGAGCGATTCAGGGAAGCAATATCTATGATTGATACAATGTGCGGTAGTGAAGGGACAACAAAGTCAAGCTAGTGGCTGTGAATATGTGATGGAGAATTTACATGGAGAATGAGATGAAAAGTCCCCCCCCCCCCCACCCTCATCCAAAACTAACAACCATCAGAGGGAATGCTTTCAAACCAGCCACAGAACCAGAAAAGTAGCAAGATGAAAAGTGGGGAGAGGAAGAGCCAGGCCTCAGAGCGAATAGATACACAGGGCGAAGCAGAGCAGAGCATGGTGGTGCGAATAGGGTCGTCAATGCGAACGCCGGCCTACTCATCAATGGAGCTTTCAATAGAGCTCCAAAAGGGAACTCCATTAAGGAGGATCTCATGTTGATCATGTCGCTTTGGCCACCTTCAAGGAGGCGCTGAAAGAACGGAGGGGAGACTGGAGACTCAGGAGGTGACAGTGCGGGACCTGGAGAAGGAGGCCACTGACTAGAGCGATAGGATCGGCTCGCTGGAGACAGAAGTGGCAAGGTTGGTAACAACCCAGAAAGCGCTCAAGAGGAAGGTGGAAATCAGGAGAACAGGTTCGGCCGCCAGAACCTAAGAATTGTTGGGCTACCTGAGGGCACAGAGGGCAGGAACCCAACAGAGCATTTTGTGCAGGTGCTCAGAAAGCTGGTCGGAGGAGAAGTCTTCGCCAAACCCCAGAGGTGGACCAGGCCCACAGGTTGCTCCAGCAAAGGCTCAAAGCAGGAGAACCACCATGGGTGATCCTAGCAAAGCTCCATAAGTTCCAAGATAAAGAGAGGGTGCTGAACTGAGCAAGGATCAAGCGGTCGTGTAGATGGGAGGGATTTATCTGCATCTACCAAGTCACTGGGGCCGACCTGGACAAGCGCCAGGCTGAGTTTAATGGGGCCAAGGCGGCTTTATTCAAATGCAGGGTGCGATTTTGAATGCTGTATCCGGCCAAAACTACGGCAACAAAGAACGTTATTGTAACATGCCAGAGGACGCAAATGGGTTTGTCCTGAAAACCGGGCTGGGGAGACAGCAATAGTGAATTTCAAAGAACTATTAATTGTAATTCTTCATTTTCTGAACTAAACACTTGCACGACCTGGGGGTGTGGAGGGGGGGGGGGGGGGGGGGGGGGGGGTGAACAGAAGGGGTGAGGGCAGAGTGAGCTGTTCCCAGGGGGAGTCACCACATTAGTGGGTATGCTAGTGCACAGAAATAAGAGGGGTGGGGGCCGCGGCCCAGCTATTGAACAGGAGGGAGCACAAGACAGAACTGGGGGGGCAAAACAATGAACTGTTGGAAGGGGAGTGTGAAGGGTAAAGTGGGGAGGTAAGCAGGGGGAGGCAACAGTGGTACGGGGAGGGAGAAAAGGGAACAGTAAGGGTAGAGGGGCTCAGAGGGGGGGTCGGGGATTAGGCGGGGTAGGAGAGGGGGAGGGTAGAATATTGGTTCCGACAGGTCGCACACGAGGACGGCTGGAACAAAGAAAAGAACAGCAGCCATCCTGGATGGCCCACTAACAACGGGATACCCCGGCATGCAGGGGCATGTCCACGTGGTAAATGGCGGGTCCAGGGGGGGATGTTATATAATGGTCAGCTGTGTCCTGGAAGGGACACCAATGGTGCTTTTGAATATATATGTCCCTGATTGGGATGACAAAGACTTCATCAAAAAGACCATGGCAGAAATCCCCGCCCTAGATTCCCACCAACTCATCTTTTTTTAAAAACTTAAGAGTATCCAATTCTTTTTTTGTCCAATTAAGGGGCAATTTAGCGTGGCCAATTCACCTACTCTGTAAATTTACTCTGTGGGGGTGAGACCCATGCAGACACGGGGAGAATGTGCAAACTCCACACGGACAGTGACGCTGGGCTGGGATCAAACCCAAGTCCTCAGCACAGTGAGGCAGCAGTGCTAACTACGGTGCCACCATGCCGCCCTCTCCCACTAACACTTCATGGTGAAAGACTACAACTGTGTACATGACCCAAGGACGGACAAATCAGGGAAACAATCGGCGATGGCAAAGGAGATTAACACCTTTATGGAGCAGATGTTGGGGTGTGGACCTGTGGCGGTTCAACCACCCAAGAAAGGAGTTCTCCTTCGTCTCCCAAGTTCACAAGGTATACTCCCGCATTGACTTCTTTATAGTGGGTAAAGTGGTGCTTCCAGGGGTGATAGAGGCGGAATACTCCACAATAGTAATCTCCAACCACGTACCATTCTATGTGAATATGAGGTTGGAGATGGGCCAAGCCCAGCGCCCCCAATGGAGGCTGGACAGAGCCCTCCTCACTGACAATAATGTCACAAACCAGCGACGGGTCCGTAACCTGCAACCAGAACGGGGAGGTCTTACCCTTCGAATTCTGGGAGGCACTGAATGCAGTGATAATGAGAGAAATAATAGCTCATAGGGTGTTTGGAGATAGGAAGGAAAGGGTGGTTAGGCAACAGTTGACCAACACCATATTGAAGATGGATCAACGACACTCCCAGCCCCGACTGTGGAACTACAATTGGAATTTGATCTGCTCTGCACCGGGAACAGTGCACCAACTCCATCAGACACAGGGGACCATTTATGAACACAGAGACAAGGCCAGCAGGTCACCAGCTAAGAAAGCAAGCATGCATGAGGAAGATAGCACAGGTGAAATACTGTAATGGTAAGCTATTCACAGCAACAGATAAGATCAATGAGATCTGTGTGACCTTTCACCAGTAGCTGTACACCTCCGAGCCCAGGAGAGGGACTCGAAGATTAAATGGTTTCTCGATGGCGGGACATACCGGCTGTGGGGGACGAAAAGAGGGAGGGACTGGAAACACCCCACTAGAACTGGGGGATGTCATGCAGAGCATCAACTCTATGCAGCCGGGGAAGGCACCGGGTCGAGACGGATTCCGGTGGACTTCTATAAAACATTTGCTGCAGCACTGGCCCCTCACCTGCGGGAGATGTTCAACAATTCGCTATTGAGAGGGACCCTGCCACCCCACTGGCACAGGCCTTGATATCACTGATCCCTAAAATCGACCAAGACCGAACAGCGCCAGGGAGGCCCGGCCAACCACACCCATATGTTCCGGTTCTGTCCCAGACTTGTCAGGTACTGGATCCTTTGTTCAAGGTTGTGGGGGTGAGGTTGGGGCCACAGAACACCCAGAGCCCTTTATGGAGAGAGGGGCGGACGCCCTAGTCTTTGCCTCCCTGATTGCCCGCCGGAGACTCCTGCCCGGCTGGAGATCAGCAGTGCCACCCTCGGCTGCAGACTGGCTGTCTGGCTTAGCAAAGTTCCTTAAATTGCAAAAAATAAAATTCACCATTTGAGGGTCGGAGAAAGGCTTCCGCAACACATGAAAGCAATTTACCAACCTGTTCGAGGACCTGTTTGTGAGCAGTAACCAATAAGGGTGGGGGGAGGGTGGGGGGTGAGAGGGAGAGGGAGGGGGAGGGAGGACCAAAACGGATAATGGAAGGAGAGAAGGAGGGTGTGTGGGGGGATAAGAGAAGGGGATGGGGGAGACACCAACCAGAATACAGGGTAAGAAAGCAGGGGGACCAAAGGGGACCAATGGCAAGGAAGCACGTGGGTATGACTGCAACAACACCAAGGTACTCCCGGGTGGCACCAAACAACACCTGGTATGTTTTAATACCAGCAGGCAACATGTATATAATCAATGCAGTGCGGCTGTGGAGGCTCAGTGGTTAGCACTGCTGCTTCACGGCGCCGAGGACCCAGGTTCGTTCCCGGCCTCGGGTCACTGTTTGTACATTCTCCCCATGTCCGCATGGGTCTCACCCCCTCAACCCAAAAAGATGTGCAGGGCAGGTGGCTTGGCCATGCTAAATTGCCCCTTAATTGGAAAAGAATTGGCTACTCTAAATGTATATTAAAAAACAGTATAGTTGTGGTGGAACCGATCACTGGGAGCCCAAAGTTAGAGGGCCCATTTCTGTATATATGTTCCTTTGTACGCATACCTGTTTATTTTCCTTTCATATTACCATTTTGTAGATTCCTCATTATTTTTGAGTGATGTTCCTTGCAATGTTGTTAGAAATACATGCAAACCAATAAGATTTAAAGAAAAAAATGTCTTGGGTAGAAATGGCACTTGGACGGGCGGTAGCGAACCAAGATTTTAAACAAGAGGGTTGGTTATCTTAGCTGGCTACGGTGGAGTACAGAATGCTGCTAACAGCACAGGTTCAATCCCCATACCTGTGTCATAATGCTTTCACCTGAGGAAGGAACAGTGCTCCGAAAGCTAGTGTTTAAAACAAACCTGTTGGACTTTAACCTGGTGCTGTAAGACTTCTCACTGCTGTCATAGTTCATGGAAGTTCATAGAATCCCTACAGTGCAGAAGAAGGCCACTCGGCCTATCGGGATTGCACCAACCCTCTGAAAGAGCACTCTACCCAGGCCCATAACCCCACCTAACCTTTGGACACTAAGGGCAATTTAGCATGGCCAATCCATCTAACCTGCACATCTTTGGACTGTGGAAGAAAACCGTAGCACCCAGAGGAACCCCACACAGACACGGGGAGAATGTGCAAACTGCACACAGTCGCCCAAGATCAGAATCGAACCTGAGTCTCTGGCGCTATGAGGCAGCAGTGCTGACCACTATGCCATTGTGTTATCCCTAATGGAAGCTTGCCTCCTCACCTTGGTCCATGCTTGCAGACTAGTGTCCCTCAATCTATATAACCAATTGTCCCTCTGTAATGGAGAGAGATGCCTATGGTGCTTTGTGGACCATGGCTAATTACCTACAAGGATGGCACAAGGTCAGATGCCCAAAGGAGGCAGAAGCACCAGGGAGTAAGAGGACAGACAAGGTTATATTTGGTTCTAAGCATCACACTGTCACTGGGATGGTCTCAGAAAGGTGCAGCCTGGAAGGGAAGATTCGGTTAATGGGAATCACCACTCTATCAGGTTTCATGGTGTTCATGCAATCGTCCACAATAAGCTCATGAATTGCAAAGACCTTTTTAACTAGCGAATAGACATTCTGGAGGGAGGTGCAGGGAGGAGCGGTCATAGTCAAAAATATTAGGCACTCGCAGTAAATCTTCAACCTTATGGCCCACCCCAGCAATTAACTTTCAAATATGAATAATATGTATTAATATGAAAAAAAATCTTCATTTATAATTACAGATTAATTTACGTGAAAAAGAAGAATATTCTAATACTGATTATGCATTCTCATTGTCCAAACTTTTCAGACGTGGACTTGAAGAAATTCACATTATAATGTGTAATATGACTCACACAATGTAATGCTATGTGTTCCTGCTAGTTACCAGATGATTTTATGCACAATTTACACAATCAATCATGATTACATTAGAGTGGGCTATATTAAATCACATTCTTTGGTATTATTTACTGGTTTGCGATTTTAGAATAGTCATGTAGATGTACAAATTTGTAACATTGTCACATAAACAGAATGGGGGATAAAACGTTGAATTTTGGGAAGGGCTACAATGTAAATATATGGAAATCTATGTGAATGTCCATATATGTGGATGTACATCAGTAGGTCCAGATCTTTCCTTCCCACAGTTTGTCTCGGGACGTTGTCTCATGAATTGTTCATTCAGTTTTGTGCCACCCCACCCCTCCCAAATAATGCTGACCGTGGCTAGTTTGCCTAATGGTTGCACCTATTCCTGGGAGTGGTGCGAACTGGATTACTGACAGATAAAGTGTAATATGAGAAAATGTGAACTTTGTCAGGAAGAATAGAAAAGCAGTATAGTATTGAAATAGCGAAAGCTTGCAGAACTCTGGGGCACAGAGGGATCTGGGTGTCTAGCCCATTAATCACAGAAAGTTACAATGCAGGTGCAGCCGGTGATTAGGAGAGCGAATGGAATGTTGACATTTCTTGCACGGAGAATTAGTGCTGCAGCTGTACAGGGCCTTAGTTTTGATCCCTTTACTTAATAAAGGATATAATTGTACTGGGAGCAGTTCAGAGAGGGATACCTCATCTGATTTCTAGGATGAAGGTGTTGTTAAATGAGGGAAGTTTGAGTGGGTTGGGCCGATAACACACTCCGACATTAAAGCTTTGAGTGCTGCATCTGGAAACCTTGAATCATGCTCTCCTGCCTTGTTACTCCATTTCCACTCCTCTTTCTGCTGTCAGACTTTGAGACCAGTTCCAGTGCTTGCTGCTGCTGGAATGCACTTTGCCTTTAAGAGATGCAGGCTGACTTTAAGTAGCGCAGGTTATGTTAAGTGGTGCTAGCCTTACACGTTGGACCCTGCTGAGCCATAGAATGATAGATCCCTACAGTGCAGGAGTATTCAGCCCATTTCATCTGTACAGACCCTCCTAGAGGACCCTACCTAGGCCCACTCCCCGTCTCATTCCCACAGCCCCATAACCCCATCTAACCTTTTGGACACTAAGGCTAATCCACCTAACCTGCGTATTTCTGGACTGTGGGAGGAAGCCGAAGCACCCGGAGGAAATCCAGGCAGACAGGGGGAGAATGTGCAAACTCCCCACTGACAGTCATCCAAGGCCAGATTCAAACCCGAGTCCCTGCCACTGTGAGGCAGCCATGCTAACCACTGAGCCACCGTGCCGCAATGTGTCACATCCTGCCAATAAGCAGCCCGTTTTGTGTTAGACTGCACACCACTATCATTTGAATTAGCAGGCAACATGATGTCTGCATGGTGCCTGCATCACAGCAAATGAGTACATCAATTGCACATCTCAATGTCTTGCTTGTTTTCTGACCTCATTTAATTTTTTCCCCATAAAGAGCAATGAACACAGTTATCTTCCAGAATGCACCATAATCATGACAAGTTAAAGAGATTCCCAGCCCATTCCAAAGTGAAAAATGCAGATTGTTACAAAGTGCATTTATCCACATGTAGCAATACACACTATGGTTCAAACTCACAACACTTAGTAGAAAATGTATTTACACTGGTAATATAAGGGGGCTCTAGTCTATAAACAAAGTTATCACAGTTCCCTGGTGTTCAGACAGCTGGGTAAATGAAGCCTCACAAGCTCCGCGTTTCTCGGATGGATTTGGGGTTATGACCTGCTGCCTTCTTCGTTTGTCTGGCCATTGTGTGAACAAGAATCATGCTGCCACTGCCGAGCCATTGTAGGCTCTGGCATAATGTTTTTTCCATTCATCTAACAGCTATGTGAAATCTCAAATGCATCCTCTCTAGTGTGACCACTGAGCGGTCAGTTCTAGTAGTTTACTTATTCACTCAGTAACTGGTAATTCAACGGAATAAAACAGAACCGGATGCATATGAAGGACGAATTTACAGCTTCTATTGAACCAGTAATTGGATCCACTATAACTCTGTGCAGGGATGTATATGGAGCTTTTTTATGCAACTGTTCACAATGATTATTTAATGTTTAGTTTTTATTCGAGGGATATTTAGTTTAGGCGATATTTTATTGTTTTTTTTCAGATATATCAAGAAATACAGTTTCTTATAATATACTGTGGATAAATATAATGAACTGGTTGTATTGAAACTTGCAGAGATATATAGCAATTCTAAAATATCATCAACAATGTTTCTGATAAATGGGTGATGGGGAGGGATCGGCGTGGGGTCGGATGGAGGCAGCATCATGTAGGCGAACATGTTTGAGGACTTTGTAGTCGGCGCCTCTGCCGTTCTAAATGGCCAGGTACTCCGTGAACCCCGTGGTTGTGTCGGCCCTAAGGCTGTGGGGGCAGATGAGACAGCATTTAGGTGCCTTGGTGTAGGCACTGATCTGCGACAACCACAGTTTTGTGGATGACACGGTGGCACAATGGTTAGCACTGCTGCCTATGGCGCTGGGGGGGGGGGGGGGGGGCAGGGGGGTTGGATGCGATGTTTCGGGGGTGGCGGCAGACAGGAATTGAGCAATTTGGCAATCTGTTCACAGAGGGCACATTTGCGAAGTTGGCGGACCTGGAGGAAGAGTACACGTTGTCCAGGGGGAATGACTTTAGGTTCTTGCAGGTCTGGGACTTCGTAAGGAGAGAAGTGCTGTTCTTTCCTGGGCTGTCGCCCCTGGGATTGCAGGACAAGGTGCTGTTGAGGGATGACATAGGGGAAGGTATCCGATGCCTATAAGGAGTTGATGTATTGGGAGAGGGCCCTGGTGAGGGACATAAGGCGCAAGTGGGAGGAGGAGCTGGGAAGAGAGGTGGGCAGAGGCCTTACGGAGAGTGAATGTGTCCTCGTTGTGTGCGAGGTTAAGCCTCATCCAGTTTAAAGTAACAAATAGGGCTCATATGACAGCAGCAAGGATGAGTAGGTTCTTTGAGAGGGTAGAGAATAGGTGTGGGCGGTGTGCAGGGAGACCCATGAATCACATCCACATGTTCTGGGCGTATCCAAGGCTAAAGGGGTTCTGGCAGAGGTTTGAGGACATTAATGTCTGAGGTGCTGGGATGGAGGTGGTCCTGAGTCTAGAGATGGTGATATTCGGGGTGTCGGAAGACACGAGGGTCTAGGGGGTGAGAAAGGCCGATGTTTTAGCCTTTGCCTCCCTGATAGCCCAGAGACTGATTTGCTTGGATGGTGGTACTCGGAGCCGCCGAAAGTGGGGATGGGGGTGGGCGACCTGACAGTATTCCTGAGGTTGGAGAGGGTCAAGTTCGTATTGACGGGGTCGGTGGATGGCGGTATAAATGGGGGTGGTAAGGGGATTAAAATGGGGAAGGCGGGATATGAGGAGGGAGTGGTATTAGAGGAGTACGGGGAAGTGTGTGCAGGTTGTTTATAATGTTATTGGGTTATTATTCTGCTTTTGTTTGTTTACACGATAATGCCTTGAATAAAATATATTTTTAAAAAATCAATGTGTTTTATTTTATTTAGTTTTTAATAAATTCAGAGTACCCAATTATTTTTTTTCTAATTAAGGGGCAATTTTGCCTGGCCAATCTACCTATCCGGCATATCTTTTTTGGGTTGTGGGGGTGAGACCTACACAGACAAGGGGAGAATGTGCAAACTCCACACAGACAGTGACCTGGGGCCAGAATTGAACCTGGGTCCTTGGCGCTGTGAAGCAGCAGTGCTAACCACTGCGCCACCATGCTGCCGTTAAAAAAAATCAATGTGTTTGATAGAATCCTAAAATTATTTAAAATATTTAGCGATATCATAAACCATTCTATGAAGTAATGAATGATGTCATTTTGCATCTGTTTTATTACAACTTCAAGTCTGACAATATTAGTTTAAAACAGATTGTAAATACCTGAAATATATTGCATATGTAATACTGAGTCATACAAAGCCAGAAAGGCATTAAATTGGAATAGATTACTTCCCCTCAAAGTACCTTTTATTCATAACATTTGTAAAGGTACATTCCAAAACATTTCAAATTGAATATTATAGAAAGTGCAATTGAGTCCATACAGCATGTTCCACTGTGAGGTGCCTCACTATTCATAACATATATTCCATGTCAAACGTGAAATTGGAATAGGTGTCCCACTCAAAAGTCATGCTCAGTACAGGCATGAAGATATTACAAATTTTAAAGCTATATTTAAAAAAGGTGGACAGCAAAAGCTGTTTAAGATGGCTTGGGCAAATGATGGGTTTTGACAGTATCCAGCGACAGATAAATCTTGAAACTCAAGCAAGTACCTCATTGAAATATGAACAATTAGAGCCACTTGTGAAATTCACACGTCCGTTTTGTTAAGGGTCAACCGTCAACAGAAAGGCCCATGGACAATAGAGACACTGAAACTCAATGGGTGCTCAATGAATATGAAATAGATCTCATCGGCCTTTTATTGCATTGTGATAGCTTCTCATGGCAAACACAAAGAGCTTGGCTGTCTAAAATCCCAGCATGCGAAATGTCAAAACCCAGAATGTTTATCTGTTGAACGCACCACCTTATTTGGAAAATGACATTGGATTCGTAACATGTCGCAAGGATAAGGCAGTCATGTTTGCCACCTGCTTCTAAAGTAACAGGAGAAGCTGTCCTGAAACAGATACAATTAATAACACCACATAAGCCATCAAACCAGCTGCAAAACAACGAAGCAATCAACCTAATATAGTTGTGCCTTGAAAGTGGGAGAAGCACTCTCCGCCCCATCTATTCCAACCTCAAGTTCTATAATCATAGAATCCCTACAGTACAGAAGGAGGCAATTCAGCCCATCAAGTTGGCACCAACTCTCTGAAAGAGCACCTGATCTAGACACACTCCCCCTCAATCCCAACAAACCTTTAGGACACTCAGGGGCAATTTAGCATGACCAATCCACATGAACAGCACATTTTTGGACTGTGGGAGGAAACCGGAGGACCGGAGGAAGCCCACGCAGACAGGGGGAGAACGTGCAAACTCCACACAGACAGTGACCCAAGGCTGGAATTGAACCCGGGTCCCTGGCGCTGTGAGGCAGCATCGCGAATCACTGTGTAACTGTACCACCCTGCTCACCTGAGAGCCAACCTCCCCGACAAATCAATGATAAGAAGCCTCATAGCTTACTGATAATCCTGTGTTTTTTTACAGGATCTTGATCTCCTGCCAAGACAGCAATTCATCCAAGATTACAAAGAGACTGAAATAATTCCAGATTGTAATCATATTGTTTTTTATCTGCATCAATCTTTGTGGTTATGAGATACTTTGGGGTGATTATCCGCACCTGTTTTCAGTGGGTGGGAATGGTGGCGATGGTGGAGAGTCGGGAGGGAGTCCCGAAACAGTTTTCAAGCCAGTGGGATTTCTCCACTCAATTGTCCCCGCTGATGACATGGTGGGGCACCTGTCATGAAGCATGGGAACCGCATTACCATACACATAGTGGGTCTCTTTGCAGTATCATTGGCCAGCGTGGGGATTCACCCCCATCTGGCTGACGTGATAGGTTTTGTAAAACGGGAACCTGACAAACGGGGGCGCACAGTTAAGTACAGCCTCCAGGGAGGAGAGGGTTATGCCTGGGCAGTACCCTGGCAGTGCCCAGATACTTCCTCTGGTGCTGCCCCATCACTATCGCCTCGTGCCACGAGGCAGTGTCTGGGGGGGGGCTTCTGTTATTGGAGGTCTGAGGGTAACGGGGGTTCCTTGGGGGGAGGGCCCATGTGCATGGAGGAAGGGGTTCCCTGTGTGCACATGGGGGGTCCCTGTGTCCATGAGGGGGTCTTCTGTTGATAGTGGGGGGTTCCCTATCTGCATAGGGATGGCCTCTCTATGTCCGTGGGGGGATCCTGGTTTTTATTTTTGTTCGATTGGGGCGCCGAGGTTGCGAGCGGGGTTGGCTCATTCAGATCCCCACCTGCCAGTGTGGCATCGTGGGACCGCCAGCCTTCATGGTGTCTGTAGTGAGAGAGCTGCTAAGGCAAATGGGGCTGAGGGAAAGCAGCTGCAAAACTGCAGCTACTTAATCTTCATCAGCACCATCCATGACATTAGCCTCCAGGAGCTAATTGCACAATTGCATGCCTCTGCTTGTGGATGGCCTCAGGCTTGCTGAATAGCACCTTTAATGTGCAGATTAAATAAGAAGGTCATACTGCTTCAAACGCCTTCTGTGCACTCACCTCCTGTGAGTTGACAAGCTGTAGACACTGCAGCAGTCCTGCCTATCGCCAGTGAAATTAGATTGCCTGTGAACATTGCCTCCTGTTGCATCATCAACGAGCTCAGTAGGTATCTCAGCACTGCTGGGTGGGTTGTCATCAACGCACAATAGCCACACCTGGGAAAAGCGGAAGGAGGCTGAAACACATCAGCATTCCTACCCGATGTAATTTTTTCCCATTTCCACACCACCCCCCTATCCCCTAATCTTCCTCCAAGGGCTTGGTAAAATCCCTCCTTGGGTTCTGGGATATTCTGATATATTATTTCTCGGGTGGAATTTTACCAAACGGTGGCAAAATTTCATTCCGGTACGAAAACGATGCAATTTCTCATGGAATTTTGAGCTCCTTCAGGAAAGGTTCTTTCCCCCGCGTGAATCATGCCAGCCTCCCACTGATTTGCTCGTCCCAGGGAAACTTTGGCATTGGGGAGCTCCGTATAAATGGTTCTCCAGCACTGCCCAACAGATGTCCCAGATCCATTCGAGGGGATGGCTGCCAGGAAGACAGCGCCACCTTTCCCTGAGTGGTCTCCTGGATGTTGCACAGCATAAGCGGGAAATCCTGTATGCACACCCCAGGAAGCGGCCCACCAGGGGCTCCTCACATCTGCTCATCACATCCCTGCTCCCACTCAGTACCATGCATGCCACTCCTCAATAATCTGAACTGGCAGGACTCCCGCACACCCCGGACCTTAATTGAAGGAACGCAACAGAATTCCTGATCTCGAAGGTGGCTGTTGCAGATGAGAGCTCATCCAGCATCTCTAAACACGCATGATAAGCCTGTTGCTTGGCAGGACGTGTTCAATTCTCTCTCAGTCAACCTTTCACTGAGGAATAGGGGGACATCGCTCTGTCCTCAATGCAAATCATCATCATTCTCCTGCAGAGTCCGGCCAATGGCTTCAGCACCTGCCCATAGATTCGGGACCTATCATGGAAACTTACCACTGGCACCGCACTAATGATGAGATCACAGACTTCCTCACTCCTAGCCCTGCCCGTCCCCAAACCGAGAGGCTATGAGGGTGTCCCTAGCCCGATGGCCCAAGCCACCCTGGCCATAGTCCAAGATCCTTCCTCCTCCTCCTCTGCGGGCTATCTCTAAGCCTCCTCCTTATCTGAGGAGATGTGAAGTTCCTCCATCTCCTCCTGTTCGAGGTGATCTCTCCTTGTAGTGCCAAGTGGTGGAGAGTGCAGCAGACCACAATTATGCGGGAATCCTTATGGGGGCTGGATTGGAGGGCGCCACCCAACAGCTCCAGGCACCAGAACCACACCTTGAGCAGCCCAATCGCGTGGCCGACCAGCACGCACCTTGAAGCATGAGCCTCATTGTAGGAGTTTCCGCCTCACTATGTGGCCTCTGAACTGGCATCATCAGCCACATCCTGAATGGGCACCACCTGTCCCCGAGGAGCCATCCCTCCAGACGCTGCTCACCCTCAAATACGACTGGGATCTGCAAGCAGCCCAAGATGTACCTTTCATGGACACTCCCCGGAAACAGGCACACACATGCATGATTTACATTGTGTGGTCACAGCCGATCTGGACATTGAGGGAGCAGAATCCCTTGCAGTTCATGAATGGTGCCAATGCCATGTGAGGCCATGGAGACCACAGGGCCATCTGGGTGCAGTCTATCACACCCTGCACTTGGGTCATATCAGTTAAGCACACAAAGCCCATTGCCCTGCCATCTTGGCTTGCCTGGTCCCTGTCCAAGTTGATAAAAATGTGGGCCCTCACATAAAGGGCATCTGTAACCTCCCCAATGCATTTGTATGCAGCTGACTGGGAGATGCCAGTGCTGCCCTGAAATGAGCCACTCGCAAAGGAGTTCAGAGCGGCCGTCACTTTGAGGGCAGGTGGTATCCTCCCATTCCATGTGGTGCCAGCCCTGGCACAGGGGCAGTCTTCTCCGGCACTGTGGCTCCGGCATCTGTAGATCGGAAGTCCGATGTCGGAAGACTCTTCGCTGGTACAGTCTCAAACAGGGCTGTTCCCTCTGTGGTGCTGCTCCCTGTACAGCTATGGGCCCAGCTTCCCCCTCCTCAGCAAGACCCTGGTCCTGATGCAATTCAAGGTAGTCCACTGGGTACACATGACGGTGGCCCGGATGAGCAAGATTTTTGGGGTATAGGATAGGTGTGCGAGGTGTGCGGGAAGCCCAGAAAATCATGTCCACATGTTTTGGGCATGTCCGAAGATTAGAGGGTTTTGGCAGGGATTTGCTAAGGCAATGTCCACGGTGCTAAAAACACGGGTGGTGCCGAGTCCGAAGGTGGTAATCTTTGGAGTGTCGGAAGAGCCGGGAGTTCAGGGGGCGAAAGAGGCTGACGTCTTGGCCTTTGCCTCCCTGGTAGCCCAGTAACTAATCTTATTAATGTGGAGGGACTCGAAGCCCCCAAGTGTCGAGACCTGGGTTAGTGACATGGCTGGGTTTCTCAGTTTCGAGAAAATAAAGTTCGCCTTAAGAGAGTCAATGGTTGGGTTCACCCGGAGGTGGCAGCCGTTCGTCGACTTTCTCAGGGAAAATTAAAATGTCAGCAGAAGCAGAATTCCAAAGGGTGGGTGGAGGGCCGGATTATTGTTTTATGATTGGGGTGAAGATTGTGATGGAGGTGGAAATGTTTATTGTACCATGTTTATGTCGCTGTTATTGTTAATATTATAAAAACTTGCAAATACCCTCAAAACATATTTTACAAAAAGAAATGCCAACTCGATAAGTTTCGGGATACTCCAGAATCATGCTCAGAAATGAGAAGGAAACCAAAGTGAGGATTCCTCAGAAAGACTTGCCCCTCAGTCATTTACTCCTGAGGGACCACCATCATGCACTTCCCCATTAGTGAGTGCCTCTCCACGGAGACTCACAACCTCCCATCTCACACTGGCAAATCCCTACTCCTGTCCCTCTGAACTCCACTAGGATTACGCACCTGGATTCTTGAGATCACATCGACACATTTCATCCAACCGTTCGTTGGTGACAAGGCTATTGAGCGGATGCATAAGATTCACAGTCTGCATCCTCATGAGGAACCTCAAAGAAATCCCCCGTCATGACATGTAATGGTGTGAGTGATGATTAAGTTCACCATGAAGCCTTGCATTGGGGTTCATATCAGTGTATCCTGTGTGATGTAAACCCTTGATGGAGCATTGGAGTTCAATGTTTGGGATTCCAACTATTTTGATTCAACCAAATAGACTAAATTAAATAAACTGAGGGACAAATGAAAAAGGGCAGTCCCTTAAAAGGATACTGTCTTAAACAAAAACAAAGAGAAAACAAAACTTAAAACATCAAACCAAAATGTGATTAAAAGGGTTGATAAAGCACCCCAGACCCTGCAGTGCCCAGTGGGCTTGAAAGGCCTCGATGGGGCCGTGGACACTGTATGCTCCCTCTCCAGGGACACCCAGTCATGAATGAAGCGGTGGAAGTGGGGCAGACAGTCAGGTTGGACAGCCCCTTGGTTGCCGCTGCCTAACCCTGTCTATGGCAACTTTTGCCAGGCTAAGGAGCAGGTTCACAAGGAGGTCCTCCGCCTTCCCCGCCCCTCTCCTCTCCAGGTGCCCGTACACCAGGAGTGTGGGGCTGAAGTGCAAACAAAACTGTAATAAAAGATTTTTCAAAAAATTGAAAAGGTGATGCCATCCAACACAACTTATTTTTTATCAATTTAAAGTATCCAATTTTTTTTCTAATTAAGGGACAATTTAGCGTGGCCAATCCATCCCCCTGCACATCTTTTGGGTTGTGGGGGTGAGACCCACACAGACACGTGGATATGTGCAAACTCCACACGGAATAATCAAGGGGCAGAAGGGGGGGAATAGATACAATAACAATCGCTGAGGAAACAGTACTAGGGAAACTAATGGGGTTAAAGGCTGATGGATTGCACCCCAGGATATTAAAGGAAATAGCTACAGAGAAAGTGGATGCACAAAGAATCTTCCAAGAATCTTTAAATTCTGGTAAAGTCCCAGTGCCATCTTTATTCAACAAAAAGAGGGGAACAAAAAACAAGTAACTATAGGCCATTTTGCTTAACTTTATGTCATTTGGAAAATGTTAGAATCCATTATAAAGAATGCAATAACAGAGTATTTAGAAATAAGCAGTCACAATGGCTTCATGAAGAGGAAATCATGCCTGACAAATTTATTAGAATTCTTTGAGGTGATAAAGAGCAGGATAGATGGAGAGGAACCAGTAGATGTAATATACTTCGATTTCCAAAAAGCGTCCAATAAGGTGCCACACAAAAGGCTACTTAATAAGATTAGAGCCCATGGTGCTGGGGGTATTAGCATGGATAGAGGATTGGCTAATTGATAGAAGACAGAGTTCAGAAAAGGGGCGTTTACAGGATGGCAACTTGTAACTAGTGGAGTGCCACAGGGATCTGTTCTGGAGCCACAATTATTTACAATACATATAAATGACTTGGATGAGGGAAGTTAATGCACTATTGCCAAGTTTGCGGATGACACAAAAATAGGTGGGAAGACAATTGGTGAGGATGACACAAAGAGCCTACAGAGGGATATAGTCTAGGTTAGGTGAGTGGGCAAAAACTTGACAGATTGAATATAATGTAGGAAAATATAAAGTTATGCACTTTGGGAGGAAGAATAAAAGAGCTGAATATTATTTAAATGGAGAAAGACTGCAGAAAAGTACCCGTACACCGGAATGTGGCGACTAGGGGCTTTTCACAGCAACTTCATTGCAGTGTTAATGTAAGCCTGCTTGTGACAATAAAGATTATTATTATTATTTGGGGGTCCTCGTGCATCAATCACAAAAAGCTAGCAAGTTCAGAAGGTAATTGAGATGGCAAATCGGATATTGACTTTTATTTCAAAGGAAATGGAGTATAAAATAGGGAGGTCCTGCTAAAATTATGCAAGGCAATAGTTAGACCACATCTGGAATATTGTGAACAGTTTTGGTCCCCTTATCTAAGGAAAGATATACTGACATTGTAGGGCAGTCCAGAGAAAGTTCACTGGGTTGATCCTGGGTTTGGAGGGATTTTCTTATGAGGTGAGCTAGAGTAGATTGGGCTTGTACTCATTGGAGTTTAGAAGGATGAGGTGACCTTATAAAGACATATAGAATTCTCAGGGGGCTTGACAGGGTAGATGCTGAGAGGATGTTTCATCTTGTGGAAAAGTCCAAGACCAGAGGGCATAATCTCAGAGTAAAATGTTGCCCATTTGAAACAGAGATGAGGAGGAATTTCTTCTCTTAGAGGAGGGGGAATCTGTGGAAATCTTTACCACAGAGAATTATAGAGAATGGGTTGTTAAGTATGTTAAGGGCTGAGATAGACAGATTTTTAATCAGTAAGGGGATAAAGGGTTATGGGGATAAGGCGGGAAAATGGAGTTGAGGATTATGTCAGATCAGCCACGATTTCATTGAATGGCGGAGCAGATCTGATGGGCCAAGTAGCCTACTTCTGCTCCTATGTCTTATGTGGGCGGCACGGTGGCACAGTGGTTAGCACTGCTGTCTTAAGCTCCAGGGACCTGGGTTCAATTACGGCCTCAGGTGACTGTCTGTGTGGACTTTGCACTTTCTCCTCGTGTCTGTGTGGGTTTCCTCTGGGTGCTCCAGTTTCCTCCCATGGTCCAAAGATGTACGGGTTAGGTGGATTGGCCATGCTAAATTGCCCCTTAGTGTCCAAAAGGTTAAGTGGGGTTACTGGGTTATGGGGATAGGGTGAAGGCGGGGGCTGAAGTAGGGTGCTCTTTCCAAGGGCCGGTGTAGACTTGATGGTCTGAACGGCCTCCATCTGCACTGTAAATTTTATGGTCTTAAAACAGAAAAATCATATCTTCCAGGGAATAAATTGAGCATAATGTAAACATTGTGACAATGGGTTTTGTTCAGAATGTAAACCTGATGCCTGTGGTGTACCAAATTGGTTCTGGGTCCCTTGCTGTTTGTGGTGTACATTAATGATCTAGACATGAATGTGGGTGGTATGATCAGTAAGTCCACAGATTATTCGAAAATTGGTGGAGCAGTAAATAGCGAATGTATGATGCACCTCCATGTGACTGCCAGTAACTAATCATATTAAAAACCATGGTGACATCGAACAATAGAAACATGTTTTGCAATTCCCTCTATTTTCAAATGGTGAAATGTAGCTGTTAAAGGAATGATGTAGTCACTAAACAACAAAATTTCCTCCCACAGTCCAAAGATGCACAGGTTAGGTGGATTGGCCACGCTAAATTGCCTTTTGTGTCCAAAATGGTTAGGTGGGGTTACTGGGTTACGGGGATAGGGTGGAGGAGTAGGGTGCTCTTTCCAAGTGCCGGTGCAGACTTGATGGGCCAAATGGCATCCTTCTGAACTGTAAATTCTATGATTCTATGATTTTGTCATTAGTGACATAATTTGCCCTTATCCAATTGTGTTCACTTGTGCTCATTTGACATCAATTATGTTCAAAAGCAACCATTTAGCCATGATTTGACATTACAAGTAGTAATCAACTGACATCATTGTCATCAAACTGCAGCACTGAAACATTTTTGAAGAGCAAAATTACTTAATTAAGCATTCAGAGACCAAAATTGATCATAGTTTGTTCTCCATATTTCTGAATTTCTACAGCTTCAAACTTCCAAAAACTGAGTTGAAAGCATATGTTTTGCCAGGCTAGTTTTATATTTTTCTTCATAACCTATAACTAGTGCATCACATCCCTTTCCCCTTACCGCCTCCACAGATTGCGGCAGTTTTCTCTCCCCACTTATTCCTCTCTACTTTTTCTCTGCCCCCTTTTCCACCCCCTCTCCACCTTTCCCCATTCTCCTTTCCAGCCCATGTCTCCTCCCTCCCTCTACCCTCTCTTTTGTGCCCTTTTGCCCACCCCTTTCTCCCCATTTCTCTCTTCCCTCCTCTTTCTCTCACTCTCCCCTCCCCACTCCTCGAGAATTCAAGTCATGTGGTTGGCTAGATCCAGAAGTGATGGTGAAAGTTCTGCTGCAGCTTTCCAGCAGGCATGGACCAGGATTGGCGGCAGGAAAGAGGTGAATATTCTGGGGAAGTTGGCTAGGGGGGAAAATTATCAGGTGGGTTGAAGGCTTAGTCCGAGGTGGTGGGTTGGTGAGGGTCATTGGGGGGAATGAGGAGAGAGTTGTCAGTGGGGGCTGGGATCTGAGGCCTGATGTTCAGCTGGGGCCCGAAGATTGGGGTGAATGGTGTACACCTGAAGCTGGGGGCTTGGTGTGGGCCTGAGACTGGGGGTTAGTGTGGGCCTGAGGCTGGGAGTTGGTATAGGCCCAAGACTGGGGATTGGTGTGAGTTTGAGATGTAGGTGATCTTAAGCATGCATATTGGAAAGATTTTTTGAACTATATGAAAAATGTTAAGATCAAATATGATTGAAGGAATTAATTTCTTTGAGTTTTTCAATGTAGGTTGCCAAATACATTTGATGCCTTTGAGCGCATTTAATGCCTTCCAGCCCACTTGATGCCTTTCATCACATTTGACGTCAAAGATGGCAAAAAGCTGTTGACTGCATGAAAAACTAATTTCAAATGAGAACATTGGATGCCAAATGATCTCTGTTTGGTTTTAAATGCATTGAGCACATTTCTCAATGTGGAATTCTGCCCATGTGACTTAGAGCAAGGCATGCTTTGAGTGAAAGTCCACCTGAGACATGGGGCGCGATTCCCCAGCCTCATTGTGCTCCTGCTCGTACGCAATGAGGCCAGTGAATAGTGGGAGAGGCAGAAAAGAGAATGCGGTGGGCACCAAAATGAATGCAATGCAACCAGCCCGTTCCCATAGGCGGAATCGGGATCTGCCGTGGCGTGGCGAGGAACGAATCATCACCAGCTCGTTCCCATAGGCGGAATCGGGATCCTGCCGTGGCGTGGCGAGGAACGAATCATCTCCAGCTCGCTGCCGTAGGTGGAATCGGGATCCTGCCGTAGCGTGGCGAGGAACGAATCATCACCACTTATGCCCTATTTCCATATAATTAACAGGAGCCACCCCATATCCAACAGCTTCCTGTGATTCAACGGCCTCCACAGCAAGTAGTCACACTGGCGCCGATTAGTACTCCTTTTAAAAAATGCAAACCTGGCGGAAGAGCGACTGTGGGGAGTCGAGGAGGGGAGCAGCCATATTTGCTCTCAGGCAGTGAGCCCGCAGCACTGGGCATACTGCCCCTGTGCCCAGGGGTGTGGGGGTGCAGTCCTGGTGGGGGGCTGGGGTATCGGGGCTGGGAAGTCTCTGCAGGGCGGTGGAGAGTCCACGGGTCTGCGGGTCCGCCTTACCAACCCCTTGTCCATCTGTTCCCGTACAGGGGCCAACCCTAGCCCCTGCCTGTCTTCCCAACTGACCACCTATAACTCCCACTGACCGCTGAGGCCTCAGGTCTTGCGGCTGAAGGCTATTGCTAATGGGAAATTGGCAATTGTAGTTAAGTGCGCACTTTACACATTCTATGTGGACCCCATGGGTGGGTGGGCAGGCCATGAAGCATGTGGGGCTCATAGCCTAGCATCCCAATCACACCTTGATGCTTGGACTCTGCTTGAACATTGCGGGAGGCAGCACCACACACGCAGAGGGCTAATCTTCAATCACGCAGGAGATGGGCCCCAGCCCCGGGCACGTGTCCACGGCCAGGTGTGTGTAGGCAGTGTGTGTCAGGTGTGAGCATGGGAGGGGCGGTGCATCGGGGGGGGGGGAGGCGTATGGGATTGGTGGTCGATCCGCATCGTGGAACAAAGAGCCAGAGGCATCATTATGGTTCTGGTGAGGGTACAAGTGTTCACCTCTACCCCATTATCTCGATGGTGCCGCCCCACTATGTCCACCTTCCCCCACAATGCCCATTCCTCTTCCCCCAACACACACTCCACTCCTTACTCCAACCTTCCCCCCTGCCCCCCCTCCCCCATTGCCCTCAGCGATCCTCGATGTGCTTGGCCTTCCTTGCTCTAGGTGTCCAGGTGTATCCCCAGGAAGTACATTTGAGATGGAGATAGCCAGCTGCTTACCATGTCCTGTGGTCTCGATGCCTTTGGCGGGCATCCTTTGGGGGCTCTGGGTCGGAGCACCCCTCCGCACATGTCAGCGGCACATTCACAGCCGTGCCGTGCTGTTCTAGGTGCTGGCTGTGAGACGCAGGCTCATCAGAGGGGTGGATTTGGGGGAGCTGGTGACCACCGCCGTCAGTCCATAGGATGTGTCCAAGTGGCCACCCATTGCCCCCACCTCCCGGTCAGTGCCCATAGTGCCCTGGGATTCACCTCAGGAAGTGGGGCAGCTGGTATGAGCCCGGCTGCCCCTGTGTCACCTGGCTCTGCCAATGACGTTGGCTCCCCAATGTCTGCACCATGGTGTTGAGGCCCTCGGCGATGCTCCTCAGTGACCGGAACATACTTTTTGCAGTGACTTGGCAATGCCCACCTGCAACTGGGACAAGCTCCCCAGCACCTCAGCCATTCCCATCTGAGAAAAGGACATGTCCTGCAGCGCCTCATCAAGGCCAGCCTCAAGACTGGAGTTCAGGAGAAGTCCTTGTTTGGGTTGGGGAGGGTAAGGCCAGCAGGAGGCCTTCTTCCTTGAGCTGAGGAGTGGGGGGGGGGGGGGGGGGGGGGAGAGAGAGAGAGAGAGAGAGAGAGAGAGAGAGAAAGAGAGAGAGTGGGGAGAAGGCCAACTGGGGTGGCCGGGGGGGAAGGTGGAAAGGGGAAGTGGGGGGGGGAAGAAGGGGAAGGAGAAAATGTTTCTGCGATGTGGCAGGGGGTGAGAGATGACATGGTCAAGGGTGAAGAAAGGGGCCATCTGGGATGGGCTAGGTACAGAGTGGAATTAAAGGGGCAGGAGTTACGTGGGGAAGATGACGGACGGTAGAGAGGATTGGAAGCGCAAGCCTCCGGTAAGGTTGGTAACGCGGAACGTCCGGGGACTGAATGGGGGGTTAAAAGGTCACGGGTGTTCGCGCACCTCAGGAGCTGCAAAGCGGGGGTGGTCTATCTGCAGGAGGCGCACCTCCGTGTGAAGGACCAGGTTAGATTAAGGCAGGTTTTTCACTCGGGATTTGATTTGAAATCGAGGGGTGTGGCGATTTTAATGAGCACAAAATTGGGAGGTAAGGGATCCAGGTGGGAGATATGGGATTGTAAGTGGGGTATTGGAAGGGGCACTGGTGGTGTTGGTAAATGTGTCTGCCCCAAATTGGGATGATGTGGGTTTTATGAGGGGGTTGCTGGCAGAAATCCCACATTTGGCCACGCACCAGTTGACTGTGTCCTGGAGCCGAGGGTGAATAGATCGAGCCCCAGGTCAATGGGTAGGGTACGAATGGCAAGGGAGCTGGGGGGGGGGGCGGGTTTATGGAGAGGATGGGTATGGTGGATCCATGGCGCTTTCAGAACCCACATGACCGTCCAGTGAGCAAGATAGTGGAGGTGGACAGGGAATATTCAAGGGTGCCCACCGTGGAGGATTTGGCAAGGAGGAAAAAGTTGCAGGGGCAATTTGACAGGCTGACAACGGGGAGGGCGGTAGGGCAACTGTGTAGGGCAAGAGGGGTGCAATACGAGTATGGGGAGAAGGCGAGCCGCATGCTGGCGCACCAGCTGCGGAGGCAGGCTTCGTCCAGGGAAATATTGGGGATCCGGACTGGGGCTGGGGATGTGGTGTCAGAGCCAGGGAAGATAAATGAGGCATTTAGAGAGTATTACCAGGGACTTTATGAGGCGGACCCAGGAGGAGAGGAAGGGGACATGGGCGGTTTCTGGACGAGCTGGAATTTCTCCAAGTGGAGGAAGCAAAGAGGCAGGCGTGGAGGAGTCCCTGAGCCTGAGGGGAGTGCTGGATAGTATCAGGGTAATGAAGTCGGGGAGGGCCCCTGGGCCGGATGGGTACCCGGTGGAATTTTATAAGGAATTTGCGGCGGACCTGTTACCACATCTGTTGGAGGCGTTTAATGAAGCACTGGAGAAGGGGGAGTTGCCGGAGACGATGACGCAGGCAGTAATCACCCAATCCCAAAAAAAGGGAAGGATCTGGTGGAATGTGGGTCGTATAGACCCATATCACTATTGAACACGGATGTGAAAGTATTGGCTAAGTTGTTGGCGGGGAGGATGGAGGACTTTGTCTCGGGGGTGGTTGCAGAAGATCAAACAGGCTTCAAGAAGGGCAGGCAGCTCGTGATTAATATAAGACGGCTGTTGAATGTGGTGATGAATCCGTCGAGGGCTCTGGTACCAGAGGTGGAGGTGTCCATGGACGCGGAGAAAGCATTTGATTGGGTGGAGTGGTGGTACTTATTCAAAGTTTTGGGAAGGGGTTTGGGCCGTGATTTGTGGCATGGGTGCGATTGCTGTATGTGGCACCAAGGGCGAGGGTGAGGACGAATGATATGAGCTCACGAAGCTTTGACTTACATAGGGATACGAGGCAGGGGTGCCCGCTGTTGCCGTTACTGTTTGCACTGGCCATTGAGCCACTGACGATGGCTCTTCGGGGGTCGGCAAAGTGACAGGAGACAACGAGGGGACAGAGGGAGCATCGGGTATCGCTCTATGCCGATGACCTCTTGCTGTATGTTTTGGATCCGTTGGAGAGAATGGGAAGGATTATGGGCCTGTTGGGGAAGTTTGGAGGGTTCTCGGGGTACAAGCTGAATGGAGGGAAAATCAAGGTATTCCCGGTGAATGAGCTGGCACAGTGGGCTAATTTAGGGGGGATGCCATTTACAGTAGTGAGGGATAGGTTTAGGTATTTAGGGATTCAGGTGACGAGGGAATGGACGGTGCTCCATAAGTGGAACTTAACGAAGCTGATGGAGGAAGCCAGGGAGGATCTTAAGAGGTGGGATACACCGCACTTAACGTTGGCGGCAAGGGCCCAAGTGGTGAAAATGAATATTCTGCCGAGGTTCTTGTTTATCTTTCAGTCTCTCCCGATCTTTATACCAAAGACCTTTTTTCGGAAAGTGGACACGATCATCTCTGAATTTGTATGGGCAGGGAAGGTACCGAGGGTAGGGAGGACCCTGCTACAGAGGCAGATTGGCGTTGCCAAACCCCAGAGACCTATCCAATAATGTTGATCCCCGAGCTGCTGGTAGAGGGTGGTGATGACAGCTGTAATCCATCGACTGTGGCATCCTCAGAGCCCCCCTCCGAGATGGCCTCATGGGAGGCAGGGGAGGGGGCCACATCGGATGGGCTGGCGCCACATCGGATGGTTCGGAGGACCTGTGGGAGAATGGACACGTGGCCAGTGAGAGTGATGGGTCAGTCTGTTTGGTAAGAACTCACATGTGCCAGGTCCTCCGGATGGGACTCGGTGGATCCTCACCTCTGTAGTGTGCGCCGACCTCCGCACATTGGTGACCGCTCTGTCCTCGGCCACCCCCATAACCTCCAGGGCTCGTTCCTTGAAGGCCGTGAGGATTCTTATGCCTGGCCCTCCCTGACGATTGTGGGAGAGCTTCTCCTGCAGAAACACAGAGAGGGCATAGTTAGGCTCACATTGGTCGGGGGGGGGGGGGGAGGGGGGGGGGTGGTGTTAAAGGAGGGATGATGAGAGGGTTGGGATGAACTGGGGTGGAGGGAGGGGGTTGAAGGAAAGGGTGATGAAGGGTGGGTTGGGGGGGCAAATGGAGGGTTGGGGGGTGGGGGTAGGTTGGGTGTGCAAATGGAGGATTGGGGGGTGGTCGCATTGGTGGATGGTGGGTTTCGGAGGGGGTGGTGTCAACTCACCCGTGCAGGTCGTTGACCTTCTTGAGGCATTGGAGGCCAGTCCTCCTGGTCACGCTTCCCAAGTTGACGGCCGCTGCCACTTCATCCCAGGAGGCAATGGTTTCCCTGTGGCTCACCCTCCGGGACCCTCAGGGGAACAGGACATTCCTCCGGGCATCCACCGCATCTATCTGCCTCCCCAGTTCCGCATCTCCAAACCTTGGGGCCGGTCGTCACGGCGCCATGGCTGCAAGTGAGGGGCAGCACGGTAGCATAGTGGTTAGCTCTGTTGCATCACAGCACCAGGGACCTGGGTTCGATTCCCGGCTTGGGTCACTGTGCGGAGTCTGCATGTTCTCCCTGTGCCTGCATGGGTTTTCTCAGGGTGCTCCGGTTTCCTCCCACAAGTCCCGAAAGTCGTGCTTGTTAGGACAATTGGACATTCTGAATTCTCCCTCTGCGTATCCGAACAGGCGCCATGGTGTGGTGACTAAGAACTTTTCACAGTAACTTCATTGCAGTGTTAATGTAAGCCGGCTGTGGCACTAATAAAGATTATTATTATTATGGGGTTGGTTGTGCAAGTGCTGTTTAAGTGTGCTCGACCTTGTTAGCGGGGGGGGGGCTGGCGAATCGGCTGGCGAGTCTTGATTTGCGACATGAAGCCCACAGGGCTTCGTTAAATGGACCAATTTACGTTGAATAGCGTTGCCGGCCCGGTCCGAGTGCCGAGAATCTCGTGGCAGTTCCCACTCGCTACCACATTTGGAAATCTTTCCGGAGAATCGCACCCATGATGTTTAAAGTGTGGTGTGTTTGACCTATTTTTTGTATTTAAACAGGGCCTGAATATATAAAAGGAAAGGTAAAGTCAGATGACCATAGGTTGCTTTCCCCTGAGGATCATCACCTCAGGTGAGGGGCAAGGTTGAGTAGGCTGGGCCTTCATGAATAACCTCAGGTAGTATGGGAATTGAACCCATGCTGCTGGTCTTGCTCAGCATCATAAACCGGCTTCCATAATGTATCTATATATAGATAGTGCAGTCACCTCCCACTTGTAAAATTGAGTGCTGCAAACCATGTGATATTCCACATTTGATCTCTGGGTATAGCTGCATCAGAATGAGGCATTGTGCTGCGTAGGGGTTTCATAAAATATGGAGATTTAGAAATTTCCTGCTTGTCAAAACATCTTTATCCCTCCGATATTGGGGCAGCTATTCAGTGATTTTTACTCTGTTACTATAAATGTCATATTTTATTCAACTAGTAATTTCCAAGATATTGTTTCTCTCCATGTGGGTGAGTATTCTTGTAGCAATGCAAATAGGCACTGTCCATGTGCACAGTTTATAGGCAGAGGCAGTAGAAATGCCTTCACGTGCACCGAAACACATTCATGCGTTGCCAGAGCATTTTTCTATTGTCTGACTTCAGTAGAAAACACTAGGACAATTAATTCTGTCAAACAGTAAAAATAGAAGAGCCTTGTGTTGCAAACGTTTGAAGTAAGTATATAAATGAAAGTGAACTCGACCAGCTACAACTGGTGCTAAAGAAATCTGACTTAATACTGAAACCTGACAGGTTAGGACAGCAATGGAGCATTGTACTTTTGGCACTGCCCCAGCAAAAACATGGTCTGACAACAGCCACAAAAACGAAATATAACAACAAGACTATGATGATTGGTTCTCACACTCTGTTGCAAATCTGCTGTGCAATTAACAGTGAGGCTAACAGCATTCACTGTTAAGGTGCAAATGTTAAGGTGCACTTAAATGTGAAAATCAGGAAGTTGCTGCAGGATTAAGGATTTTTCAGAGGCTACATGAGAATGGAATCTTGCCAAGAAATGCTGCACTCAAATACATGGAATGGCTTGAAGTTGTTATGCTTGCATGATGGGCTGGATTCTCTGTTTCGCGATGCCGGAAGGGCAATTCCTGATTGGGTGGAGAATCCAGCGCCGGACTAAAACCGGTGCTGATCCCATTCTAATGCTCTGGGTCCCCACTGGCGGCAGGATTGAAGTTAGCACCCTCACCAGCAGGAGGATGCAAATAAGTCATTAGGACCCATTTGCATCCTATTAAAGAGCTGGCCACCATATTCTCCAAGTCGGTATGATTCTCCAATCTCCTGGGCCAGGAATCACGTGGGCGAGAATAGGTGCAGGTCTTTACAAACGTGGCCCTGATGCGGTGGACCTTGCGATGGGCCAAGGGGGGTAACTCTTTCAGCAAGTTGCCCCCAGAGTCCATTGGAGGGCCACCCTCCCCTGCACTATGCAAATCCTTCTCACCCCACTCCCACCAGACTGCCCCAAACCTCCCCACCACCAGAGACCCCCCAATTACAGAGACCCCCACCAGAGACCCCCAATTACAGAAACCCCCAGCAGGGACTCCCAATGAACAAGTGCAGAATATAATCAACATGGCTAATGGAATGCTACCCTTTATATCTGGAGGATTGGAGTATAAAGATCCAGGGGTTATGCTGCAGTGATTCAAAACCTTGGTTAGACCCCAAGTGGAGTATGGTGAGCAGTTCTAGGCACCACACCTGAGGAAGGATACTTTGTCCTTGGAGGGAGTGCAACATAGGTTTACAAAAATGATACCTGGACTACAGGGATTAAGTTGCAATTAGAGATGACTCAAAATAGACCTGTTTTCACTAGAATTTAGAAGGTAAAGGAGTGATCTGATCGAGGTATTCAAGATAATACAGGGAAAGACAGGGTAAAAAAAGAGAAAATATTTCCACTAGTTGGAGATTCTAAAACTAGGGGACAGAGTCTAATAATTAGGGCTAGACTGCTCAGGAGAGATGTTAGGGAGAACGTCTTCATTCAAAGGGTGGCAGAGGGTTGGAACTCTCCCCCACAAACAACAGCTGAAGTAGATCAGTTGTTAATTTTAAATCTGAGTAGATTTTTGTTAAGCAAAGATATGAAGGAGTTTGGGCCAAAGGCAGGTATGTGGAGTTGGGTCACAGATTAGCCATGATCTTATTAAGTTGTGGGAGAGGCTCGAGGGGCTGAATGGCCTACTCCTGTTCCTATGTTCCTATGATCCTATGTTCCAATTAGAGAGATCCCCACCAGAGACTCTCCCCAATTACAGAGACCTCTGCCTGGAAGCCCCCCATAAGAAAGACTCCTGTCTGGAAACTAGAGAGCTGTCCAGACAGTGGCAGTGAAAACAGTCACTGCTTTAAAACTCACCTGTGAAATACACCTGCTGCCTCAGACATAGGAAGCAGCACCTATCAATTCCTGGAAAGAGAAAACCAGTCAGCTGGGTTTAGACCCCTTAGATCTTTGATCTGGTTTCGTCCCACAATTAAAAATGTGCAGGTAAGGTGGATTGCCCATGCTAAATTGCCCCTTAGTGTCCAAAAGGTTAGGTGGGGATAGGGTGGGGGTGTAGGCCTAGGTAGGGTGCTCTTTCAGAGAGTTGGTGCAGACTCGATGGGCCCAATGTAGGGATTCCTGGATTCTATCGTCTGCAAGCCCTTCATTCATAACTCTGTGAAATTTCTTTCACTAGGCTGTGATTGACAGCTTCCACATACTTGAGTGGCTTTGAAATACCCAGCTGTGAAACTAAGCAGTGCTTTAAATGCTCTCACTTTCCCTTTTTCTCTGCAGAAAACACTTAACTGTCTTTAATGTGGTCCAGGAGCTGTCAATCATAGCTATGGGCTTTGAAATACCCAGCTGTGAAACTCATCCCAGTGTTTATAAACATCTAGCTATGATTGACAGCTCCTGGACTACACCAAAGACAGTTAAGTGTTTTCCGTAATGGGGAGTGCCCAGTAGGGGTCTCTATAATTGGGGGATCTCTCTCATGGGGGTCTCTGGTGGGAATCTCTTTTATGGGGCTTTCTGGTGGGGGGGTCACCTTCTTACTGTGAGTGGAGGGGGTACCCAGAAAATCCTGGGTGGATGAGGGGGCTGAATTGCATTGCGGAGGGAAATCCCTTGCAATCGCTGCCTTGCATAAATTTGTATGGCTAAGGATTTTGACTCACTTCTGGAAATCAGGTATGATTCATATCCGGCGGGAGTCTCCCAAACCGAGAATTCCGGCCGATGTATGCCCACTAAACTCACCAGAAGAAATTGGGCCTTTTCCATTTTAATGACCTGATAGATCTTAATTACTGCCAATCTCTCTGGCTTTACGAACACATTGCAATAGAAATGAAACTGTTTTTGTGTGTTTATTGGATTTTTGTTGTTGAGTAACTCACTTTTCCATCAACAGCTACATTTCACCAATTGAAAAATAAGGCTGAATGCTGAATGTTCCATGAACTGTTTTTAACATAATTGTGTCACTGGCAGTCACAAGGAGCTGCATCATTCACACAGAAACAACAAGGCCGGCTTGAACAAAATGGTATTTTATGCTTAATTTTATTCCTCTGATTGAAATTAACTTGCATTTCTTAAGATTTTAATTGTTGAAGATTTTAAAAATGTAAACAATGTTTTAAACCAGTATTTGTAATTGGTACTTCCTAGCTAAGATTCTACAAGTCTCAGTAATAATTCTTCCCAGATCCCCTGTAGAAAACACCACGCACAGGGCAGCGCGGTGGTGCAGTGGTTAGCACTTTTCTTATCGGTCTTTCCTTCACACCTTTATTCCCAGCACCCATTACCCATTCTGGTCTTCAGTATATCCTTTCAGAGAGGAAGCAAAAGGATCCACTGGTCTTGGGAGCTTTTCTCAGAATATTCATTCGATGCAGAAGGTGAAGGTGTCAGTGTGTGAAGTTCCAGGAGGAGGCACTGCCTGGGGGACATGGCCAGGGTGAGTGTGAGCATCAACAGGAGGCTGAGGAGCAGAGGCCCTGACAGCGGAGACAACTCACCACACCAAAGGTCTGCATGGGTCTCACCCCCACACACAAGCCAAAGATGTGCCTGGTAAGTGAATTGGCCATGCTAAATTGCTCCTCAATTGGAAACAAAAAAGAAAGCACCAGGCTGAAATTGACTCTTATCGCTGCAAGTTCCAGTGCAAAAACCCGTGGAAAGTCTGTATGCGAATGCAAGTGGAATAACAGATGGCATAGTTCATTTGGCAATGAGAGAAAAATCTACCCTTTCCCTCCATTCTTCAGATTTTGTACTGAAAATTTGCATCCTTTAAACGTATCTCACTGGTTATTGCTTGCCACAGAATGCAGGGGGGCCTTCTTGACAAACATTAAATTGTATTCTGCAATTTGAAATTTGGAGAATTTAAAAACATTTTTCATTAAAATACAACATACCAGTGCCAAAGAAGAACCAGGCAAAGTGCCTCAATGACTACCATCCGGTGACCCTGACATCTATCGTAATGAAGTGCTTCGAGATGTGAAGCACATCAATTCCATACTCCCAGGATGCCTAGATCCATTGCAATTCTCATAGCACCGCAACCGATCCACGGCAGACCCTATCTCCCTGGCCCTACATTCACCCCTGGAGCATCGCGACAACAAGGACTCCTACATCAGACTCCTATTTATTGACTAAAGCTCCGCCTTCAACACCATAATCCCAGCCAAGCTCATATCAAAGCTCCAAAACCCAGGACGTGGCTCCTCACTCTGCAACTGGATCCTCGACTTTCTGACCCACAGACCACAATCAGTAAGAATGAACAACAACACCTCCTCCATGATAGTCCTCCCGGGCTCCGCAAGGCTGTGTACTTAGCCCCCTACCACACTCCCTGTACACACACGACTGCGTGGCAAAATGTGGTTCCAACTCCATCGACATGTTTGCTGACGACATGACCATAGTGGGCTGGATCTTGAACAACGGCGAGTCAGAATACAGGAGAGAGAGAGAGAACATAGCAAAGTGGTGTAACGACAACAATCTCTGCCTCAATGCCAGCAAAACTAAAGAGCTGGTCATTGACTTCAGGAAGCAAAGTACTGTACAGACCTCTGTCTGCATCAACAGGGCTGAGGTGGAGATGGTTGACAACTTCAAATTCCTAGATGTGCACATCACCAGCACATTTGTCCTGATCCACCCACGTCAACGCTACCACCAAGAAACCACAATGGCGCCTATACTTCATCAGGAAACTAAGGAAATTCAGCATGTCCACACTGACTCTTATCAACTTTTACAGGTGTACCATAAAAGCATCTTATCTGCCTGCAACACAGCTTGGTATGGCAACTACTCGGCCAAAGACTACAAGAAACTTCAGAGAGTCGTGAACACCGCCCAGTTCATCACACAAACACGCCTCCCATTCATTGACTCTATCTACACCTCCCGCTGCCTGGGGAAAGCGGGCAGCATAATCAAAGAAACCTCCCACCTGGTGCACTCACTCTTCCAATTTCTTCCATCAGGCAGGAGATATAAAAGTCTGAGAACACGCATAAACAGACTCAAAAACAGCTTCTTCCCCACTGTTACCAGACTCCTAAACGATCCTCTTGTGGACTGACCTGATTAATATGACACTCCTGTATGCTTCACTCGATGCCGGTGTCTATGAATTTACATTGTGTACCTTGTGTTGCCCTATTTTGCATTTTCTTTTCGTTTCATGTACTAAATGATCTATTTGAGCTGCTCACAGAAAAATACTTTTCACTGTAACTTGGTACACATGACAATAAACAAATCCAATCCAACATACTCTGAATTATAATGTTTGCAAGGTATTGTGGCAACCATTAAAGTGGGTAGGAGAGAGAAAGTAATTCACTCACAGTCCACTAAGTATGCGACCGCATCAAGAAACTACTTCTATCATGGTGTTATTACTAAGGATTATACAGAATGCCAACTTATTTGAAACCTTCCAGAGAATATTTTTCATTGCTGCAATTTGTAGCCCCACATTATTGACGCTGAAAGCTAAAGCAAATGATTCACAATACACATCATGTCATGTCATTGATTTTATTACTATAAATATCGGGACTTCCGGTGGTGGTATGTATGTGGCGGGAAGACGTACACGAGATGGCTCCCACTAGGGTACTTGTAGCCCTTTTTGCCAAGTTTCTGGGGTATTTTTGTTTAATATCGCACTGGATTAATGGAATAAGGTGCCCATATAAGGGAAATGCCCAGAAGGACCAGGGAAAAAAAACCTGCCGGCAGTATTTCAATGACGGAATTGGAGGCTTCTCGGGTCTCTTCAGTGGAGAAAATGGCGGAGGCAGCTTTTGAGATTCCCGACAGTCCACTAACAGCCGAGATGCTTACCGTCACTTTGGTGACAGAAATTGAGAAGCAATGGCGGGTTGTGTTGGGGGACCTCTGTAAGCCATTCTGGAAACTGAGATATCTCTGATGAAGGCCTAAGTGGGTGATTTGGAGAATCGTTCCAGGAGACAGAATATTTGAATCCTGCAGTTGCCAGCGGAATGGAAGGCCAACTCCCACTAAATACCTTTCAAAGATGTTTGGGAAGATGGTGGTGGAGAATGGATTTACATCCCCTCCCGAGCTGGATCGAGCCCACCGCCGACAGAAGCTCCGCCCCAATGAACCACTACGAGCTATAGAACTGACAGGAAGCAGGCGGCATTTAACAAGGCCAAATCCGTCCCGTATAAAAGTGGAGTTCAATTTGGGGTGGTGCACCCAGTGTGGCTTTGACTGACTTTTGAGGCTAAAGACTATTCTTTCTATGTGCCGGAGGAGGCGGATTCTTTTGTAAAAAAGCATGCACTGGGTATGGGTTGACTGAGGTTTCTAGGAGGTTTTTGGGTGTGGGGGGTGAGCATGTGGATATGGAGAGTTATTGGGGTTCCTGCTAGCCGAAGGTTTAGCTATCGGGAGCAGAGCGGTGGGGGTAACTGCAGCTTATTATTATTTTTGTGTTAAATAATGAGCTTCGTGTTTTCATTTTGCTTGAGGTTAGTGGAAGTAGGGTTCAGTGTTTTTTGTCCACCTTACTGTTTTTGCATGTATTCTTGGGTGTGGTATTGTTTGGGGGCGGGAGGGGGGGTGGAGGGAAGTGTGGTGATATGCACAAAGGAATTCTGTACATAAGTTATACAAGCTCACTGACCATCAAGTGGCAGTCTAAACCCACCACATGACCCTGTGTCTGGGGAGTTGGGAGTAAGTCGTGTTGGAGGTTAGACATATTTTTCAGTCGCTCTATAATAGTTAGTGTTAGTAGTTTATTATTTTATTTATTCGAGTTATCTTTATCATACAGTTGTTCCACAATAAATTATTTAAACTCAATGTTCTGTAGCTCATCATTCACATCGGCCAGTCTACAGAACATGACAAACATCGGTAACATGGTAGCTCAGTGGTTAGCATTTTTGCTTCACAGTGGCAGGGTCCTAGGTTCTGAATTCTCCCTCCATGTAGCTGAACAGGTGCTGGAATGTGGAGACTAGGGGCTTTTCACAGTAACTTCATTTCAGTGTTAAATGTAAGCCTACTTGTGACAATAAAGATTATTAAAAAAAATATATTAAAGAAGGAGTGTGGCGGGCAGGGATAATTTGTTCATGGTGAGATGGTGACTACATATTAGGGAAGCACGGTAGGACAGTGGTTAGCACAATTGCTTCACAGCTCCAGGGTCCTAGGTTCGATTTCCAGCTTGGGTCACTGTCTGTGTGGAGTCTGCATGTTCTCCCCGTGTGTGCGTAGGTTCCTCCGGGTGCTTCACTTTCCTTCCACAGTCCAAAGATGTGCAGGTTAGGTGGATTGGTGATGATAAATTACCCTTAGTGTCCAAAAAAGGTTAGGTGGGGTTGCTGGGTTATGGGGATAGGGTGGAGGCATGGGCTTAAGTGAGGTGCTCTTTCCTAACGGCCGGTGCAGACTTGATGGCCAAATGGCCTTCTTCTGCACTGTAAATTCTATATTTTTATTTATTTTGTCTTGCTGGCAGGTTTGGGCGGCCAGCTTGGGTGGCCTGCTGCCTGTACTCTCTCAGTACCTTCTTGTTGGAATTGGCTGACTCTGGATTGGAGGTTCGGGGGGTGGAGTAGGCCCCCAATTCATTTGTTCACCTGGAATGTAAGGGGGTTGAATGGCCCATTGAAAGGATCAAGGGTAGTTGCTCACCTTAAAGGTTTCAATGCTGATGTAGTGTTTCTGCAGGAGACTCATTTGTGGGGCAGACAATGTTGCGGAAGGGATGGGTGGGACAAGTATTTCACTCGGGCTTTGATGGCAGGGCCCACGGCGCGTCAGTTTTAATCAATAAGCGGGAGAGTGGCAACTAGGGGATTTTCACACAGGGCCGGCCCAAGGTACCGGCAACTCGGGCAGTCGCCCGGGGCGCCATGTGCTAGGGGGCGCCAGAGACTCGGGTCCCGCGCATGCGCAGTTGGGCCGGTGCCAACCAGCGCAGCGCACCCTCCCCCAGGGCGGCCCATCCGCCCCCCCTCCGACCTCCGTCTGCCGCCCCCCCATCGCCCCTCCGTCCGCCCCCCCCGGCCCCCTCTGCCCCGCCCCCCCTCGGCCCGCCCCCCTCGGCCTCGGCCCCGCCCCCCCCCTCGGCCCCCCCCGCCCCCCCTCGGCCCCCCCTCCCCTCCCCCCCTCGGCCCCCCCCGCCCCCCCCACCCCACCCCCCTCGGCCACGCCCCCCCTCGGCCCCGCCCCCCTTCGGCCCCCCCCCCCCGGCCCCCCCCCCCCCCCCCCCCCCCCCCCCGAAGGGCACCGAAGTTCAGCTTGCCCGGGGCGCCAGCAACCCTAGGGCCGGCGCTGTTTTCACAGTAACTTCATTGCAGTGTTAATGTAAGCCTACTAGTGACAAGAATAAAGATTATTATTATTAAAAGGATTTCATTTTCGGCTGCTAAGTCTTGTCGGCCCCTAATGTTCTGAGAGTTCAGCATTGTACTCACTTTGCTAGAGCAAATAAGGTCCTTGAGCCTTTACCTGGAAGGGATCCAGGGTGGAACTTTCCCGGAAACTGACCAAAGCTGAGGTTGGGTGGGAAAAGCGGCGTTGAAGCTGCCAACAGGATCGGCAGCTTTCTCCGCCGAATAGTTGCACACATAGAGTAAAAACTGAAAGAGGTGGGTCAAAAAACGTAATGCTGGCGGGGTAGTCTTGATTTGCCCACCCTGCCAGCAATTTAGTTCCTCAAAGATGATATTTTTTATTCTCCTCCTTTTTCACATTTTCTCCCAAATTTATATGCACCAATAAACAATAACGAATGTAGGGCGCGATTCTCCGCACTCCCGACGGTGCGGAGAATAGCGTGGCTCGTAAAATTTTACGGCCACGCTGTTCCGACGCCCTCCCGCTATTCTCCCCCCCCCACGCCCGACTCCCGATACGAATCGCTGCCGCCGTTTTTTTACGGCCAGCAGCGATTCTCAGCTGATGGATGGGCCGAGTTCCCAGCCCTTTACGGCTGTTTTTACGAACGGCAAACACACCTGGTCTGGCCGTTCGTAAAAACGGCCGTAAACTCTCGATCTTTAAAACCATGGCACCGATTGGCACGGCAGTACCACGGCCGTGCCAAGGGTGCCATGGGCCCGCGATCGGTGGGCACCGATCGCGGGCAGCGGGCCCGATGCCCGCGCACTCTTTGTCCCTCCGCCGCCCCGCTGTATCACTTCGCGGGGCGGCTGAGGGGCATCCCGGCCCGCGCATGCGCGGGTTTCGCGCAAATGCGCGATGACGTCATCCGCGTATGCGCGGGTTGGAGTCTTCCAATCCGCGCATGCGCGGCTGACGTCATATGACGCGTCAGCCGGCGCTAACTCTGGCAAGCGGGCTTAACGAAACTCGTTTAGCCCCCGATGCCGGAGTTTACGGCGTCGGCATGCTAGCCCCGACCGGGGACCAGAATCGGTTCCCGGTCGGGAAGGGGGGGGCTGGCGTCAAACCCGCCCGGATTTGACGCCAGCCTTACGATTTCTCCCCATATGGGAGAATCGCACCCGCTATGTCAATCCCCATATCAATAACAATGATTCCATCCTCCCACCAAACCCCCAAACATTAGCCCGCATGTTAACATAAACAAATGACAAAAAGGAATTAGGAATCACCCATAGTCACCATTAACACACACAGTCACCCCCCCCAACCCTCCCACCCCCCCCCCCCCCCCCCGAATGTTCGATGTGAACCAATTGTCAAAAGTGCATAATGAGTAATGCCCATGAATTGTAAAACCCCTCCAACCTTCTCCTCAGTTCAAACTTCACCTTCTCAAGAATTAAGAATTCCAGCAGGGCCCCCCGCCACGCCAGGGCACAGGATGGAGAGGTTGATCTCCACCCTAACAGGATCTGCTTTTGGGCGATCAACGAGGCGAAGGCTACAACATCTGCCTCCGCACCCGCTTCCAACCCCGGTTGGTCCGACACCCTGAATATGGCCTCCCGAGGGCCCGGGTCCAGTTTCACGTGCACCACTTTAGAGATTACCCGAAACACCTCCTTCCAGGAATCCTCCAGCTTTGGGCAGGACCAAAACATATGAACGTGGTTTGCAGGGCCTCCCCCGCAACGTTCACACACATCTTCTACCCCCTCAAAGAGCTGGCTCATCCTCGCCTTGTAAGGTGCGCTCTGTACACCACCTTCAGCTGTATCAGCCCCAACCTGGCACACGAGGTGGAGGCGTTCACCCTCCGGAGCACCTCACACCAGAACCCCTCCTCTATACCCTCTCCCAACTCTTCCTCCCACTTTGCCTTGATCCCTTCAGCGGCACCTTCTCCTCCCCCAAAATAGTCCTGTAAACCGCCGACACTATCCCCTTCTCCAGTCGCCCTGTCGTCAGCACCTCCTCCAGCAATGTGGAAGCCGGCTCTACTGGGAAGCTCTGTATCTCCTTTCTGGCAAAGTCACGAACCTGCTTGTATCTAAATATTTCCCCTGCTCCAGCCCGTACTTCGCTCCCAGCTCCTTCAATCCCGCAAAACGACCCCCAAGAAACAAATCTTTTAGTGTCCTATTTCCTTTCTCCTCGCATCTCCAAAACTTTTCACCCCACTTCCCTGGCTCAAATCTATGGTTCCCCAAATCAGCATTTCCCTTCACCCTGCCCCCAACCTGAAGTGCTGTCGAAACTGCCTCCAAATTCTAAACGAAGCTATTACTACCGGACTCCCTGAGTATCTCCCTGGGGACGTCGGGAGCGGCGCTGTCGCTAGCGCCTTCAATCCCGAACCCCTACCCAAACTCTCCTCCATTCTGACCCATTTGGAGTCGACCCCTCTGACCCAGCTCTGTTCCTTCTCTACATTCGCCGCCCAGTAATAATACATCAGGTTCAGAAGACCCAAATCCCCTGCCTGCTTTCCTCTCTGTAGTATCACCTTTTTAATTCTGGCCACCTTCCCTCCTCATATGAACGAGGTAATCATCCCTCAATCTCTCTCAAAAATGCCTTTGGCAGGAAAATCGGCAGGCATTGAAATGGCTCAATCGCGAGTGCAAACAGCAGAGGGGGATATAGGACTTCCCTGTCTAATCCCACGGTGGAGATGAAAGTATTCTGAGCTGATGTTATTTGTGTGGACATTGGCCCTTGGCTCCTTATATGTGGACTCTTTACCCAGTCCAGAATTCTGGCTCCAATTCCAAACCGCTCTAGAACTGCCATCAAGCACCCCCATTCTACCTGGTCAGAGGCCGCTATTTTTAAAGACCACCCCACTGCAAAGGAGTTCTCCTGGAACATACCCCCTGCCTGTCCCCTGGCACTGCCCAGAGAAGTCTCTGGGTAGTGCCCAGACATGACCCTCTGCCCCTGAGCACTGTACTCACCTAAGCACTCCTGGGAGGTGTCTGCTCACTGCTCACCAGGTGCACACCTTGGTGGATCAGTCGTGATTCACCTCATTCTGCCATCACGCTGACATGAATGGATTTTCTGATGGTAGGAATGATTTGGACGTAGACACCTCATAATTAAATGCTATGCATTCAAATGACGTTCCCAATGTTAAATGTTGGGAAATGCGCACGTCACTGACAGGGGGAGGAGACAATCACAGCACGTGTTTACATCAATGTAAAATGCGATTTGGGAGTTCTCGCGAGATATTTAATAATAATCTTTATTGTCACAAGTAGGCTTACGTTAACACTGCAATAAATGTCTAAATCACCTAACAAGCACGTCTTTTGGGACTTGTGGGAGGAAAGGGTGGACAGCGAGAGCCTTCTCCCGCGGATGGAGGTGGCTAGCACGAGGGGACATAGCCTTAAATTGAGGGGTAATAGATATAGGACAGAGGTCAGAGGTGGGTTTTTTACGCAAAGAGTGGTGAGGCCGTGGAATGCCCTACCTGCAACAGTAGTGAACTCGCCAACATTGAGGGCATTTAAAAATTTATTGGATAAGCATATGGATGATAAGGGCATAGTGTAGGTTAGATGGCCTTTAGTTTTTTTTTTCCATGTCGGTGCAACATCGAGGGCCGAAGGGCCTGTGCTGCGCTGTATCGTTCTATGTTCTATGTTCTATGTTAAACCGGAGCACCCGGAGGAAACTCACACAGACACGAGGAGAACGTGCAGACTCCGCACAGACAGTGACCCAAGTCGGGAATTGAACCTGGGACCCTGGCGCTGTGAAGCAACTGTGCTAACCACAATGCTACCGTGCTGCCCGTTTCTGCTCCTGTTGCCGAACCTCCCCGATGAAAATAGGAGCAGAAATTCCTGGCCTCAGTTTCTACGGACCGCACTCCTTGGCAACCATCATCCAGGCTTGCTTGGTCTGAGAGGATGGTCTCCTCCTGTCATCCTCTATTAGAGGACTTCCCTCCACTACTTTTCAGTGTCGAGGAAGAGCTTGAGGTCAACATCTGCTGAAGATTCCTGCCCAAGATTTCAGGTCAATGCATCTCTTGCCCCACCTTTATTCCAGCAAGTCATGCAGTGAAATGGCAGCTACAGTGCTACCTCTGCTGATCTTTAGTTTTCACACTAACATTTTCAACCTAGCCTTCAATCTCAAAGCAAGTCGGAAAAGTTAGAAGAGAGAAATACTCACCTACTAAACACTTACCTGTGAGATTAGATGGGCATGCTCACTCGATGTTTGGGGACTGCTGCAACCCATCTCCCAGTTCTCTGGCCCTGGTCTCTGGGAATTCAATGTCCAGCTGAGAAGCCTCAGGGTGCATGCTAATCCTGAAAAAGGGAGGGACTTTAGCGAGGGTCCTCAGAATGGATCTGTCAGCACTGAGACTTGCAGCTTCCTATGTCAGTGTGACGCTGGCATTGGTCATAGGGGCCAGCGGTGCCTGACCTCTCTTTTTTTCTCCTTGAAGGAGAAATGGGGATATAATGCACGTAAGAGGGCCCAGCCAATTGGAAGGGTTCCATAAACTGCATATAATAAGAACATAAGAACTAGGAGCAGGAGTAGGCCATCTGGCCCCTCGAGCCTGCTCCGCCATTCAATTAGATCATGGCTGATCTTTTGTGGACTCAGCTCCACTTTCCGGCCCGAACACCATAACCCTTAATCCCTTTATTCTTCAAAAAACTATCTATCTTTACCTTAAAAACATGTAATGAAGGAGCCTCAACTGCTTCACTGGGCAAGGAATTCCATAGATTCACAACCCTTTGGGTGAAGAAGTTCCTCCTAAACTCAGTCCTAAATCTACTTCCCCTTTATATCATCACTACAATGCAAGAGGAAACCCCATGGACATCACCAGGGCCATGGACCACAAGGATGCCTGGCCAGGCAAGGTGGGCACTCTTGGTGGTGATGGTATGTGCATTAAGAGGGTACATTGCCCTCCAGCCCATCCAAAAGCATGCTGGAAGACTATACTGCATTGGAAGGCCTCAGCACTGGAGAGGTTCTGCTCTCCAAGACTAGTTCTGATTAATTCTTCTTGTAAGCTGACATATAAGTGATAAGATCAATTTCTTCATCATCGTTGGGACAAACTCTGCCAGGACAGAGCTCAGACCAAGCACTATCACATCCACCAGTGCTAATACAGTCACTTTGTTGGGTCCTCGCACGTGACTAGATAGGTAGGCACTGGGTGATGAACATGTTACTAGTATGCAAGAGGAGCTGATAGATGCAGCAGTTGCTCTGGACATTTCCCCCATTTGAGGATGGAGATCAGCCACAGCCCTGCTCGGCTCAGATGCAAGAGCTAATTTTTTGATGGAAATGTCGACCTCATGGAGAGCCAGAAGCGGCAGAACATATAGCGCATGGAGACAATTGCTGGCACCAATCTGTGTGTGAGCTAGTGCTGATATTTTCATCTCTTGCGTGTCTCTTTCTCTATAACCCGTGGGGCCTCATCTTGGGCAGGAAACCTAGAATGCTCAAGATGGCTTCTCAGAATCTGTTTTGGTTCACCTTCAAAAGCTTCATCCCTCCCTGTCTTTGTAAATTCTTTCAGCCTTATAACCTGCATTCCTCCAAATTCCCAAATTCTGTCACCCAAATCTTCGCTCCTCTTAAGACACTCCTCAGGTATTTATGAAGTAATTTGTCCTTATTCCAATACCTCCTTATGTGGCTCAGTGTCAAATTTTGTCTGACAGAATTCCTGTGACGGGTTTTGGGATATTATACTACATTATAGAATCTATACGTGGTTAGCACTGCTGCCTCACAGCGCTGAGGACCCGGGCTCGATCCCGGCCTCGGGTCATTGTCTGTTTGGAATTTGCACATTCTCCCTGTGTCTGTCAATATTTTGCTTTAATCTATATGGTTGTTGTTGGCATTTATTTTCCGGTGTACATTGGGCAATATTTATTTTCCGGTGTACATTGGGCAATATTTATTTTCCGGTATACATTGGGCAATATTTATTTTCCGGTGTACATTGGGCAATATTTATTTTCCGGTGTACATTGGGCAATATTTATTTTCCAGTGTACATTGGGCAATATTTTACGGCTGCTCCTATCAGTAGGATTTTCCAATCCAGCCAAAGTCTTTTTAAAAAATGTTGTAATATAAATTTAGAGTACCCAATTATTTATTTCCAATTTAGGGGCAATTTAGTGTGGCCAATCCACCTAACCTGCACATCTTTTTGGGTTGCGGGGAGAATGCACAAACTCCACACAGACAGTGACCCGGGGCCAGGATCAAACCTGGGACCTCAGCGCCGTAGGCAACAGTGCTAACCATTGCAACACAGTGCCGTCCTAATCCAGCTAAAGTCATTGGACTTTTGAACTGCTTGCCACCCCACCACTGCCACGATATGGTCAGAAAATTCCGCCGATTGCATTGGGATGGTTACTCCTTTATGGGTTCCAAACACACTGCATGATTGCGTTGAAGAAGAGGTATTCATTCAGAGATAAGCGCAATGATACATGAGGCATTTTCCCTAAACACCTTTGGACATAACATTAAATCGAGCTAAGTAATTATGTTAATACATATATGTTATGTTTCTTAAATGAATGCTAGAAGTCGTTCAGCAGTTGAAGGATGGTTTATTGTGCTCCACAATAAATGACTTTGTTAGCTTTTACTTACACAATGGCGCTTGTAAAGATACTGCTTTTCTATGCTCTGCAACTAGGCCTAACCACACTTGCAGCCCTGAGCTCAACTTCCGTCCCTGTCCTGCTCCCCTGTCTCTCCAGCCAAAGTGAGTGAGGGCGGGCCTTCAGCGTCACTCTTATATGTTCCCGTGCTGCCCCCTGGTGGTACTTCCATTTCCCATCAGCCCCTTCTGTACACGCTCAGGCGAGGATCACTACATCCCCCTTTTTCACTTTTTTTTTAAGTTGCAGAGCTGTAACTAAACACAAATTCAAACACAGTTAGGTTTATATACAAAGACAAGGCAGAGCAATGATATTGTCAGTCCATGTTCATAAGTTCAGACAGTTGGGTGCACGTCTGATCCGGATAGACCTCCTGAGTGGGCATGGAGATCCAGAGTCTTTTACGTCCATTTGGACACCTGCTGCTGGATTTCCAGGATGTTGCATGACAGCATCCTGCAGACCTAGTGTTGGAAATACCTGTCGACGAGGTGTAACTTTTAGAAGGTCTCGGCGATTTCATCGAAACAGTGTTCCATCGTCAGACTGCACAACGTAGGATCGTAGCGATATTTGGCGGAGAACCGTCGCCATTTTAGACCAGCCCCCAGCCGGGTGTCGCAACCTCACCATATCATTGATTGCCAACGGATGCAGTACTTTTGCCTGCTGGTCATAGTGCTGCTTTTGCACCTGACGTTGGTGACGCATCTTATCCAGGACAGGCGAATGATCGGGATTGGTGAATTGTAGTGCTGGTAATGTGGTCCGCACATCTCTGTTGAAGAGCATTTGAGCCGGTGATAGTCCAGAGCTCAAAGGTGACGAACGGGATGACAAGAGGGCCAAGTGTATGTCGGACTTTGAGTCCGCAGCCTTGCTGATGAGTTGTTTGATAATGTGGACACCTTTCTCCACCCTGCCATTTGATTGTGGAAAGTGTGGACTCAACGTCACATGCTTGAAGTTGTAGTGCTTGGCGAAGTCCATCCACTCCCAGCTGGCAAAGCAAGGACCATTGTCGGACATGACCGTCCGTGGGATGCCATGCCTGGAGAAGGTTTCTTTGCAGGCCTTGATGACTGATGCCGCTGTGAGATCCGGGAGTTTCAGTACTTCCGGAAAGTTGGAGTAGTAGTTGATGAGCAGAACATAGTTGCGGCCCATGGCGTGGAACAAGTCAATGCCAACTTTGCCCCACGGTGACATGGCCATCTCATGCTGCTGCAGTGGCTCCTTGCATTGTGCCGGTCGATGTCTTTGACACGTGTTACAGGTGAGCACCATGTTCGTTATGTCCTCGTTTATCCCTGGCTAGTAAACGGATTGTCGTGCTCTCCTTTTGCACTTTTCGGCACCAAGGTGCCCCTCGTGAATCCTGCGGAGCATGTCCGCCAGTGGGATGACGATTCTGTCATTCCGCAGTATTATGCCATCCACCACGGACAGTTCAGTCCTGACGTTTTGGAACTGTGGGCACCGCCCTTTTGGCCAGCCATGCTGAAGGTTGTGTATGACTTGAAGGAGGGTGGCGTCCTCCTGTGTCGCCTGACGAATTTGCTGCAGCCTCTCGTCCGTTGCTGGGAGTGTCTCCTTGCACCACTGTGCATGAGCTTCCACATCATTGATGGAAGCCAGTGGCGGGTTGTCAGCGTCCATGGCTCGTGATAATGTGTCAGCTATTACAAGGTCCTTGCCAGGGATGTAGACCAGCGTGAAGTCGTACCTTCGCAACTTCATCATCATGCGTTGTAGGCGCGATGTCATATCATTTATATCTTTGTCGATGATGTTGACCAGCGGCCTATGATCAGTTTCCACGAGAAACGTGGGGAGACCGTACACATAGTGGTGGAATTTGGTCACGCCTGTGATTAGCCCTAGGCACTCCTTCTCTATCTGTGCGTACCTGCACTCTGTGGCGGTCATCGCTCGTGAAGCGTAAGCCACTGGGACCCAGTCCGACTGGTCATTCTGTTGCAGTAGCACCGCACCAATTCCATGTTCACTGGTGTCGGTGGAGATCTTTGTAGGTTTTGCCGGGTCAAAAAATGCGAGCGTTGGAGCTGCCATCAATTGATGTCTCAGATCATCCCATTCATCTTGGTGAGCTTGGGTCCAGGCAAACTCTGTGTCCTTCTTTATCACTTTCCTTAACGCCGTCGTCCGTGCTGCTAGGTTCGGTGTGAATTTGCCGAGGAAGTTGATGAATCCCAGGAATCTTAGCACCGCTTTCTTGTCATGTGGTCTCTGCATGCTCTGAATTGCGGCGATCTTCTCAGCGTCCGGCTTCACCCCGTGCTCTGATATTGTGTCACTCAGGAAGGTCAGAGAGGACCGTGCAAAGGTGCACTTGGCCCGGTTGAGCTTCAGTTCAAAGTGGTGGATCCTTTGGAAGACTCGCTTCAACCTCGCAATGTGGTCTTCCTCTGTCGTTGACCATATTATGATGTCATCCACATAGACACGGACACCTTCAATGCCTTCTATCATCTGCTCCATAATTCTGTGAAATATTTCGGATGCAGATATAATGCCGAAGGGCATCCGATTATAACAGTACCTTCCAAACAGCGTGTTGAAGGTGCACAGCAGGCGGCTGGACTCATCGAGCTGCATTTGCCAGAAGCCCTGTGAGGCATCAAGCTTGGTAAATATGCAAGCTTGTGCCATTTCGCTCGTTATCTCCTCTCGCTTGGGGATAGGGTAGTGTTCCCTGCGAATGGTCTTGTTCAAGTCCTTGGGAACTAAACAGATCCTGAGTTCACCAGACGGCTTCTTAACACACACCAGCGCGCTGACCCAGTCAGTCAGCTGTGTGACTCGTGAGATGATGCCTTGAGATTGGAGACATTGAAGTTCAGCTTTTAGCTTGTCCCGCAATGGAGCCGGCACCCTCCGTCAGGCATGAATGACCGGTATGGCATTCTCTTTGAGCAGGATTTTGTATTTGTAGGGTAGCGTACCCATGCCAGAGAAGACGTCGGGGTACTCGCTGAGTAGCAGCTGTATGTCATCGGCAATGCGTGATGAGTCAGCCGCGTGCATGAAGATCCTTTGAATTAGCCGCAAATTCTTGCAGGCTTGAGCACCTAGCCGTGAGGATCTTTTGTCATCTACAATTTCAAATCGTAGTCCTGTTGTGACTGTCTTGTTGGCAACTTGTAGGTGGCAGGATCCCTTTGAGGTGATCTGGTTTCCGTTGTAATCAGTTAACTTGCATGCGGCAGGTAACATCTCGTGCGTCCCTGGGACGGATGTGAGATCTTTGCTCGTCATCAAGTTTGCGGACGCTCCCGTGTCCAGCTTGAACGTGATGGGGAAGTGATTGACTTGCACCGTAGCACTCCATTCGCTTGTGGAGTCGATGGCATGCACGTGTCAAGGCTTTGTTGTCAGCTCCTGTGGTTCCGCTGGGGCGTTTATGATTCCAATGCCGTGCGTGTTCTCCCAGGAGTGGAATTCTTCGTGGTCGGAGAAATTTTCTTTGGGTGCCGGAGTGTCCATTACATCAACTGTGCGTACTTTAAAATCTCCATGCCTTTGCATTGTGGAGTAATATTTGGCTGTGGACTGACATTGGGAGGCAAAATGGTTCATTTTGGAGCATTTGCAGCACCTTTTTCCTTGTGCAGGACATTGCCCTTTTAAATGGGCAGAGCCACAGTGATGACACGTCATGACGTCATGCGTATGTTGCGTTCGCGCATGCGCAGCGCGACTTTCAGTCTGGGGCCGGTATTGCGAGAAGTGCGCATGCGCGTACCGAGTACTTCCGGGGTCGCGTCTTTCGGGATGGCGCGCATGCGCAGACGGGCCGGCGACCGGAAGAGATGGCCTGTGAGGAGAGGTCACCATTTTCACATCTGCCTCGTGGTGAGTTTTTTTCAAGTTTTGTTTGTCAAACAGCTCCAGTAACTGCAGCTTTTTCTGCTCCTGTAGTAAGCATTTATCTATGGTGGTTTTCAGTGTTAAGTCATTTTGCAGAATTAATGATTCTTTTAGATTTCCGTCGGCAAGACCATAGATTAATTGATCTCTGATGATTGAGTCTGTTAAATCAGTATAGTTGCAGCCTTGTGCTAGCAAGCGCAGATCTGTTACAAAGTGGGAGATAGTCTCCCCGTTTTTTTGGAATCTGTTACGCAGGTTGAATCTTTCAATGATTTAATTGGATTGAGATTTACAGTGGTCATCAAATTGCCACTATCACTTGATACTTAGTTTTATCTTCAGTATCAGCATACGTAAAAGAGTTATAAATGTCTATCGCCTGCTGGCCTGCCGTTGAGAGTAAAAGTCCAATTTTTCTGTCATCGGTGGCTGCATTTAAGTCCAGAGCTGACATGTATAGCTGAAACTGCTGTTTAAACATTTTCCAGTTGCTATTTAAATTACCTGTAGTTCTCATCATTCCTGGATGTAGCGTGTGATCCATTGCTTCAGAAGGTCGTCTGGAGTCGAGAGGCTGCGAAGTCTTCCACAGTCAGGCGGCCGGCCTGTTGCTTTTGCTGGTTGCGTTGGTTCTTTCTGTTCAAAGAAGCCACTCCTGTACCATGTTATGTTTCTTAAATGAATGCTAGAAGTCGTTCAGCAGTTGAAGGATGGTTTATTGTGCTCCACAATAAATGACTTTGTTAGCTTTTACTTACAGAATGGCACTTGTAAAGATACTGCTTTTCTATGCTCTGCAACTAGGCCTAACCACACTTGCAGCCCTGAGCTCAACTTCCGTCCTGTCCTGCTCCCCTGTCTCTCCAGCCAAAGTGAGCGAGGGCGGGCCTTCGGCGTCACTCTTATATGTCCCCGTGCTGCCCCCTGGTGGTACTTCCATTTCCCATTAGCCCCTTCTGTACACACTCAGGCGAGGATCACTACAATATATTTTTCTTTAAGCAAAAACACATGCATGTCTGTTACATCTCTAAGCAGATGTGTGGTCTTACATTGTGTATTAGTTGGTTTTTTACTTTACTTTGAATATCACAATGTAAGTGTCACATTCAATGCAGCCAAAAAGAAACAGAATCTGTCTGGCATGCTGAGAATCCCTGAGGCATTGCACAGCCTTACTCACCAACTCAGCTGACTTTTCAGCATGATGGCTTTTCAAAATACCAATGTTGCTGAAAGATCACATGATGATAACACTGCAAGGGTTGCAAATGATAAAAGAGTGCATAGGGAACATGTGTCTTTTTCAAAGCTATGCAGATGTACTTTGTTTTTTACACAAAGCTTTTACTTTAATGTACTGTACCATTAACAAATAAGTCCATCAAATCATTGAACGAAACATTTCCTTAGTTCTTATCATCATAAGATTCATTTGCACAAACCATAAGCTTGTCAGAATGTTTACACTATGTGGATAATTAAAAATTAACAGTGACCAATGTGCTAATGAAAAGCATGAATTCTACTTGTTCACAACTTCATGAAGTATTTTCAGAATTATGTTCACTTAAACCTTTTGTTAACACTTCGACAGCCTTTTTTTTACAGAAAGGTAATTTTATATAAATTCTTAAGTTTTCATTAAAAAGTCTTCAGTTGTACATGGAGAGGTTTTTAAAATATATATATATTTTTAGTAAAGGCAAATTGAATATATAACTAAGAATATCAGAAGACCAAACATCAACAGGAACAAAGAACACAGGCCCCCAACATCCCCCAATACCAACACCCCAACTCATCCCACCCTTTTAATTTCTCCCCCTTTTCTCCCCTAATCCCCAAGATCCCCCCCACTGATACCTCAATTTACTTTGAAGAAATCGATAAATGGCTTCCACCTCCCCGTGAAACCCTCCTCTGCTTCCTGTAAGGCAAACTTGACCTTTTCTAAATGCAGGAATTTTGCCAGGTCAGTCACCCACAACCCCATCTTCGGCAGGTCCTGCAAGCACAGCAAGATCCGTCTCTAGGCTATCAGGGAGGCAAATGCCAATACATTGGCCTCTCTCCCCACCTGGACTCACGGATTTTCCGACACTTCAAATATCGCCACCTCCGGATTCGAGGCCAGCCCTAGCTCCACCGGCGCACCCTCCATCTCCATCAACTCCCCATAAATGTCTGTTACCCTCCCTTCCCCAATATCATCCTTTGACAACAGCTTGCCTTGCAGCACCGGAGGTGGCAACCCTGGGAAAGACGGCACCTCTATCCTCACAAAATCCCTCACCTGCAGGTATCTGAAACCATTCCATTCAGCAGCTCATACATTTCCTCCAACTCTTCCAGGCCGGCAAGCTTGTCCCCTATAAACAATTCCCTGAAGTACTCAATCCCCACCTGTCTCCCGCCCTGGAACCTTGAATCCAGCCCCGCTCGCACAAACCTATGGTTGTCACATATTGATGCCCACTGCGACATGCCCTCCAACCCGAAGTGTTGTCTGCACTGGCTCTAACCTCGCAATGCTGAAATCACCACCGGGCTCACAGAGTACCGGATCAGCAAAAACAACAGTGCCCTCAAACTGATCTCCCTACACGGCGCAGTCTCCATCCTCCCCCATATCGGTCCCTCCTTGTGGTGAATCACAGTCCATGTTATTCACACTGTTATTATATATGATGTACTGTGTCTGTGTAAGCTCGGTATACGAGCAGTTGTGCGGCTCTGCCCCTAGGGGGAGATGAGGAGTTTGTACTGGGCTCCACCCTTGGCTCCGCCCATGGCTCCGTCCATGGCTCCGCCCATGGCTCCTCCCACTAACTGGAAGTATAAAGCCTGGCAGTCTGAGCCTGCCTGCCAGTTCATCTCGTCGCAGGCAGGCTCCGTTGTAAGATCATTAAAACCACTGTTCAGTTCCAACTACGTGTCGTGTGAATTGATGGTCACATCAATTTAATGATCTTAGGAAACAAGAAGAAATCAATAAGAAGAAATCGAAGAAACAACACAAGAAACAACTATGGAATCAGCCCTCAAACCTGACCGACTAGAACTCGACCCGCAGGCTGCAGAGGCAATAGAAATCTTCCAGCACTGGCTCAGATGTTTTAAGGCCTACCTGGCTGAATCAAGTACTCCAGAAACTACAGAGGAGCAGAAACTCAGTCTACTGCTCGCAAGGATGAGCCACCGTATATCTTTTCAACTAAATAGTACCAACTCGTATACGGGGGCCCTAGCCATGCTAGATCGAATGTACGTGAGGCCCATCAACGAGGGGCCATATTTTTACCACCCGCCGCCAGCGCCCCGCGGAGTCGTTAGAAGAATTCCTGCGGGAGTTAAAGATTTTAGCTCGGGACTGTAATTATCAGGCTGTATCAGCCGAACAGCACATGGAACTTGCCGTTAGGGATGTGTACGTGGCAGGCCTCAGATCGAATTATGTGCGCCAGCGGTTGTTGGAAAAAGGGCCCCAGAACTTAGAGGATACGGTAGAACTAGCTACCACTATGGAGATCTCATTCCGCAGCCTCACCTCGTTCCCCGCGGACCAAGCGTCCCCATCCTGGGCCCCCGACCAGCGACTGCCCCAGGCCTGCACCACGCGGCCACCCAGCCATCATGCAGCCCCAGTGTGCCACTTTTGCAGGCAGCCCCAGCCCCCACGGCAGTACTGATCGGCCCGTAACGCGACCTGCAGCAGCAGCGGCCGCAAGGGACACTACGCCCGGGTCTGCCTGGCGAAACAGGCCTCCTCTTTTAACTCCCCCGCAGCCTAGAGCACCTGTTTCCAGAATCCACAGGCCTGCAGGCCCCGAAATGCTGCGGCCTGTACTCCGACTCCGCTCCCAAATGATACGTGCGACTCATGGGGGCCGCCATCTTGTCAACCCCCCTCCACGCAGCAGGCCACGTGCGACTCATGGGGGCTGCCATCTTGGGCACCATCTTCCTCGCCACCCGCCACGTGCGATCCACGGGGGCGGCCATCTTCTTCCTGCTCAGAAATTCGACTAGAAGATTATGAACTCAGAGGGCAGTCATCACGGGGCCACTCCAGCACAGCTGATCGAGCAGCCGACTACCCGCAACTCAGCACAGTGACACTGGACCAGTCGCGTCCAAAACACCTCCGCAACTCCATGATGACCGTTGAAATCAACGGGTACAGTACACCGTGCCTCTTCGACTCCGGCAGCACCGAGAGCTTCGTACACCCAGAACTGGTAAGACGCTGTTCGCTCCCTATTTTCCCTGCACGGCAGACTATCCCCCTCGCTTCGGGCTCCCACTCTGTTCACCTCCAAGGGCGCACCGTCGCGACCCTAACGATCCAGGGCACTAGCTACTCAAACTTCCAGCTGTACGTGCTCCCTGAACTCTGCGCCCCACTCCTACTGGGACTCGATTTCCAGTCCAACCTCAAAAGCCTCACATTCAGCTTCGGCAGGCCCTTGCCCCCACTCACTATTTGCAGCCTCGCCACACTAAAACTCGACCCCCCTCCACTCTTTGCCAATCTGTCGCCGGACTGCAAACCCATAGCCACTCGCAGCAGGCAATACAGCCTGCAGGACAGGGTATTTATCAGAACCAAGATCCATAGGCTTCTACGTGAGGGGATCATAGAGGCCAGTAACAGTCCCTGGAGAGCTCAGGTGGTGGTCGTCAAGATCGGGGAAAAATTCCGAATGGTAGTGGACTATAGCCAGACCATTAATCGGTTCACACTCCTTGATGCGTATCCCCTCCCCAGAATTGCAGACATGGTGAATCAGATCGTCCACTATAAAGTCTTTTCCAAGGTGGATCTTAAGTCTGCATACCACCAGCTCCCAATCTACCCGGAGGAACGCCACTTCACGGCGTTTGAGGCCGACAGCCGCCTCTGCCACTTCCTCCGGGTTCCCTTTGGCGTCACTAATGGGGTCTCGGTGTTCCAACGAGCAATGGACCGAATGGTGGACCAGTACGGGCTGCGGGCCATGTTTCCGTACCTGGATAACGTCACCATCTGCGGCCATGATCAGCAGGACCACGACGCTAACCTCCATCGATTTCTCCAGACTGCCCAGAAACTCAACCTCACGTATAATACGGAGAAATGCATTTTCCGCACAACCAGGCTAGCCATCCTCGGCTATGTCGTGGAAAACGGAGTCCTGGGCCCCGACCTGGACCGTATGCGCCTCCTCTTAGAACTCCCCCTCCCCCATTGTCCCAGGGCCCTGAAAAGGTGCCTGGGATTCTTCTCGTATTATGCCCAGTGGGTCCCTCAATATGCGGACAAAGCCCGCCCACTATTTAAGGCCACACTCTTCCCTCTGTAGGATGAGGCTCATCAGGCCCTCACTCGTATCAAGGAGGACATCGCCAAAGCGGCCATGTGGGCGGTGGATGAATCCGTCCCCTTTCAGGTGGAGAGCGACGCCTCAGAGGTCGCTCTCGCAGCCACTCTAAATTAGGCAGGGAGACCAGTCGCCTTTTTCTCCCGAACCCTCTCCACTTCGGAACTTCGACACTCCTCGGTCGAAACGGAAGCACAAGCCATCGTGGAAGCGATACGTCACTGGAGGCACTACCTCACAGGTAGGAGGTTCACCCTCATCACCGACCAAAGATCGGTTGCCTTCATGTTCGACAACTCTCAAATGGGTAAGATCAAAAATGATAAAATCTTACGGTGGAGGATCGAACTCTCCACCTACAAGTACGATATTACGTACCGACCGGGGAAGCTCAATGAGCCCCCAGATGCCCTGTCCCGCGGCACGTGTGGCAGCGCGCAAGACGACCGCCTGAAAGCTATTCACGATGACCTCTGCCACCCGGGGGTCACCCGGCTCGCCCACTACGTCAAAGCCCGAAATCTACCTTTCTCCACAGAGGAGGTGAAAACCATCATCAGGGACTGCCCAATCTGTGCGGAGTGCAAACCGCACTTCTATAGACTAGACAGGGCCCACCTGGTCAAGGCTTCTCGGCCCTTTGAACACTTTGCTATCGATTTCAAAGGGCCACTCCCCTCGACCAATAGGAATGTGTACTTCCTGAACGTCATCGACGAGTTCTCTCGTTTTCCCTTTGCTATCCCGTGCCCCGATATGACCTCCCACACAGTCATTAGAGCCCTGCATAGTATCTTCACCCTGTTTGGTTTCCCCAGCTACGTACACAGCGACAGGGGTTCGTCCTTTATGAGCGACGAGCTGCATCAGTACCTGCTCGAAAAGGGCGTTGCCTCGAGCAGGACTACCAGCTACAACCCCAGGGGGAACGGGCAGGTGGAGAGGGAGAACGCGACGGTCTGGAAGACCGTCCTACTGACCCTCCAGTCCAGGAAGCTCCCGACCTCCCATTGGCAGGAAGTCCTCCCCGAAGCGCTCCATGCTCCTATGTACGGCCACCAACCAGACCCCTCACGAGCGGCTATTTGTTTTTTCCAGGGGCACTACCACGGGGATTTCGCTCCCAGAATGGTTAAAGACACTGGGCCCGGTTCTCCTCCGGAAGCACGTCCGGACTCACAAGACTGACCCACTCGTAGAGAGAGTGCTCCTGCTCCATTCAAACCCACACTACGCATTTATAGAGTATCTGAAGGCCGTCAGGACACTGTTCCCCTCCGGGTCCTGGCACCTGCAGGATCCAACTCCGACACCACCGCCGCTGAGATACCCCTCACACTATACCCCTCCCAACCCCCAGTGCCCGGCGTCCCCACGCCTGCAGTTCCGCTGCCCGTGCTCCCCGCCCCCACGCCATTGGGTTTCCGGCGCTTCCCGTCACCAGTCAAACCAGTCGGATACGAAGCTCTGGCCGAATCACCCCCGGAGTCCGCTATGATTCCCTCGCCGACCGCCACTGCCCAGCCACCAGAAGAGGCTGCAACCCTGGTGCTTCATCGATCCCAGAGGACGACTCGGCCGCCAGATCGACTTAACCTGTAATTTATAACCTGTAAATTGTAACTTTTAACTTGTAATTCGCAATTGGGAATTGGTAGACACATCACCCCCGCTGGACTCAATTTTTACAGGGGGTGAATGTGGTGAATCACAGTCCGTGTTATTCACACTGTTATTATATATGATGTACTGTGTCTGTGTAAGCTCGGTATACTAGCAGTTGCATGGCTCTGCCCCTAGGGGGAGAAGAAGAGTTTGTACTGGGCTCCACCCTTGGCTCCGCCCATGGCTCCGCCCATGGCTCCTCCCACTAACCGGAAGTATAAAGCCTGGCAGTCTGAGCCTGCCTGCCAGTTCATCTCATTGCAGGCAGGCTCCATTGTAAGATCATTAAAACCACTGTTCACTTCCAACTACGTGCCGCGTGAATTGATGGTCACATCATTCCTCCACTGTCCATTTCCTCACCGTTGTGATATTCGCCACCCAATAATAGTGCGGCAAACTTGGCAATGCTATTCGCCCCTCACCCCCTCTCCAAAAAGACCCTTCTTACCCACCCACACAAAACCTGAAATTATCCTGTTCAGCTTCCTAAAAAAGGACTTGGGAACAAAGATAGGGAGGCTATGTAACACGAACAAGAACATGGGCAACACCGTCATTTTAACCACCTACATGCACCCTGCCAGTGACAGCAGCAACACATCCCACTTCTTAAAATCCGCCTTCATTCCTTCCACCTGTCGTGCCAAGTTAAATTTATGCAACTGCGTCCAGTTCCGCGCTACCTGAACTCCAAGATACCGAAAACTAGCCCCCGCCATCCGGAATGGAAACTCCCATAACCTCCTCTCCTGCCCACTGGCATTAATCGGTAACACCCCGCTTTTCCCCATGTTCAATTTATTCCCTGAGAACTGGCTAAATTCCCTCAGGATCTCCATGATCCTTTTGAAGCTGCCCACCAGGTACGAAATATACGATAAAAGATCATCCGCCTACAACACGACTATGTGTTCGGCCCCACCCCGCTCTATCAGATTCTAAGCCCTCGACGCCCTACGTGCCATTGCCAGCAGCTCTATTGCCAAAGTAAAAAAGCAATGGGGAGAGCAGGCATCTCTGCCTCGTCCCCCAATGCAGCCTAAAGTACCCCAAGCTCGTCCTATTTGTCCGGGCATTGGTCATGGGCACCCTGTACAGCAGCCAAACCCAATTCACGGACCCCTAACCAAACCCGAACAGACCCAGCAACTCCAACAAATATACCCACTCCACCCAATGAAAGGCCTTCTCCACATCCATTGCCACCACTACATCTACCTCCTGCCCCTCCGAGGGCATCATAATGACATTAAGTCCCGGCGGACTTCTACAAAAAATTCGCGACAGCGCTGGCCCCGCACCTGCGGGAGATGTTCACAGACTCGCTAGCTAGGGGCACACTGCCACCCACGTTAGCACAGGCCTCAATCTCGCTGATACCTAAGAAAGACAAAGACCCAACGGAATGTGGGTCATACAGACCCATATCTCTGCTGAACGCAGACGCCAAAATACTGGCCAAAATCCTAGCCAAAAGGCTAGAAGACTGTGTACCTGAGGTGGTCACAGAGGACCAGACGGGCTTCGTCAAAGGTAGACAGCTTACCGCGAACATCAGGCGCCTGCTGAACGTGATAATGACCCCCTCCGGGGAGAGAACACAAGAGGTGATCATCTCCCTGGACGCAGAAAAGGCCTTCGACAGAGTCGAATGGAAATACCTCATAGAGGTACTGGAGCGGTTCGGGCTTGGAACAGGGTTCACCGCTTGGGTAAAGCTCCTATACAACGCTCCCATGGCGAGTGTACGGACCAACAATACCAACTCCCAATACTTCCAGCTGCACAGGGGCACCAGACAAGGATGCCCACTGTCCCCGCTGCTGTTCGCACTAGCAATCGAACCGCTAGCAATCGCGCTCAGGGCAGCAAAAAATTGGAGGGGGATCCGAAGGGGAGGTAGAGAGCACAGAGTCTCACTCTATGCGGATGATCTGCTCCTCTATATCTCGGACCCACAAAGCAGCATGGACGGAATCATAGCGCTCCTGAAAGAGTTTGGAGCCTTCTCGGGCTACAAACTCAACATGAGCAAAAGTGAGATCTTCCCTGTACACCCGCAAGGGGGGGGGGGGGGGGGGGGGGGGGGGGGGGGGCAGCACTAAAGGGGCTGCCGTTCAAACAAGCCCGAAATAAATTCCGCTACCTGGGGATCCAAATAGCCCATGACTGGAAAGGGATCCACAAATGGAACCTCACCAGCCTGACGGAGGAAGTTAAAAAGGACCTGCAAAGATGGAACACACTCCCGCTCTCCATCGCGGGGAGAGTCCAGACGATCAAAATGAACGTACTGCCCAGGTTCCTTTTCCTGTTTAGATCCATTCCGATCTACATCCCCAAGGCCTTTTTCAAAGCGCTGGACAAACATATCATGGCGTTCGTATGGGGGGGTAAAAATGCTAGGATCCCAAAGAAGGTCATACAAAAAACAAAATCCAGGGGGGGGCTAGCCCTCCCGAATCTACAATTCTACCACTGGGCGGCAACAGCCGAGCGAGTAAGGGGATGGATCCAGGAGCCAGAAGCTGAGTGGGTGCGTGCGGAGGAGGCCTCCTGCATGGGAACCTCCCTCCGGGCCCTCGCCACGGCAGCACTCCCATCCCCACCCAAAAAACACTCCACCAGCCCAGTGGTGACAGCCACCCTCCAATCCTGGAACCAACTGCGGCAGCAATTTGGCCTGTACAAAATGTCGGACAAGGCTCCCATCTGCAACAACCATAGGTTCAAACCAGCACTGACTGATGCCACCTTCAAAAGGTGGAGGCAGGACGGGGGGACACTGACAGTCAGGGACCTATACACGGACGACAGGATCGCAACACTGGACGAACTGACAGAGAAATTTCAGCTAGCTGGGGGGAACGAGCTACGGTACCTGCAGCTCAAAAACTTCCTACGAAAGGAGACAAGGACGTACCCACAACCGCCACGAAAGACACTACTGGAAGACCTACTGGACGCAAGTATCCTAGAGAAAGGGAACTGTAGTGACATGTATGACCGACTGGTAGATAGGGACGACACCGTACTGGACGCAACAAGAAGGAAATGGGAGGACGACCTGGGGATGGAGATAGGGTGGGGACTCTGGAGCGAAGCACTGCATAGGGTCAACTCCACCTCCACGTGCGCAAGGCTCAGCCTGACGCAACTAAAAGTGGTACATAGAGCCCACTTAACGAGAAACCGTATGAGTAGGTTCTTCCCGGAGGTGGAGGACAAATGTGAGCGGTGCCAGAGAGGCCCGGCCAACCACGCCCACATGTTCTGGTCTTGCCCCAGACTTGTGGAGTACTGGACAGCCTTCTTCGAGGCTATGTCCAAAGTGGTGGGGGTAAGGGTGGAGCCATGCCCGATAGTGGCGGTCTTCGGGGTTTCAGACCAGCCAGATCTATTCCTGGGGAGGAGGGCGGACGCCCTTGCCTTTGCCTCCCTGATTGCCCGCCGTAGAATCCTGTTTGGCTGGCGGTCAGCAGCACCACCCAGAGCTGCAGACTGGCTTCCGACCTCTCGGAATCTCTCCAAATGGAGAAAATCAAATTCGCCATCCGAGGGTCGGACGACGGCTTCCACAGAACGTGGGAGCCATTCATGCAACTGTTCCGGGACCTGTTTGTGGCCAACGTACATGAGGAAGAATAGTCGGGTGGCCAAGAACCAGGGGAAAATGGACGGGAATCGGGGAAAGGTAGCCGGGGGGAGGGGGGGGGGGGGGGGGGGGGGGGCTACGGGCTCGGTATGGGGGTTTGATGGCAAGCCAAGGCCCAAAACCAAACTATAAATAAATGCCTATAAACATGTGCCTCGGCCATATTGGGGAATGTAAAATATGTATGCTGGCTAAAGGGAGCGGCCACAATTATTGTTATGAAGATGCTTACCTGTAAATATTCATGTTAAATTTTTGTGTTTTCCTTTTTTTTCTCTCTCTCTAATAACTTGTAATTTGTCATATATAAAATATGAAAACTCAATAAAAAAACATTTATAAAAAAATAATGACATTAAGCAGCTTACCCACATTCACCGACAACTGCCTCCCCTTCACAACTCCTATCTGGCCCTCCCCAGCACACAATATCCAATCCGCAATGCTAAAACTTTCGCTAACAGCTTTGCATCCACATTAAGCAGTGATGTCAAGTGGTACCACCCACATTGCCTTTCTTTGTCTTTCTTTGTCTTTCTTCAAAATCAGCAAAATGGACGCCACACCAAACTTCTTCTAAAACTTCGCTAGGAATGCCTCCGGCCCCCGGACCTTCCATGCCCTTGATCCAACATCATCGATCACCTACCTCAGCCCAATCAGGAAAACCCAATCCCTGCACCATCCCCTCCTCCCAGGCAGAAGCTCTGACGCATACAGCCTTCTGTAGAAGGCCTCAAATACCCATTCACCCCTTCTGGGTCGGACACCATCTTTCCCCTCTCATCCGTCAGCCTACCAATCTCTCTCATCACTGCCTGCTTCCTCAGTTGTTAAACAATAATAATAATAATCTTTATTAGTGTCACAAGGAGGCTTACATTAACACTGCAATGAAGTTACTGTGAAAATTCCCGAGTCACCACACTGCTACACTGAGAGAGAATTCAGAATGTTCAATTCACCTAACAAGCACGTCTTTCGGGACTTGTGGGAGGAAACTGGAGCACCCGGAGGAAACCCACACTGACACGTGGAGAATGTACAGACTCCGCACAGACAGTGATCCAAGCCGGGAATCGAACTCGGGTGCCTTGCGCTGTGAAGCAACAGTGCTACGCACTGTGCTACCGTGCCAACCAACATCCTACTTGCCTTTCCTCGTACTCATACACCACCCCTCTGGCCCTCTACATCTGCCCTACCACCGTTCCCATGGACACCAACCCAAACTCCATCTGGAGCCTCTGCTTCTCCTTTAATAGCCCCTCCTCTGGTGCAACTAAGTACCTCCAATCCACCATCAAAATCCCATCCACTATCCTTACTCACTCCTCTTGCTCCACCCTCTCCCTATGTGCCTGGATCGGGATCAATTTGTTCCTAACTACTGTCTTAGGTGCCTCCCACAGCGTGGAGGCCGAGACCTCCCCTGTCATTCTGCTCCACATACCCTCAAATGGTGGCCCTCACCCTCTGGCACACCCCCTCATCTGCCGACAAACCAAAATCCAACCTCCTCCTGTACCACCCGCAAATCCATCCAGCAGCGTGTGGTCAGAAACCACGATCGCTGAATTCCTCTGAGTCAGTTACCCCTGCCAGCAACGCCTCGTCTATCACGAAAAAAATCAATGTCACTGCTCCCCTCATTGTAACCTGCTTCAATCCACCCCCTGTGTGCCAAAATCTTACACAAAACTTCACACCAAAGTTCAATGTCCTCACACTTTTCCCAGTCCATGGTCCCTCATAAAGTCCATTGCCTCCTCCAGCGAGTCAAAATAAAATTCTTGCTTCTGGTGCGTATCCCATAAGTGAGCGGGGTACAGAACCCCGAACCAAACCCATTTCTTGTAGAGGTCGGCCTTGATCAGGTTATACCCGGCCCTCTGCCTGGCCAACTCTGCTCCCAGGTCCTGGTATGTCCGCAATTCACTCTCCTCCCAGGTACATGTCTTGGTTTGCCTCGCCCATCTCAGGATATTCTTGTTATCAAGGAACCGATTCAACCCCAGCATCATCGCCCGTGGCGGATTCCCCACTTGCGGTCTCCTCCTCAGTGCCCCGTGCGCTCGGTTCACCTCACGAGGCCGATCAAAGGCCTCCATCCCCATCAGCTTCTCCAGCATGCCCACCACATACTTTGCGGCCACCGCCCTTCAATGCCTTCAGGCATCCTCACGTTTTGCCTCCTGGAGCGGTTCTCGAGATCCTCCAGTTTCTCCCTCAGCCTTTCCTGGCGGCTCATCACCATCCCCATCTCCTCCTCCAGTGAGGTCAACCGATCCTCATGCTCTCCCATCGACATCTCCACCTTTTGGATCGCCAGGCCCTGTGCCGTCTGCCTCTGCTCCACCCGCTCGATATCCACCCATGCTGTGGGCAGCACGGTAGAACAGTGGTTAGCACAGTTGCTTCACAGCTCCAGGGTCCCAGGTTCGATTCCCGGCTTGGGTCACTGTTTGTACGGACTCTGCATGTTCTCCTCGTGTCTGCATGGGATTCCTCCGGGTGCTCCAGTTTCCTACCACAGTCCAAAGATGTGCAGGTTAGGTGGATTGGCCATGATAAATTGCCCTTAGTGCCCAAAAAAGGTTAGGTGGGATTACCAGGTTACAATGAGGGGAGCAGTGACGTAGAGTGTGCCTTTTGTTTTTCTTTGTATGTTGTTTGGGTGTGGGCTTAAGTGGGGTGGTATTTCCATGGGCTGGTGCAAACACGATGGGCTGAATGGCCTCCTTCCGCACTGTAAATTCTATGATTTATCTATGATTTAAGCAGTTCCACCACCTTCCATAGACCACTTGGCGGGCAGTGCTGCCCCTTTGCTCTCTTCTCCTGTGTCACACCCCAAAAACCTTTTGTGCTCAAGTTGCTGTTTCTTCCTCATTGCACTTCTTGTCTGATGAACCATGAACCAGTCTCACCAGAGGAGTAACACATACCCTCGGCTCTCATGCACCTTTTGCCATCAAACACCACACAATTCGGGTGGGGAGGACTGAACAAAATCCACAATGACCAGGAGCCACCAAAGGTGCGACCACTCGCTCCATGGCCACCACTGGAAATCCACATGGAGAGGTTTTTAACTGCCCTTTCTCATAAAGCCGTTCAGAATCTTACTTTAAGAATGCTGCGCAACATACAAAGTGCACTTTCCTAGTGCTGACTTTGCCTCCTACATTTTAGGGGCTAGTTTAGCACAGTGGGCTTGTGGTGAACGTATTGCATTAACCATTCAACATGTATGTAACTGTATCATGCTGTTGCCCATGAGGGCTCCACCTATGGACCACTATAAGGTATTACTTGTGATGGATCATGTTGGTGCCTTTGTGGGCTCCGCCCCTGGCTCCTCCCCTTGAGGGGAGGTATAAAGAGCAGTAGCCCTGTAGGTGGCTTCCAGTATCAGAGCAGTCGCAGGCAGGCACTGTTCTAGTCGATTAAATCCACAGTTTACTTCAACTCCTTGTTTTGCGTGAATTGATGGTTGCATCAGGGCCAAACAAGCTGGCTTGTAATGCAGAACAATGCCAGCAGCGCGGGTTCAATTCCCGTACTGGCCTCCCTGAACAGGCACCGAAATGTGGTGACTAGGGGCTTTTCACAGTAACTTAATTGAAGCCTACTTGTGACAATAAGCGATTATTATTATTAAGTTGTGATTGGTTGATCATGTTCACAATCAGATCAATTCTTTTTTTTAAATAATTTTTATTAAGATTTTCACAAAATATAAACAACAAAACAATATTAACAAAACAACCATGGTTAAAAACCCAAGAACAACACCCACCCAACTACAAAAGCAACTACAAAAACAAAAAAAAGCAAACAACAAAAAGGAAAGAGATAATACCCGCCACATCCAACAAACCCCCACCGAACCAAACCCCCTCCCTCCCTGCCCCCCCACCCCCCTCCTCCCCCCAGGTTGCTGCTGCTGCCGGCCTATTTCCCTACCGTTCCGCCAGGAAGTCCAGGAAAGGCTGCCACCGCCTAAAGAACCCTTGTACTGATCCCCTCAGGGCAAATTTCACCCTCTCCAATTTGATGAACGCCCGCCTGGCAAACGCCCTAACCTGCATGTACCGAAACATGTTCCCCGGGGGGAGCCCACACTTCCCCTCTAACTCCCCCAAGCTCACAAACCTCCCCTCCACAAACAGGTCCCTCAACCTCCTAACCCCTACCCTATGCCAGCCCAGAAATCCGCCATCAATGCTCCCTGAAACAAACCGATGGTTCCCCCATATCGGGGCCTCCATCGAGCCCCCCACTTGTCCACTATGCCGTCTCCATTGCCCCCAAATTTTGAGGGTAGCCGCCGCCACCGGGCTCGTGGTATACCTCGTTGGAGGGAGTGGCAACGGCACCGTTACCAGCGCCTCCAGGCTCGTGCCCACACAGGACGCCACCTCCATCCTCTTCCATGCTGCCCCTTCCCCGTCCATTACCCACTTACACACCATCGCTGCGTTGGCAGCCCAATAATACCCACATAGGTACACTCTTCCAGGAACACTCTTCTCACCCTCGGAGCCCCATGCACCCACACAAATCCCGTAATACTCCTGTTGACCCTTCTAAAAAAAGGCCTTTGGGATGAGGATGGGGAGGCACTAGAACAGGAACAAAAACCTCGGGAGCTCCGTCATCTTAACAGACTGCACCCTCCCCACCAGTGACAGTGGTAACATATCCCACCTCTTAAACTCCTCCTCCATCTGCTCCACCAATCTTGTGAGGTTGAGCTGGTGCAGGGCCCCCCAGCTCCCAGCCACCTGGACCCTTAGGTACCTGAAGCTCTTCCCTGCCTGCTTCAGTGGGAGCCTACCAATCCCCTCCTCCTGATCCCCCGGGTGCACCACGAACAACTCGCTCTTGCCCAGGTTCAGCTTATACCCAGAGAACCCCCCAAATTCACTAATCATTACCTCATCACCTCCGGCATCCCCCCACCGGGTCCGCCACATACAGCAACAGGTCGTCCGCATAGAGCGACACTCAGTGCTCCTCCCCACCCCGCACCAGGCTCCTCCAGTTCCCTGACTCCCTCAACGCCATGGCCAGGGGCTCAATTGCCAACGCAAAGAGCAAGGGGGACAGGGGACACCCCTATCTCGTCCCCCGGTACAACCGAAAGTACTCCGATCTCCTCCTATCCATGGCTACACTCGCCATCGGGGCCTCACAGAGCAATCTCACCCAACGGACAAACCCCTCCCCAAACCCAAACCTTTCCAACACCTCCCACAGATACCCCCACTCAACCCTATCAAAGGCCTTCTCCGCATCTAATGCCACCACTATCTCCGCCTCCCCTTCCACAGCCGGCATCATAATAACGTTGAGGAGCCTTTGTACGTTTGTATTCATAGAACATAGAACATAGAACAGTACAGCACAGAACAGGCCCTTCGGCCCTCGATGTTGTGCCGAGCCATGATCACCCTACTCAAACCCACGCATCCACCCTATACCCGTAACCCAACAACTCCCCCCCTTAACCTTACTATTAGGACACTACGGGCAATTTAGCATAGCCAATCCACCTAACCCGCACATCTTTGGACTGTGGGAGGAAACCGGAGCACCCGGAGGAAACCCACGCACACACGGGGAGGACGTGCAGACTCCGCACAGACAGTGACCCTGCCGGGAATCGAACCTGGGACCCTGGAGCTGTGAAGCATTTATGCTAACCACCATGCTACCGTGCTATTCATACACCGCCCCCTGTGCTTTCCTCCACTGAGCTTCCGCCTTTCTGGTAGTCAATAGGTCGAACCTGGCCTGAAGGCTACGCCTCTCCCCCAGCAATCCCTCTTCCGGAGCCTCCGCATATCTCTTATCCACCCTCACCATCTCCCCTATCAGTCTCTCCCTCTCCCTCTGCTCCCCCCTCTCCCTATGGGTTTGGATGAAAATCAACTCCCCTCTAATCACCGCATCAATGCCTCCCAGACTGTCCCCACTCAGACCTCCCCCTTATCGTTGGCCTCAAGGTACCTCTCAATACACCCCCGAACCCTCCTGGCCACCTCCTCATCTGCCAGCAGCCCCACCTCCAAGCGCCAGAGCGGACGTTGGTCCCTCTCCTCCCCCAGCCCGAGGTCCACCCAGGGCAGGGCATGATCTGAAATGGCAATGGCGGAGTATTCCACATCCTCCACCCTCGAAACCAGCCCCCTGCTCAGGACAAAAAAATCAATCCTCGAATATGCCTTATGCACGTGGGAGAAAAACACGTACTCCCTGGCCCTTGGCCTCGCAAACCTCCAGGGATCCACCCCTCCCACCTGATCCATAAATCCCCTCAACACCTTTTCCGCCGCCGGCCTCCTACCCATCCGAGACTTGGATCGATCCAATGGGGGATCCAGCACCGTGTTGAAGTCCCCCCCCCATGATCAGGCCCTCCACCTCCAGGTCCGGAATGCGGCCCAACATGCGCCGTATAAACCCCGCATCGTCCCAATTTGGGGCATAAACATTCACCAACACCACCCGCTCCCTCTGCAGCTTACCACTCACCATCACATACCTCCCGCCACTGTCAGCCACCACCCTCAATGCCTTAAACGACACCCTCTTTCCCACCAGGATCGTCACCCCTCGATTCTTCTCATCCAGCCCTGAATGAAATACTTGGCCCACCCATCCCTTCCTCAGCCGAACCTGGTCTGCCACTTTCAGGTGTGTCTCTTGGAGCATGGCCACATCCGCCTTCAGCCCCTTCAAGTGGGCAAACACCCGGGCCCGTTTGACCGGCCCATTCAGCCCCCTCACATTCCAGGTGATCAACCGGATCAGAGGGCTCCCTGCCCCCCCCTCCCCTGCCAATTAGCCATAACCCATCCCCTGCCCACCACTGGCCAGCGTCCCCCGCTCGGCCTGTTCCCCACGGCGGCAACTCCCCCCCTCCCAGCACCCCCTGCATCCTCCAGCTCCTTCCTGGCCATTTCAGCAGCAACCCGGTTCCCCCCCCCCCCCCCCCACCCCGGCTAGGACCCCTCCTAGCCACGCCCCTCCCTTCATAGCACTCCCGTGAGCCAGCTAACTTCTGCTGACCCCGGCGACTCCCGCCATACCTCCGACTCCTCCCCACGTGGGACTACTCCTCCTCCGTGCCCATCAGCAGGCCCTCCTCCCCCCCCCCCGCTCTTGCGCGGGAAAATAACAGCCAGCAACGGCCCGCGCTTCTCAGCTCCGACTCCGCCCCATCATCCCACAGCGCGGGAAACCAGAGAAACGCCCGCGCTTTTGCCCTGCCCAACCCCGCCTCCTCTAGGGCAACTCCCATTGCCAGTCCCCACCACCAGCTCCCCGCACTCCAAGTTTACCTCCCTGCCTGAACCCGTCCACCAGACTCATACAAAAAGACATAACGACATCGCCCCACCCACCCTAAAGCCAACCCGCATCTTGCATTAAACAGAGAACCCCCCCTCCAGAGCAAAAATCAAACACAATTACATTATCATACAAAATCCCCCATCTTGGACCCTCAGTTTGAGTCCAGTTTCTCGGTCTGCACAAAGGCCCACGCCTCCTCCGGGGACTCAAAATAATGGTGCCGGTCCTTGTAGGTGACCCACAGACGCGCCGGCTGCAATATGCCAAACTTCATGCTCCGTCTGTGGAGCACTGCCTTCGTCCGGTTGAACCCGGCCTTCCACTTAGCCACCTCCGCACTCCAGTCCTGGAAGATCCGAACCTCCGTGTTTTCCCACTTGCTGCTCCGCTCCTTCTTGGCCCACCGGAGCACGCACTCACGATCCACGAACCGGTGAAACCGCACCAACACCGCCCGCGGCGGCTCGTTCTGCTTGGGCTTCCTAGCCAGAATTCTGTGGGACCCCTCCAACTCCAGGGGCCCTGGAAGGACCCAGCTCCCATCAACGAGTTCAGCATAACGACCACATAGGCCGCCAGGTCCGACCCCTCCAGCCCCTCCGTGTGGCCCAGGGGCCGCAAATTCTTCCGCCTCGACCGGTTGTCCAGCTCCTCGAACCGCTCCTGCCACCTTTTATGGAGCGCCTCGTGCATCTCCACCTTCCCCGCGATGGACACGGCCTCATCCTCCCTTTCGGAGGCCTGCTTCTGCAGCTCCCGGATCGCGGCCCCCTGGGCTGTCTGCGTCTCCATCAGCTCTCTGGTGGTAGCCTTCAGCGACTCCAGCAGCTCCACCTTAAGCTCCTGGAAGCAGCACAGAAGAGTCGCCTGCTGCTCCTGCGCCCATTGCCTCAGCTCCTCGAGGGCTCTGCCTGCCGCCATCTTGTTTCTCTTCCCCCGCTTTTCCAGGGGCGCTTCCACTGTTTTTCTTCTTACCTCACTCCTGGTCCGGACCATAGGACCTTAGGGATCTACTCCAGACCCCTTCCCACGTCGGGATTCGTCGACAAAGTTCCGTTAGGGGCCCTGAAAAGAGCCCCAAAGTCCGTTATTAGCGGGAGCTGCCGAACGTGCAGCTTAACTCCGCATTGCCGCCACCGGAAGTCCTCAGATCAATTCTGATTGCTAATAATGCACCCCCATCTCGCGCATATAGACGCTGACATTAAGTTTATACAAAGATGCAAGAAAGCAGACAAGATCCCGAAGGGCCTGCAGATCACAAACCCACTCAAGTCGACGTACAACACAGACTACGCTGAGAGACTCTGCCGTCGCTCCTCAACCATCTCGTACACCAGCTCTACAGCACCTCGTACACCAGCTCTACAGCACCTCGTACACCAGCTCTACACCACCTCGTACACCAGCTCTACAGCACCTCGTACACCAGCTCTACAGCACCTCGTACACCAGCTCTACACCACCTCGTACACCAGCTCTACAGCACCTCGTACACCAGCTCTACAGCACCTCGTACACCAGCTCTACAGCACCTCGTACACCAGCTCTACACCACCTCGTACACCAGCTCTACAGCAGCTCGTACACCAGCTCTACAGCACCTCGTACACCAGCTCTACACCACCTCGTACACCAGCTCTACAGCACCTCGTACACCAGCTCTACAGCACCTCGTACACCAGCTCTACACCACCTCGTACACCAGCTCTACAGCACCTCGTACACCAGCTCTACAGCACCTCGTACACCAGCTCTACAGCACCTCATACACCAGCTCTATACCACCTCGTACACCAGCTCTACAGCACCTCGTACACCAGCTCTACACCACCTCGTACACCAGCTCTACACCACCTCGTACACCAGCTCTACAGTACCTCGTACACCAGCTCTACAGCACCTCGTACACCAGCTCTACAGCACCTCGTACACCAGCTCTACAGCACCTCGTACACCAGCTCTACAGCACCTCGTACACCAGCTCTACAGCACCTCGTACACCAGCTCTACAGCACCTCGTACACCAGCTCTACACCACCTCGTACACCAGCTCTACAGCACCTCGTACACCAGCTCTACACCACCTCGTACACCAACTCTACAGCACCTCGTACACCAGCTCTACACCACCTCGTACACCAGCTCTACACCACCTCGTACACCAGCTCTACAGTACCTCGTACACCAGCTCTACAGCACCTCGTACACCAGCTCTACAGCACCTCGTACACCAGCTCTACACCACCTCGTACACCAGCTCTACAGCACCTCGTACACCAGCTCTACAGCACCTCGTACACCAGCTCTACAGCACCTCGTACACCAGCTCTACAGCACCTCGTACACCAGCTCTACAGCACCTCGTACACCAGCTCTACAGCACCTCGTACACCAGCTCTACACCACCTCGTACACCAGCTCTACAGCACCTCGTACACCAGCTCTACACCACCTCGTACACCAGCTCTACAGCAGCTCTACAGCAGACGTCGCAATCTGGAAACCAAAATAGAGTCCATATTCTCAATTTGCACTCAGGACGCAGCAGACCAGCTGCGGAACACCGTCAAACAGATGAGACAACGATACTACGCCATCTATATGCACAGCAAGAACAGGAAGCTTGAGAAACTCGGCATCTCCACCAGTAGCAACCAAGCCTCCCCCGGTACCACAATAGAAAACAATACAGGGAAATCTATTGTCAACTTGTCGGACTACACCCTTCAACCAGAGGGCTCAATTTTTGCACCATCACCAAAATGGACCCCATCAGTCTCGCGGCAGACACGGAAGAATTCATCAGGCGAATGAGGCCATGGGAGTTCTTCCACAGACCAGAAGAGGTCGACAGCGAACCCAATGAGACAACCAATGAACCAGGGCAGCAGACCAAGAGATCTGCCGTGCGGCAACTGAAGAGGAAAGAGTCGAATTGGACCCCTCCGGAAGGCCGCTGCCCCAGACTCAACATGTATGCTCAAGCCGCGTCAATGCCCGATTCATCATTCGCATTCATAAGACAGCCTCGAACATCACCCAAGCACAACGCAACGCCATCCGCGCTCTCAAGATCAACCGCAACATCGTTACCAAACCAGCAGACAAAGGCGGTGCCACCGTCATACTGAACAGAACAGACCACTGCAAAGAAGTGTACTGACAACTCAACAATCAGGAATACTACAGACAGTGACCCGCAGATCCGACCAAGGAACACACCCACCAACTCAACAGACTGATCAAGACCTTGGATCCAGACTTTCAGAACACCCTACGTGCTCTCATTCCAGATACTCCCTGTGTTGGAGATCTCTACTGCCTCCCGAAAATACACACGGCCAACACACCAGGCCATCCTATTTTATCAGGCAATGGGACCCTGTGTGAGAACCTCTCTGGCTACATTGAGGGCATCTTGAAACCCATCGTACAAGGTATGCCCAGCGTCTGTCGCGATACGACGGACTTCTCACAGAAACTCAGCACCCATGGACCAGTTGAACCAGGAACATTCCTCGTCACAATGGACATCTTGGCACTCTACACCAGCATCCCCATGACGATGGCATTGCTGCAACAGCCTCAGTACTCAACACCGACAACTGCCAATCTCCAGGAGCAATTCTGCAACTCATCCGCTTCATTCTAGATCACACGTCTTCACCTTTGACACCAAGTTCTTCATCCAGACACACGGAACAGCCATGGGGACCAAATTCGCACCTCAATATGCCAACATCTTCATGCACACGTCTGAACAAGACTTCCTCACTGCACAGGACCTTCAACCGATGTTATACACCAGATACATTAATTATATTTTTTCCTTTGGACCTACGGTGAAGAATCACTGAAACAACTACACAATTACATCAACAAGTTCCATCCCACCATCAGACTCATCATGGACTACTCTCCAGAATTCGGTTGCATTCTTGGACGCACTCATCTCCATCAAGGACGGTTACCTCAGCACTTCACTATACCGCAACCCCACAGATAACCATGCGATGCTCCACTTCTCCAGCTTCCACCATAAACACATTAAAGAAGCTATCCCCTATGGGCAAGCCCTCCGTATACACAGGATCTGCTCAGACAAGGAGAAGCGTAACAGACATCTACAGACACTGAAAGATGCCCTCATGCGAACGGGATATAGCGCTCGACTCATCGATTGACAGTTCCAACGCGCCACAGCAAAAAACCGCACCGACCTCCTCAGACACAGGACACAACCGACAGAGCACCCTTCATCGTCTAGTACTTCCCTGGAGCGGAGAAACTATGACATGTTCTTCGCAGCCTTCAACACATCATCGATGAAGATAAACATCTTGCCAAGGTCATCCCCACACCCCCACTACTTCCGCAACCGCACAACCTCAAACAAACCATTGTTTGCGGCAAACTACCCATAATTCAGAACAGCGGCCATGACACCACACAACCCTACCATGGCAATCTCTGCAAGACGTGCCAGATCATCAACAAGGGTACCACCATTACACGTGGGAACACCACCCACCAGGTATGTGGTACTCGTGTGAATCGGCCAACGTTTTCTACCTTATACGCTGCAGGAAAGGATGTCCCGAGGCGTGGTACGTTGGCGAGACCATGCAGACGCTGTGACAACGAATGAACAGACATCGCGCAACAATCACCAGGCAGGAGTGTTCCCTTCCAGTCGGGGAACACTTCAGCAGTCAAGGACATTCAGCCTCTGATCTTTGGGTAAGTGCTCTCCAAGGCAGCCTTCAGGACGCACGGCAACGCAGAATCGCCGAGCAGAAACTTATCATCAAGTTCCGCACACATGAGTACGGCCTCAACCGGGACCTGGGATTCATGTCGCATTACATTCACCCCCCACCATCTGGCCTGGGCTTGTGAAATCCTACCAACTGTCCTGGCTTGAGACAATTCACGCCGCTTTAACCTGTGATTATCCCTCTCTCTGGATCTGTAAATACTTAATTACCTGCAAAGACTTCCATTCAAAGTATCGTCTTGCAAATTGACTTTGTCTATATATATGTTTCTGGAACCTGCCTCTTCATTCACCTGAGGAAGGAGCTGCGCTCTGAAAGCTAGTGATTCAAAACAAACCTGTTGGACTTTAACCTGGTGTTGTAAGACTTCTTACTATGTAGAGAAGAGCCAGTGACTGACATTGATGCACCTCCATTGCATGGATGTCATGACAGGCCAACGATGATCTAGTTTCATTTCAGGGAATTCTAATTTCTGAAGCTAAAGGTTGTTATCCTTTATGCTTATGCAATAATCTGGGCTCAAGATTCCAACCACTATATGCGGATTTGATGGAATTCAATCCATTTTCACTGATTAAAAATATCTGTGGTATACTGAGGATGCCTACTCCTGATTGTTACCCAGTGCTCAGTGCTCAGTCTTGACTTTGATGCCCTCTTGTGCTTGAATGTGAATTTCTCTTCAACATTTGGTTGATGTAGGGGCTTGACAAGGGGCTGATTTAGCTCACTCAGCTAAATCGCTGGCTTTTAAAGCAGGCCAAGCAGGCCAGCAGCACGGTTCGATTCCTGTACCAGCCTCCCCGGACAGGCGCCGGAATGTGGCGACTAGGGGCTTTTCACAGTAACTTCATTGAAGTCTACTCGTGACAATAAGCGATTTTCATTTCATTTTCATTTAAATTTGAAAACTCAAAGCTTGTTGGTGTCATTCCTGCTCCCACTCTGAACTGGAAAATTAGATTAACTTTGTTCCAAATTCCCACCCTTTCTCACCATCCCATGGTCCATCTTCAACTCCTCCCTTCCATTTGCCAGCCTTTATGAATCCATTATCAACCAATATTCACTATAAGCCCTCTAACTCCCAGTTATTGTGATTACACTTCCCGAAACCATGCTTCCGCTAAGGACACTATTCTCTTCTCCCAGTTTCTCAGCTCCATTGTACCTACTCTGCTAATACACCTTCCATAGCAGCACTACGTTTTCCTTTTTCCTCAACTAGGGATTCCTCCTCACCATGGTTGACAGCCCTCAATTATGTTCTTTCCAATGCCTGCACTTTTGTTCCCACCCCTTCCCATCCTCCCAAGACTACAAAAGGGTTCCCTTCTCCTCATCTTCCACCCTTCCAGTCTCCGGATTCAGCAGGTCATCTTCTACTATTTCTGTCATCACCAGCGATGCCATCATAAAACAAATCTCTCCCCCCCCCCCCACCCCCCCATCTCTTTCAGTTTTTCATATGTACTGTTCCCCCTGTGACACTTTTGTCCACTCTTCAATCAGCTGCAACATCTTGTCCATGCCCCTTTCCACAGCACCTTTCATACACGCAAAGAAGATGCAACACCTGCCCTTTTACCTCTTCCCTTCTCCCAGTCCAAGACTCCAAACATTTCTTCCAGATGAAACAATGATTTACTTGTACTTTCCCTTCTATTTAGAATACTGTATTTCCTGTTCACAATGCAGTCTCCTCTACTTTGAGGAGAACAATCACTGACTGCTTTGTGGAACACTTACATTAGCCCACAAGTGTGATCTCGACCTGTAATTTTGGCTGGGATTTAATGTTAGCGACAGGGTTCTCACCCTGTTGGGGAACCAGTGGGAGACCCACATTCCTTCCATGGGTGAGGCATGACTAAATTAACTGCTGTTAGGCACATAACTGACCAATGTAGGGCCTTCTTCAGTAATTAGGACCTCCGGGATGAGAACCAATTAGGAGCTGGCAGCTTTCAATTGCCAGCAGCACAGCGATCAGTGAGTGGGTCAGGATGAAATACGTTGAAAATTAGTAGAATGAATTAAAGGTGACATACACAGTAACTAACAGAATAAAAATCATTTATTAAGCTGCCCCACTATTTAAGGCATTAAGATGTTGCAGCAAGCAGGGATGTCCTATAACTCCAGGTACACTTCAAGACAAATATCAATTGCTTGTAGAGGGTCAACAACTTGGTGAAAGACACTGTTTGGTCTTCCCAAATCCTGCTGGTCTTCTGGAGCAAGGACCTGCTGACAAGGCCAGCATTTACTGTCCATCTCTAAATGCCCTTGAGAAGGTGATGGTGAACAGCCTTCTTGTACCACTGTAGTTCATATGGTGGAGGTGCACCCACACTGCAATTAGGGAGGGAATTTCAGGATTCAGGCCCAGTGAAGGAATAACAGTGTATTTCAAAGTCAGGATGGTGGGGAATTTGTTGGTGTTCTCTTATTTGTGCCTGAGGAAGAATATACGAGCCAAAGTAAATTAGCCTTCCCAGCTCTACACATCACATGCTGTCACTCACTTAATTCCTAATAAGCCCTGAGATATCCACCCCAAGGAAGCGAGCAAGTGAGTCAAAGGAAAGTGCACGGCGACAAGAAGCAGTTGTTTGCAGCATTGTTAGTCAGAGAGTCAGGTTGCAAGGTCATCCAGCTCTCCAGCCTGATGATCTGATTCACACAGGTTCTGCTTCCAGCATCGATAGCATCTGGAATTAAGCCAAGATGACAAAGCTGTGAAGGGCTGTTTATGTTTCTTCTGTGTATGCTTAGTTTGCAGCTATAGAGACTGGCAATGCCAGATTGGAGGTATCCCAAGTATCACATGAGTTTTCACTGAACTCATCAGAGCTGTAATATCTGTTTTCCCACAGGGCACCGGAATGTGGCGACTAGGGGCTTTTTACAGTAACTTTATACTTTTGACACTAAAAGATTATTATTATTATGTTGAGTCAAGGCCAATGTTTGTGTCATGACATGATTGGGCATGTGTGATGATGCTGTCTTTCAAGATAAGGCACTCTGAGATGTTTCTAACACATACAAGATAACATGTGTTTTGATTTTTGCTTCCCAAATTCAGGAGAACTAAGATCGGAGGATTCATATAAGCCTCAACTGAGACCAGCTAACTATAGTAGGCATCCATACTGGTGTCTTCCTAGTCTGTGTGGATGCTCACGAAGCCAATAATTCAATAGATCTACAAATCAGAAATTTTTCAAGTACCTTCATACGACCAAGAATGCTGGTATTTACTCAAGCTATTTGGTAGCTAGCATGGGGATTTCTTTTTAATATATGACTGATATTTCATCTGATTATATGCGACAGCTGAACATAAAGATTCAAATGTGCATGTTAGTTGGATTGGCCATGTTAAAAATTGCCCCTTAGCGTCCAAAGATGTGCAGGTTAGGTGGGGTTATGAGGTGACGGGGATAGGGCATGGGAGTGGGCTGAGTTAGGGTGCTCTTTTGGAGGGACAGTCCAGCCTTGATGGGCTGAATGGCCTCCTTCTCCACTGTAGGGATTCTGTGGATTCTAAATATATGATGGAAGATTCTTATTGGCTGAAAGCTGGTGATGGAATATGAGGAATTAAGTCACATAGGACAAACGCCAGGATCTACCGGCATCGTTGCCCCCGATTCGGGAAACAAGGTAATTAAATCCCGTGAGAGGCCGCTCGCCGGCCTTAACAATCTTGTCACCCACATGAGATCTAACGGTATCTCGTGAGGCGTCGCGATAAGTGTGCAGTCTGACTCACTTGAAAATGTTAGCAACGGAGTTACCCAAGGCACGGGATCTATGCCTCCGTCTCGGAGACCCTGAGCAAGGGTCGTTTAGCCCTGGTCAACACCAACATAGACCACACGTACTAGCTGCGGGGGGGGGGGGTTATCAGGGGCCCCTGGGTGGTCGGGCTCTGGGCAGGGTGGTACCCTTGCATCCAATGTTACCCTGGCAGTGCCACCTGAGTGCCACCCTAACATTGTCAGGATACCCAGTTGGCACTGCCAGGCTGGCATGGGCACTGCCAGGGTTTCAGGCTGGCAGTGCCAAGGTGCCCAGGTGGAATATTTTCCGTACCAGGGATCAGGCCTGGTGGTTCCCTGGCCTTATGAAGTGGGGTGTGGGGGCAGGAGGACCTCCTCATTGGTAAGTTTGTTAGTGCAGGAAATGGAATTAAGTACGGCCGGCGTGGCGGGAGCATTCCTCGCCTAGGCCCAGAAATGAAGCATGAGTCCAATTTAACAGCGGGGTCATTCTTGGTGCTGCCAGTGCTGAGAAACACCCGATTAAACGTGCCTGACACAGGACCCAGTTTCATTTCCGTTAAATCACGCCCAAAGTATTTACCCAAAGACTCATTGGAAGTGGGAGAGAGGGGAAACTTTAAAGTATATTCCACATGTCTGTCAGTGACCTTTAACTCTCACTTATAGGTCTATTCTTCCTCACATTGCAAAGAAAGCACAGGAAATGAGGGAGAAGGGCAAATTGATCTTCCACACGTTTTTCAGCTAACAAGTGCAGAGTTGGAGTATTTGGCATCCCTGGCTGTTGAAATTGGGAACACGAGGAACATCTGGCTTCCTGGGAACACAATTAAATGTTAGTGACCCATATAGCCAATGGCACTCTCTCATTTTTCACAATATCTTTCATTGGCATTTGAATTCAATACCAAAACAGAGCTTTGCAGTCAAAGAATACAAGAACAAAGGTAATAATTAGTTAACACAATAAAAACGACTAAATATGAGCCCCATGCTGTCACCACGGGCTGGATTCTCCGCCCCACCACGCCTCTTTTCTGCCTCGATCTGCCGGTGGGATTCTCCGATACGCCGACCGATCAATGGGGTTTTCCATTGTGGGGCAGCCCAATGCCATTAGAAAAACCCCCGGGTGCCAGCAATACGGAGAATCCTGCCGGCAGGGAATCCCGCCCCACGTCCGTGACTGAGGTCCCAATACAATTTGACATTATTTACTGTAGTGTTTATACAGAATATTGAAGGGTTCTTACTGCGTCACCTACCGCATAGCGGCAGGAGTTGCATCCAGCTTTGACCACTTATTTACATATGTTGCTGGGATTCTTCCCTTCGCTTGCCTATTGTCTTTGTTTCGCTGGTGGAGGGAGTGGGGGGGGGGGGGGGGGGGGGGGGGGGGGGGAGTCCCATTCCTCCCTTGAGCTTTTGAGGGAGGATGGATCAGTTTTCCTGGTTAGCCCATGTGTGAGGGACTAAACGCAAATTCTCCTCGGACCCTCTTATTGAAAATTTTAATTTTTCTATCCTCAGGAACTCGGCCAGATTTGAGAGTCATTCCGAGGCCCTGGGTCATGCTGCCAACTTTCAACCTAGCAGAAGTCTCCGCTTGGTGATCAGTGAAGCAAAGACCAAGGCATCTGCCCCTTTCCCTGCCCAGAGCTCTGGATGCTCTGACACCACGAAGACCGCCACAGATGTGCACGACTACATCTTGACCCCCACCACTATGGACATAGCTTCGAAGAAGAGCATCCAGAATTCGCTGAGTCTGGGCAGGACCAAAACATGAGGATATGGTTGGCCGGGGTCCCCTGACACTGCTCGCACTTATCCTCCCATGCGGGAAGAACTTGTTCATGCGTGTCTTGGTGAGGTGCGTTCTGTGCGCTACCTTGTGCTGCCTCAGGCTTAGCGCGACGCAGGAGGAGGTGGAGTTGATCTTGTGCAGTGCCTCGATCCAGAGTCCTCCCCTATCTCCATGCCAATTTCCTTCCATCTGGTCTCGTCCAGAGGAGTTCTGATCTTTTCCATAAGTCATCTGTGGATGTCTCCACATTTGTTGTCCCCTAACCAGTCCAGCCCCTACCATTGTGACTACAAATGTGTGCCCGGGTCTCTGGAGGAACGTTTTTGTCTCCTTACAGAGAATGTGGTGGAACTGCAGGTGATTGAGCTTCTTCCCTTTCAGGGGTTGGAGCCTCTCTGTGAGTTCCCCTAGGGTCACCAGTCTGTCATCCATGTACATGTCCTCTACTGTCAGTGTCCCTCTGTCCTGCCTTCACGTCCCAAATGAGGCATCTAACCTCGCTGGTGTGAACCTGTGGTTGTTGTAGATGGAGGCCTTTATGGACATCTCGCCCAGATCGAAGTGGGGCCTGAACTGGTTCCATGTACTGAGGGTGGCTACAACCACTGGGCTCCTGGAGTGTGTGTATGGGGGGGCTGGGAGTGGTGTGGTGGCCAGCACTTGGACAGACATCCCCGTGCAGGAGGCCTCCTCAATTTGAACCCAGTTTGCCTCCGGTTCCCTTAGCCACTCTCTTACTCTCTGCGTGTTTGGCGCCCAGTGGTAAAAAGGAGATTCATTAGGGCCAGGTCCTCCATGTGCTGCCCCCCCTGTAAAATAGTCTTAAGTACGCAAGGATCTCCCCACCCCCTCCCAACCCCCCCAACCCCCCAAAGGCCATAATTAACTTGTTGACCTGGTGAAGAAAAATGACGGCCTCTTACTGGTTCGACCAGACTTACTAGCTACCACATGGCAATAATGTCCACTGACTTGTGCACTCTGACTGTCTAAGTATCTGGGTCCCGAAAATAGTGGGAGTCTTAATGCCCTGTGAGCTTTATAGTGGTGGTGTCTTGTCTGGTGATTGGTTGTTCTGTGTTGTGTGTTCATTGGTCATCCTATGTGTCAATCACTGCCTGTCTGCATCTCATTATATACATGAGTGGATATTATGACACTCCCCAGATGGGGTCATTATTACATTCTGATGTTTGCTGTTAGTTGTCGTCCCTTAGCAAACCCATGAGGCGAGATTCTCCGCAAATGCGGAGAATCGTAAAGGCTGCCGTGGGACAGGCCGTGATCCACGGCAGACTTCACGCCCACTTCCGGGGCCGATTCTCCCCCCCGGGCGGGGCTAGGAGCGCGGCCCCGTGCGTCACGGCGGCGCGGCCTTGACGACGGCAGTTGGCGTCTTTTCCCTCAGCCGCCCCGCAAGACGTGGCGGCTTGATCTTGTGGGGCGGTGGAGGGAAAAGTGTGCGTTCGTTACAGACGCACGGCCCGCGATCAGTGCCCACCGATCGCGGGCCTATGCCCTCCTTTGCACGGCCGTGGTACTGCCGTGCCAATCGGGCCCCCAGATGCCCCAAACGGGCTTCTGGCGCCCGTTTCACGACGGCAGCGAGCAGGTGTGTTTGCTGCCGTGTTGAAACAGGTGTGAAGGCCCGGCCACTCGGCCCATCGGCCTCGGAGAATCACCACTCGCCGTAAAAAACGGCGAGCGGCGATTCGTGGCGTGGGTGGGGAGAATAGCGGGTGGGCATGAAAAATGTCGGGAGGCCCTCCCGCTATTCTCCCACCCGGCGTGGGGGGCGGAGAATCGCACCCATGATGTGGAGATGCCAGCGTTGGACTGGGGTGAAAACAGTAAGAAGTCTTACAACACCAGGTTAAAGTCCAACAGGTTTGTTTCGAACCACTAGCTTTTGGAGCACAGCTCCTTCCTCAGGTGAATGGATTCACCTGAGGAAGGAGCTGTGCTCTGAAACCTAGTGATTCGAAACAAACCTGTTGGACTTTAACCTTGTGTTATAAGGCTTCTTACTTAACAAACCCAGTTTGATCTTCCGCGATCAGTTCTGGCTGGCAACTTTCCAGTCACCTCGCTTTTGCTTTTGCTAGGACTTTCGCATCAGTATTTAGGAGAGAGATGGGTCTGTATGATCCATACTCTGTCAGGTCTTTGCCCTTTTTGGGGATCAATGAGATTAAGGCCTGGGCCTGTGTGGGCTGCAGGGCCCCCTTTGACAGTGAGTCATTGAACATCTCCCGCAGGTGTGGGGCTAGTGCTGCTGAGACTTTCTTGTAAAAGTCTACCGGGAACCCATCCGGTCCCTGCGCTTTCCCTGACTGCATGGAATTGATGCATTCCATGATTTCGCCCGGCTCTAGTGGCGCTTCCAGCCCTTGTTTCCTGTCCTTCCCTACCACCGGTATCTCCAGTCTGTCGGGGAACTGTTCCATTCCTGAGTGCCTTACCGGGAGCTCGGAGGTGTATAGCCCATGGCAAAAGGTCGTAAAGGTTTTGTTAACCTTGTTTAGGTCCACACCATCCTACCATTTCTGTCCATAACTTGTGCTATCTCTTTCGCGGCTGCCTGTTTTCTCAACTAGTGTGCGAGCATGTGGCTGGCCTTGTCTCTGTGTTTGTGGAGAGCCCCATGTGCCTGTCGGAGCTGGCGGACTGTCATCCGTGTGGAGAGCAGGTCAAATTCCATCTGCAGCTTTTTCCTTTCCGCCAGCAGCTCCATGGTTGGGGCAGTGGAGTACTGTTCATTCACCTGCAGCATGGAGTAGATCAGCCACTGTTTGGATACCCTCTTTAACCTGTTCCTAAAGGCCCTATAGGCTATGATTTTGCCTGATCATCGCCTTCAATACCTCCCAGAACGGAGAGGGTGAGACCTCCCCATTCTGGGTGCAGGATACATAATCGTCGATGGCTTGGAATATATTAGTACATAATTCCTTCTCGACGAGGAGAGCTGAATCCAGCCTCCATGGGGGCTTTGGGCCCGTCCTTTCCCCAACCTTAAGTCCACGTAAGGTGGCGCGTGGTCAGAGATTACAATCGCGGAGTATTCTGCCTTTGTTTCCCCTGGAAGCACCCTTTTCCCAACAACAGAAAAATCTATGCTTGAGTAGGCCTTATGCATGTGGGAAAGAAGGAGAATTATTTTTCTCTTGCTCATCTTCTCCATAAAGGCATTCAATTCCTGTGCCGTGCTTGACACGTTACCTGTCCTGGGGTTGGATCTGTCTAATGTCAGGTCCTGTACCCAATTAAATACCCCCCCCTCCATAATAAGTCGGTGGGTGTCCAGGTCCGGGATTCTGCCCATGGTTTTCTTAATGAACGCGTCGCAGTTTGGCCGTATATATTTACCAAAACTACTGGGGCCTCTTCCAGGGTCCCACTGGCCAATACGTATCGCCTCCCTGGGCCCGTCACTGAGCTCGTCACCGTTAATGATACAGTCCTGTTGATTAGTATGACCACCTCCCCCCCCCCCCCCCCCCCCCCCCCCCCCCTGTCCTCGTGCCAAAACATGAGTGAAATGTTTGTCCCACCCAGCCCTTCCTTACCCATTGTCGGTCCCTCTCTTAAGTGTGTTTCCTGTAGGAAGGCTATGTCCACCCTCAGACGCTTAAGATGGGCAAGGACTTTGGATCTCTTCACCGGACCCCTCACGTTTCTTGTAACTATCCGGATTGGGAGGGGTGGTCACTTGTGGGGTCAATCATACTCACCTTGAGGGCCTGGCCCTGTCCATTCGGGCCTGCCCTCGCTAATGGGCCATTCAAGATGGCCACTGCTTGTTTTCTCTTTTTCGCCATCTCCACGTGTTGTCTGTTGCAACCAATGCTTTATCCTCCCCATTCTGTTTCTCCCCTTGTTCCCCCCTGTTCTTGTGCTCCCCCCTCCTGGTCCCCCCTCCCCCCTTGGCTTTCACCACTTCTCTGCAAACCCGGATCCCCCTTTTTTTGCTCTTTGTTTTCCCTGGGTTTATTCCTTCCTACTTCACTGTATTCCCGTACACCAGCTTACTTGCTAGTGTAGCTGCTCCCCATTAACCAGGTTCCCTAATTTAACCCCTACTATTCCCTCCATGACCCCGCTGTCTTCACCCCTTTGCCTGTGTTCACCCCTGCCCCTCGTCTTTTGCAGCCCATGTTCTGGCCATTGCACTCTATTGATGTTTGCCCAGTCTGTTTTTCTGGATAAACTTGTTGGCTTCCTCCGGGGCGTCAAAATAATGTTTCTTCCCCTGGTATGTAACCCATAGCTTTGCACGGTAGAGCATGCCAAGCCAAACCCCACTTTTGTACAGGGTGTATTTGGCACTGTTGACTTTGGCCCAACGCTTGGCCAGGTCTGCCCCAATGTCTTGGTACAAGCAGATGGAATGTCCTTCCCACTTGCACCCTCTTACGCCTTTCGCCCACAGCTTTTTGTCCTGGTATTTGTGGAGCCTCACGATGGCTCCCCAATTTTGGGCCACGGCCAAAGTGCAGTAGGCGCCATCAACCTTCGGGGACTTGGAGAAGCCCTCCTCGCCGACCAGCTTCCCAAGCATCGCCACTACATACTCTGTTGGGTTCCTCCCCTCCATTTCTTCCAGCAGCCCCACAATGCTCAAGTTCTGTTGACGCGATCTGTTCTGCTGGCTGTCGACTTTTTCCTTCAGCCCCTTCTAGGTTCTGATCAGGCTTGCCACCTTGGCCTCAAGTGCCACGATTCGGTCCCGTTGGTCCATGTCAGACTTCTCGACGTCTCTTGGCGCTGTCCCCATGGCCTCTAACCTCTGCTCCATCTTGACCATTGCCTCCCTCATGGGGGCCGTGGGAGCTTCCACTGCTTTCTCGATGGCTGCCTGGAGGTGTTTCTTCAGCTCCTCCCTGTGTCTCTGGAGCTTGGAGGTGATGAAGGCCCTAAACTTGTCCATCAGCACTTTTGTCTGCACCAGGAGCTCTGTGAAATGGCCCTTCCTGGTTCCGTGCCACTGCATTTGGCTGCCAGCTCTGAGGCTGAAGCTTCCTCGCCTCATCTTTGTTGGCTTTCCGACTGGGCAGCTGACTTTTTCCCATTCTTGTCAGTGCAGTTGATAGGGGTTAGACTGGGGGATTGGAGGTATTTTTGGTGCCCATTTCTGGGGGTTAAACGGTCGTGGTGGAAGATTTCATGCGAGAGCCACTTTTCATGAAAACTCAGCTCATGGCTGCCACCAGAAGTTGGCACTAATTCATATTGACTTGACTTCAACAATGAATGACCATCCTCACAATAGGTTGCAACAATTTTACTTTAACAGTACTAATTCATGCCTTTGATCTTCAGCAGGACTTTCATCCATGCAGCATAAGTTGGTGGAGGTTGGCAACAATGATTCGTTGGTGGAGCCCAGTCCTCCTGGACACAGTCACATGCATCAGTTCACAAACTCACACTTGGAGAGATCGTATAAACAGCAGTATTTTCACTTGCTCACTTACACTTCACAAGTGAGTAGAGGTGGCATGGACAGCGATGGAGGGTCTTTCCATGTTGGAGAACAAATATCTCTCCAATCTCGGCTCAGTTGAATGGAGAGGTTGTACCTCAGGGGTTGTTGTTGAAGAGGAATAATTCAGCAGCAGACAATGAAAGTTGCCTCCCAAGCACAATGATGGCAACTGCAGAGAGAATGGAGGTATCTGCCTCAAACATGAATGGAGCTGATTGTGCAGGACATTATAATTATGTGTTCTTGCATGGATAGAGTCGTCAACTCCATGGAACACCAATGCTCCCAACAACTGTGTCTGTACAAATTTAGCAAACTCTGGATGATATGTTTGCTACCTTAAACTGGATGATGGAAAGGCCTGACAGTGTGACTCTGATATAGACTCTCACTGCCGGTGGTAGCCATGGAGTGAGTGATGGCACACAGGGCAGCTCTGGCTCAAAGATGTATATTTGAGCTCTTTTTACCTGAAAGCGGAGGAAATTCAACAGGAAAGCGTAGCTGAAGGTGTGGAGGAGACGTTCCCAGCGGTGTGGCATGTCTGCTGGTTATCAGACTCGGCAGAAGAAGATTAAATACCTGGCCAAGGAACTGGAGGAGACCTGTGGCGCAGCAGCAATTGGAAAGATGGCGGAGGGGAAAGGATTGTCGCAAATGAGAAAACCCCAGATGGAGAAGCTGATGGCGTTCATCAGAGAGGAGTTCCGCCAGCAGCGAACGGAGATGCAGGAAGACCGATCGAAGACCATCGAGGGAGCAGTAACACCCCTGAACGGCTCGATGGACAGAGTTGGGAAATGCCTGGAGGCACAGGCATCACAGATCTAGGAGATGGAGAGGGTGATGTCAGACCACAGTGATCGGGTGGTGGCACTGGAAGCGGAGGTGGGGCTCCCGGGGCAACTTTGCAAGTCACGGAAGTTAGGTGGGTGAGGTGGTCACAGGACTTGGCCAAGTGGGGGTGGGGATGGGAGGGGGGATGCAACGTGATAATGTTGGAGTAGGAGCGCGGTCATGGGCGGAGAAGGAGGCCATCTTGGATGGTCCCAGTTTAGGGCAAAATTAAAGGGGGCAGAATTGGAAGGGGATGATGGCGGACAGTAGAGAGGAATAGAGGCACAAGCCCCCAGTAAGGTCCGTAATGTGGAATGTACAGGTATTGAACGGGCCGGTGAAGAGGTCTTGGATCTTCATGCATCTGGTGTGGGGATACGTGATAGGGACCGGGTTGTTGGAGGGGACACCGGTGAGCATTTACTCGTCAAATTGGGATGACGTGCAATTTGTGAAGGAGGTGCTGGGAGGGATTCCAGACCTGGACACTCATCAGTTGATTATGGGGAGTGATTTTAAATGTGTGCTGGTACCAAGGATGGACAGGTCGAGCCTGTGGTGAACGTATTGCTACTACAATTCGCCACTGTATTGTATTGTATTAAGTTGATGCTCTTGTGGGCTCCGCCTGTGGTTCCACCCCCTCAGAGGTGGTATATAAATCTGCAGCCTGTAGGCGGCACTCAGTACAGAGCAGTCGCAGGCAGGCACAGATCTAGCTTATTAAAACCACTGTTCAGTTCTACTAATCGTACTAATCGTCTTGTGTGAATTGATGGTCACATCAGAGCCCTAAGTCAATGGGAAGGTTGAGGATGGCGAAGGAGCTGGGAGGATTTACGGAAAAGATGGGAATAGCGGATCTGTGGAGGGAAAGGGAGCACTCCTTCTTCTCGCATGTGTACAAGGTATACTCCAGAATGGAACTTTTTGCAGTGAGCCCAGCAGTGTTGGTGGGGGTGGTGGGACGGAAAACATGGGAATCGTGATCTCAGATCATGTGTCACACTAGCTGGAGGTTAGACTTAGCTTGAGGCAGGAACAGAGGCCGGGATGGAAGGTAGATTTGGGGCTTTTGGCAGACAAGGAATTCTATGAGAGGTGCGGTCAGTGATCAGAGACCATGCGGAGTTGATAAGGATCCCTCAAGTCAAAATTTGTTCCTCTGGAAAATCAGGGTAACAAAATGAAAGTAACATCACTCTAAACAAACTAGATCACTAGTTGGCAGATAAAACCCCTAGGGCAATTGGATTGGATTGGATTTATTTATTGTCACGTGTACCGAGGTACAGTGAAAAGTATTGTTCTGCCTACAGTTCAGATAGATCATTCCATACATTAAAAGGCATAGGGCAAACATAAAATACACACTGCAAATACATAGACACAGGCATCAGGTGAAGCATACAGGAGTGTAGTACTACTCAGTAGAGAAGATGTGTGAAGAGATCAGATCAGTCCATGTGAAAGTGGTTTAGGAGTCTGGTAACAGCGAGGAAGAAGCTGTTTTTGAATCTGGTAGTGCTTGTCCTCAGACTTTTGTTTATTTTTGCATTATGAATAGGCAATAAATGCTGGCTTTGCCAGCAATACCCACATCCACTAAACTAAACATAAGTCTGCCATTACCTAAACCTTCTGAGACACTGCTATTCGGACATGTCAAGGACTTCAGCCTCAACCTGTCCACTCAGGGCAGCATGGTAGCACAGTGGGTAGCACTGTTGCTTCACACGCCAGGGTCCCAGGTTCAATTCCTGGCTTGCGTCACTGTCTGCATGGAGTCTGCACATTCTCCTTGTGTGTGCGTGGGTTTCCTCCGGGTGCTCCAGTTTCCTCTCACAAGTTCTGAAAGTCGTGCTTGTTAGGTGAATTGGACATTCTGAATTCTCCCTCTGTGTACCCGAACAGGTGCCGGAATGTGGCGACTAGGGGCTTTTCACAGTAACTTCATTACAGTGTTAATGTAAGCCTATTTGTGACAATAAAGATTATTATTATTAGACTTTTGGGTAGTGCCTTCTGCAAGTTACACTCCTCTGTGCTGCTTCCACCTGTGCTCCTCCTCTTCTCTGTTGTCTGTGAGAGGCTGTTTGAGGGTAAATCCACATTTGGAATGTGGGAGTCTTTTAAGGAGCAGTTGATGGGAGTGCAGGACAGGCATGTGCCGATAAAAAGGAAGGACAGGAAAGGCAGGATTCGGGAACCATGGATGACCAGGGAAATTGAGAATCTTGTCAAAAAGAAAAAAGATGCATATGTGAGGAACAGGCAACTAAAAACAGATGAAGCACTTTAGGAATAACAGGAAAGTAGGAAAGAGCTCAAGCAGGGAGTTAGGAGGGCAAAAAGGGGACACAAAATGTCCTTGGCAGACAGGATTAAGGAGAATCCCAAGGCATTATATATGTATATTAGGAACAAGAGGGTAGCTAGAGAGAGAGTTGGTCCACTCAAGGACAAAGGAGGGCAATTACATGTAGAACGAGAGGAAGTAGGTGAGGTCCTTAATGAATATTTTGCATCGGTATTCACAAAAGAGAGGGACACGTTGATTGGCAGTGTCCCAGAGGGATGTGTAAACACTTTAGAACAGGTCGTCATTATGAGGGAGGAATTATCAGGTGTGTTAAAAAGCATTAGGGTAGACAAATCCCCAGGGCCAGTTGGCATCTTTCCCAGATTACTGAGGGAGGCAAGAGATGAAATCGCTGGGCCTCTGACAGAAATCTTTGTGTCCTCATTGGCCACAGGTGAGATCCCAGAGGATTGGAGAATAGCCAATGTTGTACCGTTATTTAAGAAGAGTTGCAAGGATAATCTGGGTAATTATAAGCCAGTGAGCTTAACGTCAGTGATAGTGAAGTTGTTGGAAAAGATTCTCATAGATAGGATCTATGCACATGTGGAAGTGAATGGTCTTGTTAGCGACAGACAGCATGGTTTTGTACGAGGGAGGTCATGTCTCACAAATTTAATTGAATTTTTTGAGGAGGTGACAAAAATGATTGATGAGGGAAGGGCTGTGGATGTTGGCTACATGGACTTTAGTCAAGCATTTGATAAGGTCCCTCATGGCAGGCTGGTGAAAAAGATGAAATCACATGAGGTCAGGGGTGAACTACCTGGATGGATTCAGAACTGGCTTGGCCATAGAAGACAGAGGGTAGCAGTGGAAGGGTCTTTTTCCGAATAGAGGTCTGTGACAAGTGGTGTTTCGCAGGGATCAATACTGGGACCTCTGCTCTTTGTAATATATATAAATGACTTGGAAGAAAACATAGCGGGTCGGATTAGCAAGATACTAAGATTACAGGAATTGCGGATAGTGATGAAGATTGTCTGAGAATACAACAGGATATAGATAGGCTGCAAAATTGGGCAGAGAAATGGAAAATGGAATTTAACCCGGACAAATGCGAGGTGATGCATTTTGGTAGATCCAATTCAGATGGGAGCTATAAAATAAATGAAAAAAAATGAAATGAAATGAAAATCGCTTATTGTCACGAGTAGGCTTCAATGAAGTTACTGTGAAAAGCCCCTAGTCACCACATTCCATCGCCTGTTCGGGGAGGCTGGTACGGGAATTGAACTGTGCTGCTGGCTTGCCTTGGTCTGCTTTAAAAGCCAGCGATTTAGTCCAGTGTGCTAAACCAGCTCCTTGATGGCAGAACCATCAGGAGCATAGAGACACAGTGATCTGGGCATGTAGGTCCACAGATCCTTAAAAGTGGCAGCACAGGTGGAAATGGCAGTGAAGAAAGCATCTGGCATGCTTGCCTTTATCGGACGGGGTATCGAGTATAAAAGCTCAAAAATTATGTTAGTTATATTGAACGTTGGTTAGGCTGCATTTGGAATACTGTGCCCAATTCTGGTCACCGCACTATCAGAAGGACGTGGAGGCTTTGGGGAGAGTACAGAAAAGGTTTACCAGGATGTTGTCTGGTATGAAGGGTATTAGCTATGAGGAGAGATTGAATAAACTGGGATTGTGCTCCCTAGAGAGACGGAGGCTGAGGGTTGACATGATAGAAGTTTAATAAAATTATTAGAGGTATATATAGGGTGAACAGTTGGAGGCTTTTTCCCAGGGTGGAAATGACAGTTACAAGGAGACACAAGTTCAAGGCGAGAGGGGAAAGGTTCAGCGGAGATGTGAGTGGAAAGTTTTTTACACAGGGCGGTGGTGACCTGGAATGCACTGCCAAGTGAGGTGGTTGAGGCAGATACATTAACGACCTTTAAGACTTATCTGGATAGGCACATGAACAGACGGGGTATAGAAGGATACAGGTGGTTGGCCCAGATAGTACACTTGATCGGCGCAGGCTTGGAGGGCCGAAGGGCCTGTTCTTGTGCTGTATTGTTCTTTGTTCCCTGCTGCCATCTCTGTTGTCCAGGTTCTGTACAGCAGGTCCTTGCTTCTGGTGGTCATGTCGATCCTCATCTGAGGTTTAAACTGAAGTAGCCAAATTGCCTACTATCTTGGTGTAATTGAGTAAACCTCTGAAGTATTGAAAATAACCTCTTAGCAAAAGTCTTATGAATAAATCCTTTCTCATTCGCTGGTAAGAGAGCTGATATGAGTACTGACTTAATCCAGTATTTCTATGAGATTGATTGAAACTCCCTAAATTACTGTTGTGTTCTCGTTTTGCCTTCACAAGTTTCAGAATGGCCAGGATACCCAGGAATGGGCATTAAAAGTCAGTTGAATTATTGTTCTGATTGAACAATGTGCAAATGTCAATAGGCGACCTATTTTGACTCTTGAGGATGACAATAGATGAAAGGATACAGGTATGATTGAAGTTTGGAAATACAAAGCTATGTTTAACTGGAACAAGGATGGTTAGTTTAGGATTTGTGCTGCAAGCATAAAGAAGGTTAGAAGAAATGTTTTTGTGTAAAAGGTTAATAGAATATGGAAAGCACAGTAGCATAGTGGTTAGCACAGTTGCTTCACAGCTCCAGGGTCCCAGGTTCGATTCCCGGCTTGGGTCACTGTCTGTGCTGAGTCTGCACGTTCTCTCCGTGTTTTCGTGGATTTCCTCCGGGTGCTCCGGTTTCCTCCCACATTCCAAAGATGTGCAGGTTAGGTGGATTGGCTACGCTAAATTGCCCTTAATGTCCAAAAAAGGTTAGGTGGGGTTACGGGGATAGGGTGTGGGGATAGGGTGGAGGTATGGGCTTAGGTAGGGTGCTCTTTCCAAGGGCCGGTGCAGACTTGATGGGCTGAATGGCCTCCTTCTGCACGGTAAATTCTATGATTCTGTGATGGTTCTATGATTACCACATGTGAGTATTGAACTGTACCAACCATAATATTTAAAAGAAAGTTAGACAAATATTTGAAGAAAAATATTAAAGGGTACAAAGAATGAGCAGGAAAATAAGACTAGAATTGTCAGGGCTCTAAAGGTAGCAGCGACACAGAAATTATTGCCCATAATGGACCACTTCCATGCCTTTTTTTAATGATTGCAAAGGTTAGAAACAAATGCAACTTGAAATATTCAAATGTGTTTAAAATTAGAATGTATGTGGTACAGAATAAAATAAGTGCTGTATAAGCAATGAAGCTGTTTCTTCTCAGCCCTTAAACAAAAAAGCTGTGAACAGTGTGAAAAAAAAAATCATCATATCTATTTCTCTGTACCATCTGTGCAGCATGTTAGAGGATTTTTAAGTCTGATAATGAAATCACAAAGAAATTAAGAAACAATCTTGATGTGAAATATTATCTTGTAAAAATAAGAGAAAAGTTGTTGCTCTAAAAATAAAGTCTTGGTTCATCTGATGCTAACTTGCTTTAAAGATGAATAAAAGAGAAATATTATTATAAATAAATCACTTTTTAATTACTTCTGCTGCTTCATTTTAGCTCTTCAGCACCAAATAAAATTCCCCAAACAAAAGAGATTGTTCTCCCAAATCCGACAACACTAATAGGTCAGGAGACTCCAAGAAAAAACAAATCTGTGTTACTCTTACTTTATCATTGAGAAGGGATATTAAAGTAAACATTTTTTAAAATCCTTTTTACACTATGCAAACCACATCAGTGCCACTTTCCTACCACCTAATAATACTAACCTAGGTGAAAAGAGGAAAACAACATTTGTGATTAGAAAACAATTAAATAGCATTGGCACCATTTTTTCTTCTTTATTTGCTCTATTCCATGTTTCTCCCCTCTCCTCACCTGAAAGCATTTATTCCCCTCTGAGACACAAGGGGCAATAATGCAGTGTTGGCGCACAGACAACCTGCCAGCTGTTCCTTTGATGGTGCAAGCACCTATACAACTATTACATGGTGAGAATTTTCGAATACAAAATGTGACATGATAGGAATGTACATTGGCCATTCTTCACATTTGGATAGTGTCTAGCCGACAACTTTGGCACCATTTGCTCAATTTGACATATGTCTTTAACTGGAATGATGTTTTGGTACTAGTACATATAATTCTTCAAATTTCTTTTGAAATGTAAGGAAGTCTGTAGTGATTTTTAAATAAATTTAGAGTAATTCCCAATTCTTTTTTTCCCAATTAAGGGGAAATTTGGCATGGCCAATCCACCTAACCTGCACATCATTTTGCATTGTGGGGGTGAGGCCCACGCAGACACAGGGAGAACATGCAATCTCCACACGGACAGTGAACTGGGCTGGGATCGAACCCGGGTCCTCGGCGACGTGAGGCAGCAGTGCTAACCACTGCGCCATCATGCTGCCCATGAAATTAATTGTTAACACATAGATTTTGTAGAATCATGATAGTGTGGTTTCAAAAGGCCATCTTCCTACACTTCCGAATAGGCTATACGGTAGACCAGTTGGTCCTTCAAGCCTATTCTTCCATTGAACAAGATTATGGCTGATCTTCCCCTTCACTCTACCCTCCTGCACTACTCCCATATTCCTTTATATTCTTAGTACCCAAAAAGCTATCAAAGAGTCTTGAATATACTCGATGACTGACCGTCCAGCTACTGGGGAAAAGATTTCTAAAAATTCAAAACCTTTTGAGTGAAGACATTTCTTATTCTAGTTCTACTAAATGGTTAAACTCTGTCAAGACCCTTAAGAATCATATGGACTTCAATCAGATCAACTCGATTCTTCTAAACTCCATGGAATATAGGCCTAGTTACACAATTGCTCCTTATCGAATAATCCCCTCAACTCAGGGGCAAAATTCTCCCCTACCCGGCGTAGCAAAGTGGCGCCAACCACTCCGGCGTTGGGCCTCCCCAAAGGTGCAGACTTCTCCGCACCTTTAGGGGCTAGGCCCGCGCCGGAGTGGCTCCTGCACCGCCGATGGCACCAACAGCCTTTGGCGCTACGCCGGCCGGCATCGGGGCTGGCCGAAAGGCCTTCGTCGGTCGGCACATGCGCCAGAGCGTCAGCGGCTGCTGACGTCACCACCAGCGCATGCGCGGTGGAGGGGGTCTCTTCCACCTCCGCCATGGTGGAGGCCGTGGCGGCAGTGGAAGAAAAAGAGTGCCCCCACGGCACTGGCCCGCCTGCCGATCGGTGGGCCCCGATCGCGGGCCAGGCCACCGTGAGGGCACCCCCGGGGTCCGATCGCCCCGCGCCCCCCCCCCAGGACCCCGGGGGCCCGCTCGCGCCGCCAATCCCGCCAGCACAGAGGTGGTTTAAACCACGTCGGCGGGATTGGCCTGTCAGCGGCAGGACTTCGGCCCATTGCGGGCTGTAGGGGAGGGCATCTGCCAGGTCCGGATCGAGTTGCGGGGGTGACCAGAAGATGGGCTGTGGACTTGGGGTGTATACCCCGGGACCAGGGTGTCTGGGCTGTCATTGCTGCGGCCTGCAAGACAGCCAATTGGCTGTGCACTCCACTGACTGCCCACTGTATCCCGTAAATGTGCAGAGTGCCACCGGCCCTATAGGTGCCCCCCAAGCCCCCAGGCCATTCCCCTAGGGAACCTCAGACCCCAGCTGACTCATCGATTGATCACACATCGGGTAGGCCCTACCACACGGCGCTGGTGAATCTCTGGTCCAGGTCCCTGTAGCCTCCGAGAGTGGCCACTGGGTATACCACTGACTGCCCTGGGGCCCCTGCCCTGTGCTGTCCTCCAACACCTGCATGCCACACCGCCGGCTTTCCACACACTCTCCCACACCAATATCCGGCATGCCCTCTGCAATGTCGCATGGTCATCCAGCCCATCCCTCACACCCTTCTGATGGAGGGCCGAGGCAGTTCAGAACATCAGTGAACAGGTGTTTATTTGTGACAGTGCTATGTACAATAACTGTGCCCTAACCCCTAATGCTGTCCTGTGTATTGCACCCATGCCAAAGTAACTGGCGTCTGTCTTCCTAACGTTACATGTCCTAAGACTCCTTCGGAGATGGTTCCCCAGGCTATACATCAGCCGTAGAGGCGGCCTGCTGTGTATCCCGCCCTGTGACCTGGGCCCCCTTTGGCGGCCGTCCTCTGGAGCAACTGAGCCTGGATGGGCCCGACCGTCTTCTGGGGTGTCACAGGTGGCCTGGTGCCATCCTGTTCAGCCCTCTGCCCATTGGATGCGCCTGGGACAGGTGGGGGGATTCAGAGGCGCTGCAGTGTCCTGGCACTGCCCCTGCGGGTGTCACCGGCACGAACCCCATCACCTCCCCCCTCAGGGTACCTAATGGCACCTGAGCCACTCGGGACAGGGGCACAGCCAGAGCGAGCTCCAGGGGATCCGCTGTTGCGTGGCGCTGCCAGTCTTGGAGGCCCGCTCTCATCTCAACCAGGGCCTTCATGCTAGTGGCCATGGAGCACAGAGACTGGTCTACTGTCTCTCTGGGACTGTGTAATGTCCCTCTGGGACTGGGCCACGTCATTCAGCGACTGTGCCACCTCATCCAGTGACCAAGCCAGGTTCATCTGGGACTGTGCCATATGTCTCTGGGACTGGCTTAGGTCAGCCAGCACCAGGCCGATGCTCTCCACGCTCGCAGCCATGGCCCGTTGTGACTGGGTCATGCTTTGAAGTGCCACATTCATGTGGCACTGGTACATGGCTGCCTGTGACATGGCTACTCTGATCTATGCCTCAGCCACCACCCGCACACTGTGCCACAAGCCTTGGACATCCTGGCCCATGACCATTGCCTTCGCACCCAAGGCGTCCACCCGTGCGGTGTTGGCATGTGTCATTGTCGGCACCATCTGCTGCTCCTGCAGGCGGTTGGACTCCTCTAACTGCACCTGCAGGAGCTGGATGGTTGCTGACAAACCCTCATGAAGTCCCCGGCTCTGCGACTGCATCTCTAACATTGATGGGATCACCTTTTCCAGAAGAACTAGACCCGTCTGGATGGCAGTTAGTGCTTGGGATTGGGCCGCCCTCCGACTGTCCACCCCTCAGGGGTTCCTACCTCCACCTGATGTACCCTTGCATGTGTGTGGTGTGCATCGGATAGTGTCCCAGGAGCCTCTTCACTACAGTGCCCAACCAAGGTGAGTGTCTTGGGGTTGGTGGGGGCGTGACAAGAAGTCGGTGGCGTCCACGGACATGTACTCTGTTTTTTTGTGGGGTTGCGGCTGGGGGCAGGATCCCAGAGATCCTAGAGATCCCAGACAGGGCAACCATGTCACCAGGTGGTCACGGGGATGGTCCCACATCATCAGGTGGTGACCCTGCAAGGCACAATACAAGACCTATATGGACATCGCAGATAGGCGTGATGTGTGTGTGTGTGTGTGTGGTGGGGGGGGGGGGGGGGGGGGGGAACTCATGTGCCATTATGACATTGCAACACATTTGGGGCTCACTTGGTTGTCCCATGCCGACCTCCGCCTCTGTAACTGCCAGCTCTGTCAGGTCCAATGCCTTCTGCTCCGTGAAGGTGGGGGGCCATAAGTCCATCGGGCCCCTACCAGTCTTCTTCCGCTCCCGAGGGTTGAGGGCTGCCTACTTCTGGGGGGACAGATAATGCATGGTGTGAGACAATTGGATGCGGGCAGAGCAAAGAGTCCGCAAGTTAGCCTGTGTTGGCCACAACTCCGTGACCCACCTGTGAGGATGAGCAACCAATCAGCTCCTCAGCAAACGACACATGCATCATCATATCAAGTGAGGATGAACCACCAATTGGGGCTCAAACACAAAACAAAGGAGCAGCATCTAACTTTGGGAATGTTGATTCAGCCCAGACACCAGAGTGTGAGGCTTTGCAGACTGCTCCTGAAGTTGCAGACTTGATTGCGACCACACAACCATCCATAAACATGCCGACACTGGGCATTTCACCAGGTGATGGACATGCAACTCAGCATTTGGTCACACCCATTGATCAACCAAAACACATCGGTCCAGCAAGGCTCCGAATGCAGCTATGGGGGCAGAAAACACAGGGTCAGCCTGCACAGCAGGTGATATACAAACAACTAATAATAATAATAATAATAATCACTTATTGTCATAAGTAGGTTTCAATGAAGTTACTGTGAAAAGCCCCAAGCCGCCACATTCTGGCACCTGTTCGGGGAGGCCAGTACGGGGATTGAACCCGCACTGCTGGCATTGTTCTGCATTGCAAGCCAGCTAGTTATCCCACTGTGCTATGGCGCAGTCCAGCGACATGATGGGTGCCACCAAAGCAAAAAAGAAAAAGAGGCGGTTAGTGGATCCCTCCCATGGAAAGGAAGAGGAAGAGAAGGGAGAGTGGGGTGGGGAGTGTGTGTATAGGCCAAGTTGGCGGGGTATGGTTGTTGGTTGGGGGTGTGTTATGCACTGAATTATGTTTACATTTGTAGTTGAATCTTTTGTTGTTAGAAAACCATAAATGCCTTAATAAAATGTTTGTTTAAAAAAAAATAACAAAGAGGAGAATGGAGGATACCGTGGGTCGCACCCGTGGTACTGAGGAAGAGGACATCGGCAATGCGGTTGACAGGCCCAAAAGCACATGACGATGCAGCAAGAAGCATCTCGGTCGAGGGTTGAACAAGCTTATAATACAAAGAAAATGAGCAAAAACAACAGTCTTCCGAGCAGATCGCGTCAAAAGGCCAAACAATCCTCTCCGTGTTTGCGTGGGTTTCGCCCCCACGACCCAAAGATGTGCAGGCTAGGTGGACTGGCCACGCTAAATTGCCCCTTCTTTGGAAAAATGGATTGGGTACTCTAAATGTATTAAAAAAAAGACAAACAAGCTGATAAGACAAAAAAGACCTGCAAGAAAACCAGTCTTCCGGAAGTTAAAGCGACATCGAGCAGCTGATAAAAGCTCAGAAGACCAACGAGGCGATGTCATCATGAATGTCCAATAAACTGTGCAACAAGGACACGTTCATCAGGCATATCATGTTGTGTGAGGCACAGTTGTATCTGTATAGATGACATGTGTAAAATGATAATGCAGATCATGGTTTTTGTAAGACATAGTTATATTTGAATATACATGTTAACAGTTCCAAAGGAATGGAGATGTGGTGATATGCCTGTGCACAGTTCTATATATAGTTAGCAATGCGACCTCCAACCAGCTGCTAGCGATAGAGATCTATTACGTGACTTGAGATACCGGCAGTTGATATTAAGACGTACGACAGGATAGTTGCACTTAGGCTCACTGAATTCATCTAGTAGCCTTTGTCTGTATTATAGTTCCTGTGTTAACTTTCCACGTGTTTGTTAATAAATCATCTTCCTAGTTAAACAACTATATGTTCTGTGTACATCATTACAATGGTGGTATCACAGAACACAACAGCATACTCAGTTCAAAATTACCAGAAATACCCTCACTGACTTTGAAAAGTTGATTTTATCTAGTGAAATACCATTATAATAGAATTCTACACAGTTTGATTTTTAAAGATCAGTTATAATATTTTCATTTTGGTGATGTAGTGGTTAGCACTGCTGCCTCATGGCGCCGAGGACCTGGATTCGACCCCGGCCCTGGGGCACTGTCCATGTGGATTTGCACATTCTCCCTGTGTCTGCGTGGATCTCACCCCCAAAACTTAAAAATGTGCAGGCTAGGTGGAATGGCCACACTAAATTGCCCCTTAATTGGAAAAATAGAATTGGGTACTTTAAATTTATAAAAAGAATATATAATATTTTCATTTTTACTTTAATCCAATACTGATCATTTATTTCACTATTGGAAAATGTAAATGAAAACTGAAGGAATTGTGTACTTTTAACTTTCTGGTTTGCTGTCTTTGAGAATATTTCATTGATTGGCTGTTTCCCCCGCTTGTTGAAATCACTACTGTAGGATACCTGGAGATCTCTTTACTTGGCACCAGATTTAAACTGCTGTTGGAAAAGGGAAGCCTGTGCCACAGCAATCATTAAATCTTTGTGGGTTGTTTTCTTCTGGGTCAGTGATGAGTATCGGGGCGGCACGGTGGTGCAGTGGTTAGCATTGCTGCCTCATGGTGCCAAGGTTTGATCCTGGCTCTGGGTCACTGTCTGTGTGGAGTTTGCACATTTTCCCAGTGTTTGCATGGGTTTCGCCCCCACAATCCAAAGATGTGCAGGCTAGGTGGATTGGCCACACTAAATTGCCCCTTAATTGGAAAAAAATAATTGGGAACTCTAAATTTATATATTTTTTAAAGTGACAAATGTCAATTGGATAATTTAGTGACATTAAAGTTTAATGAAATTCACAATGTGTGCACAGGTCCACAATACCATAGATGCTTCATTGACTGTACTCCTGCATGCTCTCTGTGTCTCCATCTAATAGATCCCAGCATGTGAGATGTTGGTGCCTAATGTACAGCAACACTGGATATCAAGAAACATTACAGTTTAAAAAGAAAAATATATTTTATCAGATAAATGTGAACTTGGTTCAGTTAGTACCACGCTTACTTCTATGAGAGAGGATTTTGAGTAGATGTACCATTTAACATAACCTTGCTACAGTATAGTACTGAGGAAGTGCTGCATTGTAAGAAATGCCACGTTTTGGATGAGAACTTAAACTGCAATTCCCTTTATTTATTCAAGTAAATGTACAAGATCCTATGGCATTACTCAAACAGAAGGGACTTCTCTTAATGTTTTGGGCAACATTCATGCTTTATCCACCACTTAAAAGAAACTGATTAGCTGGTTATTCATTTATTTACTGTTTATCGAGTCTTGCTGTGTACAAATTGTCTGTAGTGTTTTCAAACATAACATTTCAAAAGTAACCCATTGATTATAAAGCATTCCAACATGCCCTGAGTATGTGATAAGCTGCAATGTATAAAACTAAAGAGTTTAAAAATGACCATCTCAGTAAATTATTCATCTTTTAGCTGGAAAGCTATAAAACATGCATTGTTTCAAGTGAAGTACAAACCCGGTAAATCCTCAGTGAAAGTCTGAGCTACAACAAAACATGTTCTGTTAATCTTGCACCATCGTTGTCATCATCAGCTGTAATCATTATTACTGTTCCTCCTTCTTGTGATGTGAGCACAGTAAAAATGCTGTCAGCCAATGCATTGTGGTTATGAGTCTTGCATGTATCCGCAATCTCTTGCCAATCGTCCAGTGTACAGTAAATGTCATTCAGGATGACCTGTTCCAGAGCACCTAAGTATGTACATGATTATAATAATGGTTTAGTCTTAATCATTTTTCCACAACATTGATATCACTATTAAATTTACTACATTGTACCAGAAACAAGGAAATTAGGTGGAAATCTGGTCCTCGTTATTGTGGCCCTCAATTTCCTCGGTAGACAGAATTCATATCCATAGAAGGCCCCTGATGGCTTTCAAAAATTCTCTATACACAAAATCTATCTTCCTTAAAACTTCCACATTGCCCTTCAGGAAGTGATGCTTTTTCATTACTCTGATTTTCTATGACCTTCACTGGTTCTCTGTGCCAAAAGACTGAATTCAAACCACTTGTACTTATTTACCAATCCCTCTATGTCTGAGTTCCACTCTACACTGTACCTTCATCCAGCCTTACATTCAAAACTTTAGTCTATACTACTCAATATTTCATTAAAAAATCTGCTTCATGGTGGTGCTGCGGATTTCAGATTGTTCTTCATTTTAGCTTTTTTAATGCTTTTTCAAAAATTCTTTGTTTTTCTTTCTCGATATATTTTGATTAAAGTTAAAACTCTGTGATGCTGTAATTTTCTTTCTTTTATTGTTATAATTTATTTATACATAATTTTAATAAATGAGCAACGTACCAAAATGAATTTCTGTATCGACATTAAAGTGAATTGAAAAAAAAACTTTAACCTACTGTGCATCCCTCTCTCCTGGAATTCATCATAATGTCAGATCTTTGAGCTGTCTTGTTTCTATACTCATTATGCCTCATTCGAGCAAACTGTTAAATTTAGATTGGGTGTGGGCCATTATAGGCAGATCCATCACCACTCTCCCCATGCCAGCAGGGTATCAGAAGTTGCAAAAACCTTTCTTCCCCATTTGGAGTGGTTCCAATCAAAGCTCAAGAGATGAAAAAAATAATTCTGTCCATTTGAATCCTTGGAGGATGCCACTCCATCTTACAGGACAGAATGGCTCAAGCCTGCAGCTGCCACTGATGGGCTCCGGAAGGCACCAGAATCCTTCCATGGTTATGTGTGTGGAAGTCGGGATAGGATGTTTGGTCTTGAGCAATGGTAAACCTGGGAATATCAGGCCTAAGTGTTTGAATGTATAATTCCTGTAAGTGTCATACTCGGTTAATAAAGCTATAAAACGCAACAGCATTTTTGATTTTATAAATGGCATATAGAATAGAAGAATAAACAAGCAATTATAACTTTGCACAAAACACATTGGTTTTGGGAGCTCCATTATAGAAACATCAATGCTGTTCAATTTGACTCTGGATTCTGAAAATGGAAGGGGTTATGCCAGGCTGCCAGGGGGCAGTGTCAGTGCAGTGCTAGGGTACTGCTTGGACATGTCTCTCTCCCCCACGGGCTATACTTACTTGTGCACCCCCCGACGGATTCACTCCACCGGGTACCCCTTTTTAAAGACTTGTTGTAAACCTTGCTAACGTAACGGGGGATATCCCAATGTGGGGGAACATATGGTGGGATGCCCTTTAATTACGTTATAATTTACTTAAATGAGGTTCCCAACGTTTCTGGGCAGAAACCTCGTAATGTCACTGGCGGGGTGCGGGGAGAATCAGAAAATGAGATCTTGCCGGTGAGATTCCCGATTTACGATTCTCGATTTACGATTCTGATGATATTTTGCAGCCACGTCGCCATTTGCGTTTGCGGTGAACGAGGGCGCAAAATTGCGGCGACTTTCTCTCTGACTCAACACAGCACATTTGCTGCTGAAACTTTCATTCAAACCTTTGTCACCTTCAGACTCGACTAATCCAATGTTTTCCTCATCTGTCTCCGATCTTTCAACCACCACAAACTTAAGTTTTCCAAACTCTGTTGCTTTATCTTAATTCAGGCCAAGTCTGATTCATTCAAGATCCTGGGCGGGATTCTCCGTTGGCTGACGCCGAATCGGGAAACACGATTGGGCGGAGAATAGGTTCAGATGGCAAAATCGCAGCGGGTGCGATTTGTCACTTCGACAGCAGCGTCAATGTGGTCCTCACGGTAGCATGGTGGTTAGCATCAATGCTTCACAGCTCCAGGGTCCCAGGTTCGATTCCCGGCTGGGTCACTGTCTGCGTGGAGTCTGCACGTCCTCCCTGTGTGTGCGTGGGTTTCCTCCGGGTGCTCCGGTTTCCTCCCACAGTCCAAAGATGTGCGGGTTAGGTGGATTGGCCATGCTAAATTGCCCGTAGTGTAAGGTTAATGGGGGGATTGTTGGGTTATGGGTATACGGGTTACGTGGGTTTAAGTAGGGTGATCATTGTTCGGCACAACATCGAGGGCCGAAGGGCCTGTTCTGTGCTGTACTGTTCTAATTCTAATTCTAATTCTAACGCACGTACAGTAAACACCATTTGCATATCATTAGCAAGCCTGACTTAGTATTCTCCGAGGTCTCCGTGATTATCCTCCTCAGATGGGCTGAGTTCCCGATGAGATCCCGAGTTCACTTGTGCTTTTAAAAATCGTGAAATCAGCCTCATGGTTGAGGGAGAGAGAGAGGAAGGAGGTAGGACACAGAGAGGAGCAACTGTGGGCTGCTGGATCGGCATTGGCTGGGCCAGCTGGGGTGGGGGGGAGCCCTTCCAGGGCCGGGGGAGGGAGAGTGATGGAGGACAGGCCAAGTGGCCTGGGTGACCCCAGGAGACTGGGGCAGTGTCCAATCCCAGACTGCCATTACTGCGGCCTGCAAGGCAGCCATCTTGCTGCGCACCCACTGACCACCCACCATGGCCCCTGGTTCTGCAGATTGGCACCGATTATATGCCACTCCACCCTCTGCCATCCCCCCCCCCCCCCCCCCCACTCAGTCGCCATATGCCGGCGGCCCACTCAGGGTAATGCCCGCAGTAGCCCCTCTCGGGGCAGTGGGCAGGGGCCACATAGTATACCCCTGGCAAGGACAATGCCAGCCGACAGTAACCCTGGCATCAGGGACAGGCGCCAAGGCCAGAGGCCCCCACGTTGCCGGCCACCAACGGAACCATGAGTGCAGGGATGGGTGGGGGACATGCGGGGGTAGAACCTGCAGTGCCAATCAGGGCCACCATGTAGCCCGTTGGACCTGGTTGGGCAGGGAGGTATGCACCGTGCTAACATGTCGGCTTTTCCCTGATTCCCAGAAGTCAGCATTGTCAGCTTTGGCCATCTGTGCCCAGGCACGGCAAATGGCAGCAGCTGGCAGCCTCCTTCCCAGGCCGGGTGATGCACTATCAATTATGATGAGATGAGAGTAGAAGTAATCGAGGCTTTATTACACTGAGATGTGTGGCCTCCTACAGCAGCTAACAAAATGGCTGCTGTACGGAGAGCACACATATTTATACTCTGCCTACTGGGCGGAACCAGCAGGCAGGGATCTACCCCATACCTGTAGTACAGGGGCCTTACCGTAAAACCCATGTATACAGTACAATACATCAGTGGTGACTGCAGCTTCAACGATCGCTTGGGTCTCCTTTTCGACGGAGGAGTGCCGAATTTCAGAGGCCTGGAGGGTGCGGGAAAAGAATGCCACGAGCCTGCCTGCCTGGTTGAGGATGGCGGCCAGAGCGACGTCTGATGCATCGCTCTCGACTTGGAAGGGGAGCGTCTCATCGACTGCGTGCATCGCGGCCTTGGCGATGTCAGCCTTGATACGGTCGAAGGCCTGATGAGCCTCGGACGTCAGTGGGAAACGGTGGATTGAATGAGTAGGTGGGCCTTGTCCGCATAGTTTGGGACCCACTGGGCGTAATATTGAAAAGAACTCCAGGCTTCATTTGAGGGCCTTGGGACTGTAGGTGAGGGGAAGTTCCATGAGGGGGCTCATGCGATCAGGGTAGGGCCCTAGAACTCCGTTCTGAACCACATAGCCGAGGATGGCTAATCGGTTCGTGCTGAACGCACTTCTCCTTGTTGTAAGTGAGGTTGAGGAGAGTGGCGGTGTGGAGAAATTTGAAAAGGTTAGCGTTGTGGTCCTGCTGGTCATGGCTGCAGATGGTGACGTTGTCCAGGTACGGAAAAGTGGCCTGCAGTCCATACCGGTAAACCATTCGGTCCATCTCCCGTTGGAAGACCGAGACCCCGTTGGTGACGCCGAAGGGAACCAAAAGGAAATGGTAAAGGCGGCCGTCTGCTTCGAACGCAGTGTATGGGCGGTCCGCCTTACGGATGGGGAGCTGGTGGTAGGCTGATTTCAGGTCCACTGTCGAGAAGACCCGGTATTGTGCAATCTGATTGACCATATCAGATATGCGTGGGAGGGGATACGCGTCGAGCTGCGTATACCGGTTGATGCTCTGACTGTAGTCAACGACCATCCTGTTTTTCTCCCCGGTTTTCACCACTACCACTTGGGCTCTCCAGGGGCTGTTGCTGGCCTCGATAATACCTTCCCGCAGCAGTCGCTGGACCTCAGACCTGATGAAGGTCCTGTCCTGGGCGCTGTACCGTCTGCTCCTGGTGGCGACGAGTTTGCAACCCGGGGTTAAGTTTGCAAAAAGGGAAGGCGGGTCGACCTTAAGGGTCGCGAGGCCGCAAACAGTAAGGGGTGGTAAGGACCCACCAAATTTCAGGGTTAGTCTCTGGAGGTTGCACTGGAAGTCCAGGCCGATTAGCAAGGCAGCGCAGAGGTTGGGGAGGACGTAGAGGCGGAAGCCGCTGAACTCTATGCCCTCGACGGTGAGGGTGGCGATGCAGTACCCTCGGATCGCCACGGAGTGGGATCTGGAGACCAGGGAGATTCTCTGGTTAACGGGATGTACCGCGAGGGAGCAGTGCCTTACCGTATCAGGGTGGATGAAGCTCTCAGTGCTCCCGGAGTCCAGAAGGCAGGATATCTCGTGCTTGTCAACCTTCACCTTTGTCGAAGCGGTCGCGAGGTTGTGCGGTCGAGACTGGTCAATCATGACCGAGGCGAGACGCGGCTGGCCGTCGGCGTTTGCAGGCGATGAGCGGCCAGATGAGGTACTCAACGGGCAGGGGTCCTGAGGCGGGTAAGATGGCGCCGCCCACGGGCCGCACGTGTCCTGGGGAAGGCAAGATGGCGGCCCCCGCGGGTTGCATGTGTTGTGAGTAGAGCAAGATGGCGGCCGCACGTGGTCCGAGGAGGGGAAGATGGCGGTGCCCACTGGCCGCACGTGGTCCGAGGAGGGGAAGATGGCGGCGCCCACTGGCTGCACGTGGGGGATGCCAGGACAATAGCGGTGATTGAGCGGGCCAGGCACACTGCAGCGAAATGTCCCTTCTTGCCACAGGCCTTGCAGAGCGCGCTCCGCGCCGGGCAGCGCTGCCAGGGGTGTTTTGGCTGTCCGCAGGTTGGTTGGTTGGCTGGGGGCGGTCGCTGATGGGGTCCATGATGGGGTGGCCATCGGAAGGGTCCACGATGCATAGGGGGATGGGCCGCGGGGTCGGGGCATAGGTCTGTACGTTGCATGAGGCAACCATAAGTGAGAGCGCTAGTTTTTTGGTCGCCGTGAGGTCAAGCGTGGCCCCTTCTAAGAGGCGCTGGCGGATGTAGTCAGACTCTATGCCCATAACGAACGAGTCTCTCATCAGCAGGTTTGAATGTTCAGTGGCCGAAACAGCCTCTCGCAGGAAATGCCAGAAATCTTCCACAGACTCAATAAGAAGTTGGCGCCGTGTGGATAGGAGATGCCTGGCGTAGATTTTGTTGGTCCGCTGAGCGTAATTCTCCTGGAGTAGCGCCATGGCTTCTGTGTAGGTTGGCGCGTCCTGGACGAGGGGAAAACGTTGGAGGTCAGCCGCGTGTACAGAATCTGGAGTTTCTGTGCTTCTGGGATTGGGTCTGGCGCAGACCTGATGTATGCTTCAAAACAGGCTAGCCAATATTCAAAGTCTTTTTTGGTGTTCTCTGCTTGAGGATACAGCTACTGGCGATCCAGCTTGATGCGGAGGTCCATCTCTGAAAAATCTCTGTGTAATAAATTGATGAACTATCAATTACGATGAGACGAGAGTAGAATGTAATCGAGGCTTTATTACACAAAGATGTGTGGCCTCCTACAGCAGCTGACAAAATGGCTGCTGTATGGAGAGCACACATATTTATACTCCGCCTACTGGGCGGAGCCAGCAGGCAGGGATCTAACCCCGTACCTGTAGTACAGGGGCCTTATCGTAAAACCCATATATACAGTACAATCCATCAGTGGCGACTACCACACTGGGGTACAGGGTCATCCTCCTCTCCTCCATGGCATCCAAGAGGGACTTGAGTTCTGTGTCCGCAAACCTTGGTGCCACTCACCTTGCTGCCATTTTGTTGGCTGGGATGGTGTGTATGGGGAGTGAAGTGTGTATATGCGGCTGCAGCTTGTCAGCCTTCTGAGTGTCAATCACGAAACCGGCGAATCTGGCACCATGCCGGTGCTAGCCCCTTAGCAGTAGCAGAATAGGTCCTGGTGTGGCTGTCGGGAATGTCCACGAATTCTGTGTTGGCGTCAACACTTAGGGTTGGGTTCTCCGAACGCTGATGCCAAAATCGCATTCAGCGATCGGCCGTTTTTACGCTGGAATCCTGCGGACATAGCCACAGAATCAGAGAATCCAGCACTTAGTCTCAGAAATGGAGAATCCCGCCCCCTGTGTTTGTTGACATGTGCTGGCCCCTGTCCCAGCAACAGATAAATTTTAAAATCCACATCCTTTGTGGTCTTCTAACCTGGCTTCTTGTGCACCTCCCATTTCCATTTCATCACCACTGACGGCCAAGTATCCAGCCATTTATCTCCAAGGCTGTGGAATTCCCTCCCTAAATGTCTCTCTTTTCAAGACATTCCCTATCACCTCTCACTTTGTTGAAGCTTTGTGTAAGTTGTCCCATTATCTTTTTTCTCAGTGTCAATTTCTGTTTCGTGAAATGCCTTGGTATGTTTTAATATGTTAAATGAGTTAAATGAATGTGCTTACCTTGACCAGAATCACAGACTTCCTTCAGAAGATGAAATCCAACTTCCTTGGGATCATTTGATATCAGCCACAATATTGCAGTCCCGGTGGAGAGAACTGCTGGATTTCCATTCCAGCCATGGGTCAGACACTGAATAAGCTCTGTACTTGGGCACTTGCTCAACAAGAATAAATAATCATCTTGGAGAAAAACAATCCAAAAACAAGACATTACAAAGGGTCAACACAAGGCAGACTGGTAGCACATCAAACTAGAGATTGGACCAACATGCAAAAGAATATATCAAGGAATACGCCATTGGCTGAGATGAATTTCAACCCCTGATTATTTTGCAACAGAAACTTCTGCAACTTTTATAGGAAGAATACATAAAACCTTTGAAGCAGAGGAAAATTCAGGGATACGGGAGAACAGATGATTAGTTTTGATTTGCTCTCGGTACAAGTTGGCACAGAGGCAAAAGGTTGAATTGTCTTCTTCTCAGCTGTAAACAAAAATGGCTCTAATAGTGTGGCAAGAGATCAAATTCACGTTCCTCAAATCACTGTAGTTCAAAATCCCTTACAAGGAACATGAGGTAAGTTTGGATTTCTGAGGAACTTGGGTCGAGAATCTGTACTAGGATTCTATCCATTTATATGGGCTGTTTAAATTCTAGTGGTGAGAAGTGGGGTGGGAAATAGCCATGGGCAGATCTTTCACCCATGTCCTTAATCTGAAGGGGAGAGAGTTCCTGCACTTCTCCAGTAAATTCAACCTTGCACATAAGCCCTACTGTGAGTTATACTGAACTTGTATAAAGGACCCAAACTCCACCCAAAAAGGAAATTGAATGCAAAGGGGATCCATTCTCTTTCCAGTGACAACAACTTGTTATAGTGAGAGCAAAATTTTTGAAGAGATTTATTTTGGGCACTTCCTTGAACCTGCTCTCCATGAATGGAGCAATATGGTAGCAGTAGAATCTGCGCAGAGTGAATACACATGGAACGGTAAGTTGGATGCAACAGTTCTGGTTTATTCTCTATACACAATAACTCCCCACTTCCCAAAGGATCTCCCTCTCGACCTGCACCCAGGCCGGGGTTTCTATTCTATGAGGGCTCCCCTCGTTAAAGGGGAAGCCCCGTCCCATTACCAGGGAATTTAAAATTCCGTGGAGGGAACTGGGTCCATACCCCGTGACCACCGTGGGGGTCATAACAGTGGCATTCCACCATTCCGGTTGGTGGTATGATGTGGGCACCACTGATGCGTCTTTGCAGGCACACGAAAGCCACATTCCTGGGATTTGGGGTGCAGTGCCCAGCTTGGAGAAAAAGTGGATTGTGGTTACACTCAGCTGGCAAAAATGTGGTGGAGTAAATCCTTAGCAATTTCAGGGCTTGACTTCCAGTTTGAGTCAGGTTGTTTGGATGGGGATGGAAAGGGAATACAAAAATCAGACAATTCTCCATAGGGGGGGGAAGAATAATTCACCCTAAAATTCCTCCTAATGACAATTATGCAGCAAATTTACAGAGCACAGGTAGAAAACCGGGGAAGCATTGACTGTCATAACTGGTCAAACAAATGAAATATTTGTAATATTTTGTTGAAAACACTATTCTCAGGTCCAAACCCTACAAGGCTGACCTCCTGTAGCTGCCACGATGCACCTGCCAGGGACCTCTGGTGCTAATTTCAGTGAGATTCATTCACTTAAAAGACATTGGTAGCCCTTGGACCACCATTAATGCCTCTGTACCTACCCACCAGAAGAGGCTGTAAATCCTGGCAGTGTGAACCAAGCTGGACTTCCGGTGGTGGCCATGGAGTTAGCAGTCGCACATTTGGTGGCTCCGCTCAAGGTAGTATTTTTTGGTCTTTTCCTCGTCCGAAGGGTGAAGTATTTGACGGCAAGAGTTGCAGTGTACCTGTGGAAGGTTTTACTCCTCTGGTGTGGCTGGTGGAGGGATCCACGAATTATGAGTGGAGCAAGAAGAAAAGAGCTGCTGGACCAGGAGAGTCTTTGTGGTGTGCCACAGGATAAGATGGTGGAGGGCAAGGGAGCTGCCCTGCCCGCCCAGTGGTCAATGGGACAGCTGACAAGAGTTCCTAAATGGAAGGTTCTATCAGCAGAGGAAGGAGGCCCTGGAAGACCTAGCCACGTGGTGGAACCGATTAAGTTGGGATCGAGAGAATGGAGCAGGGGCAGCATGGTGGCGCAGTGGTTAGCATTGTTGCCCCACGGCACTGCGATCCCAGTTTGATCCCGGCTCTGAGTTACTGACTGTGTGGGGTTTGCACACTCTCCCAGCGTTTGCATGGGTTTCGCTCCCAACCCAAAGATGTGCAGGGTAGGTGGTTTGGACACGCTAAATTGCCCCTTAATTAGAAAAAAATGAATTGGGTATACTAAATTTAAAAAGAGAGTGGAGCAGAGGCTAGAGTCCCAGGGCCGGGCGATTCAGAAAGTAGAGGAGGCAATGGTGGAGCATGAGGAGCATTTGACCTCATTGATGGCCAAGGTGGGGGTGATGCGGAGACTCAAAAGAGGCTGAAGGAGAAGGTGGAGGATCTGGAGAATCGCTCCAGAAGACAAAACCTGAGGATTATGGGGATGCCTGAAGGCATTGAAAGTGCGGAGGCTGGCACGTATGTGGTCAAAATGTTGGAGGGGTTGATTGTGAAGGGGACCTTTGGCCAACCCCTGGAGGTTGGCCAAGCGCGCAAGGTGCTGATGTGGAGGCCGCAGGTGGGAGAGCCGCCAAGGGCGATGGTGGTGTGGTTACATTGCTTACTGGATAAGTAGAAGATCTTCTAAAGGGTGAGGCAGACAAAGAGGTGCCCCTGGGAAGGGAATGAGCTGCAGGACCCGGAGAAGAACTGGTGAAGAGGAGAGCGGGTTTAACCAGGTCGAGGCTGCCCTCTTTAAAAGGGGGTGAAATTCGGGCTGCTGCACCCGGCCCGCCTCTGGGTGACTTTCCAGAAGCGTGAGTACTATTTTGGCATGCCAGAAGAGGTAATGGAGTTCATGAGAGACAATGGACTGGGGAGAGAGTGAGGACATGGAACTTTGGAGGAGTTTGATTGTGCGCTTGTTTCTTGAAAACCTTTCTCGCTGAAGAGTTTTTGATGGCGGGGTTTCTGGAGGTCAGGCTTTGCGTGGGGGAAACATTGAGGGTAAGTGCACCTTTTGTTGCTCATTAGGGGGGCATGGATGGGGAGGGGAATTAGGGGGACAGGGAAGTTGGAGGCCTCGGGTGGGGGCCACCATATTACCTAGGCGGGCTAGTTAACAGCAGTGAGGTGGGAAGTTGCCAGGAGGAAGGCGGGTTGGGGGGGGGGGGGGGGGGGGGGGGGGGGGGTTGATGCTGATATTTTAAGTGTGGGGGAGAGAGGAGAGTGTTGCTGACAAGGGTGTGGCCGCATGTCGTCTGTCACCCGGAGCAGGTGGCGCAGTTTGAAAAGGATCGATGACGGTGGACATCCGAGAGTGGACCTGGAGGGTCGCGTGACATGGGCCAGGGATTGGCCCAAAAAGGGATATGGGTGATTGGCAGGTGAGGGGGTGGGGAGCAGCCCGACAAGGCTGGTCACGTGGAATGTAAGGGGGCTGAATGGGCCGGTCAAACGGTCATGTGTGTTCACTGAGCAGTCTGAAAGTGTATGCGGCCTTCCTGCAGGAGATGTGCTTAAAGATAGGGGGCCAGACAAGGTTGAGGAAAGGATGGGCGGGGCAGGTGTTCCACTGGATATGAAGATGAGGGGGGTGGTGGCATTGGTGAATAGGCAGGTGGCATTCGAGGTACTATTGTGACAAACTTAGGAGGGACTTTGTGATGGTGAGTGGGAAGCTGGAGGGGTTGCCGGTGGTCCTGGTAAATGTTTATGCTCCAAATTAGGATGATGTAGATTTCATGAGGTGGGTGCTAGGCAAGATTCCTGATTTGGACTTGCACCAGTTGATCAGGGGGGTGGGATTTTAATACGGTTATAGAACCGAGCTTGAATCGGTCGAGCCTGAGGTAACCAAGGTACCCTCCAGCCCCATATGCTGCCTCCACTGCCCCCACACCCTGGAGAAGGTCAAGTTCATCCTGAGGGGGTCGGGCGAGGGATTCACTCAGAGGTGGAAGCAGTTTATTTACTTCTTTAAAGAGGAAAGGGTCAGCAAAAGGGGGTGGAATGGAGGGGTGGTAAGGAGGTTAAAATGGGGAAGGCAGGATGGGAGATGGCAGCTGTATTAGGGGAGCAGGGAGGGGAGTGGGGTTTGAAACAAAAGGGAGAATGCTGGAAAATCTCAGCAAGTCTGGCAGCATCTGTAGGGAGAGAAAAGAGCTAACGTTTCGAGTCCGATAACTCTTTGTCAAAGCTAACAGACAAAGTGGGAAATATTTATACTGTGGAGTGAGAATGAAAGATGAGTGCTAGCTACAGAAACCCAGGGAAACCGGGTGCTAATGGCCACAGAAACCAAGGGGAAAGAATGCTAATGGCAGTCCCCAGAGAGAACAAAAGATGTGAAAGGTCAAACAGCTGGGAAACATCAGAGGATGAACTTTAGGTGCTGGGGGAGGGGAAGGGACAAGCAAAGAGGATAAAGGTGCAGGAAAGGTGGATAAGATTGGGGGGGGGGGGAATAAAATGTATATTACGAAAGAAAGAATTGGTAAAAGACAGGTAAAATGAAATGAAAACAAATGGGTCGCGGTGGGGCTGATCATCTGAAGTTGTTGAATTCGATGTTGAGGCCGGAAGGCTGTAGCATGCCTAACCGGAAGATGAGATGTTGTTCCTCCAGTTTATGTTGCAAACTGTGGGGTTTGGTTGTTTCAAGAAAGATTGTACTCCATAACGCATGTCTGGTTCCCCAGGTTAGTCCTGCAACATCACTGAAACAGCCAAGATATATATTTCCATTTGGTATACTGGAAATTAAAGTTTTTTTGCTTTCTATCATGGGATGTGAGCATTGCTGGGAAGGCCAGAATTTGTTGGTCATCCTGGTTGTCTTTGAGAAGGTGATGGTGAGTCAACTTCTTTAACCACAGTAGTCCATCTGATGCAGAAGGTCTCCCCCACCCCCTCGCCCACAATATGTTTCCCCCCGCTATATGGGTGGCACAGTGGCACAGTGCACAGCACTGCCGCCTCACAGCGCCAGGGAGCCGGTTTCAATTCCAGCCTTGGATGAATGTGTGGAGTTTGCACATTCTCGCTATTACTGTGCCACTGTGCCGCCCTTATAGACAGCGTATAGTGACATATAAGGATTATTAACAATGTTTCTTCATTCTCTTGCACAACCTGGTGGCGGGGAGCGGTGGTGGTGGTGTGGGGGTGGGGGGGTAGAAGGACAGAGGTAGACCAAAGTGAGAAAGGAGTGGGTGGAAGAACAGAACGGGCAGAGGGTAGGGGAAGCTGCCACCCCAATGGCAAGCATGGAAGTAAGAGTGGGGAGGGGGCCGCGGCGCAGCTCCCGAAAGGGAGGGAGTGCTGGGGCAGAATGGGGAAACAAAACAACAAATCAGGGGGAGGGGGAAGAAAGGTAAAGGAGGGAAGGGATTAGGGGGATGGGGAAGGGGAAGGGGGATGGTAAGGCCAGATGGGTTTGGGGGGATTAGTGATTAGGTGGGGACAGAGGGGTAGAATGCTGGTTACAACAGGTGCACATGGAGGCGGCCAGAACAAGAAGACAAAGGTGATTCACAAACAAAGGGAAACCACAGCGTTAAAGGGTTTGATAAGTACGGCTGACCCTGCAGGAGTGGGGGAACAGAAAGCCCCCTTCAGAACATTCACCCTGAACGTCAGGGGACTCAACGGCCTGGTGAAAAGATCCAGAGTCGTCGCCATCTAAAACGCCTGAGGACCGACATAGTCTTCCACCAGGAGACACACTTGAGAGAAAAGGACCGACTGTGAGTAAGCCAGAGCTGGATAGGACAGACCTACCAAGTGTGCTTCGGTACGAGAGAGAGGGGAGTGGCCATACTGTTTAGTAAAAGGACGACCTTTACAGCGACGAATGCGGTGATGGACCCGAGGGGGAGGTTATGTAATGGTCAGCGGTGTCCTGGAAGCGACACCAGTGGTGCTTGTGAATATATATGCCCCTAACTGAGATAACACAGACTTCATCAAAAAGACCATGACTCCCACCAACTCATCATGAGGGAGACTTCAACTGTGTACAGGATTCAAGGAAGGAGAAATCCAGCTCCAAATCAGGGAAGCAATCGGTGATGGCAAGGAAACTAAACCTCTTTATGGAGCAGATAGGGGGAATGGATGAATGGAGATTCAGCCAGCTGAGGGAAAAGGAGTTCGCCTTCGTCTCCCAAATCCACAAAGTATACTCCCGCATCGACTTCTTTGTAGTGGGTAAATTGGTGCTTCAAGGGGTGATGGGGCGGAATACTTTGCAATAGTAATCTCCAACCACATACCACCAGCACACTACGTGGATGTGAGGTTGAGAAGGGAACGAGTTCCTGTATATGCAAATAAGCAACGTTTCCCATCCACCAGGACACTCCCTACCGGACAGACTTTTAACCTCGGGCGAGCTAGAGGATGATAACTGCTGACATGTACGGATGATTACCGGAGGAGATATGGTCACTGCTGGACGAGACATGAGAGAAGTGGGAAGAAGCGCTAGGCATAGAAATAAGGGGAGGACTCTGGATCAAAGCACTACATAGGGCAAACCCCACCTCCTCATACACAGAGCTGAACTTAAGGCAGCTAAGGTAGTGCACAGCACACACTTGATCTGAACATGCATGAGCGGGTTCTTCCCAGTGGAGGTAAAATGTGAACGGTGCCAGGAAGGCCCAGCCAACCACACCCAACTGTTCTGGGCCTGCCCCAAACTTATCGGGTACTGGACCGCCTTTTTCGGAACCATGCCCAAGGTTGTGGGGGTGGGGCCACGCCTACTAGTGGCGGTCTTCGGGGTATCAGAGCAGCCAGAACTCTTTACGAGGAGAGGGGGGGACGCTCTAGCCTTTGCCTCCCTGATCATCCGTCGGAGACTCCTGCCTGGCTGGAGATCAGCAGCGCCATCCAAGGCCACAGACTGGCTCTCCGGCTTAGCAAAATTCCTTAAATTGGAAAAAGTAAAATTCTCCATTCGAGGCCAGCATGGTAGCAAAGTGGGCGTCACGGTAGCACAGCGGTTAGCATAATTGCTTCACAGCTTCAGAGTCCCAGGTTTTATTCCCGGCTTGGTCACTGTCTCCCCGTGTCTGCATACATTTCCTCCGGGTGCTCTGGTTTCCTCCCACAGTCCAAAAATGTGAAAGTTAGGTGGATTGCCCATGCTAAATTTCCCTTAGTGTCCAAAAAGGGTAGGTGGGGTTACTGGGTTACGGGGATAGGATGGCGATGTGGGCTTAAGTAGCGTGCTCTTTCCAAGGGCCGGTGCAGACTCAATGGGCCGAATGGCCTCCTTCTACACTGTAAATTCTACGATTCTATGATTGGAGGAAGGCTTCCACAATACGTGGAAGCAAGTCACCTGTTCCAAGACCTGTATGTGACCAGCAAGGGATGGGTTGGGGAAGGAGGACCGTGACTGAAACAGATAATGCAAATTTTGAAAAATCAACCTTAAACTGTCCCTTCCCCGACTGACTCTAGTGAGCAGCTTTAAAGCACCAAATGGGCGCGCGTGATTGACACCAATTAAATGCAAAGATATTAATTTATAACATTGACATTTATGAGGAATTTCAGTAGACTATGGGCGCGATTTAATGGGACAGAGACAGAGTCCTGTTTTGGGCATATTTAGGGTGGTGTTACTCGGCGCCTGCAGCATCAAGAATGACACCGTGTTTTAACAGCGCTTTGCTGTTTTTTTGGCCTCAGCGATGAACACGGTGCCGAGGCCGCACTTACAATAATTTCCTGCACTGACGGGACAGCTCAGTGCAGGAAGAGTATTCACGGATCGGCCAATCTTTTAACCTCTCTCAGCCACGCCAACCCAGCCTCCAATCCCTCTCCCATTCTACCCAATTTACCATTTCCTCGAGGCCCCCTCAGCCCACTTCTTAAGGACAAGGCATTCCTGGGGCAGATCCCTGGCAGGGGCAACCTGGCCCCTGGGCACCTTGGAACTGCCAGCCAGGGTTCCTGGGTGGCAGTACCAAGGTGCCCAGGTGTCAGTGGGAGTGTGAGGGTACCATCCTGCCCAGAGCCCGACTGCCCAGGGGCCTCAAATGGCCTGGGAGACCACCCCCAAGGTGCCGTTACATCTGGTCCATGTTTGTGTTGACCAGTACTAAACAGCGCCATGGTGAGGTCTCACAGGCGAAGCCGTTAGTTCCGGGGCCCCAGGAGAATCCGGCGCAGAAATATTTAAAGGAGCCTAATGGCTCGCTAGGCGAGATCCAGATTGTGATCATAGAATCATAGAATTTACAGTGCAGAAGGAGGCCATTCGGCCCATCGAGTCTGCACGGCCCTTGGAAAGGGCACCCTACCTAATCCCACACCTCCACTCTATCCCCATAACCCAGTAACCCCACCTAAACTTTTCTGAACACAAAGCGACAATGTTTGCATGGCCAATCTACCTAACCTGCATATCTTTGGACTGTGGGAGGAAACTGGAGCACCCGGTGGAAACCCACACAGACACGGGGAGAATGTGCAGACTCCGCACAGACAGCAACCCAAGCTAGAATCGAACCTGGGACCGGCATTGTATAGCAACAGTGCTAACCACTGTGCTACCATGCCGCCCATGATGTTTCGTGAGGCTCTGTTAAATCTCGCAAAGCGTTTTGGGAGTTGCAAATCTCACGAAAGGTCTCTCGCGAGATTCAATGGCCTCGTCGCGTCACCAAGTTGGGCGCGACAAGGCCATTGAATCAAGCCCTACATTTCCTCCTTCAGCTCAGGAATAAAGAGAGGAATTTTGTATTGGTGAATCTGTCAACATAGGTTGCATTCAGAAAGAGGTTTCCATCTAACCTCTCAGTTCAATTTTAATTACAGTTACCAGAATATAACTAAATCACTTCTCAAATGCTTACCCAAGCTGAACTTTTTGGTTTCATGAATATATGCCATTGCCCTAGAAAGCTGCCCAGACTTGCACATACAGAGAGCAGCTTTCTTGTACACGTCACATTTATTGTAGACAATCTGAGCCAGGACCATGCATGTGTCTTTACTCCGCAGTTCAAAATCTCCATAATTGTAAATTGCCTCTCCCAGTGTTTCAGAACATGTTAGTCTAGAGATGACAAGAGAATGAAAACGTTTTACCAAAGAATCAAAAGGATTTTAAATAAAGGAACAAAAAATACAGACAAGTTGTTGGATGTAAAATGAGTCATTAATTAAGAATATTAGCAGTTAAAATTCAATTTCAATGGCATGCACTAAAAGGAGTAGCAGATCAGCCACCTACTGTACAACCTGCCTTATTTTCCTTTCCATTGACTTCCGTGGAAAAGAAAATCAGCTGTGGTGTATAATTGGGAGCCAATCGGTTTATTCACTTATTTTGCACTACCCTCCCAAAATTGAGTCTCATCCCCTTATTTTTGAATATTGTGTGGACTACTTAACCAGTGTGCATCATCTTTGAGAGGGTGCATTTCAGAACCCTTACAGTGCAGAAGGAAGCCATTTGGTCGTTCATGTCTGCACCGACCCTCTGAAAGCGCACCCACCCCCAGGCCCACTCCATCGCCCTATCTCTGTAACCCCACCTAATCTGCACATCTTTGGACTCTAAAGGACAATTTTTTTGCATGGCCAATCCACAGAACCGGCACATCTTTGGACTGTGGGAGGAAACCAGAGCATCTGAAGGGAACCCACACAGACATGGGGAGAATGAGCAAACTCTACACAGAGACCCAAAGCTGGAATTGAACCATGGTCCCTGGTGCTGTGAGGCAGCAGTAACCACTGTGCCACCGTACCGCCCATTGTTTTGCGAGATCAACGTGTTTTCTAGCTTCATGGTCCTGTATGTTTATGACATAGGGTACTGGTCCCGTCCTGGCAACAACTCTCCAGGTACCCATTCTGGTCCTCCACCAAAGTTCCGCACACACTAAATCTTCTGTTTGAAATAATCTGTCCTGCTTGGCTGTATCATGGTGGCCTTTCTGTGAGAATTGCCTAGCCTCCAATCTTCCCAACAAATTTGGAAAAATGAGGTCACGTCGGGTCCTGGTACGTCTGCCCAGTGACCCCAGTGATGGTATGCAGGGTTGTATTGTACGAGAGCAAGAGGTCTGCTAAATGAAGCAGTGGTGTCCGATTAGCTTATGTTTTTTCATTGACCCTTTGAAAGTTTGGACGCTCTTTCAACCAACCCATTTGTGCTGGATGGTAGGGGCCTGTCCTTATGTACTGAATCCCATTGGACTTAGTGAAGAGTTGAACTCTTCAGCTGTGAAGGCAGCACTGTTGTCTGAAATGATCACCTCGGGTAGGCCATGAATGGCAAAGATTTGGCGCAGCTTGGTGGCCACCGCAGTGGTTGAATGCATAAGCTGAACATCCAGCCACTTCAAGTGAGCATCTATCGCAATCAAAAACATCACACCCAAAAAGGAGCCCGCAAAGACGGTGTGGAGCCTAATTCACAGATGCCTCAGCCACTCCCAAGGGTGCAAACCTGCTACAGGCTGAGGGTTGTGTTGAGTCTGGCATTGTTCGCATTGGTTGACTATATTTTCAATATCTTTGTCAATATCTGGCCACCAAACTTAACTCCTGGCCAGTATCTTCATCTTGGACTGGCCAGGATGACTGCTGTACATTTCCTGGTGAAGAGTTTGCCGCCCTGGCGAAGAGTCTGCAACTCCACAGGAGAACCCTATCCTCACAAGTGATTTTGTCCTTGTGTTGCATAAAGGGCCTAATTTGATCTGACTTCTCAAAATGTCAGCCTGTGAGAACCAGCCTTTTAATACTTGACAATACAAGGTCTCTGTTGGTCCACGTGTTAATGTGGCCAGATAAAATAGGTACAGTGTCATGAAAATTCAGAGCCAGGATGATCTCTTGTAGAGTGGGAGGCTTGGATATTGTGTGTGGCAGTGGAAGCCTGCTCAAAGTATCCGCGTTTGATATCTGGGTACCTGGTCTATGCTGAAAGGTATACAAATGTGCGGCCAAGAACAGTGCCCATCTTTGCACTCGAACTAATGCTATTGGCGGGACAGGTTTATCTTCATGGAAAATGGCAAATAATGGTTTATGGTTCAAGACGATGGTGAAGTTCCGGCAATAAACATATAGATGAAATTTTTACGGCATAAATGGCCGCCAGACTTTCTTGTTGATCTGGGAATGTTTCCTCTCAGAATCTGACAGTATTCTGGGTGCAAAGGCGGCAGGCTTTTCCACATCATCTTCCATTCTGTGCAAGAGTACCATATCGATGCCATAGATGATGCATCACACGTGACTACAAACGGTTTATCTGGGTTGAAATGGACCAGCAAGGCAGACGCCTGCAAGGCCTGTTTGACCTGACTGAAAGACTTCCCCTGGGAATCTTTCCACGTGGTGTTTCTTCAGCAGCTGATGCCGGGGTAGACAGTTTAGATAAAAAGCGGCCATAATAATTGACCATCCCTAAAAAGGACTTCAATTCCAACTAATTCCTTGGTTCAGGTACCTCTTTTATTGCCTTTATCTTACCTTTGAGGAGGTGCTATCCCTTCACATCAACTCTGAAACCTAAATACGTGACCTCATCAACCTGAAACATGCATTTCTCTCGTAAGTCAGGGTGGATCGGGAATGTAATGGTCCCTCACTAGTTGCACCAATTGATCAAAGGACTTTGATGGGCCGCAAACAGTGAGTAATATTACTTTTGGTTTATCTTCTGCCGTGATTTCATCGGCAGCGTAAAATAATATTGAAGACTTTCAACCTCCACATCAAACGGATTAATTTTCCTGAATAGTGGCATTGCTATTTGACTGGCAATCTTTTACTTTTTCAGGACTCTGAGATGTCACTTGCATGCCCCCCCCCCCCCCCCCCCCCCCCCCCCCCGTTCCAATTTTCAACAAGTTTTCTTTGACTGGATTGATTTATTCTCGTTGCCAATGTTGTATTGCATGTGTCATGTGCAAGTACCTTTAAGAAATGGATGTTTATAGAATAGCTGTAGTGGGTGTACCTTTAAGAAATGGGTATTTGTCAGATAGCTGCAGTGATGTCAGTGAGTGGGTGGAGCTGGGCTGTCTGTCTTTCACTTTCATTTTTGAGCAGGCAGCTACAGTGTGTATTAGTTTCATTTTGAAAGGTGGATAGCTGCAGGCAAAGCAAACCGCTGTATAAGAATCTCTCTCTGCAATCTAAAGACTGTCTCCAGATCAATTGAGGATTTCAAAGTGATAACTTGTGTCAGTAGTGAATGTAAGCCTGATCTCCGTGTTAAAAAGGGTCTTTTATCTTATGGACGTTGTCAGGAAAGATTAAGGGTTACTTATAGAATATTGTATCTGTGGGGATGATTGGTGTTGATAGTTGTTAAGATGTTTACTGTGGTTTTATAAAGTGTTAACTGGTTTCATAAATAAACATTGTTTTAATTTAAAAGTACTTTAACTCTGTTGCACCACACCTGTAAAGTAGGCCCGTGTGTTCCCCATAACCACAACCTATTAAAGTTATGGGTCAGGTGAACTCCATGATACACTTTGGGGTTCTCTAAACCCGGTCCATCACACATGACAAGCAACAAAGCGCTGTTAAGTCACAACGGTGATTTATTTAACGAAGAAGAACTTTATAGATGCAACAGTACAACTACTACACAGATCTAGCCCCCTCAACTCCCAAGCATACTCTGACCAAGCCCCAAGAGCCAGGGCCGGGCCTAAACACCTGATAGGCTAACATTCGCGGGCTCCATCCCCATAGGCTTCGGGTCGGTCACGTAGCCTGCGAAGGATCGCCACTTAAAAGGGCCACACTACCAGAGGATGCAAGTCATGAATTGCTCCAATGTGTGAGTATGCACACAAGCTACTGGCTGCCAGATGTATTTAATGATGAGCAACACTCAGAATTGAGGCCCTTAAGTGGACAATTAATGCCCAATTAAGAGCTTCATCCGTGGGCAGCACGGTGGCCTAGTGGTTAGCACAACCGCCTCACGGCGCTGAGGTCCCAGATTCGATCCCGGCTCTGGGTCACTGTCCATGTGGAGTTTGCACATTCTCCCCGTGTCTGCGTGGGTTTCGCCCCCACAACCCAAAAATGTGCAGAGTAGGTGGATTGGCCACGCTAAATTGCCCCTTAATTGGAAAAAAGAATTGGGTAATCTAAATTTATAAAAAAAAAATAAAAAAAAATAAAAAAAAGAGCTTCATCCGTTGCCACTCCAATATTAAAGGCAACTGGAGACGCCTGCATCAACTGTGTAGCCCAGCAAGTTGAACCCTGTGGGCTGCTCATCAGTGAAACAGGGGGTAAGGTGGAAGAGGTGTCTTCTTTCTGGGCCCTGAGGCTCTTCCATAGTTTTTGAATTCGCAACAAATTCCAATCAAATGCAAGAAGGAATTATTACATTGAATGGGTTTTTCCCTGAAAAGAAGAAAGGCAGCAAAAAGCAAACCAAAAGGCTAAAGAAACACTCATTCACACTCTAAAGCATGGGATACATACATTTGGCAATTATTTAATTTCTGAAGATCAAGCAGTCAGTTTTGAATGTGCTTATTTTAAATAGGCACACAGCAATGACAGTTTCAGTTGCAGTCAGTGGAAATGTGAAAGAGGCCAGTACTGCCCTAATTAGCATATTTTTGTGACCTACTGAACTCCAGGAAACACACTGACTTCTCACTGATCGCATGATCATAAAATCAGCTTCCAGTAGTGATTTTCATTCCATAATATGCAAACATTTATTTTGCACTGATCTATGCTGTAATACTTAGGACAGGATTTTCCAAAATGCCCCCGCCACATGTTTTTAAGCGTCGGAGGCGGCCCGCCAGCAGGATCTCCCAATCCTGCCACTGCTGACGGGATTTCCCAGGGACAGCACACATCGTTGCTGGGAAATCCATGCGCTGGCGTGAACAGCCGGTAAATCCCACCCTCAAAGGTGCTGGTTTAGCACAGGGCTAAATCGCTGGCTTTGAAAGGAGACCAAGGCAGGCCAGCAGCACGGTTCAATTCCCATACCAGCCTCCCCGAACAGGCGCTGGAATGTGGCGGCTAGGGGCTTTTCACAGTAACTTCATTGGAAGTCTACTTGTGACAATAAGCGATTTTCATTTCATTTTTATTTCATTTCACTGTTATGCGATGTAATGCTGGATATTATTTATATGATGTTAATATTCAGAAATAAAAGGATAAAAAGATTGATAAGTAGTTAATTAATAGTACTAATTTTTCTTAAATTGCTACTTCCCATTATTTTAATTGTTATTTTCCATACTTTTACCTGCTTTTGCTTTACCAAATAAGTTTACTCAATCCCCTTGCCTGGCAGATTCTTACATGCATCAAAATTCCAATTGCTAATCTAAAATAGTTCTCTCCATTACTATATTCACATTGGCCTTTATTGCCCTTTCATTTTAATATGAAATAAGTATAAGCTTCATGATTGATAAAACCAAAACAGAAAAGACATTCTCAGTTTAATATTGCTATATTTTCAGCCCTCAGGCCAATAATTTCCTAATTGGTTCCTGTAGATTTTATATTCTATATTCTTTCCAAACTCATTGCATTTTTAAAAAATTCATTCATGGGATGTGAGTGTCGCAAGCTGTGCCAGCATTTATTGCCCATCCCCAATTGCCCTTGAAGATTTCCTTCCTTAAAGGACATTAGTGAACCAGTTAGTTATTTATGACAATCGACTGTTGCTTTGCTGACAGAGGAGGTATCAATTTCAGGGTACCAATTGAGGGTTGGGGGCGGCAGCTCCCTGTGGGGGCCCTCGAGGAAGCGAAGGGCACGGGCTCGAGGTTGGCCAAGAAAGCGCGATGGCTAGTCGGCAGGGGGGGGTTAGCCCTCCGTCCAGGCTGAATGTGAGGGGTTTGAATGGGCCGGTCAAAAGAGCGCGCGTGTTCGCGCATCTAAAGGGGTTAAAGGCAGACGTAGCAATGCTTCAGGAGACACATTTAAAACTCGCAGATTACACTAGATTGAGAAAGGGATGGGTAGCCAGGTGTTCCATTCAGGGCTGGATTCGAATCATAATTTCGGACCATGCCCCGCACTGAGTGGACCTGCGGCTTAGTGAGGAGAGAGGGCAGCGCCCACTATGGAGACTGGATGTGGGGCTGCTGGCGGAGGAAGAGGTTTGCGGGCGGATTAGCAGGAACATCTAGGATTACCTGGAAACAAACGATACAGGTGAGGTAGCAGCGGTAACGGTCTCGGAGGCTCTGATATCAGTTGTCAGAGGGGAACTCATCTCAATTCGATCCCATAGGGAAAAGAGAAAAAGAGCCGAGAGGGAGAGACTAGTGGAGGAGATACTCCGAGTGGACAGGAGATATGCGGAGGCCCCCGAGGCGGGGCTACTGAGGGAGCGGCGGAGTCTGCAGGTGGAGTTTGAACTGCTGACCACAGGGAAAGCGGTAGCACGGCTGAGGAAGGCAAGGGGGGCAGTCTATGAGTACAGGGAGAAAGTGAGTAGAATGCTGGCACACCAACTGCGAAAGAGGGAGGCGGCCAGGGAAATTGGGGGAGTAAAGAATAAGGAGGATAACACGGTCTTGGATCGGGGGGGGGGGGGGGGGGGGGGGGGGGTTTGGTGAATGGAGTCTTTAAGGAGTTCTATAGTAAGCTATACGAGTCGGAGCCCTCGACGGGAGGGGAAGGGATGAGGCAATTTTTGGACGGGCTGAGGTTTCCAAAGGTGGAAGAGGACCTGGTGGAGGGGCTGGGGGCCCCGATTGAATTGGAGGAGATTGTCAAGAGTATAGAGGGCATGCAAACGGGTAAAGCCCCGGGGCCAGACGGTTACCAGGTAGAATTCTATAAGAAATATTTGGAAATATTGAGCCCACTCCTAATGAGGACCTTCCATGAGGCTAGAGAGAAAGGAACCCTCCCCCCCAACAATGTCACAAACCTTGACCTCACTCATTCTTAAACGAGGGAAGGATCCAAAACATTGCGGATCATACAGGCCGATTTCGCTTTTAAACATGGATTCCAAATTGCTAGCTAAGATTCTGGCCACAAGAATTGAGGATTGCGTCCCAGGGGTGATAGAGGAAGACCAGACTGGGTTTGTTAAAGGCAGACACCTCAATACCAATGTCCGGAGACTTTTGAATATTATTATGATGCCCTCAAAAGGAGGGGAGGCGGAGGTGGTAACAGCGATGGACGCAGAGAAAGCCTTTGACCGGGTGAAGTGGGAGTACCTGTGGGAAACGCTGGGGAGGTTCGGGTTTGGTGAGGGCTTTATTGGCTGGGTGAAATTGCTGTACCAGGCGCCTGTAGCAAGTGTATGCACAAACCGGCTGAGGTCGGGGTACTTCGAGCTTCTCCGGGGAATGAGGCAGGGGTGTCCCCTCTCCCTGTTACTATTTGCCCTAGCTATAGAACCACTAGCTATGGCGCTGAGAGCCTCGAGGAACTGGCGGGGACTGGTTCGGTGGGGAGGTGGGGGGCGGGGGGTGGTGGGGGTGTGTGTGTGTGTGTGTGTGTGTGTGTGTGTGGAACATCGTGTCTCGCTATAAGCAGATGATTTGCTCCTGTACATTTCGGACCTTGTGGAGGGGATGGGGGAGGTTCTGCGGATCCTGTGGGATTTTGGGATTTTTCAGGGTACAAACTGAACATGCGAAAGAGTGAGTTGTTTGTGATCCAGGCCAAGGGGCAGGAGCAGAGACTGAAAGAGCTGCCGCTCAGGATGGGAGAGAAACATTTTCATTACCTGGGTATACAGGTGGCCAGGAAATGAGATGCCCTGCACAGGCTCAACCTGACCTGGTTGGTGGAGCAAATGGAAGGGGACTTTAAAAGGTGGGACATGCTCCCGCTGTCACTGGCAGGGAGGGTGCAGACCGTGAAAAAGACTGTCCTCCCCAGATTTTTGTTTGTCTTTCAGTGCCCCCCTATCTTCATCCCTAAGGCCTTTTTTAAGCGGGTGAGTAGGATCATTACGGGCTTTGCGTGGGCAAATAAGACCCCGCGAGATCGCATTTGGAGCGCAGTCGGGGGTGGGTTGGCGCTGCCGAACTTTCGCAACTACTACTGGGTGGCCAATATAGCGATGATTAGGAAGTGGGTGATTGGGGGGGGGGGGGGGGGGGGGGGGGGCGTGGGAGAGGCTGGAGGCGGCGTCATGTAAAGGTACTAGTCTGGGAGCTTTCATAACAGCTCCTTTGCCGTTCTCGCCGACCTGTTACTCCACAGGTCCGGTGATACTGGCGACACTGCGGATCTGGGGACAGTGGAGGAGGTACGAGGAGGTACAAGAAGGTGGAGGGAGCGTCGGTCTGGATCCCAATATGCAACAATCACAGGTTTGTCCCGGGTAGGATGGATGGTGGGTTCCAGAGCTGGCAGAGGGCAGGCATCAGAAGGATGGGAGATCTATTCATAGACGGAAACTTTCCCAGTTTGAAGGCGCTAGAGGAAAAATTTAATCTGCTGCCAGGAAAAATCTTTAAATATCTGCAAGTACGAGCCTTCCTGAAAAAACAGGTAGTGGCCTTTCCGACAGGACAGGGTGGTCTCCAGCACCTGGGTGGGGGAGGGGAGAGTGTCGGATATCTACCAGGAACTACAGGAGGCGGAGGAAACCCCGGTGGAGGAGCTCAAGGGCAAGTGGGAGGAGGAGCTAGGTGAGGAGTTGGAAGCGGGTCTGTGGGCAGAGGTCCTGGGCAGTTCCTCCTCATCATGTGCCAGGCTCAGTCTAATTCAATTTAAGGTGGTCCACCGGACACACATGACGGCAGCGAGAATGAGCAAGTTTTTTGGGGTAGAAGACAGTTGTATGAGGTGCAAGGGCAGCCCTTCAAACCTTGTCCACATGTTTTGGGCATGCCCAGAGCTTAGAGTGTTCTGGCAAGGGTTCACGAGGGCAATGTCCAAGGTGCTTAACACACGGGTGGTGACGAGCCCAGAGATAGCGATCTTTGGAGTGTCAGAAGACCCGGGAGTTCAGGGGGTGAAAGAGGTGATGTTTTGGCCTTTGCCTCCCTAGTAGCCCGGAGACGGATTTTATTCATGTGGAGGGACTCAAAGCCCCCGAGTGTAGAGACTTGGGTTAACGACATGGCTGGGTTTCTCAGCCTCGAGAAAATAAAGTTTGCCTTAAGAGGGTCTACGCTAGGGTTCTCTCGGAGGTGGCAGCCGTTCGTCGACTTTCTCGGGGAAAATTAAAATGTCACTCTAGTGTGTTTCGTTATTATGGTTGCTACTGTTTTATTATGAAAAATTCTGCAAAACCTTAATAAAAATACTTTTTAAAAAAATTATGACAATCGACAACTCTTGTTCCATTGTGACGTCTTAGTGAAAAGTTACAAAAAGCAGGGATTTTAAATACAGAATTTTCTACTCTAGGTCCCATTTTTTGCATTATACGCAACTGTGTTCCTCATCCCTTGCACAGTAGTAACAGCATTTTAATGACATGATTCAACCAAGTTTAGAATACCTCTGTTGTACGACCCAATGAATAATCAGATCCAGTCGGCTTAGCTTCAGTGCACATTCTACTGCCTCCAGTGACATTCTTGCATCAGGTGAACGTTTGATAGTAGAAAAGGAGCTCATCACAACTTCAAAGAATTGCAGAAGAGGAGAAATATTCCCTTCATATTCGGTGATAGCTGGGGGGAGAAATTTATATTATTACGCAGTTATGTCAAAGAACGAAGTGCATCTTCATATGCACATTTAAAACCACAGATGTAAATCTAGAACATAGAACATAGAACAGGACAGCACAGAACAGGCCCTTCGGCCCTCGATGTTGTGCCGAGCAATGATCACCCTACTCAAGTCAACGTATCCACCCTACACCAGTAACCCAACAACCCCCCCCCCATTAACCTTATTTTTTAGGACACTAAGGGCAATTTAGCATAGCCAATCCACCTAACCCGCACATCTTTGGACTGTGGGAGGAAACCGGAGCACCCGGAGGAAACCCACGCACACACGGGGAGGACGTGCAGACTCCGCACAGACAGTGACCCAGCCAGGAATCGAACCTGGGACCCTGGAGCTGTGAAGCATTTATGCTAACCACCATGCTACCGTGCTGCCCCATCATTAAATCTGAAAATGTTTCCTATTGTTAGCAGAGCTAGGATGGGGATGTTTGCATCAAACCAAGCTGCTTATCATCCCTGTATCTCAGGAACTTCCGGTGGCGGCAATGCGGAGCTAAGCCGCACATTCGGCAGCTCCTGCTGAAAACTGACTTTGGGGCTCTTTTCAGGGCCCCCAACGGAGCTGTATCGGCAAATCCCGACGTGGGAAGAGGACAGGAGTCGACCCCTACGGTCCTATGGAGTGGGGTAAGGAGAAAAACGGAGAAAGCACGCCTGAAAAAGCGGGGGAAGGAATACAAAATGGCGGCCGGCGGAGGCCTGGAGGACTGGAGGCAGTGGGCGCAGGAGCAGCAGGCGACTCTGCTGCGTTGCTTCCAGGAGCTTAAGGTGGAGCTGCTGGAGTCGTTGAAGGTAACCACCAGGGAGCTGATGGAGACCCAGACAGCCCAGAGGGCTGCGATCCGGGAGCTGCAGAAGCAGGCCTCCGAAAGGGAGGATGAGGCCGTGGCCATCGCGGGGAACATGGAGATGCACGAGGCTCTCCATAAAGGATGGCAGGAGCGGTCAGGGAGTACTCGTTTTTCTCCCACGTACATAAGGCCTACTCGAGGATTGATTTCTTTGTCCTGAGCAGGGGGTTGGTTTCGAGGGTGGAGGATGTGGAATACTCCGCCATTGCCATTTCAGATCATGCCCCGCACTGGGTGGACCTCGGGCTGGGGGAAGGGAGGGACCAATGTCCGCTCTGGCGCTTGGAGGCGGAAGAATTTGCGGATCCAGGGCCTCACGGAGGGGCTGGAGGGGTCGGACCTGGTGGCCTATGTGGTTGTTATGTTAAACACACTGATGGGGGCTGGGTCCTTCCAGGGGCCCCTGGAGTTAGAGGGGGCCCACAGAATTCTGGCTAGGAGGCCCAAGCCGAACGAGCCGCCGCGGGCGGTGTTGGTGAGGTTTCATCGGTTCGTGGATCGTGAGTGTGTGCTCCAGTGGGCCAAGAAGGAGAGGAGGAGCAAGTGGGAGAACACGGAGGTGCGGATCTTCCAGGACTGGTGTGCAGAGGTGGCGAGGCAGAGGGCCGGGTTTAACCGGACGAATGCGGTGCTCCACAGACGGAGTGTGAAGTTCGGCATGTTGCAGCCGGTGCATCTGTGGGTCACCTATAAGGATCGGCATCATTATTTTGAGTCCCCGGAGGAGGCGTGGGCCTTTGTGCAGGCCGAGAAATTGGACTCAAACTGAGGGTCTAAGATGGGGGATGCTGTATAATACTGTATTTGTATTTGCTTGGTTTAATGTATGTGGCGCTAACAATTATACTCAAAGCCGAGAGACTAGTACAATAGAGGCTTTATTGCTGTACGATGTTGTCCCTCCATCCGCAACTGTAGACTGAGGGTCTGAGCAGCTCTCATACATTTATACATAAGCTCCCTGTGGGCGGGGCTAGCCGGCAGGGGCTGACCGGAGGAACCTGTATTATAGGTACAGGCATACATCCCCCTACTGCAGTACACATAACTACAGTGGTTATCTCACCACATTCACCCCCTGTAAAAATGAGTCCGGCGGGGGTGACATGTAACTCTAATACAAAGGATGCTATTTACAAGAGGGTCCAACAAGGAAAATCAAGAGTCTATCCGGTTAGCAGGTTACAGGTTGAGCCGAATCGGTGGTCGGACGTTCCGCTGTGAGCGGCGTAGCTGTGGTGGTGACGTCGGCACAGTCGGTGATGGCAACGATGGTGCAGGTGCTGGCGGTGTTGGTGCTGGCTGCTGGCGGGATGACTCCGAGAGCAAGCCGAAATCTTCCATGTCCTCCAGGGTGGGCAGGGGGATGAGGGATGGACCTGATGGGGACGAATAGGGGGGCGCTGGGGTTGGCGCAGGAAGGGGTGTGGGCATGGGATCGGCACCTGAGGGAGCCAGGTCCCGGAGCGAGACTGTGTCCTGGCGGCCGTCGGGGAACTCCACGTAGGCATACTGAGGGTTGGCGTGGAGAAGGCGTACTTTGTCCACCAGGGGTTCCGCCTTGTGGTGCCGTACATGCCTACGGAGAAGGACTGGGCCCGGAGTCGTGAGCCAAGTCGGGAGCGACACTCCGGATGTGGACTTCCTAGGGAAGGCAAAAACACGTTCATGGGGTGTACTGTTAGTTGCGGTGCACAGTAGCGACCGAATGGAATGGAGCGTGTCAGGGAGGACCTGCTGCCAGCGAGCGGCTGGGAGGTTTCTGGACCGTAGGGCCAGCTGGACGGCCCTCCATACAGTCCCGTTCTCCCTCTCCACCTGCCCGTTTCCCCGGGGGTTGTAGCTGGTCGTCCTGCTGGAGGCGATACCCCTGCTGAGCAGGAACTGACGCAGCTCATCGCTCATGAATGAGGATCCCCTGTCACTGTGGATATAGTCGGGGAAACCGAACAGGGCGAAAATGGAATCCAGGGCCTTGATGACGGTGGCAGACGTCATATCTGGGCATGGGATGGCAAAGGGGAACCTAGAAAATTCATCTACCACACTAAGGATGTAGGTGTTGCGGTCGGTAGAGGGAAGGGGCCCTTTGATGTCCACGCTGAGGCGTTCAAAGGGGCGGGATGCTTTCACCAGGCGCGCGCGATCTGGCCGGTAGAAGTGCGGCTTGCACTCCGCACAGATCTGGCAGTCTCTGGTGACTGTCCGTACTTCCTCGGCGGAGTAGGACAGATTGCGGGCTTTGATCAGATGGTACAAGCGGGTGACCCCCGGATGGCAAAGGCTGTCGTGCAAGGCACGGAGCTGGTTCACTTGTGCACTGGCACATGTACCTCGGGAGAGGGCGTCTAGGGGCTCGTTGAGCTTGCCGGGGCGATACAAGATCTCGTAGTTAAAGGTGGAGAGCTCGATTCTGTCATTCTTGATCTTGCCCCGCTGCGTGTTGTTGAACATGAAGGCTACCGACCGTTGGTCAGTGAGGAGAGTGAATCTCCTGCCGGCCAGGTAATGCCTCCAGTGCCGCACCGCTTCAACGATTGCCTGGGCTTCCTTTTCGACAGAGGAATGCCGAATTTCGGAGGCGTGGAGGGTGCGTGAAAAGAATGCCACGGGTCTGCTGGCCTGATTCAGCGTGGCGGCAAGGGCGACATCTGAAGCGTCGCTCTCTACTTGGAAAGGCAGAGTCTCGTCTACGGCGTGCATCCCCGCCCTGGCTATGTCAGATCGAATGCAGGCGAAGGCCTGTTGTGCCTCGGCCGAGAGGGGAAAATGTGTGGACTGGATAAGTGGCCGGGGCTTGTCTGCGTATTGCGGGACCCACTGGGCGTAATAAGAGAAAAACCCAAGGCAGCGTTTGAGGGCCTTGGGGCAGTGGGGAATTGGGAGCTCCATGAGGGGGCACATGCGGTCGGGATCGGGCCCCAGTAGTCCGTTTTGGACTACATAGCCAAGGATGGCTAAGCGGTCTGTGCGGAACACGCATTTCTCCTTGTTGTACGTGAGATTAAGGAGAGATGCGGTGTGGAGGAATTTATAAAGGTTGGCATCATGGTCCTGCTGGTCATGGCCGCAGATGGTGACATTGTCGAGGTACGGGAAGGTGGCCTGCAATTCGTACCGGTCAACCATTCGGTCCATTTCTCGCTGAAAGACCGAGACCCCATTCGTGACGCCGAAGGGAACCCTCAGAAATTGGTACAGGCGACCGTCTGCCTCAAAGGCAGTGTAGGGACGGTCCGATTTACGGATGGGGAGCTGGTGGTAGGCGGATTTCAGGTCAATAGTAGAGAAGACCCGGTACTGTGCAATCTGATTGACCATATCAGAAATGCGGGGGAAGGGGTACGCGTCGAGCTGCGTGTACCGGTTGATGGTCTGGCTGTAGTCCACGACCATCCTGTGCTTCTCCCCGGTCTTAACCACTACCACCTGGGCTCTCCAAGGGCTGTTGCTGGCCTCGATGATACCCTCCCGAAGCAGCCGCTGGACTTCGGACCTGATGAAGGCCTTGTCCTGGGTGCTGTACCGTCTGCTCCTGGTGGCGACGGGCTTGCAATCCACAGTCAGATTGGCAAAGAGGGAGGGGGCTCGACCTTGAGGGTCGCGAGGCCGCAAACGGTGAGGGGAGGTAGGGGTCCACCGAATTTGAGGGTGAGGCTCTGGAGATTGCACTGGAAATCCAGGCCTAGTAGGAGTGAAGTGCAGAGGTCGGGGAGAATGTACAGACGGAAACGGTCGAATTCCACACCCTGTACAGTGAGTTTAACCAGGCAGAAACCCCGGATCGGGACAGAGTGGGAACCGGAGACAAGGGAGATCTGCCGGTCGGCGGGATGGATCGCAAGGGAATAGCGCCTTACCGTGTCCGGGTGGACGAAGCTCTTGGTGCTCCCGGAGTCGATGAGGCAGGAGGTCACATGGCCGTTGACCAGCACCGATGTGGAAGAGGGTGCCAGGTTGCGAGGACGGGACTGGTCGAGCGTAACGGAGGCGAGCAGTGGTTGGTCGGCGGTTGAGTCAGATGAGTCCGACGAGGAGCGGTAGCGACCCGTGTCCCATGATGGCGGCCCCTGGAGACGAGATGGCGGCATCCACAGTACCTGTGGGTAAAATGGCGGCGTCCATGGAGCGCACGTTATGGGGTCGGAACAAAATGGTGGCGCCCATGGAACGCACATGGCTGTGGTGGATGAAGATGGCGGCGCCCATGGGGCGCACGTGGCGAGGGCGGCAAAAGATGGCGGCGCCCACTGATTGCACGTGGGGTCGGGGGAAGCGGACGGCGGGGCCCATTGAGGGAACGGCTGAGGCGTGGGGACCGGCGGCGCGATAGCGGCGACCGTCCGGGACTGACACACCGCTGCAAAGTGGCCTTTCTTTCCACAAGCTTTGCAGGTCGCTGTGCGGGCCGGGCAGCGTTGGCGAGGGTGCTTCTGTTGGCCGCAGAAGTAACAGTGGGGACCCCCAGGGGGTGCGGTGCGGCGGGCAGCGCAGGCATAGTGCGCGGGGGCGGCTGCTGGGGGGGCCGTTTGCGGGGTCCACGAGGGGTGGGACGGATGGGCCTGGGGAGCCGTTTGCGGGGTCCACGAGGGGTAGGACGGGTGGGCCGAGTGGCTAGCGGAGTAAGTGTGCGCACTACGGGAGGCGGCCGTCATGGAGAGCGCCAGGGCCTTTGCGGCCGCGAGGTCGGGGGCGACCCCTTCCAGCAGTCGTTGCCGGATGGGGTCCGATGCAATGCCTGTAACGAATGAGTAAATCAGAATGTTCCGTGGCTGTGAGGGCCCGGCAGTCGCAGTCTCGTACCAGAGGTATAAGGGCCCTCCAGAAGTCCTCAATCGACTCACCCGGCTGCTGGACGCGAGTAGAAAGTTGATGCCTCGCAAACAGGGTGTTCGTCGATGGTGCATAATTCTCCTTGAGCAGTTCCATAGCTGCGGTGTAGTCGGTCGCATCTCGAATGAGCGGAAAGACGCTGGAGCTAAGTCTGGAGTACAGGAGTTGCTTTTTCTGAGCCTCCGTCGGGGGAGGGTGTGCTGAAGAGATGTAGGCCTCGAAGACTGCGAGCCAGTGATCAAAGTCTTTTCTGGCGTGAGGCGAATGTGGATCCAGCTGCAGACGGTCAGGCTTGACTCTGATGTCCATGGTGACTGGGAAATCGTACAGCAATAAATTGTGGCGCTAACAATTATACTCAAAGCCGAGAGACTAGTACAATAGAGGCTTTATTGCTGTACGATGTTGTCCCTCCATCCGCAACTGTAGACTGAGGGTCTGAGCAGCTCTCATACATTTATACATAAGCTCCCTGTGGGCGGAGCTAGCCGGCAGGGGCTGACCGGAGGAACCTGTATTACAGGTACAGGCATACATCCCCCTACTGCAGTACACATAACTACAGTGGTTATCTCACCACAATGTAAGATGTGGGTTGGCCTTAGGGTGGGTTGGGTTATGTCGATTTGTCTTTCCTATATGGGTTTTTCTGTAGGGGTCTGGTGGACGGGTTCGGGCAGGGGGGTAAACGGGGAGTTCGGGAAGCTGGTGGGGGGGGACTGACAATGGAGTTGACCTAGAGGAGGCGGGTCCGGGCAGGGCGAAAGCGCGGGTTTTCTGCGGGTTTCCCGCGCTGGGAGATGGTGGGGGCGGGGTCGGGGCTGAGAAGCGTGGGTCGTTGCTGGCTGTTTTCTTTTCCCGCGCAAGAGCGGGGGGGGGGGGAGAAGAACCCATTGACAGGCACAATGGAGGAGGGGTAGTCCCACGTGGGGAGGAGTCGGAGGTAGGGCGGGAGTCGCTGGGGTCAGCAGAAGTTAGCTGGCTCACGGGAGTGCTATGGAGGGAAGGGCTTGGCTAGGAGGGGTCCTAGCCGGGGCGGGGGGGGGGGGGGGTTACCGGGTTGCTGCTGAAACGGTCAGGAAGGAGCTGGAGGACGCAGGGGGTGCTGGAGTGGGGGGGAGCTGCCGCCGTGGGGAACTGGTAGAGCGGGGGACGCTGGCCGGTGGTGGGCAAGGGATGGGGTATGGCTAATCGGCAGGGAAGGGGGGCAGGGAGCCCTCTGATCCGGCTGATAACCTGGAATGTGAGGGGGCTGAATGGGCCGGTCAAACGGGCACGGGTGTTTGCGCACCTGAAGGGGTGGCGATCCTGGTGGCGTAGAAGGTGTTGTTTGAGGTGTTAAATGTGGTGGCTGACAGTGGCGGGAGATATGTGATGGTGAATGGTAAGCTGCAGGGGGAGCGGGTGGTGTTGGTGAATGTTTACGCCCCAAATTGGGATGATGCGGGGTTTATGCGGCGTATGTTGGGCCGCATTCCGGACCTGGAGGTGGGGGGCCTGATCATGGGGGGGGGGGGGGACTTCAACACGGTACTGGATCCCCCATTGGATCGATCCAAGTCCCGGACGGGTAGGAGGCCGGGGGCGGCTAAGGTGTTGAGGGGATTTATGGACCAGATTGGGGGGGTGGATCCCTGGAGGTTTGAGAGGCCAAGGGCCAGGGAATACTCGTTTTTCTCCCACGTACATAAGGCCTACTTGAGGATTGATTTTTTTGTCCTGAGCAGGGGGCTGGTTTCGAGGGTGGAGGATGTGGAATACGCCGCCATTGCCGTTTCAGATCATGCCCCGCACTGGGTGGACCTCGGGCTGGGGGAAGGGAGGGACCAACGTCCGCTCTGGCTCATGGAGGTGGGGCTGTTGGCAGATGAGGAGGTGGCCGAGAGGGTTCGGGGGTGTATCGAGAGGTACCTTGAGGCCAATGACAACGGGGAGGTCCGAGTGGGGACGGTCTGGGAGGCATTGAAGGCGGTGACTAGAGGGGAATTGATCTCTATCCGAACCCATAGGGAGAGGGGGGAGCAGAAGGAGAGACTGACAGGGGAGATGGTGCAGGTGGATAGGAGATATGCGGAGGCTCCAGAGGAGGGATTGCTGGGGGAGAGGCATAGCCTTCTGGCCAGATTCGACCTATTGACTACCAGAAAGGCGGAAGCTTAGTGGAGGAAAGCACAGGGGGCGGTGTATGAGTGTGGGGCGAAGGCGAGCAGGATGCTGGCACACCAGCTCCGAAAGCGGGACGCGGCCAGGGAGATTGGGGGAGTGACGGATAGAGTTGGGAAGGTGGTTCCGGAGGGGGGTAGACGTTAATGGGGTCTTCAGGGAGTTCTATGGGGAACTGTACCGGTCGGAAGGGGTGTGGAATGGGGCGCTTCTTGGACAAGCTGCGATTCCCGAGAGTGGAGGAGGAGCAGGTGGAGGGACTGGGGGCGCCGATCGAGCTGGAGGAGGTGGTCAAAGGGATAGGGAGCATGCAGTCGGGGAAGGCGCCGGGGCCGGACGGGTTTCCGGCGGAATTTTATAAAAGGTATGTGGACCTGTTGGGCCCCATGTTGGTCTGGACCTTTAATGAGGCAAGGGAGGGGGGGGGGGGGGGGGGGGGGGCTTTGCCCCCAACTATGTCACGGGCGCTGATTTCCTTGATCCTGAAGCGGGACAAAGACCCTCTGCAGTGCGGGTCACGTAGGCCGATTTCGCTGCTAAACGCCGACGCTAAGCTGCTGGCAAAGATCCTAGTCACTAGAATAGAGGATTGCGTGCCCGGGGTCATTCATGAGGACCAGACGGGGTTTGTGAAGGGAAGGCAGTTGAATACGAACGTGTGAAGGCTCCTCAATGTCATTATGATGCCGGCCGTGGAAGGGGAGGCGGAGATAGTAGTGGCATTGGATGCGGAGAAGGCCTTTGATAGGGTTGAGTGGGAGTATCTGTGGGAGGTGTTGGAGAGGTTTGGGTTTGGAGAGGGGTTTATCCGGTGGGTGAGGCTGCTCTATGAGGCCCTGATGGCGAGTGTAGCCACAAATAGGAGGAGGTTGGAGTACTTTCGGCTGTACCGGGGGACGAGACAGGGGTGACCCCTGTCCCCCTTGCTCTTCGCGTTGGCGATTGAGCCCCTGGCCATGGCGTTGAGGGAGTCAGGGAACTGAAGGGGCCTGGTGTGGGGTGGGGAGGAGCATCGAGTGTCGCTTTATGCGGACGACCTGTTGCTGTATGTGGCGGACACGGTGGGGTGTGATGCCGGAGGTGATGAGGATTCTTAGTGAATTCGGGAGTTTCTCTGGGTATAAGTTGAACCTGGGCAAGAGTGAGTTGTTTGTGGTGCATCCAGGGGATCAGGAGGAGGGGATTGGTAGGCTCCCACTGAAGCAGGCAGGGAAGAGCTTCAGGTACCTAAGTGTCCAGGTGGCTGGGTTTGGGGGGCCCTGCACAAGCTCAACCTCACAAGGTTGGTGGAGCAGATGGTGGAGGAGTTTAAGAGGTGGGATATGTTACCACTGTCACTGGCGGGGAGGGTGCAGTCTGTTAAGATGACGGTGCTCCCGAGGTTTTTGTTCCTGTTCCAGTGCCTCCCCATCCTTATCCCAAAGGCCTTTTTTAGGAGGGTCAACAGGAGTATCACGGGATTTGTGTGGGCGCATGGGACTCCGAGGGTGAGAAGAGTGTTCCTGGAACGGGGCAGGGATAGGGGTGGGGGGGGGGGGGGGGGGCTGGCATTGCCCAACCTCTGTGGGTACTATTGGGCTGCCAACGCAGCGATGGTGCGTAAGTGGGTAATGGACGAGGAAGGGGCAGCATGGAAGAGGATGGAGGCGGCGTCATGTGTGGGCACGAGCCTGGAGGCGCTGGTAACGGCGCCGTTGCCGCTCCCTCCAACGAGGTATACCACGAGCCCGGTGGTGGCGGCTACCCTCAAAATTTGGGGGCAATGGAGACAGCATGGGGAGAAGTGGGGGGCTCGACGGAGGCCCCGATACGGGGGAACCATCGGTTTGTCCCAGGAAGCATTGATGGCGGATTTCTGGGCTGGCACAGGGTAGGGGTTAGGAGGTTGAGGGACCTGTTTGTGGAGGGGAGGTTCCCGAGCTTGGTGAGTTAGAGGGGAAGTTTGGGCTCCCCCGGGGAACATGTTTAGGTACATGCAGGTGAGGGCGTTTGCCAGGCGGCAGGTGGAGGGGTTCCCCCTGCTGCCCCCACGTGGGGTGCGGGACAGGGTGCTCTCGGGCGTGTGGGTTGGAGGAGGGAGGATTTCGGACATATACCGGGTGATGCAGGAGGTAGACGAGGCCTCGGTGGAGGAACTGAAGGGTAAATGGGAAGAGGAGCTGGGTGAGGAGATTGAGGAGGGGATGTGGGCGGATGCCCTGGAGAGAGTGAATTCCTCCTGTTCCTGTGCGAGGCTTAGCCTCATACAGTTCAAGGTGCTGCATAGGGCCCACATGACTGGGACGAGGATGAGTAGGTTTTTCGGGGGCGAAGACAGGTGTGCTAGGTGCTCGGGGGGCCCAGCGAACCACACCCATATGTTTTGGGCGTGCCCAGCGCTGGGGGAGTTTTGGAAGGGGGTAGCAAGGACGGTGTCGAGGGTGGTGGGATCCAGGGTGCAGTGGAGCCGGGAGTGCAGGAGGCGAAAGAGGCCGGTGTTCTGGCCTTTGCGTCCCTAGTAGCCCGGCGGAGGATCTTGCTCCAATGGAAGGATGCGAGGCCCCCAAGCGTGGAGGCCTGGATCAATGATATGGCGGGGTTCATTAAATTGGAGAAGGTGAAATTTGCCCTGAGGGGATCAGTACAAGGGTTCTTTAGGCGGTGGCAGCCTTTCCTGGACTTCCTGGCGGAACAGTAGGGAAATAGGCCGGCAGCAGCAGCAACCCGGGGGGGGGTCTGGTTTGGTGGGAGGGAGAACTGTGTACATGGGTTTGTGGGATGTGGCGGGTGTTATTTCTTTCCCTTTTGTTGTGTGGGTGTTCTTTTGTTTTTTCTTTTGTTTGTAGTTGTGTTTGAAGATGGGTGGGTGTTGTTCTTAGGGTGTTACCGCGGTTGTTTTGTTAATATAGTTGAGATGTTTATATTTTGTAAAAATTTCAATAAAAAATTTTTTTTTTAAATCTCTGTATCTCAGCTTTATCAGTATGGGAAAGTTCTTAGCACTAGCCAAATCTTTCCTTATTCAGAAGGAAAAACTGTAAGACAAATCTCTCACATATGGTTCAAGAGCTGCATAAGCCCATGTCTGCATGGGTCTCACCCCCATAGCCCAAAAATGTGCAGGGTAAGTGGATTGGCCATGCTAAATTGCGCCTTAATTGTAATTTTAAAAAAAGAGCTGCATAAGCAAATGTCTGGAGGCCCTCTCAGCTACGGAATAACAAATGGCCTATGGCAGCGATTCCAAAACTGGGTTCCACGGAAACATGCGTTCCGTGGGACTCGTCCAGGGGTTCCACAGTGGCTCCACCCATTTTAAATTTGAAAAAAGCTGTCCTTCCAACTTGTCTAACTGAAGGTGTTTTTTCACTTGCTTGGCTACTGATTGGTGCACTGGTCAGCCTATCAGCGGCCACTGCATTAGATGCCAGCCTCTGATTGGACAAGCTGGAAATAGACGCAAATTCATTCTACGACAAAGTCAAGCGAGAGTGAAGGAAACTGAATGACAGAGCAAGGTAGGCCACAGAGCTGTGACACAGCAGCCACAGGGTGGACGGGAGGCCAAGGCCAGGGGAACAAGGAGCAGGAATCCAAGAGTGGGGGCCATGGAGCAGGAATCTGAGATCAGGAGTCATGGGGAGGGTGTCTGAGGCCAGGTATTGTGGAGCTGGAGCCGAGCAGGGGGCTGTGGAGGGAAGTCCGGGGTCAGGATGAATGGAGCGGGAGTTCGAGGCTGAGGGTGATGGAATAGGAGTGCGAAGGCTGTGGAATGGGGAACAGGAAGCAGAGGTGGGAGTGAGTGAGTGAGTGAGAGAGAGAGAGGGAGAGGCGAGGGTGTTGGTTGGAGAGAAAGAGAAGGGTGAGGGAGAGAGTGAGGTGGGAGTGTGGGTGGGATATAATAATCTTTATTAGTGTCACAAGTGGGCTTGCATTAACATTGCATTGAAGTAACTGTGAAAATCCCTGCATTATGTAAGAAATACAAGATACTTTTAACTGTTTCTGTATGTTTGTACCTACAGTGTGAAAACAAAAATCATTTTTTTGTGGTTTAACTTTTTTAAAATAATGGTCAGAATTTGGTCTGTGTCAGACGTGTGGCCCACCCGGAAGTGCATAAAATCTCATGAGAAGATGTCAGGGGCATTTTGGGACGACATCGCACGTGTGCATGATTTGAAGCTCATTGGGTGCTTCCAAGAATGGGATGCACATCCACCAACAATTAAAGGGCTAATCAAGCTCATTAAAAGTCAGGGCGTCACGGTGGTGCAGTGGTTAGCACTGCTGCCTATGGCGCTAAGGACCCGGGTTCGATCCCAGCCCTGGGTCACTGTCCGCATGGGTTTCACCCCCACAACCCAAAGATGCGCAGGTTAGGTGGACTGGCCACGCTAAATTGCCCCTTAATTGGAAAAAAATAATTGTGTACTCTAAATTGTTTTTAAAAGTCCAATCAACAGAAATTTTATATTGCCGTAAGTTTTAGCTCTTCGCACAGGAAAAATGGGTGGGCGCCCATTCTGCTTTCTCCATTTCCTCATCCAACGGCAGAATAAAAGGCCCCACGTGCAGCAGCAGCTTCTGTGGTAGTATTTATAGCTCTATGAGTATGGAGGTTAGTTTGAGTTTCCTAGTTACTGTTTAGCATTTGGGGTGTGACTTTCAGGATTTCAGTACTTCCCTGAGAGATTTTACTAAGGATTGGAGGACGGTGCTCCATCATTTGCAAGGCGGTGATCCTCTGCATCTGATTCGATGGAAATAGTTTACTCTGCTGGTGGTGTCATAATATATACCAGTATATCATGGTGCAGACACACACACTGATGGACATACACTAGGACCAATCAACATGCACAAACACCGCAGCCAATCACCAGTCAGAACACACGCACTATAAAGACAGAGGGCATCACTTTTCCCACTGATTCGGAACGCTGCCTCTCAGAAGCACAAGAGCTTATCAGTTACAGTACAGACTCTCACCACGTGCTGAGTGATTCAACTGGTTCGGACAGGCACAGGCCTCTAGTTAATCTAGCATCGTGTAAATCCACAGTAATAGTATGTCTAGCATTTTATAAGAGTTAATAAAATAGTTTTGAACCATCTTCAGTGCTGGTGGCCTATGTCTGCTTTACGGATCCAGAGTGCCCAACACATCAGGTGGGACCTCCTCTGAAAAGGAAGAGGGGGCAGAAGGGCGAGGAGGCATGGTGAGCACAGGCAACATCCCAGGCAGAGACATCTGTAAGAGGAAAGGCAAGTGCTCCGGTGATGCAGGGTAGCCGAGGCGGTACAGGATGCCAAAGACGCCACTGCCCAGTGAATAGGGTATACAGGTATTATGGGCCAGGGTTTAGAGAACACCAAAGTATATCATGGAGTTCACCTGACCCACAACTTTTGATAGATTTTGATTATGGGGAGCACACGGGCCCACTTTACAAGTGTGCAACAGAGATCTAAAGTATTTTAAAACAAAAATAATGTTTATTCTATGAATCCAGTTACATTTTATAAACACACAGTAAACATCTTATCAACTACCAACAATGATACCCCCAAAGATACAGTACTCTATAGCTAATCCTCAGTAACTTTCTGAACAACATCCATACGTCAAAGACCCTTTTTAACAAAGACAGTAGGTTTGCATTCCTTACAGAAACAGGTATTACTTTGAAATCATAAGTGATCTGGAGATATTCTTTAGCATGCAGAGAGAAAGGCCAAAATACACCTCCTTGGTTTGAATGCAGCTCTCCAACTGAAAACAAAACTAAAACTCAGAGCCAAAAACCTTCCAGCTCACAACGAAGGTAAAAAGCAGAGCCAGAGCCCAGCTCCACACACACAATGACATCACTGCAGCTACTTGAGAAGACAAACATTTCTTAAAGTGACATCCCCATGACACAGGCAGTTCACCAACTACCTGCAAATTTCTGAGGTCCAGTGCTGCAAGAGACTTTGCCTTCTCAGGGACATAGTGGCATTCTTTTGCGAAATGATAGGTCCTGAACTTGACTCCAACTGTGGGGGCCGTGAATCCATACTAGTGGCTGGAAGGTCATAGTAGCCCTCAATCTTTATGTCTCTGGTTAATTTTAGGGCTCAGTGGGACGATTTGTGCTGTATTTTGCAATTAGCCACACACAGATGTGTCAATCTAATGATCATAATGTGGAGATGTCGGCGTTGGACTAGGGTCGGCACAGTAAGAGGTCTTACAACACCAGGTTAAACTCCAACAAGTTTATTTGGAATCACTAGCTTTCGGAGCGCATCTCCTTCATCAGGTGAATCTTGTGCTGTGATGACCTTGGCGGGTGTCCTCTGGCCACTGGTGCCTGAGTTTGCTCCAGCTGGGAAAGAGCATCCAACTCCATGACTGGACACTCCTCAGATGTTGCGGCATCATCAGGTCCCGAGGCCACTGGCAAAGGGACAGAGGAGCTGCCGCCCTCATCCAGAGCGCCCTGAGAGGAGCCTACAGAGATGACAAACAGCTCGTTCGCCAGCATTAGGTACATTTGAACCTCGCTGCTCATCATTGATAGACGGGCAACTAGCAGAGAGACTAGGAGCGGGATTCTCCGCTGGCGGGATGCTCCGTTTTGCTGGCGACCAGGGGTTTCCCGACGGCGTGGGGCTGCCCCATAATGGGAAACCCCATTGACCGGTTGGCATAACAGAGAATCCCGCCGGCGGGTCGGGGCAGAAATGTGGCGCGGCGGGGCGGAGAATCCAGCCCTAGATGTCTCATTTATCTCACACTGTTAAAGACCTCGCGAGATCACAGAAGTTGTTCTGGCTTGTAGGTCTGAGAGTGGACCCTAGAACCCATGAGCGTGTCTCTGAAGCAGCCTCCCCACGAGAGTCGCCATTCTCAGTGGAGGAAGAAGTGCGCTCAGTGCTCAGGGTGAACACAGTGCTCCCATTCCGCATGGAATTCTCAATGGTTTAGCACAGGGCTAAACCGCTGGCTTTAAAAGCAGACCAAGGCAGGCCAGCAGCACGGTTCAATTCCCGTACCAGCCTCCCCGAACAGGTGCCGGAATGTGGCGACTAGTGGCTTTTCACAGTAACTTCATTTGAAGCCTACTTGTGACAATAAGATTTTCATTTCATTCGTTCATTCAATGCTAGAAGTCATGGCACAGACTCTCATGGATCTCTGCTAGATTTCCCCGCACATCCCGCTGGACATAAAGCATTTGCTGCCTCATGAACATCTCCAGAGGCTCATCATCAGCCTCCGACTCACCATGGTCCTGGTCTCCAGCAGTGGTCCCACTGCTTGTGACCTGGGACCTCTATGCCTCTGCCAGCTCCCCGTGTATGATGTGCCTGCATCACTATGCACTACGCATAGAGATGACAACCTAATTCCCACTGACGTGTGATTATCTGCACTGGTGCCTGCTTCCAGGAGACAGTTTGACGCAGGCGCAGGAACAATGTCTTCCTGGTTACCTGATGGGGGGTGTTTGGGGTCACATGTGACCAGTGCAGTTGGCTCATCTGTGGAATCAGCGAATTCAATCATCATCATCACTACATGACTCCCCCACTAGTTTGCCGGTGCTCCTCAATATTGTGTCTTGTCTTCTGACAGGGGACAAAGAATGTTCGATAGAGTACCATCTTCTTTGACCTTTCCAGATGCCCTCTCCTCCTACATTGGCACTTAATGGGTCATTTCACTGTGGTACACTACCACCCTCTAATGCACTGCAGCCTATTGTGCTGGCAGTCCAACCTTGGTAGGGGAAGGCTTCATTGCCAGTTGGCATACACATTCAGATCTCTGAGTCCCCAGGGGAATGAATGCCCGACTACACCTCTCTGCACAAATCCATGCCATGTCTGCATTCACCCTTGCCGACCACAGAAGATCATTGAATCTTTTGCAGCACAGCAGCCAGGTATAGCACATAACCTATATCCACTGACCCCGGCAGCCACCTCTGTCCATGTCTTCTTCGTCAGGTGGGGCGGCCTTCTCTTCCTGTCCCTTGGAATCAGGACACTACACCTGGCACTGACCTCCTGCACCAGGATAGACAGGCACTCATCTGTAAAAATAGAAGGTACTTAGTCCATTTACCTGCCCTCCTGCCTTTCATGGCCTCCTGGTGTTGATGACATTCCTCTGATTAGTCTTGAGACACGCAACAACCTCAGCATCCCCCACAATGCCTGGCTATCCTCAGGGAGCTGCCTGCTCTCATTTTAAACCCTCTGACCGGTCCACATTGGACTGGCGCCTGACATGTTCCCGCCCTGCCTGCCTTAATTGACCACACAATGTAATATCACATTAACAATGCGATCCCAGGACATGGTGACATGGAGGTGGAGGTCACACGTTGGGTGGCTCCTGTTAGAGCTTTCGCTTTTTGGCCCTTTGCACCCAGCTTTCGGGGGGGAGTTTTGTTTGAGTATTTGTTGGAAACTCTAAGGTGACCAAAGGATGTTGAAAACCCAGACATAGAATTTGGGGAAAAAGGGGGCGAGCAAAAATCTGTTGGCGTGTTTGGTGGAGAAAAGATGGCAGGAGCAGGCTCGCCGAGTAGGGCCACGTCCATTACAATGGATAAGCTAGCCGAGATAATGGTGGGGGGGGGTTTGAGCGGCTATTTTCCAAGAACTTTGACAGGCATCGCAAGGAGATGATGGCCTCGCTCAAGGAGTGGGTGGATGAGACTCTTGCCCCGATAAAGGAAGCTCTAGGAAAGAAGTAGATGGCGATGTGGGAGGAACGAGAGGTTTTGAAGGGGGTGGAGGAGGCATTGTCGCAGCACAGCGACCAGTTCACTTCGATGGGTGAGGAGCTGTGGAGGGTGGTGGAGAGTAACAAAGGGCTGAGAACCAAAGGTGGAGAACCTGGAGAACAGGTGACAAAGGCAGAATCTAAGGATCGTGGGACTGCCTGGGGGGCTGAAGGCCGACAGAGTACTTTGCGGAGATGTTTGCCAAGTTGTTGTGGGGGGGGGGGGAGGAGGAGGACCCCTCCCTCTATGAGCTGGACAGGGCGCACCAGTCCTGGTAGATTAATAAAGTATTTGAGGAATTTTATAAAGACCCACTATAGGTCGGAGCCACTGGAGAAAGAGCAGGGGATGAGGAGTTTCAGGACAGGTTGGAGTATCCGAGGCAGAGAGGAGGATAGAGGAGGGTTGGAGGAGCCGGTGGTGGAGCAGAAGTGAAGGAGATGATTGGGAGGATGCAGGCAGGGAAGCCTGCGGAGTCCAATGGGTTCCCAGCTGAATTTTATAAGAAATTCAAAGACAAGCTGGTGCCGCTAATGGTGGGAATGTTTGAGGATGCGATAGGCAGGGGTGTCTTCCTGTGATGGGGAAGGTTTCCACCTCGTTGCTGCTGAAGAAAGATAAGGAACCGGTGGAGTGTGGGTTGTATAGACCCATATCACTGTTGAATGTGGATGCCAAGGTATTGGCGTTAAGGTTAGAGGGGCGTCTGCCGAAGGTGATTGGGGAGGACCAGACGGGGTTCGTGAAGGGAAGACACTTGTTCTCGAACGTGAGGAGGTTGCTGAATGTGGTCCTCTCTCCGGCGAACGGAAGAAGGAAACAGAGGTACTCTAAATTTATTTATTTTTAAAATTGGACTGCTTCGGAGATTTGGGGCTTTTCAGGCTACAAATTAAATTGTGAGTGTTCTCTGGTGTCTTCTCCAGGAAGTCAGGGCGATCGGGTTGTCATTTCGGGTGTCAACAAGCCACTTTCGGTATCTGGGAGTTCAGGTGGCTCGGGATTGGGATCGGCTCCATACATTGAACTTCACGAGTCTGGTGGGCTGGATCAAGGCAGATTTACTGAGGTGGGATAGCCTTCATTGGCAGGCTGGGTGTAGGCTGTTAAGATTTATATCTTGCCGCCGTTTTTATTTTTATTTCAGTGCCTACCAAAATCATTTTTTGTGGAGGTGGATAGGTTGGTTTGTTGTTTGGGTAGGGGATATGGCAAGGATTAGGCGGACAATGCTTCAGAGATGGCGAGTCGGTGGGGTTTGGCCCTTCCGATCCTTTTATACTATTATTTGGGCGGCACGGTAGCACAATGCTTAGCACTGTTGCTTCACAGAGTCAGTGTCTCTGGTTCGATTCCCGGCTTGGGTCACTGTCTATGCGGAGTCACTTTCTCCCAGTGTCTGTGTGGGTTTCCTCTGGGTGCTCCGGTTTCCTCCCACAAAATCCTGAAAAGACGTGCTTGTTAGGTCATTTGGACATTCTGAATTCTCTCTCCGTGTACCCGAACAGGTGCCGGAGTGTGGCGACTAGGGGCTTTTCACGGTAACTTCGTTGCAGTGTTAATGTAAGCCTACTTGTGACAATACAGATTATTATTATTAGGCAGCAAATGCTGAGAAAGTGCAGAATTGGAGTAGAGAGACGGAGGTTGGGTCTGTCCTGCTGGTGGGGTTCAAGGTGATATAGAAGTCAGGGATGGATGTTAAACTGTTGCTTCACCAATATGTGGGCAGCCCGCCCAAGTTTAGCACAGTACGCTGAGGAAGGTTTTTGAGAGATCGACTGGGCTGGGTGTGTCTTTGTTGTGTTGAAGTTCGATGTCAGGTCAATGATTTCTTCCTATTATTATGGTCACAAAATAGGTTTTTACTGTTTTAAGAATAACTTCCATGTGTTTCTGACCTGAATGTTTTTAATTAATATGTTGTTTAATATTATTATTATACAACTATTCGACACTGTTGCATTAAATGATAAACAATTAATATAACCTAGTTTCCCATGGACTTTACCGTGATTAGGGTTGACCAATGCTGAGCTCTGAGCGAAGAGCAGTGCTTGATAGGATCACAGGTCAGAGATAAAACATTAACGGCGTTCAAAAGGCATCTTGACAAACACATGGATAAGAAGGGTATAGAGGGATATAGCACAAGGAAGTGCTGAGGGTTTTGGCCAAGGTTGAATCATGACCGGTACACGCTTGGAGGGCCGAAGGACCTGTTCCTGTGATGTATTGTTCTTTGTTCTAACATTTGCCACACTATTGAAATATCCCATTTTTGAAATTAGATATATTCCTTTAATTCCTAATCTTGAAAAACTAGGAGGAAAAGCATTTAGCTGATGCGAGTTTTGTTTTTCTATTTTGATGGCTAGAAACATAAAACATAGTAATGAACAAAAACATACCTTTAAATCTTTCCATGACCTCCAAGTTATTAAGGATTCCTCGGGGACAATTTGCTATATGCATTATTGCTGCCTTATATTTTTTATCCTCAAACAGTTTATTAAATCTGTAAGAAAAGTAGAATTTTTAGTTTAGAAACAAGAGAATATTTTAACTGTGGCCCCAGGCCTATATACCCCAAGCTCCTCTCTGTTCAATGTCCTTTTTTTTTGTTAATTCTGACCCCAGAAAGCAGAGTGACATTGAGCTGAATTTTCCCAAGAGTTGGGACCATTGATTGAGGTTATTGCTTGACAGCTAACCTAATTTTCTGGGAGGTGATCAATTACTGGTTTGTTGATACGATTGCTGACCCAGGGTACACTCATGAGGCAGGAAGTAGATGTGGCTGGCCCCACTGAAGCAGTCAAGGCTGGAGGTTGCTTGAGAAGTCAACAGTTGCACTGTGGTCAGCAGGACATGGGTTCAGCATCAACAAACGTCTGAGGTCTGGCAAGGCGATGCCCAGCAGACAGAGATGAAGTAAATAAACATTGAGTCCACCTGTGTGTATTACGTCCTCAAGTTAAGCATCACCCAGAAAAATGTAGGACATGTGTGCCCAGTTCAATTCCTCACCTAGGGAAGGGTTCACAGCATTTTAGCTTTTGGAGGATGCTGAGCTGAACCCATGGGCAATAAATTGGCAGGATCATTAAATGTGAATGTGCGTCTTGATTTTCTGATGGAAGGATCACGGTCTTGATCTGCACCTTTCCAGAAAATGAACAGACAACAACTACAAGAGTTGGTCTATGAATGGAAGCAAGGTGCCGTACAGAAGGCAGCTAAATAAGATGAGCCCATAGTGATGTTCTGCAGGGGTCAGTGTTGGGACCACAGCTAGACATGATGTACATTAATAATAATAATCTTTATTATTGTCACAAGTAGGTTTACATTAACACTGCAATGAAGATACTGTGAAAATCCCCCAGTCGCCACACTCCGCCTGCTCGGGTACACAGAGGGAGAATTCAGAATGTCCAATTCACCTAACTAGCATGTCTTTTGGGACTTGTGGGAGGAAACCCACGCAGACATGGGGAGAATGTGCAGAGTCCGCACAGACAGTGACCCAAGCGAGAATCGAACCTGGGACCTTGGCGCTGTGAAGCAACAGTGCTAACCATTGTGCTACCATGCCACCTTAACAATTTAGAAGACGGAACTAAGGGCATTGTTTCTAAGTTTGCAGATGATCCAAAGATAGGTAGAGGGACAGGTAGTGTTTAGAAGGCTGCAGAAGGACTTGGACAGGCTAGGAGAGTGGGCAAAAAAGTGGCAGATAGAATACAATTTGGAAAAGTGTGGTTATGCACTTTGTTAGGAAGAATAGAGGCAAAGACTATTTTCTAAATGGGGAAAGGCTTTGGAAATCTGAAGCACAAAGGGACTTAGGAGTCCTAGTTCAGAATTTTCTTAAGGTTAACATGCAAGTTCGGTTAGCAGTTAGAAAGGCAAATGCAATGTTAGCTTTCATTTTGAGAGGGCGGTGGAGGCCAAGTCACTGAGTGTTTTTAAGACATAGATAGATAGGTTCTTGATTAATAAGGGGATCAAGGGTTACAGGGAGAAAGAAAGAGAATGGGGATGAGAAACATATCAACCATGATCAAAAGGCAGAGCTGACCCGATGGACAGAATGCACTAATTCAGCTCCTATATCTTATGGTCTTCTGGAATGCTCTCCGTTCCATTGGGCCAATACTGGAAGAGCTGTATAATGTTGGACCTCAGAAGAAGAGATACACTCTGAGGGTCCATTGTCACAGGAATCTCACCTTCCACCAGTGCAGATACATGCACATTGATAGGATCTCCGGCATGGTTAGAATGGTTATCACAAGGTGAGCATTATGCGCCCTGAACATAGGCATATGATGGAGGCTGTTAGTGGAAGAAATTGCTATATGTGTCAGGATTGGTATAATAAAGATGTCTCAAAGTATTGTAATAGCACAGGTCAAGGGCAGCAGGCAAAGGTTTAAACATATACCAAGGGAAAACCAGCAAGCAAGGGGTTAAAGTCACCCATATTGGAAATGATTTAATCATCTCACAGACCATTTGAATATGAAAAGGGAAACACAGGAGGCACCAGTAAGTCTAAGGGACCCATTGTCCAACACATTCGAACCTCTTCTAGAAGTTAAATATGTTAAGCACAAACCCATAAGATTATAAGGAAACATTGTATTCTTTAATCGTTTTCCCATTACGGGGACCAGAAAATCTGCATACTGATCACTTTGTATTGCTCCGAATCATTCAGTGATGTCAATACCTGCTTGTGACTTCGAAGAACTTTAAATATATACGCACGTAATTCTGAGGACAGGCAGAGCTGACTTTTGCAAGCTAAAGCTAGCAGCAGAACTTGCCTCTCCTGTGGGCACACAGCAATTCTGAATTAAACAAAATTTTACCAACACCACGCGGTCGAGAATAGACTTTGAGGGTTTTCTTCCCTTTGCGGATAGCGATGAGGACTGTCAGAGGATACAGCAGGATTTAGATTGTTTGGAGACTTGGACGGAGAGAGTTTAATCCAGACAAATGTGAGGTAATGCATTTTGGAAGGTCTAATGCAGGTAGGGAACATACAGTGAATGGTAGAACCCTCAAGAGTACTCAAAGTCAGAGAGATCTAGGTGTACAGGTCCACAGGTCACTGAAAGGGGCAACACAGGTGGAGAAGGTTGTCAAGAAGGCATACGGCATGCTTGCCTTCATTGGCCGGGACATTGAGTATAAGAATTGGCAAGTCATGTTGCAGCTGTATAGAACTTTAGTTGGGCCACACTTGGAGTATAGTGTTCAATTCTGGTCGCCACACTACCAGAAGGATGTGGAGGCTTTAGAGAGGGTGCAGAAGAGATTTACCAGTTTATTGCCTGGTATGAAGGTGTGGTGAGATAACCACTGTAGTTATGTGTACTGCAGTAGGGGGATGTATGCCTGTACCTGTAATACAGGTTCCTCCGGTCAGCCCCTGCCGGCTAGCTCCGCCCACAGGGAGCTTATGTATAAATGTATGAGAGCTGCTCAGACCCTTAGTCTACTGTTGCAGATGGAGGGACAACATCGTACAGCAATAAAGCCTCTATTGTACTAGTCTCTCGGCTTTGAGTATAATTGTTAGCGCCACAATTTATTGCTGTACGATTTCCCAGTCACCATGGACATCAGAGTCAAGCCTGACCGTCTGCAGCTGGATCCGCATTCGCCTCACGCCAGAAAAGACTTTGATCACTGGCTCGCAGTCTTCGAGGCCTACATCTCTTCAGCACACCCTCCCCCGACGGAGGCTCAGAAAAAGCAACTCCTGTACTCCAGACTTAGCTCCAGCGTCTTTCCGCTCATTTGATGCGACCGACTACACCGCAGCTATGGAACTGCTCAAGGAGAACTATGCACCATCGGCGAACACCCTGTTTGCGAGGCATCAACTTTCTACTCGCGTCCAGCAGCCGGGTGAGTCGATTGAGGACTTCTGGAGGGCCCTTATACCTCTAGTACGAGACTGCGACTGCCGGGCCCTCACAGCCACGGAACATTCTGATTTACTCATTCGTTACAGGCATTGCATCGGACCCCATCCGGCAACGACTGCTGGAAGGGGTCGCCCCCGACCTCGCGGCCGCAAAGGCCCTGGCGCTCTCCATGACGGCCGCCTCCCGTAGTGCGCACACTTACTCCGCTAGCCACTCGGCCCACCCGTCCTACCCCTCGTGGACCCCGCAAACGGCTCCCCAGGCCCATCCGTCCCACCCCTCGTGGACCCCGCAAACGGCCCCCCCAGCAGCCACCCCCGCGCACTATGCCTGTGCTGCCCGCCGCACCGCACCCCCTGGGGGTCCCCACTGTTACTTCTGCGGCCAACAGAAGCACCCTCGCCAACGCAGCCCGGCCCGCACAGCGACCTGCAAAGCTTGTGGCAAGAAAGGCCACTTTGCAGCGGTGTGTCAGTCCCGGACGGTCGCCGCTATCGCGCCGCCGGTCCCCACGCCTCAGCCGCTCCCTCAATGGGCCCCGCCGTCCGCTTCCCCCGACCCCACGTGCGATCAGTGGGCGCCGCCATCTTTTGCCGCCCCCGCCACGTGCGCCCCATGGGCGCCGCCATCTTCATCCACCACAGCCATGTGCGTTCCATGGGCGCCGCCATTTTGTTCCGACCCCATAACGTGCGCTCCATGGACGCCGCCATTTTACCCACAGGTACTGCGGATGCCGCCATCTCGTCTCCAGGGGCCGCCATCACGGGACACGGGTCGCTACCGCTCCTTGTCGGACTCATCTGACTCAACCGCCGACCAACCACTGCTCGCCTCCGTTACGCTCGACCAGTCCCGTCCTCGCAACCTGGCACCCTCTTCCACATCGGTGCTGGTCAACGGCCATGTGACCTCCTGCCTCATCGACTCCGGGAGCACCGAGAGCTTCGTCCACCCGGACACGGTAAGGCGCTATTCCCTTGCGATCCATCCCGCCGACCGGCAGATCTCCCTTGCCTCCGGTTCCCACTCTGTCCCGATCCGGGGTTTCTGCCTGGTTAAACTCACTGTACAGGGTGTGGAATTCGACCGTTTCCGTCTGTACATTCTCCCCGACCTCTGCACTTCACTCTTACTAGGCCTGGATTTCCAGTGCAATCTCCAGAGCCTCACCCTCAAATTCGGTGGACCCCTACCTCCCCTCACCGTTTGCGGCCTCGCGACCCTCAAGGTCGAGCCCCCCTCCCTCTTTGCTAATCTGACTGTGGATTGCAAGCCCGTCGCCACCAGGAGCAGACGGTACAGCACCCAGGACAAGGCCTTCATCAGGTCCGAAGTCCAGCGGCTGCTTCGGGAGGGTATCATCGAGGCCAGCAACAGCCCTTGGAGAGCCCAGGTGGTAGTGGTTAAGACCGGGGAGAAGCACAGGATGGTCGTGGACTACAGCCAGACCATCAACCGGTACACGCAGCTCAACGCGTACCCCCTCCCCCGCATTTCTGATATGGTCAATCAGATTGCACAGTACCGGGTCTTCTCTACTATTGACCTGAAATCCGCCTACCACCAGCTCCCTAACCGTAAATCGGACCGTCCCTACACTGCCTTCGAGGCAGACGGTCGTCTGTACCAATTTCTGAGGGTTCCCTTCGGCGTCACGAATGGGGTCTCGGTCTTTCAGCGAGAAATGGACCGAATTGTTGACCGGTACGGATTGCAGGGCACCTTCCCGTACCTCGACAATGTCACCATCTGCGGCCATGACCAGCAGGACCATGATGCCAACCTTTATAAATTCCTCCACACCGCATCTCTCCTTAATCTCACGTACAACAAGGAGAGATGCGTGTTCCGCACAGACCGCTTAGCCATCCTTGGCTACGTAGTCCAAAACGGACAACTGGGACCCGATCCCGACCGCATGCGCCCCCTCATGGAGCTCCCAATTCCCCACTGCCCCAAGGTCCTCAAATGCTGCCCTGGGTTTTTCTCTTATTACGCCCAGTGGGTCCCGCAATACGCAGACAAGGCCCGGCCACTTATCCAGTCCACACATTTTCCCCTCTCGGCCGAGGCACAACAGGCCTTCGCCTGCATTCAATCTGACATAGCCAGGGCGGGGATGCACGCCGTAGATGAGACTCTGCCTTTCCAAGTAGAGAGCGACGCTTCAGATGTCGCCCTTGCCGCCACGCTGAACCAGGCCGGCAGACCCGTGGCATTCTTTTCACGCACCCTCCACGCCTCCGAAATTCGGCATTCCTCTGTCGAAAAGGAAGCCCAGGCAATCGTTGAAGCGGTGCGGCACTGGAGGCATTACCTGGCCGGCAGGAGATTCACTCTCCTCACTGACCAACGGTCGGTAGCCTTCATGTTCAACAACACGCAGCGGGGCAAGATCAAGAATGACAAAATCTTGCGGTGGAGAATCGAGCTCTCCACCTTTAACGACGAGATCTTGTATCGCCCCGGCAAGCTCAACGAGCCCCCAGACGCCCTCTCCTGAGGTACATGTGCCAGTGCACAAGTGAACCAGCTCCGTGCCTTGCACGACAGCCTTTGCCATCCGGGGGTCACTCGCTTGTACCATCTGATCAAAGCCCGCAATCTGCCCTACTCCGTCGAGGAAGTACGGACAGTCACCAGAGACTGCCAGATCTGTGCGGAGTGCAAGCCGCACTTCTACCGGCCAGATCGCACGCGCCTGGTGAAAGCATCCCGCCCCTTTGAACGCCTCAGCGTGGACTTCAAAGGGCCCCTCCCCTCCACCGACCGCAACACCTACATCCTTAGTGTGGTAGATGAATTTTCTAGGTTCCCCTTTGCCATCCCATGCCCAGATATGACGTCTGCCACCGTCATCAAGGCCCTGGATTCCATTTTCGCCTTGTTCGGTTTCCCCGACTATATCCACAGTGACAGGGGATCCTCATTCATGAGCGATGAGCTGCGTCAATTCCTGCTCAGCAGGGGTATCGCCTCCAGCAGGACGACCAGCTACAACCCCTGGGGTAACGGGCAGGTAGAGAGGGAGAACGGGACGGTATGGAGGGCCGTCCAGCTGGCCCTACGGTCCAGAAACCTCCCAGCCGCTCGCTGGCAGCAGGTCCTCCCTGACGCGCTCCATTCCATTCGATCACTACTGTGCACCGCAACTAACAGTACACTCCATGAACGTGTTTTTGCCTTCCCTAGGAAGTCCACATCCGGAGTGTCGCTCCCGACTTGGCTCACGACTCCGGGCCCAGTCCTTCTCCGTAGGCATGTACGGCACCACAAGGCGGAACCCCTGGTGGACAAAGTACGCCTTCTCCACGCCAGCCCTCAGTATGCCTACGTGGAGTTCCCCGACGGCCGCCAGGACACAGTCTCGCTCCGGGACCTGGCTCCCTCAGGTGCCGATCCCATGCCCACACCCCTTCCTGCGCCAACCCCAGCGCCCCCCTATTCGTCCCCATCAGGTCCATCTCTCATCCCCCTGCCCACCCTGGAGGACACGGAAGATTTCGGCTTGCTCTCGGAGTCATCCCGCCAGCAGCCAGCACCAACACCGCCAGCACCTGCACCATCGGGGCCATCACCGCCTGTGCCGACGTCACCACCACAGCTACGCCGATCACAGCGGAACGTCCGACCACCGATTCGGCTCAACCTGTAACCTGCTAACCGGATGGACTCTTGATTTTCCTTGTTGGACCCTCTTGTAAATAGCATCCTTTGTATTAGAGTTACATGTCACCCCCGCCGGACTCATTTTTACAGGGGGTGAATGTGGTGAGATAACCACTGTAGTTATGTGTACTGCAGTAGGGGGATGTATGCCTGTACCTGTGATACAGGTTCCTCCGGTCAGCCCCTGCCGGCTAGCTCCGCCCACAGGGAGCTTATGTATAAATGTATGAGAGCTGCTTAGACCCTTAGTCTACTGTTGCAGATGGAGGGACAACATCGTACAGCAATAAAGCCTCTATTGTACTAGTCTCTCGGCTTTGAGTATAATTGTTAGCGCCACAGAAGGGCATTAGCTATGAGGAGCGATTGAATAAATTTGGTTTGTTCTCACTGGAACGACGGAGGTTGAGGGGCGACTTGATAGAAGTCTACAAAATTATGAGGGGCATAGACAGAGTGGATAGTCAGAGGCTTTTTCCCAGGGTAGTGTGATCAATTACTAGGGGGCATAGGTTTAAGGTGCGAAGGCAAGATTTAGAGGGGATGTACGAGGCAAGTGTTTTTACACAGAGGGTAGTGGGTGCCTGAAACTCGCTGCTGGAGGAGGTGGTGGAAGCAGGGACGATAGTGACATTTAAGGGACATCTTGACAAATACATGAATAGGATGGGAATAGAGGGATACGGACCCAGGAAGTGGAGAAGATTTTAGTTTAGACGGGCAGCATAGTCGGCACAGGCTTGGACGGCTGGAGGGCCTGTTCCTGTGCTGTACTTTTCTTTGTTCTTTGTTTGTCACCAGGCCAGGCGACGAACCAATTGAGGAGGGATATGATTCATAATGGCGGTCCCTCAGGAAAGTCAAACAAAGGGCACCTTTGAGGACAGTTACAGGTTTGAATTCCTGGGGACAGTACAGGAGGGATGGATCTATTGAACTAGATCCAGGGGGTATATTGTACACAGCGAAGGTTTGGCAAATATAAGCACTGTGGAGTGCTGTTCAGAATCAATACATTATATCGTGCGTGCATGTAAAACCCTTGAGCCCTTGTCTAATACCAGCAAAGTGAAATGAAATGAAAATCGCTTATTGTCACAAGTGGGCTTCAAATGAAGTTACTGTGAAAAGCCCCTAGTCACCACATTCCGGTGCCTGCTCGGGGAGGCTGGTACGGGAATTGAACCAGGCTGCTGGCCTGCCTTGGTCTGCTTTAAAAGCCAGCTCTTTAGCCCTGTGCTAAACCAGTCCCTGGTGACGGTCAAGCGATGGTCAACATACTGCCTTTATGGGAAGCCTTCAAAGCTGTACAGGTGGGGCCAACACAGTGGTGCTTCACAACGCCGGAGATGGAGATCATCTCAAGGGGTTTACTCTGTGGTAGCAGCCATAGCTTCTATTTCCAAGTCACAGACTCACTGACAGTGGGAGAATTTCACCTGCCAGGGAGCACATCAGGGTATTTATTTGGAGCCTGGTGGGACGATTCCCTGTACATTGACAAGACACCGGGCAGTATAATTCGTGAGGCAATGAAACGCGCCACAGAATTAGCCCAGGATTATACCAGGCAGTTTGCAGAAACTAGCAAGGGGAGAATTCAGGTGAACGTGGTGCTCCAGACCACCATCAAGGTAGGACTCTCAGGGGCACAATACTGGTGGGACATATTCAGAGGGGGGGTCGTTCAGCAGGCGTATGGGAGACAGTGAGGTTAGGGATAACCCTGAGGACATGTGCTGTACTGATTTGGGCAACAGTAACATGCTGCAAGCAAAGAAAGGCAGGGGAAAGGCCAATTGCCTTCAGTACATCCCAATGGCATTTGTCCGAGATCGGGGAGGGGAGGAGAAAGGAGTGGCTGGAATTTACAGCCATGTTGTTTAGGACACGTTCCGCGGAACCGGAGGGCTGGCCACCTGATGGGAATCAGGTACGGTCTGTGTCTTCAACAAATAAGTAAAACGGTAGGAAGTCATCTATGGGCGTGCAGGCATGATAAATCCACAAGACAGCTACAAAATATGTTTTCAACCAAAGGAAGCACAAAGAGAGAAGGGAGTGTTTATATGGCTTTCTTGCGCATGTATATTACCAATTGCCATCAGGGGGTAGTGTTAGCAGAAAAAAATGCTATATGTGTCAGGATTGGTATAATAAAGATGTCTCAAAGTATTGTAATAGCACAGGTCAAGGGCAAACCAGCAGGCAAGGGGTTAAACATATACCAAGGGAAAACCAGCAAGCAAGGAGTTAAAGTCACCCACATTGGAAATGATTTAATCATCTCACAGACCATTTGAATATGAAAAGGGAAACACAGGGGGCCCCAGTAAGTCTAAGGGATCCATTGTCCAACACATTCGAACCTCTTCTAGAAGTTAAATATGTTAAGCACAAACCCATGAGATTGTATGGAAACATTGTATTCTTTAATCGTTTTCCCATTATGGGGACCAGAAAATCTGCATATTGATCACTTTGTATTGTTACAAATCATTCAGTGACGTCAATACCTGCTTGTGACTTCGAAGAACTTTAAATATATATTATTGTCATTCTGAGGACAGGCAGAGCTGTCTTTTGCGAGATAAAGCTAGCAGCAGAAGTTGCCTCTCCTGTGTGCACACAGTAATTCCGAATTAAACAAAATTTTACCAACACCACACGGTCGAGAACAGACTTTGATCTTTTTCTTCCCTGCAACAGAGGCAACCGCAGATATGGAAATCCCTGTCAGGAGATGGATGGACATGGATCATAGAATCCCTACTGTGCAGAAGGAGGTCATGCAGCCCAACAAATCTGCACCGACTCTTTGAAAGAGCACTTCACCTAAGCCCATTCCCTCATCATATCCCAATAACCCCTTAACCTAACCTACACGCCTTTGGACACTAACAGGAAATTTAATATGGCCAATCCACCTAACCTGCACATCTTTGGACTGTGGGAGGAAACTGGAGCATGCGACGGAAACCCACGCAGACACAGGGAGAACGTGCAAACTCCATACAGACAGGTAACCAAGGTTGGAATTGAACCCGGGTCCCTGGTGCTGCGAGGCATCGGTGCTAACCAGTGTGCCACCGTACCGCCTCTTTCTGAACCTTGGAGGTCATATACAAAGTGGGTGGTTGTGCATTAGCAAAGTGAAATGTATGTCCATCTGTCAAGCGCTTCCTGCGGCAGTGCTGACCTTGTAGCAGAAAATGGAGGAGTCTATTCATAACATGAGCATTACAATGTTTCAAGCACCTGAGCTCCAGGCTGGGGATCAGCACTCCTTGAAATGAAAATCGCTTATTGTCACAAGTAGGCGTCAAATGAAGTTACTGTGAAAAGCCTCTAGTCGCCACATTCCGGCGCCTGTTCGGGAGGCTGGTACGGGAATAGAACTGTGCTGCTGACCTGCCTTGGTCTGCTTTAAAAGCCAGCTCTTTAGCCCTGTGCTAAACCAGCCCCTGAACTAGCCCTTACAGCCCTATAGCTCCTCCCTACTTATCTGAGTGCAGACTCAGCCAAAGGCCACCCCATAGAGGGAATTTCCTACCTCTCCACAACCCTGCGCACCACCCTCCACCCGCCAACCCCAACTATTGTGGCCTGGCTGTTTTTCTGTTCTGTATTGAATGTTTTCAAAAAGTTAGTGCGAGAGCACTTCCATAGCGAAACAAGGTCTGATTTAAGAGGAGGCACAGTGATATTGTCACTGGTATAGAGGACTAGGGTAATGCCCTGGGGATCTGGGTTCAACTTCCACCATGGCAGAGGATGGAATTTAAATTCAATAAAACATCTGGAATTAAAAATCGAATGATGACCATGAAACTATTGTTGATGCTCTTTAGGGATGGAAATTTGACATCCTTAACTGACCTACCTGCGACTCCAGACCCACAGCAATGTGGTTGACTCTTGAATGACCTAGCAAACCACTCAGTTGTATCCAAAGAAAACAAAAAGGAATTAAACCGGACAGACCACCTGGCATTGACCTAGGTTCTGGAAATGACAATGATAAACCCAATCCTGCCAACCTGGCAAAGTCCTCCTTACTAATATGTGGGGCTTGGAGAGCCAATCAGAGGCTTTACAGCTTGAATGGAAAAGCAGGCTGTAGTAGAGGATAAGTTTTTAAAATTCATTTACTGGCCAGTCGGTAGTGGTGAGCTGCCTTCGGAACCGCTGCAGTCCATGTCATGAGCGTACACCCAAAATGCTGTTAGGGAGGGAGATCCAGGATTTTTACCCAGCAGCAGTGAAGGAATGACTATATGTTTCTAAGTCAGGATGGTGAGCGGCGTGGAGGGGGACCTCCAGGTGGTGGTTTTCCTTGCCCCTGTCCTTCTAGATGTTAGAGGTTGCGGGTTTGGAAGTGTTGTCTAAGGAGTCTTGTGAGTGTCTGCACTGCATTTTGTAGAAGCTACGCACTGCCATCATTGGGCACGAATGGGGACAGAGGCCTGTAGCGCAAGATTGACCGGTTGTTTTCCAGCGCTCGGAGTGGAAAGAAACACCCAGCTAGCTAACGCCCATCCAGGTAGATCAAGGGCCTCAGTGGGAACTCCCTGGTGAGGTCGCACCTAGACTTGTTTTCTGAACTGAAGAGCTCTGCTCGTCTGAACTCCTCACTGCAGCAAGAGATCGGAACGCCATTTTTAAATGACTTCCCAATCTCGTCAGCTCCCGAAGCGACCCCCAAAAACCCCCAAGGCCAACTCACTATAAAAGTTCTGTGGGTCCCTCCCGCACTGCCTGCTCGCCAAACCCGCACAAGCGCACACCCTGGCCCGATCACTGCACAAAAAGTGCCAGCTTGGTACCTTGGCAGTGTCAGCCTGGCACCACCCCTGCCAGCTGGCAGTGCCACCTGGCACCAGGTGGCACTTCCAGGGTACCCAGGTGGAATCAGCGGTGCCAGAGTAAGACCCTGTCCAGAGGGCATGCACCTAAGGGCCTCCAATCCCCTGGAAGATATGACAGGACTGCAGGCACACATCAGGAGTTTGATAAAATATCCTCCACTTGCCTGGATGAGTGCAGCTCCAATACTCAAGACGCTTGACACTATCCAGGATAAAGCAACCCGCTTGTCTCACTCTAATATGCGTTCCCGAGATCTACCCAAGGCATGGGATCTAACTCCCCTGGCTTGGAGACCTCAGGCGAGCGCCTTTCCGTACTGCTCTCCACAAAGCTGCCTGACTCTAACATGCAGATTTGCCAGAAAGTGATCCAGCCCACAATGGGGTGGATTCACATCATGACACTCACGAGATCGCATTAGATGTCAGGAGGCACGGTGAGCCTAGAAGTGGGCTCTCGCAGCATATACTGGTCGTGTTGCGCCACGCTGCGTTGCTTTTCGGGCGCAATGCAACCTGTGGATCCGTGGTGGTGCAGGGTGTGAATGTTTGTGAAGGGGGAACCAATCAAACGGGTTACTTTATCCTGGATGGTGTCAAGCATCTTGTGTTGTTGGAGCTGCATTCATCCAGGCAAGTGGAGGGTACTTCAACAAAATACTGACTTGTGCCTGCAGTCCTGTCACATTAAGGATGGACCTGCCGATATTTTTTCAGTGTGTCAGTTTCAGCGAGAAAATCGATGTGTAGCTCTCCAGTAGCACAGCCAAGATTTCTCCAGATTCTCTGGCACTCTGTACAGAGAATCTGGATGGCATGATTATCGACATCACTCTGGCAACACGGAGCCTGATAGAGTGGGCAACATTGCCTCCACAGAGATCGGATGCCATCTTTAAAGGGCACCCTGATCAGCATTAAAAGGAAACTCCATTCCACGGACACAGTGGACCACTCAGGGAAACCGCTTCCCCCACAAGTACCAGGGCAACCCCTACCCTACAAGCATCGGGGAAACCGCTTCCCATCCAAAGGCATCCGGAAAACTCCACTTCCCAACAAGCATTGAGCAACCCACCCCAAAAATAAGGGGAACACCCCCCATGAGGAAACCCCAGAGGGCCCATATCTGGCCCAGTCCCCTGGCACTGCAGGTTCTGACTGTTGGGGTGGCACTGACAAAGTGGCACTGCCAGTGCCAGTCATGTCCCTCTCACCAAGGGGCTATTTATATCTTTGCGCCCCCCGCCCCCCCCCCATTTTATCACATTTTATAGAAGCTGTTGTAAACCTCGCTGATGTAATGTGGGAATTTCCTACCTGGGGGGGAACATGTGGCAGAGGAGCCCTATGAATACATTTAAACTCTCCACTGCCCCAGCCCGTCACTGAGTCAGCAGTCCCATGCTAAGAGACAGCCTTAATTACTAGGATCTTAGTTGCCAAATTGTTCTTTCACCTTAAGTAGCACAAAATGAACTCTACTCCAAATCTCACCTCTCTCGAAAACACTTCCAATCCAAGAGTTCTGCTCCTCTGTAGCATGTCAGCAGCAACTCCTCAGCTCATATTTTCTGATTTCCCTTTTATATATCAGAATGAATAGCTGCTGCTTCAGTCAATGGCTTTCCACCGTGCAATTGCCTCATGTGCTTCGATGCATAGTTGGCACAGTGTGGGGTCCACACATCTAACCAATCTTTCAAAAGCCTCTCAAGTACATTCTTAATTGACTAATTGATTACCCTGTTGTCATCCTACTCAAGAAACCACCTCTCAAAAAATCTTGCAGAGGCAGCAACATGTCAGGGAACTGGCATGCCATCCTTGAGTGAAGTTGCCAGCACACCTGCCTCTGGCCTCTGTGGCAAAGTTTGGCCCATTGTCTCACACTGTCTCATGCATGGATTCATTCACCATTCCGCCTCTTAACCAAACCAATTAACTCCCTCACTCAGGATTATATCCTCAGTAGTCACCCCATGCCATGTCCATATCAATGAAGTGGACTGCGGATGTCTGAATGATCACCTGAGACAAGATGACAAATTGCTTAACATGCCTGGTCATTTTAACTCACAGGCTAGGGATGAGATAATACTGTCATTGCATCACCATCATTGAATTAGTATGAAATAGACTGAGTTAAAACCAGAATGAATAATATGTAAATGACAGAATGAGCATTTTCATGGAAGGCGGCGGCAAAATACCAGCAATAGAACAGAACCTAAAGATATCAAAAGATAACATTTAGTTGATGCGCAATGGTAACATCTCTTTATCCATCTGTTGTACTTACTTTCTTTACAGTACCAAATTCATTTTTTCCAATTAAGGGGCAATTTAGCACGGCCAATCCCCCTACACTGCATATCTTTGGGTTGTGGGAGCGAAACCCACGCAAACACGGGGAGAATGTGCAAACTCCACACGGACAGTGACCCAGAGCCGATATTGAACCTGGGACCTCGGCGCCGTGACGTAGTAATGCTAAACAGTGCACCACCGTGCTGCCCTGTACTTTCTTTTCTTATGCATAATATTTCACATTTATACAATAAAGCAACCCGGTGATTGTTTTTTTAGCATATCTTCACACACAGATTTATCCCCTTTGGGGTGTGGTAGTCTGTGTAGAGGTATTACGGTACCTAGTAATGCTGGAACACTATTGGTAGATAATAGATGTTTTCTATTGGTCAAGCCTGTATGTATTTTCTTGAATTCTGTTCAATTCCCTTTTCTTCCCATGTACTGAATGATCTGTTGAGCTGCTTGCAGAAAAATACTTTTCACTGTACCTCGGTACACGTGACAATAAACAAATCCAATCCAATCCAATGGTAGCTCCACCCTGCAAGGCGGGGTATAAGAGCCCGTGACGCTCCAGCAGCTTCCTTTCTGTACCTGAGCTGCTGGGGGAAACATATAGCTTATTAAAGCTTTCAGTTGTACAACAACCTCGCTTTAGTAGTCATTGATTTTGCATCAATTTAATAAGCTAGATGTAAAGAATGGAGCTCCGAATCAAGCTGGAGTGTCTGCAACTCAGCCCCCACGCAGTAAACTCGGCGGCGATTTTCAAGCACTGGCTAGGGTGCTTCAACGGCTACCTCGGAACTGCAGAAAACACACCCACAAGAGAACAGAAACTGCAGATCCTGCACTCGAGGGTGAGCCCAGAAGTCTACACCCTCATCGAGGATGTGGACGACTTCGATGCCGCGATGGAGTTGCTGAAAGGACATTACATTCGCCCTGTGAATCAGGTCTACATCCGGCATCTACTACCAACGAGGCGACAAATTTCTGGTGAGTCACTGGAAGAATTCTACCGTGCGCTCCTAGTGTTGGGGAGAAACTGCAGCTGCTCGCAACTTTCAGCAAACGACCACACTGAATTGTTGATTCGGGACGCTTTCGATGCGGGTATGCTGTCCTCTCAAATCCGCCAGCGTTTGCTGGAGAAAGAAACTCTAGGCCTCAAGGAGGCATGGGCCCTTGCCGGCTCCTTGGATGTGGCCTCCCGAAACGCCCGCGCCTATGCCCCCGACCGTCCGGCAGCCCCCTGGGCAGCGTGGAATCCCTCTGCAGCTGACTCTGAGGCAAGGCCCCACACTCCCCCACAAGCTTGCGCTGCAAGATGGCCCAGCAACCCCAGGGGGGCCCCACTGCTATTTTTGTGGGCAAGCCAAACACCCCCGACAGCGCTGCCCAGCCCGTTCGTCCACCTGTAAAGGTTGCGGCAAAAAGGGCCATTTTGTGGCGGTATGCCAGGCCTGGGCGGTAGCTGCGGTCTCCAGAAGCGAATGCGGACCGCCACTACAACCCTCTCCATGGGCCCCGTGCGGCCAGCGAACGCCGCCATCTTCCTCCTCCAGGGCCACGTGTCGCCTCCGGGCGTCGCCATCTTGTTCCGCGGACGCCGCGTGCGATGGATGGGCGCCGCCATTTTGTGCACCCACAGCCACATGCGACCAGTGGGCCCGCCATCTTGGATGGACTCCCAGGACCTCAGTGCAGATGACCACACACTGCCGATGAGAACACTCAGCTGCTGCCACGATTAGCCTCGGTGTCCCTGGACCAGTGTCGGCCTCGAACGCTCTCAACTGCTACTACAACGATGCTAATCAACGGACACGAGACGTCCTGCTTAATCGACTCTGGGAGCACGGAGAGCTTCATACACCCCGACACGGTAAGGCGCTGTTCTCCCCGTCCACCCTGTTAACCAAAAAATCTCCCTGGCCTCCGGTTCCCACTCAGTAGAGATAAAGGGGTTCTGTGTAGCAAATCTCACGGTCCAGGGAAAGGAGTTCAAAAAGTACCGCTCTACGTCCTTCCTCACCTCTGCGAAGCCACACTCCTTGGGTTAGACTTCCAGTGCAACCTCCAAAGTCTATTTTTCAAATTCGGCGGCCCTATACCCCCTCTCACTGTCTGCAGCCTCGCGACCCTCAAGGTCTATCCGCCTTCCCTGTTTGCGAACCTCACCCCGGATTGCAAACCCATCGCCACCAGGAGCAGACGGTAGTGTCCAGGACCGGACCTTTATTAGGTCAGAGGTCCAACAGCTACTGAGGGAAGGAGTCATTGAGGCCAGCAACAGTCCCTGGAGAGCTCAAGTAGTGGTGGTAAAGACCGGGGAGAAGAATAGGATGGTCATAGACTACAGTCAGACCATCAACAGGTTTACACAGCTGGACGCGTACCCTCTCCCACGTATATCCGACCTGGTCAACAGGATCGCGCAGTACAAGGTCTTCTCCACGGTGGACCTTAAGTCCGCCTACCACCAGCTCCCCATCCGCACGAGTGACCACAAGTACACTGCCTTCGAGGCAGATGGGCGGCTCTACCACTTTTTAAGGCATCCTTTCAGTGTCACTAATGGGTTCTCGGTCTTCCAGCGAGAGATGGACCGAATGGTTGACCGATACGGTTCACGGGCAACATTCCCGTATCTCGATAATGTCACCATCTGCGGCCACGACCAGCAGAACCACGACACCGACCTAGAAAATTTCTCCAGACCGCAAAAATCTTTAACTTTATGTATAACAAGGATAAATGCGTGTTTAGCACCGACCACCTAGCCATCCTCGGCTACGTCATGCAAAATGGAGTGATAGGCCCCGACCCTGAACGCATGCGCCCCCTTATGGAGTTTCCCCTCCCTCACTGCTCCAAGGCCCTGAAGCGCTGCCTAGGTTGTTTTTCTTACTACGCCCAGTGGGTCCCCAACTATGCAGACAAGGCCCGTCCTCTGATCCAATCCACAGTCTTTCTCCTGTCGATAGAGGCCCGCCCGTCCTTCAGCCGCATGAAAGCAGATATTGCAAATGCCATGATGCACACCATCAACGAGTCCGTCCCCTTCCAGGTCGAGAACGACGCGTCCGACGTAGCTCTGGCGGCCACCCTCAACCAAGCGGGCAGGCCCGTGGCCTTCTTCGCACGTACCCTCCATGCTTCTGAAATCCGCCACTCCGCAGTCGAAAAGGAGGCCCAGGTCATAGTAGAAGCTGTGCGACATTGGAGACATTACCTGGCCGGCAGGAGATTCACTGTCCTCACTGACCAACGGTCGGTCGCCTTCATGTTCGATAATGCACAGTGGGGCAAGATAAAAAAGGTCTTGCGGTGGAGGATCGAACTCTCCAGCTATAAGTACGAGATCTTGTGTCGTCCCAGGAAGCTAAACGAGCCTCCTGGTGCCCTGTCCCGCGGCACATATGCCAACGCACAAGTGGACCGCCTCCGAGCCCTTCACGAGGACCTCTTCCACCTGGGGGTCACTCGCATCTTCCATTTTATCAAGACCCGCAACCTGCCCTACTCCATCGAGGAGGTCAGGACAGCCACCAGGAATTGCCAAATCTGCGCAGAGAGCAAGCCGCACTTCTACCGGCCAGAGAAAGCGCACCTGATAAAGGCTTCCCGTCCCTTTGAACGCCTCAGCATGGACTTCAAAGGTCCCCTCCCCACCCACGACCGCAACACGTACTTCCTGAATGTGATTCACGAGTACTCCCGATTCCCATTCGCCATTCCCTGCCCCCGACATGACCGCAACCACTGTCATCAAAGCTCTCCATAGCATCTTTACACTGTTCGGGTTCCCCGCTTACATACATAGTGATAGGGGGTCCTCCTTTATGAGCGCCGAACTGCGTCAATTCCTGCTCAGCAAGGGCATTGCCTCGAGCAGGACGACCAGTTACAACCCCCGAGGTAACGGACAGGTAGAGAGGGAATACGGAACGGTCTGGAAGACCGTCTACTGGCCCTAGGATCCAGAAATCTCCCAGTCTCCCGCTGGCAGGAAGTCCTCCCGGATGCCCTCCAATCAATCCGGTCCCTGCTCTGCACCATGACCAGCCAAACACCTCACAAACGTTTCCTTGTTTTCCCCAGGAAGTCCTCCACTGGGACCTCGCTCCCAGCCTGGCTGGCAGCCCCCGGACCCATCCTGCTTCGAAAACACGTGCGGGCGCACAAGTCGGACCCGTTGGTCGAGAGGGTCCATTTTCACCACGCTAACCCCCAGTACGCCTACGTGGCGTACCCCGATGGCCGACAAGACACGGTCTCCCTACGAGACCTGGCACCCGTCGGATCCCCGCCACCAGTCCCACCCCCCCCTCCCACCGGTGCCCCTTACAGCTGCCCCCTTCCCAGGAGGATCAGTCCTTTCACCAGCCCCGTCTAGCCCCCCCCCCCCCGCCCACCAACGCACCCCGCAGACGCTCCCTTCCCAGGTCAATTAGCTTCCCCACCAGCGCCATCTAGGGGTGTTGAAGCTGCCACCGAGATCGAAACCACGCTCCCAGAGTCACAGATGCCCGAACCTCCACCGGCGTCACCACCGAAGCTTCGATGATCACAGAGGACGACCAGGGCCCCCGATCGACTGATTGCTTAATTTTAACGTGTATATAGTTAATTGTAAAATTGTAAATAGTTACGCTGTACGGAGGCATTACGGTACCTCCATAACCATAACTTCTACCACGTTACCATGTTGTAATACCAAGCCACCACCCCCGCCTGACTCTTTTTTAACAGGGGGTGAATGTGGTAGTCTGTGTAGAGGTATTACGGTACCTAGTAATGCTGGAACACCATTGGTAGATAATGGATGTTTTCTATTGGTCAAGCCTGTATGGTAGCTCCGCCCTGCAAGGCGGGGTATAAGAGCCCGTGCCGCCCCAGCAGCTTCCTTTCTGTACCTGAGCTGCTGGGGGAAACATATAGCTTATTAAAGCTTTCAGTTGTACAACAACCTCGCTTTAGTAGTCATTGATTTTGCATCAATTTAATAAGCTAGATGTAAAGAATGGAGCTCCGAATCAAGCTGGAGTGTCTGCAACTCAGCCCCCACGCAGTAAACTCGGCGGCGATTTTCAAGCACTGGCTAGGGTGCTTCAACGGCTACCTCGGAACTGCAGAAAACACACCCACAAGAGAACAGAAACTGCAGATCCTGCACTCGAGGGTGAGCCCAGAAGTCTACACCCTCATCGAGGATGTGGACGACTTCGATGCCGCGATGGAGTTGCTGAAAGGACATTACATTCGCCCTGTGAATCAGGTCTACATCCGGCATCTACTACCAACGAGGCGACAAATTTCTGGTGAGTCACTGGAAGAATTCTACCGTGCGCTCCTAGTGTTGGGGAGAAACTGCAGCTGCTCGCAACTTTCAGCAAACGACCACACTGAATTGTTGATTCGGGACGCTTTCGATGCGGGTATGCTGTCCTCTCAAATCCGCCAGCGTTTGCTGGAGAAAGAAACTCTAGGCCTCAAGGAGGCATGGGCCCTTGCCGGCTCCTTGGATGTGGCCTCCCGAAACGCCCGCGCCTATGCCCCCGACCGTCCGGCAGCCCCCTGGGCAGCGTGGAATCCCTCTGCAGCTGACTCTGAGGCAAGGCCCCACACTCCCCCACAAGCTTGCGCTGCAAGATGGCCCAGCAACCCCAGGGGGGCCCCACTGCTATTTTTGTGGGCAAGTCAAACACCCCCGACAGCGCTGCCCAGCCCGTTCGTCCACCTGTAAAGGTTGCGGCAAAAAGGGCCATTTTGTGGCGGTATGCCAGGCCTGGGCGGTAGCTGCGGTCTCCAGAAGCGAATGCGGACCGCCACTACAACCCTCTCCATGGGCCCCGTGCGGCCAGCGAACGCCGCCATCTTCCTCTTCCAGGGCCACGTGTCGCCTCCGGGCGTCGCCATCTTGTTCCGCGGACGCCGCGTGCGATGGATGGGCGCCGCCATTTTGTGCACCCACAGCCACATGCGACCAGTGGGCCCGCCATCTTGGATGGACTCCCAGGACCTCAGTGCAGATGACCACACACTGCCGATGAGAACACTCAGCTGCTGCCACGATTAGCCTCGGTGTCCCTGGACCAGTGTCGGCCTCGAACGCTCTCAACTGCTACTACAACGATGCTAATCAACGGACACGAGACGTCCTGCTTAATCGACTCTGGGAGCACGGAGAGCTTCATACACCCCGACACGGTAAGGCGCTGTTCTCCCCGTCCACCCTGTTAACCAAAAAATCTCCCTGGCCTCCGGTTCCCACTCAGTAGAGATAAAGGGGTTCTGTGTAGCAAATCTCACGGTCCAGGGAAAGGAGTTCAAAAAGTACCGCTCTACGTCCTTCCTCACCTCTGCGAAGCCACACTCCTTGGGTTAGACTTCCAGTGCAACCTCCAAAGTCTATTTTTCAAATTCGGCGGCCCTATACCCCCTCTCACTGTCTGCAGCCTCGCGACCCTCAAGGTCTATCCGCCTTCCCTGTTTGCGAACCTCACCCCGGATTGCAAACCCATCGCCACCAGGAGCAGACGGTAGTGTCCAGGACCGGACCTTTATTAGGTCAGAGGTCCAACAGCTACTGAGGGAAGGAGTCATTGAGGCCAGCAACAGTCCCTGGAGAGCTCAAGTAGTGGTGGTAAAGACCGGGGAGAAGAATAGGATGGTCATAGACTACAGTCAGACCATCAACAGGTTTACACAGCTGGACGCGTACCCTCTCCCACGTATATCCGACCTGGTCAACAGGATCGCGCAGTACAAGGACTTCTCCACGGTGGACCTTAAGTCCGCCTACCACCAGCTCCCCATCCGCACGAGTGACCACAAGTACACTGCCTTCGAGGCAGATGGGCGGCTCTACCACTTTTTAAGGCATCCTTTCAGTGTCACTAATGGGTTCTCGGTCTTCCAGCGAGAGATGGACCGAATGGTTGACCGATACGGTTCACGGGCAACATTCCCGTATCTCGATAATGTCACCATCTGCGGCCACGACCAGCAGAACCACGACACCGACCTAGAAAATTTCTCCAGACCGCAAAAATCTTTAACTTTATGTATAACAAGGATAAATGCGTGTTTAGCACCGACCACCTAGCCATGCTCGGCTACGTCATGCAAAATGGAGTGATAGGCCCCGACCCTGAACGCATGCGCCCCCTTATGGAGTTTCCCCTCCCTCACTGCTCCAAGGCCCTGAAGCGCTGCCTAGGTTGTTTTTCTTACTACGCCCAGTGGGTCCCCAACTATGCAGACAAGGCCCGTCCTCTGATCCAATCCACAGTCTTTCTCCTGTCGATAGAGGCCCGCCCGTCCTTCAGCCGCATGAAAGCAGATATTGCAAATGCCATGATGCACACCATCGACGAGTCCGTCCCCTTCCAGGTCGAGAACGACGCGTCCGACGTAGCTCTGGCGGCCACCCTCAACCAAGCGGGCAGGCCCGTGGCCTTCTTCGCACGTACCCTCCATGCTTCTGAAATCCGCCACTCCGCAGTCGAAAAGGAGGCCCAGGTCATAGTAGAAGCTGTGCGACATTGGAGACATTACCTGGCCGGCAGGAGATTCACTGTCCTCACTGACCAACGGTCGGTCGCCTTCATGTTCGATAATGCACAGTGGGGCAAGATAAAAAAGGTCTTGCGGTGGAGGATCGAACTCTCCAGCTATAAGTACGAGATCTTGTGTCGTCCCAGGAAGCTAAACGAGCCTCCTGGTGCCCTGTCCCGCGGCACATATGCCAACGCACAAGTGGACCGCCTCCGAGCCCTTCACGAGGACCTCTTCCACCTGGGGGTCACTCGCATCTTCCATTTTATCAAGACCCGCAACCTGCCCTACTCCATCGAGGAGGTCAGGACAGCCACCAGGAATTGCCAAATCTGCGCAGAGAGCAAGCCGCACTTCTACCGGCCAGAGAAAGCGCACCTGATAAAGGCTTCCCGTCCCTTTGAACGCCTCAGCATGGACTTCAAAGGTCCCCTCCCCACCCACGACCGCAACACGTACTTCCTGAATGTGATTCACGAGTACTCCCGATTCCCATTCGCCATTCCCTGCCCCCGACATGACCGCAACCACTGTCATCAAAGCTCTCCATAGCATCTTTACACTGTTCGGGTTCCCCGCTTACATACATAGTGATAGGGGGTCCTCCTTTATGAGCGCCGAACTGCGTCAATTCCTGCTCAGCAAGGGCATTGCCTCGAGCAGGACGACCAGTTACAACCCCCGAGGTAACGGACAGGTAGAGAGGGAATACGGAACGGTCTGGAAGACCGTCTACTGGCCCTAGGATCCAGAAATCTCCCAGTCTCCCGCTGGCAGGAAGTCCTCCCGGATGCCCTCCAATCAATCCGGTCCCTGCTCTGCACCATGACCAGCCAAACACCTCACAAACGTTTCCTTGTTTTCCCCAGGAAGTCCTCCACTGGGACCTCGCTCCCAGCCTGGCTGGCAGCCCCCGGACCCATCCTGCTTCGAAAACACGTGCGGGCGCACAAGTCGGACCCGTTGGTCGAGAGGGTCCATTTTCACCACGCTAACCCCCAGTACGCCTACGTGGCGTACCCCGATGGCCGACAAGACACGGTCTCCCTACGAGACCTGGCACCCGTCGGATCCCCGCCACCAGTCCCACCCCCCCATCCCACCGGTGCACCTTACAGCTGCCCCCTTCCCAGGAGGATCAGTTCTTTCACCAGCCCCGTCTAGCCCCCCCCCCCCGCCCACCAACGCACCCCGCAGACGCTCCCTTCCCAGGTCAATCAGCTTCCCCACCAGCGCCATCTAGGGGTGTTGAAGCTGCCACCGAGATCGAAACCACGCTCCCAGAGTCACAGATGCCCGAACCTCCACCGGCGTCACCACCGAAGCTTCGATGATCACAGAGGACGACCAGGGCCCCCGATCGACTGATTGCTTAATTTTAACGTGTATATAGTTAATTGTAAAATTGTAAATAGTTACGCTGTACGGAGGCATTACGGTACCTCCATAACCATAACTTCTACCACGTTACCATGTTGTAATACCAAGCCACCACCCCCGCCTGACTCTTTTTTTAACAGGGGGTGAATGTGGTAGTCTGTGTAGAGGTATTACGGTACCTAGTAATGCTGGAACACCATTGGTAGATAATGGATGTTTTCTATTGGTCAAGCCTGTATGGTAGCTCCGCCCTGCAAGGCGGGGTATAAGAGCCCGTGCCGCCCCAGCAGCTTCCTTTCTGTACCTGAGCTGCTGGGGGAAACATATAGCTTATTAAAGCTTTCAGTTGTACAACAACCTCGCTTTAGTAGTCATTGATTTTGCATCAATTTAATAAGCTAGATGTAAAGAATGGAGCTCCGAATCAAGCTGGAGTGTCTGCAACTCAGCCCCCACGCAGTAAACTCGGCGGCGATTTTCAAGCACTGGCTAGGGTGCTTCAACGGCTACCTCGGAACTGCAGAAAACACACCCACAAGAGAACAGAAACTGCAGATCCTGCACTCGAGGGTGAGCCCAGAAGTCTACACCCTCATCGAGGATGTGGACGACTTCGATGCCGCGATGGAGTTGCTGAAAGGACATTACATTCGCCCTGTGAATCAGGTCTACATCCGGCATCTACTACCAACGAGGCGACAAATTTCTGGTGAGTCACTGGAAGAATTCTACCGTGCGCTCCTAGTGTTGGGGAGAAACTGCAGCTGCTCGCAACTTTCAGCAAACGACCACACTGAATTGTTGATTCGGGACGCTTTCGATGCGGGTATGCTGTCCTCTCAAATCCGCCAGCGTTTGCTGGAGAAAGAAACTCTAGGCCTCAAGGAGGCATGGGCCCTTGCCGGCTCCTTGGATGTGGCCTCCCGAAACGCCCGCGCCTATGCCCCCGACCGTCCGGCAGCCCCCTGGGCAGCGTGGAATCCCTCTGCAGCTGACTCTGAGGCAAGGCCCCACACTCCCCCACAAGCTTGCGCTGCAAGATGGCCCAGCAACCCCAGGGGGGCCCCACTGCTATTTTTGTGGGCAAGTCAAACACCCCCGACAGCGCTGCCCAGCCCGTTCGTCCACCTGTAAAGGTTGCGGCAAAAAGGGCCATTTTGTGGCGGTATGCCAGGCCTGGGCGGTAGCTGCGGTCTCCAGAAGCGAATGCGGACCGCCACTACAACCCTCTCCATGGGCCCCGTGCGGCCAGCGAACGCCGCCATCTTCCTCCTCCAGGGCCACGTGTCGCCTCCGGGCGTCGCCATCTTGTTCCGCGGACGCCGCGTGCGATGGATGGGCGCCGCCATTTTGTGCACCCACAGCCACATGCGACCAGTGGGCCCGCCATCTTGGATGGACTCCCAGGACCTCAGTGCAGATGACCACACACTGCCGATGAGAACACTCAGCTGCTGCCACGATTAGCCTCGGTGTCCCTGGACCAGTGTCGGCCTCGAACGCTCTCAACTGCTACTACAACGATGCTAATCAACGGACACGAGACGTCCTGCTTAATCGACTCTGGGAGCACGGAGAGCTTCATACACCCCGACACGGTAAGGCGCTGTTCTCCCCGTCCACCCTGTTAACCAAAAAATCTCCCTGGCCTCCGGTTCCCACTCAGTAGAGATAAAGGGGTTCTGTGTAGCAAATCTCACGGTCCAGGGAAAGGAGTTCAAAAAGTACCGCTCTACGTCCTTCCTCACCTCTGCGAAGCCACACTCCTTGGGTTAGACTTCCAGTGCAACCTCCAAAGTCTATTTTTCAAATTCGGCGGCCCTATACCCCCTCTCACTGTCTGCAGCCTCGCGACCCTCAAGGTCTATCCGCCTTCCCTGTTTGCGAACCTCACCCCGGATTGCAAACCCATCGCCACCAGGAGCAGACGGTAGTGTCCAGGACCGGACCTTTATTAGGTCAGAGGTCCAACAGCTACTGAGGGAAGGAGTCATTGAGGCCAGCAACAGTCCCTGGAGAGCTCAAGTAGTGGTGGTAAAGACCGGGGAGAAGAATAGGATGGTCATAGACTACAGTCAGACCATCAACAGGTTTACACAGCTGGACGCGTACCCTCTCCCACGTATATCCGACCTGGTCAACAGGATCGCGCAGTACAAGGTCTTCTCCACGGTGGACCTTAAGTCCGCCTACCACCAGCTCCCCATCCGCACGAGTGACCACAAGTACACTGCCTTCGAGGCAGATGGGCGGCTCTACCACTTTTTAAGGCATCCTTTCAGTGTCACTAATGGGTTCTCGGTCTTCCAGCGAGAGATGGACCGAATGGTTGACCGATACGGTTCACGGGCAACATTCCCGTATCTCGATAATGTCACCATCTGCGGCCACGACCAGCAGAACCACGACACCGACCTAGAAAATTTCTCCAGACCGCAAAAATCTTTAACTTTATGTATAACAAGGATAAATGCGTGTTTAGCACCGACCACCTAGCCATGCTCGGCTACGTCATGCAAAATGGAGTGATAGGCCCCGACCCTGAACGCATGCGCCCCCTTATGGAGTTTCCCCTCCCTCACTGCTCCAAGGCCCTGAAGCGCTGCCTAGGTTGTTTTTCTTACTACGCCCAGTGGGTCCCCAACTATGCAGACAAGGCCCGTCCTCTGATCCAATCCACAGTCTTTCTCCTGTCGATAGAGGCCCGCCCGTCCTTCAGCCGCATGAAAGCAGATATTGCAAATGCCATGATGCACACCATCGACGAGTCCGTCCCCTTCCAGGTCGAGAACGACGCGTCCGACGTAGCTCTGGCGGCCACCCTCAACCAAGCGGGCAGGCCCGTGGCCTTCTTCGCACGTACCCTCCATGCTTCTGAAATCCGCCACTCCGCAGTCGAAAAGGAGGCCCAGGTCATAGTAGAAGCTGTGCGACATTGGAGACATTACCTGGCCGGCAGGAGATTCACTGTCCTCACTGACCAACGGTCGGTCGCCTTCATGTTCGATAATGCACAGTGGGGCAAGATAAAAAAGGTCTTGCGGTGGAGGATCGAACTCTCCAGCTATAAGTACGAGATTTTGTGTCGTCCCAGGAAGCTAAACGAGCCTCCTGGTGCCCTGTCCCGCGGCACATATGCCAACGCACAAGTGGACCGCCTCCGAGCCCTTCACGAGGACCTCTTCCACCTGGGGGTCACTCGCATCTTCCATTTTATCAAGACCCGCAACCTGCCCTACTCCATCGAGGAGGTCAGGACAGCCACCAGGAATTGCCAAATCTGCGCAGAGAGCAAGCCGCACTTCTACCGGCCAGAGAAAGCGCACCTGATAAAGGCTTCCCGTCCCTTTGAACGCCTCAGCATGGACTTCAAAGGTCCCCTCCCCACCCACGACCGCAACACGTACTTCCTGAATGTGATTCACGAGTACTCCCGATTCCCATTCGCCATTCCCTGCCCCCGACATGACCGCAACCACTGTCATCAAAGCTCTCCATAGCATCTTTACACTGTTCGGGTTCCCCGCTTACATACATAGTGATAGGGGGTCCTCCTTTATGAGCGCCGAACTGCGTCAATTCCTGCACAGCAAGGGCATTGCCTCGAGCAGGACGACCAGTTACAACCCCCGAGGTAACGGACAGGTAGAGAGGGAATACGGAACGGTCTGGAAGACCGTCTACTGGCCCTAGGATCCAGAAATCTCCCAGTCTCCCGCTGGCAGGAAGTCCTCCCGGATGCCCTCCAATCAATCCGGTCCCTGCTCTGCACCATGACCAGCCAAACACCTCACAAACGTTTCCTTGTTTTCCCCAGGAAGTCCTCCACTGGGACCTCGCTCCCAGCCTGGCTGGCAGCCCCCGGACCCATCCTGCTTCGAAAACACGTGCAGGCGCACAAGTCGGACCCGTTGGTCGAGAGGGTCCATTTTCACCACGCTAACCCCCAGTACGCCTACGTGGCGTACCCCGATGGCCGACAAGACACGGTCTCCCTACGAGACCTGGCACCCGTCGGATCCCCGCCACCAGTCCCCCCCCCCCATCCCACCGGTGCACCTTACAGCTGCCCCCTTCCCAGGAGGATCAGTTCTTTCACCAGCCCCGTCTAGCCCCCCCCCCCCCCCCCCCCCCCCCCCCGCCCACCAACGCACCCCGCAGACGCTCCCTTCCCAGGTCAATCAGCTTCCCCACCAGCGCCATCTAGGGGTGTTGAAGCTGCCACCGAGATCGAAACCACGCTCCCAGAGTCACAGATGCCCGAACCTCCACCGGCGTCACCACCGAAGCTTCGATGATCACAGAGGACGACCAGGGCCCCCGATCGACTGATTGCTTAATTTTAACGTGTATATAGTTAATTGTAAAATTGTAAATAGTTACGCTGTACGGAGGCATTACGGTACCTCCATAACCATAACTTCTACCACGTTACCATGTTGTAATACCAAGCCACCACCCCCGCCTGACTCTTTTTTTAACAGGGGGTGAATGTGGTAGTCTGTGTAGAGGTATTACGGTACCTAGTAATGCTGGAACACCATTGGTAGATAATGGATGTTTTCTATTGGTCAAGCCTGTATGGTAGCTCCGCCCTGCAAGGCGGGGTATAAGAGCCCGTGCCGCCCCAGCAGCTTCCTTTCTGTACCTGAGCTGCTGGGGGAAACATCTAGCTTTTAAAGCCTTCAGTTGTACTACAACCTCGCTTTAGTAGTCATTGATTGTGCATCAGTTATAGTTGTGGAAGGATTCCCAGGCTGACTGTCAGCCCAATAAATCACATCATGAACATTCCTTCCATAGCTAACAAGTCTTGGTTTGGGACTTAAACTCAAAACTTTTGGCTCAGAGATACGGATGCTACCACAGCACCACAAGACTTCCACAGTGATTGATTGAAAGTACAGGTTGAGCACCCTTTATTCAAAGTTCCGAAATTTAAAAAGGTCAGAAGTCCGCCCTTTTTTCGAGTGCTGAAATCTAGTAAAAAATAACATGGTGTTCACTGAGATCCGTTAGCTATGTGACAAATATACCTGTACAGGTATTCCAAAAATTCCAGATCTGAGATAATCTTGGCCCCAAGCATTTCGAATAAGGAACGCTCAATCTGTAATAGATTAATATTTTAAATTTGACAACATTCACGTGTCCAGTTTGTCATTTGAGCTCACCTTTCAACATATTCCAGTATGTATGCCGATTCATTAATTTTGCTTGGATCATCATCATCGAATAGTTCAGGCCAAAGACTATCAACCTCTGTATCAGAGAAAAACGCATTTTTGATTATGGAACATCTGTACCAGAGGAAAATGCATTGTATGGTTACGGAACATCTGTACAAGAGCAAAATGCATTGTTTTATTTTGGAACACCGCAATCCAACAAAAACATTTATTTACTATTATTTAAGCATTAAAGTTGATAAGAAAATTGGTTGTGTTCCATCCATTAAGCTTGATGTTTCACCAGTTCTCAATTTCAAATCCTGAGATGAAGGGTTTTAGATTCAGGCTAGTTAATCAGAGGAGATGCTGAACAGAGTCTCTGAGCAGGATTCTCCGTTTGCCGAGGCTGAAATCGCAGTAGGCACTGGTTTGACGCCAAATCGGGATGCTCCGGCACCCCGAAAATGGCGTAGATGCGTGGCTCGCCGCACGTGGTAAAAGTACAGTAGGCATATCATTAGCGGGCCTGAAACCTGATGCTCTGGGGCCTCCACAATTCACCGCTTCTGATTGGCTGAGTTCCCAACGGTCTTGTTCACTTGTGGTTATAAAAAATTGTGAACCTGGCTTCCTGCTGAGCGAGAGAGGAAGTAGGAAATGGCGTGGAGTGACTGCAGGCTGCCGGCCCGGACACCGGCCATGCTGGCTGCAGTGGGGGGGGGCCCTGCAACGGCCGGAGGAGGGCGGGCCGAGCAGCCGGGGTGCTCCCCCATGGGACTGGGCAGTGCCCAGGCACCGACTGCCATTACAACGGCCATCTTGCTGACCACCCACCCCGGCCCCTGGTTTTACACAGTGACACCGGCCGTATGGGTGTGCCCCCCCCTGCCAAACCGCACCCCCTGCTCGGTCCCGAGCACCCCGCCCAACCGGCAGCGACCCACCCGAGGACCACCCAGGGTCACACCCAAGGCAGCCCCCAGTGAGGGCAGAGCCAACCAACGGTGCCCTTGGCAGCAGGGACAGGTGCTAGGACCGGGGGCACCGATGGGTCGGATACCAACTGGGCAGGAGGGGTGTGGAGCAGGGTCATGCGTGGGCGGGGCCACTGTGTAACCCATGGTACCTGGTTGGGCACGGGAGTATGCACCATGCTAATATGTTGGCCTTTCACCCCCTGCAGAGAATGCCATTCAGACACCAACCCGCGATGTTGCCCACTGTGGTGATGGCCGCAGCCCTGCGAGATGCCCTGCCGCCGCGTGAGCGGGGTGGATTCAGAGAGTAGGGGGGAAGCTGCAGCAGAGGAGCGGGCTGCAGAGGGGCAGGTGGCGGCCGCACAGGCTGGAGGGTTGGCCGCCCAACAGGCTGAGGAGGAGGAGATGCCAAGGAGACAACGGATGAGGCCCCGCGTGTACCGGAACATCATGTCATACGCGGACCTGCTGGACCGGGCATGCAGACGGAGACTCCGGATGTGCAGAGGGACTGTGAGACATATTTGCCAGATGATGGCATACCTGGCACCTCGGGGTGTATAGGTGAGGACACCCGCTCCCAGTGACCATCAAGGTGACGATCACCCTGAACTTTTATTCGACGGGGTCGTTCCAGTCACCGAGTGGGGACCTGTCCGGGATCTCGCAGACATTGGTGCACAGGTGCATTGTGCTGTAACATCAGCCAGCGTCTGTGACACATCAGCCAGTGACTGGGCCACCTCCCTTTTGATGTGGGCCACCTCCCTCTGGGACTGGGACACCTCCCTCTGGCACTGGGCCACCCCACCCAATGTCTGCGCCACGCCAACTAGCGCCTGGGCAATGCCGCCGACATTCTCAGCCATGGCCTGCTGTAACTAGACCATGCTGAGGAGTGCCGCTGCAATGTCTAGGTGGTTCTGGCACATGGTGAGGGGGCAGCCCTGTCCTGGGCCTCAGCCTCTGCCTGCACAGAATGTCCCAGGCCTTGCACCTTCTGACAGATATGCCCCCACCTCGGATGCCATCCGTTCAGAGTCGGCCTGGGTGGCACGCATGACCGGCACCACTCCCTGCTCCTGCAAGCGGATGGACTCCTCCACCTGCGCCTGCAGATGCTAGAAGCCAGCCGTCACCCCTCCTGTAGTCCCAGGGTCTCTGACTGCACCTGTTCTATGGCTGGGACTGCATGTTCCTGGAGCTCTGAACCAGTCTGGACGGCAGCTGGTTCCTGGGGCCGGCCTGCCCTGCAACCGTCCAGCCCCTCGCCTGGTCCTATCTCCACTTGCTGTACCGGATGTGATGTATGGTGCGCAGAGAGTGTCTCAGGAGCCTCTTCTCTAATGTGCCCAACCGAGGTGAGTGTCTCTGAGATGTTGGAGGGCGTTGGAGACAGCTATGATGGAAAGTCAGTGTCCTCCAATCCGAGCTCCGGGGTGTCCTGAGTCTCGGGCAGAGGGCTGATGTTCCGGCTGCTCTCCCCATCAGTGCTAGGCCGTCTGGTTGGCACCGGCTCTGGCACTGGTTGGGGCGGGGGTCTCCGAATGGACCTACCGGCAGGTCCTATAAGACACAAGACGACGTGTATGTATGACACGAGGGGTGTGTGAGAGGGTGGAGTGAGGGCGGTGCGGGGGGATGAGGGGGGTGAGTGGAGTGAGGGGTGTGTGGGGGGGGGGTCCACATGTGACATGGGGATCCACAACTAAGCGCGGCCTCACTTGCTCACCCACCAGCCACCTCCACGTCGGTGACCTCCCTTTCCTCCGGGCCGCTGACCACACCCAGTGCCCTCTGCTCGAGTATGGTGAGTGCCGCAGGTCTGATGGGCGCCCTCCGGAGTCTTCTCCCACTCCCAGCAGTTGTGTGAGGTCTTATCCTGGAGTGGGGGAGGGGGGGGGACAAAACACAAACAATGACAATGTTAGACGTTTCAACGGAAGCAGCCCAGGGTTGGGTAGATGATGGCATCAGTGGCCAGGGCATCAGGTCATTGCGGCTGGCATGGGTGCTGGCATATGGGGCAGGGTGGGGGGTTCGGCTGTCTCCTGGGGAGGAGGGGCTGGGTTACATGTGTGTGGGGCGGGGTTAGTGCCTGGGGCACAGGGTTGCCTACTCACCCTGGCCGCCCTGAGGAGGTCATGCAGTTTCTTCCAGCACTGTATGCCAGTCTAGACGTCTTTGCCCACAGTGTCTGGCGGTCTTCCTTCCGGGCCAGGTACAGGATCATCCGCCTCTCCGCCAAGGCATCCAGGAGGGTGTCCAGCTCAGTGTCCCTGAACCTTGGCGCTGCTCTCCCTGCAGCCATTTTGTTGACTGGGATGCGTGTGTGGGGAGATGGATCGTTTAAGTGCGGCTGCTGCCAGTGAGCCTCATGTGCGCCAATCACGGACCCGGAAAATCCGGCGCCGTTTCGCATGGAACCGGTTGCGTTTCACGTGGCGGTGGTCATAGCCCATTTAGAGTTGCTGAATCAGTACAACTGTTGTGCCGTTTTTCCTATCGTAAAACACCACTGTTTCCACGCTGGCATCAGCACTTAGTCTCAAAATCAGAAAATCCAGCCCTCTGTATTTCCTTCCAGTTAAATAAGAAAATCATAGAATTGAGTTGAATACAAGTAACTTTTCTGTAAACCAAACTCTTCTGAGTAATAGCTCAGGTGGTCTGATTAGTCAGTGAAGTAGCTAGAGTTGTGCAACATTCTCCAGCCAAACTCTAAGACAGGTCACAGCATGATAGTCACAGCCTTATTGTTTTCCCTCAAGCCTTTCCAGGCTGCCAATAAAGACAGCAATAATCGTCAGTTAGCAGGGCACTGATACAGAAACATGCTTTCAATAAAAAACAATCAGAGACTTCCGGTTGCGGCTATGACCAGCTAAGTCGCACATTTGGCAGCTCCTGCGACAAAGGTGTTTAAGGGCCGATTGGAGGGCCCCGACGGTACTGTAAAGACGAATCCCGGTGGGGGAAGGCTCCCTGAGGAGAGTGAGACCAACTTTATGGTCGGTACTCGGAGTGGGGCGACAAAAAAAGCGGCAGCAGCTCCCCGAAAAAAGCGGGGGAAGAGGACCAAAATGGCGGCCGGTGGCGCACTAGAAGATTGGAGAAAATGGGCGGAGGAGCAGCAGGCCGCTCTCCTCCGGTGTTTTACGGAGCTGAAAGTGGAACTCTTAGAGTCTATGAACGCGACGACCACAAGGCTGATGGGGGCCCAGGCGACCCAAGAGGCGTCGATAAGAGAGCTGCAGCAGGAGATGACTGCAAGGGAGGAGGAGGCCACGGTCCTCGTGGGAAAGGTGGAGGTGCACGAGGCACTCCACCTGAAATGGCAGAGCCGCTTTGAGGAGCTGGACACTCGAATGAGGCGGAAGAACTTGAGGATCCTGGGCCTAGCAGAAGGCCTGGAGGGGCCTGATCTCCCGAAATATGTAGCGGAGATGCTGAGCTCCCTGATGGGAGAGGGGGCCGGTCCATCGCCTCTGGAGCTGGAAGAAGCATATCGGGTCATGGCTAGGCGGCCTAGGGCGAACGAGCCCCCGAGGGCGGTGCTGGTGCGATTCCAGCGTTTCTGTGATCGGGAGAAAGTGCTGAGGTGGGCCAAGAGGGAGAAAAGCAGCAAATGGGAGAATTCGACGGTGCGGATATATCAGGACTGGAGTGCGGAGGTGGCAAAGCGGCGGGCCCGGTTTAACCGGACGAAGGCGGTGCTGCACGCAAAGAGGATCAAGTTCGGAATGCTGCAGCCAGCGCGCTTGTGGGTCACCTACAAGGACCAGCACCATTACTTTGAGACCCCAGAGGAGGCATGGACTTTTGTTCGGGAGGAAAAGCTGGACCTGAACTAGAACTTGGGAACGCCGGCGGTCGAGGCCGCCCGAGTACCCTTGACTGATCAAGTGGCCCATGTCTTTCTTAGGCCAGGTCGGAACTTGGTTAAAGTTGATGGATCGTTTGGTTTCTTTGAAACTTGTGTTATGGGGGGTTTCTTTGTTCCTTTTTGTGTGTCTCTTCCCGTTGCCAACTTCCCTTAATTATTGTTGTTGTAGGGGGGGCTTTTTTACTGTTTTTTGATCTGTTCTTTAAGGGTTATGGTTACTGTTCTGTTCGATGGAGGGTGATGGTTAAATACGTTATTATTGGGTAGTTATTTAGTTATGCAGGCATAGTTATGTATTTATTTGAGATTTGTTATTTATATTGTTATATTGTTAAGTTGGGGAGGCGGGACGGGGGGGGTGCAAGTTGGTTATGCGTGTTTTCTTTTTCTCTTTTTTCTTCCTCTCGTTTTAAGGGGGCTTTTTTATGGGCTTGGATGGGGACGGGGGTGGAATTGAAGATGGCGGGGTAGGGTGTGGCCGGGCGAAAGCGCGGGCTTTCCCCTGTTTCCCGCGCGCGGGACAGAGGAAGGGGGAGGAGAGAAGAGTGGGGTGTGGCCAGCAATGGCGGCTTTTCCCGCGCTGAAGCGGGGTCAGAGAGGGATGGCAAGGGGGGGGGGGAGGCCCCTCCCCCCCCACATCGGGAGGAGTCGGAGTGTGGCAGGGGCAGCCGGGTCAGCGAAAATCAGCTGACTCTCGGGAGTACGATGGTGGATACACCGCGGCTAGGAGGGGTCCTAGCCGGGGGGGGGGGAAGGGGGGTTAGGGGGGGATACCGGGTTGCTGCTGGAAAGGCCGAGGACGGGAAGGGAAGAACGGGAGGAGAGAGGGGGGGGGGCCATCGCCATGGGGAACGGGTCAGAAGGGGAGGGTCGACCCGGGGCGAACAGGGGACAGGACATGGCTAATAGACAGGGGAAAGGGACAGGTCGCTCCGCGACCCGGTTGATTACTTGGAACGTGAGGGGGCTGAATGGGCCGGTCAAGAGAGCAAGGGTTTTTTCACACCTAAAGGGACTGCAGGCGGATGTGGCAATGTTGCAGGAGACTCACTTGAGAGTAGTAGACCAGGTACGCCTGAGAAGGGGGTGGGTGGGACAGGTGTTCCACTCAGGCTTGGACGCAAAGAACCGGGGGGTGGCGATTTTGGTGGGAAAGAGGGTGTCGTTCGTGGCGGCGCAGGTGGTAGCAGATAAGGAGGGTAGGTACGTGATGGTGAAGGGTAGGCTGCAGGGAGAGAATGTGGTGCTGGTGAATGTGTATGCCCCGAATTGGGATGACGCGGGTTTTATGAGGCGCCTGTTGGGCCTCATTCCGGGTCTGGAGGCAGGGGGCCTGATCATGGGGGGGGACTTCAATACAGTGCTCGACCCTGGGCTGGACAGATCGAGTTCCAGGACGAATAGGAGGCCGGCAGCGGCAGAGGTGCTAAGGGGGTTCATGGAGCAAATGGGGGGGGTAGACCCTTGGAGATTTGGCAGGCCAAGGGCGAGGGAGTATTCTTTTTTCTCCCACGTCCACAGGGTGTACTCCAGAATAGACTTTTTTGTACTGAGCAGGGGGCTGATTTCGAGAGTGCAGGACACGGAGTACTCGGCCATTGCAATTTCGGACCATGCACCACACTGGGTAGAGGTAGAACTGGGGGAAGCACGGGACCAGCGCCCGTTGTGGCGCCTGGATGTGGGGCTGCTGGCGGACGATGAGGTGTGCGGAAGGGTCCGGAAGGGCATTGAGAGATATCTGGGCACGAACGACACGGGCGAGGTGAAGGTGGGGGTAGTCTGGGAGGCCCTGAAAGCAGTGATCAGAGGAGAGCTGATCTCCATAAGGGCACACAGAGAAAGGAAGGAGAGGCAGGAGAGGGAGAGACTGGTGGGGGAACTTATAGAAGTGGACAGGAGATATGCGGAGACACCAGAGGAGGATCTGTTGAGGGAGCGGCGCAGTTTACAGGCCCAGTTTGACCTACTGACCACTAGGAAGGCGGAGACGCAATGGAGAAGGGCACAGGGCGCGGTCTATGAGTACGGGGAAAAGGCGAGCAGGATGCTAGCACACCAGCTGCGCAAGCGAGATGCAGCCAGAGAGATTGGGGGAGTGAGAGAGAAGGGAGGGAACGTAGTGCAGAAGGGGCAAGAGGTGAACGGGGTCTTCAGGGATTTCTACAGGGAATTGTACCGGTCTGAGCCGCCCAGGAGGAGGGGGGGAATGGAGAACTTCCTCGATAGATTGAGGTTCCCAAAGGTCCAGGAGGAACGGGTGGAGGGGCTGGGGGCGCCGATAGAGCTGCAGGAGCTAGTTAAAGGGATAGGCCAGATGCAGGCGGGGAAGGCGCCGGGGCCGGATGGGTTCCCGGTGGAATTTTATAAGAAGTATGTGGACTTGGTGGGTCCAGTGCTGGTGCGAGCCTTCAATGAGGCGCGAGAGGGGGGGGTTCTGCCCCCGACAATGTCACAGGCCCTGATCTCCTTGATCCTGAAGCGGGACAAAGACCCTGTACAGTGCGGGTCCTACAGGCCTATCTCCCTCTTGAATGTAGATGCCAAACTGTTGGCAAAGGTCCTGGCAACCAGAATAGAGGATTGTGTGCCAGGGGTAATCCATGAGGACCAGACGGGGTTCGTAAAGGGACGACAACTTAACACAAATGTCCGGAGACTGTTGAATGTGATTATGATGCCAGCAGTGGAGGGGGAGGCTGAGATAGTGGTAGCACTGGATGCGGAGAAGGCATTCGATAGGGTGGAGTGGGAATACCTGTGGGAGACGCTGGAACGGTTTGGGTTTGGGGAGGGATTTATCAAGTGGGTGAAGCTGCTGTATTCGGCCCCGATGGCGAGTGTGGTTACAAACGGGAGGAGGTCAGAGTATTTTGGGCTCCATCGAGGTACCAGGCAGGGATGCCCCCTATCCCCCTTACTATTTGCATTAGCGATCGAACCGTTGGCGATGGCACTGAGGGGTTCAGGGGGGTGGAGAGGACTGACAAGGGGAGGGGAGGAACATCGGGTATCACTCTATGCGGATGATTTGTTGTTATATGTGGCGGACCCGGAAGGGGGAATGCCGGAGGTAATGGAAATACTAGCGGAGTTTGGGGACTTTTCGGGATATAAATTAAATGTGGGTAAAAGTGAGGTCTTTGTGATACACCCGGGAGATCAGGGGGAGGGAATTGGGCGGCTCCCCTTTAAGAGAGCAGTAAAGAGCTTCAGGTACTTGGGGGTGCAGGTGGCAAGGAACTGGGGGACCCTCCACAAGCTGAACTTTTCAAGGCTGGTGGAGCAGATGGAGGAGGAGTTCAAGAGGTGGGACATGGTACCGCTGTCGCTAGCAGGGAGGGTGCAGTCAGTCAAAATGACGGTCCTCCCGAGGTTCTTGTTTCTGTTTCAGTGCTTGCCCATCTTTCTCCCCAGGGCCTTCTTCAAGAAGATAACTAGCAGCATTATGGGCTATGTGTGGGCACATGGCACCCCTAGAGTGAGAAGGATTTTCTTGGAACGGAGTAGGGACAGGGGAGGATTAGCGCTACCCAATCTTTCCGGATACTACTGGGCGGCGAACGCATCGATGGTGCGCAAGTGGGTGATGGAGGGGGAGGGGGCAGCTTGGAAACGTATGGAGAGGGCGTCCTGCGGCAATACAAGCCTGGGGGCGCTAGTAACGGCACCATGGCCGCTCCCCCCCACAAGGTATACCACGAGTCCGGTAGTGGCGGCCACCCTGAAAATCTGGGGGCAGTGGAGGCGACACAGGGGGGAAGTGGGGGGTCTGATGGCGGCGCCACTGAGAGGGAACCACAGATTTGTCCCGGGGAACACTGGCGGGGGATTCCAGAGCTGGCACAGGGCGGGCATCAGGCAACTGAGGGACATGTTCATAGAGGGGAGGTTTGCGAGCCTGGGAGAGCTGGAGGAGAAATTTGAGCTCCCCCCGGGGAACACGTTTAGATACCTGCAGGTGAAGGCATTTGCCAGACGACAGGTGGAAGGATTTCCCTTGCTTCCCGATAGAGGGGTGAGTGATAGGGTGCTGTCAGGGGTCTGGGTCGGAGAAGGGAAGGTCTCGGACATCTACAAAATAATGCAGGAGGTGGAGGAGGTATCGATAGAGGAGCTGAAAGACAAGTGGGAAGCGGAGCTGGGAGAGCAGATAGAAGATGGGACATGGGCGGATGCCTTAGAGAGGGTCAATTCGTCGTCGTCGTGCGCAAGGTTGGGCCTCATCCAATTTAAGGTGCTGCACAGAGCCCATATGACTGGAAGAGTTCTGGGAGGGGGTGGCGGGGACGGTATCGAGAGTGGTGGGAACCAGGGTCAAACCAGGGTGGGGGCTAGCGATTTTTGGGGTTGGGGTGGAGCCAGGAGTACAGGAGGCAGGGGAGGCCGGAATATTGGCCTTTGCGTCCTTGGTAGCTCGGAGAAGGATCTTGATTCAGTGGAGGGACACAAGGCCACCAAGTGTTAACACCTGGTTAAACGACATGGCAAGCTTCATCCAATTGGAAAGAATCAAATTCGCCCTGAGAGGGTCGGTACAGGGGTTCTTCCGGCGGTGGCAGCCCTTCCTTGACTTTCTGGATCAGAGATAGGAACTGGAGGCCGAAACAGCAGCAACCCGGGGAGAAAGGGGGGGGGGGGAAGGGAGGGGGGGGGGGATAGCAACGAAGGGAGCACGTCAGCGGGGGGTCGCGGGCAATGACTGCCCGAGGCCATCGGCAGAAAGGGAAAAACGGTTTGGTTGCTAGACTGGTAGCGCGCGGGGGGGGGGGGGGGGGGGGGGGGGGGGGGGGGAGGGGGGGGGGGGGGGGGGTGCGCGCGGGGGAGGGCGTGGGGAGGATTTTCCAGGGGGGATTTGTTGTGTTATAATTTAAAATGTAGTAGGGGTAAATGTTTGTATCGAAAAATTTCAATAAAAATTATTTTAAAAAAAAAAATAAAAAACAATCACAAAATCTTTCAAATGGCAGAGTTTCAAAAGGTTCAAGATATATTGATGACACCTGCTCTTGAACACAGGAGTGCCACCTACATGGGCCTACAATTTCCATTTTCTGCACAATTGGTGACCTAGGTGCAAACTGCATGCAAAATTGCAGTACTTTCTTAAAGTGAACTTTTACTCAGGTTTAGGTTCAAATAATGTCAAATATGAAACCCTGAATCTTTCGAGGAGCGGCAATCACCATTGGAAATTCCAATCCTAGCTTCTCTAGAAATGTGGAGGGTACAGTCCCTTGAAGAGCTTTGTTGCACAGGAGCAAGACAAGCCAAGTCCCCTTTTAACAGCATAGCTGCCATATTCTGTAAGTAAAGGACAAGAATTTCTGGTCCCACTCGTTGCACCGATCATCTGGTCCTTCTAAAAGTCAATGGGCGTAATTCTCCGTCAGCCGACGCCAGAATCGGGAAACGCGACTGGACAGAGAATTGGTTTGGACGGCGAAATCGCAGAGGACGTCGATTTCACGCCAAATCGCAATTCTCCGTTACCTCGATAGCGGGGTCAATGCGTTGCAGAACGCACGTACAATAATCGGCATTGGCATATCAGCAGTGGGGCCGACCTGGTATTTTCCAGGGCACCCCGATTCTCCACCTCAAGTGGGCCAAATTTCCAACAGCGAGGTTCACTTGTACTTTTAAATATCGTGAAACAGGCACCGTAGCTGCTGAGGGAGAGAGAGGGCGTATGGCAAGTGGCCAACATCACCATAGTTTGCCGACAGTTGTGTCGCCGGCCAGAAGACTTCTGCCAGGACCGGGGGGTAGCGAGGGCTGGCCAGAAGGTGGGCTGTGGGGTCGGGGTAGATGAGCATGGAACACCACTGCCGCAGCCGGCAAGGCAGCCATGCAGCTGTGCGCGCCGCTGACTGCCCATTGTGAACTTAGGGCCACAGGTTGTATGAGTATTCCCCTAGGCCACCCCACTAGGTGCCCTCTGGCCCCAGCCTACCCATCAGCCTATGGTCGTGTTCCAGCGCCACCAGCATCATTTTGTTGGCTGGGATAAGTGTGTGTGGGGAGTGAAGTATGTATGTGTGGCTGCAGCCTCCTGAGTATCAATTGCAAATCCGGCACCGTTTCTCATTGGAATCGATTGTGTTACACGTGGTACCGGTGCGAGCCCCTTAATGGTCGTAGAATCAATCCAGGTGCGACGCCAGTTTTGCTGTCATGGAATTCCACAAATCCTGCTCCGCCGTCACACTTAGTCTCAAGAACAGAGAGTCCAGCCGAATGGATCTTTGGCTGGGCCACTGAATCTCCCATGGCAGGGCTGGAAAATCCCAAACAAAGAGTTTCAATGTTCCAAAGTTTCTTTGAAAGATTACAGGGAGAAATTAAGTGGGTAAAGGGTAGTGTGGGTAACGTGACAGATGGTGTAGCAGGTAAGTAGAGTGTCACTTGAGTAAGGTGGGTAGAATGGCAGGTGGGATAGTGAGTAGGTGGGTTGGGCTAGTCGAGTCTCAGGAGTAGTCGGGAAGGTTAGGGGCAAGTCAGGTCAGGGAATGGGGAGTTGTGGGGGTGGTCAGAGTTCGTAGGAGATTCAGGTGGTGTGCTAGACATAGGAACATAAGAAGTAGGAGTAAGAGCAAACTACATGGTCTTTTGAGCCTGCTCCGCCATTCAATATGATGGTTAACCTTGGGTTTCACCTCCATTTCACACCCACTCCCCAAATCCCTTAATTCCCTGAGAGGCCAAAAGCTATTCCAGCCTTAAATATATTTAACAATGGGGTTGGGAATTTGGGAAGAGATTTCTCATTATATCAGTCTTAAAATGATCAGTTCCTTATCCTGAGACTGTGTCCCCATATTTTAGATTCCCCAACTGATTGAAACAATCTCTCATCTTATCAAGTCCCTTTAGAGTTTTATATGTTACAATGAGGTAGCCTGCCATTCTTCGAAACTCCAGAGAATAAAGCCCAATTATCCTAGGGACCAATTTAGTGAACCTTCACTGTACCGGCTCCAATGCAAGTAGATCCTTTCTTAAATGTGGAGACCAAAAATGCATACACTACTCCAGAAGTGTCTCACCAAAACTTGTACAACTGTAACAAGACTTCTTTCTTTTTGAACTCTAATCCCCTTTCAAAGACCAACATGCAATTTGCCTTCCTAATTGCTCGCTGCACCTGCAGGAGAACATTCTCTATTTCTAGTACAAGCACATCCAAGTCTTTTTGAATATCAATACTTAAAAGTTTCTCACCTTTTAGAAAATATGCTACTTTTTTATTCTGATGAACTTCACACTTTCATATAAAATACTCCATCTGCTATCATGTTCTCCACTCACCTAACTTGTTTATACTTGTTTCAGTCTCTCTGGCCTCCCCACAGTTTACCTTTCCACCCAGTTTGAATTATCAGTGAACTTTGATACATTATTCCGGCTCCTCATCTATGTCATTAATGTAGATAATAAATAGCTGAGGTCCGAGCAATATGCCTTGCTAGATTCCACGATTCACTGCCTGTGAACATGAAAAATTCCTATTTATGCCCGCTCACTGTTTTCTATATGCTAACTAATCCTCTATCCATGCTAATATATTACCCTCAATTCCAGGACCACTTATTTTGCCTCTTCATCTTTGTGCGGGTATACTTCATCTACTGGGCCCCCTTCATCTGCCCTACTAGTTACATCCTCAAAACAGTCCAAGAAATTTGTCAAATAGGGCCCTTCAGCAAAACCATGTTGATTTGTTCTAATCATACTATGCTTTTCTAAGTGCATTGTTAAGAATTTCCTGAATAGTAGATTTCAGTATTTGCCCATCAACTCATCTTTGGCTAACTGGCCTGTAGTTCACTGTTTTCTCTTTTCCTCCTTTCTTGAAAAACAGTGTAACATTTCACAGCTTCTAATCCAGTGGGACTGTTCACAAATCTAAGGAATTTTGGAAAATCATAGCTAGCACATCCATTATGTTTGCAGCTATCTCTTTTAGAATCCTAGGATCTAGGCCATCGGGGATTTGATAGATTTTAGTCCCTTAAGTTTCTCCAATACCTTGGGCGATATCTAACAGAAACGTTTGTTAGTGTGGTAGCGAGGGGGAATTGACGGGTGTTTCCCGACGGTCGACCTGGCGAGGCTGTCACCTGTATCAAACGTTGATTAGGGCATTCAATGATGACCCAAGTACTTCACACTGGAAAAGACTGTTCTGCCAGCTGTTTCGCCCGGACATCACTTGGCATCTTCTCACTAATGAGGGGGAGAACGTCTTAAACCGATCCCGCAGAGCAAAACCCAGACAGCAGGCAGCCATGCCACTGTGCAGGCCAGCTCCACGATTCGGAGATGACGACCTGGTCAGACTGATGCAGATGGTGGAGCTCGCTGTCCCATAGTAAGGTGGAGTCCGAATCATTAGATGGTTTCAAGAGGGAGATAGATATATTTCTGATTTTTAAAAAACAGGTTAAAGGGATATGGGGAACAGGTAGGGACATGGTTTTGAGACCAAGAAGAGATCAACCATGATCTGATAGAATGGCGGAACAGGCTCAAAGGGCTGAATTGCCTACTTTTGCTCCTAATTCCTATGGTGGAGGCCAGACAGGATATCCTATTCTCCCAAAGATGTTGGAGGGTCAGCCACAAGTCAGCAGTATCACCTGGGAGGCAGTGGCAGTCATCTCGGGGTGTGTCACCGGGAGGAACGTCACCCAGTGCCGCAAGAAGCTCAACCACCTCCACCGGGCCACATGGGTGAGTTGACATTGGCCCCCTGACACCAATCCTGCCTGCCACTTCTGGATGCTACTCCCCACCCCCCATTCCACCCCCACCAACGACTCTGTGCTTGGCCCCCCTCAACGACCCTCTGCTTGGCACCTCCCCCCATCCCTCCTAGCACAATGTTGCGCCCGTGCCCCAGCATACCCTAGCACCCACCAGCAGATGCCATCCATGCCTAGCAATGGTGTCCACCCCTGTCCCCCGCCATGTCCCCCCACCTTGCGAAGCGTGTGGCTCATGATGACCCCACTGTGTTCCTGCAGGAGAAGCTGTCTCACAACAGACGGGAGAGGGCCCAGGTGGGTGGCCGAGTTCCGGGCATCAGAGTCCTCACCCCCTACAATGAATGGGCTCTGGAGGTTGTGAGGCTGGCCGAGGACAGATTGGTCACCGATGTCAAGAATGGTCTGTGCCACAGACCTGGATACCCACCGGCCCCACCCAGATGACCTCTCACACGTACGTTGTATATGCCAACATGATGATCCTTCACTCCCACTGACCACATGTCCATTTTCCCACAGGTTCTCCATCCGAAGGTGCCGGCCCAACAATTGTAGCCCACCCTCCTGCCTTTTAAGAGAACACCTGAGAGGAGAGCTCTGAGGATCCCACCGTCAAGGTGTCACAGCTATCATCCCCACCATCCACCAGCACAAAGACACACACCTCAGTGGGCAAAAGTAGTGGACAGGACTCTGGGGCACATTCTGGCACAGATTTGCCGATGCACATCAGGTGTAGGCAGGAACGTCCAGGGGAGACAGTAGCCGGAAGTCCGTTGGATCTCAGGACCCAGCTGGGTCCCAGTCAGATGTAAAGCTTCTGGACCAGGCTATCCCGGAGCTGATGCAGTCGCTAGGGTGTGACTGTGAAACTCAGAGGGGTTTGTTAGCAATACTCCAGTGGGACCATAGCCAACTGGAGGAGTCCCAAAGGCTACGGGCGTAGGAGATTGCACCGGTAAAACATGACACTGAGGCCAACACTGCTAGGGTGGCGATCGCAGTGAAAAGTCTGGAGCACGATGTTAGCAGAATGAGTGGTGGTGTCCAAGGATTTGCTCAGTGACGGCCACGGGTGAGCACCTCGACAGCATGTCCAAGTAATTGGAAACAAGTCCCCGATGCAGGTGGACCTTGCCGAGGTGCTGCGGAGCATGTCCCAGTCTCAGATGGGCATTGCGGAGGTGCTGCGGAGCATGTCCCAGTCTCAGGTGGACCTTGTCAGGGTGCTGCGGAGCAAGACCAGTCTCAGATCGGCATTGCCGAGGTGCTGCGGAGCATGTCCCAGTCTCAGATGGGCATTGCCGAGGTGCTGTGGAGCATGTTCCAGTCTCAGGTGGACCTTGTCAGGGTGCTGCGGAGCAAGACCAGTCTCAGTTGGGCATTGCCGAGGTGCTGCGGAGCATGTTCCAGTCTCAGGTGGACCTTGTCAGGGTGCTGCGGAGCAAGACCAGTCTCACATGGGCATTGCCGAGGTGCTGCGGAGCATGTCCCGGCTGCTGAGGATCATGGCGCAGGTCATTGGTGAGGCACTGTTGAGCATAGCCCGGTCACAGAGTGCCATCGACACCAGGGTGCAGACAATGGGGAGCCACCAGGGCTGGCAGAGCCAGATGTCACAGGGGCTTTTGGAGCTCAATCCAACTGCCCCTCTGTCCCGAGGTGACCCCCAGGGCCCTACAGGCACTGACTGGGTGGAGGGAACGCTGGAGGATAACCCAAGCCACCCAACAGGGTGACGATGGTGGTCACCAGCCTCCATGAATTCCACCACCAACCCACCCACCCAACAATAGCGTCTCAGAGTCAGTGTGTGGAACAGGGTGGCACAGCAAAGCCAGTGACACTGGCAAGCCACCGGGGCCCTCTGGCCCCAGAACCTCCAGAGGACACTCACCAGCGGCATCAAAGGCCACAAGACTCAGTAAGCAGCTGCCTGCCTCCACCTCTGCTGTGCATCCTGAGGACAAACCTAGTCGTAGAGGTAGTGCACAGAGGGCTAAGCAGATTGAGGATCACTGAGAGGGCACTGAGGGGGAAGGGGGGGCAGCACCATCGGGGGCCCAGGACAGTTGGGGGTCACGATTTTCAACATTAAAGCACATTACACCTGAGACATGTAAAGCCTCCATCACGTTATTCCGCATTGCTCTCCCCCAGTTGCCCTCTGCTCTCCCCCAAGACATTCCACCTGCAAGTAATGGATGTGAGCATCGATTCAGCAAGCAGGCAGGAGTCAGATTTTAGCATAGATTGAGGAGCACCAGAACTCAGCTCACAGCGGGTTATCATCACCTTCCTGCCTTGTAAATTGATCTGTTGACAGTGCCGACACAGGCCCATCACCCTGGAGTGATGGAAAACAGACCCTGGGATGGTCAAACAGGGTGGTCGGGGGAGGGGGCTGGGGGAAGTGGGCGGGTAATGGGTGGGTATGGGAATGGTCAGGGAGGGGAAGCAAGGGGGGAGTGTTAGGCAGACCGGGTTGGGGGGAGGGGGGGGGGGGGGCACTGGTGAGGGGGAATAGTGGGTGGAAAGGGAAAAAGGGAGAGATAAAGTCACGTTCTGTGAGGATGAGGGCCTCCCTGGATTCCAAGCAGGCTGGATCCTCGCCGCCGCCGCCTGTCCTCCATCCTCCAGTTGGTCCCACAGGTCCACCCCTGGCTCATCCTCCAGCCCCTCCTGGTCCAGCTCCTCCTTGTCCTCCCCCTCTGATGTGGCCGCATGCTTCTTTTCTTCCACCTCCTGCACGTCGCCCCGCTGCTATGCAGGTTGTGAAGCACACAGCAGACCACCACAAAGCGGGCGACCCTCTTGGGGGTGCACTAAAGTGCCCCACCAGAGCAGTTGAGACATTGGAACCACATTTTAAGCAGTCTGATACATCGCTCAATGACAGCCTGGGTGGCCACATCACCCTCGTTACGTTGGGTCTCTGAATCGGTCCCGGCCTCTGCACAGGGGTCATTAGCCAGGACCTTATCCCCAAGAGCCATCCAGTCATCCTGGGGTGTCCCTCGAAGAAGCGGGGGATCTCCAATTGCCCCAGGATGTAGCTGTCATGCACACTCCCTGGGAAGCTTGCACACACGTGCATGATCTTGAGTTGGTCATCGTACATAAATTGGACGTTAAGGGAGTGAAACTCCTTCCTGTTAATGAAGGACGCTCCTTGACTGCCAGTGCGCGCTAGGCAACATGAATGCCATCTATTACCTCCTGGACCTGGGGCATCCCAATGGCAGAGAATCCTGTGGCCTGGTCATCCTGATGGGCTTGGTCCAGGTCAAAGCTTATTTAGTCAGTGCCTGGGTTAACAGAGCATCCATGACTTCACGGTTGCACAAGTGGAATGTAGGCTGGGATATACTACACAAGTCCCCGCTCGAGCCCTGGATTAATCCTGAGGCATAAATGGTCAGGACTGCGGTGATATTGACGGCCACCGGGAGCGGGTATCCTTCACATGGTGCCAAGTCCGGAAGGACTTGGCACGGTGCTGCAGCATCTCCTTGTTGAGGCGGACCTTCCTGGGGCACAAGTTGTTTGACATCTGCTTGACAGACCAGCGTTGCCATACATCTTGGGCCGTCACCGGCCTCCCCGGCTGGGGGGCCAGGTCCTTAGGGTATAGTCAGATCCCTGCACATGGGCCGCCACCCCGAGCCTCTGTCGAAGCTGCCGCCGCTGCCTTCTCTAGCCACCGGCACTGCAAGGGTTTATGATCAGCCTTCATTTTCGCCCATTTAACCCGTTGCCAGACCCGCACCTGAACTTACTCCCACTTGGCATTTAGAATTCTACCCTTGAAATGTAAACTAACAAACAGCGTTGGGTGCAAGTTCCACCCAATTTTCTGATTGTGCCCAAAGCAGAATTTTATCTCGATACATTTATTGATGGTACCTACATCAAGAATTTTCAAATCTAATTTAAGATTGAAATTAAACCACATCTTAAAGCAAGATAATAAAAAACTGTACCTTTTAGAGAATTTGCTTCTGTCAGGGTCGGCAAAATAAATTTTGTGAGTGAAACACTTTTTTCCGAATACCCCCAAGCAGTAACTGCATCTGCTACTAGCTTTAGTCTCTTGTATCTGAAATTATGTGGAGACATTTTGTCAAATGTTTGCCAAAACTGTCGGCCAATGCACATTAGGTAAAAATAAAGACAGTCAGAATTACGTTCAATCTAAATAACTCATAAAAATATAAACTATTTTTCATGTTAAAATTTTAGTTTTACTGGGATACTCTGATCAAATCAATTTTATGTATTATACACTGTCATGACGATGTGTTTTATGTCAAATAACAATTTTCAATTGACTGGGTGAAAACCTGAAATGAACTTTTAGAAAACAAACTTTTTAAAACACAGACTAAAGATGACTTGAGATTACAGCTAAAGATTGCTACCCAATTTGCATTTCTATATATTCCACATTCCAATTCATTGGACTGGAGATAGTTTTCAGCAAAACCCACCAAAGGCTGTGTGATGTTCTTTGCTCTGTGCACTTCGAAGTGTAGTGTCTCACAAAGAACATCAAGCTATGTTTTGAACAAAGCAAATTTTTTACCACTACACAAAAGAAATTTGAATAACTCACTAAGATATCACTATTACAAAATACACTAAGACTATGAATCTATCTACAGAGTTTCTGAAAACAGGACTACTCTCTATCCCACCTAATCACCTACTCCCCGAATCAAGGATATCACATGAACCACATGTATGCTCTTGATCACCATCTAGTGGTTGGATGCATTCACATTAAATTGTTAACCCTTCATTCACCACACAACATAAATATTGTCACAGGCCGGACTTCTGGTGGCGACATGTAGATGGCGATCATACATTAGTTGGCTCATGCTCGAATCTTTGATTTTTGTCTTTTATGCCTGGTCTCAGGGGTAGTTTTTGGATGAGCTGGTGTGGGAATTCATAAGGTGTTGGTGGAATGTTGAAGTCCCAGAAGAAGGGTCTTGGAAAAGTTGGGGTGAGCGAAAATCCGCCGGCGAGTGTTTGTGTGAGTCCAGCAGGAGGAAAGATAACGGGGGCTAGGTCGTCGGGTCACTGCGTTCCAACAGTATCTCCTCCATCTCCTTTAACTTCTCTACTTGCACCCACACCTCGACTGATGTCTTCGACATTGTCACCTTTATCGGGACAATCGCAACGCACCCATGCCAGGGCATTTCCCAACTGAATGGGGCAGCCCACAATGGGAAACCCCACTGGCCGGCTGGTGAGACGGAAAACTGGTGCGGCAGGACGGAGAATCCGCCCAATGTACAAGCTGAATTACTGAACCACACATGCACAGAACTGTGCATTCCTAGCTGAAATTACTTGCAAAATGAAGTACATCACTAAATATAAAAGAAATATTATATACAATACAATTAAACTAACAATATTTACGGTACTCACCTCAGCAATATTTTTAGATTGTCCAAACTCCATCTAGTGGTAGAAGCTGGCTGGTGCAAGTAGCTGCTGACATCCTGACTGCCTACACCAAACAATTTCTGCCATCAAATGGAGCCCATGAGAGTTCAGCAGCAGGAGCCACAAGTCGGCATCCACTGAAGAACAGACCCCGAGGACTAAGATATGTACAGAGCCTGGGAATCAGCAAGGCCAGAGAGACATGGTTGAAAAAGGGAAGGGCAAGTGTCTGCAAGGCTGATCACTTCTCGGTCTTTTGGCTAAGATCGAGCGTGAGATGGATCTGGTATGTCTCTCTTGTGGGGGCCATGAATTGGATTCAATTTGAATTGGTTTTTGAAGCAGGCAAGGAGATGGATTAGGGGTTTGCTCCGTCCACTCTGCGCATTGGCTTTTTAACTCTGATAATGCCAGGGATGTACTTCTGAGGCTGTATAAGGCTCTGGTCAGACCCCATTTGGAGTATTGTGAGCAGTTTTGGGCCCCGTATCTAAGAAAGGATGTGCTGGCCTTGGAAAAGGTCCAGAGGAGGTTCACAAGAATGATCCCTGGATTGAAGAACTTGTCGTATGAGGAATGATTGAGGACTCTGGGTCTGTACTCGTTGGAGTTTAGAAGGATGAGAGGGGATCTTATTGAAACTTACAAGATACTGCGTGGCCTGGATAGAGTGGACGTGGAGACGATGTTTCCACTTGTAGGAAGAACTAGAACCAGAGGACACCACCTCAGACTAAAGGGTTGATTATTTAAAACAGAGATGAGGAGGAATTTCTTCAGCCAGTAATCTGTGGAACTCTTTGCCGCAGAAGGCTGTGGAGGCCAATTCACTGAGTGTCTTTAAGACAGAGATAGATAGGTTGTTGATTAATAAGGGGATCAGGAGTTATGGGGGGAAGGCAGGAGAATGGGGGTGAGAAAATATCAGCCATGATTGAATGGCGGAGCAGACTCGATGGGCCAAGTGGCCTAATTCTGCTCTTATGTCTTATGGTCTTATAAAGGAATAAATAAAAGTGTCTGCAAGGCTGGGTGTCGGCAAGGGTAGTTGGAAGAGAGACTGAGGGCAAGGGTGGAAGCACTGTGGGAGAAATCATGTGAGCAGACAGGTTAAGTGACGTTAAAGTGAAACTGGCAATGTAAATGGATATATTGACACTACTTTATTAACGATGTTAAAATGAAACAACTTTAAGTGTTTGTGTGGGCGGGGAAGAAAACTGCGGGTTAGGAGGGCTTTCCTGGAGCGGGCACGAGGGGAGGTGGGGGGGGGGGGGGGGGGGGGGGGGGGAGCATTGCCGAACATGATGAATTACTACTGGGTGGTGAATATCACTATGGTTAGGAAATAGGTCATGGGGGAGGGAGCAGGGTGGTTTCGGGTGGAGGCGGCACCATGTAGGTGAATATGTTTGAGGGCATTGTTGTTGGCTCCTCTGCCGTTCTTGCTGGCCAGATACTCTGTGAGTCCAGTGGTGATGTCGGCCCAAAGGGTGTGGGGGCAGTGGAGGCAGCATTTGGGACTGGAGGTGCCTCGGTGTGGGCACGATCTGCGATAACCATAGATTTGAGCCGACGGGCTGGATGCGAGGTTTAGGGGCTGGCAGCAGGTGAGGATATTTTTAATAATGATAATTCAGGGGCAATTTAGCGTGGCCTATCTACCTACCCTGCACATCTTTGGGTTGTGGGGGTGAAACCCACTCAGACACGGGGAGAATGTGCAAACTCCACACGGACAGTGACCCAGGGCCGGGATTCGAACCTGGGTCCCCAGCGCTGCAGACCCAGTGCTAACCACTGCGCAAAGTACCGCCCCGATAGCAGGTGAGGATTGAGTGCTTTGTTGACTTGTTTACAGGAGGCAAATTTGCAGGGCTCAAGGACTTGGAGGAAGTGTATGAGTTGCCCAGGGAAATTACTTTAGGTACTTGCAGGTTCCGGATTTTGTGAATCCTGGGGTTGAGGGACAAGGTGCTGTCGAGGGACAAGATAGGGGAGGGGAAGGTTTCAGATTCTATAATGAGTTGATGGATTGGGAGGTAGGGGCTGAAACGTGGGCAGAGGCGTGCGGAGGGTGAATGTGTCCTCATCGTGTGCAAGGTTAAGCCTCATCCGGTTTAAAGTAATACAAGGGCACATATGAAGGTAGCAAGGATGAGTAGGTTCTTTAACGGGGTAGAGGATAGGTGAGGGCAGTGTGGGGGGAGACCCGCGAATCACGTCCACATATTCTGGGCTTGTCCAAGGCTGAAGGGGTTCTGGTAGGGGTTCGCCGACGTGATGTTTGAGGTGCTGGGCGTGGAGGTGGCCATATGTGGGGTGTTGGAAGATCCAGAGTTCCAGGGGGATAAGAAAGGCCAATGTCTTGTCCTTTGCCTCCCTGATAGCCCAGAGTCGGATTATGCTTGGGTGCCGGAGCTCAGAGCCACCAAAAACGGGGGTGTGGCCGAGCGACCTGGCAGAATTTCTGAGGCTGCAGAAGGTCAAGTTCATCTTGAGGGAGTCGGTGGTCTGGAGATGGAAGCAGCTTATTAATTTCTTTAAGGAGATTTGAGGGGTCAGTGGGGGGGGAGGTAAGGGGGTTATAATGGGGAATGCTGAAGATGGGTCTGGGTTGTTTATAATGTTATGCTGCTGTTCTTCTGCTTTTGTTTGTTTACATGAAAATGCATTGAATAAAATATTTTTTCAAAAAAAGACAACTGAGAGCCATACATATGGGCGCGATTCTCCGCACTCACAACGGGGCAGAGAATTGCGGGCGGCGCAAATTTTTACGGCGACGTTGGTCCGACGCCCTCCCGCTATTCTCCGAACCCCGCACAAACTCCGAGTCGCCATTCCCGCCAAACGCCTTTATTACGCCCCCGACACGACCAGAATCGCTACTAATTGCCCCCCCCCCCCCCCCCCCCCCGCTATTCACCGGCCCGTATGGGCCGAAGTCCCGACTTAATCGCGCACTGTTTACACGGCGTGAAACACACCTGCTTTTTAAGTTCGTCACCCAGTCGTGCTGGCTGACGACTGCTTCCAGGAGGTTAGTGCACCGCTCAGCGCACCGCTCAGCGCACCGCTCGAGTCTGGCCACAACGGGGAAGGCATCCCTGAGAACGGGAGGGGGGTCCAGAGCGGGGGGGAGTGGGGGAGACGGAGGGGGGAGTGGGGGAGATGGAGGGGGGAGTGGGGGAGACGGAGGGGGGAGTGGGGGAGATGGAGGGGGGAGTGGGTGAGATGGAGGGGGGAGTGGGGGAGATGGAGGGGGGAGACGGAGGGGGGAGTGGGGGAGATGGAGGGGGGGTGGGGGAGACGGAGGGGGAGATGGTGGGGGGGGGAGTGGAAGTGGGGGGGGGGTGTTAGGTAGACAGTGAGCGAGTGAGCCTTCCAACCCCGTAACAAAATGTCTGCCACCATGCCATGGCGTGCCGGTCACAAGGACAAGGCCGCTGTTTGCCCTGTGGCTTACGGACACAGGCCACTGACGCACCCGTGAGGAGGACATAGTTTACTGGCCGTTGAATGCAGAAAGTGACCAGGGGTTAGGCTGCCCGTGTGTCAGCAGCGCGCCCAGGCCACCGGGACACACAGGTATCCCGTGGCTGGCGGCTGCCGAGTTGTCGACTAACCTCCGTCTAACATGTCCCGTTTCTCTGCCCCCACCACCCTTCTGTAGGTTAGCACAATGTCTGTGAACAGAACGGCTATGTTCTGCACAGTGGTTGGGGCCGCTGCACTGCATTTGGCGATGCAGCAGCATCCACAGCCACAACCCGCAGTGGATGCAGGGCCAGCTGCAGCAGCAGAGGGAAGGGCCGAGGAGTTGCCACTCGTCGAGCAGCATGGTGAGGAGGAGGAGGAGGAAGAGGAGAGAGTGAGGGTGCAGCCACGGCGCCAGAGGCAACGACCAAGGCCGAGGGTGTACCGTGACCGGGTCTCTTTCCGAACAATGACGGACATCACCTGCAGGAGGAGACTACGCAGCCGGTGATACATATCTGTCACCTCGTGGCGCACCTCGCCACGTGGAACGGGGGGAGGACACGCGATCCCGGTTGCCATCAAGGTGACGGTCGCTCTTAACTTCTATGCTACCGGCTCCTTCCAGTCTCCGAGCGGCGACGTCTCCGGGATCTCCCAGTCATCGGGGCACAGGTGCATCCGGGATGTGACCGATGCCCTCTATGCCATCGCTGACATCTACATCACCTTTCCCGAGGACCAAGCAAGTCAAGACTCACGAGCTCGTGGATTTGCCAGCGTGGCCGGGATACCGAGGGTGCAGGGGGCAATCGATTGTGTTCATGTCCCCATGCGCCCGCCTGCAGGGGACAGGGACGTGTTCACAAACAGGAGGGGGACATACTCCATGAATATCCAGGTGGTATGCGATCCCCACATGAGGATCATGAACGTCTGTGCAAGGTTCCCAGGGAGTGTGCATGACTCCTACATACTGGCGCAGTCGTTCATCCCTGCGATGTTTGAGGGACGTCCCCCCCCGGCTGAGGGGCTGGTTGCTAGGCGACAGGGGTTATCCGCTGAGGTCTTGGCTGATGACGCCTATACGGAGGCCTCAGACCAATGGGGAAACACGATACAACGAGGCCCATGCAGCAACCAGGGGTGTGGTGGAGCGCTGCCTTGGCCTCCTGAAGATGAGATTCAGGTGCCTGGACCGCTCCGGAGGGGCCCTGCAGTACCAGGCCGAAAGGGTCGCTCGCATTGTTGTGGTCTGCTGTGCGCTGCACAATATCGCGATGCAGAGGGGAGATGACCTGCTGCAGGAGGCGGATGGAGAAGCCAGTGGCAGTGGTGCCAGCACAGAGGAGGAGGAGGAGAGGGAGGAGGAGGAGGAGGAGGAGAGGGAGGAGGAGGAGGAGGAGGAGGCTGGCGGAGTGGTGGGCGCAGCACGCAGACACGACCCAGGTGCTGGTGATGTCCAGGAGGCGGCACGACGGACACGGCGAGGACGGCGGGCACACGACGCCTTGGTGGCAGCACGGTTCACGCGTCGCATGTGACGTCCCCGCTGAACACGAAACCACCACCTGCATCGCTAGTCGTACAGAGGATCAACACACAACTGCCACCACCACAATCCCGATCCCCCCACCCCCTCTCAGTGTACACTGCTCCACTTCGATATCACCCTTACCACTGGGTCCAGATGGTATGGCACAACATTGATGGCTGTGTCAGCGGGTGTGATTAGTGCCATGTGGAATGATGACAGCCCGCTCTGCGAAGAGCTGTGAGCTCAGAATCGTTAGAGAGAGTCTGACCCATGGCAATAGCTGAACCATCCACCTTGGTGGCCGCTGAGATCGTCACGGACACTCCATCACGTGCCCGCGTGGGCTAGCTGTGGGAGGGGGTGGGGGGAGGGGCAGGGACTGCACACTCGGCACCGAAGTTTCACCGCTGGTCAACCCCAGCGACACTCGGTCACCAGCACGATTCCTGTGGCTGTGGAACAATCACACGGTATTACAAGTAAGGTGGAACAGTGCGTTTAATGTTAACAATTTACAGGTGCCCTATCCCCTACAACTAAACTGTGCCCTTCACCCGTGCCAACTTACTCAGTGTCTATCTTAGTTGCCTTACGGGCCCTACCACTACATCTAAGTGATTCCCCAGATGATACAGCAGGAGTGGAGGAGGACTGCTGCGAATCGCCCCCTTCGACTCGTTTCTCCTTCGGCAAGCGTTTCCTGGGGCGACCCGGCCTTGATGGGCCAGGCTGCTCTGTGGGCGTCTCGGGTGACGTTGTGCCACCCTGCTCTGCCTGCTGCCCACCCGATGCACCAGGGATGGGACGGGGGGAGGCCGAGAATTCCGGGATGTCCCGTGATGGAGTTAATGGGACGGGCCCCGAAACCTCCTCCTCCCTCGGGGAGCCCGGTGGCCCCCGGGCCTCACTTTGGGACAGAGGTGCGAGCGGGGAGGTGCCCCGTCGTGCCCCCGACACCTGGCGATGCCAGTCCTGGAGGCCTGCAACGGTATCGACCAGGATCCGAAGGTTTGCAGACACGGAGTCCAGGGAGTTAGACATTCCCGCCAGGGACTGTGCGACCTCAACCTGTGAGTGCACGACGCCATCCAGCACATGTGTCAGGCGGTTGATGCTCTCGGCGACTGACTGCTGCGACTGGGCCATGACCTGGTGAGACTGGGCCAAGGCCTGCAGGGCGCCGGCAATGTCGTTTTGCCTCTGGCACATTACTGCCTGTGAGAGGGCAACCCTGTCCAGGGCCGAGGATGACGCGTGCACATTAACCCCAACGCCTTGCATAACCGGATCCATCGCAGAAACCATTTCACCCATTGCCTCCACCGCGGATGCCACCCGTGCGGTGTCGGCCTGGGTCTCTGCCATGAGCGGCACCACTCCCTGCTCATGGACGCGGTTCGACTCCTCTAACAGCGTCTGCAGAGTCTGGAAGACAGCCCTCATCCCGTCATTGTTTCCCTGGGTTTCTTGAGGCATCGGCTGTGCGGGTGGGTTGAGAAACTCCAGGAACTCCGAAAACGTCTGGGAGCCAGCTGCATGCTGGGCCTGGTCTGGCCTCCGCGAGTCCGGGCCCTCGGTTGCTCCGACCTCCACCTGCTGTACCTGCTCAGCTGTGATGTGCGAACCAGACTGTGACCTAGGAGACTCATCACTAAATAGGCCCACCGGGGTGAGTGTCTGTGGGATGATGGATGGTGTGGGAGATAGCAGTGCCGCATCCCGAGGTTGTCGCAATTTAGCGCCTCCTCTATGGTGTGGGGCCGCTCAGAGTCCGGAGGGTTATCGCTGGCCATTTCTGTGGCTTGTGGTATCGCCACCCTCTGGGCGTCCTGCTCCGCAGATTGAGTTGGGGAGGATGGGACTCCCCGCTGATCAGGCACCCTCTGTCGTTCGTCCCCAGGTGAGGTGGGGGCAGATGCCTGTGTCCGTCTGCAGCCAGACGGCCCTGGTCGTTCGTCATCACGTCCTAGGGAAGAGAATGAGACGGGTTATTTAGATTTGCTCGGCAAGCCGCAGGACGGTCCCAGTGGGCAGCGTGTGAAGGGACAGAGGATGGGGGAGGTGTCCAAGTGGGCAGGGTGTGTGAAGGGACAGAGGATGGGGGAGGTGTCCAAGTGGGCAGGGTGTGTGAAGGGACAGAGGATGGAGGAGGTGTCCAAGTGGGCAGGATGTATGAAGGGACAGAGGATGGGGAGGGGTGGGTGTTTGTCAAGGAGGGTTGTCTCACTTGCTGCAGATCCGCCAACCTCGCATAGCGCGACTTCCCGGGTGCCAGACCCCTCCACAAGGTCCAGTGCCCTCAGCTCAAATGTGGTGAGGGGGTGCAGGTTGGGCGAACCCCCTCCAGTCTCGTGCCGCTCACGGGTGTTGTGAGCGGACTTGGCCTGTTGGGGGAGGGGACATAGGTATATCGTTACAATACGGCAGGTATCAGCAGTCCGTTCAGATACTGGCACAGTTTGGGGGTGAAGTTGTCATAAGACCATTGCATCTCTCCACGGAGGCCAGAGCGCTGGGTCTGTGACAACTTTGTGGACCACCCTCAAATAATTCTGCCCCAATCCCCCTCCCCCCGTGCCAGTGGGGCAGGTGGGTGATTAAGTTAAGGGGGGAGGGATGGTTGTGACCAGGGGGCACCCTCTTGGCACTTAGCCTGGCAACCCTGGTGAGGTTGTGCAGCTTTTTCCTGCATTGCTCTGCAGAGCGAGGGGTCTGCCCCACAGCACTAACGGCAGCAGCCACCTCACACCAGGCCTGGCATACCGTGCTGGCAGGTTGGCGATGCCCTCTACGTGGGCAGATGATGCCCCTCCTCTGCTCGACGGCATCGAGCAGCGCGTCCACATCAGCCTCTACAAACCGAGGGGCAGCTCTCCTGGGCTGCGACATCATGGCCGACAGATTCTGTGCTCGCCCGCGCCTTTTTACGGCGTCGGGCGGCGTCACGTGGGCGTGTTTGTGTCGTCGCCGCGTTGCTTCGTAATGGCGCACGTAATTGACGTGGCCGCGTTCCTAGCCCATTTCCCGGAAGTGAATACGTCGGGAAATGGACCCTTCCCAACCATCGTGAAACGCCCCCGTTTTTCCCGCCGATTTCCCGATTTTTCGAGAGTCGGGAGAATCGCGCCCATGATGTCGAGATCACCAAATCCAGAAGACACAGCTTTTCTTCCGAGACAACATCAGACGATAGTTGACCACTATTCCAACTGGAAAGGATGAGATCCAAGCTCTGTGCAAGGCCATGTGCAAGCTTGGTGCTGAACTCCCCAGACTCATTGAGTGACAGCAGGCTTTCTAGTGGGCCCACGACTGCACTGAGCATTTCTGTAGGCTGCCCTATCGAAGTCCTCGTCTGAGTTCTCTACAGCAGAATTCATGTGTAACATCGCCAGCTGTGCTTTCATTGTCCTCTGCCCTGGCTGTCCCATGTTTCACCACATGTAGATCCAACCTCAAGCTATCTTCTAATGTACATGCATTGCCAGTATTTGAGCTGGTAACTCTAATTCATTTTTGTTAACTTACCATGTTGGCATCAGAACTCACCATTGCTGGGATGTTAGTTCAGTAACATAGCCAGAATATTCATGTACTTTTACTTCCTGTCTACATGACTTGATTTCCTATTGCATGGTTTCAGTAAGATTGTACAAAGATCGTAACAAACGTTTATTTGAAGCCTTAAACTACTTTTGTCATTTAAAATTTTAAAATACTTTTAAATTGTTGTGATTAAAAATTGTTTGTTTTTAGTGTTTCTTAAATCATTCTCCTTTTTCTCAGCATGTTTCCTTTCCATTTAACTTCTTCATTATTTCTTAAATAAAAATTTGCCCAAGGTCTCTACACAGTCTGTAGAGGAATGAGAGAGATCTCGAGTCTTGCTCGAGAAGAATTCAGGGAGTTGGCCAGCTCTGCTGTTCCTGGTGCATAACATTTGTGAGAACACTGAAGAAAATAAAACTCCAGGGAAGAGGAGCAGTCTGTGACAATCCAAGCAAACATGATTATACTCTGGAATGTTCAGGCTCACATTGTAACTGAGAAATAGAGACGGCACCAATACAGTGAGAGCACCTTTTGGGTGGCTTCAACATTAAACTTGTAGTTTTAGCAATTGATTGTTATTAGACAACAATAAAATAATCTTCTTAAATACCTGAGTTTTAGTTGCTTATTCAGCGTGACCAGCTCGTCCCATTGTTGCATTTGCTGATAAATGTCTTGGCATATATCAGTTTTGATCTGTGCTGGCACATATTTTGTTTCTTTTGCAAAACTGAGGTCATTCAGTATTTTTTTCAGTTCCCCCAGATGCTTACATAGATCATCCACATTTACAGACTCCATGAATGTCAGACCTATTGCAGAAACAGAATATACAAAAACAGCTTCTAAGCACTGTAATGCAGTTGCATCTTGTTTGCATGAGAAGTCCTGCCTACAGAATGCAGAGGCCATAATTATTCCATTAGTAATAGGAGCGGCCTCAATAGAGGATAAGCAAGTTGTCATGCTGGGAAGGGCTCAAATGCAGGCAATAATATTAGGTATATGCGCTTCTAATCTGCAGATTTCGAAACTATACAAGTAAAATGTATGGTTTAAAGTTTGGGATTAGCACCACCCACCTCATTGATAACTTGGTCTGGTCGCACTGCCCTCCTCGTTGCTGGAGGGGGTGCTTTGGTGATGAGGTTGGGGGGATCATCTCAGCGATTTATGGGAGGATGTGGAGGCTTAGGAGAGGGTGCAGAGGAGGTTTACCAGGATGTTGAAATGAAAATCGCTTATTGTCACGAGTAGATTTCAAATGAAGTTACTGTGAAAAGCCCCTAGTCGCCACATTCCGGCGCCTGTTCGGGGAGGCTGTTACGGGATGTTGCCTGGTCTGGAGCGTGTTCGCTATGTGGAGAGGCTGAATAGACTTGGACCGTTTTCATTAGAAAGACGGAGGCTATGGGGTGACCTGATAGAGGTCTACATGATTATGAGGGGCATGGATAGAGTGGATGGGCAGGCACTCTTTCCTAGGGTGGAGGGGTCAGTCACCAGGGGGCATAGGTTTAAGATTCGTGGGGCAAAGTTTAGAGGAGATGTGCGAGGCAGGTTTTTTACGCAGAGGGTGGTGAGAGCTTGGAACACATTGCCAGGGGAGGTTGTGGAAGCAGATACATTCACGGTGTTCAAAAGGCATCTTGACAAACACATGGATCGGATGGGTATTGAGGGATATGGCACATAGAAGTGCTGAGGGTTTTGGCCAAGGTTGGTATCATGACCGGTGCAGGCTTGGAGGGCCGAAGGACCTGTTCCTGTGCTGTATTGTTCTTTGATTTTGGAGGAGGATGGGAGTCTCTGGAGGGGATTGCCAAGTGGGAAGAGGAGCTGGGGATGGCATTGGATGAGGGATTGTGGTCTGAGGTGCTGCAGAGGGTGAATGCCTCAAAACCATATGCAAGGCTAGGATTGATACAGCTAGTAATAATAATCTTTATTGTCACAGGTAGGCTCAAATTCACACTGCAATGAAGTTACTGTGAAAAGACCCTAGTTGCCACATTTTGGCACCTGTTGGGGTACACAGAGGGAGAATTCAGAATGTCCAAATTACCTAACAGCATGGGCACGATTCTCCGATCGCGGGACAGAGTGTCCACGTCGTAATGAACGCCGTCGCGTTTCACGACAGCGCGAAATGGGCGCGGGCACTAGCGAATCTGGCCCCCACATGGGGCCAGCACGGTGCTGGAGCGGTTCACGCCACTCCAGCCTCACTTCCTGGCGCACACTGGGTGCAGCGGCAACCCGCACATGCGCAGTGGCGACGCGCCAACCTGCGCACGGCCCCAAGACAACATGGCGTGGGGGTTCTGGGGCCAGACGCGCAACAAGGTAGGCCTGGGGGAGGAGAGGCTGACCCGCCAATCGGTGGGCCCCGATCGCAGGCCAGACCCCATCGGGAACGGAGACCCCCCTACCCCACAGGCTGCCCCCCGACCCTTCGCGCAGAGTTCCCGCCGGCAGCGACCAGGTGGGACTCTGCTTTTTCCGCGCGGCCGCTCAACCCATCCGGACGCCCGGCCTCGTACAGCAGCCTATGACTGGCACCGTGCCAAACACGCCGGCGCAAATGGCGCCGATTCTCTGCACCTCGGAGAATCGCGCACCGGCATCAGGGCGGCATGGCGCGGTTGCGGCGATTCTCCAGCTCGGCGCGGGGCTGGGAGGATCGCGCCCCATGTCTTTTGGGACTTGTGGGAGGAAATCGGAACACCTGGAGGAAACCCACACGGACACCGACTCCGCACAGACAGTGACACAAGCCAGGAATTGAACCTGGGACCCTTGAGCTGTGAAGCAACAGTGCTAACCACTGTGCTACCGTGCTGCCCATGGTAGTGTACAGAGTGCAACTGACAAAGTTTAGGATGAGGCGGTTGTTTGAGGGGATGGAGGATATTGTGAGTGATGTGGGAGGGGCCCAGCTAATCACGTACAGATGTTCTGGTCCTGCCCGAAGTTGGAGAAATGTTGGAGGTTGTTCATCAGCACCATGTCGGCAATTCTACATGTTGACTAAGAGCCCAGTCCCCTGGGGGCCATATTTGTGGTGTCGGACTTGCTGGAGTTGCAGATGGAAGCGGGGGCAGATGGACTTAGAGCCCAGTCCCCTGTGGGCAATATTTGTTGTGTCAGACTTGCCAGAGTTGGAGACGGAGGGGGGGGGGGGGGGGGCAGATCTTTTAGCCTTCGCCTCATTGATCGATCGCAGGCAGGTTCTGTTGGGGTGAAGGTCAGTTTCTCCACCCTGTGCCTCGGTATGGCTGGGGGAATCTAATGGAATTTGTGTATTTGGAGAAGGTGAAATTTGCTCTGAGTGGTTCCACAAGAGATGGGGTTTGTTGGGGATTTTCATTGCAGTATTAATGTAAGCCTACTTGTGACAATAATAAAGATTATTATTATCATTGTATTACATTTTGGGGAGCTGGTTGCCGCCAACTGTTAGGGGGAGGGATTTGAGGGGGTTGGTCTGAGCTGTTATTTTATTTTGAGTTGGTTGTATTTTGTAAATGTTTTGTGTGTGAAATGTTAAAATTTGAAAATTTGGGCACTTTCGGAGGCGGCCAGGGAATGAGTGGTCACACATTTGATGGTTCCCGCTCAAGGTGGATGTTTTTGGTGTTTTCCTGCCCGAAGGGTGTAATATTTGAGGGTAAAAGGGGCAGGAGTACTCAGGGAAGGTAATACTCCTCTGGTGTGGCTGGTGCATGGATCAGCAGATGAGGAACGCCATGAGAAAGAAACAGCAGTTGGAGTAGGAGAGGTTTCATGGTGCGCCACAGGTAAAGGTGGCGGAGGGCAAGGGGGGCAGTGTTGTCTGCCCAGTGGTCGACGGAGCAGCTTGTGGAGTTCTTGAACAACAAGTTCCAGCAGCAGAGAAAAGAGGCCCTGGAAGACCTGGCCAAGGTGGTGGAGCCGCTGACGTCTGGGATTGAACGAGCAGAGGCTGGAGAAACCAGGGCCGGGCGATTTAGAAAGTGGAGGAGGCGGTGGAGGAGCATGAGGAGCAGATGCCTCGTTGGCGATGGAGTTGGGAGTGATGCGTGAAAGCCTGAAGAGGCTGAGGGACAAGGTGAAGGACCTGAAGAACCGCTCCAGGTGGCAGAATGTGAGGATTTTTGGAATGCCTGAAGGTATTGAAGGTGCAGAGGCCGCTCTGTCTGTGGCAAATATGCTGGAGAGGGTGACGGGGATGGGGCCTTTGAAAAGCCTCTCAAGGTGGACTGAGCGCACAGGGCACTGAGGAGGAGGCTACATGTGGGTGAGCCATCGAGAGCGATGGTGGTGCGGCTGCATCGCCTTTTGGATAAGGTAAAAATTCCTACGGTAGGTGAGGCAGATAAAGACGTTTACCTGGTAGCTTGAGCTGGGGGTCTACCATGGCCCTGTGTGGAGATGGCGAAGAGGAGGGCTGGTTTACACCGGGTTACGGCTGCTGTCTTTGAGAAGGGGTGAAGTTTGGAGTATTATACCTGGCTCCCTGTGGGTGACTTTCCAGAAACAGGAACTTTATTTCGACATGCCAGAGGAGACAATCATCTTTATGAGGGACAATGGACTGGGAGGAATGTGAGGACATTTAACTTTGGAGGAGTTTTGTCTGCTTTTTAAAGTATCTATGGGTGAGGATTCTGGGGCAGGTCTTGACAGGGGAGCAGTGATGGTGAGTGTACCTTTTGTTACTCTTTGTGTGTTGGTGGTTGGGATGACCGGGGTGGGGGAAACACTGGAGAGAAGAGAAGAAGTTGGAGGCCTTGGGCAGGGATCATATTAGCTGGGCGGGCTAGTTAACGGAAGCGAAGAGGGGGTTGCCAGAAGGAAGGAGTGGGGGAGATGGGGTTGTTTTTTTATTTGAGGGTGGGAGGGGGTGGGAAAGGCGTTGGTGTGGCGCAGTTGGGAAGGGATCGATAGCGATGGACATCCGAGGACGGGCCTCAAGGGGCACATGGCGAGGACTGAGTACTGGCTCAAAAGGGGATGTGACTGATCGGCAGGGGAAGAGGGCGGGGAACATGAGGGGGTTGAATGGGGCAGTCAAATGTTCGCTTGTGTTCATGCATCTGAGGCGTCTGAAGGCTGACATGGCATATTTTAAGGAGATGCACCTGAAATTGGGGGATCAGACGAGGCTGAGAAAGGGATGAGTGGGGCAGGTGTTTCATTTGGGACGGGATATGAAATATGAAGACAAGGAGGGTGCCCCGAATTGGGATGACGTGGATTTTATAAGGTGGGTGCTGGGGAAGATTCCGGACTTGGACATGCATTGGTTGATTATGGAGAGGTGATTTCAATATGATCACAGATCCCAGCTTGGACCTGTCATGTCCCAAGTCATCGAGGGTGTTGCTAGTGGCAAGAGAGCTGAGGGGGTCCATGGAGAGCATGGGGGGGTGAACCCGTGGAGCTTTTGGAGGCCAAGGGTGAATAAGTTTTCATACTTCTCCCACGTGCACCGGATGTATTATGATGGAAAAGGCGCTGCTGGTGGGGGTGGCCGACTCGGAGTATTCGGTGATGGTGATTTCCGACCATGCACCGCATTGGTAGATTTGTGGGTGGCTCGGGGGAGGTCCAATGGCCACAGTGCAGGCTAGATGTGGGGTTGCTGGCAGATGAGTAGGTGAATGAGCGGGTGCTGGCTGCCACGCACGGCAACGTGGAGTTGAACGACATGGGGGAGGTCACAGCAGCCATGTTGTGGGAGGCACTCAGGGGAAGTTTATTCCTATTCAGGCGCACAGGAAGAAGCAGAGCGGGAGGAGAGGGCAAGGCTGGCGGATTTTGAGGGTGGGCAGAAGATATTCAAAGGCGCCAGAGGCAGGGTTGTTTAAGGAAAGGCAGAGGCTCCAGATGGAGTGTGGGCTAGTCTCTACAGGGAAGGCGGTGGGACAGTTATAGAGGAGCAGTTATGTACATGGGGAGAAGGCAATCATGGTGTTAGCCCATCAGTTGAGGAGGTAAGAGGCAATGAGGGAGGTTAGCAGAATGAGGGATGATAAGGGTAAGGTGGTGATGGACACAGAAGGGGTGGATAGCGTTTTTGAAGCGTTTTATAAAGGTTATACGAGTCTGAGCCCCTGACCAGGGAGGAGTCCAGGGAGGAGTGGTTCCTGGGTGGGTTGGAGTTTTCCAAAGTGGAGGAGGGGCTGCTTCAGGGCCTGAGGGCCCCAATTGGGCAGAGAGAGGTGATGGACATTATAGGGGCGATGCAAGCATGGAAGGGGCTGGACGGGTTCCCAGTAGAGTTTTATTAAAAGTTTGGGATGGACCTGGGGCCACTGCTGGTGAGGGTGTACAATGAAGTGAGGGAGAGGAGGGAACTCCCTCCTACACTATCACAGGCTTTCATCTCCCTGATTTTAAAGAAGGATAAGGATCCGGAGCAGTGTGGATCGTATTGCCAGATATTGTTATTGATTTTGAATGCCTAGTTGTTGGTGAAGGTGCTTGCATCGCAGATTGAGTACTGTGTGCTGGGGATGATAGGCGGGGATCAGACGGGTTTTGTGAAGGGAAGACATCGGCGAATGTGCAGAGGCTACTCAATGTAATTATGATGCCTTCGGAGAGGCAGGAGGTAGAGGTAGTGTTGGCGATGGACGCAGAATTGAACTTGGCTCGACTGGTGGTGGGGGTGAAGGTGGATTTTAAGAGGTGGGCTGTCACTGGCAGGGCGGGTGCAGACACTGGAAATGACGGAGCTGCCTAGGTTTCTGTTTGTGTTTCAGAACCTCCCCATCTTTCTCCCCAAGTCGTTCTTTAGAAAGATTAATGGGCTGATCTCTGGGTTTGTGTGGACAAGGAAGGCCTCACAGCTGTGGCAGGATTTTTTGGAATGGGACGAGGGGGGGTTGGCTTTGTCGAATATGATAAATTATTACTGGGCAGTGAATATTGCAATGATGAGGGAATGGGCCATGGGAGGGAGGGGGGTCAGTGTGGGGGCAGATGAATGCTACAGCATTTAGGGAAACGTGTTTGAGGGCTCTGTTGTTGCCGCCTTTTGATGAGACCATCAATTCACGCGACACGTGGTTAGAAGTGAACAGTGGTTTAATCGTTTTACAAAAGAGCCTGCCTGTGATGAGATGAACTCGAGATGAACTGGCAGCAGGCTCACAGCACTGATCTTTATACTTCCAGCTGGGGGAGGAGCCATGGGCGGAGCCAAGGGTGGAACCCAGTACAAACTCCTCATCTCCCCCTATGGGCAGGGCCGCGCGATTACACACAATCCGGTACAGAGTACAGGCTCAATACGTGTGGTACAATACAGTGTGAATTACTGAGGTTTATAATTCACCACACCTTTACCGTTCTCGCCGGCCAGGTACTCCGTGAGCCCAGTAGTGGTGTCGGCCCTAACAGTGTGGGGGCAGTGGAGGTAGCATTTGGGGCTGGAGACTGTCTTGGTGTTGGCACCAATCTGCGATAACCATAGGTTTGTGCCAGCGGGGCTGGATGCGAGGTTTTGGGGGTGTTGGCAGACGGGGATTGAGCTCTTTGTGGACTTATAGAAGGCAAATTTGCAGGGCTGGAGGATTTGGAGGATGCATATGAGTTGCCCAGGGGGGAATGGTTTTAGGTACCTGCATTTTCGGGATTTGTGAGGGAACTGTGAGGTATTTCCTGGGCTACCGCCCCAGGGGTTGCAGGACAAGCTGTTGTTCAAGGATAATAGGGGAGGGGAAGGTTTCGGATATCTATAAGGAATTGATGGAGTGAGAGGGAGCCCTGGTGGGGGATATTAAGCATAAATAGGAGAAGGAGCTGGGAGGGGAGGTGGGGGCTAAGACGTGGGAGGAGGCTTTGTGACGGGGAACACGTCCTCGTTGTGTACAAGGTTAAGCCTAATCCAGTTTAAGGTGGTGAATAGGACTCATGTGATTGTAGCCAGGCTGAGTTTTTTGCGGGTGTAGAGGATAGGTATGGATGGTGTTCGGGGCCCCCCGCAAACTACGTCCACATGTTCTGGGTGTGTCCAAGACTGAAAGGTTCTGACAGGAATTCTCGGACATGATTCCTGAGTTGTTGAGGGTCAGAGTGGTTCCGAGTCCAGAGGTGGCAATACTTGGAGTGTCAGAAGGCCCGGGAGTCTAGGGGGTGAGAGATGCCGATGTTTTGACCTTTGCCTCCCTGATAGCCCAGAGATGGATTTTACTGGGGTAGCGGGACTCAGAGCCACCAAAAGCGGGAATGTGGGTGAGCGACCTGACTGGAAAAAGGTCATGTTCACTCTGAGAGTCAGCGGAGGGATTCACCCGGAGGCGGAAGCCGTTTATCGATTTCTTTAAGGAGGATTGAGGGGTCAGCAACCCCCTTGGGGGGGGAGAGGATTAAAGTGGGGAAGGCAGGATGTGGCAGAGTGTTGTTGTCATGGGATCGGCTGGTTGTGGTTGTTTATTGAGTTGCTTTGTTGTTATTTTGATATTTTGTGTATATTTGTGAATATGCCTTGAATAAAAATATATATTTTTTAAAAGTGGAATTAAAATATTTTTCAAACAATAAGTTTGGGATTCCATGGGGGAGGCCTATAGGTTTATGCAGGTGCGAGCCTTTGCAAGGAAGGTTTTCCCGATGTTTCCGGTGACACCTCTCTCCTCGTTGTTGAAGGGAATGTTGTCAGTGATGTGGTTGGGTCGGTCATCTTGGCGATTTATGGAAGGATTTTTGAGGAGGATATGACATCGCGGGCGGGGGGGGGGGGGGTTAAGACCAAGTGGGAAGAGGAGCTGCGGCTGGCGCTGGAGGAGGGGTTGTGGTGTGAGATGTTGCAGCGGGTGAATGCCTCAACTTCATATGCGAGGCTGGGGTTAATACAGTTAAAGATGGTGCACAGGGCTCACCTGACGAGGTTGAGGATGAGCCAGCTGTTTGAGGGGTGGAGGGCACTTGCGAACAGTGTGGGAGAGGATTGGCCAATCATGTACATATCTTTGGGGGGGCACAGGTTCAAGGTGAGAGGGAGAACGTTTCAGGGAGATGTGCGCGGTAAGTTTTTCATGCAGAGAGTGGTGGGTGCCTGCAACGTGCTGGCAGAGGATGTGGTGGAGGCAGGCACATAAGCAACATTTAAGAGGCATCTGGATGGATACATAAATAGGGAGGAAATAGAGGGACATAGACCGAGCAAGGGCAGAAGTTTTTTTAAAAAGTTAGGGCATCATGATCGGCACAGGCTTGGAGAGTCGAAGAGCCTGTTCCTGTGCTGTACTTTTCTTTATCTTTTTTCTTTGTTTTGGTCCTGCTTGAAGTTGGAGAAATTTTGAAGGTTGTTTTTCAGCACCATGTCGGCAATCCTGCACCTGGATTTGGAGCCCAGTCCCCTAAAGGGCCATATTTAGGATGTCGGCCTTGCGGAAGCTGCAGACGGGAGCGGGGGTAGTTTTGGCCTTCGTTGATTGCTCACAGGCAGGTCCTGTTGAGGTAGAGGTCAGCTTCTCCACCCTATGCCTCAGTGTGCTTGGGGACTTGACGGAGTTCTTGTATTTGGAGAAGGTTAAGTTTGCTTTGAGGGGGTGGTGGAGGGGTTCCACAAGAGATGGGGTCTGTTTATTCTACATTTTAAAGAGTTGGTTACCGTCAGCTGTTGAAGGGAGAGGGGTGGTTGGGGGTGGGGTTGTCTTTGAGTTTTGGGGGTAATGTTTGGTGGAGTGGGAGGGGTTCTATTGTTCTTGATGTTTTGCATTGTTTTGTTTTATGTATAATATGTTAAAAACAGAACAAAAATATTTTTATGTGTGGAGTTTGCACTTTCTCCCTGTGTCTGCGGAGATTACCCCCGAGGGCTCCAGTTTCCTCCCACAGTCCAAAGATGTGTCGGTTAGGTGGATTGCCCATGCTAAATTGTCCCTTAGTGTCCAACGGGTTGGGTAGTGTTACTGGGTTACGGGGATAGGGTGGAGGCATGGGCTTAAGCTTACGTGGGGTGCTCTTTCCAAGGACTGGTGCAGACTCGAAGGGCCTCCTTCTACATGTAGGGATTCGATGATAAGCACTCTTGTACATTTTCAAGCAATCATTTCCAGTTATTTGCAATGGCCTGGAAGCAAGTTGCCTTCTTAGTTCGGGTTGGTGCAAGGTTGGAGGGATTTTAACAAGGCAATGCAATAGTAAACTTTAAAAATCGATTCAATAATTAACTAAAATTAAGAATTTTGCATTTATTCCATATTAAATAATTGCTTGAAAGATTTTTTTAAATCTCAAAATGTTTTGACAAATGTCAGACCTGGAATACATTTAACATCGCCAATTTCATCCCGTGGCGGCAAGGTCACTTTTGTTGGCTCGCCTTTCACTTTTCTTGAATTTTTTACTGCCTGCAAACGAGCTTCTAATCCAGCTGTATTTTCTTTAATGATATCAATTCTGTTAAAAGAATTTCAATTATCAAATGAAACAAGGAACAATTTGCATTTATATAGCTCCTTAACTTGACTTTAGAATAATGCCAGGCAGGTCAAAAACTCACTGGACCAAGAGTAGGTCACTTGGCCCCCTAAGCCTGCTCTGCCATTCAATACGATTGTAGTGGATATGATTGTAGCCTCAACTCTATATTCCCACTTATCCCCTCGATAACCTTTCACCCTCTTTCTTATAAAGAATCTACCTTTTTATGCCTTAAAAATATTTAAAGATTCTGCTTCCACCGCCTTCTGAGGTTGAGAGTTCCAAAGATTTCTCTTTTTTTTCTAACCCACGTTTCTCACACTCGTCTGCCACTCCCTGGAGGAACCCACTCATTCTTGCCCACATCATATGTACCCTGTGTGTGACCTTGAACTTTATTAGGCTCATCCTTGCACATGAGGAGTTTGCATTTATCCTTCGTAGCACCTCACTCCACATTCCCCAGTTTATCTCCCCACGCAGCTCCCCTTTCCATATTTCCTTAATCTTCACCACCCACTCACCTCTCTGTTCTCCCAGCCACCTGTATATATCTCCAATCCTGCCCTCCCCTTCCACATCCGGAAGCAGCAGTCGCTCCAGCAGGGTCCACCTCAGCAACCTGGGGGACTCCTTCCAAACCTTCCACGCAAAGTCCCTTACCCTTACCTGCAGGTATCTAAACCCACTTCCTCTCAGGAGCTCTACCCTCTCCTACAATTCATCTATACTGGCAAACCCTTCTTCCAGATACAAATCCCTCACCTTAACCAGCCCCACTTCTCTCCATTTCCTATACGTGCCATCTATCCATATCCCGCCCCCCCCCCCCTCCCCCCCCCGGCACAAAACCGTGTTTTCCACACAAACAGCGTTAACACTGACATCGCCCCTATCTTAAAGTGCCTCCTCAGCTGGTTCCAGATCTTCATCGTGTACTGCACCACCTGGCTCCCTGAGAATCTGCTCAGCGCCATTGGCAACGTTGCCATCACCACAGCCCTTAAGCTGGACCCTCTACAGGATTCCTCCTCCATCCTAACCCATTCTACCCTCACTCCCTCCCACCATCGCCGCAACTTCTCCACGTTCGTCGCCCAATAGTAATGTAGCAAGTTCGGCAACGCCAACCCTTCCTGCTGCCTCTGCCTCTATAACAGAGTCCTCTTAACCCTAAGCAACCTTTCCTGCCCATACAAAATCTGAAATAATTGTGTCCAGTTTCCGAAACGCCTTCGATATAAAGATTGGGAGTGTCTGGAATATGAACAGGAATCTCGGCAGAATGTTCATCTTCACCACTTGGACAAGTGCAGCGTGTCCCACCTCTTCAGATCCTCTCTAACCCCCTCCACCAGTTTTGTCAATTTCCATTTGTGGAGCATTGCCCATTTCCTCGCTACCTGAATCCCCAGGTATCTAAACCTGTCTGTAGCAACCTTAAATGGCATCCTTCCCCAAGTTGGCTCGCTGACCCAACCCATTCACCGGGAACACTTAAGCTTTTCCCTACATTTAACTTGTATTCTGAGAATGCCCCAAACTTTCCCAACAAGCCCATGATCCTCTTCATGCTCTCCAATGGGTTCCGAAACATACAACAGTAGGTCGTCAGCATAGAGCGACACCTGATGCACCCTTCATCTCCTCATAATCCCTTGCCACTCTGCTGACCCCCAAAGAGCCATAGCCAGAGGCTCTATAGCCAGTGCACACTGCAGCGGCGACAGCAGGCACCCCTGCCTTGTTCCCCTGTGTAGTTCAAAGTTCCGTGAACCCATGTCATTGGTTCGCACACTCACCCTCGGTGCCACATTTAACATGATACAAACTTCGGCCCAAACCTTCCCCGACCTCAAACAGGTATCGCCACGTCACCAGGTCAAATGCCTTCTCCGCATCCATGGACACCACTACCTCAGGTATCTGAACTCCCGATGGGGTCATAATCACATTTAACAGCCTCCTTATATTACAAGAAAATTTCCTGCCCTTTACGATGCCTGTGTGGTCCTCCGCAACCACTCCCGGCACACAACCTTCCATCCTTCCCGCCATCAACTTAGCCAGCAGTTGAGGGAATGACTTTAGATACTTGCAGGTGAGGGATTTTGTACGCAGACTGGTGCCGTCCTTCCCATGTCTCTCACCGAAAGGGAGGCAGGACAGGGTAGTTTCTAGGGGAGAGGTGGGAGAGGGTAGAGTTTCAGACGTCTACAGAGAACTAATGGGAGCTGAGGATACGCAGACCGAGGACCTGAAGCTTAAGTGGGAGGAGGAGCTCGGAGGGGAGCTGGAGGACGGTATTTGGGCAGAAGCCCTGAGCAGAGTAAACACGATCGCAACATGCGCCAGGCTCAGCCTGATCCAGTTTAAGGTCTGGCCCACATGACGGTGGCCCGGATGAGCAGATTTTTCGGGCTGGAGGACAAGTGTGCTAGATGTGCCAGAGGGCGACTAACCATGTACACATGTTCTGGTCGTGCCCTAAACTCAAGGGGTATTGGCAGGGATTCACAGATGTCATGTCCCGGGTATTGAAAACCAGGGTGGTAATGAGCCTGGAGGTGGCAATCTTTGGGGTTTCGGAGGACCCGGGAGTCCAGGAAGAGAGGGAGGCCGACGTTCTGGCCTTTGCTTCCCTGGTAGCCCGGCGACGAATACTGTTCGCATGGAGGGACTTAAAGCCCCCAAGGGCTGAGGTATGGCTATCAGATATGGCAAGCTTTCTTGGCCTAGAGAAAGTCAAGTTCGCCTTGAGAGGTTCGCTACTAGGGTTCGCCCGAAGGTGGCAGCCATTTATTGACTTCTTTGCAGAGGAGTAAGCGTCAGCGGGGGGGGGGCTAGGGTAGAGTAGGAGGATATTGAGGCAGGTCCGTGCCTGAACAGAGCTGTGGTTTGCACTATGTTTAATTTGTAATTTGTGTTTTGGCTTCTTTTTTTTTTGTACTGTATAATGCCACTTTTTCTATACGCCTAAAATACCTCAATAAAATTATTTGTTATAAAAAGAACTTAGCCAGCAGTTTGACGTCTGTATTTAACAGCAATATGGCTCTATACAGCCCACATTACAACAGGTCCTTCCCCTTTATCAGTATTAGCGTGATAGTTGCCTGCGCCATCGTCTCCGGCAGCTCCCCCTTCTCCACCTCCTCATCAAATGCCCCAATTGGTGTGGTGCCAGGTCCGTCGCGAACTCCTTATAAAATTCCGCGGGGTAGCCAACGGGCCCCAGAGCCTTCCTCAACTTCATACCCCTGATACTGTCCAATATCTCCACCTCCCTCAGTCCCAGGGGGTCCTCTAGTGCAGGGGTGGGCAATGCGGCCCGCCAATGAGGTGCCCGGAATCATAACTGGCATTTTTGAAAAGCCGCCGGGGAAAAGCCGCTGAAGTAAATGCGCTTATTCAATAAGCGCATTTACTTCAGCGGCGTTTCCCCGGCGGCTTTTCAAAAATGCCGGTTATGATTCCAGGCACCTCATTGGCGGGCCGCATGTTTGTAACCTGGACTCCTATTGGTCGCACACCCAACTAAACCGACCAATAAGGCAGCCCCACTCATCCACCCCACTACGCGCGTTTTTATCGTTGACTCGGCTAGGCTGTGCTTCTGTCAGTGTTAAGGATCAGCACAAGCAACTTGACACCTGATTTCAACAAACTGGTAAATGACTGCAGTCAGATGCATCATTCTCATTGACATTGTTCTGTTATTTACTGAGTTACTTTGTTTTTCAAATAAATGTGCTTTTTTTCTTTAAAGACCTTTTATTTTGGCTATTTAAAATATTAATTATTTTACTTAATATACTATGCGGCCCTTTAAAATTGTGAATTTCTGAATGTGGCCCTTGCACGGAAAAGTTTGCCCACCCCTGGTCTAAGAACTGTTCTATGTCTCCCTCTTCACATCCCAAGTCCGCCCTGTACAGCTCCTTATAATAATCCCTAAACACCCTTGTTTATCTTCCTGGCTCCAACACCACATCCCCAGTCTGTATCTTCAATATTTCACTGGATGCAGTCTGCCTCTGCAGCTGATGCGCTAACATTCGACTCACCTTCTCTCCGTATTCATACTGCACCCCTCTTGCCGTACGCAGCTATCCTACCACCCTCCTCGTCAATCTATCAAATTGCCCCTGTAATTCTTTCCTCCTTGCCAAATCCTCTGTGGTAGGCACCCTCGAGTACACCTTATCTACCTCCACTATCTCGTTCATTAGACGTTCATATTCCTCCCTCTTTTTCCTATCCGCATGTGCCTAAAACAAGATAATCTCCCCTCGGACCACTGCTTTTAGCGCTTCCCAAAAATGTTGCCATTGTCACCTCCCTGTTTTGGTCCAATTCTACATAATTTTTAATCACAGTCCGCACTTTGTCACAAAACCCTCTATCTGCCAACAACCCCAATCGAGCCTCCGCCCCGGCCTCTGCTCCCGTCCCGATCTAAGCCAAATCTCCAGCCAATGGGCACATGGTCCAAGATTACTATCCCCATGTACTCAGTTCACGTTAGTTGTAGGTGCCAATGCAGCAAGTAGCAGATTTCTATATCAAACTTTATATTTATTGTAACTTGAAAGTACATTCCCAAAGTCAGTATCAATGCAACTGTCTGTATTTATATTTGGTAGCACCATGACAGATATGTTCAATCAATCTTAATTTTCAATTTATCTCCTTGGCATGTATGACTTCCTTTATCCACTACCACATTACACGTGAAACACTAGAATTAAAATGCTTTGAAAATCATTAAGATTTGTACCATTTTGATGTCACAGCCTGCTTTGATAATTAGGCTCTCCACAAGCAAATCGGATAACAAAATAATTGTAAGCAACCTCCTGTTAATACCACATTATCCCTTGTTTATTCCCTTTATTTTCTTGTTTTGGCTTTTATAATTTTTGTACCTGGGAATTACTGGGACCTACACTTTTATGATGGACTTCCCTTTCATCTTTATTTTTTTTTTAAAGTGATCCAGCGGCATGTGCTGGCATCGGTGATGGCTCACCTTGATGGACTTGGCTGTTGGCCAATAAGTTGTTTGCTTTGCCAGGCTGATAGTCTGTGCTGATTGGTGCTGACCATTCCGGAATGCTCTGCCAAGGACAGGAAGGCTTCATCTGGTTTAGTTTTGGTTTGATCAAGAAGTTGGAGTGCCACAGCCTGATCTCTCTCTCTTACCTGTTGGATCTAAAGGTTCAAAGTAAAGGCCTTTCTCTCTACGATCAGATAGAACTGCAAAGATGTTCCGTCCAGCTACAGCTGCAGGCAGGGCCAGTTGTTTAAATAACCCTCTTTAAAATATTGTGGTAACTCTTGTAATTCCTGAGTAAAGCTAGGGAACATTCTGGTGGAGTTGGAAACAAATAAGAATTATACAGGCCTGAAGCTGATCTTCTGGGAGAAAACCCAGGTTAAGAAAAGTAAACGTGACTCCCCAGAGGGAATTCCTGTCTGGAGATTCGGACTTAATGTTCCAGCCAGAAGATACTTGTACGCCATCCAACTGGTGGTTCTCAATCACTCCATGTCTTGGAAGGCTAGCTAAAAAACAACTTTAACATCCAAAGCAAGGGCACTCATCTTCCATCTCACATTAACCCTCATTGTTTTTTTCCCTCCCCCTCCGTCTGCTGTGTATGTCTTGTGTGTGTTTAGGTAGAGGGTGGGGAGTAGTAGATTAGCTGGCCATTATTCTAGTATGCTTATTCTATGTCTTATCTCTATTTTTGTTATAAACGAACAGTTTTTGTGCTTCACTTACATATCTGGTATCAGTAAGTCATTGGAGCAGTCAAGGGCCAAATAGCTCAGAAACGTTATACGAATTATTGTTTAATTCATTTGTGTTGGGATTCCGGGATCTTTGGGGCTGGAATCAACCATGCACTAGCCCACAGTTGTAACATAAATCGGGGGCTCGACTGGTCTTTAAAACATTAGACGGCAAATTTGGGTTACAGCATAAATTATAAAGAGACACTAGGTTAGCAGTGATACAACAGGATTGGCCTGAAACCTGTTAAGCATTTTCTACAGGTCAAAGACTTAACTCTGGTTTATTTGGAGGGGCTTCACAAAGACCCGCTAGTTGAATTGACAGGGGAATTAGAACTGGTTATACCCAGCTAGAGCTAAGAATGAGGAGGTAATTTATATTTGAAGGAAATACAGGCAATACAGCCGAGGTCAGATGAACAATCAGTAGAATTGGTTAAAATCCAGTTACAAATGAAACAGTTGGAACTGCAGCAAAAACAGAGATAAATGGAGATGGAAATGAGGAAAAGAAGTATTTCAGAAACTTTATATGAAATATTGGTTAATTCTCTTCTGTTGGGACTCCGGGGCCTGTAGGGTTAGAATTAACCGTGCACTAACGCAGGGTGTCTTAACATAATATACATAAATCTCTGTCTGTAGATGTTCGTATCAGTAGGTGTTTGACCTACCTGGCTGTACTTGCTTGCTCCTAACTTTCTTCCAACAAATAACTGTAAACACAAGAAGATATCTCTCTGGGAAACCCAATGACCCACTTGTGATACCTCTGGCAAAATATTATAGCATCACAAAATATCTCCTGACCATTCATGCAGGAACACTGAAAAAGGCTTGCAAAGAGCCAGAAAATTTTCATTCTAATCATCAAGCAGGATTCTTAAAATCCACTTCTTTTCTGTGCTTAGCAACCCTTAATTCCAGTTTTAGTATGCACAACCATGAATTAGTGTTACATGGTCAGAACTGTTAAGAGATTAGAGAGATTACGGATATTAAGATATTCATGGAGTCGGAACAGCTCTGGAGCCATTGATAAATGGTATGTGGTACCCGATCCTGAAACTCACACCTCCATTCCCAGTGTCACCAATTTTCCCTGGCACGTGATAAGGGTGCTGGTAGCAAACCCATATCTTGCACTCCCAACCTGTCAAGCTCCATTGCAAGAGGTAAGCATATCCTAGGCCCCATGGCATGGAGTTAGACCATCTCCTAGGCGTGGAGCTAGACCAGTTTCTGAGTGACTCATGGTTACTCAGCGACATTGTGAACCATTATCTGGATTCGGGAGCCTTATGAAAAGTAAGTTCAAATGGTTTAACCCATGCCACGTCTAACTGTCAGAACTGCTGAGAAAATCCTTTTATGAGTCTGGGCTCTCGGTCAAGCATGCATAATGAGGACAGGTATACAAACTCTTTCAGTAGCTCTGGATGGCCTCCTTATGCATGCTTGAGTGAGAGCTCATATTAACAAAAATATTTTCTACACAGAGGTTCTGTTTGGACAGCTGGACGGAATTGATGACTTTGTTTGATTGACATCTTTAAATAGTTTTAATAAATTGTTTTTTCAATGACTTTTGTTAATGTTTCAATGTTTACTTGCACAAGATTAAGAGATGTGATGTGTTTGAAGCAACTGTTATTGATATTTAATGGTGTGTTTGATTGACACTTATGGGTTGAAGGAGTAGCAGTTTCTTTCAGAAGACGATTTACAAATGAATGTTTTTCCGGAGCAGTTCCACATATACTATTGTCACTATATGGTTCATTGGTTCTGTAACTAGTGTATTCTGAATGAAGAGGCATTGAGTTGCCATGAGTTAACATGGAGGATATGAAGGAGTGAAGGGGGACATCATGAGTTGACACTGATTTGGCATGGGGGCTATAAGAGGCCATGTGGTGGGTGTGGACCATGAATTGGCAATGAGTTGGCATGGAGGGTATAAATAGTCATGAGTAATGGATGGGGTGTGAAGAGCTGTGAAGAACGAGGACTAGAGAGCCTAACAGCTTTTAATACAACTAGAATGGTGTCCTATAGAAGCAAGAAAGGCCTTTAAACTACCCTCAACAAAAAAGTGATGTCCAACGCTGCATTATGTTTGTACATCATCAATATCACCACATATCCGGTTTTAAAACATCAATACATTATCAATAAAGACTGATGAGTGCTTGTAACTGCTACAGGTCTCTGGTAAGGATTCCTATCCTACTTGTTTTGAAGTTGACTGGCTCTTTTCCTGTAAGCCACGAGAGTCATTGGTTCAGAAGCCATTGATGTCAACTTCCTCTGCAGAAACAGAGAATCTTCTCGTCCTTTGTGTAAAATATTGATGCTCCCTTCGTATTCCTTTTTGATAGAGGTGAGTATATTTTTGTATGCTGTTGCATTGTCAATGACCTATGTAAATGTGAAATAAAATAAAGATGCATATAAAATACTCCAAAACAACATATTCATATGTCTATATATTTTCCACATGGTGGTTAGCATAAATGTTTCACAGCTCCAGGGTCCCAGGTTCGTTTCCCGGCTGGGTCACTGTCTGTGCGGAGTCTGCACGTCCTCCCCGTGTGTGCGTGGGTTTCCTCCGGGTGCTCCGGTTTCCTCCCACAGTCCAAAGATGTGCAGGTTAGGTGGATTGGCCATGCTAAATTGCCCGTAGTGTCCTAAAAAAGTAAGGTTGGGGGGGGGGGGGGTTGTTGGGTTACGGGTATAGGGTGGAGACGTGGGTTTGAGTAGGGTGATCATTGCTCGGCACAACATCGAGGGCTGAAGGGCCTGTTCTGTGCTGTACTGTTCTATGTTCTAAACTCATTGTGACTAACAGATTGATTATCAGCCTGCAAATCCTTCTAATACCCCTGGCGGGGTATTTAGAGTACCCAATTATTTTTTTCTAATTGAGGAGCAATTTAGCATGCCCAATCCACGTACTCTGCACATCTTGGGGTGTGGGGGTGAGACCTACGCAGACACCGGGAGAATATGCAAACTCCATAAGGACAGTGGCCCAGGGCCGGGATCGAACCCGGGTCCTCAGCGCCGTGAGGCAGTAGTGCTAACCACTGAGCCACCATGTCACCCTGGGCAGGCAGTAAGAGTGAGAGAGTTTCTTGGTCAGTCACACTGCAGAAGACCACAATCACTACAGTACTTCACCAAGCATAATCATTTTTTTTTTAAATTTAGAATATCCAATATTTTTCCAATTAATGGCCAATGTAGCGTGGCCAATCCACCTATCCTGCACATCTTTGGGTTGTGGGGGCGAAAACCCACGCAAACACGGGGAGAATGTGCAAACTCCACACAGACAGTGACCCAGAGCTGGGATTGAACCTGGGACCTCAGCGCCGTGAGGCAGCAGTGCTATCCACTGCGTCACCTTGCTTCCCTTACCGAGCATAATCATGGACCAATCAAATAGAAGTCCATGGTTTCCAATGCCATCTTAAGACATGGTACCTAAAGGAGTAGGAGGTATGTATCCAATGGTTCCCTACTTGCTACTCATTAAAGTTTCTGTTTTACTCACCCCCAGCAATTCTGGTGCAAATGGTCTGTTTTGAAATGTTTTCTTCCCTCACAAATTTCTGTTCAAATTAATTTGCATATTGCCAAATGTAAAATTTGCTATGATTAAGTGAAACTAGATAGCATTTTAAATCTAATGTTTTAAACTAAAATATTTTGCGTGAAAAAAATTGATATTTTCTGAGAATTAATTTATCACAAAATAACAAGCATTTTAAATTATAGTATCAATTCATCATCAACTTTAAGGAACCTGATTACAAATTACTGAAAATGACTATAAATAAATACAGAAATATTTTCTGCTTAGATTGGGATATAGCATTCAGTTTCTTAGTAAATTCATTTTCAAAAAATTACCTATTGGTACTCATATGATGAAAGATCCAAATTAGTTTTTGCAGCCACCATGAATGCCTACAAATTAATGCAATAAGCAAAAACTCCTAATGACGATTAATTCAATGTGGGGGTGTGGGCAGGTTTGTGGTTGCCGCTCTTGTTTCCAGTCTGGTGTTTTAAAAACTAGTGCAAAAGATAGTGCAAACATGGATGGTGCTGAACACAATTTGTTCTTAAAATTCCATAACCCTTCAAATCAGGTATGATGATATCAGGAGGAATTGTGCCTCGCAAATCAGCTCAATCAATCAGCTAGATTTTGCAGATAGTGGCAAAGGGATGGAGCTTATCATTGATCTTTTAAAAAAAGCTGCCCAAGAAGCTTTAGCGTGTTCATTTATCCTACTCCAATTATATTTTTAATCTGGCACCATCTATGGAGGATCTGTGGCATCCAGGAAGAGTGACATCATCAAGCAGGTGAAGCAGCCAATCACACTGAATAATTCTCACAGACAGCAAACCAGGAAGTAAAAAGCAAAGGTCATAATTCAATAAAGATTGGGATATACAGATGGAATTACGGTTAAAAATAACATAAACAAAATTCAAAAAATAAAAACCAAACAAATTTTTTTAATTATTAAATTTTATCCTGCAATTCAAGGAACAGCATTCCATATTTATAAACGTAAGCTTTTAAGGCCAGAAAGGTTGTGTGTGTGACAGAGATGTGTGTGAGAGAGAGAGAGAGCGAGAGCAAATCTGGAGTTTAGAATAATGTGAGGCGATCTCATTGAAAGATAAGGGGCGGGTTTCTCCATCCAGTCGCACTAGATTTCTGGTGCGGCATGCCGTTGGGATTCTCCATTTCACAGGCTGGTCAATATAGTTTCCCATTGTGGGACAGCATCACGCCGTCGGGAAACCCCTGGGCTGCTGGCAAAATGGAGAATCCCAATGGCAGAGAATTCAGCCCCAGATTCTGAAGGGGTTTGATAGGGTAAACACTGAGAGGTGGGGTCATCTAGAAAACTGGGGAGCAGTCTAGGACAAAGGGCTGATCAATTTGGAATAAAATATGGGAGAAATGTCTTCATTCAAAAAGATTGTTAATGTTTGGAATTGTCTACCCCAGAGTGGGTGCTTAATTGTTGAATATATTTAATGCTGATATAGAATTTTGGTCCCTCGGAGAATCAAATGATATGGGGGATGAGCAGAAAGTAGACTTGTAGCCAAAGACCAGCCATTATTGTATTGAATGGTGAAGCTGTCAATGAACTGTATGGTGTACTCTGCTCCTATTTCATATGTTCTTATATTCTTTATCCAAACAGTGGTGACAATGTAAAACTCATTACCACAGGGAGTGATTGAAGCAAATAGTATAGGTGCATTTAAGAGAAAGATCGACAGGGATAAGAAGGGAAAAGAGGTTCACAATATTAAATTTAGATGAGGAAAGATTGAAGCAGGCTTGGGTGAAGTTAAACATCGACATGTACTTTTTGAGCTGAATGATGTGTTTCTGTGCCTCATATCCTATGTCAGGGTTTCCCAAACAATTCCAGCAGTGGAACCTTTTGACCTCCAAACAGTACTGAAAGAACCCATGAAACATTATTATTGTACTCAACTACAATCTGTAACCTCATGGCCTGGCATATCCCCAACTCCACCATTACTACCAGGGATCAACCCTGGTTTAATGAAGAAAGCATGAGGGCATGCCAGGAGCAACACCAGGCATATCAGGTGTCAACCTGGTGAAGTTACAAAAAAGCAGGGCTATTTGCCTGCAGCAAATAATAGACGAGCTAGGCGATCCTACAACCAATGGATCAGATCTAAGCTCTGCAGTCCTGCCACACCCCACTGTGAATTGTGGTGGACAATTAAGCAACTCACTGGAGGAGGCGGCTCCACAAATATTCCCATCCTCAATGAAAGAGAAGTGCTGCACACCAGTGCAAATTATAAGGCTGAAGCATACTCAATAATCTTCAGCCAGAAGTGATGAATGGATGATCCAACTTGGCCTCCTCAGTTGGTCCCAGATATCAGCCTTAAGCAAATTTGATTCACTCCACGCGATATCAAGAAATTGCTGGAGGCACTGGATACTGCAAAGGCTATGGGCCCTGACAATATTCCAACAATATTCTTGCCTCACCCCTAGTCAAGCTGTTACAACACTAGCATCTACCCGGTAATTACTTTAGCTACTCTCCTCCTTTTCATATACTTCTTACAATCTGCTTTTATATTCCTGGCTAATTTATTCTTGTATACTTTATTCCCTACTTATCAACTTTTTGGTGGATCTTTACTGGTTTCGAGAACATTTCCAGTGCTCAGGTTTATTACAATTTTTTTGCAATATTGTAAGTCTTTTCTTTTAATTTTAATATCCTTCTTCTTCTGAGGCAGCCCCTTGTGATCGAGGATGAACTGCTTCCACTTCAGTTCGATAGGTTTGGAGATGGCTGATAAATCCAAGACACAAGCTGTAGATTCTGCCACATGGGGGCAGGTCATATTTAGACAGTCAGATGGACGTTGTTTGGAGGTTTGTGTGCTCTCTCCAATGCTTCTGCATGCTCCTAAAGAAGTCTCCCACTGTGTTTGGCGCCTTCCTGATTGAACCTTCTCCATTTTGAATAATCAGAAGCAAGGGACTCCAATGAGTTGGTAGGGATGTTTGACTTTTCATGGATGTGTAGAGGACATCCCTAAAGCATTTCCCCTCTTCTCATGGGACTCTCTTGCGGCAACCGAGATTAGAGTAAAGCAATTGCTTTGGGAGTTTTGTGTTAGGCATGCAAATGGAATGTCCTGTCCAGTGACAGTTGTTTTGAGTGGTTTGTGCCTTGGTGCTGAGTATGTTGGCTTCGGAGATGATGCTGCTGTTGGACTGCCTTTCTTGACACCAGATTTGAAGTATCTTGGTAATTCTCCAGTGCTTTCAGGTGCCTGCTGTAGGTCTCCAAATTTTCAAAGCAAATGGGAGTTTGGGGAGTGCGGGGTCGCTGCTGCTGAGTAAACCTTCACCTTCGTCTCGGGTTTGAGATCCTGGTCCTCAAATACTAATTTCCTCAGTTGCCTGAAGGCTGAGCTGGCATACTGAAGGCAAAGATGAATTTTGTCGTCTATGTCTGCCGCCAACTGTCGATGCTACCAAGGAATATAGCTACATTTTCCAGGATTTTGCCGAAGATCTTAATCAATGAGGGGAAGTGTTATGCTGTAGAAGCTGGTTGGAAGGGAACTTAAATTTTCTGAGAGTTTAGTAAAAGGTTAATTTTCTCATCTGCATCAGAACAGGAGTGAGCAATGACCTGCAGCTTGGTTTCTGAGTGAGTGTACATACACACACACACACACGTGTGTCATTTATACAAACATAAGAACATAAGAATTAGGAGCAGAAGCAGGCCATCTGGCCCCTCAAGCCTGCTCCGCCATTCAATTAGATCATGGCTGATCTTTTGTGGACTCAGCTCCACTTTCCGGCCCGAACACCATAACCCTTAATCCCTTTATTCTTCAAAAACTAGCTATCTTTATCTGAAAAACATTTAATGAAGGAGCCTCAACTGCTTCACTGGGAAAGGAATTCCACAGATTCACAACTCTTTGGATGAAGAAGTTCTTCCTAAACTCTGTCCTAAATCTACTTCCCCTTATTATGAGGCAATGCCCTCTAGTTCTGCTTTCACCCGCCAGTGGAAACAACCTGCCCGCATCTATCCTATCTATTCCCTTCATAATCTTATATGTTTCTATAAAATCTCCCCGCACCTTCTAAATTCCAATGAGTACAGTCGCAGTCTACTCAACCTCTCTTCGTAATCCAACCCCATCAACTGTGGGATTAACCTAGTGAATCAATTTGCATGCTGGAACTCAATAAATTTGTATTATTGTGGATTGAAAACAGCCTATGTTGAACAGTTTCCCATCCGTTCTGTAAATTAACTGCATCTGTGGACAATTCATTGGAGGAGAGTTACAGTATTGCAGCCAATAAAATAGAGAAGAGGATTGGTGTGATGACACAGCCTTGTTTCACCACCGTCTTCTCGGATATAGGGTCTGTGTAGGTTTGGTTGGTGAGGATAATGGCTTGCATGCCATCGTGGAGTCGGTGGAGGTTGGTAGCATATTTCTCAGAAAAAACAAATTTGAGGAGGGTACTGAAAAAGCCTTCACAGTTGACAGAATCAAAGGTTTTTGTGAGGTTGAAAAAGGTTGTGTATTGTGGTTGGTGCTGTTCCTTGCATTTTTCTTGAATTTGCACAGTGAAGATCAGTCTGTGATGCCTCTCGATAGGTGAAAATCACATTGACTCTGGAAACTCTTCAGCCACTTGGAGGAAGTGATTGAGACAGATTCCTTAAAATTATCTTCTCTGTCTCTCTTCTTGAATATTGTCATGATCACAGAATCCCTGAAATTCCATGGCCTGCACTCCTCTTCCTGGTAGAGGGATATGAAGTTGTGCGGCCATGCAAGAGTGTATCACTGCATATTTTAGAATTTCAGCAGGGATTGCAACTGCAGTCAAGTTAAAGATAGAGTCCTGGTTGAGGAGTTCTTCAAAATAGTCTCTTGAGTGAACAATGAATGCTTCCCTGACCTTCATGAGGCCCCTCCATGTTTGGCTCTCAACAAGGTGGGCTTGGGCTGTTGATTGTCTTAATCATGCTGAAAAAAATGGGTAAGTCATTAGTGTCTGCAGGTTGCTGGTTGGTGTATGCGAGTTTCTGAGTCTCCTGTGTTCATCTTACCCACCATTTGTTCTTCAGACTGCAGGTTTCCTGCTGTACAGGCACCTGTAGGATTGTTGCACGCTTGCCAACCCTCCCAGAATGACCAGAAGTCCACTGGAATTGGTATTGATCTCCCAGTGGCCAAATAAAGCATTCTGGGATATGCAGGCATGCAGGTGGAACTTTGACAAGGCAGAGTTATTTTCCTCTCTGCTGTGTTAGTCCACATTAAGCTTTATTGAATGTAACAACTCCACTTGTCTATCTATGGTCTCATGTTATCCCCTACATCATGAGCTCTTATTATTTGTAGTTAATCTTTGATGTGGCACCTTGTCAAATGCCTTCTGGAAATCGGAGTATACCACATCCACAGGTTCCCCTTCATCTACATTGCTTGTTACTTTCTCAAAAGAACTCAAACAAATTATTCAAACACAATTTCCTTTTCCCAAAACCATATTGACTCTGCCTAATTGTTTCAAGTACTGTTACAACCGGGAAGAGGGGAATGCGCAGTTTAGCTCGCCCCACTACTCCACAGGTCGTATCATTAGTTTAAAACTTTAATTCACTCACCAAAATGGCCAATTATTTATCTTTGGTGCTATTACAGCCAGAATAACGGAAATAAACCAGGTTTCTTTCAATAAACTCAGAATTATTGATTTATTATAAAACAAAACTTATTTTTAAAACAGGTTGAAAGAACAAGATAACACACAATTGCACTCTGGAAATATAACAATCTACCTCTTTTAAAAAATATATTTTTATTAGGTTTTTAACATTTTACACATAAAACTGAAAACACAAAATAGAAAAGATACCCATCCAACACCCCCACACTTCAACCAATACACCAAAGACTCAATAAATTAATCCCCCTAATCTATCCCTACCCCAGCACACACATAAAGGACAAACAGATAGGGTTTCTGCAGAAATTAGGAGGATAGGCTTTATAAAAATGTCAGATAACGTTTGCAGAGTTCCCTCGTGTGAAGATGTACCAGTTGAATCGGGTAGATGTTTGGAACGGAGCTTTGGAACGGAAAATGTAGAGCTGGATCAATTCGTCTCGTCTCAGCTTTTCAGGTTTCCAAATTCAGACAAGTTACACTCGCATGGGGATTTTCTGGCAGCAGGTTGATAACCACACACAGATTTTCCAGCAAGGCAGGGAGAGAACCAGTTGTTAGGCCTGCCTTCCTTCTCAGTTTATTTTCCAAAACAAACTGACTTCAAAGACAACAGGTCTGAAACTTAAAGATTATTTCTGTCATGTAATTGCAAGTAAATCATGGGACTTTGCCCGTTTTACCCCCTTTAAAGTGATTGGAGTTCAAAACAAAGTTCTACCCCCTCAAACACCATGCTGGTCAGTGCACAGTGGGCATCACATGGGTTGGATTGCTTTACTGAATCTTCTTTTCACATTATGATTTGATGTTGCTAAGTTTCCGTTCTTCTTCTTAATGTGGCAGGGGGATGGGAACCAATGCTGGAAGTTGGAAGGTAGTAAAACAGGGACAGAAACAAAAGGAAGTAAGGGGAAAAGTGCAAAGCAGAGAAGACATAGTCAGAAATCCATAAGGGCGACAGTACAAGGTACAGTGACTGAGGGGAGCACAGTGAATAGGCCCAGTAATAACAAAAGGAATAAAACTGGAGATGTTAAGATTCAAAACAGAGGTAAAAAAACCAACATAAGTGTACTTTACCTGAATGCTCATAGTATTCGGAATAAAGTAAATGAGTTGGTGGCACAAATCATCGTAAATGACTATGATTTAGTGGCCATTACTGAAACATGGTTAAAGGATGGTCACGACTGGGAGTTAAATATCCGAGGGTATCAAACTATTCGGAAGGACAGAGTGGATGGTAAGGGAGGTGGTGTTGCTCTGTTATTTAAGGATGACATCCGGGCAATAGTAAGGGATGACATCGGTGCTATGGAGGATAAGGTTGAATCCATTTGGGTGGAAATCAGGAATAGTAAGGCGAAAAAGTCACTGATAGGAGTAGTCTATCGGCCACCAAATAGTAACGAGATGGTGGGGCAGGCAATAAACAAAGAAATAACTGATGCATGTAGAAATGGTACAGCAGTTATCATGGGGGATTATAATCTACATGTCGATTGGTTTAACCAGGTCGGTCAAGGCAACCGTGAGGAGGAGTTTATAGAATGTATCCGTGATAGTTTCCTAGAACAGTATGTAATGGAACCTATGAGGGAACAAGCGGTCCTAGATCTTGTCCTGTGTAATGAGACAGGATTGATTCATGATCTCATAGTTAGGGATCCTCTCGGAAGGAGCGATCACAATATGGTGGAATTTAAAATACAGATGGAGGGTGAGAAAGTAAAATCAAATACTAGTGTTTTGTGTTTAAACAAAGGAGATTACAAGGGGATGAGAGAAGAACTAGCTAAGGTAGACTGGGAGCTAAGACTTTATGGTGGAACAGTTGAGGAACAGTGGAGAACCTTCCAAGCGATTTTTCACAGTGCTCAGCAAAGGTTTATACCAACAAAAAGGAAGGACGGAAGAAAGAGGGAAAATCGACCGTGGATATCTAAGGAAATAAGGGAGAGTATCAAATTGAAGGAAAAAGCATATAAAGCGGCAAAGATTGCTGGGAGATTAGAGGACTGGGAAATCTTTAGGGGGCAACAGAAAGCTACTAAAAAAGCTATAAAGAAGAGTAAGATAGAGTATGAGAGTAAACTTGCTCAGAATATAAAAACAGACAGTAAAAGTTTTTACAAATATATAAGACAAAAAAAGAGTGGCTAAGGTAAATATTGGTCCTTTAGAGGATGAGAAGGGAGTTTTAATAATGGGAAATGAGGAAATGGCTGAGGAACTGAACAGGTTTTTTGGGTCGGTCTTCACAGTGGAAGACACAAATAACATGCCAGCGACTGATAGAAATGAGGCTATGACAGGTGAGGACCTTGAGAGGATTGTTATCACTAAGGAGGGAGTGATGGGCAAGCTAATGGGGCTAAAGGTAGACAAGTCTCCTGGCCCTGATGGAATGCATCCCAGAGTGCTAAAAGAGATGGCTAGGGAAATTGCAGATGCACTAGTGATAATTTACCGAAATTCACTAGACTCTGGGGTGGTCCCGGTGGATTGGAAATTAGCAAACGTGACGCCACTGTTTAAAAAAGGAGGTAGGCAGAAAGCAGGAAATTATAGGCTAGTGAGTTTAACTTCGGTAATAGGGAAGATACTGGAATCTATCATCAAGGAAGAAATTGCGAGGCATCTGGATAGAAATTGTCCCATTGGGCAGACGCAGCATGGGTTCGTTAAAGGCAGGTCATGCCTAACTAATTTAGTGGAATTTTTTGAGGACATTACCAGTGCAGTAGATAACGGGAAGCCGATGGATGTGGTATATCTGGATTTCCAGAAAGCCTTTGACAAGGTGCCACACAAAAGGTTGCTGCATAAGATAAAGATGCATGGCATTAAGGGTAAAGTAGTAGCATGGATAGAGGATTGGTTAATTAATAGAAAGCAAAGAGTTGGGATAAATGGGTGTTTCTCTGGTTGGCAATCAGTAGCTAGTGGTGTCCCTCAGGGATCCGTGTTGGGCCCACAATTGTTCACAATTTACATTGATGATTTGGAGTTGGGGACCAAGGGCAATGTGTCCAAGTTTTCAGATGACACTAAGATGAGTGGTAAAGCGAAAAGTGCAGAGGATACTGGAAGTCTGCAGAGGGATTTGGATAGGTTAAGTGAATGGGCTCGGGTCTGGCAGATGGAATACAATGTTGACAAATGTGAGGTTATCCATTTTGGTAGGAATAACAGCAAACAGGATTATTATTTAAACGATAAAATATTAAAGCATGCCGCTGTTCAGAGAGACTTGGGTGTGCTAGTGCATGAGTCACAGAAGGTTGGTTTTCAAGTGCAACAGGTGATTAAGAAGGCAAATGGAATTTTGTCCTTCATTGCTAGAGGGATGGAGTTTAAGACTAGGGAGGTTATGTTGCAATTGTATAAGGTGTTAGTGCGGCCACACCTGGAGTATTGTGTTCAGTTTTGGTCTCCTTACTTGAGAAAGGACGTACTGGCGCTGGAGGGTGTGCAGAGGAGATTCACTAGGTTAATCCCAGAGCTGAAGGGGTTGGATTATGAGGAGAGGTTGAGTAGACTGGGACTGTACTCGTTGGAATTTAGAAGGATGAGGGGGGATCTTATAGAAACATTTAAAATTATGAAGGGAATAGATAGGATAGATGCGGGCAGGTTGTTTCCACTGGCGGGTGACAGCAGAACTAGGGGGCATAGCCTCAAAATAAGGGGAAGTAGATTTAGGACTGAGTTTAGGAGGAACTTCTTCACCCAAAGGGTTGTGAATCTATGGAATTCCTTGCCCAGTGAAGCAGTTGAGGCTCCTTCATTACATGTTTTTAAGGTAAAGATAGATAGTTTTTTGAAGAATAAAGGGATTAAGGGTTATGGTGTTCGGGCCGGAAAGTGGAGCTGAGTCCACAAAAGATCAGCCATGATCTAATTGAATGGCGGAGCAGGCTCGAGGGGCCAGATGGCCTACTCCTGCTCCTAGTTCTTATGTTCTTATGTTCTTTGTTCTTTTTGGCAGTGCCCCTACCAGGAGTGGCCCCCTTTTAATTTATCCCGGAGTTAATTTTTGTTATTCTATTAAGTTGATTGGACCCTAAAATAGAGCATGTTGGTCAGGAGATTTGTAGTAAATGGCATTGTTGCTCCCAGTCCAAAAGGGAACTGGTGACCCTTTAAAAAAAAGTTCAGGTCAGCATTCTCGTGTCCAGATAGTGCAACATTGTCCCACATTTTAAAAGAAAAATATATTTTGGAAGATATGAATTTCCCAACAGTGGTCTGCTATAACCTCCTTAATAATAGATTCCAGCATTTTTCCTGTGACATATGTTAAGCTTACAGGATAGTCGTTTTACATCTCCAAAGGCGTGAATGAGTAGGGAATCACTGATAGCAACATTAGTTTTACTTTAAAAGCTGGTGTTAGTCGTCAAATATTGCTGTCAGTTTTACACCGGAATAATACTGACAGTCTCGCAGTCATTATAACCACAAATTTCGGGCCGTAGTATTTTCTTTCTATTCTGTCTACCTAACGTGTCTCTGACCACAGTACATGTAATGTTTTTTATATGTCTCTGTGGGCTGGTTTAGCACAGTGGGCTAAATAGCTGGCTTGTAAAGCAGACCAAGGCCAGCAGCGCGGGTTCAATTCATACCAGCCTCCAAGCCTACTTGTGACAATAAGCGATTTTCATTTTTCATTTGATTTCTGTGAAGTTATGGTTCTCTACTCGATCTGCCCGATATAGAAACAAATAAATATTGTTCATTGCGGCAGGTGCGGTGCAGCCATTCGTACCTTGTCAAACACATGCCTGTAAATAATGTACCGCTGCTCATTGGGTCCCTGGTCCGGACAGCCCACTTCCCCAGCCTCCGTCTTGATGTGTGCCCGGATCCGGCAGAGCAGATTTCGGTCGGCCACACTGGGAATAGGTGGAAATGCCTGACGCTTCCCCAGAGCCGCTGTTGACAGCGCCTCGGCCGCCATTCGAGTTTCCTCCACCCCGTGACTGGCTGGTTGTGTTCAGATGGTCAGTCTGCGGCCTGCCCCAAGAGGCCCCAGACTCTCACACTCTGGCCTTCACATTCCCGGCTCCACATTCGGCCCCGCAGCCTTCTCTCTATTTCCCCTCTCCGCCCAGGCATTTTCTCCCACCGTTTCCATGGTCACCGGTTGCCAAGGAACCGCGCAACGCCCTCTGGGAAATGTAGTCTCAGGTTCAACGGGTCTTGGGGGAATTTAAATAGTTTACTTTCATGATCGGGTTGAGCTGACTTTTGTTCAACTGTAACGTATTTACAAATCGTACTTGAACAGTACTTTAGGTTACATTTTACCGCCATTGTAGTTGCCCAAGACGCGAGACCCACAATGCAGTGCGACTGCAACAAGCTGCCTTGATCCTAAATGCAATTATTTAAACTTAATGTAGCGATTTCACGTGCAAACTCTTTGAAAAAGCTTTTTATTTTATTATTGGTTAGTTAAACAAATAATATTTTGAAAAATGTAACTACATTGAAAACGGAGTTGCTTAGACAGCCAACCCTTGCTGCCGGTTCAGGAAAACCCCGTGTCTGGGCCATCAGGACCTCTTTTGATGCTGACCTTTTCGGGGGAGGATTGGGTGGGTTTGAGCTCCGGCTTCACCGACATTTTACACATCATTATCCACCATAAATCCCACTTTTTAACTCAATTATTGGCTCCTTCTTTCAGGTGGATAGGATCTGAAAATGCAGATCTTTGTGAAAACCCTCACGGGGAAAACGATAACCCTCGAGGTGAGTTAAGCCGCCGGGTTCCGGGAGGAGAGAGGCCCCGAGAGGAGGGGGAAGAGAGGCGCTGGGCCCCGGGAGGGAGGCGCCGTGCCCCGGGAGGGAGGCGCCGTGCCCCGGGAGGGAGGCCTCCGTCCTTTTCCCCCACACCGAGCCTATATTCGAGTGGAAACGAGGTGTAAAATGCCCAACTTGCGGTTGATTTTATAGCCACGTTCACTGTTAACTTTCAGCATGTTCCCCGCTTTCTGCAACCCGAAGACCCCAATTACTTGGAGGTTTTTCAACGCAGTAGTAGCGGATTTATTCCCGTTTTGTCCGTCGTAACGGCTGTTTATCCGCGAAACGCGGCCCGGGTTTGCCGCCGCTTCTCGCACGCGCGGTTTTACACAAAATCATGATTGGGGATGGCCTAAAACTCCTTCCGATGAAGTTGCGCCTTCATAAATGGATGAGTGAATACTTCTAACGTTTAAAATGTTGTAACGGTTATTGTGCTGTGTATTGTTTTGATGTTGTGCGAAAATAGTGTCTAGTTTTACTTTTTTTCCCCGTATTCCTTTTTTAATCTACGAAACACCGACCAAGCTTTTTTAGGGTACCTTGTGTTCTTCAGTAGTTGAGATACGAGGAAATGCCTCTGTCCCAACCGCTTATTTTAAAGTGACAGCGATCGTACTTCTAAACTGTGCAGAAAGAGATCATTGTGACATTTTGGGTTCTCAATGGAGAATGGTGAACTGAAAGTGAACACATGTCAAGCGGTGACGATGCACCTTCTTCTGGAATATAGAATTAAAAGTTAAACATGTATCTGACACTTGTACACCATTGAGTATTTTTTTTGGTCTGGGTTTTATTCCAGGTTGAGCCCTCAGATACTATTGAAAATGTAAAGGCTAAGATTCAAGACAAAGAAGGTACAGTATGGTTTTGAAATTTAATTTTCATTGCCTTGAAAAAGGCACAGTTTGAAGTATGGTTTAAACATTGTGGGTGTGATTTGCATTCTTTTAAAAACTTTTTAAAAATAAATTTAGAGTACCCAATTCATTTTTTCCAATTAAGGGGCAATTCCAACTCAACTACTTCCACAGGCAGTGCATTCCATATTCCATGCCCCCACTACTGAGTAAAGAACCCACCTCTGACACCCCCCCCATATCCTCCACCATTCACCCTAAATTTATGTCCCCCTGTAATGGTTTGTTCCACCCGAGGAAAAAGTATGACTGTCTACTCTTTCTATTTCCCTGATCATCTTATGAACCCCTATCAAGTCGCCCCTCATCCTCCGTTCTAATGAGAAAAGGCCTAGCACCCTCAACCTTTCCTCGTAAGACCTACTCTTCATTCCATGCAACATCCTGGTAAATCTCCTTTGCACCTTTTCGAAAGCTTCCACATCCTTCCTGAAATGAGGCGACCAGAACTGCACACAGTACTCCAAATGTGGCATTACCGAGGTTTTGTACATCATCACCTCGCGGCGCTTAAATTTAATCCCTCTGCTAATGAACGCTAGCACATCATAGGCCTTTTGCACAGCTCTATCCACTTGAGTGGCAACTTTCAAAGATCTATGAACATAGACCCCAAGATCTCTGCTCCTCCACATTGCCAAAAACCCTACTGTTAACCCTTCCGCATTCATATTTGTCCTTCCAAAATGGACAACCTCATACTTTTCAGGGTTAAACTCAATCTGCCACTTCTCAGCCCAGCTCTGCATCCTATCTATGTCGCTTTGCAGCTGACAACAGCCCTCCTCACTATCCACAACTCCACCAATCATCGTATCGTCTGCAAATTTACTGACCCACCCTTCCAACTCCCCCATCCAAGTCATTAATGAAACTCAAAAACAGCAGAGGTCCCAAAACTGATCCCTGTTGTATGCCACTGGTAACTGGGCTCCGGGCTGAATATTTGCCATCCACCATCACTCTGACTTCTATTGGTTAGCCAGTTCATCACTTAATCAAATCACCACTCCTTTAAACTCCAGTGGAAACAAGTCCAGTCTGTCAACCTTTCCTTATAAGACAACTGTCTCATTTCCAGATTTCAATCTAGTATGTCTCCTTTGAACTGCTTCCAAGGCATATACATCCTTCCTTAAATAAGACCAATTCTGCACACACTATATGAGACATCATCTACCAATGCCCTTTGTAACTGAAACATAACATCCTTACTCTTGTGTTCAATTCCTCTTGTAATAAAGGATAGCATTCCATTAGTCTTAATTACTTGCTGTATCTGCAGACTGCGTAACAAGAAAGATACTGATTTAGAATGTGTACAAATATACCTTCGAGTTATGATTCCTTTCACAATTGGAAAGCTATGACAGGTTTTATTCCCATTCAAGACATAAACTTTTTTTTAAGCATCACTTTTCACCTGGACAAAATTCTGGAGCTGAGAAATACTAGAAATTCCCATTATGGTGTTACTGTTGCTTGTTTGTGTTGGGAGTTGTGCTTGGTAACTCCATGGTGATCTCATGGATTTGCATAGAAAGGGCAGATATTTGACAATTTTTAAAATGAAAGTGCTCACCCTGGATTTACCACCACCTTTTATCCGAAAATAAGTATTTGCACGCAGCAAGCACCTACAAACGTCAATGGCATGAATGACCAGTTCATCTGCTTTTGTGATATTAGTTGATTAGTAAATAGAGCATTAGGATGTTTTGTAAATTCCAGAAAGCAGCACAGGGAAGGCCAGATCTACATGTTTGATTACAAATTTGTGCTTTAAATGTATGTTCAAGGCTCATGTTAGCATGCCATCTGTGCATCACTTTCCACCGTGGTAAAGTTCTGGCAATTAAAATTGTATGCTAAAGCCACTTGCATGGTCGGCTTCAGTTCATGGAAATGAAGTCCATGGGCCTGTGCTGTTCAAATGTGTTCCATTCCTTTATTTACTCTGGTTTCAGTTTTTCTGACTAATGTAGCTTCATTATTTAATTCTGAGAAGGTGAGACTGGTTTAGTTAAACCCACCCCTTTGTAATTTCAATACAGGTATCCCCCCTGATCAGCAGCGACTGATCTTTGCTGGAAAACAGTTGGAGGATGGCCGTACACTGTCTGATTACAACATCCAAAAGGTATGTTTACTTTCATTTTTCTTGTGTTCAAACTTTTAGTTAGTCTCCTGAACTTTATTCTTATAGTAATGATTTTTATACATCAGAACAAATGGAAGTTTGAAATTTGTAAAAGTAACAATGTCCTTCAATAGGAGTCAACTTTGCATCTTGTATTGAGACTTCGTGGTGGTGCCAAGAAGAGGAAGAAGAAGTCTTACACCACACCAAAGAAAAACCAGCATAAAAGGAAGAAGGTCAAGCTTGCTGTCCTTAAATATTACAAGGTAATAGTTTGGCCAGGTTGCTGAGTTGACATTCTATTCACTGTTGAATTGGTAGGAAACTTGCTTTAAACCCTTGATCAGTGTCGCTGTTGCCAGCTGTGAAAGATTGGTGTTCTCCCCCTACCCCTGCTGAACATTGTACAGGAAGAATAAAATATGGTGCCCAGGATTATTATGCAGATTTTGTTCCATGCTGCTTTGGAAAGAAAAAGTAGCAATCTTACTCTCTGCACTTAATGGGCACAATTAGTAGAAGCCTTGATGAGTGCTGCCCTTTTTGTTAACCAATAACTTCACATCCTCTTTGACGACAGGCGACGTTCCAGGGGACTGGAGAATAGCTAATGTTATTCCATTGTTTAAGAAAGGAAGCAGGGATAATCAGCAAATTATAATGGGCCGGTGAGCCTGACATCAGTAGTGGGGGAAGCTATTGGAAAAGATATTAAGTTACAGAATATATGCACATTTGGGGAAAAATTGACTAGTTAGTGATGGGCAGCATGGTTTTGTACGAGGAAGGCCATGTCTCACCTACTTGATTGAGCTTTTTGAAGAGATGGCAAAGACAATTTGAGGGAAGGGCTGCGGATGTAGTTTATATGGACTTTAGTAAGACATTTTGCAAGGTCCCACATGGCAGACTGGTACAAAAACTAATCATGTGGGATTTAGGGTGGGCTGGCTGGATGGGTACAGAACTGGCTTGGTCATAGAAGACAGACTAGTGGTGGAAGGGCATTTTTCAGAATGGAGATCTGTAGCTGTGGTGTTCCGCAGGACCTCTGTTGTTTATAGTAATCTTTATTGTCACAAGTAGGCTTACATTAACATTGCAATGAAGTTACTGTGAAAAGCCCCTAGTCGTCACAACAGCACCTTTTCGGGATTGAAGGAAACTGGAGCACCCAGAGGAAACCCACGCAGGCACAGGGAGAACATGCAGACTCCACACAATCTAACCTGGGACCCTGGTGCTGTGAAGCAACAGTGCTGACCACTGGCTGCCATGCCATGATCTGGAGAAAAATGTGGGTAGTCTCATTAGTAAATTTGCGAATGACACGAAGATCGGTGGAGTTGCTGATAGTGCCAAGGATTGTCAGAAGATGCAACAGGATATCGACAAATTGGAGACTTGGGCACAGAAATGGCAGATGACATTTAATCTGGGCAAATGCAAGGTGATGCATTTTGGAGGATTAAATCTAGGTATGAATTATACTGTAAATGGCAGAACCCTTAGGAACATTAACATAGAGCGGGATCTGGGCATGCAGGTCTACAGTTCCCTGAAAGTGGCAACCCAGGTGGCTAAGATTTATGGCATGCTTGCCTTCATCAGCCAGGGCATTGAGTACAAGAGTTGGGAAATCGTGTGCAGCTGTATAAAGCCTTGGTTAGGCCGTATTTAGAGTATTGCGTGCAGTTCTGGTCACTATATTATCAGAAGGACATGGAAGCTTTGGAGAGTGCAAAGAAGGTTCACCAGGATGTTGCCTCGTCTCAAGGGTGTTGGCTATGAGAGGTTGAATAAACTAGGATTGTTTTTGCTGGAAAGACTGAGGCTGTGGGGAGACCTGATAGAGGTCTACAAAATTGAGTGGCATAGACAGGGTGGATTGTCAGAGGCTTTTTCCAAGGGTGGAAGTGCCAATTACAAAGGGCATAGGTTCAAGGTGAGAGGGGGAAAGTTTTTCAAAGTGGTGGGTGCCTGGAACATGCTGCCAGAGGATGTGGTGGAAGCAGGCACATTAGCAAGGCATCTGGATGGGTATATGAATAAGGAGGAAATAGAGGGATATGGACCGAGTACAGGCAGAAGGTTTTGTTTTTAGTTAGGGCATCATGATCAGCACAGGCTTATAGGGTTGAAGGGCCTGTTCCTGTGCTGTACTTTGCTTTGTTCTTAATATGGGACAATGGCGGTGAAATAAATAAATCCCCAACCTGTCTTGTGCCAAGTCAGTTCATCTAAATTGCTGTAGAGAAGTCCAGTTGCAGCATTTGAAATATACCCTTCACTGTTTCCTTTCTATTCCTAATGCCAGTCTTATGCTTTGGCATGAATTAAATTCTACATTTAGTTTTATGTGGGGGAAAGGGGTGCAGGGGAGTACTCTGCTTATTAGAAATCTTATTAGACAGTTTGAATTCTGTTTATGTTGAATCCTTGTAACCACTGGAGACCAGTGTGGCTTATTTACATTGGATTTGGAGGCCCTCTTGCAGCTCTCTACTTGTACGAAGACAATCTGTCAGTACTAAAGTTTTACACCGTATGCTTATCAAAATAGTACAATTTACAGCTGGAAAGCAATGGTTCTTGCAACTCGAGCATGCTAGCTGTCCTTCATCAATACCTGAGGATGTTTCTGTGCTACAAGATGAGCTTTGCCCATCTCGCACTGTCCTGTTGATTACATACTGATTTTTAACTGATAAATTCCTGTACATATTTAAGATTAAATTGAGCTTTTTTTTAAATTTTAGGTCGATGAATATGGAAAAATCTATCGTCTGCGGCGTGAATGTCCTTCTGAGGAGTGTGGTGCTGGTGTGTTCATGGCCAGTCACTTCAACAGGCAATACTGTGGGAAGTGTTGTCTGACATACTGCTTCAACAAGGCTGAAGATGCATAATTAAATGGATTATAATAAATATGATGGAAAATGATTGGTGTTGAACTCTGTGAATTCAGTATTTTACCCCTTAAGGAACTGTGTTTGGTGGGGTAGTATTACATGGAATCAAGTTATACATGTAGTAACAGGCCCATGTTATTTTACCCAAGTGGCCAAACGTAAGCCTACTAAGTGCACATTAGTTGTTTCCTGGCTGAACTCATTCAGTGCAAACTATTACACCTACAACCTTGCAGGATGCATTGTTGTACCGTTTAATTAGTGGGTCTTTGCAGGAATGTTCTGAGAGAACAGAAGTTGAGGTAATTTGAATTAGCGGAATAATTGATGTACTTGTGCAGTAACAGTGAGAATTGGAATGATAAAGTTTGCTTAGTTCATGCAAATAGCATGGATGCGTTTAAGGAGAAGTTGGATAAATAAATGAGGGAAGCAAGGAATCATGAAACTGATGGGGTGAAGGGACTTATTTTATTCTTTCAATCACTGGGTGGGTCAGCATTTGTTGACCATCCCTAATTGCCCTTGAGCCGAGTGGCTTGCTTAGGCCATTTCAGAGGGGGACAGTTAGAGTCAACCATGTAAGGACTGCAGATTTCCTTCCCTGAGGGACAGTGAACCAGATGGGTTTTGGTTTTTGTGACAATGGTTTCATATATGTCTCTTAATTTTTTAATTCCAGATTTTTATTGAATTCAAATTTCACCATCTGCCATAGTGGGAGGACTAGTTAGTGTCGCTGCCTTCCCTATATACAAAGAGAGGAAGCTCATGAAGTTGATAATCCGTGAGACTTCCGGTTGTGACCATGCTTAAAGCCACAGAAAAGAGCTCTTTTCACCCAATACTGGGTGGAATTTTGATGAAACGATGTAGGTAAATGTTGGAGGAGTAGTTTCCCCTGGGAGGTGGTATGTCTGGTGGCTGGCTATTGGACCTGGCAGAAAACCGTGTTGGCTGAAAAGTTGGAGGGAGCCTTTACTGCAGCAGCCACTGTAAGCATGCAGGGGTGGGGGAAGGGCTGATGCATTCTGCCAGCAGAGGAAGGAAGTGGATGCCTTTGGGGGGAGGGGGGGTTACTGTTTAATGTTGAGATTGTATGGGGTTGTAGGGTGAAGAGTGGGGATGGATGTGCCCACCCTCCCCTCCTGTTTTCTGGGACTATTTAACATTTGTTTGCTTTTGGAGAAAGCTGCCTGTTAAGGAGAAGTCCTTGTTTGGGTGGGGGTGAGAAAGATCAGCAGGGAGCCTTCCTTCAGCTGAGGAGTGTGGGCGGGAGGGAAGGGGCAGTCATTCTGAGGTGCCTTTGGGCAGGGGCGGCCGTGCTAGCAGGTTATGCTGGTGAACGGAAGTGGGGGGGGGGGGGGGGGAAGAAGGGGGAAGAGAGATGACATGGCCAGGAGCAGAGGAAGAGGCCATCTGGGATGGGCTAGGTATAGGGTGGGATTAGAACATACGGTGCAGAAGGAGGCCAATCGGTCCACCCAAGCCCCCATTTCCACCCCATTCGTGTAACCCAACAACCCATCCAAACTAAGGGCAATTTATCATGGCCAATCCACCTAACCTGCATGTCTTTTAGACTGGGAGGAAACAGGAGCACCCAGAGGAAACCCACGCAGACATGGGGAGAACGTGCAGAGTGCACGTGCACAGTGATCCAGTGGGGAATCGAACCTCGGACCCTGGCGCCGTGAAACCACAATGTTATCCACTTGTGCTACCATGCTGCCCAATTAAAGGGGCAGGAGTTAAGTTGGGAAGATGACGGATGTTAGGGGATTGGAGGCATGCGGCTAGTAACGTGGAACATCCGGAGACTGAATGGGATGCTTAAAAGGTCACGGGTGTTCCCGCACCTCAGGAGCTTGAAAGTGGGGGTGGTCTTTCTGCAGGAGATGCACCTCTGTGTGAAAGACCAGGTTAGGTTAAGGAAGGGGTGGGTCGGGCAGGTTTTTCACTCTGGGTTTGATTTGAAATTGAGAGGAGTGACGATTTTAATGAGCAAAAGAATGTGATTGTGAGTGCGAAGGAGGTGAGGGACCGGGTGGGAGATATGTGATTGTAAGTGGGGTATTGGAAGGGGCACTGGTAGCGTTGGTAAATATGTATGCCCCAAATTGGGTCGATGTGGGTTTTATGTGGGGGTTGCTGGCAGCGATCATGGATTTGGCCACACCAGTTGATCATGGGAGGAGATTTTAACTGTCCTGAAGCCGAGGGTAGATATGTCGAGCCCCAGGTTGATGGGTAGGGTACGAATGGTGAGTGAGCTGGCAGGGTTTATGGAGAGGATGGGTATGGTGGCCCATGGTGTTGTCAGAACCTGGGGTGGGGGGGAAGAGTATTCCTTTTCACATGTACATGAGGTGTATTCAATGATTGATTTGTAGTGAGTCGGGAGATTTTGGTTGGGGTGAAGGGGGCAGAATATGGGGGCATAATTACCTCAGACCATGCGCCCCACTGGCTGGAGATTCGGTTTAGAACGAGATGAGAGCAGAGGCCAGGGTGGAGGTTTGACATGGGGTTGTTGGCGGATAGAGGCTTTTGTGATAAGGTGCGGGCGGTGATTAAGGAGTATGTGGAGTTGAATCAGAATGGGGAGTAATGGCGGCCGTTCTTGCGAAACACTGAAGGCAGTGGTCCAGGAACAAATTATTTTGTTTAAGGCCCGTGCAGATCGGGAAAGGAGGGAGAAACATGACCGTCTAGTGGGCGAGATAGTGGAGGTGGACAGGGGATATTCGAGGGTGCCCACCATGGAGGGATTGGCGAGGAGGAAAAAGTTGCAGAGGCAGTTTGACAGGCTGACAATGGGTGGGTGGTAGGGCAGCTGCTTAGGGAAAGAGGGGTGCAATATGAGTGAGGAGAAAGCGAGCCGCATGCAGACACACCAGCTGTGAAAGCAGGCTGCGTCCAGGTAAATATTGAAGATACAGGCTGGGGGTGTTGGAGCCAGGGAAGATAAACAAGGCGTTTAGGGAGTACTGCCAGGGTCTTTACAAGGCGGACTTGGGAGAGGAGAGGGACATGGGGCGGTTTCTGTACGATCTCGAATTTCCCAAGGAGGAGGAATCAAAGAGGCAGGTGTGGAGGTGTCCCTGGGGCTGAGGAGGGTGCTGGATAGTATCAGGGGTATGGAGTCGGGGAAGGCCCCATGGGCAGATAGGTACGCAGCGGAATTTCATTAGGAATTTGCGACAGACCTGTTACCACATCTGTTGGGGGCTTTTAATGAAGCACTGGAGAAGAGGGAGCTGCCAGAGATGATGACGCAGGCAGTAATCATGCAATCCCAAAAACGGGAAGGACCTGATGGAATGTGGGTCGTAGAGACCCATATCACTTGAACACGGATGTGAAAGTATTGGCTAAGTTGTTGGCGGGGAGGATGGAGGACTATGTCCCGGGGGTGGTGCAGAAGATCAAACAGGCTTCGTTAAGGGCAGGCAGCTCGCGAGTAATATAGGACGGCTGTTGAATGTGGTGATGAATCCGTCGAGATGCAGAGAAGGCATTTGATCAGGTGGGGTGGCGATACTTCTTCATAGTTTTGGGACAGTTTGAGTTTAGACTGAGATATGTGGCATGGGTGCAATTGCTGCATGTGGCACCAAGGGCGAGGGTGAGGACGAATGATATCGACCCCCTCCACCCTCAGGATTAACGCCCTACTCAACACAAAAAAGTTAATCCGCGAGTAGACTTTGTGGACCTGGGAGAAAAAGAGAACTCCTTCGCCCTTGGCCGCGCAAATCTCCATGGGCCACGCCCCCATCTGATCCATGAACTCCCACAGGGCCTGGCTGCCACCCGTCTCTTTCCCGACCTGGACTTAGACCGGTCCAATGCCGGATCCAGGACAGTATTAAAATCCCCCCCCATGATCAAGTTACTTGACTCTAAGTCTGGGATTTTACCCAACATGTGCCTCATGAATTCCATGTTATCCCAGTTCGGGGCATAAACGTTCACTAACACCACCCAGGCCCCCTGTAGCTTGCCACTCACCATTATGTACCTGCCCCCCTTGTCCGCCACAATACTCCCTGCTTCGAATGTCACCCGTTTACTAACCAGAATTGCCAACCCTCTGGTCTTAGAGTCTAAGCCCCGAGTGGAACACTTGGCCCACCCATCACCTCCTTAACCTCGTTTGGCCAGCAGTGCGTCTCCTGAAGCATGGCCACGTCCGCCTTTAATCCCTTTAATTGCGAGAACACACGGGCCCTTTTGACCGGCCCGTTCAGATTCCTCACATTCCACATGATCAGCCTGGACGGGGGTTAACCCCCCCTCCCTGCCGACTAGCCATCTCCCTTTTTTGGCCAGCCACGTGCCTGTGCCCCCCGCTCGCTCCAGCCCTCCCGCCGGAGGCCCCCCAACCGAACTCTCCATCCGTCCCAACAGTTGGCTCCCCGTTAATCAGCAAAGCAGTGCCCCATCCCCCCCAGTCCCAACCCCCCGTGCCAGGCACCCGCTTCGCACTGATTTTCCTCCCATTACGCTTCCGTAAGTCAGTTGACCCCGGCCGCTCCCACCTCTATCTCCAATCTTACTATTGTCTCCTCCTTCGGGCCCTCAACCCCCCCCCCCCCCCCCCCCCCCCCCAAATCTCTATCCCACAGGGTAAGAGGGCAAGAGCCATCCAGATTCTTCCCGTTCAGCCAAAAACACAACCCGGGCGTTACCCTGCGCCGAGAGAAACACAAAATACAAAAAAGCGGAAAAACCCCAGAAAAAGAAAAACGAACAACTTAAATTCTACCGTGAATCTTACATCAGGCCAACAACCGGTTACACATCCCCGCCAGAGTGTTTCATCCATGTGCAGCTGCCCCTCAGTTCGAGACCAGCTTTTCATGTTTAATAAATGTCCACGCCTCGTCCAGCGTATCAAAGTAATGGTGCCTGTCCTGGTACGTTACCAAAGCCTCGCCGGATGCAGGAGCCCGAACTTCACCCCTTTGCTGTAGAGGACCGCCTTAGCCCGGTTCAACTCCCAAGTCCTGGTATATGTGAATCTCGCCGTTCTCCCATTTGCTGCTCCACTCCTTCTTTGCCCAACGCAAGACACGCTCCCTGTCTGTGAAGCGATGGAACCTTATCACCATCGCCCTCGGCGGTTCATTCGCCCTAGGCTTCCTCGCTAGGACTCTATGCGCCCCGTCCAGTTCCAAGGGCCACGGGAAGGCCCCCGTACCCATCAGCATCCCCAGTATTGTAGTCACATACGTGCTCGTGTCCGCCCCCTCGACACCCTCAGGGAGGCCCAGAATCCGCAGGTTGTGACTCCTGGACCTATACTCGAGGTCTTCCAGCCTCTCCTGCCATCTCTTGTGTAGGGCCTCGTGTGCCTCCACTCTGACCGCCAGGCCCAGGATCTCATCTTCATTATCAGATACCTTCCTCTCCACCTCTTTCATCGCCTTCTCCTGGACCTCCTGAGTCTCCACCATCTTTTCCATGGAGGCCTTCATAGGGGCCAGCATCTCCGTCTTCAGCTCTGCGAAGCAGCTGCTCAAAAATTCTTGCTGCTCTCTCGACCACTGGGCCCACGCTGCTTGGTCCTTCTGGACCCGCTCCGCTCGCTTCCCCGCAATCGCTTTTTAACAGGCCCGCTCCTGGTTCCCTCCATGCAGCAGTGGGGGGAACCTCTCCAGCGTCCCTTGCCACACCGGGAATCACCGCCAAAGTGCCGTTGCCGCTCCATTTAAAGGTCCAAAACTCCGATCCTGGCGGGAGCTACCGTGTGTGCGACCTATTCGGACATGGCCGCTACCGGAAGTCTTGAAAACACTTTCAAGTAATGTTAATAGATCAGCCATGATCTTATTAAATGTTGGAGTGCGCTTGAGCCAAATGGCCTCCTGCTCTTCATTTGTATGTCTGTATGTTGGTATTTAAAAATGTCATTATAATTGACAGCACGGTAGCACAGTGGTCATCACTGATGCTTCACAGTGCCAGGGACCCGGGTTCAATTCCCGGCTTGGGTCACTGTCTTTGCGAAGTCTGCACGTTCTCCCCATTTGCATGGATTTCCTCCAGGCGCTCCAGTTTCTTCCCACAAGTCCCGAAAGACGTACTTGTTAGGTGAATTGGACATTCTGAATTCTCCTTCAGTGTACCTGAACAGGCGCCAGAATGTGGCAACTAGGGGCTTTTCACAGTAACTTTGTTGCAGTGTTAATGTGAGCCTACTTGTAACACTAATAAGGATTATTATTATTTTAAAAGGGTACAGATGTTTACATTATAGAGGCAAATTGCTGCAGGTAAAAAAAGGAAATGATGAAAAGTGATCTCATCAGTGCTGACAGCAATCCATTGGCACTTTTAAATGACAATGCTGGTTTCAGAAGAGCAGCATTATACCAGCCTTCCAGCACCACCCTTCATCATCAACATTTCTACCTGGCACCATTCTACACCAGGTATCGAGTGAGCAGCAGCTTGCAAGTTTCATAGAATTATGAGTTATCTACCACGGTCAGAATTAAACTACATTTACCGCAGTTTTAACATGCAAAAAAGTGTTTTGAGAAACTTCAATAAAGTAACTATGCTGCATGAATTTGATCCCAGATAATGAATCATTAGACCAGGGGTGGGCAAACTTTTCCGTGCAAGGGCCACATTCAGAAATTCACAATTTTAAAGGGCCGCATAGTATATTAAATAAAATAATTACTTCAGCCGGTTATGATTCTGGGCGCCTCATATAGAACATAGAACAGTACAGCACAGAACAGGCCCTTCAGCCCTCGACGTTGTGCCGAGCAATGATCACCCTACTCAAGTCAACGTATCCACCCTATACCAGTAAGTAACCCAACAGCCCCCCCCCCCCCCCCCCCATTAACCTTAAAAAAAAAATTAAAATTTTTTTTTTTTTTAAATGACTTGGTGGGCCGCATAAAGACCTTTGGCGGGCCGTAGTTTGCCCACCCCTGCATTAGACTATCAGAATCTTGGAGCATTTTCTAAAAGAAATAATAAAAAGGGAGCCAATATTGTCAAATATATTAAAAATATAATTCTGCAATTTTATACACTATTAGTGAAAACAAAAATAAGATTATTATGTAATGTACATTTAAAAAGATGATGTGGCTTTCATCTTTTTCTTAAATTTTAACGGTCAACGTACCGGAAATGGTCTTTCAGATTTGTACAGTATTACATTACTACAGTAATCAGGTGCTTTTACAGCTCAGTAGCCAGAATGCTGACATCAGGGAACCTGAATCAAACAGTGTGGTTGCCTTTAACATATTAATGGAGGTATTTGTTTTGATATCTCTAGTCCTGAAGAAACAAACAAAAAATGGATCTAATATATTCCCAATATCCTTAAATGTAAAGCTCAGCAAAGTTGTAATTAAAATATGTCCTAATCATTTACAAAATTGTATTTTAACAATAATTGCAATGAATAACTAGACCCGCCTCAATGTTAAATTATCTGGGCTTTGGACAGAATTGTAATTGTGCCTTCCATCATCCCATCTGCACCTGAGTCCACTTAAACTTGTGCTTAGTTTTCAGAATCCAATTCCAAGAGTCAAAGTGGAGTAAACATTTTTACAGTGATAATGTTCTTCCCCCATGAGATATTTAACACCATGATTCCGTACTGATTAAATGTACTGAAATCTAATATTTTTCAACTGTGATGATAGGAAGCTTTGTTTGAATCCAGTCACTTTTAAACTCAAAGGAAGATTTGCTCAAAGGAAGATTTGCATCTGCTGTTTCAGTTCTGCCCTCCTTTATGTTCCCTATTTATAATTACAAGAGGAGATCAAGCTGCAGTTTGAGTCCTGTAAAAATCTTTTTCTTCAATACCACTGGGATCTCTATGAGCCAAATTCTTCATATTGGTTGCTACTGACAGCAACCTATGGTCAACACAGCTTCAATATAAAAGTTTGTTGTGGAGACCATTATACTATGTGCATTAACAGATTTATCACCAGCATCTAGGTCCACATTGAGTCTACTTTAATGGCAGCACGGTGGCATAGCGGTTAGCACTGCTGCCTCACAGCATCAAAGACCCAGGTTCAATTTCAGCCTTGGGTCACTGGAGTTTGTACATTCTCCCCGTGTCTGTGTCGGTTTCCTCCAAGTGCTCCAGTTTCCTCCTACAGTCCAAATATTAGTGGGTTAAGTGGATTGGGCATGATAAGTTGCCCCATAGTATCCAGGAATGTGCAAGTTATGTTATGGGGTTACGGGGATTGGGCAGGGTGGATTTGTGAGTGAGCATGGATCAAGTGCTCATTCGAAGACTCGATGGGCCAAATGACCTCCTTCTGCACTGTAGGGATTTTATTTAACTGACATGTAACCTGCCACTGGAAGCTAAAAATGCAACACACCACACAACATAATACATACAACATTTAAATGTGGTTTGTAAATTCTGCAGGCCATAGCCCAATATTTGCAATATTATTTTCCACAGGCTGTTATTTTAGCATCTTGCTATGTTCAAAATGACTTCTGCATGTCTGAATAAATTTCACCATCCTTCAAAGTAATTCCTTATGAAGTGCTTAGAGACATTATGTGAATGCTAGTCTCTATGTTGGCCTGTATTCCAAACAGTAAGCTGGATACAACATCAACATCTCTTGTCCATTCAGTCATTTTACTGGACCGACTTTATATTAATAGTGCAATTTAATTACATTCAAAAATTCTTAGTTTTTTTCATAATCAAGTTTAAAATCCTGGATCCCAGGAGATATTTTGTTGAATTTCCTTTTCTTCATAACAAATAATTTCATCACCAGGTTTGAAATCAATTTCTTTATCCAAGCTGATGCCACATTCCATTCCTGTCTTCACAACTGGAACATCGTCCTTGAGATGTTTGAGAGATGTGATAAAACCTGAGGGGAAAATGGGAAAACTATAAACTTGGTTTAATTCTGTTGATCATAAACACTCAGATAGCATAAAACATTTGAAATTGTATGCAACATCTAACTTGTCAGCCCTTCTTTTCCTCAACTGATTTCACCTTTCTTTCCACCCCCCGCCCCCAACCCTCCCAAGCCCCTACTCTACTACGATCGCCACAGCTACACAACAATGCCTGCTTATCTGAACAGTCAAACGACCTCCCAACTTTGCCAAGGTGCTTCTGATGACAGGTTTTTATTTTTGTTAGTATTTTTGAGTTTCTTTCCATTTTATGAACCATTCCAGGGTCTTGATGAGTTGAACAATGCTTGCGCTTGTTGGGGTTAATGCAGGCACAGTGGGAAATAATTGATACATTGGGGAATTCTCATAGATGGTGTATACATAAAATTGTGCAAAATTTGTAAGCGTCCCTTGAAATACTCATGAAGGACAAAACACTCTGTAAGCGGATTTCAATGTTAACAATTTTTTTAAAAATAGCTAACTATAGATTCTGTAGTGGCAGTTTAGTATGTTATAATACACAGAACTGTATAAGAAAACATGCCTGTCCACAAAATATGTCCATCACGGATGAGCTTAAACTTCATCTTTCTGTGCAGTTGACCCTTCTGGACTCTGCACCCTGCTACAGGAACTTTCCTTTTTCCTACTGTCACATGAAAGACTGCCAACACAGATGCCTCTCCTGAAAGCAAAACAAATAGTATTATGAATGGTGAAAACTGCTTCTTGTTAAATAAATGTTGTAATTAGTCAAAAATTGGGCATGCATCAGGTCTCATTTATAATATATACAAACAAGTGAATTTAAAATGCTGCATCCAACAAAAAATGTCCAATCATTTACGAGAGACAAAACATACCTGTAATATTTTCTTCAAGTACTAGTGGCAACTTGCCACTCAGTTCATCCTTGAGGTCATCAATAAGCTTGTAGATAACCCTATGCAATTTGATTTTTACTCGTTTCTTGGTAGCTATCTGTTGTATTTCTTTGCTGGCATTTACATTAAAACCATAAATCAGACCTAAAATTCCAAGAAGACTGTTATTTTTTCTTAAAGTCACATTCCATGCAATTGCAGAGGTACACGTAATAACTATCCCCTATCTGGGCCCAAGAATTCTCCCTCAATTGGAAAAGGCAAGAGTAAATGGATCTTAACAATAAGTCTTTAACAATATGGGTACACAGTCTCTGCAGCAGAGAGATTAAAAAATGATTTATTTGGGGGGCGTGTTGTGGGGTTGAGTTTATACTTCGCCAGGTTGGATGGGAAAGAAACAGGAAATAAGAGATAGACAAGGAAATAAAAATTTATTTTAGTTTTTCATCCAATGCAGATACAGGATAAAGCTATGTCCACACTGCCCCAACATTGAAGTTTGACCGCAAAGCAAGTCCATAAATGTTTGATGCTATTTCCCACACCCAGCATCCTTATAAGTTTTCTGTTATCAATATGTATGTAGACAGCATACACAATCTATGGAGAAACATGAATTTAGAAGGAATAGGTGGTGCCATACAAAATTACTGTAATTTTTAAAGAATGCAGCTAAATTAGTTGATGGCAACAAAATTGGCTTAGCATTCAAAGACAGAAGATGGTAATATGGTAGAAAAGTTGTGGCAGAAGCCAGCGATTAGCAACATTGCATTTCAAATCTTTGTTGATTATTTATGAATAATATGATGACAGCTGTTGGTAATGTAAAATTTGCTGATGACACCGAGCGTGATGGTCAGGGGACCATCACAAGAGCAAGGATAGCTTTAAAAGGATCTGAACCAGACCTACTGGACGCAAGTATCCTAGAGAAAGGGAACTGTAGCGACATGTATGACCGACTGGTAGAAAGGGACGACACCGTACTGGACACAACAAGAATGAAATGGGAGGACGACCTGGGGATTGAGATAGGGTGGGGACTCTGGAGCGATGCACTGCATAGGGTCAACTCCACCTCCACGTGCGCAAGGCTCAGCCTGACGCAACTAAAAGTGGTACATAGAGCCCATTTAACAAGAAACCGTATGAGTAGGTTCTTCCCGGAGGTGGAGAACAGATGTGAACGGTGCCAAAGAGGCCCGGCCAACCACGCCCACATGTTCTGGTCTTGCCCCAGACTTGTACTGGACGGCCTTCTTCGAGGCTATGTCCAAAGTGGTGGGGGTGAGGGTGGAGCCATGCCCGATAGTGGCGGTCTTCGGGGTTTCAGACCAGCCAGATCTATTCCTGGGGAGGGCGGACGCCCTTGCCTTTGCCTCCCTGATCGCCCGCCGTAGAATCCTGTTTGGCTGGTGGTCAGCAGCACCGCCCAGAGCTGCAGACTGGCTGTCCGACCTCTCGGAATCTCTCCAAATGGAGAAAATCAAATTCGCCATCCCAGGGTCAGACGACGGCTTCCACAGAACGTGGGAGCCATTCATGCAATTGTTCCGGGACCTGTTTGTGGCCAACGTACAAGAGGAAGAATAGACGGGTGGCCAAGAATCAGGGGAAAATGGACAGGAATCGGGGGAAGGTAGCCGGGGGGGGGGGGGGGGGCTACGGGTTCGGTATGGGGGTTTGATGGCTAGCTACGGCCCAAAACCAAACTGTAAATAAATGCCTATAAATATGTGCCTCGGCCATATTGGGGAATGTAAAATATGTATGCCGGCTAAAGGGGGCGGCCACAGTTGTTATTATGAAGATGCTTACCTGTAAATATACATGTTAATTTTTGCGTATTTTATTTATTTATTTATTTTTTCCTCTCTAATAATTTGTAATTTGTTGGATATAAAATATGAAAACTCAATTAAAAACATTTATAAAAAAAAAGGATCTGAACCAATTAAATGCACAGATTTAGGAAGTGCATTTGAATTTTAATCGCCAGTAGATAGATATTAGATACAAACATTTGTTGATAGGACAAGTGAAAGTTACATGTTTTATTCTTAAATGTTCTTGAAATATTTCAAGATTTAAATCGGATGTCATGTTATGGATATAAATTAATCCAGTATTGATTCCACTAAGGAGTATTTTTGGTATTATGAACTTTCATGAACAAAATAAAACTTATCCCACAGGATTCATCCCAGCATGACACAAGGATTACTGAGTCAAAAAAAAAAATCAGGAAGGTGCCTGCGATGGGGAATTAAACAATATGGCCAGGCAATCTCAGCCACTCCCAAGTTACATATATCATGCTCAGATGCAAAGTAAATCTTTCTTTACTCTGCTTCAACAAAGATAAATTACCTACTTTTTAGGATTACCATCCTTCTTCAAATGATCTGAATTCTCTACACGTCATAAGAGTAGAAGCAAGCTTAATGGGTTCAGGGAAAACCACTCTATGCAGATATGATATGTTCACAACGCTATAGATAGGTGCCTCCCAATCCCATGTAAAACATCTCCCAATCCCATGTAAAAAGCCCCAGGGAGAGGGACAATAACTACTCATAACCTAACTACAAATTCCCGAAAGATCTAAAGGAATGGCTGGTTGAGATCATGGTTTATAGAGGGTGCAGGGCATATAAATAAAGAGCTGTACAAGGGAAGTAAGCAGCTCTTCTTCAGTAATCATCTTCATACAATTAAGGAGTGTTTTAGGAGTTAAAGTTAATAAGGGGGCCTCTGCAGATGGGCTCTAACAAAAGCTGCCAGGACAGATCTCCATAAGACATTAAGGTGTGCAATATTCAAATTTAAATAGTAATGTTTAGCAAATTTGTGAGGATCGATACCTGTGTCAGCTTTCATGTACTATCAATCAGTACCTGGTTAAGAGGTGTACAAGATGCATAGCAGCAATTTGCCACAGACGTTTGATAGCACTGTCCAAACTCATCACCTCGAAGGACAAGCACAGAAGACACCACTTCCAAGACATATAACAACTAGATTTGGAACTATGTCACTGTTCCTTCATCATAGTTGCATCAAAATCACGGAACCTCGTCCCGAACAGCATTGGGAGTACCTTACCTACAAAGACTTTTCAAGAAGGCAGCTCACCACACCTTCTCAAAGGCAATTAGGAATGGGCAATAAATACTGGCCTGGTCAGCAGCACTAAGAAAGGGAGGGGGGGGGGGGAGTGTTACAATCTTTAGGGATGCTGATCCCCTGCCAATGTGCAAAGTGGTAACCCCGGAGGATAGAATCCCCTTTCTTCCTTTCCTTCTCCCCTCCCTCCCACCCCTGCCCGACTGTCCATGCCAACTGTGTTGCGGCATGTAGTATATACACATGTGCAGTGTATTATTGGGATCATTGGCTTGTAACAAGTTCAGTTGGCCCTTGATGATTTATTTAAATATGGCAGGTGGATACCGATTTCAGGACCCACCCACCCTGGCATTATGGCGGGTTCTTGGATGTCCGGGTAGGTGCTGGGATGGGAACATGCCCTATTTTAGTAAACAAGCACAACGGGAGCATGTAAAATACAGCCCCTGTGTGTGGCATTGAATCATTCTTTGACAGCATATTTCCCTGAAATCTGACTGCTTTATGAGAAAGCCTGCTGTAGTTGAATTCTGTTTAGTAACTAGGAGGCAGTTAAATTAGTAACATTCCTCCATTGCATTAATGTTTATTTTACCATCAGGGCTCCGAGGACCCAGGTTTGATCCTGGCCCCGGGTCCCTGTCGGTGTGGAGTTTTCACATTCTCCCCATGTCTGTGTGGGCCTCACCCCCACAACCCAAAGATGTGTAGGGTAGGTGGATTGGTCACGTTAATTGCCCCTTAATTGGGAAAAAAAATGAAATGGGTACTTTAAATTTTTTAAAAATGTTTATTTTACCAGCTGTCGTGCTACACCATTCTGGGTGAGATTATGAACTTAGTGTAGAATTAAATGTGTTTTATGCCGTTTGCCTACAATAATTAGAACATAGAGGGACTTCCGGTTGCAGCTATGCGGTGCTAAGCCGCACGTTCGGCATCTCCCGCCAGGAACGGACTTTTGGGCTCTTTTTAGGGCCCCCAGCAGTACTTTTCCGATGTTTCCCGACGTGGGAAGGAATCAGCAACATTTCCCCAGTAGTATATAGCCTGGACCAGGAGTGGGGCGAGTAAGAAAGTGGTTGCAGCACCAAAGCAGAAGCGAGGGAAGAAGCACAAGATGGCGGCGGGCGGAGACCAGGAGGCATGGAGGCAGTGGGCGCAGGAGCAGCAGGAGACTCTCCAGCGCTGCTTCAGGGAGCTTAAAGCGGAGCTGCTGGAGCCGTTGAAGGCTTCAATTGACAAGCTGCTGGAGATCCAGACGGCCCAGGGGGTGGCGATACGAGAGATCCAACAAAAGGCCTCCGAAAGAGAGGACGTGATCTTAGGCCTCGCGGTGAAGGTGGAGATGCACGAGGTGCTCCATAAAAAATGGCAGGAGAGGTTCGAGGAGATGGAGAACCGGTCGAGGCGGAAAAATCTGCGGATCCTGGGCCTTCCGGAAGGTCTGGAGGGGTCAGACATGGGGGCCTATGTGGTCATCATGCTAAATTCGCTGATGGGAGCTGGGTCCTTTCAGGGGCCCCTGGAGCTGGAGGGGGCCCACAGAATATTGGCAAGACGACCCAAGCCGAATGAGCTGCCACGGGCGGTACTGGTGCAGTTCCACCGGTTTGCTGACTGGGAGTGTGTGCTCAGGTGGGCCAAGAAGGAGCCGAGCAGCAGGTGGAAGAACGCGGTGGTACGGAACTACTAGGACTGGAGTGCGGAGGTGGCAAAGAAGAGGGCTGGGTACAACTGGACAAAGGTGGTGCTGCACAGGAAGGGAGTGAAGTTCGGCATGCTGCAGCCGGCGCGTTTGTGGGTCACCTACAAGGACCAACACTTTTACTTTGAGTCCCCGGAGGAGGCGTGGGCCTTTGTGCAGGCCGAGAAGTTGGACTCAAACTGAGGGTTGGGTGCGGGGCTCTGCATGTAACTGTGTTATATTTTGAGGGGGGGGTTCTTTGTTTAATGTTGGTTCTTTGTTGTTTTCAAGGCGGGTGGGGCACTGTTTTCTGCTTGGGTTTGTTGGATGGCTCGAGCAGGGGGGCACACCTGCAGTGTGGGGGGCTGATGGTGTGAAGGGGGGTTGGGGCCCCGCGAGGGGACCGGGCCGGTAAGGGGAGCTGCTTTAGAGGAGGTGGGGTCGGGCAGGTGGAAAGCGTGGGCTTTTTCCCGCGCTGAGGGTTGACGGGGGCAGGGCCGGAGCTGGGAAGCGCGGGCTTTTTCCTCTTGAGAGCGGGAGGGGGAGGAGGAAAGCCTGCTGGTGGACACTGGGGAGGAGGGGAAGCCCCACGCTGGGAGGGGTCGGAGGAGTGGCGGGAGTGGCCGGGGCCAGCAGGAGTCAACTGACTTGCGGGAATGCAATGGAGGGAGCAATGCAGCTGGGGGGGGGGGTCCTAGCTTGGGGGGGGGGGGGGGGGGGGGGGGGGGGTTGCTGCTGGAATGGCCAAGAAGGAGCTGGAGTATGTAGAGGGAGTCAGAATGGGGGTTTGCCGCCATGGGGAACGGTCCGAGCGGGGGGGCGCAGGCACGTGGCGGGCTGAGGAAGGGTAATGGCTAGTCGGCAGGGGAGGAGGGGCAGGTCGCCCCCTGATCCGGCTGATAACCTGGAATGTGAGGGGACTGAATGGGCCGGTCAAACGGGCCCGCGTGTTTGCATATCTGAAGGGGCTGAAGGCAGATGTGGCCATGCTTCAGGAGACGCACCTGAAGGTGGCGGATCAGGTTAGATTGAGGAAGGGATGGGTAGGCCAGGTATTTCATTCGGGGCTGGATGCAAGAAATCGGGGGGTGGCGATCCTGGTGGGGAAGAGGGTGTCGTTTGAGGCGTCGAATGTGGTGGCAGACAGCGGCGGGAGGTATGTGATGGTAAGCAGCAAGCTGCAGGAGGAGCGGGTGGTGCTGGTCAATGTATACGCCCTGAATTAGGACGACGCGGGTTTCATGCAGCGCATGTTGGGCCGGATTCCAGATTTGGAGGCGGGGGGCCTGATAATGGGGGGGGATTTTAACACGGTGCTGGATCCGGCACTGGATCGATCCAGATCCAGGACGTGTAGGAGGCCAGCGGCGGCTAAGGTGTTGAGGGGGGTTTATGGACCAAATGGGAGGGGTGGATCCATGGAGGTTTGTGAGGCCGAGGGCCAGGGAATTTTCATACTTCTCCCATGTGCATAAGGCCTATTCCCGGATTGATATTTTCGTTATGAGTCGGGGGCTGATTGCGAGGGTGGAGGATGCTGAGTATTCGGCGATAGCCATTTCTGACCATGCCCCGCACTGGGTGGACCTCGAGCTGGGGGAGGAGAGAGACCAGCGACCGCTTTGGCGCTTGGAGGTGGGGCTGCTGGCGGACGAGGATGTGGGCGGGCGGGTTCGAGGATGTATCGAGAGGTACCTGGAGGCCAATGACAATGGGGAGGTCCGAGTAGGGACGGTCTGGGAGGCGCTGAAGGCGGTGGTCAGGGGGGAGTTGATCTCCATTCGAGCCCACAGGGAGAGGAGAGAGCAGAGAGAGAGGGAGAGACTGGTGGGGGAGATGGTGAGGGTGGACAGGGGATACGCGGAGACTCCGGAGGAGGGATTGCTGAGGGAGCGGCGTAGTCTCCAGGCTGAGTTCGACTTGTTGACCACCAGAAAGGTGGAAGCTCAGTGGAGGAAGGCACAGGGAGCGGTGTATGAATATGGGGAGAAGGCGAGGAGGACGCTGGCGCACCAGCTCCGTAAGCAGGATGCGACCAGGGAGATTGGTGGAGTTTTTTTTAAAATTTAGATTAGCCAATTATTTTTTCTAATTAAGGGGCAATTTAGCGTGGCCAATCCACCTACTCTGCACATTTTTGGGTTGTGGGGGCGAAACCCACACAGACACGGGGAGAATATGCAAACTCCACACGGACAGTGACCCAGAGCCGGGATCGAACCTGGGACCTCAGCGCTGTGAGGCGGTTGTGCTAACCACTAGGCCACCGTGCTGCCCCTAGACTGGTGGAGTTAAGGATAGGGGAGGGAATGTGGTGCGAAGGGGGGTAGGCATCAATGGGGTCTTCAGGGACTTTTATGAGGAACTGTATTGGTCCGAACCCCCAGCGGAGGAGGGGGGGGATGGGGCGCTTTTTGGACCGGCTGAGATTCCCAAGGGTGGAGGGGGGACAGGTGGAGGGACTGGGGGCGCCGGTTGAGCTGGAGGAGCTGGTCAAAGGGATAGGGAGCATGCAGTCGGGGAAGGCGCCGGGGCCGGATGGGTTCCCGGTCGAATTCTATAAGATGTATGCAGACCTGTTGGGCCCCCTGTTGGTTAGGACCTTCAACGAGGCAAGGGAAGGGAGGGCTCTGCCTCAGACGATGTCTCGGGCGCTGATTTCCTTGATCCTTAAGCGGGACAAGGATCCCCTGCAGTGTGGGTCATACAGGCCGATCTCACTCTTAAATGTGGACGCCAAGCTGTTGGCGAAGATTTTAGCCACGAGGATAGAGAACTGTGTGCCGTAGGTTATCCACGAGGATCAAACGGGGTTCATGAAAGGGAGGCAGCTGAATACTAACATACGGAGGCTCTCGAATGTTATAATGATGCCGGCGGTAGAAGGGGAGGCGGAGATAGTAGTGGCATTGGACGCGGAGAAGGCCTTTGTTCGGGTTGAGTGGGGGTACTTGTGGGAGGTGCTGGAAAGGTTCGGGTTTGGGGAGGGGTTTGTCAGGTGGGTGAGGCTGTTATATGAGGCCCCAATGGCGAGCGTGGCCACGAATAGGAGGAGGTCGGAGTATTTTCGGTTATACCGAGGGACGAGGCAGGGGTGTCCCTTGTCCCCCCTGCTTTTTGCGCTGGCAACTGAACCCCTGGCCATGGCGCTGAGGGAGTCGAGGGAGTCGAGGAACTGGAGGGGGCTGGTGCGGGATGGGGAGGAACACCGAGTGTCGCTTTATGCGGATGACCTATTGTTGTATGTGGTGGACCCGGTGGGGGGAATGCCGGAGGTGATGAGGATTCTCAGGGAATTTGGGATTTCTCAGGGTACAAGCTCAACTTGGGGAAGAGCGAGCTGTTCGTTGTACACCCGGGGGACCAGGAGGGGGGGGATTGGTAGGCTCCCACTAAAAAGGGCGGAGAGGAGCTTCAGGTACTTGGGGGAGCAGGTGGCCAGGAGCTGGGGGGCCTTGCATAAGCTTAATCTCACAAGGCTGGTAGAGCAAATGGAGGAGGAGTTTAAGAGATGGAACATGTTGCCGCTGTCTCTGGCGGGTAGGGGGCAATCAGTCAAGGTGACGGTGCTCCCGAGATTTCTGTTCCTGTTCCAGTGCCTCCCCATCCTTATCCCAAAGGCCTTTTTCAGGCGGGTTAACAGGAGCATTACGGGGTTTGTGTGGGCGCACGGGACCCCGAGGGTGAGAAGAGTGTTCCTGGAGCGGGGCAGGGATAGGGGGGGGCTGGCGCTGCCCAACCTCTGTGGGTATTATTGGGCTGCCAACGCAGCGATGGTGTGTAAGTGGGTGATGAACAGGGAAGGGGCAGCATGGAAGAGGATGGAGATGGTGTCCTGTGTGGGCACGAGCCTGGAGGCGTTGGTAACGGCGCCGCTGCCGCTCCCTCCAATGAGGTATACCACAAGCCCGGTGGTGGCGGCTACCCTCAGAATTTGGGGGCAATGGAGACGGCACAGGGGGGAGGTTGGGGCCTCGATGGGATCCCCGATACGGGGGACCACCGGTTTGTCCCTGGGAGAATGGACGGTGGGTTCCTGAGTTGGCACAGGGCAGGTGTTAGGAGGTTGAGGGACCTGTTTGTAGACGGGAAGTTTGCGAGCCTGGGTGAGCTGGAAGGGAAGTTCGGGCTCCCCCCGGGGAACACCTTTAGGTACATGCAGGTAAGGGCGTTTGTCAGGCGGCAGGTGGCGGAGTTCCCTCTGTTGCCGCCGCGGGGGGTCCAGGACAGGGTGCTCTCGGGGGTGTGGGTTGGAGAGGGGAGGATCTCGGCAACGTACCAAGTGATGCAGGAGGTAGACGAGGCCTCGGTGGAGGAGCTGAAGGGTAAAAGGGAGGGGGAGCTGGGTGAGGAGATTGTGGAGGTGATGTGGGCGAACGCCCTAGGAAGGGTGAACTCTTCCTCTTCTTGTGCAAGGCTTAGCCTCATACAGTTTAAGGTGCTGCATAGGGCTCACATGACCGGGACAAGGATGAGCCGGTTCTTTGGGAGCGAAGACAGGTGTGTTAGGTGCTCAGGGAGCCCAGCAAACCATGCCCATATGTTCTGGGCATGCCCAGCGCTGGGGGAATTTTGGAAGGACGTAGCAAGGACGGTGTCGAGGGTGGTAGGATCCAGGGTCAAACCGGGCTGGGGGCTCCCAATATTTGGGGTTGCAGAGGAGCCGGGAGTGCAGGAGGCGAAAGAGGCCGGCATTCTGGCCTTTGCGTCCCTAGTAGCTCGGCGGAGGATTCTTCGTCAGTGAAAGGATGCAAGGCCCCCAAGCGTGGAGGCCTGGATCAACGATATGGCGGGGTTTATTAAATTGGAGAGGGTGAAATTTGCCCTAAGGGGATCAGTGCAGGGGTTCTTCAGGAGGTGGCAACCATTCCTGGATTTCCTGGCAGAACGGGGGGGGGGGGGGGGTCGTCTCTTTGTTTTGGGCTGAAGGGACGTGTATATTTGTTCTTTGCTAATGACGGGCGTTAATTTATTTCTTCCTTTTGTATGCACGGGTGGGGTTTGTTCTTTCTTTTCTTAGTATTTTTTGTTATTGATATTTTGTGAAAATTTGAATAAACATTATTTAAAAAAAAATAATAATTAGAACATAGAACATAGGGGCAGCAGGGTAGCATGGTGGTTAGCATAAATGCTTCACAGCTCCAGGGTCCCAGGTTCGATTCCCGGCTGGGTCACTGTCTGTGTGGAGTCTGCACGTCCTCCCCCTGTGTGCGTGGGTTTCCTCCGGGTGCTCCGGTTTCCTCCCACAGTCCAAAGATGTGCGGGTTAGGTGGATTGGCCATGCTAAATTGCCCGTCGTGTCCTAATAAAAGTAAGGTTAAGGGGGGGGGGGGGGTTGTTGGGTTATGGGTATAGGGTGGATACGTGGGTTTGTGTAGGGTGATCATGGCTCGGCACAACATTGAGGGCCGAAGGGCCTGTTCTGTGCTGTACTATATGCTGTGTTATAGAACATAGAAAAATAATATAGGGAAATCTCACAAAGGCAATAAAAGACTATTCAGCCCTGTAATATTCTAATTCCCCCAGCCTAATTTTCAATTGCAGCCTGAACTCCACCAATGTCTTGGATTCTAGGATCCTACCTGATCAGTCTTACCAAGTGTGAATCACCTTTTCAATAATTATTTTTTCTAAAATTTGTTTTAAACGTTACTATTCACTCATTTTAAATTGCATTGTAATTCTATCTGAATAACCTCAACAGTAAAATTGAGTTAATTTTATTTATGTCATTTCACATTTTTTAGAACTCCGTGAAGGTAACAGTTTTCTTTCTCAATACTGTAAAGCATTAAGCTTATTTAATCTTTCATCAATATTCACTCTACCAATCCAGGCTGGAATTGAACTAAAGACCGATTCATAGAGGATAGAGCAATAATCATGGCATCACTTCATTCCTCCATCCACATATTTGGTCATCTACAGTTAGGACATCCCCGTAACATCACTACATCTTGTGTATAATCTAATTTTAAAAGAATTGCATGCTCAAGACCTGGCTGAGTGCGATCTGTCTTTTGCTTTCCCACTAGGTGCCAAGTGCTAAATCAGAGAATCACCAATTTCTTTCACCTCCTATGGGTTATAAGGCAAAAGCTGGGAAGAAAAACTCCAGCATAACATCCCAGCTACCATGTGATTACAGGAGCAGAAATAGCAGATAAAAAATAAATACATTTATTCATTAAAAGCAAAATTGAAACCGCACCTGAAAAAATCTCTGCTGAGGCAATATCATTTTCACTGATTTCACCAACACCAAAGTGAATCACTTTGAGTTTGCACTGTTCATCAGCATCATAACCATCTAGAATATTTAGAATTGTTTCTACTGAGCCATCAACATCACCTAAGGGAAACAAAATATACTCTTAAAATATTTGATCACCATTTCAATTTATGTTTCTAAACTTGCATTATAACCAAGACAGCACAACATGTGAACACTGGATAAAGGAAACAAAAATATTTTCCATCACCAGAACAAAAGTGCAAGCAATAGGCTCAATAATTGGTCACAGGTACATCTGACACGAGATGGATTGAGAATGTGTGATAGCAGCCTAGTAACCCAGTAGAAAACCCAACCGTTCTTTGAGCCTTCAATGAGGAAATGTGCCAGCAATACACAATTTAAAGCGATCAAGAATCCAGCATGATTAGATCGCACCAGTGAAGCGCATCATTATCATTACGTTTATCCTATGTGAAGTTAGGTTATATAGATGAGGAAGGCTGTAGGTGCAAACCCCATCTAACTAGGATCATGGTAGGGCTGCAATTACTGGCCTTGGATTCAGGAGATAAAAATATTGAGGGCCTTCAGAGTCATGACTTCAAGAAGCATATGTAGGTGTTGGTAAGGATATGGTTAGACTCAATTGCAATACCAACAGCACTCGAATAGTCTGCCAATATTCACTATCAAGGATCATCCACACATGACACTTGGACAAGGTATTAAAGGATGTTCATACTTTAATGAGAAGTCAATGGCTTCAAAATCACATGCAGCTCCACTATTGATAGCATTAGCCCCAGGTCTGCAGTGCAAAATGGTATACAGGATTTTATATGGGTATAATTCCCAGATTATTGTTTGGGGGTTGTGGGAGTGAGTGGCATAGCACAGAATAACATATTAGCACATATCCATTTACCTTTTACTATTATTGGAAGTGACAGCTCATCCATCTCAGTACTCTCTTTAGGCCTTGCTGCCATTAGATGTTTATTGGCCTTGTACATAGCTGATTTTCTCTGTCTCCAGTTCAAGCTACTATAGCTCTCCCGGTCCTTTTTGTACAACTCATGGTGTTCCTTCTGTTTTGCTTCAATTACCTCAAGGTCTTGTTTATTTTTTTCTTGGGTCTCAACATACTTCCTCCAATCTAAAACCTCTCTGGCCCTTTGCTGCACAACCAAGCCAGGCAATTAGAAAAGCCAAATAATCACGTTCTAGACAATCACAGGCATACACAGGTGAACAATAAACGTATTCTGAGAAGTCTTAATCTATCATAAGGGTAGACATATTAGAAGAACCAAGATCCATCCCTTTCAACTATTTTGACTTGCTGGACAAAAATATACCAATAGATGCTCCCACAGAGCTATTGCAAATATATCCACAGTGATCAAATTAACTGCAGGGGTCTAGCCTACTGCATTTAAACACTCTTGTTTATATATTTCATATGAACGTGTCCTTGTGTAATAGCTCAAAGGATATATACATAATTCATTTTGAACCAAAGAGCTGTGAGAGACATGATAATTTGATAGAGCCACTGACATCAGATTATAAATTGTAATAGACCATCATTTACAACCCAATATAAGAATTCCATACCTCTGATTCCACTTCAAGAATTTCATCTCCAGCAGATGGAAGTTCCTTCCAACCAACTATCTCCACTGGGGTACTTGGTCCAGCAGTTTTCATTGGCTTATTATTCTCATCAAACATTAACCGTACCTTTGCCCAGCTGTGCCCTGCCACCAGGACACAGCCTTTTGTTAACGTTCCATGTTGGATAATAGCTGTGGTGACTGGTCTATTAAGAAAAACGGTATTTACTCCTGTTTAACAAACTTCCAGTAATAGATAGGAAACAAATATTTTCATTTATGAAGGACATTTTCTGTCCTCAGGTCATTCCCAAAGGCAGGTAAGTATTTTTGAAGTTTGGTCACTTTTGTAATGCAGGAAATGTTGCAGCCAATTTGTCCCAAAGCTAGGTCCCACAGATAGCAATATGATAATGACTACATCGTTAATTTTTAGTCATGTTAGTTGAGGAGTAGATATTGGCTTGGAGAGAAGAGAAGAACCCTTTGCCTTTCTCGAAATTGTGCCATGAGATCTTTTACGTCGACTTGAGATAACAGACATTTAATGTCTTATCTGAAAGGTGGCACTTCCAACAGTGCAGCCCTCCCTCGATACTGCACTGAAGTGTTAGCCTTGATTTGTTTGCTCAAGTCACTGGAGTGGGGCTTGAATGCACAACTGTCTGACTCAGAGGTCACAATGCAACCATTAAGTCATGGCTGACAATATATTGGTGGTTATCGTTTGAAAGATGATTGGATCATCAAAAAATTATCAAGTTCTCCAGTACATTATTTGGTGTCTGATTAGCCCAATATTCATAGGTTTTCCCTTACTATGTACGATAATGTGCTGTCACAGACATTGAGATGTTGCCATTTTTCAGATGGCTGCTCAACCTGCGCAGAGGTTCACAAAGAGAACCTGAAGACAAGTAATGCTGCACTGATGCCTAGGACAACACAGAAATTGTTAAACCAATTCATGGTTCATCTTTGAGACTTATCCATTGTCATGTCCTCCCAGTCTGCTAGGACATTATATGCCTTCAGTCTGTTCTACCAAAGCATTTTGTGCAGCTTTTGTCCGCCTAAAAATATTGACAATTAATCGCTCAAAATGTCTGTTTTCAAATTTACGCTTTGTCATTCAAAAGATCACTTTAACAGCACTTTCAACAGAATTTGTAGCTTGGTTTTCAAGAACATTTAAAACACAACTCAGCCCAATAGTGTTAGATGATCGTTATCATATGGCAACTCCAGGAAATTTCCAAAGATCGAAATTTCATCAAAGCTCTTCAACATAAGTTAGCTGACCTGATCAATGGTGAGCTTTTTAAAAATAAATTATTTTTTTTCCAATTAAGGGTAATTTAGCATGGCCAATTCACCTAACCTGCACATCTTTGGGTTGTGGGGGTGAGACCCATGCAAACACAGAGAGAATGTGCAAACTCCACACGGACAGTGACCCGGGGCCGGGATCGAACCCCTGCGCCACCGCACTGCCCCCCTGATCAATGGTGAGCTCCATGTTTCCTCTTGTCTGTTTTATATTGCAAACTTCTCCTCCTCTCCTGGAAGTCCTTGCTGTTACATTTCCATGGATATCAGTTATGCTTCAAAACCTAACTCAAATAGCCATTATCTGTTATGTGTGAGCTTTCAGAGTGATGGCAGTCTAATTGACACAGAGGGGTTGACACAAAGAGGTATCTCAGCCAAGTTAATTCCTCTCCTCATTTGACAACTAAGGCCTGGATTATATTGAATAGCAGGATTTTGCCTCATTTTCCCTTCCCCTAACCACAGGAAAAGTGGTTTAGGGAGGTCAGATTTTCAGGATTTTGACTGTTCCAAAATACGCCATTATTCTGATTTATATAAAACACGTTTGACTCAAATGCTGCAAAGCACCCTACAATAGCAAAGTTCATTCACTTCCATAACTCAGCAACTGTTCAATCCAATATCTAACTTTAAGATTAGTGGGGGAAAATGTTTTCTAGTTAAAACTTAATGGGCTCTTTTTTGAGAAGGCAGGTTTTTTGAGAAGGCAGGTTTTTTGAGAAGGCAGGTTCCGACCTTTCCGCTCCTGCCACCATGGGGGATACGGGACAGGGTAGTTTCCAGAACGGGGGTGGGAGAGGGGAAGGTCTCGGATATCTACAAAGAGCTTATGGAGTTGGAAGAAACTTAGATAGAGGAGCTAAAGGGCAAGTGGGAAGATGAGCTAGGGGGATATAGAGGCGGGTTTGTGGGGCGGATGCCTGAGGCAGAGTAACAAATTCTCATCATGTGCCAGGCTCAGCCTGATACAATTTAAGGTAGTCCACTGGGCACACATGACGGTGGCCCGGATGAGCAAGTGTTTTGGGATAAAGGACAGATGTGCAAGGTGCGCGGAGGGCCAGCAAATCATGTCCACATGTTTTGGGCATGCCCGAAGCTTAAAGGTTTTTGGCAAGGTTTCACTGATGTCATGTCCACGGTACTTAAAACAAGGGTGGTGCCGATTCCAGAGGTGATGATCTTTGGAGTGTCGGAAGAGCTGGGAGTCCAGGGGGCGAGAGAGGCTGATGTTTTGGCCTTTGCGTCCTTGGTAGCCCGGAGACGGATACTGTTAATGTGGAGGGACTCGAAGCTTCCAAAATCAGAGACCTGAGTTAGCGACATGGCTGGGTTTCTCAGTCGTGAGAAAACAAAGTTCGCCCTAAGAGGGTCAATGTTAGGGTTTGTCCGGAGGTGGCAGCCGTTAGTCGACTTTTTCGGGGAAAATTAAATGTCAGCAGGGGCAGAAATCTAGGGATGCGGGGGGGGGGGGGGTTGATTTAGGCTATTTTTTCTTTGTTGGGGGTGTGAGGAATGTGTCAAGGATGGAAATGTTTAATATACTATGTTTATATTATTATTGTTATAAAAACTATAAATACCCTAATAAAATGTTTTTTTTTTAAAAACTTACTGGGCACAATATTACCAGCTGCAAAATATAGCTTTGGTGGTAGGTGTGGGGGTGATTCAGTGGTTCATGAGTTCAGCTGCGCAATGTGTTCCCACCTTCAGTTAATTTTGCTGGAGACAGGTGAACAACAAAGCAGTTACCCAGAGGACAGTGTTGGGTGTCAATCAATTGCCTACTAACTGGCCACTTAGAACCAGATTAAATATGCTGCAGGAAAAGCCTGGCAGATCCATGAAGGATGCTCCTGGCAGCAGGCAAGGTTTTGGAAAGCCACTTGGATTTATCCTCCCTGTCCCAGAGCCACTTCTCCAACAGAACCACAGAGGGTCTCCCTCCATTGTGATGGCCTGGCAGCTGTGCACCACTAATAATTAAAACATTTTATGACATATTCAGAGGATGCCTTTACCTTGACGTGCCTTCTTTGTTACCCTGCCTGTTGCAGCAGCGCCCAGCTCAACTGGTGTGGCTGTCATCAAAACATTTCTGCAGGACATCCCATTCACCCAGTCTGTTCTGCCTGCCGCCCTTAATTAAATTATGCTCCCAGAGGCAATTAACTACATCTGGTAACATCATGCAGACAGGCAATTAGACATCACTAGCAGGGTTGGGATTCCGAAAATTTTCAAAAGGTAAGAATCCGGCCACTATTACTCATACCCTTTCCTGATCTGGGTGAATGACAGACAAGATTTTGGCTATTGCCAAAAGCAAAATTAATTTTCAAGACCCAAGCATATAAGTATTAAGTATTAAATTGTGCAATAATTAGAGGAGTTAAGAACTTAAAAAAATAAATGTCCCACCTACAGTTTAGAGGGTAATCTATTCCAAGCTTTCACCATTTCAAAACAATTTTCTGAAAGATGAGAAACACAGCTCAAGGTAATTCTTCCTCCAGATTCTTTGCTATTGTCTAGGAAAATATCTAGCCTCCACTCAGCACCAACCTATGAGGTTGGGCACCTTAAAAACAGGGGGCGCGATTCTCCCATATGGGGAGAAATCGTAAGGCTGGAGTCAAATCCGGGCGGGTTTGACGCCAGCCCCCCCCCCCCCCTTCCCGACCGGGAACCGATTCTGGTCCCCGATCGGGGCTAGCATGCCGACGCCGTAAACTCCGGCATCGCGGGCTTAATGAATTTCGTTAAGCCCGCTTGCCAGAGTTAGCGCCGGCTGACGCGTCATATGACGTCAGCCGCGCATGCGCGGATTGGAAGACTCCAACCCGCGCATACGCGGATGACGTCATCGCGCATTTGCGCGAAACCCGCGCATGTGCGGGCCGGGATGCCCCTCAGCCGCCCCGCGAAGTGATACAGCGGGGCGGCGGAGGGACAAAGAGTGCGCGGGCATCGGGCCCGCGATCGGTGGGCACCGATCGCGGGCCCATGGCACCTTTGGCACGGCCGTGGTACTGCCGTGCCAATCGGTGCCATGGTTTTAAAAATCGAGAGTTTACGGCCGTTTTTACGAACGGCCAGACCAGGTGTGTTTGCCGTTCGTAAAAACAGCCGTAAAGGGCTGGGAACTCGGCCCATCGATCAGCTGAGAATCGCTGCCGGCCGTAAAAAAACGGCGGCAACGATTCGTATCGGGAGTCGGGCGTGGGGGGAGGGGGGGGGGGGGGGGGGGGGGGGGAGAATAGCGGGAGGGCGTCGGAACAGTGTGGCCGTAAAATTTTACGAGCCACGCTATTCTCCGCACCGTCGGGAGTGCGGAGAATCTCGCCCAGGAGGCTTTTAGAAATGAATTTACATCCCATCACAACTTGCTGTCTGGATTAGGTTTAAATTATTTTAGTAACTTAATGGTGAAACAGTGGTTTGCTTGATCTGACAATTCATGGCCAGTAAGTAAATGCAGTGTATTCAACAAAACAATTTATATACATTTCGATCTTGGATATAGTGCTGAAAAATTATAGACTCCATTTTTTCTTTACTAATTTGTTACAAAAAATTAATGCTACAATGTGGCCAATTTTTATTTATGATTTTTTAAAGGAAGTACAATACCAATATACAGACTCAGGAAATGTAACGTCATTAACTTACTCACCCTTTTCCTTTATCATTCCGACATTCAATTATGATACCCTCAACAGGTCCTGTACAATCTGCTCTCAACTCCAACACTTCTGATAGAGCAACGGTGGCCTCAGCTAAAGCCATCAAATTGTCTCCCTAAGAAATAGCTACATTATATTACAACATATAGGTGCAGTTCCAAAGCAAATACAATTCCAGAAATCCAAAATTCTTCCATTTTAGCTTTCAGTGGCCAGTACTTTACCTTTATAAGCCTATGAACGAATTCTGCCAGAATTGGAGATATGTATTCTTGTGTTTACGAAAATGGGTTATTTCATGGCAATGGATGGTACATTGTTGGAGGAACTGGTAATACATGGGATTTGTCCTCTTACTCTAAACTATTTCACTGGTTTTGTTAAAGGTGACACAGCATGCTAGCGACAAAACAGTAGAGCCAAGACACGTATTCTGTAGATGGAGAGTTCTTAATCACAATCGTGCTGTCTGGAAGGCGACTGAGCAGAGTTTAAGATGGAATGTGATGGGATTTTTAAAAAAATCAATCAAACCAGATGTTAATTCTTCCCAAACGGCTTTCATGTGGCCGCAAATTGCCGGTTCAACCGTGAGTAGTTCTCAGTAAAGACTTGATCGTCAATCATTTTATTTTGTCTTTTTAGATTGTGTAACACTAATGAACCCAACGCATGGGAGTGGGGATGAAGCTGGTTGAGGGGGGGCATTTTTGAACAAGTGAGGTGGTGTGATTAAATTACAACATTCAATGAATGAACAATGCCACTGAAAAGAATTACCTTAAGGGCTGAAACATTTATGGATTGCACATCACCACCATACTCCTCGCAAATCACATCGTAGGCTAACAATTCCTTCTTTACTTTTTCATGATTTGCTTCTGGCTTGTCACACTTATTTATTGCCAGAATTATCGGAACTACAATGAGAACAATTAAAATTAGATGGGAACAAATAAGATGATGCAGTATTCAAGAACATTTGAAAATCTACTGATAAAACATTTTCAATATTAGCTATTTTTTAATAATCTATTTCCATAATCCCTTACTCATTTACACTGACTAAAAATGGAACCTTTTTACAATAAGTTTGGTTAACTGCAGTAGAATGTTGCTAGATCAGGAATCAGGTAATTGAAAGAGTTGCATTTCAAATTGTGCAGAGCAAATTAATGAACATACTAGATCCATGTTAGCTTGGTCTGAAACAGACCATGCAATGCTATATATAAAGAATCAAATTATCTGTACAGATAATGAAACATTAATAAACAGATTTTCTAATTTCATTATAACTGGAATTGTTCCATTCAGTTACATGGAAAACAATATATGGTACAAAAAGCTTCCAGTATCAGTGAGTTTTATTGTATTACTTCAACAAAAGAGTTTCTAAAAGACTATACTGAATCCACTTGTGCATTTTTCCTGCTGTGACAGACAACAGGCGATGATGCGAAGGCTGCAGGAAACCTCACATTGTAGTTGTTGAGCTCAGAGGATATGGAAATATTTGGCCAGTGGATTGCGATCATTCAGGACCAAAGCCAAGGAAAGGAATAGCTGAAACAAGTATCCTACACACATCACACCAGCCAGATGAAGGGCCAGCAGGCATAGCTTCATGGGGATCGAAACTTCCTACCAAGGACACAAAAGGTACTATAACTCACAACTGTGCCATGTTAGCTGCTGCTCAGATACTGTAACGTGTCAAGTCTTGCATATACTGAAAAGTTTATAATCACTAATATATGTCATATTGAATTATTTGGAACTTAAGAATCAAAGGGTTACAAGAACTTTAATACCCTACATTCCCTTTGAATATTTAATTCACCTTTCTCATATGTAGGGTAGTGGGTGCCTGGAACTTGCTGCCGGAGGAGGTGGTGGAATCAGGGACGATAGTGACGTTTAAGGGGCATCTTGACAAATACATGAATAGGATGGGAATAGAAGGATACGGACCCCGGAAGTGTAGAAGATTGTAGTTTAGACGGGCAGCATGGTCGGCGCAGGCTTGGAGGACCGAAGGGCCTGTTCCTGTGCTGTACTTTTCTTTGTTCTTATGTGCATTTTTACCTCCTTTTCCTTCCCGTTTACATAAGCCTTTTGGATCAACGCCAGCCTTTTGGATCCAACTGCAATACTGATCTCAAACACTGTGGTCTCTCACTCCTTTTAGTTTCTTTAAAACTCTCCCCAAAACCCATTTCTTCAGCCAGGCTTGTAAAAACCTCCACTATCCTTCCTTTCTAGTTCAATGTCAATTGTTCCTTCTGCTTATCTGTCAGCTTTAATTGGACAATCTTTATATTATTGAAACTCTACTCCAGAAAGTTGAGCACATATTCCAGACTTACACTTCATGCAATGTTGATGGAGAACCATCCTTTCAGATGAGGGCTTAAATTTAGTATAAGGGTCTAGCATATAAAGGGTTAATTTGAGACCGAGTGCAGTACCACCAAAACAGATGTAAGAGAGCACACAACCCACGCCTTGGTGTCAGTTTAGTGTTGGACAGAGCCGCGTGTAGAAGCATGGACACAGCTCCAAAGTTGCACCTTCCAGACCTAAGTATTTATTAAGAACATGGTTTGGTTGTTTTAAAAAAAATTTTTTTACCGTCGATACATACAGTCGAACTATCTAAGACTACAAATATCTTAAGATCTACCAAATTATGGTCTATCAAGTGAACATAAAAGATTCCATAACACCATTCAAAAATCAGCAGGATAATTTGACAAGTGTCCAGGTCAATATTAATGGTGAGCACAGTAAGAAGTCTTACAACACCAGGTTAAAGTCCAACAGGTTTGTTTCAAACACGAGCTTTCGGAGCACGGCTCCTTCTTCAGGTGAAGAAGGAGCCGTGCTCCGAAAGCTCGTGTTTGAAACAAACCTGTTGGACTTTAACCTGGTGTTGTAAGACTTCTTACTGTGCTCACCCCAGTCCAACGCCGGCATCTCCACATCAATATTAATGGTGATATGGCACTCAGGTCAGAAACTTTTTGGGTTGTCTGTGAGAGTCCAGATGTTTCAGGTTTCAAACTTAATTTAGATGAGTGGAAGGTGCCCGTATGAGATTTTTTTTAAACATGGTTTGGTTGTTTTTTAAAAAATAATTTTTATTCAAATTTTCACAAAAAAGAAAACAATAACAGAAAATTCTAAGAACAAAAAAAAAACCAGAACCCCCCCCCCCCCTGTAAATAGAAAAGAGAAACAATAAATTAACGCCCGTCATTGGCAAAAAAACAGATATTCAACCCAAAACAAAAACAAAGACACAACCCCCCCCCCCCCCCCCCCCGGTTGCTGCTGCTGCTGACCTTTTGTTTTTACCGTTTTGCCAGGAGATCTAAGAATGGTTGCCATCTCCTGAAAAACCCCTGCACTGACCCCCTTAGGGCAAATTTCACCCTCTCCAATTTAATAAACCCCGCCATATCATTGGCCCAGGCCTCCACACTTGGGGGCCTCGCATCCTTCCACTGAAGAAGAATCCTCTGCCGGGCTACTAGGGACGCAAAGGCCAGAACACCAGCCTCTTTCGCCTCCTGCACTCCCGGCTCCACTGCAACCCCAAATATTGCGAGTCCCCAGCCTGGACTGACCCTGGATCCTACCACCCTCGATACCGTCCTTGCTACACCCTTCCAAAATTCCCCCAGCGCTGGGCATGCCCAGAACATGTGGACATGGTTTGCTGGGCTCCCTGAGCACCTAATACACCTGTCCTCAGTCCCAAAAAACCGGCTCATCCTTGTCCCGGTCACATGAGCCCTATGCAGCACCTTAAACTGTATGAGGCTAAGCCTCGCACACACGAAAAACATGGTTTGGTTGTTGCATGTCAACCACCACACGGTCTCAACAGATTACAGCCATGGTCCAACGGCAAGTTTCTGAGACATTTGTGGGCCAGGCTCTACTGTGAGACATTAGTAGGGTCTGTGCATGGTCATATGTATGTGACCTGTGGCCAGGAACAGGTTGAAGCTGAAAAAGCAGTCGAATCAGTAACCAGATACAGGTTCAGTAGGAGTCTGATATCTCTCAATCATTGCAGTGATGGGAGAATAGCAGTAAACTGAACAGAGATACTTTTAAGTATCTTCCAACCAGCTCCCACAGCAAAACACTTCCCCCATTGATTAAGATCAATGGCGATATCCTGGAAAATGAGGACCTTTTTCCATACACAGTATCGAGGGACGTGGGTATCCTTGTCCATGAATCACAAAAAGTCAGTATACAGGTACAAGTAATTAAGGCAGAAAACGGAACGTTGGTCTTTATTGCAAGGAGAATGGAGTGTAAAAGTAGAGAAGTCTTGCTACAGCTGTACATGAGCATTGGTTAAGACCACAACAAGAGTATGGAATATGATTTTGGCCACCTTTAAAGAGGGACGTACTTCCATTGGATGTAGTAATAGAGAAGATTTACTTGGCTGATTCCTGGGAAAAAAGGGTTGTTTTATGAGGAAAGTTGAGCAGATTGGGCCTATACTAATTTGTCATGGACAGAATGTATTTGCTCGCTTATCATCTGTAACCAATATGCTTTGTATGGAAAGAGGGGTGTCTTTTCTTATCCTTTGCATGTGTATTCCAACTAAATAATTCAATAGCGAGCTTTTGTGAATTTAAATAAATACGGTTATTTAGTCTTGCACACTTACTCTGAGTTAATGCACCATGACACACTTGGTCTCACACATGAACACACACAAGATTGGATACAGATAAAGATTTTACAGATTACAGTTAATTCAGCCTCCGAATTACGATCTTACATGTGGAATCATGTGGTTTCTTGAATGGATTTGATGGTTTAAAGATTTGGGGTTTTGGACCCTCACTTTTTGGTTGACATGGGAGTCAAAGGTTATGGAAGACAAGCAGGAAAGGGGAGTTAAGGCTATAACAGGTCAACCATGATCTTATTGACTGGTATAGCAGACTTGAGGCACTGAATGACCTTGTGCTGCTCCTATTTCTTATGCGCTTGTGTTTCTAATGACCACTTGAGCAAATTGCTGGTGAACATCTTGTTATTAACGTGCCACAGCAACGTCTTTGAGAGATGTATTAGAGATGTTTATTCCTTTGTTAGAAATTATATGTAGGCTTTAAGATTTTCAAAAGAATACACTGAAAATACTTCTACCCTTCTCCACTATCTCTACTGACACAGTAATGATACGTTTATGATACCAGCAACCCAGAGGTTTTAAGTTCAAATTCCACCAAGGTAAATTATAAAACCGAATGCAATAATTTGTAGGTTGACACCAGGAAACAATTACCTGAAATGTTGTGGACAAAAATCACTAACGGCTGTCAAGGAAGGTAACTCGCTGTGCCTTTATATGTTGGCAAGTGATTCCTGTCCTACTCTAAGTAATTGATTGTTAATGCCCTTTGAAAGGCAAGCCTCTTAATTATAAAATCACATCTAAAAGAAAGCAAAGCAAAAGCAAAAGCAAAATACTGTGGATGCTGGAAATCTGAACTACAAACAGATATTGCTGGAAAAACTCAGCATCTGCAGAGACTCTGCTCTTAAGAAACATATGGACGGGTCGGAGGTCGGGGGCAAACAAGATGCTGCTGGGGCAGAGGCTGAGGATGTTAGTGCAACATTCTGGGCAGCTGATCACAGGATGCAGGACGATTCATCAGACACCAAGCTGTAGCCACCCATTAATTCCCATCATCGTCGAACAGACAGGCCGTGGAGAGAGAGCTTATAATATCTATTCACGATTGTTAAGGGAAAGGATTATTTGTGTTATGGGAACGATGGACAATATTATCGCCAGCCTAGTGATTGCCCAGCTCTTGTTCCTTCAGTCTGAGAGCAATAAGAAGCCAATCCACATGTACATCAACAGTCCAGCTGGCATGGTGACTGCTGGCCTGGCTATTTACGACACCATGCAGTACATTCTGAACCCTATCTCCATGTGGTGCGTAGGGCAGGCTGCCAGCGTGGGTTCCTTGCTTCTGGCCACCGGCTGCCCGGGATGAAGCACTCTTCCCCCCCCCCCCCCCCCCCCCCCCCCCCCTAATGCACGCATCATGATTCACCAGCCCTCAGGAGGGGCATCTGGCCAGGCCACTGACATCACTCTACAGGCGGAGGTGATTCTCAAGATCAAAAGACAGATGAATCATATTTATGCCAAGCACACTAAGCAGATGCTGTCAGTGATTGAAGGAGCAATGGAGCGGGATCGGTACATGAGCCCAGTGGAAGCTCAGGAATTCGGAATAATCGACAAGGTCCTCGTTCACCCTCCGCAGGACGGGGAAGATGAGCCGCAGCTCGTTCACAAAGACACGACAACAAAGCCATCTGACTCCCCTGAACCCTGAACTGTTCGGTCCACCTGAGTGACCGTCAGCCCAATCCCTCCACATTTTGTCGGATTGCAGTTTCAGCATCAAGCCAATAAAATATTTGTATTAAACATTTATAACTGACAAAAAAAAAGAATCATATTGGTGCGAAACGTTAATTATTTTCTCTTTCCACAGAGGCTGCCAGAACTGCTGAGTTTTCCCAGTAATTTATGTTTCATTCTAAGTAACCACACCACCTTCTCAAAACAATTAGAAGCATTGGATATTAGCCACTTCCTGATAACAAAAAAAAAACCAGATTAATTGAAACATGACTAACACACAACTAATTTTGGGTTCTATACAACTCTAGAGATGTAAACTTACCATTACAATTTTAGCATGTTGAATTGATTCTGTGGTTTGCTTCATTACCCCATCATCTGCAGCAACCACTAATATCACAATGTCAGTCACATTAGCACCGCGGGCCCTCATTGCTGAAAAGGCAGCATGGCCTGGGGTATCCAGGAAAGTTATCTTTTCACCAGATGGCAAGTGTACTGTGCAAATAAATAAAACATTTTAGTCAGCACACAAGAAAAAGTACACAAAAAACTTTAACTATATCAGTAAACGCAAACAGCAGCAAATCTGTTAACTTTTTTTTTAAATTGAGAGTATCCAATTTTTTTTCCAATTAAGGGGCAATTCGCAGTGACTGTGATTCAAAATGTTTGCTCAACTTCTCACACAAGCCGCTGACTGGAGAATTAATGGAAATTGCAATTGGTTGTTAGTAAATGGTTTGAACATTCAGGATCAAGGCAGGCCCTGGGTTGGTTGGTGGGCCTGTGTTGCCCGCCGCACTCAGTGTGGTGAAGGATTCAGGCCCAGAGGGCGACTGTCCGAAGGCTGTCAGCCGCCCAGTGTTGGGAGCAGAGGTTGCACATGTGGCTCTCTGCAGTGGGTGCAGCGCTCACTCGTGCCTGACACTGTATCGCCGCTCACCTCCTCTAGCGGACTCTCAGAATCTGGCACATCATAATTGAAGGTTCTTTTGTTTTTTCTGCCTCAATAAATAGTTCAGGCAGTGCCCTATTGGGCCCCCCTCCACCACCCAATCGACTCACTCCTCCCCACCCCGTACATTGGTACTGAGGGGAGGGTACCCATTTCTCCAACGCAAAATTAGTGTTGTATTGTTCGGCCTTGTATATATTTTTTACTGTTTTAATAAAAAGATATGGCCAAGCTACGTACCCTGCACAGTTTTTGGGCTTGTGGGGGTGAGACCCATGCAGACACGGGGAGAATGTGTCTATGTGATCTATGTGATAAATCTATTATGAGATAGGCGCTAGTAAGTTGTTATTGTAAAGAAGTGGATATTGCAGATATTAAAAGGTTATTCAGACTTTAAATAAATTCTGCAATAGGTCTTCCACCTTTCAATGAGTTTGTGCTATGCGAAGTGTCTAAATATTTTTGACATGCTTGATTTTCATCAGTCATTCAGAAACGTTGGTGAAATTCTGAAATACATACAGGAATATTCTATAGAACTCTATGAAATGATACTCCTCTTTAAATACGAATCAATGCCCATTTTTCATAATTAAAAAAAAACTTTATTAGAGCATTTATATAAACAATAAACAAACAAATAACAGCATCCGGGCTATCAGGGAGGTAAGACATCGGCCTCTCTCACCCGGGACTCTCAGGGCTTCCGACACCCCAGATATCACTGCCTCTGTGATATTTTACACCCAACACTGCGGACATTACATCAGCAAACCCCTATCAGACTCCCTTCAGTTTTGGACACGCCCAAAACATGTGGACATTTCATAGAATTTACAGTGCAGAAGGAGGCCATTCAGCCCATCGAGTCTGCACCGGCTCTTGGAAAGAGCACCCTACCCAAGGTCAACACCTCCACCCTATCCCCATAACCCAGTAACCCCACCCAACACTAAGGGCAATTTAGCATGGTCAATCCACCTGACCTGCACATCTTTGGACTGTGGGAGGAAACCGGAGCACCCGGAGGAAACCCACGCAAACACGGGGAGGATGTGCAGACTCCGCACAGACAGTGACCCAAGCCGGAATCGAACCTGGGACCCTGGAGCTGTGAAGCATTTGTGCTATCCACAATGCTACCGTGCTGCCCGACATGGTTCTCAGGCCTCCCCGTGCACCATCCACACCTATCCTATACTCTCTCAATGAACCTGTTCATCCTTGCCATCATCATATGCGCCCTGTGAACTACTTTACACTGAATAAGGCTGAACCTTGCACATGCCAAGGATGCATTCACCCGTCACAGGGCCTCTTCCCATGTCCCAGCCTCCACCTTCCCCCATTTCCACTTAACATCTCCTATTGAAGCTCCCTCACAGTCCATCAGCTCCTAATAAACCTCAGACACCATCCCCTCCCTTATCACCTTCCCTTGGGCAGCATGGTAGCACAGTGGTTAGCACTGTGGCTTCACAGCGCCAGGGTCCCAGGTTCGATTCCAGCTAATGTGACTGACATTCTTAGGGTCGCCGCCACCACTGGGCTCGTGGTAAACCTCTTAGGGGAGAGCGGCAACGGCGCCGTTACCATGGCACCCAGGCTCGTACCTCTGCATGACGCCATCTCCATTCTTTTCCATGCCGCCCCTCCCCCCTCCATCACCCATTTACGCACCATTGACACATTGGCCGCCCAATAGTACCCCAGAAGGTTGGGCAGCGCCAACCCGCCTCTATCCCTCCCTCGCTCCAGGAACACCATCTTCACTCTCGGAGTCCCATGTGCCCGCACAAAGCTCAAAATACTGCTAGTCACTCTCTTAAAGAAGGCCCTGGGGATAAAGATGGGCAGGCACTGAAAGAGGAACAAGAACCTCGGAAGCACCATCATTTTGACGGACTGTACCCTCCCCACCAATGACAATGGCAGCATGTCCAACCTCTTGAACTCCTCCTCCATCTGATCTACAAGTCTGGTGAAATTATGTTTGTGAAGAGTCCCCCAGTCCCTGGCCACCTGCACCCCCAGGTACCTAAAGCTCTCCCCTGCCCGCCTAAGCGGGAGCCTACCAATTCCTTCCTCCTGGTCTCCAGGGTGCACCACAAACACCTCACTCTTGCCTAATTTTAATTTATAACCTGAAAAGGTCCCAAACTCAGCTAGCAGCTCCATCACCCCCGGCATCCCTCCCACCGGGTCCGCCACATACAGTAACAGGTCACCGGCATACAACGACACCCTATGTTTCTCCCCACCTCGCACCAAGCCTCTCCACCTCTCTGAATCCCTCAACGCCATCGCCAGCGGCTCGATTGCCAGTGCAAACAACAAGGGGGACAGGGGGCAACCCTGCCTGGTCCCTCGGTGAAGCCGGAAGTACTCCGACCTCCTCCCATTCGTGGCCACACACGCCATCGGGGCCTCATACAGCAGCCTCACCCGTCACCAAATCCAAACCTCCCCAACACCTCCCATAAGTACGCCCACTCCACTCTATCGAAGGCCTTCTCCGCATCCAGCGCCACCACTATCTCTGCCTCCCCCTCAATCGCCGGCATCATGATGACATTCAACAATCTCCGCACATTCGTGTTCAGCTGCCTTCCCTTCACAAAACCTGTCTGGTCCTCGTGCACAACCCCTGGCACACAGTCCTCTATCCTGGTGGCCAGGATTTTTGCCAGCACCATAGCATCCACATTGAGGAGAGATATGGGCCTGTATGAACCACACTGCTGGGGGTCCTTGTCCCTCTTTAAAATTAACGAGATCAGCGCCCGCGACATCGTCGGGGGCAAAGTCCCCCCTTCCCACGCTTCATTGAGTGTCCGCACCAGCAAGGGGCCCACTAGGTCCACAAACTTTTTATAAAATTCCACCGGGAACCCATCCGGCCCCGGTGCCTTCCCCGACTGCATCTGCCCGATCCCCTTAACTAGCTCCTCCAGCTCAATCGGCGCACCCAACCCCTCCACCTGCTCCTCCTGCACCTTCGGAAAAGAAAGCCCGTCGAGGAACCTCTCCATTCCCCCCGCTCCCCCGTTGGCTCCGACCAGTACAGTTCCCCGTAAAAGTCCTTGAAGACCTCATTCACCTCTACCCCCTTCCGCACCACATTCCCACTCTTGTCTCTCACTCCAGCAATTTCCTTAGCAGCATCCCGCTTGCGGAGCTGATGAGCCAGCATCCTACTCGCCTTTTCACCATGTTCGTACACTGCCCCTTGTGCCTTCCTCCACTGTGCCTCCGCCTTTCTAGTGGTCAGCAAATCAAATTTAGCCTGCAGGCTGCGCCTCTCCCCCAACAGTCCCTCCTCTGGTGCCTCTGCATACCTCCTGTCTACCTCCAGCATCTTTCCCACCAGTCTATCCCTCTCGCTCCTCTCCCTGTGTGCCCGGATGGATATCAGCTCCCCACGAATCACTGCCTTCAGGGCTTCCCAGACCATCCCCACCTGAACCTCCTCCGTATCATTCACCTCGAGGTACCCCTCAATACTTGCCCGGACCCTCCTACACACCTCCTCCTCCGCCAACAACCCCACATCCAACCGCCACAACGGGCGCTGGTCCCGCACCTCCCCAATCTCCAACTCTATCCAATGCGGAGCGTGGTCGGAGATTGCAATGGCCGAATACTCGGCCTCCTCCACTCTTGGAATCAGTCCCCTACTCACCACGAAGAAGTCTATCCAAGAGTAGACCCTATGTACGTGGGAGAAGAAAGAGTACTCGCGTGCCCTCGGCCTCACAAACCTCCATGGATCCACCCCACCCATCTGGTCCATAAACCCTCTCAGTACCTTGGCCGCCGCCGGCCTCCTACCCGTCCTGGAGCTGGACCGATCCAGTGAAGGTAGGACCGATCCAGTGAAGGATCCAACACCGTATTGAAGTTCCCCCCCATGATCAGACCTCCCGCCTCCAGATCCGGGACCCGTCCCAACATACGCCTCATAAAGCCCGCATCGTCCCAATTTGGGGCATACACACTAGCAAGTACCACCTTCTCTCCTTGTAGCCCCTAACCATAACATACCTACCCCCCCTTATCCGCCACCACCTCCGATGCCTCAAACAACACATTTTTCCCCACCAGAATCGCCACTCCCCGGTTCTTCACATCCAACCCAGAGTGGAAAACCTGCCCCACCCACCCCTGCCTCAGGCAGACCTGGTCCGCCACCTTCAGGTGGGTCTCCTGAAGCAGTGCCACATCTGCCTTTAGCCCCTTCAGATGAGCAATCACCCTCGACCGCTTCACCGGCCCATTCAATCCTCTCGCATTCCAGGTGACCAACCGGATCAGAGGGCGTCCCCCCCCCCTCGACTAGCCATAGCCCGTCGACTGCCCGCCCCAGGCCAGCACCCCCTGCCCGACCCAGTCCCCACAGCGACAACACCTCTCCTCTGTCCCCCCAGCCCCCACCAGCTCCTTCCTGACCCTACCAGCAGCAACCCGGTATTCCCCTTTCCCCCTCCTCCCTTCCCCCCCCATGCTAGGAACCCTCCCAGCCGCGAACCGTCCTCCATTGTACTTCCGTGGGTCAGCTAACTTCTGCTGACCCCGGAAACTCCCGCCAATAACCCGACCCCGCCCAAAGTGGGATCATCCCCCAATCTATCCCTCCTCCAGGCACCGCTCCAGCGCGGGGAAGAACCAGTTAAGGCCCCGCCTCCCCCCGTCATCATCTCCGCCCCCCAGCGCGGGAAACCAGAGGAAAGCCCGCGCTTTCGCACTGCCCCACCACACCCTTCTGACGCAGCTCCCAAATACCAGCCCCACTCCATACCCCCAACCTGACATAGAATACAACAAACCCCCCCAACCCTCCCCGCAAGATACAAAACTCAAACAATGCCCCACCGCAAAAAAAACAGAACAGCACCCCCATAAATAACCATATCAAAATTGCAAAAGTACAAAAACAAACAAAAAAAGAACACAGCAACAGCAGAAACCAGCAATAAAGCATTACAACCGACCCCGCAACCTCCAACCCCTAGTTCAAGTCCAGTTTCTCCGTCCGCACGAAGGCCCACGCCTCCTCCAGGGAATCAAAATAATAATGCCGGTCCACAGGCGCGCGGGCTGCAACATTCCGAACTTTATCTTTTTCCTGTAAAGCACCTCTTTCGTCCAATTAAATCCGGACCGCCGCTTAGCCACCTCCGCACTCCAATCCTGGTAGATCCGTACTACCCCATTCTCCCAATTGCTGCTCTTCACCTTCTTGGCCCAGCGCAGCACACACTCCCAATCACTGAACCGGTGGAACCTCACCAGCACCCCACGCGGGGGTTCATTCTCCTTAGGCCTCCTGGCCAGTACTCTGTGTGCTCCCTCCAGCTCCAAGGGCAGATGGAAAGACCCGGCCCCCACTAGTGAGTTCAGCATTGTAGCCATGTAGGTTGTCAGGTCCGACCCCTCTAGCCCCTCCGCAAGGCCCAAGATCCGCAGGTTTTTCCGCCTCATGCGGTGATCAAGCTCCTCGAAGCGTTCCTGCCACTTCTTGTGGAGTGCCTCGTGCCCCTCCACCTTACTCACGAGGACCACGGCCTCCTCCTCTCGTTCAGTGGCCTGCGTCTGCAACTCCTTGATGGCAGCACCCTGAGTCGTCTGAATCTCCGACAGCCTTCTGTTCGTTTCCTGCAGAGAGCTCAGTACCTCAGCCTTGAAGTCTGTAAAACAGCGCAGGAGAGCAGCTTGTTGCTCCTGGGCCCACTGCTTCCACTCCTCTGGAGCTCCGCTGACGGCCATCTTGGATTCCTTCCCCCGTTTTTTCTGGGGAGCTGCTGCCGTTTTTTCCCCCTTTCCACTCCGAGTTCGAGTCACGGACTGCGGGGAAAGTTGATCAGCACACCGTGTCCCACAGGGAGACGTCGCAAAATTTCCGTTTTGGGCTCTAAAAAGAGCCGAAAAGTCAGTTTAAAACGGGAGCTCCCAAATGTGTGGCTTCCTACGTCATCGTCGCCACCGGAAGTCGACCTGCACAACTTGTGAGCGATAACGGTACACAGTTCACATCAGCCAAATTCGAGGACTACCTGAAGGAGCGTGGCATCTTCCATCATATCAAATCTGCCCCTTACCATCCAGCTACCAACAGCTTAGCTGAACATTTCATACAAACGCTCAAGCATGCCGTGAAGGTTTCAAGGGATAAAGGCTTTCTAATGACACACAGAAACACTGCACATTCAACAACACAAAGCTCACCAGTGATACAATTTTCAATAGGAAACTGCACACAGTTCAACCTTTTGACTTCCCCTTCAACTTCAGAGATAGTCAGGCAACAACATCAGACGCAAGTGGCTAGTAAGGAATAACATTCCAAAAGCAGAGTCTTTGACCGTGGGGAATGTGTTCTCGCAAGAAATTACACCTCAGGTGAAAAATGGACTCCAGCAATTGTATTAATGGAAATCAGTCCGCTTTCATATACTGTAAAATCTGGCGATTAATGAATTTGGCATTGGCACGCTGACCAGTTATTATCTGTGCGTACAGAGAATTAAGAATCAGTATCTGATGTTTTTATCACGTGGAGTATGGATAGTGACCTGCCCTACTTGAGAACTACAACAGTATAAATTACTACGACAGAATCATAGAATACCTACACAACCAGAGACAGTTCCTGAGTTTGTTTCGTCAGCTGTAACCCCGACCACCGTACAGGAAGACACTCCTGATACCCCTTAAAGCCAAGTTCCTGAACGTCGTGTTCTGCCAAAATGGGACAGACATCCACACAAGAAACTGTCGTACTAATGTACATATGTATCGGTAACATGTTGGTTATGGCATAATGTTTTGGATCTGTATTAAAAAGTGTTTGTTTAAGTAAAAATGCCAGGGACACTAAAGGAGTAAAGAGGGAGGGGTGTTATGTATCAGAGTTACACCATCGGCTGGTGTAATTAAATGTGTTACACAATGACATCATCAGAGGGCGGCATGGTGGCACAGTGGTTAGCACTGCTGCTTTATGACACTGAGGACCAAGTTCAAACCCCACCCCAGATCACTGTTCGCGTGGAGTTTGAACATTCTCCCCGTGTCTGCATGGGTTTCATCCCCACAACCCAAAGATGTGCAGGTAGGTGGATTGCACCTTAATTGGGAAAAAAAAGAATTGGGTTCTTTAAAAAAATTTTAATGACATCATCAGAGCATTTTGCAGGCTTTTGTAGAGTTCACCATTGTACCGTGTTCGAGCAGCATCTTGTAAAATAAACCTCATTGTACTATGTTGTATTAACTCTATGTGTGCCACCTTTGATTCTTTCTCTGAGAATCTGACACTCACGGTTAGAGCAGGCAAATGCCATATAGCGATGACAGAAAGATAGTTGCATAGATATTTTAAAGATGTTATTGTAGGAAAATGCTACTAAAACTAAAATGTTGACATGGCATATACATTCCAATAAGTATCAAAAAAAATACTAGGAGTTGATTACATTTTCAATAAAAAAACCTCATTACCTAAAAATCTAAGTACCAGAGTTTTAAAACCTACAATTCAGTAAAAATTATTTATCAGGTTCAACTGAGACATGCATAGAGGATTGCGAAACATACCAAGGAATGCGCCAATATGTTGAGTGATACCTCCTGCCTCCTTAGCTGCAACCTGAGTTTTCCTAAGACTGTCAAGTAATGTTGTTTTTCCATGGTCAACGTGACCCATTATAGTAACTACAGGTGACTTGGGAACGAGCACAGTTGGATCTGAGTGCGGCCTAAAACAGAAAGTACGTAGTGATTAGTTCACAGATGATGGTGAAATCTCACGGTAAGTTAACTAATTCCTCAGCAATTAGGAATCTAGTAAGAAGTTGGAAAATGTGCAGGTAAGGTGGATTGGCCACGCTAAATGGCCCTTGTTGTCCAAGAAGTTAGGTGGGGTTATGGGGAAAAGGTAGAAGCGTGGGCCTCAGTAGGGTGCTCTTTCAGAGGGCCGGTGAAGACTCGGTGGGCCAAATGGCCTCCTTCTGCACTGTAGGTATTCTATGATTCCAAGTCTTGAAAAGCTAACAAAATGCAAAATAATATTTCTATATGGTACAATCATCATGGGGAAAGACTACCAGAAAGAATAACCGACTTGGGGACAATTGATAACAACAACAGCTTGTATTTCTATAGCATCTTTAACATAATAGGAGTTTGATAAAGCGAAATCTGACACTGAGCCACATAAGAGGATATTAAAGTAGACTACCAAAAGCACAGTCAAAGAAGTGGGTTTTAAGGAACATCTTTCAAGGACAAAGTGAGGTAGAGGAGCTGGGAGGTTTAGAGAGGGAATACCAGAGTTTAGGACCTAGGCAGTTCAAGGCACAGCCTGCAATGGTAGAGAAGGTAAAAACGAGAATGCTCAAGAGGCCAGAATTAGATGAGTGCAGATATCCAAGGTTTGTGGGCTTAAGGAAATTACAGATATTGAGATGGGTGAGGCCATGAAGGAATTTGAAAACAAGGATGAGAATTTTAAAACCCAGGGTGGCACGGTGGCACCAGAGACTCACGTTCAAATCCGACCTCACGTGACTGTTTGTGTGGAGTTTGCATGTTCTCCCCGTGTCTGCATGGGTTTCCTCCGGGTGCTTCGGTTTCCCCCCACAATCCAAAGATGTGCAGGTTGGGTGGATTTGTCATGTTAAATTTCTCCTTAGCGTCCAATGATTAGGTGGGGTTACGAGAATGGGGTGGTACAAACTCGAAGGGCCAATTGACCTCCTTCTGCATTGTAGGGATTCTATGATTCTAGATATTGTTTTACTGGAAGTCAATGTATGCTAGCAAGTACAGAGTTTATAAAGGATAATGTAGTTGAAGGCACATAAATGTTGGAAATGGATTGTTATGAATGCGAATGTTTCTGAACAATAAAGTCTGCAATAGACACTTGGAACTTTATTTCATTTAATCTCAGCCTAGGTCCTGGGATCTGCCCATGGTGGATGCTGGGTGAATTGGCATGGTAGGAGTTAGAGCAAAAGGTGGTGGGGGGCAGAGGCTGGTATGAATGGGCACTAAATTGGCTTTGGGGCTATAAAGGGCCATAAGAGCTAGGCAGGAGGCTTAAGGTGACCTGGAAGGTACGAGGGGCATAGGTTAGCATGGGGGATATGAGGAGCCATTGGGGCATAGGTTGGCATGAATGATGTGAGGGTCCCTGGGGGTGAGTGCAGGGCATGATGTGGCATGGGGCGGCGGAGATGAGGCATAGTGAGTGTGGTGGTTGAGAATGTATGTGGGGTGAGGACTGGAGTGAAGCTTTAATTGGTCTTTTTAAAACTTTAATACAGTGTTGGTGCACTGAGGCAGGCCTTCTGCCCAGCCTGCTCCTGCACCTGACATCCTCTGCATTTATTCTGGGTGGTCCAGCCCGACTCCCAGGGAACCCTGACACACCACCCAGAAACAAAATCTGATCTTCTAGGCGACTTTCTCCAAGGTCAGGTTTGTACAGCTGGGAAATGTCCTGACTCTGCACTCCTGATGAGAGAGCGAAAATCCAGGCCAAAATTGTGGATAGTGATGTTCCCCACCCAGAGTACATCCTGTGCATTCTGTACCCTGAATGCTTCTTCTAAGTGGTGTTCAACTAGGTGGACTACTGGTTCATCAGTTGAGAGAGAGAGGTACGTGGTAATGAGCAGGTTTCTTTGTCCATGTTTGACTCAATGCCATGAGAATTATGGAGTCTGGAGTTAACACTGAGGATTCTAAGGGCCACTCCCTCCAGACCACTGACACCTCTGGTGTCTTTGTCCTGCAGCTGCAACAGGACATCTCCAGGGATAGTTATGAAGGAATCTGGGCCATTGGTTGCAAGATATGATTCAGTGAGTATGACTGTTTTCAGGCTGCTGCTTGACTAGTCTGTCTCTCATTTTTCACCCACGACGTCGGACGTTCGTGAGGAGAACTTTGTAGGTTCAATAGGGAACGGTGAACGGTATGGGCAGCATAGTGGTTAGCACAATTGCTTCACAGCTCCAGGATTCCAGGTTCGATTCCCGGCTTGGGTCACTGTCTGTGCGGAATCTGCGCGTTCTCCACGTGTGTGCGTGGCTTTCCTCCGGATGCTCTGGTTTCCTCCCAGTCCAAAAATGTGCAGGTCAGGTGGATTGACCATGCTAAATTGCCCTTAGTGTTGGGTGGGGTTACTGGGTTATAGGGATAGGGTGGAGGTGTGGGCTTGGGTAGGGTGCTCTTTCAAAGAGCTGGTGCAGACTCGATGGGCCGAATGGCCTCCTTCTGCACTGTAAATTCTATGATTCTTTGTCATACCCAGTGTGTAAGTTGATGCCTGGTGATCCATTAGGTTTTATTTTTATGCAATTTTTCTATAGTGGTTTGATATCACTGGCACAGAATAGACAAAATAAATATTTCAATTTGGCTTGAACTTTTCAATTTAAAAATATTGATATATTACCAAGACATTAACAGAGCATAACACAGAACCTACCTCCTCACAGCATCTTTATTTTCTTTAACTTTTTCTTCTGAAAGTTTTGTCCACTTAAACTTCATTCCAGACTTCTTTATGACCTCTTTTATCCATTTTTCCTCCAAGATAAAATCCTGTTCCAGGGAGTCTATGTCAATATTTGTGTGGAGTAGAGCTTCGTACACATGATCTGCATTCAGAAAAAAATGAATTATTTGAATATATAGAAATATATGCAGAAATAAACTTATTTTTCTCTTTTTTTAGATATTTGTTTTAATACTTTATTTTCCTTATCGTATCATATTGGGTTTAAAAGGGGAGAGAGTTAGAGGGGGTTTGTAGGGACAGTCCGCCAAGGCAGCTGAAGGCACAATCACTAAGAGAGAAAGTACTCAAGAAGCTGGGAGTCAGAGGAATGGAACGCTACTCAGAGTTGCTGGACTAGATGAAGCTCCAGAGATGAGGAATGGCAAGCAGTGATGAGATTTGAACACATGGGTGAGAATTTAAAATGAGGAGTGAGACAATGGGAGCCAATGAAAGTCAGTAAGGACAGGAATGATGATGATAAACGTTTACGGGGACAATAGGAGGTCAACGAGATGAGCTTTGGAATAGTTGGCGAGAAGGGACAAAAACAGCAGCAGATAGACTGAGGTATGAGCAGACACTATTGATGTTAAAGAGGTAGATTTTTGTGATGGAGGAGATATGGGGATTAGAACCTGAAATACAGGGTCAAATAGGATGCAGAAATTATAAACAGGTATTGCCTTCTTCCAGACCCTTCCATCAGGCAGAAGGTGCAGAAGTCTGAAGACTTGCACATCCAGACATAGGAACATCTTCTTCCCCACAGCTACAAGACTCCTCAACGACTCCCCCTCGGACTGATCTGTTCCCTGTAAGAATACTATTCATGACGCCCTATGCTGCTCTTGCTCATGTATTTGCTTTGTTTGGCCCCTTGTTCCGCACTGTAACCAATCACTGTTTGTTGATGTACCATTTGTCAATGTTCTCTATTGATTATTCTTTTGTCTACTATGTACGTACTGTGTATGTTCCCTCAGCCGCAGAAAAATGCTTTTCACTGTACTTCGGTACATGTGACAATAAATCAAATCAAATCAACTCAAATCAAAATTTGGTTCAGCTTGAGAAAGTGGCCAAGGAGTGGGTGGAATTGTTGGCAAGATTATGTATTTTATGATGCTGCATGATTTTAACTCTGTTCACCTAGCAGCATGTTTGTGGTGTTAAAGTGACTATCTGCTGAATTCCCAGTATTCACGCCTTTCATCAATTTAACTCCTGTTTTGGCGGAAAATGTAGGCTACCTGCCCCACAGGCTGGACGGGTCAGGGTCCAATAACAATAATTCATACACCAGTGAAATTTTAATTTGGGATCACAGCTGCATTGCGTGATCCATCATGGAAAGCTGATAACACATAGGATCAAGGGTCAGAAGCAGCCCAAGGAAGTTATTTAATTCTCCTGAAATGGTTCCACGTCAATCAGAACAAGGAGCGTTCTTCTGGGCCCTTCACCCCCAGGGTCTTCTTGCTGTACCTACAACTGCGCCAGGACCTGTTTCCTTGAGTCCAAATTGGTGACCTGCAGTTTATTTCAGATTTCAGCACCTGCAGCAATTTGCTTTTATCCATTCCAACCCCATTAGCTTCGGGTGGGAATTGGCACAGTAACATTTAAATGGAACTGAGAGTTATAATTGCTTGTGTCCCACATTGACTAAATAATGGTCCCTTCCCACCAGCCCCAGGTTAAAAATTGGGGCTGGTTTTGATCTTCCCAAAGCATAGCTGGAGGAAATTGCAGCTCAAACAAGAATAATTGGTGAACAAGCGGTCTGACGGCTAGAAGGGAAGTAGAGAGGTGGAAGCGAGGTTTAGCTGGATATCGTCAGCATACACAGGAAAACTGAATACACATAAAGAATAGCACCAAGGATCAGAAGCCATGTAGATGAGAGGAGGGGGTGAAAGATGAATCCTTGGGAGACTCTGAAGGTGAATAAAAATTCTACCAGACCATGTCTTACACAATAAACTACAGAAGACAATTTATAATAAACATAGAACATAGAACAGTACAGCACAGAACAGGCCCTTCGGCACTCGATGTTGTGCCGACATGTTTGTTTGTTTGTTTTGTTTATTGTCACGTGTACCGAGGTACAGTGAAAAGTACTTTTCTGCGAGCAGCTCAACAGATCATTTAGTACATGAAAATAAAAGAATATGCATAATAGGGCAACACAAGGTACACAATGTAACTACATAAACACCGGCATCGGGTGAAGCATACAGTGGTGTAGTGTTGATGAGGCCAGTCCATAAGAGGGTCGTTTAGGAGTCTGGTAACAACACGGAAGAAGCTATTTTTGAGTCTGTTTGTACATGTTCTCAGACTTTTGTATTTCCTGCCCTCTCAGACTTTTGTATCTCCTACCCGATGGAAGAAGATGGAAGCAATAGCAATGACAATACAACAAATTTACTGTAATATACAGAAATAACCGCTTGTCACAAGTAGGCTTCAATGAAGTTACGGTGAAAAGCCCATAGTCGCCATATTCCGGCGCCTGTTCAGGGAGGCCGGTATAGGAATTGAACTCCCGCTGCTGCCTTGTTCTGCATTACAAGCCATCTGTTCAGCCCACTGCGCTAAACCAGCCCCTAAACCTCCTCATATGTAGGGAATGACAGCAACATAAAAAACACTGCGTTTGAGAGAGTCCTTTGACAATAACTTAAAAGTGCAGCGTTCTGGTAATTATGGAGCCATTAATTAACATTTGACCAGGAACAAAGAACATCAAAATATTTATATCTTAATGCTGCATCAAGTTCCTTTCCAGTGTCAAATTAGTGAGAGATATGCCCTTACCTATTGAGCAGTCACCTTACAGGGTTACTTTTAAAATAAAGTCTGAAGGTAAAAAAGTTACAAATAAAATACTAACAGACAAATGCCTTCCTGACTCGTACAACATGCTGTGTTCCCTTTTCATCAACCAGACTGAATTTTTTCTTTCTGTGAATCTGATTTTAATCTTGAAGTATAATAATGAACAACAAAAATAGTGAATAGGGATAAAGTATTGCATTTTGTCCCTCATGCATCATCCCATCCAAGAATAATTCAATTAATGATGCTCTAAATCTGAGTTCTAGGAACAACGTGATCCATGACCTGTTTTCTTATCTTTGGACCATTTGCATTTGTTTGGTGTTTGTCCAAGGTTATACCTTGTGGACAATGTTTCCACTTCTGTGCTTTCTACTCATCGAAGTAAACAGGCAAAAAATCAATTTGGCATGTAAAAATGGAAAACCTCAATCTGCAAGTCTCCAGTTCTCCTGGGGTGCCCACAATAATACAAAATCCCAACGTTGACTGCAAACAGCCTAAAAGTACTGCTTTAGACAAGGTAATTAAATCTGGTGGCCTGCCAGCAACATCACAAGATGTCATGGTTATTCAGGAATTGCACTATACCAGAGACTTGTAGGATGTGTGAGGTGGCAAAGTAGCTCACTGGCTGCACAGGACATTGAGCAAAGGCTTACTAGACTTGGTTGTTGCTCTTCTGCATTCTACAACCATGTCACATCTCTTGTTCTGACTAGCATAATTGCATTCATTTTATGCTTACCTGTATCTTTATCCATTGCTTCTGCAAGTTCAGAGACAGTCATTGTTTGCTTTATCTCCACTTCTTTTTTAACTTGCTTTTGTTTCACTGGAGCAAATTTATATTTATTTTTCTTGAAAGAGAGAAACAGGAATTTACAGAAGAATATACTTGTAAAATACACAACACACGAGGAACTTCAGTACTGCACTGGATGATCAGCCTAGATTATGTCCTCATTATTCTGGAAACAGCTATGGCATTGTATCCAACATTGGATAATTTCACAAGAGAACAGACACTTAAAAACTCAAAAATACCGTAACTTACCACAACCAAAATAATATTCAAAACTATTGTCTCCATGAGCCATTTGGCATGACAAGGAAGCAAAATCCCAGATTAAATAAGGGCATATAGAACTTTTAAATAAGACATGTGTTTTTAAGCCAAAGATGGTTGAGGTGTAAACTCTGACAATGCAAATTCAGTCACTGCCTGAAATGCTGTGGTGTGACAATGGAATATCACAACCTTTTTCCAGACAGGGATATATCAAAGACACTAAGCAATCAACTATAAACTCCTGTGGAGATAATGGAAGCTGAATATCCCCTCAGTAGGAATCATATCCTGTAAATTAAATCCCAAGCCGTTTTGTGGATTTTTGCCTTCCAAGAATACACAGGAGACTGGAATAAAAAGCTAGCTGGAAACTTGGTCAGTGTGGACTAGTACTGCATACGTCAGAGTGCATGACACAGAAGCAAGGAAAGACAGCAGCAGTCAGCCCTGATCTGTCAAGTAAAATAAAAGTCTCTCTCTCTGATGGCTGAAAGTAAGTCAAGTCAGCAAAGCCATGGCTGAAAAGGAAGCAGGACAACTCCTCTCAGCTAAACTCACAAAACAGGGGCTCTATCGCCAAAGTAGGTTCCTCTGGATAGGAGGAAGTATTTTGCGTATAGAGAGTTGAAGTAGGGTAGGTATAGAGAAGACAAATCCGTTAAATTCATTTTGGAGCAAAATCAAATTTACCCAGAATCGTAAACAAATACTCCAACTGGTCAAAAGCTCTCTCTGCATCTAGAGAGACGGCAACTTCATGGTCAGTCAAGGCAGTTGGGGAAAGTATAATGGCAAGAAGATGGTGTACATTTGAAAATAATTGGTACCCCTTAACAAAGCCAGTTTGATCATTGGACATTAAACCAGGAGGACAAGGCTCCAAATGGCAAGCTAACACCTTAGCTAACAGCTTTATGTCTGCATTTAAAAGAGAGATAGGCCGATATGAGCCACGTTCGTAGGGTCCCTGTCTTTTTTGAGTGTAAGCGAGATGGAACCTTGAGTCAGCGTTGTGGGCAGAGAGCCTTGAGACAATGAGTAATTAAACATTTCTAATAATAAGGGAGCGAGTTGAGTGGAAAACTTTTTATAAAAGTTAATAGGGAAGCCATGAGGGCCTGGGGCCTTGCCATTTTACATTAACTTAATACAGTTTGTAATCTCATCTAGATGCAAAGGATCCTCCAAATCTTTGTTCATGTCCGCATCCACAGATGGAATGTCCAAATTATTCAAAAAATCAGCCATTGCCATGCTATCCGACGGGGGTTTCAATTTATAGAAAGAAGCAAAAGTCAAATTAATATCAGAGGGCTCAGTAGTAAGATTATGGGAGAAGTCATAGACCTGGGAGATAAACAAAGAAGCCATCTGGCCCCTGAGTTGTTGGGCCAGAAACCAATCAACCTTGTCCCCGTGTTCATAAAATGTTCCCTTGATCATTGTAACATATACTCAGCTTTACTTGTGGAAAGTAACTCAAAATGAGTCTGAAGCTTTAGAAGAGAACTCTATTTAAGATACACAACCTAAATCCAATATAAAAACACACTTTATCCGTTTTACCTAAAGCCATGTAGAAAATAAATAATATCGAACTTTCCTTGTTTGCAGGATGACAAAACTACATTCCTATTACAATGGCTAGTCAACTCAACAATTTCCCCAATACTGTACAAAATTGAAGTCTGCGAATCTCCCATAGTTGAATACTTACTTTGAGTCTCAATGAGGAATTGAAACCTGACCAAATTATTTTTCCTTTAATCCGGTTTCATATGAGGATAGTCTTCTCCATGTATGTAGCCAAAATTTTCCACATAGTGATTGCTCGTCTTAAACCATCTATAATTATTTCTGGATTGCTTAAGGTTTTGTGGTCACTAAGCTCGCTTATGTAATGCACATAACATCTGTGTTCTTTGTGCATATAGAAGAGGTCAACTATTTGTTCAACAGTTATCTATACTGATACTTGATTAGTATAGAAGCCTAACTCATTTTCAATGTCACATTTTGCATAACTACATGGATGTTCCAATACTATTATGAAAATGAAATGAAAATCGCTTATTGTCACGAGTAGGCTTCAATGAAGTTACTGTGAAAAGCCCCTAGTCGCCACAGTCCGGCGCCTGTTCGGGGAGGCTGTTACAGGAATTATAAAGTTAGTCATGACAGAGGTGCAACTTACAATTACTAACTCTACAATAGAGAGGGGCAGCACGGTAACAGTGATTAGCACTGTTGCTTCACAGCGCCAGGGACCTGGATTCAATTCCCAGCTTGGGTCACTGTACATTCTCTGTACAGTCTGTACATTCTCTCCGTGGGTTTCCTCTGGGTACTCCGGTTTCCTCCCACAATCCAAAGATGTGCAGGTTAGGTGGATTGACCATGTTAAATTGCCCTTAAGTGTCCAAAAAGGTGAGGTGGGGTTACTGGGATAGGGTGGAGGTGTGGGCTTAAATAAGTTGCTCTTTCCAAGGGCCGGTGCAGACTCGATGGGCTGAATAACCTCCTTCTGCACTGTAAATTCTATTATTCTATGATAACTAACTGGAAAATGCGACATTGTTCAAGGTAATTGGATCAGCCACAAAAGAAATTGGAATATTGGAGGCAGAAAATGTTTATTGTTTCATTAATTTATATCAGAAAACGTGAACTGGCATAGATGCCCACAACTGCCACTTAATGGTTAGAGATCTAATGCAAGCATGATGGTAAGTCAGAGTAGAAACTATGACCGGACCAAAAGCTGTAATAAACCACCATACCTTTTTAGTAACTAAATGTCTGATAAATGGCAGTCTAAATTTGATGATGCCTCCAGGTATCCAGCTTTGTTGCAAAACCACTAGGCCTGGACGCAACCACATGTCATACGTATCTCTCCATCTCAGAGTATGGATCCCATGAATACACTGCTTCCATGTCGCAGGCTTCAGTCTGACCAACAATCTTCTCATCATCATCACCAACTGGGGATAAAATCATTTATAAGGCATTTTAAGACTGTCAATATTGATAAAGTTCTTATACTATTTAATATATTTAAGTATTTATAAAATGTATAATTGGCTGCAAAGCATTTAGGGATTTTCTGTGGAAGTCAAAGGCACTATATAAATGCAAGTTATTTACTTTATAACAATACATTTTGCACCATCATTGTTACAATATTAAAAAACTAAACATTCATATTGCTAATTCCAAAGTGGTTAAGCTAATGAGGTCTTCAGCCGTAAAGACGACAAAGGTCCCAGTATTGATAATTGACCTACTGGATATTTCTGCGTGTGTGTATCTGCATGAAATTCAGTTAACAAGATAGGTGCATCAGGAAAGAGGAATAAAGGTATATAGGGACAGAGTTGTGGAATTAAGATTACTTCTCATATAAAGGATGACAATGTTATGGTTATTTCAGCCAGGATTTGACACCTTGCCCACATAGTCATTCTTGTTTGTGAACTAAGTCATTGGGTCTTCATAATATTGACTTATTTCAATCATCAAATCTGCTGGTGCATTTCAAACATCACAATTTTCTCTAGAAAGAGTTTCTCCGATTCTCCATCCCAAATCTTTTACATTTAAGTGTTGGGCAGCATGATGGCACAGTGGTTAGCACTGCTGCCTCACAGCGTCAGGGACCAGGGTTCAATTCTGGCCTCAGGTGACTGTGTGGAGTTTGCATAATCTCCTTGTGTTTGCACAGGTTTCCTCCGGGTGCTCCGGTTTCCTCCCAGAGTCCAAAAACATGCAGGTTAGGTGGATTGGCCATGATAAATTGTCCCTTAGAGTCCCACAAGATTAAGTGGGGTTGCGGGGATGGGGAGGGGGCATGGGCCTGGATATTCTCTGGGGGGGGTGGGGGGGTTGGTGCAGACTCAATAGGCTGAATGGCCTCCTTCTGCACTGTAGTGATTCTATGATTCTAAATTAAATTAAATTAATTAATTAATAATGTTTATTGTCACAGGTAGGCTTACATTAACACTGCAATTAAGTTACTGTGAAAAGTCCTTGTTCGCCACATTCTGGCGCCTGTTTGGGTACACAGAGGGAGAATTTAGAATGTCTAATTCACCGAACAGCACGTCTTTCGGGACTTGTGAGGGGAAACCGGAGCACCCAGAGGAAACCCACGCAGACACAGGGAAACCGTGCAGACTCTGCACAGACAGTAACCCAAGCCGGGAATCGAACCTGGGACCCTGGCGCTGTGAAGCAACAGTGCAAATCACTGTGCTACCGTGAGAACCCTCAATCACTGAAAATGTTCTATTTCTGTTCTATTCCATCCTATATTTTAAACACCATTAAATCACCTCAATCTCCTAACAAAAAGAGCTTCAACTTTTCAAGTGTTTCTTTGTATTTGTACATACTACAGATACCACCTACCCCCAGCTTTGTAACATCGCCTAACTCTGCCCTGCTTCAGCTTTCCTGCTGTTGAAACCCTCAGTCCATGCCTTTGTTTCCTCGTGACTTGACTGTCCAATCCTCATTAGATTGATTCCTGAGATGGAACGGCTGTCCTATGAGGGGAGATTGAGTAGAATGAGCCTCTATACTCTAGTGTAGAGCTGACCTCATTGAAACTCGTACAATTCTCCCTTGCTGAAGAGTCTCGAATTAGGGGTCATTCACTCAGGATCGAAAATTTAAGATGGAGATGAGGAGATGTAGAGCAAATTCCCTATCCCAGCTATTTGTGGATAGTCAGTTGATAAGTATATGGTTGGTTAACTCATTTGGTTGGATGGCTGGTTTGTGATGCAGAGCGACGCCAATAGTGCGGGTTCAATTCCCGTACTGGCTGAGGTTATTCACAAAAGCTCCATCTGAGATGTAGTGATCCTCAGGTTAAATCACCACCAGTCAGCTCTCAAAAGGGAGAGCAGCCTCTGGGACTGTGGCAACTTTTACGTTATATTCAATACTGAGATCAGTGAGCACTGAACATTCTCTATTGCCTCCATATCTTTCATATAGCATGGTGCCCAAAACTACTCTTGTTGAGGTTTTATGTAAATTCACAATTACCTCACAAATTTTATATTCCCTATCGCTTGTCAAAAAAGCAGCATTCTTTTAGCTTTATTAGTAGCCTTGTCCATTTGAGGTGTTGTTCTAAACGTCTTGTGAACCTGAATCCTGAAATTCTTCTGCTGTTCCACATCATCCAACATTAGGCAGTTGAGCTAGGTACAGCTGGCCCAAAGAATATACATTATATTTTGTATCTAAAATGTACCACCTTATATTTAATAACATTGATTTCCATTTGTCACTATTTTGTCCATGCCCCTATTTTATCAAAATCACTATGCAACATTCTTTGGTTCGCAGAATTATTTGCTATAATTCCTATTTGAGTATCATCTATAGATTTGAACTCCATAACTTCAAACTCTAAATCCAAATCACTGACCAAAACAGAAGGAATCCCAGAATATACCCACTTCAAAGTAAAAATGCCATTAATTCCTTTTTTTGAATAAATTTAGAGTAGCCAATTCCTTTTTTGCCAATTAAGGGGTAATATAGCATAGCCAATCCACCTACCCTGCACATCTTTGGGTTGTGGGGCGATATCCATGCAGAAACGGGGAGAATGTGCAAAGTCCAAAAATGGCATTAATTCCAACTCAGAAACAAGAATTACTGGGCACACTCTGTAGGTCAAGTAGTATCTATGGAAAGAGCAGACAAGGTAACACTGGTGTGAACCATCATCAGAATTTCTCTCTTGGGTTCCCATTTATAATGAGTTTCAATTATTGTTAAAAAGAAACATGTCTCTGAAATTTTTAATCTTGCACTCATCAGGATTGACAAATTTCAAGTGATCACAATCATTTATACAATAGCAAAAAAGGGTGCAGATTGGCTGGCAAGTCAACTGTGTTTGGGTGAGGTGTCACCAATCACGAGTAACAGGGAAATATAGGTTCACCAAACTCTTACATTATTCAAAAAAGGTGTAAGGTTTGAACATAGTCCTTTTGTTTGCAAAGAACAGGTCCCTGTGTATGAATGTATGTCTCTATCAAGCGTAAATGAGCCACATTACGAGTTTGTTGATTATGTTAAGTTGATTGCTACTGTAGCTATTAGCGTACTCAGGATTATTCAGCAAATGCTATCCAGTTGCAGATTCAAACTAGCATGATCCTTCAGTTGTTCGTAATAGGCAGAATGCAGGCCATACTCAACAAGCCCACACTGGCAAAACCCAAAACAAAATGTCCACTGTTATATGGGATCGGACAGCACTTTGTTAATTTTTTAATTCTCTTTTGAATGTCTTGATTTTTTTTAAATATTACTTTATCAGAGTTACAAAGCCAGAGCTCAGAGTCTGCAGAGGGGCAAACCCCTAATCCAGCTCCTTGCCTGCTCCAAAAACCAATTCAAATTTAATCCAATTCATGGTCCCCGCAAGAGAAACTATCAGATCCAGGCATTACACCTGATCCCATGCTCATCTTAGCCAAAAGGCTGAGAAGCGATTGAATGTCTTGATTGAACATGCCTTCATCAGACTATTAGGTAGTCGATTCCAGACCTTAATCCCTCGCTGCTTGGAATCATAGAATTTACCGTGCAGAAGGAGGCCATTCTGCCCATCAAGTTGGCACTGACCCTTGGAAAGAGCACCCTACCTAAGCCCACACCTTCACCCTATCCCCGTAACCCCATGTGCTTTTGCTTCTTTTGCCAACTGCTTTAAATCTATGTCCTCTTGTTCTTAATCCTTTTACCAGTGGAAACAGTTTCTCCCAACCTATTCTGCCCAGGCTCCTCATGATTTTGAATCCCTCAAAACAATCTCCTCTCAGCCTTATATCAAAATAGAAAATGCTGGAAAAACACAGTGGTCTAGCAGCATCCGTGGAGAAAAACCAGAGTTAACATTTAAAGTCCAATATGACTCGTCTTTGGAACTGAAGAGAGGTAGAAATGTGATGGGTTTCATGCTTTTGCATAATGGGAGGCATCAGGTGGAACAAAAGGGAAGGTTGGGATAGGTGAGAAGGAGGAAGAGAAAAATAACAAAGAGTCATGGAACAAAAGGCGACAGTGAGGTAATGGTAGTAGTAAGAAAACAGAGCACTGATCCAGAGTAGGTGTTAATAGAAGAATAAAGGTCAGCTATGAAAGCAATAAAATGAAAACAAGATACAAACTGAAACTCGGTGAAGAGAAATTCAAAATGGAGAACAGAGTTAATGATCTAAAGTTGTCGAACTCAACGTTGAGTCCAGAAGGCTCAACGTTGAGTCCAGAAGGCTGTAAAGTGTCTAATCAGAAGATAAAGCACTGTTCCTGCAGCTTGAATTGGATTTAACACTGCATAGGTTGAGGACAGAAATGTGAGTGTGAGATCGTGATGGTTAATTTCCCTCAGTATCCTTGATTCTATCTGATGCTGGTGCCTTATCAATTTTAAATATAGACAGCCTGTCTAACTTCCTTATTAATTTTAAACCCTTTAAGTTTCTGAATTAATTCCCCTTTCACCATAGTATCTTCTTCCTTCAAAAACACAAATGTAAAGTATTAATTTAATACTTCAGCTATTCCCCCTGTCTCTATATGTAAAACTCATTTTTGGCCCTTAATCATCCTGACTCCTCCTTTTACAGTGGTTAGCACTGCTGCCCCATAGCAACCAAGAACCGGGTTCAATTCCAGCATTGTGTGACTGTGTGGTGTTTACACTTTCTCCCCATGTCTGCATGGATTTCCTCCGGGTGCTCCGGTTTCCTCCCACAGTCCAAAGATATGCAGGTTAGATGGATTGGCCATGATAAATTGCAGATTAGGTGGGGTAATGGGGATTACGGGGCCAGGGCAGGAGAGTTGGCCTGGATGGGGTGTTCTTTCGGGGGGTCGGTGCTGACTCAATAGACTAAATGGCCTCCTTCTGCACTATAATGCTTCTATAGTTCTAAAAGAGATAGCTGAAGAAATAGTGGATGTGCTATCTATGATTTTCCAAAACTCCTTAGAATCAGGAATAGTCCCACCAGATTGACAAAATATTATCCCGCTTTTCAAATAAGAAGGGAAAAGAGAAAACGGTGAATTACAAACCTAACATTAGTTGTTGAGAAAATGCTGGAACCTATTATTAAAGAAATCTTTTGAGCTTAGAAAAGCATAGTACCATTAGAATAAGTCAAAATGATATTACAAAAGGGGAATCCCTTTGACAAATTTCTTAAGATTGTTTTGAGGACCCACAGCGAAGAATCACTGAAACGACTACACAACGACATCAATAAATTCCATCCCACCATCAGACTCACCATGGACTACTCTCCAAAATCAGTTGCATTCTTGGACACACTCGTCTCCATCAAGGACGGTCACCTCAGCACCTCGCTTTACTGCAAGCCCACGGATAGCCTCACGATGCTCCACTTCTCCGGCTTCCACCCTAAACACATTAAAGAGGCCATCCCCAAAGGACAAGCCCTCCATATACACAGGATCTGCTCAGACGAGGAGGAGCGTAACAGACATCTACAGACGCTGAAAGATGCCCTCGTACGAACGGGATATGGCGCTCGACTCATCGATCGACAGTTCCAACGCGCCACAGCAAAAAACCGCACCGACCTCCTCGGAAGACAAACACAGGACACAACCGACAGAGTACCCTTCGCCGTCCAGTACTTTCCCGGAGCGGAGAAACTACAACATCTTCTTCGCAGCCTTCAACACGTCATCGATGAAGATGAACATCTTGCCAAGGTCATCCCCACCCCCCACTACTTGCCTTCAAACAGCCGCGCAACCTCAAACAAACCATTGTTTGCAGCAAACTACCTAGCCTTCAGAACAGCGACCATGACACCACAACCCTGCCATGGCAATCTCTGCAAGACATGGCAGATCATCGACATGGGCACCACCATTACACGTGAGGGCACCACCCACCAGGTACATGGTACATACTCATGTGACTCGGCCAATGTCTTCTAACTCATACGCTGCAGGAAAGGATGTCCCGAAGCGTGGTACATTAGCGAGACCATGCAGACGCTGCGACAATGAATGACCGGACATCGCGCGACAATCACCAGGCAGGAATGTTCCCTTCCCGTCGGGAAACACTTCAGCAGTCAAGGGCATTCAGCCTCTGATCTCTGGTTAAGCGTTCTCCAAGGCGACCTTCAGGACGCGTGACAATGGAGAATCACCGAGCAGAAACTTATAGCCAAGTTCCGCACACGAGTGCAGCCTCAACCGGGACCTGGGATTCATGTCGCATTACATTCATCCCCCACCATCTGGCCTGGGCTTGCAAAATCCTACCAATTGTCCTGGTTTGAGACAATTCACACCTCTTTAACCTGGGGTTATCCGTATCTCTGGATCTGTAAAGACTTAATTACCTGCAAATGCTCGCATTCTAAGCATTGTCTGGCATCTTTGAATTTGTCTATATATATGTTTCTGGAACATACCTCTTCATTCACCTGAGGAAGGAGCAGTGCTTCGAAAGCTAGTGTTTGAAACAAATATGTTGGACTTTAACCTGTAAGACTTCTTCCTGTGATCACAGAGGATGGTTAATCTTTGGCATTCTCTAACTCAGGGAGCTGTGTAAGTTCATTGAACATGTTCAAGACAGAAATTTGAAAACTAATGACAGCAAGGATACGGGAATAGTGAGGGGAAAATGGTGTTGAGGGAGATAATCATTCATGATCTGTTCGAATCGTGGAGCAGCACTACCGGCCGAATTGCATACAGCAGGTCAACTATAACCTTACATTGCCCAAATTTTATTAACCTCCGCTACCTACCTATCAGAGTCCAACTGACAAGCTAGGATACAGACCATATTAATTAGCAATGTATCTACAAGGGTACCTGACACTCTTCATTGCCTGGAAGCCGCCATTTTAGTTCCCACAATACACATCGCCGCTGAGCAGCAGGAAGCGAATTAAGTCGGTCCCGGCCATCTTCGTAAAGGAAACGCTAATCGATAGCCAGGTTCGATGGCCGAGATCGATGGCCATCTTATTTCGTGAGACTCTATTCGACGGCCATGTTAGTAAAGGAGACGGTGGCCGAGAGCGATGATCATCTTAGCAAAGGAGTATTAGTTCCGGAGTTTTTCGCAATTGCCATTTAGTAAAGGAGGCCTGCCCGGGGTTTATAGTTGACCTGCTGTATACAATTTGGCAGCGCCGATTCCAACATTAAAAGTGACTACAGTTCAAAAATATTTTATTCGCTGAAAAGTGTTTTGAAACATCGTATGATCGTGAACGATGCTATATCTTTATTTTAATGAGGTCAAGACCTGTTATGATCCCTCCTATAATTGAATAGTATAGTAATATTCATCGACATTGTTCATATAAAATAGCTGGAACAATAAAAACAGAATTTTATTGATTCAGTATGATTCTGAAACACATTCAGACAATGAGTCATAAATTTTACAGTTTTATTGATAAGATTTCAAAAGGGCTGGAACAAGCAAAAGTAATTGAAAATTGATAAAAACTTATTCCTATCCACTGAACCAGTGATTTTCTCTATCTTTGCCCTTTATTTTTGGCCTTTCCATTCTAATTCATTTTTAAATGAAGTCATGCCTCTGTCTCCAATAGCTATTCTCATATAAACATTCTTTATTCTAATAATTTTCTATGAACACCATTTCTTTCAACTTCCACCTTTTTCTCTTCTAGTGATACGCTTCAGATCATGACTCCTTTTTCTCAAAGTGCTGTTACGACCCCAGCTGATGTTACTACTATATAGTCAGGTCCCAGAATAGAACCCTGTCTCAATAGACTGTAACTTGTATTTTTTGCTGAGAGACATGGATGAACAGTTGCAGGACTACTAATTATCTTTTAACAAAATAATTAAATATCAATTAAACATCACTATAATACAATATTCCTTCATGCCATCACTTCACAGATGTACACAGATTTTTAAGGATAGCACAAGTTACAGAATGTATGAAGCTCTCATGTTCTCAGTAAATACCCAGTCCATGTAAACCAACAGGCCAACTGTGGTCAGACACACCACACTCTGAAACCAAGTGGCAGATGCCACCCAATACAACTACTGTGGATTTCTCATCAAATCCCTCCAGGCGCTTGACTATAAGCCAACTGGTCTCACTAGAACTCCGACTTCCACACAAATGTTTCCAAACCCCATTCTCGAAAAACAAGCCTTCGAATCTTATTACAAACTATGCTTTCTCTTGGATCCATTCAGCAAGGATCCTCTTCCAAGATTTAAATCTCTTCTTTCAGTATTCTTCTGCCTTGGATTGCCACGGCATACAAGCATCCACACAATCTCTCAGGTACCATGCCATGCCAACAGAACACTACTTCTTAGGATGAACTAAGGTAACTAACCTGAGGATTACTTCAGGTATCTGGCTTCCCACTAGCCAACCTCCCCAGGTCAGCATTTTTCAGCTCTATCTTTAACTGGGAGCCTCTCTCTGTCCCTTTCTTTAATTTCAGTGAGCAGTACCATGTTCAGATTCCAGTTCCTTTCCCATTTACTTAACTTCTTCTTCAGACATACTGTTTCATTCTCTGGTTTCTAGAACTATCTGTTATTTAGCTTATGCAACTTGGTTTCTGCCCCTTACTCCAGTTTCAATGAGAATGGCTTTCTTCTGAGTTACTTGGCTCCAACTACAGAACAAGTGCTTATGCATATCAGTTTGGGCTCCTGCTAAGCAACAGCATAGTCTTTCTGTTTGTGTTCACATCATAAAACCTTTAATTACAATGCAGGCACAGTTTGAAATTAAACCAAAACCCACAAACGTACAGGTACCATTGTTAACATGAGCTAACTAAAGTTTCAACCCTTACACAGACACAGAAAATTAAACTTGATTAATACGGGGATCAGAAGTTATGGGGAGAAGGCAGGAGAATGGGGATGAGAAACATATCTGCCTTGATTGAATGGCAGAGCAGACCTGATGGGCTGAATGTCCTAATTCTGCTCCTATGACTTATGGTCTTAAACTTGCTTAAGCTATACCTTATTTCTGATACCCATAAATACAAACATAGATTATATAAAACCACCTCAGTTTCCTAACAGTGTCTACCAGTGGAAACACCTTTCACTATTTACAGTCTAAAACTGAAATCTGAAAACCTCTGTTAGGTTCCCTTAATCTTCTCCAATCTAACCTCTTTTAGATCTCCTTAACCTTCTCTATTTTAGTGAAAAATTGTCATCGTTTTTCAAGCCTTTCTTCCTGTTTGCAACCGATCACTCTACTGCATCACCGTACTATCCATATGGTTTTCTTCCTAGATGGGGATAACCAACAGTGAAGTAATTAATATCCTGTACAAAATCAACATAATTTCCTTGCTTTTTTATTCAATGCCTCTACATACATATAAAATCAAGAATTCTGCTTGCTTTTCTATTTGAACTTCCAGCTCTAAGGATCTATATATCTACACCCCTAGGTCTCACCGCCACCCTCTCACCCCCCCCCCCCCCCCCACCCCGCAGCTGACTCGTGCCTTTAGCGTATACTTTCATTTGCTCATGTTTTTCACAAATACACTGGCAAGATGGGTGAATTGCATCTTTCCGTACTGTTAGATTTTGTAATTTGGATTTCTACAATGAACTACATTTTCCACCTCTTTGTCAACTTGCACTAACTTGCCAATGCCTTCCTGCAATTCGGCTAGTTTTTTATTATGTTCTTAATTTGTCGTGATCAGAAAACCTCGACATAATTAATCATGCCTGTGCTCATGCAACTAGAAAGCCAAATGGGTCCAAACAGATCATGTGCTAGTGCTTTGATCTTGGATGTCTCCAGGAAGCCTTGAACGTTTTGGCAGAACAGTGTGTTTGTGATGACAAGCTGGTGTTCTGCACATTTGGTGAGCAGGAGAACCACATTGGAGTTGCAATTCCCAACTCCTTCCTTTCTGATGGTTCCTTTTGAGATTTGGGAGTCCTTTCTAATCATAATGTTAAAGTCCCCAAGGAGGCACAAGGGGGCACAGATAGGCACTTCTGGGACACAGATAGGTGCTTCTGTGGACGTGAAAGAGACTCCAGGATGGTATGTTGCCTCCCTGGTGCCAGGGTCCAGGATGTCTCAGAACGGGTAGCGGGCATCCTAAAGGGGGAGGATAAACAGGCAGAGATCGTTGTACATATTGGTACTAATGACATAGGCAGGAAGGGGCATGAGGTCCTGCAGCAGGAGTTCAGGGAGCTAGGTAGAAAGTTTAAAAGACAGGGCTTCAAAGGTGTAATCTCGGGATTACACCCTGTGCCATGTGCCAGTGAGGCTAGAAATAGGAAGATAGAACAGCTAAACACGTGGCTAAACAGCTGGTGTAGGAGGGAGGGTTTCCGTTATCTGGACCACTGGGAGCTTTTCCGGGGCCAGGTGTGACCTGTATAGGAAGGACTGATGCATCTAAACTGGAGAGGCATAAATATCCTGACGGCGAGGTTTGCTAGTGTCACACGGGAGGGTTTAAACTAGTATGGCAGCGGGGTGGGTAATGGAGCAATAGGTCAGAAGGTGGAAGCATTGAGGGAGAACTAGGGAATAGGGCCAGTATGGCTCTGTGGAAGAGCAGACAGAGAGATGTTGCTGAAAACAGCGGGTCTGGTGGCCTGAAGTGCATGTTTTAATCCAAGAAGTATTATGGGTAAGGCAGATGAATTTAGAGCTTGGATTAGTACTTAGAACTATGATGTTGCTTCGATTACAGAGACCTGATTGAGGGAAGGACAGGATTGGCAGCTAAACATTCCAGGATTTAGATGTTTCAGGCGGGATAGAGGGGGATGTAAAAGGGGTGGCGGAGTTGCGCTACTGGTTAGGGAGAATATCACAGCTGTACTACAGGAGGACACCTCAGAGGGCAGCGAGGCTATATGGGTAGAGATCATGAATATGAAGGGTACAGCCACAATGTTGGGGGTCCTACAGGCCTCCCAACAGCCAGCGGAAGATAGAAGAGGAAATAGGTAGACAGATCTTGGAAAGGAGTAAAAGCAACAAAGTTGTTGTGATGGGAGATTTCAATTTCCCCAATATTGACTGGGACTCACTTAGTGCTAGGGGCTTAGACGAGGCGAAGTTTGTAAGGAGCATCCAGGAGGGCTTCTTAAAACAATATGTAGATAGTCCAACTAGGGAAGGAGCTGTACTGGACCTGGTATTGGGAAATGAGACCAGCCAGGTGGTAGAAGTTTCAGTAGGGGAGCATTTCAGGAACAGTGACCACAATTCAGTAAGTTTTAAAGTGCTGGTGGACAAGGATAAGAGTGGTCCTAGGGTGAATGTGCTAAATTGGGGGAAGGCTAATTATAACAATATTAGGCGGGAACTGAAGAACCTAGATTGCGGGCGGATGTTTGAGGGTAAATCATCATCTGACATGTGGGAGGCTTTCAAATGTCAGTTGAAAGGAATTCAAGACTGGCATGTTCCTGTGCGGAAGAAGGATAAATATGGCAAATTTCAGGAACCTTGGATGACGATAGATATTATCGGCCTCATCAAAAAGAAAAAGGAGGCATTTGTCAGGGCTAGAAGGCTGGGAACAGACAAAGCCTGTGTGGAATATAAGGAAAGTAGGAAGGAACTTAAACAAGGAGTCAGGAGGGCTAGAAGGGGGTCACGACAAGTCACTGGCAAATAGGGTTAAGGAAAATCCCAAGGCTTTCTACACGTACATAAAAAGCAAGAGAGTAGCCAGGCAAAGGGTTGGCCCATTGAAAGATAGGCAAGGGAATCTATGTGTGGATTCAAAGGAAATGGGCGAGGTCCTAAATGAATACTTTGCATCAGTATTCACCAAAGAGAAGGAATTGGTGGATGTTGAGCCTGGAGAAGGGTGTGTAGATAGCCTGGGCCACATGGAGATCCAAAAAGACAAGGCATCTTGAAAAATAGTAAGGTAGATAAGTCCCCAGGGCCTGATGGGATCTACCCCAGAATACTGAAGGAGGCTAGAGAGGAAATTGCTGAGGCCTTGACAGAAATCTTCGGATCCTCACTGTCTTCAGGTGATGTTTCGGAGGACTGGAGAATAGCCAATGTTGTTCATTTCTTTAAGAAGGGTAGCAAGGATAATCCAGGGAACTACAGGCTGGTGAGTCTTACGTCGGTGGTAGGGAAATTACTGGAGAGAATTCTTCGAGACAGGATCTACTCCCATTTGGAAGCAAATGGACGTATTAGCGAGAGGCAGCACGGTTTTATGAAGGGGAGGTCGTGTCTCATGAACTTGATAGAGTTTTTTGAAGAGGTTGTCACAAATATGATTGATGCAGGTAGGGCAGTGGATGTTGTCTATATGGACTTCAGTAAGGCCTTTGACAAGGTCCCTCATGGTAGACTGGTACAAAAGGTGGTCGGGGTGGGTGGGAAAAAAACAAAACAAAAAACAAAAAAAACCCCAAAAAAAACAAAAGGTGAAGTCACACAGGATCAGGAGTGAGCTGGCAAGATGGATACAGAACTGGCTAGGTCATAGAAGGCAGAGAGTAGCAATGGAAGGGTGCTTTTCTAATTGGAGGGCTGTGGCTAGTGGTGTTCCACAGGGATCTGTGCTGGGACCTTTGCTGTTCGTAGTATAGGGGCTGTTTAGCACACTGGGCTAAATTGCTGGCTTTGGAAGCAGACCAAGGCAGGCCAGCAGCGCGGTTTGATTCCCGTAACAGCCTTCCCAAACAGGCGCCGGAATATGGCGACTAGGGGCTTTTCACAGTAACTTCATTGAAGCCCACTCGTGACAATAAGCGATTTTCATTTCATTTCATTTCATATAAATGATTTGGAGGAAAATGTAACTGGTCTGATTAGTAAGTTTGCAGACGACACAAAGGTTGGTGGAATTGCGGATAGCGATGAGGACTGTCAGAGGATACAGCAGGATTTAGATCGTTTGGAGACTTGGGCGGAGAGATGGCAGATGGAGTTTAATCCAGACAAATGTAAGGTAATGCATTTTGGAAGGTCTAATGCAGGTAGGGAATATACAGTAAATAGTAGAACCCTCAAGAGTATTGAAAGTCAGAGAGATCTAGGTATACAGGTCCACAGGTCACTGAAAGGGGCAACACAGGTGGAGAAGATAGTCAAGAAGGCATATGGCATGCTTGCCTTCATTGGCCTTGGCATTGAGTATAAGAATTGGCAAGTCACGTTGCAGCTGTATAGAACCTTAGTTTGGCCACGCTTGGAGTATAATGTTCAATTCTGGTTGCCACACTACCAGAAGGATGTGGAGGCTTTAGAGAGGGTGCTGAAGAGATTTACCAGGATGTTGCCTGGTATGGACGGCATTAGCTATGAGGAGCAGTTGAATAAACTCTGTTTGTTCTCACTGGAACGACGGAGGTTGAGGGACGATCTGATAGAGGTCTACAAAATGATGAGGGGCATAGACAGAGTGGATAGTCAGAAGCTTTTTCCCAGGGTAGAGGGGTCAATTACTAGGGGGCATAGGTTTAAGGTGTGTGGGGTAAGGTTTAGAGGACGTGTACAAGGCAAGTTTTTTTACACAGAGGGTAGTGGGTGCCTGGAACTCGCTGCCGGAGGAGTTGGTGGAAGCAGGGACATTTAAGGGGCACCTTGACAAATACATGAATAGGATGGGAATAGAGGGATACGGACCCAGGAAGTGTGGAAGATTTTAGTTTAGACGGGCAGCATGGTCGGCACAGGCTTGGAGGGGTCTAGGACAACTCATCGCGGCCGACTCATCGCCGCCGACTCATCGCCAGCCCAACTCATCGCCAGCCAACTCATCGCCAGCCCAACTCATCGCCAGCCCAACTAAAAATTGAAATTCATGGTAATTCATGGTAAAAGCTGTCGGCGGCGGGTAACATTTGAACGGCCCGCACCAAGCATTTGATAGATAGACCGGCCGGCGAACCAAGTTATATCACAGTTCAGACCGGTGGTATTTCAAATTTAATTCATGGTAAAAGCTGTCGGCGGCGGGTAACTTTTGAGCGGCCCGCACCAAGCATTTGATAGATAGACCGGCCGGCGAACCAAGTTATATCACAGTTAAATAAGTCTTTTAACCTCCATTAATTTTTATTGAATTTGAAATACCACCGGTCTGAACTGTGATATAACTTGGTTCGCCGGCCGGTCTATCTATCAAATGCTTGGTGCGGGCCGCTCAAAAGTTACCCGCCACCGACAGCTTTTACCATGAATTAAATTTGAAATACCACCGGTCTGAACTGTGATATAACTTGGTTCGCCGGCCGGTCTATCTATCAAATGCTTGGTGCGGGCCGTTCAAAAGTTACCCGCCGCCGACAGCTTTTACCATGAATTAAATTTGAAATACCACCGGTCTGAACTGTGATATAACTTGGTTCGCCGGCCGGTCTATCTATCAAATGCTTGGTGCGGGCCTTTCAAAAGTTACCCGCCGCCGACAGCTTTTACCATGAATTACCATGAATTTCAATTTTTAGTTGGGCTGGCGATGAGTTGGGCTGGCAATGAGTTGGCTGGCGATGAGTTGGGCTGGCGATGAGTTGGGCTGGCGATGAGTCAGCGGCGATGAGTCGGCGGCGATGAGTTGTCCCATTCCCGGCTTGGAGGGCCGGAGGGCCTGTTCCTGTGCTGTACTTTTCTTTGTTCTTTGTTCTTTGTTCTTTGAGGATGATCTTATCTTCCTGGAGAATGTTGGAGAGTAAAAAAAATCTCAATAATATAATCAACTACTCTGAGTTACACATAGCAGAGGAGTTCACAGCTTTAGGTGTCAATCACCTCACATAGTCCAGTCAGTTCCCAGGTTGACTTCCGATTAATAAAGCATCAGAATATAGCAATGCCAGGATGCACTTTCACCGACTTAACTTTGCAGTTTTTCTGCAACAAACAGCCTTACATGCTTTCCAATGAGAAGTGACACATTTATATCTTCTAACAGTTTATTTCCAAGCCTGTGGCCTTGATGGCTTATGTCTCCCAGTTATTGCAAGGAATGTTTAATTTCACACAAGCATTTATGGCTTTAATTCGCAGTAGTTTTCTTTTGATGTACTACTATTCAGTCTGATCACTGACTCCATTTTGAGGACACATTCAGTGTAATTCTTCGGCATTCTTTGTACAATTAAATTATTTTTGAAGTACAGTTATGCAAACATGGAAGGGGCAGGGGAGGAAAGACAAGTGAGATGGGCTGTCCTTATCACTCAGAAACGTCAGGGCTCAGACCGTGCAATACACTTCCTCAGCCCAGCATTACTTACTTAACTATAGTTTTGCTGTTTCCTCCCTTTCAACCAATTTCTGAGCAGCCTCCAAACAGAGAGATGTAGAACCTTAAGCCCGCATAGCACCCTTTAATTTGGAACTTTATTAAAGGCTTTTTAGAAGTTTAGATCCACCACATGATAGGACTGCCCAAGGTCCACATAGAATGTCACTTCTACATTCTCAGAATGTCATTTCTACAGTCTCAAAAATAATTATGTTGGTTGGAAAACATCCATACCTCTTGAAGTTATGTTGGTTACCATTTAATGGGCTATTTAAAGAAATATGTGCCGGAATTCACCTTTTGGGAGACTATGGGTGGGATTCTCCGGCAGCGTCAGCCCAGCGACTGGAGTATCCCGCCAGGGTCAATGAAGTTCTTCATTGTACGCGGCTCACCTATGGTGTTCTTACGGTGGGCAAATGACGGTTTTGCATGGATCCACTGGCACGGGGGTGGGGGGAGGGGTGGGGGGTGGGGGGGGGGGGGGGGGGGGGAACCAGACCATGACATCAGAATTGGCGGTGGACACAAAACAGATTTTTTCAATTTCGCCCAATTCTCCCTGATTGTGATTCTCACTTTGGCGTTTGTGTCTCCTGAGCTCACATATGTCCACTGCAAACTTCTGAGGCTTGTTCTGGGAATGGTGTTCTCATCACATATTGTTTAAGTTGGTTTATTAATGTAGCAAAATTCACCCAAGAAGACTTCCTCTCTGATAATCTTGCAGATGATTGGTCATTGTATAGATAATTTTGCTGGTTCCTTGCATTTTATCAATCCCTGGCATACATTGTGGATTCTATCAAGAACTTGGATTCATTGTAGCAGGAAGCAATGTTGTTCTGGCACACTGCCATTCATTACTGAGAATTCAGTCATGTACAGTATAATATTCTCCCAATAGATCAGCTACACCTTGAATATACTAAAGTCTACCTTTAGTACACTTTTTAAATTTAGAGTACCCAATTCTTTTGTTTTTCAATTTAGCATGGCTAATCTACCTACCCTGCGCATCTTTGGGTTGTGGGGGTGAGACCCATGCAGATATGGGAAGAATGTACAAACTCCACACGGACAGAGACCCAGGGCCGGGATCGAACCTGGGTCCTCAGCACCGTGAGACAGCAGTGCACCTTTAGTACACTTGATATCCATTTGTAGTTTCTGCCTGCAGATATATTTGATGTTTCATTAGCAAATCTCTCCAGGTGTTAGCTTCTTGGTCTTTATTGTTCCAAAGTTTGTTAATATCTCATTATCTGCAGCTAATCATTCTGTATTTACAGTTAGTTTCTTGGAAACAGCTTCTGTTACAATGAAGTTTTTCCTTTTACAAATGATACTGTTAGCTTGCACCATTTAGTAGGTTACGCAGCTTCTTTAGTCGTCCCAGCTTGTTATATTATCTTCCCGTTTTTAGAAAATATTGAGACTGGAACCAAATAGGGTATGTTCATACTATAAGGGATTGCATCATCCACAATCTTTACAGGCTCACACTTGAACAGATCAATGTCACCAACATTGGATTTTGCTGTAATAATATGGTGAGGTCATCAGCATTGGTGATAATTACAGGACAAACATGACAGTAACGTCTGGTGTCAACACGCAGAGTAAAATGCAAAAATCCAAAAGTTGCCATCAAGGATATCATCTGGAAACACAGCATCAGGTTTAATATATATGCTGATAATACCCAGATCCACTTCATCGTCAATTCCCTCAACCTCTTCACCATCCCTAAATTGTCGGACTGCTTGACCAAACTCTAGTATTAAATAAGCAGAAATTTCCTCCAGCTAAATATTGGGAAGACGCATACCATTGTCTTTGGTCCCTGCTACAAACTCCACTACCAAGCCACTGACTTGATTCCTCTCCTTGGGAACTGTCTGAGACTGAACCAGACTGTCCACAACCTTGGTATTATACTTGAACCCTGAGATGAACTTCCATCCACACATCCACACCTTCACAATGTTATTTGCACCTCCATAACCTCTCCCACTTTGTCCCTACTTCAGCTTAACTGCTACTGAAAGCCTCATTCATGGATTTGTTGCCTTTAGACCTAACTATTTCAATTTCAGCCTCCCACATTCTCGACTCATTGATCGACAGTTCCAACACGCCACAGCAAAAAACCGCACCGACCTCCTCAGAAGACAAACACGGGACACAACTGACAGAGTACCCCTCATCGTCCAGTACTTCCCCGGAGCGGAGAAACTACGACTTCTTCTTCGCAGCCTTCAAAACGTCATCGATGAAGATTAACATCTTGCCAAGGTCATCCCCACACCCCCACTACTTGCCTTCAAACAACTGCACAACCTCAAACAAACCATTGTTTGCGGCAAACTATCTTTCAGAACAGCGACCATGACACTACACAACCCTGCCATGGCAATCTCTGCAAGACGTGCCAGATCATCGACATGGGCACCTCCATTACACGTGAGAACACCACTCACCAGGTACGTGGTACATACTCGTGTGACTCGGCCAATATTTTCTAATTCATACGCTGCAGGAAAGGATGTCCCAAAGCATGGTACATTGGCGAGGCCATGCAGACGCTGCAACAACGGATGAACGGACACCAACGGACAATCGGCAGGCAGGAATGCTCCCTTCCAGTCGGGGAATACTTCAGCAGTTGAGGGCATTCAGCCTCTGATCTTCGGGTAAGCGTTCTCCAAGGCGGCCTTCAGGAAGCGCGACAACGCAGAATCGCCGAGCAGAAACTTATAGCCAAGTTCCGCACACATGAGTACAGCCTCAACCGGGAACTTGGATTCATGTCACATTACATTCACCCCCCATCATCTGGCCTGGACTTGCGAAATCCTACCAACTGCCCTGGCTTGAGACAATTCACACCTCTTTAACCTGTGATTATCCCTCTCTCTAGTTGCTCCGTCTGGACCTGTAAAGACTTAATTACCTGCAAAGACTCAAATTCAAAGTATCATTTTACATCTTTGACTTTGTATATATATTCTGGAACCCACCTCTTCATTCACCTGAGGAAGGAACTGTGCTCTGAAAGCTAGCGATTCAAAACCACCTGTTGGACTTTAACTGGTGTTGTAAGACTTCTTACTGTGCTCACCCCAGTCATGTTGCATGATAGAGAAACACTACTCAGTGCAACTGTTCCCTCACCTATGGAATTCGGTAGACAAGGAAGGACAGGCCTTCCCAGTTATTACTCGTTGATACTCCCAGTAGTACGCAATGCATTACTTAAAAAACAAGGGAAAATGAAAGATGCCCATGACCAGCTTACGGGTATCGAATTACTCAACCTGAATATCAGACGAAAGGTGTGAGTTCAACAGCCAACTGATGGTAAATGAATCCAGCAGAAATTGTCAGCATATGCCCCAAACCAAGATCGTATCAAATACCGTGACATGTCAGTGCGATAAAACATATGACAATACCACAAGCAGAGGCACTGAACAATCCTATTATGACTTGAACAAGGTCTAAGACACAACAAGGAGCAACTCTAACCAGAATTCTGAAAGTGTACAACATTCTAGCAAAGATCACCACAACTAAAGCTGGACAGGTAATCAAACCGCATTTCAGTGACGTTAAATTTATTCCTGTGTTCAAGTACATTCAGACATAATGCTATATTGTTTTGCTTTCATGTAAATAGTTTTATTCTTTAATGGTAAACTTTCAGTTGAGAAAAAAGGAAAATGTTGTGAAATGGTGACATGCAGTTTTAAGGGGGTGATTTGGCCCAGGTCCAGGGGGTTCTGGTAAGCTAGGGTAAGGAAGCTTGAGGATTGAGGGATTCAAGGCAAGCCTGAGGGGGAAGGAAGTGATTGGGGCAGGCCTGATTTTGAGGGGGCAGGGGAGTTCCAGGTGCACCTGATTTTTGATGGGAGGTCCAGGCAGGCCTGAGGCAGAGGGAAGCTCTGGGAAGGCCTGAAGGAATTCAGACAGGACTGACATGGGGATGGGAGCAAACAAGCCTCAGGGAGTCTGGCAGGCCCGATTTTAATGGGAGGCAGGGGCAGGGTGGGTGTGTATCCAGTTAGACCACATTTTGAGGTGGTCAATCTGAGGGTTATGCCCAGATTGGCTGCTCCCGTGGTATCCTCAGCAACCCTCTCCCGTAGTGCCCCTTATTTTTACCCCAGCAGTTAGTCACTTGCACACAGATCCTTATTACACCATCAAGTTGAAGGATGAATCCACCTGCCCACACCTGGGTCCATGTCTGAAAAATTGACCATTTTTGTTCCTTCCATAGATGCCCAACTGTGTGTTTCCGGTGTGTTTCTGTTTTAAAAATACTATGCATTGCAATTCACAACACCAAAATGGCCTAAATGAAGGTTATGGGGAACAGAGAGGAGAGCAATGGGGCAGGAGGTGTCTGCGCATGCTCTGAGCAACTTGCGACGTGGTGTTCTGCCGGAGCAGAGAGGAGTAGGAAATGGCCTCGGCTGAGTGGCGTAAAGAGCTGGAAGATTATCTGAAAGGGCTGAATATCGAGACTGTGTGTGAGGAACACCCAGAGGTGAGCGACTGCCTCGAGAGAAGCAGGAGAGCTGCTCGGCCCCGGGGACGCAAGCGCCGGCAGAGTGAGCGCTGAAACCCTGAATGGTCAGGTCCACTGGCTGGGTCAGAGTCCTGGGTCAGAGTCCCAGCCCAGTGTCAACACCACAAACAGCTGAACCCAGGCAACAGCTCAACCGGGGTGCATTCAAAACCCTTTTCGTGGGCACCCTGCTCTTCAAAAAAATATGCAGCTGTTCTTGTTAACGCAGTAAATTCAGGATAAACTATTTTGCGGAGTGAGAGATTGAATGGTTGAGGTGAATAGCGTAGATACACTTTAAGGAGAAGCTAGATGAGAGAGAAAGGATGAGATAAAGGAGGATGGCTGGGAGAAGGCTAGTGTGGAGAATAAATACCGATATGGACATGTTGGACTGTTTCTATTAATATCTTTTGATAAATTGAAGTAAGTTATGTTATCAACTGGCATTAGCTTGATTGGGCTTAAGATACATGCTGTAATATACTTGTATCAACTTGTTATGCATTCGTTGCACAAGTTTTTTTTAGCAGCTGCTGAATGCCAGCAGCCAAATAATGCAGGAAGGTATGTAGTATTCGCAGATAACCAATCACTCGAGCAAAATTCCCAAATGTGCCATGGTTGTGTTTATTTCTTGTTGTCTGTTGCTTTAAAGTGACACTTGAGCAGTGAAAAATCAACTTCCATAAGTGGGAACAAGTTACCCAAGTTAAAGCATGGTGTAAAACCATCCATTAAGGCACCAAGGCTAACCTTATTGCTGATGCTCAACCACAGAATCACACAAAATACAGTGTAAAAGAGGCCCTTTCACCCATTGATCTGCACTGACACATGAAAATTTCCTGACCTACCTGCCTAATCCCATAGCTTTGTATGTTATGACGTTCCAGGTACTTTTAAATGATGTGAGGAAATATAGACATTAGTTGAGGAAGTCTCACTTGAAAAATCAAAATTTACAACCTGGTGTATCTGCAATCCACTGACCTCCAGATATTCTGAGCAAAAAAAAAAAAATCCTCAAAGAACTCGCTGCAAAATGTGAGATGATATACTGGCTGTCTTTGGTATTGAAGAAGTGTCTGAGATTAACAGCTTAATAAATGTAATAATGAGCCTGACATGCTTTTTGCTGTATTTGGGAAATGTAGATGCCACTTCTGATTGAACCACTTTCTTTTTTTTAATTTGGAGTACCCATTTTTTTCCAATTAATGGGCAATTTATCCTGGCCAATCCATCTAACCTGCACATCTTTGGGTTGTGGGGGTGAAACCGACGCAGACATGGGGAGAATGTGCAAACTCCACACGGACAGTGACCCAGGGCTGGGATTTGAACCCTGGTCCTCAGTGCTGTAGTCTCAGTGCTAACCACTGCACCACATGCCGCCCCGTTTGAACCACTTTCTAAGTGAGATGTCATGCCCGTTCCTTTTTTTTTTTACAAACATTTTATTGAGGCATTTATGGTTTTTAAATTTTTTAAATTTAAATTTTTTTTTTAAGAGTACCCAATTCAAACCCGGGACCTCGACGCTGTGAGGCCGCAGTGCTAACCCACTGCGCCACCGTGCTGCCCTTATTTATGGTTTTATAACAATAAAAGATACCAATACAAATGTAAACATAATTCAGGAGCGTAACACACCCCTCTATCTCCCACTGTTCCTGCCTAATCTAGACTAAAAATAACCTACACCCCCCTACTCCCCCCTTATTGAATCTGCTGATGTTTAGCTTTCTCCGAAGAAGTCGATAAACTGCTGCCACCTCCGAACGAACCCTAACGTTGATCCTCTCTGGGTGAACCTAATTTTCTCAAGTCTGAGAAACCCGGCCATGTCGCTAATCCATACCCCCAATTTTGGGGGCTACGAGTCCCTCCACGCTAGTAATATCAGTCTCCCGGCTACCAAGGAGGCAAAGGTCAAAACGTCAGCCTCTCTCGCCCCCTGGATTCCCGGGTCTTCTGATACTTCGAAAATCGCCTCCTCTGGACTCTGCCCCACCCTTGTTTTTAGTACTGTGGAAATGACACCCGCACATTCCTGCCAGAATCCCCTAAATGTCCAAAATATGCCCAAAATATGTAGACACGATTTGCAGGCACTCCTGCACACTTCACACACCTGTCCTCTACCCCAAAAAACCTGCTAATCCGGGCCACCGTCATGTGTGCCCGGTGAACCACCTTGAATTGTGAACCACCTTGAATTGTATCTGGCTGAGCCTGGCACATGATGAGGACTCTGCTCATAGCATCCTCCCACAGGGCTGCCTCTAACTCCTTTCCCAACTCATCTTCCCATTTACGTTTTATCTCACCTATCTGTGTTTCCTCCCACTTCATAAGTTCTTTATTGATTTCTGATATCTTCCCCTCCCCCACTCCTGTTCTAGAAACGACCTTGTCCTGTATCCCCTGCGGTGGTGGAAGCGGAAAGGTCAAAACCTGCACAAAGTCCCTTATCTGCAGATATCGACCCCCCCCCCCCCCCCCCAACAATTCCTCTTCCAGAACCTCCAAACAGGGAAAGATCCCTATCAATAAACACATCTCCCAGCCTCTCAATCCCTACTGTCAAGTCCTTTCTTGAGAATTAATTTAAACTGTCATGGGTTTATATAGTTTCCAGTGTAACTCAAGTTATTTGGCATATGCCAGAACACTATACAGCTAAAGATAAAAGTGCAGAAGTTTTTACTATTAATGGAATCTCAGATTGTGCATTGTACAGTGAAACCAGCCATCATTTTTATCCACGTCTACGGTCTGGGAGCACACTCATTTCTATCAAAATGGTCATCTACTGAAGAGCTATTTGAAAGCCAGCTATTCATAAAAAGTAAAACTAGGAGGACTTTCAAAGGTGGGACATGCTCCCGCTGTCACTGGCAGGGAGAGTACAGAACGTGAAAATGACGGTCCTCCCGAGGTTTCTGTTCGTTTTTCAGTGCCTCCCCATCTTTATCCCAAGGGCCTTTTTTAAACGAGTAAACAAGATGATTTCGGGTTTTGTGTGGGCAGGTAAAACCCTGAAGAAAGTGTTGCTGGAGCGTGGCTGAGGGGAGGGTGGGTTGGCGCTGCCAAACTTTGGCAACCATTAGTGGGTGGCAAAAACAGCCATGATTAGGAAGTGGGTAAGGGGGGGGGGGGGGGGGGGGGGGGGGTCGGGTCGGTATGGGAGCGGTTAGAGGCGGCATCATGCAACGACACCAGTTTGGGGGTATTGGCGATGGCATCGCTGCTGTTCTCGCTGGCCCGTTACTCCACAAGCCCGTTGGTAGTGACGATGCTGAGAGTCTGGGGTCAGTGGAGGAAGCATATGAGAGTGGAGGAAGCATTGGTCTGGGCTCCAATCGGCAATAACCATCGGTTTGTACCGGAAAGCTGAATGGGGGATCTCGGACATGCAGAGAGCACGGATTGAGAGGGTGGGATATCTATTTATAGATGGGAGCTTCCCCTGTTTTAAGGATTTAGAGGAGAAATTTTAACTGCCAGCAGGAAATGGATTCAGATATCTGCAGGTACGGGATTTTCTGCGAAGGCAGTTTTCAACTTTTCCACTCCTACCGCCACGGGGGATACAGGACAGGGTAGTTTCCAGAATGGGGGTGGGAGAGGGGAAGGTTTTGGATATTTGTAAATAACTCATGGAGTCGGAGGAAATGCAGACAGAGGAGCTAAAGCGCAAATGAGTAGATGAGCTAGGCGACTGCGTTAAGCAGAGTCAACATGTCCTCATCATGTGCCAGGCTCAGCCTGATTCAGTTTAAGGTTGTTCACCGGACACAGATTACGGTGGCCTGGATGAGCAAGTTTTTTGGGATGGAGGACAGGTGTGGAGATGTGTATATGTTTTGGGCATGTCCGAAGCTTTATGGAATTTTGGCAGGGTTTTACAGAAGTCATGTCCATGGTGTTAAAAACAAGGGTGGTGCTGAGTCCAGAGGTGGCGATTTTCAGAGTGCCAGAAGATCCGAGAGTCCAGGGAGTGAGAGAGGTATCATCTTTGCCTTTGCCTTCTTGGTCGCCCGGAGACGGATATTGGTAGCGTGGAGGGACTCGGAAGCCCCCGAATTCAGAGATCTGGCTTCGTGACATGGCTTGGTTTCTTAGACTTGAGAAAATAGAAGTTTGCCCTAAGAGGGTCAATACTGGGTTCATCCGGAGGTGGCAGCCATTTGTCGACTTCTTTGGATAAAACTGTCAGCAGAGGTGGGGGGGGGGGGGGGGGGGGGGGAGTTAGATTACTATTTAGAGGAGGTGGAACTTGTGAGGGAGGGAGGCGGTGTTTGTACTATGTTTATATTAGTATTTGTACTGCTTGCTGTTATTATTATAAATGCCTTCATAAAATGCTTTCCAAAAAAAAAAGTAAAACTATGTTTAAAACAAATCGCTATGTTAACTTACTTATAAAGTGCCCTTAAAGTAATATCCCAAGGAACTTCACAGGAGGCTTTACTAAATAAAGTATGATAAGGAGACATTAGATTAGGTTACTAAAAGCTTGGTCAAAGAGGAAGGTTTGAAGTGTCTTAAAAGAAGCAAGGTGGAGAGATAGTGAGGGAATTCCAGAGCTTAGGATCGAGGGGACAGAAGACATAGCCACCAAGAGTTGATTACTTTGATTGATATTGATTTGATTTGATTTATTGTCACGTACCGAAGTACAGTCAAAAGTATCTTTCCGCGGCCACGGGAACGTACACAGTAGACAAAAAAGAATAATCGACAGAGTACATTGACAAATGGTACATCAACAAACAGTGATTGGTTACAGTGTGGAACAAGGGGCCAAACAAATTAAACAAAGCAAATACATGAGCAAGAGCAGCATAGGACATCGTGACTAGTGTTCTTACAGGGAACACATCAGTCCGAGGGAGAGTCGTTGAGGAGTCGAGTAGCTGTGGGAAAGACACTTCCTATGTCTCGATGTGCGGGTCTTCAGATGCTCACATCCTTCTGAGTGAAGCAATTATGATTTGGAAATGCACAAGAGGCCAGAATTAAAGGAATGCAGTGCAGATATCTTGGAGGGTTGTGAGGCTGAAGATGGGGAAGGGCAAGGCCATGATGGGATTTGAAAACAAGGATGGAAATTTTAATGTGAAGACATTGTTTCTCTGGGAGCCAATGAAGGTCAGTGAGCACAGAGATGGTAAAGGAACTGGACTTGCTGCTAATTGAGACATGCACAGCAGAGATTGGAAGATGTAAAGTTGATGGAGGGTGGAATATTGGAGACCAGCCAGCTGTGCGTTGGAAGAGAGGTAATGAAGTCATTGGATGAGTTTCAGCAGCAGATGAGCTGAGATGGGGACAAATTTCAGCGATGTTGCAGAGGTGGAAAAAGTGGTCTCAGAGATGGTATGAATATGCGGTCAGAAGCTCATTTCAGGATCAAATGTAACGGTTGCAAACAGACTGAATTAATCTCATCTTGTTGCCAGGAGGGGTTGCCGGGAGGGAGTTGGTAGTTAGAAAATGAAGTTTGGAGCAATATAGTTTTTGATTAAAATGCGGGACAGAAAGATTAACTTAAACTAGCTCATTTCCTGTGGCATTTCTAGTAGGAGAGCACAGTCTCTTACTGTTTCTGTTGCTTTTATGTGCTGGATCTCTTTCTGTCAACTTTTCTTCTTGCCTCTTTTGCACTTCCTGCTTCTTGCTATTGCTTCTTGACTCATGCTACCTCACTTCCAACCTACCTTGTTTGAAGCTCTTAATGTGAGCGAAAGAATGGGTTTTACATGAACTTCTCATTCTCATGAACTCTTATCTGTTGTACCTCCCATTGACCCCATCGGTTTCAGTCAGCTGATTGGAATGAGGCACCTTGATGAGGCGGAAAGGGTGTGACTGTGAAGAATGGTTGGGTGATTGTAGAGAGGAAGTTTGGAAGTGATAATGATAGGGGGATTGCACAGTGGATTTGATGGAAAGTTTGTAATGCTGGAAGCACACCTCAACTAAAATGGCCAGGATGTACAAACGGCACATCTGGCCCCTCCACATCTACCTCCAAGGATGCTAGGAACTCTCCATTTTCCCCTGCTGCCATCTCCAATTCTCTCTGTGGCACCATGTTATGAAGTGCAAAGCAGACCACAACAATCCTGGAGACCCTTGCTGGGGCACATTGAAGGGCACCCCCAGATCTGTCAAGGCAACAGAATCACGTATTCAGAAAACCAATCTCTTTCTCTATCCCAGGGATCTGCTGGTGACTTTAATTTTGAAAAAAAATCTGATAAACTGCCATATCATTGTAGCAGTTCAACTATTTAAATGACACTGAAGTATCTTTAGAAATTGAGCAAACAGCAGGTACACGGAAGAACCTGAGGCCCTCGTATAAGCATGAATGAAGGCATTAAAAGTAAAAAATCATAATACTTTTAAAATTCACACAGAAGTACTAAAGAAATAGGAGCAGGAGTAGACCATTCGCCCCTCAAGTCTACTGCACCCTCTGATAATGGGCGGCATGGTAGCACAGTGGTTAGCACTGTTGCTTCACAGCGCCAGGGTCCCAGGTTCGATTCCCGGCTTGGGTCACTGTGGGGAGTCTGCATGTTCTCCCTGTGTCTGCGTGGGTTTTCTCCGGGTGCTGCAGTTTCCTCTCTCAAGTCCCGAAAGACGTGCTTGTTAGATAATTTGGACATTCTGAATTCTCCCTTTGTGTACCCGAACAGGCGCCGGAGTGTGGCGACTAGGGCTTTTCACAGTAACTTCATTGCAGTGTTACTGTCAGCCTACTTGTGAGAATAAAGATTATTATTATTATAAGATCATGGCTTGCCTCCCTGTCAAGCAACAAATCTATTTAACTCAGCCTTGATAAATGACCCATCATCCACTGCTCTCTGAGGAAGAGATTCCCTCATACTAATGGTCTATTGAGAGAAAAAAATATCTGCTCATCTCAGTCTTAAATGGGAGATTTCTAATTTTCCAATTATGTCCCCTAATTCCAAATCCCCGCTCCCCACCATCCACACACAGAGGAAACATCATTTCAGCATCTACCCTGTCAAATCCTTTCAGGATCTTGTATGCCTCAATAAGATCACCTCTCATTCTTCTAAACTCTAATGGGCCCAACCCTTTCCTCATAAGCTAATCCCTTCAACCCAGGAATCAGTCAAGTGAAAATATTCTTGGGATGTAGATGCAATTGGTAAGGCTGCCTAAGAAACTGATGATGGACCACTTTCTTGAGCCACAACTGCATAAAAGTTTTATAGCCCAGAAACGGGCCACTTGACCCAACTGATCCATGCCAGTGATTATGCACATCCATGATTTAATACAACTGATGGCTTGCAAGGCCAGTTCAGAGGGTAGTTAAGAATCAATCACATTGGTGCATGGGATTGGAGCCAGATGCAGACCAATCTGGGTAAGGATGACAAATTATCTGTGTGGAGACTGCAATTTCTCCCTGTGTCTGCGTGGGTTTCCTCTGGGTGCTCCAGTTTCCTCCCACAGTCCAAGGATGTGCAGGTTAGGTGGACTGGCCACACAAAATTGCCCTTAGTGCCCAAAAGGGTTAGATGGGGTTACGGGGTTAAGGTGGAGGTGTGGGGTTAGGTAGGGTGCTCTTTCCAAGGGCCGGTGGTGATTAGATGGGCCGAGTGGCCTCTTTCTGCACTGTAAATTCTATGATCTATGAGACATTTGTATAATTCATTCAGCTTGCTTGTAGAACTATTTGGTTTCTAAATTTGAATATTGTATCCTGCAAAACATAGATTATTTTTAATTTCAGATTTGTAACTTTTTTTTTAGGTGTTCACAGTTGAAGCTATGATGCCTTATGTACAACACCTTAAAGGGGCACACAGTAAGAATTTGTTTCTTAAAGACAAGAAGAAAAAAAGCTTATGGTTGGTGACAGTTTTATACGACAGACAAATCAACTTGAATGACCTAGCAAAGAAGCTGGGTTGTGGAAGTGGAAATCTGCGCTTTGCAGATGAAGGGACAATGTTGGAAAAATTAAAAGTTGGTCAAGGTTGTGCAACACCACTTTCTTTGTTTTGTGATAAACAAGGGGATGTAAAATTTGTGTTAGATTCAAACTTTGTGGATGGAGGACATGAAAGACTGTATTTTCATCCAATGATTAATTCAGCCACTATGGGTATTAAGCCTGTAGACTTCCTGAATTTTGTGAAGGAAACAGGACATGAGCCTACAATTCTAAATTTTGATTAAAAAAGCAACAAAGGTTTCAGCCAACAGACTTGCAGCTGGCTAGATGTGTCCAATTTTTACAGTAACATTTTTGAAATTGGCATTGCTTTCATTGTCGTAAATACTTCCTCTATTTTTAAAGTTTTAACATGGGTTCCATCATTGTAATGGAAGAGTGCCACAGTCTCAAACGTATTAATTACCTGCCATATCATGTCTTTTACCGCTAATTGAATAAATATATGGGATGGAGAGCATTGCTTACAATGTTATTTGTAAGATAATTTCCTTTTCCAAATGTTCACAGCACAAATTTATTTTGAAAGTTTTCCTTGCGATATGGTGATCTTAGTGCTGGAAAAATATATAAATTTCTGTTTTGAATATAAAGCCTTTGCATAAATAGATGCGGAATAAGTCTCTCTACTCTTTCCAAACATCTGCCTCTGCTCCAAAATTAGAAAAAGAACTCCCAGTGCTTCACTGACAGTTTTACATTTTCCACAATATTTAACCTGGAGCTTCCTGGGTGAGAACACCAGATTTGCATGGTACCATTTAGGATCAAATGGAGGTGGGAGTAAAGGAAAAAGACCATTACCAATGTATTTGCTATCCAAAAAAAAGAATTGGACAACTGAATTTTTCAAAATATTTGAAGTGCCCAATTTTGTTTCTTTAATAAAAGGGCAATTTTAGCGTGGCCAATCCACCTACCCTGAACATTTTTGGATTGTGGGGGTGAGACCCATGCAGGAACCGGGAGAATGTGCAAACTCCACATGGACATTGACCCGGGGCTGGGATGGAACTTGGTTCCTCGGCACCTGAGGTAGCAGTGCTAACCACTGTACCACCTTGCCGCCCTGGACAACTGAACTTCGATTACGACTACTGAATTCCTGTTCCTTAACTCAGATTGACGAATTGAGTTGAATGATTACACTTGTGCCAGCTTTGAAAAAGCTTGACCATTCTAGTTTGTTCATCCACACATCATTCTTGACATTGCCTATATAGTGTTTACTTGATCATCTTTCACTTCTCATTCCATGTACCTTGGCATACAGGGTCAAAGTGTGTATTCTAGCTATTTGCAATCTTAAAACATTTTATAGGTGAATTATTCTACCAATTATCCATTTACGATCAGAGTATATTTCATGTTAATGCAGTTTTTAAATATTTCACTATGTAATCTAATGGCATCAGTTCAATCATAGACAAAAACATCTGCTGACTACCACCTAACAACCTCCATCAACTGATGAATCAGTATGTTTCCATGTTGAACATTGCTTGGAAGAGCGCAGAATGTACTCTGAGTGGTTCTTCACAGTTCAATTTCAAGAGTGGCTTTGTAGCATCACTTCTGAGTAAGCGGGCAGAGTCCTGAGGGAAAACAAAATCAGAATAAACTGGACAATCTCAGCAGGTCTGACAACATCTGTGGAGAGAAAAGTGAGCTAATGTTTTGAGTCTGGATGACACTTTGTCAAAGCTAAGGGCTGGGATTCTCCTGCAATCGGCAGGCAGGCTGTACCGCCACCAAAGAGAGGTGCGAACCACTCTGGCGTCGGGCACTTTGCACTTCTGGGAGCTCGGCTGGTGCTGGAGTGGTTGGCGCCGTGCCAACCGGCGCCGTAGGGCCTTCGCCGGCTGGCGCGAGTTGGCGCATGCGCAGGAGTGCCAGAATGTTCTGGCGCATGCGCAGAACCGCTGCCGTGTTTCCTGCGCATGCGCAGGGGGTTTCCCGAATCCCGACCAAGATGTCCTGAGGGACAACATTGACAGACTGGGTTTGCGGCAGATGGTGGTAGAACAAAAACGAGGGAAAAAAACAATTGATCTCATCCTCTCCAATTACCTGTTGCAAGTTCATGAGTCCGTGTCCATTGTATAGTCCTTGTGCAGACAAAATCCTTTCATGCTGGATGTCCTACCCTCCATTGTGATGTGTGTCTCTACCACTGTGCTAAATGGGCTAGATTCGGAAAGGACAAACAGCTCAAACTTGCGTATCTGTAAGGCGGTGTGAACTATTAGCAATAACAAAATTGTAGTCCACAGTCTGTAAACTCATGGCCCAGCATATCCATTACCCTACCATGACCATCAAGCCAAGGGATCAACTGTCATTCATTGAGGAGTAAGGAGAGCATATCAGGAGCAGCATCAGGTATACCTAAAAATGAGGCTACAATCTAGTGACATTTTAACGCAGGACAAATGTGCTTAACAACAGAAGCAGCATGTGATATAAAGAACTAAGTGATTGTGTGAACAACTCTGCAGTCCTATCACAAACTGTTGGAATGGTGGTGGACAATTAAACAATCCCCATCTTGAATGCAGCTCCATGCACCAGTGCAAAAGACCAGGGTAAAGTGTTTACAACCATCCTGGCCAGAAGTGCCATGTGGATGATCCATGATCCACCAGTGTTGCCTCTTGAGATCCTCAGCCATACAGGTGCTAGTCTTATTGAGAAATGGCTGAGTGCCTGGATACAGCTAAGACTGTGGGGTCTTGATAACATCATGAGCGCAATTTAACAAAATATGAACAAAGTCCCATAGTGAGCATGTTTAGCCACCTGTTCCCGGTGCTTGTAGTGCCTAGAAACACCCCGCTATTTAACGCAGCCCAGTTAGATGGGGCCTCAGCAAGGAACGCGTGGCCAAGGCCGCACAGAGCCTGTTTTCTGCACTTTAAATGGCGTCCCAGAGGCAACCCAAGTGAGACGCGCTGTCACGCTTTAATATGCAGATTTGCCAAAAAGGTGGTCCCACCCATAATGGGCAGGATTCACATTGCAACGTCTCTTGAGATTAAGTTAGATCTCGCAAGGCGTTGCAAGCCGGGTGCATCCCAGGAGCAGGATAATGCAGCCATTCGATCATGCCCCCCAGTGTTGAAGATTTCTACTCCAAAAGTAGCCATTCTTCTGGCCAAGCCGATCAATACAACTACAACACTGACATCTACTGACAATGTGGAAAATTGCCCAACCACCCTATCCACAAAAAAGAACTAACCCAGTCCAACCATTTACTGCTAAAATACTGAAAATTCTGGCGTTCTGAAATAAAAACAAGTGCTGGAAAAACTTAGCCGATCTATCAGCAGCTGTTGAGAGAGAAACAGTTAATGTTTCAAGTCCAATGTCATTGGGCTCAATGTTAACTGTGTTGCTCTCTCCACAGTTGTTATCAGACCAGCTGAGTTATTCCAACACTTTGTTTTGATTTCAGCCATTTACTGCTCCTTCAGATAACTTCCAATCGTAGCATAGTTATGGAAGGTATCATTGATATTGCTTTTAAGCAGTACCTACTCAGCAATAACACACTCACAAGTGCTGAGTTAACATTCACACGACCACTTGGCTCCTTACCTCATTACAACCTTGGTCCAAATATTGACAAAAAAGTTCAATTCCATAGGTAAAGTGCGAGTAACAGTCCTTGACATCAAGGCAGTATTTCAATGGATGTGACATCAAAGAGCCCTAGTAAAATTGAAGTAAATTGGAATTGGGGGAAATCTCCACTGGAGGCATACTTATTATAAAGCAGTGTTTTTCAAACTTTTTTGCCCAGGACCTATTTTTAGCCAACCGACTGTCCTTCGGGACCCACACCGCCCGATCTTTGCGACTCATACTGGCCGACCTTTTCGACCCACACTGGCTGACCTTCGCGACCCACACTGGCTGACCTTCGCGACCCACACTGGCCGACCTTCGCGACCCATGCTGCTCGAACGTCACGACCCACCATTTTCACTTACAATCTCACTTGCTTTGTTATTCAATGTTACAATTCTGGTAATGACTTATGTTGATTTAAGATCTCACTGCATCCGTTGCAAAATATCAAGAGGTTTGTCCATGAACTCACCACACTTAGTCTTCAAAATGTCTTTGAAGTTTTGAGGGTTTTAAGCTTTCATTTGCCAATTCTTTCCTGCATATAACACATGAACTTTGAATCCTGATTTGCAGTAGCACAATTAATAAACCCAAACCTCAAGTAATCATCTTTATGCTGCTTTGTTCCTGTTTTCAGCTTTTTTTTAGAAAATATTTTATTGAAGCATTTGTAATTTTCACAATTTAACACATTCACATCTCTTAAACAACTGCGTGGGCCGACACACATTAAAAAAAGAATAAAAAAACAACCTGCAGAACAACACCCCCTAATCCCCACCCCCTCCTCCCCCCCCCCCCCCCCCCCCCCGTTTTCAGCTTCTTCATAGGTTGTTCACCAGAGGCCGTGGAGTTCACACCGACACTGCTGGCAGCTGCAAAATGGATGAATCTCTCTCGTGCCGCGAACACATGACATCAGTGTAAGGGGTGTGTGATCTGCTCTTTGCTGTCACTCCATGCAGGTAGACTCCAGCGAATTAAAAATAATATGCTCCTGGAGGTTGCTGTCAGGTTAGGTTGATTCAGTGACCATGGCGACGCTCAGGCTGCACCCGGTGTTTCGGTTATAAATGAAGGGAGGCATTTAACGTCACCTCGTCCAACCCCCCCCCCCCCCCCCCCCCCACACAACTCCTCTGCATTATAAATATGCATCATTCCTGTCACATTGAGCATATGACGTTAGATTTAGAGCATTTAATTTAGAGAATAAAGAAAGTGGATGAAGTAGGCGAGTTAACCACGGTATTCAAGATGAAAGGACTATATTGCCAGTTGGCTGAAGCTAATGAAGACATAAAGTTTGTGTTCCAAGACAAGGTATCTGCCCCTAGTGTAAGTGATCATTATGTCAAAATACAGGTTAAAGTTTGTGCTTTCAGTCCTGTGAATACAAAGTTGCTGATGGAGCGAAAATTGCAGGAAGATTTTTTGCCAATTGGAATAGAAGTAGCTGGAGTGGTTCTTGAGGTTGGACCAAAAGAGAGCTTCTTTAAGCCGAATGATGGTATTCTGCCTTTGGATTGTAAAGAATCTGGGCTCTGCAGTACTCTGCTGGTTCATGAGCACAATCTTGTAGCTAAACCCGAAAATGGGAGCTGGATGGATGCTGCAGGAACTATTCGTGACGGATTGCGTGCATACATGGCCTTGCACACACATTCTCATGTTAGCGCTGGGACAACTGTGCTAGTGATGGAAGGAGCAAGTCCTTTTGGTACCATTCTTGTTCAGTTGGCTCATTATCGAGGAGCAAAAGTAATTCCTACTGCAGACAACCTTCAAGACAAAATGTATTTGGAAGGATTAAGACCAACAGTTGGCATCAGACAACCTTTGGTCACCAGGGTGATCAACTTGTCTGATGGGAAGGTTGACCTTGTGGACAGTTGTTTAGAAGAAACTGGTGGGCTAGGTGTGAACATTGTGGTGGACTGTGGAGTGCAGCTCTACAGCAAGGAAGATGAACCAGCTGTCAAACGGCATCTCCCACATAAACATGACATTCTCAGTCTTCTGGCTGTTGCAGGTCACTGGGTAACAACAGAGGAGAATCTGCAGCTTGATCCACCAGATAGTCAATTTCTGTTTCACAAAGGAGCAACCATTTCATTCCTAAATGAGGAAGTGTGGCAACTATCAAGCAACAGGGGAAGTACCTGCATATTTTGAAGGATGTAATGGAGAAGCTGTCCAGTGGAACCTTTCGGCCTCAGTTGGATGAACCCATTCCTGTATATGAAGCCACAGTTGCCATGGAGATGGTTCAGAAGAAACAAGTCAAGAAAAAGCAAGTTGTTCGGATCTGAGACAGTGCTCTGATAACTAATTTTTGTGAACAACTAACGGAGTGATTCTGGCTCCACAAACATGTTGTTATTCTGGCCAAATCGACAGTTTCAATTCCACTTGAACAACTTAATATTCTAACCACCTATTTCCTTACAATGCTGTAGTACGTAGTAGCTTTCTGAAAAGCTTAATTTTTACATCCTCTGAAATCATATCATAGAATTTACAGTGCAGAAGGAGGCCATTCGGCCCATCGAGTCTGCACCGGTTCTTGGAAAGAGCACCCTACCTCCACCCTATCCCCATAACCCAGTAACCCCACCTAACACTAAGGGCAATTTGGACCCTAAGGGCAATTTATCATGGCCAATCCACCTAACCTGCACATATTTGCACTATCAAAAGGAATAACCTCTTAATTTTGCTTTTCTACTTTGATGGCTTAAACTGTTCCTTATCAGTTCGCTTCAACAGCAGACTAGTTGGTGGATGTGTAATCAGAGTTGCAATCTCTACTCCCACATCCCGACAAGCAAGTATCAGCATTTTGTTATGTATGAACCGTTAGAAAATATCCACTTTTTTATGGATATAAATGATTAAAACTACCTGATGAAGATAAGCACATGGGTAAATTATTAAATTTATTCAGTGAGTGTCGCTGGAGACAGATCTCGTAAGTGTTGGAAGAAATTAATTAGACGGGATTACTAGAACATAATATTGCAGTAGCACAGTCTGCTATCTACAAGGTCAGCTCGGTTAAGGTAAAAGTTGTGTGAGTGAGCTGTACTGCTTTTAATAATGAGCGTTGTGAAGTGATAATGCAACCTCTCCTAATTCACACACCCCTCACAAAAGTTACCCTGGAAACCGAAGACTAATTTCTTACCTTGGATAATTTAAAACTATTTCAAACCGCACTGTGCAGCATTTCTCTCTGCTTTCATGACCAAATGAAAAGAAGTTACTTTAGTTTGGCTCTGTACCAGTCAGTTTGTCTAAAATAAACTTTTTCTTTCAAGGCCAAATAAATAAATAAAAAAATAATATGCTCCTGGTCAGAGCGCTGATGTCAGAAGGAGGTGTTCTGCCCCGCTGGGCTCTAGGCCTCTGCACTGATGAGGGGGAACGCATGCGCAGAATGGCCGGCATTCTGAAAGCTGGTCACACTGTTGGGCACTATGTTCCGCGATCGGGTTCCCACGACGCATGATCTCGTTATCGGGAATGCCGGGACGCAAGGCTCCGCAGCCCTCCTGCCAGCCGCTCCCAACACCCGCCCCCAACCCACCCATGAGTCATGACCCTGGGTTTGAAAATGACTGGTATAAAGGAAGATGTTTGTGGATCTTGTAGACCAATTATCCCAGCCTCTGTGCGTGCTGCTTAAGTTCTTCAGGGCAGTTTCCTAGACACAGCCATCTTCAGCTGTGTCATCAATGACCTTGCCTGCATCCAAAGGTCAACAGTGGGGATGCTCGCTGATGATTGGTGCTCAGTCCCTCTTCAGATAATAAAACAGTCCGTGTCCAAATGCAGCAATACCTGGACAACATTTAGGCTGGAATGACGAATGACAAGAAACATATGCGCCATGCAAGTGCTAGTCAATAACCATCTCCAACAAGAGAAAGTCTAACCAGCTGCCTTGACATTTGATGGTATTACCTTATCTGAAGATCACACCATCAACATCCTAGGGTTACCAGTGACCAGAAATGTAACTGGAATAACCACATAAATACTGTGCTTACAAGCGTAGGCCAATCTGTAGTTCCAGTCTCTCCGTCAGCTCTCCTAGGGTCACCAGTCTGTCCCCTGTGTAAAGGTTCCCAACCGTCAGTGTCCCCGCCCCCCCCATCCCCCCCATCCTGTCTCCACCTCTTAAAGGTAGTGTCGAGCATGGCTGGTGGAAGCCTGTGGTTGCCACAGATGGAGGCCATGGTGGCACTTTGGTCAGACCAAAGTGCTGCCTCATCTGGTTCTAGGTTCTCAGTGTTGCTAATACACTGGGCTGGTTGAGTATTTTGCTGACAGGGATGGGAGTGCCGTCATGGCGAGGGCCCATGGAGTGTCATTCCTGTGCAGAGGGACTCCTCCATCCTCACCCCATTCCGTGTTTGGTTCCTTTACCCATCCCCTCACTCTCACGGCTGCGGCTGCTCAGTGGTAGTATTGCAAGTTCGGGAAGGCCACCTATGCTTCTTCTCCTTTGCGCTGTTATTTACAGGATTCTTGGATTCTTCTCCCCCCACCCCACACACACACACAAATGCCATAATTATTTTGTCTATTGTTTGGAAAAAGGCCTTGGGGATGAAGATTGGTATGGATCTGAACAGGAAGAGGAACCTGGGCAGCACATTCATCTTGATCGTCTGCACCATCCCCACCAGGGAAAGCGGAAGCGCATCCCATCTCTGTAGGCCCTTTTTAACTTCCTTAACCAGACTGATAAGATCCACTTGTGGATTTGTGTCTAGCCATGGGCTATCTGGATCCCCAGTTAGCGGAATTCGTTTTGGGCTATTTTAAATGGTAGACCCTCTGCTCCTCCCCCTCTCGGGTTCACTGGGACCCTCCAAAGTGGCCGCTAGTTGTGTGTACGCCATGTTGGTGAACCCCAGCATTCTGGGGTTTCCTTTTGTTTAGGGACCCTCCAAAATGGCTGCTTAAGGTGCCATCTTGTTTTATCATCCCGAACCTGACCTGCTGAAGTCAGTCTAGATCCCTTCCTTATCATTATATTCCCTCCGTGGTCCCGATTCCCTCCTCTATTTGCTCCCCTACTTTCTACCCCGCTTACCCCGTGTCCATCCCCCCCCCTTTCCTCCCCCCCCCCCCCCCCCCCCCTACTACGTATTCTCTCCCCTCTGGAAGAGGAGCCACAGCCCCCCTCCCCCATGCTTCCTCGTGCTAGCTTTCCTCGGTTGTGTAGTGGACCCCCTCCTATGCCCGTTCCGCTGCTGTCCTCGGTCTCCTCCTCACCCTGTCCTGCGCTTTGGTACCCTCTCCCCTTCCTTCCTAGGAGTTAGTGCTCCTACTCATAGCTAGGAAGTGCGGCCCTGTGCAAAAATTGTCCATGTCCATCAGTTTTTTCTCCCTGCGTCTTCCTCACCGTTGCTTTGTTTGCCTTTTATCCAGACCATTCGCACGCACAAACTTGTCTGCCTCTGCCGGGGTGGTGGAATAGTATTCTGTATTCTAGTATGTCACTCAGAGCCTGGCTGGGAATAATATCCCGAATTTTACACTGTTCTTGTACAGGGTTGACTTCGCGTGGTTAAACTTGGCCCTGCGCTTTGCCAGATCCGCCCCAATGTCCTGATACACCCTTATTTGGTGTCCTTCCCAACTGCTCGCTTTGGTCTGTCGAGCCCAATGCAGGATCCTCTCCTGATCCGGGTACCTGTGCAGCTCATTGATTATTGCCGTCGGCTGCTCCCCAGCATTGGGCTTTGGTCGGAATGACTTGTGTGCCCTGTCAATCTCTGGTAGTTTGGGAAAGCTGTCCCTTTCAACCAAGTTACGCAGCATCTGGGCCACATAATTAGTTGGGACTCTGTCCTCGAACATGGTGTGGAATTCTCCGCGCCTTTAGGGGCTAGGCCCGCACCGGAGTGGCTCCCACTCCGCCGGCTGGAGTGGAGGGTGTCTCTTCCGCCTCCGCCATGGTGGAGGCCGTGGCGGCGGTGGAAGAAAAAGAGTGCCACCACGGCACTGGCCCGCCCGCCGATCGGTGGGCCCCGATCGCGGGCCAGGCCACCGTGGGGGCACCCCCCGGGGTCCGATCACCCCGCGCCGCCCCCGCCCCCCCTCCCAGGACTCCGGGGGTCCGCTCGCGCCGCCAATCCCGCCGGCACAGAGATGGTTTAAACCACGTCGGCGGGAGAGGCCTGACAGCGGCAGGACTTCGGCCCATCGCGGGCCTGAGAATCGCCGCGGGGGCACGCCGATTGGCGGGGCGTGATTCCCGCTCCCGCTAATTCCCGGGTGGCGAGAATTCTGGCCACGGCACGGGCAGGATTTACGCCGGCCCCGGGCAATTCCCCGACCTTTTGAGGGGTCGGAGAATTTCGCCCCAGAAGTGGGGAATGGATGTTTTTGGACTAGGAGTCAGTATTAGGACTCTTATTCTGCCTGACCTAGACCTTGGTGTATTCGGACAATTTCAAAATTTGGAGACGAAACTTGGAAGGATCGTGACCCGTGAGGAGGATGGTGTAGAACTTCAAAGTATGCAAACAGATTGGTGGGACAGGTGGACAAGTGGCAGTTGAAATTTAATGCGGAAAAATGTTAATATAAAGTAAAAGGTATAATTCTAAAGTGTGTGTAAGAGGAGAGGGCTCTTGTTGTATATGTGCATAAATCATTGGAGGTGACAGGACAGGTGGAAAGGGCAGTTAATAAAGCATACAGCACCCTAGGCTTTAGGAATAGGGGCAGTGAGTATAAAAGCAAGGAAGTTATGTTAAACTTGCAAAGAACCCTTATTTGGCCTCATCTGGAGCCTTCAGTCTGGGCACTACACATTAGGAAGGATGTGAAGGCTTTGGAGAGTGCAGAAAAGATTCATAAGAATTATTCCAGGGATAAATAACTTTGGGTTACTAAAATACATTGGATAAATTGGGATTGTTTTGCTTGGAGAAGAGAAGGTGGAGAGGAGATTTGATAGATGTATCAAAATCATGAGGGGTCTGGGCAGAATAGAAAGAGAAAAACTACCCATTGCTGGAAGTATAGAGAGAAAGAGGGCACAGATTTAAGGTAATTGTCAAAATCAGCGGCAACATGAAAAATGTTTTTGCACAGCAAGTGGTTATGGAACGCACTGTGTGTGTGTGTTGGGGAGGCTGGTTCAAGTGAGCCATTCAAGAAAGATTGTATGAAAATAAAGAATGTGCAGGGCTCTGGGGAGAAGGTAGGGGACTGGCTCCTTCGAAGGGCCAACACAACGGGCTGAATAATCACCTGATTCTGAAATAATTGCAGCAAATTAGCTGTGCAAATATTGGTGCATAAATTAAGTCATAATATTCTAATGCTACTGTTAATAAAACAAAAAGGGATGAATGTTTTTGAACTGGTTTATTGAAAAACACATAAGCAGTTTTTCACTAACTTTTGTTGCATGAAATGTTTTTGTTCCCTGTACCCGGTCACCTTAACAGAAACACAAGTAAATTAATTTAAAATTCAATTTAACTGCACAAAAATGAATCAAACGTTATAAAAATAACAACTGAGTGTATATTTAGAGAAAGCATATTAGGAAGATGGTATCTTATTTTGTTACACAAAGCAGCTGTGATTAACGATCATTAGCAGTCACAGACATAGTCAAAATAGTTTGCAAGCAACAGTTAAGACTGTATCCTTTTCCTAGACCAGCTAGAATATATTTCTCAAATAATTCAAAATGAGCTTCTAACAACAGTTTAAAAGCTATTTTCAAATAAATAGTTTCAACAGTTCTGAAGTCTTGTCTGTAATCTATCATTAAAACCAACCCAGTTTTCACATAACTGGTACATGATCAGAGTAATGGAAGCAAATTTCCCTTTCCTGGATAGGAAATGACATTTATTTTAGGAAAATAAGTATTTATTACACAGTGGAGTCTTAAAATATATTTGAAGTGCTGTATTCATTACAGTGCATATTTACAAAAAACAAATATACATCATTGCTTTATGTTAATAGCTTATACCAAAAACTTTACTCAGTGAAACCTTATCTACATAATTAAATCCGTGCATGTCCATTACATTAACTCTTTCAAAGGTATCACAGCTAAAATTATGGGGTGGGATTCCCCGACCCACCGCCGGAGAATCGCCCGGGGCCGGCGAGATCCGGCGGGGGCGGGAATCGTGCCGCGCCGGTCGGCGGGCCCCCTGTGGCGATTCTCTGGCCCGCGATGGGCCAAAGTCCTGCCGCTGACAGGCCTCTCCCGCCAGCGTGGATTAAACCACCTACTTGACCGGCGGGATTGGGCGGGCTCCAGGGGGGGGGCGTGGGGCGATCTTGCCCCCACGGTGGACTGGCCCGCGATCGGGACCCACCGATCGGCGGTGGGGGGGGGGGGGGGGGGCAGTGCCTTGGGGGCATTCTTTTTCTTCCGCCTTCGCCATGGTCTTCATCGTGGCAGAGGCTGAAGAGACCTCCCCAGCGCATGCGCCGGTATGACGTCAGCAGCCGCTGACGCTCCGGCGCATGCGTGGACTTATGCCGGCCGGCAAAATCCTATCGGCCCCGGCTGGCGTGGCGCCAAAGGCAGTTCACGCCAGCCAGCGGAGTAGGAACCACTCCGGCGCGGGCCTAGCCCCTCAATGCGAGGGCTTGGCCCCTAAAGGTGCGGAGACCTCCGCACCTTTGGGGCGGCCTGACGCCGGAGTGGTTCACGCTCTCTGACACGCCGGGACCCCCCGCCCCGCCGGGTAGGGGAGAATCCTGGCCATGTTTTCAGAAGTGTTAGACCTCAAAGTATCATCCATCTGTTAATTTTGTAATAGGCTGAAATAACAACTTATCTATTTTGAATTATAAGTAAATATGATTGAATTGAAAGTAGTACACAGTAACATTAAGTTAACAGGAAAAAACTGAGCAATTAGATCCTTCAAATTTTTACTGAACTACCATTCATAAACACACAAAAAATAGACTAATATAATTACAGAGATAATTCTTTGTGAATTCCTTGAACAGCCACACGATTGCCTGAGCCACTAATTGAATAACCCTAAAAAATATAATTTATGTCTGGAAACTTAAAAACTAAAACATACAAAAAATTATCTTTCACCTTCTTCATAAAACCATCTCTTGTTGAAAACCTGTTCAGTAAGTTTTGCTCCAAGAGGTCTATCCATTTTCAGCTGCCTTCAGTTTTGGTCCCCCTTGATTTTCTGTGGGTTGCCTATCTTTCTTTGGCTTTGTGTTTTTGTTAAGTTTATGCCCTTTGTGATTCCCAAATTCCTAGCAAAGGACACCACGAAAGCGACATTTTAATGCAATTAGGAGTGTAAATGTCATCCCAAAGACTATTCTGAAACCATATTATTCTCATCCAACACAATTTAGGCACTGTTCCATCTCAGTCTATCAATGTCAGTTCATGCCCCGTTTTCTCCAATTCAAAAATAAGCTTAACACACAGAAGTCTATTTTTTTCAATCCTGACTGCATGCCCCAGTCCATGTGCTCTGCTTTCTTATATGGCTCAACTAGCTCCTCAGCTCTCAATGCTTCTGGGTTTGGCTTAATTCACCTGCTTCTTGCCCAACAAGACCCATCTGCTTTACAGCAACATCATAGTGAAGTATGACACAAACCAAAAACATCAGAAATTAAACTGCCATTAGGTAAATGCCTCACTGCCTGGGAATCTGTTTGCAAAATGCATCATCACTGTGTCTTCAGAAGCTGCCTTTTTCATGGTTCCATTCTGAAAACCCCATCCATGGCACCATCATGATCCTACAAAGTCATAATTTGGTGGGTATCAGGTGGTTTAGGCTGTAATATTTTAAACAATTCTAGACTCTAAAATAACTTTTGATAATTTTTTAAAATGCTAAAAATATCAGGCACACTCACTCATAGTTCAGAAGTATCCTACCCTATCCCTCCACAATTTTAACAACTTGGTGTCCACCTGCTCACCCCATCTTTCTCTAACTAATTGTTTATTCTCTCTCTCTGCCACAAGGCACCCAATGGGAGATATTTAAGCTGGGATATGATTATGCCAACAAAGTTGCTTATAGGAAAAAAAACTCCACTTCTATGTCTTTAGTCAACTCTTTCAGACATCAAAACTTCTTCCCAATGTTGAACAGCAAGATAGTCGTTGCACCCAGGCAAAACAAGAATCACAGCTCAAGCAAGCATGAGAGAATTCAGCTTCAGAATAGAAACACATCAGAGACACCGTCACCATTCAGCCCTCTTTAAATTGTAAGCCACTTGTAGTTATTCAAATTTGCATACTAAAGATGCTCCTTTTTGTATCAAAAAACAAGCTTTATTGTTTGAGCAATTTACAAGAATTAATCATGCTTTCAAAATAAATTTACTTCTTAAGCCTTGTTAAAAATAACTAGATGTAGTTAACAGCTTACATTTATCGTATTTTTGATGAGAAAAATCTCCCAAGTGCTTCAAAGAGATGCTAAGGAAAACAGGGACAGGCCAAAGGAGGAAAGACTAAGGAAGGGAGCTTCTAGAAAGATGTGGTTTTAAGGGAGGCCCTTAATGGAGGGAAAAATAAGTTAAGTGGATAGGAGAGGGAGTGAGGACTGAGAGATACAAGTAGAGAGCGAGAGAAAGAGATGGTGGGGGTCAGAGGGGTTTAGGGAGGGAATCCACATTTTGGGGTATAGATGTTTGAAGGCACAGCTGCTAATCAATCGTGAAAAGGAATAAATACTTCAAGTTTGTTATTGCACTAGCTAGACAGAAGTATCATTGAAGCTACTATCTAAAGTTTCAGAAAACTGGAAGACACAAACAGATTGTTTTGCTGGTAAAGGAACTTGGACGATGCATACAGGGGATGTTCTGCCATGAGACTGGGATGAGGAAGAAATCGAGCTTTCACTTGAACTGCTCCGAGTCTCTGTACTTGTGCTACTTTTCTTCATCTTTCGCCTCTTTGCCAAAGGAGCATTTTCAACACTTTGGAGGAAAAATCCTTCTCTCTTGTACTTATTAAAGGCCTAAATAAGAAAGCAATATTAAAAAAAAAAGAATATGCTCTCGATACAAGAAGTGCAACATAGTATAAAGTAATTTTGTAAAGATCTCCTAACTGGATTTGCGAATGTTGGATGATGGCATTAAGTTAACTTATTTCATTAATAGTACGAACTGTTCACAATGCAGAAACTATTATCTTGTCTAACTTTGATAACATTTTCAAGGACTGGCAAGGCCACATCACAGATTCTTTTCTAATTGTCAATTTTTTTAAAGCTGCTCCCATTTTTAAAATGGATGTGGTGTGGCCTGACAAACACTGAAAACATGTAAAATGCCATGAGTATCTATTTCTGCTTGCCAATTTTCTACCCTCCTGAAGGTCTTCAACTTTCTGCTGGAGTACAGTTTGAAAGCTGGTGGGCACACTAAAGTACCTAATCCAAATGGCAATTATTCATGAACAAATCGAATTACTCAACAGTCAAAACCAATGCACTCCTTAAGAAATGTTTGCACACAGATTTCTAGCACGTTTATCTTCCCGACCCTAACCCAGGGTGACAACCCCATATGTAGAATCCCTACTGCTGTCCTAGTTAGCAGTTATTGGATGGGCTGAGCAACTGGAAGGAACCTTGTCACATTTTGAAAAGTATAGAAAAGCTAGAACTACCCATTTTGCAGGGAGGGGGAAATAAAGTTTCAAGTTAACCCTTGGTGGTAGCTTTGTTACGGCAATATTTGTGTTTACTTGAAAATATTCAAAATTGTTTTTAAACTTTTAAAAACTTTGCTTTGAAGTAAATTAACAATCCAATGCCTATGCATTACCGATCACTCCAGTTTAAATTGGCCAGAGTTTCCGATTTAAGACTTAAGATCTTACCATACAAGAAGACTTGAAGTAGCTATTGGCGGATGGTTCAAGAATATTTGGAGACATCAATGGAGTAGAGGACAAACAGTGGCTTTTTTGAAACCAGTTGTTGAAACTTAAGCTGGATAACTTCAGACGAGAGTTTGGATCCACAGTAAGTAAACCTATAGAGTTATATATAATGTCATTACTTCAAAGCTAATAAATACATTTGAAAAAAGAACTGTTCGATAAATTATAGATTTATAGATAAATAATCTTTTTTTGTATGGCTTTAGGAGCAGATGTTGTTGTCACAATTTTATTGTTATGTTCCCTAACCAGTTCAATGCCCTGGAGAGCAAGTGCAATAAATAATAATTAATTATATAATTATTAGCTTACATACGTTTTATTACAGCACTCAGAACAATTTGATCCAAATGGTAAAGATTGAAAGGTACATTACCTTGCACAAGTTCCTTAGCTTCTTGTGAAACATTGTTCCACGTTTCCCCGGCAAGTATAAAGTTCCCCTCCTTTATTGTTTTTGTTATTTCATCAGTTCTTGATATTACTGTTTGCTGCATACTTTGGAAAGGGATCAGTCCTGACAACATTGTATACTAGAATACAGCAAAACACAGTGCATTATAAAAGGCTACTTTTTAAGCAGTAAAACATTTGGGTGAGGAGTAGAAATAATCAATTTTACAGATATCCATAATTTCTTATCAGATGGTTGTTTCATATCCCAAAGCTTTTTGAAATTTGCTAGCCAGTATCAGAAACAAGTTTTGGCAATTCTTGGATGAGACAACCATATCTTGTAACAATTTAGCAGAACATTAAATCTACCTCTTTTTCTTTCTCTATTTGAAAACCTTGCAGTGACCAATTAGTCTCGAGGGCCAAGGGACGACATATAGCCAGTATTGTAAATCATTCAAGTTTCATCATCTCTTACAGTGATGCACTCCCTGTTGTAAGAGAATACATTTCTAGTGATGAAAATGGGAAATGATTAGGACAGGGGAAGAAAAGAACCAAGGTAGTTTTTCCTCCATTTCCACATGAATTTATCAATAGTCAATTACGAACACTGAAAGTGGTTTTCGAGCAACTTGTAACAGACCATTTTGGTCTCGTGTCTAAACATTGGGTAAATTTAGTACTGTTACTGGAATCTAGAGACATGGAATAATAATCAAGGGAAAATAGGATTTCAACTTCCTCCATGGCAATTTGAAAATTTTAATTCTAGGAAGACAGGTTCATAGCTCCTTGAAGGTGGAGTCGCAGGTGGACAGGGTGGTGAAGGAGGCATTCAGCATGCTAGATTTTATTGGTCAGAATATTGAATAGAGGAGCTGGGACGTCTTGTTGAAGTTGTACAAGACTTTGGTAAGACCACACATGGAATACGGTGTTCAGTTCTGGTCACCCTATTACAGGAAGGATATTGTTAAACTAGAAAGAGTGCAGAAGAGATTTAAGAGAATGTTACCAGGACTTGATGGTCTGAGTTATAAGGAAAGGCTGGGACTTTTTTCCCTGGAGTGTAGGAGGCTTAGGGGTGATGTTATTGAGGTCTATAAAATAATGAGGAGCATTGATGAGGAAGATAGTCAACATCTACCTTAGGTAGAGGAGTCTGGAACTAGAGGGCATTGGTTTAAGGTGAGAGGAGGGAGATACAAGAGAGACCAGAGAGGAAATTTCTTCGCACAGAGGGTGATGAGCATCTGGAACGGGCTGCCACAGGCAGTGGTAGAGGCGGGTACAACTTTGTCCTTTAAAAAGCAGTTAAACAGTTACTTGGGCAGGGTGGGTATAGAGGGATATGGGCCAAATGCAGGCAAGTGGGACTTGCACAGTGATAGAAACTGGGCGGCATGGACCAGCTGGGCCAAAGGGCCTGTTTCCATGCTGTAAACATTTATGACTCTAATTCAGTTCAAAAAAATCTAGCATCACAAAAAGTGACCATGAAACTGTTGGATTGTGCTAAAAATTCATTGGTTCACTAATGCTCTGTGGGGAAGAAAATATCCTGTGCTTTTCCACTCCTGCCTGTATGTAACGGTCATTCCACAAAAACATGGGTGACTCTTAACTGCATCCTGTAATGGCCAGGCAAGCACTCAATTGCGTTAACCCACAACAAACTATTGACTGCATCAGTTCAAGAAAAACACCCACGACCTTCTCAGGACAATGAGAGATGGGCAGTAAGTGTTGACTTTGTCATTGATTCCCACAATTCAAGGGATTACATTTTTAAAACGGCTAAAACAGTAGGTTAATGAACAATGACCTCTGCAAGAAAATAAAAATGAATGAATCAGGGCAGCATGGTGTCTAGCACTGCTGCCTCACAGTGCCAAGGACCCGGGTCACTGTCTGTGTGGAGTTTGCACATTCTCCCAGTGTCTGCATGCGTCTCAACACACAACCCAAAGATGTGCAGGATAGGTGGTTAGGCCCTTAATTGGAAAATAATAATTGGGTATTCTAAATTTATATAAAAAAGGAATGGATCAGGACAATAGTTGTATGTCAGGATGGTGTAAACTACATCCTTCCCTGGATCAGCCTACTTCAAAACTAAGGAATGGATCAGGACAATAGTTGTATGTCAGGATGGTGTAAACTACATCCTTCCCTGGATCAGCCTACTTCAAAACTTTCACTTCAATGCTCACACTGGCTGCAGCAGTCGGTTCGTAATAAATACATTTTGTAAATTGGCTATTCCTCAGTCTCTCCAGGCATAACTACAATTCAGTATTAATTTCTGATGTGAAATTGTATTGAAGATGACGGATATAGAATCCCCACAAGTACTTCAAGACTCGGATTTCAGTTCTGCCCAGTTGGATAAAATCCAAATTCCACACTTGGAAGGACAATCACTGCAATATCATTTTGTCTTTCAAAAATATTTTATTCAACAATTTACAAGCATTCCATATACTTACTAATATTACTCCAAGACTCCAAAGGTCACAAGACTCGTCATAACCATTTTGCTTGAAAATCTCAGGAGCTGCATATAGCAAAGTGAAGCACGGCGTCTTCAATGGCTGGCTGTCAGAAGGCTTAACTCTTGCAAATCCAAAATCTACTATTTTGATCCTCGCACCATCATTTTGATCAGCAAACAAAATATTCTGTCAACAAAAAAGTGTATTTTATTGCATCAATTAATCTTATAAACATTTGTCCAAAGACTATGAAAATATAAGTGCAAAGATTTATTACCTAAAATCTGAAGCATTTCAGCATAGATTTATATACACTTGTTTGGCAGCATCAGTCTTGGGTTTTAGTTTCCTTACAGTACATTTAAATATAGTCAAATGTTATATACATAGTATGCATTTCAGTGTACCAAAGCTCCATTTTGAAAGTGTTTACTCATTTTCTTTTTTAAATACTTGGGTTGTACTGAAAAAACTGAAATGGTTAATTCTAGTGATGGTACTTTGGCTCAACTCGGGCTCAACAAGCGTTCAACTGGAATTCTCTAGGTAGGCAATCTGCATCAGTGTTTAGTTGCTCTTACACATGTCAAATATTATGCAAGTGCACAAACTGGCAGAACTATTCTCCACCAATACAATACACACTAATTAATGTTACATGTTCATCTAGTAACTTATTAGTTGAAAAACAAAATGTTATTAATTGATACATTAATATAATTTTAAGTGTTGATGCACTAAATAGCAGAATTGTACATCACGCCAACAGCATATGATGATATGGAGTAAACCAGTGCCACATCACTACAGGTGCATTTAAGGTTGCATAAAAATGGAAACATCCTGGTAATATTCTGCCTACTGGAAGACACCTAGCCTCCACTCATATTCTGGCAACAGAGCTGAAAACGGAGTCTTAATAGAGGCAATGGGACTAATTAGATAGTTCTTTTAAAAGTGGGAACTAGTAGCTTCCTCCTTGCAAAGAATTTCTCTGACAGCCCTCTCACCTCCGCCCCCCCCCCCCCCCAAATCCCCCCTGAATATCCTCTACAGCTCCCTCAATCCTAAACACACATCATTCTCTAATTTCTCTGCCATCTTCCCTCATGCACTCTCAGAGTTCATCATGTCCATTAGACCCACTGCTTGTTCCCATCAACCCTACTCCCACTAAACTGTTGGCTCAATTTCCCTCCCAGGACCCCATGTTAGCTTCTATTTTTTATTTTATTTTAGTGTACCCAATTCATTTTTTCCAATTAAGGGGCAATTTAGCATGGCCAATCCACCTAGCCTGCACATCTTTGGGTTGTGGGGGTGAAACCCACGCAAACATGGGGAGAATGTGCAAACTCCACATGGACAGTGACCCAGAGCCCGGATCGAATCTGGGACCTCGGCGCCGTGAGGCTGTAGGGCTAACCCACTGCGCCACTGTGCTGCCCCATTAGCTTATATTGTTAATGGTTCTCTCCTCTAGCACAGTAGCACAGTGGTTAACACTGTTGCTTCACAGCTCCAGGGTCCCAAGTTCGATTCCCGGCTTGGGTCACTGTCCGTGTGGAGTCTGCACGTTTTCCCTATGTCTGCGTGGGTTTCCTCCCGGTGCTCCGGTTTCCTCCCACAAGACCCAAAAGATCTGCTGTTAGGTAATTTGGACATTCTGAATTCTCTCTCTGTGTACCCGAACAGGCGCCAGAATGTGGTGACTAGGGGATTTTCACAGTAATTTCATTGCAGTGTTAATGTAAGCCAACTTGTGACAATAAAGATTATAATAATAAAAATAAAATCTGTCATCATCACTACCTCCGAAAAAACAAATCAACCCCAGACACCACTCGTCGAGACTACTGTCCTATCTCCAACGTCCCTTTCCTCTCCAAAGTCCTTGAATGTGGTGTTGCCTTCCAATCAGTGTCCATCTATTTTTCTGAAAATCCATGTTTGAATCACTCCAATCAGGTTTCCTCCCCTGCCGCAGTACTAAAACAGCTCTTATCAACATCACAATGACATCCTCTGCAACTGTGACAAAGGTAAAAATTCCCCGCTGACCTGTCTACAGCTGTTGACATGTTTGACCACACCATCCTCCTCCAATGCTCTTCACGGTCATCCAGCTGGATGGGATGCCTGCATTTGGTTCCATTCTTATCTCTAATCATATCCATCAAACCCCTTGCAATGACTTTTTAAAAAAAAATGAGTACCCAATTATTTTTTTTTCCAATTACAGGGCAATTTAGCGCGATCAATCCACCTATCCTGCACAAGTTTTTGGGCTGTGGGGGTGAGACCCACGCAGACATGGGGATAATGTGCAAACTCCACACAGACAGCGACCCAGGGCCAGGATCGAACATGGGTTCTCGATGCGGAGAGGCAGCAGTGCTAACCACTGCATCATTGTGCTGCCCCAAACCACTTGCAATGACTTCTGCTCCTGACCCCACACCATTACCATAGAGTTCCCCAAGGATCTATCTTTAGTCCTCACCTATTGCACATCTACATGCTGCCCTAAACCACGTTATCTGAAAGTACAGCGTTAGTTTTCAGACATACGGCAATGACACCCAGCTCTACCTCACTATCACCTCTCAATTTCTTCACTATTGCTAAATTAGCAAATGACTTACCAAAACATTCAGTACTGGATGAGTATAAGCACGTAAAAAGAGAAAAAAATATGTGAAGACAAACATAGGTTCCGAAACAGGGAAATTGATAATGGGGAACAAGGAAATGACAGAACTATTTTATTTTGTTTTTCCAATAAAGGGGCAATTAAGCATGGCCAATCCACCTACCCTACACATCTTCTGGTTTTGGGGAGGTGAGACCCATGCAGATACGGGGAGAATGTGCAAACACCACACAGTGACCCAGGGCCAGGATCGAACCTGGGACCTTGGCGCCATGAGGCAGCAGTGCTAACCACGCCGCCACCGTGCCCCCCTCAAATGGCGGAACAATTAAACAACTACTTTAGTTCCATCTTCCCAGAAGACGCAATTAACTTCCCAGAAATACTGGAGAATTAAGGACCAAGTGAGAAGGAGGAACTGAAGGAAATTAGTACTAGTAAAAAGTAAGTGCTGGAGAAATTAATGAGACTGAAAGTTGATAAATCCCCAAGGCCTGATAATCTAAATAGAATCCCTAGAGTGCAGAAGGAGGCCATTCAGCCCATCAAGTCGGCACAGACCCTCCAAAAGAGCACCCTTCCTGGACCCAATCCCCCAACCTATCCCTGTAATCCACCAAACCTTTGGACACTAAGGGGCAATTCAGCATGCCCAATCCACCTAATCTGCACATCTTTGTACTGAGGGGGGAATCTGGAGCACCCGGAGTAAACCCACGCAAACACTGGGAGAACATGCAAACTCCACATAGTCACGCAAGGTCAGAATTGAACGCAGGTCGCTGGCATTGTGAGGCGGCAGTGCTAACCACTGTGCCATCCCAAGGTATTAAAGGATGTGGCCAGTGAAATGTTGGACGTTCGTTGTTATATTCCAAAATTCTGTAGATTCCGGAACAGTCCCAGCAGATTGGAGGGTGGCAAATATAACCCCACTATTTAAAAACGGAGGGTGGGAGAAAACAGGCAATTACAGGCCAGTTAGCTGAACATCAGCAGTAGAGAAAATGATTAAAGATGTGGTAACAGGACATTTAGAAAATATCAATGGGATTAGACAAAGTCAACATGGATTTATGAAAGGGGTCACGTTCGAGACATGAAAGGAAATAAATATATATATATATTTGTCAGCTGGACTACTTTATAAAGTCACTTTTTTGCACTTTACAAAATGAATAATTGCTGAGCTGATAAGATATCTCCAGCTGGTCACATGCTGGCGTCCAGCAGTTTCAAAGTAACAAAGACAGCCTTCACAGATCCTAATCTCTCATATGGCGCTCATGGCCTAAGCATCAACTGTTCTAACACACTGGTTTCGACAAGAAGGCTTCATTTAGTTAACCTGAAACCACTGTTGCCAAGAACAAAAGGAATCATGTCTCCAATTAAACACTTCAAGATTCCAGTCATCCTTTGTCCAATGTCGAGGAGATATATCACATAATCTCTCCCAAGCCACACTGTAATATTGTCCGGTCGAACTGAGCTCTGGTAGTTACTGCTTGACCTCCAACGTGAACAGAACTCCAGGTATCAGCCTATGCTGTCTACCATCAAACCAATGGAAACAGAAAGAACTCTGGCCCTCATCAAATCTGGCAACTGTGGGAACCTTGGAATTCGTGCCTCCAGGCTAACTCATTCTACGTGCCTTCTCCCATCGTGGAATTATTGCTCTGGGAAGATGGCTCACTAGTGACCAGTGAACCTCCCCTTAAAGGAACATCCCAGTTGACTTCTGATTCTGGTCTGTGGACACATGTAAAACCTCAACTTGTATTTTATTGTGGTCAAGCCCTGAACCCGCTTCCTTTCTCCTTATCTCCCACTTGTTGTGAGACTCCCATCCCAGTCTGTGAGTAAAAATAAACCATCTCTTTTATTTCATTTTATCGTGAGTTTTCTGTGCAAGTTATTAGTAGAGGATTGTGACTTTCCAAATTTAAGGATTGGGGAAAATACGTCACCATTTATAAAGGAAGTAACCAGAATTAAAAAAAAACATCTTTCTGTTTATGATGTGATAGAGAACAAGGAGATCAGGGCAGTTTAAATTGACTCCTGTCATGACAAAGGGAAATAATGTTTAAAAAACCTACTGGAGTTTTTTTGAGGATGTAACTCGTAGAATAGATAAGGGAGAACCAGCGGATATGGTGTATTTGGATTTTCAGAAAGCTTTTGATAAACTTCTCATATTAGAAGTTAATGTGCAAAATTAAAGCAGATAGGATTAGGAGTGATATACTGGTGTGGATTAAGACTTGGTGAGCAGACAGGAAACAGAATAGGAATAAATGTTTTTTTCCCCCCAGAGTGGGGTACCAAAGAGATCAGTGGTTGGGCCCCAGCTCTTCATAATATATATCAACGATTAGGATGAGGGAATTAAATGTAATATTTCCAAGTTTTAATGGTATAAAACTAGCTGGAATTGTGAGAGGTGAGGAGGAAGTAAAGAGAGATTTAGACAAGTTGAATGGGCAAATACAGGGCAGATGTAGGATAACATGGATAAGTGTGAAGTAATTAACTGGAAGAAAAAACAGAATGGTTGAGTTTTATTATTTAAATAGTGATAGATTGGGAAAGGTTGATTTACAAAGGGACCTGGCTGCCCTTGTATATCTGTTACTGAAAGCAGTTATGAAGGGAAATAGTATGTTGGCCTTCATTGCAAAAGGATTTGAGTACAGGAGCAAGGATGTCTTACTGCAGTTGTACAGGTTCTTGGTGAGACCACTCCTGGAGTATTGGGTGCAGATTCGGTCTCCTTACCAAAGAAAAGATATTCCTGCCATAGAGGAGGTACAGCGAAGGTTCACCAGACTGATTTGTGGGATGACAGGATTGTTGTACGAGTAGAGATTGGGTTGACGAGGCCTGTATTCACTGGAGTTTAGAAAAATGAGAGGAGATCTCATGAAACATCAAATTCTGTCAGGGTTGGACAGCCTGATGTAGGGATGATGTTTCCCCAGGCTGGAAGGTCTAGAACAAGAGGTCATGGTCTCAGGATACAGGGTAGGCCATTTAGGGGCGCGATTCTCCCAAAAGGGAATAAAGTCCCCTCGCGAGCGCTTTTGCCACGTGTTTCTCGGCGCTTGCAGTGCTGAGAAACACATGGCTATTCAATGTGACTTGCGTTATATAAGGGGTCTGAATGGGGACTGCGTGGCCAAGGCCGCACACAGCTCTGTTTTGTTTAGTGTAGTGAGAGAGCAGGACGCCAATTTTAAATGGCATCCCGATTTCCGAGGCCCCCGAAACAATCCCCGTCCAGCCCCCCCCAGCCAGAAAGCACTATGGGAGGGTCACTGGCGCCGCCACGGACCCATGGACCCTCCCCAACACGCACGGCGGGAACCCCTGGCCCGATCAGGCGCATGCAAAAAATGGCAGCTTGGCGTCTTGGCAGTGCCACCTGGGCACACTGTCGTGGCAGGTTGGCACCCAGGTGGCACTACCAGGATGCCCAGGTGGCACCAGCAGTGCCAGGGCACCACCTTGCCTCTGATCCCCTGGGAGGCCTACACAAATGCCATTCCATCTAGTTTTTTGTGGGGACCAGTACTGAACGACGCTCACCCGAGGTCTCCGAGGCGAAGGGGATGAATCCCAAAGCCTCAGGCATTTGGGAATCTGCACATTAGAGTGAGGCTAACTGTCTCGCTCTAATGTGCAGATTTGCCAAAAAGTGAGATCCAATGCGATGGATCTCGCGAGGAGTGGCGAGCCGGGTAGGTGCCAGGAGCAGGGTCTCCTGGCTTTCATCGGCCACGCTGCACCGCGGCAAGCTGCTTTTCTGGCGCAGCATGGCCATTGGAGCGTGCCCTAGGTCTGAGATGGGGAGAAATGTCTTCATTCTGAGGATGGTGAACGTGAGGAATTCTCTACCACTTAAGGCTGTGAAGGCCAAGGCACTGAAAGTATTTCAGAAAGAAATACATTTCTAGATACTAATGTATATGGTGATAAAGTGGGGGAATGGTGTTGAGATAGAGGACCAGTGATCACACAATGCGGAGCAGGCTCGATGGGCTGGATAGCCTAACTCCTGTTCCTATTTTCTCTGTTTCTATGTAAATTTCTTCCAATTAAGGATTGGGAAGACTGAAGCCATTATTTTCAGTGACCATTCAACTTCGTTCCCTACCACAGACAACATTCCTCCCCACAGACAACATTCCTCCCCCTGGCAACAACCTGACACTAAACCAGTCTGTTGGCAACCTAGGTGTCATATTTAACCCTGGGGTGAGCTTCAGAATACATATTTGCTCGATCCTATTTTCACCCCCGGAACATCACTCGAATTCATCTGCTGCTGAAACCCTCATTCCTGCTTTTGTTACCTTTAGACTTGACTATTACAGTGCACTCCTGGCTGTCTTCCTATGTTCTACCAACTGTAAACTTGAGGTCATCCAAAACTCTGTTGCCCTTGTCTTAACTTGCACAAAGTTAAGCAACATCTTAATTTTAAAATTCTCTTCTTCATAGTCTCCCTTCATCGCCTCACCTCCCACTAATCTCTTTATTCTCTTCTAGGCCTGCAACCCTCATCTAATTCTAGCCTCTTGAGCATCCACGATTGTAATCACTCCACCGTTGGCAGCCACATCTTTATAACCTAGGCCTTGGGTTCTGGAATTGCCTCCCTTTGCCTCCCTGCCTCTCCGTCTTGCTCTCCTTCAACATGCTCCTTAAAATCTAACTATTTAACCAAGCTTTTTCGTTACTTGCCCTTATATTACATATGGCTCAGTGTCATGTTTTACTTTGATGTGGAGATGCCGGCGTTGGACTGGGGTGAGCATAGTAAGAAGTCTTACAACACCAGGTTAAAGTCCAACAGGTTTGTATCAAACACTAGCTTTCGGAGTACTGCTTCTTCCGAAAGAGCAGTCTCCGAAAGCAAGTGTTTGAAACAAACATGTTGGACTTTAACCTGGTGTTGTAAGACTTCTTAATGTTTTATTTTATAATGTTCTTGTGAGCATTTTGGAAGATTTTATTACATGATAGCTGCAAAATAAGTTGTTGTAAAATTATGGCAAAACAAAGCATTTGGTCCAACTGGTGTTAATGCTCCACATGAACCTCCTTTCTATTTCATCTAACCGTACCAACATCATTCTTCATACCTTTATCCTTTGTGTACTTTAGATTTCCTTTAAAATGTATTTTTGTTATTTGGCTCAACTACTCGAAGTGGTAGCATTCCACAGTCTAACCACTCTTTGGGTAATGAAGTTTCTCCTGAATTCCTCACTGGATTTATGAGTAACTATCTTTATTTATTTATTTATTTTGAAATATTTTTATTCTCCATTTTCACATTTTCCTCAGAATTTACAACTCACCAACAAACAGTAAACGGTAACAAATACAATGTCAATCCCTTCATCAACAACAACAACCCCATCCTCCCACCACCCTCAAACAACGGCCCACCTGACAATATAAGCATCAAATAAAACAAACCCTCCCAAGGAGGAAAGAAAGGAAAAAAGAAAAAGGAATTAGCAATTGCATATGGTCACCATTGACATATATAGTCCACCCCCCCATATTCAACGCCATCCAATCCCCGAAAGAGTACCGTGAATGACACCCATGAATTGTAGACATCCCCTCACCCCCCTCTCTGACTCCTCCCCTCCACTTCCTCTTGTAAACTCCTCCCCCCAACCTCGGTTCCTTCCCCCAACTTTTCACCCCGGCTAGACTCACCAAAACCTGTTCTACCAGGCTCCAATGGCCGCAGCCCCTCCCCCACCTCACTCCCGTTCATTGGCTGGCTTAAACCGGCCAGCGTGGAGGCCCCCGCCCGGGTCTCCTTCCCCCTTGCCCGGTCCCAGGAAAACCAAGAAATCTCCTTTAGCACAGAACCCTAGCATACACACCCAAGCCCCAAAGAATCATCATTGCAAATGAAAGTCTCAACTCTTCCCTTGTCCAAATATACAGCGTTGACTCATTTAGTACATACACCCACATGCAGTGAAAAAATAAAGTTACATGAGGCTACATCGGTACACGTCCCGCTCTCAGTCCCATTTCTCAATTCTGCCACAGTCCTTCTGCCTTCGAAAACTCCTCCGCCGCTTCCACCGTCCCAAAATAAAAGTTTTGGATTTGTAGGTCACCCTCAACTTAGCTGGATTTACTATGCCGCACTGCACCTTGCTGATGTACATATAAAAAAAAACACCATGAAATCAGCCCTCAAACCTGATCGACTGGAACTCGACCCGCAGGCCGCAGAAGCGAAGGAAATCTTTCTACATTGGCTTTGGTGCTTCAAGGCCTACCTGGCTGCGTCGACTACCTCCGCTACTACTGAAGAGCAGAAACTCAGTCTCCTACATGCACGGGTAAACCATCGCATTTCTACGCAACTCGATAGCGCCGACTCATACACCGAAGCCCTTGCTATACTCGACCGCCTATACGTGCGGCCTGTAAATGAAGTTTACGCATGGCATATTTTCACTACCCGCCGCCAGCGCCCCGCAGAGTCGCTAGAGGACTACCTGCGCGACCTAAAAGCTCTTGCACGGGAATGTAACTTTCAGGCTTTAACTGCCTCCCAGCAAATGGAACTCGCTGTCCGTGATGTGTATGTTGCAGGGGTCCGGTCCAATTATGTGCGCCAGCGTCTCCTCGAAAAAGGGGCCCAGAACCTGGAGGACACTGTAACGTTAGCAACCTCGCTGGATGTCGCGTTTCAAAGTTTGAACTCGTTCCCCGCCAACCATGCAACCCCATCGTGGACCCCCGACCAGAGACTGCCCCAGGCCTGCGCCGCACGGCCACTCGCCCACCATGGAGCACCATCGTGCCATTTCTGTGGTCAGCCCCAACACCCACGGCAGCACTGTCCGGCCCGCAACGCAACCTGCAGCAGCTGCAGTCGAAAAGGACATTTTGCTAAGGTATGCCTGTCTAAATCTAAACCCTCTAACTCTCCCGCTATCCAGAGCAATAGCTCCTCCAACGCGCAGGCCCCGCAATGTTGCAGCGTGTCTGCCGACTCCGCCTCCGCATGACATGTGCGACTCATGGGGGCTGCCATCTTGGCAATCCTCCCCCACGCGGCCGGCCATGTGCGAGTCATGGGGGCCGCCATCTTGAGCGCCATCTTCCTCGTCGCCCGCCACGTGCCATCAACGGGGGCCACCATCTTGGCCATCACCCGATGCTCATATCAAGTGACCTCCACGGACAGTCATCACGGGGCTGCTCCAGCACCGCTGATCAAGCCACCGACTATCCGCAACTCAACGCAGTCACTTTGGACCAGTCGCGACCAAAGCACCACAGAAGCTCCATGATGTCCGTTCAGGTCAACGGATATAAGACACTGTGCCTCTTCGACTCCGGGAGCACCGAGAGCTTCGTTCATCCAGATCTGGTAAGACGCTGTTCGCTCCCTATCTTTCCAGCACGGCAAACTATCTCCCTCACCTCAGGATCGCTCTCGGTCCAGATACAAGGGCGCACCGTTGCGACATTAAAAATACAGGGCGCCAACTACTCCAACTTCCAGTTGTATGTACTCCCAGACCTCTGCGCCCCTTTCCTACTCGGGCTCGATTTTCAATGCAATCTTAGAAGCCTCACACTCAGCTTCGGTGGACCCCTACCTCCTCTCACTATATGCAGCTTAGCGACTCTAAAAATCAACCCCCCTCCATTCTTCACTAATCTCACCGCTAACTGCAAACCCGTAGCCACTCGCAGCAGGCGGTATAGCCTGCAGGACAGGGTATTTATTAGAGCCGATGTCCAGCCGCTCCTACTTGAGGGAATCATAGAGGCCAGTAATAGCCCTTGGAGAGCTCAGATGGTGGTCGTCAAGACCGGGGGAAAGTTCCGATGGTGGTTGATTACAGCCAGACCATTAACCAGTTCACGCATCTCGATGCGTACCCCCTCCCCCGGATTGCAGACATGGTCAACCAGATCGCCCAGTAAAGCATCTTCTCCACGGTGGATCTGAAGTCTGCATACCACCAGCTCCCAATCCGCCCGGAGGACCGCCACTACACGGCGTTCCAGGCAGAGCCGCCTCTTCCATTTCCTCCGGGTCCCCTTTGGCATCACGAATGGGGTCTCGGTGTTCCAACGAGCAATGGACCGAATGGTGGACCAGTACGGGCTGCGGGCCACGTTTCCGTACTTGGATAACATCACCATCTGCGGCCATGACCAGCAGGACCACGACGCCAACCTCCACCGATTTCTCCAAACCGCCCAGAAACTCAACCTCACATACAACAAGGAGAAATGCGTTTTCCGCACAACCAGGCTAGCCATCCTCGGCTATGTCATGGAAAACGGGGTTCTGGGGCCTGACCCGGACGTATGCGCCCCCTCTTACAACTCCCTCTCCCTCACTGTTCCAGGGCCCTCAAGAGGTGCCTTGGATTCTTCTCTTATTATGCCCAGTGGGTCCCCCAGTATGCGGAAAAAGCCTGCCCACTATTTAAGACCACACTCTTCCCACTGTCAGCCGAGGCCCGCCAGGCCTTCAACTGCATTAAGGAGGACATCGCCAAAGCCGGCATGCGGGCAGTGGATGAATCCGTCCCCTTTCAGGTGGAGAGCGACGCCTCAGAGGTCGCTCTCGCCGCCACTCTGAACCAGGCAGGGAGGCCAGTGGCTTTCTTCTCCCAAACCCTCTCTGCTTCAGAACTTCGACACTCGTCAGTCGAAAAAGAAGCTCAAGCCATTGTGGAAGCTGTACGGCACGAGGCACTCCCTCGCAGGTAGGAGGTTTACTCTCATCACCGACCAGAGATCGGTTGCCTTCATGTTCGACAACTCGCAACGGGGCAAAATAAAAAACAATAAAATCTTGAGGTGGAGGATCGAACTCTCCACCTATAATTATGATATATATTGGCCGGGGAAGCTCAACGAGCCCCCAGATGCCCTGTCCCGCGGCACATGCGCCAGCGTGCAAGAAGACCGATTACAGGCTATCCACAATAACCTCTGCCACCCGGGGGTCACCCGGCTCGCCCACTACATCAAAGCCCACAATCTGCCTTTCTCCACCGAGGAGGTAAAAGCTATCACCAGGAATTGCCCGATCTGCGCGAGTGTAAACTGCACTTCTATAGACCAGACAAGGCCCACCTGGTAAAGGTTTCCCGGCCCTTTAAACGACTGAGCACTGATTTCAAAGGGCCCCTCCCCTCGACCTATCGTAATGTGTACTTCCTCAACGTCATAGACAAATTCTCCCGTTTTCTGTTTGCTATCCCGTGCCCCGATATGACCTCCCACACAGTCATCAGAACCCTGCACAGTGTCTTCACCCTGTTCGGTTTCCCCAGCTACGTCCACAGCGACAGGGGTTCGTCCTTCATGAGCGACGAGCTGCGTCAGTACCTGCTCAACAAGGGCATCGCCTCGAGCAGGACTACCAGCTATAACCCCAGGGGGACCGGGCAGGTGGAGAGGGAGAACGCGACGGTCTGGAAGACCGTCCTACTGACTCTACGGTCCAGAAATCTCCCGACCTCCCACTGGCAGGAGGTCCTCCCCGATGCAATTAGGTCACTCCTGTGTTCGGCCACTAATCAGACTAATCACGAGCGATTATTTGTTTTCCCGATGGGGCACTACCACGCTTCCATTCTGCATTATACATTCACCACATTTACCCCCTGTAAAAAAAATCAAGTCCTGCGGCCATGACCAGCAGGACCACAACGCCAACCTCCACCGATTTCTCCAAACCACCCAGAAACTCAACTCACATACAACAAGGAGAAATGCGTTTTCCACACAACCAGGCTAGCCATCCTCGGCTATGTCGTGGAAAACGGGGTTCTGGGGCCTGACCCTCACTGTTCCAGGCTCGCCCACTACATCAAAGCCCACAATCTGCCTCGCTTCCATCTTGGTTGAGGACACCGGGCCCGGTTCTCCTCCTGAAGCACGTCCGGACACATAAAACGGACCCACTGGTAGAGAGGGTACTACTGCTACACTCAAACCCACACTACGCCTTTATAGAACACCCCGACGGCCGTCAGCACACCGTTTCCCTCCGGGACCTGGTGCCTGCAGGATCCACCACCACCACCACCGCCGAGGTACCCCTCACACTACACCCCACCCGACCCCCCACGCCCTGCGCCCCCACGCCGACAGTTTTCCTGCGCCCCCTTTCGCCCGTCGTACCGGTCAGGAATGAAGCTCTGAACGAACCACCCCCGGAGTCCACCCTCAGATCCACACCGCCCATCAGCACACAGCCATCCGAAGCGGCTGCAACCCCGGTGCTCTGCTGATCCCAGCGGACGACTCGGCCACCGGACCGACTCGATCTGTCGACCCGTCACCCCCGCCGGACTTGTTTTTTTTTTTTACAGGGGGTGAATGTATAATGCATAATTCACACTGTGTATCACTGTGTCCCTGTGGGCTCCATCTGTGAGCCGTTGCGCGGCTCTGCCCACAGGGGGAGATGAGGAGCTTGTACAGGGCTCCACCCGTGGCTCTGCCCATGGCCTCTCCCACTACCGGAAGTATAAAGTGCTGCGGTCTTGTGAGTCTGCCCTCAGTTCTTCTGGTCGCAGGCAGGCTCAGTTGTAAGTCGATTAAAGCCACAGTTTACTTCGTCTTGTGTCTTGAGTGAATTGATGGTCGCATCATTCAGCACCGCCCCCATCTCCTTCTGCATTGCTTCCATGTGCTTTGTGAACTGTTTTTCAAGTTTCACAGCCATCATCTTGGTCATTTCTTCTGCTGTGAGCAATGCCGCCTCCCCTGGTGCCGCAGCCTCCGCTTTCCTTACAGTTCCTGCGCTGACCTTTCCACTCACCGGTGGACTTTCATGAACCCCCTTTTTCACGGCCGTTTTTTTCCCAAACTTGGACATTTCTTCTCCCTGTGCCTTCTTACAGCTTTTTCAGCCTCCGTTGCCCCCGGGACCGGGCGTTAAAACCCAGAAATTTCTATTCCTGAGCGGAAGCCCCCCAGTGTGCCCTCCTGCCCACCGTCACCGGAAGTCAGTGATTATCTTTATGACCCTGAGTTTTGAATTCCTCTACAAGCAAATGCACGTTTTCTACATGTATCTTATGAAACCCTTTCATAATTTTAAAGGCCTCTATAATCTTTCTTTGAGGGAAAGTGTTGCAGCCAGTTTAGTCTTTCACAATAGGTACAACCTCTCAGTTCTGGTATCACCATTGCAAATATTTTGCTGCACCTTCTCCAGTACCTCAATATCTTTTTTGTTAAGTCAAGACTAGAACTTCTCACAGTACTCCAAGTATGGTCTAAACAATGTTCAACATAACTTTTCCGCTTTGTGTTCCATCAATCCAGAAATAAACCTTAATGCTTTGTTTACATTTTAATGGGCTTGCTGACCTGTTTTGCTACTTTTAATGTTTTCTAAAGTTGTATCCATCAATCTCTTTGTTCCTGTTTAGGCTCTAATTTCCAAAAGAACATGTGGCCTTCTTAGTTCTCCTATCTTCTGACCTGCAAGATTCTGTGATCTGTGCTCACCTAAAAAGGGATTGCTATTTGGGGTGTTCCAGAGACTGCTCATACTGTGAAAAATAAACTTGCACTGAATGTTTTGCTATATCTTACCTTTTACCTTAGTCATGAGTAAATCAAAATTCTCCATTGTGTTGGTACTGGTTTCCAAAATTACAGCTTGTTAATATGACTATTTGAAACATTGTGTTCGTAAATATACCTCTGGTTTTAAGTCTCTGTGCACAATTCCACAATCATGCATATAGCGAACTGCAGACACAAGCATCCCCATAATTCTGCTGGTTTCAGATTCACTAAAGTGCTTCCTTTTTTTAATGCGTTCGAGCAGTTCACCTCCTTTTAACAACTCCATAACCATGTACGTATGCAACTGGGGAAAGAACAAAACTGAATCATTGTAGAAACAGAAGTCAATAATAACATCACACATATCAGAAATAAGGGGCTGAATTATTAGGCCCTGACTGGGGCAAGCACAGCGGCATCCGTCGTGAAATTTCACACTCGTGGCCAGCATGCCAGTTTCCCAGTCCCAATACATCCTACTCTCGGGCCATTTTCTGAGGTGAGAAGCAGTGCAGCAGGGTCACTTGCCTTCAAGTACTAGATAACCAATCCAGCTTGTTGAGCCCTTCTTACAATCAGACTTCAGGTCATCAGAGGTGTTGGGGGAACAGTATAACTGCCTGAAGACAATCTCATGGTAGCAGATTGGGAGGCATTCCAGGCAGGCTTAGATACTCTCTCTGCCTGTCAAGCTTCAGCCAAGGGCCAGCCATGCAGGCCTGACTGTTGAAGATTGTTAACTTTTTAAGATAAAAACTAAGTTGGAGAGATGACACCTTCATGGGCGGCATAGTGGCACAGTGGTTAGCGCTACTGCCTCACAACTCCAGGGACACGGGTTCAATTCCGGACTCTGGTGACTCTGTGGAATTTGCACTTTCTCTCTGTGTCTGTGTGGATTTCCTCCGGGTGCTCTGGCTTCCTCCCGCAGTCCAAAGATGTGCAGCTTAGGTGGATTGGCCATGCTAAATTGCCCCTTAAATTTTCCAGAAAGGTTAGGTAGGGTTACAGGGATAGGGTGGAGGCATAGGCTGTAGGATGCTTTTTGCAAGAACCGGTGAAGACTAAATGTGCCAAATGCTCTCCTTTTGCATCTTGGGATGCTCTCTCTCCTATTAACCTGCAAAAGGCAAGCTTCTGCTTCTTCAATGCTTGAACGCGTTCTATTGGCCCTCCAGCTTTTGGAGCCCACTCGTTGTTCTTAATTAGGTGGAGAGCTCAACCTCTGGCCATCAATTGCTCAATTCAGGGAATGTTACTGCCCATTGACTGTTCCCCACACAGTGTGGGCTTCTGTCGGTTATTTGGTCCCGATGGCAGAGTCCTGAAGCCCACAGAGATAATCTTGCCTAAAATTTTGCTTATTAATTTTTAAAAACTGGTTTTAAACATAGAATTTACAAATGCTTAAAGTTAATAAGAATCTGAACCATTTCATACAGGGTCATTTTAAATATTGAAATAAATGTGATCGATTGTACAGTGAAATAGGTAATAATCACAAACAAGTGATGTAAGTTGGCCAGATTCACAAGACACCTGCTATGCATGTTAGCAATATACTTGGAGCAATGTTAGATAAGGACAGGGAATTAGTATACGGGTAATTAAGGAATAGAGCGGGGGATAGTAGGGGACATTGTTTTCTGTTTTTTGTTCTTTTAGGTGTTTTGCGTGTGTCAGCCCACGTGATTGTTTAAGAAATGTTAATGTGTTAAACTGTGAAAATTACAAATGCTTCAATAAAATATTTTCTAAAAAAAAACCCACTATACTTGGCAACAATTCTGTGACCCTTTACCTAATTTTAAACGGCACAGCTTTAGGAATTTGAGGCTTGTAAAGTAAACACTTCCCACAAAAATGGTTTCAAATTCCAAACCTCAAATAAGGCAATTTAAGGACTTTAAAAAGAAATGACAACTGCATTTTTAAAACAGATCAAAACATTCTTATTTATAAACAGAGCCTTGTTGATATCAAAGCCAACAATTTCTAGGGATTTGAAAGAGAATACTGTTTTGAGTCAGATACCAAACCCAAAAAGACATGCATTAAAAAATATTCATATCAGATGAGGCTTGTCGTAGTTAACAAGTTCATAAATTGTTATTCTTCACACCGTTGAGGTTAGATTTATTTGAATGTCATATTTTTAATGTACCTGATCGTGATAAACTTCATATAGTTTCACAATGTTAGGATGGGTCCCCAAGAGTTTTAGTGCTGCAATCTCCCTTTGTGTACAAGCTTCCATTCTAAAAAGAAACATGAAATGTTAGGGGGATTCATATTTAATTCATATTCTCCAATTGCAAGAGAAATTATTGTTCAGAAACAGTTCCAAGCATTCTCTATGACCTTGTTTAAATTAAGATTAATTATTTATAACCCTCAACATTGAATTTCCCATTAGGGGCATCACATGCAAGCTGGAGCCCAAGTCTGTCCCTATTTGATATCCACAACACGTGTATATTTTCCGCAGACGTGTCACTGGGTAGTGGATTAGAGCAAGATTCCTATCTGATTCGTCCTCACTAACCAAGCTCTCTGAGGCCATTTGATAGTTTGCAACCTCATTGCTACCCTTGATTAGAGTGGGTAATTCTGTAAACAACAAAGGTTAAATCTGGGACTGTCTTCAGCTATTCTCTGTGTATATAAACAATGAATCATCAGAGGAGTTTCATCTGTTCATTTACATGCTTTGAAAATTAAAATAATGTAAAACCAAAGTGATAAAATAATGAAAAACATCAATTTTAAATCAATCTAATTAATTGCCTAACGAAGTGATCTCTTCAGTTTGAAGAACCTATCAGTTATTACCGTCTACTGACGATTTTGACACAGAATTCCTGCCCAGTCCTTTTATGTCGACACTTCCTACAAACAGAAAAGCTTCCTTCACCAAGTGGTTTCTCTTTCATGTTCAATTCATAGTTCTGGTAAAAAAGGGAATCCTAGAGGTGCACAAATTAAAATTCAAGTTTGTCCATGTGGCAAAATAACTTCAGAATAAAACTATGAACTACTTAGTTTAGTTAGATATCGTCAGTAACTTAAAAGCACATTATTACACCGGCGGAGGTGAAAGAAACAGGTGGTTTGGCATTGGACGCCGAGAAGGCGTTTGACCGGGTAGAATGGGGGTACTTGATGGCAGTTCTGGAGCGGTTTGGGATTGGACCAATATTTGTGAACTGGGTAAAGCTACTATATAAGGAGCCGAGAGCGAGTGTCCACACAAACAACATCAGCTCGAGATACTTTTCTCTCCACCGTAGGACTCGGCAGGGATGTCCTATGTCCCCCCTGCTGTTTGCACTTGCGATTGAACCGTTGGCCATCGCATTAAGAAGTTTGGGAGCATGGAAAGGAATAGTGCGGGGGGGATAGAGCATAGGGTGTCCTTATATGCCGCCGACTTGCTGCTGTATGTGTCGGAACCGAGTGTGTCGATAGGGGAGAGTGAAAATGATCTGGCAAGGTGGGATTGTCTCCTTCTGTCACTGGCGGGTCAGGTACAGGCAGTTCATAGAATTTACAGTGCAGAAGGAGGCTATTCGGCCCATCAAGTCTGCACCGGCTCTTTGAAAGAGCACCCTACTCAAGGTCAACACCTCCACCCTATCCCCATAACCCAGTAACCCCACCCAACACTAAGGGCAATTTTGGACACTAAGGGCAATTTACCATGGCCAATCCACCTAACCTGCACATCTTTGGACTGTGGGAGGAAACCGGAGCACCCAGAGGAAACCCACGCACACAGTGACCCAAGCCGGAATTGAACCTGGAACCCTGGAGCTGTGAAGCAATTGCGCTATCCACAATGCTACCGTGCTGCCCCAAAATGAATGTGTTGCTGCGATTTCTGTTTATTTTTCAATGCTGACTAATTTTCCTGCCAACGGCTTTTACCCTCGTTCATATGGGGAGGGAAGGTGGCCAGAGTGAGAAAGATGCTGCTACGGAGAGGGAGGCAGGCAGGGGTTTGGGTCTTCCGAACCTGATGTACTACTACTGGGCGGCGAATGTGGAGAAGGTGCGGAGCTGGGTCAGAGGGGTTGATTCCCAGTGGGTCAGAATGGAGGAGAGTTTGTGCAGGGGGTCGGGACTGAAAGCACTAGCATAGCTCTGGGGAAATACTTAGAGAGTCCGGTAATAATAGCTTCAATGAGAATTTGGAGGCAGTTTCACTGTGGGGGCAGGGTCAAGGGAAATGCCGATTCAGGGGAACCACAGATTTGAGCCAGGGAGGTGGGATGGAAATTTCCGGAAATGGGACGAGAAGGGGATTAAGACGCTAAAAGATTTGTTTCTTAGGGGTCGGTTTGCAGGATTGAAGGACCTGGAAGCGAAGTATGGGCTGGAGCAGGGAGAAATGTTTAGATACATGCAGGTCCGAGATTTTGCCAGAAAGGAGATACAGAGCTTCCCAGAGGAACCGGCCTCCACATTGCTGGAGGAGGTGCTGACGACAAGGGGACTGGAGAAGGGGGTAGTGTCAGCGGTGTACGGAGCTATTTTGGAAGAGGATAAGGCACCACTGGAAGGGATAAAAGCAAAGTGGGAGGAAGAGTTGGGAGAGGTTATAGAGGAGGGGGTCTGGTGTGAGGTGCACTGGAGAGTAAATGCCTCCACCTCATGTGCGAGGTTGGGGCTGATACAGCTAAAGGTGGTATACAGAGCACACCTCTCGAGGGCGAGTATGAGCCGATTCTTTGAAGGAGTAGAAGATGAGTGTGTGTGTTGTGGGGGGTGGGGGGTGGAGCTAATCACGTTCATATGTTTTGGTCCTGTCCAAAGCTAGAGGATTACTGGAAGGAGGTTTTTAGGGAAAATTCCACGGTGGTGCACGTGAAACTGGACCCGGGTTCCTGGGAGGCCTTATGCGGGGTGTCGGACCAGCCAGGGTTGGAAACAGGTGCGGAGGCAGATATTGTAGTCTTCGCCTCGTTGATCGCCCGAAGGCGGATCCTGATGGGTTGGAGATCAACCTCTCCACCCTGTGCCCTGGCGTGGCGGGGGGACCTGTTGGAATTCTTGACTCTTGAGAAGGTTAAGTTTGAACTGAGGGGAAGCTCGGAGGGGTTCTACAATTCATGGGCATTATTCAATATGCACTTTCAAGAACTGGATAACATCGAACATTAGTTGGAGGGGGATGGGTGAGAGGGTTGAGGGGAAGGGGCTGTGTGTATTAAGGGTGACTATGGGTGATCCCTGATTCCTTTTTGTCATTTGTTTATGTAAACATGCGGGCTAATGTTTGGGATTTGGTGGGAGGATGGGATCATTGTTATTGTTATGGGGGTTGACATATTTATTGCTGATTATTGTTTATTGTTGGTGGGTGTAAATGTGGGAGAAAATGTGAAAAAGGAGAATAAAAATATTTTTTAAAAAAGCACATTATTACTGCAATGACTACAATCGGCCGAGCTTTTCAATATTTTAGTAATTATTTTATACCTTTTAACTTATTTGATCAAATATATAAATCTATAATGTTATCAAAAGGAATCTGTGGTAGTGCTAAATAAAATTGAATATCCTAGAGACTCCAACCTTTGTCATAGCACTTCTGGCAACCATACTGTTGTCTGGTCGTTCCACGGCCATCTGCAGATCATAGTTGCATGCATGATTCATTATGGCATTCCGGTTAAACAGAATAGAAGGTGCAACAAATGAGTAACCCTGTGAGCAAGAGGAAGAGCAGCAACTTAATCTACATCTCTAATCCAATAGTGTGTCCAATGTTATTATTGTCAGATTAAATAAACCCACAGCATACATACCATAATAATGAGAACAAATCTTACTAATTCTTGCAAACACTTCCAAACCCTTTTGAAGGTATTTACAATTTCAAGGATACAGAACTATTAAATAAGCAATATTTTTCTTTAATTGTAACAGAAATTATTGAACAAAATCAGCTCTTGTTCAATTTTTGCCAGACCAGCTGACAATTTTGAATTAAAAAAAGTAATTAGTTGAGTTTTGCATATATTAAATAAGAAAGCACACAACTTGAAACAGGCTACTAGTTGAAAGATTTAGATCAATATCACCACCTCCTTGAAGGAGGTGAGGATTCTCAAGTCCTAACCCCACCGCCAGTCTGGGCCCTCTCCTGCAAATTATGGGAGAGCTTTTTCCTGAGGGGTTACGGCGAGGGAATCGTTAGCCACACGCGTGGTTCACAGTGTGGGGGGAGGGGGGGAAAGGGTGAAGGAAGGGTTGGGGTAGAGGGAGGGTTGAAGGGGTGGGTGGAGGAAGTGCTGAATGGGGGGGGATGGGACTTTGGTGTCTACGTACTCTGGCTGCCTGGTGGACCTTCTTCTGACACTGAAGGCCTGTCCTCCTGGTCACACTGCTCAAGCTGACTGCTGCCTTCATCTCATCCCAGGCAGCACTGGCTGCCCTGTGGCTCACATTCTAGGATCCTCGGGGGAACAGAATATCCCTCGTGGTCTCCACCGCGTCCAGGCACTCCCCAGGTCAGCATCCCCGAATCTCGGGGCCTGTCTCTGCGGCGCCATTGTTGCGAGCTGTCTGGGGTTGGCTACGCAACTGCAGCCTAAGTGCTGCTCAACCTTGTTAGCAGGGGACTGGCGAGTGCGGTCACGGCAAATTAGCTGGCGAACTGCCATTTGGGGCGGGAAGCCCATGAGGCCCCGTTAAGTGGCCCAATTAACGTTGAATAGTGTTGCTGGTCTCGCCGGGCTGAGCACAGGGAAACACGCAGCAATTCCTGCTCACTACAGCACTTGGAGATTTTTCCGGAGAATCACGGCCATTGTTAAATCTGATTGCTTCTGGAATTCGTGTTAATGGCTATTCCCAATTAAATTTGTTCTGAAATTCTGGGGAGATCGCATACTTCTTTGAAATTTACACTTCTTATATGCTTCAATACAGAATCCTAGTGATGTAAATTTTGCAGAAGACTATCTGAGAGACACCATGGACTAGACTTAGTGGAGGGGTTCAGGGAAGTCGGCAGCAAATGATGGGTGCTTCAATCAGGCACTGGTGCCTTTGAATGAAGCTCCATCCCCCCCATACCCCAACCTGGGTGTCTACTACTCTGCACAGGATGAGGCCTTTATGTGGGCATTAATTGCCCACTTAAGGGCCTCAATTGGCCGCAGGGCGGGAAAGCACTCCACTAGCCTTCCTGCAATGAACATAATTGGTGGCAGGGTCCCCACCCAGCTAGATTCTGCCCGTCACCAAACCTGGAAGGGCATTAAATTCCATCCCATGTTTTTTGCGAGCTTTATTTATGGGGATTTGAGCCCCCACGCGTCAACATGAATGGCGAAGATCTGTGAATTTTTTTTTTTTTGGAAAGTATTTTATTGAAGCATTTGTAATTTTCACAGTTTACAGTTTAACAGTAACATTCCTTAAACACCGTGCGGGCCGACACATGCAAAAAACCTAAAAACGTCCCCGCCTACCCCAGCCCTATTTCCTAATTACCCGTGTACTAAGTTCCCTGTCCTCGTCTTACACTACCATGCCTCCCCTTTTCCCCTCTCCCCCTTACTGCTGACGTTCAATTTTCCTTGAAGAAGTCGATGAACGGCTGCCACCTCCGGGCGAACCCCTGAATTGATCCTCTCAAGGTGAACAATCTTCTCCAGCCTGAGAAACCCCGCCATGTCGCTGACCCACACTCCTGACTTTGGGGGTTCAGAGTCTCTCCATCCCAGCAAAATCCGTCTCCGGGCCACCAGGGAGGAGAAGGCCAGAACATCAGCCTCCCTCCTCCCCCCATGGCCCTCGGATCTTCCGATATCCCAAATATTGCCAATTCTGGACTCTGAGTCACCCTCCCTTCCAGGAACTCTGACACAATGTCTGCAAATCCCTACCAGAATCCCCTCAACTTCGGGCACACCCAGAACATATGTACATGATTCGCCAGGCTTCCCTCACAGCGTCTGCACCTATCCTCCATTTCCTCAAAAAACCTGCTCATCCGGGCTACCGTCATGTGAGCCCTATGAACTACCTTGAACTGGATCAGGCTAAGTCTGGCACAAGACAAGGATGAATAACTCTTTTCAGAGTCTTTTCCCATAATTCGATTTCCAACTCTCCTCCCTGCTCCTCTTCCTACTTCCTCTTCACCTCCCCGATAGGGACTCCTTCCCACTCCATGAGCTCCTTATACATCTCCGAGACCCTCCCCTCCCCAACTCCCATTTTTACATCATCTTATCCTGTAGTCCCCTCAGGGGAAGGCGGGGAAAGCTTGTAACCTGCCTCTGGACAAAGCCTGTCGGTATCGAAACCCGTTCCCACCCGGCAACTCAAACTCCTTCACTAATGCCTTCAGGCTCAGGAAACCCTCCTGAATTAAGAGATCATCAAATTGCTCAATCCCTGCCCGCTGCCACCTCCTAAAGCCCTCATCCAGCCCCTCTGGAACAAAACGGTGAATGTCACAGATCGGTGACCACGCTGACGCCCCTCCAATCCCATGTGTTGTCTCCATTGTTCCCACACCCTCGGGGCTACCACAACCACTGGGCTTGTGGAGTACCGGGTTGGCGAGAACGCCAGGGGCATCATCAATAAAAAGCCTCCAAACTCGTACCCTTACAGGATGCCGCCTCTACTCGCTCCCAAACCGACCCCTCACCCACTATCCACTTCCTGACCATTGATATGTTGGCCGCCCAGTAATAATTAATAAAACTTGGGAGGCCCAGGCCCCCCTCCCTGCAACCCAGTTCCAGGAATGCCTTCTTCACCCTCTGGGTTTTACCAGCCCACATAAAACCCGAGAACGCTGCATTAATTTTCCTAAAAAGGTCTTTGGGACAAAAATCGGGAGACATTGAAAAAAAAAACAGCAGTCTTCGGAGGACCGTCATTTTCACGGGTCTGCACCCTCCCCGCCAATGTCAGTGGGAACATGTCCCATCTGCGGAAATCCCTTTTCATCTGGCCGACCGCTTTAACCCAGATTTAACTTATGGAGCTGTCTCCAATCCTTAGCCAAATGGAACCCCAGATACCGAAAGCTCCTCCCCACCACCTTAAAAGGTAACTCCCTCAGTCTCCTTTCCTGCCCCCGTGCCTGAATCGTAAACACCTCACTCTTCCCCATGTTTAACTTGTAGCCTGAAATTCTTCCAGTGTCTCCATAATTCCAGCCATCCCCCCCCACAACGGGTCTGTGATATAAAGCAATAAATCGTCCGCATAGAGCAAGACCCTGTGCTCCAGCCTGCCTCTCACTATCGCCCGCCAAACATTTGATGACCCAAGGGCCATTGCCAAGGACTCTATGGCCAGGGCAAACGTAGTGAGGAGAGTGGGCATCCCTGTCTTGTCCCCCTACAGAGACTAAAAAATTCTGACCGGACCCGGTTGGTTCATACATTTGCCACCGGAGCCTGGTGTAGCAACTGGACCCAATCCACAAATCCTGCCCAAATCCGAACCTGCCTAAAATATCCCATAGGTATTTCCACTCCACCCGGTCAAAGGCCTTTTCTGCATCCATAGCTATTACCACTTCAACCTCGCGCATCTCCGCTGGCATCATTATAACATTCAGGAGCCGTCTAATGTTGGACATCAGGTGCGGGATTCTCCTGAATCCCCGCGATGGCCCGACACCGGCCTAAAAAGCGGCGTGAACCACTCCGGCGTCGGGCCGACCGGAAGTTTGCGGAATCCTCCCCACTTCCGGGGGCTAGGCCGGTGCCGGAAGGGTTGGCGCCACGCCAACCGACGCTGAAGGGCTGGAGCGAGATAGTGCATGCGCCGGACCAGCGGCGTGGATCCGCTCATGCGCAGACCAGCCGGCGGATTCTAGCGCATGCGCTGGGGGGGTGTCTCCTCCATGCCGGCGTGAAAGGAAGGAGTGCCCTCACGGCACAGGCCCACCCGCAGATCGGTGGGCCCCCCGACGCAAGCCAACGGCCCCCGACCGACGCGGCGTGATCCCCCCCCCCCCAAAAAAAAAGCGGCGCCAGAGAATACAGCAGCCGGTGTCGGAGCGGCGGGGAGGGATTCACGCCACCCCCGGGGATTCTACGACCCGGCGGGGGGTTGGAGAATCCCGTCCCAGGTGTCTGCTGATCACAAATCGCGTCTGGTCCTGCCCGATTACCTCCAGGACACAATCCTCTATATGTGTGGCCAGGATCTTTGCCAGCAATTTAGCTTCTACGTTCAAAAGGGAAATCGGCTTGTACGATCCACAGCTCTCCAGGCCCTTGTCCCGCTTCAAGATGAGAGATTAATGCCTGTGATAGCGTTGGGGGGAGCACTCCCAGCTCCTGAGACTCGTTAAAGGCCTTAATCAGGAGTGCCCCCAATAACCCAGATAACTTTTTATAAAACTCCACTGGGAATCCATCAGGACCCAGGGCCTTACCCGATTGCATCGCCCCAAACCCGTCTATCATCTCCCCGAGCCCAATTGGGCCCCCCAGGCATTCCACCAGCTCCTCATCTACCTTTAGGAACTCTAGCCTCTCCAAAAATTGCTTCATACCCTCCTCCCCGGCTGGGGGTTCCGTTTCATAGAGTCGACTGTAGAATTTGTGAAACACCATTTATCGCCCCCGGGACCGCCACCGCCTCCCCCCCCTCATATCCTTTACTTTCCCTATTTCTCTCGCCGCCTCCTGCTTCCTCAGTTGATGTGCTAACATACTACTGGCTTTCTCCCCATATTCGTATATTGCCCCTTTCACCCTCCTCAACTGTCCTTCTGCCTTATCTGTGGACAGGAGCCCAAATTCCATTTGGAGTCTCTGATGCTCCTTCAGGAGCTCCTCATCCGGAGACTCCACATATCTCCTGTCAACCTGTAAGATTTAACCTACCAGCCTGTCCAACTTCGCCCGTTCAGTCTTGTCCCGGTGGGCCCAAATCAAAATAAATTCCCCTCTGATAACTGCCTTCAATGTTTCCCAAACCATGACTGCCGCGGTCTCTCCCGTGTCATTGCTCTTTATGTATCCCTGAATGGCCTCCCACACCCGCTCACAAATCTCATCCTCTGCTAACAGCCCTACATCTAACTTCCCCTGTGGATGTTGGGTCTTTCCGGTGCTTACACGTGGTCTATCCAGTGTGGAGTGTGGTCCGACACCACGATTGCTGAATACTCAGTGTCCTCCACCCCACTAACAGCGTTTTGTCAAGTACGAAAAAGTCCATCCTGGAATATATCTTGTGCACATGGAAGTAGAATGAATACTCCTTGCTCCTTGGCCTCCAAAATCTCCGTGGATTCACCCCCTCCTGCGCTCCATAAACCCCCGCAGTACTTTCGCCATTGCTGATTCTTTTCCCGACCTGGAACTCGACCGGTCTCGTCTCGGATCCAGAACCGTATTAAAATCCTCCCCATAATCAGCCGATGCGAGTCGAGGTCCGGAATCATACCCAGCACCCTCCTGACAAACGCGGCATCATCCCAGTTTGGGGCGTATATATTGACTAACACCACTGCCATTCCCTCCAGCTTCCCGCTAGCCATAATAAATCTAACCCCCTGGGTCTGCATCCATCTTCCCCACCTCGAATGCCACCTTTTTATTAACCAGGATTGCCACCCCCCTTGTTTTAAAGTCCAATCCCGAATGAAATGCCTGTCCGACCCATCCCCTCCTCAGTCTAACTTGGTCTCCCAGCTTTTAATGCGTCTCCTGCAACATGGCCATATCCGCTTTCAGCTGTCTCAAGTGTGCCAACACACAGGCTCTTTTGACCGACCCATTCAGTCAACGAACATTCCACGTAACTAGCCTGGTCGGGGGGCACCCCATCTCCCTCCCCTGTCGATCAGCCATGACCTTTCCAAGCCCAGCCCTTGACCCATGCCCCGCACCTCACCTGGCCCACCCCTTGGCAGCTACCGTCATCTACTCTCCTCCTCCAATCTCCTAAAAGTCCCCTCCTCATCAGCAGCTCCCCCCTTCACACCGACCCCCCCCCCCCCCCCCCCCCCCCCCCCACTACGTTAATCTTCAGCTCACCCCCACTTTGCTTCCGTGAACTAGCCCTCAGGGTGACAATGTTGCCAAAAAGGAGAGATTTTGAAAAATGTTGGGCATGGTCCACTGGCCGCATTACGCTCTCCCGACAGTCTTCACGCCTCGCGGGATTCACCCAAGTCCCACAAGGTATTGGAATCTGAAACACACCCACAAGGGCTTAGGCAAATTTATCTGGTATCCACCGACAATGCGGGATCCACCAGCCTGCCCAGTAAGGCTGCAGTCAGGCGCCGTTCAGCACTAGTCCACACAAACAGGACCAAGCAGAACCGCACCCAGGGAGTCTCCCGGGTCATTGGAGACCTTTCGGTGGTCAGGGTAAGTACAGGGTGGCCCCTTGACCCCCCCCCCCCGGAACATGGACACCTTGGCACTGCCACACTGGCACTGCCAATGTGCCTGGATGGCACTGCCAAGCTGGCAGGAGCACTGCCTGGGTGCCAGTGCAAGGCTGCCCAAGTGCAATGGTAGCATTGCCAAGGGCTCGGGGCGAGAGGGGCCATGCCCATGAAAGCAGGATGGGGGGGGGGAGAAACTGAAGAGGGGATACCTCCAGGGACCACATAGTGGGGTGCCCTCACTTGGAGGTGTGGGCTAGTGCCCATGTGTGTGGGGGGTGACATTGCCTATGGATGGGGGTTGTGGGGGACCCACAAGCTCACTTAGAGATCAGGGCACCCTTTCAAAATGGTGGCCCGATCTCAGAGTTCAGCTCCCCAGTGCGAAAAAAAATTCTAAGTGTAGGCTAAGCCGATGAGAAACTCCTCAGGGTCCAAAAAAAATGACTAAGTGTCATTGAATAACGGTAGGGAACTCGCCGGCAGACGGAGGGAAACTCTCTGAAAAACCTACCACAAATGACCTTGGAAATATTTCCAGAAAATCGCACCCGTTCTTTCAAAACAATTTCCAGATTACTGGGGTTAGGTTCCATGACCTTAATGCCTTTTGGTGGCCTTTCAATCATGCATTTGTCATAAATCACACTGTTACCAGGTTACCATTAGTTTTCAGCTCTGATGAAAAGTCAGACTTGAAATGGCAACTCAAGTTTTTCTCTCTACAATTTGAGAACTTGCAGCATTTTATTTTTATTTCAGATTTCCAGCAACTGCCGCCTTTTGCTTGAGTACCATTATTTCTCAGTCTAACTGCTGTGCAAACAATGATATAAATTGGCAATAGTCAATTTTGTGGTTAATTACTAAGTAAACAATCATAAATTCTATCCCATATCTTTTCAACAATTCCGTTATCTACTTATTGGTTTATCAATGTTTTATTTAACGTCTGAAAATACTTTAATGGTTATTGATAGAGATGTAGAATATTTTGACCTACCTTAAATAGATCTGTATGTTGAGGAAGGGCAGCAGGAGAATAGGCTGGATCCATTCTTGTAAACTCCTCTGCAAAGTTGCTGACGTCTAGTTCATTTTGGATAACTGGTTTGACTGGAGGTTTAATTGCCTTGATTGCTAAATCTCTCCAGTTTAGACCCTGAAGACATATTTGTAAACATATATTTAGAGAAAGCCTATAAATAACCACTTCAAATTATATTTGAGTCAGAGTTAAAAATACAAGTTGTTTAACATGAAATATGAAAAACCATCTTTTAGAAACTAATATTCACAAATTGTATGGTAGTATTAGCTTCATTCTTCAATCCCCAATACCTCCCATACAACTACTAACTTCTTTAATAGGATCCGAGAGGAGTAGCAATGGAACATTACATATTTTGATGTTTTGGGTGCAGCTTTATGGATCAATATTGGTTGCCAAGATGTGAAACAGCTATGGTTTCATAATTTAGAATAATGCTTCTGTTTCCCAACAATTGTTTTGAACAAGCAATCTAAATAAATAGATGCAACAGTTTAATTGTACATGGATAGTTACAACATGTATCTATAAAAAACATCTACCACATAAAAACATGAGAAACATGTGAGTTACCAATGTGTTTCTGACAGAGTTTGCTGAACAGAAGCATGGGTCACAGAACTAGACCAATAATGTTAATGGATCTATCTGAAAGCTGAGCTACCACTGAGGATGGTTCTATGCCAAGAATACCAATTTTGATTTATATTCCATAATCCTCAGCGAATACTTTGTTCATACCCAGTGTTGTCCAATATGTTAGCCGCTACCTGTGGCCAATTAAAAATGATGTGTATAATTTCAGCTATGGTTAGTAATTAAAAATGAATAATACACTACTGTTGAGCATCTGATCTGAATCCTCATATTCATGATGTATCCATGTGCACTTAACTTTTTGGATATTTGTTGACAAAAAGCCAAGATGGAAACCAGAGTGTGCAAGTGTGCTTTAATCGTCGTGTATAATTAACTTCCCAGGCAACTGCATGTTTATTATCTGCTTAAAATAGATTGCAATTTCAGCACCATGGAAACACTAGCAGCAGACAGGGATCCCCAATTCAACATGCAAATAACTGTGGCCAATAGGATATGCAAATTTTGGTTTATGGTCCAGAAATAATTTCAATCTGGAAACAAAGATGCATACAATGCAAATAGAAGAAGAAACAATATTTCCACTGAGGCAACATCTTGCTCAAAGCTTTGTTCTTCAAAAATGCTGAAATAAACAGTGTGCTGATAAAGAGATTCCATTTTACATACTGATCCTTTTTCAGTAGTAATTCAATTAATTCTAATAACCTTAGGTATTAACCAGTATGGTTATGGTTAAAACGGCCAGTTATTAGGACTTACAATGAATCAATAAACAGTACATCACAAACACCAATGTTTATAAAAGATACACTGTTAGGAAAGCACTGTTAGGAAAGCAAAGGTAGTTTTAAGGGATTTATACCTGTCTTGGTAGAGACTAGAAATAAAGTACAATTTTAAGTGGATTTAATTTAATGTTTCTGTGAGATATGTAGTGAGAGAGAAGGCAGTTCTCATAGCTCTGCAGTTTGTTTTCGAACACTAAAGAGGGAACATTTCTCCGTGCCTTGCTAGAGGAAAAGCCATACTATGGAGTAATGGTTAAGAAAACAAATTCTGGAAACCTAAAATGCAGCTAGTTAAGGAAACTAGAGAAGTGAAGCTTCCAAGAAGTCTGGAGTTAACAGAACAGAGGGAACTGGGAACAGAACAGATTGTTGTTCAGTAAAGTCACAGAGAGTTGGATTGCGTGAGGCCAGAAAGGTATCTGCAATAGCGCTAAGGTTTGAGAGAAATCACTCCAGTTTGGGAGATATAATTTGAAATAATTGTGGAAATTTGTGGCTGGACCTCGGAGTCTGTGTGAAGTCTTTAAGGAAAAGAAAACCTGAAAGGAAAGGCGTAAAACTTGAAAGCAAAACCTGGATGGCAGCAGCAAAGAGAAAGCATTATTTAAAATAAGATTTGGTTGGAAGTGTGACTTTTGAAAGCGGAATTTCAAATCACTTGTGTGGAAGCCGGAGTAATGTGAGACAAGGTGGATCACTGTATAAGAATCATCTGTCAGGAATATGAAGAGAAATCCACAGACATTCACTTGGGTTCATAGAGAAGTGTGTCTTACCACAGTCATCTTGTGTGCTTTAGAGTGACTTTGTGTGTTAATGAGACAATTGTATCTTAAAATGTATTTCGTAATCTGTGTTAATCTTTAAATTTGTGTATAATTGTTAAACTAAGGGCGAGTAAAGGAGTATTGTATCATAATCCAACTTTTTCATGTTTTTTTTGGAAATATTTTTTATTGAGTTTTCATATTTTATATCCAACAAATTACAAATTATTAGAAAAAAAACACGCAAAAATTGACATGTATATTTACAGGTAAGCATCTTCGTAATAACAACTGTGGCCGCCCCCTTTAACCGGCATACATATTTTACATTCCCCAATATGACCGAGGCACATGTTTGTAGGCATTTGTTTACAATTTGGTTTTGGGCCTTAGCTTGCCATCAGACTGTCGCTTGTGGCTTTGTCCTTCCTTTTTTTTTGGAATAATTTTTATTCAAGTTTTCATCAACAAATTTTTATCACAACAGAGAAAAACAGTAACCCCTCACCTCCAATACAAAAACAATAAATTAACAAGAAAAATAAATAATCGTAAAACCATGCGAACAAACCCCCATAATGAACCCGTAGCCCCCCCCCCCCCCCCCCCCCCCCTCCGGCTACCTTCCCCCGATTCCCGTCCATTTTCCCCTGATTCTTGGCCACCCGACTGTTCTTCCTCTTGTTCGTTGGTCACAAACAGGCCCCGGAACAATTGCATGAATGGCTCCCACGTTCTGTGGAAGCCATCGTCTGACCCTCGGATGGCGAGTTTGATTTTCTCCATTTGGAGAGATTCCGAGAGGTCGGACAGCCAGTCTGCAGCTCTGGGCGGTGCTGCTGACCGCCAGCCAAACGGGATTCTACGGCGGGCGATCAGGGAGGCAAAGGCAAGGGCGTCCGCCCTCCTCCCCAGGAATAGATCTGGCTGGTCTGAAACCCCGAAGACTGCCACTATCGGGCATGGCTCCACCCTCACCCCCACCACTTTGGACATAGCCTCGAAGAAGGCTGTCCAGTACTCCACAAGTCTGGGGCAAGACCAGAACATGTGGGCGTGGTTGGCCAGGCCTCTTTGGCACCGTTCACATCTGTCCTCCACCTCCGGGAAGAACCTACTCATACGGTTTCTTGTTAAGTGGGCTCTATGTACCACGTTTAGTTGCGTCAGGCTGAGCCTTGCGCACGTGGAGGTGGAGTTGACCCTATGCAGTGCTTTGCTCCAGAGTCCCCACCCCATCTCAATCCCCAGGTCATCCTCCCATTTCATTCTTGTTGCGTCCAGTACGGTGTCGTCCCTTTCTACCAGTCGGTCATACATGTCGCTACAGTTCCCTTTCTCGAGGATACTTGCATCCAGTAGGTCTTCCAGTAGTGTCTGTCGTGGCAGTTGTGGGTACGTCCTTGTCTCCTTTCGTAAGAAGTTTTTGAGCTTCAGGTACCGTAGCTCGTTCCCCCCGGCTAGCCGAAATTTCTCTGTCAGTTCGTCTAGTGTTGCGATCCTGTCGTCCGTGTATAGGTCCCTGACTGTCAGTGTCCCCCCGTCCTGCCTCCACCTTTTGAAGGTGGCGTCAGTCAGTGCTGGTGTGAACCTATGGTTGTTGCAGATGGGAGCCTTGTCCGACATTTTGGTCAGGCCAAATTGCTGCCGCAGTTGGTTCCAGGATTGGAGGGTGGCTGTCACCACTGGGCTGCTGGAGTGTTTTTTGGGTGGGGATGGGAGTGCTGCCGTGGCGAGGGCACGGAGGGAGGTCCCCATGCAGGAGGCCTCCTCCGCATGCACCCACTCGGCTTCTGGCTCCTGGATCCATCCCCTTACTCGCTCCGCTGTTGCCGCCCAGTGTTAGAATTGTAGGTTCGGGAGGGCTAGCCATCCCCGGATTTTGTTTTTTGTAGGACCTTCTTTGGGATCCGAGCCTTTTTACCCCCCCATACGAACACCATGATAAGTTTGTCCAGCGCTTTGAAAAAGGCCTTGGGGATGTAGATTGGAATGGATCTAAACAGGAAGAGGAACCTGGGCAGTACGTTCATTTTGATCGTCTGGACTCTCCCCGTGAGGGAGAGTGGGAGTGTGTTCCATCTTTGCAGGTCCTTTTTTACTTCCTCCGTCAGGCTGGTGAGGTTCCATTTGTGGATCCCTTTCCAGTCATGGGCTGGCTATTTGGATCCCCAAGTAGCGGAATTTGTGTTGGGCTTGTTTGAACAGCAGCCCCTTTAGTGCTGCCCCCCCCCCCCCCCCCCCCCCCTGCGGGTGTACTGGGAAGATCTCGCTTTTGCTCATGTTGAGTTTGTAGCCCGAGAAGACGCCAAACACTTTCAGGAGCGCGATGATTCCGTCCATGCTGCTTTGTGGGTCCGAAATGTAGAGGAGCAGATCATCTGCATAGAGTGAGACTCTGTGCTCTCTGCCTCCCCTTCGGATCCCCCTCCAATTTTTTGCTGCCCTGAGCGCGATTGCTAGCGGTTCAATTGCTAGTGCGAACAGCAGCGGGGACAGTGGGCATCCTTGTCTGGTGCCCCTGTGCAGCTGGAAGTATTGGGAGTTGGTATTGTTGGTCCGTACGCTCACCATGGGAGCGTTGTATAGGAGCTTTACCCAAGCAGTGAACCCTGTTCCAAGCCCGAACCGCTCCAGTACCTCTATGAGGTATTTCCATTCGTCTCTGTCGAAGGCCTTTTCTGCGTCCAGGGAGACGGTCACCTCTTGTGTTCTCTCCCCGGAGGGGGTCATTATCACGTTCAGCAGACACCTGATGTTCGAGGTAAGCTGTCTACCTTTGACGAAGCCCGTCTGGTCCTCTGTGACCACCTCAGGTACACAGTCTTCTAGCCTTTTGGCTAGGATTTTGGCCAGTATTTTGGCGTCTGCGTTCAGCAGAGATATGGGTCTGTATGACCCACATTCCGTTGGGTCTTTGTCTTTCTTAGGTATCAGCGAGATTGAGCCCTGTGCTAACGTGGGTGGCAGTGTGCCCCTAGCTAGCGAGTCTGTGAACATCTCCCGCAGGTGCGGGGCCAGCGCTGTCGCAAATCTTTTGTAGAAGTCCGCCGGGAATCCGTCCGGTCCCGGCGCCTTCCCCGTCTGCATGGAGCTAATACTGTCCATGATCTCTCCTAGTGCTAGTGGTGCTTCCAGGTCCTGTTTTCTGCCCTCTCCCACGACTGGTATGTCCAGTCCATCAAGGAACCGGTTCATCTCAGCCTGCCCCGTTGGGGGTTCTGAGGTGTACAGCTCTTGGTAGAAGGCCTTGAAGCTTTTGTTAATCCTCTCTGGTTCTGTTTCCAACGTGCCTCTGGTACCCCTGATTTGCGCAATTTCTCTGGTGGCTGCCTGCTTTCTCAGCTGGTGTGCCAACAGGCTTTGTCTCCGTGTTCGTACAGGGACCCGCGCGCCTGGCGGAGTTGGTGCACTGTTTTCCTGGTGGAGAGCAGGTCAAAGTTCCTTTGTAGTTCTTTCCTCTCCGCCAGGAGCTCTACGGTCGGGGCCTCGGAGTATTTACGGTCTACCTCCAGTATGGAGTCGACCAGCTTCTGCCTAGCCACCCTTTCCTCCCTATCTCTTCGCGCTTTGAAGGCAATGATTTCCCCTCTTAGTACTGCCTTAAGCGCTTCCCAGAACGTGGAGGGTGAGACCTCCCCGTTTTGGTTGTTCTCCGTGTACTCTGCTATGGCCCGCGCTATCCTTTCACTGAAGGCCTTGTCAGCTAGGAAGGCACCGTCCAACCTCCATGTGGGGCGCTGGGCCCTTCCCGTCTCTAGCCGCACGTCCATGTAGTGTGGAGCGTGGTCTGATATCACAATTGCGGAGTATTCCACTTTATCTATCCCTGGAAGCACCTTTTTCCCCACCACAAAGAAGTTAATTCTGGTGAACACGTTGTGTACTGGGGAGAAGAAGGAGAATTCTTTCTCCCCCGGTGGGCGAACCTCCAGGGGTCCACTGCTCCCATCTGCTCCATAAAGTGACTGAGTTCCCTTGCCATGCTTGAGGTTTTCCCCGTTTTGGGGTTTGATCTGTCCGTCTTTGGATCCTGTACACAGTTGAAGTCCCCCCCCCATGATTAGTCGATGCATCGCTATGTCCGGGATTTCTGCCATGGTCTTTTTGATGAAACTCGTGTCGTCCCAGTTGGGCGCGTACACGTTGACTAGAACTACCGGTGCCCCATCCAGGGCCCCGCTGACCATGACATACCGCCCCTCTGGGTCTGTGACCATCTTTGTCGCCCTAAACACTGTCCTCTTGCCGATCAGGATCACCACCCCCCGGCCCTTGTCCCATAGCAGGAATGGTAGGTTTGTCCCACCCAGCCCTTTCTTACCCACAGTTGGTCCTGCTCCCTCAGGTGCGTCTCTTGGAGGAAGACTATGTCGGCCCTCATATTTCTGAGGTGGGTGAGGACTCTGGATCTCTTCACTGGGCCGTTAAGTCCCCTTACGTTCCAGGTGATTATCCTGGTGGGGGGCTTCTGCCCCCTCGTTCCTGTGGGATTAACCATATTTATCTGGTGGACGTGCCCCTGCCCTCTGGGGTTTCCCTTTGTTAGGGGGCCGTCCAGGATGGCCGCTATCACTGCTCTCCCCATGCGGTCGGGTCTCTGTGCTCCGGGGTTTCCCCTTGTCCCGGGGGCACCCGCCATGGCCGTCCACTGTGTGTCCGCCATGCGGGTAGTCCCCTGCACTCTGGGGGCCCTCTTCGCCCACAGACCGTAACTTTTTCATGTTTAATACATTTTTTTTGTTGGCAAAACCAATTAGCGGTCCTGTGACTCTGTTCTTCTATGTTTTATTTAAAAAAGTAAAGGTTTTGGTCTTTTGTGCCAGGGTTCGATGCTGAGGTTTACCCGTCCAGTTGCAACACTAACTGGGATCGTAACAATCTCAGAACATGGAAACCTGCATCAGCATTTGGGCACATTGCCAAAAGCAAGATATCACAAACTTTAAAAAAAGTTTGCAAAGCATATTTGCTACAATATGATTATTTATGATGAAATTGATATTTCTCTTAATTGTCAAAGGAAACCTTCAGGAGGGTTTACATTAAGCAAATGATGGCAGACGTGCTCAGTGGTGTTAAATCTTCTTGTTTAGTATCAGCCTTGCCTCAGTGTAAGCTAACCCCCCAGAATTTGAGTCAAACTCATAGAAGAGGATGCTTTTTTCAATTCTATCAAAAAGGATTTTTGTGGCACAACAGTTGTTAGATTCTGTTCATTTTCCTTGTCTAGTTATTCTTACAAGTAAAACTTCTATTTATAAGGCCCCTGGGCTGAATGGGTACCCGACGGAATTTTATGAGAAATTTGCGGCAAACCTGGCACCACATCTGTTGCGGTCGTTTAATGACGCACTGGAGAAGCGGGAGTTACCGGAGACGATGACGCAGGCAGCAATCACACTAATCCCCTAAATAGGGAAGGATCATGCGGAATGTGGATCGTATAGATCCTTATCACTATTGAACACGGATGTGAAAGTATTGGCTAAGTTGTTGGCGCGGAGGATGGAGAACTGTGTCCCGGGGTGGTTGCAGAAGATCAAACAGGTTCATGAAGGGCAGGCAGCTCGCGAGTAATATAAGATGGCTCTTGAATGTGGTGATGAATCCGCCGAGGGCTCTGGTACCGGAGGTGGTGGTGTCCATGGACGCGGAGAAAGCATTTGATTGGGTGGAGTGGCGGTACTTGTTCGAAGTTTTGGGAAGATTTGGGTTTGGGCCGAGATTTGTGGCATGGGTGTGGTTGCTGTATGTGCCACCACATAGTGGTTCTTTCAGGGGATAGCAGATTAGTGTGAGAGGTGTGGGCGGGGGCCAGCGAATCACGCAAACATGTTTTAGGGTTGCGAAAAATTGGGAAGATTCAGGGTGGGAGTGTTCGCGGTCTTAGCAGGGATAGTGGAGGAGGAGGTGGACCCGCACCCTTTGGTGGCGATATTTGGGGTTTCAGAGAAGCCGGAGCTCATGGAGAGGAGGAAGGCCGATGTCGTGGTCTTCGCCTCTCTGATTGCACAGCGGCAAATTTTGCTGGAGCGGCAGTCGGCATCGCCACCGGGGGTAGCAGCATGGTTGGGTGACCTGTACGACTTCCTACGGTTAGAGAAGATAAAGTATGAGTTAAGGGGCTCAGCAGGGAGTTTAAGAAAAGGTGGGGGATGTTTGTGACCGTGTATGAGGAGCTATTCGTTGCGGGGGGTGGGTGATGGGGGGAGGGGGGTGTAAAAGGGGAAAGGCCTGTACAGACTGTGTAGTTGATTGTAGGGAAGTATGTTTCCCAGGGTGTTTATTTGCTGTAACCTGCTTTGATGCACATTTGTAATAAAATATGTTTTTAAAAAAAACTGGAGTAATTTCTGAGTGATACAGCACCTGGAAAAAGGCATGAGATTTTATCTCTCCAGCTCCAGTTGGCCCTGAACCAAGCCTTTGTTTAGGATTTTTCTTCAACAGCTTCTGTATTAAATTCTTGGCAGTGGGCTGAATCTCTACAGAGAATGGAGGGTCATTTTTTAAGATTCGCCTGAGAAAGAACACAATTATTATTTCAAGACTTGTATTTGAAAGACAATTCCACAATTAACAAGAATGAAACATCTGCAATATTTAGAATGGAAATTTAGTCGGATTAAGCTGATATAATTTACATAAAGGAAAACAATCTGATATTTTGAGGATAAACTTGCTACCACTGACAATGAATGCTAATAGTTCCTCCAAATTTGCTTGAAGCTGTGCATAGCTTGGCATTTCACTATAACAATTTTTTGGTTCATGGAAGTAAAGATTCCCTTCTAACTTGAGTCTGAGAAACGCTGTATGCCTAGCTGCTACTGTGAGTGATTCAAAGCAGTCTTGGCAAATGTCTGTATACTGTATTTCCTGTGACTTCTCCACCTCTAACCCTTTTGATGTAGGAAGGTTCACTGCCTTCATTCATCACTTCCTGATAGGGCCATTCCTCAAATTTGGAACTCAGCAATGTGGAAATCATTGGAAGCGATGTTCCCCTACTTGTGCACAACATGGGCTTTAAACAAAAGAATTTTAAAATCTATTCAATCCGGAAAATGTAAATCTCAATTAAAAATGAATTTAATCTTAACTTTTTTTCTTATCCTCATTTATTCACTTGTGTGAAAATCTTAAAACTTCAAACAGTTGGTAAAATGCATCTGTGAATTTATTAATGTATAGTACAGAAAATGTTAATATTTAGTGTTGCAACTCAAACATCAGTGGAATGCAAAATGTTACTCAGACAAATGGGAAAACTGGAGTTTAAATAAAAAATAGATCTATTACCAAAAATTAATTTGGAATGGTGAAAATTTGCATGCAGTTACATATAGTGAATACAGATCCAAAGCTATTATTAGATACTTGTGCAATTTATGAATAGTGCTGAAGGCTCAGTGGTTTCATTATGTAAAGTCTATGTTACCTGGGCGGCACGGTGGTACAGTGGCTAGCACTGCTGCCTCACGGCACTGAGGACCAGGGTTCGTTCCCGGCCCCGGGTCACTGTCTGTGTGGAGTGTGCACATTCTCCCCTTTTCTGCATGGGTCTCACCCCCACAACCCAAAGATGTGCAGGGTAGGTGGATTGGCCACGCTCAATTGCCCCTTAGTTAGAAAAAGAATTGGGTACTCTAAATTTTTTTAAAAAAGTTTTATGTTACCTTATGTTGTTTTACATGTGTTCAGATTTAAATTGCAAAATAGTTTCAATATGCATGCTCGATCTGAATCACTGGCTTCTTTTGAGATCTGTGTAACCTTGCATAGTCTGTTGATAGGTGCACTGTTGTAAAGGTAGCTTGTGGCAAACTGTACGCGTTTCAGATTAATAATTGCAGCAGGAATGTTGTCTCCACTGCATGTGGAAATAAGTACAGTATATCCTGCTGCAATCTCACATCCTGTGTGAAAAAACAATTTGCTGCAACCCTTTCCTCCTTAAACCTCATATCTTACAGGAATAGCTGTTGGTACAATGTTTTCTGGGACATTGCTGGAACATTAAGCTTCAGTTGTGGTTGTTGACAGGAAGGAGATGGTTGCTTGAATTGGTTAATCTTACCCTAGAGTCAATTAACTCTGCAAGAAGGTAGCTAAAATAGCCCGTCTTTAAGCAATGTGGATGTATATTTCAGAGATCGTAATAGAGTGCTTTTTCAATAAAGATTTCAGTGGCATATTTTTAAAGTTCAAAGAATGATTTTCTTGAGGCATTATATAGTTTGATAATCAAAGCAATATATTCAAGCAGAAGAGGAAAGAAGCATGAATTACAACCTCAGTAATCACAAACTTAATGATGCCTGATTTTGGGCTCTTTTGAATTATTGTTTTGAAATGAAAATGAAATGAAAATCGCTTATTGTCACGAGTAGGCTTCAATGAAGTTACTGTGAAAAGCCCCTAGTCGCCACATTCCGGCGCCTGTCCGGGGAGGCTGGTACGGGAATAGAGGCTGGTACGGGAATACGGGTATAGTTACACTATATGTAACTGCATGCAAATTTTCACCATTCCAAATTAATTTTTGGTAATAGATCTATTTTTTATTTAAACTCCAGTTTTCCCATTTGTCTGAGTAACATTTTGCATTCCACTGATGTTTGAGTTGCAACACTAAATATTAACATTTTCTGTACTATACATTTCTTAGTGGTGGTGCTGGTATTTGTCTTGATTCAAAAAGGGCACATGTCACTATAGCACTAAAAGTGGTCATACAACATTGTGCAACTCAGATTGCCCTTCCTTCCTATATGAATAAAACAAATGTGGAAATGTTGAAAAATCAGACTGTACAAAGGGATTAAATGTTAAAAAAAAATAATGTTTCATTCAATAAATTGTACATCAGAGCCACTTTTGTGCTTCTTCTCATTGTGTTCAACAGTGTAATTTCTGTAGAATAAGAAAATATTATCAATGCCACCTTGAGATTTCCGACTGAGAATTTTTTGCACCATCCACAGTGAAAGGCGACGCTCCCGTCAATAGCTCATACACAAGGACCCCAAGACTCCACCAATCAACTGCCTGTTGAGAAGCAATTAAATAACTTGTGTCAGTTCTGGCTCAGTGGTAGCATTTTCATCAAAATGTTGTGGGTCCAAGTCCCACTATAGATTTCAACATATACATAAAGCTGACACTCCAGTTCAGTATTGAAGGAGAGTTGCATTGATGAAGGTGTTATCTTTCAGATGGGACATTAAATCAAGACTTAATTTTCCCTCTCAGGTAGAGGCAAAAGATTCCATGTTGAAACGGTGGAGAGTTCCCCTGCTATCCTGACCAATATTTATCCCTTAACCAATAAAAAAAATGGATCATTATCGCATTGCTTTATGTGGAGCTTGCAGTGTGCAAGCTGGTTGCTACTTCTCAATTAAAACAGTGACTACACAATAACTGCAAAGTGCTTTGGGATGTCCTGAGGTTGTGAAAGACACGAATATAAAAACCAGCTCTTTCTTTAACAATAACAAGAAATAAAGATTTCTCAAATTAATAGATAGCTATTTTAATGCAGATAGGCTACAGTTACATGCCTAAAATGAACTATTACTTCCCAAAACTTATTAGAGGTGTTAAGTAAAATTAGGCTTTTTTTCTGCTTAAAATCCAGAACGCACCAGATTCCAGGGTATGAGGGGGAGAAAAAGGACACATGGATGCACAAATTCAGTCTCCATTTCATTTGAACATAACATGCATTTCCATCAGTAATCTCAGGTTAGGGCTCAGCATTTCACTATGCATGCACTATAGCACTGTCTTGGATGTGGTATATCTGGATTTCCAGAAAGCTTTTGACAAGGTGCCACACAAAAGGCTGCTGCATAAGATAAAGATGCATGGCATTAAGGGTAAAGTAGTAGCATGGATAGAAGATTGGTTAATTAATAGAAAGCAAAGAGTGGGGATTAATGGGTGTTTCTCTGGTTGGCAATCAGTAGCTAGTGGTGTCCCTGTTGGGATCCGTGTTGGGCTCACAATTGTTCACAATTTACATAGATGATTTGGAGTTGGGGACCAAGCGCAATGTGTCCAAATTTGCAGATGACACTAAGATGAGTGGTAAAGCGAAAAGTGCAGAGGATACTGGAAGTCTGCAGAGGGATTTGGATAGGTTAAGTGAATGGGCCAGGGTCTGGCAAATGGAATACAATGTTGACAAATGTGAGGTTATCCATTTTGGTAGGAATAACAGAAAACGGGATTATTATTTAAACAATAAAATATTAAAGCATGCTGCTGTGCAGAGAGACCTGGGTGTGCTAGTGCATGAATCACAGAAAGTTGGTTTACAGGTGCAACAGGTGATTAAGGCGGCAAATGGAATTTTGTCCTTCATTGCTAGAGGGATGGAGTTTAAGACTAGGGAGGTTATGCTGCAATTGTATAAGGTGTTAGTGAGGCCACACCTGGAGTATTGTGTTCAGTTTTGGTCTCCTTACTTGAGAAAGGACGTACTGGCACTGGAGGGCGTGCAGAGGAGATTCACGAGGTTAATCCCAGAGCTGAAGGGGTTGGATTACATGGAGAGGTTGAGTAGACTGGAACTGTACTCATTGGAATTTAGAAGGATGAGGGGGGATCTTATCGAAACATTTAAAATTATGAAGGGAATAGATAGGATAGATGCGGGCAGGTTGTTTCCACTGGCGGGTGAAAGCAGAACTAGGGGGCATAGCCTCAAAATAAGGCGAAGTAGATTTAGGACTGAGTTTAGGAGGAACTTCTTCACCCAAAGGGTTGTGAATCTATGGAATTCCTTGCCCAGTGAAGCAGTTGAGGCTCCTTCATTAAATGTTTTTAAGGTAAAGATAGATAGTTTTTTGAAGAAAAAAGGGATTAAGGGTTATGGTGTTCGGGCCGGAAAGTGGAGCTGAGTCCACAAAAGATCAGCCATGATCTCATTGAATGGCGGAGCAGGCTTGAGGGGCCAGATGGCCTACTCCTGCTCCTAGTTCTTATGTTCTTATGTTCATCAACAACCTTGTCAATAGGGCCCAAGCCATTTGCTCTGTATCCAAGCTTGATGCTGAAATAGGGCACATCAAAGACATCCTGTGGGATAATCAGATCATTTTGCACCGTACATAGTGAACCTTTATACTCTAAAGTGCCTATTTTTTAAAGTATGTCAGGAAAAGCTATCCTTAATTTTACTAACTGCTGGTATGTTGTCAATTTTAAATGCAATACATTGGTTATTTATGGACAAAACCTAGGAGAATGGGACATTTTATAGTGTGTCCATTAGCTACGCTTTCCCCCTTCACTTTTTAGCTTAAATGTTTTGCCCTGAAAAGTTACATCAGGTGTGAAATGATGAAAACACGATGAGGGCAACGGGGCATCTCACCCAGGTCCTTACAGAGCGGCAGAACCAACAATCCAGGACCGGGATTCTCCCCTACCCGGCAGGGCGGGGGGGGGATCCCAGCGTGTCGGAGTGGTGTGAACCACTCCGGCTTCGGGCCGCCCCAAAGGTGTGGAAGTTTCTGCACCTTTAGGGGCCAAGCCCTCACATTGAGGGGCTAGGCCCGCGCTGGAGTGGTTCCCACTCCGCCGGCTGGCGTGAAAACGGCCTTTGGCGCCACTCGAGTCGGGGCCGAAAGGACTTTGCAGGCTGGCGTAAGTCCGCGCATGCGCCGGAGCGTCAACGGCTGGCCGGAGAATCGCCGCGGGGGGCCTGCCGACCGGGGGCGGAGAATTCTGGACGCGGCGGGGGCGGGATTGACGCCGGCCCCAGGCGAATCCCGCCCCAGGTCCTTCACCAATGAAATTTAAGGATCGAGAAATAAACAAATGCCGAAGGAGGGCAAACTAGAGTGAATAAAATTGGGTACAAAGAGAGAAATAAAAGAGATACAAGAGACAGAAGAAAAAGTGAGGCAAAAAAGGAAAAGCAGAAACAATTTAATGTTTAAAGATCTCCAACAACAATGTACTTATTTGTAGAAATTAAACTTCAGAGGGCATGATTCTCGGGAAAAAATTCTAAGTATAATAGTGAGCGGGAATTGACGCTCAGCCCAGCGAGGCCGACATTGCAATTCAACGTTAATTGGTCCACTTAACAAGGCCTTATGCGTTTCTTGCAGGAAATGAAGGCTCGGCAACTGATTCGCTGGGACTGCGCTCGCCAGCTCCCCGCTAACAAGGTCGAGCAGTACTTAAACTGCACTTGCTCAGCCAACCCCAGCCAGCTCGCAATAATGGCGCCGAGGAGACCGGCCCCAAGATTCGAAGACGCTGATCTGGGGAGGCTCCTATACGCGGTGGAGGCCAAGAGGGATGTTCTGTTCCTCTGAGGGAACCGGAGGGTGAGCCATAGGGCAGCCATGCTGCCTGGGATGAAGTGGCGGTGCTGTGAGCATGGGGAGTATGACCAGGAGGACTGGCCTCCAGTGTCGGAAAAAGGTTAACGACCTACACTGGGCAGCACAAGTGAGTAGACACCAATGCAACCCCCCCCCAAACAAGGGAACATCCACCACCCCCCAAATCTCCATGCAACACCAAACTTTCCCTCCACCTGCCTTCCCCTTCAACCCTCCCTCCACGTGCATGGCTAACAATGCCCCTTCTGTCTTCCCTCAGGAAATGCTCTCCCATAATAGTCGGGAGAGACCGGTGGAGGGGTGACGGACTTAGGAATCCTCAACTCCTTCGAGGAGCATGCCATGCCCTGGAGGCAGAGGCCCATGTGCCGGACCCCCTCCCCCGAGGACCCAGCTGCCCATCAGGCCAGGGAGGGACCCAGAGGGGGACGGCGGCGGCCCAGCATGTACAGGCGTCGCTGGTCGTTCTAGCAGATGACGGACAGCGCGTGATGCACGAGGTAGCACAGTGGCACAGTGGTTAGCACAGTTGCTTCACAGCTCCAGGGTCCCAGGTTCGATTCCCGGCATGGGTCATTGTCTGTGCGGAGTCTGCACGTTCTCCCTGTGTCTGCGTGGGTTTTTCCGGGTGCTCAGGTTTCCTAGTACAGTCCAAAGATGTGCATGTTAGGTGGATTGGCCATGATAAATTGCCCTTAGGGTATAAAAAGGTTGGGTGGGGTGCTCTTTCCAAGGGCCGGTGCAGACTCAATGCATCAAATGGCCTCCTTCTGAACTGTAAATTCTATGAACAAGGAGACAGTGTGACACCTGTGCCATGTCCTGGATGATTTGGCACCATATGGAGGAGGAGGACATCCGCTCTCTGTGGCCGTCAAGGTCACCGCAGACCCAGGAGGATCTAGCCAAGGCAGTGGAACCACTAAAAGTGGGAATTGACCATGTGGAACAGAAGCTGGAGTCGCAGAGCAAGGCTATTCGGAAAGTGGAGGAGATGACGGGGAGCACGAGAAGCAGCTTGCCTCGTTGGCGGCCAAAATAGTTGTGATGCGCGAGACTCAGAAGCGATTAAAGGAGGTGGAGGACCTGGAGTAATCGCTCCAGGAGACAGAATTTACAAATAGTGGGAGCAGACGCCGGCACGTATATAACTGAGATGCTGGAGAGTTGGTGGGGGATGGGGCCTTTGACTGGTCCATGGAGGTCAACTGAGCGCACAAGGCGCTGATGAGCCACCGAGGGCAATGGTGGTGCATCTCCATTGGTTCCTGGATAAGGAAAAGATATTGAGATGGGCGAGGCAGATGAGGACATGCACCTGGAAAGGGAACGAGTTTTGGGTGTACCAGGACCTAGGCGCAGACTTGGTGAAGAGGAGGGCTGGGTTTAATCGGGTGAAAGCTGTCCTCTTAAGAATGGGCTGAAGTTTGGGATGCTGTGAAGTTAGGTGTGCGAGCGGGGCGGGGGGAGGGTGTAGGAGACTCAGAGATCTTGGGCAGGGGCTGCGAGCCTAGCTGGGCGGGCTAGCTAACGGGAGCGCAGCGGGGGGTGTGAGATGGTTAGAGTAGAGGGGGATGGAGTTGTTCTGTTTTAGGGGAGGGAGGTAGAGGGGAGGGGGGGCTGATGAAAAAAGTGTGGCTGTTGTGGTGCAGCAAGAAAAGGAGTGATGACAGTGGCATCCAAGGGTGTGCCTGAGGGTCGCGTGACACGGACTGGCCCAAACATGGATATGGTTGATCGGTGGGGCAGGGGGGGAGGGGATGGGGGGGGGGGGGGGGGGGGGGGGAGAGGGGATGGGGGGGGGGGGGGGGGGAATATGAGGTGCCCCCCCCACCAGGCTGGTCACATTGAATGTGGGAGGGCTGAATGGGCCAGTCAAATAGTCGCGTGTGTTCACGCACTGGGAGGAGTGTGAAGGCGGACATGGCTTTTTTTTTACAAGAAACACATCTGAAGATCGAGAATCAAACTAGGTTAAAGAAAAGCAGGAGAATGGGGATGAGAAAAATATCAACCATGATTGAATGGTGGAGCAGATTCGATGGGCCGAGTGGCCTAATTCTGCTCCTATGTTTTATGCTCTTATATAGCAATAGCCTTCAGCTACATGGCCAGAGGCCTCGGCAGTTGGTAGGGGTTATGGATGATTGTTGGGGCAGACAGGCAGCGACAATGTACACATGATCCAGGGGTGGCATGGTTGTGCCACGAGTGATTGCCCCCCCAGCCCCTCCCTGCCACGGCGGACCGGCCCTATGGAGAGTTCCCCACCCCCCCGCCGAGCACAGGGACAGCAAACCCAACACCCATGGGCTATTTGTCTGTGAGCAAAGGTGGCTACTCACCTCAGCTCCCCACAGAAGCCCATCTGCCAGGTTCTCGTGTTTCAAAAGGAGTACTAATTGGCACCAGCGTGACCACCTGCTGGGGAGGCTGATGAAAGATAGGAGGCCGTTGGTTATGGGGTGGCTCTCATTAATTGTATGGAAATAAGATTTAAGTGGTGATAAACGGATTTTCGCCTCGCTATGGCGAGATCCAGAATTCACCTACGGGAGCGGGCCGTTGCATCGCAAACTGTTTGGCGCCAAGCGCGGTTTTCGTTTTTGGCCTTCCGCTATTCACCAGCTCTGTTTCACTTGAGCGAGAGTGTAACAAGGCTGGAGAATCGTGCCCAGAGTTTCAATTGTTGCCTTCTGGGTTAGGCAGGTTGATTGGAATTACAGAAACAAAGTAACTTCAATAAAGTGGTACTTGTGCTGTTAGTTACCAGTCCTATCCTTCTGTTCCAAGTTTAGTAATGGGTGATTGTGAAACACAAAAAGCAACTTCATGAAACTCATGGGCAGGTTGTTGGTCAGCTGCCACTTTGTGAAGTTAATAACAAAGCACAATTCACAGAGGGTGGCATTTTCCCTCCAGTCTGTGGCGGATGGGGCTGAAGAATTCAGGGAGGCCAAAAATTAGAGAATAATTTTGAATTATCCCCTTACTACCTTAATGGTGGGAAGATGGTGGAGCGGGAATGGCAGGAACCCACATGCACTACCACTTCATGAATGCTCGTTAAAATCACCTCTCGACAGAGTCACATCGCCCCTTCCATGTTAGCAGGAAAACACATTAGTCTGCAACATGTGGTGTGTAGTTGTCGGTCCTCACTTCATTCCTGACTTCGAGGTGCGTGCAGCATTTTATAGCCTACCTTCCATCGAAGGTGCTACACTGGTGGGGTGTAGACTTGCTCCCCTCAGGGCAGCAAACTAGACAGAAACCAGAATAATAATAATAATCTTTATTGTCACAAGCAGGCTTACATTAACACTGCAATGAAGTTGCTGTGAAAATCAGTATTGAAGGGGTTGGGAGGAGGAAGAAAGATACATGGTAGAAAATGAGCAAAGGTTGAGTGAGGGAGGAAGGAGACATGGGGGACAAGGGGCATTGGGGAGCAGCAGTAAATTATGACAGAGGAGAGACTCAGGGTGGGAAAGCTGGACCCCAACTATAAAGGCAGAAATATAGACACACGAGAGGTGGATAGGAACAGAATTGGAGGAGATGCAAGTATACTGCGTTATACGGGGGGGGGGGGGGGGGGGGGGGGGGGGGCGGGGCTGGAGGAGAAAAGTTTGCACATGAGGGTTGGGTTGCACGGACACTCATGGGGAGGAGGGGGGGGGGGAGAAGAGGAACACAGTGTTGTCAGCAGTCAAGAAGTAATGGGAGAGTGAAGAGAAAGACAGTCATGGTCCCTGGTCTGGGGCCAAATAGTCAATGTGTGAGAGTCAACTCAGTCCTGGGGCTTTGCAGGCCACACTATGGCACTGTGCATGGCATGCACGTCATAGCCCCACTCAGTGGCTATGTGCTCAATGGGATAAGGCACAGCTTAGTGCGTAGGGTGTGGTCATAGTCTTACTGTCCCTGGCCATGATAAGATCTTGTCTGGTACTGGGGTGCAGATGGGAATGGAAGTGTTCACGGAGGCATCTGCAGGCTGTAAAGGGGAAAAGAGTAATATAGAGGGCGGTATTTGAAGCTTTTCTGTGGGGGACGGTTTCCGTTGTAAGTGACCATGCACACGGTGTCAAAATGGTGAAGGGCGAGGTCCACAGTGGTTATGGGGATAGCAACTGGCATGGGTTCAGGTGGGAGGGGTGAAATATTGACCACCATAATTATCGGATTCATGATAATTGAGGAAGCTGGAGAACAATGAGAGAGAGCTCTACCTGCACACAATGGGTTCCAGGAAGATTGGAGGGACAGTAAGACTCCTGGAAGGAGAGTCAAAACTGACCAAATAGTAAAATCAAAGCACCACCAACTTGGCTAGATGAATCAATGGTGCAGAATCTGAATGGAATGGGCGGGGTGGTCGAAGTTAGTGTGGGAGTCCAGGGCTGCACTCAGGAGCCCATTATAGGGGGCAGCCTCGAACTGTGTGTATTCAAGACATCGAAATGGAGTCAGAACTGAGAAAAGAGGAACATTTCCACGACAAAGTACCATTGTAGTCACTGGGCGTGATTCTCCCAGCCCTGCGCCGGGCCGGAGTATCGCTGCAACCGCGCCACGCTGCCCCGACGCCAATGCGCAATTCTCAAAGGTGCGGAGAATCGCATCATTTGCGCTGGCGCGTTTGGCGCGGCGCCGGTCACGGGCTGCTGTCCACGGCCAGGCCGCCGATTCTCTGGGCCGCGGCTGAGTGGCCTTGTGAAAACGGCAGAGTCCCGCCGGCGACATTCACCCCTGGTCGCTGCCGGCGGGAACTCTGCGCGAAGGGTCGGGGGGGGGGGGGGGGGGGGGGGGGCTCCGTCCCCGTGGGAGGCCTCCGATGGGGTCTGGCCTGCGATGGGGGCCCACCAATCGGCGGGCCAGCCTCTTCCCCCCAGGGCCTACTTTGTTATGCCGACGGCCCCTGAACCCCCATGCCCTGTTGCGTTGGGGCCGGCGCACTGAAGAAGTCCCCTGCGCATTCACAGGTTGGCGCAGTGCCCATTTGGCGCCAGGAAGGGAGACTGTAGCGGCGTGAACCGCTCCAGCACCGTGCTGGCCCCTTGTGGGGCCCAAAATCGGTTGTCCCTGCGTATGAAACATTTCGGAGAATCGCGCCCAGTCTTTTTTTGCACTTTGAAGAGACTGCAGGAGTCACTGGCTTGACAATGCAGTCACTCCATTTGAGCTTCAACTGAGAGGTATGTGAACATTTTAAAAAAATAATTTACAGGTTGTGGGCATCGTTGACTAGGCCAGCATTTATTGCCAATCCCCAATTTCCCTTGAGGTGGTGGTGGTGAGTTGCCCTCTTGAACTGCTGCAGTGCACCTGATATTCAGGGTGCGAGAGTGAATGCAGGGTAGGTGTCAAGGAAGGACAGCTGCTGCATATGTGCTAGATCATCAATGAAAGCCTGTAATGTGCTTTATGCAATTTCCATGGATGAATGGCCAAAGGGCATCCAGTCTTTGGTGATGTGCAAGTTAAATTTAATCAGCAAACAAGGTAATAGATTTCAGGAGTTCCTTTGGCAAGGTCTCACAAATCATAATGTACCCAAAGTTCTAAATCCTCTGAGACTGAGATTTGTACTATCAGGATTGGCAATGTGGACACCCAGAGATGTTAGTGAATGCCTCAATGGAAAGGCTGTTTCAACGAAAAGCTTTTAGTGCTGAATCAACTCTGGGTGCAAGTGCGAGGTCAACTATTTCTGCCCAGTGTTCATTAATCTCTTGTATCTCTCATTCCCCAGGGAGGACTTTGATTGCATAATGGAGTCTGTGGTCAAAGCAGCCTGACTGATAGCAGTGAACTGACTGACTAGGATGGGAAGGGCCCAGTACAGCCTAGCCCAGCTTCAAAAGGAATCCCGGCCCAAGTTCCATGATGCAGGGAGAGTCCCAACAACAACCAGAGGATGAGGCGATTCGGCCCATCCCAAGGAGGCGACTTGCACAACCAAGGGTCCAACGAATAAGACTCTCCCATCTGTAGATGAGCGACAAGACAAAATGTCATACCCATATGTGCTTGTTAAAAGAGCTGGTGGATCACATCCATCACTCTGCAAGAGGATCTAACACCCAGGAACAGGAAAGACATCACCTGCCAATGCCCTTGAAGGTCAACGCCAAACTCAATTTATTTGCCTGGGGATCGTTCCAGTGCTCTACAGGTGACCCATGGCGCATCTCACAGTCTTCAGCACATAAATATATCGAGGAGGGGACAGATGCCCTCTATGCATGGCTCATCATTATGTGATGAGGCACTCCCAGGTGTCTCATGTGTTTGAAGGGCCTCTACGAATACAGACTTGCCTGGATGGGAATAAGGGTTACCCGCTCAAAAAGTGGCTCCTAACACCAGTGCATCATTCTCAGAATGACTTGGAGAAGAGATACAATGAGGTGCATGAGGCAATAATAATCCATCATAGAGCAAACCATTGGCATCCTGAAGATGCACTTCTGATGCTTGGACCACTCAGTTGGGTCTGATGCAGTGCTCTCCAGAGGATATCCCGCATCAACATGGTGTGTTGCACCCTTCACAACCTGGCATGAATTCCTTGCCAGAGAGGGACATTAAGGAGGCTTAGAGCTTCTTGGATGAAGAATCGGTTGGACAGGAATGTGAATTGGGAAATTAGGGTCTGCTTCCATGTGAGGATGCCCTCAAAGAAGCACAACATGGAAGATGTGCCTGTGCGACACTGATAGTCACATGATTCCAGGATAAATAAGATATAAGCAATGGGACATGGTCACATTCCTCCCGTCCCTTACTGCCAGGCCAGTGGACGTAAATGCCTTTACAACCAGCGACATTGACAGCAATCTCACCACTTCGACTTGCACCTTCAACCTCATGATTCAGTCGGCCCTGCTCATTGGGAAGGTCAGCGGTGAACCCACCATTAGTGCACTCTGGGAAGGGACAGTGTTCACAACATCACAGATGTTGCGTCAAAGGGCTCAATGCAGTGGATACCATATTTAACAGAAGCTTTTTGCAGAAAGATGCATGCATGGTTGGAGGGAGCATCATGCCTGCAGACCTTGTTCATCGGCACTACCAATGAAGACAGACTTATCATTTGGAGAGACAATTACAGCTACCCCTCCAAGGCTAGTAAGGATGCCTAATTCCATGTGGTCTTGTAAGGAATTTGGTTGCAAGCACATTTTGCAGGTCCTTCAGTAAAAGGTTTGACACATTTCCCTGACAAGGGTAGGAAAACTATTATGAGTTATCCACAAATCATGTGATTGTGAGGTTCACAAAGAGAAGTGAAAACTGAGTGGGAGCATGCATTACCCTTGCAATAAAAGGGCACATAAATGTATATGCACAACTTTTTCAAATGAGATTGGGGCATTCATTAACAACAACCGTATTCACAAAGATTCACTGTATTTACAGTTTTTGAGCATCCATGACCCAGAAATGATTCCAAAGTTTCTTAATTTTTCTAATCCTATTGCTATGTCCAATTGCACCCTTGACATCCACAGCAGAAGTGGAGATAGCCTGTGACTGGTACGCCCTGTTGTCTTTGATGACTTTGGTGGGCGTCCTCCAGAGGATCAGGCAGGCGAACTGGAGGGATCTGGTCTGCATTGGTGTCCTGCTGTCAAGGCAGGTGCACCCTCCTTGTGCTGTACAGCTGGAGATGATGAGGTCAGTGACAGAGGGGATTGGGATTGGCTGGACACTCCCAGAGTCACTTGGGTGGCTGGCCCCAATGTGTCCAGTTGCTAGTTTGCCTCCATATGAACACCCCAAGGGCCACTGTCTGACTCCCTGAGGAAAAGGAGAATCTGGAGGGAGGTCAAGGTGCCCACCCACCTTCTCTCTCTCTTTTCAGCAACCATTTCCAGAAGTCTCATACCGAAAGCTGGACTGGAGAGAGCGAGCTTGGTGGTTAAATATGGTGCCTGGACCCTGGAGCACATTTGCTGACAGTGGGGCAGACAAATCAGTTCTTGACCTGCCATGTCATTCAGAGAGAAATTCCCTTATGCATAATTATTGAGTTTCTGAGCGCAAAACTGGGTGTGATTTCCCACCATGCTGCCCAGCACGAACCCGTTACTGCACTTATTCCTCAGAAGTGAAAATTCCACCCAGGGTATACCTTTCTTACCACAAGTTGCTGCACAATGCCATTAAACTCAACGTTACTTTGGTAGTATTCTGGGTCAGTATGTCAAAATGATTTTGTCATATGCAAAAAGGAATTAGTAATAAAGAACCTACAGTACAGAAACAGGCCATTTTGACCAATTTATTTATGTTGCTGTTTATATGCGAACCTACTCCCACTTTAATTGTATTGTTTTCACCTTGCTGTCTTATCCTTTAGGTTAAGAGGGGTTATTGGGTTATGGGGATAGGGTGGGTAAGAGCTGAAATGGGTTGATGCAGACTCGATAGGCTGAATGGCCTCCTTCTGCACTGTATGTTCTATGTTCCTTTCATTCCCTTATCGCGTACATTTGCATTAAGCTTAATTGAATCAACACTATCTCAACCATTTGACATGACAGCAACCCCCACTTTCTCTGTTAGTGGCAATCTTATATTTATACCCCTTGTCCCCTTGTTCGAACCTCACCCACAAGTGGAAAATCTTTGCAATATCCACCATTTCAGACCCTTAATAATTTCAAAGAATTCATATAATGCAGGAGGCCATTCAGTCCATCGAGTCTGCACCAACCATCTGAAAGATTACCCTACCTAGGTCCACTCCCCTGACCTATCATGTAACCCCATGTAACCTGCACATCTTTGGACACTAACGGACAAATAGCATAGTCAATCCACCCAACTTGCACATCTTTGGACTGTGGGAGGAAACCGGAGCACCAGAGGAAACGGGAAATTGGGAAGACTTGTTATTAGATTTCTCTCTTCCGAAGAAAAGAGCTCCAGCCTTCTCAATCTTTTCTAATAGTTTTCTAATAATAAAACTGAACTACAAGCCATTATCTCCAACATTGTTAGCGACCCCATTTCCCCCAGATGCCTCCCCCTACGGCTTCCAAACTCAAGTCTCGCAACCCCGGACAGCCCGCTTTTACCTACTTTTCAAAATCCACACAAAGGACTGTCGCGGCAGGCCCAATGTGTCAGCATGCCCCTGCCCCACCAAACATATTTTCTCTTATCTTGACTCCATCTTCACTCTTCTGGTCCATTCCCTCCCCACATACATCCGGGATTCCTCTGATGCCCTGTGACATATTGACAGCTTCCCGGTCGCAGGCCCTAACTGCCTCCTATGATGGATGTGCAATCTCTCTACACCTCCATCCGACACCAGGATGGCCTGAGAGCTCTTTGCTTCTTTCTCAAAAAGAGGTCTGGACAATTCCCATCCACCACCACTCTCCTCCGCTTGGCTGAACACGTTCTATCTCTCAACAACTTCTCCTTTAACTCATCCCACTTTCTCCAAATCAAAAGTGTAGCAATGGGCACCCGCATGGGTCCTAGCTGCGCTTACCTTTTCATGGGGTATGTGGAACATTCCTTGTTCCAGGCCTACCCGGCTCCCCTCCCACAACTACATTACCGGTACATCTATGACTATTTTGGTGCTGCGTCATGCTCTCACCCGGACCTGGAAAAATTCATCAACTTCGCTTCCGGTTTCCACCTCACCATCACTTTTAGCTGGTCCATCTCAGAAACTTCCCTTCCTGTCTCCATTTCCGGCAATAGACTATCTACTAATATCCATTACAAGCCCACTGACTCCCACAGCTATCTGAACTACAGCTCTTCGCACCCTACACCCTGTAAAGACTCCATCCCTTTTTCTCAGCTCCTTTTCCTCTGTCGCATTTGTTCAGATAATGCCACTTCCCAAAGTGCTGGTTCGAAAATGTGTTCCTTCTATCTCAACCATGATTTCCCACCTACAGTTGTTGACAAGAGCCCTCAACAGCGTGCGGTCCATCTCCTGCGCCACTACCCTCGCCCCCTCCTAGAACAAGGAGAGTCCCCCTCATTCTCACATTTCACCCCACCAGACTCTGTATGCAAAGCATAATCCGCTGCCATTTTTGCCAAAATGCGTAATGCCACCACCAAACACATCTTCCCTTCACTCCCCCTGTCAGCGTTCCGCAGAGACCATTCCCTCCGAGATAATCTAGTCCACTCCTCCACCATACTTAACACCTCTCCCATCACCCATGGCACCTTCCCATGCAATCACAGAAGGTGTAACACCTGCCCCTTTACCTCTTATGCTTAGCATCCCAGGCCCAAAACATTCATTCCAGGTTAAGCAGCGTTTCACTTGCACTTCGTCAATTTGGTCTATTGCATTCGCTGCTCCCAATGTGGTCTCCTCTATATCGGAGAGACCAAATGCAAACTGGGTGATTGCTTTGCTGAGCACCTTCAGTCTGTGCACATTCAGGATCCTGACCTCCCGTTGCTTGCCATTTTAACACAAGACTTTGCTCCCATGCCCACATGTCTGTCCTTGGCCTGCACGGTAGCACAAGTGGATAGCACTGTGGCTTCACAGCGCCAGGGTCCCAGGTTCAAGTCCCTGCTGGGTCACTGTCTGTGCAGAGTCTGCACGTTATTCCTGTGTCTGCGTGGGTTTCCTCCGGGTGTTCCGGTTTCATCCCACAGTCCAAAAACGTGCACGTTAGGTGGGTTCGCCATGATAAATTGCCCTTAGTGACCAAAAAGGTTCGGAGGATTTATTGTTTTACAGGGATAGGGTGGAAGTGAGGGCTTAAGTGGGTCGGTGCAGACTCAATGGGCCAAATGGTCTCCTTCTGCACTGTATGTTCTATGCTGCAATGTTCCAGTGAAGCTCAATGCAAACTGGAGGAACAGCATCTCATCTTCTAGTTAGGCATGCCTTCCAGTCTCAACATCGAATTCAACAACTTCAGATGATTAGCTCTACGCCACCTCGACCCATTTGTTTTCATTCCATTTCATTTTACCTGTCTTTTACCATTTATTTCTATTTTGTCTTTCTTTACACATACCCCTTATTGTATCCCCCCTTTCCTTATCTTTTTCCCCCTTTGCTTCCCCCCTTCCCCTCTCTCCCACCCATGTCCCCCCTCCCACCACATTTACATTTGTCACAGTTTACCCACTGATCGTAATTTCTCTGCTGTCTGGACTTTCCCACCTTTTGTTCTCTCTGGAGACTGCCATTAGCACTCTTTACCATTGGATTCTGTGGCAATAACTCATCTTTCATTCCCCCACCCTACGGTATAAATATCTTCCACTTTTTATATATTTTAGCTTTGACAAAGGGTCATCTGGATTTGAAACGTTAGCTCTTTTCTCTCCCTACAGATGCTGCCAGACCTGCTGAGATTTTCCAGCATTTTCTCTTTTGGTTTCAGATTCCAGCATCCGCAGTTTGTATCCTCTCAATTCTGGCAGTAGCCTTACCAATATTTTCTGCATTTTTGTCAGTGCTTCAATATACCATTTATATTATGGACACCTGAACCGAACATAGGGCGAAATTCTCCCAAAACGGGAGAAATCGTCAAACTGCCGTGGGTTTTACGGCATCGCGCCCCTTCCCGACGGGGGACCGATTCTGGTCCCCCGTCGGGGCTAGCAGCCCGACGTCGGAGGCTCCGACAAATCGGGCTTAACGAAAATCGTTAAGCCCGCTTGTCGGATTTAGCGCCGGCTGACGCGTCATATGACGTCAGCCGCGCATGCGCAGGTGGGAAGACTCCACCCGCGCATGCGCGTGTGACGTCATCGCGTTTTTGCGCGAAACCCGCGCATGCGCGGTCCGGGTTGCCCCTCAGCCGCCCCGCGTATTGATACTGCGGGGCGGCGGAAGGACAAATAGTGCGCGGGCATCGGGCCCGCTGCCCGCGATCGGTGGGCACCGATCGCGGGCCCATGGCACCCTTGGCACGGCCGTGGTACTGCCGTGCCAATCGGTGCCATGGTTAATTTTTTCCAGGTGGTCACGACGTTTTTACGAACGGCAGGACCAGGTGTGTTTGCCGTTCGTAAAAAGGTCGTAAAGGGCTGGGACTTCGGCCCTTCTAACAGCTGTGAATCGCTGCCGGCCGTAAAAAAACGGCGGCAGCGATTCGTGTCGGGATTTCGGGGGGGGGGGGGGGGAGAATAGCGGGAGGGCGTCAAAAAAGTCGGGAAGGCCCTCCCGCTATTCTCCCACCCGTCGTGGGGGGGGAGAATTTCGCCCATAGTACTTCAAGTGTTATCTAACTAGAGTTGCATACAAATCCAATATTACCTCCCTAATTTTGTATTCTGTTCCTTGATAAATGAATACTAGTATTTTGTTTACATTCTTTATGGTATTTATCAACTTGTATTGCTAGTTTTAGTATCTGTACTAAAAAAAAAGTCAAGAATTAGCTCCCGTTGCCTCAGCTTCAGATCTGATCATCTTGAAATGAAATGAAAATCGCTTATTGTCACGAGTAGGCTTCAATGAAGTTACTGTGAAAAGCCCCTAGTCGCCACATTCCGGCGCCTGTCCGGGGAGGCTGGTATGGGAATTGAACCGTGCTGCTGGCCTACTTGGTCTGCTTTAAAAGCCAGCGATTTAGCCTGGTGAGCTAAACCAGCCCCTGGTTGACATCTTGAAGACATGTAGCTATTATCTATATAAAAATGATATATTACCATAGTGCATGGAGGACTGTGATATCATGGCTACCCATCGCCTGATTACTCTAAACCTCCAGTAACTACATAGTGCTCCTTCAGTGATATTTCACCAACTTAATTTGCCTGGCCTACATCCTTTTCTTTTGACCTCTAAAGTTCATACCAAACTGAAGTCAAATTTTATAATTTTTCCTATACACCCTCTTTAGCACCTGGTTATATATATGGAAAGTCTCTGACTGTGTCCCTTGTCTGTGCTAAATTAACCAGTTTTACCAGGCCTCAACAATCATGAGTTCATGCTCCTGACCATCATTATCATTTTGCTGTAAATGTGAGCATGTGGTTCAGGCTCAAGTTCAATGTTGTATAGGTCTTTGATGAATCTAGCAAGAACTAGTTGCTTGAATGGTATCTGTGGACATTGGAAGTAGGTAGCGGAGGTAGGGGAAATGAAATGAAAATTGCTTATTGTCACGAGTAGGCTTCAATGAAGTTACTGTGAAAAGTCCCTAGTCGCCACATTCCGGCACCTGTTCGGGGAGGCTGTTACGGGAATCGAACCGTGCTGCTGGTCTGCCTTGGTCTGCTTTCAAAGCCAGCGATTTAGCCCAGTGTGCTAAACAGCCCCAGGGGGTGGTCAGTTTTGTGTTAAAAGTGTGAAAATAATGCATTTTAAATTTCCATTTGTACTAAACAACGATGTTATCATTTATTTACCTTATCATGGCCACTACTTCCTCCTTGAATAATCTCTGGTGCCATATATTCAATGGTACCGCAGAATGAATATGTTCTTTCATTCTGTACAAAAGGAAATATGAAAAATTACTTTAGAAACCAATAAAAACACATACATAAATTTACAAAGGTTTTGAAGTTTACACTTATCTCTGGCTCAAGCAATCAGAAGATATAAATAATTGATATATAAACAAAAAATAAAACATCTTCAATCAACAAGCAAAAAAGTATTACCTCAAAAGTGACAAACTCCTTGCTGAGTCCAAAGTCTGTTAAAACGACATGACCATCACCATCCAATAAAATATTTTCAAGCTTGATATCTCGATAAATGATGCCAAGCTACCAATGAAAGATATTAGTAGATAGTTTAATTTATATGGCAAAATTTAGGAAAATTAATGATTTAGTTAATGACGTCCAACATGGATTTTGACAGTCCTCAGTGAAAACATATGGCACAATAGATACAATAATGCTAGCATTTCTGTTTTACTCTGAGCAGACTGGAATCTTTATCACACTTACCTTATGGAGGTGTTCTAGTGCTAGCACAATCTCTCCTGCATAAATTTGAACTTCCTTTTCTGTGAAATGTTCCCTTTGGTATAGATGTGTAAACAACTCACCACCATTTACGTAGTCTACAGAAAGAATTCAGAGCACATTTTTAATGCATCAAGACTTTAACTAAATTATGATGCAACATAACTTCCTTAATATCTCAACAGGCAATAGGACTCATTGCAGAAATAATGACCGTGCCATAAATGCTCTTAATACGGACATAAAGTTTCACAACAGCTTCACAATTGTAGACCACATAAGAACCATTACACTTCACAATGGGCTGCAGTTGTGAAGAAAAGTTCAGAATCTGAAAGAAAAAATATTCCAATACCACAGGTAGACACACACATATTTGTGGAACAATCAACTGCAACAAATGTATCAAAAGGGTTCAGATTATAGCTTAGATATGATATCCTCCATACATTCACAAGAATCCATTTCCCTTTACCGTAACATATACCATTTGGAGTTTTAAATTTTTTTTATCTCTTTAGGTACCAACAAGCACAATGGAACACCAACTATTATGTAAAACTATGTATAGTAAATAACATTTCAACCAAGTAATCACTGGTATTAATTTCGTTTATATGCTGTGAAACATGCTTGTTTAGACAAAGATCTTGCTGGAGGATGGTTGCATATCTGTAGGAAGGCCCCCTTAGCTTGTCAAATGGCCACCTTTCATGCATGAAATTGGATGGTGAGGTTTTTCTGACTATTTTATCATTGTCAGCATCAGATCTCAAGCACAATTTGTCCTCAAATATGTACTGTTCTGCAGGGGTCGTCTTTGTAATCAAATTTTTCCTCCTTATGCAGAGACCAATTGTAGCACAACAACAGTTTTGTGTCCTGCGGTAACAACACAGGACAAAAATCGGAATATTCTGATTTGTACACCAGAATATTAAGGGGGCATTCAATTCTTTCAGCTTTCACTACTTAATTTTGCTAAGTAGCCAACTGTCAATATTTCCACTATATAATATTCACAAAAATAAAAGACTGTTTACTAAGTAGATGATCTGATAAAGATCATACATGAGTGTACTTCCTATAACATTTTACTTACTTGTGTAATCTGAACATGATCATATTTTGTCATGTTCTATTAAGACAATAGAAATCGCTTATGTATACTTGTTAATGTGCAATTGAACTCTTAACAATGGAGGCACTGCAGTTCTACAACTGGCAAAGGAATTTACAGTAGAACAAATTTACATATGCAGTTTCCAATATAAATTCCGATGTTCATTTTTATTATGGAAATATAAGAGGACAGAATGCATTACTTTAAAACCATCCTGTCCCAATTGACCCCCATCTTCCAAATCCACTTCACCTAAAGACAACACTTTGTCTTGAATCACTCTATGCAATGCCATAGGAGATTACTTAGTATTTAATTAATAAAATGCTTTTCATTACCTCCACAGCACTCCAACACAGTGACAATCTAAAATGTCATCTATAAATGCCATTTCTGGATTGATGTTAGCAGCTTCTGTACATGTACTGGAAAGTTTTTCCATTTTTTGTTTGCTTTATTTCCCCAACCTCTACTTGTTAGTATGCCGATGACTTGAACAGATCAACTCTCACTCTTCTCTTTTCCGGAGAAGAGCTCTAGCCTGTTTAGCCTTTCCTCAAAGTATGCTCTTTTAGTTCTGGATATTAGACTGGAAAGTCTTTCCAAAAACTTGCGACAGTACTTCAAAATCCTTTTTAGTAACTTAATAAACAGAACTATGTACATGACTCTCAATATGGTCCAACCAAGGTTCTATAGACGTTTAACACAATTTCTCTGCTCTTGAATTCTAAATCTTTTGGACGGAATCCAATTTTTTTTGTGGTTTTGATAACCTGGTTACTATTTTTAAAATAGTTTGTGAATTTGTACCCATACATCGCTATCCTGCTTTATCTTATTGAAGGTACATTGGAACACCAACACTTGGAAGTTCCCATCCAAGTCACTCACCATCATGACTTGGCAATATATCACCATTCCTTCACTATTGCTGGGTCAAAATCCTGGAACTCCCTCCCTAACAGCATTGTGGGTGCACCTACACCACATGGACTGCAGCAGTTCAAAAAGGCAGCTCACCACCACCTTCACAAGGGCAATCAGGGATGGGCAATGAATGTTGGGCTAGCCAGCAAATTCCACATGTCGAATAAATTAATAACACATTTTATTTCTCCGAGCAAAATTCACCACCATACACTTACATATGTACTCCGCAAGTTTGTTATTTTCTTAACATTTTGTTACAGCCTTCCTCAGTATTAACCATATGCACAACACCACGGGCGGAATTCTCCGCTCCCGCGATGAATCGGGAAGGCCGTCGTGAACTTGGCCGAGTTTCACGATGGCCTCGGAGGCCGCTCCTCGCACCTTATTCACCCCCACCCGGGGGGCTAGGAGAGGCGCTCCGTAAATCTCGGCTGCCGGGCCTTGACGCTTGCGTCAAGGTGGCGCGCCGAGAATGACGCGACGGCGGTTGCCGTCTTCCCCTCCGCTGCCCCGCAAGACGTGGCGGAGGGAAAAGAGTGCGTCCCTTTGAGACGCCAGCCCGACGATCGGTGGGCACCAATCGAGGGCCAGTCCCCTCCCGAGCACGGCCGTGGTGCTCACTCCCCTCTCCGCCCCCCACAAGCTTCAATCGAGCATTTGGCGCCCATGTTCACGACGGCAGCGACCAGGTGTGGTTGCCACCGTCGTGAACCGGTCGGGAACGGCAGGCCGCTCGGCCCATCCGGGCCGGAGAATCGCCGGTTGCCGTGAAAAACGTCGAGCGCCGATTCTTCCGAACGGGGGTGGGAGAATCGCGGGGGGCGCCAGGGGGGCGTGACGTGAGTCGCCCGGCCCTCCCGCGATTCTCCCACTCAGCGTGGGGAGCGGAGAATCGCGCCCCATACCTCTCATTGGCAAATTTGAATATTGTCCTTCCAATCTGGCCAGTAGTCAGGGACAGGAGAGCATGACTGTCTATGAGGCAGAAGAGGACCCAGAGGGCAGGAGTGTCAGCCTCTTCAATTGTCCAACAGGTTGAGGTTCTCTTAGCTTGTTTGGATGAGAATGGTGGCTGCAGGGTAGATGAGCTGTGTTATTGTTGTGGACCTGAACCCCAATTTAGGTTAAGACCTCAGACTAAAATCCAATAATTTTCATTTGGTAAAACTGTGAGGAAATGTTACTGCACCACAGGAGTGATAACGTTGGTCAGCAAATAGCTTAATTGTTAAAACAAACTTTAAATTTGAACGCAGAATTAAGCACATTAGCAACAAAAATAGCGTTACAGTTAACAGATACAACATCTCAACTTGTTTCCTGAAACCTGCCTCTATGTTACAATTAAGTAAACCCATATATTTCAAATACTATTTATATATTCAATTAACGACCAGGTTTTATTTGCTTATTTTGATGCAGAGTCCTCGGAGTGATAAACCTTTTAGGACCGAACTGAAAACCCTTCTGCTGAGCTTAGAGTCCTGTAGGCAACTGCCTTTTCGGACAGACCTAGCCCCACTCATTAGCAATTTTGTTACACTCAAAGCACACAGCATTATTTTGCTTACTGTAACAGGATGTGCCTTAACTGGTTCAGCCAGGACCAAACACAATAACCTCACTGTTAATCACAGCTCTAGCAGTCATACTGTCTGCATGCATTTTAACCCAGGTTTTAATAATATTACTGCAAAAATATAAACAATAAAACCTGATAATTTCTTATATTAATCACAGCTGACTGACTATGGTACAGGGAGTCATTCAAGTGGGAGGAGCACATAAGAATATATGATAGTAGGGGACAGTATTTGTTGTGTTCCAAGTAATTGTACAATAAATACCTGACTGTGTTTCTCTACTTTGACTGATATTTTCCCTGTAAATAACTATTTGCTTTATGGAGATAAAAATAATAATTCCATTGTTGTATCATTATAATGAAACTATAAATGTCAGAAGGCAGTACATTCGGTTCCCTAGCATAAAATCGGAACATTTAAATACACATTTTCATATGCACAGTTTCGTTACCACCTTCACCCCAGTATCATTCTTCAGCTGAAAACGCAATCCAGTGACCTCTTCTTAAACTGTTGCAAAAACAATGTCACCCTTGATTAAATTATAAAAAGGTGCTCAAAGGTTAATTGAAGAGGACTTGAATCTTATTTTCTCTCATCCCTATTAAGCAGAATGCCTCTGATGAGGGCATAGTAGGGACTGAAAAATTCTAATATGAAGAATTGGGGGCAAAAACCTAATATACTGAATACTAAGTTATCACTTAACTGATACCAACATATACCATAGTACTGTCTTAAAACATGGATTTCATAGAATTTCCTAAAATTTACAGTGACGAAGGAGGCCATTCAGCCCAGCCGAGTCTGCACTGGCCCTTACAAAGAGCACCCTACTCAAGCCCACGTCTCTACCCTATCTCCGTAACCCAGTAACCCCCAATTAACCTTTTTGGACACCAAGAGCAATTTAACATGGCCAATCCACCTAACCCGCACATCTTTGGATTGTGGGAGGAAACCGGAGCACCCGGAGGAAACCCACGCAGACACGGGTTGAACGTGCAGACTCCGCACAGACAGCGACCCAAACCGGGAATCGAACCTGGGTCCCTGGAGCTGTGAAACAACTGTGGTAACCACTATGCTACCGTGCTGCCCAAGGGGGAGGGGAAGAGAAATTAAAATGCACAAAATGTTAACATTTTGTAAATGCTTTAGAAAAACACAAAAGCAGCAAAAAGTATTACCTAGTATAAGATGAAGTTTGGTGTCTGTCTGGAAGGCATAATGCAATGTGACCAGAAAAGGAGACTGCCGAATATGCTCTAACACCTGCCGTTCTGTCTTGATGTGTTCGGTTGTTTTTGCTTTTTGTACAATGGAAGCCTTCTTAAGCACTTTCATTGCATAGAGTTTGTTTGCATCATGGCCACTGATTTTTCTGACCAGGAAAACTTTCCCATATGCTGCAAGACACAAGAAAAATATGTTTAATAATTATAAAGTATCATAGCTGCTCTACCCTAGTCATTAAAAAATAATGGTCATTAATTATTCCATAACAGAGTAATAGACATGCAAGATTGTCTTATAGGTCACAAAGTTGCAAAGCATGATAGCTCTTCAATATGCTACACCATCAAATTAACCTCATCATGGTCACTCTTGAAAACCTGTGAAGTGGTGCATGACAGTAATGTGTTTTCACCCTCCCTTCCTTATACATTTTGTTACCACACCCTGGGCCGGTGCGCGGTCAATCCTAGTCCCACTTGACCCAGAGTCGCCACATGGTTGAAATTAACTTTCATTTTTAAAATACCTGAGGTCTTCGGCTGCCCAATAACAGTCACCAAGTTTGTAAATTTGAACACAATTAACACTAACTATAATTAAATAGGCAACAAATAGAACTGGTTAACTACTATCTAATCTCTAACCCCCTCTACATACACATACACCCACATGGGGAGGAGAGATGTAAAATAATGATGAAAGTAAAAGGATAAGAGCCTTTGTTTTGATGGACATCTTCCAGTTAAGTTTCTTCTCAAGTCTAAGCTTTCAGATGGATGGTGGGCGCGATTCTCCGCCCCCCACGACGGGTCAGAGAATAGCGGGAGGGCCTTCCCGACATTTTTCCCGACCTCCCGCTATTCTTAGCGAAGTTCGCTAAGCCTGCGATGCCAAGGTTCACGGGGCCCCGCTGCTAGCCCCAACCGGGGAGCAGAATCGGGTCCCGGGAGGGGGCGCGGAGGCTGCCGTGAAACACGGCCAGTTGTTGGCAGCCTTCACGACTCTCCGCATTTGCGGAGAATCGCGCCCGTTATCTTTTCTTTCAGGTTGTAACGGTTTTCACTGTAGATTCACAGAAATAGCAGGCTGCCAGCATTTGAGAGAGAGAGCAGAGAGAGAAAAGAGAGGAGAGAGAAAGGAGAGGGGAGGAGAGAGAGAGAGCTGCTTCCACCTGGAGGGTCCAGTGGCTTCTCTCCACGAGAAAAACCATACCTGACAGGAACAATTTGCTATCGGTTGCCAGGCAGAATACCATCCCTGGCCAATCCAATGGCTACCAGGCAACCTATCGAAACAAACCCCGTCCAAATCTCTTGGGTGCCATAAAGTCTCTGTTCTTCTGCCCAAAATATAAAACTTTATAACACAGTGTATAATTTTGACACTTTGAGTTCCTTACTTCCTCTGCTCGACTAAAAGTATGTCTCCATTAACCATCCAAGCACCATAAACTCTGAAGACAAAATAAAAGAAACAAGAACCAAGGGAATCAACAGGAAGGGCCCTTACAATTGCTGAAAAGCATTTAGGCTCTCCTGTGTGCCCACACCAATGCTGAGATCAGGAAGAAAGAGTACTGGGAGCTACTACCAAGAACTGATATTCAAATCTACTCTGCGACACAGTGGGCGGAATTCTCCGCTCCCAGGAAAAATCGGGAGGACGTTCGTGAACTCAGCCGAGTTTCACGACGGCCTCGGAGGCCGCTCCTCGCCCCCTATTCTCCCCTCCCGGCGGGGCTAGGAGCGGCGCTCCGTAACTCTTGGCCGCAGGGGCGTCGCGCCAAGAATGACGCGGCCCGTGTGCCTAATGACGTCAGCCGCGCATGCGCCGGTTGGCCGGCTCCAACCCGTGCATGCGCGGCTGACGTCATGATGCTGACGGCACGAATCCGCGCATGCGCAGTGGCCGTCTTTCCCCTCAGCCGCCCCGCAAGACGTGGTGGCTTGATCTTGCGGGGCGGCGGAGGGGAAATAGTGCGTCCGATTTGGACGCTGGCCCGACGATCGGTGGGCACCGATCGCGGGCCTGTCCCCTCCCGAGCACAGTCGTGGTGCTCTTTCCTTGCTAGGCCACCTACAAGCCCCAAACGGGCTTCTCACTCCCGTTTCACGACGGCAGCGACCAGGTGTGTTTGCCGCTGTCGTGAAACGGCCGCGAATGGCAGGCCGCTCGGCCCATCCGGGTCGGAGAATCGCCGTTCGCCCTCAAAAACGGCGAGCGGCGATTCTTCCGAGCCGGGGGGGGGGGGGGGGGGGGGAATCGCGGGGGCGCCAGGGTTGCATGAAATTTGTCGGGGGGGGGCCCTCCCGCGATTCTCCCACCCGGTGTGGGGAGCGGAGAATCCCGCCCAATGCATTTATAACAATAATGTGTGCTACTGGGGTGCCAATATTTATTTTATCGTAGATATGCAATGTTGACTATTTGAGCAAAAAGCTCACTGTATCTCAGTATCATGGAATGTCAAATTCATTGCAATCTGTACTGTTTGTACTCACTTTACATTCTTAATTTGTCTGAGAGAAACATAGTATGAAACCTATCCTGTAACTAACTAATTCTATTATTTCACCAAAACGTTCTAATATTGGTGATCCAATGCACTACAGCTGATTGCAGGACAGCTCTTGATACCTCAGCATTTTATTCAGTGATAACCCCACTCATGCAAACCACAATGATCCCTACTGCCGATTTCTGACCAGCAACTACTGTTGAAATGCATGTTCTGAGGTATGGGCCCCAATTTTGTACACATTGGGCTGAATTATTTGGCCCTGTCACAAAGGGGGTGGGTTGGTAAACACATCAAGCCTTTCAAAAGTCCACTGACATCAATGGAAGTTGAAAATCCCATCGGTGAAAAATTCCACCCATTGTTTGTGTGCGATCGGCGGGTCTGGAAGCAGATATCAAAATATTTTCCACAAATTGCAACTGATACACGATTTCATGCTGGTTGGCCCTCTTCCCTCCTTCTAGAATGAGTGCCTGCACACTGTATTGGAGGCAGTGAGTGCCTGGCATAACATACTCATGCCACGATGAAATATAGTCATGATATAGTGCAGCTCATATGGACCAGCATCACAAAATGTTCAATGATCTTCACCACTCTGCAAGAGTGAGCACTGAATTGGCATGAAACTGTGTATAGAAGTCTTGAAGGGTGGCTGTTCATTGTGGCATTTAGGGGTGAAAGATGCAGAGTACACATATACCTGTGCCAGCCAAGACTGGGAGACGTACCCATTAACCTGAGTGCACTGAAGAGTGAGCTGTGCTAATCTGATGGGCAGCTCCACCTGGTTCTCTGGGACACAGGGGAGCATCATGCGGCTGATATGGTGTTGCAGGTAAAGGGTCGAGTAATGCAAGGTTTTTCCAAAGTGCAGGTCACGACCCTCAGGTGGGTCGCAGGAAGAGTTTGGGGAGGGGGAGTCGCAGAGCGATTAGTGGCACTGTTCCCGCAGTGGTCCCGATCATGGGAGAAGCGCCCAAAGAAAAGTGGTGAGTGAAAAATTCCTTTAACATTGTGACCTCAGAGTCAGTTATTAACTTAGAGCTGACTCCAAATTAAAAGACTACGCTGCTCTAGTTGACCTGTGATACCACCATAAAAACACGGCAAAAGCCCATGAGGCTGTCAACATTTCGGAGCAGCAATTCTGAGGAGCGTTCAGTGCTGAGTAAAATGAGTGTTTTGTTGCTATTGCCCTTCACAGCGACCTATTTTATTTTCCGTTTTCATAAAGATGAAGACAGCACAAAAGGAACTGGCTGAAATCTGCACCCGATATGCACGTTGTCCTCTCCTCCTTTGAACCTGATTCTAGATTGTGAAGTCCAGGCTCTCCTCTTGTATTAAAGATAAGCAAACGTGGCATGTGTTGCGAAGGTCGGCTGGCATGGATCTTGCCGGTTGGTCAAAGTGGGTTCTGGGAAAAAAAGTTTTAAAAACACTGAAGTAACAAATTCACTTTTGTCCATGCAGGAAGAGAAGTCATAGTGCTGTGGAATCCAGGTGGACCGGTGGTAGTGAGACAATCTGCTCATATTGAGCAAGTTTCAGATGAAATGCGAGCATGGAGCAAGGTCCTCAGGTCTCAAAGAGGAAGGGATCGCTGAGTAAGGAAACAGTGGACATGTGAAAGAGTGAGGTAGTTTAACGTAATGTAGGATAGTGTTCTCTCCACTGAAAAGATCAAACCAAGAGTCCCAATTGCTCATCCTATCACAATGCCAAAGTGCATCGTCCATGGTGTCAACAAACCATCTTCTATGCACAGTCCCTTTATGATGGTGATGATGATGATACCTACTGACATAGTATTTTTCCCTCAGATGCGCCATCCTCAAGATGTGCAGCCAGGCACTGAAATCGGGTTCGGCATGGGGGCAGTGAACCCAATTTCACGATGAAATCGGACCGACCGATTCTCCCTCAGATGTGCCATCCTCAAGGTGTGTCAAAGATCCGGGGCTGGATTCTTTGCAGCCAGGCACCGAAATCGCGTTCGGCACGGGGCAGAGAATCCAATTTCACGATGAAATTGGGCCCGCTGATTCTCCGGGACCCAAGAATCATGATTGCGGAGTACTCCACGCGGCTGGAGGCCATTGACAAGAGGCCAACCCAGTGATCCTATGCTCCAGACCGGCCGAGTTCCCAATGGCATTGGACTAACCACCTATTGCCGGTCGGGATGTTGGCGTGTCTGCGGCCACCCTGGTGGGGGGCGGGGGATCGGACAACAGGGGGGGCCTTTTAGGCGGCCGGGGTCGGATGCTTGGGCGTGCGGCTGATCGGGGGGGGATCTAGTTTTTATGTGTGGCTCCGCGTTCTGAGTCTGCCATGGCGCTCTGCGCAGCCGCTGGACACCCCCGCCGTGTGTATGCACGGACTCAAAACCGGAAGTGCAGGGGCCCATATCTGCAGCTAAAGCTGCGTGAATTACTCTGGGTCCCTGCTAGCCCCCTGCAAGGCTGTGAATTTGCACCACTTATTCCCAGGAATCCCCAGAGTAAAACACAAGCATTTTTATGTCTGCGAGGGGACATAGTCCCATTTTTGGGAGAATCCAGCACCGCAGCGGGATCTCCACCCCGGTGATTTTCCTTTCCTCTGGACCGCTGACCACATTCAGGGCGCTCTGCTCAGACACGGTCAGGGGCCGCATGTCCGGCGGACCCCCTCCAATTTTCTCCTGCTTTCGGTGGTTATGGCCGGCTTTCCCCTGGGAGGGTGGAGGAAGTGGAAAACAGAAAACGAGTGTTACACAGTCTGACGCATGCAGCCCAGGGGTGGGTAGTTGGTGGCCTCAGGGGCCAGGGAGCCTGGCCATGGCGGCCGCTATGGGTGCTGCCATGTAGTGCAGGGTGCGGGGAGCGGAGGGTTGGGGTTACAGTTGTGAGGGATGGGGTTAGTGCTAGGGACACGGTGCTACCTACTCACCCTGATGGTCCTGAGGAGATTGTGCTGTTTCTTCCAGGACTGCAGGCTGGTCTGGATGGTGTTCCTTGTGGCGCTCACCACCTCTGCCACCTGCGCCCAGGTATGGCGAACAGCGGCAGCCTTCTTTCTGGGCTTGGGTACAGGGTGGCCTGCCTCGTTTCCACTAAGTCCAAAAGGGTCTCTAGCTTTGCATCAGTGAATCGTGGCACCGCTCTCCTTGCTGCCATGTTGTTGGCTGGGATGGTGTGGGTGGGAAATGTAGTGTGTATATGCAGCTGCAACTTGTCAGCCTCCTGAGTGTCAATTGCACCGTTTCTAATTGGAATCAATTGTGTTCCACGTGGCGCCAGTGCTGGTCCCTCCTTCGCTGAATCTGGCCAGGTGCGACGCCATTTTTGCTGTCATGAAAGTCCACGAATCCTGCCCCGGCGTCAACACATGTCTCAGGAGAATCTTGCCCTTGAGGTTTATATCATCTGAACAGTGTATCTGTTTGACGGAGCTTGGGCAACAGATTGGGAAACACTGCATAGTTCTCCTGCTAACCCTTGAAGGAATCAGGGGCGAGAAAATTCAGGGCCAAAGTCAACTTAAGAGCCACTGGCACATCAGGCGGTCACCGGCAAAGTCGAGGTGATCTCTGGGCCAATCATGTGGCAAATCTGTCACAGTCTCCCAAAAGAGGTGAGAGGTGGTGCCTCTGTCAGCACTTTACCTCCTGCATGTCCAGGTAGCTGGAGCACTTCCTGTAGACTCTCGCTGCAGGATAACAGCGTCTTCTTTAGACTCTTCCACCTTGCACTCTTGCTGGTCCTGCACCTCAGGTGCTTGCACCTCGCTTTCCACAGGTCATTCTGCAGGATGCTGCTTGTGGACACCAGTCCGAGTCTCCCTTCTGGGCCTTTCCCCCCTCAGAGGAGGGTCTCCCTCCAGCAGAGTAAACAATCCCCATTTGCTGGAACACAGATGGCACAAAATGGTGCCCAGAACATAGAACATACAGTGCAGAAGGAGGCCATTCGCCCATCGAGTCTGCACCAACCCACTTAAGCCCTCACTTCCACCCTATCCCCGTAACCCAATAACGCCTCCCAATCTTTTTGGTCATTACGGGCAATTTATCATGACCAATCCACCTAACCTGCATGTCTTTGGACTGTGGGAGGAAACCGGAGCACCCGGAGGAAACCCACTCAAACACGGAGAGAACGTGTAGACTCCGCACAGACAGTGACCCAGCAGGGAATCGAACCTGGGACCCTGGCGCTGTAAAGACACAGTGCTCTCCACAATGCTATCCACTTGTGCCCAAGGGGCGAAAAGCCTCCAAGAAAGCTTGTAGGCTAAAGAGTCCTCCAGAAAGCACAGAAATGCAATTAACTGTCAGAAAAGCACCTTCACCTAACTGTTACCTCAACTTATACCTACTCAAGCTTCTGGGCAAGTATCGCATCCTAGATTGAGTTTAAAATCAAAACATGATTGCCGCCTACCCGTGTGGCCCGAGCACTGGCTGTTAAATCTCATGGGTCAAATAAAATTCAAAACAATTGCCTTTTTAATGTGCTTAATTTCCTGTTTAATTGTTGGTGGACATATTTCAGGCTTCCATGCAAGCCCATCAATCACAATATGGTACGGCAGTGCAATGATGTTGGGATGTGCGGCCAATGTTTTCTCGCATAATTTCACGTGAGTTTAGGTCGGCCCCACACCAGATTTGGCAAAGTAAAATTCTGGCTACGGTTTTGCTATTATGTCTCCTTGAGGTCAAATGGCCTGTTAACAATCGCAGGTGAATAATGCCTAATTAGGTAAAGTACGGGAGTGCCCACCTGGTGCCCACTGAACTGTTCCAGAGGAAGAGGTCATTCTCTCAGTTAATATGTGCATTAACAGGAATTTTTTTGCAGACTTTTATTTTATTCTGCAAATCCTTGTTGAAACCACTATGTTATGCAGACATTTTATTAGCTGGTTAAACTGATAACTGGTCTCAGTTGGAAACAATACAATTGGCCTTTGTGCCATTAGGTTGGTCAAGGAAAAATCAGCCAGTTATGCTCCCAAACATTGGCAACGATCTCTGTAGAAACTCTCTCTGTGTTGATATCAGCGAGGTTAGGATCCGGCTTGACTATGACAATACTAAAATCTGTTAGCCTTGTGAAAGAAAATGATGACACTGAATGCATGTTGGGTGATTTAAAAAAAAATAATGGCAGTTGGCCAAACAACTTGTTTTCCAAGGGTGTGTTTGCACTGTGTCTAGTGTACACAGCTGCTCTTTTGTGGATAGGGCATATATGTCTGAAGAAAGTAATTATGCTTTTAACCTGTCCTTCTCCACTCCCATTTTGTAAGTAATTTCTCCATATAGTTAATATTGCTGTTGTATCTATAAAATCTCGGATACTTCGACCAGTGTATTAATCAAAAGTTTAGTTTTACCCAGATATCTTTATGGACGAGGTAAACAAACGACAACACAAATCTAAAGTTCAACCAAGTTTATTTAACACAATAATATTAATCCATAAATTATCGCAATAACATTCATTAATAGTCCCACGATTCGTGATACTACCTGTGCAGAAGGACTCAGTTGAGCCGCAGGTCCGATTCTGAGTCTCTCGTTCCTCAGGGTCGTCGTTGGGAAGGAGGATCTCGCTGGCTGCTTCCTTCTGTCTCTCGTCGGTTTTCCAAATTGTCAAGGTCACCTCCATGGCGAGTCTTCGCTGTGGTGTGTCTTGGGGGTCTACCTTTACCCCCCTCCCTTTGCAACTTTCCAGAATCTTCTCTGGCCCTCGGCCAATTGGAGTCTCAAGAGGGTGTCCCAACACCCAATGGACTTGATGATGACTGCTTGACAAGACACCTGGGACCCACCCCTATGTGCCCATCTCCAGTTGTGTTTGCACGTAGCCGGTTACCATACAAGGGAACGGCGGGAACTCTGGGCGGCAGAAAGTCTGGCCTCGTCTGGGCAACCATAACAGATCGATGCATATGGATAGAGCCGATTATCTCCTGATGGATGATTGACAAGGCAGGCCCAGACATGTCCTGTCTTTAGTGTTTTGGATTTTGGTCAAGTTTGAATTCTCATCTGCTTGCCTGGAGTAGACTGCAGTTTGATTTAAAATGTCCAATTCTTAATTTAGTGTCCAATTTTATCGGGCCTAAAATCCAGGCCATTCCAGATCACCACATTTCTTAATGTCATAGCTATTTATATACAAGGAAAGGTTTGCTCTCAGGCATCAAACTCACTGTTCAACCAGATCAGTGGAGGACACTCGGTAGGTTTTGGGGATGGGGGGGTGGAATAGGTGTCCTCTTTTATGCCAGTCCATGACTCAGGGAAAGGCTCCCCCCAAAGGCATGGTTGACCCTGGAGATATGATGCCACTTTTGAAGGTGCATCCTCTTCCTTGTGGTCGCAAAGGGGTTTGCCTGGCTCATTACAATAAGTTTACCTGGTCTTCCTTCCTGAATTGGACAGCTATCCCGATCACAGCCTTGTAATTAGCTGGCACTGGTAAAATGCTGCCTCTGGGTCCGGACACTGGCTTACACAGGGCTAGCCCTGGCTTTCTGTCCTAGCATTGTACCATCTTCCTTTGTGGAAAAATTCAGATCTTTATTTCCAGGCTGCAGACTGGGGGGGAAAACTGTCAGCTCTCACCAGGCTGCATTCGGGGAGTAGAGCAGGAGAAATCCGAAGACTTGTGTGGAGATATCAGAAGAGTATAATCATAAGTCTTATACAGAAGAAGATAGGCAAGATTGATAGAGTTGTGGGTTTGGAATAGAATTGTGGTGGGTTGTGAAGCAGGTATTGTACAAGGGCAGTTGCCTCCAGTATCCAGTCTTGTTTGGCTTCCTTCAACCACTGGGTATCCAACCTGACCCAACACACCCAATTTTGAGGGTAAAGTTTCTCAGTGTTTCATGAACATATGCTGAAAATAGATCACACTTCATGGGTATAATTCTCACTTTTTTATTTCACTGATTTTCTTATAAGAACTAGGAGCAGGAGTAGGCCATCTGGCCCCTCGAGCCTGCTCCTCCATTCAATGAGATCATGGCTGATCTTTTGTGGACTCAGCTCCACTTTCCGGCCCGAACACCATAACCCTTAATCCCTTTATTCTTTAAAAAAACCATCTATCTTTATCTTAAAAACATTTAATGAAGGAGCCTCAACTGCTTCACTGGGCAAGGAATTCCATAGATTCACAACCCTTTGGATGAAGAAGTTCCTCCTAAACTCAGTCCTAAATCTACTTCCCCTTATTTTGAGGCTATGCCCCCAAGTTCTGCTTTCACCCGCCAGTGGAAACAACCTGCCCGCATCTATCCTATCTATTCCCTTCATAATTTTATCTATAAGATTCCCCCGCATCCTTCTAAATTCCAACGAGCACAGTCCCAGTCTACTCAACCTCCACTCGTAATCCAACCCCTTCAGCTCTGGGATTAACCTAGTGAATCTCCTCTGCACACCCTCCAGCGCCAGTACGTCCTTTCTCAACTAAGGAGACCAAAACTGAACACAATACTCCAGGTATGGCCTCACCAACACCTTATACAATTGCAGCATAACCTCCCTAGTCTTAAACTCCATCCCTCTAGCAATGAAGGACAAAATTCCATTTGCCTTCTTAATCACCTGTTGCACCTGTAAACCAACTTTCTGCGACTCATGCATCGCACACGCAGGTCTCTCTGCACAACAGCATGTTTTAATATTTTATCATTTAAATAAGAATCCGTTTTGCTGTTATTCCTACCAAAATGGATAACCTCACATTTGTCAACATTGTATTCCATCTGCCAGACCCTGGCCCATTCACTTAACCTATCCAAATCCCTCTGCAGACTTCCGGTATCCTCTGCACTTTTTGCTTTACCACACATCTTAGTGTCGTCTGCAAACTTGGACACATTGGGCGGTATTCTCCCCCTCCCCACGCCGGGTGGGAGAATTGCCGGGGCGCCACGCAAGATGTGCCACGCCGGCCCAACACCCGCACGCGATTCTCCCCCTCCTCAAACCAGCGCCGCGCGGATCGCGCCTGGCCGCTCGGAGAATCGCCGCTCGCCGTTTGAGGCGATCCTCCGGCCCGGATGGGCCGAGCGTCCGCTACGACATGACAGGTTCCCGCCGGCGCCGTCCACACCTGGTCGCTGCCAGCGGGAACTGTGCGGGAATGCTGGGGGGGGGGGGGGCGGCGGCCTGTGGGGAGGGGTAAGGAAGGGGTTCCTCCGATGGAGTCTGGCCCGCGATCGGGCCTCCTTTCCTCCGCAGCCCCGCAAGATCCATCTGCCATCTTCTTGCGGGGCGGCCTCGGGGAGGACGGCAACCGCGCATGCACGGGTGACGTCATTTACACGACGCCGGGCGCGTCATTTAAGCGGCGCTGCTTTTTACGCGGCACCAAGGCCCAGCACGCATAAAAGACGCGACCCCGCTCCTAGCCCCCCGGGGGCGGGAGAATAGGGGGATGGGAGCGGGCTCCGACGTTGGAGTGAATTACTCCAGTTTTCACTCCGGTGTCGGGGCTTTGTCTCCCTTTGGGAGAATCGTGCCCATTACCTTTGGTACCCAACTGCAAATCATCTATGTAAATTGTGAACAATTGTGGACCCAACACTGATCCCGGAGGGACACCACTAGCTACTGATTGCCAACCAGAGAAATACCCATTAATCCCCACTCTTGCTTTCTATTAATTAATCAATCCTCTATCCATGCCATTACTTTACCCTTAATGCCATGCATCCTTATCTTACGCAGCAAGCTTTTGTGTGGCACCTTGCCAAAGGCTTTCTGGATATCCAGATATACCACATCTATTGGCTCTCCATTATCTACTGCACTGGTAATGTCCTCAAAAAATGTCACTAAATTAGTTAGGCACGACCTGCCCTTTATGAACCCACGCTGCGTCTGCCCAATGGGACAATTTCCATCCAGATGCTTTGCTATTTCTTCCTTGATGATAGATTCCAGCATCTTTCCTACTACCGACGTTAAGCTAACTGCCTATAATTACCTGCTTTCTGCCTACCTCCTTTTTTAAATGTGGTGTCACGTTTGCTAATTTCCAATCCACCGGGACCACCCCAGAGTCTAGTGAATTTTGGTAAATTATCACTAGTGCATTTGCAATTTCCCAAGCCATCTCTTTTAGCACTCGGATGCATTTCATCAGGGCCAGGAGACTTGTCTACCTTTAGCCCCATTAGCTTGCACATCACTACCTCCTCAGTGATAATAATCATCTCAAGGTCCTCACCTGTCATTGCCTCATTTCCATCAGTCACTGGCATGTTATTTGTGTCTTCCACTGCGAAGACCGACCCAAAAAACCTGTTCAGTTCCTCAGACATTTCCTCATCTCCCATTATTAAATCTCCCTTCTCATCCTCTAAAGGACCAATATTTACCTTAGCCACTCTTTTTTGTTTTATATATTTGTAGAAACTTTTACTATCTGTTTTTATCTTCTGAGCAAGTTTACTCTCATAATCTTTCTCTTCTTTATAGTTTTTTTTGGAGCTTTCTGTTGCACCCTAAAGATTTCCCAGTCCTATAGTCTCCCACTAATCTTTGCCACTTTGTATGCTTTTTCCTTCAATTTGATACTCTCCCTTATTTCCTTAGATATCCATGATCGTTTTTCCCTCTTTCTACCGTCCTTCCTTTTTGTTGGTAGAAACCTTTGCTGAGCACGGTGAAAATTTGCTTAGAAGGTTCTCCATTGTTCCTCAACTGTTTCACCATAAAGTCTTTGCTCCCAGTCTACCATAGCTATCTCTTCTCTCATCCCATTGTAATCCTCTTTGTTTAAGCACAAAGCACTAGTGTTTGATTTTACCTTCTCACCCTCCATCTGTATTTTAAATTCCAGCATATTGTGATCGCTCCTTCCGAGAGGATCCCCGACTATGACATCATTAATCAATCCCGTCTCATTACACAGGACCAGATCTAGGACCGTTGTCCCCTCGTAGGTTCCATTACATATTGTTCTAGGAAACTATCGCGGATACATTCTATAAACTCCTCCTCAAGGCTGCCTTAACTGACCTGGTTAAACCAATCGACATGTAGATTAAAATCCCCCACGATAACTGCTGTACCATTTCTTCATGCATCCATTATTTCTTTGTTTATTGCCTGCCCCACCATAATGTTACTATTTGGTGGCCTATAGACTACTCCCATGAGTGACTTTTTCGCCTTACTATTCCTGATTTCCACCCAAATGGATTCAACCTTATCCTCCATAGCACCGATGTCATCCCTTACTATTGCCCAGATGTCATGCTTAAATAACAGAGCTACACCACCTTCCTTACCATCCACTCTACCCTTGGATATTTAACTCCCAGTTGTGACCATTCTTTAACCATGTTTCAGTAATGGCCACTAAATCATAATCATTTACGATGATTTGCGCCATCAACTCATTTACCTTATTCCGAATACTACGAGCATTCAGGCAAAGTACACTTATGTTGGTTTTTATACATCTGTTTTGAATCTTAACACCGTGATCAGTAACCTCTCCTAAGTTATTTTTCCTCTTAACTTTTCCTAATTTTCCTTGTCGTCGAACCCATATCTTCATGTAACAACCTGCTGCGCCACTTTCAATTTATGTTTTTACTTCCCGTTTTATTCCTTTTAGTATTACTGGACCTATTCAGTGAGCTCCCCTCAGTCACTGTACCTTGTACAGTCGCCCTTTTTGATTTTTGACTATGGCTTCTCTGCCTTACACTTTCCCCCTTTCTGCCTTTTGTTTCTGTCTCTGTTTCACATCCTTCCGACTTCCGGCATCGGTTCCCAGCCCCCTGCCAAATTAGTTTAAACACTCCCCAACCGCTCTAGCAAATAGCCCCCCTGAGGACATCAGTTCCAGTCCTGCCCAGGTGTAACCCGTCCAGTTTGTACATGTCCCACCTCCCCCAGAACCGGTCCCAATGCCCCAGGAATCTGAAACCCTCCCCCTGACACCATCCCTTCAGCCACATATTCATCCTATATATCCTGTCATTTCGACTCTGTCAAGCATGTGGCACCGGTAGTAATCCTGAGAGCACTACCTTCGAGATCCGATTTCTTAACTTCCTTCCTAGCTCCCTGTATTCTGCTTTTAGGACCCCATCCCTTTTTTTTAACCTATGTCGTTTGTACTGATGTTGTTCAGCAGTAGCAGCGAGAGCAGTAAAGGGTGCTGTCGGGAAGGTAAGTTTCCCGCTTTAAAAACCTACCTTACAGGAGAAGCGGCCTTTGTTTTTTAACTAACTTTTATTTTCGAAGTTGTTTTTTTTGTTTCAGAGCAGCAGGAAACCGGAAGTCGGCCTTGGGGATTTCTGGGAAGGTGTGTAGTACCTGCATGTAAGTTGAGCGGTTGCTAAACCCGAGACACTACACTTGTAGTGTCCCCCACCCTTCCACCTCCTTTAACCTAAGGGGTTGAGTGAATATCAGGTAAGCTCTTCCTTTCTTTTTCTTGTTTTATCTAGAGGGGATGGCAGGGAAGGCAGTGCAATGTTCCTCCTGCAGAATGTTTGAGGTGAGGGATGCCGTCAGTGTCCCTGCTGATTTCACCTGTGGGAAGTGCACCCATCTCCAGCTCCTCAGAAACCGTGTCAGGGAACTGGAGTTGAAGTTGGATGAACTTCGGATCATTCGGAAGGCAGAGGTGGTCATAGATAGAAGCTTCAGGGATGTAGTTACTCCGAAGAATGAAGATAGATGGGTGACGGTGAGAGGGGCTGGGAGGAAATAGTCAATATAGAGATCCCCTGTGGTCGTTCCCCTCAGTAACAAATATACCGCTTTGGATACTGGTGGGTGGGACGACTTACCAGGGGTAAGCCATGGAGTACAGGTCTCTGGCACAGAGTCTGTCCCTGTTGCTCAGAAGGGAAGGGGGGAAGAGGAGTAGAGCATTAGTCATTGGAGACTCCATAATTAGGGGGATAGATAGGGGATTCTGTGGGAACGAGAGAGACTCCCGGTTGGTGTGTTGCCTCCCAGGTGCCAGGGTCCGTGATGTCTCGGATCGTGTTTTCGGGATCCTTAAGGGGGAGGGGGAGCAGCCCCAAGTCATGGTCCACATAGGTACCAACGACATAGGTAGGAAAAGTGATAGGGATGCAAGGCAGGAATTCGGGGAGCTAGAACAAACAGAGTTATTATCTCTGGGTTGTTACCTGTGCCACGTGCTAGCGAGATGAGGAATAGGGAGAGAGAGCAGTTGAACACGTGGGTACAGGGATGGTGCAGGAGAGAGGGTTTCAGATACCTGGATAATTGGGGCTCATTCTGGGGTAGGTGGGACCTCTACAAACGGGATGGTCTACACCTGGACCAGAGGGGTACCAATATCCTGGGGGGGATATTTGCTAATGCTCTTCGGGAAGGTTTAAACTAATTCAGCATGGGGTTGGGAACCTGAATTGTAGCTCCAGTATACAGGAGGTTGAGAGTAGTGAGGTCATGAGTAAGGTTTCAAGGTTGCAGGAGTGTACCGGCAAGCAGGAAGGTGGTTTAAAGTGTGTCTACTTCAACGGCAGGAGCATCCGGAATAAGGTGGGTGAAGTTGCAGCATGGGTTGGTACCTGGTACTTCGATGTTGTGGCCATTTCGAAGACATGGCTGGAGCAGGGACAGGAATGGTTGTTGCAGGTTCCGGGGTTTAGATATTTCAGTAAGCTCAGGGAAGGTGGTAAAAGAGGGGGAGGGGTGGCATTGTTAGTCAAGGACAGTATTACTGTGGCAGAAAGGACGTTTGATGAGGACACGTCTACTGAGGTAGTATGGGCTGAGGTTAGAAACAGGAAAGGAGAGGTCACCCTGTTGGGAGTTTTCTATAGGCCTCCGAAAAGTCCCAGAGATGTAGAGGAAAGGATTGCAAAGATGATTCTGGATAAGAGCGAAAGTAACAGGGTAGTTGTTATGGGGGACTTTAACTTTCCAAATATTGACTGGAAACGCTATAGATCGAGTACTTTAGATGGGGCTGTTTTTGTCCAATGTGTGCAGGAGGGTTTCCTGACACAGTATGTTGATAGGCCAACATGAGGCTAGGCCACATTGGATTTGGTACTGGATAATGAACCAGGACAGGTGCTAGATTTGGAGGTAGGTGAGCACTTTGGTCATAGTGACCACAATTCAGTTACGTTTACTTTAGCGATGGAAAGGGATAGGTATATACCACAGGGGAAGAGTTATAGCTCGGGAAAGGCAATTGTGATGCGATGAGGCAAGACTTAGGATGCATAGGTTGGGGAAGGTAACTGCAGGGGATGGGCATAATTGAAATGTGGAGCTCGTTCAAGGAACAGCTACTGCGTGTCCTTGATAAGTATGTACCTGTCAGGCAGGGAGGAAGTTGTCGAGCGAGGGAACCGTGGTTTACTAAAGTAGTTGAATCACTTGTCAAGAGGAAGAAGGAGGCTTATGTAAAGATGTGACGTGAAGGTTCAGTTAGGGCGCTCAAGAGTTACAAGTTAGCTAGGAAGGACCTAAAGAGAGAGATAAGAAAAGCCAGGAGGGGACATGAGAAGCCTTTGGCAGGTAGGATCAAGGATAATGCTAAAGCTTTCTCTAGGTATGTCAGGAATAAAAGAATGACTAGGGTAAGAGTAGGGCCAGTCAAGGACAGTGGTGGGAAGTTGTGCGTGGAGTCTGAGGAGATAGGAGAGGTGCTAAATCAATATTTTTCATCAGTATTCACACAGGAAAAAGACAATGTTGTCGAGGAGAATACTGAGTTACAGGCTACTAGACTAGAAGGGCTTGAGGTTCATAAGGAGGAGGTGTTAGCAATTCTGGAAAGGGCAAAAATAGATAAGTCCCCAGGGCCGGATGGGATTTATCCTAGGATTCTCTGGGAAGCTAGGGAGGATATTGCTGAGCCTTTGGCTTTGATCTTTATGTTGTCATTGTCTACAGAAATAGTGCCAGGACACTGGAGGATAGCAAATGTTGTCCCCTTGTTCAAGAAGGGGAGTAGAGACAACCCCGGTAACTATAGACCAGTGAGCCTTACTTCTGTTGTGGGCAAAGTCTTGGAAAGGTTTATAAGAGATAGGATTTATAATCATCTAGAAATGAATAATTTGATTAGGGATAGTCAACACGGTTTTGTGAAGGGTAGGTCGTGCCTCACAAACCTTATTGAGTTCTTTGAGAAGGTGACCAAACAGGTGGATGAGGGTAAAGCAGTTGATGTGGTGTATATGGATTTCAGAGAAGCGTTTGATAAGGTTCCCCACGGTAGGCTATTGCAGAAAATACGGAGGCTGGGGATTTAGGGTGATTCAGCAGTTTGGATCAGAAATTGGCTCGCTGTAAGAAGACAGAGGCGGTGGTTGATGGGAAATGTTCAGACTGGTGTCCAGTTACTAGTGATGTACCACAAGGATCTGTTTTGGGGCCACTGCTCTTTGTCATTTTTATAAATGACCTGGAGCAGGCGCAGAAGGATGGGTGAGTAAATTTGCAGATGACACTAAAGTCGGTGGAGTTGTGGACAGTACGGAAGGATGTTGCAGGTTACAGAGGGACATAGATAAGCTGCAGAGCTGGGCTGAGAGATGGCAAATGGAGTTTAATGCAGAAAAGTGTGAGGTGATTCATTTTGGAAGGAGTAATAGGAAGACAGAGTACTGGGCTAATGGTAAGATTCTTGGTAGTGTGGATGAGAAGAGAGATCTTGGTGTCCGCGTACATAGATCCCTGAAAGTTGCCACCCAGGTTGATAGGGTTATTAAGAAGGCGTACGGTGTGTTAGCTTTTATTGGTAGAGGGATTGAGTTTCAGAGCCATGAGGTCATGTTGCAGCTGTACAAAACTCTGGTGCTGCCGCATTTGGAGTATTGCGTGCAGTTCTGGTTGCCGCATTATAGGAAGGATGTGGAAGCATTGGAAAGGGTGCAGAGGAGATTTACCAGGATGTTGCCGGGTATGGAGGGAAGATCTTGTGAGGAAAGGTTGAGGGACTTGAGGCTTTTTTCGTTAGAGAGAAGTAGGTTAAGCGGTGACTTAATTGAGGCATACAAAATGATCAGAGGATTAGATAAGGTGGACAGAGAGAGCCTTTTTCCTCAGATGGTGATGACTAGCACGAGGGGACATAAGTTTTAAATTGAGGGGAGATAGATATAGGACAGATGTCAGAGGTAGGTTCTTTACTCAGAGAGTAGTAAGGGTGTGGAATGCCCTGCCTGCAACAGTAGTGGACTCGCCGACATTAAGGGCATTTAAATGGTCATTGGATAAACAAATAGTGTAGATGGGAATAGTGTAGATGGGCTTTAGAGTGGTTTCACAGGTCGGCGCAACATCAAGGGCCGAAGGACCTGTACTGCGCTGTAATGTTCTATGTTCTATGTACCACTACCACTGGCTGTTCACCCTCCCCCTCCAGAATGTCCTGTACCCGCTCAGAATCTCCTTGACCCTAGCACCAGGGAAGCAACACACCATCCTGGAGTCTCATTTGCGGCCACAGAAACGCCTGCCTATTCCCCTTACAATTGAATCACCTATAACTATTGCACTGTCACACTTATTACCTCGCCCCTCTGCAGCAGAACCAACTGTGGTGCCACGAGTTTGGCTGTTGCTGTTTTCCCCTGAGAGGCCATTCCCCTCAACAGTATCCAAAGCGGTATATCTGTTCTGCAGGGGAATGGCCACAGGAAATTCCTGCACTACCTGCCTCACTCTCTTGCTCTGTCTGGTGGTCACCCATTCCCTTCCTGCCTACGGAGTCTGAGCCTGTGGTGTGACCACCTCTCTATACGTGTTATCCACGATGCTCTCCGACTCGTGGATGCTCCACAGTGTCTCCAGCCGCCGCTCCAGCTCTGAAACTCGAGCTTCCACGAGCTGCAACTGGAGACACTTCCTGCACACATTCTGACCCTGGGGACTGGAACTGTCCCCAGCATGCCATATGGGGCGGCGGCATGGCAGCACAGTGGTTTGCACTGTTGGTTCACAGCGCCAATGTCCCAGATTCGATTCCCGGCTTGGGTCACTGTCTGCGGAGTCTGCACATTCTCCCGTGTCTGTGGGGGTTTCCTCCCACAGTCCAAAAACGTGTAGGTTAGGTGGATTGGCCATTCTATATTGCCCTCAATGTCCAAAATGGTTAGGTGGGGTTACTGGGTTACGGGGATAGGGTGGAGGTGTGGGCTTAAGTAGGGTCCTCTTTCCAAGGGCCGGTGCAGACACAATGGCCAAATGGCCTCCTTCTACACTGTAAATTCTATGTAAATATGGACAGTTCCCGCAGAGATTACTGGTAATGATAAGGAACATCCGCTGGCTGATTTTTCCTTACCTAACCTAGCAGTACAAAGGCCAATTATACAGTCCTATACATCTAATTCAGTACAAAAAATAGATTGAACTGTTAGTGGCTTGTTGAACCATTTGCAATTTTTTAGTATAATGTCAAGAGACATAAAAGGCTTTATCCAAAACTCACCTCCTGTTCCCAGAACTTTCAGCAACTCAAAGTTTTCTAATCCGACTTTTTCTTTGTGTCCAGTGAGGTTAGCTGTCAATTAAATTAAAAATACAAAATGAAGATAGCAATATAGTCATTCACTTAAACATAAAAACCTTGAAGTAAGGTTGTCAAGCCATTTTTTACAGGGATGTCAAGATGGAAAAAGCTCACACGCTGGAGATGTAGGAGTTGACACACACCATCCTCAGATATTTTTTCTTTATGACCCAGGTTCTGGTGTTTGTTTTTAAAAATACGAGTTAAATCTAAACATTTTCATGGTGACTACTGTGCGGATATTGAGACCAAAGAGAGCCTGTACTCACTGTAATCAAAGAGTAGCTGGAGGGTAGAATCAGCAGGAAGAGAGAGTGGAAATTAAGAAGGAGTCAAAAGAATGGATGAAGGAAACAACAATGAAGGAAAAAGTGATAGATAGTAATGTGACAATTAGAAAACTTTAGGAATATTGGCATCTAATCATTGAGATAAGTTAAGAGTTAAAAACCTGGGGGTATTGTGTGTTTACTTCAATGGTCATGGTTTTAAAAAGGATTTTGTTTGTACAGGCCTGGAAACTTCTCGGAAACAGCAGGTGAAATTGATCAGAAGAACGTGGATTGACTGTGGAGGCCCCTGGGCAGTTAATGTTCTTCTGCAGCCTGCAGAGATAATTTGGTTTTCAGCTTGGAGGAAGTCGTTGTTGGGTGGAGCCCAGGGAAGCGGAGAGGTAGTGCGTTTTGGAGAAGCTCTGAGAGAGGAGCTGAATTCTGATTTGCCTGATCCCTAGTCCATAATTCTTTCCCAGTAGGATTGTTAACAAAAATAGTAATAATATTTCAAAGCAGAGAAGTCTTGGCTGAAGACAAGGAAGAGGCTGAAAAAACCTAGTTGAAGCAGCTATTTGAAGATATTGAAGAATCCTGGGGTGCAGTCCATCTGGTCCGGGTGATTAATCAGCCTTCAGACCTTTCGGTTTCTCCAGAACCATCTCCTCAGTGATGACCACTGCACTCACCTCTTCCCCCTGACTCGCTTGAAGTTCTAGTATGCCAGTGGTGTCTTCCACTGTAAAGATTGATGCAAAGTACCTATTCAGTTCCTCTGCCATTTCTTTGTTCATTTCTCCAGCCTCATTTTCCAATGGTCCAATGTCCATTTTTGCCTATCTCTTACCTTTTATATAGCGAAAAAAAACCTCTTGAAAACTTCTTTTATATTACTAGTTAGCTTACACTTGTTCTTCATCTTCTCCCCCCTGTATTGCATTTTTAGTTGTCCTCTGCTTGCTTCGAAATGTATCCTAATCCTCTGGCTTCCCACTAATCCTCGCCACAATGCATGCGTTTTCTTTTGCTTTTATGCTGTCCCTGACTTCCCTCGTCAGCCATGGCTGCTGTGTTCTCCCCTTAGCATGTTTCCTCCTCCTTCAGCGAGTCGCAGAGGCAGCATTGGCCAATGGTCATCGAGGGGAGCAGTGGGGCGACTCTCAACTTCCAGGCCAGGGCTGAGGAGGGCAGGCAGGCAACCAACCAAAAAGAAGAGGACAGCAGTCCAACTAGCCAGCAGCAGCCAGGCAGAGCACACACGGTCGTCGAGGATCAAGGCCCGGCCACCCGAATGAGAGCCAAGAGGTGAGCAGAGCAGCAGGCGGCAGGTGCGAGGAAGAGCAGGCAAGCACTAGTGTCATTTTTTCCAGGAATCAGGGAGCAGCAGCCAACGGGAGCAGGGCGACTTGACCAGAGCCAGAGGCCAGCCACCAGCCAGGCAGAGATGAGAGTGAGAGGACTGGGCAGCAACTGGACCAGGCAGCCAGGGCAAATGAGAGAAGAGGCCAGGCCAAATAACCAGTGGCAGCAGCCAGGCAAGAGCACATGCGGTCGTTGAGGGCAGAGGTTCGAAGCCCGGCCACTTAAGCGAGAACCGAGAGGTGCGATGAAGGTCAGGCAAACACTGGCACTGTGTCTTGGAAATCAGGAAGAAGCGGCCAGCAGGAGCAGGGCGACTCGACCAGAGCCAGAGGTCAGTCAGGCAGCAGGGCTGCGAGTGAGAGGGGCTAGGCGGGCAGCAACCCGACTGGGCGGCGATGGCAAGAGCCTCTGTTTCTTGCATTGTGTGAGCTGAGTGTAGGTGGGGTCAGGAGGGCATTGATGTGGGGCGGCACAGTGGCGTATGGTTAGGACTGCTGCCTCACGGCACTGAGGACCCGGGTTCGATCCAGGCCCCAGGTCACTGTCCGTGTGGAGTTTGCACATTCTTCTCGTGTTTGCATGGTTTTACCCCCACAACCCAAAGATGTGCAGGCAGATGGATTGGTCACACTAAATTGTCCCTTAATTGGAAATTTCTTTTTAAAAAGGAGGGCATTGATGTAATTCGGGGTGGGGCTCGACATCATTGGGTGTGGACTGCCACATCACCGGGGTGAGGGCATGATATGGGGCAAAGAGGGAGAGCGCGGGTCCCTAAAAAGTGTAAGACCGCCTCTGAGCTTAAGTAAGAAGGATGCCAATTAGCTCTGCCTCTACCTGAAGCAAAAGCGATTGTGCCCTCTAACATTCCTGAGACTCATGCTCGTGACACTGATTGGCCATCAAGGACTAACCATTAGCAATGTCAGCTTCCTGCAGTCTCAAAGTCATGGAATTCCACTGGCACCATCATGGCCTTCTGTGCCCGGTGGGCACCGCAGGGTCTGGGGTACTTTATTGACCCTATTGACCCCTTTAATCACCTTTTAATTTGATATTTTTAAAGTTTCAGTTGATCTTTGTTTTAGTTTGGGCAGTGCTCCTTTAAGGAGTGGCCCCTTTGAGTTGTCCCTTAATTGGTTTACTTTAGTTTAATTAGTTGAACTTTTAAAGTTATGGAATGGGATGAATCCTCATGGTTCAGGGTTCAAAGCTTGGTTTCACAGCATCAAAAGGCTCTGGGCTCACTTCCCAATGCCTGTCAATCAGGATCCATTAGCCACTCCAAGGTGGACATAATCGTCCAGCTGACCCTGGCTATTCGGGATGAGTGGGCAGATAACTCTCCTGTCAGATCCCTCAGTGATAGTGAGACTAAGGGAGGGGAAACCCAGATGGGTGGCTAAAGGTGAATCAAAGTGGGCGAGGGCATAGGCCAGGGCGAGTCTTGTTCTGGAGAAGAGAGGGCACCTAAGCTGAGTGAATGATCTCCACTGGTGAAGTTCTGGGACTTGCTGCTTCCAGGTCAGGCAGGCCAATGGATCAGGGGCAGTGATGATGGTCAGCAGCTGCTACACCAAACTGACTCTCTCATTTTTCACAACATTCCTATTGATATCAGCATGGTGCCAGTGGAGCTAGCCATCCTACTCATCACTGCACTGGATGAGCACAGACTCAGCGGCACTGAGGGAAGACCCTGCAGAACGAGATCAGGGGACCACAGGGCAGGCTCAGGGACTAGAGGTCGCACCAGCCGTGCAGTAGGCATGAAGGCACTGAAGGAGACCAAGGGTCTACTGGACACGTGTGTCCTTCATAGAGCTGTTAGACAGCATGTGCCGTCAAAGACACTACCTCAGGAGGGAGACTGCCTCACCTCTGCCACGTGCTTGTGGACTTGATGCCAAGTGGTGGTGGAGGACACCCGCTCCCTGTAGCCACTAAGTTCACAGCAGTCCTCAATTTCTGCGCAACGATATCCTTCCAGGGCTCCACGGGGATCTCTGTGAGATCTCACAGGCATCCGCCCATATGTGCATCCATGAGGTGACGGATGCAATGTATGCACAAGCTCTAGTCTACATTCACTGTCTGTGCGGAGTCTGCATGCTCTCCCCCTGTCTACATGGGTTTCCTCCGTGTGCTCTGGTTTCCTTCCACAGTCCAGGTTAGATGGATTGGCCATGCTAAATTGCCCTTAGTGTCCAAAAAGGGTAGGTGGAGTTCTGGGGAGAGGTGGAAGCGTGGGCTTGAGTACGGTGCTCTTTCCAAGGTCTGGTGCAGACTTGATGGTCCACATGGCCTCCTTCTGCACTGTAAGTCTATGATCTATGATTAAATTTAGCCCGGATCAGGCCAGACTGGATGGGGGGGGGGGGGGGGGGGGGGGGGGGGCTACGGGCACATAGCTCGTCTGTCAGAGGTGCAAGGAGCAATAGATTTCACCGATATCATGCTCCGCGCCCCATGGCACCAGAGAATCCTCTTCATCAACCGGAAGGGGTTCCACTCCCTCAATGTCCAGCTGGTGTGCAACCACCAGATGTGCTTCATGCACATGTGTCCATTTTCCAGCGAGTGTACATGACAGCTAGATCCTTGGCCAGTCACAGGTCCCTGGAATCTTCGAGGAACAACCCAGGCTACAGGGATGGCTCCTTGGGGACAAGGGATATCCCCTCAGATCATGGCTGATGATGCCAGTGCAGAGGAGAGGCCACAGACTGCAATGGAGGCCAGGTACAATGAGCTACACAGCGTGACACAAGCTCATCGAGCGATGCATTGGCCTGTTGAAGTTGAGTTTCCGCTGACTTGACAGGTGCAGTGAGGCTCTACAATACAGCCCCAGAGAATCTCCCACATTGTTGTGGTCTACTGTGTCCTCTATAACCTGGTTCAGCAGCAGGGTGAGGAACTTCCTGAAGACGACCTTGAACAGCAGCACATGCCCTCGGACGAGGACATGCCTGAGGATGCCAAGGAAGAGCCTGCTGCAGAACCAGAGGGTGCAGGCCAGATGGGGGCCGAGGGTGCATGGACAGGGGAGACACCCTCATCGTCTCTTGCTTCATGACTAGCTCGCCAGACTACAGCATGACCCCCCCCCCCCCCACTTGAGTTCTCAATCATCAGGGTACTGGGGGCTGGGGAGATCTTGAATACCTGTTACCCGGTCAGGAGGGTGATGACGACTCATAGTGAGGAATGGTCTGTGATGCTTCTCAGGGAATGCTTATGTCTGACTGCCGTCTGTCTGCTGCCATGCAGTACGCTGACTCCCCGGCTCATTACTGAGTGAGGTTCCACGCATCATAATCTTGTCCCCTTGCTCTAGAGGGGGATTAAGTAAGGTGGAGGGTATAGGGTTCAATGAATCAACATCATGCTAATATCAATAGGAATGTTTCAACATTCTCATTGAGAGGGCCACATTGAATGAGAAAACTGTGTCCCAATGGAGAGAAGCGCCATGCCACTGGGAGGTGGGGAAATATTCTGAGGCATTAAAGTGACAAAAATAACATTTAATTCAGCGACTTATCCAAATGCCACAAGTTACAAATTTCTCCAACCAATAATGGCGAACTACACACCTGCCACCGCTGTGCCCCTACAATTCTTTACACTTGCGGACCCGCCCACTGCATCATGGTGCGTTCTCAGGCAGCACATCAGAGGCTGCCTTCTACACCCTGTTGCCTGAGATGCCATTGGCAAGTGTCCTCTGGAGGGCTGAGACCTAGAGGGTCCCAGCCTACTTTCAGGTGCCGCTGGTGTTGTTGTGTCACCCTGTTCTGCCTCCTGTGCTCGTCTCAGGAAGGGGGCATTCAGATGGGCTGATCACACCCAGGATCATGCACCCGGGCTGTGCTCCAGCGGGTCCTCCTCCCTCCAGGTGTACATGGGTCCATGGAGTGGAGGCTGGAGTGAGCTCCAGAACCCTCAATGTCATCTGGTGCTGCCAGTCCTAGAGGCCCATCATTGTTTGAATCATGGCATTGAACACCTCAGCCATGGTCCTCTGGGACTGAGTTATGCTTTGGAATTCCCTCAGCTTTCCACTGTGCATGCCACCCTTGCAGTGTTGGCCTGGGTGCCACGCATTGCTGGTACCATCTCCTGCGACAGGAGGCTGGGGGACTTCTCTATTTGATCTTGCAGTCTGACTAGTGTCGCTCTCCTGGAATTTCTGGCTCTGCCTTTGCATCTGAAGCAGCAAAGGAATGAATGTGTCCAGAGGCACAGCACCTGGCTGGGGCACAGCCACCTTCTGAGATAGAGCAGTCTAATCCCTGGGACATTCCTTTCTCAACCTGATGTCCATCAGAAGCTGTGTGGTGTTCACCAGATAGTGACCCAGAAGCCGGCCGACGAAGATCGCCCACCAAGGTGTGTGTCTCAATGCTGATGGATGGTGTAGGTGATAGCCATAACCTGATAGCCGTAACATGCTGCGTATTTTACGATTATGCGGCTGGGAATCGCACCGGTTTTCACATCGAGATTAACACTTTGCCATTTTTTGTGAAAATTCCATCCACTGTTTTAGGTCAATGAAGTTTCTAAAGCCGAGATGTAATAGGTTTTGAGCAAGGACCAAGTCAGTGATGGAGGGAGGTGGGAAGGTCTGTGATAGGGTGGAAGCTGGGAGAGTTTAAATAACAGAAGGGTTGATGGTCTGAGGCAAAAAAGAGAGTAGTAATAGGATAAGTAAAGAAACAAAAAGATCTGAATGGCAGAATCAATTACAGCTGCTCCTCAAAAACAACAAAAAAAGAGAAAACAAGAAGGAGAAACCAAAACTATCAAAGAAAATGGGAGCAGATTTACGGTCTGAAATTTTTGAATTCAATGTTGATTCCGGAAGACATTAAGTGCCTCTTCACAATTATGCTATCTGCACCTCTTCTATACGCATCTTTTGTTTCTTAACTTGACTAATTTGAACTTCCTTTTGCCTTGCACCATCAACCCTTTTGTCATTTAATAGTACCAATTTCCACCCTATGACATAACTTCCCTCCTGTTCTTTTTCTCAACATGTCTTTCCCTTTAAAACCTATTACAAGGACCTGAAACATTATTCTGTTCCTTTCTCCACAAAAGCTCTCACTGAAACAAATAAGATTTTGAGGGGACTAGGCAGGGTCGATGCTGAATTTTCATCAGGGAATCTAGATCTATGGGCATAATTTCAAAAGAAGGGACGGGTCTCCTATTTAAGTAGGAAATGAAGAGGAATTTCTTCTCTTGGAGGGTTGTTAATCTTTGAAATTCTCGACTCTAAAGTCCAATGGAAGCTGTTGTTGAACATATCCAAGACTGTTAAGACAGATTTTTGATCTTCAAGGGAAACGAGGGTTATGGGGAAATTGTAAAAGTGGAGTTAAGGCCACAATCAGATTAGCCATGGTCTTACTGAATGGCAGAGCTGGCTCAATGGGCCAAATAGTCTACTCCTGCTCCTATTTCTTATATCAAACCTACTGAGAATTTCCATCATTTTCTGCTCTTAACGTAACAAAATGTCACTATTTCCTAATAATTGTTTAAAATTGGAAACTGCAACTGTGATGCAAGGTTAGTTTGTTAACCTTCATCTGCTTGCTAGATCCTCTCATTCTCACCCCCACTACTTCTGTAGAGCAGAAGCTATGTCGGTCAGTCAGCAACACAGATGCTAGGACTTCCTCATTAATATTGCAAATGGTTTCAAACCTTATGTCTGACAACAGATGCTAATCAGGTTAACAGTTTCTAAGTTGGATGTTGATGACTGGGTGGGATGCTCAACCATGCTGGAGGTAGATGTTGTCCCTACTAGTGGGATGAATTTAGAGGGCTAGAGATTGGTTGATTCAACTTCCTAGGTGCAAAGGCGAAGAGTCACTGCCTGACTGCAGTGATTTGGATGGAGATGGGAAGCACATAAATTTGGTGCTCTCACTTCATGATTGCCATCCGGTGCTGAGCTGTCCTCCTTATAGTGCTGCCAGCAGCCTCAGAACAAAGCAGGGATCGTGTAGTGCTGGGCCAATAGCACGTGCTGCAGGCAGCCTTTGCTTCTTAAATGGCACGTGCGCTGGAAAGCAGCTCTAAATTAAAGGAAGGCTGCTGGTAAATTATCTTGAAGGACTTGCAAGAGGCAAGGAAAAGGGCTCTTAGATTCATTGTTGCTGCCTTGGATGTCACCATGTAGAGGACAGAAGAAAGGCCAGGTTTCCATGGCGATAACCAGCAGGCTCTCAAGGAACAAAGGGAGCTGAAGCATGTAGCTTCAGCCATGGAGTGAATGCACAGAATTTGACCCCAAGAACATGGCAGTAGTGTTGAAATACATTTAATGATCTCACATGAATGGTCAAGGTGTGAATGCATCCTAACATCACATCTCATAACCACAACACCAATTTGCCATGTTGTACATTGCGGCAGACTCCTTTACTATTCCAATGCATCATTGCCAACTGCGATTAAATGGATTCCTGGAGGTTTCAATCACATGACTTAACTCCCATGCTCCAGCCATTTGTCAGTCCACACATCCATCCTTGTGATGCATTATTCTCCTACACCAATTAGACCACAAAAAGACTCATGACCCAATTAGATTATGCTTGACTGTCAGCCAAACTGTCTTTTTTCTCACCCCAATTTCAACATTTTAAAATCTAGTAAAGATAAAGGTTTTAAAAAATCATCTTTTTTTTCATGTCCCAATGATTTTTCTCCAGGATTGCACACAACAGTGTCCTGGAGATTGACCTTCCAATTCCTGGAGAGACAAGGCTAATCCTGAAGAGTTGGCAACCCTATTGCAGCAGCACGTGTTGGCATCAGGACTCATGCCTCAGCCATGCACTTTCCAATAATGTTTGTCGCACACATACATCTCGTGCCATCTACACAAACCTCCAGCCATTCGGCTCTGACTGGTATATCACCCAACTAAGCACTGCCTACCCAATCACTGACATTCTGCCTTCTCTTGTGGGAGAGGGTTGTCCACTGTGCCAGGGAGGGCCAGCATGACTGCATCTACTGAACCCCCTCAAATGATATCGCTGCATCGTCAAATCAGCAGCAACATAGACCTTGGCCACCCAGGATGATAGGAAGTGACTACAGCCTTGTGGCCCTTCTCAACTCCAAGCTCACCCTCATCCTGAGATGTGGCATGGAGGAAGCTGCAGACAGTGTGACCATGGACCTTCTGCGTTCCATTCCAGCTTCAGGTTACCTACCCAATCCTCCCCTTATACTTTTGGATACCCAAGAACAATTGGCTGAACAGCTTCAGGACAGGCCAGGTTGAAGAGGAAGAGCAACATGACGCGAGTGATGAATAGGCACTGTTACTGATACTCTCAGTCACTGGCACAGACATCAGCACTATATGCACAGATATCGGGACTATATGAACTTCAGAGGTTAGTATAGAATGAGGTGAGACATCAGGCATGGATCGGCTACAATCAACCTCGAGGAAAAGGGTGATGTGTGCTAAATCCCGAGAGGGTGAGTTTACAGATATATTCTGCTGCAGTGGACTGAGATAAGAACTTTGACAGAATGGCATAAAAAAATAATGCAGATGATGATGCACAACAAGGTGCTCTGTGCATTGGCACTGGTAGGCCTGGCAGAGACCCTCTAGTTACTGTTCAAGAGCTTGGCTCAAATGTGGCGTAGCTTGGAGCCTATCCTTTCATGTGTGGAAGTGATGGTCAATTCCATGGCAGCACTGGTGTACCAACCCATGACGGAACAATTCTACTGCAGCACAGGCCCAAAGCTTCCCATTGTCTCAGTGGAAGCTCAGATGGAAGTCATGGGATCCATACATGCTTCTATGCAAGCTCAGACTAGTGTCATTATGGGTGCAGATCGCAGTGCTCAAAGTATTCCCACTGCTGAACCATATTACTGCCAGACAATGTAGGTATGACCAGTCTCTAGGAAGCCTACTCAGATATCAAAATCTGCACCTCCACTCAGTACTCAATTTTAGTGAATGCCCACCAAGCATTAAATTTAATGCAATCTGCAGACAAGAACTGTGTTCACATGGCTCCTTTTGGCTAGCATCCTGGCACAGGTCCCATAGGTTCATGTATTGATGTGTGTCTGGAAACATATTTCCACAGCTCTGCTATACTTCATTAATGGATGTATGATAAAAGACTATGTCTGAGGTTATCCATTCTGCTAGAAAAAAATCAAAAGGCAACTTACTATCTCAATGGAGAGAAACTTCAGAGTGCTTCGGTGCACAGGGATCTGGGTGACCTTGTCATGAATTTCAGAAAACTAGTATGCAGGTACAGCAGGTAACGAGGAAAGAAAATGGAATTTTGGCATTTATAGCTAAAAGGTTAGAGTAAAAGCAGTGAAGTGTTTTTGCACTGTCCAGGGCATTGGCAAGAAGACACCTGGAGTATTGTGTAAAGATTTGGTCACCTTATTTGAGCAGGAATGTAGTTGCATCAGAGGCAGTTCAGAGGAGGTTCACAAAATTGATTCTAGAGATGAGGGGTTTGTCTTATGAAGAGAGATTGAGCAGTTTAGGCCATTCTCTCTAGAATTTAGAAGAATGAGGAGAGATCAAATTGAGGTATATAAGATGAGGTACATAAGATAATAAAAGGTATGAACAAAGTAGAAGTGGAGCGGATGCTTCCTCTTGCGGGGTATTCAAGTTTGAGAGGTCATTGTCTCAAGATAAGGGGTAGCAAATTTAAAGCAGAGATGAAGGGAAACTAAGGGTTGTGAATCTGTGGAACTCCCTATCCCAGAGTGCAGTGGATGCTGGAACGGTAAGTAATTTCAAGGAGGGGGTTAGACAGATTTTTCATTACGAATGGGTTGAAGGGTTACGGAGAACAGGCAGGACAGTGGAGTTGAGGCCATGATGAGATCAGCCATGATCGTATTGAGCGATCGAGCAGGCTCGAGAGGCTAAATTGCCTACTCTTGCTCCTAGTTTTCAAGAAAGAATTACTCTGTCTAATTCCACCTTCCAGCTCTTGGTCTGTATCCCTGTAAGTAACAGCACCTCAAGCACAAATATGGTGTTCTTGATTAACAAGGGGATTTCTTGATTAATAAGGAGATCAGAGGTTATGGGAAGAAGGCAGCAGAATTGAGGTGAGAACAGAAATCAGCCATTACCGAATGGCGGAGCAGACCCGATGGGTCGAATGGCTTAATTCTGCTCATATATCTTATGGTCGAGGTGCGGTAAGGGAGAGGCGATGTTTGGGGTTTTGTATATAGTTTACTTGGGTGTTTAGGCGTGGTGCTGGTGGGAAGGGGAGAAAAGAGGGGTAGAGTACTCTGATGGTAATTGGAGACTTTTGTTTGTTGATTTCTGTTGGGGGATTCAGTGGCATCTTGGGTGGGTCTGGCGCAATCCTTCTTGGAGGGTTGTTGGACTGCTCACAGGACGGGAATGACTGACTCCAGCGGGGGAGGGGCTGGTCACGTAGAATGCGAAGGGGTTGAGTGGCCCGGTTAAGAGATCCAGGGTGTTTACACGCGAGACCCATCTACAAGTTAGAGACCAGATAAGGTTACAGAGGGGCTGCGTGGGGCAAGTGTTCCATTCAGGGTTCGATGACAGGGGGGGGGGGGGGGAAGAGAGAGAGAGAGACACACTGCGATCCTCATCAACAGCTGGATGGCCTTTTCAGCAGGGAGGATTTTTAAAAAATAAATTTAGAGTACTCAATTATTTTTTTCCAATGTAGGGGAAATTTAGCTTGGCCAATCCACCTACCCTGCACATATTTTTAGGTTGTGGGGGTGAGACCCACGCAGGCATTGGGAGAATATGCAACCTCCACATGGACAACGTCCCTAGGTGGGGATCGAACCACGTACTCGGCACTGGGAGGCAGCAGTGCCAACCACTTCGCCACCATGCCGCCCCTCAACAGGGAGGATTTTGACAGATCCAAATGTTATGGTCAGTGGGTTAGCACGTACACCGGTCAGACTGGTCAACGTATATACCCCAAATTGGGCTGACACAACTTTTATTAAATAGGTTGCTGTCACTGATCTTGGATCTGGATTCACACCAGCTGATCATGGGTGGAGATTATATTTGAGTTTTGGACCCCCGACTGGATAAATCGAAACCCAAGCTGTTAAGACCTTTTGGGATGGTAAAGGCTCTGTTGTCCGTCGTGGAGCAGATGGGGGGAGATATCCCGTTCTCCTCTCAGGTCCACCAGGTTTATTCTAGGGTTGATATTTTTGTAGTTGGTAGGTCCTTATCGCCGGGGGTGATGGAGTCGGGATACTCAACAATGGTGATCTCTGATGATGCCCCGCATTATGTAGACATGATGTTGGCATGGGTCCCGCTCAGTGCCCCCTTTGGAGGTTTGACAGTGTTGGCAGATAAAAGTTTTTGAGAGGATTTGCAAGAAATATTTGAGCTTTAAAAGAAGTGAAGATATTTCCCCTTCAACACGGTACGAGGTGTTGAAGGTGGTCGTTAGAGGGGAGATTATCTTCTTTAATGCGCACATGGAAAATAGCAAAAGGGCAGAGAGGCAGAGGTTCATGAATGCCATCTTAGAGGTGGACCGTCAATACTCGATGAGACATCAGAATTGCTGGCTTGCAGCAAGAAGCTACAGGTGGAGTTTGGGTTTCTAGCCACGGACAGGGCCGCATATTTGCTACGTCATTCGCGGGGGCTCTCTATGAATATGCGGCAAAGGGTAGTCACCTGCTGGCACATCAGCTGAGACAGCAGGCGACCTCTCGGGAAATTGTGCAAGTCAGGGATGGGGCTGGTAGACTGATCTCCATTCCAACCAAGATCAATGGTGTGTTCTATCAGAAACTGTATGAATAGGAACTACCAGAGGATGAGTCCTTAGTGTCTGAGTTTTTAGATGGTTTGGCCTTCCCAGTAGTGTAGCAGGAGGAATTGGAAACTCCTCTGACTCTAAAAGAAATTAAGGAGGGTATGGGATTGATGCAGTCGGAGAAGGCACCAGGACCAGATGGGTTCCCATTTGAATATTACAAAACGTTTGCCGGGTTGCTGACCCAAGTGCTGCTCGAGATGTTGGAGGAATCTTTGACTCAAGGGATGTTGCTGACCTCTTTGGTTCAGGCAACAATCTCCTTGACATTGAAGAAGGATAAAGACTCGATAGAATGTCGGTCGTACCGCCCCATCTCTTTGTTGAATGCAGATGCAAAGTTGCTAGCAAAGGCATTGGGCGAGGTGCATGGAGTCCTGGCTCCTGGGGATAATTTCAGAAAAACAGACAGAATTTGTTAAGGGGAGACAACTGTCAGCCAATGTCCGGAGCCTGCTCAACATGGTTCTGTCCCTCTCTCCATCCCCTGAAATGGAGGTGATTATTTCTATGGATGCAGAAAAGGCATTCAATAGGGTGGAATAGAGCTATTTATTTGAGGCCATGGGCAGGTTTGGCTTTGGATCCTGGATCCAGCTTTTGTATAGAGTCCCTACTGCCAGTGGCAATACAAATAATTTAAACTTGAAATACTTCCAACTGGGAAGAGGCATGAGACAGGGATGTCCACTGTCTCCACTACTGTTTGCCTGGCTGTTGAACCTCTGGCTATCACATGAGGTCATCCACAAAGTGGAGGGGAATAGATAGAGGGACGAGGGGCATAGAGTGTTGTTAAATGCAGATGCCATGTTACTGTATGCAAAGGACCATCTCTCCAGTGCAGAGGGGATAATGAAACTGCTCCAGAGTTTTGGCTCCTTTTTGGGGTACAAATTTAACCTGGGTAAACACAATGTTTTCCGGTGAATCCACCAGGAAGGGGAGCCAAACTGAGGAAGTTGCCTTTTCGTCTGGCCAGGTCTAACTTTTGTTATCTGGGAGTTCAGGTGGCCCTTGATTGGACCTCGTTACATAAGCTAACAGCGGTGAAGGAGGACCAAGAGATGGGGCAGCCTCCCGCTAACTTTGGCTGGAAGGATCCAATCGATTAAAATGAATATCTTCCCAAGATTTTGTTTTTTGTCTTCCTTTCAAAGTCTTTTTTTACAGGAGTTAATAAGAGGATCTCGTATTTTATTTCGGTGGGTAGGACCCCGTGGATGCATAGGGTGTTTTTACAAAGGAATAGATAATCAGAGGGTCTTCGTTACCCAACCAGTTATGTTATTATTGGGCGGCAAATATTGAAAAGGTGCAGGTGTGGCACAGAGGGACAGAGTCCATATGGGGGCGGATGGAGAGAAATTACTGTAAAGGTAGCAGCTCAAAGGCATTGGTTACGGCTCCCCTTCCGTTTTCCCCAATGAAATGGACTGCCAATCCAGTGGTGGTGGACACCTTGAAAATATGGGGACAATTTAGACGGCACTTCAAACTTGGTGCTATGACAACGTTGGCCCCAATCTGTGGGATCCATTGTTTTGTGCTGGCGGATTTGGATTTGACCTTCGGGGTTTGGAAGGAGGGGTTGGAAAGGTTTGGGGATCCGTTTGTTGATGAGTTTTGAGGCGTGGTTGGAAAAGGGTAAACCCTCAAGAGCTAACTGGTTTCGATATCACCAGGTACAAAACTTTGCACGCAAGGAAATTGGTTCCTTCCCTTTTGCCCCCCATCCTCGCTGATGGACAAAGTTATTTTGGCAGAAAGTGCAGGGGAGGGAGGGGTGTCAGAGATCCAAGTTCAGCTGTGTCTTTAGATTAAGTCCTGTAGGACAAAATTAAAAGAAAATGGGAGGAGGAATTGTTCACATAACTGGAGGATGGGGAATGGAGTGAGGTTCTATGTCGAGTCAACTTTATCTCTTTGTGTGCTTGTCTCAGCCTGATACAATTCAAGGTGGTGTATAGGGTGCATTTGACGAGGGCCTGAATGAGTGGGATTTTTGCAGGCTTGGGGATAGGTGCGAGCGGCACACTGGGGGGCCCTGCCCATCACACACTCATGTTCTGGTCCTGCCCTGGGCCTGTGAACTTTTGGGTCTCTTTCTTCAGCACCATGTCAGGCATTCATGGGTCAACATGGAGCCATGTCCTTTGGTGGCTATTTCTGGAGATCTCAAACTTGCCGGAGTTACAGACAGAGGCGAAGGCAGATATTGGGACTTTAATGGGAGCGGTTGGGAAGGGTTAGCTTGTAGTTTGTATCTGTTGTATGTTTGGGATTGAGGGGGCTATGGTTGTCAGGGGTAGTGGGCAAAGCAACGGAATGGGTAATATATGACTACCTGAGGGAGTTTAATTTTTAAAGGGTTGGGCTTTGGTTAATCATCTGCAACCAGAATGGGCTGGGGAGCATCGTTTTGCTTTTAATTTGAGCATACAACCTGGTTGGGGGGGGGGGGGTTACCTTTGCTGGCTGTAAAGTTTCAACTAGTGAACGGGAATGAGGTTGGGAGAGGCTGCGGTTTGTTGGCCTGCTTGAGCAAGGTTCAGGCCCAGCTTATTTGTTTGGTGGTGTTGGGGGGGGGGGGGTCGTTTTTTCTGGAAAGTTTTTTCAGGGTTATGGGGGTGAGGGGTGGAAATCTGACTGCAACTAAGTAAGGGCTTTTAAATGTCTCGTACTAGGGGCAAGGTTGGTGGCTGTCTTGGGTGGGTCCTGGGCCCATGGTAGCGACATTTTTTTTATCTTTAGAAATTGGTCAGTCAGTGGGTTGTGGGTTTATGGTTGTTTTTTTTTGCTTCAAAAGATTTATAAATGGTATTTTGTTTGTATGGCTGGTTTATTTTGTGTTTTATAAAATGAAAACTTTTAATAATTTTTAATAAAAATAATTTCCAAAAGAAAAGTTAAAGTTTGTTCGAGCATAAAAGAGGTCTATTAGTCAGAGTCATCACTCCTCCTTTCCTCAGTTTAGCAAATTTAAAAAAAATTGTTTGGGGTTCTTGTCTGGTATCCTAACAAATGTTGGGGTCTGGTATCCTGACAGGGGCCATATATAATATATCCAAGTTTGTCAACAATACAAAGCTAGGTGGAAAATAGGTTGTGGAGGATGCAAGGAGGCTACAAAGGAATGTAAGCATGTTAAGACAAGTGGACAAGAATATGGCAAATGAAAGATCACGTGTAGAACGGTTAACCACTTTGGTACAAAGAATAAAAAGTATGGACAGCATACTGCAAACGTGCATTGGACTGATTCGGGGATCAGTGCAACACACTACAATCACAAGGCCATGCAATGGTCCATCTGGCGATGGCACTGGTGCCAGATGCTGCCTACCTGGGGTAAGTAGGGACTGTCTAGTGCGGAAGGTTTGCGTGGACGGCGTTGTACTCTGCGATATGTTATATGTTCAGCAGGTCTCACAAAGAGTTTAATCTTGTATGATTCAACATTAAAGGTTTATTAGTATCATAAGTATAAACATATATACATATAGCCCAAGCTATGAGCCAACTCCATGCTTGCTACGTCTGTGCTCAGTTCACAGACCTGAGGTCATGTGTCTCTTTACATCACATTATGGGTGGTACTGTTTCCCAGTCCCACAATAACCCTTGCTCTGCCAGACACGCTTATACTACACTTTCCCAGGTCTTTACCTAATGTACTTACATTAAAATCATAATTCTCCTCTTCCCCCACTCCCTCATGTCTCTGACTTAATCAGACAATCTTGAGGCTGGACAATTCTTCCAGACCTCATTCTGGTTGATGTGTTAGGCAGGTTGGTTCGATGTGGACTGCACTTGATGCAGTGAAGCTAGAAACAGACCTCTAACACTGGAGAAGATCCAACACTGTTTTATTCAACGACAGAACCAATATACATATTCAGCTGTGGGTCGACACTATACTGAACTGACTGGAGACCTTGTACTAGCCTGACCAGACTTACTAGCTACCGCATGGTGTTTGCACTAGCTAGCTCGTGGACTCTGACTGTCTCAGTGGCTGGGTCCAGAGAGAGCGGAAAACCTAGTGTCCTCTGGCTTTATATTAGTTGTGTCCTGTCTGGCGATTGGCTGCACTGTGCTGTGTGCTTACTGGTCATCCTGTGTGTCAATCACTGCCTGTCTGCACTTCATTATATACATGAGTGGATATTATGACATCTCCCCCCTTTTTTTTTTGTTTAGATAAATAAATACTAGGGTGTGTGAGCGTATATATACATATATGCCTGAATATATACAAAAAATGTCAGATGCCCGGCCAATAGACCGCCTCCCAAGCTCTGCGTTGGCATTTCTTGACCCCAAGGTGACCCTCATGGAGTTGGCCCAGCACCATAGCCCGCATGCTCTGAGGAATTACGATCCTGTTGAGTTTCAGAAGGATGCCTTCCACCACCGTCAGGTCGTCTTTTACGTTATAGAACTGGGGACATTGTCCCTTCTGCCAGCCATTGGTAAGGTGCTGCATCACACGCTGCAGCAGAGGATCCTTGGCCATTTCCTCATGAATTTGGACCACCCGTTCGTCAGAGGCCGGAAGGTTGGTGGCACACAACTGCACTTGCGCTTCTATATGGCTGATGAAGTCACTTTGTTCACATGGTGTGGTAATGGACCTGGATAGGGCATCTGCAACGATCAGCTCTTTGCCTGGCGTGTAGACAAGTTTGAAGTTGTAGTGGCGTAGCTTAAGAAGAATTTGCAGTAACCGAGGTGTCATGTCATTTAAATCCTTCTGGATTATGTGGATTAGAGGCCTGTGGTCCGTTTCTACTGTGAATTTTGGCAGGCCGTAAACATAGTCGTGAAACTTGACTATCCCTGTCAGGACGCCCAGACACTCCTTCTCAATCTGAGCGTACCGTTGCTCAGTGGACGTTATGGCCCTGGAGGCATACGCCACTGGAGCCCAGGACGAGGAGTCATCCTGTTGAAGGAGCACCGCCCCAATGCCGTCCTGGCTTGCATCAGTTGATATCTTGGTTTCCTTGGCTGGGTCGAAGAACGCTAGAACCGGGGCATTGGTGAGCTTTGCTTTCAGCTCACGCCATTCCTCTTCATGTGTGGGCAGCCACTGGAATTCCGTCGACTTCTTGATGAGATAGCGGAGGGCCGTGATGTGGGATGCCATATTGGGAACGAATTTCCCGAGGAAGTAAACGATCCCGAGAAAGTGGGGGACCGCCTTCTTGTCCCCCGGGATCTTCATGAAGTTGATCGCTGAGACCTTATCGGCATCTGGCAGCACGCCCTGCTGCGAGATGTGGTCATCTAGGAATTTGATATCCGATTGACCAAATGAGCACTTGGCCCTGTTGAACTGGAGACCATGTTCACGGATTCTCTGGAATACCTTCTTGAGGCGAGCGATGTGTTCCTGGGGCGTTGTGGACCAAATTATTACGTCGTCAACGTACACTCGCACCCGCTCGATGACCTCCATCATCTGCTCCATGATGCGGTGAAATACTTTGGAGGCAGATATAATGCCAAAGGGCATCCGGTTGTAGCAGTAGCGACCGAACGGGGTGTTGAACGTGCACAGCTTGCGACTGGACGCATCCAGCTGTATTTGCCAAAAACCCTTGGAGGCGTCCAACTTAGTAAAGAATTTGGCATGAGCCATCTCACTGGTCAACTCTTCACGTTTTGGTATCGGGTAATGCTCCCGTATGATGTTGCAGTTTAGATCCTTCGGGTCAATGCAAATACGAAGCTCCCCTGACGGCTTCTTTACGCAGACCATGGAGCTGACCCAGTCTGTGGGCTCTGTGACCTTCGATATGACGCCCTGGTCTTGGAGGTCCTGTAATTGCTTCTTCAGACGATCCTTGAGGGGTGCCGGCACCCGACATGGTGCATGAATTACACGGGTGGCGTTCGGCTTGAGCAGGATTTTATATCGGTATGGGAGCGTGCCCATCCCATCGAATACGCTGTGATACTGCGTGATAATATCATCTATGTCAGCTTGCAAGTTTCCATCAGGCCCTTCAAAAGGTGGAGGCAGGACGGGGGGACACTGACAGTCAGGGACCTATACACTGACGACAGGATCGCAACACTGGACGAACTGACAGAGAAATTTCAGCTAGCTGGGGGGAACGAGCTACGGTACCTGCAGCTCAAAAACTTCCTACGAAAGGAGACAAGGACGTACCCACAACCGCCACGACAGACACTACTGGAAGACCTACTGGACGCAAGTATCCTAGAGAAAGGGAACTGTAGTGACATGTATGACCGACTGGTAGATAGGGACGACACCGTACTGGACGCAACAAGGAGGAAATGGGAGGACGACCTGGGGATGGAGATAGGGTGGGGACTCTGGAGCGAAGCACTGCATAGGGTCAACTCCACCTCCACGTGCGCAAGGCTCAGCCTGACGCAACTAAAAGTGGTACATAGAGCCCACTTAACAAGAACCCGTATGAGTAGGTTCTTCCCGGAGGTGGAAGACAGATGTGAACGGTGCCAAAGAGGCCCGGCCAACCACGCCCACATGTTCTGGTCTTGCCCCAGACTCGTGGAGTACTGGACAGCCTTCTTCGAGGTTATGTCCAAAGTGGTGGGAGTGAGGGTGGAGCCATGCCCGATAGTGGCGGTCTTCGGGGTTTCAGAACAGCCAGATCTATTCCTGGGGAGGAGGGCGGACGCCCTTGCCTTTGCCTCCCTGATCGCCCGCCGTAGAATCCTGTTTGGCTGGCGGTCAGCAGCACCGCCCAGAGCTGCGGACTGGCTGTCCGACCTCTCGGAATCTCTCCAAATGGAGAAAATCAAATTTGCCATCCGAGGGTCGGACGACGGCTTCCACAGAACATGGGAGCCATTCATGCAACTGTTCCGGGACCTATTTGTGGCCAATGTACAAGAGGAAGAATAGTCGGGGGAAGGTAGCGGGAGGGGGGGGGGGGGGGGCTACAGGTTCGTTACGGGGGTTCGATGGCTAGCTAAGGCCCAAAACCAAACTAAATAAACATGTTGAGGGGGGGGGGGGGGGGGGGGGGGGGGGGGGGTGGGGCGCAGTTACTACTACGACGATGCTTACCTGTAAATATGTATGTTAATTTTTGCGTGTTTGTTTTTTTTTTTCTCTCCTAACAATTTGTAATTTGTTCAATGTTCAATATAAAATATGAAAACTGAATAAAAACATTTATAAAAAAAAAAAGTTTCCATCAGGCGAGGCCGTCGCCAGTGATGATGACATGGTGTGGACGCGCTGAACCAGGTTCAGGACCTTGCAGGCTCGAGCACCGAGCAGGGATGCTCTGTCGGGCCTGACGATTTGACATTGCAGCGTCGCCTTGATCGCCTTGTTAGATACCCCTAGTTGACACGAGCCACTGGCAGCTGCGGCATTGCCATTGTAGTGAAGGAGCTGGCAGGCCGGTGGAAGAATGTTTGGTCTGGCGCGGATGGTGTCGAGGTCGGATTTTGAGATGAGATTCACCAGTGCGCCGGTGTCCAGTTTGAACCGGATGCGAGCCTTCTTAACTGTGAGGACAGCAGACCACTCGTCGTTGGGATCCACACCGAGGATGGACAGGTGTTTCGCTGTTGTGGTGGAAGGCAGCGCATGTGTCGTTATGATGCCCACCTGGTATGGGGACTTGAGGCACTCAGCATCAGGGTCTGTTGGGATCGGAATCTGACATGCCGTGTTGTATTGAGCGGACACTTCTGCGCCGTGGCTGGGATCGCTGGCTATCGAGTGGTGGAGCAGATCTACAAAGGGCTGCGTAGTGGCCAAGCTTGCCACACGTAGACACCGGCGTCCTTTTGCCGGACATTGCCTCTTTAAGTGTGCGGAGCCACAATTCGGACACGTCATGACGCCGACGTCAGCACGTTCCGTGCGACATCGTGCATGTGCAGTGTGGTCGGTTGATGTACGCACCTGCGCAGTCGGGTTGTCGGTCTCGTCGTACACTCGGTCGTGGCACGCATGCGCAGGGACCCGGGAAAAGCACGTGAAATGGCCACTCTCCTCGATGCTCAGGCCCTACATCTGTGCGATGGCCTGCACCCGTTCGGCCTCATGGGAGGCCAGCTTTGCAGTCTCTGCCGCCCTGATGTGGGAGTAACGATTCTGAGCATGCTTGTGGACAAAGCACGTCTCGATAGCGACAGGGAGGGTCATCTGTTTGATTTTCAGGAGCTGCTGCCGAAGGGAGTCGGAGTGTACCTCGAAAACGATCTGATCCCGGATCATGGAATCAGCCGTCGAGTCACAGTTACATGACTGCGCTAGGATGCGGAGATGGGTCAAGAAGGAGTGAAAAGGTTCATCCTTAGCCTGAAGCCTCTGCTGGAAAACGTACCATTCAAAGCTCTCATTCACCTCAATGTCGCAGTGGCTGTCGAACTTCAGCAGGATTGTTTTGAATTTTGTTTTGTCTTCGCCTTCAGCGAACATAAGGGAGTTGTAGATGTGGATGGCGTGGTCCCTGCTGTGGAGAGAAATAGCGAGATCTTCCTGGCATCCGATGCGGTTTCGAGGTCAGAGGCCTCGATGTACAAGAGGAACTTTTGCTTGAAGATCTTCCAATTGGCGCCGAGGTTGCCGGAGATGCGGAGGAGGCTGGATGTTTTCCATGTCACCGGATGGCTGCTTGTTGGTCAATGCTGATTCACTCGAGGTAGGTCCGTCAATTTCAGTACCACTCTGGTACCATGATGTGTTAGGCAGGTTGGTTCGATGTGGACTAAACTTGATGCAGTGAAGCTAGAAACAGACCTCTTACACAGTGGAGAAGATCCAACACTGTTTTATTCAACGATAGAACCAATATACATATTCAGCTGTGGGTCGACACTATACTGAACTGACTGGAGACCTTGTACTAGCCTGACCAGACTTACTAGCTACCGCATGGTGTTTGCACTGGCTAGCTCATGGACTCTGACTGTCTCAGTGGCTGGGTCCAGAGAGAGCGGATAACCTAGTGTCCTCTGGCTTTATAGTGGTAGTGTCCTGTCTGGCGATTGGCTGCACTGTGCTGTGTGCTTACTGGCCATCCTGTGTGCCAATCATTGCCTGTCTTCACTTCATTATATACATGAGTGGATATTATGACACTGGTCACATTAATAATATTTATTGTCACAAGTAGGCTTACATTAGCACTGCAATGAAGTTACTGTGAAAATTCCCCAGTCGCCACATTCCGGCGCCTGTTCAGGTACACAAAAGGAGAATTCAGGATGTCCAAATTACCCAATAGCAGGTCTTTCGGGACTTGTGGGAGGAAACCGGAGCACCCGGAGGAAACCCACACAGACGCAGGGAGAACCTGCAGATTCCGCACAGACGGTGACCCAAGCCAGGAATTGAACCTGGGACCCCGGCGCTGTGAAGCAACAGTGCGAACTGTGCTACGGTGCCGCTAACATTTAGAGGAGTCATAGGCTCTGTGATTTAGGCAGTCTTTGTTCATTTGAAGTTTAAGTTATCATGTGCATTTTTGGCACTTGGTAGTCTTCTTCTGATATGCTTTTTCTGCTCCTTGAAGTTCAGCCTCTCTTTGTCAGTTCCCCATCTGCTCTGCTTAAGGGACCACCAGCTTGTCCTGTTCTTTCAAAAATGTGTGTTCACCGTTCAGTCGTGGTATGAACCCAGTTTTTCTTTTACATTGTGGCACGACTTGATCTTTGTGGGAGTTGAAGGTGTCTCTCCTTGTTGTTTGAATGTTCCTCATCAGTTTCACATTTATTGCAACACTGTTCTTCCATATGTCTCCATGCCTTACTGGGTTGTGCTTTGGTGAGTTGATGTTTTCTAGGTTTTTCTCAAACATTGTCTTGTAGTTTTGCATGTTGGCTGGAGGTCGCAGTGTCTGTGCCATGGTGTTTACAGGTAGTGTAACCTTTGGAGCCTGGGGTTGGGGGCTCATTCTTCTGTTGCTGGTTATTTCCCTGTGTGTCTTCTATGGGAGTTACAGTGGCATTTTCTGAAGACTTAGCTGATCTAACCAAAGAGGAGCTTCTGCCACCTGCAAAGAAATTGGACAAACCGGCTCTGCAAAGAATGAAGACAATTCACAGCTGAGGAGAGTCTATTGACTGGTGAGCCTCTCAGGAACTTGCAGTTCTGTATAATTGACGAGAGATGTTGTCTTGATATCTTCTGCTGCTTTAAGAAGGTTACGGGCGCATGGGCATTTCTGCTCAAGAGAAAAAAGAGATTGGCTACAGATGACATCACAATTTTGACAAACTAGTTGTCACCATTCATTAGTCGTTCTAGGATAATGCCAATGACTTTGTTTATTCCTCCAGGTCTGTAGAGTCGTGTGACTGTCCTTCATAGCAAGAAGTCTCGCAGCCATGGTTCCTTACCCAAGAAGACCATAACATTAGCTCCCATGTCCAATTTTACGTTGGTGAAGTGACATGTTACTGAGATGACCACATTCCAAAAAGACAATTCAGGATCCTTAATCTCACCCAAGAAGCATGGTTGTTTCCCAAGACAATCTCACAGGTTGTCTTGGGATCCTCTGCCCATCTTGGTTTAGCTCACTGAGCTAAATCGCTGGCTTTTAAAGCAGACCAAGCAGGCCAGCAGCACGGTTCGATTCCCGTACCAGCCTCCCCGGACAGGCGCCGGAATGTGGCGACTAGGGGCTTTTCACAGTAACTTCATTGAAGCTTACTCGTGACAATAAGCGATTTTCATTTTTCATTTCAGAGTCTGGAGCAGCCTTTAGTTAAGACTGCATCAAGTAGCAACCTGTGTTATCCGAAGCAGCATAACACAACATGATACCAGAAGTGACTGTTCAATCTATTTAGTTCAACTCAGCAAGATCCGTGACAACCAGCTACTGAATACAGGCACAATGGACAAGATTCAGGCTCCTCTTCAGCTCAGGACCACCGGCAATCTTAGTGCCAACTGGTGATCATTCAAGCAGAAATGTCAACTATACGGGGAAGCATCCAACCTCAATGGCGTGACTGATGCTCGGAAGATAGCTCTTCTACTCACCACTGCGGGTGACCATGCAATAGAGATCTTCAACTCCTTTCACTTTTCCGAAGGGCAGGTCAAAACAAGTACCAAACCATCCTGGACAAATTCGACAGCCACTGCGAGGTGGACACCAATGAAATTTTCGAGTGCTACATCTTCAAGCAGAGGATGCAAGGTAAAGACGAATCCCTCAACTCCTATCTAACTAACCTTAGACTGCTAGGGCAATCCTGCAACTTCGATGATATCACGGATTCCCATGATCAGAGACCAAATCGTTTTTGGAGTCCACTCTGATCCTCTGCGAGAGCAATTGTTGAAAATCAAACACATGATCCTGCCAGTGGCGATTGAAATGTGTACTGTGCATGAGCATTCTAAAAATCGCTATTCACAGTACAAAACGACAGAAAGTGAAAAACAAGCCTACCACGAGATAGAGAGTGTTCAGGACATCTCCCGGATGCAGCACCTCCACATTGACGAAAGTGGCCATTTTGCATGCTCTTCCCAGGGCCTGACGCATGCGCAATGCGATCGAGAACACGAAGCGGCCGAAAACCGTACTGCGCGGGTGCAGATGTCAGAGAACCGCACCGCGCATGCACAACGACGCACTGAGCGGCATGACGCCGACATCATGATGTGTGCGAAAGTATTCAGGTAGATCAGCTATTTTCTTATTAAAGGGTCTACTTCTGTCCCTATTTCTTATGTTTTTAGCATGGTCAAGACAGGGACAAACCTTAGTTGCAACTTCTCAAGTCAAGCAATTGGAATATTAAACATTACCTCTGATTTTGAATTACAATTTATTTCTCTTTCCCTTTGGTTACAATTGTGACAATTTTGTACTTATTGTACTTTTTATTTCTTTAGATTTCTAAATTGTTTGACACATTGTGTTTCAAGTCAAGGTTTCCATTCTTTAGTGGTCACTCAAACCAATTCTCCTCTGTCCAAACTAACTTGTTCCAGTGTAATTGTGAGTAAAATCATAGATCTAATTCACTGATCAGGAAATCTGCCGTCCTTATCTGGTCTGCCCTACATGTGATTCCAGACCCGTAGCAATATGATTGACTCTTAAATGTCCTCAGGGATGGGCAATAAATACTGGCCCAGCAAGAGATGCCCACGTCCCATGAATGAATAAATAAATAAACGCCTTTGTGGTGAATCATAATAGCATAATTCACACTGTTATCACACATGTTGTACCATGCCTATGTAAGCTCGGCACACGAGCAGTTGCGCGGCTCTGCCCCTAGGGGGAGGTGTACTGGGAATGTACGGAAGTTTGTACTGGGCTCCACCCTTGGCTCCGCCCATGACTCCCCCCTCCCACTGGTTGTATAAAGCTTGGCAGTCGGAGCCTGGCTGCCAGTTCATCTAGAGTTCATCTCGTCACAGGCAGGCTCTGTTGTAAGACGAGTAAAACCACTGTTCACTTCTAACCACGTGTCGCGTGAATTGATGGTCTCATCAATTTAATCATCTTAAGAAACGACTATGGAATTAGCCCTCAAGCCTGATCGACTGGAACTCGACCCACAGGATGCAGAGGCGAAATAAATCTTTTCACATTGGCTCCGATGTTTTAAGGCCACCTGGCTAAAGCAAGCACCACAGAAATGACGGAGGAACAGAAACTCAGCCTATTGCACGCAAGGGTGAGCCATCGTATATCTACTCAATTAAATTGTACCGGCTCATATACAGAGGCCCTGGCCCTACTCGACAAAATGTAAGTGAGGCCCGTCAATGAGGTCTACGCGCGCCACGTTTTTACTACTCGCCGCCAGCGCCCCACAGAATCGCTAGAAGAATTTCTAAGAGACTTAAAAGCCTTATCCTGGGACTGTAATTACCAGGCAGTAAATGCAGCTGAAAATAGAGAACTAGCTGTCCTCGATGTCCTTGTTGCAGGCCTTAGATCGAATTACGTGCGCCAACGACTGCTGAAGAAAGGGGCTCAAAATTTAGAAGATACTGTTGAACTCGCTACAATTATGGAGGTCACGTTTCGTAGCCTCACCTCGTTTCCTGCGGACTCCGCGACCCCGTCATGGGCCCCCGACCAGCGACTGCCCCAGGCCTGCGCCGCGCGGCCGCCCATCCACCATGCTGCCCCAGCCTGCCACTTTTGTGGCCAGTCCCAGCACCCGCGCGTGGCAGCACTGCCCGGTCCGCAACTCGACCTGCAGCAGCTGCGGGCGAAAAGGTCACTACGCCAGAGTGTGTCTGGCAAGGAAGGCCCCAGCCCCTAACCCTCCCGCGGCACAAAGCAACCGCTCTCAGCACTCGCAGGCCCCGGGACGCTGCGGCCTATACCCCGACTCCGCCCCCGCCCGCCATGTGCGATCCATGGGGGCCACAATCTTGGCGGACCCCCACCTCGCAGCCGACCACGTGCGACTCATGGGGTCGCCATCTTCCCTGCCGCCCGCCACGTGCGATCCATGGGGGTGGCCATCTTGGGCTCCATCCTCTCCAAACCCAGAAAATTTGATTGAAGACTGCGACCTCAGCGGGCACTCATCGCGGGGCCACCCCAGCGCAGCCGACCGAGCCGCCGACTACCCGCAACTCAACACAGTCACACTGGACCAATCGCGCCCAAAACATCTCCACAACTCTATGACGACGGTCCAAATCAACGGGTACAGTACACCCTGCCTTTTCGACTCCGGGAGCACCGAGAGCTTCGTACACCCAGATCTGGTAAGACGCTGTTTGCTCCCTGTTTTTCCTGCATGGCAAACTATCTCCCTCGCTTCAGGTTCCCACTCTGTCCAATTCCAAGGACGCACCGTCGCGACTCTAACGATCCAAGGCGCTAGTTACTCTAATTTTCAACTATACGTCCTGCCCGAACTCTGCGCCCCACTCTTACTGGGACTCGATTTTCAGTGCAATCTCAAGAGTCTCACCTTCAGCTTCGGCGGACCTCTACCCCCACTCACTATCTGCAGCCTAGCCATGCTGCGAATCCCCCCCCCTCCTCTCTTTGCCAATCTCACTCCGGACTGTAAACCTGTAGCCACTCGCAGCAGGCGGTACAGCCTACAGGACAGGATGTTCATTCGAACCGAGGTCCGGAGGCTCCTACGTGAGATGATCATAGAGGCCAGTAACAGTCCCTGGAGAGCTCAGGTGGTGGTCGTCAAGACCGGGGGAAAATTCCGCATGGTCGTAGACTATAGTCAGACTATTAATCGGTTTACGCTCCTCGACACATACCCCCTCCCAGGATTGCTGACATGGTGAATCAGATAGCCCAGTATCGGATTTGCTCCACGGTGGATCTGAAGTCTGCATACCACCAGCTCCCAATCCGCCCGGAGGACCGCCACTTCACGGCGTTCGAGGCCGATGGCCGCCTCTTCCAATTCCTCTATTCCCTTTGGCGTCACAAATGGGGTCTCGGTGTTCCAACGAGCAATGGACCGAATGGTGGACCAGTACGGGCTGCGGGCCACGTTTCCGTACTTGGATAACGTCACCATCTGCGGCTATGACCAGCAGGACCACGATGCCAACCTCAATCGCTTTCTCTAGACGGCCCAGAAGCTTAATCTCACATACAACAAGGAGAAATGCGTTTTCCGCACAACCAGACAAGCCATCCTCGGCTATGTCGTGGAAAACGGAGTCCTGGGCCCCGACCCGGACCGTATGCGCCCCCTCTTAGACCTCCCTCATTGTCCCAGGGCCCTCAAACGGTGCCTGGGGTTCTTTTCATATTATGCCCTGTGGGTCCCTCAATATGCAGACAAAGCCCGCCCACTCTTTAAGACCACACTTTTTCCCCTGTCAGCTGAGGCCCTTCAGGCCTTCAACTGCATCAAGGAGGACATCGCCAAAGTGGCCATGCGGGCGGTGGATGAATCCGTCCCTTTCCAGATTGAGAGCGATGCCTCAGAGGTAGCTCTTACAGCCACATTAAATCAGGCAGGGAGACTAGTCGCATTTTTTTCCCGAACCCTCTCTGCTTCGGAACTTCAACACTCCTCGATCGAAAAGGAAGCACTAGCCATTGTGGAGGCTATTCGTCACTGGAGGCACTACCTCGCAGGTAGAAGGTTCACCCCCATCACCGACCAAAGATCGGTTGCCTTCATGTTTGACAACTCGCAAAGGAGCAAAATTAAAAATGATAAAGTTCTGAGGTGGAGGATCGAGCTCTCCACCTACAAATACGATATTATGTATCTACCGTGGAAGCTCAACGAGCCCCCAGATGCCCTGTCCCGTGGCACGTGCGCCAGCACGCAGAGCGACCGCTTAAAAGCCATCCACAATGACCTCTGCCACCCGGGGGTCACCCGGCTCGCCCACTACATTAAAGCCCGAAATCTGCCTTTCTCCACCGAGGAGGTAAAAGCCGTCACCAGGGATTGCCCGATCTGCGCGAAGTGCAAACCGCACTTCTACAGACCAGACAGGGCCCACCTGATCAAGGCTTCTAGGCCCTTTGAACGCCTCGCTATCGATTTCAAAGGGCCACTCCCCTCGACTAACCGGAATGTGTACTTCCTAAATGTCCCGATTCTCTTTTGCTATCCCATGCCCCGACACAACCTCCCACACGGTCATCAGGGCCCTGCATAGTATCTTCACCCTGTTTGGTTTCCCCAGCTATGTACACAGCGACTGGGGTTCGTCCTTCATGAGCGACGAGCTGCGTCAGTACCTGCTCGACAAGGGCATCGCCTCGAGCAGGACTACCAGCTATAACCCAGGGGGAACGGGCAGGTGGAGAGGGAGAATGCGACGGTCTGGAAGACCATCCTACTGACCCTCCGGTCCAGGAATCTCCCGATCTCCCACTGGCAAGAAGTCCTCCCAGACGCGCTCCACGCTATTAGGTCCGTCATGTGTACCGCCACCAATCAAACCCCTCACGAGCGGCTCTTTATCTTCTCCAGGGGTACTACCACGGGGGCTTTGCTCCCGGCATGGTTGAAAACACCGGGCCCAGTGCTCCTCAGGAAGCACGTCAGGGCACACAAAACTGACCCGCTCGAACCCTCAATACGCCTTCATAGAGTTCCCTGACACCGTATCCCTCCGGGACCTAGCTCCTGCAGGATGAAACCCCACCACTACCACCGCCGAGGTACCCCTCACACTGCATCCCACCCAATTCGCAGCGCCCCTCGCCCCCGTGCCTACCAGTTCGCTACACATGTTCTGCGCGCCCGCAAGCTCCCAGCGCCCCCATTCCCCAGTCGAACCAGACGGGTACAAAGCTCGGACAGAATCACCCCCGGAGTCCGCCATCGTACCCCAACCGACCGTGATCATCCAGCCACCAGAAGAGACTGCAACCCCGGTGCTCCGCCGATCACGACGGACAACTCGACCACCGGACAGGCTCAAGCTGTAAACCATCACCCCGCAGGACTTGAATGTGGTGAATCATAATAGCATAATTCACACTGTTATCACACATGTTGTACCATGCCTATGTAAGCTCGGCACACGAACAGTTGCTCGGCTCTGCCCCTAGGGGGAGGTGTACTGGGAATGTACGGAAGTTTGTACTAGGTTCCACTCTTGGCTCTGCCCATGACTCCTCCCCCCCCACTGGTTGTATAAAGCTTGGCAGTCGGAGCCTGCCTGCCAGTTCATCTAGAGTTCATCTCGTCACAGGCAGGCTCTGTTGTAAGACGATTAAAACCACTGTTCACTTCTAACCATCTGTCGCGTGAATTGATGGTCTCATCAGCCTTCATCTCGCCCAATTTCCTCTTCCTTTAGAAGGTACAATGCTCTCCTCCCCACTCTGTGGCAAAGCATATGATCTAAAACTTCTGCATATTCTTCCCAATTTTTTTCCTTACTCTTGAGACAATTTTAAATGAATGGTTTCTCATTGAAGAAACCCCAACCAAAAGGAAACAATTCTTTCCCTATTTACGTGATAGAAATATTGTACTTTCACTGCTGAATCCGCTCTGCTCCAACGTTCCAGTATATCAGGGCCCACAATGTAACTACAGTTTCTCATCTTTGGTATGGTCTACATTGCTGCTCTGACATTCGGAAGGTCTTTTCGATACTGGGGAGCTCAAATTTGAGCACAGTCCTCAGTGTGTCAATTACTACCTTTTCAAATTTATTACCTCTTTGCTCTGATACTTAGGGGCTGGTTTAGCACAGTGGGCTTATCAGCTGGCTTGTAATGCAGATGAAGGCCAGCAGCGTGGGTTCAATTCCCGTACCGGCCTCCCCGAACAGGCGCCGGAATGTGGGGACTAGGGGCTTTTCACAGTAACTTCATTGAAGCCTACTTGTGACAATAAGCAATTATTATTATTATTATTACTATTAATGCCTTTATTTATAAAACCAAATGCTATTGACCTGTTTACTGGTTTAACAACATGCACACACATTTTCAAGAAATTGTATGCTTTCACCAATAGATATATCTGCTCCTCCATACCGTCAGTATCTTTGCATTGAGGTTATATGCCCATTCCAAAACGCTTTACAGTTAAAAAGGTAAAACTTTTGGTCTCACACCAGATATTCTACTCCAGTTTAGCTTCAATCACCACACTCAGGAGGTGGATCATATATCCTCTACAATCTCAAATGTGCATCCACTTGCCCAACATATAGGTATACGATATAGCAAGATTCAATGATTTTGCAGCCAATCATTACCACTCCTATGTTGTGGTATGTACCATCCTGCTCTTTCTCCTTTTTTCATGCTAGCTATCAAACTGAGGCAAAGCTATAAGCTAACACACAGTTTATTCAAATAAACAGAAATTAATGCAAAATAGCACAGGGATTAAGTTTCCAAATCATTCCACCATTTGTTCAGCACAAAATCTGTAAAAATTACTTTAAAATGCTGTGTTTTAGAGCATGGTGTACTCATTCAATTAGGTAAAAACTCAACAGAAACTTACAAACATATAGCACCAATAACACAATAAAACATCCAAAAGCACTTCACAGAAGTATAACCAGACAAAAATTGACACCAACCAAAGAAAGGGGAAATTGGGATGGGTGACAAAAGTGCTTCAGAAGAGGTAGGTTTTAACTTGTATTTGCAAGCTGGAGAGGGAATTTGAGGCTTTAGGGTTTAAAAAAAAAAGGTGGGGCAAAGAAAGTGGAGATGGTCAAGGGGTTGAAGGTGGAAAAACAAGAGTTCTGAGAGGGCTGCATAGCTAAAGGAGGTTACAAAGCCAGGAAGGCCAGAAAGAAGTTTGGACACAAGGATAAGATATTTTAAAATTTAAATGTTGCTAATCTGGGAGACAATCTAGATCAGTGAGCACGGAAGTGATGAGTGACTGAGACTTGATGCAATTTAGGATATGGGTAGCAGCATTTTGTATGAGCTCAAGCTTATGGAGGACGAAAGATAGGAGGTTAGCTAGAAGAGCATTGGAATAGTGTGGAAGCAACAAAATCATGGATGAGGGTTTCGTCAATAGATGGGCTGAGGCACAGGCGGAAATGAGCAAGAGTAATAATAATAATAATCTTTATTGTCACAAGTAGGCTTACATTAAAATGAAGTTACTGTGAAAAGTCCCTAGTTGCCACATTCCAGCACCTGTTCGGGTACACAGAGGGAGAATTCAGAATGTCCAAATTACCTTATAGCACATCTTTCGGGACTAGTGGGAGAAAACATGAGCACCTGGAGGAAACCCACGCAGACACGGGGAGAACGTGCAGGCTCCGCACAGACAGTGACCCAGCCAGGAATCCAACCTGGGCTCCTGGCGCTGTGAAGCCACAGTGCTAACCACTGTGCTACCGTGCTGCCCACGGAAGTGAAAGTAGACATTTTTTGTGATGGTGAGGATACAGGGTCAGAAATCCATCTCCGCTTCAAATAGGATGCCAAATCTGAAACTGCAGCAAGGGAAGGATATGAAATTGGTGGCGGTAAGTAGAATTTATGGAGAGAGGTGAACATAATGAGGTGAACATAACATAGGGGCAGCAGGGTAGCATGGTGGTTAGCATAAATGCTTCACAGCTCCAGGGTCCCAGGTTCGATTCCCGGCTGGGTCACTGTCAGTGTGGAGTCTGCACGTCCTCCCCCTGTGTGCGTGGGTTTCCTCCGGGTGCTCCGGTTTTCTCCCACAGTCCAAAGATGTGCGGGTTAGGTGGATTGGCCATGCTAAATTGCCCGTAGTGTCCTAATAAAAGTAGAGTTAAGGGGGAGGTTGTTGGGTTACGGGTATAGGGTGGATACGTGGGTTTGAGTAGGGTGATCATGGCTCGGCACAACATTGAGGGCCGAAGGGCCTGTTCTGTGCTGTACTGTTCTATGTTCTATAATGACTTAGGCCATCCTAATTTTAATTGAAGGATGTTTCAACTCATCCAAGAGTAGATGTTGGACCACCAAATCTGATAACACAGACAATAGAGAGGTTGAGAGTGGTGATGGCAAGATAAAACTGGGTACTGTCAGCTTACATTTAGAAACTGGAGTTCGGTCTGAGGTAACAAGTTGTTAAGATGTTGCCTGAGCTAGCTTAATTTAATGAACATAGCAACAACAATTTGTATTTATAAAGTACCTTTAATGCAGAAACTGTCCAAGGTGTTTCACAGGAGTATTAATCGGGCAAAATTTGGCACCAAGCAAACAACAGGATGAAAATCACATTCATTTCTTAAAACTGGCTTCAAGTTGGCTACCAGAGTGCAGCCCAGCAACATGATACAGGTGCCTGATCACCCAATCACGTTCCTATTGCAACACCCCCACTACTGCCAGACACAATTCCACTATAGTACAATATTGCAATTCTCTTCAACACTACGACACCACTACTTTTCGTATAAACATTGTTGGATCAAGAAACCCTTCTTGGTGTTTCTGGATCTCAGCAACCCATTCTCCAGAGATGCCAGTCTCTGGCAACCTTTGCCCAATGGTGTCAGACCCCACAAAATGTTCCTCGTCCTCCAAGACCGCAGATCCCCCTTATCCAGGACTCATGGACTTCAGATCCCACCTTCCCAATTCTTTGAGATCATTTGTAAATGGAAGCTAGAACATCTTTCCCACTATTTCAGATGTTACCAAGGACCAACACCTCATAGTTACTCCAAAATTCCACAACCTGAAGCCCCACCACTGCTAAATGCCATATGCCGCATGTTGCCTATTATCTTCCTGCACATTCTGGGTTTTAGAAAAGCTAAGACATAAAAATTGAATCCGCAGTTATGGCAACATGTAAAAATAATCAAGGTTGCCAAATTTACAATTTTTCACAAAAAAAACCCACATAATTGGATTCTAAAATCACTGATGCTGGTGGTACAATTTTGTATTGTTTGTAATAAATCTTTTCCTAACATCAAAAATACAGGAGCTAGCATTCATACCGAGATTGATCTCAGGCCCTCAGTACCAGTTGTACAAGGCCCCTCATGTCACAAAGCTCCAAACCCTACAAACAAGAAGGAGTTAATATTTGAAAGAATGTCAGAAAATCTTTGATGCAATCTTCACAATTTCAGAGCTGGTTAGCCCCATCATGCCCAGAGCAACCAAAACAACTCAGAAGTTTAACTAAATTCAACCTCATAAGATGCAGGATGGAAAGGTACCAGATAGCCCTATTCCTTAAATGGTTCAAGTCATCAATTAAATACTTAAATTATTAAATTTGTATTACCTTGGTGCCTGTAATGCAGGAATGCCATATTGGTTTTGTAATTTTAATTTAACATTACTCTTCATTTAACATGTTCTCCACCACTTTCTGTAACCTGAACATTTGTTACTACATGTCACTCATTTGCACATTTTGCGTAGTCTTTTTATGTATTTCTCGATGCAAGTCCTTTGGCTTTGAACACGTTTCGTCAATAAAATACCATGATTATTCATGTTTATTCAACACATTCTATTTAATGAGTTACATAGAATATAAATTATAGCACGGACTGGGCAGATTGAACATCCTGTTCAGTTCAACTAGTCCATGTTAGTGTTTATGCTTGACACAAGCAATAGTCCGGAACCCATGGGCGAGATTCTCCACAAATGCGGAGAATCGTAAAGGCTGCCGTGGGACAGGCCGTGACCCACGGCAGCCTTCACGGCCACTTCCGGGGCCGATTCTTCCCCCAGGTGGGGCTAGGAGCGCGTCCCCATGCGTCACGGCAGCGCGGCCTTGATGACGGTTGTCAAGGCTGCACGTCAAGCGTCACGGCGGCTGACGCGGCCGATGGCGTCAGCCGCGCATGCACAGGTTGAACAACGCCAACCCGCGCATGCGCAGTTGGCGTCTTTCTCCTCAGGCGCTCAGCAAGACGTGGCGGCTTCATCTTGCCGGGTGGCGGAGGGGAAAGAGTGCGTCTGTTTTGGACGCTGGCCCGACGATCGGTGAGCACCGATCGCGGGCCTGTCCCCTCCCGAGCACAGTCTTGGTGCTCCCGTGCCAATCGGGCCTCTAGATGGCCCAAACGGGCATCTGCCGCCCGTTTCACAACGGCAGCGAGCAGGTGTGAAACGGGCGTGAAGAGCCGGCCGCTCGGCCCATCGGCCTCAGAGAATCGCCGCTCGCCGTAAAAAACGGCGAGCGGCGATTCGTGGCGTGGGTCGGACGTGGGGGGGGGGGGGGAGGAGTATAGTGGGAGGGCGTGAAAAATGTCGGGAGGCCCTCCCGCTATTCTCCCACCCGGCGTGGGGGGCGGAGAATCATGCCCCATGTGTCTGCCCGGTTCTGAGTTCCTATTATCTCCTTTCCCTTCAACCACCAAATAGGGTCTCCCAATCTTGGTCCTAAATCTCTTACTTTTAATCTTACCATAGAATCAGAGTTTACAGTGAAGAAGGAGACCATTCGGCCCATCGAGTCTGTACCGGCCCTTACAAAGACCATCGTACTCAAGCCCACGTCTCTACCCCATCCCCGTAACCCAGTAAACCCCACTTAACCTTTTTGGACACCAAGGGCATTTTAGCATGGCCAATCCACCTAACTCGCACATCTTTGGACTGTGGGAGGAAACCTGAGCACCCGGAGGAACCCATGCAGACACGGTGAGAACGTACAGACTCCAGTGACCCAAGCTGGGAATTGAACCTGGGACCCAGGAGTTGTGAAGCAACTGTGCTAACCACTATGCTACCCTTTATATCCAGGACATTTTGCTCTCGACTGGAAAAGTTTGGTTTGTCAACTCTGTCCCCAACTTTCCTAATTTGAAACACAATTATTGAATCAACCATAATTTCTTCTGCTCCAAAGAAAATGGTCCTTATTTGCATACATTTCAAAAAAAGGTGTAACTGAATAAATACAATTTGTAGTGGCGAGAACATTTTCCTAGGAACGCAAAGTACTGAAATTCGTAAATAACCATCCCACAAAACCAGGGTTCTAATCTCCAGCCTGAATAGCAAATAACATTTGAATGAACTCACCCAGTGCATTGAGACTTTGTAGCATTAAAGGAGATACACTTTCACACTTTCACAGTAGAATAACGATTTTTTTTAAAATCACTATCTTCTGAAGCCGACTTGGAAGGCTTCCTTGGCCTCTTTGCACATACACGGTTCTACCCATCGGTTGGGTATTTGATGTCAGAGCCGCCAGATTTAATAATTTATCAATTACATAAACTGCACTTGCCACGTATATGAATTTGCCATTAAATGGCATGCCATGGGTTTCATATCATCCTATAGAAGGAAGTGTACCCTCTGTAGTTGCAGTGTAACCAAATTCAGGCTTCTATTCATTTTCAGGAGGTTGTATTCCTGACAATTCCAGCATTTTTGCCTGACCTTAATTGCCCTTAAAAGGTGGTGGTGGTGAGGCACCCTCTTGAAATGCTGCAGTGTGCGAGGTCTCTTTACAGCTATATTCTCCAAATGATTGGCTTACTATGTAGTTTGAAAAGGCAGCTAAGTCAAACACATTTGTGTGACTGGGAAAGGAAGGCAGATTTATTTCCCTGAAAGGATATTAATGAGCTAAGTATGTGTTTCCAACAATCCAGTTCATGGTCACCATTACTAAAACAAGCTTTTTATTCCCGATTCATTTAATTAATTGAATGAAACACCCCAGCTGCTGAGGTGGGATTTGAGCTTCAGAAATAGCAAGTGTAGGCCATTCAGCCCTTCCAGTCTGCTCTGCCATTCAATAAAATCATGGGTCGTCTACTACTTCAAACACACCTTCCTGCATCATCTCTGCATCCCTTAATATTCAAAAACTTTTCACCCGAATATACTCAATGCCTGAGCATTAACAGCCAGTTGGGTTTGAAAACTCTAAACATTCATAACCCTTTCAGAAAAGTGATTTTTCCTCATTTCAATTCTAAATGGCTGATGCTTATTCTGAGATTGTGGTTCTTATGTTCTAAATTCCTCAGCGAAGGGGAAACATTTTCTCACCATTTAAACTGTTACGCCCCTTAAGAATTTTAAATGTTTTATTCAGGCCACCTCACACCCTTTTTAAATTCCAGGAAATACAAGCCTAGTCCACACAGTCTCACCTCATTGCTCAATTCCCTCATCCCAGGAACTAGTCTACTGCATCTTCATTGCAGTCCCTCTTGGACATGTTGTTCCTTGGGTAAGGAGGCTAAAACCGTCCACAGTACCAACTGTGTGTCTTCACCTGCATAAAGTAGCAACATTTCTTCACTCTTTACTTTAATTCCTTTGCAACAAAAACTAACACACAATTTGCATTCCTAATTGATCGCTCTGTGTGACTGGATGTTAATTTTCTGTGATTCATATACAGACACCCAGGCCCCTTTAAACGCAAACACTTCCCAGTCTCTCACCATTCAAACGTATTCTGATTTTAATTTTTTTCTACTAAAGTGACTAACTTCACTGCATTGTATTCCATTTGACATGCTCTTGCGATATCCCTCTCTAACTTCGTCGAGTCCTCCTCACCACTTATTTTTCCACCCAACTTTGTATTGTCAACACTCTGGCCCCTCAACTAAGTAATTAATGCAGATTGAAATAGCTGCGGTCCAAGTACTGACCTTTGTGGTACCCTGTTAATTACAGTTCGCCAACCTGAAAATGTCTCACTTATTCCTAACTCTCTCTTTAGTATCCATGAAATCCAGAGGCCCAGACTAATGCTTGTGTATTCAAGTTCCATCATGGCAGGTGGGGAATTTAAATTCAATTAAGTAATAACAATCGGGAACAAAAGCCAGTCTCAGTAACAATGATTATGAAACTAAAGAGAAAATGCTGGAAAATCTCAGAGGTCTGGCAGCATCTGTAGGTAGAGAAAAGAGCTAACGTTGAGTCCAGATGACCATTTGTCAAAGCTTATGATTATGAAACTATTGGATTGCCGTAAAAAAGAAAACCACCTGATTTGCTGGCATCCTTACCCGGTCTGCCTACATGTGAACACAGTGGATGATTCATAATTAACTTCTAAAATTGGCTATAATGCCATTCAATTCTACTTCACCTCATCCTCACCAAATCTACCTGTCTGTAGTAGCGGATCAGAGACCACCAGAGTCTTTGTGGAGATGAAGTCTGAGAATGCCCTTCATTTTTTTGTATGACAATACCACAATGCTAAATGGGATAGATTCAGAACTGATCAAGCAGTTCAAAACTGGACACCTTCAAGGGGCTGTGGACTATCAGCAACAGTTGTATTCTACCACAATCTGTAACCTCATGGCCTGGCATATCCCTCAGTGTACCATTGTCATCAAGGAAGGGGACCAACCCTGGTTCAATGAAGAGTGTGAGAGAGCAAGACAGGAGCAGTCCCAGACATATTTTAAAATGAGTTATCAACTGGGTGAAGTTTCAACAGAGGACTACCTGCATACAACCAGTAGCAGCATGCTAGAGACAGAGCTAAGAGATCCTACAATTAATGGATCACGGCTCTATAGTCCTGAATGGTGAAGAACAATTAAACAAAATGGGAGAAGGTGGCTCCACAAAAATCTCTATCCTCAATTGTGGAGGAGCTCAACGCGTCAGTGCAAAGGATAAAGTTGAAGTATTTGCGACCACCCTTAACCAGAAATGCTGAGAGAATCATTCACCTCAGCCTCTTCCTGAGGACTCCTGCATCACAGATGTCAGACTTCAGACAATATGATTTATGCCACGTGACATCAAGCGTGGATTGAATGCACTGAAAATGGCAAAGGCTATGGACCTTGATATAATAGAATAATAATAATCATCTTTATTAGTGTCACAAGTAGGCTTACATTAACAATGCAATGAATTTACTGTGAAAATCCCTAGTCGTCACACTCCAGTGCCTGTTCGGCGACACAGAGGGAGAATTCAGAATGTCCGAATCACCTAACAGCGTGTCTTTCGGGACTTGTGGGAGGAAACCGGAGCACCCAGAGGAAACCCACGCAAACACGGGGAGTACGTACAGACTCCTCACAGACAGTGACCCAAGCCGGGAATCGAACCGGGTCCCTGGCGCTGTGAAGCAACAGTGCTAACTACTGTGCTGCCATGAATAGAATAGAATAGAAACCCTACAGTGCAGATGTGGGTCATTCGGCCCATCAGGTCTATACCGATCTTCTGAAAGAACACTCTGTGTAGGCACATTCCTCAGCCCTATCCCTGTAACCCCATAACCCAACCCAACCAAGAGAGAATTTAACATGGTCAATCCACCAATCCTGCACATTTTTGGACTTCGGGGGGAAACCAGAGCACCCGGAGGAAACCCACGCAGACATGGGGAGAAAGTGCAAACTCCCCACATTCATCCAAGACTGGAATTTAACGGGTCCCTGGCGCTGTAAAGAAGCAATGCTAAACATTGTGCCACTGTGCTGCCCAGCTGTTGTACTGCACTCTTATGCTTCAGAGCTTGCTGTCATCCCAGCCAAGCTGTTCCAGTACATCCACAACACTGGCATGTACCCGACAATGTGAAAAACTGCCCAGTTTTATGTTGTCCACAAAATGGGCCAATTCAACCCAGCCAATTACTGCCTAGTCTATTTGTAATTATCAAAGTAATGGAAGATATTGTCAACAGTGCTCACTCATCAATGCTCATTTTGGTTTTCTTTAGGGACACTTGGCTCTGGACCACATTGCAGACGTGATTAAGGACGGAATAAGGAGCTGAATTTATGAGGTGAGGTGACAGTGACTGCCCTCAACTTCAAAGTAGCATCTGGCGAGTATGGCATCAAGAAGCCCTCGTAAAATTGAAGTCGATAGGAATACAGGAAGAAACTCTCCACTAGTTGGAGACATAATCACAATCAGTAAAAAGGAAGATGGTTGTGGTTGTTCAAAGCCAATCATCTCCACCCCAGAACATCACTGCAGGTGTTCCTTAGGACTAAACATTTTCAGCTTCTTTATCAATAATCTTCCCTACATAATGTCAGAAATGTGACTATTCGATGATTATTGCACTCCTTTCAGTACCATTTGCAACTCCTCAGATATGAGGCAGGTGTCTGCATGCAGCAAAGTCTAGGCAACATTCAGGCTTGGGAAAGTAATCCACCATACAAAGTGTCAGGCAATGACCATCACTTAGAAGAAAGAAGCTCACCATCTCCCCTTGACATTCAGCAAAATTACTATTGCTAAATCCCCCACCACCAACATCCTGGGTAATTATTATTGACCACGTCAAAGGTTAAAAATTCCAGTGAGTAACCTCCTGACTTCTCAACACCTGTCTACCATCTACAAGGCACATGTCAGGAATGTGATGCAATAATCTCTATTTTGCCTGGATGGGCGCAGCTCCAACAACACTCTTAAGACATTATCCTAGAAAAAGCAGGTGGCTTGATCAGCACACCACTCACCAGCTTAAACATTCATCTTGCTCCACCACCAGTGCACAGTGCAACTCCAAAAACACAACCTCCACCACACAGAAGGACAACAGGTCCATGAAACAACACAACCTGCAAGGTTCCTCCAAGTCATACACCATCCCAACTTGGAACTGTTTCTGTTGTTTCTTCTCCGTTGTTAGGTCAAAATTCTGGAACTCCCTCCTGAACACCATTCTGGTTGTAACCATACTACATACACTTCAGCACTTCAAGAAGGTCACCACGGGTAGCATGGTAGCATAGTGATTAGCACAACTGCTTCACAGCTCCAGGGTCCAAGGTTTGATTCCCGGTTTGGTCACTGTCTGTGCGGAGTCTTCACGTTCTCCCAGTGTGTGCGTGGGTTTCCTCTGGGTGCTCCGGTTTCCTCCCACAGTCCAAAGATGTGCAGGTTAGGTGGATTGGCCATGCTAAATAACCCTTAGTGTCCAACATTGCCCTTAGTGTTAGGTGGGGTTACTGGGTTATGGGGATAGGGTGGAGGTGTGGGCTTGGGTAGGGTGCTCTTTCCAAGAGCCGGTGCAGACTCAATGGGCCGAATGGCCTCCTTCTGCAGTGTAAATTTTACGATTCTATCACCACCTTCTCAAGGGCAAGTAAGGATGGTCGAAAAATTATCGGCTTACCAAAAATGCTCACATCCCATTAGCCAGTAAAAAGAGAAATAGCCAGTTCTCAATCTATAGTAATGTATCTGCATTCCCATCAGTCCTTATTTTCTGCCATGCTCTCATGTGGCACCTTACTGAAAGCTTTTTAAAAATCCAAATACACTATGTCCACTAGTTTCCCCTTATCGATTTACCGAACACATTCATGAAAACTCAAATCAAATTTGTCAAATGATTGTTCTTCATAATCATATCATAATTTCCTAAGTGTCCCTTTACGACATCCCTAATAATAGATTCTAGCAGTCTTCCGGTGGCGGCGATGACGTAGGAAGCCGCACATTTGGGAGCTCCCGTTTTAAACGGACTTTTCGGCTCTTTTTAGAGCCCAAAACGGAAATTTTTCGACGTCTCCTGGTGGGAGAAAGTGTGCTGATCGACTTTCCCTGCAGTCCATGACTCGAACTAGGAGTGGAAAGGGGGAAAAAACGGCAGCAGCTCCCCAGAAAAAACGGGGGAAGGAATCCAAGATGGAGGCCAGCGGAGCTCCAGAGGAGTGGAAGCAGTGGCCCTGGAGGAACAAGCTGCTCTCCTGCGCTGTTTTGCAGACGTCAAGGCTGAGGTACTGAGCTCTCTGCAGGAAATGAACAGAAGGCTCTCGGAGATTCAGACGACCCAGGGTGCTGCCATCAAGGAGTTGCAGACGCAGGCCACTGAACGAGAGGAGGAGGCCGGGATCCTCGTGAGTAAGGTGGAGGGACACGAGGCACTCCACAAGAAGTGGCAGGAACGCTTCGAGGAGCTTGATCACCGCATGAGGCGGAAAAAAATCTGCGGATCTTGGGCCTTGCGGAGGGGCTGGAGGGGTCGGACCTGACAACCTACGTGGCTACGATGCTGAACTCGCTAGTGGGGGCCGGGTCTTTCCATCTGCCCTTGGAGCTGGAGGGAGCACATAGAGTACTGGCCAGGAGACCTAAGAAGAATGAACCCCCGCGTGCGGTTCTGGTGAGGTTCCACCAGTTCAGTGATCGGGAGTGTGTGCTGCGCTGGGCCAAGAAGGTGAAGAGCAGCAATTGGGAGAATGCAGTAGTACGGATCTACCAGGATTGGAGTGCGGAGGTGGCTAAGCAGCGGTCCGGGTTTAATCGGACGAGAGGTGCTTTACAAGAAAAAGATAAAGTTCGAAATTTTCCAGCCTGCGCGCCTGTGGGTAACTTATTCGGACCGGCATTATTATTTCGATTCCCCGGAGGAGGCATGGGCCTTCGTGCGGACGGAGAAACTGGACTTGAACTAGGGGTTGGGGGGTCGGTCGTAATACTTTATTGCTGGATTCTGCTGTTGCTGTGTTCTCTTTTTTTGTACTTTTGCAATTTTGATATGGTTATTTATGGGGGTGTTGTTCTGTTATGTTTTTTTGCTGTGCGGCATTGTTTGAGTTTTGTATCTTGCGGGGAGGGTTGGGGGGGTTTGTTGTATTCTATGTCGGGTTGGGGGTATGGAGTGGGGCTGGTATTTGGGAGCTGCGTCAGAAGGGTGTGGTGGGGCAGTGCGAAAGCGCTGGCTTTCCTCTGGTTTCCCGCGCTGCGGGGCTGGGGGGGTGGAGACGATGATGGGGGGGAGGCGGGGCCTTAACTGGTTCTTCCCCGCGCTGGAGCGGTGTCTGGAGGAGGGATAGATTGGGGGATGATCCCACTTTGGGAGGGGTCGGGTTATTGGCGGGAGTTTCCAGGGTCAGCAGAAGTTAGCTGACCCACAGAAGTACAATGGAGGACAGTTCGCGGCTAGGAGGGTTCCTAACCTGGGGGGGGAAGGGAGGGGGGGAAAGGGTTGCTGCTGGTAGGGTCAGGAAGGAGCTGGTGGGGGCTGGGTGGACAGAGGTGAGGTGTTGTCGCTGTGGGGACTGGGTCGGGCAGGGGGTGCTGGCCTGGGGCGGGCAGTCGACGGGCTATGGCTAGTCGACGGGGGAGGGGGGCGGGACGCCCTCTGATTCGGTTGGTCACCTGGAATGCGAGAGGATTGAATGGGCCGGTGAAGCGGTCGAGGGTACTTGCTCATCTGAAGGGGCTAAAGGCAGATGTGGCAATGCTTCAGGAGACCCACCTGAAGGTGGCGGACCAGGTCTGTCTGAGTAAGGGATGGGTGGGGCAGGTTTTCCACTCTGGGTTGGATGTGAAGAACCGGGGAGTGGCGATTCTGGTGGGGAAAAATGTGTCGTTTGAGGCATCGGAGGTGGTGGCGGATAAGGGGGGTAGGTATGTTATGGTTAGGGGCAGGCTACAAGGAGAGAAGGTGGTACTTGCTAGTGTGTATGCCCCAAATTGGGACGATGCGGGCTTTATGAGGCGTATGTTGGGACGGGTCCCGGATCTGGAGGCGGGAGGTCTGATCATGGGGGGTGACTTCAATACGGTGTTGGATCCTTCACTGGATCGGTCCAGCTCTAGGACAGGTAGGAGGCCGGCGGCGGCCAAGGTACTGAGAGGGTTTATGGACGAGATGGGTGGGGTGGATCCATGGAGGTTTGTGAGGCTGAGGGCACGGGAGTACTCTTTCTTCTCCCACGTACATAGGGTCTACTCTCGGATAGACTTCTTCGTGGTGAGTAGGGGACTGATTCCGAGAGTGGAGGAGGCCGAGTATTCAGCCATTGCAATCTCCGACCACGCTCCGCATTGGATAGAGTTGGAGATGGGGGAGGTGCGGGATCAGCGCCCGTTGTGGCAGTGGATGTGGGGTTGTTGGCGGAGGAGGAGGTGTGTAGGAGGGTCCGGGCAAGTATTGAGGGGTACCTCGAGTTGAATGATACGGGGGAGGTTCAGGTGGGGGTGGTCTGGGAGGCCCTGAAGGCAGTGATTCGTGGGGAGCTGATATCCATCCGGGCACACAGGGAGAGGAGCGAGAGGGATAGACTGGTGGGAAAGATGCTGGAGGTAGACAGGAGGTACGCAGAGGCACCAGAGGAGGGACTGTTGGGGGAGAGGCGCAGCCTGCAGGCTAAATTTGATTTGCTGACCACTAGAAAGGCGGAGGCACAGTGGAGGAAGGCACAAGGGGCAGTGTACGAACATGGTGAAAAGGCGAGTAGAATGCTGGCTCATCAGCTCCGCAAGTGGGATGCGGCTAAGGAAATTGCTGGAGTGAGAGACAAGAGTGGGGATGTGGTGCAGAAGGGGGTAGAGGTGAATGAGGTCTTCAAGGACTTTTACGGGGAACTGTACCGGTCGGAGCCAACGGGGGAGAGGAGGGGAATGGAGAGGTTCCTTTCTTTCGGGCTTTCTTTCCCGAAGGTGCAGGAGGAGCAGGTGGAGGGGTTGGGTGCGCCGTTTGAGCTGGAGGAGCTAGTTAAGGGGATCGGGAAGATGCAGTCAGGGAAGGCACCGGGGCCGGATGGGTTCCCGGTGGAATTTTATAAAAAGTTTGTGGACCCAGTGGGCCCCTTGCTGGTGCGGACACTTAATGATGCGTGGGAAGGGGGGACTTTTCCCCCGACAATGTCGCGGGCGCTGATCTCGTTAATTTTAAAAAGAGGGACAAGGACCCCCAGCAGTGTAGTTCATACAGGCCCATATCTCTCCTCAACGTAGATGCCAAGGTGCTGGCAAAAATCCTGGCAACCAGGATAGAGGACTGTGTGCCAGGAGTTGTACACGAGGACCAGACAGGGTTTGTGAAGGGAAGGCAGCTGAACACGAATGTGCGGAGATTGTTGAATGTCATCATGATGCCGGCGATTGAGGGGGAGGCAGAGATAGTGGTGGCGCTGGATGCGGAGAAGGCCTTCGATAGAGTGGAGTGGGCGTACTTATGGGAGGTGTTGGGGAGGTTTGGATTTGGTGAAGGGTTTATTAGATGGGTACGGCTGCTATATGAGGCCCCGATGGCGTGCGTGGTCACGAATGGGAGGAGGTCGGAGTACTTCCGGCTTTACCGAGGGACAGGCAGGGTTGCCCCCTGTCCCCCTTGTTGTTTGCACTGGCAATCGAGCCGCTGGCGATGGCATTGAGGGATTCAGGGAGGTGGAGAGGTTTGGTGCGAGGTGGGGAGGAACATAGGTGTCGTTGTATGCCGATGACCTGTTACTGTATGTGGCGGACCCGGCGGGAGGGATGCCGGGGGTGATGGAGCTGCTAGCTGAGTTTGGGACCTTTTCAGGTTATAAACTAAATTTAGGCAAGAGTGAGGTGTTTGTGGTGCACCCTGGAGACCAGGAGGAAGGAACTGGTAGGCTCCCGCTTAGGCGGGCAGGGGAGAGCTTTAGGTACCTGGGGGTGCAGGTGGCCAGGGACTGGGGGACTCTTCACAAACATAATTTCACCAGACTTGTAGATCAGATGGAGGAGGAGTTCAAGAGGTGGGACATGCTGCCATTGTCGTTGGCGGAGAGGGTGCTGTCCGTCAAAATGACGGTGCTTCCGAGGTTCTTGTTCCTCTTTCAGTGCCTGCCCATCTTTATCCCCAGGGCCTTCTTTAGGAGAGTGACTAGCAGTATTTTGAGCTTTGTGTGGGCACATGGGACTCCGAGAGTGAAGAGGGTGTTCCTGGCGCGACGGAGGGATAGAGGCGGGCTGGCGCTGCCCAACCTTTTGGGGTACTATTGGGCGGCCAATGTGTCAATGGTGCATAAATGGGTGATGGAGGGGGAAGGGGCAGCGTGGAAAAGAATGGAAATGGCATCATGTAGAGGTACGAGCCTGGGTGCCATGGTAACGGCGCCGTTGCCGCTCTCCCCTAAGAGGTTTACCACGAGCCCGGTGGTGGCGGCAACCCTAAGAATCTGGGGACAGTGGGGACGGCATAGGGGGGAAACAGGGGGCTCGATGGAGGCTCCATTGGGTGGCAATCATCGGTTCATCCCAGGGAACAGGGATGGGGGATTTAGGGGGTGGCAAAGGGTGGGCATCAGTAAATTGAGGGAACTGTTTATTGGCGGGAGGTTTGCGGGCCTGGGGGAACTGGAAGATAAATTTGGGCTTCCCCAAGGGAACATGTTCAGATACTTGCAGGTAAAGGCGTTTGCTAGGCGATAGGTAGAGGGATTCCTTTTGCTGCCCTCGCGGGGGACGATGGACAGAGTGCTTTCGGGGGTGTGGGTCGGAGAGGGGAAGGTGTCTGACATTTATAAGGTAATGCAGGAGGTGGAGGAGTCGTCAGTGGAGGAGCTGAAGGCTAAATGGGAGGAGGAACTCAGGGAGCAGATAGAGGGCGGGACTTGGGCGGATACCTTGTTTTTTTTTTTTTAAATAATTTTTATTGAAGTTTTTCGATACAAACATTTACCCCTACTACATTTTAAATTATAACACAACAAATCCCCCCTGGAAAATCCTCCCCACGCCCTCCCCCGCGCGCACCCCCCCACCCTCCCCCCCCCCCCCCCCCCCCCCGCGCTACCAGTCTAGCAACCAAACCGTTTTTCCCTTTCTGCCGATGGCCTCGGGCAGTCATTGCCCGCGACCCCCCGCTGACGTGCTCCCTTCGTTGCTATCCCCCCCCCCCTCCTTTCCCCCCCCCCCCTTTCTCCTCGGGTTGCTGCTGTTTCGGCCTCCAGTTCCTATCTCTGATCCAGAAAGTCAAGGAAGGGCTGCCACCGCCGGAAGAACCCCTGTACCGACCCTCTCAGGGCGAATTTGATTCTTTCCAATTGGATGAAGCTTGCCATGTCGTTTAACCAGGTGTTAACACTTGGTGGCCTTGTGTCCCTCCACTGAATCAAGATCCTTCTCCGAGCTACCAAGGACGCAAAGGCCAATATTCCGGCCTCCCCTGCCTCCTGTACTCCTGGCTCCACCCCAACCCCAAAAATCGCTAGCCCCCACCCTGGTTTGACCCTGGTTCCCACCACTCTCGATACCGTCCCCGCCACCCCCTCCCAGAACTCTTCCAGTGCCGGGCACATCCAGAACATATGTACATGGTTCGCAGGGCTTCCCGAACACCTAACACACCTGTCCTCACCCCCGAAGAACCGACTCTTCCTAGTCCCCGTCATATGGGCTCTGTGCAGCACCTTAAATTGGATGAGGCCCAACCTTGCGCACGACGACGACGAATTGACCCTCTCTAAGGCATCCGCCCATGTCCCATCTTCTATCTGCTCTCCCAGCTCCGCTTCCCACTTGTCTTTCAGCTCCTCTATCGATACCTCCTCCACCTCCTGCATTATTTTGTAGATGTCCGAGACCTTCCCTTCTCCGACCCAGACCCCTGACAGCACCCTATCACTCACCCCTCTATCGGGAAGCAAGGGAAATCCTTCCACCTGTCGTCTGGCAAATGCCTTCACCTGCAGGTATCTAAACGTGTTCCCCGGGGGGAGCTCAAATTTCTCCTCCAGCTCTCCCAGGCTCGCAAACCTCCCCTCTATGAACATGTCCCTCCGTTGCCTGATGCCCGCCCTGTGCCAGCTCTGGAATCCCCCGCCAGTGTTCCCCGGGACAAATCTATGGTTCCCTCTCAGTGGCGCCGCCATCAAACCCCCCACTTCCCCCCTGTGTCGCCTCCACTGCCCCCAGATTTTCAGGGTGGCCGCCACTACCGGACTCGTGGTATACCTTGTGGGGGGGAGCGGCCATGGTGCCGTTACTAGCGCCCCCAGGCTTGTATTGCCGCAGGACGCCCTCTCCATACGTTTCCAAGCTGCCCCCTCCCCCTCCATCACCCACTTGCGCACCATCGATGCGTTCGCCGCCCAGTAGTATCCGGAAAGATTGGGTAGCGCTAATCCTCCCCTGTCCCTACTCCGTTCCAAGAAAATCCTTCTCACTCTAGGGGTGCCATGTGCCCACACATAGCCCATAATGCTGCTAGTTACCTTCTTGAAGAAGGCCCTGGGGAGAAAGATGGGCAAGCACTGAAACAGAAACAAGAACCTCGGGAGGACCGTCATTTTGACTGACTGCACCCTCCCTGCTAGCGACAGCGGTACCATGTCCCACCTCTTGAACTCCTCCTCCATCTGCTCCACCAGCCTTGAAAAGTTCAGCTTGTGGAGGGTCCCCCAGTTCCTTGCCACCTGCACCCCCAAGTACCTGAAGCTCTTTACTGCTCTCTTAAAGGGGAGCCGCCCAATTCCCTCCCCCTGATCTCCCGGGTGTATCACAAAGACCTCACTTTTACCCACATTTAATTTATATCCCGAAAAGTCCCCAAACTCCGCTAGTATTTCCATTACCTCCGGCATTCCCCCTTCCGGGTCCGCCACATATAACAACAAATCATCCGCATAGAGTGATACCCGATGTTCCTCCCCTCCCCTTGTCAGTCCTCTCCACCCCCCTGAACCCCTCAGTGCCATCGCCAACGGTTCGATCGCTAATGCAAATAGTAAGGGGGATAGGGGGCATCCCTGCCTGGTACCTCGATGGAGCCCAAAATACTCTGACCTCCTCCCGTTTGTAACCACACTCGCCATCGGGGCCGAATACAGCAGCTTCACCCACTTGATAAATCCCTCCCCAAACCCAAACCGTTCCAGCGTCTCCCACAGGTATTCCCACTCCACCCTATCGAATGCCTTCTCCGCATCCAGTGCTACCACTATCTCAGCCTCCCCCTCCACTGCTGGCATCATAATCACATTCAACAGTCTCCGGACATTTGTGTTAAGTTGTCGTCCCTTTACGAACCCCGTCTGGTCCTCGTGGATTACCCCTGGCACACAATCCTCTATTCTGGTTGCCAGGACCTTTGCCAACAGTTTGGCATCTACATTCAAGAGGGAGATAGGCCTGTAGGACCCGCACTGTACAGGGTCTTTGTCCCGCTTCAGGATCAAGGAGATCAGGGCCTGTGACATTGTCGGGGGCAGAACCCCCCCCTCTCGCGCCTCATTGAAGGCTCGCACCAGAACTGAACCCACCAAGTCCACATACTTCTTATAAAATTCCACCGGGAACCCATCCGGCCCCGGCGCCTTCCCCGCCTGCATCTGGCCTATCCCTTTAACTAGCTCCTGCAGCTCTATCGGCGCCCCCAGCCCCTCCACCCGTTCCTCCTGGACCTTTGGGAACCTCAATCTATCGAGGAAGTTCTCCATTCCCCCCCTCCTCCTGGGCGGCTCAGACCGGTACAATTCCCTGTAGAAATCCCTGAAGACCCCGTTCACCTCTTGCCCCTTCTGCACTACGTTCCCTCCCTTCTCTCTCACTCCCCCAATCTCTCTGGCTGCATCTCGCTTGCGCAGCTGGTGTGCTAGCATCCTGCTCGCCTTTTCCCCGTACTCATAGACCGCGCCCTGTGCCCTTCTCCATTGCGTCTCCGCCTTCCTAGTGGTTAGTAGGTCAAACTGGGCCTGTAAACTGCGCCGCTCCCTCAACAGCCCCTCCTCTGGTGTCTCCGCATATCTCCTGTCCACTTCTATAAGTTCCCCCACCAGTCTCTCCCTCTCCTGCCTCTCCTTCCTTTCTCTGTGTGCCCTTATGGAGATCAGCTCTCCTCTGATCACTGCTTTCAGGGCCTCCCAGACTACCCCCACCTTCACCTCGCCCGTGTCGTTCGTGCCCAGATATCTCTCAATGCCCTTCCGGACCCTTCCGCACACCTCATCGTCCGCCAGCAGCCCCACATCCAGGCGCCACAACGGGCGCTGGTCCCGTGCTTCCCCCAGTTCTACCTCTACCCAGTGTGGTGCATGGTCCGAAATCGCAATGGCCGAGTACTCCGTGTCCTGCACTCTCGAAATCAGCCCCCTGCTCAGTACAAAAAAGTCTATTCTGGAGTACACCCTGTGGACGTGGGAGAAAAAAGAATACTCCCTCGCCCTTGGCCTGCCAAATCTCCAAGGGTCTACCCCCCCCATCTGCTCCATGAACCCCCTTAGCACCTCTGCCGCTGCCGGCCTCCTATTCGTCCTGGAACTCGATCTGTCCAGCCCAGGGTCGAGCACTGTATTGAAGTCCCCCCCCATGATCAGGCCCCCTGCCTCCAGACCCGGAATGAGGCCCAACAGGCGCCTCATAAAACCCGCGTCATCCCAATTCGGGGCATACACATTCACCAGCACCACATTCTCTCCCTGCAGCCTACCCTTCACCATCACGTACCTACCCTCCTTATCTGCTACCACCTGCGCCGCCACGAACGACACCCTCTTTCCCACCAAAATCGCCACCCCCCGGTTCTTTGCGTCCAAGCCTGAGTGGAACACCTGTCCCACCCACCCCCTTCTCAGGCGTACCTGGTCTACTACTCTCAAGTGAGTCTCCTGCAACATTGCCACATCCGCCTGCAGTCCCTTTAGGTGTGAAAAAACCCTTGCTCTCTTGACCGGCCCATTCAGCCCCCTCACGTTCCAAGTAACCAACCGGGTCGCGGAGCGACCTGTCCCTTTCCCCTGTCTATTAGCCATGTCCTGTCCCCTGTTCGCCCCGGGTCGACCCTCCCCTTCTGACCCGTTCCCCATGGCGATGGCCCCCCCCCCTCTCTCCTCCCGTTCTTCCCTTCCCGTCCTCGGCCTTTCCAGCAGCAACCCGGTATCCCCCCCTAACCCCCCTTCCCCCCCCTGGCTAGGACCCCTCCTAGCCGCGGTGTATCCACCATCGTACTCCCGAGAGTCAGCTGATTTTCGCTGACCCGGCTGCCCCTGCCACACTCCGACTCCTCCCGATGTGGGGGGGGGAGGGGCCTCCCCCCCCCCCCATTGCCATCCCTCTCTGACCCCGCTTCAGCGCGGGAAAAGCCGCCATTGCTGGCCACACCCCACTCTTCTCTCCTCCCCCTTCCTCCGTCCCGCGCGCGGGAAACGGGGAAAGCCCGCGCTTTCGCCCGGCCACACCCTACCCCGCCATCTTCAATTCCACCCCCGTCCCCATCCAAGCCCATAAAAAAGCCCCCTTAAAACGAGAGGAAGAAAAAAGAGAAAAAGAAAACCCGCGTAACCAACTTGCACCCCCCCCGTCCCGCCTCCCCAACTTAACAATATAACAATATAAATAACAAATCTCAAATAAATACATAAATACATAACTATGCCTGCATAACTAAATAACTACCCAATAATAACGTATTTAACCATCACCCTCCATCGAACAGAACAGTAACCATAACCCTTAAAGAACAGATCAAAAAAACAGTAAAAAACCCCCCCCCCTTACAACAACAATAATTAAGGGAAGTTGGCAACGGGAAGAGACACACAAAAAGGAACAAAGAAACCCCCCATAACACAAGTTTCAAAGAAACCAAACGATCCATCAACTTTAACCAAGTTCCGACCTGGCCTAAGAAAGACATGGGCCACTTGATCAGTCAAGGGTACTCGGGCGGCCTCGACCGCCGGCGTTCCCAAGTTCTAGTTCAGGTCCAGCTTTTCCTCCCGAACAAAAGTCCATGCCTCCTCTGGGGTCTCAAAGTAATGGTGCTGGTCCTTGTAGGTGACCCACAAGCGCGCTGGCTGCAGCATTCCGAACTTGATCCTCTTTGCGTGCAGCACCGCCTTCGTCCGGTTAAACCGGGCCCGCCGCTTTGCCACCTCCGCACTCCAGTCCTGATATATCCGCACCGTCGAATTCTCCCATTTGCTGCTTTTCTCCCTCTTGGCCCACCTCAGCACTTTCTCCCGATCACAGAAACGCTGGAATCGCACCAGCACCGCCCTCGGGGGCTCGTTCGCCCTAGGCCGCCTAGCCATGACCCGATATGCTTCTTCCAGCTCCAGAGGCGATGGACCGGCCCCCTCTCCCATCAGGGAGCTCAGCATCTCCGCTACATATTTCGGGAGATCAGGCCCCTCCAGGCCTTCTGCTAGGCCCAGGATCCTCAAGTTCTTCCGCCTCATTCGAGTGTCCAGCTCCTCAAAGCGGCTCTGCCATTTCAGGTGGAGTGCCTCGTGCACCTCCACCTTTCCCACGAGGACCGTGGCCTCCTCCTCCCTTGCAGTCATCTCCTGCTGCAGCTCTCTTATCGACGCCTCTTGGGTCGCCTGGGCCCCCATCAGCCTTGTGGTCGTCGCGTTCATGGACTCTAAGAGTTCCACTTTCAGCTCCGTAAAACACCGGAGGAGAGCAGCCTGCTGCTCCTCCGCCCATTTTCTCCAATCTTCTAGTGCGCCACCGGCCGCCATTTTGGTCCTCTTCCCCCGCTTTTTTCGGGGAGCTGCTGCCGCTTTTTTTGTCGCCCCACTCCGAGTACCGACCATAAAGTTGGTCTCACTCTCCTCAGGGAGCCTTCCCCCACCGGGATTCGTCTTTACAGTACCGTCGGGGCCCTCCAATCGGCCCTTAAACACCTTTGTCGCAGGAGCTGCCAAATGTGCGACTTAGCTGGTCATAGCCGCAACCGGAAGTCCGGGCGGATACCTTGTTGAGAGTCAACCCTTCCTCCTCATGTGCGAGGCTTAGTCTCATCCAACTTAAGGTGCTGCACCGGGCCCACATGTCCGGGACTAGGATGAGTAGGTTCTTTGGGGGTGAGGACAGGTGCACCAGATGTTCGGGGAGTCCAGCGAACCACGCCCATATGTTCTGGGCATGCCCAGCACTGGAAGAATTCTGGAAGGGGGTGGCGGGGACGGTGTCGAGGGTGGTTGGATCCAGGGTCAAACCAGGGTGGGGACTCGCGATTTTTGGAATTGCGGTAGAGCCGGGAGTGCAGGAGGCGAAAGAGGTCGGTGACTTGGCCTTTGTGTCCCTAGTAGCCCGACGAAGGATCTTGCTGCAGTGGAAGGATGCGAGGCCTCCAAGTGTGGAGACCTGGATCAGTGACATGGCGGGATTTATAAAATTGGAAAGGGTCAAATTTGCCCTGAGAGGATCAATACAAGGGTTCTATAAACGTTGGCAGCCTTTTCTGGACTTCCTGGCTCAAAGATAGGTATCTTGGTCAATAGCAGCAGCAACCCGGGGAGGGGGGGGTTCCTTATTGTAGTTTCTATTATGTAACTTAATATTGTGTTAATTTGCATTGTTATTAATATGCCGTGTTGTTCATGGAGGTGGGGCGAATGTTTATGATTGCTAATATTATTGTTACTTTTGGTATTTTATTATGGTTCGTTGTTGTATAAATTCAAATTTTTCAATAAAAATTATTTAAAAAAAAAATAGATTCTAGCACACTGCCTACAACTGATGTTTGGCTAACTGGCATATGGTTAGACCATAAGACATAGGAGCAGAATTAGGCCACTCGGCCCATCGCGTCTGCTCCGCCATTCAATCATGGCTGATATTTTTCTCATCCCCATTCTCCTGCCTCTCCCCATAACCCCTGATCCTCTTATTGATCAAATACCTATCTATCTCTGTCTTAAAGACACTCAGTGATTTGGCCTCCACAGCTTTCTGCGGCAAAGAATTCCACAGATTCACAACTCTCTGGCTGAAGAAATTCCTCCTCATTTCTGTTTCAGATCACCCCTTTAGTCTGAGATTGTATTCTCTGGTTCTAGTTTTTCCTCCAAGTGGAAACATCCTCTCCACGTCCACTCTATCCAGGCCACGCAGTATCCTGTAAGTTTCAATAAGATCCTCCTCATCCTTCCAAAGTCCAACATGTACAGACCCAGAGTCCTCAACCGTTCCTCATACGACAAGCTCTTCATTCCAGGGATCATTCTTGTGAACCTCCTCTGGACCGTTTTCAAGGCCAGCACATCCTTCCTTAGATACGGGGCCCAAAACTGCTCACAATACTCAAAATGGGCTCGGACCAGAGCCGTATATAGCCTCAGCAGTACATCCCTGGTCTTGTATTCTAGCCCTCTCGACATAAATGCTAACATTGCATTTGCATTCCTAACTGCCGACTGAACCTGCATGTTAATCTTAAGAGACTCATGAACAAGGACTTCCAAGTTCCTTTGTGGTTCTGATTTCCTAAGCATCTTCCCATTTAGAAAATAGTCTATGCCTCCATTTGTCCTTCCAAAGTGCATAACCTCACATACTTTTCCACATTGTATTCCATCTGCCACTTCTTTCCCCATTCTCCTAGCCTGTCCAAGTCCTTCTGCAGCCCGTCTGCTTCCTCAATACTACCTGCCCCTCCACAGATCTTTGTATCATCTGAAAACTTAGGAACAGTGCCTTCAGTTCCTTCCTCCAGATCATTAATGTATATTGTGAAAAGTTGTGGTCCCAGCACCGACCCTTGAGGTCACTGGCTGCCATGCTGAAAAAGACCCCTTTATTCCCACTCTCTGCCTTCTGCAGTCAGCCTATTCATACCAGGATCTTACCCTTAACACCATGGGTTCTTAACTTATTTACAGTCTCTTATGCAGCCTTGTCAAAGGCCTTCTGGAAATCTAAATAAATCACGTACACTGGTTCTCCTTTGTCTAACTTCCTTGTTACTTCCTCAAAGAGCTCTAATAGATTTGTCAGACATGTCCTCCCCTTGACGAAGCCGTGCTGACTCAGTCCTATTTTATCATGCACTTCCAAACACTCCGCGATCTCATCTTTAATAATGGGCTGTAAAATCTTAACAATGACCAAAGTCAGGCTAACCGGCCTATAATGTCCCGTCTTCTGCCTCTCTCCCTTCTTAAGCAGGGGTGTTACATTGGCCACTTTCCAGTCCTGGGACTCTTCCTGCTTCCAGTGATTCCTGAAAGATCACCACCAATGCCTCCACAATCTCCTGAGCTATCTGTTTTAGAACCCTGGGGTGTAGTCCATCCGGTCCAGGTGATTTATCCACCTTCAGACCTTTCAGTTTCCCCAGAACCTTCTCCTTAGTAATGGTCACTGCACTCACCTCTGCGCCCTGGTTCTCCTGGAGCTCTGGCATCCCACTGGTGTCTTCCACCATGAAGACTGAGGCAAAGTAACTATTCAGTTCGTCTGTCATTACTTGGTTTCCTATTATTACTTCTCCAGCCACATTTTCCAGTAGTCCAATGTCTATTTTTGCCTCTCTCTTACCTTTAATATATTGAAACAAACTCTTCCTATCTTCATTTATATTACTAGCTAGCTTGCACTCATACTTCATCTTCTGCCCCCTTATTGCTTTTTTAGTTGTCCTCTGCTCGCTTTTAAAGGCTTCCCAATTCCCTTGCTTCCCACTAATCCTTGCCATTTTGTATGCTTTTTCTTTAGCTTTTATGCTATCCTTGACTTCCCTCGTCAGCCACAAATGCCTTGTCCTCCCCTTTCTCCCAGTTTTCTCTCTTCCTTCTCTCTTAAATAATAGGGTTATGTTTGTGACCTTCCAATCCTTGGCAACTGGTCTAGAGTCCAAAGAATTTCAGGTCAAAACACAGTTGCTACTTTTAAAACCCTGGGATCCATAGAATCGCTACAGTGCAGGAGGCTGTCATTCGGCTCCCCAACCCTCCAAAAGAACACCCCACCTATGCCCACTCCCCGCCCTATCCCTGCAATCCACCTAACCTGCGCATCTTTGGACTGTGGGAGGAAAATGGAGCATCTGGAGAAAACCCACGCAATCACTCAAGGTCAGAATGGAACCCAGGTCCCTGGTGCTGTGAGGCAGCAGTGCTAACCACTATGCCACTGTCATCACCAGATTAAAGAGATTTAGCGATCTTACATCCATGAATTTCTCTAGTATATTTATTTTCATTCCCCATTCTCACCGGACTCTTGTTTCCAGAATGTTTTTTGTGACTTCTACCACGAAGACAGACGCAAAGCATTTAATATCTCTGTCATTTCCTTATCCACTCTATAATTCCATGTATCTCTGTTTCTAATGGGTCCACATTCACTTTCACTATTAACATGCCTATAGGTATATTTACAACTGTTTTTGTCCTTTATAAGTCTGCTCATATTCTCTTTCCTAATCAATTTTTGGGGTCTTCCGTTGATGAATTCCAAAATCCTTCCACTCCTCGGGCTTGCCACACTTTTTAGCAACATTATAAGCCGCTTCCTTTGATATAATACTATCATAAACTCCTTGGTAGGCAGAGTTGGACCTTTTCTGTAGGGCTTTGTGTCTTAAAGGAATGTATTTTTTCTGTAAGTCATGTATTAATTCTTTAAACGTCAACCATTACTCATCTACTGTCACAGCTTCTAAATTGAGTTTCCCCAATTTCCTTTGACTGACTTACCCTTAATACCTATGTATTTTGCTTTGTTTAGATTTAAGACCCTCGTTTTGGACTTTCAATCACTTCAAATCACTTTCAAGATCAGTACAAAATTCTATCAATCTTCCCTACTCAGTCTTTGGATCATTAGTGCAGGTTCTGGATGACTAAGCCATTAACAGAACCACTGCACACAACATTGCAAATGTAAACAGAAAAACAAACAGAGAAACCTTCTTAATTATAAAAGTCAATGAATTCAGAAAAAATAGTTACAACTGCATTTTTATTATTATTTTTTTTTTAATAATTTTTATTGAAGAAATTTTTCAAAATACAAACATTTTAACCCCCCCTACATTTACATTTAAATTATAACAAAACAAAGTCAAACCCCCCTACTTAACAAAAAAAAAGAAAAAAGTCCCCCCCCCCTACTCGCGCGTCCCCCCCACCCCCACCCCCCCCCCACTCGCGCGTCCCCCCCACCCCCACCCCCCCCCCCCCACTCGCGCGTCCCCCCCACCCCCACTCGCGCGTCCCCCCCACCCCCCCCCCCCCCCCCCCACCGCCGGCGAACCGACAGTCAGACCAACTTATCATTTCTAGCAGCGTCCTCGGGCAGGCCTTGCCCATGCCACCACCGCTACCGTACGTCCTTCGTCTTTGTCCCCCCTCCCCCCCCCCCCCCCCCCCCCCCTCCCTCCCGCCCTCCCCTCCCCTCCCGGGTTGCTGCTGTCACGGCCTCAGTTTCTATCTCTGATCCAAGAGGTCTAGGAAGGGTTGCCATCGCCTGAAAAACCCCTGCACCGACCCTCTCAGGGCGAATTTGATCCTTTCCAATTGGATGAAGTTTGCCATGTCGTTTAACCAGGTGTTAACACTCGGAGGCCTTTCGTCCCTCCACTGAATCAAGATCCTCCTCCGAGCCACCAAGGACGCAAAGGCTAATATTCCAGCCTCCCTCGCCTCCTGTACCCCCGGTTCCACCCCAACCCCGAAGATCGCAAGTCCCCATCCTGGCTTGATCCTGGATCCCACCACTCTCGACACCGTCCCTGCCACCCCCTTCCAGAACTCCTCCAGTGCCGGACATGCCCAAAACATATGTGCATGATTCGCAGGGCTTCCCGAACATCTAATACACCTGTCTTCACCCCCGAAAAACCGACTCATCCTTGTCCCCGTCATGTGGGCTCTATTCAGTACCTTAAATTGAATGAGACTTAGTCTCGCACATGACGACGACGAGTTGACCCTCTCCAGGGCGTCTGCCCATGTCCCGTCCTCTATCTGTTCCCCCAGCTCTAACTCCCACTTATCTTTTAGCTCCACTACTGGTACCTCCTCCACCTCCTGCATAATCTTATAGATGTCCGAGATCTTCCCCTCCCCGACCCAGACCCCTGATAGCACCCTGTCACTCATCCCCCTGTCGGGAAGCGCGGGGAACCCCTCTACCTGTCGTCTGGCAAATGCCTTCACTTGGAGGTACCTGAACGTGTTCCCCGGGGGGAGCCCAAATTTCTCCTCCAGCTCTCCCAGGCTCGCAAACCTCCCCTCTATAAACAAGTCCCTCAGTTGTCTAATACCCGCCCTCTGCCAGCTCTGGAATCCCCCTCCTGTGTTTCCCGGCGCAAATCTGTGGTTCCCTCTTAGTGGTGCCCCTATCAGACCTCCCACTTCCCCCCTGTGTCGCCTCCACTGCCCCCAGATCTTGAGGGTGGCCGCCACCACCGGGCTCGTGGTATACCTCGTGGGAGGGAGCGGCCATGGTGCCGTTACCAGTGCCCCTAAGCTTATGTTGCCGCAGGACGCCCTCTCCATGCGCTTCCAGGCTGCCCCCTCCCCTTCCATCATCCACTTTCGCACCATCGATGTGTTTGCCGCCCAGTAATATCCTGAAAGGTTGGGTATAAAATCTTACCCCAAGGTTCCAATGGCCTTCATTTTTGGGAGTGGGAGAGAGCCGGGGAGCAGCTTAGGAACAGGTAAGTGATAGATATTCTGAGTGATCTGACTGGGACGGGAAAAAAACTGAAAAGTGATGTCACAGGAAAGCTGTGACCTGATTGGCTGGTAGGGAATCTGCACTAAATTTAAAAATTAAACAGTTAAACTAATTAAACATAATTAATTAATTACTTAATCATAATTTAGACTGGCATCTAAGCCAGAAACCAGAGAGTACTGTATTTAGCATTTACATTTATAGTAGAAATCTAGTGCTAGGAAAATATAGTTAACAAAAACTTTTAAAAAAAATTATTTTTCAATATAATTTACTAATAAATTAACGCAATGTCAATTAGAGGGGTGCAGTGCTCTGACTGTGAGATGTGGCAGGTCCAGGAGGCTACCAGCGTCCCGGATGGCTACATCTGCAGAAAGTGCACCCAACTGGGACTCCTCACAGACTGCATGGTTCAGTTGGAGCAGCAGTTGGATGCATTTAGGAGCATGCAGGTGGCGGAAAGCGTCATAGATAGCAGTTATAAAGATGTGGTCACACCCAAGGTGCAGGCAGAGAGATGGGTGACCACCAGAAGGGGCAGGCAGTCAATGCAGGAATCCCCTGTGGTTGTCCTCCTCTCAAACAGGTATACCCCTTTGGATACTCTCGAGGGGAATAGCCTATCAGGGGAAAACAGCAGCAGCCAGAGCAGTGGCACCACGGCTGGCTCTGATGTTCAGCAGGGAGGGTCAAAGCGCAGAATAGCAATAGTCATAGGGGACTCTATAGTCAGGGGCACAGATAGGCAGTTATGTGGACGTGAAAGAGACTCCAGGATGGTATGTTGCCTCCCTGGTGCCAGGGTCCAGGATGTCTCAGAAAGGGTAGCGGGCATCCTGAAGGGGGAGGACAAACAGGCAGAGGTTGTGGTACATATTGGTACCAATGACATAGGCTGGAAGGGGGATGAGGTCCGTAGCAGGAGTTCAGGGAGCTGGGTAGAAAGTTAAAAGACAGGACCTCAAGGGTTGTAATCTCGGGATTACTCCCTGTGCCACTTGCCAGTGAGGCTAGAAATAGGAAGATAGAGCAGCTGAACACGTGGCTAAACAGCTGGTGTAGGAGGGAGGGTTTCAGTTATGTGGACCACTGGGAGTTCTTCCGGGGCAGGTGTGACCTGTATAAGAAGGACAGGTTGTATCTAAACTGGAGGGGCATAAATATCCTGGCCTCGCGGTTTGCTAGTGTCACACGGGAGGGTTTAAACTAGTATGGCAGGGGGGTGGGTAATGGAGCAATAGGTCAGAAGGTGAAAAACTGGAGGGAGAACTAGGAAATGGGGCCACTATGGCTCTGAGGAAGAGCAGACAGAGAGATGTTGCAGAAAACAGCAGGACTGGTGGCCTGAAGTGCATATGTTTTAATGCAAGAAGTATAACAGATGGACTTAGAGCTTGGATTAGTACTTGGAACTATGTTGTTGTTGCCATTACAGAGACCTGGTTGAGGGAAGGACAGGATTGGCAGCTAAACATTGCAGGATTTAGATGTTTCAGGCAGAATAGAAGGGGGTGTAAAAGGGGTGGAGGAGTTGTGCTCCTGGTTAGGGAGAATATCACAGCTGTACTGCGGGAGGACACCTCAGAGGGCAGGGAGGCTATATGGGTAGAGATCAGGAATAAGAAGGGTGCAGTCACAATGTTGAGAGTTTACTACAGGCCTTCCAACAGCCAGCGGGAGATAGAGGAGCAGATAGGTAGACAGATTTTGGAAAGGAGTAAAAGCAACAGGGTTGTTGTGATGGGAGACTTTAACTTCCCCAATATTGACTGGGACTCACTTAGCGCCAGGGGCTTGGATGGGGCAGAGTTTGTAAGAGGCATCCAGGAGGGCTTCTTAAAACAATATGTAGATAGGCCAACTAGGGAAGGTGTTGTACTAGACTTGGTTTTGGGGAATGAGCCCGGCCAGGTGGTAGACGTTTCAGTAGGGGAGCATTTCGGGAACAGTGACTTCAATTCAGTAAGTTTTAAAGTGCTGGTAGACAAGGATAAGAGTGGTCCAAGGGCGAGTGTGCTAAATTGGGGGAAGGCTAATTATAACAATATTAGGCGGGAACTGAAGAACATAGATTGGGAGCGGATGTTTGAGGGTAAATCACATCTGACATGTGGAGGGCTTTCAAGTGTCAGTTGAAAGGAATTCAGGACCAGCATGTTCCTGTGAGGAAGAAGGATAAATACAGCAAATTTCAGGAACCTTAGATGACGAGAGATATTGTAGGCCTCGTCAAAAAGAAAAAGGAGGCATTTGTCAGGGCTAGAAGGCTGAGAACAGACTAAGCCTGTGTGAAACACAAGGTAAGTAGGAAGGAACTTAAGCAAGGAGTCAGGAGGGCTAAAAGGGGTCATGAAAAGTCATTGGCAAATAGGGTTAAGGCAAATCACAAGGCTTTTTACACTTGCATAAAAAGCAAGAGGGTAGCCAGGGAAAGAGTTGGCCCACCGAAGGACAGGGGAGGGAATCTTATGTCTGGAGCCAGAGGAAATGGGTGAGGTACTAAATGAATACTTTGCATCAGTATTTACCAAAGAGAAGGAATTGGTGGATGTTGAGTCTGGAGAAGGTATGTGTAGATAGCCTGGGTCACATTGAGATCCAAAAAGACGAGGTGTTGGGCATATTGAAAGATATTAAGGTGGCTAAGTCCCCAGTACCTAATGGCATCTACCCCAGAATACTGAAGAAGGCAAGAAAGGAAATTGCTGAGGCCTTGACAGAAATCTTTGGATCCTCACTGTTTTCAGGTGATGTCCCGGAGTACTGGAGAATAGCCAATGTTGTTCCTTTGTTTAAGAAGGGTAGCAAGGATAATCTAGGGAACTACATGCCGGCGAGCCTTACATCAGCGGTAGGGAAATTACTGGAGAGAATTTTTCGAGACAGGATCTACTCCCATTTGGAAGCAAATGGTCGTATTAGTGAGAGGCAGCACGGTTTTGTGAAGGGGAGGTCATGTCTCACTAACTTGATAAAAGTTTTTCGAGGAGGCCACAAAGATGATTGATGCAGGTAGGGCAGTGGTTGTTGTCCATATGGACTTCAGTAAGGCCTTTGACAAGGTCCTTCATGGCAGACTGGTACAAAAGGTGAAGTCACACGGGATCAGAGGTGAGCTGGCAAGGTGGATACAGAACTGGCTAGGTCATAGAAGGCAGAGTAGCAGCAATAGAAGGGTGCTTTTCTGATTGGAGGGCTGTGACTAGTGGTGTTCCGCAGGGATCAGTGCTGGGACCTTTGTGGTTCATAGTATATATAAATGATTTGGAGGAAAATATAACTGGTCTTGTTAGTAAGTTTGCAGACGACACAAAGGTTGGTGGAATTGTGGATAGCGATGAGGACTTTCAGAGGATACAGCAGGATTTAGATCATTTGGAGACTTGGGCGGCGAGATGGCAGATGGAGTTTAATGGAGGTAATGCATTTTGGAAGGTCTAATACAGATAGGGAATATACAGTGAATGGTAGAACTCTCAAGAGTATTGACGGTCAGAGAGATCTTAATGTACAGGTCCACAGGTCACTGAAAGGGGCAACACAGGTGGAGAAGGTAGTCAAGAAGGCATATGGCATGCTTGCCTTCATTGGCCGGATAATAGAGTATAAAAATTGGCAAGTCATGTTCCAGCTGTATAGAACCTTAGTTAGGCAACACTTGGAGTATAGTGTTCAATTCTGGTCGCCACACTACCAGAAAGATGTGGAGGCTTTAGAGAGGGTGCAGAAGAGATTTACCAGGATGTTGCCTGGTTATGGAGGGCATTAGCTATGAGGAGAGGTTGAATAAACTTGGTTTGTTCTCACTGGAACGAAGGAGGTTGAAGGGTGACCTGATAGAGGTCCACAAAATTGAGGGGCATAAACAGAGTGGATAGTCAGAGACATTTTCCCAGGGTAGAGGGGTCAATTACTAGGGGGCATAGGTTTTAAGGTGCAAGGGCAAGATTCAGAGGAGAAGTACAAAGGAAGTTTTTTTTTTTTTACACAGAGGGTAGTGGGTGCCTGGAACTCGCTGCCGGAGGAGGTGGTGGAAACAGGGACGATAGTGATATTTAAGGCACAGCTTGACAAATACATGAATAAGATGGGAATAGAGGGATACATAAGAACTAGGAGCAAGAGTAGGCCATCTGGCCCCTCAAGCCTGCTCCACCATTCAATGAGATCATGGCTGATCTTTTGTGGACTCAGCTCCACTTTCCGGCCCGAACACTATAACCCTTAATCCCTTTATTCTTCAAAAAACCAACTATCTTTATCTTAAAAACATTTAACGAAGGAGCCTCAACTGTTTCACTGGGCAAGGAATTCCATAGATTCACAACCCTTTGGGTGAAGAAGTTCCTCCTAAACTCAGTCCTAAATCTACTTCCCCTTATTTTGAGGCTATGCCCCCTAGTTCTGCTTTCACCCGCCAGTGGAAACAACCTGCCTGCATCTATCGTATCTATTCCCTTCATAATTTTATATGTTTCTATAAGATTCCCCCGCATCCTTCTAAGTTACAACGAGTACAGTCCCAGTCTACTCAACCTCTCCTCATAATCCAACCCCTTCAGCTCTGGGATTAACCTAGTGAATCTCCTGCACACCCTCCAACGCCAATACATCCTTTCTCTGGTAAGGAGACCAAAACTGAACACAATACTCCAGGTGTGGCCTCACTAACACCTTATACAATTGCAACATAACCTCCCTTGTCTTAAACTCCATCTCTCTAGCAATGAAGGACAAAATTCCATTCACCTTCTTAATCACCTGTTGCACCGAAAACCAACTTTTTGCGACTCATGCACTAGCACACCCAGGTCTAAATAATAAACTCTTCTGCTGTTATTCCTACCAAAATGGATAACCTCACATTTGTCAACCTTGATGATAGATTCCAGCATCTTCCCTACTACCGAAGTTAAGCTAACTGGCCTATAATTACACGCTTTCTGCCTACCTGCTTTTTAAAACAGTGGTGTCACGTTTGCTAATTTCCAATCTGCCGGGACCACCCCAGAGTCTAGTGAATTTTGGTAAATTATCACTAGTGCATTTGCAATTTCCCTTGCCATCTCTTTTAGCACTCGGATGCATTTCATCAGGGCCAGGAGACTTGTCTACCTTTAGCCCCATTAGCTTGCCCATCACTACCTCCTTAGTGATAACAATCATCTCAAGGTCCTCACCTGTCATAGCCTCATTTCCATCAGTCACTGGCATGTTATTTATGTCTTCCACTGTGAAGACCGACCCAAAAAACTGTTCAGTTCCTCAGCCATTTCCTCATCTCCCATTATAAAATCTCTCTTCTCATCCTCTAAGGGGCCAATATTTACCTTAGCCGCTCTTTTTTGTTTTATATATTTGTAGAAACTTATACTATCTGTTTTTATATTCTGAGCAAGTTTACTCTCATAATCTATCTTACTCTTCTTTATAGCTTTTTTAGTAGCTTTCTGTTGCCCCCTAAAGTTTTCCCAGTCCTCTAGTCTCCCACTAATCTTTGCCACTTTGTATGTTTTTTCCTTCAATTTGATACTCTTCCTTATTTCCTTAGATATCCACGGTCGATTTTCCCTCTTTCTACCGTCCTTCCTTTTTGTTGGTATAAACCTTTGCTGAGCACTGTGGAAAAAATCGCTTGGAAGGTTCTCCATTGTTCCTCAACTGTTTCACCATAAAGTCTTTGCACCCAGTCTACCTTAGCTAGCTCTTCTCTCATCCCACTGTAATCTCCTTTGTTTAAGGACAAAACACTCGTATTTGATTTTACCTTCTCACTCTCCATCTGTATTTTAAATTCCGCCATATTGTGATCGCTCCTTTCGAGAGGATCCCTGACTATGAGATCATTAATCAATCCTGTCTCATTACACAGGACCAGATCTAGGACCGCTTGTTCCCTCGTAGGTTCCATTACATACTATTCTAGGAAACTATCGTGGATACATTCTATAAACTCCTCCTCAAGGCTGCCTTGACCGACCTGGTTAAACCAATCGGCATGTAGATTAAAATCCCCCATGATATCTGCTGTACCATTTCTATGTGCATCTGTTATTTCTTTGTTTACTGCCTGCCCCACCATAATGTTACTATTTGGTGGCCTATAGACTACTCCTTTCAGTGACTTTTTCGCATAACAATTCTGATTTCCACCCAAATGGATTCAACCTTATCCTCCATGGCACCGATGTCATCCTTTACTATTGCCCGGATGCCATCCTTAAATAACAGAGCTACACCACTTCCCTTACCATCCACTCTATCCTTCCGAATAGTTTGATACCCTTGGATATTTAACTCCCAGTCGTGACCATCCTTTAACCATGTTTCAGTAATGGCCACTAAATCATAGTCATTCACGATGATTTGCGTCATCATCTCATTTACCTTATTCTGAATACTATGAGCATTCAGGTAAAGTACACTTGTATTGGCTTTTATACCTCTGTTTTGAATCTTAACACCATGATCAGTAACCTCTCCTAAGTTATTTTTCCTCTTAACGTTTCTCCTAATTTTCCTTGTCATTGAACCCATATCTTCATGTAACAACCTGCCGCGTCGCTTTCCATTTATGTTTTTACTTCCCGTTTTATTCCTTTTAGTATTACTGGGCCTATTCACTGAGCTCAGTTACTGTACCTTGTACAGTCGCCCTTTTTGATTTTTGACTATGGCTTCTTTGCCTTACACTTTCCCCCTTACTGCCCTTCTGTCCCTGTTTCACTTCCTTCCGACTTCCTGCATCGAAACCCGGAAGTGTAGAAGATTTTATTTTAGACGGGCAGCATGGTCGGCACAGGCTTGGAGGGCCGAAGGGCCTATTCCTGTGCTGTACTTTTCTTTGAAACCAGAGGGCCCGGAGGAAACATATGCAGACACGGTGTGTATGTGCAAACTCCTCACAGGCTGTGACCCAAGCCCGGAATCGAACCCGGGTCCCTGGCGCTGTGAAGAAACAGTGCTAACTACTGTGCTATTCCAATAGAAAAGATTCTGTCAGGAGGGAGTCCATTAAGCCTGTTTATAGCTTGCTGCTTTTTGCATTTAGCATAACAATGTCAACCTGACAACTTACCACTATTCTCCCATCCTGCCTGTGGAACAGAACATACCTATGGATGATGAGGAGTCTGATACTGGAAGAGAATAATAATAATCTTTATTGTCACTAGTCGGTTTAGATTAACACTGCAATGAAGTTACTGTGAAAATCCCTTAGTTGTCACATTCCGGCGCCTGTTTGGGTACTCTCAAAGTACGCCTGCATTAGACAGTTGCTTGACTAGTCTGTGGTACTGCTCTCCCAACTTGAACCCAAGGAGATAGTGAGGAGGATTATTCAGGTAATGACTGAGATTGTGGAGAGTTTTGCTAGTGCTTGGGAGGGCTTTAAACTAACACAGCAGGGGTGTGGGAGCGAAGAGGAAATATGATAATCTTTATTGACACAGGTAGGCTCACATTAACATTGCAATGAAGTTACCATGAAAATCCCCGTGTCGCCACATTTCGGCGTCTGTTCGGGTACACAGAGGGAGAATTCAGAATATCCAATTCACCTAACAGCATGTCTTTCGGGACTTGTGGGAGGAAATCGAAGAACCTGGAGGGGAAACACGCAGACACAGGGAGAACGTGCAGACTCAGCCTAGTGACTCAAGCTGGGAATCAAACCTGGGACCATGGCGGTGTGAAGCAACAGTGCTAACAAATGTGCTACCGTGCTGCCTCTTGTAGAGAGAAATATCAGAATGCATAAAATACTAGAAGAGATAGAAAACAGTAGTATAGAAAACAGTAGTAAGGGAGAAGGTAATGATGTCCAAATCAGTATTACTGTGCATGTATGTGAATGCATGGAGTATAGTAAATAAGATCGGGGAGTTACAGGCGCAGATTGCATTGTGGAAATATAATGTTGTGGCAATAACTAGATTCAAGGAAGTGCAAGACTGAGTGTTGAATATTCCTGGGTACAAGGTGTTCTGAAAAGATAGGAAAGGAGGAAAGATAGCAGTATTAGTCAAGAACAACATTGCAGTACTGGAGAGAGGGTGTCCCAGAGGGTTCAAGGGCACAATCAATTTGGCTTAGAGCTATGGAACAAAAAGGGTGTAATCACATTGCTTGGTGTAGTCTACAGACTGACGAGCTGTTCCAGTACAGCTACAACATTGGCATCTACCTGGCAACATGGAAAGTTGCCCAGGTGTGTCCTGTACACAAGAAACAGGACAAATCCAATCCAGCCAATTACCGTCTGATCAGTCTAGTCTCCATCATCAGCAAAGTGATGGAAGAAGTCATCGACACTGCTATCAAGTGGCACTTACTCGGCAATAATCTGCTCAAGGATGCTCATTCTGGGTTCTGCCAGGGTTACTCAGCTCCTGACCTTATTACAGCCTTTTTTTTAAAGAAAATATTTTATTGAAGCATTTGCAATTTTCACAGTTTAACAAATTAACATTCTAAACAGCCTAGCGGTCCGACACACAACCATATTATATTAACATAACCAACTTCTCCCGTTGCCCTAGCTCCTAATTACCCATATATTAGAAACCCTGTCTATTATTTTACACAACCATGCCTCCCATTTTTCTCCCCCACCTTTCCCCTCCCCCTCCCACCACCCTTTCTGCTGACGTTCAGATTTCCTTAGAGTCGATGAATGGCTGCCACCTCAGAGCAAACCCCTGAATTGAACCCCTCAAAATGAACTTAATCTTTTCCAGCCTGAGAAACCCTGCCATGTCACTGACCCACATCCCTGACTTTGGAGGCTCTGAGTCCCTCCATCCCAGCAAAATCTGTCTCCGGGCCACCAGGGAGGCAAAGGCCAAAACCGGCTTCTCTTTGCCCCCCCACCCAGCCCCCGGATCCTCAATTTCCCCAAACATTGCCCTTTCTGGACTCAGAGTCACCTTCCCTTCCAGCACCTCTGACATGACATCCGCAAATCCCTGCCAGAATCCCCTCAACTTCAGACATGCCCAGAACACGTGTAAGTGGTTCGTTGGTTTACCCCCACACCGCCTGCACCTATCCTCCACACCCCCAAAAAACCTACTCATCCGGGCCACAGTCATATGAGCTCTATGAACCACCTTGAACTGAATCAGGCTAAGTCTGGCACACGACGAGGATGAATTGACTCTCTTCGAGACCTTTTCCCATAGTCCGACTTCCAACTCCTCCTCCCACTTCCTCTTCACCTCCCCGATAGGGACCCCTTCCCACTCCATCAACTCCTTGTATATCTCAAAAACCCTCCCCAACTCCTGTTTTTGACATCACCTTATCCTGTAGTCCCCTTAAGAGGAGGCGAGGAAAGCTTGGAACCTGCCTGCGGATAAAGCCCCGTACCTGCAGGAACCGAAACCCGCTCCCACCAGCAACTCAAACTCTTCCTCCAATGCCTCCAGGGTCGGGAAGCCTTCCTCCATGAAGAGACCCCTAATCTCTCAATCCCTGCCTGCTGCCATCTCCTAAAGCCCCCGCCCAGACCCCCCAGAACAAACCGGTGATTATCACAGATCAGTGACCACACTGACCCCACCCCCCCTCCACTCATGTGCTGTCTCCATACCCTCAAGGCTGCCAGCACCACAGCACAGCTCTCTGGGCTTGAGGAGTACCGAGCTGGCGAGAATGGCAGGGGCACCATTGGTAAAGCTTCCAAACTCGTGTCTTTGTAAGGTGCCGTCTCCACTCGCTCCCACACTGACCACTCCCCCACTACCCACTTCCTAACCATTGATATGTTGGCAGTCCAGTAATAGTGAATAAAATTCGGAAGGGCCAGGCCCCCCTCCCCGTGCCCCCATTCAAAAAGTACCTTCTTCACCCTTGGGGTCTTACCAGCCCATACAAAACCCGAGATCGCTGCGTTCAACTTCCTGAAAAAAGCCTTGGGGACAAAAAATGGAAGACATTGAAAAAAAAAACAGCAACCTCGGGAGGACTGTCATCTTCACAGTCTGTCCCCTCCCTGTCAATGATAGGGTAAGCATGTCCCACCTGTGGAAGTCTCCTTTCATTTGCTCGACCACCCTGCCCAGATTTAACTTATGGAGTTAACCCCAGTCCCTAGCCAATGGATCCACAGGTACACAAAACCCTTCCCTGCCACTTTAAACGGTAACTCCCTCAGTCTCCTCTCCATAGAGCAAGACCCTGTGCTCCACCCCCACCTCTCACTATCCCCCCGCCAGACATTCGATGACCTAAGGGTCACTGCCAATGGCTCTATGCCAGGGCAAACAGTAGTGGGGAGAACGGACATCCCTGTCTTGTCCCCTTACACAAACTAAAGTATTCTGACCGGACCTGGTTGGACCTTGCATTCGCCACCGGTGCCTGGTATAGCAACCAGACTCAATCCACAAATCCCTGACCGAACCCAAACCTTCCCAGGATATCCCACAAGTACTTCCACTCCACCCGATCAAAGGCCTTTTCTGCATCCATGGCTACTACCACCTTTACCTCGCGCCCCTCCACTGGCATAATTACAACATTTAGGAGCCGTCTAATGTTGGACATCAAGTGCCGTCCCTTCACAAATCCTGTCTGGTCCTCCCCTGTTAACCCTGGGACACAGTCCTCTGTATGTGTGGCTAAGATCTTTGCCTGCAACTTTGCATCTACGTTCAAAAGAGAGATCGGCCTATACGATCCACAGCTCTCTGGATCCTTATCCTGCTTCAAAATAAGAGAAATCAAAGCCTGCAATAGCGTTTGGGGGGAGCACTCCCAGCCCTTGGACTCATTAAAAACCCTCAATACAGCCTTTAATCAGACATGGACAAAAGAGCTGAATTCCAGAGGCAAGGCAACGCATTCAATGGCATTACCATCGCTGACTTCCCCCACTATCAACATCCTGGGGGTTACTATTGACCAGAAACTAAACTGGGCTAGCCACAAATACTGTAGCCACCAGAGCAGGTCAAAAGCTAGGAATCACGAGGCATGCAACGCACTTCCTGGCTCCACAAAGCCTGTCCAACATCTGCAAGGCACAAGTCAGGAGTGTAATGGAATAGTCTCCACTTGCCTGGATGAGTGCAACTCCAACAACACTCAGGACACTCAACAACACCCAGGACAGAGCAGACTGCTTGATTACTACTCTTTCCACAAACATTCCATCCCTCCACCATCGATAAACAGTGGTAGCTGTGTGTACCATCTACAAGTTGGATCCCAGTAGCTCACCAAGGTTCCTTAGGCAGTACCTTCCAAACCCATGACCACTACCATCTAGCAGTGCAAGAGCAGCAGATTCCTGGGAACACCACCATCTGGAAGTTCCCCTGTAAGCCACTCACCATCCTGACTTGGAAATATATATGTATTAAAAATATTTTTATTCAAACAAAATCCCAACCCCATATTGCTCCCAATATACACCCGCCACCCCCGCCCCCCCAATCCCTCATAAAGAAAAAACCTTAAATCAGACTAAAAACTAACAAGCTTGGAGCAAGACCAAAACATGTGTGTATAATTCACCAGCTCCCGAGAGCACCGCTCACACCAAGCCTCCACCCCCGAGAAGAAGCACCCTAGTCAGTTATGCCCTGTGCATCACCTTGAACTGGATCAGGATTAACCTCGCACATGAGGTTGTGAAGTTGAACCTGTAAAGAGCCTCACTCCACATTCCTCCCCTCAAAGACCAAACCCAGTTTACCCCCTCCCCCACTTTGTCTTTACTTCCTCCAACGATACCTGCTCCATCACCAAAATCTACCCATAGACATCCCAAATCTTACACACCCCAAGCTCAGCCAAGTATAGGATCCTGTCCATAAGCGAAGGCGACAGTACCAGAAGGAAGCTCCTTGTGTAAATAATTGCAAACCTGAAAGTACCAGAATACAACCTCTCGTCAGGAGCTGTAACTTCTCTAGCAACTCGTTAGAACGGTGAACCTACCCTCCAGAACTTCTCCAAACCCTCCCTCTCCCATGCCCTAAAAGATGAATCTGAGGCAGAGGGTACAATCCTATTGTTCCTTCAGATCGGAGCCAACAGCGACCTGGAACCCAGTTTAAAATGCTGCCTAAACGGATTCTAAATTGTCAAAGTGACTATCACACCAGGCTCGAAGAGAATCTTGTAGGGGAAAAAGGGGTGTGGTGCTCTAAACAGGGCACTCAGACTAGAGTCTATGCACAAAACCTCCTCCATCAAGTCCGGATCCTTGAACGACCCTGCACCGTATCAATATTTGCCACCTCGTAGCGTAACAAGTTAGATAATGCCAAACTCTCCCCCCCCCCCCTCGACTGCCTATCCCTTTGCAAAAATGTCCTACGAACCCATGGAGACTTGCTAGCCCCCAAAAGAAAGCCTGCAAAAGAAAGCCTTAGGAAGAAAGACTGGGAGACACTGGAACAAAAATAAAAACCTGGGCTGAATATTCATATGTACCCTTCCCGCTAAGGTCAGAGGGAGGGCATCCCACCTTTCCAAATTGGCCTCCACCCCATCCACCAGATTAGAAAAGTTAAGTTTATGAAGCATGGCTCAGTAATGGGTCACCTGGACACCTAGATACTGGAAGCTAGTCTTGGCTGGACGAAACAACAACCTCCCCAGAATCAGCACCTCTCCCCGGGGGGGTTCACCGGAAAAGATAACTCTTGCCCAGATTTAACTTTTCTCCGAGAAAGAGCTAAACTTCTGAGCAGCTCCATTATCTCCCGCACTCCACGAACAGGCGCTAGAATGTGGCGACTAGGGGCTTTTCACAGTAACTTCATTTGAAGCCTAATTGTGACAATAAGCGATTTTCAATTCATTTTCACATTGGAGAGGTTCTGTAATATATAGCAACAGATCATTTGCATATAAGGACAACCTGTGCTCCCTCCCCCTACGCTCTCTCTCTCTCTCCATCTGGGAGACAACCTCAATGTAATGGCAATGGCGCGATTGTTAAGGCAAACAAAAGCAGAGACAATGGACATTCTTGCCTTGTACCCCAGTTCAGTTGGAAATAACCTGAGCTCAGGGCATTAGTACGTACATTCATGGTGAGGGACCTGTACAAAAACTTAACCCATGATAATGAATCCACCAGTCACTACCTCACCACCTTCCCAGAATTATCCCATGCGTCTTAAACAGATTATTCCCCCCCCCCCCCCCCCTCCTAACGGCCGCCTTTAGGGTCTCCCAGGGCATGGAAGGCGAGATCCCCTCACTCCTGTTAAATTCCACGTACTCCCCATGGGCAGAGGATACACACTCTCAAAAAATCTTCTCCGCAGCAATGCCATGTCCAGTCTCGACAGGGGTCTGCCAATAGGGTACCCGCAGAAAAAGCCATCTCTTATTAATCAACACAGAGGCCCGACCCCCCCCCCCTCTCTCATGCCCTAAAATTAAAATCCAAGTGATATACCTGCCCCACGCATCCCTTCCGCAACATTGGTTGACCCTTAATTCTCAATTGGTTCTCGTGCAAAAAAAACCTCATCCGCCTTCTAACATCTGAAGTGCGCAAAGACCCAGAACCTTTTTACTGGGTTATTTAACCCTCTCACATTTCAAGTTATCAACCGGATCAGCCCCCACCCCCCGCGCTCATCAGTGGGTCCCCAAAGTCCCAGAATCAGCCATAGCCCACTGAGGCAATCCGACAGTGCTTCAATCTCTGCCAGTTCTGGGCCCACCCAAATGCTTTAAAGGGGCCTCATTGTTGGGTTACGGGTATACCGGTTACGTGGGTTAAGTAGGGTGATCATTGCTCGGCACAACATCGAGGGCCGAAGGGCCTGTTCTGTGCTGTACTGTTCTATGTTCTATGTTCTATGTTCTATGTTCTATGGCTGTCACATCACCCATAAAGCCAGTCCAGAAACAAAGGAAATATTACCATCAGCAGTCCACTCCCCATCTTCTGCCTCACTCTCCCCCCTCCCAACCCCACCCCATCCTGAAAACCAAACAAAAAACCAACAGAAGAACAGAACCCCCCCTTCTCCATGACCAAACAAAATAGAACCAAAAAGCCCAAGCTCGTGATCTTTTTAAAAAAAAACCCCACACCCATGGTAACAAACTGTAGACATCTCCCCTTCTCTGCTCCCATTAACTAGCTTTACTGCTAGCAGGGTGACTCTCTCACAGAGTAGAAATCAATCAATAAAACAGTATATCAATGATCAACTCCCCTGCTCATAAACTTTAATGCAGAACACTAGATAGAGGAAAATCAACACCCAGACACCCTCCTCAAACAGAAAACTCAACAGTACAACATACAAAGCCCAAAATGTACACCCATCAACAAGCCCAAGCACAACCTCAAGCCATCCCCCATATTACAAAAATTCTCCCAAATATACACACTCAGGGAATTTAACAATGAGCAAACAACAAACTTCATAGCCCTCAAGTACTTTAGTTCACCCCCAGTTAATGTTCTTCACAAACTCATTCGGCTCCTCTGGCACATTAAAATAATAAATACCCTTCGTCCTTGAAAGTTACCCGAAGGTGAGCCAAATATACCTCACCAAACCTCATGTTGCTCTTGTATAGTGCAGCCTTGGCATTGTTAAGTGCGTTCTCGCCAGCTCTGCCCCAACATCTTGGTATATTCTGATGGCATGACCCTCCCAACTCAGGATCATTATCCTTATCACTGAAATCTGACTACGATCGCCTGAAGTGGCTCCCCCGATCTGGGTTTCTGCCTCAGCAATCCACGGGCCCCGTCCAACTAAGGAGTAGTTGGAAAGACCCTCTCCCCCACCAACTTCCGGAACATCTTGGACATATATTCCTTGGAATTGGGAGCCCTCCAGACCCTCCGACAGTCCGATGATTCTTAAGTTCTGATGTCTGGAACGGTTCCCAAATCGTCAACCTTGGCCTTTGGCACTCTCCGCTCCTCAGCCAGCACTGCCATCTCTGCCTCCAGGGAGATAATCTGATCACTATGGTCAGAGAACGCCGCCTCCACCTTCTCTATCGTTGTCCCCTGTACCCCAATCCAGCTTTCTTCCATCATGGAATCCCTACAGTGCAGAAGAAGGCCATTCGGCCCATTGAGTCTGCACCGACCCTTTGAAAGACCACCCTACCTATGCCCAATCTCCTGCCCTATACCCATGACCACACCCAATCTTTGAACACTTGGGGGCAATTAGCATAGCAATCCATCTAACCTTTTTTATTTATTCATTCACTGGATGTGGGCATCGCAGGCTGGACCAGCATTTATTGTAAATCCATAATTGCCATTGAGTGGGCAGTTAAGAGTTAACCACATTGCTGTGGTCCGGAGTTACATGTAGGCCAGACCAGGCAAGGACAGAAGATTTCCTTCCCTAAAAGACGTTAGTGAACCAGGTGGGTTTTTACAACAATCGACAATGGTTTCCTGGTTATCAGACTTAATTGCAGATTTTTATGGAATTCAAATTTCACCATCTGCAGTGGCGGGATTTGAAACTGAATTCCCAGAACATGTGGATCTCTGGTTTACTAGTCCAGAAACAATACCACATCACTACCACCTGCACATCTTTGGACTGTGGGAGGAAACCAGAGAACCCAGAGGAAACCCAGACATGGGAAGAATGTGCAAACTCCACACAGATAGCCATGAGAGGTTGGAATTGTATCCAAGTCCCTGGTGCTGTGAGGCTGCAGTGCTAACTACTATGCTGCCCTTGTCCATGGTTTCCCAAATTGAGGTGAAAGACCCATCCAGATCCTCAGTGACTGCCTGCTGTGGCTGCTTAAATTTGCCAGTCAAGAAGCTAAGCAACTTCTCAGTCGTCCACTGATGGGCCAACGACTCAGCAGAAGCTGCCGCCATGTTCCCCCCACTGACGCTTGGGAAACATTTGAGTCTGCCTGACTTCTGGTTTGTACTATTTGTACCGGGCATTACTCAAATGAGGGGGTTTATTCCTTCAGACTGCACCAATTTGCTAAACAAAATGCCCATAAACCAGGCAGAAAGGACCAAACACAAGTACCTTGGCAGGAGCCACTGTGTCCGCGACCGTTCACCACAAAGCCACCACCAGAAGTTCCTTGACTTGGAAATATATTGCCGTTCTTTCACTGTGCTGGGTCAAAATCCTGGAACTTCCTCCCGTACAGCACTGTGGGTGTACCTACACCTCAGCGACTGCAGTGTTTCAAGAATGCAGCTTACCGCTACCTTTTCAAGTAACTTGGGATGGGTAATAAATGCTGGTCTGGCCAGCGATGCCCACATCCCAAAAATGCATAAATAAAATAAAAAACTAGTGAGAAGGATGAAGAAGCACAAATCTGTTGAGGAATTGCAGAGAGATGCAAACATTGTAGATAAGTTATAATGGGAGACTTTAATTACCAAATTGTAGACTGGGAATGTAGTAGATGAATCCGCCATTCATTATGATCATGGCTGATCATCAAGTTCAATACCCTGATCCCGCCTTTCCCCCATATCCCCAAGAGCTATATCTAATTCCCTCTCGAAATTAAACAACATTTTGGCCTCAACTACATTCTGTTGTAGCAAATACCACAGACTCACCACTCTCTGGGTGAAGAAATTTCTCCTCACCTCAGTCTTCTATAGGCATATGAATAGTAAAACAGTGGTAAGAGGAGGAGCAGGGCCTATTTGGGGCAGCACGGTGGCACAGTGGTTGGCACTATTGCCTCACAGAGCCAGGGACCCGGTTTCAATTCCAGCCTTGGGTGACTGTGTGGAGATTGCACTTTCTCCCTGTGTCTGCATGGATTTCCTCCCACAGTCAGGTTAGGTGAATTGGCTATGCTACGTTGCCCCTTAGTGTCCAAAGATGTGCAGGTTACATGGGATTATGGGATTGGACCTAGGTAGTTTGCTCCTTCAGGAGGGTTAGTGCAGACGTGATGGGGTGAATAGCCTCCTTCTGCACTGTAGGGATTCTATGGGTTCTAATTAGGAACCTAAAAGAGAATTTACACATAGACGCTGGGGTCATGGCTGAGGTATTAAAAGACTACTTTGCATCCATCTTTATCAAGGAGCTGGATTCTACCCAGACCATGGTGACAGATGAAGAAACTCTGTTCAGAGAAAGATTCAAAATTGATAAGGAGGAAGTGTTGAACAGACGATCAGTAAAGTTGACAAGGCATCGGGACAGGATGAGATGCATCCCAGGGCATTGAAGGAAGTGAGAATGGAAATTGCAGAGGCTCTGGCCATAGTTTCCCAGTCTTCTCTAGACTCAGGGGGAGTGCCAAAGCTCTGGTTAATTGCAAATGTTACACCCTTGTTCCAAAAAAGTTGTAATGATAGCCCCAGCAATTACTGGCCAGTAGTTTAACATCCGTGTTGGGGAAGCTTCTAGAAATAATTATTGGGATGGAATTTGTAGTCACATGGAAAAATGATTGGGAAGAGCCAGCATGGATTTCTAAAAGGAAAATTTTACTCCACTAACTTGGGATTTTTTTTGAGAAAGTAATAGAAAGGGTCGATGACAGTAATGTTGTTGATGTGGTGTACATGGACTTTCAAAAGGCATTTGATTTTGTGCGATACAACATACTGATGCAGACACGATGGGCCAAATGGCCTCCTTCTGCATTGTAACAATCCTGTGATTCTGTGGAATTCTCCCAATCTCATTCTGAGCTGTTGTCTCGGCCATTGTTGATTTTTTGTTTTGTAGTGACTATATTACAAATGAGTGGCTTGCTTGGCTACTTCATAGGGTACCACAAACCACAGATAAGCCAGACTGGGTGGGGTAGGATATTTCCTTTTATGAAGGACAATGAACCGATTAGGATTTTACAATTCAATTTTGTCATTTTTTATTCTTGTGCTAACACCTAGCCTACCAGATTCACAGGGCGGCCCGGTAGCACTGTGGTTCGCACTGTTACTTCACAGCGCCAGGGTCCCAAGTTCGATTCCTGCTTGGGTCACTGCCTGTGCGGAGTCTGCACATTATCCCCCTATCTGCCTGGGTTTCCTCCTATGAGTCCCAAAAGACATGCTTGTTAGGTTATTTGGACATTCTGAATTTGCCTCTGTGTACCCGAACAGGCGTCGAAATGTGGCGATTAGGGGATTTTCACAGTTACTACATTGCAGTGCAGTGTTAATGCAAGTCTACTTGTGACAATAATAAAGATTATTATTATTATTTATTGAATTCAGTTTTACAATTTGCAATGAAGGGATTTGAACCTTTTGGTCATTAGCCTAGTATCATGCTGACTGCACCAGAGTACTTTTCTCTTTTTCCTCCTTTTAAATAGGCAAACTTATTGCATAAACAGCTATTACAATTTTAACTTCAGGTGGCAGGTCTATTGGGGTCGATTTTGATAAACACGAACTGCAACAGACACCATTTGAAGCTTCAAATGGATGATGTTACATCAGCTTGTTTTCCAAAGAGCCTGTCATCATTTTTCATACAAAGATCTGGAGGCTGAAAATTTCCTAATAGGTACTTGACCATAATTGGATAAAATCTGTTAGTAATTTACTCATTGACAAATTTTGGGGTAGTAAATGTAGCTTAAAAGGATTTTCTTGACCAGCCTACTCCTCAAAAAACTATGCACAAAAACTTCCAAATGGCTTGTAAATTGTTGATGTAATTATTTTTCTTGTTAATAACTGGAGAGTAAATTTTCCAATTAATATAATTTACAACTTGCATGGAAGAGGCAGTATTTCTGGCAAACTGAGCAAACCGTTCCCGTAACAGCTTCCCCGAACAGGCGCCGGAATGTGGCGACTAGGGGCTTTTCACAATAACTTCATTTGAAGCCTACTTCTGACAATAAGCGATTTTCATTTTCATTTCAAACAAACCAAATGTGAAACAGGCATTGTAAACCTAGAGCACTGCAGAGATTGAAGTGCACAAAAACAAGCTGAATTGGTAAATCTTGTCAAGGAAAACAAATGTTTGCTGCTCTATCACTACTCCAGGTTATTGTTTTTGTAGCACAATATTATAGCCTTTCTTGTTCATGTTCTTGAGTGTGACCATTTTAAGTACAGGACAAACATGCAATAGCACAACCTTTGTCCCATTTGAAATGATGCACAAATCTAAATGAGCATGTATTTTGATGCAATGTAACTTTTGTTTCAAAATTACAGTAACAAACTTGTTAGTAATAACATTTCTTAAGAAAGGCAGAATAAAATGTGTTTTTATTAACTAAAAATATTGAATGAAAACATTATACCACTTCTTTTGTGAAAAACATTGAACTGCAGAGGTTACATTGTAGTTTCTTCTATGCCTTGGGTTCACGTCAACTGAATCATTTTAATGTGCTGGCTGTTATCCTAATATCTCTGACGTTACATGTTTTAGTGTGTGTTATGGAATGCAGCACCGCATTAACCATTTGCTCTCATTAACCTATCCAGTTTCATTCAAGACAAGGTGGCTATAAGATGCAGTATTGGTCAATGTACTGCATGGTATAAATCGGGTTGTATATGACACCCAAAGTTAGTCCTACCAAAAGTTTAATTGTCTTTCCTAACTTTAAAAAAAATCAATGACATCTTACAAAAACAACAGGAAATGCTGGAATAAGACAGCAGAACCATCTCATGGACCATTTATTATTCCATAGAGAAAGAATGGGTTATTATTTAAGGAGCAGACCCTTTTGCAGAACTGATGCATGTTTTGCATCCAAATATTATCCCAACTTTTAGCTTTACCTTTACCTTTCTGTTTTTATTTAGTACTTGTTATTTTTTGGTACAGATCAGAAGAACAAATAATTTCCATTGTATCCCTGCAAGTGTTATTCAAATTAGTTCAAACAGATATATTCAATTTTATTAAAAGACTGCAATATGAAAAAGGGAATTCTAAATAAGTAATAACAGAGTAAGCCTGGGTTGGAAGCATGCTCTCGAACTCCATCATAAATTGCTTAAAATAATAAATATACAATGTTGGCTACAGAAATCTTAAACTTTACCAAGAAGCAACTGATAGAAAGAAACATCAGATTATGAGAATTGCAATAAAAGGTTACAGAATTAAATCAGTACAATGTGTCCTCCAGGAGTTAAAAGTTTCAGGTCAACAGTTGTGGACACTATCAAACATGAGCAATTACTTTGACAGGTTACGCATCACTTTTGCTCCAATAATTTAAAAGTCAGTTTCAATGAACAGCATACCTATTAAGCTCCATATACCCTCTATGTTCAGCTCAATAAAGTGCGAGAGAAAAACATTGTAAACTCATTAAATAATTTACACAAGTTCATGTGCTAGTTGAATCACGGTTGATTATTTTCAGTGCAATAATACTATGATGTTTTTTAAGGAGTAATACAAATTGCACAATGAATGGCTATGCCATACAAAGACACAGTGGGCACCATTAATGAACAAATTTAATATTTATCTCTGCAGTCATTCCAAGTGCAACAACAATTTTTTTAAAATCATAGCAATCGGTGCTTGTGGCTCTTTTTACACAATATGCAAAACATTGCTGTGAATCACATCAGTTCCTAGTTTCATCTGATTTGTCAAATTCTAACTTTTGTTAAAATTAAAGTATTTTCTCCCAGAAACTGGAGTTTCCATTAGCAATTCTAAATAAAAAGTCAAATCTTTATTAAAAAAGCAATAAAATGAGTAGGACAATTAATTGACAGCGTAATCCAACATAACCCTACGTATATACACACACAAACACCAACCAGTAAAAATACTTAAAAGCAAATTACTGCAGATGCTGGAAATCTGAAATAGAAATAAAAATACTAAAAAGACTTGCTGTTCAAAGATGCTGCTGCCAATACCCCCGAACACTCTGCTCTGTTGGGATCGTGAAGCGTACGTAAATCGTTCTGACAAGTACTTACATGTTCTCTTAAAGTCTTTTCGTTCCAGTCTGCCATCATCTCGCTCTGGAATGCACCACATTACACCTGCTGCCAAAAGAATGATTGGCAAAGATCCCTTTTCTTCTCGCCCTCTTTTATTGGTGTTCGCAACAACGTAAACAGAGATGCAAATCGTTTCAGCTTACTACAACATAGAGCCAAGTTGTGCAACGAGTTACGAGACTCACCGATCCAGGCAAGTCCTGTTATTTACAGACAGACTCGCCAGCTGACAGGTCACTACAGGAACAGCAGGTTAAGCGTCAAAGTGTGTATTTAAAAAGCGTACTGCACACATTCAGTCGAGTCCATCCATTGACATATTAAGCACAAATTTTAATCCAGCGATTTATCTGCGCAAATTCAATGGATTTGAATGTAGAGAAACGATTGCTCAATATTAAATCCTGGCGTAAGGAGTTTTTAAATCGCAAAATATTTTCTCAAACTCTTACCATTTGTCAGCTCGTGTTTCACAGTACAGCTCCCCTCCTCGGCGTCGTCTCCCATGCTGAATGTTAACCCGGTCTGAATTCAGTGTAAAACATGATTTAGTCAAACAAACAAAAGAAATGAAAACAAGCCAGCACTGGGTGATCGGCAGCCGCCGTCTGTTCGCTGACTCCCTCCCCGAGAGCTGCTGTGTGTCTACATAGCCTGCCTGTTGAATCCTGGGAGCTGTAGTTCTCTCCCGTCGGTCTCTGCATCTTACTGTCTGGGGAATCGCGAGCTCTGAACTAGGACTCCCAGCAGGTTTTGCACGGACGACGCATGCTCAGATGCGGTAAGAAAGCCCCACCTCCTCTGTCGGATCCAGTTCTCTCCTTTTCCTAAGAGGGAGAGTCCAACACATCCGGGGGGGGGAGGTGGGAATTTAAAAAATAAACGCTAATCGATGGCTCACTGATCCACTTAAATTGAACATTGAGTAGATTAGTAATATCTTTCCATATCTTCACAAATCCTTTGCTGTCTGGTATTAATACTTTGATCACCAGAAGTCAGAATGTCAACATCTGGAGCGAGTAAACGGTCGCGGCGCGAGCGGTTCCCGTCAGGCGAGTGAGTGTGAGCTCGAGCGGGAATCGCAGCCATCAGAGGAACCGCAGCCCCAAGGAACTTGGTGTGAGTTTCCAAGCACACCAACGCCGCCAGCTTTCCTGGGGCAGTATTTTGATTCACCGCATGAGAGGAGCGTTTAAAATATGACACGATCTGATACTGGAAAAGCGTTTTTAAAATCCTTTATTCAAAGGGACTCCGTCCAGAGTAAAATGCCGGGCAGCTTCGCAATAATGTTCTCAACCCCCAACGTGAGGAAACGTAACTATATTTGGACAGGTATGAATGGAACTACGATGGAGCAGAGCTACCGAAATTGAAAAGGTAAAGAACAACGTTGTCAACAGTGTGAAAGACACCACAGAGTCAGGTTTAAAAAAAAATGAGAAGCAACAAGCCACAATCAAAGTTATTCCAGATCAATTTAAAACATTGGGTGGGATTCTCCGTCGAGCGGCGCGCCCCCGCCGGCAGCGGGATCCTTGGTGTAATAGACACTGCCTGCACTTCAAAAGTAGTTCATTATCTGCGGTACTTCGTTTGATCTGATAATGTACCGCATTCATGCATGCATTGGTTCAGAATTTGTTGGAGTCACAGAATCTTCTACGGCGAAAAGCTGGAGAGTGTTTTTGTTGCATTTGAATGAGAAACTAAATGATCAAGAGCTGGTTTTCCTGTAACGTGTTTAAGTAGCAGCCTGAGGGTGGAAATTAATTCTGGTCTCAGGAGTGGGCTGGGAGACAAAGAGGGCTATGGCATGAAGAAGGAGCGTGAGAGGTGGAGTGTCTGCCACCTTCCCAATTCCCTGCAATTCACTCATGGGCGGGGAAGGTTGAGGATGGCAAGAGGACAATTGAGGCCTTTATTGGCCTCATCCCATTGCTGCTGGTATCTTAGCAGCAGTGGTGGGGACCTTATGCCCCATGGGGGTGTCACACACGCAGGCTTGGAAGGCCTTTTTGATTGGGTACCCTGTATCTCATGGAAGGCCCAACACCCCTCCCCAACTGTGGCAAGGCCCCTTGGAAATTCCCCTGCCCTTCCCTCAAGAACTATCTCCCTCACCTGACCTAGCTGTGGGTGACTGGCCCCAGCAAGCCCAAGATCTTGTTCTGCAGCCTCATCTGGCTAGCTGCAGTCCTAGTGGTGACCACCATTCCTGGTGGTGCTGCTGAGACTGAAGAGCTTCTGGCCATCCGATTGGCTGGCAGCTGTTGGAAGTGGTATCATCACCCTCACGTGGATAGAAGGCCCCAAACCAGGAAGTTAATTGCCTGAAATGCATGGAATTGTATTGGGGTTTTTAGAAACAGCCACAGCTGTACTGTGCCTGGTTTATCAGCCTGTCATTGGGGTCATCACCTCGGCCATAAAAGTCAGCCCCGAGTATGAAAACTATTGGTGAAGGTAGCATGTGCTTGGTTGCTTGCTGCATATAATGCTCCATTCAGTGGTCACTCTTTCCACGCAAGTAGATATCAGTGCAAATGCCTGAGACATCATGGCAATCACGCGAGAGATACACTCCTCTAATCTCTCTTCAATGGTGTGCTGTCAGTCTGGAAATATTGACAGAACCTCACATTTTTGCTGCTGCTGCTACAGAATAGTCCTTTTAGTCGATGAACTCCAAGGCTCAGCATCTCAGCAGAGCAAAGCTTGGAGTGTCCTGTGCTCTCCGGCGGGGACTCTCTACTGTTGTCCTTGTCTCCAATACCTGGTCCTGTCACATGTGATAAATGTCTCACCATGTGTAGAAGGGACGTTAGTTGGTGGATTAGTTGCCTTAATACCCTGTATTCATTTTAACCAGCTGCTTGCCTATATTTCATGGAAATAGGCACTTGGCAAAGCATGATGGATATTTAGCCTTATTTCAGTCAAGAGTTCTGTATGAAATAGTCAGAAGGTCATACAATGTAAACAAGCATACAGCTGCACATTGTTTTGCTGACAACATACAATTATTATTTTTCTTAGGCAAGGAACCCAAGGCCTGTTATTAAAATCTAACTCTGGCCTGCTCATTTTTCTGTCTCCTGCTGATCTAAAGAATGCTTTCTGTCCTATATATTGCTTACTGTATCATATAAATTGCCTGCCTTTACCTCTGTAAAGCGGGGACAATTGAAATAACTGTGGTCTCTCCAACCCCCCCCCCCCATGAACTTTGCGTTTAATTAAATGACCTTTAGCGAAAACTCGAAGTGCTGACTTATAATTTCTTCGATAAATTGGCGTAGTCATGCAGTATCCCTAATTTAATGGGAAGTGAACCCTGAAACGAATCTTTTAACAGGACTCTCTCAGCTGAAAAGGGAGAGAGCCATAGCGCGACCCCAGCTGAAAAGGGGGTCTGCCGCTTGGCAGCCTTAATTACTGGCCAGTGACTCATGGTTCGGAGTTGCCTTAATTAATAAATTAATGATAGCTGCATGGGAAGAACAGAGGTGCTTTAAAGACCAAAAAACACTGAACAATCAGCAGGCTTTGAGATTCGCAAAAGGACTAACACCGGTGAGCGCTCCTTGCAGTATTTGTTAATAATTTCCCACGGTCCTTGTTATATGTATATGCTCTAAAGCATTTTTCAGAAGGAACGATGAGCAATAAACTCGACTCCCCCTCACAGGTCGTCCCGAAGCCTCGGTAAAGACATCCGGAGCGAGTAAGAAGGTGAACTCCTTTAAAGAGGACAGATTGGGGCCTCACGGTAGCATGGTGGTTAGCATCAATGCTTCACAGCTCCAGGATCCCAGGTTCGATTCCCGGCTGGGTCACTGTCTGTGTGGAGTCTGCACGTCCTCCCCGTGTGTGCGTGGGTTTCCTCCGGGTGCTCCGGTTTCCTCCCACAGTCCAAAGATGTGCGGATTAGGTGGATTGGCCATGATAAATTGCCCGTAGTGTAAGGTTAATGGGGGGATTGTTGGGTTACGGGTATACGGGTTACGTGGGTTTAAGTAGGGTGATCATTGCTCGGCACAACATCGAGGGCCGAAGGGCCTGTTCTGTGCTGTACTGTTCTATGTTCTATAAGGGAGTCAAACTGAGTAAGAAAATGAAAAGAAACAATCATAAAGCAACGGAATGAGGTAGGAAAACTATATGCTCCGCATAGGAATCTAATGAAGCTGACCCCCTCGGAAAAAAAAACAGGGGAGTAAAAGTAAATGGAAGATTAACGTAAAAGTGTAACAGATGGGTTCCTGTCGAAAAGGGAATTCAGATTTTCTGTGGCCATGAGATTAACGGTTAACTGTGATATTTGTGAGCTGTGAGAATCTGTGTGTTTTGTTCAACCAATTAATTTTTGTCAAAGCATGAAGTGCTAAGTGGGTTGTATTTTTTATCGTCTGTCATTGTGAGTCCGAGATTATAACTTAAATGATTTTTGTTGAGATTTCTCTAATGATCTGAAACATGTGGAAATTAAAATCAGTTTAAAAGAAAGAAAATGCCTTTATGAATAAAAGTCATTGAATATGAATAAGTTTTTAGATTACGTGAGAAGACGTAAATGGCATCATTCCAGGTTCTCCGCCCCCTTAGGTTCTGCAGGAAACATTAACCATTTCAGCAGACAGCTGACCTTTTCTGAATTGACAAAGAAAAATAAACGTCTCTAAGAATAGCTAATGCCTATAAAATCAATCATTGGAAATTGACTTAAATGTGCTATTTATAGCCCCTTCCCAGGGGATGTTTTGCTGCTTCTAAAATACTCTTATGGTGCTGTGGTGATTGCAGATCTGACTAGATGCAATACAACTGAGCAAGCACTAGAGGGAGCACGGGAGAGCTATATATACACAGGGACAGGAAGTGACAACACTTCACGGAAGGCAGAACTGAAAGCAGGACACAGACACAAGCAGGCAGCATTTGAGGTAGCCGTAAGTTAAGCTCTGAAGAGAGAACAAATTCACAACAAAGCATCTTCTCCACCTTTGAGACTACGAGCTTTATTAAGACACGAGACACGAGGAACAACACATGGTACCAGGAGTGGCTTCAGGCGCTTACTACAGGACAACTCAGCTGCAGACACAGAAAGAACAAAATGGCATGGAAATCTCCTACTGGACATTCGACTTGGGAAGACATCGCTTATTCGAGGATGTGGCATGGAACCCCACCTCAGCTGGACACGACCGGCAATGTAAGAAATGTCTGGAAAATGTTTAAACAAATTTTCGATTTATATATCATAGCTATTGATGTAGCAGCAGCCTCAGACGAAATTAAAATGGCAATGCTCATCGCAGGACATGAAGCTAGGAAAGTATATAATGGATTTAAATACTCAAAAGATGAAGACAGCAACAACTTACAAATAATACTAAAAAAATTTGAAGAATACTGTATGAAATTTGAACAGCACTGTATGCTCAGAGGCCAAACTGCACAGAGACTGAGTGATGCAAAACTTAAACAATCAAAATCAGAACAGAAAGGTTTCAGTCAAGAAATTGCGAGAGAAAAGTACAGATCAAAAAGAAGAAATAACTTGAATTTTTCACAAAGCCAAAATGCTGAAATCCAGTCCAGATCGAAAGGAAAAGGTAACTTGCAACTTTCAGAAAGAAACAATGCTGAAATCCGCGATAAAATGGCGTCCGACCACATTTTACAGTCTCGGGCAGACAAAGAACTGAAATCTGCGTCTGCGCATGCGCAGGAATCAGAAGCCGCGCATGCGCAGTTACAATCACCCGTTTATCATTCTGCGCATGCGCCAGCTGCGCATGCGCAGTCTCAAAACGTTTTGGTCGCGGATCGTTATGCGCATGCGCAAGTCGCGCATAAACCGCACAGTAAAGGAAGGCCGATTTGCGCATGCGCAATTGATTCCTACGCATGACGCCACGAGCGTCATGATGTCTGAGCATCCGGACCACGCCTACTTAAAAGGGAAATGCCCGAAAATTGAAAACAAAATACTTAAAGCGGTAAAACCAAATATTCTTGCCTCAGAACACAGAAAAACGCCTGAACTTAAACTAGCAGTTGAAAACAATTCGCACAACACCATCGAAAAAGCAGTCTGCACCACCCAAAGTGAAGAGAACAAAAATAAATCAAAAACAAAAAAAGATGATTTGTTTTTCGAAGATTACTACTCAGACATGGCTGAGTTATTCGGAAATGCTGATCACAGCATCAGCGAAATGGTCGCAAAGCTCAACACGAACCTACTCGTGGTAGATGAATCCAACCAAGATGATTTGGTTTTCGAAGAATACTACTCCGACATGGCTGAGTTATTCGGATATGCTGATCACCGCATCAGCGACGCGGTCGCAAAGCTCAACGCGAATCTACTCGCGGTAGATGAATGCAACCAAGATGATTTGGTTTTCAAAGAATACTACTCAGACATGGCTGAGTTATTCGGATATGCTGATCACAGCATCAGCGACACGGTCGCAAAGCTCAACACGAATCTACTCGTGGTAGATGAATCCAACACCATGGTGCCATGGCAGATCGTCGATACATTGGATGACAGCAGTACCCAAGACGAAGACGACGCCACACAGAGAGCACAGAAAGACTCCACAGAGAGAGCGATGACAGGCTCCACAGTGAGAGTGATGAAAGACTCCAAAAGGGAAGCAAGCAAACACTCCCTGGCGAACACCATACATGAACAAGACCATGAAGGTCAACCCGCCGTATCTGAACAACCGCAAGCAGACTATGAAAGTCTACAAAGCTCACATAAACAAGAAGAAGACAATGTACATCTACCCACTGCATGTGAAAACAGTGACAAGGTGATCACACTCGACATACAGGAGGTACAGGATCACAGCGAGACTGACAGTTCTCAGCTTGTCTGTACAGAAGCACAGAGTAGGGCCACCCAAGAGTCCAGTGAGACCACGACAATAGAAACCATGCAGATTTTGACTCCAGAAGAGGAGCACCAAGAGTCCTGTGAGACCACATCAACAGAAACCATGAAGATTTTGACTCCGGAAGAGGAGCACCAAGAGTCCAGAGAGACCGCGTCAAATGAAATCGCAAAGAATTTGACTCCAGAAGAGGAGCACCAAGAAAGCAAAGACGACGAATCAAATCCACCACAAATGACTGATGTCACCAGCATCAATGCAACATCAGATCATTCTCACCATTCTCGAGACGAAACGTTCAATGACTCAAATTATCCACACGGGACACTCATTGAGCATAACAAGAAAAACAAAAGCCAAAAGAAGCACAGCAGAAAAAAGAACAATAACAGCAAGAACAAAAGCAACATGAAGCGCGACAAGAACAACAAAAATCGCAAGAAGCACTGCAGAAACAAGAACAACAACAGCACCAACAAAAACTACAAGCACAACGACGAAAACTACAAGAAGAACAACAAAACCAACAAGAAGCATAACAAAGATAGCGACAACAACATAGACAGAAACGACAAAAACAGCAACAAGAACGGCAACGAAAACAACAAAGACAGGAACGACAGAAACAACAACAATGAAACAACGACTTGTACAAAATGGTAGAACTCTGCACATGAAGGACAATGCCACAGCACACTGGAAAACAATGACAAGACTACAAACATGCCAAGGGATGACAACGAATCGCACAAACTCACATCTGCTCCAGAACAAGCAAGCACACCAGCTTTCAAGGCAGATGAAATACTAAATCGATACCACAAGCACAGCAAAAAGTCCATGTCAGTCAACACCAGTGGTTCGACCATGCAAAAAACCATGGGATGACGTATTGGTTACTTAAAATAACAAAGAACACCAACAACATTCACAACCGAGTTGCAATATCAATATCACCACGTCAGCAACAACAAAAGAAAAAACTCTGAACAAATTCATCAAGTTTGGACTCATAAATGTTTTTATTAAGAGTGGACTCATAAATATAAATTGGCTTTGTAAAATATGCAATAGAACATAGAACAGTACAGCACAGAACAGGCCCTTTGGCCCTCGATGTTGTGCCGAGCAATGATCACCCTACTCAAACCCATGTATCCACCCTATACCCGTAACCCAACAACCCCCCCTCCCCAACCTTACTTTTTAGGACACTACGGGCAATTTAGCATGGCCAATCCACCTAACCCGCACATCTTTGGACTGTGGGAGGAAACCGGAGCACCCGGAGGAAACCCACGCACACACGGGGAGGACGTGCAGACTCTGCACAGACAGTGACCCAGCCGGGAACCGAACCTGGGACTCTGGAGCTGTGAAGCATTTATGCTAACCACCATGCTACCGTGTTGCCCCCAATAGCACCATCACTTGTATAGATCCACATATCATAAGTAACTGTTTTGTACAATTTTCTTTAACGATGTACAGAAAATATGTAAAGAAAAAAGGGGGGATGTGGTGATTGTAGATCTGACTAGATGCAATACAACTGAGCAAGCACTAGAGGGAGCACGGGAGAGCTATATATACACAGGGACAGGAAGTGATGACACTTCACGGAAGGCAGAACTGAAAGCAGGACACAGACACAAGCAGGCAGCATTTGAGGTAGCCGTAAGTTAAGCTCTGAAGAGAGAACAAATTCACAATAAAGCATCTTCTCCACCTTTAGGACTACGAGCTTTATTAAGACACGAGGAACAACGCAGGTGCTTCTTCGCCAGCTTTGAAGGATGGGATTGCAGTCCCACCCAGCATAAATGGGGGCTGGGTTCCCAATAATGATAATCGTTTGAATGAAAGAAGTGAGTCCTCGGACATTGGTTAGCAAATAGAGGGAAAGAGGCTATCATGCAAGGGACCAAGAAGCATTTAACCCCCAGGAAGGATGTACCCAACCTAGCGACACCTTCCCCTATTGGGCAGACAGACACTCTGCAAATTAGGAGCATACTGCTGCAGATGATGAAGTCTCCAGTGGTAATAGATTTGCTGATAAAACAGCAAAGGAAGTGGCTCTCATTGTATTGATAATGGAATGTTTATAGAATTGCCTCAAATACGAGCTCATCAGCTGCAAAATTTAATAACTTCTGAGCCTGCGCCCGATCGCTCTGTATCTGTGTTGTATGCTGTGTTTTACTGCAGCTCGACGCACTGGGTACGAAGTAATCGTCTCTTAAACCAACTTTACCTACAAGCGAGTGCCAGCTGTCAACCCTGCTACACTCTTGCCCGCACCCTCGGAAGCAGAACATATGTATGATCATGACTGTTTACAATTGGTTGAAGCCACCACAACACCTCGACCTGATTTATTGGGTCACCCACTAGAAAATCTAGACATCATCTTTTTCACTGATGGGTCAGCAAACCGACCAAATGACATGACCCTCCTTGTCGGCTTTGCAATAGTAACTCCATTCAAGGTAGTGGAAGCTTTTGCTCTGCCTTCAGGAATGTCTGCTCAAGTGGCCAAATAGTTTGCCCTTACTAAAGCATGTATTCTAGCTAAAAATAAACCAATCAATATTTATACTGATTCCCGATCTGCTTTGGGGTAGTACATGATTTTGGCCAATTATGGAAAAACAGGAGATTCATAAGTTCCTCCGGCCAACCTGTTAAACATGCTAAATTGGTTTTAAATTTACTAGATGCTGTTCAGCTGCCCAGTAAGATAGCCGTTTTAAAGTGTGAAGCGCATACTGCTGCAGATGATGAAGTCTCCAGTGGTAATAGATTTGCTGATAAAACAGCAAAGGAAATGGCTCTCAAACAGCAGCCACAACTGCAAGCTGCTGTAGTAGAACTTTTGTCCACCATAACAGAATCAAAGTTAAAACATGCACAGGAGCAAGCCTCCCCACAGGAGCATCATTCTTGGCTAAAAGCTGGTTGCTACCAAGACAGCCATCAGATCTGGGTCCATCCCGATACCCGCGCAGTATGCCCCAGGAGTCTGTTGTTGCCATTATATCGCCTTTCCCATGGGCAGGCTCATGTGGACAAAGGGGGGATGAAACATGCCATATGTCAACAATGGTATGCTCCAAGTATTACGGTAACAATTGAAAAAGTAGCCCGCACATGTATGATTTGTCAGAGGAATAATCAGGGCAAAACACTCGCTGTCTTTGATCATCTCCCACAGCCCAAAATGACTTTTGAAAATTTGCAGATAGATTTTGTACTCATGCCGATGGCTAAGGGATTCAAATACATGCTGGTGATAGTGGACATGTTTTCCCGGTGGGTAGAGGCTTTTCCAACCAAAAGAGATGATGCTAGAACAGTGGTAAATATTCTGTTAAAGGAAATAATACCTTGGTTTGTGATACCAATGGGTATTAACAATGACAGGGGAACTCATTTCACTAGCAAATTGGCCAAAGCCCTAACAGAAGCCATAGGATTTGATTGGAAATTGCATATACCATATCAGCCACAATCCTCAGGAATGGTGGAAACGGCGGATGGAATAATTAAAATTGCAGTTACAAAAGTGTGTCAACAAAATGGGCTGCTATGGCCAGATGCCATACCCATAGTAATGTATGCCCTGAGAAATCAGAAAAATCGCAATACAGGCTTAACCCCGTATGAGATATTAATGGAACGTCCCATGACAACTGGAACTAAACCCCCAATGACTCCAGCGGCAGTAGCCTTAATATGGGCAGATGAGGCATCACTAAAATATGCCCAGGGCCGCTAAAAAAAAACATGAAAAGGTGTGACAGGCTCAGATGCATCCAAAAGAGGGAAATACACACCCTTTAAACCTGGAGATCACGGATATGTGAATGCACTAATCAAAGAGTCTTTTTCTCCTAGGTGGAATGGACCCTACCAAGTGCTGCTAACAACCCGAACAGCCATTAAAGTAAAAGAAAAGCCAGATGGGATCCACGCAACTCGTGTGAACTACATCATACGAATCTTTGAGAGTACTAGCGAAACGCTGACCTGAAGAGAATGACGGCGTTGCTGTTTTTATATTATCATATTAATCCAACATCATGTAGAGGGTAAACTGAACACTAACACCTTTGATATACATGTCTCACTCATACGCAGAGAGGGTCAATAAATCCAGTTGTTGGATTTGTACACAAATTTCCAGATGCTTGGGGAGGGCTTCCCTGTGCGACCTATCCCATTCACCAGTAACGGGAAAGCAGAGTGGGCCCTGCGACGGAATAATACGGGGCATGGTGAAGATAGATGGGATACGTTAGATTGGAGATCAGCTGGATACGATGTGAATAGGTTTAAAGGATGGTGGTGGCCGAGATGTAATGTAACACGCCAGCCGCTATACTGGAATCCTAAAAGGTAGCATTGCTTTAGGAAACATAAAACATATGGGACCTACCCAGTAGAGTCAGTGTGACCAGACCTTGAATTGGCAACCCCTTATGCTCCGCCTTACAGTTAAAGGACTATTCATCTTTGACTGGTCAGCGGTTGAAAACTAGTGGAGGCCCCTGGGGAGGGGATCCGATTAGACGATTAGACTAATGATGACTGATAGTAAAGGAAACCTGACAGCATATAACGGCATGTATTTTATCCATGGATGTAAGGCGTACCCGTGGTTACCAGAAAATTAGGAAGGCTCCTGCTATTCACGACCAGCAACTGCAGGACCACCCCCATCACAGGACGACACAAAGTGTTGTGACATGGGCACAAATGCTGGGAATCATGATACCACCATTAGGAATAGCCATTAATGCTTACGACCTACACGAAGTACAAGACATCCTTGAGCAGGTAGCTAATGACACTGCGGAAGCTGTTAACCAGATAGAAACTGAGATGGTTGCTATAAGAGCGGTTTCCCTGCAGAATAGGATGGCCCTTGATTTCTTGTTAGCTGAAAAGGGAGGTGCTTGTACCCTGATTGGCAGTGACTGCTGCACATACATCCCTTTTTTAAATTTTTTATAAATTTAGCACACCCAATTATTTTTTCCAATTAAGGGGCAATTTAGTGTGGCCAATCCACCTATCCTGCACATCTTTTGGGTTGTGGGGGCGTAACCCATGCAGACATAGGGAGAATGTGCAAACTCCACACGGACAGTGACCCAGGGCCAGGATTCGAACCCGGGTCCTCAGCGCCGTAGGCAACAATGCTAACCACTGTGCCACCGTGCTGCCCTTGCACATACATCCCTGATAACTCAAAGAAAATTGATAACCTGGTGGATCACATTCGTAGAGAGGTAGCACGATTGCATGCGGATGGGGGATGGGACTTTGGCTTTGGGTGGTTGGGAACATTATGACAGGATTGTGATTTGGATTATAATCATCGTTTTAATCCTAATTGTCATATGGTTACTGTTTCAGTGTTGCTCGGGATGTTGTCAGGGCATTGGGGCGAGTATGTCAGCATTGCCTCCGTGGTCCCAGCAATTTAACAATCAGATGCCTGTCATACGTCTATTCCCATTACATTATCGGCCACCCTTTGCTGCTGAGGACGCTGTAATGTACTAACACTGTAGGAGGGAATTGTAGAAGGGACTTTAGTTGGCAGATTAGTTGCCTTAATACCCTGTATTCATTTTAACCAGATGCTTGCCTATATTTCATGGAAATAGGTACGTGGCAAAGCATGATGGATATTTAGCCTTATTTCAGTCAAGGGTTCTGTATGAAATAGTCAGAAGGTCATACAATGTAAACCAGCATATAGCTGCACGTTGTTTTGCTGACAGCATACAATTATTATTTTTCTTAGGCAAGGAACCCAAGGCCTGTTATTAAAATCTAACTCTGGCCTGCTCATTTTTCTGTCTCTTGCTAATCTAAAGAATGCTTTCTGTCCTAGATAATACTTACTGTATCATATAAATTGCATGCCTTCACCTCTGTAAAGCGGGGACAATTGGAATGACTGTGGTCTCTCCAACCCCCCCACGGGCGTCGTGTTTAATTAAAGGACCTTTAGCGAAAACTCGAAGTGCTGACTTATAATTTCTTCAACACCATATGTCGGTGTAGTAACCTGCCTCAGAGCCCCACTGCGATGCATATCTTTGAGTTGTTGGAGGGTGCGTATGAGTCATGCAATGATGTTTCCTCAGGGTGTGTAACCTTCCCTGAGGACTCTGCGACCTCCTTCTTCATCAGCTATTGTGTCAAGCTTGAAGGATCTGTGGGAGATGAGCAGCGTGAATTAGAAATGACAAAGCAAAAGGGTTCAAAATCAGTATTGTATTTCTGTTTATATTTGAATTCTAGATATCACAAAATCAACATGAGTGATTGCTATGTGCATGGGCCTGTGTAATACCTACTTCCGTCACTAGGGGCAGGATTTATGTTTCGGGGTCAGGACCCTGAACAGGATCATTTCCAGGTCGTGACCCTGCATCAGGCGACAGCTGAGGCTCTGAGATTTTTGAACAGCTGGCCAATCAGTAGACAGGGCGTATGCTTGCCATCCGTTTGAAATTGTTAACAGTTGCCCTTCCGGTGGAGGTGATGTGCTGAGCGGATGCACATCAGGTGGCTCTCCTCCCAAACAAATCCAACAGAGCTAATTTATCGAGAATTGTGGCTTAAAAACCCACCTAAAGGCACACCAAAGGAATATGCCTGGAATTAATAATAAATCAAGGGGACGGCGTGATGTAAGGAGCAGCAGTGAAGGAAAAGGGCAAGTGCTGCAGGCACGCAGGCGGACGGCCCCACGAGGCGAGGTGGAGGAACCGAGCAGCGGAGCAGGAACAGGACATGGCGACCATCTCCCCCATCTGCCCCCCCCCCCCCCCCCCCCCCCCCCCCCAGCACAGGGGGAACAATGGAGAAGCATGCTAAAAAGGGAGCTAAACGCCATAAAGGAAGCGATCAGGACAGAGCTCCACATGATGATGAAGGAGATGATGTCAGAGGCTACAAACAAAATGTAGCGAACCATCGAAGACGTGGGAAGGAAGGTGGAGGTGCCGGAGAAAACAATCCTGGAGTTGGAGATGGCGCCTTGGACCAGAGTGACAGGATCATGGCTCTGGAAACCGAGGTGAGAAGGTTGGTGACAGGGAGGACCAGGAAAACAGGTCAGAACGCCAGAATAGTGGGTCTGCCAGAGGGGATAGAGGGCAGAAACCTAACAGGCTACATCCCTCAAATGCTGCGCAAGCTAGTGTAGAGGGAGGGCTTTCCAAAACCCAGAAATGGACAGGTTGCTTCGACGCAAGCCCAAAGCCGAGGAGTAGCCCGGAGCGATTATTGCGAAGCTGCACCGGTTCCAGGACCGGGAAAAATCTTGAGGTGGGCCTGTCAGACGAAATTGTGCCCATGGGAAGGGAAGAACATGAGAGTGTACCAAGACATTGGGTTGGACCTGGCAAAAAAGAGGGCCGAATTCAACAGAGCAAAATCAGCACTCTGCAAAAGTAAGGTGCGATTTGGGATGTTATTACGGCCAGACTCTGGGTAACATTCAAGGGAAGGGAACTGTATTTCAACACCCCGGCGGAGGCTGCCGAGTTTGTTAAATCAAACAAATTGGGGGGGGGGGGGGACCAACCGCAACAACAATGAAAGCTCCAGGGGCGGAAAAAAAGAATCTGAATAAAGGGTGGAGGACAGACCGCAAACAGAGACAATAATATCACAAACTGTATGCATATGTTTTCTGTTTTACGTGGCATATTGCTGCCTCATTTTCGGGCTCCTCTTTTCTCAATGTGATGAGGGGGAGCAGAGCAATGGGAGCGAGAGTAAGTAAAGCAGACAGGAGGGCGAGATAAGGGGTGGAAGGAGGAGGTTAAAGCAGAGCCACAGCCGGGCAAGTACGGGGAGGGGAGCCACCGTACTAACGAGGAGGGCCAACACGGAAAGGCAGAAAGAAAGGAAGACCATGGCACATCTCAGGGGAGAGGGAGCACCTGGCACAAATGGGAGGGGGGGGGGGGGAAACGATGCGTAAGGGGAGATGAACACTGAGGGGACAGAGGGATGGGGCTAAGGGGAGGAAAGGGGTCAGGGGAAGCGCAGAACAAAAGGGAAGCAAAGGGAAGGTTGAGGTAGAGAAACAGAATGGACACAGGCCTCAGCAGGCATGGAGCAGGGCGAGGAACCAAGATGGCGCTGCAAACAGCCACTTGGGAGGGCATCAGGGCGAAGGGAGACCCCAGAGTGCAGGGACGCATTCACATGGCGTACACATAGTTGGTGGCCATGTTGGGTGCCCCTTGGACAAAGGGAAACCCCGAATGCTGGGGCCGACCTCGTGGTGAGAGCGGCAACCGCAGCCATTTTGGACGGCCCCCTAACAAAGGGAAACCCTGGAGTGCAGGGACTCGTCAACAGGTAAGTATGGGTGAACCCGCAGGACCGTGGGGTCAGAAACCCCCCACCAGGATTGTTACCTGGAACGTAAGGGGACTAAAGGGCCTGATGAAAAGATCCAGAGTCTTCGCCCACCTAAGAAGCCTAAAAGCAGACATAATCTACTTACAAGAGATGCATCTGAGGGAGAAGGACCGACTGCTGGTAAGGAAGGGCTGGGTGGGACAGACATACCACTCATGTTACAGGGCAAGAGGAGTGGCAATACTAATCAATAAGAGGACGAGATTTACAGAAACCAAGAGAGTAATGGACCCAGGGGGACAAATGGACTTTAACCTGCTATCCTCCAGGAGAATCAGGGGGCAGAGGTGAGTGCAGTGGCCATCAGTAAGGAGAAGGTTCTGGGGAAACTGAAAGGTCTGAAGGTGGATAAATCACCTGGGCCGGATGGATTACATGCCAGGGTTCTAAAACAGATAGCTCAGGAGATTGTGGAGGCATTGGTGGGAAATTATAGGCCGGTTAGCCTGACTTTGGTCATTGGTAAGATTTTAGAGTCTATTCTTAAAGATGAGATGGCAGAGTAATTGGAAGTGCATGATAAAATAGGACTGAGTCAGCATGACTTTGTCAAAGGGAGGTCATGTCTGACAAATCTGTTAAGAGTTCTTTGAGGAGCTAACAAGGAATTTAGACAAAGGAGAACTCGTGGCCTTTGACAAGGTGCCGCATAGGAGACTGTAAGTTCAGGTACCATTGGTGTTCAGGGTAAGATCCCGACATGGATAGAGGATTGGCTGACTGGCAGATGGCAGAGAGTGGGGATAAAGGGGCCTTATTCAGGATGGCTGCCGGTAACTTGTGGTATGCTTCAGGGGTCTGTGCTGGGACCACAACTTTTCACAATATACATTAATGATCTGGAAGAAGGAACTGAAGGCACTGTTGCTAAGTTTGCAGATGATACGAAGATCTGCAGAGGGACAGGTTGTATTGAGGAAGCAGGAGGGTTGCAGACGGATTTGGACAGGCTAGAAGGGTGGACAGTGAAATGGCAGATGGAATACAATGCGGAAAAGTGTGAGGTTAAGCACTTTGGAAGGAGGAATGGAGGCATGGACTATTTTCTAAATGGGAAGGTGCTTAGGAAATCAGAAGCACAAAGGGGCTTGGAAGTTTTTTATTCACGATTCTCTTAAGGTTAACGTGCAGGTTCTGTCGGCAGTCAGGAAGGCAAATGCAATGTTAGCATTCATGGTGAGAGGGCCGGAATACAAGACCAGGGATGTACTTCTGAGGCTGTAAAAGGCTTTGGTCAAACCCCATTTGGAGTATTGTGAGCAGTTTTAGGCCCCGTATCTAAAGAAAAATGTGCTGGCCTTGGAACGGGTCCAGAAGAGGTTCACAAGCATGATCTCTGGAATGAAGAGCTTGTCATATGAGGAATAGTTGAGGACTCTGGGTCTGTATTCGTTGGAGTTTAGAGGGATATGAAGGGATCTTATTGAAACCTATAGGATACTGCGAGGCCTGGATAGAGTTGACATGGGGAGGATGTTTCCACTCGTAGTAAAAACTAGAAGCAGGGGGCACAATCTCAGACTAAAGGGACGATCCTTTAAAACAGAGATGAGGAGGAATTGCTTCAGCCAGAGGGTGCTGAATGTGTGGAACACTTTGTCGCAGAAGATTTGTGGAGGCCAAATCACTGAGTGTCTTTAAGACAGAAATAATAGGCTCTTGATTAATCAGGGGTTATGGGGAGAAGGCAGGAAAAAGAGGATGAGAAAAATATCAGCCATGATTGAATGACGGAGCAGATTTGATGGGCCAAGTGGCCCAATTCTGCTCCTATGTCTAATGGTCTTATTATTTCAGGTCTCCTTTGTGGTCTCAGGCTTCTAGGCCGGTGTCATCAGCCAGGACCTCAGCAGAAACCCCTTGTTCCCCCAAGAGTCAACCCATCATCTTGGGAGGTTCTTGAAGACTTCAGGGATCTCCGAGTGTCCCAAATTGAAGCTGTCATTCATGCACCCTGAGTAGCGTGCACACACATGCATGATATGATATGCACGTTGCACACAATCTGAACATTCAGGGAGTGGAACCCCTTCCTGAAGCCCGGGAAACGGAAAACATGTGTACCATCTATTGCACCCTGATACTGGAGCATTAAGATGATGGCGGGGAACCCCTTTCTACAGTCCACAACACCTCTTCAGTCCCAATCTTCACTTCTGCCCCAAGCCTTCTGCCTTCACAAACGCCTCCGCCGCCTCCACCATCTCAAAATAGAAGTCTCTGGAGTTGTAGGTCACCCTCAACTTCGCTGGATACACCATTCCAAACCGTATCCTACTGTTGTAGAATGCTGTCTTCACTCAGCCGAAAGCCTCCTTTCCCGTTCCACCATCAAGTCCTGGTAAATGCGAATACCAGCATCAGCCCACTGCACCTCCCTCTTCTGCTTTGCCCAAGATCTTCTCCTTCGTGTGGTACCTGTGAAAACAGATGATCACTGCCCCTGACGGCTCATTCAACTTTGGTTTAGGCCTCAGCAACCAATGAGCCCGGTCCAATTCATACCGTGAGGGACCCTCCAACGGCCTTGAGCTCTCCATCCCCTCGGACAGGCCCACAATCCTCAAACTTTGCTGCCTCGGGCAGTTTTCCAAGTCCTCCAACTTTGCTCGCAGCCCCTTGTTGGCCTCGACCACTCACTGCAGCTCATCCCCCATCGAGGTGAGCTGCTCACTGTGCTGCGACATAGCCTCCTCCACTCCCTTCATCTTCTCGCCCTGCTCCCTCACCTCAGCCGATGTCTTCGCCACACCCACCCTCACCAGGGCAATTATCTCCTCCACCAACACCTTCAATGCCACTGCCATCTCCTTTCTCAGCACCTCGATATGCTTCGCAAACTGCTTCTCCAACTCCAAGGACATCACCTTAGTCATCTTCACTGCCATATCCAGAAATCCAGCCTGTGCCATCTTGCCAGCTCCCAACTGGCCTTTTCAGTCAATGATGAACCCTCACTCCCTCCCTTCTTCATGGCCGTTTTCCCTTGACTCTTTGAAATTCTTTGCCTTCTTTATACCTTCCTACACCCAACCATTCACAAATTGATGCCGGGACCAGGCATTAAAACTCTTAAAAACAAGCCTCAAGAGCAGGAGGCACCCAACGTGCGACTTCCCATCTACATGCCGCCACTGGAAGTCCAGGTAGGACGAGATAAAGATAAACTGAATAGCAGTCAGTCAGATCCTAACTACAGGAGTAAAAGTAGCAAGAACGAAAAGGAAGATGCTCCTCTAGAAGTCAAAAAGGCAGTGCAGAGGATAGGATTAAGTCAAAAAGACCAACATGTTTTCATTGTTCTAAAATTGGACATTGGAAAGCCAATTGTTGGCAGTTAAACACTAAACCAGTGGAAGTGGCTGGTGATTTTTCAGCAAGTTTACTCCATAAAGTGAAGCTGGTGAAAAATCAAAACCTACCAGTACATTTACTGTGGGAGCAAATAGAGTTGTAGAAGATTATGTAGGATTTATATTTTAAGAAGTCGCTCCAAGGGAGAACCCATAAAAATTGTTAACCCGAGAGAGCTCAGAGCTTACTGTTGGCAATAGATGTCGACTTTTCCTCAAAGAGTTTGTTGAATAAAAATGTATCGACACAGAATATTGCTAGGATGTGTGCCCACCCCATTGTGTAGGGGGATTTTAAGTTGGGCACTGGTATAGGGATGTGTTATTGTTGGGGTTGTTTCCAGGTTACCCATTAATCACACAGGTTTAAATTGTGGAAGCTGTTTTGAACTTGTTATTCAAAAAAAAAAATTAAAATGTTTGTCTGGAAAAGGAACTCAGATAATGAAGATATGCCGATGGCTGATGAAAGAAACAGTTTAACAATTTAAACAATGGGGACCTTCAGACACAGACGTGAATAAAATCCAGTAAGTGAAATCTGAACAGACTGTTTTAAAAATTGAGCCTGGAAATTCTTAAAATTCATGTGCTTACAAATGTCACATATGGATGACCATGAGGAATCTCCTCCTTGTAGACTGAACTTTGAATTATAAAATAATCTTGAATAATAATAATCTTTATTATTGTCACAAGTAGGCTTACATGAACACTGCAATGACGTTACTGTGAAAATTTAAAATGATAACTGTTGTAAGACAAAACGCTCCAAAAGCACTGAAAAAATATTTTACATCTTAAAAACTGTAATTCCTGGACGTAGATTCAGCAGTGTGCTAATGTCCAGATGGACTTGGAAATTTAAATGGATAATGAGTGTAGGGATTATTATGTGTATTTATATGTATTGCGCGTGGTAAACTAATTAAGATTCATTTCTTCCCAAGGGAACATGTGAATTTTTGATTCCATTATGCATTTTGGAGCTGTAACTTTTAGTTTTGGGTGATTAAAGTGTCAACGGTAAAATAAAAGGAAAACCTGAAGAACCTAATAAACAGCCTGAATGTAAATGCAATTCAAACAGACCTGGGTTAATTACAGTTGAAAGGTGACCTGTGATGATCTTAAAAGTCACAACATGAAGTGAAAAACTGATGGTGACTCATCTCTGGGCCTCTCAGTAGAACCAGGAAGTCTGGAGAGAGGGCAATTATATCCATAATATCCATAAGAGATATAAATAGTTCACATGAGTCACAGGTTCTAAGGGTGATTTGAAGGTAAAAAGGTAATTAGTTTGCATATCTGTTTAGAAACACCCCTTGGCATGCCACATTGCCAAGGAGATGGTCTGTGGGTGTTAGAGGTTTCTTCTGTTTAATTCATCTGGAGTTTCTCACAGAGGTCAGTTGCAATTTTGGTCTGGTGTAAGTTGCAACTCACTTGGAGAGAGAGAGAGAGAATGTTGCCAGAAGGGTCAGTTTGGGAGCAAACTGATTAAACAGTTGTATATCTGCCAGTAGCCAGAACAAGGAGCATAGAAGCCTTAAGAAACAGGAATATTTCCGATCTGGTATCACTAAGTAGGAATTGCTGGTGGGGGCCCATTCTTGGAATGACAAATCCAAATTCAAGATCGTCAACTTTGCCTGGTAAAGCTAGTGGAAGAAGTCAAGAGTGAAAACCTTGCAGAGAGAAAGAACTCTGGAAGTCCATGATGCAGCGGGATTCTGCGAAATCGGCGCAATGACCCGACGCCGGCGTCAAAAACGGCGCAAAGCACTCTGGCCTTGGGCCGACCAGATGTATCAAAATCCTCCGCCCCATGAGGGGCCAGCACCAGCTTGAAGCCAAGCGCAATGGCATGACCGGAACAGGGTCACAGACTCCCATGGTGTCATTGATGCCGCGCGGCGTCGCTCCTCAAAAGATGCCACTGGCGGAGAGACGACAACACTAGAACATGGCCGCCCGCTGCGCAGTGCCGAGGTTCCAGGAGCGGGACATCGAGGCGCTCCTGGATGCAGTGGAGCAGAGGAGGGAGGCCCTGTACCCCGGACATGGCTGCAGGGTCACACCAATTGTGAGTAACCCCCCCCCCCCCGCAGATGGGCGGCACAGCCCTAGCTGAAACCGACATGGCTGCACCCACCCATGCAGGCTGCATTGGCAGGATGGGCTGTGAACCTCTGCCAACATATAACAACCCCCCCCCCCCCCCCCCCCCCCGCACACCCCGCCTGCGTGTCTAACCATGCATGCTGGATTGTGTATTGCAGAACCAAATGTTGACCCACCCATCCCTGCGGATGCCGACTGCCCCCAGGACGTGCCAGGCGCCCACGAGACAGGGATAGACCTGGGCCATCAGGTATACCCAGCCTACATCCAGTGCCGAGGCGCCCACATGACAGGGACCGACCCAGACCATCAGGCGTACGCCACCCCCATCTAATGCCAGTGCGGTGATGCCGGAGAACTTCACCCAGTGACGGGGAGGGTAGCCACACCAACAGACCCCCGTCCCAGTCAACCCAGGACACTGACACACAGGACACACCCACCCAGGACACTGAGATGCAGGGCACACCCACCCAGGACACCCAAAGACAGGGGATGGATGCACAGGAACCACCACCCCAGGAGACCCCGGACTTCGGGTCCGATGAGGACCTCGACATAACACCACTGCTATCTCCTACACCCTCCATCATCGGAGAGACACCTAGGTTGGCCACTTTAGCGATGAGGCTTGTGGTACACAAACTAGTGGGCACAACTCAGCTGTCCCGGTACAGCAGGTGGAGGTAGGAGCAGCCGAGGGGCCGGACGGACGGAGGGCAGCCCGGCCCCAGCATCCATCTGCCGCCCAGAAGGGTCCCGGGTTCCTGGAGTTGCCACACCCACCCATAGACCCGATGCAGTCATGGACCCAGGGACAGTCGAAGGGGGTGACAGCCGGCTTGCAGCACCTGCAGACACAGTCCAGGAGCAGGAAGTGGTGCCGGTCATGCGTGCCACCCAGGCCGAAACCGCACGGGTGGCATCCGCAGTGGAGGCAGTGGGTACAACGGTGTCAGACATGGGGAGCAGTATGCAAGGCCTGGAGCTTTCCGTGCAGGCGGCGTCCGTGGCCCAGGACATGGCTACCCTCTCACAGGAAGCCATGAGCCACAGCCAGCAGCAGATTGCAGAGGCACTCGACACCACGGCCCAGTCTCTGCAGGCCATCGCTGAGGGCATCGGTGCCATTGCACAGGTGCTGGCCGGTGTCGCCCAGACACAGACAGGATGGCCAACTCCCTGAGCTCCATGGCTGCAAACTTGCAGACCCTTGTTGATACCAGGGCGGACCTCCAGGACTGGCAGTGCCAGGTGCCAGGGGTGCTGGATCCGTTTGCATCTCCGACCCATGGATAGCCTCAGGGGCCATTGGGCACCCCGAGGGACGAGGAGGTGCTGGGCCCCGTTTGGGTCCCCCTGCAGGGGAGGTCCCGGAACACCGCGGCACCTCAGACTCCCCCCCCCCCCCCCTCCCTCCCAGGTGCATCTGGTGGGCAATGGGCAGGACAGGCTGGCAGCTCGCCATCCCGTTCGCCCAAGGCGCAGCCTGGCCCATCCAGGCTGGGCCGCCCCAGGAAACTGCCGCCAAAGGGGACCCTAGTCACAGGGCAGGAATTTCAGGAGTCCACCTCCAGCTCTGCTGCACTGTCTGGGGTACCACGAAGATGTAGTCACAGGGCTCGTAAGGCCAGACAATTAGACACAAAGTAAGTTGACATGGGTGCAGGGCACAGATTAGATATAGGGGCTAGGACACGTGTATGAATTGTTTGTAATTAAAATCACTTTCGCGGTCACAGAACATAGAACATAGAACAGTACAGCACAGAACAGGCCCTTCGGCCCTCGATGTTGTGCCGAGCAATGATCACCCTACTTAAACCCACGTAACCCGTACACCCGTAACCCAACAATCCCATTAACCTTACACTACGGGCAATTTATCATGGCCAATCCACCTAACCCGCACATCTTTGGACTGTGGGAGGAAACCGGAGCACCCGGAGGAAACCCACGCACACACGGGGAGGACGTGCAGACTCCACACAGACAGTGACCCAGCTGGGAATCGAACCTGGGACCCTGGAGCTGTGAAGCATTGATGCTAACCACCCATGCTACCGTGCTGCCTGTGTGCTCTGACCGATGGGGGTGGGGTGTGAGATGAGCGCCAGTGTGTGTGAGGGGTGATAGGACGTCGAGCTCAGGTGAGTGTGCCCCCCCCCCCCCAGGGTTGCCCTTGCCACCCTGCCCCCGGGTAGACGACGGCTCCGTGCGCTGCAGTGTCAAGGCCACATGCAGGGAACGGTCGAGGTGGAGGGTGTTACAATGGCCATGTGCCAGACGTTGTCTAATGATGTAGAGCCCGGAGCTCATCGCAGAGTGGGTTGTCATCATCCTCCATGCCATGCCATAGACCCACTTCCACTGGCGACCGTGTGAACCCTGCCCGTTGTGCCGCAGGTGGATGTGCAATGGAGGGGTGGTGTGCATGCGGGTGATGGGGTGGTAGGCGGGTGAAGGTGTTGGGGTGGTGGGCGGGTTATGGGTCATGGGTGGTGGGCGGGGTGTGGGTGGTGCTGAACTGTGCTGTCCATGCCCATGCTCAGCGAATCCCCCCCCAGTCTGTTAACCATGCGGCTATCAACTCCTCCCATTCCTGTTGGCCCGTCCGGTATTGGTTGGCAGCCTCCCGTCCCTGTCCAGCCCATATGTCCCGTACAATGTGCCCCCCCTCCACATCCTCCTCATCTGGGGAGGCCTGCCCTTCGTCATGTTGCTCCTCCTCCTTCCCCTCAACTGCCTCCAGCACATCGCCCCTCTGCTGGGCTATGTTGAGCAGGACGCAGTAGACCACAATGATGCGGCCGACCCTCTCCGAATGGGAACTGGAGGGCCTCTCCAGAGCGGTCCAGGCACCTGAAGCGCATCTTCAGCAGCCCAAAGCATCTCTCCACCACACCCCTGGTCGCTGCATGGGCATCGATGTAGCGGTTCTCTGTGTCGGTCCGTGGCCTCCGTATAGACGTCATCAGCCACGACTGCAACGGGTAACCCTCGTTGCCCAGCAACCAGCCCCACAGGCAGGGATGACCGATTGTTCCAATATGAACGAGTCATGCACACTATCCGGGTATCAGGCGCAGATGTGTGGGATCTTCATGCGGTGGTCACAGACCACCTCCACGTTCATGGAGTAGGAGCCCTTCCTGTTCGTGAACACCGTTGTGTTATCCGCTGGTGGCCGCATGGTGACGTGCTCCCTATCGATTGCCCCCTGGACCGTGGGTATCCTGTCCACGGCAGCGAATCCTGCTGCCCGGGCATCCTGGTGGATGCGGTCCACAGGGAACTGGATGTAGCGGTCCGCGATGTCATACAGGGCGTCCGTCACTGCACGGATGCACCGGCGCACCGATGTTTGGGAGATGCCGGATAGGTCCCCACTCGAACTGGAACTACCCCATGGCAAAAAGCTCAGGGCCACCATCACCTTGACGTCCACCGAGAGAGAGTGTCCACCCCCAGTCCCACACGGTGCCAGGTGTGCCATCAGGTGGCAGATATGGGCGACGGTTTCCGCCTCATCCGGAGTCTCCTCCTGCATGCGCTGTCCGAGAGGTTCTGGTACGATGTGCGGCGCCAGTCCACACGGGGCCTCATCGGGTGTCTCCATCACTGTGGTACCACCACCGCCTGCCCCTCCTCCTCCTGCTCATTGTCCTGATAGGGCAGGCGGCCCTCCAGCCTGGGTGGCTGCCACCTGCCCCTCTGCAGCCCACTCCTCTGCGGCAGCATCCGCCGCCTCCCTGGCACGCTCCTGCTCCAGCTCCCATAGGGCAACATGTAGAAGGGCAGTTCCCGCCATGGCAGCCAACATCGCTGGATGATGCCCATACATTACTGTCTGCAGGGGGTGTGGATAGACGACATATCATCATCTTACATACTCCCCTCCGTAGCCAGGTGCCATGGGCTGCATGGTATTTACTGTTGACAGCTGCAACCTAGCCAGGCAAAGCCCCACCCCCCAAACCCTGGCACTCCCCGATCCCCTCCCCGATCCCCGATCCCCTCCCGGATCCCATCCCCGATCCCCTCCCCGATCCCCAAACTCCTCCCCGATTCACGATCCCCTCCCCGATCCCCTCCTCGATCCCCACCCTGATCTCCTCACCGATCCCCTCCCCGATCCCCTCCCCGGTCCCCTCCCCGATCTCCCCTGATCCCCTCCCCGATCCCCTCCCCGATCCCCTCCCGGTCACCTCCCCGACCCCCTCCCCGATCACCTCCCCGGTCCCCTCCCTGATCCCCTCTCTGATCCCCTCCCCGATCCCCACTCCCCTCCCCGATCCCCTTCCCGATCCCCTCCCCGATCCCCTCCCTGATCCCCTCCCCGATCCTCTCACTGATCGCCCCGATCCCCTCCCCGATCCCCTCCCTGATCCCGTCTCCGATCCCAGATCCCCTCCTCGATCCCCTCCCCGATCCCCTCCTCGATCCCCTCCTCGATCCCCTCCTCAATCTCCCCCGATCCCTTCCCAGTTCCCCTCCCTGTCCCCCTCCCCAATACCCTCCCCGAACCCCTCCTCGATCCCCTCCTCAATCTCCCCCAATCCATTCTCTGATCCCCTCCCCGATCCCCTCTCCTATCCCCTCCCCGATCCCCTCTCCTATCCCCTCCCCGATCCCCTCTCCTATCCCCTCCTCGATCCCCTCTCCTATCCCCTCCTCAATCTCCCCCAATCCATTCTCTGATCCCCTCTCCTATCCCCTCCCCGATCCCCTCCCCGATCCATTCTCCGATCCCCTCTCCTATCCCCTCCCCGTTCCCCTTCCCGATCCTCTCCCCGATCCCCTATCCGACACCCCCCGATCCCCTCCCTGATCCCCTCTCCGATCCCCCCCTGATCCCCTCCCCGATGCCCTCCCTGATCCCCTCCCCGATGCCCTCCCCAATCTCCTACCGATCCCCTCCCCAATCGCCTCCCCGATGCCCTCTCCGATCCCGTCCCCGATCCCCTCCCCTATGCCCTCCCCGATCCCCTACCGATCCCCTCTCCTATCCCCCCCCGATCCCCTCTCCTATCCCCCCCCGATCCCCTCCCTGATCCCCTCTCCTATCCCCTCCCCGATCCTCTCCTCGATCCCCTCCCCGATCCCCTCCCCGATCCCCTCTCCTATCCCCTCCTCGATCCCCTCCCCGATCCCCTCCCCGTTCCCCTTCCCGATCCCCTCCCCGATCCCCTACCCGACACCCCCTGATCCCCTCTCCGATCCCGTCCCCGATCCCCTCCCCGATGCCCTCCCTGATCCCAATCCCCTACCCGACACTCCCCGATCCCCTCTCTGATCCCCTCCCCGATGCCCTCCCCCAATCCCCCCCCCCGATCCCCTCCCTGATCCCCCCTCCCAATCCCCCTCCCGATCCCCTCCCTGATCCTCTCCCCGATCCCCTCCCCGGTACTCCTGGTCCGCTCCCTCCCCCGCGTCCTCGACACCGACCGTGACACCGCCACACATCCCGTCCCTGGGGGGCATCCACCACCGACACCTGCAACCTCCCCCCCCCCCAGCCATGGCCGTGCCGTCTCTCGTGTGTCGGCCCCCCCACACCGACCCCTACCTCCTCGGTCGCCAGCGTCAGCCAGCACGACTGGTTGACGCCGTTTAAGAAGTACTTTGATTTACGCCGACTTGACCGCCATCCCGGCCGGAGATTTGCAGCAGGCCCAGGGACCATCACGTCGCCCCGCTTCTTGCCATCCTGCGAGGCGCGCGGCGCAATACCCGTCGGCGGGCTTTTTCATGGCCCGGAGAATACGGCAGCCGGCGTCGGAGCGGCGGGCTGGGATTCATGCCGCCCCCCCGGGATTCTCCGACCCGGCGGGGGCTCGGAGAATCCCACTGTCAGACTGAGAAACTGAGGTGAAATCAAAGTTAATTCCTTTGGGATGGTTCCAGAAAAAAAGAATTAGCCTTCAAGATTCTTGTACAGTCCTAAAGAATTCTTGGGGGAAGTAAAAAGTAAAACTAGATTCATAGCATATGCAGTTATTAACTATAGCTCGTAGTGCTTGATTTCTTTAATTTTTTACATATCAAATGAAGTTTGTAAAATGTGAAATTGTGGTGTAATTGATCACTGGGTTTTAAAATTTATTTTTCAATTTATATTAATAATTTATTTTGTCACAAGTAGGCTCATATTAACACTGCAATGAAGTTACTGTGAAAAGCCCCTAGTCGCCACATTCTGGCGCCTGTTCGTGTACATGGAGGGAGAATTCAGCATGTCCAAATTATCTAACAAGCACGTCTTTCAGGGCTTGTGGGAGGAAACTGGAGCACCCGGAGGAAACCCACGCAGACACGGGGCGAACGTGCAGACTCCGCACAGTGACCCAAGCCGAGAATCGAACCTGGGACCCTGGCGCCGTGCAGCAACAGTGCTAACCACTGTGCTACTGTGCCGCCCATCTCAAATGCTTCATGCATTGAGACACAGAGCCTTTCGTTTCATCCTTTTATTCTTTTCATAACCTCTAGTCTCATCTGTTGATTTGCTGTTAGATTTGTACTCTCTATCCCTTCCTGTCATGGTCTGTTTTTCAATTTCCTGTAATAATACATACTTATTTCTGAACTCTGATTTACCACATCTTCCTATATTGGATCCCTTGATCAATGTAGTACACATTTTTATAGGTAAGTAGCCTACTTAAATGGAGTGCACAAAGGATCAGAGTGCAAGCTTGGAGTTTGGTAAGTGGAGAGTAGGAGATGCTTGTTTCTCTTTACTTTTTCTATATTTTTCACCCTTTAGGATTAGTCATTATTCTACAGCAGGAAACTGAGTTAACTGCTTGGTGAGAATCTGTTATGTAAGTTTTACTCATTTCCCAGGGTTTAAAACAGTGCTAAACTTGGGGTTATTTAACAACATTTCTAAAAAGCACCATAGGTAAATAATTATCTGAAACACAAAGATGCCAGGTTTGGCCATGTGTCATGTGGAAACTCCTAGAAAACTCTGGTCTACGGCAGTGTTTGTGGCTCAAGGGACTTCAGCTCAGAGGGAGTGCTACCCGAACGCTTTGTTCCAGAGGTGGTCACACCCCTTAGGATTGCGTCCCATGGTTTGAAAGTGGTCAAGGACAGGAGGGTGTGTCTGCAGCTGAGACAGGTACAGGGACCTAGAGGGCAGGAATGTCAGCTTTTGCAATTATCGAACAGGGTTTGGGATTCTCTCAGCTTGTTTGGATGAGAGTGAGGAATGCAGAGTGGATGGGCTGACTGCCCACAGCACCACGGTACAGGTAGCCATTCACATGGGGAGAGCACATTAAAATGTAGTGGTAGAAGACAGTATAGTTCGGTGGATTGATATTGTTCTCTGCAGTAAACAGTCAGAGTCCAAGCAGCAGTGTTGCTTGCCTGGTGCAAGACTTTGGGCCATCTGCTCCTCGCTGGTGAGGAACCTGCAGTGAGAAGGGGAAGTCCCATTATTGTGCTCCATGTAAACACCAAAAACACAGGTAGGACGAGGAAAGGGGTTCTGTACACAGATTTTGAGGAACTCGGGACTAAATTAAACATCAGAACCATCAAGGTTACAATCTCTGGATTAATACATAATATTAGAAAAATGAATACATGGCTCAAAGACTGGTGTGGGAGAAATGGGTTTTAGTTAATGGGGCACTGGCATCCGTGTAGGGGAAAGTGGGGGCTGTACCGTTGGGACAAACTACTTCTAAAAAGTGCTGGTACCAGTGTTCGTGCAAATCACCAGAGGGGGACTAACACTTTTTGGCGTCTTGCGCTCTCCCACTTTGCAAGGGCTCCACATCACACCCCACCCCCAATGATGTTGCGCCCCACCCCCATAAATTGCTGGCAATAATTTTGGGATAGCCATACCGATGATTGGTCAAGGCAAGCCGGGTGTTATAAAATACACCACTGTCGATCAGAGAGAGAAATCACTGACACCAAAGACAGTAAATTCAACTTGCAAAAACAACAAGATGATGTTAGTTGCTTCCCAGCCCTCTCACTCTCAGCCCTGACTAGCTGGCCTCTGTCTGAGTCGCCCATCAGCCACTGACCACCACTCCCATATTCATTAGTGGTCTCTATGTGGTTCCAGCACAGCTTTTCACATTTCTGATAGATATTGGCAATGCTAGACTTTACCAAGATGGCTTCCAATACACTTTGCACCAGAATTGTGCTTGTGTGTTCTGGATGTCATTTTGGAACCATAAAGGTGCTTTGTAACATCCCAAAATGGACACTACTGAGCCCATGTTCCTGCCCTTTATATTTTGTCAGACACTGATAAAATTACTTGCATGTGGTTTCAAAGTGACAACCAGTGTGCAAAAGTGAAATTCAGTCATTAATGTTTCATTAAACCTTTGGAAACTGTGTAGTAAACTATAGATTAAAGTAAACACACCAAGGCTGTCATTGACTGGATCAAATTATATATTTCAGGCAGAGTGGTGAGTGGTGTCTAAGTACAACTCAATTTCTCTGCATTGTCAGTGTAGTTCTTGATGCACCATCAATTACCACGAGACAAGAATGGTGAAACGCTTTATTGCACAAGATGTTGTGCCTCCTGCAGCTGGAACCAGAATGGGAGCAGCGCAGGAGAGCACACACTTTTATACGCCGCCTGCTGGGAGGAGCCAGCAGGCTGGGATTTGCCATGGTACCTGTAATACATGGGCAGTACCGTAATACATGCAATGTGTTACTAGTGGTGTTTACCAGTTCTTCACTGCCACCAGCAAACGCAGCCAAATAGGTTTTGACAAAGGGTCATCTGAGGGCGGCGCAGTGGTCAGCAAACAACACTGCACTACTCACCACGAAGAAATCAATTCTCGAGTGTACCGTTGATGTGCCATCAATTGCACGAGAGACGAGTTGCTTTACAAAAGTTAGGCTTTAATAAACTAGAACTTAGACCTGCGGTTGTCTACAATGAAATGGACGACCGCCGGGCGTTTGACTATTTATACCTCGGCAAGGAGGCGTGGTTAACTCAGCCTCTCGACCAATCGGTCGAGAGGCACATGACCGACCAGGGCCAATGGTATGCCGGTGTTCTGCCCCACTGGCAGACAGGTATGCAAATCATATCACCACAACCTTACACACGTGTGAGAAGAAGGAGTACTATCCCCCCCCACCCCGCGTTCCTAACCCTCCCAACTCCTTCGCCACCCTCATTCTTCCCATGGACTTGGGGCTTGACCTGTCCACTTTCTGTTCCATCACATGGTTAAAATCTCCACACATAATCAGCTGGTGCGTGACCAAGTCCAGGATGGTTCCCAGTAAACTCCTCGGAGTTGGGAGGAGAAAGGAATTAGGATACGAAAAGATTTGTTTCTTGGGGGTCGGTTTGCAGGATTGAAGGAGCTGGGAGCAAAGTATGGGCTGGAGCAGGGGAAATATTTAGATACATGCAGGTTCGAGACTTTGCCAGAAAGGAAATACAGAGCTTCCCAGAAGAGCCGGCTTCCACATTGCTGGAGGAGGTGCTGATGACAGGGGGACTGGAGAAGGGGGTAGTAGTGGTGGTTTACGGAGCTATTTTGGAAGAAGACAAGGCGCCGCTGGAAGGGATCAAGGCAAAGTGGGAGGAAGAATTGGGAGAGGGTATGGAGGAGGGATTCTGGTGAGCGGTGCTCCGGAGGGTGAACGCCTCCACCTCATGTGCGAGGTTGGGGCCGGTACAGCTGAAGGTGGTGTATAGAGCGCACCTTACAAGGGCGAGGATGATCCAGCTCTTTGAGGGGGATAGAAGATGTGTATGAATGTTGCGGTGGTGGGGGGGGGGGGGGGGGGGGGGGGGGTGTGGGGGGGGGGGGGGGCAAACCACATATTTATGCTACGGTCCTGTCCAAAGCTGGAGGATTACTGGAAGGAGGTTTTTAGGGTCATCTCTAAAGTGGTGCATGTGAAACTGGACCCGGGTCCCTGGGAGGCCATATTCGGGGTGTTGGTCCAGCCGGGGTTGGAAACGGGTGCGGAGGCAGATGTTGTAACCTTCGCCTCGTTGATCGTCCGAAGGCGGATCCTGTTAGGGTGGAGATCAACCTCTCCATCCTGTGCCCTGGCGTGGCGGGGAGACCTGCTGGAATTCTTGACTCTTGAGAAGGTCAAATTTGAACTGAGGGGAAGGATGGAGGGGTTTTACAATTCATGGGCGTTATTCATTGTGCACTTTCGAAAATTGGAGTACATCCAACATTAGTGGGGGCGGGAGCTGGGAGGGTTCGGGGGAGGGGGGGCGGTGTGTGTTAATGGTGGCTATGGGTGATTCCTGATTCCTTTTTGTCATTTGTTTATGTTAACATGCGGGCTAATGTTTGGGGGTTTGGTGGAAGGATGGGAGCGTTGTTATTGATATGGGGATTGACATTGCATTCGTTACTGATTATTGTTTATTGTTGGGTGTAAATTTGGGAGAATATGTGAAACAGGAGGAGAATAAAAATATTTTTTAAAAAATAAAGTCATTGGCGTCTTCTGGTGTCAAAATAATATTCCTGGCCTTCAAATGTGACCCACAGTTTCGCCGGGTACAACGCCCCTGTGGTGATCCACTGTGTGCACCTGTATTAGGAGATGTAACCTAGGACCTGCACCACAGGTTCGCCGGTAGCCCCTGCCGGCTAGCTCCGCCCACAAGGAGCTGTATAACTATGCATGATCTCCTCCTGATCAACCATTTCGCCAGCTGCAGCAGGAGGCCACGCATCTGACTGTAATAAAGCCACAGTTGTACCAATCTGAGTCTTTCGTGCAATTGATCGTGCGTCAATTTATTACAGTCAGATTTTTCTACATTATGGACATCAGGATCAAACCAGATCACCTGCAGCTGGATCCGCACTCGCCAGATGCCAGAAAGGACTTTAATCACTGGCTGGCTTGTTTTGAGGCCTACATCAATGCTGCGACCCCCATGCCGACGGAAGGTCAGAAGATCCAAGTTCTATGCTCCAGGTTGAGCTCCAGCGTGTTCCCGTTGATCCAGGACGCCCCGAGTTACGCGGAAATGATGGCACTCCTTAAAGAGACTACGTTCAGAAGACAAACACACTCTTCGCAAGCACGTACTCGTCACTCGCGTACAAGTACCTGGTGAGTCGATCGAAGACTTCTGACGGGCTCTTATCCCACTTGTACGGGACTGTGACTGTCAGGCCGTCACGGCCACTGAACATTCCAATCTCCTCATGCGTGACGCATTCGTGACGGGGATTGCGTCGGACCCCATCCGACAACGACTGCTGGAAGGGGCCACGCTCGACCTAGCGGAGACGAAAATTTTAGCGCTCTCCATGACGGTCGCATCTCGCAACGTCCAATCCTACCCTGCTCGCCGCACGGCCCACCCTTCCTATCCTTCCTGGACCCTGCAAACGACCCCCTCGGCAGGGGCCTCTCCTACTCAATATGCTTGTGTGGCCCACCACGCCACGCACCCTGGGGGTCCCCGCTGCTATTTCTGCAGCCAGCAGAAAAACCCCAGCCAGCGCTGCCCAACCCACGCCGCCACTTGCAAATCCTGCGGTAAGAAGGGCCACTTTGCGGCGGTGTGCCAGGCCCGCGCAGTCGCCGCTATCGCGCTCGCAATTGCCCCCTTCCCCCAGCCGATCGCACGATGGACGCCGCCATCTTCTGCTTCCGGGGCCACGTGCAACCAGTGGGCGCTGCCATCTTCTCCCCCCAGGTCCACGTGCGGCCCGTGGGCACCGCCATCTTGCCCTGCCCCCACAACGTGCGCACCATGGGCGCTGCCATCTTGCCCCGCCCCGCAACATGCACTCCATGGACGCCGCCATCTTGCCCGCCCCCACAATGTGCGCTGCATGGACGCCGCCATCTTGCCCCGCCCCTACAACATGCGCTCCATGGACCCCGCCATCTTGCCCGCCCCTACAACGTGCGCTGCATGGACGCTGCCATCTTCTCCTCAACAGGTCCTCGGAACGCCGCCATCGCCGCCATTTTGTCTTCCCCTCGGGACTGGAATGCTGGAACCGGGTCACCGACGCTCCCCATCTGAATCCTCGGACGACCACCCGTAGCTTGCCTGTATGACACTGGACCAGTCCTGTCCTCACAACCTGGCCACCGCTTCGACGACAGTGGAAATCAACGGCCACGTGACCTCTTGCCTACTGGACTCCGGGAGCACCGAAAGCTTCATCCACCTGGACACGGTAAGGCGCTGCTCCCTCGTGGTCCACCCTGCCAACCAACGGATCTCCCTGGCCTACGGATCCCACTCTGTCTCGATCCGAGGTTTCTGTGTGGTCAATCTCAATGTCCAGGGCGTAGAATTTAGCGGTTTCCGCCTCTACGTCCTCCCCAACCTCTGCTGCACTATTGCTGGATTTTCAGTGTAATCTCCAGAACCTCACCCTCAAATTCGGCGGGCCCTACCCCCACTCACCGTTTGCGGCCTCACGACCCTCAAGGTTGACCCCCCCTCCCTCTTTGCCAATCTAACTGCGGATTGCAAGCCCGTCACCACCAGGAGCAGACGGTACAGCGCCCAGGACAAAGCCTTCATCAGGTCCGAAGTCCAGCGGCTGCGTCGGGAGAGTATTATCGAGGCCAGCAATAGCCCCTGTACAGCCAGACCATCAATCGGTACACGCAGCTCGACGCGTACCCCCTCCCACGCATATCTGATATGGTCAATCAGATTGCACAGTACCGGGTCTTCTCAACGATTGACCTTAAATCTGCCTACCACCAGCTCCCCATCCGTAAATCGGACCGTCCATACACTGCCTTCGAGGCGGATGGTCGCCTCTATCAATTCCTTAGGGTACCCTTCGGCGTCACTAACGGGGTCTCGGTATTTCAAAGAGAAATGGACCGAATGGTTTACCGGTATGGACTGCGGGCCACGTTTCCGTACCTGGACAACGTCACCATCTGCGGCCATGACCAGCAGGACCACGTCGCCCACCTTGCCAAATTTCTCCACACCACCACTCTCCTCAACCTCACCTACAACAAGGAGAAGGGCGTGTTCAGCACCACCCGCTTAGCCATCCTCGGCTACGTAGTCCAAAACGGACTCCTGGGGCCCAATCCCGACCGCATGCGCCCCCTCATGGAGCTCCCCCTCTCCCACTGCCCCAATGCCCTCAAACGCTGCCTTGGGTTCTTCTCCTACTACGCCCAGTGGGTCCCAAACTACGCGGACAAGGCCCGCCCACTCATACAGTCCACCCAATTTCCCCTCACGGCCGAGGCACAACATGCCTTCACCCGTATTAGAGCAGACATAGCCAAGGCCGGGATGCACGCAGTAGATGAGATACTGCCCTTCCAAGTAGTAAGCAACGCTTCAGATGTCGCTCTCGCCACCACTCTAAACCAGGCAGGCAGACCCGTGGCATTCTTTTCCTGCACCCTTCATGCCTCTGAAATTCGACACTCGTCTGTTGAAAAGGAGGTCCAGGCTCTCGTTGAAGCGGTGCGGCATTGGAGGCATTACCTGGCCGGCAGGAGATTCACTCTCCTCACTGACCAACGGTCGGTAGCTTTCATGTTCAACAACACGCAGCGGGGCAAGATCAAAAATGATAAAATCTTGCGGTGGAGAATCGAGCTCTCCACCTACAATTACGAGATTTTGTATCGCCCTGGCAAGCCAAACGAGCCCCCAGACGCCCTCTTCCGAGGTGCATGTGCCAGCGCACAAGTGAACCAGCTCCGTGCCTTGCACGACAGCCTTTGTCACCCGGGGGTCACTCGATTGTACCACCTCATCAAAGCCCGCAATCTGCCCTACTCCGTTGAGGAAGTACGGACAGTCACCAGAGACTGCCAGGTCTGTGTGGAGTGCAAGCCGTACTTCTACCGGCCGGACCGTGCGTACCTGGTGAAAGCGTCCCGCCCCTTTGAACGCCTCAGCGTGGATTTCAAAGGGCCCCTCCCCTCCACTGACTGGAATACATATATCCTCAGTGTGGTCGATGAATTCTCCAGATTCCCCTTCGCCATCCCATGCCCCGATATGACGTCTGCCACCGTCATCAAGGCCCTCAACTCCATCTTCGCTCTGTTCGGTTTCCCCGACTACATCCACAGTGACAGGGGATCCTCATTCATGAGCGATGAGCTGCGTCAGTTCCTGCTCAGCAGGAGTATCGCCTCCAGCAGGACGACCAGCTATAATCCCTGAGGAAACGGGAAGGTAGAGAGGGAGAACGGAATGGTTTGGAGGGCCGTTCGCTGGCAGCAAGTCCTCCCAGGTGCACTGCACTCTATACTGTCTCTACTGTGCACCGCCACAAATAACACACCCCATGAACGTGTTTTTACCTTTCCTAGGAAGTCTACATCCGGAGTATCGCTCCCGACTTGGCTCGCTGTTCCAGGACCGGTTCTTCTACGTAGGCATGTCAGACTCCACAAGGCGGACCCCTTGGTGGACAGGGTACACCTGCTCCACGCTAACCCCCAGCATGCCTATGTGGAGTTCCCCGACGGCCGCCAGGATACGGTCTCACTCAGGGACCTGTCTCCCTCAGGTTCCACTCCCCCACACTTCCCCACCCACGCACCACCCTCCCCTCCCCCAGCGCTCCCAGCATTAGTGCCACCAGGTCCATCCCTCCTTCCCCTGCCCACGCTAGAGGACGAGGAAGATTTCGGCACGCTCCCGGAGTCATCCAACTACTGGCCAGCACCAACACCGCCAGCACCGACGTCGTCGACGTAGACGCCGGCACCGCCAGCGCTGACATCGCCACCACCACTACATCACTCCCAGCGATCCGTCAAACCGCCGGACAGACTTAACCTCTGACGGGCACCAGACTACAAGATGGACACATATTTTTCCCCCTCCCCTCTGTAAATTATTTGTAAATCTGTATATAGTTCCACGCCACCCCCGCCGGACTCATTTTTAACAGGGGGTGAATGTGGTGATCCACTGTGTGCACCTGTATCAGGGGATGTAAGGTAGGACCTGCACTACAGGTTCGCCGGTAGCCCCTACCGGCTAGCTCCGCCCACAAGGAGCCGTATAAATATGCATGACCTCCTCCTGATCAGCCATTTCGCCAGCTGCAGCAGGCGGCCACGCATCTGACTGTAATAAAGCCACAGTTGTACCAATCTGAGTCTTTTGTGCAATTGATCGTGCATCAACCCCAATTGAATCTTCCTTCAGTACAACACCACCTTGGCCCTGATAAATCCAGCCCGCCTCTTCATCAGCTCTGCACCATATTCAGACACGATTCCTCTCCCATTCACAGTTGCACATCTCCCTGGTCCACCTTAGGATCTTCTCCTTCTCCACGAATTTGTGCAATCGCACAATCACCACCCGTGGTGGCTCCCCCACCCTTGGCTTCTGCCTTAGAGGTGGGCCCGGGCCACCTCTGGGGCCTTGTCCGGCACCCTCTCCTCCACCAACCCGGCCAGCACCCTCAACACATATTTTGTGGCACTCATTCCTTTCACGCCCTCTGGCAGACCCACAATTCGCAGTGTTTTTAAAAAATAAATAGTTTTGTTGAATTTTGCATTTGTACACAATACAGAAGATGATTGAAATGGTTTTGATTTGAAATTTATATGTTTTCCTTCTTAGGCACTCCGCCCCCCCCCCCCCCCCCCCCCCCCCCCCCACCCCCTTGCTCTCCCCCTTCCCTTTTCTGTTGTCCCGGCTCAGTCATAGGCCCTTTCCTCCGCCACAGATGTTATAATCTACCGCTCATCTTGTTTTTGTTCCTATGGCTTTGTGAGGGCCCTCTGGCCCCCTCTTTGATCTTTCCTTGGGTACCCTCCTGGTATTTCCTTGGGGTCCATGCCCCAAGTCTATGTCCCCCCCCCCTTGTTCCTGTCTGCTTTGTGTGATCCTGTTGGTTCCTATTGTTCCCCCTGCCCTGCCCCCTCCCTTCCTATCCATTATTGGCTTCACACAGGTCTTGGAATAGGCTGATGAATTGCACCCATGCTTTGTGGAAGCCATCATCCGATCCTCTGATGGTGTAGTTGATCTTGTCCAGATGGAGAAATTCCGACAGTGCTGCCATCCAGTCTGCTGCTGTGGGTGGGTGGTGCTGCTGATTGACAGCTGAGCAGGATTCTCCGGCGTGCAATTAAGGAAGCAAAAGCAAGGGCATCATCCCTCTTCCCCATATGAAATTCTGGCTGGTCCGATACCTGAAAACTGTCACACTTGGGCATGGCTCTATCCTCACCCCCACAACCTTGGACTCGCTTCAAAGAAGGCTCTCATTCTGTCTCCACCTCATAAAGCAGTGTCTAGCATGTCTAATGGGAATCTGTGATTACCGCAGATGGTGGCTATGGTGGACACGTCAGTTAAGCCAAAGTGTCACCTCATCTGGTTCCAAGTTTTTAGTGTTGCTACTAACACTGGCTGGATGTGTGTTTTGCCGGCGAGGATGGGAGCGCTGTCGTGGCAATGCTTGGAGGGTCGTTCCCAGATAGGAGGACTCCTCCATCCTCACCCATTCCTACTTCGGTTCCCTTACCCTACTTCGGTTCCCTTACCCATCCACTCACCTTCTCGGCTGTGGGTGCCCAGTGGTAGTATTGCAAGTTCAGAAGGACTAGGCCACCCATGCTCCTCTGTAGTGTAGTCTTAGGAATTCTTGGATTCTCTCCCCCCCCCCCCCCCCCCCCCCCCCCCATCTTCAGTGTTCTCACCTACTTCCATTAACCTGTGTCAGTAAAATATCCAGTCCAAGGGATATGTCACTCCTTAATGCCATTCTTTTCTTTAATACTGGCAATTTGTATATTTTAATGAAGATGAGTCCCTATTCTTGAGTCATAATACTATTCGGATTATGGGCCTGTCTGGGGCAGAGACCCAACAGACTATATTGCCCAAATGCTGGGCAACCTAGTCAGGAGAGACAGTTTCCACAAGCCCCAGAACTCAACAGGGCACACACGTCACTCCGGCCGAAGCCCAAAGCAGGGAGCAGCCGAGAGCGATTATAGCAAAGCTGCACCAGTACCAAGACCGGGAAAGGATCCCGAAGTATACCAAGCAGACGAAAAAAAGCTTGTGGGAAGGCCACAGAATCCGGGTCTACCAAGACATTGGGGCAGACCTCGCAAAGAAAAGAGCCGAGTTCAACAGGGCAAAATCAGTGCTCGACAAGAGTGTGGTGCGTTTTGGCACATTGTTCCTGGCCAGACTCTGGGTTTCGTACCAGGGCAAAGAGCATTATTTTAACACCCCGGCAGAGGCAAACGACTTTGTGCAAGCCAACGACCTGGACAGAGGCCTAGCTCAGCAGCGATGAAGACGTGTCGGGGGAGGATTGCAGAGAGAAGAAAGATGAAACCAGAGACTATAGTCTGAACTATGTGTCCGTGAACACAGCCGCCAGTTGGTCCATGCAGGATCTGAGAGCATGAACAGGGATCCCATCAGGACTCGTCGCTTTCTGAGTGTTCACTTTCAGGAAGGCCGATCTGACTTTGGAAGCTGTGACGGTAGGTATGGCTGTGTCCGAAGCTGCTGGGGCAGTTGATAATGGTTTGTTGGTTTCCTGCTCGAACCTAGAATAGAATTAATTGAGTTCATCGGGGAGGGGTGCGCTGGTGCTGGAGATTCTACTCGGCTTTGCTTTGTAGGCCATTACGTTGTGTAAGCCTTGCCACAACCAATGAGGGTCGGTGACCTTATTCTGTGAATCTACCTTAGGTTGATATTGTCCCTTGGCATCCCTGATGACATTGCGGAGGACGTACCTGGATTTCTTGTATAGGTCAGGGTTGCCTGTCTTGAATTCCTCCGACCTGGCCTTCAGAAAGGGGTCAATCTCCCGATTGAACCACGGTTTCCGGTTAAGGAACATACGTACTACCTTCTTTGGCACGCAATCTTCTACACACTTGCTGATGAAGTCTGTGACGGTGGTGGAATACTAATTTAGGTTGGATGCTGAGTTCTTGAATATGGACCAGTCCACTGACTCCAAGCAGTCACATAGGGTCTCTTCTCTTGCCTTGGACCAGCATTGCACAACCTTCTTAACCGGATTCTCCTGCTTAAGTTTCTGCTTGAATGTTGGGTGGAACACTGCCTTATTTTCCGAAAATAGATCAGGAGATGGTTCGATAGGCGCCCTTGATGTTTGTGTAGCAGTGGTCGAGAATGTTGGTGCCACAGGTGGGACAGGAGATGTGTTGGTGGAATTTTGGCAGTACACTCTTGATGTTGGCCTGGTTTACGTCCCCAGCTACAATGAACAAGGTCTCCGGGTGTTCTGTTTCCCTGTTACTTATAGCAGTGTACAATTCATCGAACGCCTTCTTCACTTCCGCCTGGGAAGGCACTTCACAGTCAGGTATTAAGGTCCAGGGAACAGTAGCTGGCCAGGGTTGCCACGAGCACCAGGAGGAGGCAAACCCTTCCACCCTTCGCTTTGCCTGATGGCACCGTGCAGTCCATCCACCGTATTGAGAAGCCGTCATGTTGTATGGTACAGCCCGGTGAAGCGGGGCTGAGCCATGTCTCTGTGAAACAGGGCACACAGCAGTCTCTTACTTCTCTCTAAGAGCTAACTCTAGGGTTAAGCTCGTCCAGTTTGTTTTCGATCACTTGGACGTTTGCCAGGAGTATGCTGGGAGGAGGAGACTTGAAACCATGTTGTTTCAGTCTCATCTGCAGACTGCCACGGTTCCCTCGCTTACTCGGTCAGCGGCTGCTTCCTGATGGTCCCGGGATCTGATGGAAGAAGTCTGACCTTGTGGAAAGTAAGTGGTTGCGTCTGGCGGGGTCCCAGGTGCTGGCTTCGATTTTGCGGTAGTGTCTGGCAGGGTCCCGGGCACTGGTTGTGATTTGGGGTTGCTGGGGAAGGGGGGGGGGGCGGGGCACATTTGCGGTTCGGTCACACCCCGGGGTTCCGCGAATATGGGTCTACCTTTCGGTGCTTTTGGGTCCTTCCGTGAGTCTCTGCCGTTTTTGGGTTTTTAGTCTGAATTTGTGTCACAGGCAGGGTCTTCCTGGGTCAAGTTGGGCCGGGTCCCATGTTCAGTTCCAGCGTTGGTGGTCTGGTGGTCCTGGAATTAGGCCTTGGAGTAGACCTGGTCAGGCTTCCATGTGGATTCTCCTCCTTTCCTCCATCTGCCACTATGTCAGGATGCTGGGTGGGCCACTCCAGGTCGGGTCTCGTGGGCAGGGGCTGCATCGGGCATACTGGCATCTGGATCGGGCAGTCTGGGGATGGCATCGCTTTCCATGCCGGGTTGGGTGCTCCGAGGGCCGGGTCTGGTCCTATTTGAGGTCGGGGTCAGGCCTACAGGTGGACAATCACCATCTCATACTATTGAAATTAACCTTACCTAAAACTAGAATTATAGCTGCTTCACGTTCCTTCCAAACACAACATTGAACTAAATATATTATGGCGGCTATTTGAAAAATGTTCATGCACCATTGAACTGTTCACTAACTCTGGATCATTATTTATTGTTAAATCTAATATAGTCTGCCTTCTTGTTGGTTCCAGGTTATTTTGGACATGATTTTACTTGGATCAAATGGAGATTCCGAGTCCGTGCTTGTTGGGAGCTAGGCCGGCGGAGCAAGTTTCTGGAAGTGGCACCAGTTGACTGTCCTATTAAGGCCAGTGGATGGGATGTAGATCCTGCCCGTACAATTAGAATGCTGGGCTGGCAGCTCGGAAGCCTCACCAGGCTCTCTTTCCAGATATCCTCGGAGGGGATCAGCGTGATTAAAAAATGATGGGCAAGTATAAAGGACCCTCGGAAGATCGCCTCCCAGCAGCAGTTCAGCAGGCTCTTTCTATTAACCAGTCTGCCACCTATAAAATGCCAGGGGTGGGGCTTTTTCTTTTTCTGAAAGGGGCGTTACATATTTACATTGGCTGTATAGAATCCGTCAGATCCTCATCTGGTTCTGCCACATCCCTGGCGGCGAGAATGCGTTGTGGAGCTGTCCGAACACAGCTCCCTGCTATTTTCTGCCACCTCGTGGCTGGGAAAATCCTGCTCAATATTGTCGCTGAAACCTACCTAAACCCATTCTGAAATAAGCTATTCTGCGAGCACAATTCATTCTGAAAGTTAAAATTCACCATAAACATTCTTCCTTTGATATATATGTGTCCAATTTCTGCATTGGTCCGTATCATTAAGTGAGCTCCTTTTGAATACCTTCACACAGGCCTGTCATTTTATCCATGATGTGGAGATGCCAGCATTGGACTGGGGTGAGCACAGTAAGAAGTCTTACAACACCAGGTTAAAGTCCAACATGTTCGTTTCAAACACTAGCTTTCGGAGCACTGCTCCTTCACCTGAGGAAGGAGCAGTGCTCCAAAAGCTAGTGTTTGAAACAAACATGTTGGACTTTAACCTGGTGTTGTAAGACTTTTTACTATTTTATCCATGAACAAATTTGACCAGTTAACTGGAAAAGTCACTGAAGTCAGCCTTACTTGCTCGAACCGATATAATTATTATCCTGAATTCCTCAGGCTTCAATGTAATTATATTTCTTGAACTAATTGATCAGTTGCTTAAAAAAACAAAATGCACAAGAAAAGTTAAATACTTCACTTATATTCTTGTCTGTACAGTAAGAAGTCTTACAACACCAGGTTAAAGTCCAACAGGTTTGTTTCAAACACGAGCTTTCGGAGCACGGCTCCTTCTTCAGGTGAATGGAAAGGCTTGTTCCAGAAATGTTTATATAGACACAGTCAGAGATGCCCCGGAATGCGAGCACCTGCAGGCAATCAAATCATCAAAGATGCAGAGAGAGAGGTAACTCCAGGTTAAAGAGGTGTGAATTGTCCCAGTCCAACGCCGGCATCTCCACATCATTCTTGTCTGTGGTTCTGGTTGTCTTGTTGCACTCCCTCCATCGCTTGATTATAAAAATGAAGGCTGACATTCCTGTGTAAATCTGAGGGAGCGCTGCACTTTTTGAGGCACTGCCTTTCAGATGAGAAGTTAAAGTGAAGCCCCATCTGTCTGCTTGGGTGGATGCAAAAAATCTCATTTCAAAGGGAGGGGGAGTTATTCTTATGTTCTAGGCAAAATATTTATCCCTCAATCAACATTGCCATAACAGGAGACTTCCGGTGGCGGCCATGGAGTGAGTGGTCGCATATTTGGCAGCTCCCGCTCATGGTGGTCTTTTTGTGGCCTTTGCTCTGGTTTGTAGCAGGAATTTTGGAGGAAAAAGGTGCAGTAGCGTTGCTCGTTCTGGGTGAGTGTGCTTAACACTCAATTTGGCTCTGTTTCGTTCGTTAGCTTTGGAGTCGCCAGGTATCGTTAAGATACCGCCACAAGTTTCAAGGTCAAGTTCAAAGCAATAAAACCATACACCAATTAGTAAGTTCAAACAAGACACGTTTATTATATTACAATAATCTACTAATCATGCATATAAACTATAAGACTAGGCTAATCCTACCACTAATAGGCCAAATACTTATCTGGATAAGGGGACTGCCGGATCAGGGAACAATTCTAGCTTTGTCCAGGGTCCGCAGGCTTCCAGTGGTTATGGTCTAAAGGGGTCAGGAGTGTCTACTCTTGTAGCGTGCGTTGTGACTTACTTGCTGGCGGCTTCTGTCCAGACCTCTCCTGCACAAGGTTCTTCTGCTGCAACGGTGTTTTGCTGGGAGGGCTAGCTGGTCAAGGAGAGGCTGACAGAGAGAGCGAGCTGGGGTCGGGGTCTCTGTTTTATACTCCTCTCAGGGTCTTGCGCCCACCTGGGCGGACCCTCTATACACTCGCAATCGATTGGGTCTCTTCCCAATCGATTGATTTGAATTCCCCAATAACGGGACAGTATCTCGATCACTGGGGCGGTTCTTTGGACTCATTGTTTTGGGCTTCTTTGGCGCTGAAAAGTCTGGCCTTCCATTGAATGTATCGATTAGTGTTAACTTGTTTCTTTTGTGCCTGGGGATCGCCCGGTATCGCCTCATTAATATGTTAACTGTTTTCTTTTCATAGTGCAGTCTGGTTTCTGCAACAGCCAAAACTGGTTTCTGCAGCAGTCCAATATACAAGCGCTTTGCAAGCTGCTTGCTTTTTACAACATGTCCATTTCCCCTGCATTCCTTGCAATCTTCCATTTTATGTCAGGCAGTGGTCACCCCAGGTGGCTACAGTAGTGATAGCAGAAGAGAGTGACCCCTAGTTTATGGAGCTGTGGTCCAGAAGTGCCCAGAAAAGAACAAACCAGGTGGCTGTGGCAAGTGAGAGCGGACTACGTGGAGATGGTGGACGGGCAGTTGTCGATGGACCAGTTGGTGAGCTTCTTGAATGAAAAGTTCACCGAACAGCGGAAGGAAAGTTTGGAGGACCTGCCCCGGGTGGTGGACTTGATCACGGCGGTGGTGGACCGTGTGGGGGCAGAGCTCGTGAAGAGGAGGGCGAGCTTTAATAAAGTCAAGTCGGCTCTGTACAAGAAGGGCGTTAAGTTTGGTCTACTGTACCTAGCTCGCCTTTGGGTGACCGAGGGGGGCTGGGAGCTGTACTTTGGCTCGGCAGTAGACTTCATGAAGGAGAATGGACTGGCAGGAGAAGGAGGACCTTGAACTTTGATTGAGGAGAACTGAAGTTTATGCATTGTACTGTGAAAAATCTTTGGGCTTTTGTACTTTGGATTTCCTTTGTTTATTCCCCCGTTTTTCTGTTCTGTTGGGGTTAGGCTGGGTTACAGTTATTTGTTATGGGATGAAGGATGGGTCTCTGTGTTCAGACCTTGGGAGGGATTGTTTCTTTGTTTTGACTATTTGCACTAAGAGCGGGGGGGAGGGGAATCAGTGGGGGGTAGGATGCTAAATGCCATGGGCAGTGTAGCTGGATGGGGTAATTCACAGAAGCAAAGTTGGGGGGGGGGGGTGAGTAGAAGATTGATGTGAGGGGCGGGAGATTTTACTGATGATGGGGAAGGGACTTTTAAAGTGGAGGAGGAGGGTTGATAGCGGTGGCTGCCCGAGGGCGGGCCATGGGAGGTGCGGGGCATGGGCTGAAGACTGGCCTTGGAGGGGTTATGGTTGATTGGCAGGGTGTCCCCCAACCAGGTGGAACGTTCAGGGACTGAATGGGCCAGTCAAAAGGGCCCGTGTGTTCGCGCACTTGAGGCAACTGAAGGCGGACGTGGCCATGTTGCAGGAGACACATTTAAAGGTGGGGGATCAGATTAGATTAAGGAAGGGATGGGTTGGACAGGTGTTCCACTTGGGGCTAGACTTTAAAATGAGGGGATGGCGATCTTGGTTAATAAGCGGGTGGCATTTGAGGTGGGGAATATGGAAGCGGACCCGGGGGTTAGATATATTATAGTTAGTGGGAAGTTGGAGAGAATGACCGTGGTATTGGTAAATATATATGCCCTGATCTGGGATGATGTTGAGTTTGTTAGACGGGTACTGGGGAAGATCCTATAAGTAGATTCACATTGATTGATTATGGGGGAGATTTTAATATGGTCCAAGATCCAAGGTTGGACCGGTTGAGTTCTAGGTCTGGGAAGGCATCAGCTATGGCGAAGGAGCTCCGGGTGCTCATGGAGCCCATGGAAGGGGGGTGGGGAGTGAGGTCGATTCGTGGAGATTTGGGAGGCTGAGGAGTAAGGAGTGTTCATTCTACTCCCATGTCCATAAGGTGTATTCCCGGATAGACTTTTTCGTTATGGATAAGATGCTGCTGACTGGGGTGGTGGATGCTGCATATTCAGCAATAGTGGTGTCAGACCACGCCTTGCATTGGGTGGACTTGCAAGTCAGTAGAGGAAAGGCCCAGCGCCCGCAGTGGAGCTGCTAACAGAGGAGGAGGCGAAATTTTACAGGTGGTCAGGAGATATGCGGAGTCTCCGGATGACGGGCTTTTGAAGGAGCGTCAGAGGCTGCAGCTGGAATTTGGGCTCCTGTCCACAGGTAACGGGGAGGGAGAGCTGAGGAGGGTAAAGGGGCGGCGTATGAATATGGAGAAATAACCAGCAGGACGCTGGCGCACCAGCTGAGGAAACAAAGGCGGCGAGATAGATTGGGAAAGTGAGGGATACAGGGGGTAAAGTGGTTCTGGATCCGGCGGGGGTTAATGTGTTTCGGGGTTTCACAGGAAATTGTATGAATCGGAAACCTCTGCCGGGGAGGAGGGGATGAAGCGATTCCTGGGGGGTCTGGAGTTCCTGAGGATGAGTTGGTGCAGGATTTGTGAGCCCTGATCGGGCTTGGGGAGTTATAGACAGGTTGGGGGCAATGCAATCAGGCAAAGCCCCGGGACCAGATGGATGCCCGGTTGAGTTCTACAAAAAGTTATCCGGGCTGTTGGGGCCGCTTCTGGCAAAGGCTTTTAACGAGTCAAAAGAGTTGAAAGTGCTCCCCCCAACATTATCGCAGGTATCGATTTCCCTTACTTTGAAGCGGGATAAGGATCCAGAGAGTTGTGGGTCGTATAGGCTAATCTCCCTGCTAAATGTGGATGCGAAGTTGCTGGTAAAGATCTTGGCCACACGTATAGAGGATTGTGTTCCAGGCTTAATAGGGAGGAACAGACGGAATTTACTGAGGGACAACACCTGTTGTCCATCAGTAGGCAGCTCCTTAATGTAATAATGATGTCTGCAGAGTGGTGCGAGGTCAAGGTGGTGGAGGAGATGGATGCAGAAAAGGCCTTTGATCGGATGGAGTGGAAGTATTTGTGGGATTTCCCGGGAAGGTTTGGGTTTGGGCAGGGATTTGTAGATTGGGGCCGGTTGTTATATCAGGCACCAGTGGCGAATGTAAGGACAAACCTGGTTTGATCAGAATATTTTAGCCTGTGTCGGAGGACGAGACGGGGTGTCCACTCTCCCCACCACTGTTTGCCCTGGACATAGAGCCTTTGGCAATGGCGCTGCGGACATCGAACATTTGACGGGGAAATAATGAGGGGGTGTGGAGCATAGGGTCTTGCTCTATGCGGCCGACTTGCTCCTTTATATAACAGACCCATTGGGGGGAATTGTAGGAATTATGGGGATACTGGAGGAAATTGGCTGGTTCTCAGGTTACAAGCTGAATATGGGTAAGAGTGAGGTTTTTGTGATCCAGGCATGGGGGCAGGAGAGAAGACTGAGGGAGATACCGTTCAAAGTGGTGGAAGGGAGTTTTCGGTACCTGGGGATTCAAGTCGCAAGGGACTGGGGTCAGCTTCATAAATTAAATTTGGGCAGGCTAGTTGAGCAAATGAAAGGGGACTTCCTAGGTGGGACATGTTCCCGCTGTCATTGGCGGGGAGGGTACGGACTGTGAAAATGACAGTCCTCCCGAGATTGCTGTTCGTGTTTCAGTGACTTCCAATTTTCATCCCTGAGGCATTTTTTAGGAAGATGAATGCAGTGATCTCACCTTTCATATGGGCTGGGAAAGCCCTGAGGGTGAAGAAGGCCCTTCTTGAGCGGTGGCACGGGGAACTTTATTAATTACGACTGGACGGTTAATATATTGGTTAGGAAATGGGTTGTGGGGGAGGGGTCGGTGTGGGAGCGAATGGAGGCAGCATCTTGCAAAGTTTTTTTAACGGCACCTCTGCCGTTCTCACCGGCTCAGTACTCCACAAGCCCAGTGGTAGTGGCAGCCCTGGGAGTGTGGGGGCAATGGAGGCAGCACATATGGCTGGAGGGGGTGTCGGTGTGGTCACTGATCTGTGACAATCACCGGTTCGCTCCGGACGGGGGGGGGGTGGCTTCAGGAGGTGGCAGCGGGCAGGGACTTGAAAGTGCAGGGTTTTGTTTGGAGGCAGGTCCAGAGCATCCCTCATCTCCCACTAAGGGGACTACAGGATAAAGTGGGGTCAAAAACAGGGGTTGGGCAGGGGTGGGTCTTGGAAATATGTAAGGAACTAATGGAGTGGAAGGGGTTCTAATTGGGGAGGTGAAGAGGAAGTGAGAGGAAGAGCTAGGAGGGGAGTTGGAAGTCAGGATATGGCAGAAGGTCCTGAGGAGAGTCAATGCATCCTCGTCAAGTGCCAGGCTTAGACTGATCCAATTCTAGGTGGTCCACAGAGCACAAATGACTGTGGCCCAGATGAGCAGATTTGTTGAGGAGGTGGAGGGCAGGTCCTGCGAATCATGTGCATATACCTGGGCGTGTCCGAGGCTGAAGTAACTTTGTCAGGGATTTTCGGATGTCATGTCAGAGGTCCTGGAAGGGAGGGTGACTCCGAGTCCAGCGGTGGCAATATTTGGAGTGTCAGAAGATCCGGGAGCCCAAGGGGGGAAGAGGCGAACGTTTTGGCCTTTGCCTCCTTGGTGGCCGGCAGATGGATTTTGCTGGGATGGAGGGACTCGGAGCCCCTTAAGGGGTTCATTACAGGGATTCACTCGGAGGTGGCACCATTCGGCTTCTTCAAGGAGAATTGACTGCCAGCAGATCGGGGGGAGGGGGTCACGGGGAGGCATGGAAGTGACGAATAAGGGCAGGGAATCTAATGTATGGGTAGTTAGGGTCTAGTTCTGGGGCAGTTGGGTATGTTATTGTGGGGTTTTTGTGTGTGTTGGATTTCTTTGATGTTTAAAATGTTAAAATTATAAATGCCTCAACAAAATATTTTCTAAAAAAAAATATTGTCATAGCAAGTATCTGGCCCTCATCACATTGCTGTGTGCATATCGACTGCTATGTTTCCCACATGACACCACTGCCGGCACTTCAAAAAAGTATTTAATTCACTATAAAGCATTTTGAGACTTTCGAAATGTGAAATAAATGAACATTCTAAAAATATTAAAACCTTGAGTTTCTGTCAAGCCTCCTTCTGTGCTGATTTTGACGTTACTCTGCCATTGGTGTTTCATACTCCTTGGTTTGATTTGGTCCATTCCACTTTTTATTCAGACACGAATCCCTTTCTCCCTCACTTTTTGAAAATGATAGGGCTAACGGTTGGAACAATCACTCTCACTGGCGAAAACGTACTGGGTAAACTAATGGAACTAAGGTTGACAAGTCCCTGTGGACCTGATGACACATATTCAAGTGTCTTCAAAATGGCTGCAGAGATATGGCTGTCGAAATAGTGAATGTATCGGAATATACAAGCAGGATTAGACATTCAGGCCTTCAAGACTACTGTACCATTCAATAAGATCATGGCTGATTTGGTTTATCTCAAGTCTACTTTGCCGTTGACCAGCCATAACACTTGACTCTCTTGACTATCAAAAATCTGTGCCACTTCTGCCTTGAATAAATTCAATAACCCAGCCTCCATATATGAACAACCCTTTGAGAGAAAAAATTTCTCATCTCTATCTTAAATGGTGGACACATAATCCAGAATCAATGTGGTGTTGAACAGATATGTGTTCACATGCAGAGATTGAGGAAACTGGACCTGTATTCTTTAGAATTTTGAGGTGATCCAATTGAAACGTACGCAATTCTTACTGGGCTTGACAGGGTAGATGCAAGAAGAATATTTCCCCCTGGTTGGGAGGGGCAGTCTCAGAACAAGGGGAAGGTCATTTTGGACTGAGATGAAGAGGAATTTCTTCGAAGAGTGGTGAATATTTGAAATTTTCTACCCCAGAGGGCTATTATGATGTTCAAAGCAGAGGTCAATATATATCTAGATACCAATGGCATCAAGGGATATGGGGATAGATAGTAGGGAAAGATGTCATGATTCAGTTAAATGGTGCAGCAGTCTCGAGTGGCCTACTCTTGGGTGCGCTTCTCCGGAATGATTTCCAAGTGTGTTAGTGAGCAGGAATTGCCGTGGGTTTTCCCGGCACTCGTCCAGCAATGCTATTCAACGTCAATTGGTCCGCTTAACGAGGCCTCACAGGCTTCTTGTCCCAAATGCCGGCTCGCCAGCCCCCCCCCCCCCCCCCCCCCGCTGCTAGCAAGGTCGAGCAGCATTTAAACTGCACTTTCTCAGCCAACTCGCAGCAATGGCGCTGAAGAGACCGGCCCCAAGATTCAGGGATGCTGACCTGGACATGGTGGAGGCCAGGAGGGATGTCCTGTATCCCCGGTGGTCCAGGAGGGTGAGCCACAGGGCAGCCAGTGCTGCCTGGGAAGAGGTCGTGGCAGCTGTCAGCTCGGGCAGTGTGACCAGGAGGATTGGCCTCCAGCACCGGAAGGTCAATGACCTACACCGGGCAGCACAAGTGAGAAGACACTAACATCCCACCCCTCAAGTGAGCATCCTTCCAGGCAACCCCCAACCCTCCCTCCAGAACCCCCCCTCCCCCAACTGTGAACCATGCATGTGGCTAACAATGCTCTCTCTGTGCCTCCTCAGGAAAAGCTCTCCTATAATCTGTGGGAGAGGTCCCAGACTGGCGGTGGGGTGCCAGACTTGAGAATCCTCACCCCTTTCGAAGAGATGCCCTGGAGGTGGCTGGGATGGCTTTGCACAGCGTGGAGGTTGGCAGACACTGCAGAGGTGAGGAACCACCGGGCTCCACCCGGAGGACCTGTCAAGTGTGAGTACTGATCGCTTTACTTTCTTTCAATTTAGAGTACCCAATTCTTTTTTTTCCAAGGGGCAATTTATCAAGGCCAATCCACCTCAGCAGCACGTTTGGATTGTGGGGGTGAAACCCACGCAGACATGGGGAGAATGTACAAACGCCACACGGACAATGACCCAGGGCCGGGATTTGAACTCGGGTCCTCAGCGCTGCAGTCCCAATGCTAACCACTGTGCCACGTACCGCCTTACTGACCATCCCTCCCACTGACCACATGTCCATTCTCACGGAATCTTCTGATTCTGAGAACACTGTGGAGGAGAGCTCCGAGGATGCAATTGTTATAGTCTCGGCATAACTGTCATCCCCACCCTCCACCCGCGCAGATACACATGTCGGTTGGACGTTAGTGGTCAGGCTTCTGGGGCACAATCTGGTGAGTACCACACTGCTGATGATGCACATCTAGTGGAGGCAGGAACCCCAGGCAAGACAGCAGTTGGAGACCGGCCAATTGATTTAATTAAATGAGTTAAGAATTCACAAACTCTGATGACACAATTTCAATTCACAACACTGCATTAATAGTTGAGGCTTCTGGATTATTAATCCAGTAACATAACCATCGTACAACTATATTTAGGGCAGCACGGTGGTGCAATAGTTAGCACTGCTGCTTAAGGCGCTGAGGACCAGAGTTCGATCCTGGGTCACTGTCTGAGTGGATATTGCACATTCTCCCCGTGTCTGCATGGGTTTCACCCCCACAACCCAAAGACGTGCAGGGTAGGTGGATAGGCCACGCTAAATTGCCCCTTAATTGCAAGAAAAGAAATTGGGTACTCTTTAAAAAAAACGATATTTTTCGTTGCAGCTCTAAATACTGGATGATAGGAGAAATGACCTGATACAATGTAATAGATGGCGAAAACTGAGATTATGCTCATTTTTGCTGTTCTTGAGAGGTTATTGATTATCTTATGGCATTGCATCCAGGTTCTTGAGGTGAGGATGCTACTGCAAACCTGATCCACAACCTCTTGGCATATTTTCTCCCCCATGTATTTTCTTTCCAAACTATTAGATGATCTTTTTCCTTCTACTTGGGGAAAGTACACATCCCCTCTACCTTTCCTCAGACAACACTTCTAGGGATGCATCAGAAATTGTGAGTTGCACCTTTTCTGACCTGTTGCCATGTGAATGCTCCAGCAGATTCACAATTTGGTTGTCAAAGTCTTGGAAGTTAGGGAAATGCGCCTTCTTTAAGAGGTACATTCACCTTTTAATATAATTGTCAAGTCAGGTGAGCGAAAAGCCTGCTGCTGACATGATCAACTTAGCCATCAAATGTATAATAGTGAGGCACTCCACAATGCAGCCAGGCCTCACACCAGCAAATGTTTTCTGGACTGACGAAACTTGGGTATATTGCCAACTTTGGAGCTTAATCCGACCAGCAGGACATGTCCCACTTTACTGGCAGTCAAACCATATGTAGTTAAATTGAATTAAATAGCCAGCAGTGCAGAACAGCAGCTGACATTTCACCACACCTAACCTTCTTTTCACTGAAGCTCACAGAATAGCTCCATTTTTGTTTTGGAAGCTGCATTCATTTGTTTTCAAATTAAAAACCTTGGCAATATTTTCCTAGTCAATGGAACAGGTCAATTTTACCCCACCACCATAGCTCTCATTGAATTCATTCAGAATGGCAAATATTAGCGGAAAACAATTTTTAATCCATGGAAAGATTTTGGACAGCTAACTGATCTTGGGGTGTTTTCTATTATTTGCAGATTAAACAACCCACATAAAAAGTGACATTGATATTGGCATGCCTAACCAAATACCATTTCAAACTTTCAAGTTGCCGGTCCATTCTTGAAACAAAACTCTGCATACAGCCTCAGGCATTAAACTCTTTTAAACTGAATCTAGTATTACAGATATATTTTAAATTAAAGATTGCATTTGCAATACATTATTTTCCAGTGATTCAACTGCAATGTCGAACCTAAAATCTTCTAGCTGTTCCCAACATAGGTGTCCTGAAAATTGTGTTTACTTCCAATTTATAACTTTGGTTGAGGTGTAAATGTCATGAAAGGGATCAGTTTATTTTGATTTTTAAGGAATTGTATTGTGGCAGAAACAAAGCCCAGAACTGTCTCTAATTTGTTCCCATAATTTTATTACAATAAATTCAATGCTTCAGCAGATTTCAGAGTGAGGTATTATAAAACTCCTGAGAAAGGACTGTTTGTTTCGGCTTTGTGGTGTCAAAACACAATAGGAAGTCTAAATCTATTGCAATGTGAAATTGAATCTCCTCAACCTTAATTTAAATGTTTAAAGAGCAGGGATTATCTCCTTCCCACCCATTAAACATATATTTTTCTAGCTCCTAGGAACATAGAAATCAGCCTTTTGAGCCTGCTTCGCCATTCAATCAGATCTGATGTCTTCCTGGTCTCAAATCCACCTCCCCACCTTTTGCCCATATCCATTTAACCCATTAAAAAACCGAATCAGAAATATATTTATCTCATTCTTCAAATCATTTAATGACTCCAATTCCACCGCACTATGGGGCAGCGAGTTCCACAAATTCACCACCCTCTGGGAGAAGTAATTCCTCCTCTATGCATACTTTTGCCGAACTCTCTTTTAACAGGTGTGTTTGTTAAAGGCCCAACCAAACTGCAACTCAGCACTGTGCCAGTGTAAATGTTCTTTTAAAGTGTGACTTGTCAGATATATTGTGAAACAATCAGTAGTATTGTAGCAGTAATATTTACCCACTGATTCTAAATACTTTCTGAGATATTCACTAACCCTTACATTAGATGGCTGCATTTATGAGGTTGATGCTAGACACGACAGGATGATTGCTTAAAACATTTTCTTATTATAACATTTATTTAGGTTCCAGGAGAGAAGTTTGGCACCTCTTTTTCTGGTGTGAGCTTGGCATCCAGCCGTGGCATTCTCATTAAAGAGAATGGGACTTTTAAGTCCCATTCCAGAACATAATCATAATAATCAAGGCCAGTATTCTTGTGGAGTCATTGGGGAATGCAGCATCATTTGAGGTGCTGCCTTTGAATATGAAGCTACGTCTAAATTCTGTTGGACAGAAATAATCCCATGTACTATTTTAAGGCTAGAAAATTCTGCAGAATCCTGTCGAAAATCCTTTCCTCAACTATCACCACACACAATAGAGTACTGTGTGTAAAATAGCTGCTACATTTACTTATATAAAATCGCTGAACTTCAAAGTAATTCATTACTTGTGCAACACTTTGTGATGTGATATAATAAAGCATTTTGTGGATTTCAGAAGACAAAAACATAACAGGTTTTTACAAAGGTACACAAATTGACTATGCAGTTTCTTTGAGCTTGGAGGATCTTTTGATATTAAATGGTGGGAGAGATATATTATGATCTTGAATTGCAGCAGTACACAAACATTCATCCTTGATCATGAAGTTATTTTTCTCTGCACACCAGTCATTCCTGTTACTTGATGGTAAACCTCTGTTTCAGAACACTTAGGGAACAGCAGTTAATACTTGTTTTATTAAGTTGTTCATAAATAAACCAATGTTATGAGTTTACTTCAGACACTTGAGATGAAAATTTAATCTGGATATCAAAAAGCAATGGCACTGTCCCAGTACCTTTGATTCATTACATTAGCATGTTATGACGTTATTTAAAAAGCCAAAGACACAGCTACTATATTTTCATTACGGTATCTATAACTGGTCATTTGTGATTGAGTAAGGTAAATGAAATTGTGAAAATGACATTCTTAAATACTGTTAAATTCAAATCTTCCACAAGATAACCAATTTAGGGTACTCTTATGAGAACACATTTTGTACAAAAATAACTCGTTAAAAATACTAAACATTAAGGACTTGAAATAAAATTAAAATCAGTGCATGAAGATCCTGCACAGAATGTAGAATACTTTTGAATATGTCAACTGATTACAGGATATAAAAAAGAAACTCCTGCCTGTGAATCAACAAATTACAATCTGCCAAAAACATGAGATACTGTGCTTTTTTAAACAAAATCTAAACATAGCAATACAATAAAACAAATATTGATTGTAATTATCCTTGTGAATGTATTACTGCTGTTTCTCTCAATTAAGTCAGTAGGGAAATATTCAATTTGTACATGGTTATTTTCTAGGCAGTAATGCGTACAAAATTGAGTAACAAAAGTTGCTAATGCTTGAGGATTATAAAACAAACAACAAATCTACATCAAACAGCTATGAAAACTGAAAAATGCAAACAACTTTTCCTAAAATTAACATTGTTAAGTGACTATCTATGCAATTTGTCAGATGTTTTCGTCAGAAATTAACGATGACAGAATCGTTGTCAGCAGTCAAAAAGATATTGCACAGTTTGTGCTATCTTATTGTTAACTTAAAGAGGCTGTTACAAAAATCAAGTTTGCACATACACAGCAAAAAAATGTAAACATACAGGGTTTCAATTCGGTTGTGAAGAGGTCTTTTACATTATATACGTTAGAGTTAGATTACATGCCAGAAATACACGTTATGGTATTCTAAGCCTTAACATAACCATCATATTGCTACTAGGGTACATCATGCAGTAGGTGAAAACCCAAAGGTAGTTAGTGCAAAATACCTTAAGCTAATTTGTCCGCATATCTGAATTATGCAGGATACAGTGCAGCTCCACAACAATGCTGCTGTCTCTGCATAGTCTTGCAAATAATAGAACTAACCACAGAGTTTGTTTTAAAGCTTTAATGAAAAATTAAAACTGAAACTAAAATATTCTATACCTAGTCAGATGAATAAACAGTTTGTAAACTGTTCATGGCATCTCGGTTGTATTCAATTTTCTTTGTAGAACTTAAATGACCTCTGGTGAAAAATCTGTGCAACTACACAAATATTGTTACTCCGACTGAAAGTTTTTCATTACAACATTGGAGTCCAAATGTGCTCCTTGATTCAAGGAAGAGTAAATGTCTCATTATGTTTACTGAAGGGAGGTCATTGAATAAAATTCATCATTTAATGCTTTATAATATTTCTTTATGTAGATAGTCTTGGTGCTTCTGAGCTACAGGTTTCAAATTGACAGTTTGAAGGACACTTTTCTTTCTGTTTGCATGTCAGAGGAAAGAAGATGAAAAAAGAAAGCATTTAGAAAACATTTTAGATAATGGTAATGTTTGAAACGAATAAAAACAAGAATCAGTACCAAATATCATAATTACGATCGTGCAGAGAAGTTTCCATCAAATGGAAGAAATGATAGCACAGGACACAAACATTTCTTGAGTGATAATGATTCATGCCGGATGTCATCTCCACTGAAAGTCGTACAACACCAGGTTAAAGTCCAACATGTTTGTTTCAAACACTAGCTTTTGGATCACTGCTCCGAAAGCTAGCGTTTGAAACAAACATGTTGGACTTTAACCTGGTGTTGTAAGACTTCTTACTGTGCTCACCCCAGTCCAACGCCGGCATCTCCACATCACCACTGAAAGTCATCATTTAGTACATTAGGAATACTAGAGGAAGAATTTTAATGGAGTGGAAATTGGAGCGACTAGCAAACTATCTAGTTTATAAAACTCCTGAGTCTCACATACATACTCTGATCTTCTCCTGAAGTCAATCTGGTAGGGAGAGGTCAAAACTGATAGGGTGTAAATTGGTTGTCAAAAATCTACAAACTCATCCCTTGACATGTACAGAATGGGGGTAGGGAGATCAGCAAAACAACTGGAAGGTGAGGTATCCTCCTGCTCTTTTGGTCCACATAGAACCTTTAAAAATGTACAAATAAAATCACTTACCAAGGTCTCCTGTGATCAGGATCCTCGCTGCACCAACTTTTACTGGCGAGTTGGAGAGTGTGTGAATCTTAGTGAGGCTTACTGTTAAAATGACTGAGCAATTTCAATTATAGGTCCCTGTTCGTCCGGGTGGATGGCCTGTTCACGATTGTGTAAAGGGAAACTATTTCTCTTTTCTGCTAGTTCATCTAAAATTTTACATAGATATCTATACCATATCTATTAGTGTTCCTTATTTTAGTCAAAAAAATATATAATAGCAGTACGATAGTTGATTTGTGGAGAATTTGCTCAGTGACAACACAAATAAGGAAAATGGAACTCTTAGTCATTGTAATGCAATTTCTCTGCAAAATACTTGTTTCTAGGTTCTCATGGCCAAATTGTTTTCAAACATGCAACATGTGCACTTGTGGGCAGCACGGTAGCATTGTGGATAGCACAATCGCTTCACAGCTCCAGGGTCGATTCCGGCTTGGGTCACTGTCTGTGCGGGTCTGCACATCCTCCCCATGTGTGCGTGGGTTTCCTCCAGGTGCTCCGGTTTCCTCCCACAGTCCAAAGATGTGCAAGTTAGGTGGATTGGACATGATAAATTGCCTTTAGTGTCCAAAATTGCCCTTAGTGTTGGGTGGGGTTGCTGGGTTGTGGGGATAGGGTGGAGCTGTTGACCTTGGGTAGGGTGCTCTTTCCAGGAGCCGGTGCAGACTCGATGGGCCGAATGGCCTCTTTCTGCACTGTAAATTCTATGATCTATGGGAATAAAGGAAGACAGAGACACTTGTAGGTGTACAGTATTTCTCTTACTCTGTTAGAATTGAGTGATAACGGGCAGCATGGTGGCGCAGTGGTAGTACTACAGTCTCACGGCGCTGAGGTCCTAGGTTCGATCCCGGCTCTGGGTTACTGTCCGTGTGGAGTTTGCACATTTTCCCCGTGTTTATGTGGGTTTCGCACCCACAACCCAAAGATGTGCAAGATAGGTGGATTGAACATGCTAAATTGCCCTTAATTGGAAAAAATGAATTGGGTACTCTAAATTTATTTTAAAAAAAGAATTGAGTGATAATTTAAATGAATATATTTTCTCAATAAAGTACTTAAAAATATTCATCACCCTTTGGTATAAGATGGAGAAGTTTGCAAAATAACCTTAAATACAAAATCTAAAATGGCAATAAATCTTGAGATTGGAATTAACAAGCCATGACAGTGCATTGCATGGATACAAAATAAATTAGGTACTTATACTAATTTGCATTTGTATTAAGCAATATGTGGAAGCTCCCTGCCCAGGCATGCAAAATGAAACATTAAAAGTTAATATTGCCTAGTGCATATTAACACATTGTACAAACTCAATTTAATAGATAAGCAAGCCCATTTTTAGATCTGTTAAGCCAGCCGCAGCAGGATGCGTCTGCAATAAAATGCTGTAGGATGATGTTAGTTTGTAAATAGGTAAATGGTACAATCCTCCCATTTACCCTCTGGGCAGGTAACTCACCACTATACCCCAAATCACATGATGATGGGCATTTACATCTAGGAGCTCTGTTGCTCCTCAGTTTTGTCTTGTGCACTTCTGAATTCCTGCAAAGATCCCATATCTGCAGAAAATAATCAAAGCACTTTATGTGGATCAGTTATCTGCCAAACATCTTTCAGAACTTTGTGGGTTTTGTTGAATATGTTGCCCTAGGTTGCACGTTTATATTAGTGCAAAATAGTTTGGCTTTCTGGTGCTAAAGCTCAAAGTGACTCTGAGGCAGGAATGAGTTTCATTCTGCTTTGCTTCAGTGTTAAGATCAGGCCCTTACTCCAGATACAAGCTGGGTTTACACTATAGTTAAATCATTAATGGCACGAAAACTGGTTACAATTTTATTGTAAAATTACTAAGCTATGTAAATTTACTGTACTGGTGTGTGAAAACACAAAGTCCAAATAACTCAAGTCTCTGGATTGCACAGTAGCGGAGTCATTAAAATTTCCCAACAATGTTCATGATTTTTTAAACAATCATGAATGGCGCAGGAAATCTATTTAAATTAGACATTTTAAGAAACTTGAAAAAATCATACTTTAAATTTAACTGATAATTCAAGTATTGATTTTCCAAACACATTTATAGAAGAGACATCAGAATTTGCACTGAGTGCTGAATTTGGGTGCATTTGAGTGCTATAGTGAGAGTTTGGTGACTGAGGAATATTAAGGGTTTATTTTTTTATTTGTATCTAAAGTCTAGTCTTTCTTTCATTTAGTTAATTAACTAAAAGGTTGCTGTTTGGTTTAGAAGGAGAGTTTTCAATCAGCTTTAAACAAAGGTTCTACTTGTAACTACTTGCAGCTGGAGCTTGTTAATTAGTTAATTGGATTAGGCCAGTTTTCAGAGGCTAGAGTCACAGGATAAATCTGAGCTTGTTACAGTGTAGACGTTGTTTGCACTGAGTGCTGAATTTGGGTGCATTTGAGTGCTATAGTGAGAGTTTGATGACAGAGAGAGTGCTGAATTTGGGTGCATTTGAGTGCTATAGTGAGAGTTTGGTGACTGAGGGAATGCTGAATTTGGGTGCATTTGAGTGCTATAGTGAGAGTTTGGTGACTGAGGGAGTGCTGAATTTGGGTGCATTTGAGTGCTATAGTGAGAGTTTGGTGACTGAGGGAGTGCTGAATTTGGGTGCATTTGAGTGCTATAGTGAGAGTTTGGTGACAGAGGGAGTTAGGTGAGGAAGGAGTAAGGAGCTCCTTTCATTTCATTTCCTACATTTCCTCAAACAGCGTGAAGGGAGCCGGGAGTTTACAGAGAGTACAGCTGACTGGGAGCAGAGTCGGAGGGCGGAGTTCCAGTTGGTTCACAGTGCAGCTGTATTCTGTAAGGTAAGAGGGAATGGAGGCTTGGGAAGTTGCATGCTCCTCCTGTAGGATGTAGGTGGTGAGGGATACCACTGGTGTCCTCGCTGACTATACCTGCGGGAAGTGCACCCAACTCCAGCGAGACCGTGTTAGGGAACTGGAGCTGGATGAACTTCGGATCATCCTGGAGACAGAAGGGGTAATAAAGAAGAGTTACAGGGAGGTAGCCACACCCAAGGTACAGGACAAGAGTAGCTGGGTTACAGTCAGGGGAAAGAAAACGAACGGGCAGACAGTGCAGGGATCCCTCGTGGCTGTTCCCCTACAAAACAAGTATACCGTTTTGGATGCTGTTGGGGGGGGGGGGGGGGGGGGGGGGGGGGGGGGGGGGGGGGGGGGGGGATGACCGACCGGGGGAAGGCCCAGCGGCCAGGTCTCTGGCACTGAGTCTGACTCTGGGGCTCAGAAGGGAAGGGTGGGAGAACAGAAAAGCAATAATGATGAGACTCAATGGTTAGGGGAATAGATAGGAGATTCTGTGGTCGCAAGCGAGACTCCCGGAAGGTATGTTGCCTCCCGGGTGCCAGGGCCAGGGATGTCTCGGATCGTGTTTTCAGGATCCTTAAGGGGGAGGGTGAGCAGCCAGAAGTCGTGGTGCACATTGGTATCAACGACGTAGGTAGGAAAAGGGGTGTGGATGTAATAAACGAGTTTAGGGAGTTAGGCTGGAAGTTAAAAGCCAGGACAGACAGAGTTGTCATCTCTGGTTTGTTGCCGGTGCCATGTGATAGCGAGGCTAGGAATAGGGAGAGAGTGCAGTGGAACACGTGGCTGCAGGAATAGTGTAGGAGGGAGGGCTTCAGGTATTTGGATCATTGGGGTGCATTCTGAGGAAGGTGGGACCTGTACAAGCAGGATGGGTTGCATCCGAACCAGAGGGGCACCAATATCCTGGGAGGGAGGTTTTCTAGTACGCTTCGGGAGGGTTTAAACTAATTTGGCAGGGGAATGGGAACCGGACTTGTAGTCCAGCAATTAAGGTAGCCAATGTTCAGGACGTCAAAGTGTGTAGTGGGGAAGGTAACACTGACAAAGGAGAGTACTTGCAGGAACGGAGATGGGTTGAAGTGTGTATACTTCAATGCAGGAAGCATCAGGAATAAGGTGGGTGAACTTAAGGCATGGATCGGTACTTGGGACTACGATGTGGTGGCCATCACGGAAACTTGGATAGAAGAGGGGCAGAAATGATTGTTGGAGGTTCCTGGTTGTAGATGTTTCAATAAGATTAGGGAGGGTGGTAAAAGAGGTGGGGGTGGGGGGGGGGGGGAGTTGCATTATTAATTAGAGATAGTATAACAGCTGCAGAAATGCAGTTCGAGGAGGATCTGCCTACTGAGGTAGTATGGGTAGAAGTCAGAAATAGGAAAGGAGCAGTCACCTTGTTGGGAGTTTTCTATAGGCCCCCCAATAGCAGCAGAGATGTGGAGGAACAGATTGGGAAACAGATTTTGGAAAGGTGCAGAAGTCACAGGGTAGTAGTCATGGGTGACTTCAACTTCCCAAACATTGAGTGGAAACTCTTCAGATCAAATAGTTTGGATGGGGTGGTGCTTGTGCAGTGTGTCCAGGAAGCTTTTCTAACACAGTATGTAGCTTATCCGGCCAGAGGGGAGGCCATATTGGATTTGGTACTTGGTAATGAACCAGGGCAGGTGATAGATTTGTTAGTGGGGGAGCATTTTGGAGGTAGTGACCACAATTCTGTAACTTTCACTTTAGTAATGGAGAGGGATAGGTGCGTGCAACAGGGTAAGGTTTACAATTGGGGGAAGGGTAAATACAATGCTGTCAGACAGGAATTGAATTGCATAAGTTGGGAACATAGGCTGTCAGGGAAGGACACAAGTGAAATGTGGAACTTGTTCAAGGAACAGGTATTACGTGTCTTTGATATGTATGTCCCTGTCAGGCAGGGAAGAGATGGTCAAGTGAGGGAACCATGGTTGACAAGAGAGGTTGAATGTCTTGTTAAGAGAAAGAAGGAGACTTATGTAAGGCTGAGGAAACAAGGTTCAGACAGGGCGCTGGAGGGATACAAGACAGCCAGGAGGGAACTGAAGAAAGGGATTAGGAGAGCTAAGAGAGGGCATGAAAAATGTTTGGCAGGTAGGATCAAGGAAAACCCCAAGGCCTTTTACACATGTGAGAAATATGAGAATAACTAGAGCGAGGGTAGGTCCGATCAAGGACAGTAGCGGGAGATTGTGTATTGAGTCTGAAGAGATAGGAGAGGTCTTGAACGAGTACTTTTCTTCAGTATTTACAAACGAGATGGGCCATATTTTTGGAGAGGACAGTGTGAAACAGACTGGTAAGCTCGAGGAGATACTTGTTAGGAAGGAAGATGTGTTGGGCGTTTTGAAAAACTTGAGGATAGACAGGTCCTCCGGGCCTGACGGGATATATGCAAGGATTCTATGGGAAGAAAGAAATGAAATTGCAGAGCCGTTGGCAATGATCTTTTCGTCCTCACTGTCAACAGGGGCGGTGCCAGGGGATTGGAGAGTGGCGAATGTCGTGCCCCTGTTCAAAAAAAAGGGAATAGGGATAACCCTGGGAATTACAGGCCAGTTAGTCTTACTTCGGTGGTAGGCAAAGTAATGGAAAGGGTACTGAGGGATAGGATTTCTGAGCATCTGGAAAGACACTGCTTGATTAGGGATAGTCAGCACGGATTTGTGAGGGGTAGGTCTTGCCTCACAAGTCTTATTGAATTCTTTGAGGAGGTGACCAAGCACGTGGATGAAGGTAAAGCAGTGGATGTGGTGCACATGGATTTTAGTAAGGCATTTCATAAGGTTCCCCATGGTATGCTTATGCAGAAAGTAAGGAGGCATGGGATAGTGGGAAATTTGGCCAGTTGGATAACAAACTGGCTAACCGATAGAAGTCAGAGAGTGGTGGTGGATGGCAAATATTCAGCCTGGAGCCCAGTTACCAGTGGCGTACCGCAGGGATCAGTTCTGGTCCTCTGCTGTTTGTTATTTTCATTAATGACTTGGATGAGAGAGTTGAAGGGTGGGTCAGTAAATTTTCAGACAATACGAAGATTGGTGGAGTTGTGGATAGTGAGGAGGGCTGTTGTCAGCTGCAAAGAGACATAGATAGGATGCAGAGCTGGGCTGAGAAGTGGCAGATAGAGTTTAACCCTGAAAAGTGTGAGGTTGTCCATTTTGGAAGGACAAATATGAATGTGGAATACAGGGTTAATGGTAGGGTTCTTGGCAATGTGGAGGAGCAGAGAGATCTTGGGGTCTCTGTTCATAGATCTTTGAAAGTTGCCACTCAAGTGGACAGAGCTGAGAAGAAGGCCTATGGTGTGCTAGCGTTCATTAGCAGAGGGATTGAATTTAAGAGCCGTGAGGTGATGATGCAGCTGTACAAAACCTTGGTAAGGCCACATTTGGAATACTGTGTGCAGTTCTGGTCGCCTCATTTTAGGAAGGATGTTGAAACTTTGGAAAGGGTGCAAAGGAGATTTACCAGGATGCTGCCTGGAATGGAGAGTAGGTCTTACGAGGAAAGGCTGAGGGTGTTCGGCCTTTTCTCATTAGAACGGAGAAGGATGAGGGGCGACTTGACAGAGGTTTGTCAGATGATCAGGGGAATAGAGTGAGTAGACAGTCAGAGACTTTTTCCCCGGGTGGAACAAACCATTACAAGGGGACATAAATTTAAGGTGAATGGTGGAAGATATAGGGGGGATGTCAGAGGTAGGTTCTTTACCCAGAGTAGTGGGGGCATGGAATGCACTGCCTGTGGAAGTAGTTGAGTTGGGAATATTAGGGACTTTCAAGCGGCTATTGGATAGGTACATGGATTACGGTAGAATGATGGGGTGTAGGTTAATTTGTTCTTAATCTAGGACAAAAGTTCGGCACAACATCGTGGGCCGAAGGGCTTGTTCTGTGCTGTATTTTTATGTTCTAAAACTCAAATTTAAATAATGTGAAATGATGGTAGTCAAATTCAAGCAGTGAATTAGATAAATATGTTAACTCACTGTATCTATTATTATTACTGCCACAATGCTTAAAATAGCAATTTGAAACATTTTTTTAAACTTTAAAGATATGTAATCCATCTACTTTTAATGAACAGTTTAAACTCCTAGCCAATACTTGTATTTTATGATGTTATCATACTCGTCAATGCTTTTACTATTTTGTAAAAACTCTCTAAACAAGGTTTTTGACCTGAGTACCTTATACTAACACTGTTATTTTACTGATCATTAAAATGGTTAATTCTATTAAAATGCACCATGTGCTATTTCCAAAAATACTGACAGGCTTGACCCAGTAGCTCTGATAATAGAACATCAGCCTTTTGTGCAGCCTACATTCATATCTCAGTCTCTAAAAATCAGGCTGACATCCATAGGAAAGATTCAGGGCATCATGTTCAAGATGCTATGTTCAACACGCCATTATAGTTGGACCTGCACTGCTATTGTCAGAAGTACCTAGCCTACCTGCAAAACACTGCTCCTGTTGGCTGACATGGAATGGAAAGTCAAAGCACAAGAAAAAATAAAAGAGAGGGAGTACAACAAAGACAAAACACAATAAACAAATAGAACATCTAATTTAAATGTACATGGACAACCTTCCAACATTGTGTTCCATTTCTTATAATTACAAATTCATGCAAAGACAATAACAATTTGAATTTTATGTGAATGTTAGTTGGGACTACACATGTATATATATTTTGATGCAAGATTAAAACAGCCAGTTACCGATTACATACAGAAGAAATGCACAGCAAGGAATGAACCAGCCATGCACAAGGTGAAACATGCATGATAACATTACACCATCAATTTGCAAAGGTTTAAACAAGCAAGGTTTTTTTTATTAAATTGACAATACAAATACATAGATTATATATAACCTTCAATGCTAACTTAATTTTTCATTTCCACACAAGTGATAACTATCACATAACTCTAGTATCAAATTTATAGGAACAAAATGAAAAGACACTAGCACTGATCTTCTAAAACCAGCTTCACTTAAAACTATAAGTCCTCTGATGGATACAATACCTGGAGTTCAAATAAGTGGACAACTTTCATCAGGATCTTCATATTTATTAAATTAATACCATTTGTGTGGACATGCTGGATCATTTTAAACTAGGGAAACCCTGATTTTTATTTTATAAATTTAGAAGCTTTGTACTCAGAACTAAACCAATTTTTTAGTTTTTTACCAGTTTAGTTTTACTGAAATGTTTCAATGGACACTAGGTAGTCTTAAGTTAATTTGTTAACAAAACCCTATGACAGTCCATGATACGATTCTTACACATTACACTGGTTTCTTAATGAAGTAAACATACACATTGCATTTTTTAATTACCAGGGTACTTTGTTGTTATTTAGGTTGACAATAGTCAGATATTTTCAAATGTAAACTGTCCTTTATATAATAAAATGCCTTTGATTATCTATAAGAAATAAATCAAACTTTTCAAAAATGTATAATTGTACACATCTGATTTTTGAGGACATAAAAAAATTATATTTTATTATTTTTATAACCCCGACAGGAATCTTTAATGACTAGAACACAACATTAAGTAGCGGCAATTAAACTTTGTTTAGAAAATCCATTATGACTAAATAAGATAGTATCTTAAAATAAGATACTTCATACATCTGCTATCTTTAACTCATCAGTGGATGAAGAGGCAGGACATTGCTGTTGGTTCTTACCACTGAATAGACTATTCCCAAACTATGTTTTATTATATGGTGTATGATACTATAATCCAAGCACTGATCACCATGTGCCATGGTATTATCTCAACTGTTCTTTCATCAATATCATGCTGTCGTTATCCAATTTAGCTTACTTACTGCAAATGCAATAGCACCGAATGATAAAAATCTAAAGTCAAGTTATGACCACCTTATTACCGCATTGCTAATGTCTATCTAATAGAGCAGATTCTAAACACAGAGAATTGCTGTAATACACAACAATTGCTCAGCGAAACTGTGATTACTAATTCAATTAAATGTTGTGTATATCAAGGTGAGTGATGTTGGTGCTAGGAATGGAGCTGCTGGTCATCTCAAGAATCTTCACGCATTTTTTGGTTAAGTACAGCAGCACGATGAAACATTAAGTAAATTTGTCTACTCTGTTTTAAGCTGCCGTACTTCAGAAAGGGATTCCTTCAAGACCAGAAACATTTTTTCATTTTCTCATGTCAGTCTTGTGGAATTTGTGGTATTGTTACGGTGCAAAGCTCACTAGTAACAAGACAAGCTCATTTCAGACAGAACATTTTAAATATGTGTCGCTTTCATGCCATCAGTTTGGGGACTATTCAAATTTATATCAGAAGTAAAAGGATAACAATTCCAGCACTAGTTCCCTCTCTAACCCAAATCAAAACTGAAAGGTCAATTTAATACCCATCTAAGTGAGCATATTATTACTTTTCACTTGTCATTCAAAATTTCTCTTGGTGAATAACTTCAGAATGAGAAGGAAACAGAAAAAGCTTTAGGCTTACAAACCACTTGCTTTGCACGATATGGATATTGGGCAGGATTCTCCCGCCACATCCGCCCAGCGACCGGTGAATCCCACCCGAGGTCAATAGACTACAGTATTTCATTGTCTGTGGCTCACCCATGGCGATCTGGTGGTGGGCGGGGCAGAAGAATCCAGCCCATAGTATTTATGGGCTGGTTTAGCACACTGGGCTAAATCGCTGGCTTTGAAAGCAGATCAAGGCAGGCCAGCAGCACGGTTCAATTCCCGTACCAGCCTCCCCGAACAGGTGCCGGAATGTGGCGACTTGGGGCTTTTCACAGTAACTTAATTTGAAGCTACTTGTGACAATAAGCGATTTTCATTTAATTTTCATTTCATTCAAGAGGTCCGAGATGTATTCCATTGTAACAAATCTGAAACAAAATAGTACCCCAAATATACAGGCAGGATTTTCCATTGGCCAGCAGCAGGATCTTCTAGTCCCACCATTGTCAATGGGGTTTCCCACTGAATGCATCCCTCTCTGCCAGGAAACATGCGACGGGAGTGCGCTGCCAGCAGGACCAAAGATCCTACCGGTGCGAACGGCTGGAAAATTTAAGCCCATGTTTTAAAGTTTTACTAAGAGTTAAATATTTCTTTAAATTGAAATTTCAATGATGCTTTTTGTTGTCATGAGCTTTTTAATTTTTTTTAAATATAAAATGGACAGCAGTGTGGTATTTGAAAATGTTAGCATCTTAATATTTGAAATTTAGTTATGGTTTATATCTGCATACAAAAGTAAGGTAAGCCTTGCAGGTATATTTTTCATTAAGTTCAGTTAATATTTTGTGTAAGCCAATGTAAGGAAATGTTGCAGTGTCATTATTATTGTTGTTACATTGTTGTTGAATCAGATCGTAAAATATGAAATTTCCATTAAAACTAAAAGCTGCTTAGTTGCAAAAGTTATATATTTTTAAAAAGTTATTTTTGTTCAATTCCCCTCACCAGGGCTTCTTTGCTTCTCCAACTCCCTCCCTTGATTTATTTACCCCCTTAGAAGAAATAATTTGAGCTGTTCTCTGTACCTCCCTGTGACAATCCAATTGAAATTAAAAACTTGCCATATAGATTATAAATGCAGACCTGTGCCCTATGCAACATGGGCTATATTGATACTTTAATTTGTGAAATGATTAGCTGTGCTTTGGCTTAATTACTATATTATCTTTTTGTGAGGTTGTTGAGTCAGAAAAAACTAAGTGAAATGTATAAATATGCACTCTTTATAAGCTTTCATTAATGCAAAAAAATAATTCTTTTACAAAATGATTAAAGTAGTTAGACTGATGAATTTTGTATTTTTAAAATATATAACTGGGCAAAATTCTTTGCAGTACTCAAGAACCTTTGATCGAGTGCTGCAGAATGACACCAGCTTAGAAAAAGCCAATACAATATTTCCTTCTTGTTAAAATGCATATAACTTTCTACTTGGGACATGGGGCGGGATTCTCTGGTCTCATGGGACCCGTTGCAAGCTAGAACGAAAAATTTAGTGTTCCCACCAAAACTCCATTCACTCAGTGGCACCAGAAAATCTCAGCCGCAACGAGGATGGAAGATTCTGGCCCTGTTATTAATTTCCAAGAAAATGCTGAGTACAAGATCTGTTCAGAGAACTTCCTTCAAAAAAATTTGTGAAACTTAAATCGAATATGGATTCAGACAAAAATAAAAAGGATTAAATCCAGAAACCAGAGCAGTTAAGTTTATCAACAAAACAAAATGTATGTGTATACTAAGTTATTAATGAAAATTAGATTAGTTTTATGCATGCTGATTTCAATACAAATGTTATGAATGCACACAATTTCAGACAGGAAACCAGCGTGGTTGAACTTCTGAATGTGCCAATATCAGCCAAGGAAGGTTGCATAGATACATGGTGCAAAATTATCCCCTACCCGGCGGGGCGGGGGGTCCCGGCGTAGCGGAGTGGCGCCAACCACCCCGGGGTCGGACCTCCCCAAAGGTGCGGATTCTGCACCTTTAGGGGCCAAGCCCTCACATTGAGGCGCTAGGCCCGCGCCGGAGCGGTTGGCACCACACCGACTGGCGCGGAATCTGGCAACAACGGCCTTTGACGCCCGCCACCTGGCGCCAGCCGAAAGGCCTTCGCCGGTTCGCGCATACGCCTGTGCATCAGCTGCCGCTGACGTCACCACCGGCGCATGCGCGCTGGGGGACTCCCTTCCGCCTCCGCCATGGTGGAGGCCGTGGCGGTGACAGAAGAAAAAGAGTGCCCCCACGGCACTGGCCCGCCCGCCGATCGGTGGGCCCCGATCGCGGGCCTGGTCACCATGGGGGCACCCCCTGGGGGCCCGCTCGCACCGCCGATCCCGCCGGCACAGAGGTGATTCAAACCACGGCGGCGGGAGAGGCCTCTCAGCGGCGGGATTTCGGCCCATGCGGGCCGGAGAATAACGGCAGCACAGAAACCCGTAGCCTCCCGCCAGCCCCCGCCATTCTCCGAGGCGGGCGGCGGGATTGGCGGCACGCCGACTTTTTGTGGGTGGGAGAATTCTGGACATGGCGGGGGCGGGATTTTCGTTGGCCCCGGGCGATTCTCCGACCCTGCTGGGGGTCGGAGAATTTCGCCCCCGACTACACCAGGATTAATTTAACTTCCGCACTTGTGACAAAACAATTTACTACAATACCCTATTTTCTACTGACATTATACATATTTGTTGTTGCCATTTGGGTTATTTGGTTGTAAAATTATTTGCTGCTCTTTTAGTACCTTTTCTGGACTCTACTATTTTAAAATCTTCAAACTTATATCATTTGGCAGCACCACAAATAATGGCATGTAATTTAAACACATCCATATTCATACCACACAGTCTGCTTGTCTTCTGACATTATTGAAGGGGATACAGAAACATTCATGCTTTCTTCTGTACATTCACTAGTGGGGTATTTACCACTATTAAGAGGGGAATTTAACTCACTATTATCCTGATTCTCAAACTTAAGCAATTCCGTAGATTTTGAAACTATGGCTCGCTGATCCTCCTCTGAAGTCCGAATTGTTTTAATTGGTGACACCATAGCAATATCAGTTGGCCGTGCTATTGGTAATCTACTGATATTACTAATGGGATTAATGGATAAACTAGATGAGGAAGGATGAACATTAGTAAAGGAACCCATTCTAACTGGGTCAGGTTTGGCAATCAAGGAGTCAGATACAACACTTAGCCCTAGGGATGAGGCAGATTTTGAAATGGTTTGGCCTTTTCCATCATTTGCAGTAACACAAAAACCCCTCTTGGTGTTTGGAGGATTATAGTCAACATCTAGTGAATGGCCAGGGCCATAAAGCCTAGTTAATTGAGATTTCTGCAAATTAGATGCTGCTTGAATCTGGTAAGGTACATTTTGAGGAAAAGGGGATGATGGTAATGATCTGCTTGGTACTCACTGGGTAAAGTCCGAGTGCTTGTTACCACCTTGCCTGGAGAAGAATCTATCGACACAGGTGCTCTATTATCTCTCGACATGAATTCATGAATGCTTGTTCTTCGATTTGATCCCTCTGCTGTAGAAATCACATGACTTGCACGGGGTAGAATAGGAGAAGTGATGGAGTCTGTTTGGGATGGTTGCTGTGGCACTATTGGTAGTTCGTAGGCAGATACAGTCTTTCCTTGGTTTAAAACAATTGGTTCTATTGGGGTGCTTGTAACACTGATATTGTCTGATTTTTGTCGACTTGGCCACACATACTGTCCAGGCTTTTGCAGTTTGCCAGTGGAAGAGTCTGCAGTTTCTCTTCCTCTAGGTGATCTGACAGTAGCACCATTATTCAGACGGTCCTGATTCAATTTCTCACTTCCAACTAATTCAGGCAGATCTGAGATTTTAGTGAAAACATCATCTAAAAAATTGTCATGGACTGCAGATTGCACCTGTTCAAAAAAAATGGAATAAATGAATCAGTTTTAAATATATTTAGAAGTTTTTTTTTACCTCATGCTATTTTGATTCTCGTCAGCTAAAATGCAGCACACTCTAGATTGCAGGTTTTTCTATAGCTGCTATCAAATCCAGTTGTGATTCTTTATCAAAAAACTCAATTTGAATATTGAAACTCTTATCTTTCTTGCCTTATATAGCATGATAAGCGAGGGTTCAGTTCTGTGTGGCACCTCATTTACACATTTGACCAAACATTCAGGTACACATGCCAACAATCACATTTTTAAAGCTGGTAGTCAGCATTTCAACCAACTTAACGGCGTGTTAACTATATAAATAAAATATGGATGGAAATTTAATTGGAATCCTTCCACTTCAGCACTTAACTGAACTCCACCCCCCGCCCCCCTCCCAAAGAAAACACACACACGATTACTGGAGGCGCAGAAAGTAAAGCAGAAACAAAATTCTGATGAGCTGATAATTTCTGAGAGTTATGGTCAAAGGTGTGTGTATTTATTGGTTGTCACCAAAATTGCACATGAAAGTAAGCTTTAAACAATAAACTTATTTTAAAATATATACCTCTTCAGGGTCACTTGCAGCTGATTTTGCCACATAGGACCATAACATTTCTACAGGGCAGGAGGGCATTCGGCTCACCGAGTCTGCACCGACCCTCTGAAAAGAGCACTCTGCCTAGGCCCATTCCCGTGCCCTATCCCTGTAACCACACCTAACTTGGACATCTTTGGACTGTGGCAGGAAACTGGAGCACCCAGAGGAAACGCACGCAGACAGGGGAGAAAGTGTAAACTCCACAGTCACCCAAGGTTGGAACTGAACCCGCATCCTTGGCTAACCACTGTGCCACCGTGTTGCCCAATAGGAGGAAGTCTTTTTAATTAATTCTACAACAGTCGTAATTAAATACACTAAATTTGCAAAGTTTAAGGTTTGAAAATAAAAAGTGGTGATAAATTTTGTTACATTTAAAAGTTACACAGACATTTGAGCTCTGAACCTCAGGAATAGACCTTGAACATGGTACAGATACCAGAATAAGTTAAATTATGAGGATAGAGGAGATAAATTTGGCTTGTATTCCTTCAGGTTTTGACATGTTAGAGATGCTTTTATTGAGTTATTTAAAATGACCAACAAATTTCTTAGGGTAGCTGGAGAAACCTATTTCCTTCGGAAAGAAAATCCTGAACAAGTTGGCAAAACCTTAAAATCGAGCCAGGTCATTTAGGAACAAAATCAGGGAACATTTTCACACAAAAATTTTAGTTGGAAGTATGGAATTTTCTCTCACAATGGTTGTGGATGTTGGATCAAATTTTCAAGACTGAGATCAATAGATTTTTGTCAGGTAAGGATATCAGAAGATACAGAATAAAGTAGGTAAATGGAGTTGAAGCACATAGCAACCTTGATACATCTGACTTATAAAACAGGCTCAAGGGACTGAATGCAATGCTTCTTCAAACTGTGCAGCCATTCAGTAACCCGGAAACTCCCCAACAGTCGAGTACAAGTCAGCCCTTTCAATTACCATGCAAAAAAAATGTAAAGGTCCCACGTACAGGGCTAAGCAGCTGGCCTGTAATGCAGAACAATGCCAGCAGGGCGGGTTCAATTCCCGTACCAGCCTCAACGAACAGGCGCCGGAATGTGGCGACTGGGGGCTTTTCGCAGTAACTTAATTGAAGCCTACTTGTGACAATAAGCAATTATTATTACTTAAATGAATCAGTCATGCACAACAAAATAAGTTAGAGGGTATGGGCTTGATTCTCCCAAAAAGTTTCTAAGTTTATTTGTGGTGGGTTTTTCAAGGAGTTTCCCACCACTATTCAATGACACTTAGTCACTTTTTGGGGATCTGGAGTTTCTCACTTGTTTATCTCACACAGAATTGTTTATTAGCACTGGGGAGCTGAACTCAGAGATCGGGCCACCATTTTGAAAGGATCCCCCGATTTCTAACTGAGTTTGTGGCACACCCCCCAAACACATGGACAAGACCACACACCCCAAGTGAGGACACCCCGCTATGGGATCCCTGGGGTCCCCTCTTCGGGCCCCCCCAAGCCCCCTTACAGAATCCCCTCCCTTCTAGTAGCCCCACCCATCAACCCCCAACCTCCCAGCGCCCCCTACTTACCTGCCCTGCACTTCCCCACCGTTCAAACCTTCTGCCACCCTCATTTCATGGGCATGGCCTCCCTTGCCCTTGGCAGTGCCACCCGGGCACCCTTACACTGCCACCCTGGCATTGCTCCTGTTGGCTTGGTAGTGTCACCTGCGCACCTTGGCAGTGCCAGGGTGGAAGTGCCAAGGTCCCCGCATTCCAGGTGGAGGTCCAGCGAGTCACCCTGCACTTGCCCTGACCACTCTGGGGCCTCTGGTGGCCTGGGAGACCCCCCCCCCCCCCCCCCGGGTGCATTTCCGCCTGGACCACGTTTGTGTGGACCAGCACTGATCAACGCCCGGCTGCAGCATACCTGGGAAGGACGAAGGATCGAGGAAGGCCAGTGGATCCCGCGCAAGAAGGTCGTAAGTAGGTTTACGACCTACTACCGCGAGCGTCAATCGGTCCCGCTAATTTGGGGCGGGGTTCCGACTCTGCGTCTCACGGGGCATCAGAGAATCCTGGGACACGTGGAGCCGGTCGGGAGGCTCCCTGCAAGCCTCTCCCAGCATTCTCTGGCCGCACTGCGCTTAAGTGAGAGCACAACACGACCGGAGAATTGTGCCCTATGGTAATTGAATGGCATATTCCTCTTCCTATGTTCCACCTAACATGCACAGTTCATCTCCATACAAGTGATGGTGCTATTGGATATTTTACAAAGCCAATTTATATTTATGAGTCCAATCTTAATAAAAACATTGATGAGTCCAAACTTGATGAATTTGTTTATTGAGTTTTTTCTTTTTCATTGTTGACGTGGTGATATTGATATTGCAACTCCGTTGTGAATGTTGTCGGTGTTCCTGTTATTTTAAGTAACCAATACGTCATCCCGAGGTGTTTGCATAGTCGAACCACTGATGTTGACTGACATGGACATTTTTCTGTGCTTGTGGTATCGATTTAGTATGTCATCTGCCTTGAAAGCTGGTGTGCTTGCTTGTTCTGGAGCAGATGTGAGATTGTGAGATATACTCTTAATATATCTCTAGTGAGATATACCAGTTGTTATACTGGAAAATTGGAAACAGTTGATAAAGAAATAATAAGTGACATGGACTAACCTGGGTGGACTGGTGTACGTTGCTCTCCTCCAGAAACTGTTGCAAGGTAACTATTTCACTTCCAGGTGATGTTGCTTTGTTCCTTCGCTGAGAATGAGTTTGGGTGTCATCAAGTCTAGATTCTTTGTTTTGGAGGGATTGTTTGTCTTTTTCAAAATTTTGTGCATGATGACTATGTGGAAGGCTGCTGCTCAACGATACCTGATTGTCATAAACTGGACCATATTCTCCACTGCTGTGACTTTGGGACCTACTGTGGCCACCATTAACTGCACCTGCTTCAAAGTAAAAGACATCAGCACGTAAAACCTAGCCTGTCTACCACACCAGCCATGAAATACTACCAAGCGAAGGAAAACACCTGATATTTCTGAGTAACCAGAATAAAATCCATCAGATCATTGGTAGTTTATACCACTTTACTTGATATCATATTTGCGCACACAAAGATATAAGTATTGTAAATGAACCAAGAAGATGATTGTGATGGGTACAATTTACCAATAATTGAAGCCTATTATGCTAACATGATTGCAAGAAAGCAGTACAATATATTAGAGAATAGATATTGTTTTTAATCTTTTGATGAGAAAAGTCCTTTTTCAAAAAATTGCTGTGGTTTAATAATGAATTCAACAGAAAAAGAGAATATTAAAACCTGTTCTCGTTTGCAGATTCAACATACAAATAATAGTACTGACATAAAACAGAAATCAAATCAAGCAGATGAGATAAGTACTATTTTGAAAATATTCTAAATCATGCGAAAAAAAGTTTATCCCAGGAAACACACATTGCATTTCAGCATGCAGCCTGAATGAAAAACAAGAAACGAGAAAACAATTCCAGTATTAAAATGGAAATAATTTTTTTTTAAAAATCAGCCAAGGCATACCTTTCACATCGTGAGCTGAAGAATTATTATTGTTATTGCTACTGGATGTCCTGCTACTATCAAGGCTGGCTGGTCTGGAAGCTAAATGGAAATTGGGAAACAGCATGAGACAAAAATGAGCAGAGGTCACTTTACCTTTGACCAGAGAAAGAGCTGAGGCAGCGATGCATGCAGTGTGCCATAGGCTGAGCATGCCCAAGGTCAGAAAAGAGTTGTGTCTTACAGATCAGAAAGCCAAGAATTTTCGAGGCAGTCCAATTGGACACTTTGGAACACAGCACTACAGGAAAAGCAGATAAAGAGAAACGTAAAGGAATGGGGCTGGGGGGTCATATACAAAACATATTCCTCTCAGGGCAATAGTAATAGAGCGAAGTTCATGTCGAATACAAATGCAGAATAGAACATGCTGGAAAATGAATGTGATAGTCTGACTTACAACAAATGTGACAAGGTATTCTGCACATTGTAGAGCTGTCAAGAGCATAAGGAGCTGGAGTGTATCCACAATAATTATTCTGTAACCCTTCTTGCCCAAATAGAAACAAGTACATATGTTAGTATATTTTAGAAGAAAAAAAGATTAATCATTGCAGTTACCATCAGTGTTTAGTGTTAAAGAACTTTCTTTTCAATCAGCCTTTCATAATTTTTAATTTAAAATATTTATTGGTTGTTAAATATATAATGAATATAAATTTGCCTGTATACACAATGAGAAATGATTGTTTTGTAATTTCACTCGATTTTTCCTTCATCTCTTCTCATTCTTCCCAACTTATCGCTCGATCCAAATGATTGCTCAAATCAAAGCCGTGAAATCACCCAGCCAGTGAATGTCTACAATTCTGCCCCTTTCACCGTCTTCCAAAAGGCTGTCTTCCAATCAAAATTTGGAAGCAAATACTACTTCATATTGGAATTTGTACTGTGGTGTGTCACGATCGGGAGATATTAGGAATTTGGATCCAAAATGGGGTCCACGACGAAGCAAGCAACTTAGGGGATTAAAACAGAATGAAAGAAATTGCTTGCAGCGGACTCAAAGAGATATGTCCGCAACTGGCTGAATCACATGGTCTCATTCAGATTTAAACTCGTTAGGCAATGCATAAGGTGATTCACACAAGGTCCATTGTCTTTTTGGGACATTCCTGCATGACTAGCCATTATCCTATTAACAGAGTCTGATGACCTAATGATCTGTCAATGAAAGGCTAGGTGCATATGAATGGCATAGCTTTGGTCTTTTTTGTAAATGCGAATGGGCAACCAAGCAGCCCAGTTACAGTCTGTTCCTGTCTGGACACTCCAGTGGAAGGCCTTTGTTTGAAGGGCTGGATGGAGGTTAGAGCAAGAGAGATAATCAATTTTAAGACAGAGATGAATGTGAGCAGCCATGAAACAGGTCATGAAATCTGCTCCTGAGAAAACGATGTGAGCAGCCATGAGACAACCATGAAATGTGCTCCAAAAAGGCTGTAGGGGTCACCCAGGGAGGTCATGAAGGAAGGTGTTCCAGATTACAGACTTTCGCAAAGTGTTCTAAAGGAACTCGACTTACAGCAGAGAATTGCTTTTTAAATACAAGAATCATCTTTGCCTGTCTATGTAAGTCGAAAGAGAGTTGTGTGTTATTTAGAGTGATGTTTGGTGGGAACTGATTGTGTTAAGAAGCCACATGTAGTCTATTAGTGTTAAAACTGTGAAGTAAAAGTTTAAATATTGTTTTATTTTGTTTTAATAAAGTTATGTTTATTAAAATAACCAAGCTCTATATCTTATATTATCACTTCCGGAGTGAATTAATCTTTCTCCACAGTCTTAAAATTACTTTACACGTCTGGTTCAACATCTTAACCTTTGTTGAGGGCTGACCAGGTGTACGTAACAGGTGTCTTAACTACTGAAGAAGCATCTCCTTATTAGAAAAGGCTGAGTGGCATCAGTTAAATCCATCATGCATCACAGATCACAAAGTTTCTACTGTATTATTTATATTAAAATACTGCCCCTTCTTTTAACATTGCCTATTTAGTTCTGTTATTATTAAAGGAGTAAGGAATGCATTTATTATTTGCAGTGAAACAATAGGAAGAATTTTTTTTGCAATTGCAGAATGAATGTTTGAAGATAAACAGAAGTTCAAGCATTCTGTTTATTCTACTGCTTCTGATAAAGACTTGATGCACAGGTGATGGTACCTTTGAAGCGTACTGCCTAAATTTGGAACTGGAAAGATCTATTTTTATACCCCAGCATGTTTACATCAGAGAGAGTCATCAAGAGCTGGCAGCATTTATGCAACATTAAAAGCATAAAATAAACACAGAATTTTCATGCAGATGGAGAACTCTCTGTATTTGTGAAATAGGCACTGGAGGCCCAAATCCAGCACTCACATTTTTGCAGGAAGAAAGAAATCGCTTATTGTCATGAGTAGGCTTCAATGAAGTTGAAAAACCCCTAGTCGACACATTCCGGCGCCTGTTCGGGGAGGCTGGTACGGGAATTGAACCGGGCTGCTGGCCTGCCTTGGTCTGCTTTAAAAGCCATCAATTTAGCCCAGTGTGCTAAACCAGGAGCGGAATGGACATCCATGATTCACAGCGGCAGTTGCATATGCTTAAGTTCAGCTGCCTTCAGTTTGATCAGATTTTCACAAGGAGATGTGCAAAATACGACTTCTGCACATTAGACTTCAAAGGCGAAGGTCTAATCATACCGTCGTGGAGAGGAAGGGCACCATTTTAGATATGTCCCCAGGACACCTTTAGGTGAGGTGAAGTGCCCTTTGGGATTCTTAAAAATAGGCATGATCACACAAATTAAGTTGATGAATTATTAGAATAATCAGGCCCATTGGATATGTCAAAAGGAGCTGTCAAAGCATTTTAATCACCTGCCCTTTAAATTTTTGAAAAAACAGGTGGTGGTTGCTTGTTATGGCAAGAACCATACTGAGTCGATAGTGTGACATGAAGTTTGTGCAGTCTTGTCTTTTTTTCTCTTATGTGCTGCAATACTTGTAGTTACAAAGAGGGAATACATTTCAGATACCTTTCACCTACTTCAGACAAAATGAGTGACACTGTGTCAGGGTGGTGGGTTGGAGTGGTCGTGAGTGGTATGGCTACTTAAGTCCTCATTATAGACGAGGAAGTCCCGAGCTAGAACTATCTGTGTCATATTTATTTTTGTTACTTTGTGTTTATGAATCCCATGCTTATGTCCTACGAAAGTCCGGACAGATCATGTATCCTAGAGAGGACTGGATTCCCTGTGATTCTTCCTTGTCGTTGGCCTCTCTGGAGTTGGGGGAAATTTGTAATGGCACATGCCTGGGTGTGGTCGGTTAATCCTTGTTTGACTTGTCTTCTTCAATATTCTCTTGGTTGCGAGTGCAGTGGCAGTGGACACTTCATCAGGTAGGTTATGGCAGGAGTAACTGTGTGTACCTGGGTCAGGTGGAGGGTTTGTTGGGTGGTGTAGTGAGTTTCCCTTTTCCGAGTTGTCCCCTTTTGGGGGCTTCTGCTCTGCTCGCCCTCTCGAGATAGGTTCCACTGGGGAGGTAATATCTTGTGGGTTGTAGGGTTTGAGTGAGAGTCTGAGTGCTGTGGATTGGCATTGTTGGAACCCTTACGTTCAAGGGTAGGCTGATTGGGGGAGATTGGCACCCTCTTCCAAGTGGTCTTATATTGTGACTTCCTGAATTCCCACCTTTTTGAAACCGTGGCTCTCCCAGGGAGGCAGTGTTTTGTCTCAGATGAGGCTTTGCTGCTGTGCTTCTAGTATATTTTTTGTGACGGGAAACAATGCTGTTCCTTGTTGGCATCCTTTGGCTAATCCTGGCGCTCCTCTCTTTTGGGGGTTTCCTTTCATTACTTGTGTAGGTATCACCCTGATGCAGGCCCCCTCATTGGTTCCCTTACCAAGTCCGGGGGGGGGGGGGTTGCGGCGGAAGAGGAGGAGGGAGGATCATACCTCTCTTGAGACGACCAATTGTTTCAACAAATCTTTCCCTCCTTGTGGGTGGGATCTCCTTGGTGGGCGACGGTGTGACTCTTTGAGTGTTGATGGAGATGAGTGCGTGGGTGTACTGTATTTGGCCAGGTCTTGTACCATGGTTGATATCGTGTTGTCCTCTTATGCTTAGAAGATTCCTTCTGGGTCAGGATATCCTGAGAGGCTGAGTGAGATTTTGAATGAGCAGCCTTTTTTTCCTTTTTGTCTTGTGGTGCGGGGCATGCGCCAGGGGATCATGTGCTCATGGCTGTACCTTGGCCCCTATTATCCTGAGAGCCTCTGCTTTTGGTAGTACTTTTACAAATATTTGCTGGTCTTTTCTGTGTAATTGTGCAGAATGATGATCGTTCTGTGCTGTGCCTGAGCTGGGCAGGATTTGTTGTGTATGTTGGCTATATGTAATATATTCTTTTAGAACTAGTGCCCACGTGAATTTTTTATATAATTTATGTCTGTTATTTTGGTGTTAAAGAATCATTGACTGGTTTCTGCAAAGGTAGAGACAGGACTTGTATCCAAAACGGGAATGTAAAGATGTTACTGATGCCTCTAGTACGACTGGAGCTGGGGGAGATTTGTTCTGGCGCATACCCGAACATGGCATGACGTTCTTATCCTGGACTCTCCCATGTTTTCGAGGCCTTTTTCTCCTCTCCCTGGTTCTGTAGTATGTCCGTTAGTCAATCTGGAGGCATCAAGCTTAATGGTTATACTGAATCAGTACTTGTTATTTTGCTCTGTCACCTGAGGGCTTCCATTACAGGATTAGTGTTGCATGGGTGATTTCAGAACCCACTATTATCACAGTGCCTGTCAATTCACAGTTTGACTGACAGTTCGATTTGCTTATGAAATTTTAGAAGTGAGACTATTTAGCTAATTCATCAAGAGAAACTTCATCTCAGCATAGATTCTGACATCTTCCCATGGTGGATACTGGGTGAGTTAGAGGGTGTAAAGGCAAAGGATGGTGGTAGGGACATGGACAAAGTTGGTATATGGGCTTTAGGGGGCTGGACAGAGGGGCACATGTTGTCATGGAGGGTAAGAAGGGCTATGGAGGGTGAGTGGAGTTGCATAGATTGGCATTGAAGGGCATGAATGGCCATGGGGTGTTGGTGGAAGAGAACAGGTTGGCATGGAGGGTTATAAAGGGTCATGGGGGGCATGAGCTTGCATGAGGGGCAACAGGAATGAGAGACTGTGAGGAACTTTCCAATCCCACCAGCTGCTGCTCTCTAAATGCTCCCATCCCACCTATGATGATGCCTGCTGCTGGCAGGACTGGAAAATTCTACCCTGAATACTTCAGTTTAAAATGTAGTTACTTACTCTGATTAATCTTTCTTTGAGTTCATAAAATGTCAGAGCTTACACTTGCTACAAGAAACAGAAGTACCCAGCACTGTTGACCATTTTGAATCTGAACTGATATTTTAAATGGTTGATGTTTAATAAAAATAGATATCACAATAAAATGCATGAAGATTGGCAAATGCTCAGCAAAGCAATTCAGCAGGCTAGAATGGTGAAGATGTTATGAAAAAAACAAAAAAAACTGAGCAGCAGAAAAGTCCATGAAAAAAATGTCAGTATATTAATGTCAAAAGCAACCAAGCATAACATCACAAATACAAATGTAACATAATGCAGCTAATGTTTCAATAGTGTATACCTGTATAACATTTACCTCGACTTCTTGATCCAGTGCTGGAATTGTCAAAATTAGGACCATGGGTTAGCAAATCTTCATTTGAAGCAACACCTGAGAATTATATTTTTGGTAAAATATAAAAATACACCGTATCTAAAGAGGTTTATGTGTACATTTTGTTATTTATTGTAAAATATACAAGATATTAATGAGAGAGGTGCAAATCTGTCACAGGTGATCTATATGCTCTTTTCACTTGATTTTAATCCCATTGAGAGGAGGCAGAAAAAGCAATGACAAGAAACTTCATTGCATTCCTGTGTGTGTTGTGGAGAGATATGTGGTGAGGGAAGATGCAAGAAAGAGAGGACAGGAAACCCAGGCCAGAGGGGGGATTTTCGGCCAGCGTTCGCTGCAGGTACAATTGGCGGCTCCGCCAGAAAATCCCACGAGATCACGGGAATGAGAATCTTGACGGCGACATCTCATTCTGAGATTTTCCCTGCCCCTCGCCAGTGATGCAAAAGTTCCTGCCACATTTAAATGTTTTTAAAGGGCTTCCTCACCATATGTTCCCCCCCGATAAGGAATTCCCTCCTCTCCAACGTGACTTCATATTGGCAAAGTTTACAACAGCTCAAACAAAACATGAAGCTGCTTGCTGAGGGGAACTCGCTAGCGGTGCAAAGGTAAGTATAGCCCCAGGGGTAGAGGGACATACCCAGGCATGCCCCCGGCTGTGTGAACCTGGCACTGCAGAGATGGGCTCTCTGGAGAGCCCCATGGGGCATTGGGTTGCCCCCTTAAGTTTATGTGTGTGGGTGGTGGTTGCCTTATCGCGTGTGTAGGTGGTGGGGTGTTGCACTGTTGCTTGTTTGGGAGAAGAGGATTGCCCCAATGCTTATGTTGTGGGGAGGGTCGCCCTGTGCTTGTGTTGGGGGTGGGGATGGGGTAATGTCGCCCCGATGTTTGTGTTAGGGGAGTGTCGATGGAGCGGGCCTGGGTCACCCCGATGCTGGATTTGGGGGTCCGCTCCAATGCCTGTGTTGGGAAGGAGGTGTCACCCCGATGCTTGTTGGGGGCTCATCCCGATGCTTGTGTTGTGGGGGTCGCTCTGATGCCGGAGTGGGGTCGTCCTGGCGTTTGTGTAGGGGTTGCTGTGGGTTGTCCCAATGCCTGAGGGCGGGGGGGAAAGGAGTTTCTTTTTAATGCAGATAGAGGTGCCTTTTAAAGATGGTGCCCTAATTTCTGTGGAGCTGGAATTGCTGGCTCTATTAGGCCTCGCCCTGCCTGAGTGACAGCGGAAATCATGACCTCAGATTTTCTGGGCACAGAATTGTCCAAGAATCTGGAGAGAACTCGGCTGTGTAGCTGGAGAGCGAATTTAGCAGGGCTTTTAAGGGAACGGCGGAGGCTACAGGTGGTTTGGCTTGTTAACCATAGGCAGGGTGGTGGAACAGCTCAGAAAAGCGAGGGGGCGATATATGAGCATGGTGGGAAGGCCAGCAGGATGCTTGCACAGCAGCTCAGAAAGAGGGAGGTGGTTAGAGAAATAGGGAAAGTTATCAACGGGGATGGGAACGTAGTTGGGGACTCGGCAGGGGTGAGTAAGGCGTTTCGGGATTTTTACAGCAGGTTGTACAGGTCGGATACCCCCTGCGGAGCCGGAAGGGATGAGGAACTTCCTGGAGGGGCTGACTTTCCCGAAGGTGGACGGAGAGCTGGTAGAAGGGCTGGAGGCCCCGATCAGGTTGGAAGAGATAGCAGAGGGCTTGAAGGCCATACAGTTGGATAAGGCCCCGGGACCGGACGTGTACCCAGCAGAGTTTTATAAAATGTTCTCCGGGATATTGGGACTGGTGCTGGTGAAGGTGTTTAACGAGGCAAGGGAAAGGGGGGTCCAGCCCGAGACAATGTCACAGGCCATGATTTTGTTTATCCTGAAGCGGGACAAGGACCCGGAGCTATGTGGGTCTTTGATGAGACCATCAATTCACGCGACACGTGGTTAGAAGTGAACAGTGGTTTTAATCGTCTTACAACAGAACCTGCCTGTGACAAGATGAACTCCAGATGAACTGGCAGGCAGGCTCCCAGCATCAACCTTTATACGTCCGGTTAGGGGGAGGAGTCATGGGTGGAGCCAAGTGTGGAGCCCAGTACAAACTCCCGTACACTCCCAGTGCATCTCCCCCTAGTGGCAGAGCAGCACAACTGCTCGTGGGCCGAGCTTACAGAGACATAGTACAACATGTGTAATACAGTGTGAATTACGCTACGTGATTCACCACAGTCTTACAGGCCAATTTTCCTGTTGAACGTAGATGCCAAACTGCTGGCCAAAATTTTGTCCTCCAGGATTGAGGACTGTGTACCAGACGTTATTGTGGAGGATCAGACGGGGTTTGTTAAGGGCAGGCAGCTGGTGGCCAATGTAAGAAGGCTGTTAAACATGATCATGAAGGGCAGCACGGTGGCACAGTGGTTAGCATTGCTGCCAACGGCGCTGAGGACCCGGGTTTGAATCCCGGCCCTGGGTCACTGTCTATGTGGAGTTTGCACATTCTCCCCGTGTCTGCGTGGGTTTCACCCCCCCAACCCAAAGATGTGCAGGTTAGGTGGATTGACCATGCTAAATTGCCCCTTAATTGGAAAAAATAATTGGGTACTCTAAATTTATTTTAAAAAACATGATCATGATGGGCAGCACGGTGGTGCAGTGGTTAGCACAGCTGCCTCATGGCACTGAGGTCCCAGGTTTGATCCCAGCTCTGGGTCACTGTCCATGTGGAGTTTGCACATTCTCCCCTTTTTTTCGTGGGTTTCGCCCCCACAACCCAAAAGATGTGCAGAGTTAGTGGATTGGCCACGTTATATTGCCCCTTAATTGGAAAAAATGAATTGTGTACTCTAAATTTATAATAAAAAAAAAACATGATCATGATGCCCCTGGAGAGTAGGGAGGTGGAGGTAGTCGTCACGATGGATGCGGAGAAAGCTTTTGACCGGGTTGAGTGGGATTACTTATGGGAGGTTCTGGAACGGTTCGGATTTGGGAGAGGCTTTATTGACTGGGTCAGGTTGCTGTACCAGACTCCTGTGGCAAGTGCACAGACAAACAGGATGACTTTGGATTATTTTAGACTGCACCGGGGGAAGAGACAGGGATGCCCCCTCTCCCCACTGCTGTTTGCGCTGGCTATAGAGCCGCTGGCAATTGCTCTGAGGACCTCTAAGGGATGGTCCGGATGGGGGTGGAACACAGGGCCTCGCTGGATGTGGCTGACCTGCTTTTGTGTCTCAGACCCAATGGAGGGGATGGAAGAAATTATGGGAATTTTAGGGGAACTGCCGTTTAGAGTGGCAGGGGACAGTTTCAAGTACCTAGGTATTCAAGTGGTGAGGATCTGGGGCCGGCTACATGAATGGAACTTGGCCCGGTTGGTGGATCAGATGAAGGAGGAATTCCGGAGATGGGATGCGCTCCCACTGTCTCTGGCGGGCAGAGTTCAAACGATGAAAATGACGGTCTTCCCGAGATTCCTTTTTGTTTTCCAATGTCTCCCCATCTTCATCCCGTGGTCCTTTTTTAAGCGGGTCAGTAAAGTTATAGCGGGCTTTGTATGGGGGGGCAAGTCCCCTCGAGTGAGGAGGGTAATGCTTGAGCGGAGTCGGGGGGAGGGTGGGCTGGCGCTGCCGAACTTTAGCAATTATTACTGGGCGGCTAATATGGCCATGGTTAGGAAGTGGCCGGTGGGGGGTGGGGGATTTTGGCATGGGAGCGTATGGAGGCGGCTTCATGCAGCGGCACAAGTCTGGGGGCGCTGGTAACTGCGCCTCTGCCGTTCCCGCTGGCGCGGTACTCCACCAGCCCCGTGGTGGTGACAGCCCTGAGAGTCTGGGGGTAGTGGAGGAGACATGTGGGAGCAGTGGGAACATCGGTCTGGTCCCCAATCTGCGATAACCACCGGTTTGCCCCAGAGAGGATGGATGGGGGGTTCCGAATTTGGCGGAGAGCGGGGATTGAGAAGATGGGGGACTTGTTTATAGAAGGGAGCTTTCTGAGTATGAGGGCGCTGGAGAAGTTTGCATTGGCGGGGGAAACGAATTTCGATATCTGCAGGTGCGGGACTTTCATCGTAGACAGGTACCAACCTTCCCACTCCTGCGGCTAAGGGGGGATTAAGGACAAGGTGGTTTCTAGAGGATGGATAGGAGAGGGGGGCGTTTCTGACATATATAAGGAGCTTATGGGAGCGGAGGAGACGCAGACCGAGGAACTGAAGTGAAAGTGGGAGGAGGAGCTGGGGGGAGAGATAGAACAGGGCCTCTGGGCGGACGCGTTGAGTAGAGTGGACGCGTTGAGTAGAGTCAACGCGAGTGCAACATGCGACAGGCTCAGCCTGATTCAATTCAAAGTCGTTCATCGGGATCACATGACAGTGGCCCGGATGAGCAGATTCTTTGGGGTGGAGGATAGGTGCGCAAAATGTGCGGGAGACCAGCGTACAATGTCCACATGTTCTGGGCATGTCCAAAGCTGAGGGAATTTTGGCGGGGGGTTTGCCGACGTCATGTCCAAGGTATTAAATACAACGGTGGCATTGGGTCCAGAGGTGGCGATTTTCGGCGTGACGCAGGATCCGGGAATCCAGGAGGAGAAAGAGGCAGATGTTCTGGCCTTTGCTTCCCTGGTAGCCTGGAGGTGGATATTACTAGCATGGAGGGACTTAAAGCCCCCAAAGTTGGAGACCTGGCTATCGGACATGGCTGGCTTTCTCTGCCTGGAGAAAATTAAGTTCGCTTTGAGAGGGTCATTGTTAGGGTTCGACGGAGGTGGCAACCATTCATCGACTTCTTCGCAGAGAATTAACCGTCAGCAGAAGGGGGAGGGGTAGGTTAGGGGGTTAAGTAATGGTGGGACCTGTGGGGGAGGGAGGTGGTATTTGCACTATGTTTATTGTTTTATGTACATTGTTTATATTGCTGCTGTTACAATACCAAAAAAAACCTCAATAAAATGTTTATTTTTTTAAAAATGTATAGCGAATTTACCAAATTAGTGCCAGAAACCAAGATAATATACAGAAACTAGCCCTCCAAATAAAGTGGAAATGAAAAACTCATTCTTTTGAAGCACCAGGAAATGAAGAGCTGAATAAAACCTTTGAAAATATACTTTATAATAACACATTGCTACAAAACTACATAATAAACAGAGATTAAGAAAATAATTTTTTTATAAATTCCACCATAAATTTCCAGATTTATGAAGATTCAGGACTTGCAAAAGCAAGTCTCCTCCAGATTGTTTCAATTTCACCAAAGCTGAGCAGAGACTTTAGAGCTGAGTTTATAATAGTGGCTAAAAAAACAGCACAACTGCTTTTTCTAAACTGGAACATTAGGCAGCTAGATCACTGAATCTCTTCTAAACCCAAATGAGTGACATTTAAATAAATTCTCTACACTGTTAGTCCCTTGTGATGAGAGCATTATTAAATTTTGGACAGAATCATATATGCAGCTCTCATGGGGTTGCTGCTCACAATTAAAATAATGCAGCCATTTTTAAAATCTGTTTTGAAAATGCAGGACAGTGGCACCGTAGTATTTGTCAATCCCTCGTTGCCGTGAGTGCATTGAATCAACCACATAGGGTGCAATTTAATGGCCGCATTGCGCTTAAACAAGAGCTTGACGAGGCCGTCAGATTGCGGGAGAGGCCGAAAATGAGAACTGGGCCGGGCACCGATCTGTTTGCGATTTAGCCGGCCCGCTCCCGTTGTAAAATCAGGAACCCGCCATAGCGTGGCGAGAATCCAATAATTATCACTTAAGGGCAAGGGCTGCTGCAGGGACCGAGGAGGTGAGTAGCCATCTTCGCTCCTGGGCACTGGGGTTGCTGTCCTGGTGCTTGGAGGTGGGGGGGGGTTGGTCTCGGTGGGGTGTACCGCCATTGCCCGTGGATCTGCCATGCCACCTCCTAGATCATGTGTTCCTGTTTTGGGGGCAACCCCAGCCCCACCGACCACCCATAACTCCCCCTGACCGCGGAGGCCTCTGGCCATATGGCTGAAGGCTATTGCTAATAGCAAATTGGCAATCATAATTTAGTGAGCACTTCACAGCTCCAAGTGGGTTCCCGTGGGTAGGCGTGTCATGTAGCAAGTGGAAGTTATTGCTTAGCATCCTAATCCGATCGTGATGCCTGGACACTACTTGAACACTGTGGGAGGCAACACCATGGACGTAGCAGCCAACATCTGAACATCCAGGAGCTGGTCCTCTGCATCGGGGACATTTTGGCGACCAGAGGATGGATGTCTGCACCAGGGAGGGGACTAGTGCCTGGTCCAGATTCTGTTTGGTGCGGTCAGGGATGCGCGAGCTGGGCCTGTTGGATGGCAGGAGGTGGGGGCGAAGGGAGAAATAGGGGAATGGAGGGTCCCAGGACTGGTGTCAGTCTCACACCCTCTCCTAATCATGACAGATATTACAAGGAATATGTAGTATCTTGGACCCTGCAGAAGCTGCCATTGTGGTGCTGCTGGCAGGCTAGGCGGCCAAACGTCAGAAAAGGCTATGGCAGCAGCATCGACAGAGACTCGAGGCAGCGGCTCACAACCTGAGGATCCGGCTGCCCTTTGGATCAAGGAGGGACTCAGAGTGGGAGGCCGGCGACAGTTCAATGTGTACAGGCGTCGCTGGTCTTTTGAACAGATAACGGGCAGACAGCGTGTGCCGCAAAAGGCTCCATCTCTGTGACATGTCCTCGTGGACTTAGTACCACGTGGAGGGTGGCTCCCAGTGGCCATTAAGACACAGCAGCTCTGAACCTCTCCGACTTACGATCATTCCAGGGCTCGCGCAGGGATTTGAGTGGCACCTCAAAAGCTACAGCCCACAAGTCCATCCATGAGGTCACAGAAGTCCTGTGTGCGCGGGTAGCGAACCATATAAACTTTGACATGGACCAGGCCCAACAGGATGCCAGGGCAGCAGGATTCTACGCCATCGCCGGGATGCCCAAGGTCCAGGGATAATAGATGGCATGTCGTCTTGCGCTCACCAGCCTCTCTGGGAGTGCCCTACGTTAACTGGAAGGTGTTCCACCCCCTGAATGTCCAGCTCGTGTGCCAACACCACATGAAGATCATGCATGTGTGTGCACACTTGCCAGGAAGTGTGCACGACAGCTACATCCTGGGGCAGTTGGACATTCCCGGCCACTTTGAGGACTACACTAGGATGGCCAGTTGGCTCCTGGGGGATAAGGAGTACCCACTGAAGACCTGGTTAATGACACCAGAACGGAGGGTGGTGACCGATGTGAGGACCCGATACAAAAAGGCCCAAGTGACCACCCGGGCTGTTATTCAGCGGTGTATCAGACTCCTTGAAATGTGTGTATGGGGTAGGGGGAACCCAATTATTTTTTTCCAATTAAGGGGCAATTTAACTTGGCCAATTTACCTACCCTGGGCATCTTTTTGGATTGTGGGGTGAGACCCACGGTGATGCAGGAAGAATGTGCAAACTCCACATGGACAGTGACTCGAGGCCAGGATTGAACCTGGGTCCTCAGTGCTGTGGGACAGCAGTGCTAACCACTGCGCCACCGTGCTGCCCCTAATTAATGCTTTATCGTGGTGAAGGCCTCGCCAGGCCGAGTGTCAGGAAGCCCGCGGCAGTTCCCGTTCGCTACCAAAGTTAGAACCTTTTCCGTTAGATTGTGCCCATAGTGTGGCATGGTAGTTGCACGGAACCCAAAAAGGGGAGGGGTTACACATCCTTCCCTGAAGGACCTCAGTGAACCAGTTGGGTTTTTACAACAATCCAAAATCTTCCATGGTCATAGAATCATAGAATTTACAGTGCTGAAGGAGGCCATTCAGCCCATTGAGTCAACACTGGCCCTTGAAAGAGCACCCTACTTATGCCCACTCCTCCACCCTATTCACCCTAACCCCGCCTAACCTTTGGAAACTACATGGCAATTTAGCATGACCAATCCACCTAACCTGCACATCTTTGGACTGTGGGAGGAAACCAGAGCACCCGGAGGAAACCCACGCAGACATGGGAGAATGTGCAGACTCCACACAGACATCGACACATGTCAGGAATCGAACCTGGGTCCCTGGCAACAGTACTAACCACTGTGCTACCATGCCGCCCTGTGAAAATGGCAAGATATATTAAATTGAAAGTCACAATTTGACAACACATCTCTTGGCCTATGAATTACTGATGCAGTATTGTAACTTCTAGGCTATTTAAAAGGAAAAGCCGAACATGGTAAAATAAAAGGCACTCATGCTCCCCCCCCCCCCCCACCTCTCAAAATAAAAACCAGAGGTTTGGGACCATTTAACTCCGGTTTCCTCCCACAGTCCAAAGATGTGCAGGTTGGGTGGATTGGCCATGAAAAATTGCCCTTAGTGTCCAAAATTCTATGATTAACCTAGGACAAAAGTTCGGCACAACATCGTGGGCCGAAGGGCCTGTTCTGTGCTGTATTTCTCTATCTATCTATCTATCAAGCATCCCGTTAATATTTAAAGTCACTGACTAGCACAAATGTCTATCTAGACTTCAAATTTGCATCCATGTGAAAATTGCAGCTCATTCAACAGGAAAGGCTGGATTTTCCTTTCAGGGGAAGGAAATAGGGTCAGGACTGATTCCAGGTCCCAGGCCCATCCCCGGGGGATAAGCAGTCACACATCTGTGATTTTCCCTATGGCGGTACATTAATGGCCAGAGGGCAGGTTCATTATTCAAATAAAAATGGCAGGTACACACTTGAAGTTGAAGGGTCAATCAGAGGCCTTCCAGCTTGAAAAGAGCAGCAGGCTGCAATGGAAGCTAAGAGGGTGCTTCAAAATAGGGCACCATCTCTCTTATTTTATCAACTATTCTATTAGAAAAAGGATCCCGCAGTCAGGTCACCAGTGCACACAAATAGGATTCCGTCGCCGGCATGAACCTGGAGGTCAAATGGAAAATTCCAGTAGGCCTCCTTTAATTGGACTCAAATAGCATGTAATGAACCTGATGGGCCTCACCTTTGTAATAATAGACTAGAAGCACAAGAAGCTGAAGAACTGACACATTGGGTGCTAGGGCAAATGTTAGCACCTGCCCACCTCGGATCCCAGCCCGATAGGCGTGGAATACCCAGCACTAGATGTCAGACAAGCGGTTTGACAATATTAAAAGGCAGAGGTGTTGGACTGGTTAGCATAAGAACATAAGAACTAGGAGCAGGAGTAGGCCATCTGGCCCCTCGAGCCTGCTCCACCATTCAATTAGATCATGGCTGATCTTTTGTGGACTCAGCTCCACTTTCCGGCCCGAACACCATAACCCTTAATCCCTTTATTCTTCAAAAAACTATCTATCTTTACCTTGCATGTGGTGGCATGATTTGCATAGCCGTCTGCCATTGGTGCAGAACACCGGCTTACCATTGGCCCTGGTCGGTCATGTGCCTCTCGACCGATTGGTTGAGACCAGTCATGTGACGGCTCTCCGATTGGTCGAGAGGCTGAGTTAACCACGCCTCCATACCAAGGTATAAATAATCAGAACGCCCGGCGGTCGTCCATTTACTGTAGTCGACCGCATGGCTAACTTCTAGCTTATTAAAGCCTAACTTTTGTACAGCAACTCGTCTCGCGTTCGATTGATGGTTCATCACAGCACATATGCAAAGTTTTATCCCATATTTGCATGGTGTTTCCAAGAGGCAGAATGTGGTTGAGGAAGGGCGGCACGGTGACACAGTGGTTAGTGCTACTGCCTCACAGTAGATTTTTGAAGATGGAGTTCCGGATTAAGCCCGAATGCTTCTGCATCAGCCCGCAAACTCAGAACGCTTCAGAAATTTTTCAACATTGGCTGGCATGTCTCGAAGGATACCTGGCGTCTGCAAACAGCCCCCCCCACCATGTCACAGAAGCTTCTCCTCCGTCTGCCAGGCTAAATCGGTCGCTGCTGTACCGCGCAGTGACCGGGGACCGCCCCTCTGGGCCCTTGCTGGCCCCTCCAGTACGCCGCGCCGATCTCTCCCCCCCGCCCCCGGGCCCCTGCGCCCGGCCTGTGCGCCTCCCCCTCTCCTCCGGGCCCTTCCGGGCCCCTCCAGCGCACTGCGCAACTCTTTCCTCGCCGCCCTTGGGCCCCTGCGCCTGGCCTGCGCGCTTCTCTGCCCCCGCTCCCAGCCGCTCCGGTTGGCTCGCTGGCACCGCTAACTCCGCCCCCCTCAACCACGAGGGCCCTGCCATCTTGGGGCGCCGACTCCACGTGTGGGTCCTGGGCGCCGCCATCTTGGGGCGCCGACTCCACGTGTGGGTCCTGGGCGCCGCCATCTTGGGGCGCCGACCCTACGTGCGGGTCCTGGGCGCCGCCATCTTGGGGCCCCGACTCCACGTGCGGGTTCTGGGTGCCGCCATCTTGGGGCCCCGACTCCATGTGCGGGTCCTGGGCGCCGCCATCTTAGGGCCCCGACTCCACGTGCGGGTCCTGGGCGCCGCCATCTTGGGATCCCGACCTCACGAGCAGATCCTGGGCACCACCTTCTGGGACTGGCACGTAAGGTTCTTCCAGCACTTATACGGCTGACGACGACGACTATGGATCTTCTCCACGGCTCGCGGCCATTCAGCTCGACCAGTCACGTCCACGCACGCTCGCCAAAACGACAATGCTGATCCACCTCAACGGCCACGAGACGGGCTGACTGCTGGACTCCGGGAGCACGGAAAGCTTCGTTCACCCTACCACGGTAAGACGCTGCGCACTCCCTGTCCATCCTGTAAAACACAAAATCGGGTTAGCCTCAGGTTCGCACTCCGTCCGCATCAACGGCTGCTGCATCGCGGACCTCACGGTCCAAGGGAAGGTTTTTAAAAATTATAAACTCCTTGTCCTCCCTGACCTTTGCGCACCGGCACTCCTAGGACTGGACTTCCAGTGTAACCTGCAGAGCTTGACCTTCCAATTCGGCGGCCCTATACCCCCCTCACTGTCTGTAGCCTCGCGTTCCTCAAAGTGGACCCCCCCCTCCTTGTTTGCTAATCTCACCCCCGATTGCAAACCCGTCGCGACACGGAGCAGATGGTACAGCGCCCAGGACCAGTCCTTCATCAGGTCCGAGGTCCAGAGGTTGCTGAAGGAAGGGGTCATCGAAGGCAGCAACAGTCCCTGGCGAGCCCAAGTGCTGGTGGTCCGGGGGAGAAAAACCGGATGGTTATCGACTATAGCCAGACCATCAACCGGTTTACGCAACTGGACACGTATCCTCTCCCCCGTATTTCTGCCATGGTAAAAGATATCGCGAAAGACAAAGTCTTCTCCACTGTGGACCGTAAGTCCACTTACCACCAGCTCCCCCTCCGCGCGAGTGACCGCAAATACACCGCGTTTGAGGCAGATGGGCGCCTCTACCACTTCCTTAGGGTTCCATTTGGTGTCACAAATTTGGTCTCGGTCTTCCAACGGGAGATGGACCGAATGGTCGACAAGTACGGATTACGGGCTACCTTCCCGTATCTTGATAATGTCACCATCTGCGGCCACGATCAGCAGGACCATGACGCCAACCTCCAGAAATTCCTCCAAACCGCAAAACTCCTTAACCTCACATACAATAAGGATAAGTGCGTGTTTAGCACCGACCGTCTAGCCATCCTCGGCTACGTAGTGCGTAACGGAGTGATAGGCCCCGACCCTGAATGCATGCGCCCCCTGATGGAACTCCCTCTCCCCAATACCCTCAAATCCCTTAAACGCTGCCTGGGTTTCTTCGCTTACTACGCCCAATGGGTTCCCAATTACGCTGACAAGGCCCGTCCCCTCATTCAAACCACGACCTTCCCGCCGTCGACAGAGGCCTGCCAGGCCTTTAGCCGCATCAAAGTGGACATCGCAAAGGCCACGATGCGCGCCATCGACGAGTCCCTCCCCTCCCAGGTCGAGAGTGACGCATCAAAAGTTGCTCTGGCGGCCACCCTGAACCAAGGGGGCAGACCCGTGGCCTTCTTCTCCAGAACCCTCCAGGCTTCCGAACTCCGCCACCCCTCTGTGAAAAGGAAGCCCAGGCCATAGTCGAAGCGGTGCAATATTGGAGGCACTATTTGGCCGGCAGGAGGTTTACCCTCCTCACAGACCAACGGTCAGTAGCCTTCATGTTTGATAATGCACAAAGGGGCAAGATTAAGAATGACAAGATCTTACGGTGGCGGATCGAGTTGTCCACGTACAACTATGAGATCTTGCATCGTCCTGGGAAGCTCAATGAGCCTCCTGATGCCCTGTCCCGCGGTACCTGCGCCAGCGCGCAGATAGACCGCCTCTGCTCCCTCCACGCGGACCTCTGCCATCCGGGGGTGACCCGTCTCTACCATTTCATTAAGGCCCGCAACCTGCCTTTCTCCATCGCGGAAGTCAGGACAGTAACCCGTGACTGCCACATCTGCGCAGAGTGCAAACCGCACTTCTACCGCCCCGAGCGCGCACACCTGATCAAAGCATCCCGCCCCTTCGAACGTCTCAGCATTGACTTCAAGGGGCCCCTTCCCTCTAACAACCGCAACATTTACTTCCTGGCGGTAATCGACGAATACTCCCGCTTCCCCTTCGCCATTCCCTGCCCCGACATGACCACATCGACCGTCATTAAGGCCCTCCTCTCCATCTTCTCCCTGTTCGGCTACACGCGTACATACACAGCGATTGGGGGTCCTCATTTATGAGGGACGAGCTGCGTCAATTCCTGCTCAACAGGGGCATTGCCTCTAGCAGGACGACCAGCTATAACCCCCGGGGTAACGGACAGATCGAGCGGGAGAATGGTACCATCTGGAAGACCATACTACTGGCCCTCCGGTCCAGAGATCTCCCTATTTCCCGATGGCAAGAGGTTATCCCTGATGCCCTACATTCTATCTGCTCACTCCTCTGTACCGCAACAGATCAGACACCTCATGAACATCTTCTTGTTTTCCCCAGGAAGTCGTCCTCTGGATCCCCTCTCCCGATGTGTCTGGCCGCCACCGGACCCATCTTGCTCCGGAAGCATGTGCGGGTGCACAAATCCGACCCGTTGGTGGAACAAGTCCAGTTACTCCACGCTAACCCGCAGTATGCGTATGTGGAGTACCCCGACGGTCGGCAGGACACGGTCTCCCTCCGGGACCTGGCACCCGCCGGCGTGCGGCCTCCCCCCCCCTGTTTTTTTTCCCCCCGCGCCCCACCCAGGCCACACCTTCCCCATCCATGGCGTCTCCACAGCCAGCTCGGGTGACGGAGACTGTTCAAGGACCATCACTCCCGGACGTCAGCGGAACCACCACCATCGGCTGAACCGACGTCACGTACTCCACTGCGGCGGTCTGCCAGAACGTCAAGGGCCACGAAAAGACTGATCGAATCGATTTAAATTACAACAACTCCATGGACTTTGTTGGGACTTTGTGTACTATTGTTAATTGTCTGGGCCAGTGGGAAGCCAAAAAATGTAATAAAAAAGAGAATTTTTTTTTCTCTCTCCCTTCTCCGGCTGCTACTCATACCACCAGTTCTCCCCCCCCCGGCTTCTTTCTCCGCAAGGGGTGAATGTGGTGGTATGATTTGCATAGCTGTCTGCCATTGGTGCAGAACACCGGCTTACCATTGGCCCTGGTCGGTCATGTGCCTCTCGACCGATTGGTTGAGACCAGTCATGTGACGGCTCTCCGATTGGTCGAGAGGCTCCACGCCTCCATACCGAGGTATAAATAGTCAGAACGCCCGGCGGTCGTCCATTTACTGTAGTCGACCGCAGGGCTAACTTCTAGCTTATTAAAGCCTAACTTTTGTACAGCAACTCGTCTCGCGTTCGATTGATGGTTCATCACAGCACATATGCAAAGTTTTATCCCATATTTGCATGGTGTTTCCAAGAGGCAGAATGTGGTTGAGGAAGGGCGGCACGGTGACACAGTGGTTAGCGCTACTGCCTCACAGCACCAAGGACCCGGGTTTAATTCCCGCCATAGGTCACTGTCTGTGTAGATCTGGAGCTTCTGGTCCAGAGATATGGGCATTGTGCCACATGACCTCCATAAAAATCCATAAGATTGTTTCACTTGTTTTGAGGGTCGTTGAGACAAGGGAGGAGAATTTAATGAGGCATTATTAGTACAAAAAATAAACTGTGGATTATCCTTGCTTTCCAGGATGTTCCTAGAGTAGTTTTCAATTTTAACAGAGTGAGGCCAGTAGAGCTGGATGTACTTAATAGCTTTCCCAGTTGTTCATCGGATATGCTTACTTTTATACCAATTGGATCTGAGGAAGCAAAGGTGGTGGATGAATGAAAGTGAAAGTTTTTCTGGGGTTAAGGGCATCAAGGTTTTGATTGTATTGGATGATTTATCTAAGAAGGAAAGCCTTCCTCATTATTTTATCAACTTTTAGCTCCAGCAGTGCAAGTGAAAACAGTGTTTCTGCCACTTCTAAATGAAGGATTCATTCACCAGTACCTGTTGTTACAGATACTCCAATAACCAATAAGGGAAGATAAGGACGGGTTGGCTATGTCAATAATTTTGACTTTAGGGAAGAGTGAAGAAGGAGCAAAACTGATTCAGCCGCATGTTATACATCTCAGGACTTCCGGTTGCGGCATGTAGGTCAAAGTCGAATGTTTGGTGGCTCCTGCCAGAGCTGTCTTTTTTGTCCTTTTCAGCCCAGTTTTTGGCAAAGATTTATTTGTGAGGAGCTGTGGGAAATTTAAGGCATTTATAGAATGTCAAAAACTATAAAGAAGAATCCAGGGAAGAAGGTAGCGAGCTAAAGTCCGCCGCCAAGCATGGTGAGGTGTGTAGCAGGAGGAAAGATGGCGGGAGAGAGCCCATTGCGTGGGGCCAAACCCTTCACGGTGGAGAAGATGACGGAGGTGATGGCTGGACAGTTTGAAAGACTGTTTTCAAAGCATTTCGGAAGGCTTGAGATGGTAATGATGGCCTCGCTTAAGGCATGGGTGGATGAGACACTTGCCCCGGTGCGAGAGGATTTGGTGAGAACTTTGATGATGGTCCAGGAGCAGGGGGAGAAAACAAAAGGGATGGAGGAGGCCTTGTCACGGCACAGTGACCAGTTCACCTCAATGGATCAAGAACTGCGGAGGGTGGCAGATATTAACAGAGGGCTGAAAGCCAAGGTAGAAGACCTGGAGAACAGGTCGCAAAGGCATAACCTGAGAATCGTGGGTGTGCCTGAAGTGGTGGAGGGTCAGAGCCCTACAGAATATCTAGTCTATATGATAGCGAATTTAATGGGGGAGGGGGAATCCTCCGAATACGAATTGGACTGGGCTCACCGGTCGCTCAGGGCGAAACCGAGGATAGGGAAGAGTGACAGCGGCGGATAGAGGAGATTTTGGAGGTGGATGGAAGATACGGGGAGGATCTGTAGCAGGGGATATTGGTGAGGTGGAAGGAATTGCAGGCCAAGTTTGACCTCCTGTCTATGGGTCGGGTGGTTCAGCAGTTGAGGCGAGTGTGGGCAGTTGTGTATGAGTATGGTCAGAAGACCAGCCGATTGCTGGGCAGCAATTGTATGCATTAAGGATGGAACGAGGGGGGTGGTGGTGGCTCTGGAGCAGATAAATATGGTGTTTGAGGACATTTATAGAGGGGTTATACAAGTCAAAACCGCCGGAGGATGATTCAGAGATTAGGGAGTTTCTCGGTTTCTTGAGTGACTGGAGTGGTCGCAGGTGGGAGAGGGCCGGTTTAGAGGAGCCATTAAGGTTGGAGGAAGTGAAGGCAGTGATAGGGAAGATGCAGTCAGCTAAGTCTACGGACTGCCGGAGACAATGAGGCATTTATTTCATTGTTAATGAAAAAGTCGTAAAGGCCCATTTTTCTACTGAATGTGGATACAAACATATTGGGGAAGGTGATGGTGGTGCAGCTGGAGGAGTGTCTCCCAAAGGTGGTGGGGAGGATCAGACAAGGCTCATTAAGAGCAGGCAGCTGTTATCAAATGTGCGGCAGCTACTGAATGTGATGTTTTCTCCGGCAGAGGGGAGGCAGTTTGAGGTGGTAGCGGCTTTAGATGCGGAGAAAACATTTGACAGAGTGGAGTTATTTGTTTGTGGTACTGGAGAGGTTTGGGATTGGGCCTAAGTTAATGGCTTGGCAAAATTGCTATACATGGATCTGACAGCTTGTGTAGGGATGAATGAGATGCAGTCGGAGTACTTCCCACTATTCCGAGGAACGAAGGAGGGTGCCTCATGTCCCCCTTTAGTTCAATTTGGTGATTGCACTGAAGGGTTCGGGCTTATGGAGGGGGATGGGGCATAGGGTGCCTCTGTACGCAGATAGCTTACTGCTGTACAAGGGGCTGCACGGTGGCGCAGTGGTTAGCACTGCTGCCTCACAGCGATGAGAACCTGGGTTTGATGCCGTCCCTGGGTCGCTGTCCATGTGGAGTTTGCATATTCTCCCAGTGTCTGTATGGATCTCACCCCCGCAACCAAAATATTTTTTAAAAAATGATTTGGATGACAATGTAGGAGGCATGGTTAGTAAGTTTGCAGATTACACCAAGATTGGTGGCATAGTGGATAGTGAAAAAAAATGAAAATCGCTTATTATCACGAGTAGGCTTTAATTAAGTTACTGTGAAAAGGCCCTAGTCGCCACATTCCGGCGCCTGTTATGAAGAAGGTTATATAAGATTCAGGATCTTGACCAATTGGGTCAGTGGGCCAATGAATGGCAGATGGAATTTAATTTAGATAAATGTGAGGTGATGCATTTTGGTGGATCAAATCAGGCAGGACCTACTCAGTTAATGGCAGGGAGTTGGGGAGAGTTACAGAACAAAGAGATCTAGGAGTACAGGTTCATAGGCCCTTGATGGTGGAGTCGCAGGTGGACAGGGTGGTGAAAAGGCATTCAGCATGCTAGACTTTATTGGTCAGAATATTGAATACAGGAGTTTAGACATCTTGTTGAAGTTGTACAAGACATTGGTAAGACCACACATGGAATACGGTGTTCAGTTCTGGTCACCCTATTATAGGAAGGATATTGTTAAACTAGAAAGAGTGCAGAAGAGATTTACGAGAATGCTACCAGGACTTGATAATCTGAATTATAAAGAGAGGCTGGGAGTTCTTTCCCTGGAGCTTAGGTGGCTTGGAGGTGAACCTATGGAGATCTATAAAATAATGAGGAGCATAGATAAGGCAGATAGTCGACATCTTTTCCCAAAGGTAGAGCTGTCTAAAACTAGAGCACAGTAAGAAGTCTTACAACACCAGGTTAAAGTCCAACAGGTTTGTTTCAAACACGAGCTTTCGGAGCACGGCTCCTTCTTCAGGTGAATTCACCTGAAGAATTCACCTGAAGAAGGAGCCGTGCTCCGAAAGCTCGTGTTTGAAACAAACCTGTTGGACTTTAACCTGGTGTTGTAAGACTTCTTACTGTGCTCACCCCAGTCCAACGCCGGCATCTCCACATTAAAACTAGAGGGCATAGGTTTAAGGTGAGCGGGGAGAGATGCAAAAGAAACCAGAGGGAAAATTTCTTCGCACAGAGGGTGGTGAGCATCTGGAACAGGCTGCCCGAGTCAGTGGTAGAGGCGAGTATGATTTTGTTTTTTAAAAAGCAGTTAAACAGTTACATGGGCAGGGTGGGTATAGAGGGATATGGGCCAAATGCAGGCAAGTGGGACTAGCTTGGTGATAGAAACTGGGCGGCATGGACAAGCTGAGCCGAAGGGCCTGTTTCCATGCTGTAAACATCTATGACTCTATAACCCAAAGATGTGCAGGGTAGGGCGGCACGGTGGCACAGTGGTTAGCATTGCTGCCTACGGCGCTGAGGACCTGGGTTCGAATCCTGGCCCTGGGTCACTGTCTGTGAGGAGTTTGCACATTCTCCCCGTGTCTGCGTGGGTTTCATCCCCACAACCCAAAGATGTGCAGGTTAGGTGGATTGGCCACGTTAAATTGCCCCTTAATTGGAAAAAATGAATTGGATATTCTAAATTTATAAAAAAAAATAAAAAAATGTGCAGGGTAGGTGAATTGGCCATGCTAAATTGCCCCTTAGTTGCAAAAATTTTTTTAAAAATTGGATACTCTAAATTTATGAAAAAAACACTTGCTGCTGTAAATTTTGGACACGGGCTCATCAGTGAGAGACATAATGGGTTGCTATTACACCCTTTATCGTTGGCTGGCGGGTGCAGGCCACAGTTTCGGTTTTTGTTTCAGTGTTTGTCGGTCTTCTTGCCAAAGGCATTTTTTCGAAGGGTGGATAGGCTGTCTGGTTGTTTGTGTGAGCAGGGAAGGTGGCGAGGGTAAGGAAGGCGGTGCTCCAAAGGGGCCGGCAGTCAGGGGGCGTGGCTCTTCCAAATTTATTGTACTAATACTGGGCGGAGAAAGTGTGGGGCTGGAGCAAGGAGACAGAGGCTTTGTGGTTCAGGTAGAGGCGAGGTCCTGTAAGGGGTTGGGGGCTGCAGCGCTAGCAACGGCACCGTTACCACTCACCCCGGGTATGTATACTGGGAAACCGGTAGCGATAGCCACACTGAAGATTTGGGAGCAATTTCAACAGCATTGGCAGGGTCTGAGGGAGATGCCGATAAGAGGGAATCATAGGTTTGAACCACGGAGGATGGATGCGAGGTTCTGGGGATGGGAGCATAGTTGCGAGTGGTGTAGGAGAGGCCCAGCCAACCATGTCCATATGTTCTGGTCCTGCCCGGTTGGAGAAATATTGGGAGTTGTTTTTGAGCACCATGTCCGAGGTTCTGCATATGAAATTGGAGCCAAGTCCCCTAGAGGCTATATTTGGAGTGTCAGACCTACCCGAGTTGCAGACGAGAGTGGGGGCAGACGTTTTACCCTTCGTCTTGTTGATTGCTTGCAGTTGGGTCTTGTTGGGGTGAAGGTCAGCTTCTCCCTCCAGTGTCTCGGCATGGCTGGGGGACCTGTTAGAGTTTTTGTCCTTGGAAAAGGTGAAATTTGCTTTGAGGTGCGGATGAGGGGTTGCACTGGAGATGGTGATTGTTCATTTTACATTTTGGAGACCTAGTTGCTGCCGAAGACTGGGGTGGAGGGGGGGTACACTCGGGTGCTGTTGGTGTAAAAATGTTAACCAAAGAACAATACAGCACAGGAACAGGCACTTCGGCCCTCCAAGCCCGCACTGGTCATGATACCACCCTTGGCCAAAACGCTCAGCAGTTCCTTGTGCCGTATCCGTCTATACCCATCTTTAAAAAAAAAAAAATAGATTTAGAGTAACCAATTCATTTTTTCCAATTGAGAGGCAATTTAGCGTGGCCAATCCACCTAGCCTACACATCTTTTGGGCTGTGGGGACAAAACCCACACAAACACGGAGAGAATGTGCAAACTCCACACAGACTGTGACCCAGAGCCGGGATTGAACCTGGGACCTCGGCGCCATGAGGCAGCAGGGCTAACCCACTGCGCAGCGTGCTGCCTATACCCATCTTATCCATGTGTTTTCGAGATGCCTTTTGAACGCCATTAATGTATCTGCTTCCACAACCTCCCCTGTCAACATGTTCCAGGTGCTCACCACCTTCTGTGTAAAAGAACCTGCCTCACAGATCTCCTCTAAACTTTGCCGGACGGACCTTAAACTCCCTAGTGACTGACCCCTCCACTCAATCCATGCCCCTCTTAATCTTGTATTGAATCATAGAATTTACAGTGCATAAGGAGGCCATTCAGCCCATCCAGTCTGCACCAGACCTTGGAAAGAGCACCCTACCCAAGCCCACACCTCCACCATATCCCTGTAACCCAGTAATCCTCCGCACCTTCAGGGGCTAGGCCGGCGCTGGAGTGGTTTGTGTCCCGTCGGCCGGTGTGGAAGGCCTTTGGCGCCATTCCAGCTGGGGCCGAACCGACTCCGCCGGCCGGTGCGGGTCCATGCTTGTGCGGGAGCATCAGCGGCTGCCGACGTCATCCCCGCACATGCGCGTGGGGGGGGGGGGGGGGGGGGGGGGGGGGGTTCATCTACGCATCAGCCATCATGGAGGCTGACACGGGCCGCCGCGGATCGGTGGGCCCCGATAGCGGGCCAGGCCACCGTGGAGGCACCCCCTGGGGGCCAGATCGCCCCCCCCCCAGGACCCCGCAACCCACCCGCGCCGCCAGGTCCCGCCGGTAAGGGATCTAGTCTAATCTACGCCAGCAGGACTGGCAAAGAACCAGCGGGGCTTCGGCCCATCGCGGGCCGAAGAATCGCCGGGGGGGCCGCTGTGAGCGGCCGCCGACCGGCGTGGCGCGATTCCCGCCCCCGCCGAATCTCAGGTGCTGGAGAATTCGGCAGCCGGCGGGGGAGGGATTCATGCCCCCACCCCCCGGGCCGATTCTCTGACCCGGGCAACTTCCTGACTTAGTCACACTCATAGAATCACACCTATCAATCAGACAATGTCCTAGACACCACTATCACCATTCCTGGGTATGTCCTGTCTCACTAGCAGGACAGACCTAGCAGGGGTGGCAGCACAGTGGTATACAGCTGCTCTGTACCATATGAAGTCTCATGGCTTCAGATTAAACATGGGCAAGGAAACCTCCTGCTGATTACCATGTACCGGCCACCATCAGCCAATGAATCAGTACTCCTCCATGTTGAACACCACTTAGACGAAGCACTGAAGGTGGCAAAGTGCAGAATATGCTCTGGGTGGGGGACTTCAATGTCCATCACCAAGAGAGGCTTGGTAGTACCATTACAGACCGAGCTGGCCAGATCCTAAAGGACATAGCTGCTAGACTGGGACTGCAGCAGGTGGTGAGGGAACCAAGAAGAGGGGAAAACATACTTGACCTCATCCTCACCAATCTGACTGTTGCAGGTGCATCTGTCCATGACAGTATCGGCAAAAGTGACCACCGCACAGTCCTTGTGGAGACAAAGTCCCGTCTTCACATTGAGGATACCCTCCATCGTATTGTGTGGCACTATCACCATGCTAAATGGGATAGACTTTGAACAGACCTAGCAACTCAAGATTGGGCATCCGTAAGGTGCTGTGGGCCATCAGCAGCAGCAGAACTATATTCAACCACAATCTTCAACCTTGTGGCCCAGCATATACCCCACTCTACCATTACCACCAAGCCAGGGGATCAACCCTGGTTCAATGAAGAGTGCAGGAGAGCATGCCAGGAGCAACAACAGGCACAGATGAAAAAATGAGGTCAACCTGGTTAGAGTACAACACAGGACGACAGTGCCAAACAGCATAAGCAGCAAGTAATAGACAAATGCATCAGATCAAAGCCCTGCAACATCCAGCCCTGAATGGTGGTGGACAATTAAACAACTCAATGGAGGAGGAGGCTCCACAAATATCCCCATTCTCAATGATGGAGAGTCCAGCACATATGTGCAAAAGACAAGGCTGAGGCATTCTCAACAATCTTCAACCAAAAATGCGAATGGATGACCCATCTCGCTCATCTCTGGAGGTCCCCAGCATCACAGATGTCAGTCTTCAGCCAATACAATTCACTCCACGTGATAGCAAGAAATGGCCGAATGGACTGGATACTGCAAAGGCTTTGGACCTGACAATATTCCGGCAATATTACTGAAGACTTGTTCTCCAGACCTTGCCACAGCCCTAACCCCATTGTTCCAGTACAGCTACAACACTGGCATCTACCGGGCAATGTGGAGAATTTCCCAGGTGTGTCCTGTACACAAGAAACAGGACAAATCCAACCTAGCCAATTACTGCCCATCAGTCTACTCACCAACATTAGCAAAGTGATGGAAGGTGTCAACAACAGTGCTATCAAGCAGCACTTACTCAGCAATAACCTGCTCACAGACGCTCAGTTCGGGTTCTGCCAAGGTCACTCAGTTCCTGATCTCATTACAGCCTTGGTTCAAACATGGACAAAAGAGCTGAATGCCAGAGGTGAGGTGAGAGTGACTGCCCTTGATATAAAGGCAGCATTTGACCGAGTATGGCATCAAGGATCCCTAGCTAAACTGGAGTCAATGGGAATCAGGGGGAAAGCTCACTGCTGGTTGGAGGTCAATCATCCCAACTCCAGGACATCACTGCAGGAGATCCTCAGGATAGTGACCCAGACCCAACCATCTTCAGCTGCTTCATCAATGACCTTCCTTCCATCAAAAGGTCAGAAGTGGGCATGTTCGCAGATGAATGCACAATGTCCAGCACCATTCGCAACTCCTCAGTTCATGAAGTGATCCATGTTCAAATGCAGAAAGACCTAGACAATATCCAGGCTTGGGCTGACAAGTGGAAAGTTACATTTGCACTACACAAGTGCCGGGCAATGACCATCTCCTACAAGAGAGGATGTCATGATCGTCCATTGACACTCATTGGCATTAATATTGCTGAATCCCCGACAATCAACATCCTGGGGGTTACCATTAATCAGAAACTGAACTGGAACAGCCATATTAATACCGTGTCTACCAGGCCAGGTCAAAGGCTAGAAATCCTACGGCGAGTAGTTCACCTCCTGAACCCCCAAAGCTTGTCCACCATTTACGAGGCACAAGTCAGGAGTGTAATGGAATACTCTCCACTTGCCGGAATGAGTGCAGCTCTAACAATACTCAAAGCTCAACAAAGCAGATCACTTGATTGCTCCTCTTTCCAGAAGCATTCAAACCCTTCACCACCGATGAACAGCGGCAGCCGTGTGTATATCAACAAAGTTCTTTGCAACATTTCACCAAGATTCCTTGGACAGCACCTTCCAAATCCACGACCGCAACCATCTAGAAGGACAAGAGCAGCAGATATCTGGGAACCCTGCCACCTGGAGGTTCCCCTCCAAGTCACTCACCACCCTGACTTGGAAATATATCACCGTCCCTTCACTGTCACTGGGCAACATCCTGGAACTCCTTCCCTAACAGCACAGTGGGTGTACCTACACCTCAGGGACTGCAGCGGTTCAAGAAGGCAACCACATTCTGAAGGGCAACTAGGTTTGGGCAATAAATGCTGGTCTAACCAGCGATGCCCACATATTCTTCACCCAATACTCCGGTCTATGTATTTACATTGTGTACGCTGTGTTGCCCTATTACGTATTTTCTTTTTATTTTATTTTATTTTCATGTACTAAATTATCTGTTTGAGCTGCTTGCAGAAAAATATTTTTCACTGTACCTCGGTACATGTGACAATAAACAAATCCAAATGAATAAAAAAAGATGGGTGTTTGGATTACAAGAAATGTCTCTTTCTTCACACTTCCCCACGAGTGATTGGTTTGTTTCTCACTTTCACCTTGGAATGTGGCTGTTGGAAGTTTCAAAACTAAATGGGCAGTCATCCTTTGCTGGTTTCTAAAATTCTTCCAATCTTCAGCCTACTACTAATCCTCAAAACACTCTAATCCTTATCTTTCCATTACTTTCCTGGATTCTTTCTTTCACAATAGAATATATCTTTGTTCAGAATTCTGAAATGCCTTAAATGTCTCATTTACAATCATACTTTTATATCTATTTTCTCAGTCCAGTGTAATTGCCTTTATTTAAGACAGCAGTTTCGTAACCTCAAACTGAATGTGAAATTTCATAATGTTATGTTTACACTTCTCTTCATGAGATAATTTACCATGAGATAATTAATCCTGTCTCATTACATGTTTTCAAATCTAAAATAGCCTGTTCCCAGGTTGATTTCGCAATACATTGTTCCAATACTCTGTGAACTTGTCCTGAAGGCTACCGTTGCCAATTCGGTTTGTCTAATCTATATAAAGATTGAAGTCTCTCGCTGGCAGGAAAAGAGAGGTAGTTTAAATGAGTGATATTCGTATTGTTAACTATTAGAAATAAGGTATAGATTTAAGAGGATTTAATTTAGTGTTTCTGCGTAAGAAGAGTAAAACTCTGGTTAGATTCATGTGAAACAACGGTATTTGCATGTGTGGGGGCTTTGGTTTCAGTTCACACACTGTTTCTGTTCAGTTCACACTCTGTTTCTATTGTACTGAGAGTGTTTACCGTGTGAAACAAAAATTAAAGCTCGGAGAAGAAATTAGTGGTTGCTTAGCAACCAGGGGCACCTTTACGGTAGAAAGACCAACTGTGTTTAACTGAATTCATAGCACTTGGTGACAGGCAGCTCGAGTGAGCAGCTCTCAGCCTTTTTACAAGAAAAGCCATACAATGGAGTAATGATTAAGGAAGCCAATTCCTCCCACTACCTTGGGAAAGTGGGTGGCATAATCAAAGACCCCTCCCACCTGGGTTATTCTCTCTTCCAATCTCGGGCAGAAGATACAAAAGTTGAGGGCACCAACAGATTCAAAAACAGCTTCTTCCCCATTACCAGACTCCTGAATTGCCCGCTTATGGACTGAACGATCTCTCTACACATCTTCTGTACTGTTGTAGTACTATACTCCGTATGCTTCACCCAATGTCTATGTATTTACATTGTGTATTTATCGTATGTCCTACATTTTTATCTAATGGAACGACCTGCCTGGACTGTACACAGAACAATGTACTTCAGTACATACACATGACAATAAATCTAAATCTAGAAATCTAAAGGACAGCTAGCTAAGGAAACTAGAAAAATGAAGAGGAGTTTCCAGGAAGTTTGAAGTTAAAGGAACAGAGGAAATTGAAACCATAAAAGGATACTGTTCATTGAAGCCACAGACAAAGCTGAGAAGCAGTTGGCTAGTGAAAAGCCAGAAAGATATCTGAAGCGATTCTAAGGTTTTTGAGATCTTACGACAGACTATGCAGTGATAGGTGAAATAATTGTGTTGCAATCAGTGGCTGGATCTCAGCGTTTGTGTAAAAGCATTTAAGACAAAAGAATACTGAAAGGAGAGTTGGAGAACCTAGAGGCGGACCTTGCTAAAACAACTGAGGAAAAGCCTTGTTTGAAAGAATATTTGGAAAACCTGGAGGCAGATCCTCGATGAAAACAGCTGATGGAAAGCATTAATGAAAGATGGTTTAAAGTGTCTTTTTGAGTGTGGAATATGGAAACGCTCATATGACAATCATCTGGAGTTAGGGTTGGGGTTAGGAATTTGAAAACAAATCCACGGAAGATCGGGTTTCAGACTGGAGTGTTGTCTGACGACAGTCAGACTGTTGGGTTACAGGGACCATGTGTTTATTGAAATTATTATATAGTACATGATATATAACTTGTGATCTCCATTAAAAATCCATCTGCATTTGTGAAGGTAAGGGGGAATTAAGGAGTACTGTATTATAGTTAAACATTTCATGTTTAATGAATGTTTTTTATGTTGTTAAAACCTAATTGCCATTCCTGTGTCTCTGTTCCTCTACTTTTTCTAAAAATAGCAAAACATCTCTGAGCTAGGGTTTCATTCTGGGATCTTCCGGTTCAGTTATAACATCAACTGGGATTTTAACACACAATGACTAGAGTACTTTCTTGTAATCCCCCATTATTTCATCGTTTATACTCTGTCCTTTGTTACTGGGTCTAATGACTACTCCCATTAGTGACTACTTTCTGTTATTGTTTCTCATCTCCATTCATAATTAATTAACAGAACAATCCACTTCCTTTTCCTTTCTGTCTATCCCTCTGAAAAATCAAGTATCCTTGAAAATTCAGTCCCTACTCTTAGTCACTTTGTAACTATGCCTCTTGAGTAACTACCATATCATATTAATTTATTTCTATTTGTGTCATAAATTAATCTATCTTGTTACAAATGATGTACGCATTCAGATAAAGAATGCATTCTTACCATTTTACCCTCCTCTGATCCTATGGACTGAATCTTCTTGCGCCGTTGGGGGTTTCACATGCCTTTCATTGAAAGATCGCCCCTCTGACCCAAGAAGCTGGTTGCATGGTTTTAACCACTGTTCTCCCATGCTGCATGCCGGCAATCCCACCTGTAGTTGGGTTAACAGCAGCGGCTGTGGAGGAGACCCTTAAGAGGCCTTGGCTGTAAAGAACAGCATCCATCTCCCTGACTATACTGCCCCCCACCAAATTCCTTTTCATTAAATACCACCATCCCGCTCCCACTTTATCCACCTTGAATGACCTGCCGACCACAGCGCTGTCAGTTTGCTCCTTCTCCAGTCCCTGCTTTCATCTACGTAGGCTGAAAGAATCTCTCACTTGTTGGACAAGAGCAAGGGTAGAGGCTGCTGTGCCCCCTTATGCTTGGGAAGTCCCTTCTCGAAGACACTTATTAGGGACATCCTGAGAGGCTGGGATTTTCTGCTGATGCATTTAATATCCTCGGTTAACATGCTTCTTTGGGCACAAGGACGTGGAGTTGTGCTGAATCCTGTACTATGGTTGATATTTTGTTACCTTCTGAGCAAGTAGTTTCTTCTCTTTTTCATTACTAGGTGGTGGGCATGCAGCAGAGGAATATGGACCCTTTGGCTGGGTCCTCTTTGCTCCCGAGACTTTCTGCTCCTGGTAGTCCCTCCCCTTTATTAACCCTGTTTTGTAGGTTGTTGGGAGGCACTGCCCATCACCCAAATCTATAGTTTAGCGTCCTTCCTGTATAAATATGTGAAATGAAAATTGTTCTTTTCTGTGCCCGAGGTTGTGGTTTTGTTGCATTGTGGAGTATATGTATAACATCCTTTCAGAACTAGATTCTTGAGTATTTTTGTAGCAACGGGTATAAATAATCTGTCATTGGTTCCTGCAGGGGGATAGACAGATTTTATATCTCAGGGGAGGAGTGCAATGATATGTATAATGTAAGAAGTGTAAAGGGTTAACAAAATTATGTTCATGTATCTCAACACGCGATGGCACCACAGAGTAGTCTTATAAAAGGCTGCATCTCTAGGTATTCTGGGAGAAGGTTATGAAGAAGGATAGTGAAAGTTGAGTTAGATTGTTGGCTGTACTAAAAAGATATTATGGATTTCTGTAACATAGATTTTATACTGCTGTTGTTTTGTTTTGTTTTTTTAAAAAGAGTATCCAACTACTTTTTTTCCAATTGACTGGCAATTTGGCGTGGCCAATCCATCTAACCTCCACATTTTTGGGTTGTGGGGGGGGGGGGGGGGGGGGGGGGGGGTGAAACCCACGCAGACACGGTGAGAATATGCAAACTCCACACGGACAGTGACCCAGGGCCGGGATTTGAACCCAGGTCCTCAGCGCTGTAGTCTCAGTGCTAACCACTGCGCCAAGTGCTGTCTTTTAAAAAATAAATTTAGAGAAACCAATTATTTTTTTTCAAATTAAGGGCCAATTTAGTGTGGCAAATCCACCTAACCTGTACATCTTTGGGTTGTGGGGGGTGAAACCCATGCAGGCACGGGGAGAAAGTGCAAACTCGACATGGACAGTGACCGATGGTGGGGATTCAAACCCGTGCTAACCGCTGTGCCACATGCTGCCCTGATTTCATACTGTTGTTTTATTAGCTATTACTTAGTGAAGTGTGCGAACCATTTGAACTGGTGTAAAATAAGCTAGTTTTGTTTCAAATACATAGCTTGATGTTCTTTGTCAACACTACGACTTTTAGCCATCTTGCAGAACTATACAAGGAACATCACAAGGAGATTATAGTGGGGTCTATTATCAAGAGGACTTTCACAGTAACTTCATTGTAGTATTAATGCAAGCCTACTTGTGACACTAATAATAATAATAACTATTATTATTACAGTGTGTCATTGATGCTTCTGTTGCTGCTGGAGTTGAGGGACATGTTTGCTGGTGTGCGCCTGAACACGATGCAAAAAATCTATCCTGAACTCTTGTGGTCATAGCGAACAATCAGCACATGGGAAGGGGTGCACCATTTTACCATGTTTTCATAGCCTCATCTTTTTCTTCCTTGTTCTCTGGTGGTGTGCATGGAGGTATCAAGTTTAATGATTGCGTTGAACCAGTTAAAATGCTGTTTTACTGTTACCCTCTGTATTCATCCATGTACGTTGATACTTTTTTTTTCTTGCTGTGCTGTACCATTACTGTGATTTTGTTGCATTATTTGTTAAAATGTAAACATCAATAAATAAATATACTTACAAACGCCCCACTTGTTTCACTAATGTCCTTTAGGGAAGGAAGTCTGCAGTCACTACCTGTTCTAGCCTATATGTGACTAGAGATTCACAACGATGTGATTGACTCTTAACTGCCTTGAAAGGGCCTAGCAAGCCATTCAGTAACAAGGGCAATTAAAGATGGGCAGAAAATTCTGGTCACGCCAGTGGCACTCACATCCCATGAAATTAAGTTGTGGGGTGATGACAGCAGATTTGAAGAGGGAAATATATATTTTTAAAAAAAATTATTTTTATTCAAGTTTTCACAATTTTTACCAACAAGAACAGAAAGAAATAACAGGACCCCCCCCCCCCCCCCCCCCCCCATATACACAAATAATAAGTTAACAGAAATAATTAACATGAAAGCAAATATACACGCCCAATAAAGAAAAACAAACAAACCCTCACCCGCCCGCCCCCCCCAAACCCCCCCCCCCCCCAAACCGGGTTGCTGCTGTTGCTGACCATCACCTAACGCTCCGCCAGGAAGTCTAGAAACGGTTGCCACCGCCGGAAGAACCCTTGCACCGACCCCCTTAAGGCAAATTTGACCCTCTCCAGTTTGATAAACCCAGCCATATAGTTGACCCAGGATTCTACACCCTGGGGCCTTGCATCCTTCCACTGTAGAAGAATCCGGTGCCGGGCTACCAGGGACGCAAAGGCCAGAATACCGGCCTCTTTCACCTCCTGCACTCCTGGCTCCACTGCTACCGCAAATATTGCGAGCCCCCAGCCCGGCTCAATCCTGGAACCTACCACCCGTGACAGCGTCTCGGCGACGCCCCTCCAAAAGCCCTCCAGCGCAGGGCACGCCCAAACATGTGGGTGTAATTTGCTGGGCTCCCTGAACACCTGACACACCTGTCCTCTCTCCCAAAGAACCGGCTCAGCCTTGCCCCAGTCATGTGCGCCCTATGTAGCACCTTAAATTGAATTAAGCTGAGCCTTGGGCAAGAGGAGGAGGAATTCACCCTCCCCAGGGCATCCGCCCACGTCCCCTCATCGATTTCCTCTCCTAATTCCTCCTCCCACTTACCTTTCAGCTCTTCCACCAAGGCCTCCTCCCCCTCCTGCATCACTTGATAGGTTGCCGAAATCCTCCCCTCTCCAACCCACGTCCCCGAGAGCACCCTGTCCTGAACCCCTCTTGACGGCAACAGTGGGAACTCCGCCACCTGCCGCCTGACAAACGTCCTTACATGCATGTATCTGAGGGTGTTCCCCAGGGGGAGGCCAAACCTCCACCTCCAGCTCCCCCAGGGTCGCAAACTTCCCATCTACAAATAGGTCCCCCAACCGCCTAATACCTGCCCTGTGCCAGCTCAGAAACCCTCCGTCCATTCTCCCTGGGACGAACCGGTGGTTCTCCCTTATCGGGGACCACACTGAAACCCTCACCTCCCCCCTATGCCGCCTTCATTGCCCCCAAATTTTGAGGGTAGCCGCCACCACGGGGCTCGTAGTATACCTCGTTGGGGGAAGCGGTAGCGGCGCCGTCACCAGTGCCTGCAGACTCGTGCCCACACAGGACGCCATCTCCAACCTCTTCCATGCCGCCCCCTCCCCCTCCATTATCCACCTACGTATCATCGCCACGTTGGCGGCCCAGTAGTACCCACAGAGGCTAGGCAGCGCCAACTCTGCCCCGCTCCTGGAACACCCTTCTCACCCTCGGGGTCTTCTGTGCCTACACAAACCCCATAACGCTCCTATTGACCCGCCTGAAAAAAGCCTGAGGAATCAGGATAGGGAGGCACTGGAACAAGAACAAAAACCTCGGGAGCACCGTCATTTTGACTGACTGGACCCTACCCGCTAGGGAGAGTGGCAGCACATCCCACCTCTTAAACTCCTCCTCCATCTGCTCCACCAGCCTCGTGAAGTTAAGCCTATGTAAGGCCCCCCAGCTCCTAGTTACCTGTAACCCCAGGTGCCTAAAACTCCTCTCCGCCCTCTTCACCAATCCCCCTCTCCTGGTCCCCTGGGTGCACTACGAACAGCTCACTCTTCCCCACATTGAGCTTATACCCGGAAAAATCCCTGAACTCCCCAAGGATCCTCATCACCTCCGGCATTCCCCCCCCACCGGGTCCGCCACGTACAATAGTAGGTCATCCGCGTATAATGAAAGCCGATGCTCCTCCACCCCCCCCCCCCCGCACTATCCCCCTCCAGTTCCACGACTCCCTCAGCGCCATGGCCAGGGGTTAAATTGCCAGCGCAAAGAGCAGGGGACACCCCTGCCTCGTCCCCCGGTGCAGTCGGAAATACTCTGACCTCCTTCCGTTCGTAGCCACATTCGCCACCGGGGCCTCGTATAGCAGCCTCACCCACCTAACGAACCCCTCTCCAAACCCGAACCTTTTCAACACCTCCCATAGGTATCCCCATTCCACCCTATCAAAGGCCTTCACCGCATCCATCGCCGCCACTATCTCCGCCTCCCCTTCCACTGCCGGCATCATTATAACATTTAAGAGCCTCCGTGCATTAGCATTCAACTGCCTCCCTCTCACAAAACCCATTTGATCCTCATGGGTGACATGTGGCACGGTGTCCTCAATCCTCATGGCCAATATCTTTGCCAGCAACTTTGCATCTACATTTAGGAGTGAAATCGGCCTATATGACCCACACTGTAGGGGATCCTTATCCCGCTTCAGGATCAGGGAGATCAGCGCCCTAGACATCGTCGGGCACAGAGCACCCCCCTTCCCTTGCCTCGTTGAAGGTCCTAACTAGCAGCGGGCTCAGCAGATCTGAATACTTCTTGTAGAATTCAACCGGGAACCCGTCTGGCCCCGGTGCCTTCCCTGTCTGCATGTTCCCTATCGCTTTGACCAGCTCCTCCAGTCCAATTGGCGCCCCCGACCCCGCCACCTGCTCCTCCTCCACTCTCTAAAACCTCAGTTTGTCTAGGAAGCGATTCATCCCTCCCTCCTCCACTGGGGGCTCTGACCGGTACAGTTCCTCGTAGAAGCTCCTAACCACCCCGTTGATGCCCGCCGCGTTTCGTACCATGTTCCCTCTTCCGTCCCTAACTCCCCTGATCTCCCTAGCTGCCTCTTGCTTCCGAAGCTGATGCGCCAGCATCCGACTCGCCTTTTCTCCATATTCATATACCACCCCCTGCGCCTTCCTCCACTGCGCCTCCGCTTTCCTGGTGGTCAATAGATCAAACTCAGCCTGGAGGCTACGTCGCTTCCTCAGCAATCCCTCCTCTGGGGCCTCCGCGTACCTCACCATCTACCCCATCAACCTCTCCCTCTCTCTCCTCTCCCCCCTCTCCTCGTGTGCCCTAATGGAGATCAGCTCCCCTCTAACCCCCACCTTCAGCGCCTCCCAAACCACCCCAACTTGCACCTCCCCATTATCATTAGTCTCCGGGTACCTCTCTATACACCTCCGGACCCGCTCGCTTGCCTCCTCGTCAGCCAGCAACCCCACCGCACCAGCACCGCCCTCGGCGGCTCGCTGGGCTTGGGCTTCCTCGCCAGCACTCGGTGGGCCCCCTCCAGCTCCAAGATCCCTTGGAAGGACCCCGCTCCCATCAGCGAATTCAACATGGTGACCACATAGGCCCCCATGACCGATCCATTCAGCCCCTCCGGAAGGCCCAGGATCCGCAGATTCTTCCGCCTCGACCGGTTCTCCATCTCCTCGAACCTCGCCTGCCACTTCTTATGGAGCGCCTCATGCGCCTCCTCCTTCACCACCAGGCCTAGGATCTCATCCTCGTTCTCTGAAACCTTTTGCCGGACCTCCCGGATCGCCGCCCCTCGGGTCGTCTGGGTCTCCAGGAGCTTGTCAAATGAGGCCTTTAGCATTTCCAGCAGCTCTGCCTTAAGCTCCCTAAAGCAGCGTTGGAGAAGCTCCTGCGACCACTGCGTCCACGCTGCCTGGTCCCGCCCGCTGCCATCTTGGTCTTCCTCCCTCGCACATTTCTCTGCTCCAATGCCGCTTTTTTAATCGCTCCGCTCCTGGTCCAATCCATACACCAGCAGGGAAATGTTGCTGTTTCCTTTCCATACCGGGAAAAGTCAAACAAGCGCCGTCGCGGGCCCTAAAAAGAGCCCAAAAGTCCTATGCTAGCGGGAACTGCCGAACGTGCGACTTAACTCCACATAGCCACAACCGGAAGTCCAAGAGGGAAATATTAACAGTCATCAGATAACGTTGGGCCCTTGTCTGATTAGAATAGCATAAAGGGAGCAGGAGAGGCATGCCATGGACCAGGAGGTTGGATAGATCATCTGGAGAAAGACACAAGTTCATAGCTAGGGCAGCAGGGACATTGTGTGTAAGTTTGTCCTGATGGGCCAGGGGACAAAAGGGAAATAACAAGAGGTGCTGAATGGACGATTTGATCTTTGTGATATAAACATCCATGACTCCATGCACTTTTGATTAGAGGTGATGAAGGAGGAGGCTGGGTAGACTTGTTCAAGATAGTTTGTAGTACAGAAAAGGAGGTAGGGATTATTTTTGCTTCCTGGCTGATCGTTGCATAGGTTTAATAATAACGCTTTAAGTGGTTTAGCTAGGTCTGATGATGAATGGTTTGACCAGTTGTTCACCAAAGACTTTCAAATCTGCCTTCCTTGGGGTGGAGATGAGGGGTATACCAGGAGGAACAATTTGGGTGAGAAATAGTAATGGCACTTGTGGGGACAAGAGTATTAATGCTGATGCAAAGGACATGATTTAACGAATCAATAGCCATCAAGGCCTCATGATGAATTAAATGTTAAAGGCTAAACAGTTGAGAATTTAGAAGTGCAGTGGTAATTAACTTGAAGAATAGTTCTTTCCAGGGATGGGCAATGAAAGAAGTTTACTTGGGAGAGGTAAGGGGAGTAGGGTAGAGAGCAATATAAGGAAATGACCAGAGGTTGCCTTATCCGTGATTGTGAAATGATGGGGTTTTAATACTGCCTGAAACTAGAGGTATATCAAGATGTCTGAAGGCTGGAAGCTCACTCAATGTAACCCTTGCTTCCTCTAAACCTCCTCACAGCTAAAGAATGCAGGCCAACAAAGGTAATCAACTCACAGACCAAGAACAAATTGCTTCAACTCTTAAAAATCACACTGCTCTCAGTGCTGACACAACCAGTTTAATAAATCTTAGTTGAGCAATGCATTCTTCCCAGAAACACCCTATGGTCAAAATATACTATGGATTTATATATGTGTATATAAATCCAATTCACATTTAAAAAAAAAAAAAAAATTTTTTTATTCTCCTTCTTGACAATTTTTCTCCCGAATTTATACCCAACAACAATCAAAAACCAACAACAAATAACAAATATCTCAAATCCCATAACAGTAACAACGATCCCATCCTCCCACCATGCCGACATCAGCCTGCATGTTAACAAACAAAAACAAATGACCAAAAAAAAGGAATCAGGGATTACCCATAGCCATCTTCAACATACAGAGCCCCCCCCCCCCACAACTAATGTTCGATGTTATCCAGTTCTTGAAAGTGCATAATAAATAGTGCCCATGACTTGTAGAACCCCTCCGAGCTTCCCCTCAGTTCAAACTTAACCTTCTCAAGGGTCAAGTATTCCAACAGGTCCCCTTGCCACGCCAGGGCACAGGGTGGAGAGGCCGCTCTCCATCCCAACAGGATCCGCCTTCGGGCGATCAACGAGGCGAAGGCTATGATATCTGCCTCCGCACCCGTTTCCAACGCTGGCTGATCCGACACCCCGAATATGGCCTCCCGGGGATCTGGGTCCAGCTTCACATGCACCACCTTGGAAATGACCCTAAACACCTCCTTCCAGTACTCCAAGTTTTGGACAGGACCAAAACATATGAACGTGATTAGCGGGCTCCCCCCCCCCCGCAACGTTCACACACATCCTCTACCCCTTCAAAGAATCGGCTCATCCTTGCCCTCGTGAGGTGTGCCCTGTACACCATCTTCAGTTATATCAGCCCCAACCCTCGCACACGAGGGTGGAGGCATTCACTCTCCGGAGCACCTCACACCAGACCCCCTCCTCTATAGCCTCTCCCAATTCTTCCTCCCACTTAATCCAATTCACATTTACTTTATTTTTTGCCCCTACACAATGTTTTATAGATCAAAAATATTATTGATTACATTTTCTGTGAAACAGTAATTGATTGACTTGGCACATCAGAGACAGAAGGAGCTCACACAAGTGCCCGAAAATATGAACAGACACGTTTAGAATATTTCAGGTGACACAAAGTAAGCAAACTGCAAGAGGTTAAGTATTGCAGGATAACAAATTAAGTGAAAGCAGGCGTAAAATACTTTTTTTCCTGGCGGGCTTTTGTAATCTAAAATATATAATTTGCATTTTTATACAAGTAGATGTTGTAAATGCAAAAGTGTAAGCACAAGTTTAAAAAGTTTATACAAAAAGGTGGAATACAATTATGCATCTACAAAAATTCTCCTGATGAGTAAGTTTGATTAAGATCTTTTATTTATGCCTGTATTTGTATTTCAGAACTATAACGTGTTTGAGAAATTACCTTGTATTTCACTATTCTTGGCAATGAGGTTTGAAAACTACTTTGGTGATGGTCAACACTCAACTCAATATTTCTACATTACTGAAACTTTAACTGCATGGGAGAATTACTTGTGTCAAGCCCAACAAGATCATACTTGTTTACTCAGTCTTTAATATGATGGAATAAATAAGCAATCCTTGCTGCTACCGTAACATGGTTTAGCACACTGGGCTAAATCGCTGGCTTTTAAAGCAGACCAAGGTAGGCCAGCAGCACGGTTCAATTCCCATACCAGCCTCCCTGAACAGGCGCAGGAATGTGGCGACTAGGGGCTTTTCACAGTAACTTCATTGAAGCCTACTCGTGACAATAAGGGATTTTCATTTCATTTCACATAGCAAACATAATTGCAGCCCATTGGTCTTACTGACGTGCCTTTTCAAAGTTCAATGGATGATGGCTTTGGTAATGCAACTATTCAGCAAATTTGACAGTATTCAACTATCCAATTCATTAGTTCTTAATGTGAGAGACAAAAAATGTCCAATAATTTACTTCAAATGCAGTCAAGCAATACCTTTATTCTTAAGTCTCTGTTTGGGTCTGAATCCTGAAGAGTTTGGTGTGGTTAGATTGATAGCTGTTGTGGAAAATGCCATGGAACCCAGTACTGTCCTCCTCTGCCCAACAATCGCCTCATTAGGTTCCTCCAAATTTTCAGAACTGCCTGACCATTGTGCTCCTGCTGAGATCATAGACTGGAGCAGGTCATTCATGGCTGGGATGGAAGTGAGAGAAAATAAATTAGCATGTTCAATACATTATAATCTTCCTCGAACACACAATTTCATAGTTTTAGAGCATTTAAAGGCTGCATCTATTACATCATCTATGTACTCATGGAAAATTAAGTTGAAAGGCAGTTTTGCTAAGATTAACTTTTCAAAGCTATTTCCCAAGTATATATAAATAATTTATTTAACACATCATCAAGGAGAAATGTCATGCTTGTCCTGCTACGAAAAGCACATTGAGCTGAAAGCAAGAGCAATTAGGAAAGCTGTTAAAGCGAAATTTAAAGAGGCAGTATAAATGTACTGAGAGTTAAAAAAATCGAAGTGACAAGTTTTATTCGACTGAAATGTAAATTTTGTATTAAGTTAACTATGGTCTTACAGTGCTGTGGCCATCTAAAATGAAATTCGGTCAAAGACAGAACACAGACATGCTGCAGCTTGCAAATATAGAAAAGCCACAGCTCAGACTTTTGCAGAAACTGACACAGGAAAAAGGCCATTAAAAGGCTATCCCGGGATGATGGGTCCAGGTGGGAAACTAACAATAAGTGGCAGGGCTTGGTGATGTCTGTTTTCCTTATTTGGGAAGGCGTACGTGCCTCGGACACCAACGGCCATAGCTGACCGGGACCCGCCCAGCAATCAAGATGGCCACCCTCAATTAGTTGGGATCAATCAGGGTGATCGAGCCCTGATCGATCGATTGGCTGTTCATCTGGGACCACCCAAAAGCGTGTAAAATTCCCAAAGGATAAACGGTGCTGCGCAGCCCATCCCTCGCTCTCACGACTACAGCATTCGACTGACGACAAGAACGGTGACCCTTTCATCAGCCATGCAGAGGACCATCCACGCCATCCACAGAGGGACCAGAGCCGAAGACACAGACGACCAGCAACAGACATCCAGCACTGCCAGACAACAGGATTCTAGATAAGGCCATATCTGCTCTGTACTTGGCAGTCACCTGGAAGTTAAGTTAAGGTCTTTCTAGTGTATTAGCTTAGAGTTCAACTTGTATTTGTGTGTGTGATTGATTAACAATAACTTTGTGTGTGTGAAATAAACTATTCTTGTACTAAGCAACTTGTGGTCATTTGTCCATTGCATATGGGTTAAATGCACACTGTGGTTTAGAAGGTACAACAAAAGTGCAGACAAAAACATAAAATGATCATAGAATCTACAGTGCAGAAGGAGGGCCATTCGGCCCATCGAGTTTGCACCGGCCCTCGGAAAGAGCACCCCACTTAAGCCCACGTCTCCACCCTATCCCTGTAATCCACCTAACCTTTTGGACACTAAGAGGCAATTTAGCATGGCCAATCCACCTAACCTGCACATCGTTGGACTGTGGGTGGAAACGTAACACCCGGAGGAAACCGATGCAGATGTGGGGAGAACATGCAAACTCCATACAGACACTCGAGACCAAAATTGAACCCAAGACCCTGGAGCTGTGAGGCAGCAGTGCTAACTACTGTGCCACTGTGCTGACATTTAAAGCAAAATAGATAATTTGGCAAATAATTAAACTAAATCCATTAGATCCTATGTTTGCTACTCCTACATCTGTCTCAAATTTTGCCCTTATGTTTACACCATTTGAACATATGAAATAGTGCTTCAGAAATGTTTGCTTCCAGAACATGCGCTCTATTATTGCTTTCTATTCAATTGTACATTAAAAAGGCAAGAAAATGAATTTTTTTAAACAGACATTTTGACAGCATAAATGTTTACTCTTTGCATTCTCCCGAGACCCATCTTAAACTGTGACAATAGCACTACTTGTGATAATCCTCAACAATATTCAACAATTATCTAATTTCCTATTGGCATACATGCACACAAAAAAAATAAAAGTGAAGAGGAAATTCAGTGGAGTGCATGCCTCTGTTAATGCAACATTACTACAGCTACACAGCTCTTCCTTGAGACTTTTCCCTGGATGTTTAATGCACTCTAATATAAAGCTGAAGATCTTTTTATTAAGAGATTCCAACTCACTGAGGAGGCTTCAGGCCAATCTACATCCAACAACCTGCTCTGAAAACTCTATTTTTGACAGCTGTGACAAATTGCTAGCAGCTGAGATAATCCACAACATTCTAAAGCAATCAACAACATTCTAAATAAACAACCTACACTATTCTAAAAAAAGGTCAACTCATCCTACATCCCAAGTATTAATGGATCTCTTCAAATAAAACCTGGATCTGGATCTGCATTTTTGCCAAAAACTAATCAGTTCTTCCTTAGGCCATACAAAGTTTGTTGAAATCTATTTATAGTTTTTAAGAATATATTGTTTACAAATAGATCCGACAGCATGAAAGTAACTTCATAACAAACTGTATAGGTTTTAATCTAATATGTTACCCTCAAGTACATCAAAACACTACCAGAGCAAATCATCATTTTTTTGATGTCACAGTCTAAATAATATGGAACAGTACTGAAACATAAGGGGTCCCACTTTTGATCTTTTGTGACTGCGAAGCTACCCTTGATCCCTACTCTGGGTTGGATTCTCCGTCCGCGACTGCGCCAGATTTCTGGTTCAGCATGCCAGTGAGATGCTCCGTTTTTGCCAGCTGGTCAATGAGGTTTCCCATGGTGGGGCAGCCCCACGCCGTCGGGAAAACCCCTGGGCTGCCGCAAAAACAGAGCATCTCGACGGCGGAGAATCCAGCCCTCTATCCTATCTCCCTCATGCAGCCAGTGACTTGCATGCCCTGATCTTCTTCATTTGTTATATATGCGCCAATTTTATTGAAGGTCATTTGGAAATCTACAGAATTAAATCTACTACATTACCCTAAGCTGCACTCCTCTGTTCCTCTTGAAAATAATCAATTAATTTGGTAAAGCAGATTTTGTCTCCTGAAAATCGCCCATCCATTCAATATTATGTTTTTGGATTATAGCTGTTGTCTATTTTCCCTGTCAGATGGGATTCCATTATTTTTCTAATTCCATTATTCACATCTGTAAAGCTGACTGTGCTAACAGTTTTCTCAACATATTATATCTATTTTCTTAATTAAAGGCCTGATGTTAGCTATCTGTCAGTCTTTGCGAAGTATTCCTTTTTTAAATGTATTCAAAATATGAAATTGTGCTATTTTTTCTTCAGGTTACTTTAAGATGCAAACGATCATGACCAGGATTTTGGTCAAAATAACGTTTTGAATCTCATCTTCTGTCTTATCCATCTGATTTATCTCCCTGGTAAATACTCAAGCATCATAATTATTCAGTATTCCTCTAATTTTTTTATCACTTCTGTGATTTTGGGCACGTTCACCAGAAAGGTAGGGCAGCACGGTAGCATAGGTGGTTAGCATAAATGCTTCACAGCTCCAGGTTCCCAGGTTCGATTCCAGCTTGGGTCACTGTCTGTGCGGAGTCTGCACGTCCTCCCCGTGTGTGCGTGGGTTTCCTCCGGTTCCTCCCACAGTCCAAAGATGTGTGGTTAGGTGGATTGGCCATGCTAAATTGCCCGTAGTGTCCTAAAAAGGAAGGTTAAGGGGGGAGTTGTTGGGTTACGGGTATAGGGTGGATACGTGGGTTTGAGTAGGGGTGATAGTTGCTCGGCACAACTCGCGGGCCGAAGGGCCTGTTCTGTGCTGTACTGTTCTAAAAAAAAAAAGATTTCAAGGTCCGATTTTGGACACATTTGGCGGGGTGCTTCTTGGTGGCTCAGTGCCGAGATTGACACCACTATTCAATGACACTTTGTCATTTTTTTGGGGCTTCAACATTCGCCCCGTCAAGGACACAGGTAGCAGGTTTTCCTGCAACTGGAAGCTGAAGCTCGCCAACACACCTGCTCCTCATAGTCCGGGTGCCATTTTGATGCCCTGATCTCTATATGACCCCCCCCCCCCCCCCCCCCCCCATTCAGACCCTCAACCTTTCTGCAACCCTTTGTGTTCCTAATTTTTGTGACTTCCTTTCTAATGTCTTTGAATTCTCCCTTGTCAGGCTCACTCCTGCTGTTCATCTCGTTGCTTATGCTTCTTTCAGTCCTCTCATTTTCCCCCATCTGTTTAATTAATACCTGGTACCTTATTTGTGTTGAATTTGTTCTTTTGGGCAGAATATATTGTTCTTGGGCTTCGTTGAGCATGACTTCAAATGTTTTGTTGTTTTACATCCTTGTTTGTCAGCGTTGGTGCATGGTTTATTTTTCAAACTTCTGTCAGGCCCTCAAACAGCTTTCTCCTATCTATTGCACTGGCCTCTGCCATATTTGTACCATTTCAATTATTATCTAGCACATTATATTTTGTCTAGATATTCCCCTTCTTTTACTTTCTTGCTTTTTCCCATTTACTCAATCCAATTGCAAATTCTCTCCTGTTGCCCCACTAAAATACTGGATTATTAAGGATTCCCAGGACTTCTGGTGCTGCATGTAGTGGAATGGTCGCATATAACTGGCTCCCGCTGGAGAACGGTGTTTAAGCTCTTCACCCGACCTGCGATGGAAACTGGGCTGAACTATTTTGAAATTGATGGATTGAGTGTCCCCACAGTAAGGTGATGGACAATAGGTACAGAAGTAGGCAACAAGAAGAGGAAAGAAGCAGTTCAAAAGTGGAAGCATGGAGTGCCTTGGTGTAGAAGAAAATGGGCAAGATGATTGCGGTATCACGGCCACCCCAACAACAGTTGAAATCTTAGCTGTGGAACTTCGAAACTGCACCGTGAGTTCTCGGGAGACCATGAGAAGATGATTGAGGAGGCGATTTCCTCGATTCAAGGGGCCCAGGCTAACATGGACAAGTTGGTGAAGTAGTAGGATGCGGAGCTGCAAGAGGTGGGGGGGTTTCTCTGTCAAGGCAGAGTGATCAGATCATGTCTCTGGAGTGGGGCTGCAATGGTGATGGCTGACAACAAGAGTGTGAGGGCTAAGATGGACGACCTGGAAAATCGGACTAGGAGGCAGAACCTGAGGGTGATTGGGTTGCTGGAGGGCCTGAACCTGAAACAGTTGGAACAGTTGTTCTGGAAGATGGTGGGGGAGGGGAATATGGTGGCCCCTTCCGAGCTGGGTCAAGCCCACAGGTCATTGGGCAGTGGCCCCGTGTTGGTGAACCACCCTATGCGATTATCCAGCTACCAGAATAAAAGAGTTTTACGGTGGGTGAAGGAGCATCGGGAGTGCAGATGGGATGGCCATGAGGCGAGAATCCACCAGGATATTGGAGCGGAGCTAGCCAGGAGACGTGCAGTTTTTAATAAGGCCAAGGTAGCACATTACCGTAATAAAGTTCGATTTGACTTGATTTCCCCCGCATGCTTTCGGGTGACCTACGAAAATGTGGATCGTCCAAAGAAATCGAATGGGGTTGAAATAATTTTAATGTATTTGTACGGGTTAAGGGATGTTTGTTCGAATGTGGGTGTTTATTTTGTCAGCCTCTCAGGAGTGTCTCTGCCCTGGCCAAGGTTAATGAGGCATTTGAAGCGGTCTAATCGGAACATACGAATTGGAGCCCCTGGGGATGGGTTGTCAATGTTAGAGTTTTGGGATAATTTTTGCTATTCTGGTGGTGGAACAGGAGAAAAGGGAGGAACTGGAGGCTCTTCTGACTTTGGAGGAGTGTGAGGGCATTGATCAATGGGCGGCAAGGTAGCACAGGGTTAGCACTGGTTAGCCAGGGACCTGGATTCGATTCCCAGCTTGGGTCACTGTCTGTGCAGAGTCTGCATGTCCTCCCTGTGTCTACATAGGTTTCCCCTTGGTACTCCGGTTTCCTCTCACAAGTCCCGAAGACGTGCTTGTTTAGCACAACTGGGCTAATAGCTGGCTTGTAATGCAAAACAAGGCAGCAGCGCAGGTTCAATTCCCGTATCAGCCTCCCCGAACAGGTGCCGGAATGTGGCAACTAGGGGCTTTTCATGGTAATTTCATTGAAGCCTACTTGTGACAATAAGTGATTATTATTATTGTTAGGTGAATCGGACATTCTGAATTCTCCCTCAGTGTACCCGAACAGGCGCCGGAATGTGGCGACTAGGGGGATTTTCACAGTAACTTCATTGCAGTGTTAATGTAAGCCCACTTGTGACACTAATAAAGATTCTTATTATTATGATGATACAGTCAGGGAAGGTCTTGGGGCTGAAATTATGAGAAGTTTGCCAGATTACTAGCCTCAGTGCTGCATGAGATTTTGAGGATTCTCTGACTCAGGCTGTTGCTGGCCACATAAGCGCAAACGTCAATCTCCTTGATCTTAAAGGATAAGGACTGACGGAGTGCGGGTTGCATCGTCCAATTTCATTACTGAACGCAGATGCAAAGTTGTTGGCCAAGGTCTTGGCTAGACGCATGCAACCTGTCTCACAATGGCCAGAGAGGAGAAGCAGACAGGATTTGTTAAGGGAAGACAGTTGTCAGCCAATGTTCGGTGGTTGCTTAATGTTGTTTTGTCCCCCTCTCCCCTTAGGTGATTATCTCACTTGATGCGGAAAAGGCATTTGATTGGGTAGAGTGGGGTTATTTGTTTGAGATCTTGGGAATGTTTGGCATAGGGAGAGGGAAAAAGGTGAGAATTCACTAGGGGTGAATGTTGGAATTTGTAGAAACAGGATAAAAGGATTGTCAAATGAGAGACATTAATTAATTTAATAATCTTTATTGTCACAAGTAGGCTTACATTAACACTGCAATGAAGTTACTGTGAAAAGCCCCTAGTCGCCACATTCTAGCACCTGTTGGTGTACAATTCTGAATGCCCAAATTACCAGCATGTCTTTCGTGACTTTTGGGAGGAAAGCTGAGCACCCGGAGGAAACCCACACAGACACGGGGAGAACGTGCAGACTCCACACAGACAGTGACCAAAGCTGGGAATCAAACCTGGGACCTTGAAGCTGTGAAGAAACAGTGTTACCCACTGTGCTATCGTGGGTACCTGGAAAAAACAGTTGCAGTTAAAATACAAGAGAAACAAATCTTCACAGAAAAGGTTACAAATAAATGTTGCAAATGTGGCTTAAATAGTATGTGAGCCATGCTAGTTGATATTCCGGATGATTACTTCCAAAGAAGTATTCACATAGGAGGACAAACACAACACTGCCTCTCTAAATTGCAATATCTTCGGAGAATTAGTGATTTCAATATACTGAGTTCAAGTTGTAGACAATCTAAGCAGGCTTAAAACAAATACATTTTTGCAGATAGATGGTATTCAAGATTTCTGAGAGACTAGGAAGGAGTCTGAAGGCAATTATGAAAGAATCATTGATGGTACTGGAGGAGTTACCATAATAAGATATTATTATTAGGGAAGTAAAGTTTAGAGTTACCATATAGAATTAAAACATCTGATATAATGTAACTAAGATGAAGAGTGAGGGTTGTTTGTTATGAGATGGTCACCAATAAGAAGGCTACACACAATAGAGGAATGAAGAAATTTAAAACGTTCTGCTAATCAGTAATATTAGAACGCAAAGTTATGGTAGAATAAAGTACAAGGGTTATAAGAAGACAAAGTTTTTGGAGATGACTGGAGTATCAACACCAAAATGAAGCCGTTAAGAGTGAAATTGAAACTATATGATGGCACGATACTCAGATGACAAAATAGTCTGACAGCCTAATGCAATGGCAGAAGGAAGATCTTGAGTACCATATCATAGTCCAAAGATGTGCAGGTTAGGTGGATTGGCCATGATAAATTGACCTTAGTGTCCAAAATTACCCTTAGTGTTGGGTGGGTTACTGGGTTGATGCAGACTTGATGGGCCGAATGGTCTCCTTCTGCACTGTAAATTCTATGAAATAGATGGGATGCAACGGCCATTCATCTCAGCTGGAGCACATCTGAAGCTTGAGATGATAACCCTGAAAGTGCCAACAGCGACAGAGAAGAAAAAGACCAGAGAGAAAGAAAACAAAAGATCCAGAGCGAGAGAGACAGAAGACCCAGAGAGAGGGAAGATAATATTCAAGTATGCCACAAGATGGTTGCAGACCACATTAGTGCAAGAAATGCACTGATTGTAAGTGACTCAGTTCTACAGGAAAATGTTCACATCAGAGTAGAACTGGAATGGCAAGATTTTAGCTGAGTAAATATCAGTGAAACCACATGATAAACTGAAGTCTTGAATGAACCAAGCTGTGTGAGATCGGAACAAACACATTTCATAGATGACACAAAGGTGCGAGGGTGAAAGAATGACCACAATTTCACTGGTGGCCACTCAACCCGATATACAGTCAAACCGTAAGCATATTTGCTCAACTAGCAAAGCTGTGCTTGCACCACAAATTGGCTGGTCAGGGAGTAAGGATCTCACCAGCTGTACTGAGTATGGGACTACCAGAAATCCCAGATGTTCACAACAATTTCAATGGAAGAACAAAAGTCACAAAGGCAGCAAGGGCCACGGGACCAACACTCCCTGAACAAAGAACTACACCCAGAAGTACAGTCAATATGCACGTGATCCATTAAGAGGCCTGCATAATTTAAAAGGGTGTGTGCAATGCCAAACAGAACAAACCATTGGTAATGCATGAGAACAGTGGGTGTATACCGGTATCCTGGGTACTCGTCATACAGAATTGTGCATGCCCAAAGGAGTTTTTTGTTCACTAGGAAAAGGGGATGCTTGTATCTTTTGTTTCATATGAAAAGGGTGATGTTTAGGTTGTCTGATTGACACTTCTGGGGCGGGAATTTCTCCGCAACGGCGACGCCGTCGTGAAACCTGGAGTGTTTCACGGCGGCGTCGGAGGCCGCTCCTCGCCCCCTATTCTCCCCCCCTGGGGGGCTAGGAGCGGCGTTTCGTGTAACTCGGCCGCCCCTCCACCTCCTTTCCCCCCTCCCCCTCCTTTCCCCCCTCCCCCTCGAGCGGTGCCAGAGCAGCCCTCCCGCGATTCTCCCACCCGGCGTGGGGAGCAGAGAATCACGCCCCTGGCTTTCTGCAGTCATGTGACTATGCCAAGAGGTTGTCTCTGGAGGTAGACAACTAAAGGTTCTCACCAAGTACACAATAATTAAGTACAGCTGTCCTTGTACATGAAATAACAACCAGATAGTCTACTTTGTGATGTTGAGCATTTTACCAGAATACCATGAGAAACTCCCTTGCTCTTCTTCGAACAGTGCCCTGGGATATTTTATGTCTACCTTCCTGAGAACGTCGACTGGTCTCAGTTTAATAACTCTTCCAGAAGATGACATCTCCTACCAGTGTAGTACAGAATTAGTGCTTCATGATAATGTCAGCCTATATTTTCTAATCAAGGGTGGAATTTTACATTTTGCAGACTTGGTAGGGTGATGGGCAGGAAGTTGGCAAGTTTCCTGCTGATTGATGGGGTGGGTTCTCATGCCCGATTTTCCACTTAATAGCTGATTAATTAAGCATTGGTGAAATGCTCGCCGAATCACTGATTCATCTGCTTGCTCTTACCATATGGGGTCAAAATTCCTGACACCTTATTTTAAACTGCACCTAAACACATGTTCAGTCTCTGTAGGCCAGTTGTCCAGTGTGGCTGACTGATATGTCCTCCAGGAGAAGCAATCCCGTAGCATCTTGATTCAGCCAAAACTCCCCAGTGAATCTCCTCCAGCCCATGCACGAACGCAGAGATGTTATATTCCCCAGGGATGATAAAAGGAGGGTGATAAACCTGCCCTCCAGCCTGGGAGGAGGTTGCGAGGGGGGTCTGTGCTCAGGGCACACAGAAAATAAATACTCTGCAGTACAGGAGGAGAATTAATTATTTAATCTACTCCACCAGGTAAGTCTATTTGCTTAAATTAAAACAGAAAATGCTGGATAAACTCAGCAGGTCTGGCAGCATCAGAGATAGAAACAGAGTTAATGTTTTGAGTCCAGATGATTCTTCTTCAGAGCTGAAGAAAGGGAGAAATGTGTTGGATTTTATACTGTATAAGTGGGAGGTGGAGCAAAATAGAAGATCAATGATAGGTGTGTGTTAGGGGAGATTGTACAAAGATGTTTAGGGTATAAGACAAAGGAAGTGTTAATAACAATGTTGAGGACTTTAGAAATTGCTGATGGTGGGATAAAAGGAAGATAGCAGAATGTATTGACAGCAGAACAAAGGTCATTGCTCAGTGAAAGCAGAACTAAAGAACAAGTGACAGACAACCCTGTGGGGGAGGGGGAGTGTGTTGGGACAATTTTACAGAATCTGTCCGAGATAGTCTTAGGTTAAAAATGTTCATAGTTCATTCTTTGAACTATTTCACATATAAATGATTTAACATAGTTGAGGTCCAGATAAACACAAACAGCAAAATATTACTTAACTACAATCATTTTGTATGTATGAAAATTACAGCAATTACTATAGTGCAGATTCTGCATAATATACCCCAACTTTATTATTTAAAATGATAACTACCCTTTCCTGAAGCTTGAGATCTGATTTGAAAATTATACTGGATTATTGGTTCTTTTGAATTGGTTACATCAGTTTTCCTTTATCCATTTGTGGGAAAACAAACTTTATAAGCTCCTTATATGTTTAGTTATATAATGCTACAATGAGGACATATTTATAAATATTTGTTATGCGTGTGTGTGTGTATATATATATATATAATATATATATATCCGAGGTACAAATGCATAATTCGTGATAATGACATAAAATGGATTAAGGTTTAAATATGGTGTTAGGACAAAAGTATAAACAAAGGCACATACAAACAGAAATGTAGGGACTAATTAGTAAGGGTTAAGCAATGAAAGCCAGAGCAGCCATTTGAGAAGCTGAAGTTGAGAGTCTTACACATGGAGCGACGGTAGAGGGCCTTCATTTTGTCTTTATCCTTCGGTCTGTTCCTCAAAAAGGGCAGCTTTTTCAGTGCAGCCACTTTTATGTCAGAGCGTGTGATATAAACGAAATTGGTAAATGAAAACAAAGAGGGAGGGAGAAAACAGACTGGAAGTTAATGCTGAAACTAGAGACAGAAACAAACATGCTTCCTCAGTTTCAGTGGATTATTCTATGCTTATGACTCCTTTACAAATTTTACTATGTCCTATTGAATGGAACTGCTTCTATAAGTGTGAAGTATAGTACATCTGTTTGTCTTGACTCCTTATAGGTTCATACCAAAGAATCATGGATTTGAGGTGGGAAGGATGGATGCAAGGTTCTGGGATTGGGATAGTGGATTAGGGAGTTTTTAGGATTTTTTCTGGGTGGGTAGTTTGCGAGTTTGGAGGAGCTGAATGAGGCATTTGGGTTGACACGGGAAGAGACCTTTCAGTACATGCAGGTGTGGGACTTTTCAAGGAAGGTCTTTCTGACTTTCCTGATAGAGTCTGCCTTCTTGTTGCTAGTGAGTTGCTGTTTGGGGGGTTTGGAGAGGGGGGTCGTCTCGCCGATTTATGGAAGGATTTTGGAGGCGGATAAGGTGTCCATGGAGGGGATCAATGCTAAGTGGGAGGAGTAGGGAAGTAGGGGGTGGCGTTGGAGGAGGGATTGTGGTATGAGGTGCTGCGGAGGGTGAATGTCTCGACCTTGTGTGCGAGGTTGGGGCTGATACAGTGAAGGTGATGTACAGGGTGCACATGACAAAGTCAATGATGAGCTTGCTGTTTTGAGGGGCTGCGAGGACATCTGTGAGTGAGAGGAATCCTGCTAATTATGTGCACATGTTCAGGTCCTGGCCAAAATTAGAAAGGTTTGGAGGGCAGTTTTAATGCCATCTCAGGGTTTTGCATGTTGATGTGGAGCATGATCCCCTGGAGGCCATATTTGGGATGTCGGACTGGCTGGAATTGCAGATGGTGGCGGGGCAGATGTTTTAGTCTTATCCTTGCTGATTGCTCTCAGGTGATTTCTGTTGGGGTGGAAGTTAGCTTCTCCATCCTGTGCCTCGGCGTTGCGGGGAAGGGAGTGGACTGCTCTACAGAGTTGGGGTTTGTTCATTCTGCCATTTGGAGAGTTGGTCACCGTCGGACTGTTCGGGGGGATTCTTATTGGGTGGGGGGTGGTTTAAGGTGTTGGGTGTGTTTATTTTGTTGTAAAATGTTGAAAATTGAGATAAAAATACCTTTAAAAAATAGATTAATATTAAATATCTACAACATTAAATAACGAAGATCTAAGACAATGTTTAATAAAGTTTAACATGAGAGTTTATCAAAACTAAAAATTCAAGTATTTCTTTGCAAATTTTTAAAGAAAAATGAACATATCAGTTTGCATTCAAATTTCGAACTGTTGCTGAAATTTGATTTTTTAAATTCAACACTAAATAGATTGAATATTAGTTTTACAACTTGTATACCTTTTTTGTTTTTCATCAAGATATATTTACATTTGAAACAAAAACAGAGGAAAACAGGTAGAAATCAGTGTGTCTGGCAGCATCGTAGGGAGAGACAACAGTTAACGCTTCCAGTCTCTATGGCCCTTCTTCAGAACTAAAGAGGGGAAAATGTGATTATATAAAGGGGCTTGAACAGCTGGAACGGTGATTAGTGGGAGTTGGGAGAAATTGCAACAAAGATACAGCAAAACCTAAGAACAAGGACCTGGTGGCTGGGTGGGGGAGGAGTTGAAGAGGTAGGTGTGCATCTGAGATTGCGAAGGAAGGTGCCATGGGAAGGGGATAAAGAGCTGGGTGTGATGGAGGAGTGGACCAGGGTGTCACAGAGGGAGCTAGTCCCAGTGGAATGCTGACAGGAGTGCAAGGGGAAGATGCGTTTTTGCGGTGTGATTATGCTGGAGTTGGTGTAAGTGGTGGAGGATGATCCTTTGAATGTGGAGTAGAAAGTGAAGACAAGAGGGACCCTTCATGGCTCTGGGAGGGAGGGAAAGGGGTGAGGGCAGAGGTGTATGAAATGGTCGAATCCAGTTGAATGTCCTGTCAGCCACTGGGGTGGGGTGGACCTCGGTTGAGTAAAAGACAGACATGTCAGAATTGCCATTTCAAAGGTGGCATCATCAGAATAGATGCGGCAGAGATGGAGAAACTGGGAGAATGGGATGGAGTTGTTACAGGAGGCAGGGTGTTAGGAGCTGCAGTCGAGCTGTGGGAGTTGGTGGGCTTATAATAAATATTGGTGGGCAGTCTATCACCAGAACTGGAAACAGAGAGGTCATGGAGGGAACTGTCAGAGATGAACTACGTGAAGGTGAGAGGGGTGGAAATTGGAAGCTAAATCAATACATTTTTCCAGGTTCAGGTGTATGAAGCAACAGCAATGCAGTAATCGATGTAATGGAAAAAGAGTTGCCCGAACAGGCCTGAGTAGGACTGAAACAAGGAGTGTTTCACATAACTCACAAAAAGACAGGCATAACTGGGCCCATGTGGGCATCCATGGCCACACCTTTCATTGCAGGAGGGGGAGCAAGTTCAGCAGGCAGAGGAGAACTCCTATGAATCACTGTTCCATCTGTGGATCAGGTGGACTTGAAATGTTAACTCTGTTTTCTCTCACTACACATCCTGTCAGACCAGCTGAGTTTTTCCAGCTTTCTCTATTCTTGTTTCAGATTCCGGCATCTACCATATTTTGCTATTTTAATATTTACATTTGATGTTGCTTCAAAGCAAAATGTTTTATACTCACTGCTACTCTTCTTAGCTGTCTGACCATCTTCAAGAGAGTTAGAACCCACAGAAGAGCTATCTTGACTATCTTGATGAGGCAGTTGAAGGAATCCATCACTTGATTCTGATCTGGTTGGGGTGCTTGTCAGAGATTTAATGCGTTCTCGGTTTCCCTCCTTTTTGTGTTTAATTAACTTTTTCATCTTTATTGCAATCCAATTCCCTCGTCTGGAATAAAGGAACAAATCTCTGCATCAACAGTTTCTATAAACCCATGTGCAAGAAGACAAATAGTCTCATCACATAGTAACTTGTGTTTTTCTAATATATTCTAACTAAAGTATAGTCCTGATTAGAAGAGCAATGATCAAAACATAAATATACAAAGTGCAATTTGATAATTTTGAGTGCATGGTTAAAACGTGCATTAATCAAATGTGAATTAATTGCAACGACACATTTCTACAGTCGAGGATTTCACTTCCTTCAAATACATTTTGTTCATACCTTCGAGGGGGTGAAGGTTCGTAGAATTTATACTGATCCATAATCTTCTCTTCAAGTTTCTCCTTCTGTCGTCGTAGTTCATTCAGTTTATCACTTTAAGTTAATACAGCAAGGAAAAATTATCATTCATGGTTTCAATTTGTATTTCTACACCAAGGTTCAAATAAGTTCTTTAGCTGTATCAAAACACTTAACTTATATCAAATATACTTGGTTTTCTAACATGAAACTTAAATATTTGTCAATGTCTGAAAATATCGGAACGGGTGGCATGGGCTGGAAATAGAATAAAAGGTTTATTAAAAACTTGTTCTGACAAAGAAGAATGGTAAAATTCAATGTTCCCTCGAAACTACGTGGGTGTGCAACCATACAGAAATCGAGAATGTGCTGCTCAGGGAACAATAGGCACAAGCAACATTCCCTTTAAAATGTCTGCACGTGCGGCCGTGCAATAATCTTAAAAGGATATTGCAGTGCAACAAGCTGGCTGCACACCACAAACAAAAGCTATAGGAAACAGTGGTGGGACTCCCAAGTTTAGAACCTCCAAGATGTCAAAGAGCTATTTTTTTCCCCATTTGTTCATGGGTCATAAAGTTCCTATGTGCCTGCTGACATTTATTCTCCGGGTGTAGTATGAATTTGAAAGGTACGATAGCAGGAGCATTGGTTGCGACAGTGCATTTTGTAGTTGGTACATACAGCTGCCATGTTGCAGTGGTGTTGGAGGGAGAGAATGTTTAAGCTGGTGCCAATCAAACAGGCTGTTTTGGTCAAGCTTCTTGAGTGTTGTTGGAGCTGCATTCTCCAGGCAAGTAGAGTGTATTTCATCAAGATAGACAGACTTTGGGAGTCAGCCGAGTTACTTGCTGCAGAATCCCAGTCTCTGACATGTTTGTGTAGTCAGTTATTCATCCGGCTGGTTCAGTTAAATTTCTGGTGAATGATGATCTCCAGGGCATTGATGGTGGGACGATACAGATTAGGATAAGGCAAACAAAAGGAAGCTGACATCAGGTACCAAGAGTCAATATCGCAGAAAATCTGCAGTACTATAGAAAGTGCAGGGGAGAAATTTTTAAAATGAAGCAGGAAACAAAGAGGGAGAAAAGAAAAAAAAAATTGGCAAGTAAATCATGGAAAACCTGAAGATGCTTGTTATAAATACTAAGGGTAGATTAAAGATTGATTAGAGACCAAAATTGGCAACATGTGTAGGGGTAAGACATGTGTATGGTTCTATGCATGATTCTTTAAAAATAACTTTCGGCTGATGTACGGAGACTTTTGAATATTATTATGATGCCCTCAGAGGGGAGGTTCGGGTTTGGTGAGGGCTTTATTGGCTGGGTGAAATTGCTGTACAGACGCCTGTAGCAAGTGTATGTATAAACGGCTGAGGTCGGGGTACTTCGAGCTTCAACGGGTAACGAGGCAGGGTGTACCCGCTCCCAGTTACTATTTGCCCTAGCTATAGAACACTAGCCCTATTGGCGCTGAGAGACTCGAGGAACTGGCGGGGGACTGGGTTCGGGGGGGGGGGGGGGGGGGGGGGGGGGGGGGGGTTGGAACATCGGGTTTCGCTATATGCGGATGACTTGCTCCTGTACATTTCGGACCCTGTGGAGGGGATGGGGGAGGTTCTGCGGATCCTGAGGGATTTTGGTAGTTTTTCAGGGTATAAACTGAACATGGGAAAGAGCGAGTAGTTTGTGATCCAGGCCAAGGGGCAGGAGGAGAGACTGAAAGAGCTGCACTCAGGATAGTAGAGAAAAGTTTTTGTTACCATTGGTATACAGGTGGCCAGGAAACGGGATGCCCTGCATAGCTTAACCTGACCCGGTTGGTGGAGCAAATGGAAGGGGACTTTAAAACATGGGACATGCTCCCACTGTCACTGGCAGGGAGGGTGCAGACCGTGGAAAATGACTGTCTTCACCCGATTTTTGTTTGTTCTTCAGTGCCTCCCCATCTTCATCCCTAAGGCCTTTTTTAAGCGGTGAGTAGGATCATTACGGGCTTTGTGTGGGCGAATAAGACCTGCAAGTAAGGAGATTGCTGTTGGCGCTGCGCCATGCAAAGGTCTGGGAGCTTTGATAACGGCTCCTTTGCCGTTCTCGCCGACCCGTTACTCCACAAGTTCGGTGCCGTGGTGGCGACATTGCGGATCTGAGGGACAGTGGAGGAGGTACACGAAGGTAGAGGGAGCGTCGGTCTGGACCCCGATATGCAACAACCACAGATTTGTCCCAGGTAGGATGGATGGGGTTCCAGAGCTGGCAGAGGGCAGGCATCAGAAAGATGGGAGATCTGTTCATAGACGGAAACTTTTCCAGTTTGAAGGGGCTAGAGGACAAATTTAATCTGCGGCCAGGAAACGCCTTTAAATATCTGCAAGTACAAGCCTTCCTGAAAAAACAGGTAGTGGCCATTCCGACGCTGCCACCACTGAGGATACAGGCCAGGGTGGTCTCCAGCACCTTGGTGAGGGAGGGGAGAGTGTCGGATATCTACCAGGAACTACAGGAGGCGGAGGAAACCCGGGTGGAGGAGCTGAAGGGCAAGTGGGAGGGGGATAGATAGGTGAGGAGTGGAAGTGGGTCTGTGGGCAGAGGTCCTGGGCAGGGTTAATTCCTCCTCATTATGTGCCAGGCTCAGTCTAATTCAATTTAAGGTGGTTCACCGGGCACACATGACGGCAGCGAGAATGAGCAAGTTTCTTGGGGTAGAAGACAGTTGTGTGAGGCGCAAGGGCAGCCCTGCAAACCATGTCCACATGTTTTGGGCATGTCCGGAGCTTAGAGAGTTCTGGCAAGGGTTCGCTGAGGGCAATGTTCAAGGTGCTTAATACACGGATGGTGCCGAGTCAGAGATAGCAATCTTTGGAGTGTCAGAAGACCCGGGAGTTCAAGGGGCGAAAGAGGCCGACGTCTTGGCCTTTGTCTCCCTAACTAGCCTGGAGACGGATTTTATTAATGTGGAGAAAATCGAAGCCCCCGAGTGTAGAGACTTGGGTTAATGAGATGGCTCAGCCTCGAGAAAATAAAGTTTGCCGTAAGAGGTCTACACTAGGCTTCTCTCGGAGGTGCCAGCTGTTCGTCGACTTTCTCGGGGAAAACTAAAATGTCAGCAGCAGCAGCAACAATCCGGGGGGAGGGGCGAGTGCTTCATTGGGATGGTGTGGGAAGACTGGGTCGCGTGGGGTAATGTCTATTTAATTGTTATTGTATATTCTCTTTTTACACTATGTTAATGTTCACTCTAGTTTGTTTTGTTATTATTGTTACTACTGTTTGATTATGAAAAATTCTGGAAAGCCTTAATAAAAATACTTTAAAAACAAATACTTTGGGCGGGATTCTCCGTTAGCCAACAACGAAATTGGGGCGCGTGATCACGCGGAGAATAGCTCCCGACGCAAAAATTGCCGGCAGTTGCCAGTTTGACGCCGAATTGCGATGCTCCGTTACCTCGAAAAAGACGTCAATGCGATGCAAGCCGCGCATACTCTAATCACATTTTGTGCCTGGTGTGGTGGCTGCTGTGAGAGAGAGAGGGCGTATGGACAGTGTCCAGCATCGCCATACTTTGCCGGCAGCTGTGCCGCTGGTCAGGGGGCTTCTGTCAGGGCCGGGGGGGTGGCCAGGAGGTGGGCTGTGGGGTCGGGGTGGACGGGTACGCAACACCACTACTGCAGCCGGCAAGGCAACCATGCGGCCTGCGCATGCCGCTGACAGCCTACTTTAAACCTGCTGCCCTGGGTCGGATAGGTAACCTCCTGGGGACACTCCCCTGCGTGCGCTCTGACCATTCATGCTACGGGATGAGGGCTAGGGGAGTAGCCGTACTGATTCGTCAGTGGACGAGGTTCACTGCGTCAAGGCCGGTTACGGACCAAGGGGGACGGTACGTCATGGTCAGCGGTGTCCTAGACAGGGGTACCGGTAGTCCTGGTAGATGTATACGCACCCAACTGGGAGGACACAGGCTTCATAAAAAGACCAGGGCGGAAATCCCTGAAATTGAGACGCACCGACTGATCATGGGGGGTGGGGGCGACTTCAACTGTGTACAGGGCCCACTGACGGACTGATCGAACCCCAGATCGGGTGTTAAAGGACGTGCATGGCTAGGGAACTGGAATCTTTCATGGAGCAGATGGGGGTGGTAGACCCGTGGCAGTTCCTACACCCGGTGGGAAGGAATTCTCGTTCTTTTTGGTTGGTCCACAAAGCATACTCGAGGATAGACTTCTTTGCAGTGGGGGAAAGCGGTGCTTCCAGGAATAGTAAGAGCGGAATATTCCGCGATAGTTATCTCTGACCATGCTCCACATTACGTGGGTGTCAGGTTGGAGATGGGCCGTGGCCAGTGCCCCAATGGAGGTTGGACACAGACCTGCTGATCAATAAAGCTTCTGCCAAAAATATCACAAGCCATAGGCGAGTATGTTACAATAACCGGAACGGAGAAGTCTCACCTTCCATGTTCTGGGAGACACTAAAGGCAGCAATTAGGGGAGAGATTATCGTCTACAAGGCATGAAGAGATAGGGAAGAGAGGGTGGCCAGGCAACAGCTGATCGACTCCATTCTGGAGGCCGACAGAAAATACTCTGACGTCCCGACCGTAAAGCTTCTGACAGAAGGGAAAAGCTCAGATGGACCTTAACCTGCTGTCCACAGGAAAGCAGTGCACCAACTCTGCATGACACGGGGACCTTCTACAAACATGGGGAAAGGCTTGCCACCAGCTGAGAAGCAGGCAGCCACGCGAGAGAGATAGAGCAGGTGAAGGATAGCAGAGGCAGACTGGTAATCGAGCAAAAAGAAGTCAAACAAGCATTGAGATCTTCGACTGACGGGGATGCGGAGATGAACGGTTCCCCGATGGACTAGACATGCCAGTCATGGAGACAATAGGCGGGGGGTGCTGGAAGCACCAATAGGACTGGGAGAGATCGTGGAGAGTATCAGCTCCATGCAGGGCGGGGAAGGCACTGGGAAATGGCGGGGTCCCGGAGGACTTCTATAAGAGATTCGTACCAGCCCTGGCCCCACACTTACGGGACATGTTCGCAAACTCTCTAGCGTGGAGCACCCTGCCTCCGACGCTAACACAGGCCCCCGATATCGCTGATTCCCAAAAAAGCTAAGGACCCGACGGAACAAAGATGATATAGACCCATTTCGCTACTAAGTGTAGAAGCGAAGAAAACCCGCTAAAGTCCTGGCCAAGAGACTGAAGAACTGCGTACCGGAGGTGGTTGCAGAGGACCAGACGGGCTTTGTCAAGGGTTGGCAGCTAACTGCAAACATGAACGACTGCTGAATGTAATATTGACCCCTTCCAGGGAGGAGAATACCAGAGGTGCATAAAAGGCCTTTGACAGAAGTCGAATGGAGGTGCCTCATCGAGGTACTGTTGCGGTTTGGGCTGATGACAGGATTCACCTCGTGGGTGATGAAACTGTTGTACAAACACCCCAAGGCGAGCGGTCTCGAACCAATACCACCAGCTCTGAATACCTCCAGCTGCACAAAGGCACAAGGCAGGATGAAAATGAAATGAAATGAAATTAAAATGAAAATGAATGAAATGAAAATCGCTTATTGTCACGAGTAGGCTTCAATGAAGTTACTGTGAAAAGCCCCTAGTCGCCACATTCCGGCGCCTGTCCGGGGAGGCTGGTACGGGAATCGAAACCGTGCTGCTGGCCTGCTTGGTCTGCTTTATAAGCCAGCGATTTAGCCTTGTGAGCTAAACCAGCCCCTGGTTTGGAGTGGATGCCCACTCTCCCCGCTCTTGTTCGTCCTGGCAATCGAACCACTGCGATCGCTCTGCGAGATGCGAAAACCTGGAAGTGTATCCGAAGAGGGGGAAGAGAGCACAGAGTGTCGCTCTATGCAGATGACCTGCTTGTCTAAGGCTTGGACCCACAGAACGGTCTGAAAACAATCATGCAACTTCTGAGAGTTCGTAGTCTTCTCGGGCTACAACCCAACCTGGGCAACAGCGAGGCATTCCCAGTGACGTGAACGGGAGAGGGACAGAGCTGGAGGGACTACCATTCAAACTGGCCCAAAATAAATTCCGCTACCTGGGGATCAGGTAGTCCATGACTGGACACAGATCCACAAGTGGAATCTGACCAGTCTAGCGGAAGGAAGTAAAGAAACGACCTATAGAGATGGGTGCACTCACGCTTTCCCTGGTGGCAAGAGTGCAGATGATCAAAATGAACTAGTGCTGAGGTCCCCCCCCCTCCCTCCCCCCTCGTGGTGGTAGCCACATTGAAGATGTAGAACCAAATGAGGCAGCATTTCGGTCTAACCAAGATGCCCCTCCATGGCCCCCATCTGCAGGTAACCACAAATTCCCGCCTGCCATGCTTGATGCCACCTTTAAAAAATGGAGCCAACCGTTCCTGGACAGGGCAAAGACTACCTTGGAAGAAGAAGCCGGGCAGAAATGGGAGGACGATGTAAGGACTGAAGCGGGCTGGGGACTCTGGAGCGAAGCACTGAGTAGGGCCAACTCCATCTCCTCCTCCGCTAGGCTAAGCCTCATGCAGTTTAAAGTGGTGCACAGAGCTCACCTAACCAGAACCCAAATGAGTAGGTTCTCCTTGGAGTGGAAGACAAATGTGAATGGTGCCAGGGAGGCCCAGCAATCCACGCCCACATGTTCTGGACCTGCCCCAGACTTGTCGGGTTCTGGTCAGCCTTCTTTGAGGCAATGTCCAAGGTTGTGGGGGTGAGGATGGGGCCATGCCTGAGAGTGGCAGTCTTTGGAGTATCGGGCCAGCCTGAGTTACATAAGGGGAAGAGGGCTGACGCCCAAGCTTTTGTTTTCTTAATCGCACGCCGGAGAATTCTGCTTGGCTGGCGATCAGCAGCACCACCCACAACCGCAGACTGGCTGGCAGATCTGGCAGAATTTTTCCACCTGGGAGAAGATCAAGTACACCATCCGAGGGTTTCCATAATGCATGGGGGCCATTCACCAGCCTGTTTCAAAACCTGTTCGAGGGTAACACTGAATAGGAAGAGAAGGGAGGAGGGGGTGAAAGAAAGGGAGGAAATCAAGGGAAGGCACACAGAAGAGATAGGGGCAGAAATGGGGATGGGAACCCAAGGGAAGTACAAAACGAAGCACGTGTGTGATAGGCACGTAGGGATGATTTAGCTCAGTGGGCTAGACAGCTGGTTTGTGATGCAGAACAAGGCCAGCAGCGCGGGTTCAATTCCTATACCAGCTTACCCGAACAGGGGCTGGAATGTGGCGACTGGGGGCTTTTTCACAGTAACTTCATACTTGTAACAATAAAAGGTTATTATTATTATGTACACATAATATATATAGTTATATATCAGTGCACATAGCTGCCGGTACAACCGCCTGCCAGCAGGTGTCGTCAGACATCCATCATGTGACTTGGGACACCTGTGCAGTAAGACGTACAACAGGATAGTCGCTCTACAGTAGCTCCAGGAGAATTCACGGGAAATAATTCAGTAACTTTGTCTGTATAGCAAGCTGTTAGTTATCTTTCTAAGTGTTTACTAATAAATCATCTTTCTAGTTCAACAACTAGATGTTCTGTGTACATCCTTACAACAGTGGGATCACAGAACACAACAACGGGGACAAAGGGAAGAACCATGCAGGCCACTTCCAAAATAAAAACTAAAAGCCCCAGCAGGAAGAAGCGGAGCACAATACGTGGCGCCCAGGGCAGATAGCAACCACAAAGGGGAGAACCTAAACTACCAACGAGGGAAAGGGGGGGAGACAGGGGGCTCATGTAAAAACCGTTGTAAATAAAACACAAACCTGTTCGTAAGTACCAGATACACTTGAGTTGTTACTCTGTAAAACCTGGGAAATACTAATAAAAATATATATTTTTAAAAATGGCCCATGTCTGTAGATTCTGCTCCACTCGGTCGTGATGTGGTAGACCTATCAATGTTATCTTCAAGAGACAGAATCAACTGCAGCAACTTATTCTCAGCTTTTGTACCTGGATCTTTCTTCTTCAGCTTGCCGGTACCACATCATCAGATTATCAACTGCTACTGTCAGCTCGGATTAATTGGTGTCCTTTTACATCTTTTAAACAGGTTCAGGTTCAGTTTGCCTGAAAATTGGCTGAACAATTAGAGGGGAGTTGAGGAGAATTTATTTCACAGAGGAATTGCTTCACACCTCCAAGGTCGATTCCCGGCTTGGGTCACTGTCTGTGCGGAGGTCTACACGTTCTCCCGTGCGTGCGTGGGTTTCCTCCGGGTGCTCCGGTTTCTTCCCACAGTCCAAAGATGTGTAGGTCAGGTGGATTTGGTCATGCTAAATTGCCCTTAGTGTCCAAAATTGCCCTTAGTATTGGGTGGGGTGGACTGGGCTATGGGGATGGGGTGGAGGTGTGGGCTTGGGTAGGCTGCTCTTTCCAAGAGCCGGCGATATGGCCGAATGGCCTCCTTCTGCACTGTAAATTCTATGATTCTATGATTCAAACGAGGATGTTAGGGGGTCTGGAATTCAGTGTCTGAAAGGGTGGTAGAAGCAGAAAACCTCATAATATTTTGAAGATGCTTTGATTATATATCTTTTTTTTTAACAAACAATTTTATTGAGGTAGTTTTTGGCTTTATAAACAGTTTACAGACATCATCAGAAAGGAAGCAAAAAAGGCAAAAAAAGTGCAAACATCCACGGACTTTCAATACTTCCACCGTAACATATTGCACAAGCCCGCTCCCCTCCACCGGTACTACCCGCCATTATTTTCCCTCCTACTCTACTCTAACCCCCCCCCCCCCCCCCCCCCCCCCCACCCCTGCTGACGCTCACTCTACGCAACGAAGTCAATAAATGGCTGCCACCTCCGGGCGAAACCCCCTGCACAGAACCCCTGACGGCGAACTTGATTTTTTCCATCCCCAGGAAACTCGACATGTCCGCAAGCCACCACTCCGTCTTCGGGGGCTTTGAGTCCCTCCACGCCAATAATACTTAGTCGCCGGGCTATCAGGGAAGCAAAGGCCAGCACACGGCCTCTTTCTCCCCCTGGACGCCCGGGGTCTTCCGAAAACCCCAAAAATTGCCACCCGGGCTCATCACCACCATTGTTTTTAGCACCTGGGACATGACCCCCGCAAATCCCTCCCAGTACCCCCTCAGATCAGGGCATGCCCAAAACATGTGAACATGGTTCGCTGGTCCTCCCGCGCACCTAGCGCATTTGTCCTCTATCCCGAAAAATTGCTCATCCGAGCCACCGTCATATGGGCCGGGTGAACGACCTTAAATTGGATCAGCCCGAGCCTAGCAACATGTCGCGGTCGAGTTTACCCTACTCAGGGCCTCTGCCCACAGCCCATCCTCCATTTCCCCGCCTAGCTCCTCCTCCCATTTAAGTTTCAGTTCCTCTGTCTGGGACCCTTCCTCCCTCATGAGCACCTTATAAATACCTGAGACTCTACCCTCCCCTTCATCCCTCCCAGAGACTATTCTGTCTAGGATCCCCATTGGCGGGAGGCGCGGGAAAGATGGGACCTGTCTACGAACAAAGTCCCGCAACTGTAGGTATCTAAAATCATTTCCCCTTACCACCCCAAATTTCTCCTCCAAGCTCCTCAAACTCGCGAAGCTCCCTTCCAGGAACATATCACCCACCCTTCCCGCCCCTGCTCGCCGCCATACTCGGAACCCCCCATCCATACTGCCGGGGGCAAACCGATGGTTGTCGCAGATTGGCGCCCAGACAGACGCCCCCATCTCCCCCACATGCCTCCTCCACTGGCCCCATATCCGCAGGGCCGCCACCACTACCGGGCTGGTGGTGTACTTGGCCGGCGGCAGCGGTAGAGGAGCCGTGACCAGGGCTTCCAAACTGGAGCCCCTGCACGAAGCCGCCTCCACCCGCTCCCAAATAGACCCCGTACCCACCCATCCACTTCCTTATCATAGCGATGTTGGCCGCCCAGTAATAATTGACCAGACTCGGCAAAGCCAGCCCTCCCTCGCTGCGGTTCCTCTCCAACATCGCCTTCTTTACCCGCGGAGACTTTCCCGCCCAGACAAAGCTCATGATCAGCCCGTTAACTCTTTTGAAGAAGGACTGTGGGATAAAGATCGGGAGGCACTGAAAAATAAACAAAAATCGAGGGAAGATTGTCATCTTTACAGTCTGCACCCTCCCTGCCAGCGACAGTGCATCCCATCTCCGAAACTCTCCCTTCATTTGCTCCACCACCCTGGCCAAATTTAACTTATGCAGCCTGCCCCAGTCTCGTGCCACCTGGATTCCCAAATACCGGAATTTTCCTCAACCAGCCTAAACGGTAGCCCTCTCAATCTGTTCTCCTGGCCCCTTGCCTGGACCACAAACATTTCACTCTTGACCGTATTTAATTTGTATCCTGAGAACTGGCCGAACCTCCCTCAGCATTCCCAGTATAGTTCCCATCCCGGCCCACTGGGTCCGACACGTACAGGAGCAGGTCGTCTGCATAAAGGGAAACCCTGTGTTCAAACCCCGCCCCTCACCATCCCCTTCCAACCCTCTGCGGCTCTCAGCGCCATCGCCAGCGGCTCTATGGCCAGCGCAAACAGCAGCGGGGGAGAGCGGGCAGCCCTGCCTGGTCCCTCGGTACAACCTAAAGTACTCCGACACTTCTCTGTTGGTCCTGACGCTGGCCCTCGGGGTTTGATTATATATCTGAAGAGTCATAACAAACAGGCTATGGACCAAGAGTTGGAAAGTAGGATTAGGTTGGATTTCTGATTTTTAACTGGCATGGACACGATAGGCTGAATGGCCTCTGCCATAAATGTTTTATGTTCGCACGAAGTAGAGACTAATAATCACTTTCTCTTTCAAGCCTCATAGTACTTTGGGAAGATTGAAATGCTAGAAAGTCAGTTATGCACAAAGAAAAGCCGACCAATAAACCCATGTTATCATCTTCCTGTTAAATTCTGTTACTTAGATAAATTCAACTGAGACTCAAAAGTAATATGAAATTATAGGGCACGATTCACCAAACAAATCTCAAAGTGAGCTTGAGGGCTCCTACATACCCCAACTACGGACAATGCTGCCCCCTGCAGACATGGGCATCCCCCCCCCCCCCCCGTGAGGGCACCATGCTGTGGGGTCGCTGAGGCCCCCTCATTATCAGGGCCCCCACAATCCCCCCTTTCAGGAACCCCCCTCCCCTTCACCCCCTCCAACATTCATGAGGTGCATTCATAACTCCCTTCACCCCCACCTTAATGACACCCCTCCCCTCTCTTTCATTGACATGGCACCCCCTCAGGCCCCGACCCTTGCGAGTGCCAACCTGGGTGCACAGGGAAGTGAGAGGGTACTGCCCTGCCCTATCCCCAATCACCTGAGGGGCTCTGTTGGCCTCTGAGACCTCCAGAGTGGCCAGCACACCTGATCTCCATAAGTGGAGACCAGCACTAATCAGCACATGGGTGAGGCTTCGCCGGTGCAGCTGGTGACTCCCGGGCTCTGGGACAATGTGGCCTCAAGTAGGCCATGCATACTCAAATGAGCCTAATGGATCATTTAAATATTATCTGGATCATGCTCAGTGAGGGTGGGATCCAGATCGTGCCGGGTGCCATGAGTCACCGAGGTTTCTTGCCCGGCACGAAGCCCGATTTGAGACTCCCCTGCGATGGGAGCCAGGCAAAGTGCAGTGGAAAAATCGCGTTCAGAATCTTGTACCACATAGAAGTATGCCAAGAATCCTTATGGAACTTTCTTGTGCGAGATATTAATTTCTCCTACCTCCATGAAGATAATATGCAAGTACATAAAATTAATGTACATAAATAAACATAAAACTTCAATCATTTGACATTAAAGGCATTAAGTATTGCAAGGTTTTATGTAGTCTCATGAAGGTTCAGAGTTTTCTATGGGTTTGAACAATAACTGCTTATTAGTAACACATAACGATATAAATATACTAGATGCAGTCCTGATTAGGTGCTATCTTCGTGCTGACTTCTACCAGACTCAGTTCTACACTCCACTACTTCCATGTACTTTCCAGTAACAGGTTACTCAATCCACCTTATCAATTTGCGTCCCCAACCCCAATTTATGATCTCTTGATCATAATCTGGGCGGTATGGTTTCCCCAGTCCCTGGTGAACCATCAGTCCCGAATACTTGTTATCCCATCATAAATTGGGGTTGGGGACGCAAATTAATAAGGTGGATTGAGTAACCTGTTACTGGAAAGTACCACTCACTGCAGTCAGTCCAAAAGGACGGTCTGCCAACATAATAATTCAACAACGTCATGCACACAGTTAATTGTCAGTGCGAGGCCAGGCACATCGGCCGTGTATTCCAATGACTGGCTCATTGCATCAAACAAAAAAAACAAAATCAAACAATCAGTTGTAATAGGCTGAGGACAAACCGTACTCGAGCAGCCCATGTTTACTAAAACCAAAATAAAACATTAACCGCAGATGTGATTCTTCGATTGGGCAGTACTTGGGTTCCTGAAAGGAAGAGGTTGGGGGCCCTGAAAATGAGGGGGCCTCAGCAACCCCATAGCATGGTGACGTTACTTGAGTTGGGGGGGGGGTGTAATGCCCATATCTGTAGGGGGCGGCATTGTCCGTAGTTGGGGTATGTAGGGGCTCTCCAGCTCACTTTGAAATCTCCCCAGGACAATGGGACTCGAGGGTGCCTATTCACCTTATTTGGGAGGGCTATGTGCCTTGGACAATAACCAGGACCCGCCCAGCTATCAAGGTACCCGCTAGAATCGATTAGGGTGATCAAAATCCTATCGATCCATTGGATCCCACGTTGGGACCGCACATAAGATTGGGGGGTAAGAGGAACTGTGCGACCAATGCTCTGTCTCTTTTGGGACCAAACTCTGCCCACCAACTGCAGCATATCGACCAGCCAAGTTGTTCCCTCATCCAAATCATTAATATATATTGTGAATAGCTTGGGGTCTCAGCACCGATCCGGTGGTACCCCACTGGTTACTGCCCGCCAATTTGAAAAGGACCCATTAATCCCTACTCTTTGCTTCCTCTCTGCCAACCAGTTTTCTATCCACCTCAATACATTTCCCCCAATCCCAGGCGCTTTAATTTTAATCTCTTATGCGGAACTTTGTCAAACGCCTTCTGAAAGTCCAAATACACCACATCGACTGGCTCCCCCTTGTCGACTGTACTGGTTACCTCTTCAAAGAATTCCAACAGATTTGTTAAGCATGATTTTCCCTTCATAAATCCATGCTGACTCTGACTGATCCTGCCACTGCTTTCTAAATGTTCCGCTATAAAGTTATTGATAATGGATTTAAGCATTTTCCCCACTAACAATGTTAGGCTTACTGCTCTATAATTCTCTGCTTTCTCTCTACTTCCCTTTTTGAGGTAGAGCTCCAAGCTGCAGGGCCAGTTCCAGAGTCTATAAAATCCCGGAAGATGACGACCAATGCATCCACTATTTCCAGAGCCACCTCTTTAAGCACTCTGGGATGCAGATTCTCAGGCCTTGGGGATTTATCCGCCTTCAATCCCATCAGTTTTCCCAGCACCATTTCTCTACTAATGTTGATCTCCCTCAGTTCTTCCCTCTCACTAAACCTTTCATTCTCCAACATTTCTGGGATCTGATTTGTCACCTCATATGTCAGAACCAACGTATGCCATTTCTTTGCCCTTTATTTTGCATTCCCCTGTTTCTGTCTGTAGTGGCCTACATTTCTCTTTACCAATATCTTTCTCTTCACATATCTGTAGAAACTCAGTGTCAGTTTTTATGTTCCCTGCAAGCATCCTTTCGTACTATACTTTCTTCTTCTTAATCAATCCCTTTGTCCTTCTTTGCTGAATTCTAAACTGCTCCCAATCCTCAGACCTATTTTTTTTCTTGGCCAATCTGTATACTTCTGCCTTGTATCGGGTACTATTTCTAATTTCCTTTGTTAGCCATGGATTGGCCCTCTTACTCCCTTTGCTTTTGTGCCAGACAGGAATGAACAGTTGCTGTAGTTCCTCCATGCGTTCCTTGAATGTTTGCCATTGTCTATCCACTGTCATCCCTTTAAGTAACTCTCCCCATTGTATCAAGGCTAACTCATGCCTCATATCCTCATAGTTCCCTTTATTAAGATTCAGCACCCTAGTCTCCGAATCAACTACTTCACTCTCCATCTTGATTAAAAATTCTATCATGTTATGGTCGCTCATCCCAAGGGGTCTCGTACAGCCAGATTGGCAATGATTCCCTTCTCATGACACAGTACCCAGTCTAAGATGGCCTGCTCTCTAGTTGGTTCCTCCACATATTGGCCAAAAAAGCCATCCCGTATGCACTCCAGGAATTTCTCCTCTACGGCATTGTGGCTAATTTGATTTGCCCAATCTACACGAAGATTAAAATCACCCTGATCACCGATATTCCCTTATTACATGCATCTCTAATTTCTTGTTTAATGCTATTCCCAACCTCACGAGTGCAATTTGGGGGTCTATATATGACACCCACTAATGTTTTTTGTCCCTTGGTATTTCTCAACTCTACCCATACAGATTTTACGTTGTCAGAGCTAATATCCTTTCTCACTATTATGTTAATTTCCTCTTTAACCAGCAGTGCCACGCCACCACCTTTTCTCTTATGCCTGTCCTTCCTAAATACTGAGAACCCTGGGACATTCAGTTCCCATCCCTGTTCACCCTGCAGCCATGTCTCCGTAATCCCAATTATATCATACCCATTTATATCTATCTGCACGATTAGTTCATCCACTTGATTACAAATGCTCCGTGCATTAAGGCTTTAAGTTTCTCTGTTTCACAATGCTGGTCTTGCTCCCAATATTTTACTCTACTGTCCTGTTTGAATTTTGTCCTTGGTTTCTCCACCTATCACTTTTCTTATTCACTTTTCTATCTTTTGCTTTTATCCTTGCTCCCTCTTTCTCTGACTCCTTACATAGGTTCCCTCCCACTGGCACATGAGTTTAAACCCTCCCCAACTGCTCCAACAAATAGGTTCCAGGACATCAGTTCCAGTCCTGCTCAGGTGTAACCCATCCAGTTTGTACAGGTCCCATCTCCCCCAGAACTGGTCCCAATGCCCCAGGAATCTGAAACCCTCCCCTTGACACCATCTCTTCAGCCACGTATTCATCCTATATATCCTGTCATTTCTACTCTGACTAGCATGTTACACCGGTAGTAATCCTGAGATCACTACCGTTGAGGTCCGATTACTTAACTTCGTTCCTAGATCCCTGTATTCTGCCTTTAGGACCTCATCTCTTTTTTTTACCTATGTCGTTTGTACCGATGTGTACCACGACCCTGCAGAATGTCCTGTACCCGCTCTGAGACATCCTTGACGCTAGCACCAGGGAGGTAACACACCATCCTAGAGTCTCGTTTGCGGCCACAGAAGCACCTGTCTATTCCCCTTACAATTGAATCCCCGATAACTATTGCACTGTCACACTTATTACTCCTCACCTCTGCCGCAGAACCAACCGTGGTGCCACGAGTTTGGCTGTTGTGTTTTCCCGAGAGGCCATTCCCCTCAACAGTATCCAAAATGGTATATCTGTTCTGCAGGGGAATGGCCACAGGAGATAAAGGCCTTATCTAACCTACACATAGACGGTCACTTGAAACTTAAATAAAGGTCATTTAAGCTGTTAGATATAGCTTGATGTGTAGTAGTGTAAGTTATTAAATATAGAACCAATCCTATATTTGATAATAAACTATAATTGAACCAATATACTAGTTGTGTGGTTATTTGTCCAATACACGGAACGTACTCGCATCTTGTGGTATTAATAAAGAAAGAAGTCAACATAATTGGCGACTCTGATGGGATTCAACTAGAAGTGACTTTGTTACTCTGAGAGATCCCACAACTTTGATTAAATTGGAAAAAGGAAAAAACTCACCACAAGCGCGAGTTCCGTATTGGCCAAATAACCAAATTTCTGAAGTGTGCACTAACCGCATGCATGACGAACAGGGAAGGATAGGATGAACTCTGCAGGCTTGCACGCAAATCCAGAGGGATTGTGAACCGGAACATAGCCATAAGCCGTACCCGTTGTTCGATCGATTCCCTATTCCCTTGTTCCAAATCAAAACGTGGTGAAATGGCAGCGCAGTTGAGAGAGAGGACGATGAATCCGCAGCAGCAAACCGAGGTAGAAGTAGTTGACATGTCAGAGAAATGTCCCATGTGGGAGGACATACTAAGGAAATACTTAAAGGGGAAAGGATGGCCTCTATGGGCAAACTTTTGTGCGAATACCGAGTCAGGGCCAGGGAAGTTAGGACAAACTTGGTGGGACGATTTATGTAAAATTAATAAGAAGATTGTAACAAAGTTTAAAAAGCCAATGGCCATAGTGTGCTGCTTGGCTCAGTTAAGAGGAACCGAGGAGGTCTTGGAGACGCTTCGTGGTCAATTAATAGAGGAGGAGGAGAGTAAGAAAAACATGAGGAACTCCAGAGAAGTTAGCCGCTAAGGACAGGGAAATCGCGGATATTAAACGTGTCCACCAGTCCAGTATAATCCATTTTAGCAGCTTTCAAAACCCAGTACGACAAGGACTACCATGACACACACCGTGCTATCTTGGTAAGAGAGGAGACCGATCAGAAGGTCACTCATTTAGAGAATAAATGTGCCAATTTGCAGGCAACTTGAAGAGCGCTCCACTAGTCCATTAAGGAGCAAAGTCAAAGCACCGCTGACCACACCAAGTGCCAGCGAGAAATAGAGAGATGCCATGCATTACTTTCAGTTCAAGACGGATTTATGTGAAACTTCGGGACTGGAGGGACAGAGGAAGAAAAGATGGCTGATTGGGAGGTGTTACTGGAAAGCGTGCAGATGTATGTAATTAGAACTGAAACTCAAAAGCAACTGCTACCATCCCCAGTAATAAATGCACCAGCCGCACCAGCAGGCCCGGTTGCACAGGTCACACCAACCCCAGTGAGTAGTGAAACTCCCCGGCACCCATGAATCCGGTCACAATAGGAAGGACAGGAAATACTCCAGGTCTGCTTATTACCTACACCACCCCACTCACGGTAACCCAGTTAAGGGACGCATGTAACAAAATTACAGCATTTGAGCCCACTGTGGACCCATATTGCTTCTTTGAGGAGGTGCGCCAACGGAAAATTATGTATGGGTTGGATGAAAAGGAAGATGTGAAATTAATAGTTATGAGGCTTGGCCAATCCGTACGATCAGCTCTACCTGAGCCCCAAAATGTAGGAGGGGGAACCCTAGAAGAAATGAAGGACCCATATTAACTACTATCGGTTACAATAGAGGGAATCCCGTAGATGGTTCAAATAAAGGTATGATGTGGAGATGCCGGCGTTGGACTGGGGTGAGCACAGTAAGAAGTCTTACAACACCAGGTTAAAGTCCAACAGGTTTGTTTCAAACACGAGCTTTCGGAGCACGGCTCCTTCTTCAGGTGAATGGAAAGGCTTGTTCCAGAAATGTTTATATAGACACAGTCAGAGATGCCCCGGAATGCGAGCACCTGCAGGCAATCAAATCATCAAAGATGCAGAGAGAGAGGTAACTCCAGGTTAAAGAGGTGTGAATTGTCCCAAATAAAGGTAGACAGAGGAAAGGGGAACATCCGACTGCCTTTGCTGGTCGCCTCTGGATACATTTTAAAGCAGTATTTGGAGACTTAAACTGTGCTAACTGAGATGATGAAGACACGACCAAATGGGCCCCCACTTTAGTTTCACATGCCACAGACGCAGGTAGGACTTGGCGCAAACTTTGAACCAGCAGAGCAGGCACATAATGAAGCATGGGTACTCAGATGTCTATCTAGTGCTTGAGAACAGGAATAAATACAACACGATGGCTTAGAAGGTGCCATGCACCCAATTAAGACTAATCAGGGACCTGCATGGATAAATGAGGGCAGAGGAAATGTCCAATATCTAAGGGAACAATATCCCAGGGAATCATATCCAAGGGAACAATATCCAATGGAACAATATCTAAGGGAACAATACACCAGAGAACCGGGTCCACCTTACGCGCCTCAAGGGTCACGTGACAACTGTGGGAAATCGGAACAGTTCGCCCGCGAATGTAGACAAAATACGCCACCTTATAACCAATACCAAAGACCACAGGGACACACTAATCCCCCGCCAAGAAACAATAGGCCCGACCACGATCGCCCACCGCGCCAGCTAGAAGGCAATGCTCGCTTTATGCATACCGTAAATGCCCGCATAGATGATCTTACATATAACTCCCTCGATTGACGGTGTCCGGCCTCTCCAACATGCGTCTGTAATACACGATGGGATAATATCGGGAGGCCGGTAGGGTCGGGGAATCGCCCGGTGGTGGCATAAATCCCGCCCCTGCCGTGGCCGGGAGTGGGAATCTCGCCCCGCCGATTGGCGGACCCCCTGCGGCGATTCTCCGGCCCGCGATGGGCTGAAGTCCCGCCGCTGTCAGGCCACTCCCGGCGACGTGGTTTCAACCACCTCTGTGCCGGCGGGAGCAAGAGGTGTGAGTGGGCCCCCGGGGTCCTGGGGGGGGGGGGGGGGGGGGGGGGGGCAATCTGACCACGGGGGGTATCCCCACGGTGGCCTGGCCCGCTATCGGGGCCCACCGATCGGCAGGCGGGCCTGTGCCATGGGGGCACTCTTTTTCATCCGCCATCGCCACGGCCTCCACCATGGCGGAGGAGACCCCCTCCACCGCGCATGCGCCGGTGGTGACATCAGCGGCTGCTGACATTCCGGTGCATGCGTGGACTCACGCCGACCGGCGAAGGCCTTTCGGCCAGCCCCGATGCCGATCGGTGTGGCGCCAAAGACCGTTCGCGCCGGCCGGCGGAGCGGGAGCCACTCCGGCATGGGCCTAGCCCATTCTCCGCACCTTTGGGGAGGCTCGACGCCGGAGTGGTTGGCGCCACTCCGCTACGCCGGGAACCCCCGCCCCACCGGGTAGGGGAGAGTTTTGCCCATGCTTCCTTCAATTGAATCTCAGAGTGCAGTGTGGCTTTTGCAGCTGGAACACTCTCTCTCCGCAAATATATTTGTGTAAATAAATTCCCTTAAATTGAACCTCACGGAATTTGTCTTTATTATAATTTCCACGTCAAATTGGCGCAGTCGTTGCAGTTTCCCCAATTTAAAGGGACGTGAACCCCAAAACGGTTCTCTAAACAGGACTCTCTCAGCTGAAAGGGAGAGAGCCATAGCGTGACCTTAGCTGAAAGGGGAGTCTGCTGCTCGGCAGCCTTAATTACTGGCCAGTGACTCATGCTAGGATGAGTTATCTTAATTAATAAATTAACGATAGCTGCATGGGAAGAAAAAAGGTGCCTTAGAGACTAAAATTTAAAAGAAAAAAGACTTTGAGGTTCGTGAAAGGATAAACACCGGTGTGCACTCCCTGTACTATTTGTAAATGATTTCCGCGGTCATTGTTATATATATGTTCTAAAGTATTTTGCAGAAGGAACAATGAGCAATAAACTTGATGTCCCCTCACAGGTCGTACCGAAGCCTCGGTAAAGACATCCGGAGCGAGAAAGAGGACAGATAAGGGAGTCAAAATGAGTAAGAAAATGAAAAGAAACAATCGTAAAGCAACGGAATGAGGTAGGAAAACCTATATGTCCCGCATAGGAATCTAATGAAGCTGACCCCCTCTCGAAAAAAACACAGGGGAGTAAAAGTAAATAGAAGATTAAGGTAAAAGCGTAACAGATGGGTTCCTGTAGAAAAAGGGAATTCAGATTTGTCTGTAGCCGTGAGATAAGGCTACCAGTTAACTGTGATATTTGTGAGCTGTTAGAATCTGTGTGTTTTGTTTAACCAATTAATTTTAGTCAAAGCATGAAGTGCTAAGTGGGTGGTATTTGTTATCGTCGGTCATTGTGAGTCAGAGATTATAATTTAAGTGATTTTTGTTGAGATTGCTCTAATGATCTGAAACATGTGGAAATTAAAATCAGTTTAAAAGAAAATGCCTTTACGAATAAAAGTAATTGAATATGAATGAGTTTTTAGATTATGTGAAAAGGCTTAAATGGCATCATTCCAAGTTCTCCACCCCTTAGGTTCTGCAGGAAACATTAACCACTTCAGCAGACAGTTGACCTTTTCTGAATTGACAAAGAAAAATATATGTCTCTAAGAATAGCTAATGCCTATAAATCAATCATTGGAAATTGACGTAAATGTGCTATTTATAGCCCCCTCCCAGGGGATGTTTTGCTGCTTCTAAACATACTTTTATGGTGCATGTTGGCCAACTTTGAAGGATGGGATTGCCGTCCCACCCGGCATAAATGGGGGCTGGGTTCCCAAAATAATAATCATTTGAATGAAGGAAAAAGTCCCTCGAACACACTGGTTAGCAAATAGAGGGAAAGAGGCAATCATGCAAGGGGCCAAGTAGCATTTAACCCCCAGGAAGGCTGTACCCCACCAAGCGACACCTTCCCCTATTAGGCACAGACACTCTGCAAATTAGGAGCGGTAATACATTGCATTGATAATGGAATGTTTATAGAACTGCCTCAAATACGAGCTCAACAGCTGCAAAATTTAATAACTCTGAGCCTGCGCCCGATCGCTCTGTATCTGTATTGTATGCTGGCAGCTGCATTTTAACCCTTACAGTACCACCGTTAAAAAGAATTTTTTTTTAAACTGCAGGATGTCTTACAAAAGATAATGAACCTTGGGCACAGCTGTTAAAACACCTAATAGAGTCCAGATGAGAGAATATAGTGACCCATTGCACAGCTTGGTATGCTCGTGAGGATGAGCACGCATACAATTTACAAACGCAAAGTCACTCAGGAAAGCAGACCTCATACCGGTGGGAGGGGAGCGGGCTTGTGCAATATGTTACGATGGAAGTATTGAAAGTACGTGGATGTTTGCATATTTTTGCCTTTTTTGCTTCCTTTCTGATGATGTCTGTAACTGTTTATAAAGCCAAAAACTACCTCAATAAAATTGTTTATTAAAAAAAAAGGAAAGCAGACCTCATTGCAAATCACTCCTTTTTATTTTTCGGTCTTGTGGGATTAGGAATGTTAGTACAGTTGACCCATAGTCAGAGGGACCTGTTTAGGATGGGTTTAATTTCAGAATCCCATTTAACATTGGCCATAAAACATCTCACTAAGGCAAAGCAAATAGGAGAAGTGATCAAAGAGGCCAAAGTAATAAAGTAATACATGGGATTTATATTGAAATGGACGGACGGAATTGCCTGATCGAATTTTATGGCAAACAGGAGGGCAAAGTGACTTGGAAAGGGGAGCAATGGCCTGCTACATTTGAAAGACAACAACCTCCCCGAGAGAGCCATCATTTGATCCCTTCAATCCTGGCCCAGGTACTGGCACATCTATGGGCCCAACATAAAAATCATGTTGGAAAAGTACATTCTGCCCCAGCGCATAGGGTGCAGTTACAGAAGAACGTTGCCCTGCCCTCCTTAAAATTATACAAGTTGGCACCAGAAGCAGAAAAAGGGATAGAGGGAGTGATCAACGCACTATTACAGCAAGGGGTGCTGAAGAGAACACAAAGCCCCTGTAACACCCCTATACTCCCCATTCCAAAAGTAGGAAGACCCAACGAGTGGTGGTTTGTGCAAGATCTAAGAGCCATCAATAAAATTGTTATCACTATTGCTCCATTGGTGCGGGACACAAATGTCATTTTGTCTTCTATACCACCAACAACGGATACTTTCTCAGCCTTTTTCTCCATACCATTGCACCCAGAAAGTCAATATCTATTTGCCTTTACATATCGGAATCAACAGTATTAAAAAAGACTTGGACTAGTGCCAGTTGTCTGCAGGCTCAACATTCCCTCAATATGATGACGATTTATTGATAGCCTCAGAGGGAGGGCTAGTTTGTCAACAGAATACCCTTTTGTTATTATCACATCTGGCAGAAAGAGGGCATAAGGTCTCAATGGACAAACTGCAATTCTGTCAGGAGACAGTTCAGTATTTGGGATTTCAGCTGCAGCAAGGACAGCGGAGGCTTGGGTCTGAAAGAATACAGGCTGTAGCAAGGGTTCCAACACCGCGCATGGAAAAGGTGACCCTACCTTCCTCGGCGTGGTGGGCTATTGCAGGCAGTGGATACCATAATATAGAGAGATGGACGCAGTACTGCACAAGGCTACCCTACAGGACACCCTTCAGTTGTACCTGGATCCTAGAGAGGGGAGCAAGCATTTTGTAATTTGAAACAAGCCATGATTAGCACCCCTGCCTTGAGACTTCCTTTACTCTTTATGTGAATGAAGCAGGGTGATTTGTAACAGGGGTCCTGGTGCAAGAGCACTGAGGAGGGAAAAGACCCCCTTGCCTATTACTCGGTGGCCCTATGTGCTGTGGTAAAGGGTATGCAGTTGCTTGAGAGCAGTAGCAGCCACAGCGGCCATAGTAGAAAAAAAAATCAGTTTTGCTGCTGCTTAGTTCATCCGCAACGCAGCATTTTACTACGGCTCAACACACTGGGTACGAAGTAATCCTCTCTAAAACCAACTTTACCTACAAGCGAGTGCCAGCTGTCAACCCTGCTACACTCTTGCCCGCACCCTCAGAAGCAGAACATATGTATGATCATGACTGTTTACAATTAGTTGAAGCCACCACAACCCCTCAACCTGATGCATTGAGTCACCAAATGACATGACCCTCCTTGGCCGGCTATGCAATATTAACTCCATTCGAGATAGTGGAAGCTTTTGCTCTGCCTTTGAGAATGTCTGCTCAAGCGGCCAAATAGTTTGCCCTTACTAAAGCATGTATTCTAGCTAAAAATAAAACAGTCAATATGATTCCCGATCCGCTTTTGGGGTAGTACATGATTTTGGCCAATTATGGAAAAACAGGGGATTTATAACTTCCTCCAACCAATCTATTAAATATGCTAAATTTGATTATAAATTTACGAGATGCTGTTCAGCTGCCCAGTAAGATAGCCGTTTTAAAGTGTGAAGCGCATACTACTGCAGACGATGAAGTCTCATGCGACAATAGATTGGTGATAAAATAGCAAAGGAGTGGCTCTCAAACAGGAGCCACCACTGCCAAGCTGCTGCAGTTGAACTTCCATCCACCATAACAGAACCAAAGTTAAAACAGGCACAGGAGCAAGCCTCCTACAGGATTGGCTACAAAGCAGGTTGCTATCAAGACAATGATCAAATCTGGATCCACCAGATACCTGCGCAGTATGCCTCAGAAGTCTGTTTTTGCCACTATGTCGCCTTGCCCATGGGCAGGCTCATGTGGGAAAAGGGAAGGAATTACACATACCATATGTCAACAATGGTATGCTCGAGGTTTTACCGGTAACAATTGAAAAAGTAGCCTGCACATGTATGATTTGTCAAAGGAATAATCGGTGATAGTGGACATGTTTTCACGGTGGGTAAAGGCTTTTCCAACCAAAAGAGATGATGCCTAGAACAGTGGTAATATTCTGTTGAAGGGAAATAAACCTAGGTTTGTGATACCAATGGGTATTAACAATGACAGGGGAACTCATTTCACTAGCAAATTGACCAAAACCCTAACAGAAGCCATGGGCTTTGATTGAAACTTGCGTATACCATATCAGCCACAATCCTCAGGAATGGTGGAAAGGACGGATGGAATAATTAAAATTGCAGTTACAAAAGTGTGTCAGAGAAATCGTAATACGGGTTTAACCCCGGATAAGATATTAATGGAACGTCCCATGACAACAGGAACTAAATCCCCAATGACTCCAGTGGCAGTAGCCTTAATATGGGCAGATGAGGCATCACTAAAATATGCCGAGGACATGTGTGAAAACGCTGGAAAAAAAATGAAAAGGTGCGACAGGCTCAGATGCATCCAAAAGGGGGAAATACACGCCCTTTAAACCTGGAGATCAAGAATATATGAAAGGACTTCCGGTTGCGGTGATGCGGAGCTAAGCCGCACGTTCGGTAGCTCCCACTATTTTCGGTCTTTTGGGCTCTTTTAAGGGCCCGCAGCGGTACTGGTTGGACTTTTCCCCATGTGGGAACACTTCCTCTAAGATTCGCCACCGGTGGATGGCCTGGACCAGGAGCGGAGCGGTCAAAAAATCGGCTTTGGAACAGAGAAAGGTGCGAGGCAGGAAAGGCAAGATGATGGGGCGGGCGGGGATCAGCAGCGTGGCAGCAGTGGGCGTGGGAGCAGCAGGAGCTGCTTCAGCGCTCCTTCAGGGAGCTGAAGGCAGAGATCCTGGAAACCGCTTAAGGCCTCCCTGGACAAGCTCATGGCGACCCAGACGGCTCAGAGTGCGGAGATCCGAGAGCTTCGGCAAAAGGCCTCGGAGAGCGAGGACGAACTCCTGGGCCTGGCAGTGAAGGTGGAGTCGCACGAGGCGCTCCACAAGAAGTGGAGTGTTATTTGGGACTGTTATCTGTTTACTTGGGCATTTTGTTACGTCTGTTTTTTTTCACTGGTTGAGAATTTGGGAGTGGTTCGCGGTCCTGTTGGGTCATGTGCCCGTCTTTCCTGCGTGTTGGGTGGGGGGGGGGCGGGGCTCCTCTCCTGCGCTGGAGGAGTAATGAGCAAGGCCGGCACTTGGGGGGGGGGGGGGGGGGGCGCAGTGGTTGTGTGGCCAACTGGGGATCGGTCATTGGTGGGTGGCGGGAGCAGCCGGGGTCAGCAGGAGTCGGCTGACTTACGGGAAGTACAATGGAAGGGGTTACGCAGCTAGGGGGGGGCCCTAGCTTTGTGGGGGGGGGAGGGGGGGGGGAGGTGGAGGGAGGTACAGGGTTGTTGCTGGAATGGCCGAGAAGGAGCTGGAGCATTTAGAGGGGGTTGGGAGGGGGGTCTGTTGCCGTGGGGAACGGGCTCAGCGGGGGTGCGGGCACGTGGCGGACTGAGGAAGGTTATTGGCTAGTCGACGGGGGAGGGGGCAGGTAGCCCCCTGATCCGGCTGATAACCTGGAATGTGGAGGGGCTGGAATGGGCCAGTCAAAAGGGCCCGTGTGTTGCACAACTGAAGGGACTGAAGGCGTATGTGGCCATGCTTCAGGAGACGCACCTGAAGGTGGCGGATCAGGTTAGATTGAGGAAGGGATGGATAGGCCAGTTTCATTCGGGGCTGGATGCAGAAAACGAGGGGGGGGCGATCCTGGTGGGGAAGAGGGTGTCATTTGAGGCGTCGAATGTGGTGGCAGACAGTGGCGGGCTGTGTTTGTGATGGTAAGCAGCAAGCTGCAGGGGGAGCGGGTGGTGCTGGTCAATGTATACACCCCGAATTGGGACGATGCGGGATTCATGCGGCGCATGTTGGGCCGGATTCCAGATTTGGAGGCGGGGGGGGAATTTCAACACGGTGCTGGATCCGCCACTGGATCGATCCAGATCCAGTACGGGTAGGAGGCCAGCGGGCGGCTAAGATGTTTGAGGGGATTCGGATCCATGGAGGTTTGCGAGGCCGAGGGCCAGGGAATTTTCATACTTCTCCCATGTGCATAAGGCCTATTCCCGGATTGATTTTTTTCATTACGAGTAGGGCGCTGATTGCGAGGGTGGAGGATGCTGAGTATTCGGCGATAGCCATTTTCTGACCACGCCCCAAACTGGGTGGACCTCGAGCTGGGGGAGGAGAGACCAGCGCCCGCTTTGGCGCTGGAGGTGGGGCTGCTGGCGGGACGATGAGGTGGGGCGGGCAGGTTCGAGGATGTCCGAGAGGTACCCTGGAGGCCAATGGCAATGGGCGAGGTCCGAGTGGGGACGGTCTGGGAGGCGCTGGTTAGGGGGGAGTTGATCTCCATTCGAGCCCACGGGAGAGGAGAGATCAGAGAGAGAGAGGGAGCGATTGGTGGGGGAGATGGTGAGAGTGGACAGGAGATACGCGGAGGCTCCGGAGGAGGTATTGCTGAGGGAGCGGCGTAGTCTCCAGGCTGAGTTTGACTTGCTAACCACCAGAAAGGAGGAAGCTCAGTGGAGGAAGGCACAGGGAGCGGTGTATGAATATGGGGAGAAGGCGAGCAGGATGCTGGCGCACCAGCTCCGTAAGCGGGATGCGGCCAGGGAGATTGGTGGAGTTAAGGATAGGGGAGGAAATGTGGTGCGCAGGGGGGTAGACATTAATGGGGTCTTCAGCGACTTTTAGAGGAAACTGTATCGGTCTGATCCCCCAGCGGAGCGAGGGGGGGGGGGGGATGGGGCGCTTTTTGGACCGGCTGAGATTCCGAGGGTGGAGGACGGACAGGTGGAGGGACTGGGGGCGCCGGTTGAGCTGGAGGAGCTGGTCAAAGGGATAGGGAGCATGCAGTCGGGGAAGGCGCCGGGGCCAGATGGGTTCCCGGTCGAATTCTATAAGAGGCATGCAGACCTGTTGGGCCCCTGTTAGTTAGGGCCTTCAACGAGGCAAGGGAAGGGGGGGGTTCTGCCTCTGACGATGTCTCGGGCGCTGATTCCTGGATCCTTAAGCGGGCCAAGGATCCCCTGCAGTGTGGGTCATACAGGCCGATCTCACTCTTAAATGTAGACGGCTAAGCTGTTGGCGAAGATTTAGCCACGAGGATAGAGGACTGTGTTTGCCGCAGGTTATCCACGAGGATTCAAACGGGGTTCGTGAAGGGGAGGCAGCTGAACACTAACATACGGAGGCTCTTGAATGTTATAATGATGCCGGAGCTGGAAGGGGAGGAGGAGATAGTGGTGGTGTTGGACGCGGAGAAGAAGGCCTTTGATAGGGTTGAGTGGTGGGGGTACTGTGGGAGCGTGCTGGAAAGGTTCGGGTTTGGGGAGGGGTTTGTCAGGGGGTGAGGCTGTTATATGAGGCCCCGATGGCGAGCGTGGCCACGAATAGGAGAAGGTCGGAGTATTTCTGGTTATTAACGAGGACGAGGCAGGGGTGTCCCTTGTCCCCCCTGCTTTTTGCGCTGGCAATTGAACCCCTGGCCATGGCGACTGAGGGAGTCGAGGAACTGGAGGGGGCTGGGGTGGGTTGGGGCAGGAGCACGAGTGTTGCTATATGCGGATGACCTATTGCTGTATGTGGTGGACCGGTGGGGGGAATGCGGAGGTGATGAGTTTCTCAGGGAATTTGGGGATTTCTTGGGGTACAAGCTCAACTTGGGGAAGAGCGAGCTGTTCGTTGTACACCCGGGGGACCAGGAGGGGGGGATTGGTAGGCTCCCACTAAAAAGGGCAGAGAGGAGCTTCAGGGTCCAGGTGGCCAGGAGCTGGGGGGGCCTTGCATAAGCTTAACCTCACAACGCTGGTGGAGCAGATGGAGAAGGAGTTCAAGAGATGGGACAAGTTGCCGCTGTCTCCGGCGGGTAGGGTGCAATCAGTCAAGATGACGGTGCTCCCGAGATTTCTGTTCCTGTTCCAGTGCATCCCCATCCTTATCCCGAAGGCCTTTTTCAGGCGGGTTAACAGGAGCATTACGGGGTTTGTGTGGGCGCACGGGACCCCGAGGGTGAGAAGGGTATTCTTGGAGCGGGGCAGAGATGGGGGGGGGGCTGCCGCTGCCCAATCTCTGTGGGTATTATTGGGCTGCCAACGCAGCAATGGTGCGTAAGTGGGTAATGGATGGGGAAGGGGCAGCATGGAAGAGGATGGAGATGGCGTCCTGTGTGGGCACGAGCCTGGAGGCGCTGGTAACGGCGCCGCTGCCGCTCCCTCCAACGAGGTACACCACGAGGCCGGTGGTGGCAGCTACCATCAAAATTTGGGGGAATGGAGATGGCACAGGGGGGAGGTGGGGCCTCGATGGGGTCCCCCGATACGGGGGAGCCACCGGTGTTTGTCCCAGGGAGAATTGATGGCGGGGTTTCCTGAGTTGGCACAGGGCAGGTGTTAGGCGGCTTTGAGGGACCTGTTTGTAGACGGGAAGTTTGCGAGCCTGGGTGGAGCTGGAGGGAAGTTCGGGATCCCCCCGTGGAACACCTTTAGGTACATGCACGAGTCAGGGCTGTTTTGTCAGGGGCAGGTGGCGGAGTTCCCTCTGTTGCCGCAGCGTTGGGTCAAGGACAGGGTGCTCTCGGGGGTGTGGGTTGGAGAGGGCGAGGATCTCGGCAATCGTACCACGTGATGCAGCAGGTAGACGAGGCCTCGGTGGAGGAGCTGAAGGGTAAATGGGAGGAGGAGCTGGGGAGGAGATTGAGGAGGGGACGTGGGCGGACACCCTAGGAAGGTGTGAACTCCTCCTCTTCTTGTGCGAGGCTTAGCCTCATACAGTTTAAGGTGCTGCAGAGGGCTCACATGTACCAGGACAAGGATGAGCCGGGTTACTTTGGTAGCGAGGACAGGTGTATTAGGTGCTCAGGGAGCCCAGCAACCATGCCCATATGTTCTGGGCATGCCCAGCAATGGGGGAATTTTGGAAGGGCGTAGCAAGGACGGTGTCGAGGGTGTTAGGATCCAGGGTCAAACCGGGCTGGGGGCTCGCAATATTTGGGGTTGCAGAGGAGCCGGGAGTGCAGGAGGCGAAAACGGCCGGCATTCTGGCCTTTGCGTCCCTAGTAGCCCAGCGGAGGATTCTTCTTCAGTGGAAGGATGCGAAGCCTCCAAGCGCGGAGGCCTGGATCAACGATATGGCGGGGTTTATTAAATTGGAGAGGGTGAAATTTGCCCTCAGGGGATCAGTGCAGGGGTTCTTCAGGAGGTGGCAACCATTCCTGGATTTCCTGGCAGAACGGTAGAAATAAGACCGGCAGCAGCAGCAACCTGGGGGGGGGGGAAGGTCCCTTTGTTTTGGGCTGAAGGGACGTGTATATTTGTTTTTTGCTAATGTCGGGCGTTAATTTATTTCTTCTTTTTTGTATACAGTGTCGGGCGTTAATTTATTTCTTCTTTTTTGTATACAGTGGGGGGGGGGGGGGGGGGGGGGTTTGTTCTTCGTATCTTCTGTTATTGATACTTTGTGAAAATTTTAATAAAAATTTTTTAAAAAAGTATATATGAAAGCACTAAGCAAAGATTATTTTTCTCCCAGGTGGAATGGACCCTACCAAGTGCAGCTAACAACCCAAACAGCTGTTAAAGTAAAAGAAAAGCCAGATGGGCTCCACGCAACTCGTGTAAACTACATCATATGGAACCTTGAGAGTACTAGCGAAACGCTGACCTGAAGAGAATGACGGCGTTGATGTTTTTATTATTATCATATTAATCCAACAGCATTGTAGAGGTAAACTGAACACTAACACTTGATATACATGTCTCACTCATACGCAGAGAGGGTCAATAAATCAGTTGTGGGTTTGTACACAAATTCCAGATGCTGGGGGAGGGCACTCCCCGTGCGACCCATCCCACTCACCAGTAACGAGATAGCAGAGTGGGCCCTATGATGGGATAATACAGGGCATGGGGGTAGCTACACAGGATATGTTAGATTGGAGATTAGCTGGATACGATATGAATAGGTTTGAGGAATGGGGGGGCCTAGGTTTAATGTAACACATCAATCGCCCCTGGTTGATCCTTCCCAATTATACTGGAGTCCCAAAGGAAAGTATATGGCTTTAGGAAACATAAAACATGCAGGACCTACCCAGTAGGCACGAGTCAGTGTGTCAGACAGCTAAAGGATTATTCATCTCTGATTAGTCAGGAGTTGAAAATCAACCCGTGGAGGCTCCTGGGAAGAGGACTCGATTAGACTGATGACGACTGATAGTAAAGGAAACCTGACCGCATATAACGGCATGTATTTTATCTGTGGCCATACCCAGAAAATTGGGAAGGCTCCTGCTATTTGGATACATAGTCACTTATGTGCATCACATTCAGCAATTGCAGGATCATCCCCATCATAGGATGACACAAAGTATTATGACATGGACACAAATGCTGGGAATAATGATACCACCATTAGGAATAGCCACTAATGCATACAAACTATGTGAACTACGAGACATCCTTGAGCAGGTAGTTAATGACACTGCAGAAGCTGTTAACCAGATAGAAACTGAGATGATTGCTAAAAGAGCGGTTGCCCTGCAGAATAGAATGGCTCTTAATTTCTTGTTAGCTGAAAAGGGAGGCACTTGTGCCCTGATTGGAAGTGACTGTTGCACATACATCCCTGATAACACAGAAAAATTGATAATCTGGTGGATCATATTCGTAGAGAGATGACAAGATTACATGAAAATGAGGGATGGGACTTTGGCTTTGGGTGGTTAGGATCGTCAGGACAGAGGATTGTGTTCTGGATTATAATCGCCATTGTCATCTTCATTGTCATATGGTTACTGTTTTAATGCTGCGCAAGATTTTTTTATGTACCAACACGGGAACAGCCCCTTGCCGCCTTGCTACCAGGCTCATAACATGCAGGGAACTGTATAACTCCGTTCCCCTTACATTATAAACCACAGTTTTCAACGGAGGACACAATAATTTACTGAAAGGTGTTGATCAAAAGATAAACAAGGAGGGAATTGTGGGTTGCCAATTTAGAAGCATGCTGGGAAATGCTTGACTATAGTTCAACGCTGCTTTTTAGCGAAAATAAGTAGGTCAGGTAACATAAATGAAATACTGCTTAATATTCTGGTCTCGGCCTTATTATGAAAACACATTGTCCTCCGAAAGATAACAAAATGTGTACTCGAGTTGTTTTTAGCCAAGGGCAAGAACATACGTAATACGTATTTTATCTTACGTACTTTCCAAGGTCTATTTAATATAAACATGCCTGTTTAGTTCAAGCTGTTATTTCAGACTATAAAGATATGCTTCCTACAATCGAATCTCAGAGTGCAGTGTGGCTTTGCAGCTGGAACACTCTCTCTCCGCAAATATATTTGTGTAAATAAATTTCCTTAAATCGAACCTCGAGGAATTTGTCTTTATTATAATTTCTACGTCAATCACCAAACACAAAAGGGTCTTTGCTATGCATAAACACGATTGTGGGCAGGTATAGAACCCAAACCACAGAAACAATACGGCTTTCCCCAGGAGGCTGTTCACGAAATTTCAAAGGTGATCAACAGCCTATTAAAGCAAGGTGTAATTCGACCCGTGGTGTCCACCAACAATGCTCCGATTTGGCCAGTTATGAAACCAGATGGCTCATGGCGGCTCACAATTGATTATCGTGAATCAAATAAAGTAACCCCTTTAACAGCCCCAACCGTTGCCACAAGTCATGTGACCATGCTTAAACAGGGAGCGCAAGCGAAATATTTCACCGCGCTAGATATTAGCAATGGTTTCTGGTCCATTCCTTTCGACCGAGCTTGCCAATATAAATTTGCTTTTACATTCCAACGTCAGCAGTACACTTGAGCGTGTCTCCCACAAGGTCTCCACAACTCCCTGTCCATTTTCCACAGACAGCTGCTCGTCTCTCCAAATTCTCCCTTAATGCCTAGTACAATATGTGGACGACCTGCTCTTGCAAACCGACACCAAGGATGAGCATGTGGCTCTGCTAGCCGAACTGCTAGCCCTGCTCCATTCCATCAGATGCAAGGTCAACCCAAAGAAAGCTCAAGTAATGAAAGATAAAGTACTTTATTTAGGGACAATCATCACCCATAGCAAAAGGGAGATTGAGCAGAAGTGTATTGACACTATTGTAAAATTGCCACATAATGTAAGTGCACTCTGTTCATTCTTAGGTTTGGTAGAATACTGCAGGAATCACATTTATGGTTTTGCCACTAAAGCCACCTCTCAGAACTTCTGTCAAAGAACGCCCCCTGGAATTGGGTTTCACAGCACACAGACACAGTAACTGATTTAAAGCACACCTTAGCAACAGACCCTGCTTTCCAGGTTCCAGACCCTGACTTGCCATATGCCATAGAGGTAGCAGCCATGGAACAAGCCCTTTAAGCAGTATTCCTACAAGAACGACATGACAGATTAGGACCCGTAGCATATGCTTGCAGAGTTTTAGACCCCGTGGAGCAAGGATTTTCTGGCTGTGAATGGCACCAGATTACAGTCTTTTGGGCAGTTCAATATTTTGCATACATTACGGGACTCAACCTGGTCACAATCTTCACTGAGCACACCCCGACTCAACTTCTGTTAGATGGCAGACTTAAGAACGGTTCAGTTAGCCAGGTTAGAGCAGTGCACTGGACATTACTACTGCAAGGCAGGGACATCTCGGTAAAGCGCACCAAGGTCACTACATTTTTAGCAGGCAACTTACAATACGCAGGAACTCCAAATGAGTGCCAGATCATTACAGCCAAACACCACACAGGACCCTTTATTCCCAAGTCACTACAGCTACGAGCAGGCAGCAAGAAACCAGATCCCCAAGAATCAAGGGACACATTTAAAATCTATGTAGATGGCTCCTCCACTATTGAGGATGGTGTCAGGATAACTGGATGCATATATATATGGAGGATTCAGAGACGTTCACTGAAAGAAGTAGCTTTAACATTGCCAGGACATCGAGGAGCCCAAGCAGTAGAACTTGTAGCCATAACTTATGTAATCGTCCACCTGGAGTCTTTCCCAATGCCTGTGGACATACACTAAGACAGCCTGTATGTCTGAAACAGTTTAACAGAATTCCTTCCCCTTTGGGGAGCTCGTGGTTTTACCCTACCCTCAGCCCCTTGTGGTGAATGTGATTCACACCGGATTATAACCTGTATATACATGTGTCTATATTGTAAGTGCAGTTGCACTATCTGACCTCCAGGGGGAGTAGCTCTGGGAATGCTTGAGAGTTGTACGGGGCTTCTCCCTTGGCTCCGCCCAGGACTCCTCCCCCGGGAGCTGCTGTATAAAGATCAGTGCCACAGGGTCAGCCGGCCAGTTCACCGAAAGTTCAACGGCTAACAGGCTGGCTCTGTTGTAAGTATATTAAAACCGCTATTCTAATCCTACAAGCACGTGTCCGTAGAATTGTTGGTTCCAACATGCCTTTACTGAAACACATCCTAAAGGAAGCCACTGGCCTCACATACGGCGTAATTAAAGTTAAAAGCCATCGGGGCATCTCCCCACCCGGCAACTGCAAGGCAGATGCCTTAGCTAAAGCTGGAGCCTGCAATGGTCACTTCTGGCAGCCACCCGAGGTTGAGCAAATGCATGCAATCCAGGTATCCCAAACAAACATCGCAGATCTGTCCGAAGCCCAAAATGCAGATGAATCTCTCAAACAAGTTTTAAACGGCCCCCACCCAGCCCCTTATGATAAATGGAATAACACACTCACCATAGAGGATGGCATTGTTTTAAAGGCAGGAATTTATGTGGTCCCTACCCAGGACAGAAACTAGCTAATATACCAGTTCCATGATGGACACGGACTTCATGGAATAGACACTACCATTGCCCATTTAAAAACTTTGTGCTGGTGGCCTGAATTGAAAAGCGATGTCACCCATTATGTTAAGCACTGCCTCATTTGTGCTCAAAACAATCCCGATCGTTATGCAAAGAAGGGACAATTAAGACACACCCTTCCTGTAGAGGGCCCCTGGACAAATCTTCAAATCGATTATATTGGTCCCCTCCCACCCTGCAGAAATGGTTTCAAAGATGTTCTGGTCGTTATTGATACGTTTACTAAATGGGTAGAAGCCTTTCCCACCGGCTCCAATACAGCAAAAGCTACAGCTAAAACCCTGACCCATCAAATATTCACGCGCTGCCGTCTTCCATGCAGCATTGAGTCAGATCAAGGGACCCGCTTCACCGGCAGGGTAATGCAAAATGTAATGGCTATCTTTGGAATCAAACAGAATTTCCATATAGCATACCACCCCCAGTCCAGTGGCATCGTCGAGCGCATGAACCGCACTTTAAAATCAATCAGGAAGACAGTGCAGCAAAACAACATTACTTGGGACACAGTAATTCCCTTGGCTCTCATGTTAATTAGGAACACGATTTCCAGCTCAACAGGCTTTACCCCTCACACACTGCAGGCCCATGAAAGGAATTGAATATTTGTTAGGACTTGATCTGGCCAACCCCGCAGTAACTGCCCTCACCCATGAAAAAGCAGTACAACAGATTACAGGGAACATTAAAGCGGCACAACTGGCTGCTGCTGTCCGACTTGGCGCTAGGAAAAGGCAGAGTAAAGCCTACTTTGACAAAAAGGTCCACCCCACAGAATATATAGTCGCCCAGCAAGTTATGATCTCGCTGTACAACCCAAGCTCCTTCCTATCCCCTAAATTCGCTGGCCCCTACGTCATTTCAGACAAAGTGACCCTCTCTGTTTACAAGATCGCATAACCTAACGGCAAGACTGGTTGGTTCCATATCAATTAACTCAAAACGTACGGAGCCCAATGTAATCACGCCCACCACATCACCTTGGCAATGGGAGACGACGGCGCCCCGCCCACTGACCAATCACTCCCCCCTCATGACGACACCCTTCCCTTTGCCCCATCCACGCAGCTGGCTTCACATTTGAACTTGACTCAGATGATGACCTCCTTGATCTTGATAGTAACTCTAGTGACTTGCTTGATCTCTCTGACGTCAGCAACCTTAGTGACGCACTTGAGCTTCACCCTTCCCAGAACAACGACTTGGTTTACTTCGGTCTCTTGACTGCCTGGCGCCCACCACCAATTTATCCTCACTCCCCTAGTAGCATTGCTTCCACCTCCTTGACCCCAAACCACGACTACCCTACGCTACGCCAAAACCCGAACGCTCCACTATGGTACAGTTACCCTACTTGCCGATTGGTAAGAAATGACGGATCAGACAATTCACAGAACCACACAGCAAACAGCCCGAGTAATGTTGTGAACCTGCAGACGCGAGTCTGGCGACCAGGAGAGGCAGATGATTCAGGGAATGAGCCTCTTCTGGGGAATTTAACAGAACAGCTGAGGCATGCACTGTTCTAAGCAAATATTTGAGGTGTCCAGATGATGATAAGCAGATTCCTACTAAGAATTAAGTTGTCCAATTTCTGATGGAGCCTGCCCCTTCACTTCTTCTTCCTAGACTTTTCTCTTTTCACCCCATTGTTTTAATTCATGTCGGCACAACACCGGATCTCACTTACCACATCGAATACATAGATCGGCGCGATGCCAAATCAAACTCGTAGAAGTACACCGCTGAATTAACAGTTCAAGTAGGCCACGACCACTTTGCCTGCTTCCCGCATCACACAGGTACACCAATCCCCATTATAAAAGTACTCCACTGAATCAACAATCAGTATAGAATCGAACTCACATGACTACAAACTCTTCCCGTTCTTCACGGTAACTCAGGTAGGGAGACATGGCACTAATCCCCGCCCTGCCTAGGGACTCCAAAATGGTCAAGTAATGTTCAGGTAGTGAAGAAACGGCATTTCCCCCGCCCTACCCATGGATCCCACACATTCATCACCTGCAGCGGCCCATATGCACCTCATGTCACCGTCATATAATCTGGAATGGCTTTCTACACACTACATAGACCTGGGCAGGTCTTAATCTTCTCTTCAAGTCTGATCCATACTCTCTGGTTGGGTTATGGGATTAAGAATGTATTTCCCACAACGCTCTGTACTCTAAATCCTTGCCTCTTCAACCGTTCCTTTCTAGACTCCTTTGGGTCGCTTCCACATGCTATTTACACTGAAGGTTGCTGGTTGCTGCTCACTGCTACTGTGGCAACACGGACTGTCCTAAACTCAGTCCTTGCAAGGTTGGAACTTTTGTGCCATAATGAATTCCTCTGTGCTCCCGGGACGAAATTTTATGAAACTGGCCGCCCTGAAATTCGACTAGTTAAACTAAGCCTCAACCACCGATGCTTGTGGTCGAGGAAAGAGTCTGTGGTAGTCACCACTGATGTATATGCTGTATGTGTGTTTTACGGTAAGGCACCTGTGCTACAGGTATGGGGGTAGATCCCTGCCTGCTGGCTCCGCCCAGTAGGCGGAGTATAAATCTGTGTGCTCCCCGTACAGAAGCCATTTCGTCAGCTGCTGTAGGAGGCCACACATCTCAGTGTAATAAAGCCTCGATTACATTCTACTCTCGTCTTCTCGTAATTGATAGTGCATCAATTTATTACACTGAAATTTTTCAGAGATGGACCTCCGCATTAAGCGGGATCGCCTGCAGCTGCATCCTCAAGCAGACAACGCCAAAAAGGACTTCGAACATTGGCTAGCCTGTTTTGAAGCGTACATCGGGTCTGCGCCAGATGCAATCCCAGAAGCACAGAAGCTCCAGATTCTGTACATGCGGCTAAGCACCAACATCTTACCCCTCGTCCAGGACGCGCCGACCTACACACAGGCCATGGCGCTACTGAAGTAAAACTACGGTCAGTGGGCCAACAAAATCTACGCCAGGCATCTCCTCTCCACGCGCCGCCAACTTCCCGGTGAGTTGGTGGAAGATTTCTGACATGCCCTGCTCGCCCTAGTTAGAGACTGTGACTGCCAGGCCGTTTCAGCCACTGAACACATGAATCTGCTGATGAGACACGCATTTGTTACGGGCATAGGGTCTGACTACATCCGCCAGCGCCTCTTAGAAGGGGCCACGCTCGACATCGCGGTGACCAAAAATCTAGCGCTCTCACTTACGGTTGCCTCACGCAACGTTCAGGCCTATGCCCCCGACACGCGGCCCACCCCCCCTGTGCATCGTGGACCCCGCCGACAGTCACCCCATCATGGACCCCATCAGCGACCGCTACAAGCCATCATGGACCCCATCAGCGACTGCCACAAACCAACCCCACGCCTGTGCCGCGTGGCAGCCAACCAACCCCGGGGGACCCAAGCGCTACTTCTGTGGGCAGTTAAAACACCCCCGACAGCGCTGCTCGGCGCTGAGCTCCCTCTGCAAGGCCTGTGGCAAGAAGTGACATTTTGCTGCAGTGTGCCAGGCCCACTCAATCGCCGCTATTGTCCCGGCAACCCCCACGTGCGGCCAGTGGGCGCTGCCATCTTGCTCTGCTCACAACACGTGCGGCCCGTGGGCGCCGCCATCTTGTCTCAGAACCAACGGGCGCCGCCATCTTGCCTGCTCCAGGACACGTGCAGCCCCAGGGAGCCGCCATCTTGCCTCCCCCAGGGCACGTGAGGTCCGTGGGCGCCACCATCTTACCTGCCTCAGGACCCCTGCCTGTCGGGCACCTCATTAGGCCGCTCATCGCCTGCAACTGCCGACGACCAGCCGCGTCTCACCTCGGTAACGATTGACCAGTCTCGACCACACAACCACGCGACCACTTCAACAAAGGTGAAGGTCAATGGGCACGGGATCGCTTGCCTGCTGGACTCGGGGAGCACTGAGAGCTTCATCCTCCCGATACGATAAGGCGCTGCTCCCTCGCGGTACACCCCACTAACCAGAGAATCTCCCTGGCCTCCAGATCCTACTCTGTGGCGATCCGGGCGTACTTCATCGCCACCCTCACCGTCCAGGGCGTAGAGTTCAGTGGCTTCCGCCTCTACATCCTCCCCCACCCCTCTGCGCTGCCTTGCTACTCGGCCTGGACTTCCAGTGCAACCCCAGAGCCTAACCCTGAAATTTGGCGGGCCCCTACCACCCTTACCGTTGTGGCCTGGCGACCCTTAAGGTCGACCCACCTTCCCTGTTTGCAAACCTAACCCGGATTGCAAACCCCGTCGCCACCAGGAGCAGACGGTACAGTGACCAGGACAGGACCTTCATCAGGTGTGAGGTCCAGCGGCTGCTTCGGGAAGGCATCATCGAGGCCAGCAACAGCCCCTGGAGAGCCCAGGTGGTGGTGGTCAAAACTGGAGAAAAAAACAGGATGGTCATTGACTACAGTCAGACCATCAATTGTACACGCAGCTCGACGTGTACCCCCTCCCATGCATATCTGATATGGTCAATCAGATTGCACAGTACCGGGTCTTCTCGATAGTGGACCTGAAATCTGCCTACCACCAGCTCCCCATCCGTAAGATGGACCGTTCATACACGGCGTTCGAAGCAGACGGCCGCCTTGACCACTTTCTTAGGGTTCCCTTCGGCGTCACCAACGGGGTCTCAGTCTTCCAACGGGAGATGGACCGAATGGTTGACCGGTACAGACTGCAGACCACTTTCCCGTACCTGGACAACGTCACCATCTGCGACCACGACCAGCAGGACCATGACGCCAACCTTTCCAAATTTCTCCACACCGCCACCCTCCTCAACCTCACGTATAACAAGGAGAAGTGTGTGTTCAGCACGAACCGCTTAGCCATCCTTGACTATGTGGTCCAGAAGGGAGTTCTGGGGCTCGACCCCAATCGCATGTGCCTCCTCATGGAACACCCCCTCACCCATTGCCCCAAGGCCCTCAAACGATGCCTGGGGTTCTTTTCATATTACGCCCAGTGGGCCCCTAACTATGCGGACAAGGCCCGCCCACTCATTCAATCCACTATTTTTCCCCTAACGGCTGAGGCTCACCAGGCCTTCAACTGTATCAAGGCTGACATCTCCAAGGCCGCGATGCACGCGGTCGACGAGACGCTGCCCTTCCAAGTCTAGAGCGATGCATCAGACGTTGCTCTGGCCGCCGCCCTCAACCAGGCAGGCAGGCCTGTGGCGTTCTTTTCCCGCACCCTCCATGCCTCCGAAAATCAGCACTCCTATGTCGAAAAGGAGGCCCAAGCCATCGTTGAAGCTGTGCGGCATTGGAGGCATTACGTGGCCAGCAGGAGATTCACTCTCCTCACTGACCAACGGTCGTTTGCCTTCATGTTTAACACACAGCGGGGCAAGATCAAAAACGATTAAATCTTGAGGTGGAGGATCAAGCTCTCTACCTACAACTACGAGATTTTGTATCGTCCCGGTAAGCTCAACGAGCCCCCCGATGCCCTATCCCGAGGTACATGTGCCAGCGCACAAGTGGACCGACTCTGGACCCTGCACGACAATCTGTCAACCAGGGATCACCCGTTTTTACCATTTCATCAAGGCCCGCAATCTGCCCGACTCCATCGAGGAAGTCAGGGCAATCACCAGAGACTGCTAGGTCTGCGCGGAGTGTAAACCGCACTTATACCGGCCAGACCGTGCGAGCCTGGTGAAGGCCTCCCGCCCCTTTGAACGCCTCAGCGTGGACTTCAAAGGGCCCCTCCCCTCCACCGACTGGAACACGTACTTCCTCAGTGTGGTCGATGAATATTCCCGATTCCCCTTTGCCGTCCCATGCTCCAATATGACGCCTGCCACCATCACCAAAGCCCTCAACACCATCTTCACTCTGTTCGGCTTCCCCGCCTACGTCCACAGCGACCGGGGCTCCTAATTCATGAGCGATGAGCTGCGCCAGTTCCTGCTCAACAGGGGCATTGCCTCGAGCAGGACGACTGGCTACAACCCCAGGGGAAACGGGCAGGTGGAGTGGGAGATTGGGACGGTCTGGAAGGCCGTCCAGCTGGCCCTACGTTCCAGAAATCTCCCGGCCTCCCGCCGGCAGGAGGTCCTCACCGACGGACGTCACTCCATTCAGTCGTTCCTGTGCACCGCGGCTAACGGAACCCCCCATGAACGTCTCTTTGCCTTCCCTAGGAAGTCCACCGCCGGGGTTTCGCTCCCAACATGGCTGGCAGCTCCAGGACCCATTGTCCTCTGTAGATACGTACGACTCCACAAAGCGGATCCGTTGGTTGAGAGGGTACAGCTACTCCACGCCAACCTGCAGAATGCTTACGCAGCGTACCCCGACAGCCGCCAAGACACAGTCTCACTCAGGGACCTGGCACCAGCTGGTTCCACACACACACCCCCCCTCTGCCCCGGCGCCACCCTCCCTTCCCCCGGCGCACCCCCCGTTCCGGGTCAATCCGTCCTCCCCTTGCTCCTACCCGGGGATGAAGAGGATTTCGACACGCTCCCGGAGTCACTGAAGGCCAAGCCGCCGCCTGAGTTGCCACCAGCAATGCCGCGCTCGCGACGGCAGATCAAGGCACCGGACCACCTGAATTTGCAATATTCTCTGTGATTTTAAAAACAACTTTCTGTATATACTTCTCCACCACCCCCGCTGGACTCATTGTTTAACAGGGGGTGAATATGGTAGTCACCACTGATGTATATACTGTATAGATATGTGTTTTACGGTAAGGCCCCTGTACTACAAGTACGGGGTAGATCCATGCCTGCTGGCTCCGCCCAGTAGGCGGAGTACAAATATGTGTGCTCCCTGTACAGCAGCCATTTCGTCTGCTGCTGTAGGAGGCCACACATCTCAGTGTAATAAAGCCTCGATTACATTCTACTCTCGTCTTCTCGTAATTGATAGTGCATCAGTGTCCGACCACTCTAAGCCTCGGCCAGACTGGCTGTGAGAAACACGCATAATTGATTTCCTGCACTTTAATTTGCATTTCTTGTCTCTCTCCTAAACTTATTTAAAACAAAATGGGGGAGTCATGCATGGTGACAATCAACACAATTATAACGGGTAATTGGAATAAGAGAGAAAGAGTAGTAAATGCAGATGTTAAACAAAAGATAATAACATGATACTATGCTTGATTCCCTCGGAATACACGGACGACAGACAAAAATCAACACAATTATAACAGGAATACACGGACAACAGACAAAACCACAGGGTGAATCCAGGAACACTCCTCTTCATCAAAATCATTATCGGAGCCACCGGACAAAACTTACAGGACATTTTAAACTTACAGGACAATATAAATGCATTACCTTTACACTCAGGGTACCTATGGTTTGCACCACCTGGTGCAGGGGAATGCGAAGACGATACCTTATGGGTAAACCCCAACATCATCGGGTGTAACAATCAAAGGGTAATATACAAAAGGCCGAATGGGACCACATCAGAATGCTACACTAGCACCACCGGAAAAGGGGATTGGTGGGAACTTCCAAATTAAGGGTGTCCCGAAATTGGATGTTTAGCAAAAAGCCCAAAAAAAGGATTGGGAATTGGACAAAAAATGCCCCGGGACACTCACTAAGGGTAACTTGGCCCTGTGCAGAATCAGGATAGACTTAAGCCAGCCCCAAACACCACCACCCGACAATTGATAGAAACCGCGACCACCACCAGCCAGGATACCACCCAACTGTTAGAAATCGAGACCAACACCCCTACTTGGTGGGATGACATTGCAAATTAGAACCCCAACTCCCACATAGCTGAAGTCCTCCTCCTGATTGCAATAATATATACTGGCATCCTCACATTCCAATTTAATAAGAGGGTACCCTGAGAATTTATACCTCATGAACGAATGTAATGTAAGGGGTTGGTTTAGCTCACTGGGCTAAATCGCTGGCTTTTAAAGCAGACCAAGCAGGCCAGCAGCACGGTTCGATTCCCGTACCAGCCTCCCCGGACAGGCGCCGGAATGTGGCGACTAGGGGCTTTTCACAGTAACTTCATTGAAGCCTACTCGTGACAATAAGTGATTTAATCTTTAATCTTAAACAACCACTGCTAAAATGAGCCATTTGTGCCTTTGTATTAATGTTAAGAATAAGTAGAATGTTGTTTTAAATTTTGTGTTGTAAATAAGTTCTTTAATGCATGAGCAAGAAGCATGAGAGTAGGTTAGCTTAGAAATGAACTGTCTTTAAAATGAAATGCTTAAAATTAATGCAATTTGGAAATGAAATAAATTAATTTTATGAACTGTATGCAATAATAAATTAGGTAAAACTGTGTAATACATTTAGGTTCGAGTAGAGTAGGACCTGTATTGGCCGACAAATGACTAGGGTAGACAGGGCAGGTATTGGTTCGAGTCTGTGATCCACCACGCTTCGCATTCAGGATCAAGAGAATGGATATGCGGCCATCTAAAATGGCCGCCTGCAAAGGATAATGGGAATTGTGGTCAGGCTGGGACACAGCTAAGACACAGCTTGTGTGTATTTGCAAAAGCAACCCAGACCTATACAAAAACTTGCACCTGCTGGAGGTCAATCCCAGATCTCCCCAGGACAATGGGACTCAGATTGAAACATAACAGTAGTAACAGACTCGGGCCGCCTATTCACCTTATTTGGGAGTGCATACATGCCTTGGACAATAACAACTAGGTACCCGCCCCTATTTGGCCAGAATCGATTAGGGTGATCAAAATCCTATCGATCTATCGGATCCCGAGTTGGGACTGTCCAAAAGAGCGCGAGAGATCGGAGGATAAGAGGGACCAACGCTGTGTCTCTTTTGGGACCGGCCTCTGCCCCACCAACTGCAGCATATTGACCAGCCAAGTTCAAGGACCCGCAATGGCTACCAGAAGGACGAACCTCAGCCCAGATGGACCTGACAACTTCCAGATGTCACACGTGGGGGACCAGATAAAGGTCTTATCTAACCTACACAGAGCTGGTCACTTGAAAGTTAAGTAAAGGACATTTAAGCTGTTAGATTTATTCTAATGTGTAGTAGCATAAGTTATTAAGTATAGAACCAATCCTATGTTTGATAATAAACTATAATTGAACTAATATACTGGTTGTGTGGTCATTTGTCCAATACACGGAACGTACTTGCATCTTGTGGTATTAATAAAGATAGAAGTCAACAGAGCACCTATAAGTCAATCCTTGAGTATACGTTGTGTACTGGGGAGAAGAAGGAGAACTTCTTCTCCCCTGGGTGGTGAATCTCCATGGGTCCACCGCCATATCTGCCCCATGAAGCGACCAAGTTCCTTCGCCATTCTAGGGTTCGACCTGTGTGTCCGTGGGCCCTGTACACAGTTAAAGTCCCCCTTGCCCCCCCCCCCCCCCCCCCCCCCCCCCCCCCCCCCATGATCAGTTGGTGCGTCGCTATGTCAGGGAAATCCGCCATGGTTTTTTTAATGAATTTCATGTCGTCCCAGTTGGGAGCGTACACATTGACAAGTACTACTGCTAACCATGACGTACCGTCCCCCTGGGTCCGCTACCGCCTTCGTCACCTTTAACATCATCCTCTTATTTAACAGAATCGCTACCTCCCTGGCCCTCGTCCTGTAGCAGGAATGGTAAGTCTGTCCCATCCAGCTCTTCCTTATCCACTGTCGGATAGATGTGAGGTTGGAGACAGGCAGAATCCAACGGGCCACATGGAGGTTGGACACCGCCCTACTGGCTGACAAGGCGTTCAGCGAGAGGGTATCACAGGCCATAGCAGGGTATACGACAAACAACCAAAATGGAGGGGTCTATCCCTCCACGTTCTGCGAGGCATTAAAGGCTGTGATTAGAGGGGAAATTATCATCTTTAAAGGGATAGATAGAAGAGAGCGGCTCGGCAGCAGCTGGTCGACTCCATACTGGAGGTAGACCGTAAATACTCTGAGGCCCCGACCGTAGAGCTCTTGGCGGAGAGGAAAAGCTACAAATGGACTTTGACCTGCTCTCCACGAGGAAAGCAGTGCATCAACTCCGGAAGGCACGGTGATCCTAGACGAACACGGGGACAAAGCCAGCCAGCCGCCTGTTGGCGCACCAGCTGAGAAAGCAGGCAGCCACCAGAGAGATCGCGCAAATTAGGGACAACAGATGCACGCTAGAAACAAACCAAGACAAGGTTAACAAAACCTTCGAGGACTTTTACCGGGGACTGCACACCTCAGAGCCCCCAACAAGGGACACGGGGATGAAACAGTTCCTCGATGGACTAGACATGCCAGTCGTGGGAGAGGACAGAAATCGGAACCTGAGAACTCCGTTAGAATTGGGAGAGATCATGGAGAGTATAAGCTCCATGCAGGCGGGGAAGGAGCCCGGACCCCAACGGACTTCTACAAAACATTTGTGACAGCACTGGCCCCACACCTGCGGGAGATGTTCACAGACTCACTGGCAAGGAGCACACTGCCACCTACGCTAGCACAAGCCTCAATCTCACTAATACCCAAGAAACACAAGGACCCAACTGAATGCGGTTCATACAGACCCACCTCGCTCCTAAACGTATTCGGCAAAATATTGGCCAAGATCCTAGCCAAAAGGAGACTGCATACTAGAGATAGTCACAGAAGATCAAACGGGCTTTGTCAAAGGTAGACAGCTAATATTGAACATCAGTTGCCTGCTGAACGTGATCATGACCCCATCCGGGGACAAAGCATCTGAGGTGATTGTCTCCCTGGATGCAGAAAAGGCTTTCGACAGAGTCGAGTGGAAGTACCTCGGGCTCAGAAAAGGATTTACCTCATGGGTGAAGCTCCTGTACAACGCTTCCATGGCAAGCGTATGGACAAACAACACCAGCTCCCAGTACTTCCAGCTGCACAGGGGCACCAGGCAGGGATGCCGGCTGACCCAGCTGCTGTTCACCCTAGCAATCGAACCATTAGCGATCGCGCTCAGAACAGCAAAGAACTGGAGGAGGATCCAAAGAGGAGGCAGAGAGCATAGAGTCTCGCTCTATGCGGATGACCTGTTTCTCTACATCTTGGATCTCTACAAAGCATCATGGAAGGAATCATCACGCTCCTGAAAGAGTTTGGTGCCTTCTCGGGCTACAAACTCAACATGAGTAAAAGTTAGATTTTCCCGGTGAACCCGCAAGGGGGAGGGGCAGCACTGGTGGGCCTGCCGTTTAAACAAGCCCAACACAAATTCCGCTACCTGGGGATCCAAATCGCTCATGACTGGACGGAGATCCACAAATGGAACCTGACCAGTCTGATAGAGGAAATCACAAAGGACCTGCAGAGATGGAACATGCTCCCTGGCGGGGAGAGTACAGACAATCAAAATGAACGAACTTCCAGGTACCTCTTCCTACTAAGAGCCATCACGATTTATATCCCCAAGGCCTTTTGAAACTCACTGGACAAGTTAATCATGGCGTTTGTATGGGGGGGGGGGGAGAGAAGAATGCTTGGATCACAAAGAAGATCCTGCAGAAAACAAAATCCAGGGGAGAGCTACCACTGGGGACCTCTCTCTGTGCCCTCACCACGGCGGCACTCCCAATCCCGCCCAAGAAACACTCCAGTAGCCCAGTGGTGATAGCCAGATGTGGAACCAACTACGGCAGCAATTCGGACTGACCGAAATGTCTCACTGACGCCACCTTAAAAAGGTGGAGACAGGACCGGGGGGGGGACCTTGACAGTCAGGAACCTATACACTGATGGTAGGGTCACCACACTGGACAAACTGACGCAGAGATGACAGACATTATTAGAAGAGCTACTGGACGCAGAGGGAACTGTAGTGACATGTACGAATGACTGCTGGAGAGGGCGGACACCGAACTGGATACGACAAGGAGGAAATGGGAGGAAGACTTGGGGGTTGGAAATAGGGTGGGGATTCTGGAGCGAAGCACCGCACAGGGTCAACTCTACCTCCATATGTGCGAGGCTCAACCTAACGCAGCTAAAAGTAGTACACAGAGCCCACTTGCCCAGAACCCGAATGAGCAGGTTCTTCCTGGAGGTGGAAGATAGATGTGAATGGTGCCAAGGAGGCTCGGCCAATCACGCCCATATGTTCTGGTCTTGCCCCAGACTTGCCGAGTACTAGACAGCCTTCTTCGAGGCAATGTCCAAAGTGGTGGGGATGAGGGTGGAGCCATGCCCGAAAGTGGCAGTTTTCGCTGTTTCAGACAAGCCAGATCTATTCCTGGGGAGGGGGCGGATGCACTTGCCTTTGCCTCCCTGATCGCCCGCGTAGAATCCTGCTTGGTTGGCAGTCAGCAGCACCACCTAAAGCTGCAGACTGGCTGTCCGACCTATCGGAATTTCTCCAAATGGAGAAATCAAATTCGCCATCTGTGGGTCGGAAGAGGGCTTCCACAAAACGTGGGAGCCATTCACCCAATTGTTCCGAGACCTGTTTGTGGCCAACACATCAATAAATAAGTAGCCAGGGAGAAATAGCCAGGACAATACAGAAAGAGGAAAGCAAGGTGAGGTAGCAAAACTCAGTAAGAAAGAATGGGGGGCAGCAGTGAAAAAGGGGGGAAAGGGGATGCGAAGGGAGGGAGGGGAGAACAAGAAGGGGGAGCCAGAAGGGGGAACAGATAAGGGAACAATAACGGGGGGTGGGGGAGCACAGGGGAAGACAACAGTAGCAGCAACCGCAGGACAGCAAAAGAATCCGAGAAAAAAGGGGAAGGGGAAACGATCAATGGCCCAGTTAGATGATCAGTAAAAAGGAAAGAAGAGAGGGGAGGAAAGACCCCTCCTGTCCGGGTATATTTCCAAGAGCCTTTGTGTTTTGCTTTGCATGGTCTATGCCTGTATCCAACACTGTATTTTAAAACATTTGTGAAAAAAAAGGGAGGGCATCAGGGGATTGGGCAGGAGGAGGTGAGGGAGAGGGGAGTTGGGGGGGGGGGGGTTGTACACTGAGACAGACGGCGACAGACTGTAAATAGAGAAACCTAAGAAGAAGCCTTTTTGTACTAAATAAATGAAAACAAAAACAGAGGTGGTTGTGGCATTGGACGCTGAGAAGGCATTCGACCGGGTAGAATGGGGGTACTTGATGGCAGTTCTGGAGCGGTTTGGGATTGGACCAAGATTTGTGAACTGGATAAAGCTATTATATAAGTAGCCAAGGGCGAGTGTCCGCACAAACAACATCAGCTCGAGATAATTTTCTCTCCACCGTGGGACTAGGCAGGAATGTGCTATGTCCCTCCTGCTGTTTGCACTCGCAATTGAGCCATTGGCCATCGCATTAAGAAGTTTGGGGGTATGGAAAGGAAAAGTGCGGGGGGGGGGGGGGGATAGAGCATAGGGAGTCCTTATATGCCGATGACGTGCTGTTCTATGTACTGGAACCGAGTGTGTCGATAGGGGGAATATTGGAGCTGCTTTGAGTGTTTGGGTCTTTCTCAGGGTACAAGCTGAATCTAGACAAGAGTGAGTATCTTGTGGTATCTCGGCCGGGTGTGGGGGCAGGGGTGGGGGGGCTGTCATTCCATAGGGCTTGGGGGTGCAGGTTGCCCAAGAGTGTGGGGGGGGGGGGGGGGGGGGGGGCGCTCCGCAGGTACAACATTTCTAGTTTGGTGGGGAGAGTGAAAGCGGATCTGGCAAGGAGGGATAGTCTCTCTCTGTCACTGGCGGGTCAGGTACAGGTGGTTAAAATGAACATGTTGCCACGATTTCTGTTTATTTTTCAATGCCTGCCGATTTTCCTGCCAAAAGCTTTTTTCAGAGAGTTTGAGGGAAGGATTATGTCGTTCATATGGGGAGGGAAGGTGGCCAGAGTCAGAAAGGTGCTACTACAGAGGGGAAGGCAGGCAAGGGGTTTGGGTCTTCCGAACCTGATGTATTACTACTGGGTAGCGAATGTGGAGAAGGTGCGGAGCTGGGTAACAGGGGTTGATTCCCAGTGGGTTAGAATGGTGGAGAGTTTGTGCAGGGGGTCAAGATTGAAAGCACTAGCAACAGCGTCGCTCCCGATATCTCCAGGGAAGTACTCAAGAGAGTCCGGTAATAATAGCTTCATTGAAAATTTGGAGGCAGTTCCGTCAACATTTCGGGTTGGGGGCAGGGTCAAGGGAAATGCCGATTTGGGGGAACCACAGATTTGAGCCAGGAAGGTGGGATGGACATTTTTGGAAATGGGAGGAGAAGGGGATTAAAACACTAAAAGATTTGTTTCTTAGGGGTTGGTTTGCAGGATTGAAGGAGCTGGAAGCGAAGTATGGGCTGGAGCAGGGGGAAATGTTTAGATATATGCAGGTTTGAGATTTTGCTAGAAAGGAGATACAGAACTTCCCGGAGGAGCCGGCCTCCACATTGCTAGAGGAGGTGCTGACGACAGGGGAACTGGAGAAGGAGGTTGTGTCAGCGGTCTATGGAGCTATTTTGGAGGAGAAGGCACCGCTGGAAACTGGAAGGAGGTTTTTAGGATAATTTCTAAAGTGGTGCACGTGAGACTGGACCAGAGCCCCCAGGCGGCCATATTCGGGGTGTTGGACTAGCCAGGGTTGGAAACGGGTACGGACGCAGATGTTGTAGCCTTTACCTCGTTGATCGCCCGAAGGCGGATCCTGATGGGTTGGAGAGCAGCCTCTCCACTCTGTGCCCTGGCGTGGTGGGGGGACCTGTTGGAATTCTTGACTCTTGAGAAGGTTAGGTTTGAACTGAGGGGAAGGACAGAAGGGTTCTACAATTCATGGGCATTATTAATTATGCACTTTCAAGAACTGGATAACGTCGAACATTAGTTTTGGGGGGGGGGGGGAATGGGAGGGTTGGTAGGGAGGGGGGCGATGGGTGTTAATGGAGGCTATGTGAACATGTGGGTGAATGTTTTGGGCTTGGTGGGAGGATGGGATAATTGTTATTGATATGGGGATTGACATTTGTTACTGATTATTGTTTATTGTTGGTGGGTGTAAATTGGGGAGAAAATGCAAAAAAGGAAGAGAATAAAGAAATATATTTTAAAAATGAAAACAAACGGCAATGTATATCATTTGAAAATGCCAATAAAAAGATTTTTTAGAAAAATAAAAAATTCTCCAACAATTTGCACAAATGTGGTTTGCAGTGCTCTTCGCTCTTTGTGAAGATTTCAACACAATGCCACCCTCTGCCTTGTCACTGATTCTATCAACTCGTGATCATGTTAAACATTTGCTCTATTTATAAGGATCTGAAAACTCATGTTTTAATGAGCATTTTAGTAGATGGTCCAGACTTAAGGAAACTATCGATCGTATTTGAGAAACATATTGAAGACAATAGTACAGGGAACATGTCTTACTTTCCACTCCTGGTGACAACATGATAGGACAATGCATCCTTTTCAGTGTGGCAAGGGGACAGTGTTTCTAATTATCACATTGAAAGTGTTCCCTCTCTTTCTACTTACATATACTGTCTTTGCTCCACATGGAACAGATCCTTACTTTCCATGCTCTGTTCCAACAGTGACTTGTTGTGCAGCATTAATGTCTGGATCTGGTCCAGCAAATGTCGATTTTCTTCCTCAAGATTCCCTTTCAATTGACTCAGGAGCTGCATGAAAACCAAAACATTGTGCAACACATTTGCAAATTATAGGATAAAAACTTTCAGATATACCCTTCAACATATCAAAAGGCTAAAAAAGAAAATAACAGGTGCATTATTGAACTTAAAAACCTCCCAATTTTATAGTGATACGTAGTCAAATAAGAGATACCATCTGAATTCTTGTCTGTAGCTCAAAATGTGACCACAGGAAAAACTTTTGGGGGGAGGGAGGATTGGAGTTCAACTAAACATAATAATAATTCTCCTCAGTAGCTTCAACAGGCAAATTAACAGGCATTTACAATAGGGAAGACTGCTGTGTTCTCCCATACCTGAAAATAAGGTAATTTGCTTTCTGAGCCATCTTATGATACCACAGTGACCCACTTTGTGAGAGATTGTGGTGGGATCGAAAACCACCAAATCTTAGAAAATGCTACGCTGTCAAAACTTGGTCGGCATTTTATCAGGTCATTTCCCACTTTCAGAAATTTTGGGCATCACCAGTGACTCAACAGTAGAACTCGTCTCAAAGAGTCTGAAAAGCATGGGCTCAAGTTCCACTTCACAGACTTGAGTGCATAATCATTGGCAATTTCAGTGCAATTCTGAGGAATGGGAAGTGCTTATCTTTTAGATAAGAAATTAAACCATGGACCCAACTGCCCCCTTTGGTGGATATAAAAATCCTATTAACCTTTGAAAACAATCAGGCGAGTTCTTCTGACCAATACTTACATAACACTGGTTGGTTACACATGCAAGAGGATGGCTAACAGTTAGAAGTTGTTGGTCAGTGTTGGAACTAATAATGAAAGCAGAAGGATTGAGGCCCAATGGATAAGAATTTCAAGAGCAAGCGAGGAAGTAAAAGAGCAAACCACTAAGGTAATAATATCTGATTGCTCTCAGTGTCATCTGATAATGAATACAGGAGAAGTAAAATTAGCTGGTTAAAGTGTGCTGAAAAAAAAAATTGTTTTTAAGGCAGGGCTTCAGATTCCAGGGGTACGAGAATCAATCCCGAGGTAGAAGGGGACCTGCTCAAGATGGGAGGGTGACACCTCAATAGGGCTAGAACCAATGTCCTTGCGGTGAGCTGAACGAGTGTTGTGTGGGGAAGGGTTTAAAATGATCTAGCAGGGGAAGGAACATGAGAATGAAGTATTAGAGAGGTGATACAAGGTTCACAGAGGACTGGGGCAAAAGAACAGCACAAGAATAAATAGTTCTGAAATAGGAGAGATCAGACATGGGGAACGTGAGGCAGACAAAGATTGGTTTAGAGTGCATAAATGCTTGGAGTATGGTAGATAAGGCTGATGAGTTGTAGGTACAAGTAGCCACATGGGATTATGATATAGGGGAAATAATCAAGATCTAGTGTAAACAAAGGGAGTGATAGAAACTTAACAGGCTATAAGATATTCTAAAAATTAGGGACAGAAAAAAAGGATGGGGTGGTGGGAGTATTGACCAAAAATACTGTTTCAGCACCAGGCAGGAGTTATGTACTTGAGGGTGTTGTGCTTTCTTTTCTTCTGGCTCTAGTCCAACTATGGCAATCTGTGAGGTTGCCCCCCTTTCTTTGATATCTGTGTTCTAATGCTCAGAGTCACCAGGTATCAAATGATACCACCACAAGGTTCAACCGGCTATCGATCAAAGAGCCAAACACCAGTTAGTTAGTTCAAGGTCAAGGGTACTCTATTTACACACAATTAGTCATGCAACGTAAACAGTACTAGTTAACTACACCTATCGGCTAAGACAGCCTGTACTTAACTTCAGGCACCCGGCTTAGGTCAGAGGAACAGTGACCACTGTCCGATTCTGGATCTATCAAGTATGGAGAAGTAACTGCTGCTCGGCTAGGCTCATCCGCCTGGTAGAGAGCGTTGAACTTGGACTTGCTTCTGGTGTTGCTGCACTTGGAAATGGTCATGGCCGGGGTGCCAGGTCCAAGAGAGAACAAACATATGGCGGACTCTCTTCTTATACTTGGGGGTTTTCGCGCTCTTTCGGGCGGTCCATCAGTTTGGACCCCACTAATTGGGTGCTCCTTGATCACTGTTCGATTCCTAACCAATAAATGGGTGGGGGCCTGAATGGCTGGGCGTGTCCTAAGCGGTCACTGATACCGTTGTTTGCGCTTCCCCTGAACAGGGAGTGGCGCCGAAATGTCTGGGACTGTATCGGTCGCTTGAGTACCAGTTCTTTGTTTTGGTGAAGACGTGCCATCAAATGCTAATCGGTCCATCAAAATGCTAATTGGTCGGAGTTTCAATACCGTCTGGACACCTTGCTGGCAAATATACATTTCAGGCTCTGAGCCTGCCTGAATCTTGCCTTGTCCATTTTACCTGCTAGGCTTTGCGAGTTTCTATGTCCCTAGTTGTAAGTGGCCATCCCAGATGGCTACAAAGGTTCAAAGAAAGAACCTATTTTGTTAGAACGAAGGCACAATATTAGCTACTTAGGTAATCAAATAGTGGAAAGGAGATAGAGGAGTCAATTTGCCAATGAAGTGCACAAAGATGCATGAACTCTAGAGTACGGATAATCAGGGATTTCAATTATTCTACTATAGATGGGAAAAATAACAATGCAAAGGGCAAAAAGGAACGAACTCCTGAAATATTCAGACGAGGGCTTTTTAAAAAAATCAACATGTTGCCACTTCAGTGAGGAAAGACTTTGTACTTGTTCTAATTCTGAAGAATGAAATGAGGCGAGAGATGCATATTTCAGTTGGAGAGCATTTGGGAAAATGTTATTATTATGTTATGTTTAGAATCGATATATAAAAATACAAGGAAATATCAAACATTTAAATATTTATTTAGAATAATTAACAGGAAGTGGGTTAATTTCAGTGCATTTAAAAGGAATCTGGCCCAGGTGGATCGGAATCAATGTTTGGCAGGTAATACAGTAAATAAGCAACAGGAATCTTTCAAAAATTATACACATTTCCAGATAAGTGAAAGAATGGGTGTCTTAAGTTAGAACTCCCAGGGTGATAAAAGATATAGGGCGCAATTCTCTGGAAAGATTTCTAAGTGTTGCAGTGAGCGGGAATTACTGCGAGCTTCCTGGAGTTCGATTCAACGAGGCCAGCAATGCTATTCAACATTAACTGGTCCACTTAACAAAGCCTCATGGGCTTCTTGCTGCAAAGGAAGGCTCGCCAGCTGACCGTCAGACCCCCGCTAACAATGTCGAGCAGCACTTCAGCTGCACTTTCTCAGACAACCCCTGCCAGCTCGCAACAATGACACCGAGGAGACCTGCCCCAAGATTCAGTGATGCTAACCTGTGGAGGCTGCTAGACGCTGTGGAGGCCAGGAGGGATGTCCTGTTCCCCCAAGGATCCAGAAGGGTCAGCCATAGGGCAGCCAGTGCCGCCTGGGATGAGGTTGGAGCGGCAGTGAACTTCTGGATAGTGACCAGGAGGACTGGCCTCCAGTGCAGGAAAAAGGTCAATGACCTACATCGGGCAACAAGAGCGGGTAGACACCAATCCCCACCACACCTCCCGCCTAAGACCTTACTGCCACCATGGGACCATCCACCCAACTCTCCATGCAACCCCAATCCCCCCCTCCCTGATGCTGAGCCTGTGGATGAGGTATACCCAGAGCTGATGGGAGACGTTAGGGAGCAGCAGGGGCATTCAAAGGGAGATGTCAGCGACGGGCGGGCACTGGAAATGACGCTGGCAATGCGTGGCACCGAGGCCAACACTGATAGGGTGGAGACTGCAGTGGAGAGCCTGGTGCATGACGTTGGCACCATTTGTGAAGGTGTCCATGTGCCGTCGAGAAGTGAGCCGGGGCCCTCCGATCCCAGAGCCCTGAGAGGATGCCCGCCAAGGATATCGAAGGCATGGGATGAGGTATGCCTCCACCTCAGATTTGCATTCTGGGGACACATCTTGATGTAGCGGTAGAGCTAGGAAGGCAAAGCACATCGAGGATCGCTGAGGGCACCGTTGGGAGAGTGGGGAATTGTATTACACATTAAACACCCTTGTGCACAACCAGTATGATGTCTCTGTCGCTTTCGCAATGTGGGCCGACTTCCGAACCCTTTGACCATCTCTCCAGACATCCTCCCCTCCCCAGGTACATCACATGCAGGTGGTGGGTGTGAGCGAGCACTCAGCGGACAGGCAGGGGTCACCCTGTGGCATAGGTTGAGGAGCACCGGCGCTCAGCTCTCTGCAGGTTATCATCACCCCTTGCCCACGACTGTGACCCGCTGACAGTGCCGACACCCTGGCGTGATGTGACAGATATACCCTGGGAGGGTGGGAAATGGGAGTGGGGGATGGTGGATCAGGCCACATTCCAAGTTAATCGAGCAAGGATGAGGGCCTCCCTTGCCCTCGCCGCTGACGCCAGTCCTGCAGCCTCTGGCTGGTCTTTAGGTTCCTCCCTGGCCTCGTCCTCGAGTCCCTGTTGGTCCGGCGCCACTTCATCGTCCTCGGAGGTGGCCACATGTTCCTCATCACTAACCTCCAGCACTTCGCCCTGCAATGTGCCAGGTTGTGGAGGGTTCAGCAGACCACCACAAAGCGCGCAACCCTCCGGGCAGTATACTGGATCCACCTCCGTAGCAGTCGAGGCATCGGAACCACATCTAGAGGAGTCCGATGCACCATTCAATCACAGCCCGGGTGGCTGTATGGATCTTGTTGCACCGAGTTTCCGCTTCTGTCACTGTCCTCCATCTTGGCGTCATAGCCAGGTCCTCAGCAGGTACCTCTTATTCCTCCGAGAGCCAGCCACCAATCCTGGGGTGCTCCTCGAGGAGGCCGAGGATGACCGACTGCTCCAGGATATAGCCATTATGGACACTCCCCGGAAGCTTGCACACACGTGCATTATCTTCATCTGGTGGTCACACATGAGCTGTATGTTCAGGGAGTGTAACCCCTTTCTGTTAACATAGGGCACCCCCAGATGGGTTGGTGAGCGCAGGGAGACATGCGTGTTATCTATTACCGCCTGGACCTGAGGCATTCCGACGATGGTGGAGAAACCTGCTGCCCGGGCATCTTGTTGGACTAGGCCCATATCAAAGATAATGTAGTTTTCCGCATGGGAGTACAGAGCATTCATGACCTATTGGATTCCCTGTGGCCTGCGACATACCACACAGGTCCCCGCTCAAGCCCTGGAATGATCCCAGGGAGTAAAAGTTCAGGGCTGCGGTGACCTTGACGGCCACCAGGAGCGGGTTTCCTCCTTCTCCATGTGATTTGTCAAACATAATTTTCCTTTCACAAAACCATGCTGACTCTTCCAGATTGTATTATGATTTTCTAAATGTCCTGCTTCTACCTATTTAATAATTGATCCGAGCATTTTCCTTTGCCTATAGTTCCCTGATTTCTGCTTCCTACCTTTTGAAGTTTTCCATTCTGCTGGGACCTTTCCAAAATCCAGGGAATTTTGGAAGATTATAATCAATGCTTCCTCTGTGTCTGCAGTCACTTCTTTTAAGACCCAGGATATAGGTTTTCTGGTCCAGGGGCCTTGTCAGCCTTGAGTTTTCCTAGTACTTCTTTTCTCGAGTGATTGTTGCTTCAAGTTCCTCCAACATTTCTGTCCCCTGTATTTCCAGGCAAGCTCGTTGTGGATGCATATGTAATTATGCAATGAGCTGAACAGTGCAAAATTGCATGTGGTCAATCATCCCACCCCTCAGAAAAAAAATCACTTCCCTCTTCCACCACCGGACTTGGGCTCCAGAACGGAACATTCTAGCCATGGCCATGAAAGGATATGAGGGTCCTATTGCATATGAAGAGGAAATTTAACACTGTAGCTGGGGTTGCTCTCCTTGGAGCAAAGGTAATTGGGAAGAGGTTTTATAGAGGTGTATAAGATGATGACAGGTGACTTCCGAAGGCGACCATGGTGTGAGTAGTCGTATATTTGGTGGCTCCTGCTGGTGGTGGGCTTTTTGGACCTTTTCCCTGGCAAATGGCAGAGCTGAGCGTTTGTAAAAGGTGCAGGAGGAGTGGAAGAAGCGAGTACCCCACCAGTGTATGGTTTTATGGTGTGGAGCCTGCGACACAGGGGAATATGGCGAAGGGTCAAGGTCTGAGCTTGCCGGCATAGTGGTTGACAGATCAGATAGTGAGCTTCCTCCATGAGACGTTTACCCAGCAGAGGAAGGAGAACTTGGAGGACCTTGCCAGGGTGATGGATCCGATAAAGGCGAGGATTGACCGCATGGAAATGAGGTTTGAGGCCCAGGGCCAGGCGATCCAGAAGGTGGAGGAGGTGGTGGTGGAGCATGAGGAGCAGCTTGCCTCGATAACTGCGGAGATGGAGTTAGAACAAAGAAAAGTACAGCACAGGAACAGGCCGTTCGGTCCTCTAAGCCCGTGCCGACCATGCTGCCCGTCTAAACTAAAATCTTCTACACTTCCTGCGTCCGTATCCCTCTATTCCCATCCCATTCATGTATTTGTCAAGATGCCCTTAAATGTCACTATCGTAGTTGATGAGAGATCAACAGAGGAGACTGCAGGACAAGGTGGAAGACTTGGAGAATAGATCTCACAGGCAGAATCTGAGGATCGTGGGCCTACTGGAGGGCAGTGACGAAGGACACCGGTGCATATGTAGGACAGATGTTCGAGAAGCTGCTGGGTGAAGGAGCGTTTGCTCGGTCCTTGGAGATGGACCGGGCGCACAGGGCGCTTATGAGGATGCCGCAAGGAAATGAGCTACCGAGAGCGAAGGTGGTGCGACTGCACTGATTCCTGGATAAGGAACGGATTTTGAGATGGGCCAGACAGACCAAGCGCTGCATGTGAGAAGGCAGCGAGCTGCGTATCTATCAGGACCTGGGCGCAGAGCTGGCCAAAAGAAGGGCGAGCTTCAATAAGGTGAAGACGGCCCTCTTTAAGAAAGGGGTGAAGTTCGGTATGTTATAGCCAGCGCGTAAGTGGGTAACATATAAAGGCCGGGAACTCTTCTTTGGGTCGCTAGAGGAGGCAATGGAATTTATTCGAGACAATGGACTGGCAGGAGAATGAGGACATTGAACTCTGGAGGGGATGTTCCTATCTTGTATCTTGGTTTCTTCTGGTTTGTATGAACTACTTTTGCACTGTACTTGGGGCCGTTGCTCTGTTTTGGGTGTGTTGTTTTTTGATGGGGGATGGTGGGTTCCTCTTTCCTTTGTGTTGGGTGGGGATTGTAAAGTTTGTACTGGGAGGATGGTTGAGTGAGGATGTTAGGTGCCATGGGCGGGGTCTACCAGGCTAGCTGGTAGACGTCTGCTGATAGGGGAGGGACTGTTGAGGGGTGGCATGGTGAGTGTCAATGACGGTGGGCACCCGAGGACGGGTCTGAAGGAGTGCGGGATGTGGGCTGGAGGCTGGCCCAAGATTGATTGGCAGGGTGGGCCCCCGACCAGGCTGATCACATGGAATGTGAGAGGTTGAATGGGCTCGTCAAGAGGGCCCATGTGTTCGCACATCTGAAAAGCTTAAAGGTGGATGTGGCAATGATATAGGAGACACCCAAGGGTGGTGGATCAGACTAGGCTGAGGAAGGAGTGGGTAGGGCAGTTGTTCCATTCGGGGCTAGATTCCAAAACAAGGGGGGGTGGCGATTTTAATTAATAAGAGGGTGGCATTCGAAATGGGAAGTATAGTGGTGGACTCGGGGGGGGGGGGGGGGGGGGGGGGCAAATATTTTATGGTGAGCGGGAAACTGGAGGTGCCAGTGGTGAACATATATGCACCGAACTGGGATGTTGTAGAGTTCATGAGGCGGGTGTTGGGGAAGATTCCTGATCTGGACTCACATTGGCTGATTATGGGTGGGTGGAAACTTTAATACGGTAATGGATCCAAGGCTGGATCAGTCGAGTTCGAGGACAGGGAGGGTGTCGGCGGTTGTGAATGAGCTAAAGGGGTTTATGGGACAGATGGGGAGGGGGTACATTCATGGAGGTTTTGGCGGCCGAGAGCGAAAGAGTACTAATTTTTTTCCCATGTGCACAAAGGGTACTCCTGAATTCACTTTTTCGTTATGGATAGGACTTAGTTGGCAGGGGTGGTGGACGTTAAGTACGTGGTGATAGTAGTATTGGATCATGCTCCACACTGGGTGGACGTACGGGTGAGTAAGGAGGGGGGCCAGCCTGCACTGGAAGTTAGATGAAGGACTATTAGTGGAGGAGGAGGTGTGTGCGGGGGTGAGGGAGGCCATTCAGAGGTATATGGAGATAAACGATACAGGGGAGGTCTCAACAGCTACGGTCTGGGGGGCGCTGAAGCAGTGATGAGAGGGGAATTATCTCGAAGGGCACACAGGGAGAAGGCGGAGATGGATAAATTAGTGAGGGAGATTGGTGGACAAGAGGTACTTGGAGGCCCCGGAGGTGGGGTTGTTGAAGGAGGGGCAGAAGCTGCAGATGGAGTTTGGTTTTCTATCTACAGGGAAGGTGGTGGGGCAGTTGAGAAAGGCGAGAGGGGCGGTGTATGAATATGGGGAGAAGGCTAGCAGGATGCTAGCACACCAGTTAAGGAAACGGGAGGCGGCGAAAGAGATTGGGAAAGTGAAAGACAGAGAGGGAAATACAATTTTGGACCCGGTGGGGGTGAACAGGGTATTTAGAGACTTTTACAAAAGGTTGTACGAGTCGAAGCCCCCAGCAGGGGTGAAGGGGATGAGGTGGTTTTTGGAGGAACTGGAGTTTCCGAGGGTGGAGGAAGAGCTGGTGGAGGGCCGAGGCATGCCAATTGGGCTGTTTGAAGTGATGGAAGGGCTGATCTCCCTTCTAAATGTAGACGTCAAGCTGCTGGCCAAGATGTTGGCCTCGAGAATACAGGATTGTGTGCCAGGGGTGATAGGAGAGGACCAAACGGAGTTTGTGACAGGCAGGCATTTAACAGCGAACATTAGAAGGCTGCTATATGTGATCATGATGACCTCTGTGGTGGTCACCGTGGATGCGGAGAAGGCCTTTGATGGGGTGGAGAATTTGTGGGAGGTCCTGGGGCGGTTTGGGCAGGATTTTGTGGACTGGGGCCTGTTGCTCTACCAAGCACCGGTGGCGAGTATGCGGACGAACCGAGTGAGCTCAGATTATTTTTAGACTGCACCGGGGGACGAGGCAGGGATGTCCACTCTCCCCACCGTTGTTTGCCGTGGCTTTTGAGCCACAGGCGATGGCGCTGAAAGCGTCAAAGGACTGGTAGAGGATTGCATGGGGAAGGTGGGGGGGGGGGGGGGGGGGGGGGGGGGGGGGAGAGAGATGGTGGAGTGGAGCACAGGGTCTCGCTATATGCGGACAACTTACTTTTGTGTATATTTCTGCCCCACTGAGGGGTAGGGGGGATTGAAGAGATTTAGGGATCTTAGGGGAATTTGTCTGGTTTTCGGGGTACAAGTTGAATATGGGCAAAAGTGAGGGCTTTGCGATTGAGGTGAGGGGGAAAGAGAGGAGACTGGAGGGGGATGTCTTTCAAAGTGGTGAGAGGGAGCTTTAGGTATTTGGGTATCCAGGTGGCATGGTAGTGGGAGCAGCTACACAAGCTGAGTTTGGCTTAGTTAGTGGAGCAGATGAAGGAGGACTTTAGAAGGTGGGATGTGCTCCCGCTGTCACTGGCGGGGAGGGTGCAGACGATAAAGATGACGGTTCTCCCGAGGTTTCTGTTCATATTTCAGTGCCTGCTTATTTTTATTCCCAAGGCTTTCTTCAAGAGGGTGAATGTGGTGATCTCAGGGTTTGTGTGGGCGGGTTAAGCCCCATGGATAAAGAAGGTGCTGCTGGAACAGGGTCGAGGTGCTGTCAGCAGATATAAACCAGGGGTTGTGTGTGAAGTGAAAGAGGGAGGCACGGGGGCAGGATGGTTGAGTTGGAAAACACTTAGTGGGGAAGGGGGACTGGGGAAATGTGAGCCACATTGGCTGGGTTTTGTTGTTGGTTGGGTGAGTGTTATTTGTCCTGTTGTTTGTTCCTTTTGAAAACTGTTGTTAAAATTATACATGGCTTAATAAAATATTTTTAAAAAGATTATGACAGGTTTAGAAAAAGTAGACAAAGAAAAGCAGTTCTAATTTGTTGATGATACACGGACCAGAGGACAAGATTTTGGGCAAGAGATGCAGTGTGGGATGTCATAGAGTTATTTAGGACACAGATAGAGGCCATTTGGCACACAGTCAGTGCTGGCTCCCATGTACAGTAATTCAATCAGTCCTACTCCTCTGCTCGATCCCTGTAGCCCGACACATTTATTTTCTTTAAATGCTCATCCAATTTCCTTTTGAAATCATTGAATGTTTCCCCCTTCTGCCACCCTTGTGGATAATGAGTTCCAGATCATTACCACTCATTGTATAAAAAAACCTCCTCACAGTCGCACTTGATCTTTTGCCAAATATCTTGAACCTGTGCCCCATAGTCTTTAGACTATCAGCTGAGGAAGAAGAACATTTTTGACAGTGAATGACAATGAACTTGGATTTCACTGCTTACAAGGTTCTGGAAGAGGAAATGATGAATAATTTAAAAAGGAAATTGGATGGGGATCCAAAGGAAATAAAGCTGCAGTGCTAAAGGAATGCAATGGACAAATATGACTGACTAGGTTGCGTAGAGAGAGCATGGACTAAAAGGACTGAATAGCCTCCTTCTGTGCTATAATCACTCTCATGACTCTTCAGAGGTTAAGAAAAACATTTTAACCTGCGAAAACATATCCTAGTTATCTTTGATCTTTCTTTGTTGGAAGTGCAATGTATTAAGAAAATGGTTTCTGGTGCACTCCTGAAACTCTTCCCCATTTTGATCGCAAGTGTATCCTCACCTGTTTTCATTAGTAGAGTTGAAAGACCATGCTGTTACAACTCCATGATTGGAGCGAACCTCACTAAATGACTTACAAATCACAATCTTAATTTCTTGTTAACATTTTTCATGTTCTAACAATTGCACCCCTTCTGTTTTATTTGTATTTGGTTGTAGGTGAAGTGTTCAATGACAGAAACATATAATTTAACAGATAATTTTTGGTATGTGGGTTTAAACCATAATTTTGCACAGGTGAGGGAAGCTGTATAACACCAAAGCTGTTTTTTTAATTCTTATCTCTGCCAACTGAGTATGAATGCTTAAAAGAATTTGCACCCACCTCACATTGATTGTTTAGTTTAGTGGAAGTTATATCCAACTGTTGATACCGTTCCTTCAGGTTTGCAAACTCAGCTTCCAATCGTGTATGTTCTAGCTTGGCACCATTCAGTAAACTTTTTACATTTTTATGGTCCAACTGCAATCCTTCATTCTCCTTTAACAAGTGGTTGTATATTTGGTTCAATCTTCAAACAGAGAAATAAATACTTAATTTCTTGTCGAGCTATCGCTTTGTAAACTATAAGGCATAAAGTAGAACATAACAAGAAGTCAAATATCATAAAGCACATTCATCCCCTCAAAGATCCTTCCTTCAAGAACCCTAACTGTCATTGAACAGCTCCTTTCTTACTCTTCATGCTGGTGGTCAGTTAAACAAGTGATTAGAACTGTAAATCAGTAGGTCGTGGGCAACACTTCAGTATGGCAATAAAGAAGTGTTACATTGTCTGACATGTTGTTTTTCGAACAAAAACATTTTGACAGGGTAGATACTGATTTCCCCTGCCTGGAGAATCTAGAACAAGGGGCACAGTTTCAGGAAATTATTTAGAACTGTGATGAGGATAAATTTCTTCACTCAAAGGGCTGTGAATCTTTGGAATTCTTTACCCAAGGGGCTGCGGATGCACCATCATTGAATGTATTTAAGGACAAAATAGACATATTTTTGTCTCCCCAAACTGTATTTCCTCCCACTCCGTAGATTCTTTGTAAATTTCCGATACCTTCCCCTTCCCCTCCCCCACCCCCGTTCAAGAAACTACCTTGTCCTGTATCCCCTGTGGCGGAAAGGTAAAAATCTGCCTTCGCACAAAGTCCCTTACCTGGAGATATCGGAACCCATTCCCTCCCGGCAATTCAATAAATTCACTTCCAGTTCCTCCAGACTGGGAAAGCTCCCATCAATAAACAGACCCAACAGCCTCTCAATACACGCTGTCTGCCACCTCCGAAAGCCCCCATCCATCAGCCCCGGCACAAATTGGAGCCCACACAAACGCTCCCTCTCCTCCCATATGTTTCCGCCATTGCCTCCAGACTCTCAGGGTCGCACTACCACTGGGCGTGTAGAGTACCGAGCTGGCAAGAACGGCAGAGGTGCTGTTACCAGTGCCTCCAAACTTGTGCCCTTACATGATGCCGCCTCCACCCGCTCCCACACCGACCCCTCCCCATCTATCCACTTCCTAATCATGGCTATATTTTCTGCCTAGTAATAGTTCCTGAAGTTCGGCAGTGCCAGCCCTCCCTCCCCTCGCCTCTGCTCTAGCAACACTTTCCTTACTCGCGGGGCTTTACCTGCCCACACAAACCCAGAAATCACCCTGTTCACCCACTTTAAAAAGGCCTTTGGGATAAAGATAGGGAGACACTGAAAAACAAACAAAATTCTTGGGAGAACCGTCATCTTTACAGTCTGTACCCTCCCGCCAGTGACAACAGGAGCATGACCCACCCCGAAGATTGCCACAATGGGGCATGGCTTCACTCTCACCCCCACAACCTTGGACACTGCCCCTGAGAAGGCTGTCCAGAACCCAGCAAGTTTTGGGTAGGCCCAAAACATGTGTGTGTGGTTGGCTGGGCCCCTCTGACACCGCTCACATTTGTCCTCCACCTCCGGGAAGAACTTGTTCATTCGGGTTCTGGTCAGGTATGCTCTGTGCACCACTTTGAGCTGCATTAGGCGGAGCCTTGCGCAGGAGGAGGTGGGGTTGGCTCTGCTCAGTGCTTCGCTCCAGAGTCCCCACCCCACCTCTCGTCCCCAGCTCGTCCTCCCATTTTCGTCTGTCCAGTGGTGTCCAAGCTCTGTCCAGTAGCTGTCAATTTATTTTCCCACATAGTCCCCTCTCCTTGCTGTTTGCGCCTATCAGGTCCTCTAATAGTGTGGTTTCTGGGGTCCCGGGGTACCCTACTGTTTCCTTGCGTAGGAAGTATTTTATGTGAAGGTGCCTCATTTCCTGTCCTTTTGGTAGTTTCCACTTCTTCGTCAGTTCGTCTAGTTTCGTCAGTCTGTACCCTACACAAAAGTCCCTGACCGTCTGTGTGCCCCCGTCTGGTCTCCACCTTTTGAAGGTGGTGTTTAACATGGCTGGGGGGGAATTTGTGATTGCCACAGATGGGGGCCATGGGGGATATCTTGGTTAGCCCGAAGTGCTGTCACAACTGGGTTCACGTTCTCATCGTGGCCGCTACCACTGGGCTCGTTGTGTACCTTGTTGAGTGGGGTGGGAGTGCTGCTGTAGCCAGGGCCCGGAGGGATGTTCCTTTACAGGAAGCCTCCTCCATCTGTACCCACTCGGAGTTGGGTTTGTGTACCCATCCCCTCACTCTTTCTACCGTTGCTGCCCAGTGGTAGTATTGTAGGTTCGGTAAAGCCAAGCCACCTTTAATTTTCCTTCTCTGCAGTGTCGATTTGTGAATTCTCGGGTTCCTACCCCCTACACAAATGCCATGATTAGACCGTCTACATTTTGGAAAAAGACCTTGCGGATGAAGATCGGTATGGATCTAAACAGGAAGAGGAACCTCGGCAGTACGTTCGTCTTGATCGCCTGCACTCTCCCTGGGAGAGTGGGAGTGAGCCCCACCTTTGTAGGTTCCTTTTTACTTCCTCCACCAGGCTCGTCAGGATCCACTTGTCAATCTGTGTCCAGTCTCTGGCTATCTGGATCCCCAGGAAGTGGAATCTGTTTTAGGCCGTTTTAAACGGGCACCCCTGCCCCTTTTGGGTTCACTGGGAATGCCTCACTTTTGCCCAGATTAAGTTTGTAGCCCGAGAAGGTTCCAAACTCTTTCAGGATCTGCAGTATTGCCTTCAGTCTTTCTTGTGGCTTCGAGAAATAGAGGAGCTGGCCATCTGCATAGAGTGAAATTCTGTGCCCTCTGTCTCCCCTCCGAATGCCCTTCCAGCTTTTTGGGTCCTACAGGGCTATCGCCAGGGGTTTGATCGCTAGCACGAACAAGAGTGTGGACATCGGGCAGCCCCGTCTTGTTCCTCTCTGTAGCTGGAAGTATTCAGAGCTTGTGGTGTTAGTTCGGACGCTCGCTTTGGCAGTGTTGTACAGGAGTCTCACCCCAGGCAGTGAACCCCGCTCCTAGCCCAAACCGTTCCTGTACCTCGAGGCGGTACTTCAATTAGACTCTGTCAAAGGTCTTTTCTGCGTCCAGGGAGACGATCACCTCTGGTGCTCTCTCCCCGGGGATGGGTCATTATTGCATTCAGCAGCCATCTGATGTTTGCAGTTAGTTGCCTACCCTTGATAAAGCCCGTTTGGTCCTCTGCGATCACCTCTGGTACGCAGTCCTCCAGCCTTCTGGCCAGGACCTTTGTGAGTATTTTCGCATCAACATTCAACAGCGAAATGGGTCTATATGATCCATATTCTGTCGGGTCTTTATCCTTTTTGAGTATCAGTGAGTTTGTGGCCTACGCTAGCGTAGGAGGCAAAGTGCCCCGTGCCAACGGGTCCACAAACATGTCCCTTAGAAGTGGGGCCATGGCTGGCGCAAATATTTTATACAAGTCCACCGAGAGCCCATCGGGTCCCTGTGCCTTCCCCGCCTGCATGGAGCTGATGCTCTCCATGATTTGTTCCAGATCTATTGGTGCTTCCAGCTACCCCCGTCTGTCCTCCCCCACAACTGGCAGTTCCAGTCCGTCAAGGAACTATTTCATCCCCGCGTCCCGTAGGGGGGCTCGGAGGTGTACAGAGCTCGGTAGAAGGCCTCAAATGCGTGACAGGCCTCTTTTGGTTCTGTTACCAGTCTGCCTCTGCTATTCTTAACTTGGACTATTTCCCTCGTGGCTGCCTGCTTTCTCATCTGATGAGCCAACAGGTGGCTAGCCTTTTCTCCAGGTTCGTAGAAGGTCCCCCGTGCCTGGCAGAGTTTGTACACTGCTTTTCTGGTGGATAGCAGGTTAAAGTCCATTTGCAGATTTTACTTCTCCACCAGCAGCTCTACGGTCGGGGCATCGGAGCACTTTTTGCTGACTTCCAGAATGGAGTCTACTAGCTGCTGCCTGGCCGCCCTCTCTTCCCTGTCTCTGCTTGCCTTGTAGGCTATGATCTCTCCTCTAATCACGGCCTTCAGTGCCTCCCAAAATGCGGAGGGTGAGACCTTCCCGTTTTGGTTGTTACTAATGTAATCGCCTATGGCCCGCGATGTTTTTTATCAGAAAGCCTTGTCGGCCAGGAGGTCCGTGTCCAGCCTCCACGTGGGGAGCTGGGCAAGGCCCGTCTCTAACTTCAAGTCCATGCAATGTGGATCATGGTCGGAGCGAACAATCGCGGAGTATTCCGCTCCCGTGATCCCTGGAAGTACCGATTGCCCCACTGCGATGGAGTCTATACGGGTGTACACCTTGTGCACTTGTGAGAAGTATGAGAATTCTTTTTCTCCTGGGTGCAGGAACCGCCATAGGTCGGTCAGTGGGTTCTGCATGCAGTTAAAGTCCCCCCCCCCCCATAATCAGTCAGTGTGTGTTAAGGTCGGGGATTTCCGCCATGGTCTTCTTTATGAATTCTGTGTCATTCCAGTTGGGAACGTACACATTTACCAGTACCGCCGGTGCCCCTTCCAGGACAACACTGACCATGACGTACCGTCTCCCTGGATCCGTAACTGTCTTAGTTTCTGTAAACCTCGTCCTCTTGCTAATTAATATTGCTACACCCCTAGCCGTCGTCCCGTCATGAATGGTACATCTGTCCCACCAAGCCCTTTCTTACCAGCAGTCGGTCCTTCTCCGTCAGGTACGTCTCTTGTAGGTAAATTAGGTCAGCCTTTAGGCTTCTTGAGTGGCCGAAGACTAGGATCTTTTTACTGGGCCGTTAAGTCCCCTTACGTTCCAGGTAACAATCCTGGTGGGGGATTTCTGACTCCCCTCGGTCCTGTGGGGTCACCCATACTTATCTGTTGGACGAGCCCCTGCACTCTGGGGTTTCCCTTTGTTAAGGGGCCGCCCAAAATGGCCATGCTCACTGCTCTCGCCATGAAGTTGGGTCCCTGCGCTCTGGGGTTTCCCTTTGTCCCGGGAGCACCCAACATGGTCGCCAACTATGTATATGCCACAAGGGTGCGCCTCTGCACTCACCAGTGTCTCCCTTTGCCCAAGGGCCCTCCCGAGTGGCTACTTGCAGCGCCATCGTGGTTCCTCGTCGTGCTCCATGCGTGCCGAGGCCTGCGCCTGTTCCGTTTCTCATCCTTAACCTTCCCTCTGTGCATTTTCTGTCCTGCGCTCCCCCCTTCGGTCCCCATCTCGCCCCCCCCTCCCCAGTCCCTCTGTTTCCCTGCCCCATGTTCTCTCCCCCTCCTTCTGTCCTGTCTCCCCCCCCCCCCCCTTGGCCAGGCGCTCCCACTCCCCTGAGAGGTTCGCCGCGGCCCCCCTTTCTTTCTGCCCTCACGTGTTAGCCCTCCTCGCTAGTACGGTGGCTCCTCTCCCATTCTGGTCTAGTTCTGGCCCTGTTTTACCCAACCCCTTCCACACCTTTTCTCACCCCTTTGCCTGCTTTCCTTATTCTCGCTCCCCCTCATCACATTGAGGGAAGAGACAAGCCCGAAAACTGAGCAGCATAATCCCGCATAAAAAAACATATGCACATAGTTTGTGATATTATTGTCTCTATTTGCGGTCTGCCCCCGCTCTCCATTTCTTTTTTTTTCTGCAACTGCAGCTTTCATCGCTGGATCGATTGCTCTCCGCCCAAGTTGTTCGTTTTAACAAACTCATCAGCCTCCACCGGGGTGTTGAAGTACAGTTCCTTGCCCTTGAATGTCACCCAGAGTCTGGCCGGGAATAGCATTCTAAATTATACCCCACTTTTATAGAGCGCTGATTTTGCTTTATTAAACTCAGCCTTCTTTTAGCCGCGAGTTGGAGGGCTCCCGCTCGGGAACGGCATTGTCGGGGGGGTAACGCCCGTCCTAAGGGCAGCGGAGGCAGCAGAAGTCGGGAGATAGCACAGGGGGAGGAAATGTCGAAGACCAGCAAAAATACGGCCGTGAAAAAAGCGGATGAAAGTCCGTCGGGCGTGGAAAGGTTACCGTGGGGTCAGTAAAGAAAATGGAAGGACCGAGGCCAACTGACTATTTCGCAATGATGTTGGCGAAACTATTGGGGGAGGATCCCTCCCGATATGAGCTGGATCGGGCTCATCGGTCGTGGAGGCCTGTACCAAAGGTGAGTGAGCCGCCAAGAGTAGTGACTCTGTGCTTCCGTAGGTACAGTGTGATGGAACTATCAATTCACCAGAAACGTGTTTCCGATATGAATCTGGGCTTTAATCGACTTACTACAGAGTCAGCCTGTTACCCGTTGATGAACTCTCAGTGAACTGCAAGCTGACTCTGGACAGCAGCACTAGGGGGAGGAGTCATGGGCGGAGCCAAGGGTGGAGCACTGTACAAGCTCCTGAGCATTCCCAGAGCTACTCCCCTAGTGGTCAGATAACGCTATTGCGCTTACAAAGACATAGTGTGAATTATTATATTACATTCACCACATTCACCCCCTGCAAAAAAAATCAAGTCCGGCGGGGGTGGTGGTCTACAATGTCAGTTTGTCCGGTGGTCGAATTGTCCGCTGTGATCTGCGGAGCACCGGGGTTGCAGCCTCTTGCGGTGGCTGGATGGGTGTTGTGTGCTGGGGTACGATGGCGGACTCCAGGGAGGGTTGTATCCGAGCTTCATACTCTCCTGGTTCGACCGGGGGCTGGCCGGCGCGGGTGCGCGGAACTGGTGGAGTGAGCTCGCGGGCTTGGGAGCGGCAGCATGGGGTGTAGGGTGAGAGGTCCTTCTGTGGGGGTAGAGGGGGCGCTGGATCCGGCGGGTGCCAGATCCCGGAGGGATACCGTGCCCTGATGGCCGTCAGGGAACTCGACGAATGCGTACTGGGGGTTGGAGTGGAGCAGGCGCACCTTTTCAACAAGGGGGTCGGTTGTGTGTGCCCTGACGTGTTTCCTCAGAAGTACGGGGCCGGGTGTCCTCAGCCATACCGGAAGTGAGACCCCCGTGGTAGTGCCCCTGGAAAAAATGAAGAGCCTCTCGTGAGGGTTCTGATTGGTCGCTGTGCACAAAAGGAACCTAATAGCGTGAAGTGCATCTGGGAGGACTTCCTGCCACTGGGAGACTTGGAGCTTTCTAGACCGGAGGGTCAGTAGGACGGTCTTCCAGACCGTTGCGTTCTCCCTCTCAACCTGCCCGTTCCCCCTGGGGTTGTAGCTGGTAGTCCTGCTCGAGGCAATGCCCTTGTTGAGCAGGTACTGACGCAGCTCGTCGCTCATGAAGGACGAACCCCGGTCGCTGTGGACGTAGCTGGGGAAACCAAACAGAGTGAAGATGCTATGCAGGGCCCTAATGACTGTGTGGGAGGTCATGTCGGGGCACGGGATAGCGAATGGGAAACGGGAGAACTCGTCTACGACGTTTAAAAAGTAAACGTTCTTGTTAATTGAGGGTAGTGGCCCTTTGAAATCAATCGCGAGGCTTTCAAAGGGCCCAGAAGCCTTGACCAGGTGGGCCCTGTCTGGTCTATAGAAGTGCGGTTTACTCTCCGCACAGATCGGGCAGTCCCTGGTGACCGTTTTTACCTCCTCGTTGGAGAAAGGTAGGTTTCGGGCCCTGATGTAGTGGGCGAGCCGGGTGACCCCCGGGTGGCAGAGGTCATTGTGAATGACTTTCAATCGGTCAATCTGCGCGCTGGCGCATGTCCCGCGGGATAGGGCATCCGGTGGCTCGTTGAGCTTCCCGGGTCGATACTTAATGTCGTAATTCCAGGTGGAGAGTTCGATCCTCCACCTCAGAATTTTGTCGTTTTTAATTTTGCCCCTTTGCGAGTTGTCGAACATGAAGGCAACCGATCTTTGGTCGATGATGAGGGTGAACCTCCTTCCTGCGAGGTAGTGCCTCCAGTAACGGATAGCCTCCACAATGGCTTGTGCTTCTTTCTCGACTGAGGAGTGTCGGAGTTCTGAAGCGGAGAGGGTACGGGAGAAAAATGCGACTGGTCTCCCTTCCTGATTTAAAGTGGCTGCAAGAGCTACCTCTGAGGCGTCGCTCTCTACCTGAAATGGAGTGGATTCATCCACCGCCCGCATGACCGCTTTGGCGATGTCCTCCTTGATGCCGTCGAAGACCTGGCGTGCCTCGGCTGACAGGGGAAATCGTGTGGCCCTAAAGAGTGGCCGGGCTTTGTCTGCATATTGAGGGACCCACTGGGCGTAGTAGGAAAAGAAACCCAAGCACCGTTTGAGGGCCTTGGGCAATGGGAGAGGGGAAGTTCTAAGCATACGGTCCGGGTCTGGGCCCAGGACTCCGTTTTCCACGACATAGCCGAGGATGGCTAGTCTGGTTGTGCGGAAAACGTATTTCTCCTTGTTATATGTGAGATTCAGTTTCTGCGCCGTCTGGAGAAAACGGTGGAGGTTGGCGTCGTGGTCCTGCTGGTGACATTGTCCAAGTGCGGAAACATGGCCCGCAGCCAGTACTGGTCCACCATTCGGTCCATTCTAGTGACGCCGAAAGGGACCCAAAGGAAATGGAAGAGGCGGCCATCGGCCTCGAATGCCGTGTAGTGGCGGTCCTCCGGGCGGATTGGGAGCTGGTGGTATGCAGACTTTAGATCCACCGTGGAAAAGAGCCGGTACTGGGCGATCTGGTTTACCATGTCTGCAATCCTGGGGAGGGGATACGCGTTGAGGAGCGTAAATCTATTTATGGTCTGACTATAGTCGACAACCATGCGGAATTTTTCCCCGGTCTTAACGACCACCACCTGAGCTCTCCAGGGACTATTGCTGGCCTCTATAACCCCCTCACTGAGAAGCCTTCGGACCTCTGCTCTGATAAATACCCTATCCAGCTTGCTACGAGTGGCTACGGGTTTACAGTCCTTTGTGAGATTGGCGAAGAGAGGAAGGGGGGAATTCGCAGCGTAGCGAGGCTGCAGATAGTGAGTGGGGGCAGGGGCCCGCCGAAGCTGAGGGTGAGGCTCTTGAGGTTACATTGAAAGTCTAGACCTAATAAGAGTGGCTCGCAGAGTTCGGGGAAAGCATAGAGTTTGAATTTAGAGTAGCTAGCGCCTCGGATTGTGAGTGTCGCGGCGGTGCGCCCCTGGATCTGGATGGAATGGGAGCCTGAAGCGAGCGAGATAGTTTGCTGCACGGGGAACGAACAGCGTCTTACCAGGTCTGGATGTATGAAGCTCTCGGTGCTCCCGGAGTCGAAGAGGCATGGCGTTTTGTACCTGTTGATATGGACCTCTGCCATCGAATTTCGCAGATGCTTTGGGCGTGATTGGTCCAAAGTGACGGCGCTGGGTTGCGGGTAGTCGGCGGCTCGATCAGCTGTGCTGGAGTGGCCCCGTGAGTTCATAGTCGTATTCTTCCGATGAGTTATCCGAGCGCGGAGATGCAGGTTGGGCCCGTGGATCGCACGTGGCGGGCGGCGAGGAAGATGGCGTCCAAGATGGTGGCCCCCATGATTCGCACGTGGCCGGCCGCATGGTAGAGGTTTTCCAAGATGGCGGCCCCCATGGATCGCACGTGGCTGGAGGGGGCGGAGTCGGGGCATAGGCCGCAGCGGGCCTGTGGGTGAGGGGAGCGATTACTTTGTGCCGCTGTGGAGCTGGAAGCAGGGGCCCTTTTAGTGAGGCACACTCTTGCATAATGGCCTTTCCGCCCGCAGCTGCTAAAGGTCGCGTTGCGGGCCGGGCAGTGCTGCTGCGGGTGCTGGTCTGGCCGCAGAAATGGCAGGCTGGAGCAGCATAGTGGCTGGCTGGGGCAGCATGCTGGCTGGGCGGTCGCGAAGCACAGGCCTGGGGAGTCGCTGGTCGGGGGCCCATGATTGGGTCGCGGGATCCACGGGCAACGAGTTAAGGCTGCGGAAAGAGACCTCCATCGTGGTAGCAGCTTCCACAATCGTTTCTAAGTCTTGGGCCCCCTTTTCCAGCAATCGTTGCCGCACATAATTAGACCTGAGGCCCGCTACAAAAACATCGCGTACAGCATGTTCTCTGTGTTCAGCCGCGGTAACCGCTTGATAATTATAGTCATTGGACAAATTATTGAGTTCCCTTAGAAATTCGGCGAGTGATTCGGTAGGCCGCTGGCCATCGTTAATGGGCCTCACATATATCTTATCGAGTACTGCTAGCGCTGCAGTATATGAACCGGCCGAGTTTAGTTGTGTAGAGATTCTGTGGCTCACCCTCGCGTGCAGTAGACTCAACTTCTGTTCCTCTGTCGTTTCGGCTGTGCTCGCTTCTGCCAGGTAGGCCTTGAAGCACCGCAGCCAGTGGGAGAAGATTTCTTTAGTCTCTGCATCCTGCGGATCGAGTTCCAGGCGTCCAGGCTTGAGGGCTGATTCCATAATCGATCTTGACTGTTCTTAAATCGATTAAATTGATGGAACCATCAATTCACCAGACACGTGTTTCCGATATGAATCTAGGCTTTAATCGACTTACTACAGAGCCAGCCTGTTACCCGTTGATGAACTCTCAGTGAACTGCAGGCTGACTCTAGACAAGGGTATTTATACAGCAGCACTAGGGGGAGGAGTCGTGGGCAGAGCCAAGGGTGGAGCCCTGTACAAACTCCTGAGCATTTCCAGAGCTACTCCCCCTAGTGGTCGGATAACGCTACTGCGCTTACAAAGACATAGTGTGAATCATCATATTACATTCACCACACAGTGTAAAGGAGAAGGTCCTGTGCTGGGCTAAGCAGAAGCGGGTGGTGCAGTGGGGTGGAGCTGGATGCGTATACCAGGACTTTACGGTGGAGCTGGCGAGGAGGCGTGCTGCCTTCAACCAGCTAAAGAGAGCACTATTCATTAGCAAGGTGCAGTGCGGCATTGTATATCCAGCGAAGCTGAGGGTGACCTACAAGTTCAAGGACTTTTATTTTGGGACGGCAGAAGCAGCAGTGGAGTTAGCGAAGGCAGAAGGACTGTGGCAGAATTGAGAAATGGTCTTCTACCAATGTAGCCTCATGACTGTATTTTTATTTTGTTTTGTTTCACTGCGTGCTGGTGTATGGGCTATAGGAGCCAACGTTCTATATATTTGGACAAGGGAAGAAATGGGACTTTCAGTCGTAATGAGGGTCCTTTGGGGTGTGGGTGTGTACGCGGGGTTTGTGTGCTAAAGGGGACTTCTGGGTTTTTCCTGGGGCCAGGCAAGGGGGAATGAGACCCGGGCGGGGGCCGGTTTAAGCCGGCCAGTGAATGGGGGTGAGGTGGGGGGGGGGGGGGGGGGGGGGGGAGAGGGGCTGCGGCCATCGGAGCCTGGCAGAACAGGGTCCGAGGGGTGTAGCCGGGGTGGAAGGTTGGGGGGGAATGAACCGAGGCTGGGTGGGGATGGAGGATTTTTACAAGAGGAAGTGGAGGGGAGGAGTTGGGGGTGGGGGGGGGGAAGTTTACAACTTTTGGGTGTCATTTACGGTACTCTTTCGGAGGTTGGATGGCATTAAGTGTCGTCCGGGAGAGGGGGGGGGAACGGGACTCTATACGTTAATCGTGACCATGGGTGATTCCGGACTCCTTTCTCTTTTTCGCCTTTGTTCTATTTTCCACCGTGGGAGGGTTTGTTTTATTTGATGCATATATTGACAGGTGGGCCGTTAGTTGGGGTGGTGGGAGGATGGGATCGTTGCTGATGTTAAGGGTATTGACTTTGTATCTGTTACCGTTTGCTGCTTGTTGGTGGGGTGTAAATTTTGAAGGAAAATGTGAAAATGGAGAATAAAAACACTAAAAAAAAAACAACTCAGCCCTCTTTTTTGCCAGGTCCGCCCCAATATCTTGGTACACACTTATTCTACGTCCTTCCCACGAGCATGATTTTGTCTGGCGGGCCCACCTTAAGATCTTTTCTCGGTCTTGGAACCGGTGCAGCTTCACGAATATCGCCCTTAGCTGCTCCCCGGTTTTGGGTTTGGGCCGAAGCGACCTGTGCGCCCTGTCCATTTCTGGGGCTTTGAAAAGTCCTCCCTCCCCACTAACTTGCCCAGCATTTGGGCGACGTAGCCGTTGGATCCCTTCCCTCTATTTCCTCTGGCAGACCCACTATTCGGACGTTTTGCCGTCTGGACCTGTTTTCCTCCACTTTCCCTTTTAGGCTTCTCTGGGCCGACCTTTCCCCCTCCTGATTCGCCTCGCCTTGTGGGGCCGCCTGTCTGCTCACCTGCTGTTCCTGCCTCTTTCCTTCGCTGCTGCTCCTGATATCTCGCCGTCCCCTCGGTCTATTGTTGCCAGGCATGTTCTTCTCCTGTGTCCTTTGTATTTAGGTGGGTTTTAGTGGGCTTTTTAGGCTGAAATTTCCAACAAATTGACTGTGTTGGGTCTGCTTGAAAGGAGAGCCACCTGATGTGCATCCGCTCAGCACATCGCCACCACCAGAAGTCGTTATATGACTTCTTACTATGACCATTTGAAATGGATTACTGAGTTTCTTTTGATGACATGACTAACATGACCCTGCACCATCACCTGTCCCCCCAGCCTCATTTCAATCACCTACTCTCTGAAACTCTCTCCGGAAAGGCACTCTCTCCCTAATTGTCACTCCTTTTTCCACGTTTAAAATCTGTTACCGTTTGCTGCTTGTTGCTAAGCACTTTCCCTAATAGCATATTATCCCTTTCTTTATCTTTAAAGATCTCCAAGATGTGTACACATACACATGTTGCAGTCATAGGGTGGAATTTTATGCCATGACAGGGTTCTCAATCCACTCCCTACCCCCGACTTGCCCTGCAGCAATTGAAAGGTGAGCAAGTCCATCTGGGGTCAAACTTTTTCATCGTGTGCGATGCTCAGCCTTATGCAGTTTAAGGTAGTTCATAGGGCGCACATGACGATGGCTGGGATGAGCAGGTTTTTTGAGCGGGTCGAGGATTGGTGTGGGCGGTTTTGGGCATGTCCGAAACTGAAGGGGTTCTGGCAGGGGTTCGCTGACATATTGTCTGAGGTGTTGAGGGTAAAGGTGGTCCCGAGTCCAGAAATGGCGATATTTAGAGTGTCAAAAGACCTGGGCGTCTAGAGGGCGAGTGAGGCCGATGTTCTGTCCTTTGCCTCCCGGGAAGCCAGGAGATGGATTTTTCTGGAGTGGAGGGACCCGGAGCCACCAAAACCAGGGTGAGCGACCTGGCGGAGGTTCTAAGGTTGGAGAAAATCAAGTTTGTCTTAAGAGGGTCGGTCAATGGGTTTGCCCAAAGGTAGAAGACTTTCATTTCCTTCTTTAAGGAGAATTGAGGGGCAAAATTCTCCCCTACCCGGCGGGGCGCGGGGTCCCGGCGTAGCGGAGTGGCGCCAACCACTCCGGCGTCGGACCTCCCCAAAGGTGCGGAATTCTCCGCATCTTTAGGGGCTAGGCCGGCGCTAGAGTGGCTCCCGCTCCGCCGACTGGCGCCAACGGCCTTTGGCGCTATGCCGATCGGCGTCGGGGCTGGCCGAAAGGCCTTCGCCGGTCGGCGTGAGACCATGCATGCGCCGGAGCATCAGCGGCCGCTGACGTCACCACCGGCGCATGCGCAGTGGAGGGGGTCTCTTCCGCCTCCGCCATGGTGGAGGCCGTGGCGGCGGCGGGAAAAATGAGTGCCCCCACGGCACTGGCCCGCCCGCCGATCAGTGGGCCCCCCCCAGGACCCCGGGGGCCAGCTCGCGCCGCCAATCCCGCCGGCACAGAGGTGGCTTAAACCACGCCGGTGGGGGGCCCGCCAATCGGCGCAGGGGGGACGCCAATCGGCACGGGAGGCACGCCGACCCGCCGATTCCCGGGTGGCGGCGAATTCCGGCCACGGCGGGGGGGGGGGATTTACGCCAGCCCCGGGCGATTCCCCAACCCTGCGGGGTGTCGGAGAATTCCGCCCGAGGTGTCAGCGGAGGGGGGGTGGAGAATAAAGTGGTTAAAATGGGGAAGGCAGGACGGGAGGAGGGGAGTGGCAGGGGATTGGGGTGTTAGGTTAGCTAGTTATTTGTTATAATGTTCCTGCTCTTGTTTTTGTTTGTATTTACTGTTTATACAAATCCGTAATAAAAGTATTAAAAAAAAATATTACTTTCAGGCCATTCTGTGGATCCGATACGTGGAGGAACAGGCCATCCAGAGTGAAACTCTGTGCTCTCTGCCTCCTCTTCGGATGTGATTCCAGCCTTTCGCGTCTCGCAGAACGATCACCAGGGGTTTGATTGCCAGGGCGTACAAGAGCCGGGGATAGTGGGAATGCCTTGTGCCTCTGTGCACCTGGAAGTATTCAGAGCTGGTGGTGTTGGTCTGAACGCTCGCCTTGGGGGTGTTTTACAAGAGTTTCACCCACGAGGTCCCTAGCCCAAATCGCTCCATATCTCAATGAGGTACTTCCAATCGACTCTTTCGAAGGCCTTTTTTGCATTCAGACAATCACTTCTGGTGTTCCCTCCCTGGATGGGGTCATTATAACATTCAGCAGCCGCCTGATGTTCGCAGTTAAAGGTCTGCCCTTGACATAACCTGTCTGGTCCTCTGCGACCACCACTGGTACACAGTTCTGGAGTCTCCTAGCCAGTATGAGTTCATGAGTACCTTAGCCTCTACATTGAGCAGCGAATTGGATTTGTATGATCCGCATTCTGTCGAGTCTTGGTACTTTTTGGGTATCAGTGATATCGTGGCCTGTGGTAGCGTTGGAGGCAGGGTGCCCCTCACTAACGAATCTGCAAACATTTCCCATAGGTGCAGGGCCAGGGTTGATGCAAATTCTTTGCAGAAGTCTGCCAGGAACCGATCGGGCCCTGGCGCCTTCCCCGCCTGCATGGTATTGATGCTTTCTATGATTTCTCCCAGTCCTATTCATGCCTCCAGCTCCCGTCGCCTATCGTTCCCCATGACTGACATGTCTGGTCCATCGAGGAACCGTTTTATCCCCGCATCCCCTTTGGGGGGGCTCAGAGGTATACAGTCCCCGGTAGAAGACATCAAATGCTCGGTTGACCTTTCTTGGTTTGGCTACCAGTCCACCTCTGCTATCTTTCACCTGTGCTATGTCCCTTGGGGCTGCCTGCTTTCTCGGCTGGTGAGCCAACAGGTGGCTAGCCTTTTCTCTGTGATCGTAGAAGGTCCTTTGTGTCTGGCAGAGCTGGTGCACTGCTTTCCTGTGGTAGCAGGTTAAAGTCCATTTGTAGCTTTTTCCTCTCCACCAGAAGCTCTACGGTCGGGGCCTTGGAATATTTTCTTTCAACCTCCAGGATGGAATCGATCATTTGCTGCCTGGCCGTCCTCTCTTCCCTGCCTCTATGTGCCTTGTAGGCTATAATCTCTCCCCTAATCACCGCCTTCAGTGCCTCCCAGAACGTGGAAGGTGTTAGTGATGTACTCACCTATGGCCTGTATGTTTTCTGGCACAAGACCTCGTCAGCCAAGAGGTCCGTTTCCAACCTCCATGCATGGCGTTAGGCACGGCCTATCTCCACCTCACATCCATGTCATGTGGAGCGTGGTCAGCGATGACTATTGTGGAAAATTCCACTCGGACGATTTCTGGAAGCACCAATTTCCCCATTGCAAGGAAGGCAATACGGGTGTATAACTTGTGCACTGGTGAAAAGAACGAGAATTCCTTCTCTATGGGGTGTAGGAACTGCCATGAGTCCACTGCCTCTATCTGCTCCATGAAAGTTCCCAGTTCCCGAGCCATGCCTGTCCTTTTCCCCGTTTTGTGGCTTGATGGGTCCGTCAGGGGGTCCTGTACACAGTTAAAGACCCCCCCCCCCCCCCATGATCAGTCAGTGTGTGTCGATGTTGGGGATTTCCACCATGGTCTTTTTTATGAAATCTGTGTCCTCCCAGTTGGGCGCGTACACATTTACCAGAACTACCAGTGCCCCATTCAGGAAACTGCTGACCATGACGTACCATCCCGCTGGGTCCGTAACCGTCCTTGTCGCCATAAACACCATCCTTTTGCTAATCAGTATTACTGCCCCCATAGCCCTTGTCCAGTAGCATGAAGGGTACATCTGTCCCACCCAGCCCTTCCTGACCCACAGTCGATCCTTCTCCCTCAGGTGTGTCTATTGCAGGAAGACTATGTCGGATTTCAAACTTCTCAAATGGGCGAAGACTCTGGATCTTTTCACTGGGCTGTTAAGTTCTGAGACATTCCAGGTGATAATCCTGGTAGGGGATTTCTGCCCCCACTTCCTGCAGGATCAACTATACTTACCTGGTGGACGCACCCCTGCACTCCAGGGTTTCCCTTTTGTAAGTAGTCGTCCAAAATGACCACGGTTGCCATTCTCACCACGAGGCTGGACCCTTGCGTTCTGGGGTTTCCCTTTGTCCAGGGTGCACCCAACACCAACATGGCCACCAACTGTGTATATGTCATGTGGGTGTGCACCTGCATACCGGGCTTTCCCTTTGTTTAAGGACCCTCCAAAGTGGCTGCTTGCGGTGCCATCTTGTTCCCTCACCTTATCTGCTGAAACTAATCTGAGACCCGACCCTTTTTTCTCTTTGTGGTCCCTTGTCTTCCCCCCCGCCGGTCCCCCCTACTATCCCCTCTGTGTTCCTCTTCCCTGACTTCCCCTTTGCGGTGCACCTCCCGGTCTCAGTGTCTCTTCCCATCCCGCATCCCCGGCCGGGCGCTCCTTCACTACCGGGAGGTGCGCCATAGCCCCCCCTTGCTATCGTACTTTCTGTGCTAACTATCCCACCTAGTGTGGTGGCCTTGACTGCTCCTTGTCTAGGCTGTTTGACCGAACAAACCCTTCTGCCACCGCTAGGGTGTTGAAGTAATGTTCCTTATGCTGGAACATGACCCAGAGCCTGCCTTCTCCCCATAACCCCTGATCCCCTTATTAATCAAGAACCTATATATCTCTGTCTTAAAGACAGTCAGTGATGTGGCCTCCACAGCCTTCTGCGGCAAAGAGTTCCACAGACTCACCACCCTCTGGCTGAAGTAATTTATCCTCATCGTTGTTTTAAAGGATTCTCCCTTTAGCCTGAGATTGTCCCCTCTGGTTCTACTTTTTCCTACAAGTGGAAACATCCTCTCCACATCCACTCTTACCAGGTCTCGCAGTATCCTGCAAGTTTCAATAAGTTCCCCCCTCATCCTTCTAAACTCCAACGAGTACAGACCCAGAGTCCTCAAACATTCCTCGTATGACAAGTTCTTCATTCTTGTGAACCTCATCTGGACCCTTTCCAAGGTCAGCACATCCTTCCTTAAATAGGGGTCCAAAACTGCTCACAATACTCCAAATGGGGTCTGACCAGAGCCTTATACAGCCTCAGAAATACATCCCTGGTCTTGTATTCTAGCCCTCCCAGCATGAATGCTAACATTGTATTTGCCTTCCTAACTGCCGACTGAATCTGCACGTTAACCTTAAGAGAATCGTGAACAAGGACTCCCAAGTCCCTTTGTGTTTCTGATTTCCTGAGCATTTCCCCATTTAGAAAATAGTCTATACCTCCATCTCTCCTTCCAAAATGCATAACCTCACACTTTTCCACGTTGTATTCCATCTGCCACTTCTTTGCCCTCTCTCCTAGCCTGTCGAAGTTCTTCTGCAGCCCACCTTCTTCCTCAATACTACCAGTCCCTCTACACATCTTTGTATGATCTGCAAACCGACCAACAGTGCCTTCAGTTTCTTCTTCCTGATCATTAATATATATTGTGAAAAGTTGTGACCCCAGCACAGACCCGAGGCACCACGAGTTACTGGCTGCCAGCCTGAAAAATACCCCTTCATCCTCCTGCCAGTCAGCCTATCCTCTATCCATGCCAGGATCGTATCCTTAACACCATGGGCTCTTAACTTATTTAACAGTCTACTATGCGGCACCTTGTCAAAGGTCTTCTGGAAATCTAAATAAATCACGACCGTTGTCTAATTTCTTTGTTATTTCCTCAAAGAACTCTGACAGATTTGTCAGACGTGACTTCCCCTTGACGAAGCCGTGCTGACTCAGTCCTATTTTATCATGCACTTCCAAGTACTCTGCGATTTCATCTTTAATAAGATGAAGGTCCTCTGCTTTGACTCCACCCCATCCCGAAAGTTGGGAAATATCATTCTGAGCCTGGTGCGCAGTCGTCATCCCATTAAAAATTCAGCTGGTGTGATTCAATTAATCATGTGCAGTGTGGCTCCATAATCAAAGAGGAACTGGGCCAATTTCATATCCAGGGAACCAGCAGGCTGTTTCTTCATTCTGGTTTTGAATTTTTAAACTGCCTGTTTGGCGAGGCCATTAGATGATGGATAGAAGTACACCGTTCGACTTCACTGATGCCTGAAATTGTCCACTGGTAAAGGAGGGTACCATTATCGGATCCTAGTGAGCATTTTCATCTTGGATACGCTGGTGTGTCCATTGTGTAATTACTTTAGAATCGGGTGCTGGCTGAGGGTTGGGATGACTACTTGGGCTAGCCACAGGATGATGCCGTTTCCTATACTCACCTCTCGTCATTTAGTGAGGAAGGGCTTCATGTCATCAGTGGGGTGTCCTCCGATTCTGCCACTGAGGATCATATGGTGCAATTTTGATGGTGTGGGGTCCTTCTGGGTCCATGCTTGAATCTACTGCATGGTCACTGCTAAGGTACCCAGGAAGTTAAAGGTCATGATGACTTCCTCCAATGCCAAGCAGAGGAGCCAAGCTTGTGGGCAGCGGGAGGTGACTCAGGGCATCCTCGTTGGCACTGTGTATTCCTGGGCAGTGCTGTGAGAGAGTATTTGTAGACTGCTAACAATAACATCCAACATTGGACCCAAGCCGAGGCGAGGGGAGGCGGGTGGGGGGGTAGTAGTAGAGTAGAAGTTGCTTTACCCTCTTTGAAAAGGTTCAGGGGGGGTTTACGGTCTGTTATGATTGTGAAATGTCGGCCATAGACATATGGGTGGAATTTTTGTACCTCAAAAATAACAGCCAATCTTTCCATTTTGAGAATAGTGTTTTCCCGTGTCCGCTGAGGTTCTGGATGCATATGCTGTCAGTCTCTCTGTGCCATCATCCCATTGATGGACAAGGACTGCCCCTATTCCATATGGAAAGGCATCACAAGTTAATACCAGCTCTCTCGGGGTCATAATGAGCCAGGATGTTTGATGATAGTAACTGCTGCTTCCCCTTTGCGAAGACTTCATCCTGCGACACCTGCCATGACCACTTCTGGTGTTTTTTTAACAGTACCTGGAGAGGTGACAATAAAGTAGCCAAGTTTGGGATAAATTTCACATGCTTGTTGATGAGGCCTTGGAACGTTTTAATTCTGTCAAAATTTGTTTCGTCAGTTTCTCTTTGATGGTTTCAACTTTATCCTCCACGGTGTAGGCCTTTTTTTATACACTCAATACCATAGGTAGATAGATCACTTTGCTTGCCTGGAACACACATTTTTCTTGTTGGAGTTGGAGACCTGGGCAAGAAAATTGCCTCCACACCTCCTGCAGATTTGCCAGGTGCTCATTTTCCGTTGTTCCTGTGTTTAGTATGTCATCTAATTACACTGTCATCTTAGATAGCCCTTGGAGAATGTTCTCCATCATGTGTTGAAAAATGGTGCTTGCCGACGAGATTCTGAAGGGCAGGTGTGTATATTTGGGTCAACCCTTATGGTTGTTAATCGTCATGTACTTCCTGGATGACTCGTCTAGTTCTAGCTGGAGGTAGGTATGTCTCGTATCTAGTTTGGTGACGGTTTCACCCCCTGCCAGTTTGGCATATAGATCTTCTATGTATGGCATGGGATACTGATTTAAATGTAAGGCTTCATTAACCATTAGTTTTTAGTCCTTGCTAAGGCAAACTGAATTGTCAGGCTTGAAGATGGGGACTACAGATACAGCCCACTCTGTGAACTGCACTGGTTGTATTATCTCTAACTGCTCGGGTCTGTCTCTACTTTGGTAAGTAAGGTGTATAGGACTGGCTGTGCCCTGAAATATTTGGGAAGGGCGTCAGGGTCCACACAAATCTTTGCCCTTGCTCCCTTTATTCTCCCATGGCCTTCTTGGAATACCTTAGGGCATTTGCCAATGACCTCGAACAATCCACCAGTTCCTAGTCCAGAAGGATCCTCTGGAGCCAGTCTCTGCCCAAGAGGCTGGGTTGTGGTCTTCGTACAACTATGTGCATGGGTCAGGGTGTCTGCTGCCCATAGATAATCAGGGTCATAGTGGTCTCCATAATCTTCAAAGGTCCCCCTGTATATGTGGCCAAGCTGGCTGTGGTATCTCCTAGGCCTAGGGGCAGGATGCCCATCCAAAGACGCTGGAAGGTCTGTTCTTCAATAAAGAAGATGGAAGCTCCCATATCCACCTCCATTTCTTGGGAATAGCTGTTGACCAAGAATGTTATCTTTATTGGGGCAACCTTAGGGGTGATGATTAGTTTAGCTGCATTGTTTCATCCTCTGCGGGCTGATAGATGCAAGGGCCAGGCCTGAGGCTTTGGTTTCTAGCCTGGGCAACATGCATACCATTGATTCTGGCAGCCCTGCTTGAATCATATCCTTTGGCCAAACTTAACGGCTCACACTTGCAGTCCTCTGGGGAGACTTAGCTGGCACTTTTTGGGTTATCCTGCTGTCTTTTGAGATGCAATAATGTCCTGGCTGAATGTCGAGTTAGTAGTGGGTGAGGCACTTGGGAGTCTTTGTTAGGAATGCTGGCTTTTCTGTATGAGCGAACTCCCCCCAGACTGAAAAAGCTACTTTCCATCATCCTTTGGGGTTTGTTGGCCTCTTTCTTGGCATTCTTCAAGGATTGTTAATTCTATAGTCCTTTTGAGGTTTAGGGTGGGTTCTGCGAACAATTTTTTTTATTGCGACATTATTGACACTAGCTGACTGCGTAACATCTCAAGAGTATTCAGCCAGCTTCCTTAATCTAGCTAGGAATTCAGTCACAGGTTCCTCAGCGGTCCTCCCAGTTGTGTTGAATCAGTATCACTGGAGGATAACGGACGTCTTTGGGTTATAATGATTCTTTATTAGGTCCACAAGCTTGTTGAATGTTTTTGTGTCAGGGGCTACAGGGTAAGTTAAACTCTTAATAATGCTGAACAACGGGGCCCCGCATAAGGTCAAAAGGATTATTTTCTGTCTGTCATACCCTTCTATGCCGTTGGCGCATAAGTAGCAGCGCATGTGTTCAGCATACTGGGGCCAGACCTCCATGTCCGTATCATAAGGCTCGAGCTTCCCAAACAAGGGTATTTCCAGATTTATTTCTTACCAGTTTTTAAAAATAAATTTAGAGTACCCAATTATTTTTTTTTCCAATTAAGCAGCAATTTAGCGTGACCAATCCACCTAACCTGCGCATCTTTGGATTGTGGGGGTGACACCCACACAGACATGGGGAGAATGTGCAAACTCCACACGGCCAGTGACCCGGGGCTGGGATTCGAATCCGGGTCCTCAGTGCCGCAGTCCCAGTGCTAACCACTGCGCCACATTTCTTACCAGAGTTGTCGTCAGTCAGGGAGTTTCAAAAGGTCTGCTCAGAATCCTGTACTTGATTCTCGTCGCCAACGTAATCATTCCAGGAGGCGTGGAGTGAAAGGCTAAACTGGTTTATGTAAAACTGAAAGTAATGGCACTATTGCAGCACACAAAACAAACGTCCCAGCCCAGGACTATCAGGAACTGTTGGTCGGGGTCTGTGAGCTCCATTTACAGGTCCCGCTGATGAGCCCCACTGGGTGGACCTCCGCCCACTCACCACGGGAACGCGTATTCTAAGAAGCCCACGGGAGATCAATCAGTGATCCCCCGTGGTCCTCGTGAAGGTTATCACATCTATGTTTGTCATTCAGGAACAGGAGTAGGCCACTCAGCCCCTTGAGCCTGTTCTGCCATTTAATGAGATGGTGGCTGATCTGTTCTTCAACTCCATTTACCTGCCTTTTTCTCAATACCTCAAGAACCTTACCCAGCACAATTTGACTAATCTTGGCTGGAATTTCAAGTAGGTCAGGGGACACAATGGATTATGTGAGGGACCACTCCCCGGATCTGAAATGACTGTCGAACCACAGTCACCGGTCCAGCCAAGATCATTGCTTGGCAGGTGTGACATTTTAGAAATTAAAAATAAACTTACCATCACTTCTTCCTTTCATTAGTTCACATCTGCAGATACCCTTTCTCCACGTTCATATTTGCAGCTCCCTCCTTGGCTGTTAATCACTAAGTACTGGAGGGCCTTCCACTGGCTCTCCTAACTCCCCAATTGGACAGCAAGCCCACTCCATTATTAATTAGCCAGGTCTTTTAAAAATCTAGGTGGGCATGTCAGGAATATGCCTTGCAGGCAGGGACCCATAAATTAACCAATGGTCTGATTCCCAACACAACATTGAAAATTCTGGTTCTCAGTCTTGAAAATTTAAATTCACTAAACATCAGCAGACATTTTTTGGTGGAGTGGAGGGGTGGATGGTAGAGTGTTCCAGATTTCAACTACCCTCTTTATGAAAAGGTGCTGATTATACTCCTCAATGGTCTTACTGTTACTTAAAATTATGCCTTCCTTGCTCCCCATTCCCCACCAGAGCAAATTGTTTCACTGTGTCTGCCTGTAACAGCTCAATTAGATCACTCTCAAAATGCTAAACTCGAGGGACTGTGACCCAGGTTTATGCAATCTACCCACATAATTTAATCCTTTAAACTCTGGCATTATTTTGGAGAATATCTTCTCTGCCCTAAATGAACTTGTTACTGCAAAACAATTTTATCAAAACTCTATACAACTGAAACATAATTCCCACTCTTCTGTATTCAAATTCTCTTGAGATAATACGTCATCATTCAATTAGTCTTTTTGATTACATTTTTGGATCTGTACACTAGCTTTTCATGACTTGTATACATCAACATCTAAACCCCTTACTACTCCATTGCTCCTATTCTCCCATCATTAAGAAAATGTGGATAGTCCTCCTCTTGCAAACAAAATATATAAACTAAAACTTGGTTTCAAAATTCCCATCAGTAGCAACTATCATTTAGATCTGGATTATCTCCAAGGGTGATTCAACCAACTGGAAAGTAGTTCATGTTTAATTAGCCAAGCAAATTTTACAATGCAGACACAATTGTACTTGGGAAATCTACTTGCCTCCGAACGGACAAAATAGAGCAATACGGAGTGACATTACAAAAGTCCAAATTATATAGAATTTACAGCAGAGAAACAGGTTATTTGGTCCAAATAATTTATGCTAGTGTTTATGCTCAAGTCTCTTTCCACCCTACTTCATCTAACTCTATTTGTGTATTATTCTAATCCTTTCTCCCAATGTACTTTATCTAGCTTCCCCTTAAAGGTATCTATCCCATGTTGTGCACCTCAATTACTCCATGTGGTATTAAGTTCCACATTATCTGGGTATGTTCTGAATTCTATATATTTGGTGATCCCTAGTTTAGACTCTCCACACATAGAAACATTTTTCTATCAAATCTCACCATTATTTGAGAGCTTTCTATCAGTTCACTCCATCAGTTCCAAGAGAAAAGAGTCCTAACTTGTTAAGTTCTTCATGATAATTCTAACCTCTCAGTTCTGGTAATGTTCTTGTTATTTTCATTTTGCACTTTCTCCAGTGTCAGTAGCTCAGAGTGCAGGACATCACAATAAAAGATCAAAAAGATCAGTGAGTGGTGTGTTAATTGGAAGAGGACACCAATATGTAAAATTTCCAATGACTTCACCAACCTCTCATTTTCATGACGAAGTTTCTGGTACTCATGTATCATGGTGTCATGTTCTTCAACCTCATGGTGCATTTTCTCTTGCTCTTTTTTCAAAATTGTCTCCAACTCCTCCAGTTGGGCTTTTTGCTTCAACAGCTCATTATACCTGCAAAGACAATTTAATTGGAATCAAGTTTTCATCAGAATAGGAAAAGAAATGCACTTTGTACCAAACTAGAGAATGAACATAGCATTTTAAAAGATGGCGGAACTATGTCATGACATGTTTAAAAAAAAAGTATTTTTCTTGATGTTTTTCAATTGAACAAATGGTGCAGCTCAACAAACACATCTCAACATTCATGGATACAGAGGGGGAAGGAAAGGAATAAGGCGGTAGGCCTTATGCAATAAGGCTGACACAATCACAGTTATTAGACTCAACTTGGTGCCTCTGTACGCACCACCAGAGAACAAGGGCGAAAAGGATAAGGCCATGAAAAGATTAGAAAAAGGTGCACACCTTTCCACGCGGCGATTGCTCGCAATGACCCTGAGAAATCAGGTTAAGTTCTTCACGCCATGTTAACACCGGTACATATCTTCCTCAACTCTAGCAACACCAGGGGCACCAATGACACACTAACCTCCTCCCGTATATACTCCTGTAGGAGCCAATCTAGGATTTTTAAAACCCATCGTAAAAAATATAGAAAAAGTATGAAGTACATTCATGAGAACCCAGTTCTAGGAGGATATTTTAAATGTACACAAGGCGCAACCGAACACCAACCTCACGCACAGTGCAGAACCATCATCAGTCTGCATATTTGAAAAATATATTTTTATTCGGTTTTTAACATTTTATACATAAACCAAACAACACAAGGCAAAAAGAATAACAGAAGACCCCCCCCACCCACTCTAACAACCAACATACATATGATTTGAAGGATAACCCCCTCCATCCCTGCTCCCTCTCCAAATTCCACCCCCACCATCAGCAGCTGACAGTGACCAATTCTTTAAAGTGAAGAATAAACAGGCCCCATCTCTCATGGAACCACTCAATCACCCTCCCTCAAGGTGAACGTAACCGTCTCAAGATACAGAAACTCCATCAGGTTCTCCAGCCGCACTGAGACCCCTCTTCCTGCTCCCACTTGACCTTGACATCCCCCAATGATGTCGCACCCTTCACCAGAATCCTCCCATAAATCGCAGAGATGACCTCCGCTCCAGCCCCATCACCGACAACGCCCCCCTCCAATGAGAATGGTGGTGTCACCAAAAAAGTCAGGAAAGTCTTCCTTGCAAAATCCCGTGCCTGAATATACCAAAAGTCTTCCTCCACGTTGAATCCCAAACATCTCCATCAACTCCTCAAAGCTCGCAAATTGCCCTTCCAGAAATAAGTCCGTCAATTCCATCACCCCCGCTCCTCCAGCCCCGAAACATAGCATCCAATCTTGCCGCCTCAAACACATGTTTCCCTCGGATCGGCATGAGCTTCGACCCCGCCCCTAACTGAAAATGCTGCTGAAATTGCTGCCATATCTTCAGCGTGGCGACCACTATCGGACTACCCAAATATTTTCCTGGGGCAAACGGGAGCGGCGCCGTTGCCAGTGCCCACAACCCCCTGACCACCTACAAGAGCCTGCCTCTATTCTCACCCAAACTGCCTCCGGCTCCCTACTCCAGCCCCACCCCTTCTAGGCGTTCGCCGCCCAATAATAATGAATCAGATTTGGCCATACTCCAGTATGTAGACGATATCCTAATAGCTTCAGTCGGGGAAGACCACCACATAATCGCCCTCACCTGGACCTTAGCAACCATACAGCAAGTTGGCCTTAAGATCAACCCCAGGAAGGTGCAGCTGGGGTAGAATGAGGTGGTGTACTTGGGATACCACATTAAACAATGGGAGAGAAAAATTCCAGGAGATAGGAAGAAGGCCAATCTAGAAATGCCAAAATACCAGACCATAAAAGGAGTTAGGCAGGCGTTGGGGTATTCAACTACTGTAGGAATTTTATAGAGAGTTACTCCAAGCTTGCGGAGCCATTGCAAGAATTGACTAAGGTTGGGGGGGGAGGGGGGGGGGGCAGTCTCGGGAATGAGTAGAGTGGGGCTCAGAGCAGGACACAGCCTTTAACAAATTAAAGCAGACCCTCACTTTAGCTCCAGCCTTAGGGCTGCCAGATTCGACTAAACCTTTTCACCTCTATTGTGACAATCAGGGGGGCCATTAAACAGCAGTGGTAGGTCAGAAACATGGGGACAAGATGCGGCCAGTAGCGTATTACTCATGCCGATGGGGTCCCGTATTATCAGGCTTACATCAGTGTGTGCAGGCCCTGGATTGTGCCACATGGGCGATAGAGGCAGCAGAAGCAGTGACTCTTTTAGAATCAGTTATACTTCACTCCCCTCATTCCATAGTACAGCTATTAGAAGCAGGGCAATTAAGGGCAGTTTCAGATAGTCTCCGAGCTAAATGGGAAAGCATTCTACTCCCGGCAGACAAGGAGAATTCAGAGAGTAAAAGATTGAATCCTTAACCCTGATTCCATGATTATTAAAGAAGGTACAGAGCATAATTGTGTGGAGGAAGTTGATGAGAGTGAGAGTGGCGGGATAGCAGAGGAACCCCTGGAAGGGGGAGATGTATGGGAATTATTTGTAGACCGGTCCAGGACATATCATGAGGGGCTGCCCCGCACCACATGGGTGGTAGTGGATAAAACGGGCATGATATTAAGGGGAAACCAGATTCCTGAGACTTGGTCAGCTCAGGTAGCAGAATTAATTGCCTTCACAGAAGCCTCGAGATTAGCAGCAGAAAAGAGGGTGAACACATACAGACAGCCGGTATGCTTTTGGAGTGATTTGGAGCCTCACCTTGGGCTAGGTAAGGTTACATAACTTCATCAGTGGGACACGTGCAACATGAACAGCACATACGAGACCTGGTAAAAGCAGCCAGAGCCCCAGCAGAAGCCGACGTAATCAAAATAGCTGCCCATAAAAATAGATAAAAACTCTGGAACAGCAAGGCAATGATTATGCCGATAGGGCAGCAAAGGCCCTTACTGAGCAGATCCCAGAGGCATGGGGGAAGTAGTGTCAACCTTTGCGGCATATGAACCAGACACAGACAGCATGGGAAGGGTACAGGCAACAGCGGGGGAAGAGGAGCAAGAGGAATTGAAGCGAGTGGGGGAAAAACAAGGTCCAGATGAAATTTGGAGAAAGGAGGGGTGCATAGTTGCACCCAGGTGTATAAGGCAGACATTATTAAAGGTTTACCATGGAATAGCTCACATTGGTAGGGACAAAATAATCGATCAAATGTATAGGTGTTGGTGGTGGAAAGGGATGGGTAGAAAGATAGCCATAAGCTGCCAGTGTATCCTCTGCGTCCAATACAAGCCAGGGAAATCCCCAAAGATAAGAATGAGGTTTCAGCCCAGACCGCAGGGGCCATGGGAGCAACTGCAGGTAGATTTCACCGGACCACTCCTGCAGTCACAAAATAAAAAATATTGCCTCGTGATAATAGACAGATTTATCTGGTGGGTGGAGGGATTCCCTTGCAGGGATTGTACAGCAAGGACAGTGGCTAGGATATTAGCAGAAGAGGTGGGGAGTCCCACTGCAGCTAGATTCAGATTAGGGCATCCATTTCACGGGCAAGGTAATGAAGCAGGCTTGTGGCCTGCTAGGAGTCAAACAGCGATTTCACGTACAGTATCACCCCCAGAGTTCTGTCATGATTGAGAGGACACACAGGATCCTTAAGAACAGTCTGACAAAAGCTTTAGTAGAAACAGGACAGGGTTGGGTAAAGATTTTACCGCCATACTCATTAAAATGCGAGCCACAAGAGCAAGGGGGCAGGACTAACACCATTCGAATTAATGACCGGGAGAGCTATGGCACTCCCAGAGGACATAATAACAGGGGGTGTAGAGAGCTGCAATGCAAGGGAGAGTGTTTAAATTTATCAATGATGCGACCATCAATTCACACGAGAAGGAAAGTTGAAGTGAACCGTGGTTTTAATCAGCTAGAACTGTGCCTGCCTGCGACTGCTCTGCACTGAGAGCCGCCTGCAGGGCAGCAGATCTATATACCTCCCCCGAGGGGGCGGAGGCCACAAGGGCATCAACATCGTACACTGCTCTGTAATGTAATACAATGATCCATAGGTGGAGCCCACAAGGGCATCAACATAGTACAATGCAATAGAGTGGTGAATGGTTGCCGTAATACATTCACCACATTCAGGCTCCTTGTGGAGCTGTTGCAGTTTAAAGGGAGAAGTGATAGACACCCAGCGAGTGAGAGAATGGGAAAAAGAAAGGGATTGCTTCCGCAGACAGACCCCAAAGGCAGGGGTCAGAAGATTAAAGTGCTTCCAGAAAGGGCATGTTTTTAAGGTAAAGATAGATAGTTTTTTGAAGAATAAAGGGATTAAGGGTTATGGTGTTCGGGCCGGAAAGTGGAGCCGAGTCCACAAAAGATCAGATGTAACTCTGAAAGGACTTTAAACATATATACATGTAACCCTGAAAATGATCAGAGCTGACTTTTGCGAGCTAAGGGTAGCAGCAGAATCTGTCTCTACTGTGTGCACATAGCAATTTCGAATAAAGACAACGTTTACAACTCCACGCAGTCGAGAAAAGACTCCGAGTATTCCTTCCCTGCAACACAGGGATATTGGCTGATACAATCCATACCCGACTGGGTCCTTATCCTTTTTTAACAAAAATGTAATAGATGCCTGTCCCATCATCTCCGGAAGCACCCCTCTAGCTGCTGCATCCTCAAACATCTCCAACAGCACACCAGCCTGCCCGTAAACTTCTTCTAAAATTCCACCGATACAGTTCCGATGTTTTACCCGTTTGCATTTTCCTCACCGCCATCCGAACCTCCTCAATCCCCACTGGCTCCTCCAACCCTGCCCTATCCTCCTCGTGCACAGTGGGACACCCCGGCCCCTCCAAAAACTCCTTTATATCCGCCTCAACCCCCCAGGGCTCTAAGTCATCCCCCGGGGGCTCCGACCCAAGTAACCTCTTACAAAACTCCTCAAATGCCCTATTCACCTGTTCTGGCACAGTCACCGGCCACCTCACACCATCCCGGACCTGAACAATCACTCGGGGGGGGGGGGGGGGGGGGGGGGGGGGGGGGGGGGGGCACCTGCCGGAGGAGCTGTCCCGCCAGCAAGCGACTGGCCTTCTTACCATACTCGTACACCTTTGCCTGCTGCTACTGTCATACTGCTTTCCCTGGAGACAAAAGGTCAAACTGCATCTGCAGTTCCTTTCTACTGGTCAAAAGTTCGGGAGTGAGATCTTCCACATACTTCCCATCAACTTTTTGTCTACCAGCCACAGCCGCACCTCTTTTGCCTCCCTATCCACCTACACGTTATACGAGATGATATCGCGCCTCCCATACCACCAACGGCGAGAACTCGGCATTCTTCTTGAACCCCACATAATCGTCAATCACCTTTGCCGGCCACAAAAATCCAGCTGTGCAAGCAGCGCTACATAAAACTTCCACGCGGGCCTCCGTGCAGGCCCCTTCCCTGAGATGCGGAGCATGATCTGATGCAACGATCGCAGAAAATTCAGCTTTCTTCACTCCCAACAACAGCAACCTACCCATAATAAAGAAATCAATCCTCAAATATACCCTCGAAGGGGGGGGGGGGGGACGGACTCACAGAACAGAAAAGGTGCAGAATGGAAGGAAAGGGTTGGCAACGAGACAGGCACAGGCCTCAGCAGGCACGGAGCAGGTTGAGGAATCAAGATGGCGCCACAAGCAGCCACTTTGGAGGGTCTCTAAACAAAGGGAGACCCCGGAGTGCAGGGGTGCACCCACATGGTGTACACATAGTTGGCGGCTATGTTGGGTGCCTCATGGACAAAAGGAAAACCCTGGCGCGCAGGGGCCCAATGTCATGGTGAGAACAGCGACCGCTGCCCTTTTGGAAACCACGGAAGTGCAGGGGTGCGTCCACCAGGTAAGTATGGTTGATCCCACAGCAACGTGGGGTCAGAAATCCCCCACCAGGCTAGTCACCTGGAATGTAAGGGGACTTAACGACCCAGAGAAAAAATCCAGAGTCTTTACACACCTGAGAAGCCTGAAGGCGGAGATAATCTACCTACAGCAGACACACCTAACGGAGAAGGACAGATTATGGGTAAGGAAGGGCTGGGATGGACAGACGTACCTTGCATGTTACGGGATGTGGTATAGGGGAGTAGCCATACTGATCAGCAAAAGGACGAGATTTACTGAGACCAGGACAGTTACAGACCCAATGGTACGTCATGGTCAGCGATGTCCTGGAAGGGATACCGGTAGTCCTGGTAAATGTGTATGCGCCCAACTGGGACGACACAGAATTTATGAAAAAGACTATGGCGGAAATTCCCGACATTGACACACAGCGACTGTTTATGGGGCGGGGGGGGGGGGGGGGGGGGGGGGGGACATGACGACGACACGGGGGGACTTTAACTGTGTACAGGACCCACTGACCGACCGATCAAACCCCAGGTCGGGGATAAAAACAGGCATGGCTAAGGAACCGGGAACATTTATGGAGCAGATGGGGGTGGTGGACCCGTGGAGATTCCTACACCCGGGAGAAAAGGAATTCTCATTCTTTTCACATGTGCACAACGTATACACCCATATCAACTTCTTTGCAATGGGGAAATCGATGCTTCCAGGGATCATAGGTGCGGAATACTCCGTGATAGTTCACTTGTAGGAAAAACTAGAACCAGAGAACACCATCTCAGACTAAAGGGGCGATCCTTTAAAACAGAGATGAGGAGGAATGTCTTCAGCCAGAGGGTGGTGAATCTGTGGAACTCTGCCACAGAAGGCTGTGAAGGCCAAATCACCGAGTGTCTTTAAGACAGCGATAGATAGGTTCTTGATTAATAAGGGAATCAGGGGTTATGGGGAGAAGGCAGGAGAATGGGAATGAGAAAATATCAGCCATGATTGAATGGCGGAGCAGATTTGTTGGGCCGAGTGGCCTAATTCTGCTCCTATGTCTTATGGTGATAATCATTACCGACCACTCACGTTGGAGACAGGGAAAGGTTTTCTTTTAGGGGGGTGGGGGAGGAAGAGCACACGCCGAATTAGGCGGCAACAGTATGTAAATAAAGTAAAGTAAAGTAGGACAAAGCCATGAAAACGAACGGCAAATGCACATCATTTTGAAAAATGCTAATAAAAAGATTTTTTTTAAAAACAGGACCAGCAGCTAAAGATTTGGATTAGTGTCAGTATGGTCAGCACCTCCCAACAACATAATTTTTTTTTTTTTAAATGTTTTTTATTGAGTTTTCATATTTTATATCCAACAAATTACAAATTATTAGAAAAGAAAACACGCAAAAATTAACATGTATATTTACAGGTAAGCATCTTCATAATAACAACTGTGGCCGTCCCCTTTCACAGGCATACATATTTTACATTCCCCAATATGGCCGAGGCACATGTTTATAGGCATTTATTTACAATTTGGTTTTGGGCCTTAGCTTGCCATCAAACCCCCATAACGAACCCGTAGCCCTCCACCCCCCCCCCCCCCCCCCCGCCTACCTTCCCCCGATTCCCGTCCATTTTCCCCTGATTCTTGGCCACCCGACTATTCTTCCTCTTGTTCGTTGGCCTCAAACAGGTCCCGGAACAATTGCATGAATGGCTCCCACGTTCTGTGGAAGCCGTCGTCTGGCCCTCGGATGGCGAATTTGATTTTCTCTATTTGGAGAGATTCCGAGAGGTCGGACAGCCAGTCTGCAGCTCTGGGCGGTGCTGCTGACCGCCAGCCAAACAGGATTCTACGGCGGGCGATCAGGGAGGCAAAGGCAAGGGCGTCTGCCCTCCTCCCCAGGAATAGATCTGGCTGGTCTGAAACCCCGAAGACCGCCACTATCGGGCATGGCTCCACCTCACCCCTACCACTTTGGACATAGCCTCGAAGAAGGCTGTCCAGTACTCCACAAGTCTGGGGCAAGACCAGAACATGTGGGCGTGGTTGGCCGGGCCTCTTTGGCACCGTTCACATCTGTCCTCCACCTCCGGGAAGAACCTACTCATACGGTTTCTTGTTAAGTGGGCTCTATGTACCACTTTTAGTTGCGTCAGGCTGAGCCTTGCGCACGTGGAGGTGGAGGTGGAGTTGACCCTATGCAGTGCTTCGCTCCAGAGTCCCCACCCTATCTCAATCCCCAGGTCATCGTCCCATTTCATTCTTGTTGCGTCCAGTACGGTGTCGTCCCTTTCTATCAGTCGGTCATACATGTCGCTACAGTTCCCTTTCTCTAGGATACTTGCGTCCAGTTGGTCTTCCAGTAGTGTCTATCGTGGCGGTTGTGGGTACGTCCTTGTCTCCTTTCGTAAGAAGTTTTTGAGCTGCAGGTACCGTAGCTCGTTCCCCCTGGCTAGCCGAAATTTCTCTGTCAGTTCGTCCACTGTTGCAATCCTGTCGTCCGTGTATAGGTCCCTGACTGTCAGTGTCCCCCCGACCTGCCTCCACCTTTTGTAGGTGGCGCAGTCAGTGCTGGTGTGAACCTATGGTTGTTGCAGATGGGAGCCTTGTCCGACATTTTGGTCAGGCCAAATTGCTGCCGCAGTTGGTTCCAGGATTGGAGGGTGGCTGTCACCATTGGGCTGCTGGAGTGTTTTTTGGGTGCGGATGGGAGTGCTGCCGTGGCGAGGGCCCGGAGGGAGGTCCCCATGCAGGAGGCCTCCTCCGCACGCACCCACTCGGCTTTTGGCTCCTGGATCCATCCCCTTACTCGCTCGGCTGTTGCCGCCCAGTGGTAGAATTATAGGTTCGGGAGGGCTAGCCCCCACCTGGATTTTGTTTTTTGTAGGACCTTCTTTGGGATCCTAGCATTTTTACCCCCCCCCCCCCCCCCCCCCCCCCATACGAACGCCATGATAAGTTTGTCCAGCGCTTTGAAAAAGGCCTTGGGGATGTAGATCGGAATGGATCTAAACAGGAAGAGGAACCTGGGCAGTACGTTCATTTTGATCGTCTGGACTCTCCCCGCGAGGGAGAGTGGGAGTGTGTTCCATCTTTGCAGGTAGCGGAATTTGTGTCGGCCCGAACCGCTCCAGTACCTTTATGAGGTATTTCCATTCGACTCTGTCGAAGGCCTTTTCTGCGTCCAGGGAGACGATCACCTCTTGTGTTCTCTCCCCGGAGGGGGTCATTATCACCCCGCAGGTGCGGGGCCAGCGCTGTCGCAAATTTTTTGTAGAAGTCCGCCGGGAATTCATCCGGTCCCGGCGCCTTCCCCGTCTGCATGGAGCTAATGCTGTCCATGATCTCTCCCAGTGCTAGTGGTGCTTCCAGGTCTTGTTTTCTGCCCTCTCCCACGACTGGCATGTCCAGTCCATCAAGGAACCGGTTCATCCCAGCCTTCCCCGTTGGGGGCTCTGAGGTGTACAACTCTTGGTAGAAGGCCTTGGAGGTTTTGTTAATCCTCTCTGGTTCTGTTTCCAACGTGCCTCTGGTACCCCTGATTTGCGCAATTTCTCTGGTGGCTGCCTGCTTTCTCAGCTGGTGTGCCAACAGGCGGCTGGCTTTGTCTCCGTGTTCGTACAGGGTCCCGCGCGCCTGGCGGAGTTGGTGCACTGTTTTCCTGGTGGAGAGCAGATCAAAGTTCCTTTGTAGTTCTTTCCTCTCCGCCAGGAGCTCTACGGTCGGGGCCTCGGAGTATTTACGGTCTACCTCCAGTATGGAGTCGACCAGCTTCTGCCTAGCCACCCTTTCCTCCCTATCTCTTTGCGCTTTAAAGGCAATGAATTCCCCTCTTAGTACGGTCTTAAGCGCATCCCAGAATGTGGAGGGTGAGACCTCCCCGTTTTGGTTGTTCTCCGTGTACTCTGCTATGGCCTGCGCTATCCTTTTGCTGAAGGCCTTGTCAGCTAGTAAGGCACCGTCCAACCTTCATGTGGGGCGCTGGGCCCTTCCCGTCTCTAGCTGCACGTCCATGTAGTGTGGAGCGTGGTCTGATATCACAATTGCGGAGTATTCCACTTTGTCTATCCCTGGAAGCACCGTTTTCCCCACCACAAAGAAGTCAATTCTGGTGTACATGTTGTGTACTGGGGAGAAGAAGGAGAATTCTTTCTCCCCCGGGTGGGCGAACCTCCAGGGGTCCACAGCTCCCGCCTGCTCCATAAAGTGACTGAGTTCCCTTGCCATGCTTGAGGTTTTCCCCGTTTTGGGGTTTGATCTGTCCGTCTTTGGATCCTGTACACATGATTAGTCGATGCGTCGCTATGTCCGGGGTTTCTGCCATGGTCTTTTTGATGAAACTCGTGTCGTCCCAGTTGGGCGCGTACACGTTGACTAGAACTACCGGTGCCCCATCCAGGGCCCCGCTGACCATGACATACCGCCCCCCTCCAACAACATAATTGAGAAGGGATGAAAGAAAAATGAAAAAGGCACCATTAATTGGGAGGGGGGGCAAATTCTCTCCCCCGCCCCCCGAAACAACAATGGAAACCCCCTACAACTCAACAGGCTGAAACAGGACCCGTACTGGCATGCTGTTCACCCAGTTAAAGAGGAGAATTCTCTCCGTTGGAGGAATGCCCAAGTTGTCCCAGGACATCGGACACAGATCAGCACTGCATTCCATTACAAGGAGGATGCTAGAGGACAAGGCAGTGCTACCTCAACAGAGACAAAACACTGCCTTCCTATGGAAGACCCAACGACAAAGAGAAGGACACTCAGGAAACACTATATGAGACCACTTGGGAGGGAGATGCCAAACGACCCCCAAGTCAAAGAAGGGTTTTAACTACGCAGAGGCATAGCATACAGACTCCCACTTCAACAAAACAAGCAACAATAAACCAAACACACCCAGGCATGTACCATTACACATTTACCCCGACTCCAATAGCTCCAAAAATGCCAACCACCAAGAAGAATCACAAAGAATCCAGTCCTCTCCAAGATACATGATCTGTCAGAGCCTTCATAGTAGATAAGCATGGATTCTAAAAATGTCAAGCAACAAAAAAGCAAAATAAAAATCTGAAACAACGAGCTCTAACTGGGAGGGGGGGGGGGGGGGGGGGGGGTGTGGTACCAACCGCTCACTCATCACCCCACCGTGGTGTGGTGATATGCATGCAGGCATATCTGTCTATAATTGTACATAGTTGTATCAATGTATATATGTTAATATAAAAGTGCCACTGTATATAGACGTTACCTATCGTATGTCGGGACAGCTATAGCCTCCCGCCAACAGGTGGAACCAGACCGGGCATATGTATATATATATATATATATTGGAGGACAGATGGAAGCCAGGGACTGGCAGGAGACAGAATTATTTGTATATAGTAATGTGTGGTTACCACTAAGAATGAATACTTGAAGCAACTATATCATCGTGTTCAATGTGTACCTTCATCATCGAATAAGTAACAGAATACAACATGGTACCAGGTGTGCTGAAGAACATGAGGTAACTGCAGCAAGACAAACCACGTGGCTTGGTGGAAGAAGCCAGATGAACAATCGCACCGCCAACCTGGTGATCCAAGGGGGGTGCAACGCAAGGCAAGACAGTGAAGTGAGAAACAGATGGACTTTAGGTACCAGACCAACTTCAAGTCTCGGGCAATATGGACTCAAACTGGCGTGCGTTCAAGCAGCAGTTTGAACTTTTTCTTTGGACCGTGGTGTACAGGCACTGCCTGATGAAAGGTGTGTTACATTGCTGCTTAATGACAGCTGGGTTCCAAACGTTCCAACTCGTTTGTTTTTTTTAAAAGGGCAGCACGGTAGCATTGTGGATAGCACAATCGCTTCACAGCTCCAGGGTCCCAGGTTCGATTCCGGCTTGGGTCACTGTCTGTGCGGAGTCTGCACATCCTCCCCATGTGTGCGTGGGTTTCCTCCGGGCGCTCCGGTTTCCTCCCACAGTCCAACGATGTGCAGGTTAGGTGGATTGGCCTTGATAAATTGCCCTTAGTGTCGGGTGGGGTTACTGGGTTATGGGGATAGGGTGGAGGTGTTAACCTTGGGTAGGGTGCTCTTTCCAGGAGCTGGTGCAGACTCGATGGGCCGAATGGCCTCCTTCTGCACTGTAAATTCTATGATCTATGATCTATGAACAGAGCTATGAGAAGGTGGTTCAACGCTTTGATGGCCACTGCTCCCCCAAAAGCAATGAAACTTTTGAGAGATACATATTCCGGTCTGACGCCAAGAAAGACAAGGCATCCTTCGACAGTTTTGCGATAGATCAGCATTTAAAGGACCAGTCATGCTATTCTGGGCAGTTGCAATCTTACATAGATACATAGAACATACAGTGCAAAAGGAGGCCATTCAGCCCATCGAGTCTGCACCGACCCACTTAAGCCCTCACTTCCACCCTCTCCCCATAACCCAATGACCCCTCCTAACCTTTTTGGACACCAAGGGCAATTTATCATGGCCAATCCACCTAACCTCACGTCTTTGGACTGTGGGAGGAAACCCGAGCACCCGAAGGAAACCCACGCAAACACGGGGAGAACGTGCAGACTCCGCACAGAAAGTGACCCAGCGGGGAATGGAACCTGGGACCCTGGTGCTGTGAAGCCACAGTGCTAGCCACGTATGCTACCGAGCTGCCCCAAATCAATTATCCAAGACCGGATCATATATAGGACCTTGGATGATGTGCTGCGAGAAAAACTGTTATAAAATGACAACCTCACGCTGGATGCCGCTATCAGGATGTGTCAGGCAAGTGAGCTCTCTAAGCAGCGGATCGGGGCCTTTCGCAAACTCAATTCTGGTATTGATCCAAGAAAGGATTTTGGTGCTACTAGTATAAAAGAAAGATGTGGCCTTGATGTTGGTGGCCATTTAGAGCTCTATGGCATGCAGCCGGACACACAATAAGGTCTCGAGGCAGACATTTTCAGAACACAGCTCAGCACTGGCAAAAGAAATGTGTCGTGATGGGGCGGCCATTTTGAGTAAATCAATAAAAGGCATCAGACAACACATGGTCTCCATGGGGCGGCATTTTGAATGCAGCAAGGAATGTGGTTTCGCTGATGTCCGCCATTTTGGACAGCAGATCCTATCCGCCATTTTGTGTCCGAGCTGTGGCAACGGATACTCGCTGAAAAGATGACAAGGACTGTACCGGTGTGGCAGGAAGGGGCACTTTGCTCGACGCTGCAGAGTTGATCGGCCAGTGCAAAGGAACCCGAAGCAGGACAAACAAGTTGATCACCGGCCTGCCATGAATGCGGTTACAAGAAATGACTGAAGCGTTTTGGCTGGCCTCGGCTAAGAAGTGACGCGCACCGTTTGCAGTCACAGTGAGGCACAGGTGGGGACCATCGAGGACAGGTGGATGATCCCAGTAATGCTAAAAGGTACGGTCATCAAGTGTAAACTTGATACGGGAGCGAAGGCCAACCTAATTCCGCTCTCGCTGGTGCAGCAGCTCAAGACAGTACCTCACATCAATCCAGCAGGCATCATTCTCAAGGACTAAAATTGGTGTCAGATTGCGACTGTGGGAGAATGTGAGCTGGACTTCATCATTAAGAAGGTAACCCACAGGATACGGTTCTCCATAATAGCGGCGGAACGCGAATCACTCATTGGTATGCAGGCCTGTGAACAGCTTGGGCTAGTCAAAAGAGTATATGCTGCAGATTGCATGGAGTTTTCCCAACACATCTCTGTGGAGGCTATTTCCAAGGCACATCCGGAGGGATTTCAGGGGTTTGAGACCTTTCCGTTCACCTACAGTATATAACTGAAGGAAGACGCAAGACCAGTGGTGCATGTGCCCAGATGGGTTTCGGCCCCGTTGAGGGAGAGACTCAAGGCTGAGCTAGAGTGGATGACAGACCTAGGTGTCATCAGGCGCATTGAAGAGCCAACAGACTGGGTGAACTTGATGGTCTGTGTATAAAACTGGAATGGGGACCTGAAAATCTGCATGGAACCCAAAGACATCAATGCAGGCATCAAAAGGGAGCACTATCTCAAAGCAAAAAGGGAGGAAATTGTGTGTGAAATGGCTGGGGCGACGTGCTTCAGCAAGCTGGATGCGGAGAGAGAAGAAATGAGGGAACATGACCAGCTAACTCAACTCCTCATGATGAACATAGTAGTAATCATACTCCTGTCCTCAAGCTCCTCTCCAGTTCCCTCCGCATGAAAATTTCTGTTTAAAGGGGAAATAGATGGGAATGGAGATTGCAGCTACAATCCACGAAAAATGTCAGGACAAGCACCAAACATCTCTTAGTTAATTGTGGCTTTTCAAAAATTTTGCACGAGACAATCACCATTACATAACAAAGTTTGGCTTCAAAAGATTTTCCATTAGCCATCACAAATATCAATGGCAGCATCAATCTCATGATTGCCATTTTTGTTGTTCCTGAATTTACTGTGCTCGAATGTGAAAAAAGTCACAGATTACCAACTTATATTTGCATTAATTTTGTACAGCTGGATGCATCCAAGCAGAATTGTATTTTACAACTAGCTTTGGAAACTACTGCAGAACTTGACAATCAATGCAAAAAGAGTGCTCTAGTAATGAGAACAAGCAAGGAAACTGAGAAATTACTCAACTTTTAAGATGGGTTGGTGTTGGGACCTCAACGTTTCACAATATACATCAACAATCTGGAAGGAGGAACTGAGGGCACTGTTGCTAATGTTACGGGCCAGGGTTTAGAATTTATCAGGCCAAAGTGTATCATGGAGTTCACCTGACCCATAACTTTAAATAGATTTTGGTTATGGGGAGCACAAGGGCCCATTTTACAGGTGTGGTGGAACAGAGAGCTAAAGTATGTTTAAACAAAAACAATGTTTATTCTATGAATCCAGTTAACATTTTTAAACACACAGTAAACATCTTAGCAACTATCAACTCAAATACTCCCCCCCCCCAAAAATACATCACTCTATAAGTAACCCTTAATCTTTCCTTGCAACATCCATAAGACAAACACCCTCGATAACACAGAGATCAGGTTTAAATTCTCTACTAAGAGCAGTTATTACTTTTAAATTAGCAAGTGATTTGAAGACATTCCTTTCATAGAGAGAGATCAGAATTACACCTTGTTTCTCTGGATGCATCTCCCAATCTGCAAAACGAAGCCAAACACACCCTGTAGCTGCCAGCCCAAAGCAAAAGTAAAGCGGACAGACAGCCCAGCTCTATCCATACTCTGACATCACTGCAGTTATTTGATCAACACCCAGTTCTTAAAGGTACTCTAACATGACACTAAGTTTGCAGATGATACAAAGTTATGCAGAGGGACGGGTAATATTGAGGAAGCAGGGGTCTGCAGAAGAACTTGGACAGGCTAGGAGAGTGGGCAAAGTGGCAGATGGAATACAATGTGGAAAAATGTGAGGCTATGTAGTTTGGTTGAAGAATTGAGGCACAGACTATTTTCTAAATGAGAAAAGGCTTAGGAAATCAGAAGCACAAAGAGACTTACGAGCCCTAGTTGAAGATTTTCATAAGGTTAACGTGCAGGTTCAGTTGGCAGTTAGGAAGGCAAATGCAATGTCGAGAGGACTAGAATACAAGAGCAGGGATGTACTTCAGAAGCTCTATAAAGCTCTGATCTGACTCCATTTTGAGTACTGAGAGCAGTTTTGGGCCCCGTATCTATGGAAGCATGTGCTTGCCTTGGAAAGAGTCCAGAGGAGGTTCACAAGAATGATCTCTGGAATGAAGAGCTTGTCATATGAAGAGCAGTTGAGGACTCTGGGTCTGTACTCGCTGGAGTTTAGAAGGATGGGGGGTGGAGGGGGGGGGATCCTATCGAAACTTACAGGATACTGAGATGCCTAGATAAAGTGGACGTGGAGAGGATGTTTCCACAAGGAGGAAAAACTAGAACCCAGAGGCACAGCCTCAGACTAAAGGGATGATCCTTTAAAATTCAGATGAGGAGGACTTTCTTCAGCCGGAGGGTGGTAAATATGTGGAACTCTTTGCCACAGAAGGTTGTGGAGGCCAAATCACTGAGTGTCTTTAAGACAGAAGTATATAGGGTCTTGATTAATAAGGGGATCAGGTGACCTCCGGTGGTGGCCATGGAGTGAGAGGTCGTACATTTGGTGGCTCCCGCTCAAGGTGGATTTTTTCAGCCTTTTCCACACCTGATGGGCGAAGTATTTGAGAGTCACACTCATCTGGTGTGGCTGTGGATGTATCCATTGACTAGGAGTGGTGCAAGAACGAAAGAGCTGCTGGAGCAGGGGAGTCTTCGTGGTATACCATAGGATAAAATAGTGGAGGGCAAGGGAGCTGCCCTGCCCGTCCAATGGTCAACGGAGCAGTTAATAGAGTTCCTCAATGAAGAGTTCAGCAGCAGAGGAAAGGGGCCCTGGAAGACCTAGCCAAAGTGGGGGAATCGATTAAGTCTGGGATCGAGCGAGTTTAGGAGGCGGTGGGGGAGCACGAGGAGCAGTTGGCCTCATTGGTGGCCGAGATGGGAGTGATGCAGGAGACCCAGAAGGAGAAAGTGGAGGATCTGGAAAATTGCTCCAGAAGGCAAAACCTCAGGATTATTGGGATGCCTGAAGGCATTGATGGTGTGGAGGCCGGTGTGTACGTGGCAAAAGTGCTGGAGAAATTGATGGGGGAGGGGACCTTTGACCGGCTCCTGGAGGTCGACCGAGCTCAGAGAGCGCTAATGAGAAGATCACAGACAGGCGAGCCACTGAGGGCGATGGTGGTGCAGTTGCACCGCTTTCTGGACAAGGAGAAGATTCGTCGATGGGCGAGGCAGACTAGGAAATGTACCTGGGAAGGGAACGAGCTGGTGGTGTACCAGGACCTGGGAGCATAACTGGCGAAGAGGAGTGCCGAGCTTAACCGGGTTAAGGCTGCCCTCTTTAAAAAGGGGGTCAAATGTGGAATATTGTACCCGGCCCGCCTATGAGTGATTTTCCAGAAGCGAGAGTATTATTTCGGCATGCCAGAGGAGACGATGGAGTCTGTGAGGGACAATGGACTGGGAGGAGTGTGAGGACATTGAACTTGGGAAGAGTTTGCGTATTCTTTAAATTTTTTGATGGTGGGTTGGTTGCATGGCAGGTTTTTTCATGGTGGAACGATGCACCTTTTGTTACTCTTCAGGGATGTATGGTAGAGGGGAGGGAAGGGAACTGGGGGAGGTAGGGCAATTGGAGGCTTTGGGGCCACCATGCTAGCTGGATGGTCTAGCTAACGAGAGTGAAGTGGGGGCTGGCAGGAGGCAGGCATTGGGGGGAGGGTAATGGGGCTGGTTCTTTGTTTGAGGGTGGGGGGCAAGGGGTGGAGGGTTGCTGATAAGGGTGTGGTGCAGTTGGAAAGGGATCGATGACAGTGGACATCCAAGGTCGAGCCTGAAGGGTCGCGTGACATGGGCTGGGGCTGGCTCAATAAGGGATATGGCTGATCGGTAGGGAAGGGGCGCGGGGAGCCCCACAACCAGACTGGTCACGTAGAACACATGCATGTTCGTGCATCTGAGGAGTCTGAAGGAGGATATAGCCTTTTTGCAGAAGATGTACTTAAAGATAGGTTGAGGAAGGGATGGGTGGGGCACGTGTTTCATTTGGGGCTAAATATATATGAAGACTAGGGTGAGTGGCGGTGTTGGTTAATAAGCAGGTGGCGTTCGAGGTGGGGAGCACTGTGGCCGATCCGGGGGCGGGTTAGTGGAAGGTTGGAGGGGATGCCGGTTTTTCTGGTAAACGTCTATGCCCCAAACTGGGATGATGTAGATCAGGTGGAGTGGGAGCACCTGCTGGATGTGTTCAGGCAGATGTTTGTAGATTGGGTCCCCGCAGTTGCTGTATAAGGTGCAGGTCACGGGTTTGCGGATGAACCGAGTGAGTGTGGGGTAGTTTAGACTGTATCGGGGGCCGAGGCAGGTGTTAGGGAAGATTCCTCACTTGGATTCACACCAGCTGATTATGGCGGGGGATTTTACCAAGCTAGGACTTGTTCAATCTCAAGTCGTCTAAGGTGTTGGCAGTCACAAAGGAGCTGAATCGGTTTATGGAGCACTGGGTTGGGGGGGGACCCGTGGAGGTTGCAAGGCCGTGCACAGGGTGATAGACGGAGATCAAACGGGTTTTGTGGAGGGGAAGCAGTTGACGCTGAATGTAAGGAGGCTGCTTAATAATGCCTTCAGAGGGGCAGGAGTGGAGGTAGTGGTGGTGATGGACGTGGAGAAGGCCTTTGATCAGGTCGAGTGGGAGCACAGGGTGGAGATGACGGTGGCAAGGGTGAGTAGCTTCTTTGAGAGGGTGGAGGATAGGTGTGGGCAGTGCGCGGGGTGGGGGGGGGGGGGGGAGAGGCAGCGAATCATGTCCACATGTTCTGGGCGTGTCCAAGATTGAGGGAATTCTTGGACGTGATGTCCGGTGTGCTGGGTATGGAGGCGGTCCCAAGTACAGAGATGGCAATATTTGGGGTGTCGGAAGACCCGGGGGTGAGAGAGGCCGATGTTTTGACCTTTGCCTCCCTGATAGCCCAAAGACAGATGTTGCTCAGGCGGCGGGACTCGGAGCCGCCGCGGGGATACGAGTGAGTGACCTGGCAGAATTCCTGAAGCTGGAGAAGGTCAAGTTCGTCTTGGAGGTTGATGGAAGCCGTTTATTGATTTCGTTAAGGAGGTTTGAGAGGTCAGTAAGGGGAAGGCGGGATATGGGGAGGGAATGGTATTAGGGGAGTGGGGGGGGGGGATGTGCAGGGAAGTGAGTGTGGGTTGTTCACAATATTGTATAGTTGTTCTTCTGCTTTTGTTTATTTATATGAAAATACCTTGAATAAAATATTTTTTAAAAATAAGGGGATCAAGGGTTATCGGGAGAAGGCAGGAGAATGGAGATGAGGGGGAGGCAGTGGCGTAATCGTATTGTCACTGGACTAGTGAACCAGAGACCTACAGTAATGCTTTGGGGATAAAGTTCAAAATCTGCCATTGCAAATGGATTTGAATTCAATAAAAATCTGGAATTACGAGTCTAAGGATGAAACCCAAAAACCCATCTGTTTCACTAATGTCCTTCAGCGAAGGAAATCTGCTATCTGGTCTGGCCTACATGTAACTCCAGATCCAATGTGGTTGACTCTTAACTGTCTCCTCAAGGGCAATTAGGGATGGACAATAAATGCTGGTCCAGCCAGCGACACCTATGTTCCATGAATGAATAAAAAAAAAGAAACATATCAGTCATGGCGGAGCACAATTGATGGACCGGATGCCTAATTCTGCTCCTGTGTCTTACAGTTTTATGGTGTTATGAATTCCATTGAGAAAAAAAGTTTGAGGAATGTCAATTTCAGTCCTGTTACCATGTAAATCTCATACTTCCATGGAAGCAGCTATGCAACAAACATGTGAAAATATACTTTTTTTTTAGAAAGAGCTTTTTTCCCCAAATTTTGAAGTCTTTCAAAATTCACTTTGTTGACAGATTATAATTGCTATTTTTTTAAATGAGCAGTTTTATAAATAAGCAATTTAATGACAGTAGAGATTACAGGAAACTGGAGATTTAACAGATGCCTAACTGCTATACTGCTTGGTCAGACAACAGTAATACTATGTTCTGTACAGTGTGAAAAAAGATTGCAAAAATATACGTCCACAATCAATTATAACTAGGCCATCTTTATGGTTCTGCTAAAATTCAGCTTTTCTGAGAAGGTTCATGATCTGACTGATTGCTTGTTTAGAAGAGTCATGGATTGAAGTGTTACTGTCCAGTGAACCAAATTTGAAGGTGGGGAGCAGGAAAAGGAACAGAAGGAGTGAAAGAGATATGGAGTAGAAAGAAGAGTACAATAGAAACATAAAAGTGGAAAGAGAGTAGGAGAACAGAGAGAGGGGAGGGAAGGTAAGGAGGGTGAGAGAGGGGGAGATGAATTAACAAAGAGAGGGGGATGGGAAAAGTGGGAGGAAAAAAACAGAAGGCAGCAGGGACTAGGAGAACAGGACGATAAAAAGGTTGGGGGTGAGGGGGAGGAATGGTGAAAGTAGGGAAGATAAAGGATCTTCCCAAAACTCCGCTCCTTTCTCAAGTCTCCTCTGTTCACTCTTTTCTCCCTTGGCTCCTCCCACCCTCCACTCACCAAATCCATTCTTCTCACCCTTCCATGCTCACCAACTCTCTCCATTTGTCACTTCCGCCTCTTCACTTCTTTCACTTTCCCCATCTCCTTCAGACCCAGCTCTGCCATTCGCCTCCTCTCCTTTCTCAATCCCCTCCTCAACCTCCTGATCCTTCCTCTCCTCTACTACCTCCGTCCTTCTTGTCCATTCTAATTGTTCCCTTCTTTACTCTCCTCTTCCATTGTTATCTCTTCCTTTTCAACCCTTATTCCATGTCAACTCCACTGTTCTTGCTATTTCCTAACTGTTTGAGGGTGAGGGGCACCAGGGCCCAATGTGCATTTGGAGGTGACATTATATACATCCATAAAGGGTATATTTTACAGTATTGTTAAATTAAAACAAAAAAAATACATATTTAAGATTAATGCAGGGCTGAAATTCTCTGGTGAATTTCTGATGGTGAGATTCTCTGGTCCCACCGGCAGTGCACCTTCGCCCGCAGGTTTCCCGGCAGCGTGGATGGCTTCAATGGCAATTCCCATTAACAGCGGTGGGAGCAAAGAATCACTCTGCCAGCGAATGACACGCCACCCCCACCGCCGGAAAACACATGGCTGGGAGGCCGGAGAATCCCACCCCAAATGTCTGCATTAGCCTAAAATAGAGAACAACGGATGGGGAACCCTGCAGGAAGTCCATTAAAAATCTGTTGATTTTTTTATTTAAAAGAACACAGAATTAGATAAAAAAAGAACTATGGGCAGGATTCTCCGTTGTTCAACACTGGAATCGGGAAACGCGATTGAGTTGGGAATCTGTTCTGACGCCGAAAGCGAGGTTGGCGCCGGTTTCATGCCAAATCGCAATTCACGGGTGCCCCGACAGCGGCGTCAATTCGTTCCACTCCATACATGCAGTAAACACCGTTGGCATCTCATTAGCGGGCCTGTCCTGGTATTTTCCTGGACCATCCAACAGGGGGGAAAATTCCCGACGGTGAGGGGAGGGGGTGGCGGTGAAGGGATGACAGGCTGTGGGGACGCCCCACAAGAAAGGGTGGTATCCAGGCATGGCTCGCCACTGCCGTGGTCTGCAAGGCAACCATCTTTCTGCGCACCCCACTGATCACCCACCTTGACCCCTGGTTCCAGAGTGCCACCGGCTATATGGGTGCTCTCAACCCCGCACCCCATCCTCCCACCCCACCTTCCCCGCACCCCAGCCCCCCAACCTACGGCCCCGCTATACCATTCCCCCAACTGGCCACCACCTGCCAGCGGGGTTTCACGCAGCCCACCCAAGGGCAACATCCAAGGTAGCCTCTACAGGGAGGCACCGGATGGGTGCCGTGAAGTGTACCGCTGACAAGGGCAGCGCCAACTGATAGTATCTCTGGCAGCAGGGATGGATGCCATGACCAGAGGACCCCACCGTGACGGACACCGATGGGGCCAGGGGTGTGGGGATGGGAGGGCAAAGTTTGCAGTGCCAACTTGGATCACAGTGTAGCCTATTGGACCTGGTTGGGCATGGGGTACACACTCTGCTAAGGTGTCGGCCTTTCACCCCTGCAGATCATGGATATTGGAATACAACCAGCAATGGTGGCCTTCCCCCTAATCACCGCAGCCCTGGGGGATGCACTGCAGCTGTACGAGCTGAGCTGGAGTTGCTTGAGGAGGAGGAAGCTGCAGCAGCACAGCACACCCCAGAGGAACAGGAGGCAGCTGCTGAGGATGGAGAGTCAGTCACCCAATAGGAAGAGGAGGAGGAGGGGGAGGAGAGGGTGCAAAGGAGGTGCTGCATGAGGCCTTGTGTTTACCAGCAGCGCTCATCATTCAAGGACCTGCTGGACCTGTCAGGCGTCAAAGACTCCAGCTGAGCAGGGAGACAGTGCGCCATATCTGCCAGATCATGGTGCACCTGGCACACCGGGGAAACGGGGAAGGACATCTGCTCCCAGTGGCTGTCAAGGTAACAGTCGCCCTAAACTTCTCCACAAGGGGTCCTTCCAGGTGCCAAGTGAGGACCTGTCCAGGATCTCTGATCCCAGTGCACAGGAGCATCTGCACCTCATAAGAGGCCCAATACATCCATTTCAATATGGACCGATCCCACGGGATTTCCCGGGCAGCGGGGTTCGCTGCCATCACCAAGGTGCTCTAGGTCCAGGTGGTGAACAACGTGATGCATGTTGTCCTAGGAGCTCCTGCAGATGACAGGCCGCTCTACACAAACCGAAAGGGGTTCCACTCGACGACCATGCAGCTGGTGTGTGATCATCAGATGCGCACCATACACGTGTGTGCCCGATACCCGGGCAGTGTGCACAGCGCCTTCGGGCTGCACACTTATCGAATCCCGGCCTTTTCGACGCACACCCGTGGCTCGGGGATTGGCTCCTGGACAATAGAGGTTATCTGTTGCTGTCGTGGCTGATGACGCCTACCTGGAGGCCGCAGACTGATGCGGAGACAAGCTACAACGACGTCTATGCCGCGACCAGGGGCATGATCTGGTGGTGATTCGGCATCCTGAAAATGCGGTTCAGGAGCCTGGACCACTCTGGAGGGGCCTTCCAGTATGGTGCTGGGAGGATCGCCCGCATCAAGGCGGCCTTATATTAGGGCCTTACAGGCCCTAACGTTACATCTAGGTGGATCCCCAGACAGTATATAAGGATTGGAGGTGGCCTGCCATGATTCCAGCCGTGGGTCCCCTTTAGCAGATGTCCTACGGGGCGACTGGGCCTAGATGGGCCCAGCTGCTGCTCGGGTGTCCCAGGTGGCATGGTGCTGCCCTGTTCTTCCTGCTACCCACCAGATGCGCCAGGGACAGGAGGGGATGGGGATGGGTGTGTGTGTGGGGGAGTCAGAGGTGTTGCGGTGATTTGGCACTTCCCCTGAGAAGTTGCAGGCATAGGCTCCATCACATCATCCTCCCTCGTGGTGCCCGATAGCCCCCAGGCTACTCCATGGGACGCGAGTTCCCCCGGAGCTCCCCCGTCACCTGGCGCTGCCAGTATTGGAGGCCCACGGCTGTATCGGCCAGGGTCTACATGCTCACGACCATAGGGAGTGGACCACTTCCGACTGGGTGGGACAGCGCCACATCATCCATTGACTGTGCCACCACCTTCTGGGTCTGTGCCACATCAGCCAACGCGTGGGCAATGTGGGGGTTGCGAGGGTGGTGCAGGTGGTATTGGACGTGTCATGGGGAGCCGCAACACAGTGGGATCGCCCTTCCTCGCCCGGCACTGATCTCCACCACGGCGACTGCCCTTTCCTCGGGCCCGCCGACCACTTCCAAGGCCCTCTGCTCTGCCACGGTGAGGGGCTGCAGGTTTGTCGGTCCCCCTCCAGTCTTTTCCTGCTCCCAGCGGTTATGGGGAGGGGGTGTTGGTATGGGTGCCGACATGTGGTGCAAGGTGGGGGTTCTGCCGTCCTTCGGGTTGGGGGGGTGGTTACGGGTGTGTGGGAAGGGGATTGATGTCAGGGACATAGTGCTGCCGAACCACCGTGGCCGCCCTGAGGAGGCCGTGCAGTTTCTTCTGGCACTGCTGGACATGTTGCTCGTGGTGTTTACAGCCTCTGTCACCTGCGCCCAGGCACAGCTAATGGCAGGCGCCGGCAGCCTCCTTCCCGGGTCGGGGTGCAGGGTCGGCCACCTCTCCTCCAAGGCGTCCAGCACGGTCTCAAGCTCGGCATCCATGATCCTTGGTGCCGTTCTCCTCGCTGCCATCTTGTTGACTGGGATGGTGTGTGTGGGGAGTGAAGTGTGTATATGTGGCTGCAGCTTGTCAGCCTCCCGAGTGTCAATAGCGAATCCGGCACCGTCTCTCATTAGAATCGTTTGTGTTCCACGTGGCGCCGGTGCTAGCCCCTCAATGGTCGCTGAATCGGTCCGGGTGCGACGCCAGTTTTGCTATCGTAGAAGTCTGCAAAACCTGCCCCGCGTCAACACTTAGGGCTGGATTCTCTGATTGCTGACACCGAAATTGCATTCGGCGACTGGCCGGAGTCCATTTTGACGCTGTTATCGGGGGTGGCGTCGCTTTTAGGATGCTCCGTCCCCTCATCGCTGAGTACGCCGCATGCATTGGGACGGCCTCAGTTCATCACCTGAAGCCCTCACCTGATGCTCCGCCCCCGATGGGCCGACTTCCCAATGACGAGAGGCGTGTGTGCTCCTAGTTTTCCGGGACGTCGCCTGGCAGCTGCGGACTGCGTCCAGTGCCGCCTGCACAGTCAGAGGGGAGAGCCTTTCCCCTGGCCGAGGGGGTTTCGGCGGGGACTGGTGGGGGGTGGTGAGGAGGGTTACAGGGGGTCACTATCTGGCAGACCGGGTCTGTGCGCAACCGGCGCCATGCTGTACGGTGCGACCGCTGCAGGTCACCACCGTGCGCATGCGCAGCCACAGTCCTGGCAATTCTCCATCCGTCTCTGCAGGGAAAGTCAGGGGCTTCACTTGGTGCTGCTGTTGCGCCCCCCCCCCCCCCCCCCCCCCCCACCCGCGGAGCATTGGTGCGGGGGGCGCAGCGTACTTTCTGGTCATAAGACTGCACACATGTTCCGGACAAAGCCTCAGAATCGGAGAATTCAGCCCTCAGTGTCAGGAATGGAAAATTCCACCATACCCATGGGATTTCCTGCCCCCACCTCTGCGAGACCCAACTCTTGCCCTCTGCCACCACCTGGCCTGTTACTGACCTCCATTCAACCCCACCAGGCTTGATTTTCACCCCCATCCCCAAGGCCAGACCTGACCCAATACCCCACTCCATCCTGATCTGACACTTCCCTCCCCAGACACCCAATCCACTTCCCCTCTCGGTCCGACCCAACATTCCCCTCCCCAAGACTATGTGACATGCTCCCCGCCTTCCCAAGGCTTGACCCAACCTGACACCACCCCCCCTCCACCTGAAAAGGCAGTAAAGAAAAGGGGGGGCATAGCTTCCTTGCTATGAGTCTACAGCCCTCGGCACTCAAGCCCAGGCATGCTGCATTGCCCAGATCTCATCTGGCCAGACTGAGTAGGTCAGGCGCCATAGGAATGCCTGGATTTCAAGCTAAGGACTTTCAAGCAGAATGCCAATCTGACTCAATTGTCACTCTATCGGAATTACAGCCATTAATTTGTTAACAGAGCTAACACAGGTAAACCAGAAAGTTACACTTATCATCCACTGACCACGCAATCAATATGACAAGTTTATATACTTGTTTTCCGCTATCAGAGTGAGTAGAGGAATTTATGACAGAAAACGCTGAATCAATGTGTGACAAATGTGGCAACAAGAAATCAACTGTGCAGTGAGGAATTGTACACAGATATACGATTTGCAGTAAAATATCTGTGGGATTCATAGAAATTAGTGAAAATTAGTTAGCCATGATGGCTCAATAATGAGATGATATTCTTGTAGAATACATCTTCTATGAATTCCAAACAACAGTTTGAAGATTGGATTATGTTCTGGAGCTTAGCTCAATTATCTTCACACTTCATAGTCTTGAAGTTTATATGCAGTTGGGTTACCTCCCTCAGGAGTAAGTTGGACAGAATTGATAAAACGACATATTAGATATGGGTTATGACCTTAGAGTGAGTTTTTACTTGTTTCTTTATTATTTTGTAGTAGAACTATCTGAATGTAAGTAAAGGCTTCTTTGAAGGTCTAGCCATGTGATCAGAATAATGCACCAGGTACAGAATCCAGAGGTCAAGCAAATTTATGACAAGTGTTATAGTAACATATCTTATGTCAGTCATGTGTCAGTGTGAATGCTGTTTGGCTGTGACACTTTTCCATGAGTGCTTCAATAAATACACCTTGAATTTGATTCCATATAAAGGTGGAATCCGGTTCCGAGTGGAACCAGAATAGCAGGAGTGTTTTTGCCTGGAGAAATTAAACTGGATACTCTTTATCATCAGGATAATGACCTAACAAACATGAGAATTGCATAGTTTGTACTTTTGAAAGTCAAGCATTGTTAGAAGATAAAGAGGCACCATGCCAATTTCCCACTGGCAAGAATCAAGATCCACTGAAACGAATATTAAATCAGGCAGTTGGAATCAAAGTCACTAAAATACTTCACACTAATACCAGGAGAACAAAGTAAAAACAATTCAGGCAAATTGCCTGTAATTAAGTGATTAGTAATTAAGTGATAATCAAACTTTATCAAAACTCAACAACGTTTTCAAAATAGGTAACAGTTTCCAACCAACAACCTTTCTACTGTGTGAAGGCAACAGTGAAGATAGCTGCTTGACAGCAGAAGATAAAGAACGGATACTGCTATTCAGAACAAATGTTTCCTTGAAAAATAGGGGACGATGAACCAAAATGACGGCAGAGTAATACCTTTAAGGTTAATATTGCTTGGCAATTCTCTGAGTTCTCCACAAGATGACTTATATATGTACCTGATGTTTGAATGAATGAAAATCTTAAAAATACCTGTCCTCAAGATCTTTATGTTCAACTTCTAAATTTTTATGAGTAAATTTCAGACTTCCATGTCTGTTGATGAGAGCCTCATATTCTGTTGCCTGATGCTCATGTAACTTCGCTAGTTTTTCATGATCTTTGATAAGTGAATCATATAGTAATTTCAATTCCTCTTTTTCCTTCATCAGTGATTCATTCTCATTCTCCAATGACAATTGTTGATTCTGAAGTTGAGAATTCTGAGTCATCAAGGATGCACTTTGGGAACTAAGTGTAGAATGTTCCACCTATCAAAGAAAAGTAAATTAGTTATAACTTTAAATCGTCCAACAAACCTAGGACTAATTTTAAAAAGCCCAGGGTAAACAGTTCCAATAAATGTCCACTTTTTTTCTGAAATTAATAAATAACCAAGATTTTTCTGCAGCGGGGCATACGCTGTTTTATTTTTCCCTGCACATTTCAGCTCAAAAACATTCATTGTGCAAGTTGTTAGAAGTGAAAAATCACAAAATTGCAAGGGCTCCTGGCACGTTAGTGAACAATAGAACCAACACTTTTATCATCTTAACCACTGAAATGTAAGGATTCAGAAAGAAATGGAATGGCAGGTGAATTAGAGCAGGTGAAAATAAGACACAGAAAGATAAATGTACAGAGGGAAAGAAAGATTGAATGGGGAGAGACAGGAAAGACAGAGAAAAAGTAAGGAACATCTTAATACTAGCAGAGATCTGCAATTGATATCTTTTTTCCAATAGTAATTCTTTAAATCCCAACCCATTGCATTCCATTCTTCTCATTCCTTTTATTCCAATCAGGAGAGGGGTATGGATAGGCAAAGAAGTCCGCAGCAAATCTTTGAGGCTCTGACAAGAGTGTTTCAGGATAGCACTAGCCTGTCACAGCTGTAGCAGAGGTTTTAGTCGCACAAGCAAGCTGAAGGAGAGGACCTGCTCTATATGAAGTTGTTTGTTTGCATCCTCCTCTTGGACCCATCCTTCAAACAAGCAGGGGTATGCAGCTGAAAAATTATCTACCTGAAGCATTGAGGGATGAAGATGTCCAGAAGAAGTTGAGATCTAATCTTTCTTTAATTTTTTTTCCCAATGAAGGGGCAATTTAAGGGCAGCATGGCGGTGCAGAGTGTGGTGATTGTATATCTGTGTAGATGCAATACAACTGAGCAAGCACTAGAGGGAGCACAGGAGATATATAAATACACACAAACAGGAAGTCAGGACACACTTCACAGGAACGGGTAGCAAGACAGACTAGCAGCATAGATGTAACTTTAAGTTAAGCACTGAAGAGAGAACAAACTCACAATAAAGCATCTACTTCAACTTTAAGACTACGAGCTTTATTAAGACACAAGGAACAACACATGGTACCAGGAGTGGCTTCAGAATGCTTACAATAAGATTACACAAGCTGCAGACACAGAAAGACCAAAATGGCAAGGAAAACTCCTACCGGACATTCGACGTGGGAAGAGTTCGCTAATTCAATGAGATTGATTGGAACCCGACCTCAGCTGAACACAACCGGTAATTTAAGTAACGAATGGAAAATATTTAAACAAATGTTCGATATATATATCATAGCTAATGATTTAAAAGCAGCCTCAGAAGAAATGAAAATAGCACTGCTCATCGCAGAACATGAAGCTAAAGAAATATATAATGGCTTAAAATACTTGAAAGGTGAAGACAGAACCAAATTAGAAGTAATACAGAAAAAATTTGAACAGTACTGTATGCTCAGAGACCAAACTGCACAGGGACTGAGTGATGCAAAACTCAAACAATCACTATGAGAACAGAAAGGGTTCAGTCTAGAAATCGCAAGTGAAAAGTCCAGATCGAAAGGAAAAAGTAACTTGAACTTTTCACAAAGAAAAAACACTGAAATCCAGTCCAGATCAAAAGGAAAAAGTAACCTGAACTTTTTAAGAAAGAAAAAAATGCCGAAATCCACTGTAAAATGGCACCTGAGCACATTTTACAGTCTCTGGGGAACAAAGGACAAAAATCTGCGTCTGCGCATGTAAAAAAAAATTTGGTCACGGATGGTTCTGCACAAGCGCAAGCCACGCAGGCCCAGTTGAAAGGAACGATTGCACCATTCGAAGATGGTTTTGCGCATGCGCAAGTGGCGCATGCGCAGTGGACAAAAAACTGCACAGTAAAGGAAGACCGACTTGCGCATGTGAAATCGATTCCTTTTAAAAAAAATTTAGAGTACCCAATTCATTTTTTCCAATTAAGGGGCAATTTAGCGTGGCCAATCCACCTAGCCTGCACATCTTTGGGTTGTGGGGGTGAAACCCACGCAAACACGGGGAGAATGTGCAAACTCCACACGGACAGTGACCCAGAGCCGGGATCGAACCTGGGACCTCGGCGCCGTGAGGCTACAGGGCTAACCCACTGAGCCACCATGCTGCCCGCGAAATCAATTTCTACGCATGATATCACGAGCATCATGATGTCAGAGGACAGGACCACGCCCACTTAAAAAAGGGAAATGCCCGAAAATTTAAAACAAGAAACTTAAAGCTGTAAAACCCAATTTTCTTACCTCAAAAGACAGAAAAACGCCTGAACTTAGACCAGCAGTTGAAGATAACTCTCACAACACCCTGGAAAAAGCAGTCTGCACCACCCAAAGTGAAGAGAACAAAAACAATTCCAAATCAAAAAAAGACGAAGAAAACAATACTAAATCCAAAACAAAAAAAAAGATGATTTGTTTTTCGAACAATACTACTCAGGCATGGCTGAGTTATTCGGATATGCTGATCACAGCATCAGCAACACGGTCGCAAAGCTCAACACGACTCTACTCATGGTAGCTGAATCCAATACCATGATGCCACGGCAGATCGTCGATACATTGGATGACAGCAATACCTAAGACGAAGACGACGCACCCAGAGAGCACAGAGAGAGCGATGACAGGCTCCACAGAGAGAGCAATGAAAAACTCCACAAAGAGAGTGATGCGAGCCTCCACAGACAGCTCGTTGAAAGACTCCAAAATGGAAGCAAGAAGAAAACACTCCCTAGCGAACACCATGCATGAACAAGACCATGAAGGGCAACCCACCATATCTGAGCAACCACAAGCAGGCTATGAAAGTCTACCAAGCTCACATAATCAAGAAGAAGACAATGTAAATCTACCCACTGCATGCAAAAACAGTGACAATGTGATCACACTCGACATACAGGAGGTGCAGGATCACAGCGAGACTGACAGATCTCAGCTCGTCTGTACAGAAGCACAGAGTAGGGCTATACTCATGAGTCCAGAGAGACCACATCAATTGCAATCTTGAAGATTTTGACTCCAGAAGAGGAGCACCAAGAGTCCAGAGAGACCATGTCAATAGAAATCATTAAGATTTTGACTCCAGAAGAGGAGCACCAAGACCAACAAGAAAATGAAAATTGTGAAGAATTTGACTCCAGAAGAGGAGCACCAAGAAAGCAAAGAGGAGGAATTAAATCCACCACAAATGACTGATGTCACCAGCATCAATGCAACATCACATCATTCTCACCATTCTCTAGACGAAACGTTCAATGTAACAGATACCACAAAGGACACTCGCACCAATAACTGTGACAATGACTCAAATTATCCACACGGGACACTCATTGAGCACAACAAGAAAACAAAAACCACAAGAAGCACAGCAGAAACAAGAACAACAACAGCAAGAATAAAAGCAACATGAAGCGCAATAAGAACAAAAATCGCAAGAAGCACTGCAGAAACAAGAACAACAGCAACAACAAAAACTACAAGCACAACAACAAAAACTACAAGAACAAAAACAACAAGAAGCATAACAAAGACAACAACAAGCACGACAAGAACTAAGACAGAAACAACAAAAACAACAAGAACGACAATGAAAACAACAAAGACAGAAACGACAAAAACAGCAACAAGAACGACAATGAAAACAACAAAGACAGAAACGACAGAAACAACAACAATGAAACAACGACTTGTACAAAATGGTACAACTCTGCACATGAAGGACAAAGCCACAGCACACAGTAAAACAATGACAAGACTACAAACATGCCATGGGATGACAACGAATCTCACAAACTCACATCTGCTCCAGAACAAGCAAGCACACCAGCTTTCAAGGCAGATGACATACTAAATTGATACCACAAGCACAGAAAAAAGTCCATGTCAGTCAACATCAGTGGTTCGACCATTCAAACACCTCGGGATGACGTATTGGTTACTTAAAAAACAAGAACACCGACAACATTCAAAACAGAGTTGCAATATCAATATCACCACGTCAACAACGAAAAAGAAAAAACTCAACCAACAAATTCATCAAGTTTGGACTCATAATGTTTTCATTAAGATTGGACTCATAAATAGGCTTTGTAAAATATCCAATATCACCATCACTTGTATAGATACACATATCATAAGTAATCTAACTGTTTTTACAATTTTCTTTAACAATCTACAGAAAATATGTAAAGAAAAAAGGGGGGATGTGGTGATTGTATATCTGTGTAGTTGCAATACAACTGAGCAAGCACTAGAGAGAGCACAGGAGAGATATAAATACACACGAACAGGAAGTCAGGACATACTTCACAGGAACGGGAGCGGGTAGCAAGACAGACTAGCAGCATAGATGTAACTTTAAGTTAAGCATTGAAGAGAAAACAAACTCACAATAAAGCATCTACTTCAACTTTAAGACTACGAGCTTATTAAGACACAAGGAACAACACACAGAGGCTAGGACTGCTGCCTCACAGCACTGAAGACCCGGGTTCGATCCCGGCCCCGAGTCATTGTCCGTGTGAAGTTTGCACAGTCTTACCCCTACAACCCAGGTGTAGGTGAATTGGCTACGCTAAATTGCCCTTTCATTGTGACAAATTGGGTAATCTAAATTTATTTTAAAAAAGGGGTCAGTTCTGCATGGCCAATTCACCTACCCTGCACATCTTTGGGTGGAGGGGGTGAGACCCATGCATACACGGGGTGAATGTGCAAACTCCACACGGACAGTGACCCGGGGCCGGGATCGAACGCGGGTCCTCGGCACTGTGAGGTTAACCACTGTGCAAGCGTGCCGCCCGAGATTTAATCTTTCTTTGATGCATGTGATTAGATCATCTGGATCAGAGAGAAAGACTGGATGCCTAAGACCAGGAAAGAGGCCACCACCAGGGAGATGGTTGTCGGTGCTGATAGGGATGTAAACTTTAGGCTGAAGTGGCAGGCAGAACAGGTTGCTGCAGAGCAAGCACAGATCCAATCCAAATCAAACCTTGCAGCTGAACACGCCCGAGGGATACTCCAAAAAGGTGTTGGAATTGTAACGGGATTGGCACTTCAAATGAAGCTGCCCTCACTGAACAACCACAGACCCCGCAGACATCAGGTACGGCGATCCCATCCAATGCAATTCCATTCCTCCTTTCTCAGCAGAGAATATACAGGCGTGGTCAAGGCAAAGGAAGTGCTGAGGCCCTTTGCTGAAAGACTGACCATGGAAGGAAATCCACCGTTGCCAGTTTAGGGATTATGGCTAATGTAATAGACATGCCTCAAGCAAATGACAGCATCCACATCCTTATCCCGCCAAGGAATCCAGATAGGGAGCCAAAGTGTCACCAATATGTTTATAACCGATATCCAAACCAGATCCAGAGGATTAAGGCCACAGATGGTTTCACCTTTGCCATTTGCATCAAAGGAGGACCTCAGACAGCTTAAATTGGTCAATGAAGACATCAGTAGACTTCACCGCTAGTGGAATGCCCAACATCCACCAGCCCAGTACAATCTGATGAAGGAATCCAAATAGGCATGTAAACTGAGTTATTAGAAGAAGTTCAGGAGGGGAATGATATTCTCTATGGGCCAATTCATGACAATAGAAGAGGTGAAGCAACTCATTCTTCCTGGCAGTCTCAATCGTCAAATGTCGATAGCGTTTAATGATCAGGTGGGGCAGCAAGCAACGAAAAAGAAATTGCAAAATTGCGCTGATCAGACATCGGTGTTACTGGCCTGAGGTTACTGCCGATATTGACGGCTACTGTCAAAACTGAGAAACGTACTTTGGCCAAAGCAGAGAACCAAAGCATGGGATCCTTGGTTGCCACTGGATCTTTAGAGGTACTTGCAATGGATTTTATGGTCCTTGACTCCAGTAGCAACATGACCGTGCACGTTCCCATACTTGAATATCTTCACTATGTTTGGGAGACTTACGGTTGCCATATTTGGACACAACCCAGTTGGTTTTGTGGGGGGGGGGGGGGGAATCTTATAGGTCAGAGCCACCCGGGGAGGGGTCGAATATGGTGGAGGTTATGGAAGGCTTTGAGTGTCCCAAGGTGGAGGAGGAAGATCGGGAAGAGTTGGAAGAGCCTTTGGGTGTGGAGGAAGTCCTGACAGCTATTGGGCGAATTCAGACTGGTAAGGCTCCGGGGCCTGAAGTGTCCCCAGTGGAATTTTATATGAGGTTTGCAGGATGATTGGTACCATTATTGGAGGAGACATTTGAGCAATTAGTAGCATGGGATTCTCTTCCCGAGACATTGATGCAAGCGTCCAGTTCGCTTCTATTAAAAAAGGATAAGGATCCAGTGGTCTTTAGGTGTAACTGCTCGATTCCCCTATTAAATGTGGGTGCTAAGATGTTGGCAACGGTACTGGCACTAAAGCTGGAGCAGTGTCTCCCTCAAGTTATTAGGGAGGGTCAAACGGGTTTTATTAACGGTTGGTGATTGTCCTCAACGTGCTGCAGTTTTTGCACTAAATGCAGAGAAGACTTTTGATAGGGTAGAATGGGGATATTTGTTTGTGGTACTGGAAAAGTTTGGTTTAGGGCCGCAATTTGTGTCATGGGTACGATTGTTGTATAAAGCACGAAGGCTGGTGTCCGCGCAAACAATGTGAGTTTGGGGTATTTTCAGTTGAACAGGGAAACGAGACAAGGATGACCTATGTACCCCCCTCTTGTTTGCCTTAGAGATAGAACCTTTGGCCATTGCCCGGAGGGCTTCAGATAGGTGCAGGGGGTGGAACATAGGATGACCCTGCATGCTGACGATCTTTGACTGTACGTGACAGACCCGATCCCCACTAAGGGTGATATAATGGCGCTGCTGAGGCACTTTGGCTCTTTTTCAGGGTACAAATTGAACCTGGAGAAAGTGAGTGTTTCCCGGTTACTCCCCCGGAGAGCGGAGTTAATCTGGGGATGTTCCTGTCCCAATTAGCGGGTTATCATATCAGGTAGCTAAGGGTTCAGGTAGCTCGTGACTGGGCCCGGCTCCATAAGTTTAACTACGAGCTTGAAGTGAACACCGATTTGCAAAGGTGGGACATTCTCCCTCTGTCCCTGGCGGGCATGATTTAGTTGGTCAAGATTAATATTTTACCAAGAATTTTGTTCCAGTGTTTGCCAGTTTTTCTTCCGAAGTCCTTTTTTAAGGTAGTCGAGAAAATGATTTTGTCCTTTTTTTGGGTGGGCAAAGTGGCAAGGATTTGAAGAACAGTCCTTCAGAGGGACTGACAGTCAGGGCTTGGCATTACCCAGCTTGATATATTATTACTGGACGGCGAATGTGGAGAAGGTGGTGTTGGGGTGTTTGGGTGGGGGGGGAAATCAGGAGGCTACCTGGGTATGGATGCAGTCAAAATCATGTAGGGGTCTGGGTTGAGGGTCCTAAAAACGACCTTGCTCCCGTTCTCACAGTTGAAATATTCCGCAGATTTGGTGGAGTTCTCCACCCTGAAGGTATGGAGACAATTTTGATAACACTTCAAATTGGGGACGGTATCAAAGCTGGCTCCGATCTGCGTGAATCATATATTTGAGCCTGCGAGGTTGGATACTATATTCGGGGAAGAGGGAAGAGAAGGGTTTGGAAAGAATGGGGGATCTGTTCGTGGAGGGACGGTTTGAGAGTTTAAAGTTGTCGGAGCAATTTGGGCTCTCATGGTCTGACTGGTTAGATACCTGCAAGTTTGTAATTTTGCGAAATGGATCTTTCTGACATTCCCTGTGGCACCAACCTCGCTGAAGGGTTCTTTCACTCGCAGGGTCAGAGGAGGGGAGTACCTTGGTTATCTTTGGAAGGATTATGGCAGAAGACGCAGTATCAGTGGAGGGGGTTAAGACCAAGTAGGAGGAATTTGAGCAGTTGTCAGAGGATGTTGTGTGAAGTGAGGCCCTGTGAAGGGTGAATACCATGTCTTTGTTTGCAAGGCTTGGTTTAATACAGCTTAAGGTAGTGTATAGGGCTCATTGACTAGGTCTAGGATGAGCAGGTTTTTTTGTGGGAGTGGAGTGAGCATTGTGGGAGAGGTCCGGCTAACCATGTGCACATGTTCTGGTCATGTCCTAAACACGTGGGGTTCTAAATCTTCTTATTTAGCACCATGTCGGCGTTCTGAAAATTTAACTGGAGCCCTGTCGCTTAGTGGTCATATTTGGGGTGTCAGACTTGCTGGAGCAGCAAAAGGGGGGCAGATGCTGATGTCCTGACCTTCGCCTGGCTTATTGCTCGGAGGTGAGTGCTGATGGGATGGAGGTCAGCTTCTCCACCCAGTGGCTCAGTGTGGCTGGGGGATTTCATGGAGTTTCTATACCTCAAGAAAGTCAAGTATACCATGAGAGGAGCAGTTGAGGGATTCTACCGAATATGCCGGTTCAGTAAGTAATTAATAAGACATATTACATGCTGGCTTTTATTGTATGGGGATTGGAGTACAAGAATAAAGAACTCTACAGTTGTACAGGGTTTTGCTCTGGACCTGGGGTAGTGCGTGCAATTTTGGTCTCCACATTTAAGGAAGGATATACTTGCATTGGAGGCGGAACAGCGAAGGTTCACTAAATTGGTTCCATGGATGAGGGGGTTGTCCTATAATGTGAGACTGAGTAAATGGGCTTATATTATCTGGAGCTTGTAAGGTTGAGAGAGAGAGAGAGGTAATCTAATTGAAATTTTAATGGGGTTTGATAGGGTGGACGTCAAGAGATTGTTTTGCTTGGTTGGGAATTCTAAAACACTGGGGGCACAGCCACAGCATAAGCGGTCAATCAGTTAGGAGTGAGATGAGGACAAACTTTCACTCGAATGGCTGTTAATCTTTGTAATTCTCTACCTCAATAGGTTATGGATGCTCCATTGCTGAATACATAAGGCTGGTGGTCTCTTGGGGAATTAATTGATATGGGGAGTAGGCAGGAAAAAGTAGTTGAAGCCCAAGATCAGCCATGATCGTATTAAATGGTGGAGCAGGCTCAATGGGCCATGTAGTCTACTACTGCTCTTATTTCTTGTGTTCTTGGACAGTATCCAGAGTTCATGAGGAAGATCTTTATATCTGGGAGACAAGATAATCTGGGTCATGTTGTCATGGGAAATGAAACAACAGGAACTTCACCAATTAACTCTGCTATCCGACTGGATAGAAATCATGAGTTGTGGGGCAGCGCGGTAGCGCAGTGGTCAGCACTGCTGCCTCACGGCGCCATGGTCCCAGGTTCGATCCTGGCTCTGGGTCACTGTCCATATGGAGTTTGCACGTTCTCCCCGTGTTTGCGTGGGTTTCACCCCCACAACCCAAAGATGTGCAAGGTAGGTGGATTAACCACGCTAAATTGCCCCTTAATGAGAAAAAATGAATTAGGTACTCTAAATTTTTTTAAAAATCATGAGTTGTGCTTTTGACAGTCTCCTGGTGGATCGGGAGTGTCATGTGAACGTATATTGTAAATAGTTTGTTCCTCTGAGCTACCCTCTTCCATTAATGTTTAAAAAGGTCTGGGCTGGGATTCTCCGAGCCTACGCTGGAGAGATTCCCGCAACGCCGCTCCGATGCGGTTCTCCGGCGACCAGATAATCGGCCCCAGTCGCGCGCAGCGCCGGTCGGGGACCGTTGAAAATGCCCCCCCCCCCCCGGCAATAATCCGCGGTTGACCGGCCAAGTTCCGCCGGCATGGTTCCAACCTGGTACCACCCGGCGGGAGCTTGGACCCACGGCCGCTGTCCTGGTGGGGGGTGGGGGCAAGTGGATCAGACTCCGGGGGGAGGGGGGCTGCACGATAGCCAGGCTCGCGATCGTAAGCTACTGATCGGCGGGCGCACGCAATCTGGAGGGGGCCTACCTCCTTCCGCACTTGCCCGCTGTATGGCTCAGCCATGTTGCGCGGTGCCGGCGCAGAAACAGCCACCACGCACATGCGCTGGCGTAGAAACAGGCACCACGCGCATACGCCGGCACGGAAACAGCCACCACACGCATTTGCAGAACCGCGCCGGCAGTGCAGGGCCGTGAATCGGCACCGAAGCAGCACTCGCCTCCGTGCTGGCCGCCTGTGGCCCACTGAATCGCTGGACCAACAGGCCCGTTGACACCGGCGTGAAACATTCCGGTGTTTACGCCGGCGTCAACACTTGGCAGAGATTTTGGGAGAATCCCGGCCCTGATGTCTATAGAATAAAGAATCCTTGTTTTGTAATCTTCTTGTAGTTCAGGTGCTTGAATCTAATGTTGCGGTACATTTCCAGTAGAAGATCTCATTAATTGGAGTGAAAGGAAAGAAGAATCAAAATGGAATGCTTAATTATTTCGTTAAAGGTAACTTTAATGTTGTCCTTTTTTTCTTGTAACTTTTTGTGACTAGGGCAGTAAATTTTCTATCATATCTTTTCATGTGAAAATTTCTTTTAAAAAAAAAATCATTTTATTCAAACTTATATCAAAGTAGGTTACAGCAGATAAACACCCCGGGAAACATTCTTCCCAATAATCAACTGTACAGTTTGTACAGATTTTCCTCCCTTTTCACCCCCGCTCCCATCACCCCCCCCCCCCGACCCTGTGACGAACAGCTCCTCAAACACGGTTACAAACATCCCCCACCTTTTCTCAAACTCCCCTGCTGAGCCCCTTAACTCATACTTTATCTTCTCTAACCGCAGGAAATCGTACAGGTCACCCAACCACGCTGCTAACCCCGGTGGCGATGCCGACTGCCACTCCAGTAAATTTCGTCGCCGTGCAATCAGAGAGGCAAAGGCGAAGACATCTGCCTTCCTCCTCTCCATGAACTCTGGCTTCTCTGAAACCCCAAATATCTGCCACCAAAGGGTGCGGGTCCACCTCCTCCTCCACTGTCCTGGCTAAGACCGCGAACACTCCTGCCAGAATCTTTCCAATTTTTCACAACCCCAAAACATGTGCGCATGATTCGCTGATCTCCGCCCACACCTCACACTCATCTGCTATCCCCTGAAAAAATCCACTCATTCTCACCCGAGTCATATGCACCCTGTGCACCATCTTAAACTGTATCAGGCTCATCCTTGCACAAGAGGAGGTCCCATTTACCCTTCACAGTGCCTCACACCATACTCCCCAATTGATCTCCATTCCCAACTCTGCTTCCCATTTCTCCTTGATCTTCACCACCTGCTCCCCCAGCCACTTATATATATCCCCAATTCTTCCCTCCCCTTCCACATCCAGAAGCAGCAGTCGCTCCAGCATGTGAAAATTTCTAATTTCAAACTACATTACGTAAACCCACTCTGTGAACAGATCCAACCAGTTAAATATTTTTTCAATAGTTGCTCTCACTTATCTGGATTTTCATAAGACACTCAAATTAACAAAATAATTGGCCCTTAGACTTTTCACTGATAAAATCCCACTGAGGTGTCAAAAAGCAGTCTGCTTCCTCCCTTCTATCTTCCAGTTTGACAACTAATTCAACCAACCTTGCAGTGAGTAGGTTGCCACGTTCTGTTTCAAAAGCCACTGAAAATCCTATGTTATGCCCTGCCTCATGCAAAATGAATAATAAGAGCATCAATATTTACCTTTCAGACTTATCACACTTGTAGGAAAGGCGATGATAGGAATTTTTTTACCTTAAATTTCCTATGTAACATAGTCAGTACACCCGAATTTGAACTTGGAAAGGTGGTGAATCCTCCCAGTTTCACAACATGGCCACTTGATGATTCAGTATCAGCTTCTCAACTCTGGAAGCTTGTTTGTCAAGAAGATTCCTCCTTAGTGAGGTTAAGCACCATTATAATCCTCACCCCCAAACTCTCTTACCTACATATTAATTTTGTTGTTCATTAACCTTCTTCCCAGTGTGTCTACAACCCAGTTCACTATTAGCCTTGGTCTCGTCACCTTCTACCTCATTTTGGCTTGAACTGCCCATTTTTCTCTCAATCAACATTTCACACCCCTCATGCCCAACATCAGGAAACCCCAACAAAAACAATACTACGTGGTTGGTTTAAAAAGCACCCTTCCCTCCACTACAGACTTATTCTATTTCTGCTCCTAACCTCCTTATACTCTCGCCCTCCTCTCCCTTAAACCCTCTCTCTTTCCCATGCAGACTCTCCCTCCTTTCTTCTTCCCTCTTTCTATCTTTCTCGCCATATTGTTCTTCCCCCGCCTTGTCTCACTTACTCCCCCAACCTCACCTGGTTTGAATTGAATACGACAATATCAAATCAATTAGCGTGTACTGAAGATGTCTAGGACGGACATCTTTTAAAAATTTACTCTAGATAGAACATAGAACATAGAACAGTACAGCACAGAACAGGCCCTTCGGCCCTCGATGTTGTGCCGAGCAATGATCACCCTACTTAAACCCACGTAACCCGTATACCCGTAACCCAACAATCCCCCCATTAACCTTACACTACGGGCAATTTAGCATGGCCAATCCACCTAACCCGCACATCTTTGGACTGTGGGAGGAAACCGGAGCACCCGGAGGAAACCCACGCACACACGGGGAGGACGTGCAGACTCCACACAGACAGTGACCCAGCCGGGAATCGAACCTGGGACCCTGGAGCTGTGAAGCATTGATGCTAACCACCATGCTACCGTGAGGCCCCTTAATGGTTTGAATTGTGGCTGGAATTAAAAGTATGTCAATAACTGAAACTAAATTAACTAAGGTATTACATTTTTGCTCAGTGTGGACATATATCATTCTTCAGAATTCCAGTTTTTAACTGTTTTGCAAACTGACTTTAAAAGTTTGTTTTATGGTAATGAAAAAAATCCTTTTTAGAAAACAAGTTGCTTAACAGAAAGAAGAAAACTTAGAATATCTAGAGGGAGGTCATATTGTTTTGTTTCTTAATGCTGTAAAGTTTCTAAGTCTGTTTTCTGGTTGATGTGTTGATTGTTCATACAAAATGGAAAAATATGCATGAATATTTATCTTAATCAAGGGGTCTAACCATGTTGAAAAACTGATGTTGCAAAACATTTTTAATTTGTAAATACTTTTCTTCTGAAAATGTGTTCCAATGCAGTGCAGTGTGCTGATGAATGCTGTAGGTTTGTGTTCTTTCTTATGGAAAACATTTTGGAATAAACTTGGTTTTCATAAAAAAATTTTTAAATTCATTCATGGGATGTGGACATCATTGGTTAGCATAGCATTTATTGCCATCCCTAATTGCCTCAAGAAGGTGCTGATGAGCTAATATCTTGAATCCTGCAATCCATGCAGTGTAATACACTCAATGCTGTTTGGGAGGTATTTCCATGATTTTGACCCAGTGTCAATGAAGGAACGGCAATATACTTCTAAATCAGGATGATGTGTGGCTTGGATTGGAGCTTCCAGGTTTGGTGTTTCATGCATCTGCTGACCTTGTCCTTCTAGGTGGTAGAGGTTGTGGGTTTGGAAGATGTAGCCGAAGGAGCCTCAGTGAGTTCCTGCAGTGCATCTTGCAGATGGTACACACTGCTGCCACTGTGTCAGTGGGAGCGAACTTTTGTGAATGGGGTGTCAATCAAGTTATCCGGATGGCGTCAAGTTTCTTGGTTTGAAACTGCACTTACCCAAGCAAGAGGACAGTATTTCACCACTCCTGACTTATACCTTGTAGATGCCAGACAGGCTTTGGGAAGCCAAGAGATGAGTTCCTCGCTGCAGGATTGTGAGCCTCTGACCTGCTCTTGCAACTACATTAGGCGTATGACTAGTCTGTTCAATTTCTGGTCAATTGTAACCCCCGTGATGTTGATAGTGAGGACCTCAGCAATGGTAATGCTATTGAATGTTAAGGTGTGGTGGTTAGCTTCTCTCTTATTGGAGATGGTCACTGCCTGGTACTTGTGCAATGCAAATGTTACTGGTCAGCCCAAGCCTAGATATTGTACGGGTGTTGCTGTATTTTGACATGGACTGCTTCAGTGTCTGAGGAGTCGTGAATGGTGTTGAAAAATGAACATCCTCATTTCTGACCTTATGATGGAAGGAAGGTCATTGATGAAGCAGCTAAAGATGGTTGGGTCTAGGACATTATCCTGAAAAACTCCTGAGTGAAGTCCTGGAACTGAGATGATGAACCTCCAAAAACCACTACCATTTCCTTTGTGCTTGGTTTGATTCCAAGCAGTGGAGGGTTTCCCCTCAGATTCCCCTTGATTCCAGTTTTGTTAGGGCTCCTTGATGCCACACTCAATCAAAAGCTGCCTTGATGTCAAGGGCTGTTGCTCTCACCTCACCTCTGGAGTTCAACTCTTTCGTCCATGTTTGAAACAAGGCTGTAATTAGGTCAACAGCGGAGTCACCCTGGTGGAACCAAAACTGAGCGTCCGGTGAGCAGGTTATTGAGAAGTAAGTGCCGGTTGATAGCATTGCTGATGAATTGATGATCAAGAGAAGGATGAAAATGCAGTTAATAGCTGGGTTGGATCCGTCCTGCTCTATGTACAGGAAATACCTGGACAATTTCCCACATTACCTCGTAGATGTAAATGTTGGAGTTGTACTGGAACAACCTGGCTAGGGATGCGACAATTAATGGTGAGTGGGAAGCTGGAGGGGGTGCGGGTGGTACTTGTGAACATATATGCTCCGAAATGGGACGACGTGGAATTTATATGGCGGATTTTAGGTAAGATCCCAGACTTAGAGTCACATAACCTGATCATGGGAGGAGACTTTAACACAGTCATTGATCCGGAATTAGACTGGTCAAAATCCAGGACAGGGAGGAGGCCGGCTGCAGCAAAGGAATTGAAGGGGTTTATGGAACAGATGGGGGGAGTAGACCCATGGAGGTTTGCATAGCCAAGGGCGTAGGAGTTTTCCTTTTTCTCACATGTCCACAAGTACATCAACTTTTTTGTTCTGAACAGGGCGCTAATACTGGAGGTGGTGGATTCTGAGTACTCAGCAATTGCAGTGTCGGATCATATCCCGCATTGCGTGGATCTACGGGTTAGCGTGGAGAGAGGGCAACACCTGCTGTGGAGACTGGATGTGGGGTTGTAGCGGATGAAGCGATCTGTGGGCGGGTTAACAAGTCCATCCAGAACTACCTGGAAACAAATGATGATCAAGGGGGGGGGGGGTCTCTCCGCAGTGAGGGTTTGGGAAGCTCTGAAGGCAGTGGTCAGAAGGGAATTAATCTCGATACGGGCCCACAGAGAAAAGGTGGAACGGGCTGAGAGGGATAGGTTAGTGGAGGAGATACTCCAGGTGGACAGGAGATACTCGGAGGCCCCGGATGCAGGGCTACTGAGGGAGTGGCGGAGGTTACAGGCGGACTTTGGGCTGTTGATCACAGGGAAAGCGGTGGAGCAGTTGAGGAGGCAAGGGGTGGGCGATTTATGAGTACGGGGAAAAGGCAAGCAGAATGTTGGCACACCAGCTCAGGAAAAGGGAGGCGGCCAGGGAGATAGGTAAAAAGTAGGGGCAGGAATATTGTCCTGGATCCAGCAGGGGTGAAGGAGGTGTTTAAGGACTTCTATAATAAATTATATGAGTCGGAACCCCCGGCTGGGGTGGAGGGGATGAGGCAGTTTTTGGATCAGTTGAGGTTTCCGAGGGTAGATGAGGATCTGGTGGAAGGGCTGGGAGCCCCAATTGAGATTGAGGAAATAATCAAGGGGCTGGAGGGCATGCAGTCGGGCAAGGCACCAGGGCCTGATGGCTGCCCGTTGGAATTCTATAAGAAGTTTTCAGAGATATTGAGCCCACTGCTGGTGAAGACATTTAATGAAGCAAGAGAGAAGGGAGTCCTCCCCCCAACAATGTCGCAGGCCTCGATTTCATTGATCCTGAAATGGGAGAAGGATCCGGAGCAATGCAGGTCATACAGGCCAATATCTCTCCTGAGTGTGGACGCCAAACTGCTGGCTAAGATACTGGCCATAAGGATAGAGGACTGTGTCCCGGGGGTGATAGGGGAAGACCAGATGTAAAGGGCAGGCAACTCAAGGCCAATGTTTGAAGGCATTTGAATGTTATTCTGATGCCCTCAGAAGGAGGGGAGGTGGTGATAATGATGCAGGCGGAGAAGGGTTTTGATTGAGTGGAGTGGAATTACCTGTGGGAGGTGCTGGGAAGGTTTGAGTTTGTTAAGGGCCTTATTGACTGGGTGCAGTTGCTCCATCAGGCACCAGTAGCGAGTATGCGTATGAACCGGCTGAGTTCGGGGTACTTTAAACTACACCGAGGGATGAGGCAAGGGTGCCCCCTCTCCCCGTTACTGTTTGCTCTGGCCATAGAGCCATTGACCATGGCGTTAACAGCCTCTTGGAACTGGAAAGGGCTGGTTCGGGGGGGAGGGGGGTTGGGCGGAGCACCGGGTCTCGCTTTACACAGATGACCTGCTCTTGTATATTTCAGACCGTTGGAGGAGATGGGGGAAGTAAATGCGAATCCCGGGGGAATTCGGCAATTTTTTGGGGTTTAAATTGAATATGGGGAAAAGCGAGATGTTCGCGATCCAGGCAAGACGACCGGAGAAGAGACTGAGAGCTGCCGCTTAGAATCGTAGGGAAGAGCTTTCGGTATCTGGGAATACAGGTGGCCAGGGAATGGGAGGCACTGCACAAGTTAAACCTATCCTGGCTGGTAGAACAAATGGAAGGGAACTTTAAGAAATGGGACATGCTCCCGCTATCACTGGCGAGGAGGGTACAGATTGTGAAAATGATGGTCCTCCTCAGATTTCTGTTTGTCTTTTAGTGCCTTCCCATCTTCATCCCAAAGGCCTTTTTCAAGCGGGTGAATAAGGTTATTTTGGGCTTTGTGTGGGCGGGTAAAACCCTGTGAGTGAAGAAATTGTTGCTTGGGGGGTTGAAGGTAAAGCTCGGTAAAAAGACAGTTTGACACTTTACTATAAAAGATTTGAAGCATTTGAGAGGAGCCCAAACTGCACATTCATCCTCAACAACAGCATCCACAAAAGGTTTTGGTGACTTGTTTGATGACTGACTCGCCGATTTCCAGCGAGAACACACCGCTTGAAAAACTTGAACAAGATGTGGACTCTGAAATGGGAATGGTACTATAAGATGCTGTTCAAGTTTATTATTTTTCTGCTGCTGACGTGAGGGAAGAAACCTTCCCTGAAGACATTGCCTTATGGCCAAAATCTGTTCTGCTGGGTATGATTGAATATTTAGTAAATAAAACAGAAAACATAGGTAACATGGAAAATTTGAGAGAGATTGAAGTTCGAGGCCCAAAGCAGGTTAGAATTCTTCATGAGTCTCACTTTCTGAGGGTGAAGAGAAATGGCATGACGGAAAGTAGAAATTGGTTGATCTTTTTTCAGAAACCTCTAAGGCAATCTACTGTCATGCTTGCAAATTATTTCCTTTTTAAAACTTTTTTTTAAAGAGTACCCAATTATTTTTTTTCCAATTAAGGGGCAATTTAGCGTGGCCAATCCACCTACCCTGCACATCTGTGGGTTGTGGGGGTTAAACCCACGCAGATACGAGGAGAATGTGCAAACTCCACACGGACAGTGACCCAGGGCCAGGATTCCAACCCGCGTCCTCAGCGCCGTAGGCAGCAATGCTAACCACTGTGCCACGTGCCGCCCTGCAAATTATTTCCTGACCCTAGTAAAGGCAAACAATCATTTGTCGATGGGTACTCTAACTGGAGAAATGTTGGAAGAGATATTGCTGATCATGAAATTTCCAAAGGTCATATTAAGGCTATGTGTGCATTTGTTCAAATATGTAAATTATCTGGCACAATTGAATCTGCGTTATCGGCTCAGTTTGAAAAGGCGTGTTCTTACTGGAGGAAAGTGCTGAGATACGTCATTGCCACAGTCAAATTGCTATCTTCTTTGGGACGACCTCCAAGAGGACATGACAAAGGTAATTTTTTAGCCTGCCTTGAATATCTCTTGAATTTGATGAGCTTTTCAAAGAGCATTGAAAAGTTATCAATATTGTGGCTCATCTCCTGTGCGTTTCCCGATTCTGAACCACTTGATCAATCGAAGCCTTAATCGGGTCCAGCATGTCCTTCTTCAGCTTAGCAAAGCAATCCTCGAAAAACTTCACCAGCTGCTCCGTTGACCACTGTACGGTCTCTCTGCGCCCCCTGCCATCCGCCATGCTGTCCCCTGTTACCAGCTTTGCTTGCGTCTCCCTTACAGGACTTTGTTGTCTCACCAGGCACTTCTGGTCCAATTCTCCATACACCAGAGTGGGATTTCTCCTTACTGTCTCACTCTTCACTGCTTCATCCCATAAAATCCGAAAAAAAGACGGGGGGGAAAAAGGTCCAAAAGTCTGTTACACCAATGTGCGACCTAGCCCTCTATGGCTGCCACCGGAAGTCCCAATATTGTAGCTCATGGAAGACCAATTTTTTAATGCACAGAACCTACAATGACTTTGGCACTATAATGGCAGAGCGGCTCAGAAACCAATTCACGAATGAAGTCAAAGACACCTAATACTATTCCATAATAGTTAATTCAACACCAGATGAGAGTCTTGTGGATAAATTAACATTAATTTTAAGACATGTTACCGGTGAAGGTGAAGTTGTAGAGCGATTTCTTGGTTTTGTCCAACTACAATCCCACACTTCTGGGTGCCTGGAGACCACTATTTTGGATATCATTTCAAATTTAGGTTTGGACATCAAAAATCATTGTGGGCAGAGCTTCGATAATGCGGTAAATATTCAGGTCTACATGCATGATGGAACAATACAAGCCTGTTCATTATTCATTCCATGTTGCAGTCACTCCTTGAATTTAACCTGCAATGCAGCAGCTGAATCGTGTGAGGCAGCCACACATGTTTTTGACTTTCTTCTAAAATTTGTGTGCCCCCTTTTCAGTTTCCACGCATCGGTGGAATATGTTGCAATCGCATCGGGAGCAGGCACATGGAAAACAAGTGAATCTCTGAATGCTTTGTGACAAAAGTTTGGATGAGGATTCTAAGAGCCGCTGCAGTAGGAGGTTAATTGAATTTTACCAGGAGGACATAGCTGCAAATCTGTAACAATTCATTCATTCCAGCGATAATGTTGAGTTCATATCAACATAATTATAAAAGGTAATTGTAATTAAGAGAGGAAGATTAATAAAATACAGATGTTAAACGCAAGATAATGATAAGACACTGTGCTTGATCTCCCTGGAACAATCACGGACGACAGACACAGCCACAGGATGAATCCAGGAACCCACCTCTTCGTCAACATCTTCATCGGAGTTACTGGACTCAGAACACACGACAATATGAACTTTCTATACCCAGGGTATCAGTGGTTCGCTCCACCAAGTGCAGGGGAATGTGAGGACAGTATTTTATGGGTAAAACTCAACAGAAGCATCCTATTTGGGTGAAACAATCCAAGGGCAAAGTGCAAAAGGCCCAACGAGAACACATCTACATGCTACATCAGCACAACCGGAAAAGGGGATTGGTGGGAACTTATGAATGAAGGGTGTCCCGAAATTGGATGTTTAAAGAGAAGCTCAGGGAACACATTAGGAATCGGACAAAATTGCTCGGGACACCCACAAAAGGTTACTTAGTATTGCACACAATTAGATTAGGACGTAAGCTAGCCCCAAACACCACCACCACCCCACAGACTACTTCTAGCCAGGACACCACCCGGCAACTGTTAGAGATAGAGACCAAAACCCCAACCTGGTGGGAACACTTTGCAAAATGGAACCCCCTCTCCTACGTAGTTGAGACCCTCCGCCTGATTCCAGTAATATATATTGTTATCCTCACATTCCAACTCCGTAAATGGAAGGCAAAAGCCTCCCACCCCCAGATATACATGGTCCAAGCCCCCCTTTTCGGAATTCAATAAAAAGGTATCCTAAGAATGTCAACTTATAAACGAATGTAACAACTGCTGCTGAAATGAGCCATTTGTGTTTTTTTAGTTTTAAGGATAAGTAGAATGAATGAGGTGCTGCTGCTTTAAATTTTGTGCTGTAAATAAAGTTCTTTAATATGTGAGCAAGCAGTATGAGAGTATGTTAGTTTACAGGTTAGTTAGAAATGAGCTGTTGGTATGAATTTAATTTAAGGATAAAATAATAAATAACAATGTATTGAATTTTGAGAAACTGTATGTAATATTAATGAATTAGGTAAAATTGTGCAATACATTTAGGTTAGAGTAGAGTAGGACCTGAACTGACCGACAGGTGACAGGGGAAGGCAGAGCAGGTACTGGCTCGAGTCTGTGACCCACCACGCTTCGCATTCAGGATCAAGAGGGTGGATTTGTGGCCATCTAAAATGGCTGCCCGCAAAGAATGATAGAAATGTGGCCAGGTTTGGGACACAGACAAGCTGCAGCTTGTATCTTTGCAAACGGCAGCCTAGAAGTATGCAGGAATTCACACCTGCAAATGGGCCATTCAAGGGGATTAAAGTAACAATGGGACCATCAGGTCCATCCATCATCTTCCAGACTAGGCAGCACCGAGCTCCTGCTCGGAGCCCTCCCAGGATTGGCCACTGAGTGCCCACCCCAAAAGTGATTAGACAGCCCCTGATTGGATGTGACCAATCAGAGGGTGGAGCCCTGAGGAATTAGGGTTAGTGACCCAGAAACTGCCCACAAAAGGGGAAGGGAAAACTCAAGCCAGTTAAAAGACAATGCAGCCATGATTTCTGTCTCTTTTGGAGCGGTCTGTATGCGACCAGTTGCAGCATATCAACCAGCCAAGTTCAAGGGCCCGGGATCGCTACCTGAAGGACGAGCCCAGCCGAGACGAACCTGAAGACATCCAACTGACCCATGTGGACACAGATAAAGGCCTTATCTCCCGCACAGAGCCGGTCACTCTGAAGTTAAGTAAAGGTCATCTTAGTTATTAGGTTTAGTTTAGTGCATAGCCGTGTGAATCATTGCATGCAAAACAAGTGTGTTTGTTAATAAACTGTCTTTGGAACTAATTTACTGGTTTTGTGGTCATTCGGTCAATATAAGAAACAGCTTGCGGTTCACATAGTAATAAAGAAGTCAATAAATGGCTGGTAGTCACATGCAGACAGTAATAACTGGTGAGTAATCGCCATCCCCCATTGCTCTTTTCTTACTCTTTTGGACAATTAAAGAAAGGAATCCTCCAGACAGTTGCCAGCAAAGTCACTGATATTAGACTTGGACTGAACACGGCACTTCATTGGGGTTTTTGCTCTTGCACTGGCTTTAAGTCTGGCCTCAGAGACAGACTTACATTTTTGGGGGGCCCGCATGCTCCCTCTTGGCAGGACCCCATATCACACCCGGCCTCCTGGTGACATGGCTGCCTGTCCCGAATGCCGTCAGGGCCCCACCCTGGCTGGCTCATTCTGTCCCGCTTTGGTTTTCTGTTCTGCAGTCATATCATTGGTTGATTTCTCCATCCTGGTGCTCAACAGCCAGTTCATGTTTGCTCCCTCCAGACAGAGATCACAAAATTGACCATCTCTACCGTCAGACTGACAACAGATAAGCTTGGATATCAATTCATCAATTAGTACAGGCTTGTTGTTCTCATAAGTTAAAGAGCACTACAGCAGTCTGTCAAACAGTGATTTAGGGTTTCTGTGCCTTGCATTGCGTGAGGAAAGGGTGGGCGGGGCCTCAACGACATTCGGGTTGGCAGCCATATCACCAGGGGCGGGGCGTGACATGAGTCCCCATGAAGAGGGAGAGTGCGGGGCCCCTAAAAGTGTAAGTCTACCTCTGAAGCCTGTCCAAATAAGGACAGCAGATTTCCTTACCTAAAGGACTTTAGTGAACCGGGTGGGTTTTTACTACTATTAACCTCAGTTTCATGGTCATTATTATATTTTTAATCCCCAATTTTTAATTAAATCAAATTCCATCATCTGCCATGGTGGAATTTGAACCCAGGTTCCCAGAGCATTACCCTGGGGCTCTGGATTACTAGTCCAGTCCAGTGCCAACACCACTATGCCACCACCTCAAAAATAATGTTCATTTTCAGCTTTTATTTTTAACAAAATCCTTCAAAATTCTAATTTAGCAAAAATTCATTAGATCGTATTGCACAATAACATAATTAAAAAGTTTTTTTTAATAAGAAAGCATTCTATTTTAGTGAGCATTGCATCAATTCTTAAATTTAAAAAAAAATACCAGAATCTTACCTGCAGCTTGGCATTCTGTGTTTGCAACGTGGTATTGTGTTCTTGTAAGGATGCTGTTTGCCTCTGAAGTGCAAGGATTTGGGCTTGCAGGTTGATATTTTGGGTTTCTAGTTGTTTCAGCTGGGTTTTCAAGGCTTGTTTCTCAGCCTGAAGAGTAGCATTCTTTGAGATGGAAAGAGGGAAAAAAAGTGGAAATGTTAAAGTATAATGAACAGTAAACAAAACAGTAAAGAAACAGAATTTAGCTTCCAGCATTCTACATATCAAAAGCCATTACATAATGTAAATAATTTAGTTATAGACCTGAGTTTTTCTTTATGCTGTCAACAAATATTGCACAATTTCATAATGCTATCGAGAAAATAGAGCACTTTCGTGTGCACTGAACGGCAAATTATTCATTGTTCCTAATTTTGTACAACTCACTAGGACTAGCAGAGCACTAATTGCATTCATGCTAACACAGCACTTTCTATATAGATACCCTTTATTATACTTGAAAAATAATTCACACACCTTCCAACCATCCATACATTGCTGCTTAATGACCTACAGTGTTGTACAGGTCTTGATGCATATGGGCACAGACTGATTCATTAGCACCATTGGCAAATCAAGATATTGAAACAGTCCATATCCATCTGCAACAAGAAAATATCCATACTTGGGCTGAGAAGTGGCAAGCAACATTCGCGCCAAAGAATGACCATCTCTAACATGACAGAATCTTATCTACTACCCCAGGACAATCAATCCACTAGCATCACTGAACTCCCACTATAAACAATCCTGTGGGTTACCTCTGAAACTGAACTTGAATAGCCATATAAATACCAGTAAATACCATATAAATAAAAGAACAGGTCAGAGACTGAGTATTCTGAGGCGTAACTCACCTCCTGAACCACAAAAACCTGTCTAACATTTACAAGACAAGTCAGGAGTGTGACGAAATAATCTCCACTTAAACAACTTACTGGAGGAAGCTGCTCCACAAATACCTTCATTTTTAATGATGGGGAGCCAAGCACACCCGAGTTAATGATAAAGCTGAAGCATTTGCAACAATTTACAGCCAAAAGTGTCAAGTGGATGATCCATCTCGGCGTTCTCCAGAGGCCACCAGTATCACACATGCCAGTCTTCAGTCAATTCAATCCATGTGATATCAAGAAACGGGTGAGAGGCATTGGATACTGCAAAGGGTATGGGCCCTGACAATATTCCAGCAATTGTACTGAAGAATAGTGCTCCAGAACCTGTCACGCTCCTAGCCAAGCTGTTCCAGCAGTTACAGCACTGGCATTAACCCGTCAATGTGGAAAATTGTCCAGCTATGCTGTGTGCACAAAAAGCAGAACAAATCCAACCAAGCGGATTACCACACCACCAGTCTACACTTGGTCACCAGTAAAGTCATGAAAGGAGTCATCAACTGTGCTATCAAGTGCACTTGCATGACAATAACCTGCTAACTGGGTGATGCTCAGTTTGGGTTCTGCAGGGTTACTCATCTCCTGATCTTGTTCAGCTTTGATTCAAATATAAACAAAAGAGCTGAACTCCAGAGGTGTGGCGAGAGTGACTATCCTTGACATCAAGGCAGAATTTGTGTGGCATCAAGGAATCTCAGCAAAACTGGAATCCGGGGTTGGGGGGGAGGAAGAGAGGTATGCACTCCGTTGGTTGGAGTCATACCAAGCACAAAGGAAGATGGCTGTAGTTTTTGAAGGGGGGGGGGGGGTAATAATTTCAGTTCCAGGGCTACACTCAGGAGTTTCTCAGGGTAGTGTCACAGGCCCAACCATCTTCAGTTGCTTTATCAATGATGTTCTTCCCATCAAAAGGTCAGAAGTGGGAATGTTTGCTAATGACTGTATGATGTTCAGTACCATTCGCAACTCCTCAACCACTGAATCAGTCCATGTCCAAATGCAGCAAGATCTGGACAATATCGAGGCCTGGTCTGACAAGTGGCAGTGCCAGGAGTTTGGCGAGCTGAGGGAACCTTAAATCTCTTTCTAATTATCTAATAGTGTTTATATTTAGCATTTAACTGCTGTTTATATTCCAAATCTCCTCCAGGTTCCCAAGCAGGGAGATAGATAGACACTATAGGGCAGCACGGTAGCACAGTGGTTAACACAGTTGCTTCACAGCTCCAGGGTTCCAGGTTCGATTCCCGGCTTGGGTCACTGTCTGAGCGTAATCTGCACTTTCTCCCAATGTCTGCGTGCGTTTCCTCCAGGTGCTCCGGTTTCCTCCCACAGTCCAAAGATGTGCAGATTAGGTGGATTGGCCATGCTAAATTGGCCTTAGTGTCCATAAAGGTGGGGTGGGGTTACTGGGATAGGGTGGAGGTGTGGGCTTGGGTAGGGTGCTCTTTCCAAGGGCCCGTGCAGACACGATGGGCCGAATGGCCTCCTTCTGCAATGTAAATTCTATGATTCTATCCAATGGGAAACAACTATAGATAGTTAGTTAAGGAAACTGGCTTGATCTGGCTAATACGTACCTAGATGCCTTGTACACCTTCCTTCCGTTTTAGTGTTACCTAGTACTGGAATACAACCTCAATAGACTGTTGAGAGTCTGATGAAAAGCGAGAGTCCGTTGGGGAGGGGAGCGAGATGCCCCTTTGTTTTTATAACTTTTGCACCCTGGAGGAACTAATTATTGCTTCATTACAGGGGAAGAAGCTAGTTGTTTGGTGAGTGGTTGAGGTTTATTCTATGCGTAAGGTTTAAAACTGTACAAGAATCCGTGGTAATATCATTAGAATAAAATAAATAATTGAATAATTAAAGCTAGCTAATTAAAACACAAAGATGACAAGACAGGTGATGTGTCATTGCAGAAAGTCAAAGCTCATGATGTAAGGGTGACATATTAAAGTATGCATTAATGGGTCTTTTTCTGAATAGCACTGTGCTAACCCTCACCTTTTCCAATTTATATCAATGACTTAGATCAGGGTTTTTCAAACTCAGGGTCGCAAGCAGGTGTCGGAAGGAGTGATTAGTTGTGGCGTGCCTGATCGTAGGAAGAAGTCCCCAACGGCCGCGACCGGCTCTTAAGAATTCCAGCACAGCAGTCCCCGATTGGTTGTGGCATTTGAGGGGCGGGCAGCGCGAGGCTGGGCTGTGTCTCGGTCACTGCCAAGTTTGGCGGCAAGTTATACTGATCAAACAAGGCCACTCAATATAGCTGACACATGTCAATACTGGAAGAAACTTACAATCATCACTTTGTGTCCCCACTCCCTGGAAACCAGGAATTAAGTGCTTTTGGTGAGAATGGACTTGGATGTGTGGATAGGGTAATGCAGTGGAACCAGTAATAAACATTGTGACATTGTATGTGCTTGACAAGTTACTTTATCTTGGATAAAGTCGTAGTTCGTAAAGTAAAAACAAGATTGTACTTTTTTCTATACTGGTTCAAATTTCTAAAGGAATGGGAATATATTTAAAACAAAGTTTGTGTGTAAACGTAAGGATGCATATACGTTCAACGGAAAGGGGCTGGTTTAGCATACTGGGCTAAATAGCTGGCTTCTAAAGCAGACCAAGGCATGGTTCAATTCCCATACCAGCCTCCCCGAACAGGCGCCGGAATGTGGCGACTAGGAGCTTTTCACAGTAACTTCATTGAAGTCTACTTGTGACAATAAGTGATTTTCATTTTTCATTTCAAATTGTTTTAATTTTTAGGGCAGCACGGTGGCGCAGTGGGTTAGCCCTGCTGCCTCACGGCGCAGAGGTCCCAGGTTTGATCCTGGCTCTGGGTCACTGTCCGTGTGGAGTTTGCACATTCTCCCTGTGTTTGCGTGGGTTCCACCCCCACAACCCAAAGATGTGCAAGGTAGGTGGATTGAACACGCTAAATTTCCCCCTTAATTGGAAAAAAATGAATTAGGTACACTAAATTTATAAAAAACACAAATAAATTGTTTTAATTTTCAATTGTAAAAAGTCATAAACTTGGAAAAATCAGGTATTGGAAATAAAGTTTCATAGTAAAAAAAGGCCATCGTATATGAACGGTCAAGTCTTTCTGCCAGAGTGAAGGCCACGCTCCCAACACCAGCACGTACACTGTCACCATGCGCCCTGTACATCCGTGATTTGGCGTGAATTTTGTAGTTGCCAGCAAGCAAGCAACCGAACTGTGTGAAGAACTGAAGATGGCTAATTTTGTAATAAGGAAGAGCGGGCCAAAGACACAAACAGGCCAGGATCTCACAACTGAATCTGTTGGAGAGAGCTTCCTCAGGAGAGTCCATGGGAGGACAAAGCAGTTCTAGTGAGCTGTACACAAAGCCCCAAGGCCTCTGGTGAACAAGCAATTAAGTAGAAACTGAAATCGGGAACAAAGCAATATAAAGATGATTTCTTGATATATGGCTTTCATTGTGCCAATGCTAATCAGGATTCAAAACCCATGTGTGCTTTATGCAGGGAGGTACTGGTAAATGACAGTTTAAAACCCTAAAATCTTCAATGGCATTTGAAAACTAAGCATGGCAAGTTCGAGGACAAGACTCCTGCTTTTTTTCAAAGGTACAGCGAGAACTTAAATCGTCAGCTGAAGTCCTTAGCAGAAATGTAACAATGAACGACGAAGTAAGTGATATCGTGAGGACCAAGCAACTGAGATTGTGTGGACCAAGCAGGCTCACCTGCCACATTAAAGGTAAGCAATAATGGTGTGTTGCAAAGGTCGGCCAGCTTGGGCCACGAACGTTGAGCAGCATGGGTCCTGAAGGTCCTACGGTTGGTAAAAGTGGGTCCCAGGAAAAAAGTTTGAAAACACTGCCTTAGGTCAGGGGAGCGAAGGCATGGTAGCTAAATTTGCTGATGACGTGAAGATAAGTAGGAAAGTATGTTGTGATGAGGACATATGGAAGTTGCAAATAGATATAGATAAGTTAAGTAAGTGGACAAAGATATGGGCCGCGACTCTCCGCAACCACGATGGGTGGGAGAATACCGGGAAGTCTGCTCCCGCACCTCCCGCTATTCTCCCACCCCACCCCAAAATGGCGTGTCCGGTTTTCCGACACGTCGCTCTGAGAAACGCGGGCCGCCGTTGTCCGACCTGGATGGGCCGAGCGACCTGCCGTTCCCGACCTGTTCACGATGGCAGCAACCACACCTGGTCGCTGCCGTCGTGAACATGGCGCGCTAGGTAAGTGTGGGGCCTAGGGGGGGCGGATTGAGGATCGAGCACCACGACTGTGCTCGGGAGGAGACTGGCCCGCGATCGGTGCCCACCGATCGTCGGGCCGGCGTCTCAAGGGGACGCACTCTTTACCCTCCGCCGCCCCGCAAGATCAAGCCGCCACGTCAAATACCTAGATCCTACTGCACCTTGGGCGGGGAAAGACGGCAACCGCGCATGCGCGGGTTTGAGCTGTCCAACCCGCGCATGCGCGGCTGACGTCATTAGGCTCCGCCGCGGCGTCATTCTTGGTGCGCCGGGCCTTGAAGCCAGGGACAAGGCCCGGCCGCCGAGTTTCCCGGTACGGCCCGCCTATCCCCCCGGGTAGGGGAGAATAGGGGGCCGGGAAGAGGCTTCCGACGCCGTCGTGAACCTCTCCAGGTTTCACGACGGCGTCGGGCCTTGCGGAGAATTCCTCCCTTGGCAAATGGAGTGTAGTGTCGGAAAATGTGAAGTTGTTCACTATGGCAGGAAGAATAAAAAAAGCAGAGTATTACTTAAACAGAGAATGACTGCAGAATTCCAAGGTGCAGTAGGATCTAGGTATTTGAGTGCGTAAGTCACAAAGTGAGTATGCAGGTATAGCAAGTAATTAAGGCGGCTAATGGAATGTCATTCTTTATTACGAGAGAAATTGAACATAAATGTAAGAATGTTAAGCTTGAGTTAGACAAGGTATTGATGAAAAAACATCTTGAATACCGTGTGCAATTTTGGTCTCCTTAATTAAGGAAGGATGTAAATGCATTGGAGGCAGTTCACAGAAGATTTACTTGATTGATAGCTGCAATTAGTGGGTTGTCTTATGAGAAAAGGTTGGAAGACTGTTTTTTTCCCACTGGAGATTACAAGTGAGTGACTTGATTGATTGAAGTATATAAGATTCTGAATGGTCGTGACAGATGGGTGTGGAAAGAACGCTTCCATTTGTCGCTAAGTCCAGAATTGGGGGCATTTTTTAAAAAATGAGGACAGAGATGAGGATGCCATTTGTCATGACACACTGGGCTAGTGCATGGCAAATTTTAGCTCTACATGACCCGGAGTCATAACACAAGTGAGATAAGATGTTATTTTAAAATACATGAGGTCCTTGGCTGAGCCCATTAAACTGCAGTCACCAGGTTTATAACTTTAACACAAGTAACCATTTATTATATACAGTATTATAACTAAACTGACAGAAAAATGTAATTGACTATCTAATCCCCCCCCCCCCCCCCCCAATTTGCACACACACACACACACACTACAGAGGAAAAAGAGTGGATAAAGGAGCACAGACACACTGGGGTGACTTCTAGTTATTGTCTTTCTGAGGTTTAGCTTTTGTTTTGTTACTTCTTCCTTCTGGAAAGGAGATTTTTTTCTCTGGGAAGGTTGTCTACTTCTCTGTCGATTCACAATTAGTTCAAGTTTGCAGCAAAGATGTGTCAGGCATTCACTGATTGAAGAACAATAAACAGTCCTTCACTTCAGCAGAGAGAGGAGAGAGAAAAAGGGAGGCCCTTTCACTTCCAAGGTCTAATCAGTTCAGCCAAGTTCTCTCAAAAAGCATCACACGGGAACCAATCGCTGATTGATTGATTGATTGATTTATTGTCACATGTCCGGAATGCAGTGAAAAGCATTTTTCTGCGGCCAAGGAAACGCCGCTGCTGTTTGTCATTTTTATAAATGACCTGGAGGAGGGCGTAGAAGGATGGGTTAGTAAATTTGAAGATGACATTAAAGTCGGTGGAGTTGTGGACAGTGCAGAAGGATGTTACAAGTTTCGGTGTCCATGTCCATAGATCCCTGAAAGTTGCCACCCAGGTTGAGAGGGTTGTTAAGCAGGCGTACGGTGTATTAGCTTTTATTGGTAGAGAAATTGAGTTTCGGAGCCATGAGGTCATGTTGCAGTTGTACAAAACTCTGGTGCGGCCGCATTTGCAGTATTGCGTGCAGTTCTGGTCGCCACATTATAGGAAGGATGTGGAAGCATTGGAAAGGGTAGAGAGGAGATTTACAAGGATGTTGCCTGGTATGGAGGGAAGATCTTATGAGGAAAGGCTGAAGGACTTGAGGCTGTTTTCGTCAGAGAGAAGGAGGTTAAGAGGTGACTTAATTGAGGCATACAAGATGATCAGAGGATTAGATAGGGTGGACATTGAGAGCCTTTTTCCTCGGATGGTAATGTCCAGCACGAGGGGACATAGCTTTAAATTGAGGGGAGATAGATATAGGACAGATGTCAGAGGTAGGTTCTTTACTCAGAGAGTAGTAAGGGCGTGGAATGCCCTGCCTGCAACAGTAGTGGACTTGCCAACACTAAACGCATTCAAATGGTCATTGGATAGGCATATGGTTGATAAGGGAATAGTGTAGAGGGACCTTAGAGGGGTTTCACAGGACGGCGCAACATCGAGGGCCGAAGGGCCTGTACTGCGCTGTAATGTTCTATGTACACAGTGGACAAAAAATGTAGACAGTTACAGTGAATGTGAAAAAGTATCTAATACATCGACAAAGAAACAATACTTTTCTCTGTATATTAATACATGTGACAATAATAAATCAAATCAAATCAAGACTGCAACCGCTGCGTCCCCATGACAAAAGACTTATCAGAGGTGTGGGCTGCCATCAATAAGACGGGGATGCAACGTTCACAGAAGTCATGTGAAGATAATGGGATGATCTCATCAGGCTCCATGAATCTAGCGGCAATAAGCACGTCCCAATCTTGTCTTTCTCATCCAGACATCATCATTGCCTCATGGCCGAAATCGTCTCCCTCAAGAACCCTCCTCAGCCTCATTGCCTTCGATGTTGTCCTCATCGGAGTAAATGTGCTGCTCTCCCTTCTCCTCAGGCAGTTCGTACCCCCAGTGCAGCGCCAGGTTATGCAGGGCACAGTAGACAATCATGATGCGTGACACGCTCTGCAGACAGAGTATTTTAGGGCTCCACCGAATCGGTCCGGGCACTGGAATTTGATCTTCTGTATTCCTATTGTTTCCTCCACCAAAGTGTGAGATGCAGCATCAGCCTCATTACACCTTGTCTCAGCTACACTCTATGACCTCCGCACAGGTGTCATAAGCCACCTCTTCAGTGGGTAGCCCTTGTCCCCCAGGAGTCAATTTTGCAGTATCTGCGGATCCTGAATCATATCAAAGATCTGAAACCACTCAGTACGTAGGAATCATGTACACTCCCTGGGAATCGAGCACACAACTGAAGAATGCTTTGGTGTGGTTGAAAACCTGCTGAATATTCAGCGAGTGGAAGCCCCAGTGGTTAACGTCGTTCACAGGTGATGCCGCAGAGATCGGAGTGTCATGTGAGTGTAATTGATGGCACTGTCCACTTGTGGAGATTTTTGCGAAGCCCATCACTCTTACATTCTGGCTTTCCTGATCCAGGTTGAAATGGACAAAGTTGTGTGCTCTTGTAAAGATTATATCTGTCACCTCCTGGATACAGTAATGTGTGGAGGCTTGCAAAATCCCACAGAGGTCACCTGTGGAGCCTTGGAAGAAGCCACGGTGTAAAAATTCAGCGCTGCAGTAACTTTCAGTGACACCTTCGTGGACATCTGCAGGTATGGTAGGCGCCGTCTGGAGAGGCATCGCCGAGCGACGACTCTCTGGGGTCCATCCTCCTTTTTCTATGATTCTGTATTTGGGCTTGATAATGAGATGCAAATGTATTCCAATTATGTTGAATGGTGGAAAACATGGTCTGTCACTGACTGGGGGAGGGGACGATCACATCATGCTTTATCAACATTAAATGCAATTTTGCATTTCTCACCCTATTTTCTGCTCCCATTGCCACACCTGCCCGACGTGAATGGGAAGGGGAAATCCCGGCAATAGATTACATTTTTAACAACTTGTCCACAGTCTTTGACATAGCTGACCACTACTTCCTCCTCCAATGCTTCTCCTTCATTGTCCAGCTGATTGGGACTGTCTTTGCCTAGTTCTATTCCAGTCATAGTCAAAGAATTTCTAAAACAGCTCTTCTTTCTACTCCCACACGGTTATCTCCTGAGCCTCCCAGGTTCTAACGTTGGCCCTCTCCTGTTGGCTGTATATATGCTGCCGTTCAGCAACATCCTCCAAAACACAATGCTAGGTTTCACATGTATGTGATCTCATTACCACTTCTCTTGATCCCCTAACTGCTTCTGATGTCAGGATTTTTTTCCAACATCCAATCCCGAGTGAGCAGAAATGCTCTTTAATTTAATATTCGGAAAGCATTGCCTTCAGTCCATGCCAAAAACCCTATTCCTGATCCACAGATCCACATCCGTCCCTGGAAACTGTCAGGAACTACGCAGACTGCTCATAACTGGTGTTGGTTTGCAATTTTGTCATATATGACCATGAACTTTACTTTTGACCCCAAATTCGCTGCATTATTAAGAACTACTTACACTTTGGTAGGGTCAGCCACTAATGTTCCACTTAATAATAATCTTTATTAATGTCACAAGTAGGCTTACATTAACACTGCAATGAAGTTACTGTGAAAATCCCCTAGTCGCCACATTCCGGCGCATGTTCGGGTACACTGAAGAAGAATTCAGAAAGTCCAATTGACCCAACAAGCATGTCCCATGCAGACACAGGGAGAATGTGCAGACTCCACACAGTGACCAAAGCTGGGAATTGAACCTGGGACCCTGGAGTTGTGAAGCAACAGTGCTGACCACTGTGCTACAGTGCCACCAACAAGTCCACCTCACATCTTTTTATCTTTCAAAATCCTCTGACCTTAATTCTTGGAGAACACTATCCCACCAAATCTGGTGTACAATGCACCCTAACTTCTTTCACCTCACTACTGATGCCTGGCTTGACCTATTTAGGTTCCAACAACTAGCATTCCCATCCTAATCCTCCTCGTTCTTTGTCCTGTAAGAAACTTAAAATCTCTATTTGACCAAACTTCTGGTCATCTGTCATATATTCCCTTTGTCTTTGTTTCAATTTTATTTTGTCTAATTACAACCTTGTGAAGCACCAAAGGATATGTTATCACATTAAAGGAAATGCAAGTCGTTGTTAATTTTAACAGCTTTATACTAAGGTTTTATGCTACAAAAATCTATTTTACACTAAACATTGTATGCTTTGGGAGTGAAATTCTACTTCAATAGGGGCACAGATTGGGTGATATATTTGTATTGACGATATATCGTAATTGGTGAGGCAGCCAATTTACACACAGCAAGGATCTACCAATAAGCTAAATTACGAGCTGACTTCGGCATGGCCCTTGCTGATCATCTCATTTAGAAGGGTAAAGATACATGCGCCGGAAGCAGAGTGGGTAGTCTGTGACATCAGTCAGTGTATTAATATTGACTTGGAATTCTGCCTCTTAGTGTCTGAGTTAGGAGCTGCAAGTGTCGGATTAAGTTATAATTCTTTCTCATCAAATATCTGCTCTTCTCTTCCTTCATTGTCAGGCTGCAGACTGATGTGGGTGGTCAGGCAGCAGTGGGCTGAAAGAAGAGGGTTGTGAATGGAAAGCAAATAGAGCATGGCCACACCATCTGCAGCTTGCACTTCATTTCAAGTCAGGGGAGGAGGATGAAGTTTGATATGAGGTGCGTGAGGCATGAACATATCATTCTCTCGGATTGTTTCAGTGACACAGAGTACAATGCACTCAGTAACTACCACACTAATAATTTGGTGCACTGTTTCCTCCAAAGAGCTCAGGTGATGCAGCCATGACTGAACCCATTTTTTTTTGCTGCCCCTTCTGTTATACATCTTATCCTGCAAAAGAGAAGGAAGACTGTGCGAGTGAGTGAATGTGGTGATGTGCCTGTCATAGCTGAATAGCTATAAGTATGTGGATTTACAAGATTTTTGTGAGAAACACTTTTAGAAGTAGCTCCAAATTTCGCTGAAGCCAGAATCCACTGTCTCTTTAACAGGTGCAGGCTGGATTTACGAAGAGCAGGCTGTCTTTAACTCATGCCAGCCTCACATTAATCTGGGTCCCCTTCTGAGCCTGCAGCCAGACAACAGCACATTTAGTATGCACGTTGCAATGATGGGGCTGAGCAGCAGGCACAAAATTTGTGTGCTAAGTGTATCAATTCAATTCGGCATTTTGTAATTGCTCATCACAATTCCCAATCCTGCAAATGGGCTAAATCCAATTTGTTTCGTCCATTTACTGTGTTGAATTAGCTTGGATGTTCCAAATGTCCTCAGGCGCACTACAGCTGGGAGACTCAAAAAAAGCACGCAAATTTTATTTTTCCTGCAACCAAGTGGCACTCCTGCTGATAAATCTCATGTACCTTTGGGTGAGGAGATAATTGAAATAAATTTTCATGTTTTCCACTGTGATAATTAATTGACCGTGGAACTATATGCTTTGAAATTGGGAGAAAAGTAGAGGGATAAAAAGTGTGGTTTCATTAATCACTGTTCAATATATAACTAAATTAATTCTTAGTAACTTTCAAAGCAACACATCTCAACTGCTTGAAAAATTGTTTTAGATGGAAGAGATTAAACAAAACTCACATTCCTTTCAACCTCGATAAGTCTGTCTTTAACCTTCAATAGTTCACGAGTTACTTCTTGGTTCTCTCGCTCCCATTTACTTGGAGACTGTATGTCTTCACCAGGCCTACCTTGCGAATTCTGCACATTTTTTTCTTCTTCTTGTCTCTGTTTGAGAGCTTCATAGTTTCTCTTCACCTGTAACCATGGAAGTTAACAAATATATTGTAAAAACATTTACAGTTATAAAGTAATAGCTTCTATAGTTGGCTAGGAACATTAAAATAGTCTTGAAAATCAATATTTATTGTTCTCATTGTTTTTGGTTTGCTAGCTATGTTCCAAAATTTGGGTGGAAAACTTTAAATTTTCCTGTTAATTTTTTACAATAAATGAAGTTTAGAAATATATGTGCATCGTATCCATATCAAAACCACACGGAGTGTGTGCAGTTCATATTGTACTGATTTTATGTGTGCAATGAGTGCATATCACTGGATCTGATTTTAGTCAGGACAGATATGGATCTTCGTTAGATATTGCGTTGTCAGCGATCGCATTCTTTACACTGTAGCAAATGTCAGTCTTTCACTCATAGAACCGTCACAGAACCAAAGGCTGACACAGGTCGCATACCAAGGCATTCATTACTACAGCAGGGCAGCCAGGCCTGCTAATACCCCGCTCTATATTCCTCTAATATTCAAATATCGCAATTGCAGGTAAGTAACTGCAACAATGAACACTGGTTCTTCATTTCTACTTTTAATTTAACAAAAGCTCTCAAGTGTTCTGATGTGATGCATCCCTGCGACTTTGTCTCCAAATGTGACGGGGCTATATTGTTTTTCCAATCTTCTTGATAATAAATAGACAAAACCAACTCAAGTTACTTGTCTTTGTACAATTAATGTCAAAACAGACAGTTGACACAACTTTGGTAAACAGAAGTTTGTAACTTGGGTAGCAGATTGTGTTTTCTTTACTCTGTACTAGGTCGGGTTTTTCAATAAAGTAGAACATTCGCTTTGTGTAGGAGCTTCTCGAATCAAAACTGAGGAAGTATCTCAAGCAACTCACCTGGAGCAACTTGCATGCCTTGACCAAACACTACCGAGTTCTCTTCATAGTGTTAGATCAAATGCCTTGCACCACTGTGCTTCAAACTGATTTAAATTTGAAGTTCTGGAGTTCACAATTTTTGCAGTACTTTATTATATTCCAGAGTTTTGAAGTTGAAAAAATGAGGAGGATGTCCATATCACAGGAACTCTGATAATCCTACTACGGCTCCAGAACATGCTGTTCTAAGCAACTATCCCGAAGAATTCTATGAACTCCTCATCTATGCTACCTTTTCTCATCTGAATTTTCCAGTGTGCATGTAGATTAAAATCTTGCATTACTACCACCGTGCCTTCCTTAGAATTACCCATTATTTCTTACTTTATGCTCCACCCTACCACGTGGTTACTATTTGGACGGTCTCTACCCAAACCATTTCCACATCCTGCTTCCCTGAACTAGGGTTATTCTTCCCTATTGGGCTAATATCATAATTAAATAACAGAGCCTCCCCACCACCTTTCCCTCACTTCTTGTCCTTCCTAAATGACCTGTAGCTCAGTGTGCTAGGCAGCTGGTTTGTGATGCAGGAGAAGACCAGCAGCGCGGGTTCAATTCCGGTACCAGCTTACCCGAACAGGTGCCAGAATGTGGTGACTAGGGGCTTTTCACATTCATACTTGTGACAATAAAAGGTTATTATTACAAATATTCAAGTCCCAATACCTGCCTTTCTGCAGCCATGTCTCTGTAATGGCTATCAAACTGTACTTATTCATTTCTTTGTGCTCTCTCAGTACGTCTTTTTTGTTTCAAATAATAATAAGTCTGCTCACATTAACACTGCAATGAAGTTACTGTGAAAATCCCCAAGTCGTCACATTTGTTCGGGTACACATGTTAACATGTACTAGATGCTGTGGTATGAAAAGGCAAGAGTTCAGCTCCTTTTTCACCAACACACCGTTAATGGTTCAAACTCACTCTGCACAGAACTCTACAGATCATCACAAGCTCCAGAGTCCACGTGAAGCCCCTTTACATATCAGTGTCAATCATTGAACACTTAACATAAATGAGACAATCATTGAACACTTAACATAAATGAGACAACTAATTGCAATGTCTCTTAACCCATTACTTAACAACACAGAGGGAGAATTCAGAATGTCCAAATTACCTAACAAGCATGTATTTCGGGACATGTGGGAGAAAACCAAAGCACCCGGAGGAAACCCATGCAGAGACAGGGAGAACATGCAGACTCCGCACAGACTGTGATCCAAGCCGGGAAGTGAACCTGGGACCCTGGTGCTGTGAAGCAACAGTGCTAACCACTGTGGGGTCCATCTCAAATGCTTCATGCATTCAGACACAGAGCCTTTTGTTTCATCCTTTTATTCTTTTCATAACCTCTAGTCTCATCTGTTGATTTGCTGTTAGATTTGTACTCTCTATCCCTTCCTGTAATGGTCTGTTTTTCCATTTCCTGTAATAATACATACTTATTTCTGAACTCTGATTTACCACATCTTCCTACATTGGATCCATTGATTAATGTAGTACACTTTTTTATAGGTAAGTAGCCTTAGAGGGCAGCACAGTAACATTGTGGATCGCACAATTGCTTCACAGCTCTAGGGTCCCAGGTTCGATTCTGGCTTGGGTCACTGTCTGTGCGGAATCTCCACATCCTCCCCGTGTGTGTGTGGGTTTCCTCCGGGTGCTCCGGTTTCCTCCCACAGTCCAAAGATGTGCAGGTTAGGTGGATTAGTGTCCAAAATTGCCCTTAGTGTTGGGTGGGGTTACTGGGTTATGGGGATAGGGTGGAGGTGTTGACCTTGGGTAGGGTGCTCTTTCCAGGAGCTGGTGCAGACTCAATGGGCAGAATGGCCTCCTTCTGCACTGTAAATTTTATGATAATCTATAATTCTATAATAATCTACTTAAATGGTGTGCACAAAGGATCAGAGTGCAAGCTTGGAGTTTGGTAAGTGGAGAGTAGGAGATGCTTGTTTCTCTTTACTTTTTCTATATTTTTCACCCTTTAGGATTAGTCATTATTCTACAGCAGGAAACTGAGTTAACTGCTTGGTGAGAATCTGTTATGTAAGTTTTACTAATTTCCCAGGGTTTAAAACAGTGCTAAACTTGGGGTTATTTAACAAAATTTCTAAAAAGCACCATAGGTAAATAATTATCTGAAACACAAAGATACCAGATTTGGACATGTGGAAGCTCCTAGAAAACTCTGTGGTCTACGGCAGTTTTTGTGGCTCAAGGGACTTCGGCTCAGAGGGAGTGCTACCCGAACGCTTTGTTCCAGAGGTGGTCACACCCCTTAGGATTGCGTCCCATGGTTTGGAAAGTGGTCAAGGACAGGAGGGTGTGTCTGCAGCTGAGACAGGTACAGGGACCTAGAGGGCAGGAATGTCAGCTTTTGCAATTATCGAACAGGGTTTGGGATTCTTTCAGCTTGTTTGGATGAGAGTGAGGAATGCAGAGTGGATGGGCTGACTGCCCACAGCACCACGGTACAGGTAGCCATTCACGTGGGGAAAGCACATTAAAATGTAGTGGTAGAAGACAGTATAGTTCGGTGGATTGATACTGTTCTCTGCAGTAAACAGTCAGAGTCCAAGCAGCAGTGTTGCTTGCCTGGTGCAAGGCTTTAGGCCATCTGCTCCTCTCGCTGGTGAGGAACCTGCAGTGAGAGGGGGAAGTCCCATTATTGTGCTCCATGTAAACACCAACAACACAGGTAGAATTATTTAAAATGTATTTTATTCCAAACATATTCAAGGTACAAAAACATGAATCAAAGAACATTCTCCACACCTCACAGTTCACACAAGTTTTCACCCCCACCCTCGACGAATAATTCCTCAAACATGGTCATGAGCAGTCCCCAAGATGTCTCAAAGCCCTCAATGATCCCCTCAATTTGAACTTAGTCGTTTCCAGCCGTAGAAAATCGTACCAGTCTCTCAGCCAGGCCGTCACCCCCAGTGGCGTTGTTGACCGCCATTGCAGCAGAATCCTTCACCGTGCAACGAGAGAGGCAAAGGCCATAATGTCATTCTTTCTCCCCTCCATCAGCTCCGGCATTTCCGACACGCCAAAAATCGGCATCACAGGGTCTGGCCCGGCCTCTAACCACAATCTTTGATAATGTCCCAAACACCATCTCCCAGTATCTCTTCAACTTCACAGCCCCAGAACATATATGCGTGATTTGTTGGTCCTTGCCCACACTTCACAGTCGTCTGCCACCTCCTGGAAGAACCCACTCATCCTTGCCAGTCATTTGCACCACCTTAAACTGAATCAAACTCATCCTCACACGAGGAGGTCGAATTCACCCTACGCAACATCTCACTCCACACAACATCCTATCTCCCCTCCCCAGCTCCTCCTCACATTTCTCCTTAATCCTCACCATCTGCACTCCCCCCCTCCGCTCGCCCAGCCACCCCCCAAAAATATCCAAAATCCTACACTCACCTTCCACATTCAGGAGCAGCAACTGCTCCAATAAGGTATACTCTGGCTGCTGGTGGAACACTTCTCTGATGAACGCCATCAGCTGCTCCATCTGGAGTTTTCCAACTTGTGACAACCCTTCCCCCTCCTCCATCTTTGCATTGGTGCTGCGCCATAGGTCTTCTCCAGTTCCTTGACCAGGTCTTTAACCTTCTGCCGTGTCCAATAACCAGCAGACATGCCACACCCAGGGGAAACTTCTCCTCTACACCTTCAGCCACACTTCTTTATCAAAATTCCCCCACTTTTGGGTAAAAAGGGCTCAAATCAACGCCTTCGAGCCGGAGCTGCCCTGTGTGTGACCACTCACTCCAGGGCCGCCACCAGAAGTCCAGAAACAACTATGTTAAACTTAAATAAAAGTAATTACAAAGGAATTTGGGCAGAGTTGGCTGGTTTAGACTGGGAAAGGAGTTCAGCAGAAAGACGGTTGATCAGCAATGGCAGATGTTTATGAAAAGTGTTCATAACTCACAACAAAGGTATATCGCAGTGAGGAAGAAGGGTTCTAGGAAGGGGAAAATCAACCATGATTATCAAGGGAAGTTAAGGATAGTATTAAACAGAAAAAACCCCACAAAGGTTAGTGGCAGGCCAGAGGAATGGGACTTAAATGGAGAAAGACTGCAGAAGGTTGCAGCACAGTGGGATTTGGGATCCTCATTTACAAATCACAAAAAGCTAAAATGCAAGTTAGCAGGTAATCGGGAAGGCAAATGCATTGTTTGCCTGTATTTCAAGAGGAAAGTAGTACAAAAATTGGGAAGTCTTGTTAAAACTATACATGACAACAGTTAGTCCGGACCTGGAATACTGTTAACAGTTTTGGTCCCCTTATCTAAGGAAGGATACACTAGCATTGGGTGCAGTTCAGGGGAGGCTAACTAGGTTGATCCCGGATATGGAGGGATTTTCTGATGCGAGGTTGAGTAGGTTTGGCCTATGAGTTTAGAAGAATGAGAGGCGGCCTTATTGAGACATATAGAATTTTCAGGTGGTTTGAAATGGTAGATGCTGATAAGTAATTTTCCCTGGTGGAAGATCCTAGGACCAGAAGGCATAATCACAGAGTAAGGGATCACCCAATTAAGATAGAGATGAGGAGGAATTTCTTCTCCCAGAGGGTACTGAATCTGTGGAATTATTTACCGCAGAGGGCTGGGTTGTTAAGTATGTTCAAGACTGAGATAGACAGATTTCATTTCATTCATTTCATTTCAATCATGCCGCGCTCTTGCCAGCCTCCCACTGATTTGCTCGCCCCAGGGAAACTATGTCATTGGTGAGCTCCATATAAATGGTTCTCCAGCACTGCCCAACAGATGTCCTAGATCCATTCGAGGGGATGGCCCCCAAGAAGCTTTTTATTTCATTTAATTTTGAATCAGACAGGGAATCAAGGGTTATTATGGAGTTTAGGTGGTCAAGTGGAGTTGAGAATTATCATGTCATATATCAGTCATGATCTCATTAAATCGTGCAGTAGACTCGAAGGGCTGATTGGACTACTTCTGCTCCTGCGCCTTATGGCCCTACAGGACCATTTCCCTCAATTTCTCAAGAGACAATTCTACCCAGGGATTAGTCTGGTGAACCGCCATTGCACTCCCTCTATGGCAAATATATCCTTCCTTCGAAAAGGAGAGCAAAACTGTACACAAGACTCCAGGTGTGGTCTCACCAAGGTTCGATAAAAATGAACCAAGACATAGAATCATGGAATTTATAGTGCAGGAGGCCATTTGGCATATTGAGTCTGCACCCGCCCTTTGAAAGAGCTCCCCACTTAAGTCCACACCTCCACCATATCCCCGTAACCCAAACGAACCTTTTTGGACATTAAGGACAACTTATCGTGGCCAATCCACCTAACGTGCACATCTTTGGACTGTGGGAGGAATCCGGAGGAAACCCACACAGACACCAGGGGAACATGCAGACTCTGCACAGACAGTGACCGAAGTCGGGAATCGAACCAGGGACCCTGGAGCTGTGAAGCAACAGTGCTAACCATCGTGCTACTGTGCTGCCCTCTTCACTCCTGTGTTCAAATCCCCTTGCAATGAAGGCCAACACACCATTTGCCTTCCCAGCTTCTTGCTTTACCCATGTTAGCTTTTAGTGACTCATGAACATTGACATCCAGCTCCCTTTGAACATCAGCATTTCCCAACCTTTCATCATTTACAAATATGCTGCCTTTCTGCTAATTCCTACCAAAGTGGATAACTGCACACTTTTTCACATTATATTCCATCTGTCATGTTCTCGCCAACTCACTTAGCCCTGTCCAAATCCCCTGGAACTCTCCTTGCATCCTCCACACACTTTACAGTCCCACCTAGCTTTGCGCCATCAGCAAATTTGAAAATTTTGTTCCCTTCCTCCTGCTGCCATCTCTGAGATCTGCTGGTCAAGAAAATGGCTGGCAGCTCTCTGGTCTTAGCAGCATGACTAAGGGTGGTGGCCATTCTTGGGACAGCATCCATTCTCCAACGGAGGTCTTTGCTGAAGCCAGATGGGAAAGTAGGAGTTTTTTCTGGCAAGGATTGGCCGGGAGGCTTGGTGAGTGCAAACCATGGCCTTTCAGCGGCCTAAACATGGGTGGGTAATTTGAAACCTCCCCTGCCACATAAGAATTTGCGTTTTTTTTTTGTCCGGGAGGTGTGGTGTGCGCTCTGGGAACAGCCTCAATGGCATTATGCCCAATTTTACATCCTCTGCCTATTTGCTAACCTGGTCTGGGAGAGTGTAAAATTCTGCCCTGTAAGTCGCTGTTAATTTACTGCCTTCTCTCTATAGGCAGCTTCATTCACACCGCTGAAAATAAATATGTGCATATTGGAATAGATTTGATAGAGGAAAAATAATGGTACATGCATACAGAAAGGTCACAAACCAGAACGTCAACAAAACAGATGAGTTGTTGCTCTGCCCCTGCAGAAATTCAGAGTAATGCACATTCTGGATGATTGCAATAATATCTACCTCAATCATTGGCTATGATAGGAGTGCAAATGTAGGACATGCAGGACTAATAGATGACAAATGCACAAGATTGGGAGACAAATTGGATTGATTGACCAGATTTCAATGCCTTATCATTTTACTTATTAATTTTGTTTCATCTGAGTGTCATGATGGAGACCTATAAGCTTAAATGGTGAAAGAGATTTAAAGTTCTGTACTTTGTGTTAAGCAGAAATTGTGAGATAGAATTCAGAAAGTTAAAAGCCTTAATGAGCTGTTCTGGATATAGTGTTGGTTGTAGTAAGTGCAAAGAAAGGGATGCTCTTCTTTAAAAATGGAGGAACAGACATCTGCTGTCAAAACAAAGATGCTGGTAGTGGTCAAGGGGTGAGCGGCAGGAGGGAGTGGATTCAATCACCTAACCAGGTTAGGAAAAGTGAGAAAGTTACACACTCACTTACAACCTGTAGTGCAGTTTTACAAAGTGTAGGTTGTGACCTGCAGGTGGGTTGTGGGCGGTGTCAAGAGGGCGATTGGTCCTGATAAAGTGCCAAATGGCCGCTACCAGCTTTTATATTGAGAATGATGGCTGCTCCCACATTTTAAATTAAAATAAATTAGGCTGTGTGCATTCTTCTTCCATCCAGAAGCGGCAGCCGTGACATCAAGCGCCCTCTTTGGCTACAAATCAGGGAGGAGAGTTGCTTAAATTTCTAGCTTCTAACAAGCAAGGCCAGAGGACTGTGAAGGTGGATCGTTTTCTTCCAAGTACAAGATGGCCAGAGATTCAAATAGGTAGTGTACCTACTGGACAGGATCTCATAACAGAAACTATTGTAAAGAGCTGTCAAGAGAGTCCAAGGCAAAACAGAGCAGTGCTAATGCTGTAAAGAGCTCCAGGGTCTCTGGTTATCAGCCTACAAAGAAGCTTAACTCAGGAATAAATTAGTTTAAAGATGATTTCTTGAGGTATGGTTTTGGCAGTTGTGCCAGGGCAAATAAGGATCCAAATACTTGAGTGTTACAGTATGCAAGGAATTACTGGCAAATGAGGGAAGTTTCAGATTTTGAAAGAGAAATGGTGGGGGAAAAATTCCTTTTGAGGTTGAGACCCCAGAGTCAGTTATTAACTTAGAGCTGACTCCAAATTAAAAGACTAGGCTGCTGTAGCTGACCTGTGATACCACATTGAAAATACACCAAAAACCCATGAAGCATTCTGGAGTAGCATCTCCTCAGGAGTATCCAGTGCAAACAAAGTATTTGTTATTATTGCCCTTCACGATGACCTGCATGTGAGATTGGATTTTCTGTTTTCATAAAGGTGAAGACGGCACAAAGAAACTGGCTGAAGTTTGCACCTGATATACATGTGCACTTCCATCTCCTCCTTTGAATCTGCTGAAAGTGAGATCGTGAGGACCAAGCAGGCCTCCCTTTTGTATTAAAGGTAACCAAACATGGCGCGTGTCATGATGGTCGGCCGTCTGGCAAAAGTGAGTCCACGGACAAAAGTTTGAAAATACACTGCTGACTTAATCCCACACCCCTTCCACTCTTGTCAATCGTATCACTCACACACACACTTTTAAGACACGCATTATTGCAGTTCAATGCTTCCTCTACCTTCCTCCATCCACCCCTGGTCTTGGGTATCCTACCACAGTCAGTTCACCCAATTCTCAGCACATAGTCTCAAGTGCATACCACTGACATGTGTAATACATCTACCCGATAGTCACCTTCACCAAATATACTTCATCGATCAGATGTCCCATGTCTTATAGATAATCATAGGTCTGTTGTTACCACTTGTTGCAGAAGAGGACAGAAGGCAGACCCCCACCGACCGTCAAGCTCGCAGATGAAGAGCAGGAGCTTTTAGAGAGAATTGATCGATCAGCCTTCCTTAGCATTGGGGTTGGAGAGACTAGTAATGCTGTAGGTGACCAAACTAATCTCTCTGACGACTTCCGGTGGCGGCCATGAGGGAGTAGGTTGCACATTTGGTGGCTCCTGCTCTTGACGGACTTTTTGGACCTTTTCTCCCCCGACTTTTATCGGAAATTGTTTGAGGGGTCGGTGGTGGATGAGACTGTGAGGAGGAATCCCACCCAGTATATGGAGACATGGTACAGAAGTGGATGTAAGGGAAGGAAGAACTGAATCGAGCAGGCACGTGTAGATTCTGCAGCAAAGGAAAGCATGGCAGATCTGCAAAGTACTGGCTCGGCGGCCCAGTGGATACCGGACCAGCTGGTAGAGTTTATTTGGGAGGGCTTTGCCAAGCAAAAAAAAAAGGAATGCCTGGACCCGACCAAGGAGACGATCACTCGGGTGGAGCAGAGACTGGAGGCCCAAGATCGGGCGGTCCAGAAGGTGGAGGAAACAGTGGCTGAACATGAGGAACACCTAACTGCGCTGGAGGCACAGATGGGGCCGATGAAAGAGCAGCAGAAAAGGCTGCAAGACAAGGTGGAGGACCTAGAGAAAAGGTCCCGCTAGCAGAACTGGAGGATCGTTAGCCTCCCTGAGGGATGTGAGGGACAGACGCAAGGGCTTATGTGGCAAATATGCTTGAGACGTTAATGGGTGAGGGGTAATTTTCTAGACCCCTGGAAGTGGACAGAGTACACAGAACGCTTGCTTGGTTGCCGCGGGTGACTGAACGAGGGCGATGGTGGTACGAATGCAGATTCCTGAATAAGGAACAGATTTTGCATTGGGCCAAGCAGACACGGAGCTGTAAGTGGGAGAATAAAATTCTGCGCGTCTACCAAGGTCTGGGTGCGGACCTGGCCAAAAGAGCTGGATTCAACCGAGTGAAATTGACCCTTTTCAAGAGGAAGGTGAAGTTTGGTCTACATTACCCAGCTCGTTTATGGGTCACCTATGAAAGGCGGCAATTTTACTCTGAGTCGCCGGATGAAGCAATGGACTTTGTGAAAAGCAAAGGTCCAGATAGAGACCGAGGTGACTGACCTTTGCTGTTGGGACTCTGGTAACATTGATCTTACTTTTGCACTGCATGAGAAATGCCTTTTGTATCGTGTTTTTGGTCTGTTGGGGGGAGGGGACAATAGGTGGCAAGATGTCTGGCACATGGGGGGGGGGCGGGGGAGGAGTCACCAAGCCAGCTGGGCAGGCTGGCTCACGGAAGCGCAGTGGGTGGGTGAGCGGATGTTTTGTTTGTTGAAGGTGCTTGCATTTATGTGCTGCTAACGGGGGGGATGCTCTGCTGACAGGGGAGGGACTGTTGCTTGGAAATAAATGGGAGGTCTGGAGGCTGGCCTAAGAAGGGGGATGGTTGATCGGCAGGGAAGGGGTGAGAAGCCACCCTCCCAACCAGGCTGATCACGTGGAACATCAGAGGGCTGAATGGGCCAGTTAAGAGGGCTCGAGTGTTCGCACATTTGAGGGGATTGAAGGCGGATGTGGTAATGCTACAGGAGACACACCTGAGGGTAAATGATCAGACCACATTGAGGAAAGGATGGGTCAGGCAGGTATTTCACTCGGGGCTGGATTCTAAGACTAGAGGGGTCGCGATCCTGGTTAATAAGCAAGTGTCATTTGAGGCGGGGAGAATAGTTGCGAATGTGGGGGGTAGATATATCATGGTGAGCGGGAAGCAGGAAGGGTTGCCGGTGGGGCTTGTGAATGTCTACGCACCAAACTGGGATGATGTGGAATTTGTAAGACAAATGTTAGGGAAGAGCCTGGATCTGGATTCACACAAGCTGATCAATGGGGGGGGGGGGGGGGGGGGGGGGGGCACTTCAATACGGTCATTGACCCAAGGCTGGACCGGTCGAGTTCAAGGACAGGCAGAGTGCCGGCAAAGGAACTAAAGGTGTTCACGGAGCCGTTGGGGGGGGAGAGAGAAAGACCCATGGAGGTTTGGACGGCCAAGAGCGAAGGAGTTCTCCTTCTTCTCACATGTACATAAAGTATACTCCCGGATCGACTTTTTTATTTTGAACAGGGCTTTACTGGCGGGGGTGGCTGACACAGTATTCGGCGATTGCTATGTCGGACCATGCCACACATTGGGTGGACATACAGGTGAGCAAGGAGGGTGGTCAGCGCCCGCAATGAATATTGGATGTAGGACTGTTAGCGGACAAGGTGGTGTGTGGGCGGGTAAAGGAATCCATCCAGAATTACCTGGAGATTAACGATAGGGGCGAGGTCTCAGCAGCAATGGTTTTGGACGCACTGAAGGCAGTGGTCAGAGGGGAGCTGATTTCAATTCAGGCCCATAGGGAGAAGGAAGAGAGGACAGAGGCGGATAGGTTGGTTAGGGAAATACTTTAAGTAGACAGGAGGTACGTGGAGGTCGCGGAGGCAGGATTACTGAAGGAACAAGGAAGGCTACAGGTGGAATTTGGCTCGCTATCTACGGGGAAGGCGGTGGAGCCGTTGAGAAAGGCGAGGGGGCGATATACGAGTACGGAGAGAAGGCTAGTAGAATACTGGTGCACCAGCTCAGGAAAAGGAGGGCAGCGAGGTAGATAGGTAGACTGAAGGACAGAGGAGGGAACACAATCTTGGACCCAGCAGGGGTCAACGGGGTGTTTAAGGAGTTTTACAGCAGGCTATACAAGTCGGAAACCCCAGCTGGAGTGGAAGGAATAAGGCAATTTTTGGGAGGGCTAGAGTTCCCGAAGGTGGACGAAGGGTTGGTGGAAGGGCTGGGAGCCCCGATTGGGATTGAAGAAATAGCAGGTGGACTGGAGGCCATGTAGTTGGGCAAGGCCCCGGGACCAGATGGTTACCCAGTGGAATTTTATTAAAAGTTCTCGGAGATGCTGGGCAAACTGTTGGCGAGGACATTTAATGAGGCAAGGGAGTGCGGTGTTCTTCCCCCGACAATGTCACAGGCCTCGATCTCGTTGATCCTGAAGCGGGAGAAGGACCCTGAGCTATGGAGTCTTACAGGCCGATGTCCCTGTTGAATGTTGATGCAAACTGTTAGCTAAAATCTTGTCCTCAAGGATAGAAGACTGTGTCCCGGGGTGATAGGGGAAGACCAGACGGGGTTTGTTAAGGGCAGGCAGCTAACTGCCAACATTAATGTAATCATGATGCCCCCAGAGGGAATGGAGGTGGAGGTAGTGGTCGTAATGGCGCAAAGGTCTTTGACCGGGTGTAATGGAACCATCTGTGGGAGGTGTTGGGGCAGTTTGGGTATTGTCGTGGTTTCATCGACTGGGTTAGGCTGCTGTACCAGGCACCAGAGGTGAATGTTGGTACAAACCGGCTGACGTCGGGCTATTTTAGACTCCACCGGGGGACCTAGGCTGGGGTGCCCCCACTCTCTGTTGCTGTTCGCTCCTGCCATTGAGCCACTGGCTATGGCGTTAAGAGCTTCCAGGGGCTGGTCCAGGGTGGGTGAAATACAGGGTCTCGCTATATGCCGGCGACCTGCTCCTGTATGTTTCTGACCCGTTAGAGGGGATGGGAGAGATCATGAGGATTTTAGGGTAATTTGGCCATTTTTCCGGGTACAAATCGAACATGGGGGAAAACGAGATGTTTGCGATCCAGGTAAGAGGGCAGGAGAGGAGACTGGGAGAGCTGCCGTTCAGGGAGGTAGCTTCTGTTATTTAGGGATCCAGGTGGCACGAGACTGGGGGCTGTTACATGAACTAAACTTGACCCGACCCGGTGGATCAAATGAAAGAGGACTTCCGAAGGTGGGATATGCTCCAGTTATCACTGGTGGAGAGGGTACAGACAGTGAAAATGACGGTCCTCCCGACATTCCTGTTTGTTTTTCAGTGCCTCCCCGTCTTTATCCTAAAGACCTTCTTCAAGCAGGTAAATAAGATGATCTCCGGTTTTGTTTGGGCGGGTAAAACCCCGCGAGTGAAGAAGGTGATGCTGGAGCATGGCCAGGGGGGAGGGTGGGCTGGCGCTGCCGAACTTTGGCAACTATTACTGGGCGGCAAATAGAGCCATGATTAGGAAGTGGGTAGTGGGGGAAGGGTCAGTGTGGGAGCGAGTAGATGCAGCATCTTGTAAGGACACGAGTTTAGGGGCAGTGATCATGGCACCTCTGCCGTTCTCGCTAGCCCGGTACTCCACAAGCCTAGTGGTAGTGGCGGCCCTGAGAGTCTGGTGGCAGTGGAGGAAACATGTTAGAACAGAGGCAGCATCAGTTTGGGCTCCAACCTGTAGCAACCATCGGTTTGCCCCAGGGAGACTGGTTGGAGGGTTTCGGGGATGGCAGATAGTTGGGATCGGGAGGATGGGAGATTTGTTTATAGATGGGAGCTTCCCCGATTTGAGAGGTTTAGAGGAGAAGTTTGGGTTGACGGGAGGGAATGGGTTTAGGTATCTACAGATTCGGGAGTTCTTGCAAAGGCAGATTCCAACCTTCCCGCTCCTACCGCCACGTGGGATACAAGATAGGGTAATTTCTAGAGCATGGGTGGGAGAGGGCAAAGTCTCAGATATCTATGAAGAACTCATGGAGTCAGAGGAAATGCAAACAGAGGAGCTAAAGCATTAATGAGTGGATGTTAGGGGGAGAGATAGAGGCAGGTCTCTGGGCGGATGCGTTAAGCAGGGTCAACACGTCCACGCCTTGCGCCAGGCTCAGCCTGATACAATTTAAGGTCGTATACCGGGCACACATGATGGTGGACCGGATGAGCAAGTTTTTTGGGAGAGAAGACAGGTGTGCAAGGTGTGCTGGAAGGCCAGCGAACCATGTTCACATGTTTTAGGCATGTTCGAAGCTTAGGGGATTCTGGCAGGGGCTTGCAGATGCCATGTCCACGGTGTTAAAAACAAGGGTGGCACCAAGTCCAGAGGTGGCGATTTTCGGAGTGTCAGAGGACCCAGGAGTCCGAGGGGCGAGAAAGGCCGACACCTTGGCCGTTGCCTCCTTGGTAGCCCGGAGATAGATACTGTTAGCTTGGAGGGACTTGAAGTCCCCAAAATCAGAGACCTGGGTCAATGACATGGCTGGCTTCCCCAGTCTTGAGAAAATCAAGTTCGCCCTAAGGGGGTCAATGCTAGAGTTCGCCCGGAGGTGGCAGCCGTTTGTCGACTTCTTTAGAGAAAATTAACTGTCAGCAGAGGGGGGAGGGGGTTAGTCTAGATTACTGTTCTAGGAAGGTGAGAACTGTGAGGGAGATAGAGGGTCTTTGCACTATGTTTATAACTTTGTATATGGTTTACTGTTATTGTTATAAAATCTCATATGCCTTAATAAAATATTTTACAAAAAAGGAGCGGTAAGGTAGTGGGCAGCACGGTAGCATTGTGGATAGCACAATCGCTTCATAGCTCCAGGATCGATTCCGGCTTGGGTCACTGTCTGTGCGGAGTCTGCACAACCTCCCCGTGTGTGCGTGGGTTTCCTCCGGGTGCTCCGGTTTCCTCCCACAGTCCAAAGATGTGCAGGTTAGGTGGATTGGCCATGATAAATTGCCCTTAGTGTCCAAAATTGCCCTTAGTGTTGGGTGGGGTTACTGGGTTATGGGGATAGGGTGGAGTTGTTGACCTTGAGTAGGGTGCTCTTTCCAAGGGCCGGTGCAGACTCGATGGGCTGAATGGCCTCCTTCTGCACTGTAAATTCTATGAATTCTATGAAAACGTCAACGGGGGGGGGGGGGTTTATAAGCGAAAAGGGGGACAGTGGGAATGGGCTCGGGTAGGAGATGTGAGAGGATAAGATGTCATTATTGTTTGTGTGTTGATGTTGCAGTTGTCTCTCTTTTTCTGTATTTATTTGAAAATGCCTTGACTAAAGTATTTAAAAAAAAACTAGTCTGACTCAAATCTCCCACAAGCCCAAGTCTTCTTGAAATAAAAACAGAAAATTATGGCAATGCTAGAAGTCTGGTAGCATCTGTGCAGAGAGAAAAAGTTAATTTTTGAAGTCTGGTAACCTTTCATCAGAACCCAAGTAATCTTGATATAAATTCAGCGCATGAAACATGATCATCTTAATCATGTCCATTTCAGCCTTTGTGCATTTCCATGACTAAATCATATCCTTTATTTCAATCTTCTCCAGGCTATCACACGAAGAGCAACCTTTGAAGAATCTTTGGAACTGAAGGGAGTCTGAATATTTTTAAGGCAGAGGTGGATAAATTCTTTGTAAGCAAGGCATAGATTATCGGTAGGTAGACGGAATGCAGGTTTCAGAATACGATCAGATCAGCCACGATCTTATTAAAGGATGGGGCAGCCTCAAGTGGCTGAATGGTCTACTCCTGCTCCTTGCTCACAAGATGAATGAACTTCTGGGGTCTACCATTACAGAACATGTGATCCAGAAATGGGTACAGAAATGGGGGTCGATCAGCTTAGCAGGCAGGATGGCTGGTTCGTGAAACAGAACAACGTAAAAGTGTGGGTTCAATTCCTGTACCGGCTTAAGTTATTCATGGAGGCTCTGCCTTCTCAACCTTGACCCTTGCATGAGGTGTGGTGACCCTCAGGTTAAATCACCACCAGTCAGCTCTCGTTCATAAAGGGGCGAGCAGCCTATGGTCCTTTAAAATAATAATAATAATCTTTATTGTCACAAGTAGGTTTACATTAACACTGCAATGAAATTACTGTCAAAAGCCCCTAGTCGCCACATTCCGGCGCCTGATAGGGTACACAGAGGGAGAATTCAGAATGTCCAAATTACCTAATAGGATGTCTTTCGGGACTGTGGCAACATTTCAGTGCAGAAATGAGCACTTTGTGGGTGCTGATATACTGTTAGTTGAAACATTACATGGTATTTCCCAATGGTCAAATGGATGGGAGCAAGCATGGTGGCAGAGATTTCAGTGTTCTTCAAGTTTTGCTCATCTGGATAAAGATGTCGAAAAAGTGTCACTGAGTGAGCAGTAAACATGTGAGAAATTGGTAATCCCACAGGCACACTTCTCAATATCTCAGAGGACAGAGAAGTACAGCTCAAACATTTGTCGATTGATATTGCAGTACATTTTGAGGATGTCTTCCATTGAGAGAATAGTCGCTTTAATGGGACATGAAATCACAATCAGTCCTAGCAGACCCTGTTGACTTATCGGGTGTCACTGATCTGCTCCAAGCTGCGCTCTTGCAAATGAGCTGGAGTTACTTTTGTTTCTACTTTTAGTTATGGGAAATGGGCATCACTGGCAAAGCCAGTATTTATTTCCTAGCCATATGTCCGTGTCTTTAAGTAGATATTACATTGCCTGCTTGAACTGCTGCAGTGGTGAAGGTACTCAGACAGTGCTGTCAGGGACATAATTTCAGGATTTTGACCCAGCCTTGTTTAAGGCATGGCGATAATGCCCAATCAGGATGGTGGCCATAATTCAGGTCATTCAATGAAGGGATATCCTCATTTCATTTAGAGATAGTGGCGTTCCTATTCACCTGCTGGCCTTGTCCTTCTAGGTAGTAGAGTTCACAGGTTTGAATATAAGAGCAAACAGGAATAGACAATTCAGTTCCCCGATTTCCTGACATTCAATGAGATTGTCGCTGATCTCCTACCTCAACTCCACCTTCCAGCAGTTTCCAATTATCCCACGGATCCCTTAGTATCTAATAATCTATCAGTTTTGGTCTTGAATATAACTCTAATGTTCTCCGAGGTCGAGAATGCCAAAGATTCACAAGAAATGGCTCATCAACTGTAAATGATTGTCCCCATATTTTAAGATTGAAAACTAGTTGGGGTTAGTTTAGCACAGTGGGCTAAACAGCTGGCTTGTAATGCAGAACAAGGCCAGCAGCGTGGGTTCAATTCCTGTACAAGCCTCCCAGAACAGGTGCCGGAATGTGATGACTAGGGGCTTTTCATAGTAACTTCATTGAAGCCTACTTGTGACAATAAGTGATTATTAATATTATTTCTAGACTTCCCAATCTCCCTGAATCTACCCTGGCAAACTCTTTGAGAATATTGTAATTTTCAATGTGATCGCTTCATTATTCTCAACTTTGGGAAGCGTAGGCCTAGAGTACTCAATCTAATACTATTTACTTTAAGTTTTTCATTCTCACTAGACCCTTAGTTCCCCTATAACTCCAAAAATATTTGGGAGGTACTGTTGAAAGTCTTGGTAAGTTACAGATGGTAGATACTAAACCACATTGTGTTGGTGGCTGTCATGTTTCAATGTTTGCTTCATACAAAATTACAAATCTTACACAGAACATGTTAACTAAATGTAGGTTTAATTTATTTGACGATATATTACAGGATTGCTCAGCAGATAAATTTACTATAAACATTCAAACAGCTATTGCTTTTTAAAAAAATGTTTTTATTGAGTTTTATACATGATATATTTACACACAGAGAAAAAAAACCCAGAGGAAGTATATAAAAAAAAAGAAAAAAGACAAATTTCACAACATATAGCAGAAAAGGGGGGCTCTCTCCCCCACTCTTCTCTTTTAAAAAAAATACAAAACAAGCCTGGGTGGAAGGGGCACCTGGGTGGTGCTCCTGATGTTACTTGCATCTCGGTCATTTTGTCCATTTGCCTCAGCTTCGGCCATTTGTCGTTCCTTCTTCCTGTTCTTTCTTTCTCTCTTTCGCCTTGCTGTACTGGTTGTGGTCGTTGTCGTTTCCTGCGCTCACCCCCCAGTTTGTTTTCCCTCCTCTTCCCTCCCTTCTGGCTCCCCTCTGTCAATCAGGGAGGAGACCCGATAGACATGAGGAACAAAGAACTCTTTATCCCTCAGGAACAAGTCTGCCCCCGCCCACCCCCCCCCCCCCCAACCTGTTCCATGAACACCAATAACTCCATCGTCACCCCTGATGGGATTGAGAGATTTGTGACTCGACCTATCCAATCTAGGATCCAAAACTAAATTGAAGTCTGTCGGCCCCCCCCCCCCCCCAATTAGCTGATGTGAATCAAGATCTGGGACAGGCCAAGCATTAATGGATGCAGTACCATCCCAGGTCACCAGTTCAATGCATACACATTGACCAACACCAACTGCGTGTCCGCCAAGGATCCACTGATGATTACTTTCCTCGCACCTGGATCTGCCAATTTATTACTCGCAGAGAAATCCACCCTCTTATTAATCCACACAGCAGCCCCCAATGTCCTACAATAAAAACCTGTATGATATACTTGGCTCATCCATCCCTTCCGCAACATTGTTTGTTTGAGCCTCAATTCTCAAAGTAGTCTGTAAAACAAAAAAATCACATCCACCTTCAAACGTCTCAAGTATGCAAACACCTGGGACCATTTTACTGGGTCATTTAAACCCCTTACATTCCAAGTTATCAACTGGACCGGGAACCGCCGTCCCCCCCCCCCCCCCCCCCCCCCCCCCCCCCCACCCAACCCAGGATCAGCCATATTCCCTGTGAGGCAATCCAGCAGTGCCCCAGCTTGGGCCCAACCAAGATGGCCGCCACATCCCCATAAAGCCAGTCCAAAAACAAAAGACAAATCCAGTCAAAAGCAGTCCACCCCTCACCAATCCCCCTCCCAGCCCACCCTGCAGACCAAACAAACTAACAGAATAACAAAAGTCATTGCCCCCCCCACACAGACAAAAAACTCCAACAGTGCAATACAAACCACAACTTTGCTCTGACCGAACACCTTGGTATATTCTGATGGCATGGCCCGCCCAAGTCTTTTTTTTTTTTAAATTTAGAGTATCCAATTCATTTTTCCAATTAAGGGGCAATTTAGCATGGCTAATTCACCCACCCTGCACATCGTTATGGGTTGTGGGGGCGAAACCCACGCAAACACGGGGAGAATGTACAAACGCCACAAGGAGAGAGACCCGGGGCCGGGATCGAACCTGGGACCTCGGCGCAGTGAGACAACCGTGGTGACCACTTGCGCCACCACACCGTCCTCATTAACAGTCTTGATAGCCCTTTGTCCACCTTAGGACCCACTCTTTATCCAGGTACAGATGAAACCTTAAAACGGTTGCCCATGGTGTCTCCCCAGATCTGCGCTTCTGCCTCAGCGATCTATGGGCCCGGTTCAACTCAGGAGAGGTCAACAAGACACTCAAACCCCCTCCCCCATCAACTTTCCGAACATCTTGGACATATAGTCCGTGGAGTTGGAGCCCTCCAACAGCCCGATGATCCTCAAATTTTGCCATCTGGAGTGGATCTCCAGATAGTCAAACTTGGCTTTTAGCATTCTATGCTCCTCAGCCAGCACTGCCATCTCTGCCTCCAGAGAGACAATCCGATCCCTATGGTCAGGAAGCATTACCTCCAACTTCTGTATCGTTGCCCCTTGTACCTCTATCCACCGGTCCATCTTGTTCATGGCCGCCCGTATTGGGGTGAAACACCTCCATTGCCTTTTCCAGATCCTCAGCAGCCGCCTGTGACTGCTTCTTAAATTCGTCGGTCAAGAAGCTAACCAATGTCTCAGTCGTCCACTGAGGGGGCCACCAGACTCATCAGAAGCTGCTGCCATGTTTCCACTTGAGGCTCAAGGAACTTTTGAGTCCGAGGACAATCCCTTGCCCGACTTATACTTTGTGCTACGTTTACCAGATATTACTCGAGCGAAGGGATCTCATTCCATCAAACTACACCAATTTCCTCCAAAATAAATCGCCAATAAACTGGGCAGTAAGGGCTAAAAACTATATCAGGAACCACCACGTGTAACACTGCTTACCACACAGCCGTCACTGGTGGTCCCCCCCAGAATCCTAACTTAAAAAAGCTTCGGGGAGTCAGAACAGGTGTTACCTCAGAAGAATACCTAGCTCCTGACCATGCTTCAGTCTCCACAGTATTAATGTGGCTGATCCAGTTAAGTGATTGATACTGATTGATATTTATTGTCACATGTACCCAAGTACAGTGAAAAATATTTTTCTGCGGCCAAGGGAACGTACACGGTACGTATATAGTAGTCAAACGAATAATCGACAGAGTACACTGACAATGATATATCAACAAATAGTGATTGGTTACAGTGCGGAACAAAGGCCAAACAAGAGCAGCATAGGGGGTTGTGAATAGTGTTCTTACAGGGAACAGATCAGTCCAAGGGAGAGTCGTTGAAGAGTCTAGTAGCTGTGGGGAAGAAGCTGTTCCTATGTCTGGACGTGTGGGTCTTCAGACTTCTGTATCTTCTGCCTGATGGAAGGGTCTGGAAGAGGGCAAAGCCTGGGTGTGAGGGGTCTCTGACAATGCTGTCTGCCTTTCTGAGGCAGCAGGAGATGTATACAAAATCAATGGGAGGATGCCAAGCTTGTGTGAGGCGTTGGACTGAGTTCACCACACTCTGCAGTTTCTTGTGATCTTGGGCCGAACAGTTGCCATACCAAGCTGTAATGCAGCCGGATAGGATGCTCTCTATGGCACATCTGTAGAAGGTTATGAGAGTCGATGCAGACATGCCAAATTTCTTTAACTTCCATAGGAAAAGGGCAGCACGGTGGCCTAGTGGTTAGCACAACCGCCTCACGGCGCTGAGGTCCCAGGTTCGATCCCGGCTCTGGGTCACTGTCCGTGTGGAGTTTGCACATTCTCCCCGTGTCTGCGTGGGTTTCGCCCCCACAACCCAAAAATGTGCAGAGTAGGTGGATTGGCCATGTTAAATTGCCCCTTAATTGGAAAAAATAATTGGGTAATCTAAATTTAAAAAAAAAAGAAAAAAAAAAAAACTTCCATAGGAAGTAGAGACGTTGTTGACGGATCAATGAGAGAGGACCATTTCAGACTTTTGGTGATGGTGGCCCCCAGGAACTTAAAGCTATCGACCATCTCTACTTCGGAGCCATTGATGTAGACCGGGGGCAGGGAGGGGGGGGGGGGGGGGGGGGGTCGTGCTACGCTTCCTGAAGTCGATGATCAGTTCCTTGGTCTTTCCAACATTTAGAGAGTAGTTGTTTTCGATACACCAGGCAACCACGTGATCTATTTCCCTTCTGTAGTCTGATTCGTTGTTGTTTGAGATACAACCCACCACAGTCGCAACATCTGCAAACTTATAGATTGAATTGGAGTTGAATCTTGCTACACAGTCATTTGTGTATAGGTCGGACAGTAGAGGACTGAGCACACATCCTTGCAGGGCCCCTGTGTTGAGGACTATTGTGGAGGTGGTGTTGTTACCTATCCTGACAGATTGCCTCACGGTAGCATGGTGGTTAGCATCAATGCTTCACAGCTCCAGGGTCCCAGGTTCGATTCCCGGCTGGGTCACTGTCTGTGTGGAGTCTGCACGTCCTCCCCGTGTGTGCGTGGGTTTCCTCCGGGTGCTCCGGTTTCCTCCCACAGTCCAAAGATGTGCGGGTTAGGTGGATTGGCCATGCTAAAATTGCCCGTAGTGTAAGGTTAATGGGGGGATTGTTGGGTTACGGGTATACGGGTTACGTGGGTTTAAGTAGGGTGATCATTGCTCGGCACAACATTGAGGGCCGAAGGGCCTGTTCTGTGCTGTACTGTTCTATTCTATTGCGGTCTGTTGTTGAGAATGTCAAGGATCCAAGGGAGGGGCCAAGTCTAAGGTTGCAGAGTTTGGTTATTAGTCTTGTTGGGATAATGTTGTTGAAGGCGGAGCTGTAGTCTATGAACAGCAGTCTGACGTAGGTGTCCTTGTTGTCGAGATGTTCGAGAGTTGATTGCAGCGCCAGAGAGATAACATCTGCTGTGGATCGGTTGCCATGATCAGCAAACTGCAATGGATCGAGACCATCTGGGAGGCTGGCGTTGATCCGTCTCATGACTAGCCGCTCAAAGCATTTCATGAAAACAGACGTCAGGGCCACCAATCGGTAGTCGTTGAGGCACGCTACGTTGTTCTTCTTTGGTACTGGTATTATGGTGGTCTTCTTGAAGCAGGTAGGGACCTCGGAGCGGAGAAGTGGGGTGTGTCCAAGGCTGTTGGGGCAGGTGGCACTGATGTATTGGCTGACTGTTCAAAGCGGGCATAGAACTTGTTCAGTTCATCGAGTTTCTGATCAACGGCAACCCTTCAGGATGTTGAATGATTGGTAGGAGACTCGTCAATGCTAATACCATTGAACATGAAAGGACAGTGGTTAGACTCCTTGTTTGTTGAAAATGATTCCTGCCATTGAGTGGCATAAGTGTTGTACCCAAGCCTCGATGTTATCAACTGCCGGTGGCGGCTATGAAGGAGTAAGTCGCACATTTGGTGGCTCCTGCTCTGGTCGGACTTTTGGATCTTTTCCCTCTATTTTTTAACGGACTTGAATTGTAAAACGGATGTTAGGGCCAATTCTCGACTGAATTCCCACTTTGGTGAATGGAGAAAAGGACTAGAAGTGTTCGTAAGGGCAGAAACAAAAGATAGAGAAGACTTGGGCTGTAGTTACAACAGGAGACAGCATGGCGGAGGATCGGACCTCTGGTTTGTCGACCCAGTAGTCTAAAGAGCAGCTGATGCAAGTCATTCAGGAAGGCTTTGCTACGCAGAAACGGGGTTGCTTGGAGCCGATAAAAAGTCGATTGAGCGGTTGGAGCTTAGATTGGACGCCCAGGATCGGGCGATCCAGAAGGTGGAGAAGGCGCTGGCTGAGCAGGAGGAGCATTAGACTGCGGTGGAGCTGGAGGTGGGGATGCTGAGGCACCAGCAGAAGAAGCTTCTGGAGAAGGTGGAGGACCTAGAGAGTAGGTCCCGCAGGCAGAGCCTAAGAATTGTTGGGCTCCCGGAGGGGTCCGAAGGAACGGACGCTGGGGCATAGGCATACATCTGGCCCTTGGAGGTGGATAGGGCTCACGGAGCACTCGCGAGGAAGCTGCGAATGTGAGACCCCCCCCCTTGGGAAATGGTGCTTGTTTTGATCTGAGTGTTTTTCTGTTGGGCAATTGTGTGGGGATTGTTTGATGTTGGAGTTTGTTTGTATGAGTGGTGGTGGGGGGGGGGGGGGGGGGGGGGGGGGGGGGAAGAACAATAGCTGGGAGACAATCTGGCGCCGGGGATGGGGGCCACCAAGCTAACTGGGTGAGCTAGTTCTCGGAAGTGCAGTGGGGTGTGTGCATATGTTTGGTTTAGGAAAGGGCCTGCGCTACAGGTTGTTGTTGCTAGGGGGGGGTGAATGTTCTGCTGACGAGGGAGGGACTTGAGCTGAGGGACAGAGAGGAGGTCGGGGGCTGCCTGGGGGTAGGCCGGTGGAGGCGCAGAACATGGGCTAAAAAAGGCCTAAAAAAGGTGATGGCTGATCGGCGGGGGGCAATGAGCCCCCGACTAGGCTGATCACCTGGAATGTTCAAGGGTTAAATGGGCCGGTCAAAAGGGCACGTGCGTTCGCGCATCCTGGAAATTGAACGCGGACGTGGTAATGTTGCAGGAGATGCACCTTAAGGTAATGGACCAGGTTAGACTGAGGAAAGGCTGGGTCAGCCAGGTGTTTCATTCGGGACTAGATTCAAAGACGAGAGGGGTCGCGATCCTGATCAATAAGCGGGTGGTGTTTGAGGCGGGTAGAATAGTCTCGGACGTGGGAGGTCGGTACATCATGGTCAGTGGAAAGCTAGAAGGGATACAGGTGGTATTAGTTAATGTATATGCGCCAAATTGAGATGATGTGGAGTTTATTAGGAGGATGCTGGAAAAGATACAGGACCTGGACTCGCACAGGTTGGTCATGGGAGGGGACTTCAATAGTTACGGACCCTTGCTTAGATCGGTCAAGCTCGAAAATGGGCAGGGTGCCAGCAATGGCTAAGAAACTAAGAGGGTTAATGGAGCTGATGGGGGTGGGTGGGGGGGATCCATGCAGATTTGAGCAGCCGAGGGTGAAGGAGTTCTTCTACTCACAAGTGCATAAAGTGCACTCCCGGATTGATTTCTTTATTTTGAGCAGGGCCTTTCTGGCTGGGGTGGTGGACACGGGGTATTCGGCGATTACAATCTCAGACCATGCACTGCACTGGGTTGACCTACAGGTTAGCAAAGACGTTAACCAGCGCCCGCAATTGAGGTTGGATGTGGGACTTTTGGCGGATGAAGAGGTGTGCGAGTGGTTAAGGAAAAGCATTCAGAGCTACCTGCAGGTCAATGGCACGGGGGAAATTTCAGCAGCGGTGGTTTGGGAAGCACTGAAGGCGGTGGTCAGGGGGGAGCTGATCTCGATCCGTGCTCATAGGGAGAAGGTTGACAGGGCAGAGCTGGACCGACTGGCAAAGGAGATATTACAGATTGATAGGAGGTATGCGGAGACCCCAGAGGCAGGGCTTTTAAGGGAACGGCAGAGGTTGCAGGCGGAGTTTAGCTTGATCACAGGGAGGGCGGTGGAGCAGCTGAGAACATGGAGAGAAGGCCAGCAGAATGCTTGCACAGCAGCTTAGGAAGAAGGAGGCAGCTAGGGAGATAGGGAAAGTAAAGGACGGTGAAGGGAACCTGGTTGGTGATTTGGGAGGAGTGAATAAGGCATTTAGGGATTTCTACAGCAGACTGTACAGGTCGGAACCCCCTACGGGGCCGGAGGGGATGAGGCACTTCTTGGAGGGGCTGAATTTCACAATGGTGGACGGGGAGCGGGTAGAAGGGCTGGGGGCCCCAATTGGGCTGGAGGAGATGGTGGAGGGCTTGAAGGTCATGCAGGCGGATAAGGCCCCGGGTCCGGACGGGTACCCAGTGGAGTTTTATAGAAAGATCTCGGGGATATTGGGGCCAGTGTTGTTGAGGATGTTCAATGAGGCAAGGGAAAGAGGGGTGCTGCCTCCGACGATGTCACAGGCAACGATTTAGCTGATTCTTAAGCGGGACAAGAACCAGGAGCTGTGTGGGTCCTACAGGCCGATCTCCCTGTTGAATGTGGATGCCAAGTTGCTGGCCAAAATCTTGTCGTCCAGGATTGAGGATTGCGTTCTGGACGTTGTTGGGGAGGACCAGATAGGGTTTGTTAAGGATAGGCAGTCGCCCCGACCGTAAAGCTCCTGGCGGAGAGAAAAGAATTACAAAGGAACTTTGACCTGCTCTCCACCAGGAAAGCAGTACACCAACTCCGCCAGGCACGCGGGGCCCTGTACGAACACGGAGACAAAGCCAGCCGCCTGTTGGCACACCAGCTGAGAAAGCAGGCAGCCACCAGAGAAATTGCGCAAATCAGAGGTACCAGAGGCACGTGGGAAACAGAACCAGAGAGGATTAACGAAACCTTCAAGGCCTTCTACCAAGAGCTGTACACCTCAGAGCCCCCAACGGGGAAGGCTGGGATGAACCGGTTTCTTGATGGACTGGACATACCAGTCGTGGGAGAGGGCAGAAAACGGGATCTGGAAGCACCACTAGCACTGGGAGAGATCATGGAGAGCATTAGCTCCATGCAGACGGGGAAGGCGCCGGGACCGGACGGATTCCCGGCGGACTTCTACAAAAAATTTGCGACAGCGCTGGCCCCGCACCTGCGGGAGATGTTCACAGACTCGCTAGCTAGGGGCACACTGCCACCCACGTTAGCACAGGCCTCAATCTCGCTGATACCTAAGAAAGACAAAGACCCAACGGAATGTGGGTCATACAGACCCATATCTCTGCTGAACGCAGACGCCAAAATACTGGCCAAAATCCTAGCCAAAAGGCTAGAAGACGGTGTACCTGAGGTGGTCACAGAGGACCAGACGGGCTTCGTCAAAGGTAGACAGCTTACCGCGAACATCAGGCGCCTGCTGAACGTGATAATGACCCCCTCCGGGGAGAGAACACAAGAGGTGATCGTCTCCCTGGACGCAGAAAAGGCCTTCGACAGAGTCGAATGGAAATACCTCATAGAGGTACTGGAGCGGTTCGGGCTGGGAACAGGGTTCACCGTTTGGGTAAAGCTCCTATACAACGCTCCCATGGCGAGTGTACGGACCAACAATACCAACTCCCAATACTTCCAGCTGCACAGGGGCACCAGACAAGGATGCCCACTGTCCCCGCTGCTGTTCGCACTAGCAATCGAACCGCTAGCAATCACGCTCAGGGCAGCAAAAAATTGGAGGGGGATCCGAAGGGGAGGTAGAGAGCACAGAGTCTCACTCTAAGCGGATGATCTGCTCCTCTATATCTCGGACCCACAAAGCAGCATGGACGGAATCATCGCGCTCCTGAAAGAGTTTGGAGCCTTCTCGGGCTACAAACTCAACATGAGCAAAAGCGAGATCTTCCCAGTACACCCGCAAGGGGGGGGGGGGGGAGGACAGCACTAAAGGGGCTGCCGTTCAAACAAGCCCAACATAAATTCCGCTACCTGGGGATCCAAATAGCCCATGACTGGAAAGGGATCCACAAATGGAACCTCACCAGCCTGACGGAGGAAGTTAAAAAGGACCTGCAAAGATGGAACACATTCCCGCTCTCCCTCGCGGGGAGAGTCCAGACGATCAAAATGAACGTACTGCCCAGGTTCCTCTTCCTGTTTAGATCCATTCCGATCTACATCCCCAAGGCCTTTTTCAAAGCGCTGGACAAACTTATCATGGCGTTCGTATGGGGGGGGGTAAAAATGCTAGGATCCCAAAGAAGGTCCTACAAAAAACAAAATCCAGGGGGGGGCTAGCCCTCCCGAATCTACAATTCTACCACTGGGCGGCAACAGCCGAGCGAGTAAGGGGATGGATCCAGGAGCCAGAAGCCGAGTGGGTGCGTGCGGAGGAGGCCTCCTACATGGGAACCTCCCTCCGGGCCCTCGCCACGGCAGCACTCCCATCCCCACCCAAAAAACACTCCAGCAGCCCAGTGGTGACAGCCACCCTCCAATCCTGGAACCAACTGCGGCAGCAATTTGGCCTGTACAAAATGTCGGACAAGGCTCCCATCTGCAACAACCATAGGTTCAAACCAGCACTGACTGACGCCACTTTCAAAAGGGGGACACTGACAGTCAGGGACCTATACACGGACGACAGGATCGCAACACTGGACGAACTGACAGAGAAATTTCAGCTAGCTGGGGGGAACGAGCTACGGTACCTGCAGCTCAAAAACTTCATACGAAAGGAGACAAGGACGTACCCACAACCGCCACGACAGACACTACTGGAAGACCTACTGGACGCAAGTATCCTAGAGAAAGGGAACTGTAGTGACATGTATGGCCGACTGGTAGATAGGGATTACACCGTACTGGACGCAACAAGAAGGAAATGGGAGGACGACCTGGGGATGGAGATAGGGTGGGGACTCTGGAGCGAAGCACTGCATAGGGTCAACTCCACCTCCACGTGCGCAAGGCTCAGCCTGACGCAACTAAAAGTGGTACATAGAGCCCACTTAACGAGAAACCGTATGAGTAGGTTCTTCCCGGAGGTGGAGGACAGATGTGAGCGGTGCCAAAGAGGCCCGGCCAACCACGCCCACATGTTCTGGTCTTGCCCCAGACTTGTGGAGTACTGGACAGCCTTCTTCGAGGCTATGTCCAAAGTGGTGGGGGTGAGGGTGGAGCCACGCCCGATAGTGGCGGTCTTCGGGGTTTCAGACCAGCCAGATCTATTCCTGGGGAGGAGGGCGGACGCCCTTGCCTTTGCCTCCCTGATCGCCCGCCGTAGAATCCTGTTTGGCTGGCGGTCAGCAGCACCGCCCAGAGCTGCAGACTGGCTGTCCGACCTCTCGGAATCTCTCCAAATGGAGAAAATCAAATTCGCCATCCGAGGGTCGGACGACAGCTTCCACAGAACGTGGGAGCCATTCATGCAACTGTTCCGGGACCTGTTTGTGGCCAACGTACAAGAGGAAGAATAGTCGGGTGGCCAAGAATCAGGGGAAAATGGACGGGAATCGGGGGAGGGTAGCCCGGGGGGGGGGGGGGGGGGGGGGTTACGGGCTCGTTATGGGGGTTTGCTGGCATGCCAAGGCCCAAAACCAAACTATAAATAAATGCCTATAAACATGTGCCTCGGCCATATTGGGGAATGTAAAATATGTATGCTGGCTAAAGGGGGCGGCCACAATTGTTGTAATGAAGATGCTTACCTGTAAATATTCATGTTAAATTTTTGTGTTTTCTTTTTTTTTCTCTCTAATAATTTGTAATTTGTCATATATAAAATATGAAAACTCAATAAAAAACATTTATAAAAAAAAGGATAGGCAGTTGGTGGCCAATGTAGGAAGGCAGTTAAATGTGATCACGATGCCCCCGGAAGAATCGGGGGGTGCAGGTAGTGATCGCAATGGATGCAGAAAGACTTTTGAGCGGGTAGAATGTGATTATCCGTGGGAGGTACTGGGACGGTTCGGATTCGGGCGGGGCTTTATTGACTGGGTCAGGTTACTGTATCAGGCTCCTGTGGCAAGTGTACGGATGAACAGGACAATTTCTGACTATTTTAGATTCGGGCAGGACTTTATTGGCTGGGTCAGGTGACTGTATCAGACTACTATGGCAAGTGTACGGATGAATAGGACAAATTCTGACTATTTTAGACTGCACCGGGGGACGAGACAGGGATGCCCCCTCTCCCCACTGTTGTTTGCGCTGGCTATAGAGCCGTTGGCAATTGCTCTGAGAGCCTCAAGGGACTGGAGGGGGGGGGGGGGGGAGCACAGGGTTTCGCTTTATGCAGATGACCTTCTTCTGTACGTTTCAGACCCAGTAGAGGGGATGGAAGAAATCATGAAGATTCGAGGGGAATTCAGCCAGTTTTTGGGGTATAAGCTAAATATGGAAAAGACTGAGATGTTTGTGGTTCAGGCGAAGGGACAGGAGGGGCAACTGGGAGGGCTGCCGTTTAGGTCACTAGGGGGGAGTTTTAGGTACCTGGGCATCCAAGTGGCGCGGGAATGGGACCAGCTGTGTAACTTGAATGTGGCCTGGCTAGTTGACCAAATGAAGGACGATTTTCGGAGATGGGACGCGCTTCCGTTGTCTCTGGCTGGGGGCGTGAAAATGATGAAAATGACCGTCCTCCCGAGATTCCTATTTGTATTTCAGTGTCTCCCCATCTTTATTCCGCGGTCCTTTTTTAAGCGGATCAACAGAGTGATCGCGGGCTTCGTCTGGGCGGGTAAGACCACGCGGGTAAGGAAGGTAAGGAGTTGGGGAGAGGGCGGGCTGGCGCTGCCAAATTTTAGCAACTATTACTGGGCGGCTAATATATCCATGATCAGGAAGTGGGTGGTGGTGGGGGTGGGGGGTTGGCCTGGGTGCGTATGGAGGTGGCTTCTTGTAAGGCACCAGTTTGGGGGCGTTGGCAACTGTGCCTCTCCCGCTCCCGCCGGCACAATACTCCACCAGCCCTGTGGTGGTGGCGGAGTGTTTGGGGCCAGTGGAGGCAGCCTGTGGGAGCAGTGGGAGCATTGGTCTGGGCCCCAATTTGTGATAATCACCGGTTTGCCCCGGGGAGTATGGATGGGGGGGGGGGGTGTGTTCCGGTTATGACGGAGAGCGGGGATTGACAGGATGGGGGATGTGTTCATAGAGGGGAGCTTTCCGAGTATGAGGGCATTGGAGGAAAAGTTTGGGTTGGTGAGGGGAACAAATTCAGGTATCTGCAGGTGCGAGACTTCCTTCATAAACAGGTGTCAATCTTCCCGCTCCTACCGCTGAGGGGGATTCAGGACAGGGTAGTTTCCAGAGGGTGGATAGGGGAGGGGAGAGTCTCGGACATCTATAAGGAGCTTATGGGGTTGGAGGAGATGCAGACCGAGGAGCTGAAGTGCAAGTGGGAGGAGGAGCTGGGAGGAGAGATAGAGGGTGGTTTATGGGCGGACACGTTGAGTAGAGTCGACGCGTCCGCAACATGTGTGCCAGGCTCAGCCTGATACAATTTAAGGTTGTCCACTGGGCTCACATGGCCCGGATGAGCAGATTCTTTGGGGTGGAGGACAGGTGCACAAAATGCACGGGAGGACCAGCGAACCATTTCCACATGTTTTGGACATGTCCAAAGCTTAGGGGATTTTGGCAGGGGTTTGTGGATGTCATGTCCAAGGCTTTAAAAGCAAGGGTGGTGTAGGGTCCAGAGGTGGCGATTTTCAGGGTGTCGGAGGATCCAGGAATCCAGAAGGAGAAAGAGGCAGATGTTCTGGCCTTTGCTTCCCTGGTAGCCCGGAGACGGATACTATTGGCATGGAGTGACTCAAAGCCCCAGAAGCCGGAGATCTGGCTATCAGACATGGCTAGCTTTCTCTGTATGGAGAAAATTAAGTTCGCCTTGAGAGGTTCACTGTTAGGGTTCGCCCGGAGGTGGCAACCGTTCATCGACTTCTTTGCGGAAAATTAATCGTCAGCAGACGGGGGAGTAGTTTAGGTTAGATTAGGGGGGAGGGGTAATAAGGGTGGGACCTGTACGAAAGGCTTTTGCACTATGTTTCTGGTTTCATGTATATTGTTTATTTTGTTGTTGTTACTATACCAAAAATACCTCAATAAAATGTTTATTTAAAAAAATCTCGATGTTACCTAGGTCTAACTGTATGTGGGCATGGCCTGCTTCATTATCTGATAAACTGCAAATGGGACCAATCACTATGTAAGCAGTTATGTGCGGCAGGCCTAGGAAAGGGATGATGTAAGTGGAGATGAAAGTGCAAAACATGGTTCCACGTAGCACCTATTGGCTACCCTCAGCATATCTGACATGCCATCTCTTCTCCCACTGGCCCAGGTGGAGCAGTCTTTGATGGGTTCTAACAAGTCCATAGGCTACAAATCATTGCCAGTGAGTACCTCAGAAGTCAGTGTATGGAAGGGCTCAGCTTGCCACCACCTCTGCTGAAGCCATTAGGTTTATATCACTCTGTTTCACGGAAAAAAAAATTCCTTGATTTTGATTCAAGAACCATGCATTAATTAAGATGAATTGGTAACTGAACAATGACTAGATGGTTGGGGCTGCTCAAGTTACTTTGGTCCAATGTGAGTGAATAACTGTACTTATAAGTTATTAGACCTGTGACTGATCTGGCGCTGGGTGCCCCAGCTTCCTCTTCCCTTCCACTGGGATCTCCATCAGATGAGGAGTGCTGGACAGTTTGCCTTTTGCACCTAGAGTCCTTGCAGCTCTGACATTGCACGCTAGAATACAGAACATGGCAATTGTACTCAAGATGCTGGTTGGTGAGTAGAGGTCCCCTTTGTATCTAACAATCGATCAATGTGAATATATTTAATAAACCAGCATGAGAAGTTCTGTGAAGTAGAGAATTCCAAAGATCAGCAGCCTTAGAGTGAAGAAATTTCTCATCAACTCGAAATGGCAGACGTGTCATTCTGAGACTTGACACCAGGTTCGAGAGGAAACATCCTCCGAGCATCTACCTAGTCAAGCCCCTTAAGAATTTTATGGGCGGTATTCTCCCCAGCCCCCCCACGAATTGCGCCACGCCGCCCTGACCCCCACATGCGGGGGGGTGGGAGAACCTACCTCCTTCCGCGGCCAGCCCCAGAACACCGGCGCCATGTTGGTGAGGGGCCGGCGCGCATTAGAAGTTCCCCGCGCATGCGCAGGTTGGCGCGGCCCAACTGCGCATGTGCGGGTTGGAGCAGCGCGAACCGCTCCAGCACCGTGCTGGCCCCCTATGGGGGCCAGAATAGGTCGTGCCCGGGACCTGTTCGCGCCGTCGTGAAACGCGACGGCTTTCACGATGGCACGGGCACTTAGTCCCAGGAGCGGAGAATATTGCCCTATATATTTCAATGAGATCAGCTTTAATTCACCTCCAGACCTGTCCATCCAGCTAACGTACAATGTAAACAGACCAATGGTTTGTTCAATTACATATCTAATTCTCATACTTGTAGCCTTCCAGGTGTTAATTGGGATGACTTGTCAGAGAGTCCTTGACTCGGTGAAAAGCGTTTCCTTTGTTGTTAGGCAGCAACCCTTAAGGCTAGTTTCAGGTCAAAGCATGAGAAGGATATTGGACTGCCGCAGAATGAAAACATCATGGTCGCTCCAAAGGAACACAGACCTGCCGAACCTTTCCTTGCGACTGCAAACCATCTGAATACAGATGGAATGAAAATCCTCGTGGTCGATAAATTTTCCTGAGAGGGATGTTTGGATTGTCCAATTGATGCACTATCAATTACGACGAGACGAGAGTAGAGTGTAATCAAGGCTTTATTAAGCAGAGATGTGTAACCTCCCGCAGTTGCAGCCAAAATGGCTGCAGCTCGGTGAGCACACACATTTACACTCCACCTACTGGGTGGAGCCAGCAGGCAGGGATCTAACCCCGTACCTGTAGTACAGGAGCCGTACCGTATTACCTCTCATATGTGATATATACAACAGTGGTGACCACCACATTCACCCCGTTAAAAAAAAAAGAGTCCAGCGGGGGTGGTGGAAAACTATTTTACATGCAGAGGTTAACATTTTGGGGATAGTTCACAAATTCAGCTGATCGGGTGCCTTGATCCTCCGTTGTGAGCGCCACAGTCCCGGTGGCGATGCAGGTGTCGGATCGGTCGCCGGTGACTCCGATAGCGTGGAGACCTCTTCTTCATCCCCGGGTGGGACCAAGGGGAGGACAGATCGTCCTGGAGCGGGGGCTGTGGTGAGGTGCGCTGGGGGGAGGAAGGGTGGCGCGGGGTGGTGGTGGGGGGGAGGAACCCAGCTGGTGCCAGGTCCCTGAGGGAGACTGTGTCTTGACGGCTGTCGGGGTACGCTGAGGGCGTACTGCAGGTTTGCATGGAGTAGCTGTACCCTCTTGACCAACGGGTCTGCCTTGTGGAACTGCACGTACTTGCAAGAGGAGAACGGGACCTGGTGCTGCCAGCCACGTTGGGCTCGAAACCCCGGAGGTGGACTTCCTGGGGAAGGCAAGGAGTCGTTCATGGGGGGTTGCATTAGTCGCAGTGCAAAGTAGCGATCGGATGGAGTGGAGGGCGTCGGGGAGGGCCTCCTGCCAGCAGGAGACCAGAAGATTCTTGGACCATAGGGCCAGCTGGACGGCCTTCCAGACCATCCCATTCTCCAGCTCCACCTGCCTCTTTCCGGGGGTTGCAGCTGGTCGTCCTGCTTGAGGTGATGTCCTTGCTGAGCAGGCACTGACGCAGCTCATCGCTCATAAATGAGGATCCCTGGTCGCTGTGGATATAGGCGGGGAAACCGAACAGCGGGAAGATGGTCTTGAGTGCTTTGATGACGGTGGCAGACGTCATATCGGGGCATGGGACGCCGAAGGGGAACCTGGAGTATTCGTCGACCACGTTAAGGAAGTACGTGTTTCCGTTGGTGGAGGGGAGGGGCCCTTTGAAAACCACGCCGAGGTGTTCAAAGGGGCGGGAGGCCTTCACTAGATGCGCGCGGTCTGGCCGGGAGAAGTGCGGTTTGCACTCCGCGCAGACCTGGCAGTCTCTGGTGATAGCCCTGACCTCCTCAATGGAGTAGGGCAGATTGTGGGCCTTTATGAAGTGAAGAACCGGGTGACCCCTGGGTGGCAGAGAGCATCGTATAGGGCCCGGAGTCGGTCCACTTGTGCGCTGGCACATGTACCTGGGGATAGGGCATCGACGGGTTCGTTGAGCTTACCGGGGCAATACAAAATCTCGTAATTGTAGGTGGAGAGCCCGATCCTCCACCTCAAGATTTTATCATTTTTGATCTTGCCCCGCTGTGTGTTATTAAACATGAAGGCAACCAACCATTGGTCAGTGAGGGGAGTGAATCTCCTGTGGGCCAGGTGATGCCTCCAATGTCGCACAGCTTCTACGATGGCTTGGGCCTCCTTCTCGATGGAGGAGTGCCGAATTTCGGAGGCATGGAGGGTGTGTGAAAAGAATGCCACGGGCCTGCCTGCCTGGTTCAGGGTGGCGGCCAGAGCGACGTCTGATGCATCGTTCTCGACTTGGAAGGGAAGCGTCTCGTCGACCGCGTGCATCGCGGCCTTTGCGATGTTGGCCTTGATGCGGTTGAAGGCCTGGTGAGCCTCGGCCGTCAGGGGTAAAACGGTGGAGTGAATAAGTGGGCGGGCCTTGACCGCATAGTTAGGGACCCACTGGGCGTAGTATGAGAAGAATCCCAGGCATTGTTTCAGGGCCTTGGGGCAGTGGGGGGTTCCATGAGGGGGCGCATGTGATCGGGGTCGGGCCCTAGAACTCCATCTTGCACCACATAGCCGAGGATGGCTGAGTGGTTGGTGCTGAACATACACTTCTCCTCGTTGTAAGTCAGGTTGAGGAGGAATTTGGAAAGGTTAGCGTCGTGGTCATGCTGGTCGTGGCCGCAGATGGTGACATTATCCAGGTACGGGAAGGTGGCTCCTAGTCCGTACCGGTCAACCCATTCGGTTCATCTCCCGTTGGAAGACCTAGACCCCATTAGTGACGCCGAAGGGAACCCTAAGGAAGTGGTAAAGGCGGCCTTCCACTTCAAACGTGGTGTACGGGTGGTCCGCCTTGCGAATGGGGAGCTGGTGGTAGGCAGATTTCAGGTCCACCGTCGAGAAGACCCGGTACTGTGCAATCTGATTGGCCATATCAGATATGCGTGGGAGGGGGTACGCGTCAAGCTGAGTCTACCAATTGATGGTCTGACTGTAGTCAACGACCATCCTGTTTTTCTCCCCAGTTTTCACAACTACCACTCGGGCTCTCCAGGGGCTGTTGCTAGCCTCGATGATGCCTTCCAGCAGCAGACGCTGGACCTCAGCCCTAATGAAGGTCTTGTCCTGGGCACTGTGCCATCTGCCCTTGGTGGCGATGGGTTTTGCAATCCGGGGTAAGGTTTACAAACAGAGAAGGCGGGTCGACCGTAAGGGTCGTGAGACCGCATACAGTAAGGGGTGGTAGAGGCCTGCCGAATTTCAGGGTTAGACTTGAGGTTGCACTGGAAGTCCAGGCTGAGTAGCAAGGCAGCGCAGAGGTTCGGGGGAGCAGCGCCTTACCATATCGGGGTGGATGAAACTCTCTGCTCCCAGAGTCAGGAAGGCATGATGTCTTGTGCCCATCGTCCTTTACCGTCGTCGACTCAGTGGCGAGTTTGTGCGGCCGGGACTGGTCGATCGTGATGGAGGCGAGCTGTAGCTGGTCAGCGGCGGTTGCAGGCGATGAGCGGCCCGATGAGCAGGAATCTTGGGGCAGGGAAGATGGCAGCGGCCATAGGGCGCACGAGGCCTGATTTGGGGGGGGGGGGAAAGAGAGAGAGAGATGGCGGCGCCCACGGGCCGCACGTGTCCTGAGGCAAGCAAGTTGGCGGCACCCACGGGCTGCACATGGTCTGAGGCGAGGAAGATGGCGGCGCCCACGGGCCGCACGTGTATTGTGGGAGCGAAAATGGCAGCGCCCACGGGTCGCACGTGGGGGTTGCAGGAACAATACAGCGGCGATCGAGCGGGCCTGGCACATAGCAGCGAAATGTCCTTTCTTCCCGCAGGCCTTGCAGAGTGCGCTCTGCGCTGGGCAGCGCTGCCGGGGGTGCTTTGTCTGTCCACAGAAATAGCACTTGGGTCCCCCGGGGTTGGCTGGCTGACGCGCGGCGCAGTCTTGGGGTTTGCTGGGGGCGGTCGCTGGTGCGGTCCACGATGGGGTGTTAACTGGTGGGGTCCACGATGTCCAGGAGGGGAGCGCCATGTGGTCGGGGGCGTACGCTTGTACATTACGGGAGGCGACCGTTAGTGAGATCGCGAGTTTCTTGGTCGCCGTGAGGTCGAGGGTAGCCCCTTCTAAGAGGCGCTGGCGGATGTACGCCGACCCTATGCCCGTAACGAAAGCGTCCCTAATGAGGAGTTCGGAATGTTCAACGGCTGAAATGGCCTGGCAATCGCAGTCCCTCACCAGGGCGTGCAGGGCACACCAGAAATCTTCCACAGACTCACCGGGGAGTTGATGCCGTGTGGACAGGAGGTGCCTGGCGTAGAGTTTGTTGGTCTGCTGGGTGCAGTTCTCTTTCAGTAGCGCCATGGCATCAGCGTAGGTAGGCGGGTCCCGGATGAGGGGAAAGATATCGGAGCTCAGCCCTGTATACGGGATATGGAGTTTCTGTGCCTTTGTGCGTGGTTCTGTCGCTGATCCGATGTAGACTTCAAAGCAAGCTAGCCAATGTGCGAAGGCTGACTTGGCGTTGTCTGCTTGAGGGTGCAGCTGCAGGCGATCCAGCTTGATGCGGAGGTCCATCGTTGTAAAATCTCTGCTAAAGAAATTGATGCACTATCAATTACGACGAGACGAGAGTAGAGTGTAATCGAGGCTTTATTAAGCAGAGATGTGTAGCCTCCCGCAGCTGCTGCTGAAATGGCTGCAGCTCGGTGAACACACACATTTATACTCCGCCTACTAGGCGGAGCCAGGAGGCAGAGATCTACCCCCGTACCTGTAGTACAGGAGCCTTACCATATTACCTCTCATATGTGATATATACAACAGTGGCGACTCCCACACCAATATGTGTAGTTGATGACACCCTGCCCTCATGGAAACCATTGTTGGCCCCATTTAGTGAAAGATGCATCCTGTGATCTCCCTTCTCTGCAGGTCAAAGGCAGCTGCCTCCATAGTATGCCCTTACTATTGGCACTACTGATTGTTTACTGTCTGATGTCCTTTGGAAAGCAATTATCCTGATGTTGTGTCTATGTGAACACCTCTGAATTGTAAGTTTTGAACAAGCACTCCCATCAAATACTTTCCCAAAAGAAACTGAGAAAGCAACTACAAGCGTTGAACCTTAATTCAGATTGGGTCTCTTGTCCTTTTCCAACCTAATTAAGAACTACTCAATCTCCACCCTGTTTGACTGCTGATTTTTCCAAACCTCAGGAAACTATTGCAGCAGAAATTAATGCCAACGTGCTGTCAAAATAGAATGAGGTTAATTTAAGTATTAATGGTAAGCTTGCCACTCCAAAACAGAAAATTCAGCCATCCTGATATAAGATGCTGTAAAAGCGGAAACTGGAGCATGTGCAGTACATGAGGGTCACATCTTGCGATTTTGATCCTTTAACCCCCAAACTCCGCTCCTGCCTGCCACGGGGTTCTGGAACAGAGATCTCTAACATTTAGCTATTGGTTTTATTCAAAAATAGGTCAGATAACTCCGCAAGAAGAATGTATTTGAAAAGTTGCATCGCTTCCCTACTAAAGCGATCTGTATTGACACTTTTACCGTGTCGAGGTGTTGAGCAAAAGGATCTATAATATTGCTCATGTAAGTGTACCTTAATCTTTCTGCACTGCATCCCAGCTATTCCTCCTCAGTGCTTTGGAAGGGGGAAGGATAAAAGATGTAGCAGATGCATGTTCAGTTTCATACAGTTTTAGTATTTTTCAGTATCATAAAGGTAAAAAACGACAAGACATATGGAGTGAACATGCAGATTTCTCAATTAACTTGTACTCGTAACAATGTTGAAGTGGTAAAATATGGCTCACTGCAAGTGTTTTTAAACCCACAATTTGTGTATGATTTCAAGAACATTGTTTTCACTGGAGATTCGCCAGTATTACAATCCCAGACCAGACCACAACAGTGACTAAGATACTGGACATAAACCCCAATGTTTTATTTTAATCTTTTAAGATTGTGAGGAAAGGATACTTCGCTCCAGGAGTGATTGCACGAAGAAATAGGGATACGGTATTTTAAAACAAACTTTTCTTACCAACACATTATTAAAATCTTTAACATCACACGAGAAAAAAGCTTACAATTACCCTTAAACAATACTACTGAATACAATACCTGTACCTGCTATCTTTATTCCTACTTAAACAACAAGAAACAAAAGCCATCTCAGCTCTCCATCCACTAACTACCTGTAGCACATAGGAATACTTGTTTTACAGAGATGTTCTTTGAGAAAGAGCAAACTCTTGATACTGCTTTAAAGACAAGATCCATGCAGACTATGGCTGTATGTCTTCAGAAGTCGTTCTTCAGCTTGTTTCAGCACCCCCCCCCCCCCCCCCCCCCCCCCCCAACCTTGTCTTTGGGAAAGTCCGGACTGCTTTAAAGACTGCTCCTCTCTTTTAACTGAACTGCAGAGAGCAAGTCTGCCCAACGTTTGATCACAGCTTCATCCAGAACTGCACTGACCTGTTTTTCCTACAAAATGCCTGATACCATAGCTCCACCCAGTAACATCACCGTCCCAAGCTGAAATCGAATTAACTCCACAGGGAATCCTCTTAATCAAAACAAAATTCCATTTACCCAGGCTTTTATGATGCTTTAATTACACCCTAGCTCCTTAAATATACTTGCCTTTCAAACTAACATTCTTTTAAAACATGACTTCAGCAGTCAAAAACACACTAATCTATGCGTTTAACCCTTACAGCACCAAAGATCTACAATACAATACATCTGATATTCCTATATTCATCACACCAGAATGATCAGTAACTGCTCAATTTTAATATATTAATATATTATTGAAAAGTTCAGTTATCTAGCATGCAATGTTGTACATATAATATAAACTCCTTGCTTATTATTTCTTGGAATATATATCATGGGCAAGGTGCACATTTATTGCATTCCTAATTGCATAAAAAAGACGGTGGTGAAGGTACTACCATAGAGCTGTTAGTTAAGGAGTTCAAGGGTTAGGACCCAGAAAGAATGCAGGAACAGTGTTCTACGTTGAAATGGTGTACCTGGAGGGGGAATTAGGAAGCGATGGCATTTCCCATGTGTAAGTATATATTTAGTGCATGTTTTTGAAGCAAGTGGGCTAGATTATTTTTATGATTCATATTGTGAAAACAGCTTTAGCTCTTTTCAAACAAAGTTGAGAAAAATGATCTTTTGTTGAGGTCTTACCGTCTTTAATTCCTGACGTAGTTGCTGGTTCAAATTTGTTGATTCTTCTAATCGTGCTTCAAGACTGGCAATTTTCTCTTCTTTAATTTCAAGAGATTTTTTTAATGTGCTTTCAAGCTTGGACGCCAAAAGTTTATATCTGCTGAAAGTTGGATATTGACATAAAAAATGAGTTAGACTTTTCTAAACTGTGGTTTGGAACAATTTACTTACAATCAGATACACAGATCAAGTAAAAGCAAAACAAAAAGGGTATTAAAGTTAAGTTCTTGGGACAAATGCTTTTTGGGGGTCTATTTACATAGATCTTTGGACGTGGCAGATCATATTGAGAGAGTAGTTAATAAAGCATATCGGATCTGCAGCTTCGTAAATCAAGACATTGAGTACAGAAGCAGGGAAACAATGCTAAACCTATTTAAAGTTCTGATTAGGCCACAACTAGAGTATCACGTCCAGTTTTGGCAACTACACTTCAGGAAAAATGTGAGGGTCCTTCAGGGGGTGCAGAGAAGATGTAGCAGACTGGTCCTCAGGATGAGGGATTTTAGGTTGGACAAGCTTCTCCTTGGGACATAGATTGAGGGGGAATTTGATAGAGGCCCAAAAGAACAGGGTTCGATGAGGTAGAGAAAGAAAAACTGTTTCCATTAGCTGATGGTGCAAGGACTAGAGGATACAGATTTAAGATTTTGGGAACATGATGAAGGGGGGTTTGTGAGGAAGAACCAGAGGATACAGATTTAAGATTTTGGGAACGTGATGAAGGGGGGTTTGTGAGGAAGAACCAGAGGATACAGATTTAAGATTTTGGGAACGTGATGATGGTGGAAGCAAAGACAATTAATGATTTCAAAAGGGAACTGTTTGGGTGCCCAAGTGAACTAAACGTACAGGGCCACAGAGATCGAGAGGAGATATGGGACTGATTGAATTTCTCTACAGAGCCAGCATGCACTCAATGGGATGAAAGGCCTCCTTCTGTGTCATAATGAGTTTATAATTCTAAAAGCCAACTCCTTCAGCCTGCAGAACTGAAAATGTTGGACCATTTTTGATACGAACTAAAAGGTCTAGATTATATGCAAGGACACTTTAAAAAAATTTTTTAAAAAGTGTTTGAAAAAATTTAACTTGTAGCTTCAGTGCAAAGTTCTTTGACATTTTACGTATCCCACATCACGGTTAAAATCTATTCACTGTCAGGACTTTGTGATTGAATGGGAAAAATAAGAAAGCCAGTAATTGAGTATGTGCATGTTTAAAGGAAAATAAGCTATTTTTAAAATGGAAACTGAAGAAAGACAAATTGCCAGGGTTGATGGAACCCTGATATGCTGATTAGCCTTGCAACACTGGGCAGGTATTAATCAAGAATAGTCAAGTGTGCTTTTGTTAAGGGGAGGTCGTGTCTGACCAACTTAATTGAGTTTTTCGAAGAGGTGACCAGGTGTTTAGATGAGGGCAATGCATTGACGTAGTCTGCTTGGACTTTAGATAGGTTTTGATAAGGTCCCACATGGGAGACTACACCGAAGGTAAGAGTGCATGGTTGACTAAGTGGCAGGCAGCAGAAGGTAATGGTCGAGGGATGTTTTGCTGACTGGAAGCCTGTGTCTATCCAGTGGGGTCCTGCAGAGATCAGTGTTGGGGCCCTTGCTGTTTGTGGTTTATATAAACGATTTAGTTTTTAAAATTTTTTAGAGTGCCTAATTATTTTTTTCCCAATTAAGGGGCAATTTAGCGTGGCCAATCCACCTATCCTGCAGATCTTTGGGTTGTGGGGGTAAGACCCACGCAGACACGGGGAGAAGTGCAAACTCCACACAGGCAGTGGCCCAGGGCTGGGATTGAACACTGGTCCTTGGCACTGTGATATATAAATGATTTAGACATGAATGTAGGAGGGTTGATCAGCAATTTCATGGATGATACGAAAATTGGTGGGGTGGTAAATAGTGAGGATAGCCTTCGATTACAGGAGGATATAGACGTGTTGGTCATATGGGCTGATCAGTGGCAAATGGAATTCAATCTGGAAAAGTGTGAGGTGATGCACTTGGGCAGGACAAACAAGGCAAGGGAATACATGATACATAGCAGGACCCTGGGAAGCACCAGGGATCAGAGGGACCATGGTATGCATGTACACTGGTCCTTAGAGCAAGTAAATATAGTAGTTATGAAGTCATACGGTAGACTTGCCTCAATTAGCCGAGGCATAGAGTTTAAGAGCAGGGAGGTGCTGGAACTGTATAAAACGTTGGTTAGGCCATAGCTAGAGTATTGTGTGCAGTTCTGAAATCCAGATTATAGGAGGGGTATGATAGCACTAAAAAGAGTGCAGAAGATATTTACCAGGATGTTTCCTGGGCTGGAGAGTTTTAGCTATGTCGAGAATCTCATAACATTTAAGAAGTATTTGGATGTGCACTTGCATTTCCAAGGCATGCAAGGCTGTGGGCCAGGTGCTAAAAAATGGGATTAAAATATTTGGGTGGTTGTTTTTAACCGATGCAGATGCGATGGAACGAAGGGCCTTTTCTGTGCTGTGGACTTCTATGACTCCAAATGTTTACCTCAAGCAAGTTTGTAACAATGGAAGATGGGGGTGAGTGTCGGATTGACTTTATTCCGCATTGACTTTGTTACACAACCTCACCGTTTAGAAAAATATTTAAGAGTAACATATGAGAAGGTTAGTTCAGATAAGGGAAGATTAAAGGAAAAAACTGTATATCAGAGGCAAATTCGCCCTACACAGGAGAGCTGTTTGAAATCACAGCCCACACAGCAGGAAACTGTATTTGCTCCCAACAAGCCTGGCCTTGAAAAGCCTGTTTTCGAGAAGCCAGTTGTCTCTATTCTAACCTGGGAGCGACCCCATAAGATACAGGTGCCTGGCTTGGTAACTATTGCCGGATTTTGCTTATAGTTTTAAAACCTATGGGATGTTGTTAGGAAAATACAGGGCTTTGGAATTAGATACATTTTAAGATATTTCCAATAATCATTAATGTAGTTAAGTGTATTTTTAGTTGACTTTGTGTGTTTTACTGTTTAATTAACATTTATTTTGTTTAAAATCATCACAAAAGAGTCTGGGACATCCTTCACTGGTCTTCACATCTTTCCTCGCATTATAACCAGTTGCAAATATACACAGTTGAGAGCAGGCATTCTAAAGTTCCCTTTGGGGTTTTGGAAGTAGCATTTAACACCAGTTGTGCTCTTAACATCACCAAGATAAATCCTCAGCTGGACAGTTACGTCAAAATTTTGCAAACTCAATACTTTACCACAGTACAAGAATGGAGACTAATCACATGATGTGGAAACACATTTTCACTTAATCTCAAATGTCAGGGTCTTAATCGATTTGCATTAAAAAGGATTCTCATTAGGAGAATCATGGGGCAGTCCAATAAGATCATGGGGAAAATTAATGTGACCCCGAACACAACAACAAAGCAAAATAAAGCAGCTCAGTCACATTCGGTATATAATTAAAATTTTCATATTATCAACATAATACATCATATAAATATGAAAATCGGTTTTGAAAGTATTTTGCATAATCATTCTTTTATGTACCCACAAGGCCTAATAAGGCACATGGGCTTGCTTGTTGCAACACAGTTTCTCAAAATACTATTTTAGAAGCGGTGCAAATGCTCCTTGGATTTGATCTAACAGAGTAAGCTTACTGTTACCACCATTTATTTATACCCATCTGTCAGGATACACCTTTTATTCTCAGATATCTTGATGAGACCATAAATTCACGCGACACATGGTTAGAAGTGAACAGTGGTTTTAATCATCTTACAACAGAGCCTGCCTGTGACAAGATGAACTCCAGATGAACTGGCAGGCATGCTCTCAGCATCAACCTTTATACTCCCGGTTAGGGGGAGGAGCCGTGGGTGGAGCCAAGGGTGGAGACCAGTACAAACTCCCGTACACTCCCAGTGCATCTCCCCCTAGTGGCAGAGCAGCGCAACTGCTCGTGTGCCGAGCTTTCAGAGACATAGTACTACATGTGTAATACAGTGTGAATTACGCTACTGTGATTCACCACATTACCCCCTGTAAAAAAAATCAAGTCCGGCGGGGGTGGTGGCTTACAGATTGAGTCTGTCCGGTGGCCGAGTTGTCCGCTGTGATCGGCGGAGCACCGGGGTTGCAGCCCCTTCTGGTGGCTGGATGAGCACTGTCGGTTGGGGTACGATGGCGGACTCCGGGGGCGATTCCGCACGAGCTTCGTACCCGTCTGGTTCGACTGGGGACTGGAGGCGCTGGGAGCTATCTGGCGCGGGTGCGCAAAAAAAATGAAGCGAACTGGTAGGTTGGGGGGCGAGTTGGGTGGGATGTAGTGTGAGGGGTACCTCGGCGGTGGTATTGGGGGGGTTGGATCCTGCAGGTTCTAGGTCCCGGAGGTATACAGTGACCTGGCGGCCGTCAGGGAACTCTACAAAGGTGTACTGGGGGTTTGAATGCAGTAGGAGCACATTCTCTACGAGTGGGTCAGTTTTGTGCGCCCTGACGTGCTTCCGGAGTATTATTGGGCCCGGTATCTTCAACCATGCCGGGAGCGAAACCCCCGTGGTAGTGCCCCTGGAAAAAATAAAGAGCCGCTCGTGAGGGGTCTGGTTGGTAGCAGTACATAAGAGGGACCTAATAGCATGGAGCGCGTCAGGGAGGACTTCTTGCCAATGGGAGATCGGGAGATTCCTGGACCGGAGGGTCAGTAGGACGGTCTTCCAGACCGTCGTATTCTCCCTCTCCACCTGCCCGTTCCCCCTGGAGTTATAGCTGGTAGTCCTGCTCGAGGCGATGCCCTTGCTGAGCAGGTACTGACGCAGCTTGTCATTCATAAAGGACGAACCCCAGTCGCTGTGTACATAGCTGGGGAAACCAAACAGGGTGAAGATACTATGCAGGGCCTTAATGACTGTGTGGGAGGTCATGTCGGGGAGAACTCGTGAGAACTCGTCTATGACGTTCAGGAAGTACACATTCCTGTTAGTCGAGGGGTGTGGCCCATTGAAATCGATAGCGAGGCGTTCAAAGGGCCTAGAAGCCTTGACCAGGTGGGCCGTCTGGTCTGTAGAACTGCGGTTTGCACTCCGTGCAGATCGGGCAATCCCTGGTGATGGCTTTTACCTCCTCGGTGGAGAAAGGCAGATTTCGGGCTTTAATGTAGTGGGCGAGCCGGGTGACCCCCGGGTGGCAGAGGTCATTGTGGATGGCTTTTAAGCGGTCGCTCTGTGCGCTGGCACACGTCCCGCGGGACAGGGCACCTGGGGCCTCGTTGAGCTTCCCCGGTCGATACATAATATCGTATTTGTAGGTGGAGAGTTCGATCCTCCACCTCAGAATTTTGTTTTGCCCCTTTGCGAGTTGTCAAACATGAAGGCAATCGATCTTTGGTCGGTGATGAGGGTGAACCTTCTACCTGCGAGGTAGTGCCTCCAGTGATGAATAGCCTCCACAATGGCTTGTGCTTCCTTTTCGACTGAGGAGTGTCGAAGTTCCGAAGCAGAGGGGGTTCGGGAGAAAAATGCGACTGGTTTCCCTGCCTGATTTAGTGTGGCTGCAAGAGCTACCTCTGAGGCATCGCTCTCAACCTGGAAAGGGACGGATTCATTCACCGACCGCATGGCAGCCTTGGCGGTGTCCTCCTTGATGCAGCTGAAGGCATGGCGAGCCTCAGCTGACAGGGGAAAAAGTGTGGCCTTAAAGAGTGGGCGGGCTTTGTCCGCATATTGAGGGACCCACTGGGCATAATACGAAAAGAATCCCAAGCACCGTTTGATGGCCTTGGTACAATGAGGGAGAGGGAGTTCTAAGAGCATACGGTCCGGGTCGGGACCCAGGACTCCGTTTTCCACGACATAGCCGAGGATGGCTAGTTTGGTTGTGCGGAAAACGCATTTCTCCTTGTTGTATGCGAGGTTAAGCTTCTGGGCCGTCTGGAGAAATCGGTTGAGGTTGGCATCGTGGTCCTGTTGGTCATAGCTGCAGATGGCGACGTTATCCAAGTACGGAAACATGGCCCGCAGCCCGTACTGGTCCACCATTCGGTCCATTGCTCGTTGGAACACCAAAACCCCATCGTGACGCCAAAGGGGACCCGGAGGAAGTGGAAGAGGCGGCCATCGGCCTCAAACGCCGTGAAGTGGCGGTCCTGCGGGCGGATTGGGAGTTGGTGGTGTGCAGACTTAAGATCCACCGTGGAAAAAATCCGATACTGGGCGATCTGATTCACCATGTCTGCAATCCTGGGGAGGGAGTACGCGTCGAGGAGCGTAAACTGATTAATAGTCTGACTATAGTCTATGACCATGCGGAATTTTTCCCCGGTCTTGACGACCACCACTTGAGCTCTCCAGAGACTGTTACTGGCCTCTATGATCCCCTCACGTAAAAGCCTCCGGACCTCGGATCGAATGAACACCCTGTCCTGTAGGCTGTACCGCCTGCTGTGAGTGGCTACGGGTTTACAGTCCGGAGTGAGGTTGGCAAAGAGAGGAGGGGGGGGGAGATTCGCAGCGTGGCTAGGCTGCAGATAGTGAGTGGGGGTAGGGGTCTGCCGAAGCTGAGGGTGAGACTCTTGAGATTGCATTGAAAGTCGAGTCCCAATAAGAGTGTGGCGCAGAGTTCGGGCAAGACGCATAGTTGGAACTTAGAGTAGCTAGCGCCTTGGATTGTTAGAGTTGCGATGGTGCGCCCTTGGATATGGACTGAGTGGGAACCCGAAGTGAGGGAGGTATTTTGCCGTGCAGGGAAAACGGGGAGCGAACAGCGTCTTACCAGATCTGGCTGTACGAAGCTCTCAGTGTTCCCGGAGTCGAAAAGGCACGGTGTACTGTACCCGTTGATTTGGACCATCATCATCGAGTTGTGGAGATGCTTTGCGCGCGATTGGTCCAGTGTGACTGCGTTGAGTTGCGGGTAGTCGGCGGCTCGGTCGGCTGCGCTGGGATGGCCCCGCGATGAGTGCCCGCTGAGGTCGCAGTCTTCAATCGAGTTTTCTGAGTATGGAGAGGATGTGGCCTAAGATGGCCGCCCCCGTGGTTTCGCACGTGGCGGGCGGCGAGGAAGATGGCGTCCAAGATGGCGGCCCCCATGAGTCGCCCGTGGTGGACCGCGTGGTGGGGGTCCGCCAAGATGGCGGCCCCCAATAATCGCACGTGGCGGCGGAGTCGGGGCATAGGCCGCTGCGTTCCGGGGCCTGCGAGTGCGGAGGGCGATTACTTCGTGCCGCTGGAGGTTTAGGGGCTGGGGCCTTCCTTGCCAGGCACACTCTGGCTTAGTGGCCTTTTCGCCCGCAGCTGCTGCGGGCCGGGCAGTGCTGCCGCCAAAAGTGGCAGGCTGGGGCAGCATGGCGGCTGGATGGCTGCGCGGCGCAGGCCTGGGGAGTCGCTGGTCGGGGGCCCATGACGGAGTCGCGCAGTCGGCAGGAAACGAGGTGAGGCTACGAAATAAGACCTCCATAGTTGTAGCGAGTTCAACAGTATCTTCTAAATTTAGGGCCCCCTTCTCCAGCAGTCGCTGGCGCACGTAATTCGATTTAAGGCCTGCAACAAAGGCATCGCGGACAGCAAGTTCTCTATGTTCTGCAGCAGTTACAGCCTGATAATTACAGTCCCGGGATAAGGCTTTTAATTCTCTGAGGAATTCTTCTGGCGATTCTGTAGGACGCTGGCGGCGAGTAGTAAAAATGTGGCACGCGTAGACCTCATTGATAGGCCTCACGTACATTCTATCGAGTAGGGCCAGAGCCTCTGTATATGAGCCGGTACAGTTTAGCTGAGTAGATATACGATGGCTCACCCTCGCGTGCAGTAGACTGAGTTTCTGCTCCTCCGTCGTTTCTGTGGTGCTTGCTTCAGCCAGGTAGGCCTTAAAACATCGGAGCCAATGCGAAAGGATTTATTTTGCCTCTGCATCCTGCGGGTCGAGTTCCAGTCGGTTAGGCTTGAGGGCTGATTCCATGGTCATTCCTTACTGTTTCTTAATACGATTAAATTGATGAGACCATCAATTCACGTGACACGTGGTTAGAAGTGAACAGTGGTTTTAATCGTCTTACAACAGAGCCTGCCTGTGACAAGATGAACTCCAGATGAACTGGCAGGCAGGCTCTCAGCATCAACCTTTATACTTCCAGTTAAGGGGAGGAGCCATGGGTGGAGCCCAGTACAAACTCCCGTACACTCCCAGTGCATCTCCCCCTAGTGGCAGAGCAGCGCAACTGCTCATGTGCCGAGCTTACAGAGACATAGTACAACATGTGTAATACAGTGTGAATTACGCTACTGTGATTCACCACATATCTTTCAATTAAAAGGCTGTTGAGTTGTACAACACTTTGCTGCAGATCGAGTGAAAGTGGCTGCAAACTGAGCATCAAAACCAATTAGTCCCCTACTCCCCACCTCTCAGGTCCCCAATCCTTTGCTCCATTTCTGTGCCCATCGCTCCCTGAGCCCCTATTTCCCATCTCACTCTCCTCCCAACTCTTGAGCCAACTGTGATTCTCAGGGTACCTAATTCCCGACTCTCCCCAGACAGTCATAGCTCCCTATGAATCAGAATCAAGCAGTAGTTTGTGTCAAAGGTGGGTGTTGACTTTATTTTAAATTAGTACGGTTTAATGGATTGTTCATTCCTTACCCAGGACTCAGTGGCAGACAAAACGCGTTATTCCCGAGATAGAGCCGTGCAAGCAGTAAATTAGAGATGAAGCACTTTCCTGCCTCTCCAGTGCAGGGTCGCGATCTTTGCTCAATAAAATCTGTTTCTTTTAACTGCTGCTACCTTGCTCATATCCACTTTGTTTCACCCACAAGACACTTCTGGTGATTTAAAGACCATGGTGATTGCGGTTTCAAGGTGCAACTTGCATCAATTATCATATCAGTCAATGTGTGTTCATTTATAGGTATGTTCACTTATTCAGGTTTTATATGCACATGTACACTTTTCATTTTCATAGGTAGTATATTCATATGTCAAGTTGGATGCTTTTTATAGCATTAACACTATATTATCAACCTTTATATTGTGAATTTATCGTTCTTACCTATCATCAGAACTTTGTTCATCATGCAGGAGGCGCTCTTTGTTGAGCCCAATCTTTTCCAGTTCGTGAGTCAATTTTTCCAAATCATTGCTCATTTGTTGAGCATGTAATTTCTCATTTACAAGCTCCTGCAAACATCACATCATTTAGCAAAATTTCTTAGATTCACCAATTGTTCATTCTTTGAAAATTATGGTGATATGCACAATTTTTCATGATGTAAGCACACTTCTATAAAGTATTGCAAACTAAATTATAAATGAGAAACTCCGGAATAGCAAATCCAGATACTAATTACTGAACCAGCAGATGAACTTAACATAAAAAGAAAATATTAAGGTTGCCAACAAGCAAATAACGGATCATCATTTACAGAAGATGAGCACATCGAGCACGAGAAAAGTAGGCAGCTCAAAAATAAGCCTGTATATTTTGACTTGCGGAACAGAAAATAATTAGTCTTAACTTATGCAAGAGATATTTATTGCAGGAGAAAAACAAAGTGCAAAAAAAGGCAATGATAAATTTAGAAATTACAAATGGAAGATGTGAGCACTTAAAACTCAAGGTGGGCGGGGAGGGAGGGTTATTTTCAATTGCTGTTCACTCAGTTCTGAAAAACAGGCAGCAATCAAAGAAAAGACCAGGGAGTGAAGGAAGGGGAAACTTGGTCACTCAAAGCCAACGTGATACAGTTCATACAATTATAAAAACAAAACCCCGTGGAAATGGCAAATACTCAGCAAGTCTGGCAGCATCTGTGGAACGAAAAACGAGAGTTAATGTTTCAGATCTGTGATCTTTTATCAGAACATCTGATAAAATTCACAGGTAGGCCTGTTAATGGGTGTACATAGCACACCTATCAGTTTCGATGGAATGGCATGGAAATATGCAAATTGGGGTTCTGTTTGTAGGACATCCAATTACAATTTCAAAGTAGAATCGGACAAAGCTTCAATGTGCATACACTGTCCAATTTTTAAAAATATAAATTTAGTGTACCCAATTAATTTTTTTCCAATTAAGGGGCAATTTAGCATGGCCAATCCACCTAGCCTGCACATCTTTGAGTTGTGGGGGCGAAACCCACGCAAACATGGGGAGAATGTGCAAACTCCACATGGACAGTGACCCAGAGCCGGGATTGAACCTGTGACCTCGGCGCCGTGAGGCTGCAGGGCTAACCCACTGCGCCACCTTGTTGCCTCACACTGTTCAATTTTATCAGCTGGTGAAAGGTCTAACTGATTGTCCTTAAGATGAAAAGCTGGAGGCTGCTCCAGGAAAAGGCTCCAAACCTTTTCTTCTCTTGTATACTTTATTGGGGCTAGGTGGAGTAGGGGTGTCTTCTGACTCCATAAAAATGCTATGGCTCTCAATTCATTCCATCCACAAACAGTTCCTTCACTCCTCAGTTGAGGCTGGTCAAATAGGTTATTGTAGGAATGGTCCAATTTACCACTCTCTGACAAATGCAGACTGCAGTCGAGCACTTTCTGGAACCTGTATTTCAGCATTTACTTTCAATGGGACTCCAAACCTGAAAATGGTTTTGACTTCACTAAGTTGGCATAGCAAAAATGCTTTGAGAGCTGGCAGTGGTTATGAAAATCACTACATAAATGCAAGTCTTTCTTTCTTATGGGGTGAATTATACTCAAAGCAGGTACAGAAAGAGAAATAAACAATGGGAAAGACGGATTAAATGCAAATAAATAGGAAGAAAAATAATAAACATTTGAAATCCAAGAATAATGCACCATGAACAGGAATGAATCAGAACATTTCAATTTCTGGGCCAGAAGTTGTTTCGCATGCATTAATAATTATCCTTACATTAAAAGGTGCGAATATTATTAATTGTCAGACTTAACATGTTTAATGAGTAATTACTGTAATGTGAAAATCCAGTAAGTTCTTCAAAATAATGGAGAGGCCAAAAGTAAGAAACCTTTTGTGCAAAGCAAACATTGGAGTGGGTGTAATATTTTGCACCTCAGTTTATAATTTTAATCTTATAATTTGATGGCCAATTGCATATCAATGATGGCATGTGCCACCCACATATAATAATAATATTCATTAATATCACAAGTAGGCTTGCATTAACACTGCAATGAAGGTACTGTGAAAATCCCCTAGTCGCCACACTCCAGTGCCTGTTCGGGTACATCGAGGGAGAATTCAGAATGTCCAATTCACCTAACAAGTACATCTTTCTGGACTTGTGGGAGGAAACCGGAGCACCCGGTGGAAACCCATGAGACACTGGGAGAACATGCAGACTCCGCACAGATAGTGACCCAAGCCGGGAATCGAACCCGAGACCCAGACAATGTGAAGCAATAGTGCCAACCACTGTGCTACCATGCTGCAGAGGGGGGAGTTTTATCGCAAGTTGTAAAACACAGACAAAATAGTTGATGCCATTTATTAGAGAGGAGTTCTGCCAGCAGCGAAAGGAGATGCTTGAAGAGCGATCGAAGGCCAGCAGTAGCATCCCTGAAAGGATCAGAGTCGAGAAGTACCTGGAGGCACAGGGGTTGCATCCGGGAGATGAAGGTGGTGATGTCCGGTCACAGCGATCGGGTGGTGGCTTTGGAAGCGGAGTTCCTGGGGAACCTTTGCAAGCCACTAAGGGCAAAAGTAGAGGAGCAGGAGAACAGACCCAGAAGCCAGAACCTACGTATCATTGACTCCAGAGGGTGTGGAAGGCAGGAGTGCCACGACATATGTCTCAAGGATGCTGGCGGGGCTGGACAAGGCCCCGTAGGTGGATAGGGTACACAGGTCCCTAAGGCAGAAGCTGAGAGCCGGGGAGCCATCATGGGCGGTAATTGTGAGGCTCCATACGTTTGTGGAGGAGAAGATCCTGCGGTGGCCAGGGAGAAACGGAACTGAGAATGAGAGAGAATAGGATCCGAATCTATCAGGACATTGGAGCGGAGCTTTCAAAAAGGCGCGCCGGGTTCAAGAAGGCCAAAGCCGTTCTATACTGAAGACAGATCAGGTTTGGGGTACTGTACCCGGGAAACTGTGGGTGACTTTTGAAGGCCAGAAGTACTATTTTAAAATCCCAGAAGAGGCCAATGATTTCATAAGAGATAATAAAATGGGGGAGAACCAAATGCTGATGGGAGACGGAGGAGATGGAGCAACAGAGATCAGAGGATGCGGTTATTGTGGGGAATGGAGGGTGGGGGTCCTTTTCTCTGGTGGTGTGATTCTGCCGTTGTAACTTTGCTAAGGGGCAACAAGTCCCCCACGCTGATTGTGGTGCTTTTCTTTTTGGAATTGGTGATCTGCGGATTTGGATCTGTCTTTGTTTGTGTGGGGGAGGGTGGGGTCCACAGGGAGCCATTTGTACAGACAAAGGAGGGAAGGGTTGGGTGGGGGGGGGGGGGGGGGGAGGTAGATAGAGGGAGCCTTGAGGCAGGAGTTGCCACGCTAGCAGGTAATGCTGGTGAACAGAAGTGAGGTGGGGGAGGTGGCCGTGAAAGTTGGGAGAGGGGTGGGGGGTGCAACACGGCAGTTTTGGAGAATGAATGGGGTCATGGGCAGAGAAGAGGGCCATCTTGGGTGGACCCGGCTCAGGGCGAAATCAAGCAAGGTAGAATTGGAAGGGGAGGATGGCGGACAGTAGAGAGGCGTGGAGGCGCAAGCCTCCGGTAAGGTTTGTAACATGGAAAGTATGTGGAGTGAACAGGCCGTTGAAGAGGGTCTCGGGTCTTTGCACACTTGAGAAGGCGGGAGTAGTCTTTCTGCAGGAGAGGCACCTCTGGGTGAAGATTCAGGTTAGGTTCAGAAAGCGATGGGTGGGTCAGGTATTACACTCGTGGTTTGATTCAAGGTAGCGAGGGGTGGCCATCCTGCTGAACAAAAGGATGAGGTTTGTAGGGGCCAAGGAAGTGCAGGACCCGGGTGGAAGGTATGTGATAGCGAGCGGGTGTTGGAAGGGACGCTGGTGGTGCTAGTGAATGTATATGCGTCGAATTGGGATACGGGGTTTGGGAAAGTGTTGCTGGGAGCCATTCCAGTCCTGCACATGCATCAGTTAATTACAGGGAGTGATTTTAATTGCGCCCTATAACTGAGGGTGGATAGGTCGAGCCCTAAGTTAATGGGAAGGTTGAGGATGGCGAAGGAGCTGGGATGATTTATGGAAAGGATGGAAATGGTGGATCTGTGGAGGTTGAGGAACCGTGGAGAGAGGGAGTACTCCTTCTTCTTGCATGTATACAAGGTATACTCCAGAATTGGCTTTTTCGTAATGAGCCGAGAGGTGTTGGTGGAGGCGGAGTATGCAGGAATTGTGATCTCAGACCATGCGCCAAACTGGCCAAGGTCGGACTTATCTTGAGGCAGGAGCAGAGGCCGGGATAGAGGTTAGATTCAGGGCTTTTGGCAGACAAGGGGTTCTGTGAGAAGGGGAGGTCGATTGTCAGAGACTAGGTGGAATTTAATCAGAATGGGGAGGTATCGACAGCCAAGTTTTGAAGGCATCGAAGGTGGTGGTTCGGGGGGGGGGTTTGTTATCTCGTTCAAGGCGCAAGAGATAGGAGGGAGGAGTACGGACAGTTGTTGGGACTAGATAGTCGAGGTGGGCAAGAAATATTCGAGTGCTTCCACCAAGGAAGGGTTGGCGGAGAGAAAGAGGTTACAGGGGAAGTTTGACAGGCTGATGACGGGGAAGGCAGTGGGGCAGCTACGGAGGGCGAGGGGGTGCAGTATGAATATGGAGAGAAGGAGCCGCTTGGGCTGAGAGAAGTGATGGATAGTATGAATGGGATGAAGTTGGGGAAGGCCCCGAGGCAGAATGGTTACCGTGCGGAGTTCTATAAGGAGTTTGCGACGGAACTGGCACCACACTTACTGGGGATGTTTAGCAAGGTGTGGGAAGGAAACAGCAAGGGTCCCCCAGCGCATTATGGAGTGGACCAGGAGTGGGGTGATCAAAAAAGCGGCTTGGGAGAAGAGAGGAGAGCGGGCGCGAAAAAACAAGATGGCGGCCGGCGGGGATCAGGCAGTGTGGGCCGAGTGGTCACGAGAGCAGCAGGAGATTCTCAGAAGCTGCTTTGCCGAGTTAAAGGCGGCGATGTTGGCCCCTATGAAGCCTTCTATTGAAAGGTTGGTGGAGACCCAGAAGATGCAGGGGACGGCGATCAAGGAGGTGCAGCAGAAGGCCTCTGATAACGAGGATGAGATTTTGGACCTCGTGGTTAGGGTGGAGGCACACGAGGCTCTGAACAAAAGATGGCAGGAGAGGCTGGAAGATCAAGGAGGCAGAACCTGCGGATTCTGGGTCTCCCTGAAGGCGTGGAGGGGTCGGATGCTGGTGTGTATGTGACCACGATGCTGGGAACGCTGATGGGCGCGGGGGCTTTCCCGTGGCCTCTGGAGCTGGATGGGGCGCACAGAGTCCTGGCAAGGAGGCCTAGGGCGAACGAGCCGCCGAGAGCTATGGTGGTAAGATTCCACCGCTTCACCGATAAGGAGTGTGTCCTGCGATGGGCGAAGAAGGAGCGAAGTAGAGGGTGGGAGAACTGTGAGATCCGTATTTACCAGGGCTGAGGTGCAGAGCTGGCCAAGAAGCGTGCGGGATTCAACCGGGCCAAAGCGGTCCTCCACAGCAAAGGGGTGAAGTTCGGGCTGTTACAACCGGCGAGGCTGAGGGTTACATATCAGGACCGGCACCACTATTTCGATTCGCCGGATGAGGCGTGGACTTTTATAAAGAACGAGAAGCTGGACTCGAACTAATGGACTGCAGTATGTTAGAACATAGAACATAGAACAGTACAGCACAGAACAGGCCCTTCGGCCCTCGATGTTGTGCCGAGCAATGATCACCCTACTTAAACCCACGTAACCCGTATACCCGTAACCCAACAATCCCCCCATTAACCTTACACTACGGGCAATTTAGCATGGCCAATCCACCTAACCCGCACATCTTTGGACTGTGGGAGGAAACCGGAGCACCCGGAGGAAACCCACGCACACACGGGGAGGACGTGCAGACTCCACACAGACAGTGACCCAGCCGGGAATCGAACCTGGGACCCTGGAGCTGTGAAGCATTGATGCTAACCACCATGCTACCGTGAGGCCATGGTTGTTGGGTCATGGTGGTAGGGGGGGGGGGGGGGCAGTGTTATGTTGGGTTTTCTCCCCGTGTTCTCTTTTGTTTTTGTTGCTCCCTGTGCCCTGGGCCCTCGGGGTTCTGGGTTGGGTCGCAGTTGGGAAGAGCTGCGTCACAGGTGATGGGGTCGGGCCAGACAGTGAGAGCAGTTTATTCGCTTGAGTTTGTTTGTTTGAGAGAGTTTTTTTTTTCTCTGCACACACGGGATGTAGGGGAAGGACTCTCTCTACCTCACTTAGTTGAGAGGGGGGGGGGGGGGGAGGAGGAGGTTGGAGACCCGCATAGGGAGCCAACAGGGGCATTGGAGGTAGAGGCGGGAGTGGCCGGGGTCAGCATGAGTCAGCTGACTTGTGGGAGTGCAATGGGGGGGGGGGGGTTAAGTGACCGCTTGACTAGGGTGGGGGGGGGTTGAGGGGGGGCTGGGATGCTGCTTTGCTGACTGTGGGGAATCAATTTTCGGAGTAAAGGGGAGAGTCGGGACGGGGAGCCTCCGGCTGGGGGGCTGGAATGTGCGGGAGACGCGGGCTGGCCAAAAAAAGGAGATGGCTAGTTGGGGGGAGGGGGCGGGGTAATTAACCCCCTTACCAGGCTGATCACGTGAAACGTGAGGGGCCTGAATGGGCCGGTCAAGAGGGCCCGTGTGTTTTTGCACTTAAGGGGGTTAAAGGCAGACGTAGCCACGTTACAAGAAACGCATCTGAAGGTCGCGGATGAAACCAGGCTGAGGAAGGGATGGGTGGGGCAGGTCTTCCACTCAGGGCTGGATGTGTAGACCAGGGGGGGTCGCAATCTTGGTGAGCAAGCGGGTGGCATTTGAGGCGGGGGGGTATTGTGGTGGATAAAGGAGGTAGATATATTATGGTGAGTGGCAAACCGCAGGGGGCCCCCCCGAGTGGTGTTAGGGAATGTGTATGCTCTGAACTGGGACGTTGCAGGGTTCATGAAGCGGATATTGAGTAGGATTCCAGATTTGGAGTCAAACAGTCTGGTAAAGGGGGGGGGGGGGGGGGGAGAGAGAGAGAGGAGAAGAGAGAGAAAGAGAGAGAGAGAGAGAAAGAGAGAGAAAGAGAGAGACTTCAACACGGTCCTGGACCCAGCACTGGATCGGTCCAAGTCTAGATCGGGTAAGAGGCGGCTGCAGCAAAGGTCCTGAGGGGGTTCATGGACCAAATGGGGGGAGTGGACCCGTGGAGATTCGCTAGGCCAAGGGCAAAGGAGTTTTCATTCTTCTCCCATGTTCACAAGGCGTACTCGCGGATTGACTTTTTCGTGGTGAGTAGGGCGCTAATCCCGAGAATGGAGGGGGTAGAGTACTCAGCCATTGCAATTTCGGAACATGCCCCGCACTGGATGGAGTTGGGGCTGGGGGAGGAGAGAGGCCAACGCCCTCTGTGGAGACTGGACGTAGGACTATTGGCAGATGAGGAGGTCTGTGGGTGGATTCGGAGGAGTATCCAAAGCTATGTGGTGACCAATGATACTGGGGAGGTTTCAGTGAATGTAGTCTGGGAGGCGCTGAAGGCATTTATCTGGGGGGAGCTAATTTCAGTCAGGGCCCACATTGAGAAGAGGGATAGGATGAAGGGGGAGGGGTTGGTGGGGGAGATACTTAGGGTGGACAGGAGGTATGCGGAATCCCCCGAGGAGGGGTTGTTAAAAGAGCGCCGGAGTCTGCAGGCAGAGTTTGACTTGCTTACCACAGGGAAGGCAGAGGCTCAGTGGAGGAAGGTACAAGGAGCGGTGTACGAGTATGGGGAAAAGGCAAGCAGGATGCTGGCGCACCAACTACGGAAGAGAGAGGCAGCCAGGGAAATTGGGGGAATTAGGGACAGGAGGGGTAACACGGTGCTGAGTTCGGCAAGGATCAAATAGGTCTTCAAGGACTTTTATGGTAAACTGTATTGGGGGGGGGGGGGGGGGGGGGATGAAGCGATTTGTGAACCAACTGAGGTTCCCTAAGGTGGAGGAGGGGCGGATAGAGGGATTGGGTGTCCCGATTGAGAATGAGGAATTGGTTAAGGGTTTGGAGGGCATGCAGTCGGGCAAGGCCCCGGGACCGGACGGATATCCCGCAGAATTTTACAGGACATTATCAGAGCTGTTGGGCCCGTTATTGTTGAGAACCTTCAACAATACCAGCCTCCCCGGACAGGCGTCGGAATGTGGCGACTAGGGGCTTTTCACAGTAACTTCATTGAAGCCTACTCGTGACAATAAGCGATTTTCATTTCATTTTCATTTCACAAGGCAAAGGAGAAGGGAATCCTTCCCCCGACAATGTCGCAGGCTCTGGTCTCGCTCATCCTTAAGCAAGATAAGGACCCGTTGCAATGTGGCTCCTACAGGCCGATATCGCTCCTCAATGTAGATGCCAAACTGTTGACCAAGATCCTGGCCACCAGAATTGAGGACTGTGTCCCAGGAGTAATCAATGAGGATCAAACGGGGTTTGTGAAGGGCAGGCAGCTGAACACAAATGTGCGGAGGCTCCTGAATGTGATTATGATGCCCTCGGAAGGAGGGGATGCAGAAGTGGTAGCGGCAACGTACGCGGAAAAAGCCTTCGATCGGGTGGAGTGGGAGTACCTGTGGGAAGTGTTAGGCAGATTTGGATTTGGCGAGGAATTTATAGGTTGGGTTAAATTGCTGCATCAGGCCCCTGTAGCAAGTGTGTCGACGAACCGGCAGCGGTTGGAGTACTTTCGGCTACATCGAGGAACGAGGCAGGGGTGCTCCCTGTCCCCCCTGCAATTGAGCCGCTGGCCATCGCGCTGAGGCAGTCTAGAAACTGGAGGGGGGAGGAGCATCGGGTTTCACCGTATGTGGATGACCTGCTCCTGAACATTTCGGATCCAGTGGAGAGGATGGGGGAGGTCATGAGATCCTTAAAGTTTTCGGGGACTTTTCGGGGTATAAGTTGAATGTCAGGAAAAGCGAGCTTTTCGTGATACATGCGAGGGGCCAGGAAGAGTCTGGGAGAGCTACCACTTAAGATGGAGGAGAGGAGCTTTCGCTATTTGTGCATACAGGTGGCTAAGAGTTGGGATGCCCTGCACAAGCTCAATCTAGCACGGCTGGTGGATCAGATGGAGGAGGACTTTAAGAGGTGGGACATGCTGCCGCTTTCCCTGGTGGGCAGGGTGCAATCCGTGAAGATGACGGTCCTCCCCAGGTTCTTGTTCGTCTTCCAGTACCTTCCCATCCTCATCCCCAAGTCCTTCTTCAGGCGGGTGATCGGGATTATTACGGGATTTGTGTGGGAAAACAAGACCCCACGTGTTAAGAGACTGTTCTTAGAGCGGGGGGGGGGGGGGGGGGGGGGGGGGGGGAGGAGGAGGAAGAGGAGGGTGGGCTGGCGCTGCCGAACTTCTGCAGCTATTACTGGGCAGCGAATATATCCATGATTCGGAAATGGGTAGTAGAGGGAGGGGGGGTGGCGTGGAAGCGGTTGGAGGAGGCGTCTTGCAGGGATACTAGCCTGGGGGCATTGATAACGGCACCGCTGCCACTCTCGCCGACACGGTACACCACGAGCCTGGTGGTGATGACGACATTGAGGATCTGGGGTCAGTGGAGACAGCACAAGGACGAGGTTTGGACCCCGATACGGAACAATCACAGGTTCGCTGCAGGTAGAATAGACAGTGGGTTCCTAAGCTGGCACTGAGCGGGTATCAAAAGGATGGAGGACTTGTTTATTGACGGGACTTTTGGTAGCCTGAGGGCGCTGGAAGAGAAATTTGGGTTGCCCCCAGGGAATACCTTTAGGTACCTGCAGGTCTGGGCTTTCGTGAGGAAGCAGGTGGGGGAATTTCCGCTGCTACCGGCCAGGAGGATACAGGACAGGGTGGTCTCGGGCGTGTGGGTAAGGGACGGAAAGGTATCAGACATATACCAGGAGCTGCAGGAGACGGAGGAGGCCTCTGTGGAAGAGCTGGAGGGCAAGTGGGAGGAGGAGCTGGGTGAGGAGCTGGATGAGGGCCTGTGGGCAGACGCCCTGGGCAGGGTCAATTCCTCCTCATCTTGCGCCAGACTTAGCCTGGTTCAGTTTAAGGTGGTGCACCGTGCGCATATGACAGTGGCGAGAATGAGCAAGTTCTTTGGGGTGGAGGACAGGTGCGTGAGGTGTTCAGGGGGCCCAGCAAACCATGTCCATATGTTTTGGGCATGCCCGGCACTTACAGAATTTTGGAGAGGCTTTGCAAAGGCTATGTCCAAGGTCTTGGACACTCGGGTAAAGTCGAGCTGGGGGATAGCGATATTTGGGGTGTCAGGAGATCCGGGAGTGCAGGAGTCGAAAGAGGCCGAAGTCTTGGACTTTGCCTCCTTGGTAGCCTGGAGACGGCTCTTGTTAATGTGGAGGGACGCGAAACCCCCAAGTGTGGAGACTGGGGTCAGTGACATGGCTGGGTTTCTAAGTTTGGAAAGGATATAGTTTGCCTTAAGAGGGTCCTTGCAGGGGTTCTCCAAGCCGCGGGGGGGGGGCACGGTATGGGTGACAAGTTCCCAGATACCCCACCTTGCTTTGTTAAGTTGTTAATTCGTTTTTCTTTATTATTACTATTATGTTTTTTGTTGTTTTCTTTCTGTAGTGGTTTGTAAAAGTTTGTAAAAATTTTGAATAAAAACAAATAAAAAAAAAAACTGTACAGGATCCAACGACTGACAGATCAAGCTCCAAAACGGGGAAAACCTCAAGCATGGCAAGGGAGCTCGGTCACTTCATGGAACAGATGGGAGCGGTGGGCCCTGGAGGTTTACCACCCAGGGGAGAAGGAGTTCTTCTTCTCCCCAGTGCACAACGTCTACACCAGAATTGACTTCATTGTGGTGGGGAAAACAGTGCTTCCAGGGACAGATAAAGTGGAATACGCCGCAATTGTAATATCCGACCACGCTCCACACTACATGGACATGAAGCTGGAGACGGGCAGGGCCCAACGCCCCACATTGATGAACATTGCCCTACCAGCAGACAAGGCCTTTAATGAAAAGATATCACAAGCCATAGCAGAGTACACGGAGAACAACCAAAACGGGGAGGTCTCATCCTCCGCGTTCTGAGAAGCGCTAAAGGCCGTAGTAAGAGGGGAAATTATCGCTTTCAAAGCGCGAAGAGATAGGGAGGAAAGGGCGGCTAGGCAGAAGCTGGCCGACTGCATACTGGAGGTAGACCGTAAATACTCCGAGTCCCCGACCGTAGAGCTCCTGGCGGAGAGGAAAGAGCTACAAAGGAACTTTGATCTGCTCTCCGCCAGGAAAGCAGTGCACCAACTCCGCCAGGCACGTGGGACCCTATACGGATACGGAGACAAAGCCAGCCGCCTGTTGGCGCACCAGCTGAGAAAGCAGGCAGTCACCAGAGAAATTGCACAAATCAGGGATACCTCAGAGGCACATTAGACACAGAACCAGAAAAGATTAACAAAACCTTCAAGGCCTTCTACCAAGGGCTGTACACCTCAGAGCCCCCAATGGGATAGTCCGGTATGTTGGGGCAACACGGTAGCATGGTGGTTAGCATAAATGCTTCACAGCTCCAGGGTCCCAGGTTCGATTCCCGGCTGGGTCACTGTCTGTGTGGAGTCTGCATGTCCTCCCTGTGTGTGCGTGGGTTTCCTCCGGGTGCTCCGGTTTCCTCCCACAGTCCAAAGATGTGCGGGTTAGGTGGATTGGCCATGATAAATTGCCCGTAGTGTCCTAAAAAGTAAGGTTAAGGGGGTTGTTGGGTTACGGGTATAGGGTGGATACGTGGGTTTGAGTAGGGTGATCATGGCTCGGCACAACATTGAGGGCTGAAGGGCCTGTTCTGTGCTGTACTGTTCTATGTTCTATGTTCTATGAAACGGTTCCTTGATGGACTGGACATACCAGTCGTGGGGGAGGGCAGAAAACGGGGCCTGGAAGCACCACTGGCACTGGGAGAGATCATGGGCAGCATTAGCTCCTTGCAGGCGGGGAAGGCGCCGGGACCAGACAAGTTCCCAGCAGACTTCTACAAAAAATTTGCAACAGCACTGGCCCCGCACCTGCAGGAAATGTTCACAGACTCGCTAGCGAGGGGCACGCTGCCACCTACGTTACACAGGCCTCAATCTCACTGATACCTAAGAAAGATAAAGACCCAACGGAATGTGGGTCATACAGACCCATCTCACTGCTGAACGCAGATGCCAAAATACTGGCCAAAATCCTAGCCAAAAGGCTAGAAGGCTGCGTATCAGAGGTGGTCGTAGAGGACCAGACGTGTTTTGTCAAAGATACGCAGCTAACCTCGAACATCAGGCACCTGCTAAACGTGATAATGACCCCACCCGGGGAGAGAACACCAGAGGTGATTGTCTCCCTAGATGCAGAAAAGACCTTCGGCGGGGTCGAATGGAAATACCCGAGGTACTAGAGCGGTTCAGGCTTGGAACAGGGTTCGCCTCCTGGGTAAAACACCTATACACCGCTCCCAAGGCGAGCATACGGACCAACAACACCAACTCCCGATACTTCCAGCTGCACAGGGGCACCAGACAACCAGACAAGGATGCCCACTGTCCCCGCTGCTGTTCGCTCGAGCGATCGAATCACTAGCAATTGCTTTCAGAGCAGCAAAAAGCTGGAGGAGGATCTGAAGGGGCGACAGAGAGGACAGAGTCTCACTCTATGCAGATAACCTGCTCCTCTACATTTCGGACCCACAAAGCAGCATGGACAGAATCATCGCGCTCCTGACAGAGTTTGGCGCCTTCTCGGGCTACAGACTCAACATGAGCAAAAGCAAGATCTTCCCGGTACACCCACAAGGAGGGGCAGCACTAACGGGACTGCCGTTTAAACAAGCCCGACACAAATTCCGCTACCTGGGGATCCAAATAGCCCATGACTGGAAAGAGATCCATAAATGGAACCTCACCAGGGGAAGTAAAAAAGGACCTGCAAAGATGGACCTCGCGGGGAGGGTCCAGACGATCAAAATGAACGTGCTGCCCAGGTACCTCTTCCTACTTAGATCTATCCCGAAGGCCTTTTTTAAAGCACTAGACAAACTAATCATGGCGTTCGTATGGGGGGGGGGGGGGGGGGGGGGGGGGGGGGGGGAAGAATGCTAGGATTCCAAAGGAGGTCTTACAAAAAACAAAATCCGGGAAGGGGGGGGGGGGGGGGGGGGGGTAAGGTTCCAGCTGCTCAGTGAACCAACATGGAACATGATAGAATGGAATGCTCTTTTTTTGAAAAAGTGACTAAAATAATGACTAGGGGAACATCCAAGGATGTTAACTTGATGGACTTACAGAATGCATAGAATAAAGTCCTTGAAAAGAGTTCCTGGAGTTAAAGGCAAATTATTGACGCGCTTAGTAAAGTGTTGGAGTGGCATGAGAGAGAGAGATTATGGATAATAGGCAAGAGCTGTATTTGCCAGGATGTCACTTGTGGCAACCCACAAAGATTTGTGTTGGGGCCTCAATAGTGCAATGTATTAATTAGCAACTTAGTTGATGGGATAGAAAGCCAAATATCCAAGTTGTAAGCAGCGCAGATGGAAGCTTGAAATTACTAGGGTATATTATCAGATTAAAGGAAAACCCATGGCAAATACATTTCAATTTGTGTAAATGTGAAGCTGTCTATACTTAGCTGAAAAGGCAGAACCAAGTACTTTCTACATGTTCTCCAATGTTTAAAGACACTTCGGGGTCTGCGTAAATGGATCATTAAAATGCCATGAACAGGGACAGAAAATAATCAAAAAGGCTATTGAAATACCAACCTTTATATCTAGATGATTGGAATACAAGGCGGTAGAAGTTATGGTACAGCTGTCAAAACCCTGGTTCAACCACACTTGGAGTGCTTTGAGTATCTCTGGACACTGTAGCTTAGGAAGGATATACTGGCGTTGGAAGGATTGCATTGTAGATTTACCAATATGATGCCTGAACCTCAAGGGCCAACTTGCAAGGAGTGATTACACACACTAGGATTATATTCTCTGGAATTTAGTAGGCTTACCGATGATTTGATCCATATTTTCAAGATATAAAGGAACACATGTGGTAAACAAGCTGGTTGAGCAGCCTATGACTAGGAGGCATAGACTAAATTTAAGAGTCAAAATTTTCATTCGTGGAAAATAAATATTTCTACAAGTAACTACTAACACTCTTCCACAAACTGATGTGAATTTTAAAACTTAAGATTGATAGCTTTTACGTAATCAAATATGTTAAGGGATATAGGGAAAGGTTAGATTACATATCAGACGGAATCTCACTGATTGACAGAACAGGCTGGAAGGGCTCAATGGTCTACACCTGTTCCAATGATTCTTATGATTGGGGCCAATGTATGTTAATAAGCACAGGAGCAATGGATAAACGGGACTTGGTGTGAATAAGCATGCAGAGTTTTGGTTGAATCCAAGTTTGAGGAGACTGGCCAGGAAAGCATTAGAATAACTGAGTCAAAAGGGAACAATGGCATTAATGAGTTTCACCAGCAGATGAACTGAGATGGGAGCAAGATGAACAATGTTACAGCTGTAGACAGTGGCCAGAGAAGGGACCAAGTTGATGGCTAAGGACGAAAGTGTGTGGCTTTGGTTTTGCCAATATTTAGCGGAACACCCCATCTTGAATCATGGTGGAGCCAACATGTCAGTTCAGATGAGAAGGCCGAGTGTTTTTAACCATTTTCAACAAGTGCTGATCCATCTTAGCTTCTTCCGAGCTCCCGACCATCACTGCCTTTGTAACAGGCTCAACTGGCTATTCATGCCACGCAATCTGGTAGCCATGCCAATACCCCAAACCCACCTCTGGAAAAAGGGTTTTAGCCCCATCATCTGTGTCCAGAACTTCCCTTTCATAACACAAACAAGATTGGAGAGTTGCACGTTTCATCCTGAATCCTGCCATTCTTTAGCATGATCTACTGGTGCTATAGTTCATTATTGCCATACTGGCAGGAAGCTTCTATGCTTTATGTAAAAATAAAAATCATTTTGGGCTTTTTTTTGGTGGATTGGGTGGAGGTGAAGTGAAGAGTTATCACTTTCCCACAGTGCCAATCGTCCAACTGAGAAGTTTAAACAATTTGAAAAATAGATTATAAATAAAATTTGTTGCTACATTTTCAATAAAGTTATTGTGGGATTGTGTGAAATTAATACAAGGCACACAAATATGAAAATAACTTATAATACAATTGTATCTTCTGCTAGCCAGAAGGAGGAAGATTTCTACTCGGTTAGTGTTCTCTTATTTTCTGTATTTGCAGACTTTTTCATCAGTATGTTGTCAAATGCAGCTGGTGATGATATGGATTTGATTTATTCACCAGGAAGTGCATGAGTTTACTCGTGGTTGAAAGAGGAAGAGGATTGCGATGTGGCGGAGTTGGAGACTGAGTATGGTCATGGGTGGAGAGGGGGGCCATCTTGGATGGGCCCGGTTTAGGGTGATTAAAGGAGGTAGAACCGGAGGCGAATGATGACGGACGGTAGAGTAGAGTGGAGGCGTACGCCTCTGGTAAGCATTGTAACGTGGAATGTCTGTGGGTTAAACAAGCCGATTAAGTGGTCTCGTGTTTAAAGACAGAGGTGATCTTTTTACAGGAGACACATCTCCGGGTGAAGGATCAGGTTAGGTTGAGGAAGTGATAGGTGGGACAAGTATTTCACTCGGGGTTTGACTCAAAATCATGGGGCTCGCCACTTTCTTGAACAAAATGAAGGGGTTTGTGGAGGCCAAGGAAGTACGGGACCTTGGGGTAGATATGTGATAAGAGAGTGGGGTGCCAGATGGGACGGCCAGTATGCTAGTCAACGTATATGCACCATATTGGGTTGATGTGGGGTTTGTGAAGCGTTTACTGGGAATGATCCAAGACTCAGATACCCATCAGTTGATTATGGGAGGAGATTTTAATTGTGTGATGAAACCGAGCGCGGACAGGTCGAATCCCAAGTCAATGGGAGGGTTGAGGATGGCAAAGAAGTTGGGCGGGTGTATGGAAAGTATGGGAATGGTTGCTCTGTGGAGGTTTAGGAATCCTGGGGAGGGTGGAGGAAAGAGTACTCCTTCTCACACATGTAACAGGTTTATTTGAGGATTGACTTCTTTGTGGTGAGTCGAGCGATTTGATGGGGGTAGAGTAGGCGGGAATCGGGATTTTGGACCATGCGCTGCATTAGCTGGAGGTGAGGCTTAGCTCGGGGCAAGTGCAGAGGCTGGGATGGGTGCTGGATTCAGGTCTTTTGGAAGATATGGGGTTTGTGAAAAGTTGAGGTCGGCGATTGGGGATTACGTGGAGCAGAGTCAGAACAGGGAAGTGTCAGGCTGTGAGGGGAGATTATCCCATTTAAAGCACAGGAGTCGGAGACTTCCGGTGACGGTGGGCGGGAGGCAGCCGCACGTTGGAGGGCTCCCATTCGGGAACGGCATTGTCGGGGTTTAACGCCCGGTCCTAGAGGCAGTGAAGGCAGTAAAAGTCGGGGGAAAGTACAAGGAAGGGAAATGTCGAGCATCAGTAAAAAAACGGCCGTGAAAAAAGCAGCTTAAAGTCCGTCGGGGAGTGGAAAGGTCACCGCGGGGTTGGTAAAGAAAATGGAGGCTGGAGCACCAGGGGAGGCCGCATTGCTTACGGCTGAAGAAATAACTAAGGTGATGGCCGTGGAAGTCGAAAGGCAGTTCACAAAACACATGGAGGCGATGAGGAAGGAGATGGGGGCGGCTTTGAAAGTGCTGGTGGAGGAGGTGATTACCCCGGTGAGGATGGCGGTGAGGATGGTATGGCCTTGTCTACAGGTACGGGAGTACGTGAGTAGTTTCATGCCTGCTGGCTCCGCCCAGTAGGAGGAGTATAAATATATGTGCTCCCCTACAGCAGCCATTTCGCCAGCTGCTGTAGGAGGCCACACATCTTAGTGTAATAAAGCCTCGATTGCATCCAACTCTCGTCTTTGTGTAATTAATCGTCCATCAATTTATTACACAAAGTTTTCAGAAGATGTCTCACTCCGCATCAAGCCAGATTGCCTGTAGCTGCATCCGCAAGCAGACAACACCAAAAAGGACTTTGAACATTGGCTAGCCTGTTTAGAAGCGTACATCGGATCTGCGCCAGACCCAATCCCAGAAGCACAGAAGATCCAGATCCTTTACACGCGGCTGAGCTCCAACGTCTTTCCATTTATCCAGGACGCACCGACCTACGCAGAAGCCATGACGCTACTGAAGGAAAACTACGCTCAGCGGCCTAACACATTCTACGCCAGGCACCTCCTCTCCACGTGTCGTCAACTTCCTGGTGAGTCAGTGGAAGATTTCTGGCGTGCCCTGGTTCCCCTACCTAGTTAGAGACTGTGACTGTCGGGCCGTTTCAGCCACGGAACACTCGAACCTGCTCATAAGAGACGCATTTGTCACGGGCATAGAGTCCGATTACATCCACCAGTGAAGGGGCCACGCTCGACCTCGCGGAAACCAAAAAGTTAGCACTCTCGCTTACGGTCGCTTCACGCAACATTCAGGCCCCCCCCAGCTTGTGCATCGTGGACTCCGCAGACGGCTGCCCCATTGTGGACCCCATGAGCGACCCACCTCAGCCAACCACACGTCTGTGCCGTGCGGTAGCCAACCAACCCCGGGGGACCCAAATGTTACTTCTGTGGGCAGTCCATCATACCCGGCCCAGGACACATGCCTCCCGGGCACCACACCCGACCGCTCGTCGCCTGCAACCGCCTATGACCAGCCGCGTCTCGGCTCAGGTCACAATTGAGTAGTCTCGTCCACACAGCCTTGCAACTGCTTCAACCAAAGTGAAGGTCGATGGGCACGAGATCTCCTGCCTAGTGGACTCTGGGAGCACCGAGAGCTTCATTCACCCTGATACGGTAAGGCGCTGCTCCCTCGCGGTACACCCCGCTAATCTCCCTGGCCTCCAGGTCCCACTCCGTGGCGATCCGGGGGTATTACATCGCCACTCTCACTGTCCAAGGCGTGGAGTTCAGCGGCTTCCGCCTCTACGTCTTTCCCAACCTCTGCGCTACCTTGCTACTCGGCCTGGACTTCCAGTGCAACCTCCAGAGCCGAACACTGAAATTCGGCGGCCCCCTACCATCCCTTACAGTGTGCGGCCTCGCAACCCTAAAGGTCGACCCACCTTCCCTATTTGCAAACCTAACCCCGGATTGAAAACCCATCGCCACCAGGAACAGACGGTACAGCGCCCAGGACAGGACCTTCATCAGGTCTGAAGTCCAGCGACTGCTTCAGGAAGGCATCATCGAGCCCAAGTACTTGTGATAACTGGGGAGAAACACAAGATGGTCGTTGACTACAGTCAGACCATCAATTGGTACACGCAGCTCGATGCGTACCCCCTCCCACGCATATCTGATATGGTCAATCAGATTGGACAGTACTGCGTCTTCTCAACTGTGGACCTGAAATCTGTCTACCACCAGCTCCCCATTCGCAAGGCGGACCGCCCATACACTGCCTTCAAGGCAGATGGCCGCCTTTACCACTTTCTTAGGGATCCCTTTGGCGCCACCAACGGGGTCTCGGTCTTCCAACGGGAGAAGGACCGAATGGTTGACCGTTACGGACTGCGGGCCACCTTCCCGTACCTGGACAATGTCACCATCTGCGGCTACGGTCAGCAGGACCAACCTTGCCAAATTTCTCCACACCGCCACTCTCCTCAGCCTGACCTACAACAAGGAGAAGTGCGTGTTCAGCACAAACTGCTTAGCCATCCTCGGCTATGTGGTCCAGAACTGAGTTCTGGGGCCCGATCCCGACCGCATGCGCCCCCTCATGGAACTCCCCCTCCCCCACTGCTTCAAGACCCTCAAACGATGCCTGGGGTTCTTTTCTTATTACGCCCAGTGGGTCTCAAACTACGCGGATAAGGCCCGCCCACTCATTCAATCCACTGTTTTTCCCCTGATGGCCGAGGCTCACCAGGCCTTCAACCACGTGCATGCGGTCGACGAGACGTTACCATTCCAAGTCGAGAGCGATGCATCCGACGTCGCGCTGGCCGCCACCCTCAACCTGGCAGGTAGGCCCGTGGCATTCTTCTCCCGCTCCCTACATGCCTCCGAAATTCGGCTTTCCTCCGTCGAAAAAGAGGCCCAAGCCATCGTTGAAGCTGTGCGGCATTGGAGGCATTACCTGGCCGGCAGGAGATTCACTCTCCTCACTGACCAACGGTCGGTTGCCTTCATGTTTAACAACACACAGCGGGGCAAGATCAAAAATAATAAAATTTTGAGGTGGAGGATCGAGCTCTCCACCTACAACTACAAGATTTTGTATCACCCCGGTAAGCTCAACGAGCCCCCCGATGCCCTATTCCGAGGTACATGTGCCAGAGCACAGGTGGACCGACTCTGGACTCTGCATGACAACCTCTGTCACCCGGGGTCACACGTTTTTACCATTTCATCAAGGCCCGCAACCTGCCCTACTCCATCGAGGAAGTCAGGGCAATCACCAGAGATTGCCAGGTCTGCGCGGAGTGCAAACCGCACTTTTACCGGCCTGACTGTGCGCGCCTGGTGAAGTCCTCCCGCCCCTTTGAACACCTGAGCGTGGACTACAAATGGCCCCTCCTCCCCACCGACCGCAACATGTACTTCCTCAGTGTGATCGATGAATATTCCAGATTCCCCTTCGCCATCCCATGCCCCAATATGACGTCTGCCACCGTCATCAAAGCCCTCAACACCATCTTCGCTCTGTTCGGCTTCCCCGCCTACGTCTACAGCGACAGGGGATCCTCATTCATGAGCGATGAGCTGCGCCAGTTCCTGCTCAACTGGGGGATTGCCTCAAGCAGGACGACCAGCTACAACCCCCGGGGAAACAGGCAGGTGGAGCGGGAGAATGGAACGGTGTGGAAGGCCGTCCAACTGGCCCTCCGGTCCAGATATCTCCCGGCCTCCCGCTGGCAGAAGGTCCTCCCCAACGCCCTTCACTCCATTCGGTCGCTCCTGTGCACCGCGACTAATGAAACACCCCATGAACGTCTCTTTGCCTTCCCTAGGAAGCCCACCTCCGGGGTTTCGCTCCCAACATGGCTGGCAGCTCCAGGACCCGTTCTCCTCCGTAGACATGTTCGACTCCACAAGGCAGACCCGTTGGTTGAGAGGGTACAGATACTTCACGCCAATCTGCAGTATGCCTAAGTAACGTACCCCGACGGCCGCCAAGACACAGTCTCCCTCAGGGACCTGGCACCAGCTGGTTCCACACACACACACACACACCCCCCCCGACTCGGCACCACCCTCCCCTCCCCGGCGCACCCCACCGCAGCCCCCACTCCAGGACAATCCGTCTCCCCCTGCTCACACCCAGGGATGAAGAGGATTTCAACACGCTCCGGGAGTCACTGAAAACCAAACCGATGCCGGAGTCGCCACCAGCACTGCGGCGCTCTCAACGACAGATCAAGGCTCTGGACCTCCTGAATTTGTAATATTATCTGTACTTTTAAAAAAACATCTTCTGAATATAGTTCTTAACCACCCCCGCCGGACTCAATTTTTTTTAACAGGGAATGAATGTGGTAGTCACCACTGATGTATATATTGTACATAGAGGATGTCGATGTAGGTGCTTTATGGTAAGGCCCTGTACTACAGGTACGAGGGTAGTTCCCGGCTTGCTGGCTCCGCCCAGTAGGCGGAGTATAAATATGTATGCTACCCACACAGCAGCCATTTCACCAGCTGCTGTAGGAGCCCATTCATCTTAGTGTAATAAAGCCTCGATTGCATCCAACTTTCGTCTTTGTGTAATTGATCGTGCATCAGGGAGCAAGGTGAGGTGCTGAAGGAAGTGGAAGAGACATCATTGCAGCACGGTGATCAACTTATCCTGATGGGGAAGGAGATGCAGAAGGTGATAGAGATCAACAAGGATCTGCGAGGCAAAACGGAAGACCTGGAAAACAGATCCAGGCGATAGAATTTGAGGATTGTGCGACTGCCCGAAGGAGTGGAAGGACCGAGGCCGACTGAGTATTTTGCCACGAAGTTGGTGAAACGATTGTGGAAGGGGAACGATCCCTCCCGATATGAACTGGATCGGGCTCATCGGTCGTGGAGGCCTGTACCAAAGGCGAGTGAGCCACCAAGAGTCGTGACTCTGCACTTCCGTAGGTACAGTGTAAAGGAGAAGGTCCTTTGCTGGGCTAAGCAGAAGCGGGTGGTGCAGTGGGCTGGAGCTGGTATACGCGTATTCCAGGACTTTACGGTGGAGCTGGCGAGGGGGTGGGCTGCCTTCAGCCGGGTGAAGAGGGCACTGTACATTAGCAAGGTGCAGTGCGGCGCTGTATATCCAGCGAAGCTTTTTTTTTTTATAAATTTAGATTACCCAATTATTTTTTCCAATTAAGGGGCAATTTAGCATGGCCAATCCACCTACTCTGCACATTTTTGGGTTGTGGGGGCGAAACCCACACAGACACGGGGAGAATGTGCAAACTCCACACGGACAGTGACCCAGAGCCGGGATCGAACCTGGGACCTCAGCGCCGTGAGGTGGTTGTGCTAACCAATAGGCCACCGTGCTGCCTATATCCAGCGAAGCTGAGGGTGACCTACAAGTTCATGGACTTTTTTTTGGGATGGCGGAAGCAGCGGAGCTTGTGAAGGCCGAAGGATTGTGGCAGAATTGAGAAATGGTCATGTACCGATGTAGCCTCATGACTGTATTTTTTCTTTTTTGTTTCACTGCATGCTGGTGCATGGGCTAAAGGAGCCAACGTTGTATATATTTGGACAAAGGAAGAGATGGGACTTTCACTCGTAATGAGGGTTCTTTGGGGTGTGGGTGTGTATGCAGGGCGTGTGTGCGAAAGGGGATTTCTGGGTTTTCCTGGGGCCGGGCAAGGGGGAAAGAGACCCAGCCGGGGGCCTCCACGCTGGCCGGTTTAAGCTGGCCAGTCAACGGGGGTTGGGTGGGGGGAGGGGCTGCGGCCATCAGAGCCTGGCAGGACAGGGTCCGATGAGTCTAGCCGGGGTGGAAAGTTGGGGGGAAGGAACTGAGGTTGGGGGAAGGAGTTTTACAAGAGGAAGTGGAGGGGAGGAGTTGGGGGGGTTACAATTCTTGGGTGTCATTTACGGTACTCTTCCAGAGGTTGGATGGCATGGAGTGTCGGGGGGGTGGGGGGTGGACTCTATATGTTAATGGTGACCATGGGCGATTCCAGACTCCTTTTCCTTCTTTGCTTATTTACCAGTTGGTTTTTTTGGGGAGGGTTTGTTTTATTTGATGTATATATTGACAGGTGGGCCATTGATTGGGGTGGTGGGAGGATGGGATCGTTGTTTTTGTTAAGGGTATTGACTTTGTATTTGTTACCGTTTACTGCTTGTTGGTGGGATGTAAATTTTGGAGGAAAATGGAGAATAAAAACATTTATTAAAAAAAGGCATAGGAGTCAAAGATAGGAGGAGGAGGGAGGAACATGGATGGTTGCTGGATGAAATGGTCGAGTTGGCCAGGAGATACTGGAGGGCTCCCACGAAGGAGTTGTTGGCGGAGAGGAAGAGTTTGCAGGAGCAGTTTGATAAGTTGACGACAGAAAAGGCGGTGGGGCAGTTACAGAGGGAGGAGTGCAATACAAATATGGAGAGAGGGCAAGCCGTATGCTGGCCCACCAGTTGCGGAGGCAGACTGCGTCCAGGGAAATTCCAAGGGTGTGAATAGAGAACGGGGAGGTAGTGTCAGAGACGGGGAGGATAAACGAGGTGTTGAGGGGATATTATGAGAAACTGTACAGGGCTGAGCCCGGTTGGAGAAAAAGGGGATATGGGATGGTTTTTAAATAGGTTAAAGTTTCCAAGATTGGAGGAAGAGGAGGCAGGCGTTGGAGGAGTCGCTGGGGTTGAGGGAGATGACTGACGGCATTAGGGGGATGAAGTCGGGGACCAGGGCCAGACAACCTTTCGCCAGAGTTTTATAAAGCGTTGCGGCAGAGTTGGCACCGCATTTGTTGGGGATGTTTAGTGAGGTGTTGGGGAAGAGGGAACTGCCAGAGACACTGACTCAGGTGTCAATCATGCTAATCTCAAAGAAGGGGAAGGATCCGTTGGGAGTATGGGTTGTGTATACGCCCAGTTCGTCTTGAACACAGATGCAAAAGTGCTGGCTAAGCTGTTTGCGGGGAAGATGGAGCGATGTGTGCCAGGGGTGGTCGCTGAGCACCAAATGGGTTTTGTAAAGGGCAAGCAGCTCTCTAGTAACATCAGGGGTTGTTAAATGTGGTGATGACTCCGTCAGTGGGGTAGGTGTCGGAGGCTATTGCCTCTATGGAAGTACAGAAGGCTTTTGCTTGCGAGAAGTGGAGGTATCTATTGGAGATCTTGGGTAGGTTTGGCCCTAAGTTTGTGGCATGGGTGCGTCTGTTATATGTATTTTTGGTGGCAAGTATACATACAAATGAGATGAGTTCAGAGTTTTGGACTGCACAGGGGAACGGGATGGGGTGTCCGTTGTCACCATTGCTTCCGTGCTGGCGTTAGAACCCTTGACGATGGCCCTTAGGGGGGCAGTATAGTGGCAGAGGAGCAGGGAGTACTGTGTGTCGTACGTGGACTAACTTGTTTGCGCCAGACCCGCTGGAGAGTATGTGTAGGATTATGGAAATATTGGAGAGGTTTGGGGCCTTCTCTGGGTACAAGTTAAATGTCGGGGAGAATGAGGTGTTTCCAGTGAATGTGGCAGAGCTGGGGGCCAACCTGGGGGTGTTGCCCTTTCAGGTAGCTAGGGAAAGGTTCAGATATTTGGGGGTTCAGGTGATGAGGGAATGGGCTACGATGTACAGGTGGAATTTGACATCGGTGGAGGAGATTAGAGGGGATTGTAAAAGATGGGATACCTGACACTGGCAGGTAGGGTGCAGGTGGTAAAGATGAATTTGCTGCCAAAGTTCCTGTTAGTTTTCCAGACCTTCCCGATCTTTCACCCCAAAGGTCTTCTTCAGGAAATTGGAGAGTGTTTTCAGAGATTATATGGGCAGGGAAAGTGGCAAGCGTAAAGAGGGCCCTGCTCCAGAGGCAGAAAGGGGGGTAGGCGCTCCTGAACCTGCTGCACTACTATTGGGCAGCAAATGTGGAGACGGTGAAGCGATGGTGGGGCGGGGACAGAGCAGAGTGGGTCAAGATGGAGGAATTCCTTTAGGGATTTCTGTCTGAGGGCTATGGTAACGGCTCCACTGCCACTAGCTCCGGGGAAGTATAGGGGGAGCCCGGTGGTACAGTCGACTGTCGGGGTGGAATCAGCTGTGGAGACACTTTAAGCTGGAGGGGATGTCGGTTTTGACACCGCTGTGCGGGAACCATAGGTTTAAGCCAGGTGAGATGGATGAAATGTATGGAAAGTGGAGGGAGGCGGGCCTGGTGAGGGCGAGGGACATGTACTTGGAAGGGAAGTTTGCAGGTCTGGATGAGTTGCGGGAGAGGTTTGAGTTGCCGAGGAAGAATTAATTTAGATATATATAGGTGAGGGACTTTGCGCCAAAGGAGTGGAGGATGTTTCCCAGGTTGCCCGAGTACAACTTATTGGAGCAATTGCTGCTCCCGGATGAAGGGGGAAGAGGGTAGGATTGGGGATATATACAGGTGGTTGGGGGAGCAGCGCAGGTGGTGAGGATTAAGAACAAATGGGAGATGCGCTGGGGTGTGAGGTGTTGCATAGTGTGAATTCAACCTCTTCCTGCACGAGGATGAGCTTGGTTCAGTTCAAAGTGGTGCACAGGTTACATGTGACCCGGGCGAGGATGAGTGGGTTCTGATGAGTGCGAGAAGTGTGGGCGAGGGCCAGCGAATCACGCGTTCATGTTCTGGGGTTGCAAGAAGCCAGAGGGATACTAGGAAGTGATGTTTGGGACATTATTGTGGGGGGGGGGGGGGAGAAAGAGGTCAGACTGGACCCAATGGTGGCAATCCTTGGGGTATTGGAAGTGCCGTAGCTGCTGGAAGGGAAGGGGGTCGATGTTGTGGCCTTCGCCTCACTAGGGCAAAGGATCTTACTAAATTGGAGGTCGGGTACACCACCTGAGGTGGCAGACTGGCTGGGGAAATTGTATGACTTTTTCTGGTTGGAAAGGTTTGAACTTGAATTGAGGGAGTCAGCGGAGGGCTTCGACTCACGGTGGGGGTTGTTCATGACTATGTTTGAGGAACTGTTTGTCACGGGGGGGGGGGGGGGGGGGGGGGAAATTGTACAAACTGTGGACTGAAAGTTTGGGGAGTGTGATTTTGTATAAATTGCTTTTTATTTTAACAAACATTTTATTGAGACATTTATGTTTTATAACAACGAAAGATAAAAATATGAACATAGTTCAGTGCTTAACACACCCCTCCATCTCCCACTGTTCCCGCCTAATCCGGACAGAAAATAGCCTCCCCCCCCCGACCCCACTTTCTCCCTTAGCCCCCCTTATTGAATCTGCTAACGTTTAGCTTTCTCCATAGTAGTCGATAAACGGCTGCCACCTCCGAACGAACCCTAACGTTGATCCTTTCACAGCGATCTTAATTTTCTCAAGTCTGAGGAACCCGGCCATGTCGCTAATCCATACCCCCAATTTTGGGGGCTTCGAGTCCCTCCATGCTAGTAATATCCGTCTCCGGGCTATCAAGAAGGCAAAGGCCAAAACGTCAGCCTTTCTCACCCCCTGGACTCCCAGGTCTTCCGGCACTCCAAAAATCGCCTCCTCTGGACTCGGCGCCACCCTCGTTTTTAGTACTGTGGACATGACATCCACAAATCCCTGACAGAATCCCCTAAGATTCGGGCATGCCTAAACCATGTGGACATGGTTTGCGGGCCATCCTGCACACCTCACACACCTGTCCTCTACCCCAAAGAAATCTGCTCATCCGAACCACCGTCATGTATGCCCGGTGAACCACGTTGAATTGTATCAGGCTGAACCTGGCACATGATGAGGACATGTTGACACTGCTCAGAGCATCCTCCCACAGGCCCGCTTCAACTCCTTTCCGAACTCATCTTCCTATTTACATTTTATCTCACCTATCTGGGTTTCCTCCGACTCCGTAAGTTCTTTATAGATTTCCGATACCTACCCCTCCACCACCCCCGTTCTAGAAACTACCTTGTCCTGTATTCCCTGCGACGGTAGAAGCGGAAATGTCAAAACCTACCTTCACACAAAGTCCCTTATCTGCAGATATCGAAACCCATTCCCTCCCGGCAATTCAAACTCCTCTTCCAGATCCTCCAAACAGGGGAAGCTTCCATCAGTAAACAGATTCCCAAGCCTCTCAATACCTGCTCTCTGCCACCTCTGAAACCCCCCATCCAACCTCCCCGGCACAAACAGGTAGATCGGATTACCAGAAATTGGAGCCCACACCGAAGCTGCCTCCACTCCCATATGCCCCTGCCCCCAAACTCTCACCACTGGGCTTGTGGAGTACCGGGCCGGCGAGAACGGCAGACGAGCCATTACCAATGCCCCCACGCTTGTGTCCTTATATGAGGCCGCCTCCATCAACTCCCATATCGACCCCTCCCCCACTACCCAATTCCTAATCATGGCTATATTTGCCGCCCAATAATAGTTCCTGAAGTTCGACAGTGCCAGCCCTTCCCCACTCCTCGGCTCTGCTCCAACAGCACTTTCCTTACTCGTGGGGTTTTACCCACCCACACAAACCCAGATGTCACCCTATTCACCCGCTTAAAAAAGGCCTTCGATGTATAAATAGGGAGGCACTGAAAAACAAACAAATCTCAGGAGAACCGTCACCTTTACGGTCTGTACCCTCCCCGCCAGTGACAAAGGAAGCATGTCCCACCTATGAAAGTCCTCCTTCATTTGTTCAACTAATCGGGCCAGATTTAATTCATGTAGCTGCTCCCAACCCTGTGCCACCTGAATACCCAAGTAGCGAAAACTCCCTCCCGCCACTTTAAACAGCAACTCCCCCAGTCTCCTCTCCTGCCCCCTTGCCCGGATCACAAAAAACCTACCTTTTACCCATATTCAACATGTACTCAGAGAACCGGCCAAATTCCCTTAAGATCCGCATAATCTCCTCCATGCCCCTTAACGGGTCAGAAATATATTGGGGTAGGTCGTCTGCATTTAACGAGACCCTGTGTTCCACCCCACCCCCACCCGACCAGCCCTTTCCATTCCATTCCCTTGACACTCTCAGCGCCATCGCCAATGGCTCTATAGCCAAGGTAAAGAACAGTGGGGAGAGGGGACATCCTTGACTTCTCCCCCCGGTGCAGCCTAAAGTAGACCGAACTCACCTGGTTCGTCCGCACACTCACCACTGGTGCTGGTACAGCAACCGAACCCAGTCAATAAAGCCCTGCCCAAACCCAAACCGTCCCAGGATCTCCCATAAATACTTCCATTTCACCCGGTCAAAGACCTTCGCCACGCCCATAGCGACCCACCGCCCTCAGAGGGCCTCACGATCACATTCGGGAGCCGTCTAACATTGGCCGTTCGCTGCCTGCGTTTAACAAACCCCGTCTGGTCTTCCCCATCACCTCGAACACAATCCTCTATCCTCGACGCCCGAAATTTGGCCAGCAATTTGGCATCGACATTCAATAGGGGCATTCAATGAGATCAAAGCCTGTGACATTGTTGAGGGAACAACATCCCACTCCCTTGCCTCAATAAATGCCCTCACCAGCAGCGGGCCCAGCATCCCGCAAAACTTCCACTGGGTATCTGTCCGGTCCCAGGGCCTTGCCTGACTGCATGGCTTCCAATCTCTCTATTATTTATACAATCCCGATCAGGGCTTCCAACCCCTCTACCAACCCTCCTCCACCTTCGGAAACTTCAGCCCTTCCAAAAGCTGCCTCATCCCCTCCACCCCAGCTGGGGGCTCCAACTCTTACAGCTGACTGTAAAACTCCTTGAACACCCCATTCATCTCTGCTGGGTCCAAGATCATGTTCCTCCCTCTGTCCTATCTCCCTGGCTGCCCCCCCCCCCTTTTCCTTAGCTGGTGTGCTAGCATCCTACTGGCCTTCTCACCATACTCATATACCGCGCCCTCGCCTCCCTCTACTACCCCACCGCCTTCCCAAACTCCATCTGCAGCTTTGGCCGCTCCTTCAACAGCCCTCCAGGACTTCAGAATACCTTCTGTCCACCTGGAGCATCTCCCTAATCCACCTGTCCATCTCTGCCCGCTCCACGTTCTCCCTATGAGCCCATATCGAAATTAGCTCACCCCTAACCACAGCCTTCAGCGCTTCCCGTACCGTTGCTGCCGAAACTTCCCCCGTATCATTTATCTCCAAATGATTCTGGATGGACTCCCTCACCCGCCCGCATGCCCCCTCATCCGCCAACAGTCCTACATCCAATCTCCATTATGGGCACTGACCCCCCTCCTTGCTCATCTGTAAATCCATCCGGTTTGGGGCATGGTCCGACACAACAATCACCGAATACTCGGCATCCACCACTCCCGCCAGCAAAGCCTTGTTCAAAACGAAAACATTTATCCGGGAGTACATTTTGTGAATATGGGAGAAATAAGACTTTGTGAACATGGGAGAAAAAAAGGTATCAATTGCTTTTTTCTTTGAACACTTGTTTGGGTCGAAGGGCCTGTCTCCGTGCCGTAGATTCTGTGAAGGGGGATAACACAGGAACAGGAATAGGTAATATTGCGCCTCAAACCTGCCCCACCGTGAAGGAACAGTACTGTCATTCTATTTATCTATTTTACTATCTTGGTCTGTATGCCTTAATTCCTTTTAGTCTTAATTTTGAAATTTTCTATTGATTTTTTTTTTTGCGTGGTTGTTCAGTACCTCATGTGACACCACAAAGGTGCATCCAGGCAATTGTACGGCATACCAATTATGTCTCCTACCTTCTAACCAATTTTTCTCCCCATGTGAGCCTAACGTCTGTGGTGGGTAAGGTCTTGGAGAGGATTATAAAAGATACGATTTATAATCATCTAGATAGGAATAATATGATTAGGGATAGTCAGCATGGTTTTGTGAAGGGTAGGTCATGCCTCACAAACCTTATCGAGTTCTTTGAGAAGGTGACTGAACAGGTAGACGAGGGTAGAGCAGTTGATGTGGTGTATATGGATTTCAGTAAAGCGTTTGATAAGGTTCCCCACGGTCGGCTATTGCAGAAAATACGGAGGCTGGGGATTGAGGGTGATTTAGAGATGTGGATCAGAAATTGGCTAGTTGAAAGAAGACAGAGAGTGGTAGTTGATGGGAAATGTTCAGAATGGAGTTCAGTTACGAGTGGTGTACCACAAGGATCTGTTCTGGGGCCGTTGCTGTTTGTCATTTTTATAAATGACCTAGAGGAGGGCGCAGAAGGATGGGTGAGTAAATTTGCAGACGACACTAAAGTCGGTGGAGTTGTAGACAGTGCGGAAGGATGTTGCAGGTTACAGAGGGACATAGATAAGCTGCAGAGCTGGGCTGAGAGGTGGCAAATGGAGTTTAATGTGGAGAAGTGTGAGGTGATTCACTTTGGAAAGAATAACAGGAATGCGGAATATTTGGCTAATGGTAAAATTCTTGGTAGTGTGGATGAGCAGAGGGATCTCGGTGTCCATGTACATAGATCCCTGAAAGTTGCCACCCAGGTTGATAGGGTTGTGAAGAAGGCCTATGGTGTGTTGGCCTTTATTGGTAGAGGGATTGAGTTCCGGAGCCATGAGGTCATGTTGCAGTTGTACAAAACTCTAGTACGGCCGCATTTGGAGTATTGCGTACAGTTCTGGTCGCCTCATTATAGGAAGGACGTGGAAGCTTTGGAACGGGTGCAGAGGAGATTTACCAGGATGTTGCCTGGTATGGAGGGAAAATCTTATGAGGAAAGGCTGATGGACTTGAGGTTGTTTTCGTTAGAGAGAAGAAGGTTAAGAGGTGACTTAATAGAGGCATACAAAATGATCAGAGGGTTAGATAGGGTGGACAGCGAGAGCCTTCTCCCGCGGATGGAGGTAGCTAGCACGAGGGGACATAGCCTTAAATTGAGGGGTAATAGATATAGGACAGAGGTCAGAGGTGGGTTTTTTACGCAAAGAGTGGTGAGGCCGTGGAATGCCCTACCTGCAACAGTAGTGAACTCGCCAACATTGAGGGCATTTAAAAGTTTATTGGATAAGCATATGGATGATAAGGGCATAGTGTAGGTTAGATGGCCTTTAGTTTTTTTTCCATGTCGGTGCAACATCGAGGGCCGAAGGGCCTGTACTGCGCTGTATCGTTCTATGTTCTATGTCAAAAGGTTAACTCTAATTCCATGCACCTCATTTTGTAAATAATGTCTCATGTGAAACCTTACTTAGGAAGTCTAGTGGAGTGGTGCAGCGACGACAATCTATCCCTCAATGCCAGCAAAATTAAAGAGCTGGTCATTGACTTCAGGAAGCAAAGTACTGTACATACTGCTGTCAGCATCAACGGGGCCAAAGTGGAGATGGTTCGCAGCTTCAAATTCCTAGGGGTACACATTTCCAAAAATCTGTCCTGGCCCACCCACGTCGACGCTACCACCGAGAAAGCACAACAGCGCCTATACTTCCTCAGGAAACTAAGGAAATTCAACATGTCGACATTAATTCTTACCAACTTTTACAGATGCACCATAGAAAGCATCCTATCGGGCTGCATCACAGCCTGATATGGCCCAAAACCGCAAGAAACTTCAGAGAGTCGTGAACACGGCCCAGTCCATCACACGAACCTGCCTCCCATTCATTGACTCCATCTACACCTCCCGCTGCTTTGGGAAAGCGGGCAGCATAATCAAAGATCCCTCCCACCCGGCTTACTCACTCTTCCAACTTCTTCCATCGGGCAGGAGATACAAAAGTGAGAACACGCATGAATAGACTCAAAAACAACTTCTTCCCCGCTGTTACCAGTCTCCTAAATGACCCTCTTATGGACTGACCTGATTAGCACTACACTCCTGTATGCTTCACCCGATGCCGGTGTTTATGTAGTTACATTGTGACCCTTGTGTTGCCCTATTATGTATTTTCTTTTCTGTTTTTTCTTTTCATGTACTAATGATCTGTTGAGCTGCTCTCAGAAAAATACTTTTCACTGTACCTCAGTACTAGTGACAGGAAGCAAAATCCAATCCAATCCAATCTATATAAATAAGCTCTTTAGATCAAACCCTTATATAACATATTAGTGTCCCCTCAAAAGGTTCATCCAGATTAGTTAGATGTTGATTACTCTTTAGAAATCCATATTGGCTCTCTGATAAGTTCATATTTGCTCAATCATTGAGTTCCTAATTATTTAATCTTGTAACTTGCCCGTGAACAGACTTTAGAGTTTAGACTAATTTCCTGGTTTACCTTGGCCACCCCTTTTAACAAAAAAAAGATACGATAATGACAATTTTTTACTCCAAGAGGGCAAATACTAAATGAAGAGTTCCGAAATATTATGATTACAGTAGCTGCAATTTTTCTACCGACTTCTTTTAAAACCATGAAGTGGAAACCATCAGGTCCTGAAGATTTATCAATCTTCTTCTCATCATTTTTCACATCCTATTTATAGTAAATCTAGTAAGTTTATCCCTTGGATTTATATTCCGTTTTCCTCTACAGTGTAGATGACAACAAAATAATCATTTAGCAAGTCTGTCATTTCCTTGTTTCCAACTTGCCTTTCTGCTTCCCAAACAGAATACTGAATTCCGTCTCATCTTGTTCACAGTTGGGTAAGTGTTTCCTCACCATTGGATGGTAATTCTAGTTTATTTTCATTCGTTTTAGGTTCTCTACTTGAAGGCGGGTGGGTCCTTGGCAATATTCACGAAACCAATATTGTAGGAGTTTAAAAAAAATAAAGAATGGTGTGGTGAATGTGATTCACACTATATATAGTTGCCAATATCACTCCATGTATAGATGTTCGTTATCTACCCATTGTAAGTGCAGTTGCACTATCCGACCACCAGGGGGAGCCGCTCTGGGTGTACGTGAGAGTTTGTACTGGGCTCCTCCCTTGGCTCCGCCCAGGACTCCTCCCCCTGGGACCGATGTATAAAGATCAGTGCCTTAGAGCCAGCCTGCCAGTTCACCTGAAGTTCAACGATGAATAGGCTGGCTCTATTGTAAGTGTATTAAAGCCTCTGTTCAGATCCAACTACACGTGTTCGCTGAAATGATGGTTCTATCAATTTAATACACTCAAGAAGCTGCCGAAGTAAAGCCTGGGATCCGCTCTAAAACCAGGACGTCTAGTACTCGATCCGCAGGATGCAGAGGCGAAAGAAACCTTCTGCCACTGGCTGAAATGTTTTAAGGCCTACCTGGCCGAAATCAGCACCGCTGAAACTACGGAGGAACAAAAGCTCAGCCTACTGCACGCAAGGGTAAGCCACAGAATTTATACACAATTAAATCCAGCCGGTTCCTACACCGCTGCGCTGGCGATTTTGGACAAAATGCATATTAGGCCCATGAACGAGGTCTTTGCCCGCCACGACTCGCCGGCAACGGGCTACTGAAACTTTAGCTGAATTTGCACGCGAGTTGAACAATCAAATGACTGCAATTACCAGGCCGTAACCGCGGCCGAACATAGGAAGCTTGCTGTGCGGGATGTTTTTGTAGCGGGCCTTCAATCTAGCTATGTATGCCAGAGAAAATGGGGCCCAGGGCTTAGAGACTACCGTAGAGGCTGCTATCACGATGGAAGTTTCCTTCCGCAGCCTCAACTCGTTTCCCGCGGACCCCGCTAACCCCGCATGGGCCCCCGACTTGAGGACCCCCCCAAGCCTGTGCCGCAAGGCCACCCAGCTATCGTGCTGCCACAGCCGGTCCTACTGTCCCAGTCAAGTACTCCAACTATCCAGCTGCTCCAGCTAATTACTCAGCTCCTCCAGCCAGCTACTCAGCTCGCCAAACCAGTTATTCAACTGCTCCAGCCAGCCACTATTCAGCTCCCCAAACCAGTTATTCAACTGCTTCAGCCTGCCACTTCTGTGGACAAAGCCAGCACCCGCGGCAGCACTGCTCAGCCCGATCCGCGACCTGCAGCAGATGCGGGAAGAAAGGCCACTATGCTAAAGTGTGCCTCGGCAGAAGGGCCCCAGCCCTCAACACCCCAACAGTCCAAAAACATCGCCCCCAGCACCAGCAAGCCCGCGGGGCCCGAAACGCTGCGACCTACGCTCAGGCTCCGCCCCCTCCCGCCACGTGCGATCCATGGGGGCTGCCATCTTGGCAAACCTCGACCATGCGGCCGGCCACGTGCGATTCTGGGGGCCGCCATCTTCATCACCACCCTCCACGTGCGATCCACGGGCCCTAGCTGCATCCCCAGACTCAAACCGCTCATCGGAGGAGTACGACCTCCCCGGGCAATCACCACATGGCCCGCAACTCAGCGCAGTGTTCCTGCATCAAGCTCGCCAGAACGCAACGGCATCTAGTCGACAGGACACCTGATCGGAAGAATTCGATTCCCCCGGGCACCCACCACGCGGCCCGCAACTCAACATGGTCACCCTCGACCAATCTCGCCCCAAGCATCTGAGAAATTCGATGACGGAGGTCCAGATCAACGGGTACAACACGTCGTGCCTCTTCGACTCCGGGAGCACAGAGAGCTTCATACACCCAGAGCTGATAAGACGCTGTTCCCTCCCTGTTTATCCCGTCAACCAAACTATCGCCCTCGCTTCGGGCTCCCATTCCATCCAAATCCAAGGCCGCACTACAGCAACGCTAACGATTCGAGGCGCTAGCTATTCCAAATTTAAACTGTATGTCTTGCCCGACCTCTGCGCGCCACTCCTCTTAGGCTTGGATTTCCAATGTAATCTCAAGAGTCTCATCCTCAGCTTCGGCGGTCCCCTGCCCCCACTCACTATCTGCAGCCTCGCCACGCTGCGCATCGCCCCTTCCCTCTCCTCGCCAACCTCACCCCGGATTGCAAACCGGTAGCCACCCGCAGCAGGCGGTACAGCCTGCAGGATAGGGTATTTATCAGAACGGAGGTCCGAAGGCTGCTCAGTGAGGGGATCATAGAGGCCAGTAGCAGTCCCTGGAGAGCTCAGGTGGTGGTCGTCAAGACCGGGGAAAAAGTCCGCATGGTCGTCGATTATAGCCAGAACATCAATCGCTTTACGCTCCTAGACGCGTATCCCCTCCCCAGAATCGCAGACATGGTAAACCAGATCGCCCAATATCGGGTATTCTCCACGGTGGATCTGAAGTCTGCATACCACCAGCTCCCAATCCGCCCGGAGGACCGCCACTACACGGCATTCGAGGCCGATGGCCGCCTCTTCCATTTCCTCCGGGTTCCCTTCGGCGTCACTAACGGGGTTTCGGTGTTCCAATGAGCAATGGACCGAATGGTAGACCAGTACGGGCTGCGGGCCACGTTTCCGTATTTGGATAATGTTACCATCTGCGGCCATGACCAGCAGGACCACGACGCCAACCTCCACCGTTTTCTCCAGACAGCCCAAAAATTAAACCTTACATATAACAAGGAGAAATGAGTGTTCCGCACAAACAGACTAGCCATTCTCGGCTACGTCGTGGAGAACGGAGTCCTGGGCCGAGACCCGGGCCGCATGCTAATTCCCCTCCCCAATGGCCCTCAAACGGTGCTTGGGGCTCTTTTTGTACTACGCCCAGTGGGTCCCCCAATATGCGGACAAAGCCCGCCCACTCTTCAAGGCCACACTATTTCCCCTGTCTGCTGAGGCGCGCCAAGCCTTCAGCTGCATCAGGGACGACATCGCCAAAGCAGCCATGCGGGCGGTGGATGAATCCACTCCCTTTCAGGTTGAGAGCAACGTCTCAGAGGTAGCGCTAGCAGCCACTTTAAACCAAGCAGGGCGGCCCGTTGCATTTTTCTCCCGTACCCTATCCGCTTCAGAACTCCGACACTCCTCAGTCGAGAAGGAAGCACAAGCCATCGTGGAGGCTGTCCTACACTGGAGGCACTACCTCGCAGGCAGGAGGTTCACCCACACTACCGACCAACGGTCGGTCGCCTTCATGTTCGACAACTCGCAAAGGGGCAAAATTAAAAATGACAAAATTCTTCGGTGGAGGATTGAACTCTCCACCTACAATTACGATATCAAATATCGACCAGGGAAGCTCAACGAGCCCTCGGATGTCCTATCCCGCAGGACACGCGTCAGCGCGCAAATCATCCGCCTAAAAGCCATCCACGATGACCTCTGCCACCCAGGGGTCACCCGACTCGCCCACTACATCAGAGCCCGAAACCTGCCTTTCTCCAACGAGGAGGTAAAAGCGGTCACCAGGGACTTCCCGATCTGTGCGGAGTGCAAACCGCACTTCAGGGCCCACCCGGTCAAGGCTTCTAGGCCCTTTGAATGCCTTGCGATCGATTTCAAAGGGCCACTCCCCTCCACTAACAAAAACATTTACTTCCTTAACATTATTGACGAGTTCTCCCGATTCCCCTTCGCCATCCCATGCCCCGATATGACCTCCCACACAGTCATTAGGGCCCTGCATAGTGTCTTCACCCTGTTCGGTTTCCCCAGCTACGTGCACAGCGACCGGGGTGCGTCCTTTATGAGTGACGAGCTGCGTCAGTACCTGCTCGACAAGGGCATCGCCTCGAGCAGGACTACCAGTTACAACCCCAGGGGGAACGGACAGGTGGAGAGGGAGAACGCGACGGTCTGGAAGACCGTCCTACTAACCCTCAGGTCCAGGAAGCTCCACGTTTCCCAATGGCAGGAAGTCCTCACTGGCGCGCTCCATGCAATTAGATCCCTCCTGTGTACAGCTACCAACCAAACCCCCCACGAGCGGCTCTTCATTTTTTCCAGGGGCACTACCACATGGGTCTCACTTCCGGCGTGGCTGAGGACGCCAGGCCCGGTTCTCCTAAGGAAGCACGTCAGGGCGCACAAGACCGACCCCATTGTTGAAAAGGTGCGCCTGCTTCATTCCAACCCACAGTACGCATTTGTTGAGTTCCCGGATGGTCGCCAGGACACAGTATCCCTCCGGGACCTGGTACCCGCTGGATCCAGCCCCCCATCTACCCCCACCGAGGAACTCCTTTCCCCGTTGCCTATGCAGCCGCCCCCTTGCGCCCCCAATTCTGCGAGCTCACCCCACCAGTCCCAAGCGCCAGCACCAGCCCGCCCCCCGAGTCTCCATTCGACCAGGAGGTGTATGAGGCTCGGACAAGACTCACCCTGGAACCGGCAACCGTACCCCAGACCTCGACGCCCGCCCAGCCACCGCAAGAGGCTGCAACCCCGGTGCTCCGCTGATCAAAACGGACAATTCCGGTGGACAGACTGATTCTTTGAGCCATCACCCCCGCCGGACTTGATTTTTTTTAACAGGGGGTGAATGTGGTTCACACTATATATAGTTGCCAATATCACTCCACGTATATATGTTCGTTATCTACCCATTGTAAGTGCAGTTGCACTATCCGACCACCAGGGGAGTCGCTCTGGGAGTACGCGAGAGTTTGTACTGGGCTCCTCCCTTGGCTCCGCCCAGGACTCCTCCCCCTGGGACCGATGTATAAAGATCAGTGCCTTAGAGCCAGCCTGCCAGTTCACCTGAAGTTCAACGACGAATAGGCTGGCTCTATTATAAGTATATTAAAGCCTCTGTTCAGATCCAACTACACGTGTTCGCTGAATTGATGGTTCCATCAAATGGCATGATTGCAGGCCCCAAGTCTGTATCAACAGGATTGGAGATCGAGCCCTGTGCTATAGGTATTAATCTGACCAACATGCTAGCGACCCAGCCAACTGAGCTAACTATCCTCCTCCAGCTCATTACTCATCAATACATCCAGTAAGACCTGTGGAAAGTTTTGAAGTGGAATGTGAAAAGAAATCAGAGGCAGTAAGGGAAAGGTAGGAGATGTAGAGAGAGGGAAATATGAGACATACATCGGGAAGGCGGGAGAATCATGGGAAATGTGTGTGTGAGTAAAAGACAGATGGAAGAAGTTAGTGCAAGAGAAATCTACTGAAGAGCAGATGGTATGAGAAGGAATGGATTGTGTGAGAGCACATGGGAAAAAAGGAGATATAATTAAGACATGAGGGAACAAAGATATTTGGAATAATGGTGAAAGAAAGATGGAAGGAAAGGAGAATGTGATAGCAGGCACCTTAGAGGATTGCTTTTCAAACTTTTTTCCCCAGGGCCCACTTTTACCAACGGATGGATCTTCGGGACCCACGCTGGCCAACGTTCGCGACCCATGCCGGCCGACCTTCGCGACCCATGCCGGCCGACCTTCGCGACCCATGCGGAGAAGGTTGGAGAGAATGAGATTCAAGTGTTTATTTCCGTGAAATTAGTAGAGCCAAAGCAGCAAATGATGAAGTCAAGTGCAGATAGAAGGGCAAAGGCTCGTAATTTTGTGGCAAGGGACACGGTGCTAGTATTGTTGCCAGTTTCAGGCAAAACGTTAACAGCAAGGTTTAGTGGACCATACCAGGTTGAAAAGAGACTGAGTGAAGTGAACCATCTAGTCAATACCCCAGATAGAAGAAAGAATCAGAGGGTATGTCATGCAAATATGCTTAAAATACTTTGACAGCGAGGATAACTAGAAAGTAGTGGGAGGGAATGGGGTAGAAATGAAGGATTCTGAAATTGACTTTCCTCTAAATTGAACAATGAGGGAGTGGTTGATGCTGAGTTACCTTCCACAAAAGTGTCAGACTGATTTGAAAGAGTGAGTACTGTCACACAAAGCAATTTGTGGAATGAAGCTGGGGGAAACAAAACTAGCCAAATATGATTTGGATGTGGGGAGTTCAGTATCAATAAGGCAAAATCCCTATAGATTAAGTCCAATAAACCTAGCTCAAGTACAAAAGAAAATTGAATTCCTGCTTCAGAATGACATAATAACCGTTCCGTTGCAATAATTAGAGTTCATCCACCGTGATAGCACCAAAACCAGACAGATCACAAAGCCTGTGTATCAATTACTGCAAAGGGAATACAGTAACAAAAGCAGAATCATATCCTTATCCATGGCTGGAAGAGTGTATTGATAGTCAGAGTTTTGCTGCAAGGATATTAGCAAGTATACTTATCGGAAAAAGCAAAAGAGATATCAGTTTTCGGGACATCAAATGGTCTAGATCAATTCAAAGTTATGCCATTTGGTGTGAAGAATCTGCCAGCAACGTTTCAAAGACTAACAAATGAAATAATTTTAGGACAGAGCAATTAAGCTGTTCACATTGATGACTTAGTAGTCTTCAATTAGAAGAGTGGGGCAGCACGGTGGCGCAGTGGTTAGCACTGCGGCCTCACGCCGCTGAAGTCCCAGGTTTGATCCCGGCTCTGGGTCACTGTTCGTATGGAGTTTGCACATTCTCCCAGTTTTTGCGCCCCACAACCCAAAAGATGTGCAAGCTAGGCTTTTATTTTTAAAAATGTGGGAAGAGCATTTGCAATATTTAAGGGAATTGTTTGTTCAACAGCAAGACGGCAATTTGGCTGTAAACTTTGCTAAAAGTGAATTTGTGAACGCAGAAGTTTATATGTTTAGGATACACTGTTGGACATAATTAAGTGGCCCCACGTGTTGCAGAATTGAAAGTCACTGTGGAATTCCCAGTGCCAACAACAAAATAGAAACAGATTTCTCGGCATGAGTGGGTTTTATCAGATGTTTTTGCCAAATTTTAGCAGTGCATTGCTCCATTGACTGAACTATTAAATGAAAAACAGAAAATTCCAATGGACAGTAGTGTCAGAATGCATTCACCAGCTTGAAAGCTACAAGATGGCTACACTGGTTCTAGCCGCACCTAATTATACAAAGAAGCTTAAATATGCTTAAAACAATTTAAGGAGGAGGAAAACCAGAAGAATATACTGGTAATGGTAAACAAGGAAAGGGGGGTAGAAATGAAGGATTCTGAAATTGATTTTCATGACTATTGACATTGATGATTTGGGCGTTGGTGCTATTTTGTTACAAGGTGAAGATCTAGGAATTGAAAAACCAGTAGGATATTTCTCACTCAAGTTGAATGTACGTCAAAAAAAATATTCAGCCATTCAGAAAGAGACTCTGTCTCGTGTCAGCTTTGTAGCATTTCAAAAGTTTCAAATTCTTCAAAGACAATCATATATACTGACCACAACGCATTCAAAATTTGGGAAAATCTTCAAAACCAGAATGCTAGTGTTCAGGTGGAGTTTATTACTGCAACCGTTTAATTTACAAATTATACATGTGGCTTGATGAGAAAATGTAATTGCAGCTGCATTGTCAAGAGTTTAAAATTCAAAGGAGTGTGGAAATTTGGAAAATGGAGAATGGAATCTATGTTTACAAAATACTTGGGTATATTTCCTTGATTGTGCATATGTAATACAATGTAATACTTTTGTGTGCATAGATAAATATGGTAAATAATGCAAAGTGGATTGAGAAAATAAAACCATCTTTTTGGAATTATGATGGTTATTTTTTCTGTGAGGTCGGAGATGTGAAGAAAAGGATATTATTTTAAATATTTTTGGCATGTACTGTGGTATTCCGTAAAGCAAGCTTGTGGGGGCTGTGTGTGTGTGACTAATTTAATTAAGCTTGAGCATTGAGTATGGGCGGCACGGTAGCACAGTGGCTAGCACTGTAGCTGCACAGCACCAGGGTCCCAGGTTCAATTCCCGGTTTGGGTCACTGTCTGTGCGGAGTCTGCACGTTCTCCTTGTGTCTGCATGGGTTTCCTCTGGGTGCTCAGGTTTCCTACCACAAGTCCTGAAAGACGCACTGTTAGGTAATTTGGACATTCTGAATTCTCCCTCTGTGTACCCGAATAGGCGCTGGAATGTGGCGACTAGGGGCTTTTCACAGTAACTTCATTGCAGTGTTAATGTAAGCCTACTTGTGACAATAAAGATCATTATCTACAAGGTTGAGAACATCAAAGGGGCTAGCTGTGAAAGGCAGGCCCTTGAATTAAATTTAGCCAAGTTGGATGTTCTGCAAAGAAAGAAGACATGGGCAATTATTTATATTAGGAGATAAAGAAGATTTGTTGTGTTAAATTGTTATGTTTCAAAGAGAAGTAAAAAGGGTTTAAAAACTTGGAAAAGTTATTAAATAAGTAAGGTTATTAAACTTTATTTTACCTGAAAATGGTGTCCATAGGAAGAAGATAAATATTTTTATATTCTGGAATTTCAAGAAAAATGAAGACAATGGGAAAATATAAAATAGAAAGAATATATTTAAGAAAAGATGCAAAAGCTGTGTTTGAGTGGTCATGTAAGACCTCCTGGAGGGTGCTTTGTACTGGGAACTGTGAGGTACGGCAGTTTTCAGCTAGCCCAGAAAAGTGTCAGTTCTTTCAAGCAGTTTCAAAATCAGCTGCCCAGTTAAATCAGAAAAGCCTTGGGGCTGCAATTTGATGTCTGAGTTTGAAGTTCCAAAACAGAGTGGAAGTGAGCAGTGTGATAATATATGGCATGCCTCACTAAAGTGATAATACTTTGTTCCTTCGGGGAACAATGTTACTGGATTTCATAGATTAAATATCCGGAAGGCACTGTTGTCACTGAGAGCCTAACCAAGTATGAATCTTTTGGGGGGAATGTTCCGTCAGGCTAATTTTATCTATGTAAATGAAATCTTAGATTTCTTTTTATTTTAATTTAACAATTATAATCTCCAAAAGTGTTACTGGAATTATTGCTCCTGACTTCAGTGCACATATATTCTCGTGGTAAAATACAAAAAGAAAACCGTTGGGATAGCTTGGTATGTTTCCTGTTCAGATTTGGGTCTGCACCGCACTTTCCACCTTTCCAGATCATAACAGGTGTAACGTAAACATTTGCTTTAGCATGACTTCAGCAACGAGAAGTTTGAAGGAAGTAGCAATTTGCCTAGCTCTTCTCTTCCCATTATCAACTTAGCTACAAGCTCAATGACTTTCAGCTATTCCATTGATCACATCTGGTTTGTGTAAGGAGGCCTTCTCAGTTTTTCTGTCTCCTTGTATCTGCTATGATGCACATTTTCCAAACAGATACTCTTTTCTCTAGCACTGATTTCTCCCTATTGTGGTAGATAAGGCCTTCAACTATGACTGTCCCAGAGCCTCCACTGGCACCCTCACTCTTGATTTCCCGCCCAGGTCCCAAGTTCCCTCATTATCCTTTTCTTCCAACTCATCTTCTTCTGAATTTGACTGATCATCCTCCTTCATTATTGCATCTCCACACCCACCCATCATCAAACACAACTTTCCATCCCTTCCCTTTCAGCCTTAAAAAGACAGGTTCCCTCTGTGACATTTTGGTAATTTCTTTCTTCACCACACTATAAAAATAAGTATCTTACCTCTCGTAATGTCACTAGAGTCTTTTTATCAATTGTTGACTGTTTAACCAGCTCTTTATTGTATTTTTCTAAATCTTTCAGTCGTCCATAAAGATCTTTGAATTTGTTGATTTCTTTCACAAGCAATTTATTTTCTTTTTCAAGATTGGAAATTGTCATGTTGTTTTCATCTAGTGATGAGTCCTTGATCTCAGTCTGTTGGCGCAATCGCCTATTTTCCTTCTCAAGCTGTTTCTTGTCTTTCTCTAGTTGGACAGTGTCCTCCTCCAGCAATTTGTTTTCCTTCTCTAGTTGTTGCAACCGTTTGCTGGAGATTTTTAGCTCTTCCAGGTTTCTTTGCAAGCTCTGGTTTTCTGTTTCTAAATCCTGTAGTTCATTTTCCAACTGATTAATCTTTTTGTTACTATTTTCTAGAGCCTTTTGGAGCCGTTGGTTTTCTAAATCTAGTCCTTGATAGCTTACCTCTAATCGTTCAGTTTTCTTATTACAAGCCTTCAAGAGATCCAGCCTCTTGTTTAGCTGTTCTTTCTCATTTTCCAGTTCTTTGTTCTCTACCTCCAATTGTGCCACCTTGACACCATTAAACTTCAAACTCTCCACTGTCCTCTGTAACTGCAAATTTTCATCATCAAGTTGGTTGTTTTCTTTCTCTAATATATCTAATTGCACTGTAAGGTTTTTCAAACTATCCAAAGTCTTTTTCAGCTTTCTATTTTCCACTTCTAGGTCAGAGTTCTCCTGTTCCAAAATCTCGACTTTTTCACATGCAATTATTAGACTAGTTATTTTCTTCTGCAACAGTTCATTTTCTCTTTTCAAGCGACTCAAAACACATTCAAGCTCTTTTGCCCTTTCTCCTTTTTCTTTATAGTGTTCTAACTCCCTTCGGATTTGTTTCTTTTCGAACTCTAATTTGTTCAGTTTACCACTAGATTCCTTAATAGATTCATGGAGAATCTTGTTTTCTTTCTCGATGTCTTTAACTTTTGCTTCTGCACTGATTTGTGCACGTTGCCTCAAGGATGTGATGGTTTGATTCAAATGTTCATTTTCCTGCTCCAATGCTTTGATCTAGGAAAAGCAAATGTAGTGAAGGAAATTAATAAAAAATGTATAAACTACTAGTTCTTACAAATATTCTACAACATGCAAAGGCATTCAAGATGCTTTATTGAAGAAACACTACGTGCAACAACTATAAAGAAATTTGCCAAATAGGTAAAACTCTCATTCCTGTCAGTATTGTCAACAATAGATTTTCCTCAATTTGGCAGACTCGTTTAGAAGCCAAAAACATAGAATTCCTACAGTGCAGAAGGAGGCCATTTGGCCCATCCAGTCTGCACCAACCCTCTGAAAGAGCACCCTACTCGACACACAAAGGAGATGAGAAGTTTGGAATGCTCTTCATAAATGTCAATTGAAGATAGAGCAATTATAAATTTGAAATACGAGATTGACAGACTTGTTAACTGAAGGTATTTGTATGTAGTTTGTAGGTCAGCTTTGATCTTAGTCAGTGGTGGCTCAGGCTCACTCCTATGAAAAATGTCAGAAGTCATTATTTCATGATTTCAGATTCATTGACAAGAAATCATGGATCTACTTATTTTTTGTATACAATTCACTCATATTTCAGCCTAGACGTTTGCACGGTAGCACAGTGGTTAGCACTGTTGCTTCACAGCACCACGGTCCCAGGTTAGATTCCCGGCTTGGGTCACTGTCTGTGCGGAGTCTGCAGGTTCTCCCAGTGTCTGCGTGGGTTTCCTCCGGGTGCTCAGGTTTCCTCACACAAGTCCCGAAAGACGTGCTATTAGGTGAATTGGACATTCCGAATTCTCCCTCTGTGTACCCGAACAGGCGCTAGAATGTGGCGACACAATAACTTCACTGCAGTTTAATGCAAGATTACGTGTGACAATAAAGGTTATTATTATTAGAGAATTATCAGCTCTTCTCGTTATACATTCACTAGTTACAAGATAATTAAAGCAGAATGTTAGAAGGTCGACACTGATAATCTACACGATGCATATTATATCAGGGTAAGTTTATGCAGTTTAAATACTTTTCATATGGATGAAACTGCCAACATTCATTTTTAAATTCCATTACCTTTGTTTAAAGTAAATATAAATAAGTTTAGAATTACTAAATTTAGACATTCTTCTCCAACTTTCCATTTTGCCGAATATATAAATTTCAATGAGAAATATTCACTCTGTCCATGTACATAGATCCCTGAAAGTTGCCACCCAGGTTGAGAGGGTTGTTAAGAAGGCGTACGGTGTATTAGCTTTTATTGGTAGAGGAATTGAGTTTCGGAGCCATGAGGTCATGTTGCACTTGTACATAACTCTGGTGCAGCCGCATTTGGAGTACTGCGTGCAGTTCTGGTCGCCGCATTATAGGAAGGATGTGGAAGCATTGGAAAGGGTGCAGAGGAGATTTACCAGGATGTTGCCTGGTATGGAGGGAAGATCTTATGAGGAAAGGCTGAGGGACGTGAGGCTGTTTTCGTTAGAGAGAAGGTTAAGAGGTGACTTAATTGAGGCATACAAGATGATCAGAGGATTAGATAGGGTGGACAGTGAGAGCTTTTTTCCTCGGATGGTGATGTCTAGCACGAGGGGTCATAGCTTTAAATTGAGGGGAGATAGATATCGGACAGATATCAGAGGTAGGTTCGTTACTCAGAGAGAAGTAAGGGTGTGGAATGCCCTGCCTGCAACAGTAGTGGACTCGCCAACACTAAATGCATTCAAATGGTCATTGGATAGGCATATGGACGATAAGGGAATAGTGTAGGTGGGCTTTAGAGGGGTTTCACAGGTCGGCGCAACATCGAGGGCCGAAGGGCTTGTACTGCGCTGTAATGTTCTATGTTCTAAAGGAGGCTGAGGGATCATGCTTGAGACGATGTAGCAAATAAAGGGGTAGATTCAAGGCAGGAGAACACAATAGTAATAAGGGTAATGAAGGACATAGAATAGGATAAAGGGACAGAGAGATAAACCCCAACACTACACAAACAATCAAGACTAGATGTTACAAAGATTACAAAAACAAAGCTAAAGGCATTGTATCTGAATGTGTGTCCCATTCATAACAAGTATATGAATTGACAGCACACATTGAAGTAAATAAATATGACCCGATAGCCATTACAAAGACATGGCTGCAGCATGGCGATGATTGTTCCTGACTATTGAGGGATATATGACATTCAAGAGGATAGGTAAAATGGAGGGGTAGCACTGAATCAAGGAGGCATTGGTACAATAGTTCAGAGGTGTTGCATCAGTATTCATCAAAGAGAAGGAATTGGTGGATGTTGAGTCTGGAGAAGGGTGTGTAGATAGCCTGGGTCACATTGAGATCTAAAAAGATGAGGTGTTGAGCGTCTTGAAAAATATTAAGGTCGATAAGTGGCCTGATGGGATCTACCCCAGAATACTGAAGGAGGCAAGAGAGAAAATTGCTGAGGCCTTGACAGAAATCTTTAGATCCTCACTGTCTTCAGGTGATGCCCCAGAGGACTGGAGAATAGCCAATGTTGTTCCTTTGTTTAAGAAGGGTAGCAAGGATAATCCAGGGAACTACAGGCCTGGTAGGGAAATTACTGGAGAGAATTCTTCGAGACAGGATCTACTCCCATTTGGAAGCAAATGGATGTATTAGTGAGAGGCAGCATGGTTTTGTGAAGGATAGGTCGTGTCTCACTAACTTGATAAGAGTTTTTCGAGAAGGTCACAAAGATGATTGATGCAGGTAGGGCAGTGGATGTTGTCTATATGGACTTCAGTAAGGCCTTTGACAAGGTCCCTCATGGTAGACTAGTACAAAAGGTGAAGTCACACAGGATCAGGGGTGAGCTGGCAAGGTGGATACAGAACTGGCTAGGTCATAGAAGGCAGAGAGTAGCAATGGAAGGGTGCTTTTCTAATTGGAGGGCTGTGACTAGTGGTGTTCCGCAGGGATCAGTGCTGGGACCTTTGCTGTTCGTAGTATATATAAATGATCTGGAGGAAAATGTAACTGGTCTGATTAGTAAGTTTGCAGACGACACAAAGGTTGGTGGAATTGCAGATAGTGATGAGGACTGTCAGAGGATACAGCAGGATTTAGATCGTTTGGAGACTTGGACGAGAGATAGCAGATGGAGTTTAATCCAGACAAATGTGAGGTAATGCATTTTGGAAGGTCTAATGCAGGTAGGGAATATACAGTGAATGGTAGAACCCTCAAGAGTATTCAAAGTCAGAGAGATCGAGGTGTACAGGTCCACAGGTCACTGAAAGGGGCAACACAGGTGGAGAAGGTAGTCAAGAAGGCATACGGCATGCTTGCCTTCATTGGCCGGGGCATTGAGTATAAGAATTGGCAAGTCATATTGCAGCCGTATAGAACCTTAGTTAGGCCACACTTGGAGTATAGTGTTCAATTCTGGTCGCCAGGCTACCAGAAGGATGTGGAGGCTTTAGAGAAGGTGCAGAAAAGATTTACCAGGATGTTGTCTGGTATGGAGGGCATTAGCTATGAGGAGTGGTTGAATAAACTCTGTTTGTTCTCACTGGAACAACGGAGGTTGAGGGGCGACCTGATAGAGGTCTACAAAATCATGAGGGGCATAGACAGAGTGGATAGTCAGAGGCTTTTCCCCAGGGTAGAAGGGTCAATTACTAGGCGGCATAGGTTTAAGGTGTGAGGGGCAAGGTTTAGAATAGATGTACGAGGCAAGTTTCTTACACAGCAGGTAGTGGGTGCCTGGAACTCGGTGCCGGAGGAGGTGGTGGAAGCAGGGACGATAGTGACATTTAAGGGGCATCTTGACAAATACATGAATAGGATGGGAATAGAGGGATACGGACCCAGGAAGTGTAGAAGATTGTAGTTTAGTCGGGCAGCATGGTCAGCACGGGCTTGGAGGGCCGAAGGGGCCTGTTGCTGTGCTGTACTTTTCTTTGTTCTTTGGTCTTGTATTTGATTCAGGAGAGCAAGATGTAGAATCTGTTCAAGTGGAGATGAGGACTAGTAAGGGAAAGGTGGCAAAAGTGAGTGTGATCTGCTGGCCCCAACAATAGCCACAATGTAGGACAAAGTATACAAGGATAAATATTGGGTGATTACAATAAAGGGGTGGCGATGATCATCGGTGATTTTAATCTACATACAAACTAGAGAAATCAGGTTGGTGGTAGTAGCCTGGCTGAGGAGCTCATGGAATGCTTTTGGGAAAGTTTTGTGGAGCAGCATGTTCTGGAACCAACAGGGAGTAGATTATATTAGACTTGGTATTGTGCAATCTGATGGAATTGATTAATGATCTCAGGGTAAAGACACCCCTAATTAGCAGCAACCACAATATGATTGAGTTTTACATCCAGTTTGAAAGGAAGAGGAGTGGATCTAAGACTAGTACTTTAAACTTAAATTGGAGCAGCTACGTGGACATGAAAGCTGAGCTAACTGAAGTGAACTGCGATATGAGGCTAGAGGATAGATAAACAGAGCAGTGGCAGACATTTAAGGGGATATGTCAGAATATTCAGAATAAGTATATTCGCACTATAAAGTACACACTATAAAGGTAGCACCCACCATCCGTGGTTAACTAAAGAAGCATTAAACCAAAGAAAAAACAAATAAATGAGGAAAAATGTGTGACAAGTCAGATGTTCGTTCAGAATATAAAGAACAGCAGAGGATGACGAAAAGTTTAATCAGGAGAAAAAATTAAGCGTATGAGAGTAAGCTAGCTAGAAATGTAAAAATGGATAGTAAGAGTTTCTTCAGGTAATTGAAAAGGAAAAGTTGGTCCACTAGAGTCACAATGGGGAGTTAATAGTAGATAGGGAAATGGCAGATTAAATTAACAAATATTTTTACTTTTGTATCCACCACAGATAGCTGTGAATAAGTGGGTGGGAGAGGGGAACATGGTGACATTACAATCACTAGGGAATGCGTATGAGCAAAATGATGGAACTGTGGGCAGGCAAGTCCCTGGCCCTAATGGACTTCTTCCAAGGGTCTTGAAAGGTACTATTGAGGTACCAAGCATTCGCCAGATTCTGGAACTGTTCCATCAGACTGGAAAGAGAGGAAGGCAGGAAAGAGAAAATGGTAGGCCAGTTAGTTTGATGTCTGTCATGGGAAAGGTATTAGAATCAATCATTAAGGAGGCAACCTGGATATTTAGAAAAAACAAAGTTGATCAGGAAGAACCAGAATAGTTTTGTGAAATGGAAATCATGTTTAACTAATTTACTGGAGACCTTTGTTGGAATAACATGTGTTGTGAATGAAGGGGAGCCTGCAGACATACTGTACTTGGATTTACAGAAGGCATTTAATAAAGTGCCACATCAAAGGCTATTGTGGAAAATAAAGCTCATGACATACAGGGTAACATGGATAGAAGATTGGCTGGCTGACAGACAACAAAAGTTTATGCATAAATGGATCTTTTTTTCCCATTAACAGGACGTGACGAATGGAGTCCCGCAGAGGTCTGTGCTGCGGCCTTTACAATTTACATCAATGACTGAGAGGAGGGGAATGAGGGCACTTTAGCTAAATTTTCAGACGATACAAAGATAGATAGGAAAGTGTGTTGTGAAGAGAGGACATAAAGAGGTTGCAAATTGATATAGGTTGAGTAAGTGGCCAAAAATCTGACAGGTGGAGTACAATGTGGGAAAATATGAAGTGGTTCACTTTGGCAGGGAGAATAAAAAGGCAAAGTATTGCTTAAATTGAAAACAGCAAAGTATAGAGATATCTAGGTGTTCTCACACATGAGTTACAAGTATGCAGGTACAGGAAGTATTTAGGAAGGTTAATAAAATGCTGTTTATTTCAAGAGGAATTGAACATAGAAGGAAGCATATTATGCTTCAGTCATACAGGGCTTTGGTGAGACCATGTCTTGAATATTATGAGCAGTTTCAGTCTCCTTACTTAAGCATGCAAATGCATTGGAGGAAGTTTAGAGGTGGTTTACTGGATGCTTACCTGGAATGAGTGGGTTGTCTCATGAGGAAAGGTTGGACATATTTGGCTTGTTTTCATTGGAGCTTAGAAGAGTGAGGGATGTCTTGAGTGAAGCATGCAAGATCCTAAATAGTCTTGACAAGATGGAAGTGGAAAAGATGTTCTCTCTTGTGAGTGAGTCCAGAATTAGAGGGCACGGTTTTGAAATTAGGGGTTGTCATTTTAGGAGAGATGAGGAAAAAAATTCTAGGAGGGCTGTGCGACCTTGGAACTCTTTGCCTCAGATGGCTGGGAGGCAGACTCATTGTATATTGTTACGGTGGAAACATAAACAGATCTGCCATGGTCTTATTGAATGGTGGAGCAGGCTCAAGGGGCTGAGTGGCCTTCTTCTGCTCCTGTTTCACATTTTAGCTTTTAAAATCTTCCCCAATGTCTCAGATATACTGGAAACATGAATCAGATCGAAGGTTGTTCTGAAGAATACTGTCATGTGAGAGTACCTTTATGAAATGGGTGTTTATCAAATAGCTGCAGTGATGTCAGAGTGCGGGTAGAGCTGGGCTGTCTGTTTGATTATACTTTCGTTTTTGAGCTGGCAGCGAGTGTGTGTGTGTTTAGTTTAGTTTTCAGAGTTGGAGCTGCATCCAGCCAAACAAGGTGTAATTTTGATCTCTCTGCATGAAAAGAATGTCTTCAGATCAATTGCTTATTTTAAAGTTATAACTGTTCTCAGTAGAGAATTTAAGCCTTTTGTCTTTGTTAAGGAGTGTATTTGTCTTATGGATGTTGCTAGGAAAGATTAAGGGTTACGTATAGAGTACTGTATTCTTTGGAGGAAGTATTTGAGTTGATAGTTGGTGAGATGTTTACTGTGTGTGTATAAAATGTTAACTGGATTCATATATCATTGTTTTGTTTTAATAGTACTTTAGATCTATGTTGCATCACACCTGCAGAGTGGACCCTTGTGCTCCCCAGGGTTCTCTAAGCCCTGGCCCGTAATAATACTAAGAAAATCACACTGAATGTAAGCAAAGAAGCATTTCTAATTGGAGACGCTTAAACATAATCTCAAATGAACACGGAGTTGTTCATGCAAGAGGAAATATTTGGAATATGATTTATGATCAGAAAGAGATCCAGTTAAACCATCAGAAAGAGATCCAGTTAAAGCCCATTTTTAAAAAATTGAATTGTGCTTTCATTTTGAAATGAAATACAAATGTTCCATAGAAGTGGCATTTGACAGATTTGTGAATACTTTGTGATGACTGCTAAGAAATTATTAAAGAGTCAATGTAGATGATTCCATGATGGTTGAAAGCTTTAAGGTAATTGGGAAATGAAAGCCATTTTTATAAGTTAATAGTATGCATTAATATGATATATACAAACCTAGAAAACTAGTTAAAATTGCATTTGAAAAACTTTGTTACCCTCAAAACAGTAACGAATCAAGGAGAATTACAAGTTAAGCTACATCAAAACAAATCAAATGTTAGGAATGGGGAATATTTTCAGAGAGCTTCTTCAGTTTGTCTGAAGTTGGCGGAAATGCTGCGAAGATTTCAGAGGAAAAAGCAGGCTTCACTGTAACGATTCTGACGAGCCAAATAAGGGACAGCTGTCCCTCAATTACTTTACCAGTCACCCCCAATTGCCCCAGAATGGACCACGACTCTCAGGTATTGTTCACAGCCGCCTTGAAGAACTTTTCTATTTAAACATCTTTCAGGATAACATCCCTCTACTCCATGATGTTAACAGCTGGCACTGTAGGTAAGCCTCCAAGCTCACTGACATTAGCAGTTCCCACCCACCACACTCCTTTAATTGAAGACAGATGAATCATCTTAGAAGGGGCCTGAAATGGAACAGTCTGGTAAACTGGCAGGAGTTGGGGTGTGGAGGAAGAAAGAGATTAATTATGTGACCCAAGAACATAGGAAAAAGAGTAGGCTGCTCAGCCGACTGAGTCTGCACTGCCATTAAGTTTGATCATGGCTGGATCTTGTATCTCCTGCACTATTCCCATATCCCTTGATATTTTTACAATCTAAAAATGTGTTAATTTCTGTCTTGAATATACTCAGTCTGAGCCTCCACAGGCCTCTGGGGTATAGCATTCTAAAGATTTGCTACCGAGTGAAGCAATTCCTCCCCATCTCAGTCCTACCTCGTTATTCTGGTGCCTCCTTGCTCCAGGCCCCCTCAGCCTGGGGAAATATTCTTCCTGCACCTACCTTGTCAAGCCCTGTAAGAATTATATATGCTTCAATGAGGTCACCTCTCAATCCTTCTAAACACCAGAGTATTAATTCAGTCTCATCAATCTCTTCTCATCGGGCAATGCTGCCATCCCAGGAATCTGTCTGGTGAACCTTCATTAAACTCCCTCTGTGGCAAGTATATCCTCCCTTAGGTAATAAGGTGACAAACATGTACACAATAATCCAGGTACAGTCTCACTAAAGCTCTATTGAAGTGCACCAAGAATGTTTACTCCGGTACACACGCCACGGTGCCACAATGGTTAGCATTGTTGCTTCACAGCACCAGGGACCTGGGTTCGATTCCTGGCTTGGGTCACTGTCTGTGCGAAGTCTGCACGTTCTCCCAGTGTCTGAGTAGGTTTTATCCGGGTGCTCAGGATTTCTCCCACAAGCCCCGAACGATGTGCTGTTCGGTAATTTGGACATTCTGAATTTGTCCTCAGTCTACCCAAACAGGCGCCGGAGTGTGATGATTAGCGGATTTTCACAGTAACTTCATTGCAATGTTAATGTAAGCCTTTTTGGGACACTAACAAAGATTATAATTATTACACAGATCCTCTTCCAATAAAAGCAAAAATAGTATTTGCATTCCTAAGGCAGATGAGGGTAGTGAGTGGCATATTGATATTGTTACTAGTAATCCAGAGACCCAGGGTAATACTCTGGAGACCTGGGTTCAAATCCCACCAGGGCAAGTGGTGGAATTTGAATTCAATAAAAATCCGGAATTAGCCGGTGGCAGCGATGCTTGAGTGAGCCGCACATTCGGCGGGCTCTCACTCCGGCGGGGCTTTGGGGCTGATTCCCCGCGATAGCGGGACCACGGGGGCGGCAAAAAGGCTGCCGTTAAAGAACTGGAGAGCGGGCTGCAGCTGATGGAATCGTGGGAGGCCAGCAGGTAGGGGAAGAGAGAGAGAGACGGAGGCAAGGAGCAGAGGAAACTGACCTGAAACGCAAGATGGCGGACCCACGGAACTTCCTTGCTCCAGGAGAAGAAAAAAAGTTTTGGAGTCGCTGAAGCAGGACAACTTGGACCCACTTCAGATGCCCAGAAGGTAAAATTTAAGGAGCTGGGCGAAGGAGTGCGGCAGCGAAAGTGCTGAGGAGCGGGCTGCGGCACATGGAACAGTGGGAGTCCAGAAGTCAGAAGAAGAAGGAGAAAAAGGGACAGAGACAAGGACCTGAAGAAAATTACCTCAGCAATCCAGCAGGTGCTGGATAACATGCTCCAGGTAATGAAGTCCAGTTTTGAAGTGCTGAAGCGGGACAGCTTGGACCCAATCCAGAAAGCGGTGGATCAGCTGAACCAGAGGCTGGATGCGCAGGATGTTAAAGTTAAGGAGCTGGGAGAGGCGGTGGAGGAGCAGGCGGATGCGCAGACGGTTGCAGCGCTAGAAGTTGACAGCCTGAAAGAGCGGCAGAGAAGACTGCTGGACAGAGTGGAGGAGCTGGAGAATAGAGTCTGCAGGAACAACCTGAGGATGGTCGGCCTCCGGAGGGGGCTGAGGGAGCTAATGCTGCAGCGTTTGTAGCAGACCTGCTGAAGCAGCTGATGGGGGCCGAAGCCTTTCCGCGACCGCCAGAGCTGGAGGGGGCGCACAGAGTGCAGGCAAGGCAGGGGCGGCCGGGCGGACCCCCCCCCTCCCGATGGTGATTAGGTTCCACAGGTTCGTGGACAAGGAGCGGGTGCTGCGGTGGGCAAAGAGCGCCAGGAGCAGCACGTGGAACAACAATGTTATCCGCATTTACCAGGACCTAAGCCAAGAGGTGGCTCGGCGGCGAGCAGCCTTTAAGAATGTCAAGGAGGTGCTGTTCAAGAAGCACGTGAAGTTTGGTCTGCTGTTCCCAGCTCGCCTATGGGTCACGCAAGAGGGTCAACACCACTACTTCTCCGAGCCCGAAGAAGCGATGGATTTTGTGAGGGACCAGGGGCTGGTCCCGAAAGGAGGCCCCAAGGACGCGAATTAGGGCCCGAGGATTACCGTGGGAAGGTACGCCGAATGGGCCTGGACTGCTGCTCAACGGTTTGCTGGGCCAAAAGGGCCAAGCGAAACATTTGGGACTCTTTCCTTTGTTCATGGACATTGGTTTGGGGGGTTAACCCTTTTTTGTTGTCTCTCTTTTTTCTTATGGGGGGGGGGGGGGGGGGGGTGGTTTGTGCTTTTTCCTCTTTTTTCTGTTTTTTCCTGTTTGGGCTGATTTGTACTTTTTGGTGCAGCTCGCGGAAGGCACTGGAGCCGGCTTGCCCCAGTGGGTTGGAGAGGGGGATGGGGCACCAGGGAGTGAGGAGGAGGACGGGGAAACAATGGGAATGAGACAGGAAGGCGCCGGAGTGTTGAGTCACCAGGCTAGCAGATTGGCTAGTCAAGGGAGTCAGGTGGGGGGGGGGGGGGGGGGGGGGGTCACAGCCAGTAGATGGCAAGGGTGGGGGTATCGGGGGATGTGGTTAGGGGGGGTTGTTCTGCTGACGTGGGAGGGACTTGAAATAGGCACTGGAGAGGAGGTCGAGGGTGGAGGCAGCCAAAGGGCAGGCGAGGAATGGCGCGACGCACGGGCCGGCCCGAGAAAGGCTATGGCTGACCGGCGGGGTGGGGGGGGGGTGGGTTGTGCCCCCCCCGACCAGGCTGATCACCTGGAACGTCAAGGGACTGAATGGGCCGGTTAAGAGGGCGTGGGTGTTCGCGCACTTGCGGGCTCTGAGGGCGGACGTAATTATGTTGCGGACGTAATTATGTCTGCCATCGGGCAGATACCCGATGGCAGACTGGAGGGGAGAAGAGTGGTGCTGGTGAATATATATGCCCCGAACTGGGATGACGTGGACTTCATTAAAAGAGTGCTGGGGAAGATCCCGGACCTGGATTCTCGCAGGCTAATAATGGGAGGGGATTTTAACATGGTCCTTGACCCGACTTTGGATCGGTCGTGTCCCAGAACGGGTAGACTCTCAGCAATGGCAAGGGAGCTGAAAGGGTTTATGGAGCAAATGGGGGCAGTGGACCCCTGGAGAGATAGACAGCCAACATGAAGGGGCTACTCATTTTACTCGCACGTCCATAAAGTATATTCTAGGATAGATTTCTTTGTACTAAGCAGGGACTGTAGGGGGAGGTAAAGAACACGGAATATTCGGCAATTACTATCTCAGACCATGCCCCGCATTGGGTGGACCTGCAGATCGGGGGAGCGAGCTACCAACGCCCGCAATGGAGGTTAGACGTGGGACTGCTGTCGGAGGAGGGGATCTGCGAGAGGCTTCGGAGATGTATGCAAAATTACCTGCAGGTGAATGACACGGGGGACGTCTCAGCGGCGACCCTGTGGGAGGCGCGAAAGGCAGTAGTGCAGGGGAGCTGATTTCAATTGGGGCCCACAGAGCCAAGGCAGACCGGGCAGAGATGGATAGATTGGTCAGGAAAATGGGTCGGATAGATGAAGAGCACGCGGAGTCCCCGGGGGAGGTTTTACTCGGAGAGGCAGAGACTACAGGCAGAACTGGGAGCACTATCCACGAGTAGGGCCGTGGAACAGCTTAGGAAGGCGAGGGGAGTGGTGTACGAGCATGGGGAAAAGGCTAGCAGACTGTTAGCGCAGCAACTCAGGAGGGGGGAGGCGGCCAGGGAAATAGGTAGAGTGAGGGACGGGGGGGGGGGGCGCAAAGTGGAGGACCCGGCAGAATTGAATAAGATATTCCGGGACTTCTATCGTAAGCTGTATACTTCGGAGCCGCCGGAAGAACCGGAGGGGATGAAAAGGTATCTGGACGGGTTAACCTTCCCAACAGTAGGTGGGGGGCGAGTGGAAGAGCTGGGGGCCCCGATTAGAGTAGAGGAGGTATTGGGGGGCTTAAAGGCCATGCAGTCGGGGAAGTCCCCGGGGCCGGATGGATACCCAGTAGAGTTCTATAGGAAGTTCTCTGAGCTGGTGGGCCCGGTCTTGGCGGGGGGTTTCAATGAGGCAAGGGACAGAGGGACCCTGCCGCCGACAATGTCACAAGCCACTATATCACTGATATTGAAGCGGGGTAAAGACCCGGAGGCGTGCGGATCCTACAGGCCAATCTCCCTGATTAATGTAGACGCCAAGCTCCTGGCAAAGGTACTGGTGGTTAGAATGGAGGACTGCGTACCGGAGGTGATTGGGGAGGATCAAACTGGGTTTGTGAAAGGTAGGCAGCTGGCAGCCAACCTGAGAAGATTACTTAATGTGATAATGATGCCCCCAGTGGGTAGGGAGGTGGAGGTAGTGGTGGCAATGGACGCCGAGAAGGCCTTTGACCGGGTGGAGTGGGACTATCTATGGGAGGTGCTCGGACGGTTTGGGTTCGGGGAGGGATTGGATCAAATTATTATATCAGGCCCCGAGGGCCAGCGTCAGGACCAACAGAGAAGTGTCGGAGTACTTTAGGTTGTACCGAGGGACCAGACAGGGCTGCCCACTCTCCCTGCTGCTGTTTGCGCTGGCCATAGAGCCGCTGGCGATTGCGCTGAGAGCCGCAGAGGGATGGAAGGGGATGGTGAGGGGCGGGGTTGAACATAGGGTCTCTCTTTATGCAGACGACCTGCTCCTGTACGTGTTGGACCCAGTGGCCGGGATGGGAAGTATACTGGGAATGCTGAGGAAGTTCGGCCAGTTCTCAGGATACAAATTAAATACGGTCAAGAGTGAAATGTTTGTGGTCCAGGCAAGGGGCCAGGAGAACAGATTGAGAGGGCTACCGTTTAGGCTGGTTGAGGAAAATTTCCGGTATTTGGGAATCCAGGTGGCACGAGACTGGGGCAGGCTGCATAAGTTAAATTTGGCCAGGGTGGTGGAGCAAATGAAGGGAGAGTTTCGGAGATGGGATGCACTCCCGCTGTCGTTGGCAGGGAGGGTGCAGACTGTAAAGATGACAATCCTCCCTCGATTTCTGTTTATTTTTCAGTGCCTCCCGATCTTTATCCCACAGTCCTTCTTCAAAAGAGTTAATGGGATGATCATGAGCTTTGTCTGGGCGGGAAAATTCCCGCAGGTGAAGAAGGCGATGTTGGAGAGGAACCGCAGCGAGGGAGGGCTGGCTTTGCCGAGTCTGATTAATTATTACTGGGCGACCAACATCGCTATGATAAGGAAGTGGATGGTGGGTACGGGGTCTATCTGGGAGCGGGTGGAGGCGGCTTCGTGCAGGGCTCCAGCTTGGCAGCCCTGGTCACGGCTCCTCTACCGCTGCTGCCGGCCAAGTACACCACCAGCCCGGTAGTGGTGGCGACCCTGCGGATATGGGGCCAGTGGAGGAGGCATGTAGGGGAGATGGGGGCGTCTGTCTGGGCGCCAATCTGCGACAACCATCGGTTTGCCCCCGGGAGTATGGATGGGGGGGTTCCGAGTATGGCGGCGGGCGGGGGCGGGAAGGGTGGGTGATATGTTCCTGGAAGGGAGCTTTGCGAGTTTGAGGAGCTTGGAGGAGAAATTTGGGTTGGTAAGGGGAAATGACTTTAGTTACCTACAGTTGCGGGACTTTGTTCGTAGACAGGTCCCATCTTTCCCACGCCTCCCGCCAATGGGGATCCTAGACAGAATAGTCTCTAGGAGGGAAGAAGGGGAGGGTAGAGTCTCGGGTATTTATAAGGTGCTCATGAGGGAGGAAGGGTCCCAGACAGAGGAACTGAAACTTAAATGGGAGGAGGAGCTAGGCGGGGAAATGGAGGATGGGCTGTGGGCAGAGGCCCTGAGTAGGGTAAATTCGACCGCGACATGTGCTAGGCTCGGGCTGATTCAATTTAAGGTCGTTCACCGGGCCCATATGACGGTAGCTCGGATGAGCAAATTCTTCGGGATAGAGGACAAATGCGCTAGGTGCGCGGGAGGACCAGCGAACCACGTTCACATGTTTTGGGCATGCCCTGAGCTGAGGGGGTACTGGGAGGGTTTTGCGGGGGTCATGTCCCGGGTGCTAAAAACAAGGGTGGTGATGAGTCCAGGGGTGGCAATTTTTGGGGTTTCGGAAGACCCGGGGGTCCAGGGGGAGAAAGAGGCCGATGTTTTGGCCTTTGCTTCCCTGATAGCCTGGCGACGAAGACTATTGACGTGGAGGGGCTCAAAGCCCCCGAAGACTGAGTGGTGGCTTGCGGACATGTCGAGTTTCCTGGGTATGGAAAAAATTAAGTTCGCCTTGAGGGGATCTGTGCAGGGGTTCGCCCGGAGATGGCAACCATTTATTGACTTCTTTGCGGGAGAGTGAGCGTCAGCAGGGGGTGGGGGTAGAGTAGAGTAGGAGGGAAAATATGGCAGGTAGTACCGGTGGGAGAGGAGCGGGCTTGTGCAATATGTTACGATGGAAGTATTGAAAGTACGTGGATGTTTGCACATTTTTGCCTTTTTTGCTTTCTTTCTGATGATGTCTGTAACTGTTTATAAAGCCAAAAACTACCTCAATAAAATTGTTTATTAAAAAAAAAATCCGGAATTAAAAGTCGAATGACGACCATGAAACCATTGTCGATTGTCGTAAAAATTCATCTGGCTCACTAATGTCCTTTAGAGAAGGAAATCACTTATCATTACCTGGTCTAGCCTACATGTGACTCCAAACCCACCACCAATGTGGTTGACTCTTAAAATACTCTTAGGGATGGGCACCAAGCACTGATCCTTGCAATGACCCACTAGTCACAATCTGCCAACCTAAGAATGACTCATTTATTCATACCGTTTTATGCCCATTAACCAATCTTCAATCCATGTCATTATATTGCCTCCTATCCCAAGTGCTCTCCTTTTTAATACTGAACTCTTGTGTGGGCCCTTATTGAAAATCTTCTGAAAATCCAAATACACCACATCCAAAGGTTCCCCCTTATCTGCTTTGCTAGTTACATCCACAACAAACTCTGAACATGTTCGTCAGGCATGATTTCCCTTTCATAAATATATGATGGCTCTGCCCAATCCTACCATCATTTTCTAAGTGTTCGAGAACAAGGAATTGGAATAGGAGGAATAGAATAACAGTGGAGAATTAGGGTGAGGAGTGACAGGGAGAGTGTAGAATACAGATAATCTTTTTCCTGTGGTGGGGGATCAAGAACAGAGAAGGGAGGGTGGATTACAATATCAAAATTAGAGGCAGGTCAATTTGGAGACAAGTGAGGAAATGCTTTTTCATCTCGAGGGTGGAATTAATGGAACCTCTTCATTCAAAAAGCTGTGGATACCTGTGCGCATAGGATCCTCTTGTAACTAAGATGATGTATGGGACTAATGCAGAAAGATAAGCAAAAGGCCAAGTGAAACCTGGAGACTTTTAGCATGGGTAAACAATGACAAATTGGTTTCACTGGTAGGTGAATGGGAAACAAGGCAATATAGGCCAATGATTCACAATGGAAGAACTATGGGAGAAGGAAAGGGAAACGTTTTTGACTAAAGGCTATAGAACATGGGATGCTTCACATCAAGTGGCTACTGAGGCGACGAGACCATTATTTAAAAGGAAATGGGATAAATCTTTGAAAAACTGGAATGCAAGACCTGGGTGGAGGCATATCTAAATAGCTTCTTTCTCTTTCTTAGTTTAGTGTTCCCTTCCCATTCTCTGCAAAAGCATATACAGTTATCAGGTGCATTGACTTACACTTCTGTACCATATTAGTTTTAAAAATGTTACTTCACCTAAAATTAATTTGCCCGATTTTGCTCAACAATACAGTTGAGCATTATCACAGCAGCACAATGTATTATTATGCAATGTTCTCAAATAGTAGGTGTCCTACTGCAACGACTAAGTTGTGCAGCCATGCATCAATCCAGAGATTTCTGTGCATCCCTAGGACAAATTGGCACTTTTAAGTCAACATGTATGTGCAGCTGCACAATTTTTTTAAAGTTCAACCATGACATTTTCAATTCACCCAGCATCCACATTTTTCTGATACAACTACAACACAGGTATCTAGCTAACAATGTGGAAAATGCAGAAAGAATGCTGTGAAGAAGTCATGCAGACTCTAAACATTGACTCGGTTTCTCTTCCCAGATACTGCCAGACCTGCTGAGCTTTTCCAGTATTTTCGGTTGTCCTGTCCATGAAAGGCAGATCAAAGCCTACCCAGCCAATTATTGGTCCATCGGTCTACTCCCAATCATCAGCAAAGTGATAGAAAGCACAACTATCTGCCCACTACTATGGTTACATTTACAGCTGAGTATCCCTAGAGAAGGAGCACATTGTATCTACCAGCATCGTCAAGGCCTTCCGTGCCTGGAGGGCACCACATGGATTAGGGTGCCTTAATAATCCTCAATCATGTTTCACTGGAATGTTTTAAATTTCATTTGTGGATGGTAAAAGGACAGCTTATGGATTACTTAGTGTCGTATTCTTTGGGGGTTGTTTTTGAATTAATGGTTGCCAAGGTGTTCATTGTTTGTTTTAAAAAGGTTAACTTGAGTTCATAGAATAAACATTGTTTTGCTTCAAAAAATAAGTTTCCATTTCTGCTGTACCACACCTGTAGAGTGGGCTGTGTGCTCCCCATACCACAATCTATTAAAAGTTGTGGGTCAGGTGAACCCCATGATACACTTTTGGGTTCTCTAAACCCTGGCCCATAACAAATTGGGGGCTCGTCCGGGATAAAAGTCTATCTATTGGATTGGCTTAGTGAACTTAAACACAGTGAGGGGTGAGCATATTGTGATTGCTTTTCAGGTGTGGTATTCCAGTTTAAGTGGGGTGTGTGTTGTGGACAATGGTTCTTTCAGAGGCTCTGAAGTTTTTGGGGGTGGAGACGGTCACACGCAGTACTTTACGGACAGAGACTAAAAGCAGACTGTTAGATTTGGCAAAAACATTGCAGTTAACATTACCTGACAAAATGCGAAAAGATGAGGTAATTATGGCGGTGGCTAAGCATTTAAAGTTGCCTGAGATACAGTTTGACTCATTGGAAATAGCAGAAATTCAGTTACAACTTATACAAATGGAACATGTGAAAGAATTAAAGTGGCTTGAATACGAAATAGAGAGAGAGGAAAAAGAAAGAGAGAGAAGAAAGAAAATAGGCCGAGCAGAACAAAAAGAAAGAGAAATACAGAAAAATGAAAAAGATAAAGAGTTTGAACTTCAGAAAATGGCCATGAAACATGACAGTCAGTTAAAATTGGCAGACGTAAAGGGAAACGTACAGTTGGATGATAGTGATGAGGATAGTGAGAAAGAGTGTCAAAGTCGAAGGCTTGGTGGGGTCTATTTAAATATGTGCAAGCACTGCCAAGGTTTGATGAGAAGGAGGTGGAAGCCTTTTTTATTTCATTTGAGAAGGTAGCTAAACAAATGAAATGGCCACAGGACACGTGGGTATTACTGATTCAAACAAAGCTGATAGGTAGGGCTAGTGAAGTGTTTGCATCACTACCAGAGGAGATATCTGGGATGTATGAGGAGGTGAAAAAAATCTATTTTCGGTGCATATGGACTCGTACCTGAAGCCTACAGACAAAGGTTTAGAAATTTAAGGAAAGAATTTGGTCAAACTTACATGGAGTTTGAAAGGATCAAACAGAGTAATTTTGAAAGGTGGATAAGGGCTTTCAAAATAGACTTTTATGATAATGATCTCCTTAAAAATCAATTGTCGGGAATCCCGGAATCAATCTATCACTTTCTGAAACCTATTCAGGCTGTACCCCTTGGCAAAATTTTGTTGAACTTTATTGTCAGCTTTAGTGTCCACTGGTAAACTTTTAGTTACAATACAAACTTAGGTCAGATTGATTATCTTTAGCGAATATAGTGGTTGAGTTTAAAATACAAATTGTGGTAATTCTTCAAATCATGATACACAGTATAAAGAGGGGATAACCAGGGTTCCGAATAGACACAGAGATCCATCACCATCTCCTTTGACATTGAATGGCACCGCCATAGCTGAATCCCCCACTATCAACATCCTGGGAGTTACCATTGTCCAAAAACTCAACTGGACCAGCCATATAAATATTGCGGCAGAGGCTAGGAATTTTTATTTTATTTTAAAGTGCCCAATTTCTTTTCCGAATATAAGGGGCAATTTAGCATTGCCAATCCACCTACCCTGCACATCTTTGGGTTGTGGGGGGAGACCCACGCAGACATGCGGTGAATGTGCAAACTCCATACAGACAGTGACCTGGGGCCGGGATCAAACCTGGGTCCTCGGTGCCGTGAGGCTGGGAATTCTGCAGAGGGTAACTCACCTCCTGACTCCCCAAAGCCTGCGCACCCTTGTTACACATCCCAGTTGCCTGGATGAGTGCAGTTCCACTTGCATCGACGAGTGCAGCTCCAGCTACACTCAAAAAGCTCAACACCATCCAGAACAAAGCAGCATGCTTGATTGCCGCCCACTGCACCAGAATAAACTCCCGCCGCCACCAACTCTACAATATGCACCACAGTAACTCACGAATGCTCTCGACAACAACTTCCAAACCTGTGCGCTCTGCTCCTAAAAGGACAAGGACAGTAGTGGCATATTAATACCACTATTTGCAGGTTCACCTGCAAGTCACACACCATTTTGACTTGGAAATACATCACCATTCCTTCATTGTCGCTTGGTCAAAAATCCTGAACTCTTTTACTAATCACTAGCTTTCGGAGTGCAGCTCCCTCAGATGAATGAAGAGGTGGGGGCCAGAAACACATATATAGACAAAGTCAATGATGCAAGATGATACTTTGAATGCAAGTCTTTGCAGGTAATTAAGTCTTTACAGGTCCAGATGGAGCAACTGTAAAAAGGGATAATCACAGGTTAAAGAGGTATGAATTGTCTCAAGTCAGGCCAGTTGATAGGATTTCGCAAGCCAAGGCCAGGTGGTGGGGGGTGAATGTAATGCGACATGAATCCAAGATCCCGGTTGAGGCCGTACTCATGTGTGCGGAACTTGGCTATCACCTTCTGCTCGCTGATTCTGCGTTGTCACTCGTCCTGAAGGCCGCCTTGGAGAACGCTTACCCGAAAATTAGATGCTGAATGCCCTTGACTGCTGAAGTGTTCCCCGACTGGAAGGGAACACAGCTGCCTGGTGATTGTTGCATGATGTCCGTTCATCCGTTGTCGCAGCGTCTGCATGGTCTCGCCGATGTACCACGCCTCGGGACATCCTTTCCTGCAGCGTATGAGGTAGACAACGCTGGCCGAGTCGCACAAGTATTTACTGTGTCCCTGGTGAGTGGTGTTCTCACGTGTAATGGTGTTACCCATGTCGATGATCTGGCACGTCTTGCAGAGGTTGCCATGGCAGGGTTGTGTAGTGTCGTGGTCGCTGTTCACCTGCAAAGATTCGCATTCAAAGTATTGTCCTGCATCATTGACTTTGTCTATATATGTATTTCTGGAACCCACCTCTTCATTCACCTGAGGAAGGAGCTGCCCTCCGAAAGCTTGTGATTCGAAACAAACCTGTTGGGACTTTAACCTGGTGTTGGAAGACATCTTACTGTGCTCACCCCAGTCCAAAGCCTGCATCTCCACATCTTTTGCCAATGGCATTGTGGATATTCATACACTAAATGGACTGCAGCAATTCAAGATTGCAGCTCACCACCGCTTTCTCAAGGAAAATTAGAGATGGGCAATACATTCTGCCACAGTCAGCGACATCTACAGCCCATGAATGAATATTTAAAAAAGTTCCTCAGGGTATTGGTCTTGGCCCGACCTCCTTCTCCTGCTTTACGAATGACCTGACCTCCATCATCAGGTCAGAAGTGAAGAACGTAGAATCATAGAATTCACAGTGCAGAAGGACGCCATTCGGCCCATCGAGTCTGCACCAGCCCTTGGAAAGAGCACCCTACTCAAGCCCACATCTCCAACCTATCCCCGCAAACCAACTTACCTTTTTTAAAAAAAATTTTTTTTTTTAATTTAGAGTGTCCAATTTATTTTTTCCAATTCAGGGGCAATTTAGCATGGCAATCCACATTTATCCCCTGCACATCTTTGGGTTGTGGGGGCGGAAACCACGGGGAGAATGTTCAAATTCCACACAGACAGTGACTCAGAGCCGGGACCGAACCTGGGACCTCGGCGCTATGAGGCAGCAATGCTAACCACTGCGCCACCATGCTGCCCTAACCCAACTTCTCTTTGTTTTGGACACGAAGCGTAATATACCATGGCCAATCCACCTAACCCGCACATCTTCCCTTATGGTTTCATAGTGTTCAGTACTACTGACAACACTTCACTTCCCGAAGCAGTCTGAGCCAACATACAGCGAGATAGCATTATGGCTTGGGCAAACAATGATCATTTCACACAGATGTCAGGCAATCACCAGGCAATAAGAGAGAATCTAACTATTTTGTCCCTGGCGTTTAACTGTGTTATCACCAAATGTCCCACCATCAACAACCTAAGGATTAACACTCAACAGAAACTAGACCAGCAACACAAATACTTTGGCTACAAGACCAGGCCTTAAGTGTAAAGTTAATCACTTTGACTTCCAGAAGCCTGCACGCCATCTAGAAGATGCCAGTCAGGCGTGTTATGGAATACTATCTACTTGCCTGGCTAAGTGCAGCTTCATAAATATGATCATGAACATTCCACATGAACATGAATACCATTCAGGACAATGCAGCCTGCTTAATTGGCACTCCTTCCACCACTTTGATGCACAGTGGTAACAGTGTGTACCATGTTTGAAATGCATTGCAGTAACTCTCCAAACATCCTTTGACAATACCTTTCAAAACAAAAACCTCTAACACCTTGCACAAGAGCACCAGACTAATGGGAACACTATCACAGAAGTTTTCACCCTAACTTTGAATTATTTTGCTTGTCAAAATCCTGTAAGTCCCTTCCCAACTCTGTGTGCACTATGAACCTGTGCAGCTCAAGAAGGGAGCTCACCACCTCCTTTTAAAAGGCAATTAGTGATGCGCAACAAATGCTGGCCTTGCCAGCAACTCACTGTTCCTGAACAGGTGCCGAAGTGTGGTCACTAGGGGCTTTTCACAGTAACTTCATTGCACTGTTAATGTAAGCCTACTTGTGACACGAATAAAGATTATTATACATTCATATCCCATGAACAAATAAAAAATTCAAATGAACAGATCATGCAAAGCATAAAAAAGGACTTTGCTAGCCACCAGTTTGTGACTTAATAAACTCATGTTGTTTTATTTAACTATCATTAGTATTTCAACTGAACTTCATAATTATAATCTCTGTTGTCACAAGTAGGCTTACATTAACAATGCAATGAAGTTACTGTGAAAAGCCCCTAGTCGCCACATTCCGGCGCTATTCGGGTACACTGAGGGAGAATTCAGAATGTCCAAATTACCAAAGGAGAGATTATTGAGATTATGATGTCATGGAACTGATGTTACCTGGAGATTAAAGCTCTAGGAAACACAGACTGTAGTTTGAAGCACAATTTAACAAGGTTCAAGATCAGTTATCCAGTTTATGTTGTCTTTGAAGCTCATCCTGCACCCAAATGTATGACTTAATCTGTTCATTCGAATATGAAGTTACCGCAATATAGCTTGGCCTAGAAATGAAGAAACAAGTTTGTAGGAAAGTATTTAATCTTTTGTTCTTACTTGTCCCTCAGTATTTTCGCGAATGGTTTCAATAGTTTTTTCAAGTTGGGACTTCTCTTTTATAAGGTCATTGCTGAGGCTTTCAACATTTTGCATACTTTGTTTTTCATTGCTGATCTCTCCCTGGAGCCTCTCCATCTAAAACAGAAAGAATTTAAGAGATGCAATTCCACAGTACGCCAAAATGAAGAAAGTGTGACAAAGTTATAATCCTGCAATGAACTTAATTGAATATTAATTCAACCAAAATCAGTAAGGAATTTGACCATTTTATTTGTAGACAATAAGCTGCTAGGCAACAGGAAACTCAACAAATTTTATTCGGCCTTACAGATTGACTTTTATCAATCCAACACAATTAAATCTAATTACCAAGTTCCAGCTCAATGTTGCATTCATATTGTGCATATCATAGGGAGTCAATGGGCTAGATCAACGAACAAAATGAAAATAAATAGCTCATCGTATTACATATTAGCATAGAAAACTGTTGTTGCCATATAAAGGAACATAATTAAAACTGAAGTTGAAGGGAAGAGAAATCTCAAGATTATAACTAAGCTTGAGTTTCAGATAGTAATTAATAATACCTAAAGTTATGTCAGTTTGTCAAGTCAACTGAAATCTTGATTGAGGTTACTTCCTCACAGCTTGATCCACTTTGAGGATATGTACACGTGTAAAAGCTTAACATTAAAAGCTTAAGGGAGGGTGAGCAACCAGAAGTCGTGGTGCACATAGGCACCAACGACATAGCTAAGAAAAGGGATGAGGGTTTAAAAAGTGATTTTAGGGAGTTAGGTTGGAAGCTAAAGAGCAGGATAAGCAGAGTAGTGATCTCAGGATTGCTACCGGTGCCACGGGCAAGTGAGGCAAGGAACAGAGAGCGTGTGCAGCTGAATACGTGGCTACAGGGCTGGTGCAGGAGGGAAGGCTTCAGATATGTGGATCATTGGGCTATCTTCTGGGGAAGGTGGGATCTGTAAATGAAAGACAGATTGCACCTAAACTGGAGGGGCACCAATATCCTGCGTGGGAGGTTTGCTAGAGCTCTTCGGGGGGGTTTAAACTAGTTTGGCAGGGGGGTGGGAACCGAGCTACGGATCAGAGGATAGGGTAGCTGTTAAACAGGCAGAAATAGAATGCAACAAGTCTGTGAGGAAGGATAGACCATTGACAGGGCAAAGTTGCACTCAGTGGAATGGGTTAAAGTGTGTCTGTTTCAACGCAAGGAATGTCAGGAATAAGGGAGATGAACTTAAGAGCATGGATCAGTGCTTGCAACTATGATGTTGTGGCCATTACGGAGACATAGATTTCACAGGGGCAGGAATGGTTGTTGGATGTTCTGGGCTTTAGATGTTTTCAGAATAGGGAGTGAGGAAAAAGAGGAGGGGGAGTGGAACTGTTAATTAGGGAGTGCACCACAGCTGCAGAAAAGGAGGTAGTTGAGGAGGGTTTGTCTACTGAGTCAGTATGGATGGAAGTTAGAAACAAGAAAGGAGCAGTCACTTTAATGGGAGGTTTCTATAGACCCCCCAATAGCACCAGTGAGATAGAGGAACAGAAGTGCACAAGTAACAGAGTTGTTGTCATGGGTGACTTCAACTTCCCTAATAGTGACTGGAACCTCCTTAGTGCAAATGGTTTGGATGGAGCAGATTTTGTCAGGTGTGTAGAGGAAGGATTCCTGACTCAATATGTAAATAGGCCAACTAGGGGAGAGGCCATATTGGACTTGGTGCTAAGCAACGAACCAGGCCAGGTGTCAGATGTCTCGGTGGGAGAGCATTTCAGTGACAGTGACCACAACACCTTGACCTTTACCATAGTCATGGAGAGGGATAGGAATACACAGTATGGGAAGGTATTTAATTGGGGGAGGGGAAATTATACTGCTATTAGACAGGAGGTGAGGAGCATATAGTGGGAACGATTGTTCTTGGGGAAATGCACAACAGTAATGTGGGGATTGTTTAAGGAGTACTTACTGCGAGTGCTGAATTGGTTTGTCCTACTGAGACAAGGAAGGAATAGTAAGGTGAAGGAGCCTTGGATGACAAGAGAAGTGGAGCTTCTAGTCGAGAGGAAGAAGGAAACTTACATAACGTTGAGGAAGCAAGGATCTGACTCGGCTCTGCAGGGTTACAAGGTAACCAGGAAGGAACTCAAAAATGGACTGAGGAGAGCTAGAAGGGGGCATGAAAAAGCCCTGGTGGGAAGGATTAGGGAAAACCCCAAGGCGTTCTACGCTTATGTGAGAAATAAGAGGATGATCAGAGTGAGAGTAGGGCCGATCAGAGATAGTGGAGGGAACTTGTGCCTGGAGTCTGAGGAGATGGGGGAGGCCCAAAATGAATACTTTGCTTCAGTATTCACTAGAGAGAGGGACCTTGTTGCTCATGAGAACAGTGTGAACCAGGTTAATAGACTTGAACAGGCTGATATTAAAAAGGATGTGCTGGAAATTTTGATAAGCATCAGGATAGATAAGTCCCCTGGGCCTGACAGGATATATCCAAGGTTACTACGGGAAGCGAGGGAGGAGATTGCTGCGCTATTGGTGATGATCTTTGCGTCCTCACTCTCCACTGGAGCAGTACCGGATGATTGGAGGGAGGCGAATGTTGTTTCTCTGTTCAAGAAAGGGAATAGGGAAATCCCTGGGAATTACAGGCCCATCAGTCTTACGTCTGTGGTGAGCAAAATATTGGAAAGGATTCTGAGAGATAGGATTTATGATTATTTAGAAAAATATAGTTTGATCAAAGATAGTCAGCATGGCTTTGTGAGGGGCAGGTCATGCTTCACAAGCCTCATTGAATTCTTTGAGGATGTGACGAGACACATTGATGAAGGTCAGGCAGTGGATGTGGTGTATATGGATTTCGGTAAGGCATTCGATAAGGTTCCCCATGGTAGGCTCATTCAGAAAGTTAGGAGCATGGGATACAGGGAAATTTGGCTGTCTGGATACAGAATTGGCTGGCCAAAAGAAGTCAGTGAGTGGTAGTGGATGGAAAGTATTCCGCCTGGAGGTCGGTGGCCAGTGGTGTCCTACAAGAATTTGTTCTAGGACCTCTGCTCTTTGTGGTTTTTATAAATGACTTGGATGAGGAAGTGGAAGGATGGGTTAGTAAGTTTGCCGATGGCACGAAGGTTGCGGGAGTTGTTGCAGGTTACAGCAGGACATTGACAGGATGCAGGGGTCTAGGACAACTCATCGCGGCCGACTCATCGCCAGCCTAACTCATCGCCAGCCCAACTCATCGCCAGCCCAACTAAAAATTGAAATTCATGGTAATTCATGGTAAAAGCTGTCGGCGGCGGGTAACTTTTGAACGGCCCGCACCAAGCATTTGATAGATAGACCGGCCGGCGAACCAAGTTATATCACAGTTCAGACCGGTGGTATTTCAAATTTAATTCATGGTAAAAGCTGTCGGCGGCGGGTAACTTTTGAACGGCCCGCACCAAGCATTTGATAGATAGACCGGCCGGCGAACCAAGTTATATCACAGTTCAGACCGGTGGTATTTCAAATGTGGCTTGCGCATGTGCTTTTAACATAAAATAAGTCTCCATGAATTTCAATTTTAAATAAGTCTTTTAACCTCCATTAATTTTTATTGAATTTGAAATACCACCGGTCTGAACTGTGATATAACTTGGTTCGCCGGCCGGTCTATCTATCAAATGCTTGGTGCGGGCCGTTCAAAAGTTACCCGCCGCCGACAGCTTTTACCATGAATTAAATTTGAAATACCATCGGTCTGAACTGTGATATAACTTGGTTCGCCGGCCAGTCTATCAAATGCTTGGTGCGGGCCGTTCAAAAGTTACCCGCCGCCGACAGCTTTTACCATGAATTAAATTTGAAATACCACCGGTCTGAACTGTGATATAACTTGGTTCGCCGGCCGGTCTATCTATCAAATGCTTGGTGCGGGCCGTTCAAAAGTTACCCGCCGCCAACAGCTTTTACCATGAATTACCATGAATTACAATTTTTAGTTGGGCTGGCGATGAGTTGGGCTGGCGATGAGTCGGCGGCGATGAGTTGTCCCATTCCCGGATGCAGAGCTGGGCTGAGAAGTGGCAGAGGGAGTTCAACCTTGATAAATGTGAAGTGATTAATTTTGGAAGGTCGAATTTGAATGCTGGGTTAAAGGGTTAAAAGCAGGATTCTTGAAAGTGTGGAGGAACAGAGAGATCTTGGGGTCCACGTACACAGATCCCTCAAAGTTGCCACCCAGGTTGATAGGGTTGTTGAGAAGGCATATGGTGTGTTGGCTTTCATTAACAGGGGGATTGAGTTTAAGAGCTGCAAGGTTTTGCTGCAGCTTTATAAAACTCGAGTTCGACCACACTTGGAATATTGTGTCCAGTTCTGGTCGCCTTATTATAGGAAGGATGTGGATGCTTTGGAGAGGGTACAGAGGAGATTTACCAGGATGCTGTCTGGACTGGAGGGCATGTCTTATGAAGAAAGGTGAGGGAGCTAGGGCTTTTCTCACTGGAGCGAAGAAGACAGAGAGGTGACTGGATAGAGGTGCACAAGGTGATGAGAGGCAAGGATAGAGTGGATAGCCAGAGACTTTTCCCTAGGGTGGAAATGGCTGTCACAAGGGGACATAATTTTAAGGTGATTGGAGGAAGGTATAAGGGAGATGTCAGAAGTAGGTTCTTTACACAGAGTGGTGGGTGTGTGGAATGCACTGCCAGCAGAGGTGGTGGAGTCAGAGTCTTTAGGGACATTTAAGCGGCTCTTAGACAAGCACATGGACAGCAGTAAATTGAAGGTGTGTAGGTTAGGTCAATCTTAGATTAGGATAAATGGTCGGCACTACATTGTGGGCTGAAGAGCCTGTACTATGCTGTACTGTTCTATGTTCTATTAAAAATAAGATCCAGATATAATGGGGAATAATGAGACTCATGTCCGGCAGCTGGCTTTTAATAAAGATGAATGTTACGTAATGCATTTTGTTAGGTGCAATTCAACACCTTTGCACTATGCAAGACTTGCCGAAGATTGAGGGTTATGTCAAAAGGTCCATGACCAATATCATGAGCTATTGAGAATCAAAGTGGGGTGTTAAAATGTATTGTTCAATCAATTAAGTTTAAAAGAAGAAATCTGAACCTTTCATGAACAAGCCCTTGGTCAGATTAAGCCCATCTGTTTGCAACCTTGATGTGACATTTAATCCCAAATTGAGCCTCCAACCTCATATTTGCACCATCATTATGGCCACCTATTTCTACCTCTGTAACTTTGTCCCTGTCTCAGCTCATCTGCTGCTCAAGTCCTCATTCATGCCTGATTATCACCAAACACAACTACTACAACACAAACCTGGCTGGTTTTACACATTCAACTCTCTATAAACATGAGGTAATTCAAAACTCTGCTGCCTATGCCGCAACTCACAGAAAGTCCTGTTCCGCCATCACGCCCATGCTTGCTGACCTATATTGTAGAATAGTGTTCAGTTTTGGTCCCCTACATGGTTGATATCATAGAGGTTCAGGCGATGGACATTCAAATGACTAGTTTAAGGGCCCTTAGTTAGTCAACAAAAATATATATTTTTAACAGTGCCTTTAAAGGCAATCAAGCATCCTGAGAGACTTCACAAGCATTATAAAACAAAAGTATGACACCAAACCACATCTTGAGATATTAGGTCAGACTACAAAAAGCTTGGTAATATTTAGAGTTTAAGGAGTGTTGAAAGGAGGAAAGTAAGGTAGAGAGGTGTAGGAAGTGGAGAGGTGTAGGGAGGGAATTTCAGAGCATTAAATCTAGCCAACTATCGGCACAGACACCAATGGTGGAGGAATGCAAAAATCCCATAGGCTTATGAAAATAGAGGAAATTACGTAAAAAGGAGATGGGCCTTGGAGTGATTTGAAAACAAGGACGAAAATTTTAATGTCAAAAATTTGCTTGGCCAGGAGATAATGCAGGTCAGCAAACATAGGGGTAATGGTGGAACAGGGCTTGCTGCAAGTTATGGCATTGGACGACATTTTTTGGATGTGTCAGAGGTGGGTTTTTTACGCAAAGAGTGGTGAGGCCGTGGAATGCCCTACCTGCAACAGTAGTGAACTCGCCAACATTGAGGGCATTTAAAAGTTTATTGGATAAGCATATGGATGATAAGGGCATAGTGTAGGTTAGATGGCCTTTAGTTTTTTTTTCCATGTCGGTGCAACATCGAGGGCCGAAGGGCCTGTACTGCGCTGTATCGTTCTATGTTCTAGGATGACTTCATGTTTACGGATGATTGACTGTGGGAAATCACCCAGCTGTGCGTTGGGAGTATAATGCTTGTGAAGTTGAGGTTAGAGATAACTATGACATGAATGAGAGCTTCAGCAGATGATGAGCTGAAACCGGGCAAACGTATAGAGTTAGAAATAAGTGTCCTTTAGTGATTGCACAAATGTGAGTTTGGGGGCTCATCATGGGATCCAATGTGAAATGAAATGAAAATCGCTTATTGTAACAAGTAGGCTTCAAATGAAGTTACTGTGGAAAAAACCCCGTCGCCACATTCCGGTGCCTGTTTGGGGAGGCTGGTACAGGAATTGAACCTGCGCTGCTGGCCTTGTTCTGCTTTACAAACCAGCTGTTTAGCCCACTGTGCTAAACCAGCCCCTGTAACACCTGGGGTGCAAACAGATTGGCTCAATCTCAGGTGTTGCCAGAGGAATGGAATTGATAGAAGGGGCAGAAAACAATGGCTTCAACCTTCCAAATATTTAATTGGAAGAATTTCTGCTCATGCAGATAGGCAGTCTGATAATTTAGCAACAGTAGAGGACTCACAAGAAGACAATGTCAGAAGTGCAGTTTTGTAGTTTGGCCTTGATGTCGCTTTTTAATTAGCCTGATAATATTTTCTTTTTTGGACATTTTCAGGAAACACACAAGAGCAGTGAGTTAGTGGGTATTGGGCTGAGTGTCAGGAAGAGGTTGCAGGGTTAGACAGATAGGTATGACAGCGTGTTGATGCGTGAGAGTTTAATTGTCTCAGGATGGAACTGGCTCCAAGTACCAGCTGTACTCTGCTGTTCTTTATGCATGTTCACTCTGTACTATTATAACACATTTGACAAGACAATTATTGACACCTTTTTTTTAAGTCTCTGGTTTTCCTTTTCTAGCTCCAAGATCTTAAAGTTACTGCCATCTGTAGAATCCATGACACTACGAAGTTCATCCACAGTTTTCATCAGAGCCTGGTTTTCTTTCTCCATTTTAAGCAAACGACTAGAAGTCAACTCATTCACTTCCTGGCCTAGAGACTTGTGTGGCCCTGCAAAAAAATTAAAAGCAAAATCAGGCTGAATGACTCATTAACATATCAATGAAGAATTATCAATAGTGTTTACAGCCACAGAACAGTAATTTTCTGTCTTCGTAATCTAATTTAGTTAATAAAATTTGATGTACTAGAAATCTATATCAGTCAAAAAAACTGAAAAACATTTGGGCCATGAATATTAAAACTTATAATGAGATATTGCAGTGTAGCTGAATATCATACAAATAATTTAAGTATCAGGCAAAGTATGTCTTATCCTTTACTTATCCAAAATGAGTACCTCCATCATTGGCAGAAAAGAGCGATTGACAGGAAACTTGCTTCAATTCTAAATCCAGGCACTAGGCACCAGTGCAAGTGCAGTCCAGCGGTAACTCTTTTAAGTTTTATTTTTATACCTCCCTGTTGCTTTCCCGTAATCATGTAGTTAAAATTGGGAACAAGGGAATCACTGGCATGAAATATGTCCTATCATAACGGCAGCACGGTGGCACAGTGGTTAGCACTGCTGCTTCACAGCGTCAGGGACACGAGTTCACTTCCGATCTCAGGTGACTGTGGAGTTTGCACGTTCTCCCAGTGTCTGCGTGGGTTTCTCCCGGGTGCTCCAGTTTCCTCCCACAGTCCAAAGATGTGCAGGATTGGCTATGCTAAATTGCCCCCAAGTGTCAAAAGATTAGGTGGGTTTTGAGGGCCACGAAGAATCCAGCACGAATTTGTAGAGTCAAAAGAAATAACTTTATTTACAATTACATACATACAGCAGCATACATTCACCACTGCTTCACTCCTCTAACTAGCACCACACTGGCCAGCTCTATTTTTTCAGGTGAAACTTCTAATGATTTCTTTGAGCACCTCATTGAGGGAATTCATACTCCGAATATCCAATAATCCCTAATCAATAGTATTCAGGCAGGTTAGAACATCACTTCAAACTACCCCCCGCCCCCCCCCGCCAAAATGTGATGAATCCACTGAAGACCCTGGCAAAAGAGGGTGTCGGACTCGTTTTACCACATAGAGACCAGAGAGAACATATAGTGCAGAAGGAGACAATTCGGCCCATCGAGTCTGCACCGACCCACTTAAGCCCTCACTTCCGCCCTTCCGGCTTAACGCAATAACCCATCCTAACCTTTTTGGACACTAAGGGCAATTTATCATGGGCAATCCACCAAACCTGCACGTCTTTGGACTGTAGAAGGAAACCGGAGCACCCGGAGGAAACCCACACAGACATGGGGAGAACGTACAGACAGTGACCCAGGGGGGAATCGAACCCGGGACCCTGGCGCTGTGAAGCCATAGTGCTATCCACTTGTGCTACCGTGCTGCCCTACAGGTCGGACATCATTCGTACGGGGCGCTGGATCGGGCGGGGCATAATCAGGCAGCGAACGGCTGTCCATCTGTGGGCTGTGGGACCGAGAACACCCCCTCGGAGGCGTCCCGTGTGTCCATCTCGGAGTTGGAGTCCATAACCTCCGTCATCTCGGCATCTGTTTCTCCACGGGGTTCTGCAACGACCCGAGCAGGCTTTGAGTGCGGCGCCAGAGGAAGATCACGAGGATGAAACTCTACTGTGTCTGAATCCAGTTGGCGCTACGGCTAGAGAAGTGATCTCCGGGGGCAGGGGATCTGTGGAAGAGGCGGCCTTCTGGAACGAACGTGGTCTAAATGCTTGTGTTGACTACGACCCTGAGCTTCCGCCTGCTAAGAGATCGGGCCCGTTCGGTGAAATATAATACCGGGGACCCACTTGGCACCACCAACAAAATTCCAAACAAACACCAGGTCACCAGGCGCAAACTGTCAGATCGGCCGATGCTGGGAAGGGCCATGACCCTGACGTTCCTGAGTTCGACGTATGTTACATTACGATGTATAACATCTATATTACTCTTTTTATCAAGCAGAGTTGTTGAAATATAGCCGTAGTCTACCAGTGATGAAAAAGTAATTTACTTATATGATACAACACTCTGATAACTAATAACTTCTCTCTAGCTTTCTCGCTTCTGTTCTCTCTGCAATCCTGACACACACTCCTGGAGGAAAGAGTGGGAAAACATTTATATATAAAGGACAACAAAGAACAAAGAAAAGTACAGCACAAGAACAGGCCCTTCAGCCCTCCAAGCCTGCGCCAACCATGCTGCCCATCTAAACTAAAATCTTGTACACTTCCGGGGTCCGTATCCCTCTATTCCCATCCTATTCATGTATTTGTCAAGATGCCCCTTAAACGTCACTATCGTCCCTGCTTCCACCACCTTCTCCGGCACCGAGTTCCAGGCACCCACTCCCCTCTGTGTAAAAAAACTTGCCTCGTACATCTCCTCTAAACCTTGTCCCTCGCATCTTAAACCTATTCCCCCTAGTAATCGACCCTTCTACCCTGGGTAAAAGCCTCTGACTATCCACACTGTCTATGCCCCTCATAATTTTGTAGACCTCTATCAGGTCGCCCCTCAACCTCCGTCGTTCCAGTGAGAACAAACCGAGTTTATTCAACCGCTCCTCATAGCTAATGCCCTCCATACAAGACAACATGCTGGTAAATCTCTTCGGCACCCTCTCTAAAGCCTCCACATCCTTCTGGTAATGTGGCAACCAGAAATGAACACTATGCTCCAAGTGTGGCCTAACTAAGGTTCTATACAACTGCAACATGACTTGCCAATTCTTATACTCAATGCCCCGGCCAATGAAGGCAAGCATGCCGTATGCCTTCTTGGCTACCTTCTCCATCTGTGTTGCCCCTTTCAGTGACCTGTGGACCTGTACACCTAGATCTCTCTGACTTTGAATACTCTTGAGGGTTCTACCATTCACTGTATATTCCCTACCTGCATTAGACCTTCCAAAATGCATTACCTCACATTTGTCCGGATTAAACTCCATCTGCCACTTCTCTGCCCAAGTCTCCAAACGATCTAAATCCTGCTGTATCCTCTGACAGTCCTCATCGCTATCTGCAATTTCACCAACCAGTTACATTTTCCTCCAAATCATTTATATACACTACGAACAGCAAAGGTCCCAGCACTGATCCCTGCGGAACACCACTAGTCACAGCCCTCCAATTAGAAAAGCAGCCTTCCATTGCTACTCTCTGCCTTCTATGACCTAGCCAGTTCTGTATAGGTCCTGATAGTGTGGCCATCTAGTGTTCAATTCCCTGTATTTGCTTAACATAGTCTGATCATGTATTACTACATAGAGATCACTACAGCATACTTTTGCACCAATGTCCGGGAAAACCATGCTGAGGCAGGGACAAAGTCCGCGGCCCATTAGAAATCCGGAAGACTGTTTCTTGAGGCCCAGTTTGCACTGCGCGCTCTGCCAATCCATTAGAAACTGGGTGTACGGAGCAGTGTGAATATGTCGTATACCGTTCATCTTCATGAACCCCACAAATTCCTCTCTTGCGAAAGGAGTGCCTTTGTCCGTGATGAGCACCTCGGGAAGGCCATGCGTGCTTAAAGACAAATGCACCTTCTTGATTGTTGCGCGGGACGTTCAGCCTACCATCCTATGCACCTCCAGCCATTTTCATTGGGCATCGATCAATAAAAGGAACATGGATCCATGAAAAGGACCAGCGAAATCCACATGCAAGCATGCCGAAGGCCATCCTGGTCATTCCCAGTGATGCAGAGGTGTGGCCGGCGGAGGCTTCTGATCCTCTTGGCAAACGGAGCAGTGTTGGGCCATCTTCTTGATGTCGGCATCGAGGCCTGGCCACCAGACTTAACTCCAGGCCAACATCTTCATTTTGGTCATGCCTGGATGACCACTGTGGAGTCCTTTAGTATCAGCTCCTGCCCTTTATCCGGGACGACCACACAGGTCCTCACAAGAGGATACCGTCTTCCATGCTAATTCCTGACAGCTTGGAGGAAAATGCCCGCAACTTGTCTGGGAACCATCTATGCTGCCCACCATACAGAACTATGTGCCGAACCTTCGATATGAACGGATCTGTCTGGGTCCCTCATGGATCCGCGATGTCGTGATAGGTAAAAAGTCCATTAAAATGAGGGTTGCAACCACTCCCATCTGTCATGGGAGTCGACATGGGGCTGGTCGACAAAGGCAATCGGCTCAGTGCATCGGCATTCGCTATCTGGGTCCCTGGATTATGCTCTAAAGAATATTGCAGGCAGCGAGCAGAAAAGCCCAGCACTGGATCCGCACGGAAGCAATGGGCGGAATGGGCTTATCCTCTCTGAAAAGTCACAGCAGAGGCTTATGATCAGTCACGATAGCGAAGTGGCGGCCATACACATACTGGTGGAAGCGTTTCACCGCAAAGATCACCATCAAGGCCTCCTTTTCAATCTGCGCGTACTCCTTTTCCGTGACAGTCGACGTGCGGGAGGCAAAAGCTATCGGCCACTCAGTTCCGTTCTCTATTTTCTGGGGTAGGATGGCCTCAATACCACATGGGATGCATCACACGTGATGAGCAAAGGCTTTGCAGGATCATAGTGGGTTAGGAACCCGTATGACGACAATTGTTGCTTCACCCGCCGAAATGCGGTTTCTTGCGGCTGGCCCCAAACCCAGGCGGGATTTTTCTTCAACAGAAGTTGCAACGAGGCCAGCATGGTAGGCAGATTGGGGAGAAACTTCCCGTAGTAGTTTACGAGGCCAAGAAAAAAATGAAGATGCGAAGCATCAGTCGGGGAGGGGGCCTGTTGAACTGCGCGCATCTTCTCTGCGACGGGGTGCAAACCTTCGTGGTCCACCCAATAACCTAGGTAGATCACTTCCTTTGCCTGAACGACATAAACGGACTCCAGCCTCTCAGAAGCGTTTAAGGACAGCCTCCAAATTATACGAATGTTCCTGCTCCGACGTCCCCGTGATCACAACGTCGTCTTAAGTAAATAGCGACACGTGGTAAATCTCTCAGGATTCTCTCCATTGTGTTGAAAGGTAGCGCAGGCAGAGGGCATTCCAAAGGGCAAACGTATATACTGATACAGGCCTGTGTGTATTGATAGTTACAAATGGCCGTGAGGCAGAGTCCAACTCCAGCTGCAGGTAGGCGTGACTCATATCCAAATTCGTGAATCAGAGTCCGCCTGCAAGCTTCGCGTAGAGATCTTCTATGTGAGGCATTGGATATCGATCAAGCCGGGAAGCCGTATTCACTGTAAGTTTATAGTCGCCGCACAAACGAACCGTGGCATCTGGCTTTATTACCAGTACAACTGGCACTGCCCAGTCGGCGAAACGGATGGGCCTGATAATACCCAGGGACTCCAAACAACTGAGCTCCGCTTCTACTTTTTCAAGCAAGGTGTAAGGCACTGGGCGTGCCCATAAATAGCGGAGCGTGACTTCTGGGTTAACCTGAATACGGGCTATGGCCCCTTTTATCTTCCCCAAACCTGGCTGAAATACTTCTGGGTATCGTCTTAGTACCTCAATCAAACCTCCAGAACCCGTTTGAAGAATGTGCTGCCATTGCAGCCGCAAATGGCACAACCAGTCCCAACCCAACCATAAGCAGGAAACACCCCTCCTGATATTCATAAGCAACTGGGGTCATCGTAGTTCCAACAATGTCCAATGGTTCCCCCATATAAGTGGCCAACCTAGTCAATGGAAGGGTCTGTATACCCTGCTTGATGTGGTCGAATGTCTTCTGCCAATCATGGAGACCACTGCGCCAGTGGTCCATCGGCTCCATCTCAAGCGGGTGACCATTGACCCGTACCTCACCTTAATGGGGGCCACTTGGGCGTTGCCACACAATGCAGATTCAGGCAGTGGTCCTCTGTCTCCACATCCTCAGGAGTAGTACCCGCAGGTTCATCCAAATGGAAAGTACAGCCCTGGGTTGGCCCCAGTTTCTGGCGGAACAACGGCATATCTAACACTCCCAGGACCAGTTTCCGCGACGGGACCTGCGCCCACAAGTCCTAGATTGACATGGTCCCTCGTCCATCGGTTTTGGAGAAGGCTCCATTCGGGGAGGAACGCCAGTGGCCACTGTCGTCGATCCGGACGCAGCCCCGCCCAAGGTACAGCAGGGGTGCGGGGAGACGCGTTTGGACAGGAGTTGTGCCCCAAGGTGTGCATCTCCATTCCCTGCAGCCCCTGCATTCTCCGTTCTGCACTCTCTCAGGACAACACTATCTGGATGGTCTGTTGAAAAGTCAAGATCGCCTCGGCTAAAAACTTCCTCGGGGTGGCTGTGTTGTTGATGCCGCAAACCAAATGATCTCTTAATATTTCTGACAATGTCTCACCACAGTCACAGTACTTCGCAATCCTGCTTAGCCTGGATAAAAATTCAGCAAGGAACTCTCCGGGGGTCCTCTCTGCAGTATGAAAACAGTAACGCTGGACTATCAGTTTTCAGTGATGTTATTCACGCAGAAGTAGTACGCATCCCTTGTGCGTACTGGTTCCAACTTTCTGGCGTAGCATCAAAGACATCCAACGTCCATAAAGAGGCATGGTGCAACAGAAAAAGAAACTTCCAACCGGTATCCAACAAATGTCCAAGGAGGTGGCTTTAGCAGCGTTGACAGCTATCCAATTTTAACTCTCGTCACCAGTTTTTTGAGGGCCACGAAGAATACAGCACACGTTTGTAGAGTCAAAAGAAATAACTTTATTTACAATTACATATATACAGTAGTAGTACTTCCAAACTGCTTCACTCCTCTGGCTGGTACCACACTGGCCAGCCCTATTTATGCAGGTGAAACTGCTAATGATTTCTCCACCCTCCTCATTGGGGGAGCTCATACTCAGGATACCCAATCGTCACCAGCCAATAGTGTTCAGGCAAGTTATAACATATAAGTGGGATTAAAGGGATAGGACAGGGGATTAGGCCTAGGTAGGATTTGGAGTGTCGGTACAAACTCGAGGGACCAAATGGCCTCCTTCTGTACTGTAGGGATTCTATGATTCTCTCATCCAATGTGTCATGATTTGACATTACAATCAACTGCACTATTGCAATCATTATTTCCTTTAAATCATAATAATGATGCACAATTAATGTAAAGCCAAACTATTGCAAATGCTGAAAATCAAGTAAAATATTCAATGCTGAAGATACTAAGCAAGCCAGGCAGCATCTGTGGAGAGTGAAACAGAGTTAGCATTCAGGTCGATAAACCTTTTCCAAAACTGGAAAAAGTTAAAAAGTTAGAAAAGTGTGAGGTTTTAACAAAATACAAAATGGAGGAAAGTGGGACTGAACAAAAGGGGATGTGGACAGAAGGATTTGATGTATTATTGTAACATGTATTAGTATACTGTGAAAAGTATTGTTTCTTGCATGCATACCATACCTAGGGAACAGTAAGAAGTCTTACAACACCAGGTTAAAGTCCACCATGTTTGTTTCAAACACTAGCTTTCGGAGCACTGCTCCTTCATTCACCTGAGGAAGGAGCAGTGCTCCGAAAGCTAGTGTTTGAAACAAACATGTTGGACTTCAACCTGGTGTTTTAAGACTTCTTACTGTGCTCACCCCAGTCCAACGCCGGCATCTCCACATCATGGATACCTAGGGAAGGAAGGAAAGACTACAGAATATAATGTTACAGTCATAACTAGGGTGTAGAGAAAAGATCAACTTAATACGAGGTAAGTCCATTCAAAAGTCTGATGGCAGCGGGGGAGAAGCTGTTCTCGAGTCGGTTGGTACGGGACCTCAAACTTTTCTATCTTTTTCTCTCGGAAGGTGGAAGAGAGTATGTCCGGGGTGCGTGGGGTTCTTAATTATATTGGTTGCCTTTCCGAGGCAGCGGGAATTATAAACAGAGTCAATGGATGGGAGGCTGGTTTGCCTGATGGACTGGGCTATATTCACAACCTTTTGTAGTTTCCTGCGGTCTTGGACACAGCAGGAACCATAACAAGCTGTGATACAACCAGAAAGAATGCTTTCAATGATGCATCTGTAAAAGTTGATGAGAGTCACAGATGACATGCCAAATTTTCTCAGTCTTCTGAGAAAGTAGAGTCATTGGTGGGCTTTCTTTTTTTTAGAAAATATTTTATTGAAGCATTTGTAATTTTCACAGTTTAACACATTAACATAACTTAAACAACCGCATGGGCCGACACACGCAAAAAACCTAAAAACAATGTCCCCTACTGCCCACGCCCTAATTACCTGTATACTGAGTTCCCTGTCCTTATCTAACGCTGCCAAGCCTCCTATTTTCTTCTCCTCCCCCCCCCCCCCCCCCCCACTGCTGACATTCAATTTTCTTTGAAGAAGTCGATGAACGGTTGTCATCTCTGGGCGAACCCCTGAGTTGATCCTCTCAAGGCAAACATGATTTTGTCCAGGCTGAGAAACCCTGCCATATCGCTGACCCACACACCTGACTTCAGGGGCTCAGAGTCCCTCCATCCCAGCAAAATCCGTCTCCGGGCAACCAGCGAGGAGAAGGTCAGGACATTGGCCTCCCTCCACCTCTTGGCCCCTGGATCATCCGATACCCCAAATATTGCCAGTTCTGAAACTCAGAGTTACCCTCCCTTCCAGGAGATCTGACATAACGTCCGCAAATCCCTGCCAGAATCCCCTCAACTTCAAACATGCCCAGAACATATGTACATGATTAGACGGGCTATCCCCACACCGCCCACATCTATCCTCCACCTCGTCAAAGAACCTGCTCATCTGGGCTACCGTCATGTGGGCCCTGTGGACCACCTTGAACTGGATCAGGCCAAGTCTGGCACAGGACGAGGATGAATAACTCTCTTCAAGGCTTTTTCCCACTTTGCCATTTTCAGATCTCGTCCCAGCTCCTCTTCCCACTTCCGCTTCACCTCCCTGATTGAGGCCCTCCCCCACTCCAACTCCTTGTATATCTCCAAAATCCTCCCCTCTCCAACCCCAGCTTTTGACATCACCTTATCCTGTAGTTCCCTCAGGCGGAGGCGTGGAAAGCTAGGAACCTGCGTTCGTACAAAGTCCCGGACCTGAAGGACCCATTCCCGCACTGTAGCTGAAACTCCTCCTTTAGTGCCTTCAAGATCCGAAAGCCCTCCTGGATAAATAAACCCCCAAATCTCTCAATCTCCGCCTGCTGCCACCTCCTGAAGCCCCCATCCAGCCTCCCCGGGACAAACCGGTGATTGTTACATAGATAGAATTTACAGTGCAGAAGGAGGCCATTCGGCCCATCGAGTCTGCACCGGCTCTTGGAAAGAGCACCCTACCCAAGGTCAACACCTCCACCCTATTCCCATAACCCAGTAACCCCACCCAACACTAAGGGCAATTTTGGACACTCAGGGCAATTTATCATGGCCAATCCACCTAACCTGCACATCTTTGGACTGTGGGAGGAAACCGGAGCACCCGGAGGAAACCCACGCACACACGGGGAGGATGTGCAGACTCCGCACAGACAGTGAACCAAGCCGGAATCGAACCTGGGACCCTGGAGCTGTGAAGCAATTCTGCTATCCACAATGCTACCGTGCTGCCCTGCAAATCGGAGATCACACTGACGCCCCCTCCAATCCCATGTGCTGCCTCCATTGCCCCCATACCCTTAGGGCTGCCACCGCCACAGGGCTTGTAGCGTACCAAGCCGTTGAGAATGGCAGGGGTGCCGTTAGTAAAGTCTCCAAACTCATACCCTTGTAGGATGCCGCTTCCACTTGATCCCAGGCCGACCCCTCGCCCACTACCCATTTCCTGACCACCGATATGTTGGCCGCCCAGTAACAATTAATAAAGCTCGGGAGGGCCAGGCTTCCCTCCCCACGGCCCTGCTCCAGGATGCCCTCATTACTCTCGGGGTTTTCCCTGCCCACATAAAACCTGTAATCGCCACGTTTATTTTTCTAAAAAAAGCCTTTGGGACAAAATTCGGAAGGCATTGAAAAAAGAAAAGCAGTCTTGGGAGGACTGCCACCTTCCCCGTCTGGACCCTTCCTGCTTCAGAGGGAGCATGTCCCATCTGCGAAAATCCCTTTTCATTTGGTCGACTGCTTTGCCCAGATTTAACTTGTGGAGCTGCCCCCCTCTTTAGCCACTTGAATCCCTAAATATCTAAAACTCCCCAGCACCACTTTAAAAGGTAACTACCTCAGTCTCCTTTCCTGCCCACGTGCCTGGATCATAAACATCTCACTCTTTCCCATATTCAACTTGTTGCCTGAAAATTGCCCACATTCTCCAGTACCTTCATGATTTTGGTCATCCCCCCCCACCGGGTCTGTAACATAAAGCAGCAAGTCATCCACATAGAGAGAAGCCCTGTGCTCCAACCCCCTTCTCTCCCCCCCCCCCCCCCCCTCACTATCCCCCGCCATGCACTCGACGCTCTCAGGGCCATTGCTAAAGGCTCTTATGGCCAGGGCAAACAGTAAAGGGGAGAGCAGGCATCCCTGCCTTGTCCCTCTCCCGAGATTAAAATATTCTGACCTGGTTCGGTTGGTTCTCACATTTGCCACTGGGGCCTGATATAAGAGCCGGACCCAGTCCACAAACCCCTGCCCGAACCCAAACCTACCTAAAATGTCCCATAAGTATGTCCACTCCACCCGGTCGAAATCCTTCTCCGCGTCCATGGCTACTACCATCTCAGCCTCCCGCCCCTCAGCTGGCATCATTATAACATTAACAAGCTGTCTAATATTGGACGTCAGGTGCTTCCTCTTCACAAATCCCGTCTGATCATCACCTATTACCTCTGGGACACAGTCTTCTATTCTGGTGGCCAAAATCTTTGCAGTAATTTAGAATCTACATTTAAAAGGGAAATTGGTCTGTACAATCCACAGCTCTCCGGGTCCTTGTCTCGCTTCAGGATGAGAGAGATTGATGCCTCTGATAGCGTTGGGGAAAGCACTCCCAACTCCTTGAATTAATTGAAAGCCTTAACAAATAACAGCGGTCCCACTAGCCCCAAAAACTTTTTATAAAATTCCACTCGGAATCCGTTAGGTCCCAGGACCTTACCTGATTGCATTGCCCCCAATCCGTCTATCATTTCACCGAGACCAATTGGGCCCCCCAAGATTTCCATCAGCTCCTCATCTACCTTCGGGAAATCTAGCCTCTCCAGGAATTGGTTCACTCCCTCCTCCCCCGCAGGGGGTTTCGAATCATATAAACGACTATAGAATTCACGAAACAAGTCGTTAACTGCCCCCAGGTCCAAAATATAGTTTCCGGTCCTCGTAGGTCACCCAAAGACAGGCCGGGTAGAGCAGTCCAAATTTTATTCCCTTTGCATACAGGGCCGCTTTAATTTTATTAAAACTCGCCCTCCTCCTTGCAAGCTCTGCTCTCAAGCCTTGGTAAACCTGGATTCCGTTTTGTCTGCCTAGCCCATCTCATGATGCGTTCTTTGTCCAGGAATCGATGCAGCCTCACCACCATCACCCTCAGGGGCTCACGACCCTGGGCTTGCGCATAAGTGCCCTGTGGGCCCGGTCCACCTCCAATGGCCTGTTGAACGCCTCTGCCCCTCATTTTCTCAAACATCTTCACAACATACGCACCGGCATCCGATCCTTCCTTTCCCTCTGGCAGACCGGCGATCCAAACATTTACCTGCGTTAACGATTCTCCAGGTCTTCTACCTTTTCCAGCCGATCCTGTAAAATACCATCGCAGTGGACTGCTCTTCTTGTTCCGTCGCCTGCTCCTGTAGCTTTTGGCACAACTGTCCCTGGGCCGTCACTGTCACCTCCATCCATTCGAGAGCCTCCTTAAATCGAGGCTACCACCTTGGTCAGGTCCTCCGCACACTCCTTACGGTGCCAGGTGAACGTCTCATCCAGATATGTAACCAACTGATCCATCGGCCATTGAGCCGGCGGGATCGGACCTCGCTTCTCTGCCATTGCAGCCACCAAGCTCAGATCCTCACTTCCAACCAGCTTTTGATTCCTTCTTTTGCGATTACTTTTTGAGCGTAGTTCCATTGGATAGGTGTCACCTTCTCCTCCTCTCACTTTTCTCCACTTATATTAGAAAAGATTTCCCTGAAAATCCAGCTTAAAAGCCGTTTAAAAAAAACACCAAGAGTGGGAGCTGCTAAATGTGCAACTGCTCACAGCATAGTAGACACCGGAAGTCGTTGGTGGGCTTTCTTAACTATAGTGTCGGCATGGGGAGACCAGGACAAGTTGTTGGTAATCTGGACACCTAAAAATTTGAAGCTCTCGACCCTTTCTACTTCGTTCCCATTGATGTAGATAGGGCATGTTCTACGCTTCCTGAAGTCAATGACCATCTCCTCCATTTTGTTCACATTGAGGGAGAGATTATTGTCGTTGTATCAGTTCACCAGATTCTCTATCTCATTCCTGTAATCTGTCTCATCATTTTTTGACATCCGACCCACTACGGTGGTGTCATCAGCAAATTTGAAAATGGAGTTGGAGGGGAATTTAGCCACACAGTCATAGGTGTACAAAGAGTATAGTGGAGGGCCGAGGACACAGCCTTGTGGGGTACCGGTGTTGAGGAATATAGTGGAGGAGGTGTTGTTGCCTATCCTTACTGATTATGGTCTGTGGTTAAGGAAGTTCAGGATCCAGTCGCAGAGGGAGGAGTCGAGGCCCAGACCACAGAGTTTGGAGATGAGTTTCACAGGAATAATAGTGTTGAAGGCTGAGCTGTAGTCAATAAATAGGAGTCTGACATAGGTGTCTTTGTTATCTAGGTGTTCCAGTGTTGAGTGCAGGGCCAGGGAGATGGCGTCTGCTGTGGACCTGTTGCAGCGGTAGGCAAACTGTAGCGTATCAAGGCAATCCGGGAGGCTGGAGTTGATTTGTGCCATGCCTAACCTTTCAAAGCACTTAATAATGATGGATGTCAGAGCCACTGGACGATAATCATTAAGGCACGCTGCTTGGCTTTTCTTTGGTACGGGCATGATGGTCGTCTTCTTGAAGCTGATAGGGACCTCAGATTGTTGTAGAGAGGTTCAAGATGTATGCGAATACCCCCGCCAGCTGATCCGCGCAAGACCTCTGTGCTCGTCCGGGTACCCCATCCGGGCCAGTGGCTTTCCGTGGGATGACCTTTGAGAAGGCTGCTCTGACATCTGCAATGGTGACCTCAGATAAAAGTTCATCTGAGGCTTCCAGGGTGGAGGCATGCTCTCACATGACCTCTTGCTCAAAGCAGGAATAGAACGCGTTGAGCTCATCAGGGAGGAATGCGTTGGAGCTGGCAATTTTACATGCCTTCATCTTGTAGCCCATTATGTCTTGCAGCCCTTGCCATTGTCGGCGGGGGTCCGTGTGGCTAAACAGGGACTCGAGCTTGGTCCGGTACTGTCTTTTGGCATCTTTGATAGATTTCCTCAGATCATATCTGGCTTTCTTGTCTCGGTCAGGGTTGCCTGACTTAAACGCCTCAGACCTAGACTTCAGCAAGCAGTGGATACCCCTGTTCATCCAGGGTTTCTGGTTGGGAAACATGCGGATTTGCTTCTTTGGCACACAGTCTTCTACACACTTACTAATGAAGTCAGTTACTGTAGTGGCGTACATGTTCAGGCTGGTCGCAGAGCTTTTAAATACTTACCAGTCCACTGACTCTCAGCAGTCCCGTAGGAGATCATCCGATTCCTCAGACCAACATTTCACAACTTTCTTTGACGGATTCTCCCGCTTCAGTTTTTGCTTGCAAGCCAGGAGCAGGAGCACAGCCTTGTGGTCAGATTTGCCAAAGTGTGGGCGGGCGACAGAGTGGTACGCATGTTTGATATTTGTGTAGCAGTGGTCCAGGATGTTTGGACCTCCAGTGCAACAGGTGACATGTTGATGGTAACTTGGTAGTACATCCTTGGGTTTGGCCTGATTGAAGCCCCATGCCATGATAAACAAGGCCTTGGGATGTTTCGTTTCAAGGCCTTTTGTGGTGGTGCATATTTCGTCCAGCGCAATTTTCACGTCCGCATGGGGTGGGATGTAAACTGCCATCAGGATAACGGAGCTGAACTCCCGCGGAAGGTGGTAGGGGTGGCATTTTAGCGTCAGGTATTCTAGGTCCGGGGAGCAGTGTTGCCAAATCTAGGCACCAGGAGATGTTGATTAGGAGGCAGACCCCACCTCCCCTAGCCTTACCCGAGGCCCTCTGGTTATAGGGCACAGTCCGGTGAAGCAGAAGTGAGCCATGTCTCCGTGAAACAGAGCGCACAGCAGTCCCTCTGTTCTCTTTGAAAAGTGAGTCTGGCTTTTAGGAAGGAACCCATTGATATTTCAAGAGGATGGGAAAGGAGGCAAGTGCAGAAATGCAAGGAATACAACACACATCGTCAAGGGCTCTGCCAACCACAACAGAAAGCAGGAGATATTAAGTGACAAAAGGGATAATGGCATAAGTCAAAAGGAGGTGGTAATGGGACAAGAAACAAAAGATATGTATAGAGGAGGTGGAAAATATAATATAACCACCAAAATCTGCCATCTGAAATAAAATCGGAGCCGAGATTATGGTCTGGAACTGTTGGACTCAACACGGACTCCAAAAGACTGTAAAGTACCTGATAAAAAAAGATGAAGTGCTGCTCATCTAGCTAATCTTTCTGCACTCCCTGGAATGCATTCACATCTTTCCGAAATTGTGGCACCCAGGACTGGATAAAACTTTCCAGCTAACACAAAACTAGTATCTTATACTATGTAATCAAAGATGTATTTTGAAAAATATTTTCGGAAATATGGTGGTATTCGGTAAAAAAAAAAAGCCGTGTGCTCAAGTGTGGATTAATTATACTGGGGGGAGTTAATAGAGTCATAGAGAAACTGCGGTCGGCGCAGAGGCGGAGAATTCATTTCACACCATTATCGGGCCTGGCGATTCTCTGGGCCCCGAAAATCAGCGTGAGCGCGGAGTACGCCGTGCTGCCGGGGGCCATTGCCAGAGGCCCGCCCATCAAACCTCCACCCCCTACCGGCCGAGTTCCCGATGGCGTAGAACTAACCACCTATTGCCGGTCAGGATACTGGCATTGCCTGGTCGAGGGCGGAGGATTGGAGGTCAGGGGGGCCTTAAACGCGGTTGGAGATTAAATCTGTGCGGTTTCAGGCTCGTGCGCGCGGCCGATCGGGGGGTTTCTTTTCTCTGTGTGGCTCCACGGTCCGAGTCCGCCGTGGAGCTCAGCGCGATCGCTGGAGGCCACCGGCGTGCACATGCATGGACTCCAAACCCTAAGTGCGGGGGTCCGTATCCGCAGCAAAAGAGATTCACTCCATGTCCCTGCTAGCCTCCTGCAGGGCATTGAATTTGTTCAACTTTTTGTAAGGAATTTCTGGTGTAAAACCCCACTGTTTTTACGCCGGCTTGGGGACATAGTCTCATTTTGTAGCCTCATTTTGGGAGAATCCAGCCCATTTTGTCCGTGAGAACTGAGAGATAAAAAAGTAAAGGTGTTAGGTTCATGCATTTGAGAGGTTATGGTATGTCTGCGTTTCAAGTAAATAGGTTGAATATGAAATTTGTATTATATGTTGAGTGGAGATCTGCCTTTACAGCTGTCGAATTTCAATGGGCGAGGTTAGAAGAAATAAGGAACTTTTGCAACTTACAGTGGTTTCATAAGTAATTAGGGGAAAATATATTAAATTTTACTGATACAAAAGTAGCCTTTATCAGTCAGGGCATTGAGTATAGAAGTTGGGAAGTTATGTTGCAGTTGTACAGGACGTTGGTGAGGCCGCACTTGGAGTATTGTGTTCAGTTTTGGTCGCCTTACTATAGATAGGAAAGGTGTTATTAAACTGGAGAGAGTGCAGAAGAGATTGACAAGGATGTTGCCAGGACTCGAGCGACTGAGTTATAGGGAGAGATTGGACAGCTAGGACTTTCTTTCTTTGGAGCGTAGGCAACTGAGAGGTGATCTTTTTTGAGGTGCATAAGTCGAGAACTAGGGGGCATAAGTTTAAGTTAAGAGGGAAAATAATTCATGGGAACCCGAGGAGCAACCTTTTTGACACAGAGGATGTGACATATGTGGAATAAGCTGCTAGAGGAAGTGATTGAGGAAGGGACACTGACAACATTTTAAAGGCATTTAATACATGGATAGGAGGTTTAGAGGAATATGGGCCAAATGCAGGCAAACGGGGTCGGCTTAGATGGGCTTTTTTGTGGGCACTGTCCAGTTTGGGCCGAAGGGCCTGTCTCCGTGCTGTAGATCTATGATCCTAAGTGGAGGCAATAGGAAAACATAAAATATATTTATATTTGGAGAAGTTAAGTTCAAAGTGTTTGAGAACAATGGAAATTGAGGTGAAAGAGAACAAAATATATTTAAGGAAAGATGTTTAACTGCGCAGAGGAATATCCTGAAGACTACACCTGTGTGCTGAGGAGGTGCAAATATTTTGAATTTCAAGCAGTCACCCAATTACAAGGACAATAAATATTTGTTTTCAGAAAGCAGTTTGGTTTTGAACGTTCATTTTGGATTTCCAAATCTTAGTGGAAGTGTTATTAAAGTTTTGGGTAATATTACTAGATTTTTATGGTTACAAAAATTTATAAGGGAGTTATTGAGTTGGTAATTTACTTCTGTATTTTTGACCAAGCGGATTTTGTGTGTGTGCGTGCGTGTGTGTGGTGGGGGTGGGCGGTGCTGTTCTGAGAGAGTACTTTAACTGTGTAATTTTAAATTATATGCTTCAGTTTTCATTTTATTGTTTTGATAAATCTTTTAAGTTTTAAAATTGTTAAGTTTCTGAACATTCTATATTTAGCCTGGTTCTCAATTGGTTTTTCTACTGGACATCTGTCATAAGCCTATTTTTTTCCTCCTCATCTTAATTTCTATTTTTTTTGTCATGCAAGGAGTTCTGGATTTGTTTGCCCCACCTTTCCCTTTCAATGGAATACATTGTACCTGTGCCTGAACTCTCTTCTTTGAAAGTAGCCCTCGTTCAGCTACTGACTTTCCAGTCAACCATTTACTCAATTTTATATGGCCCAGATCCGTTCTTACCCCACTGAAGCTGGCTTTCTCCCAGTTAATAATTCTTACCCTGGATCGTTCTTGGTCCTTTTCTAGTCAACCTAAACCTAATGATACGACGCTCACTGTAGCGTAAATGTTCTCTTACTAACACTTGATCAACTTGGGCCAATTCATTCCCAAGAACCAGGCCTAGCAATGCCTCCTTTCTCATTGGTCTGTAAAAATACCATAGAAACCTTTCCTGAATACACTCTAGGAACTCTTGCTTCTCTCTGCCCTTTACATTACCAATATCCCAGTTTATATTTAGGTCATTAAAGTCCCCCATTATAATTACTCTATAATTTTTGCATCTTTATAATTTCCTTGCAGATTTGTTCCTCCACATCCTTTCTGCCAGTTGTGGTCTCTGGACTACACCAAGTAATGTAATTTTACCCTGTTTGTTCTTTGGATCAAGCCAAATAGATGATGTTCTTAATCCCTCTGGGACATCCTCCAGCATGGCAATGTGCTCCTAAATCAATACTGCCACTCCTCTCCCTTTTCTTCCTTCCCTTCTTTCTTGAACACCTTGTATCCAGGAATATCCTTGTTCCTTTGAGCCAGGTCTTTGTTATAGCCACAGCATCATGTTTCCACATGTCACTATGCATCTGTCACTTACCAATCCTATTAAGCGCACTCTGCATTCACATACGTACATGGTAATCATGATTTAGATAGAATTACTTTCTTCCTCCTCCAACAACACCATCCATTAACAAACTATTTTCTATTCTAGTGCCATCCCTCAAAATATTGTGCACCTTGGTATTCCCCTCTGATAATATCTTCTGGTTCCCACACCCTTTACAAGTTAGTATAAACCTGCCCCAATAGCACTAGCAAAATGCCCAGACAGGAACTCAGCCTAGGCTCTAATTGGGTTCAACCCATCCAGCCTATACAGTCCACTGAGAGATGGTCCCCATGTCCCAAGAATCTAAAGCTCGCCATCCTGCACCATCATTCCATGAGCTTTGTACTTTGGGGGAAAAGCTTGCATCTCCTTTTTGTGAAAGTCCCTTTAAATCCAAAGTCTTGGCAATATTGAGATTACTTCTGAGAAGTATTCACGTAATCTAGGCTGGAATGGAAATTGGATTTGTTCAAGCAAAGGTAAATAGACAGGTAACCAAGTGTTGAGTTAAAGCTAGGGCTCTGTTGTAGCTCGGCATGGAAACCACATCCTCACACAGAATATCTTTCTTGGTAGCGGCAGAAGCAAATTCTTCTGTGGAAAATACAATTTTACCAGAGCTGACTAGTCTGTTTAACAGAGTTTATTCAAGGGGGTCAGGCAAAGGAGTATCAGCAGCTTCTCTGCTGTTCAGACTAAGGTGATTGGGGAGAGAGAGACGGATCATAGAAGTATGCCTTGCTGGTAATCGTATTCAGAAGACTCTCACTGAGTGGAACTCAGACTGAGGGTGAAGACCCTTGAAAGATTTGACTCAGGGTAGCAATCAGTGGTGAAACTGTCGAAAAGCTGTGAGGAACTTTAGAATTATGGTTGATGCTACATGTGAGCCAATTCAAATAATTTGCAGGTGACGAAATGTTTGAATTACGTCAATTCAGTTTGTTAGTTACTGTAAAAGGCTTTAAAAAGTGAAATCTTGTTCATTGGTTTCTTCCGTGGGGTTGTTTGGGATACTTTGTTTTTATAAAAGTTATCCACCTCTACTGAGATCATAACACAGCACTCTGAAGGTGGTGGATATGGCAGTAGGTCATTCACTGAATGTGGAAGTGTTGGTTGGAAAGTGAGGACAAAAGGACATCAGTACCTAGGAATTGGGAGACTCAGCAGGAAAGCCTGTTGCAATTTCTGGCTGGAAACACCACTAGAACTGGGCACTGCTGAAGTAGTAAGAGACCTAGTTGGCAACTCAAAATCGAGTGTTAAAGTAATTGTGAACAATTTGCACAGCTGTCAAGACAAAGGAATCCTAAAGGGGTTCATACATAAGGTCGGTTAGCTCAGTTGGCTGGACGGGTGGTTTGTGATGCAGAGTGATGCCAACAGCCGAGGTTCAATTCCCGTACTGGATGAGGTTACCACGAAGGCCCTGCCTTCTCAACCCCCTTGCCTGAGGTGTGGTGACTCTCGGGTTAAATCGCCAACAATCAGCTCCCTCTCTCTCTCAAAGGGAAGAACAGGCTATAGTGTTTAAATTTTATGTGAAGACCTGATGCCATGTGGTTTCGGAGGCATTCCACTGCCAGTGGTTTTGAAGGTGATAGCAATATTCAATTTCTTTGCTCTGGGTCTTTCCAGGGATCAACAGGGGACCTGTGTGGCATCTCTTAGTCTGCAACACACTGCTGCATAAAGGAGGTCATCAATTTCCTTTGCAGGAAGGCCTATCATTATGCTAGGTTTGCTCTGGATTGAGATAGCCAGGCTCAAAGATTCACCGGCTTCACAGCCATCTCAGGCTTCCCAAAGAATGCAGACTGGCTTTATGGACACCGTGGCTGCAGCAACTATGTTTAATAACCTCAATTGGTGTGTTGCAATGAATTGCAAGCACATTCTTTGTACTCTGGAAGTTGCCAAGACTCCTACATCCTCAGTAACTCTCAGGTGCCTAGAATTTTCGAGGAGACAGAACGGGTTGCTTGGTGATAAAAAGGTACCCACTTAAACATTGGTTGACATCTCCAGTGCATTGCTCTCAATCTCTTGCCGAGGAGAGGTACGATGTTGCTCACACCTCTACATGCTCCTTTATAGAGCAAACGACCGGACTTCTGAAGATACGCTTCAGATGCTTGGACTGCTCTGTTGCCTCAGTGCAATATACACCCGAGAGGGTTTTCCACATGATTGCAGTGCGTTGTGCTCTTCAGAATCTGGCTATGCAGCGAGGTGAGCCCTTGCCAGATTGTGAACAAGTGGAGGATGAGAGCTCACTGGAAGATGAAAATACAGATGTCCAGAAAGCCCAGGATCTGCTGCGGTACAGTATGAACACATTGATGCTATGGAAGGAGGAAGACATGGGTGACCTGCCCGTGATATCTCAATTGCTGAAAGGTTTCAGGAAGAGCAAAGTGAGCTCATCTGTACACACTTCTCTGAGTTGTCAATGCCATAGAAGACATGCCTGTTTTTTCAGGGGATGGCCAATCGCTGAGAGAATGAGTCCTGCATTCGCACTTGTGCATTCTGGCCTCAAGACTCACTAGGACATGACCTTAACCCAGTGCCCTGCTAAGTCTGCTGATGAATGATAGCAATGCGAGACAAGTCTTGATTGATACTTTTGACATATCAAATAATGCAAACACTACTGCGACTGAGATGAGGATCAATCTAAGGATCTCATACAAAACTGCATGTCTTGGGTTTGGACACCAAGAAAAGCCAGATGCTGCTGGAGTATCATTTCTGATTATTTGCCCTTACTCATTCCTGTCTCCTGAGGAATTAAGGGTTACAAATTCTTCCATCATATAACAATTTAAACACATCACCCTGACAACACACAAGAGACTAGTTGCACAGAGGTTGACATCGCATAAATGGTCATCTCAGAGTGGGACAATATCACGAGTGGGATGATGGCTAAACCTTTAGATAACAACACTCCAAAGTACAAATTTACAATACTTTCAGTTGACCAGAACATTCACATAGCCATCAAATGATTTTGGAAAAGTGTAATTTCTTTTAGTGATGGTACCGATGAACGATATCAAAATGTTTCAACTTTCCCAACCCTAATACTACACCTTGGTGCAGCTCTAACATCAGCAGCAGAGGTGGCGGCAGCCTGCTGATTGCTATGTCTTGATGACTGTGATGAACGTAGCAGAAATTCTCTGGTGACCAAGATCTGGAGGGTCCCAGCCTCATAAGGGTCCTCCTGAGCAACAGCCTCTGGGGAAGGTGGCTTTTGAAATGAAATGAAATGAAAATCGCTTATTGTCACAAGTAGGCTTCAAATGAAGTTACTGTGAAAAGCTCCTAGTCGCCACATTCCGGCGCCTGTTCGGGGAGGCTGGAACAGGAATTGAACCGTGCTGCTGGCCTGCCTTGGTCTGCTTACAAAGCCAGCGATTTAGCCCTGTGCTAAACAGCCCCCATTTGGGCGCTTCTTAGAGCCATCTGCAGGTAGAAAACATACCTGGCACCCAGACTCCTCATGGGCTCCCGCCATTACAGCCAGCGGGAAAGGAGTAGTCGCAACCACCTGCACTTCAAAAATGGAAAAGCAGAAAATGTTGAAAATACTCAACAGGTCTGGTGCGTAAGTGTTCCAACAAAGGGTCCTCACTCTGAAACAGTAACTCTGTTTCACTCTCCACAGATTCTAGCAGACCTGTTGAATATTTCCGGCATTTTCTGGTTTACTAAAATGTATGTTTATAGTATTAGCTGATTTTCAGAAAACTAACACAAATGGGAGAATGCAACATCAAAGTGTCCAATAAAATGATATGAAAAATATATTTTTGGAAGTTCTGCAATTAAATAAATTGACAAAAATTATCCTGAGAAATTCTAAATCAATGTAACATGTTTAACATGACTTTGCTTACCTTCAGATAATTCATTAGTCTTGGCTAATTGTTCTAGCTCCCAGCCTAAGTGCAATGATTCATCCATGCTCTGTTTCTGAGCCATTTCAAGGGTCAGGTTTTCTTCCATTAACTCATCAATACGCTTTCTGTCTGTGTCATGCACCTTAAATGAGCGAAAAAAACCTCAAAGGAATCCAAGTAACATTTTTGAAATGAGACACAAATTTTGTACTGAATTAGAATATTTAAAAATTAGTACAAAGACAAATCATATTTCGAATTTATGAAATATCCATAACATAAGATGCAACAAACACTTCATGTCCAGTTCACATTTAACTTCATGTGCCTGACATTTGAAGTGATGGTACTTCTGTCAAGTCCATCATGTTGGAGTATTACTTTTAACATATACTGACTACAAGATAAACATATATAAAATGTTGACATCATTTGTTTTCAACAGCATTCACTGGAGCTCATTTGACATCAATTGTACTCTGCAGCCATCACATGGGTATCATTTGCTCTCAGAAGCAATATTTAGCTGTCAGTTGATATAATTATATCAACTGAAAAGCAATCTGTAGCATCATTACAAGTAGCGATCCACTGACATCATTGCAAATGTTTGAGCACTGTGATTTGATGACAATTAGCAAAATTACTTACCTTAAGCATTCTAACACCAAAAACATTCATACAGTTTATCCTTCATATTTCTGAACTCATATAGCTTCAAACATCCGAAAACAGCTTGAACCACCAAGGACAGCAAGATCTGCTCAGACGAGGAGGAGCGTAACAGACGCTGAAAGGTGCCCTCGTACGAACGGGATATGGTGCTAGACTCATCGATCGACAATTCCAATGTGATACAGCAAAAAACCGCACCGACCTCCTCAGAAGACAAACACAGGACACAACCGACAGAGTACCCTTCGTCGTCCAGTACTTCCCTGGAGCGGAGAAACTACTACATCTTCTTCGCGGCCTTCAACACGTCATCGATGAAGACAAACATCTTGCCAAGATCATTCCCACACCCCCATTACTTGTCTTCAAACAACCGCGCAACCTCAAACCATTAGAACATAGAACAGTACAGCACAGTACAGGCCCTTCGGCCCTCGATGTTGTGCCGAGCAATGATCACCCTACTCAAACCCACGTATCCACCCTATACCCGTAACCCAACAACCCCCCCCCACCTTACTTTTTAGGACACTACGGGCAATTTAGCATGGCCAATCCACCTAACCCGCACATCTTGGACTGTGGGAGGAAATCGGAGCACCCGGAGGAAACCCACGCACACACGGGGAGGACGTGCAGACTCTGCACAGACAGTGACCCAGCCGGGAATCGAACCTGGGACCTTGGAGCTGTGAAGCATTTATGCTAACCACCATGCTACCGTGCAGCAAACTGCCCAGCCTTCAGAACAGCGACCACGACACCACACAACCCTGCCATGGCAAGACGTGCCAGATCATCGACATGGGTACCACCATTACACGTGAGAACACCACCCACCAGGTACGCGGTACATACTCGTGCGACTCAGCCAACGTTGTCTACCTCATACGCTGCAGGAAAGGATGTCCCGAGGCGTGGTACATTGGGGAGATCATGCAGACGCTGCGACAATGGATGAACCGATATCGCGCGACAATCGGCAGGCAGGAATGTTCCTCGAGTCGGGGAACACTTCAGCAGTCAAGGGCATTCAGCCTCAGATCTTCGGTAAGCGTTCTCCAAGGCAGCCTTCAAGAGATACGACAAAGCAGAATTGCCGAGCAGAAACTTATAGCCAAGTTCCACACACGAGTACGGCCTCATCCGGGACCTTCGATTCATGTTTCATTACATTCACTCCCCACCATCTGGCCTGGGCTTGCCAAATCCTACCAACTTTCCTGGCTTGAGACAATTCACACCTCTTTAACCTGGGGTTACCCCTCTCTCTGGCTCTGTAAAGACTTAATTACCTGCAAATGCTTGCATTCAAAGTATCGTCTTGCATAGAACATAGAACATAGAACGATACAGCGCAGTACAGGCCCTTCGGCCCTCGATGTTGCACCGACATGGAAAAAAAAACTAAAGGCCATCTAACCTACACTATGCCCTTATCATCCATATGCTTATCCAATAAATTTTTAAATGCCCTCAATGTTGGCGAGTTCACTACTGTTGCAGGTAGGGCATTCCACGGCCTCACCACTCTTTGCGTAAAAAACCCACCTCTGACCTCTGTCCTATATCTATTACCCCTCAATTTAAGGCTATGTCCCCTCGTGCTAGCCACCTCCATCCGCGGGAGAAGGCTCTCGCTGTCCACCCTATCTAACCCTCTGATCATTTTGTATGCCTCTATTAAGTCACCTCTTAACCTTCTTCTCTCTAACGAAAACAACCTCAAGTCCATCAGCCTTTCCTCATAAGATTTTCCCTCCATACCAGGCAACATCCTGGTAAATCTCCTCTGCACCCGTTCCAAAGCTTCCACGTCCTTCCTATAATGAGGCGACCAGAACTGTACGCAATACTCCAAATGCGGCCGTACCAGAGTTTGGTACAGCTGCATCATGACCTCATGGCTCCGGAACTCAATCCCTCTACCAATAAAGGCCAACACACCATAGGCCTTCTTCACAACCCTATCAACCTGGGTGGCAACTTTCAGGGATCTATGTACATGGACACCGAGATCCCTCTGCTCATCCACACTACCAAGAATTTTACCATTAGCCAAATATTCCGCATTCCTGTTATTCTTTCCAAAGTGAATCACCTCACACTTCTCCACATTAAACTCCATTTGCCACCTCTCAGCCCAGCTCTGCAGCTTATCTATGTCCCTCTGTAACCTGCAACATCCTTCCGCACTGTCTACAACTCCACCGACTTTAGTGTCGTCTGCAAATTTACTCACCCATCCTTCTGCGCCCTCCTCTAGGTCATTTATAAAAATGACAAACAGCAACGGCCCCAGAACAGATCCTTGTGGTACGCCACTCGTAACTGAACTCCATTCTGAACATTTCCCATCAACTACCACTCTCTGTCTTCTTTCAACTAGCCAATTTCTGATCCACATCTCTAAATCACCCTCAATCCCCAGCCTCCGTATTTTCTGCAATAGCCGACCGTGGGGAACCTTATCAAACGCTTTACTGAAGTCCATATACACCACATCAACTGCTCTACCCTCGTCTACCTGTTCAGTCACCTTCTCAAAGAACTCGATAAGGTTTGTGAGGCATGACCTACCCTTCACAAAACCATGCTGACTATCCCTAATCATATTATTCCTATCTAGATGATTATAAATCGTATCTTTTATAATCCTCTCCAAGACTTTACCCACCACAGACGTTAGGCTCACCGGCCTATAGTTACCGGGGTTATCTCTACTCCCCTTCTTGAACAAAGGGACCACATTTGCTATCCTCCAGTCCTCTGGCACTATTCCTGTAGCCAATGATGACCTAAAAATCAAAGCCAAAGGCTCAGCAATCTCTTCCCTGGCTTCCCAGAGAATCCTAGGATAAATCCCATCCGGCCCCGGGGACTTATCTATTTTCACCTTGTCCAGAATTGCCAACACTTCTTCCCTACGCACCTCAATGCCATCTATTCTAATAGCCTGGGTCTCAGCATTCTCCTCCACAATATTATCTTTTTCTTGAGTGAATACTGACGAAAAGTATTCATTTAGTATCTCGCTTATCTCCTCAGCCTCCACACACAACTTCCCACCACTGTCCTTGACTGGCCCTACTCTTACCTTAGTCATTCTTTTATTCCTGACATACCTATAGAAAGCTTTTGGGTTTTCCTTGATCCTACCTGCCAAAGACTTCTCATGTCCCCTCCTTGCTCGTCTCAGCTCTCTCTTTAGATCCTTCCTCGCTTCCTTGTAACTATCAAGCGCCCCAACTGAAACTTCACGCCTCATCTTCACATAGGCCTCCTTCTTCCTCTTAACAAGAGATTCCACTTCTTTGGTAAACCACGGTTCCCTCGCTCGACCCCTTCCTCCCTGCCTGACTGGTACGTACTTATCAAGAACATGCAATAGCTGTTCCTTGAACAAGCTCCACATATCCAGTGTGCCCAACCCTTGCAGCCTACTTCTCCAACCAACACATCCTAAGTCATGTCTAATGGCATCATAATTGCCCTTCCCCCAGCTATAACTCTTGCTCTGCGGGGTATACTTATCCCTTTCCATCACTAACGTAAAGGTCACCGAATTGTGGTCACTGTCTCCAAAGTGTTCACCTACCTCCAGATCTAACACCTGGCCTGGTTCATTACCCAAAACCAAATCCAAAGTGGCCTCACCTCTTGTTGGCCTGTCAACATATTGTGTCAGAAAACCCTCCTGCACACATTGTACAAAGAACGACCCATCCAATGTACTCGAACTATATCTTTTCCAGTCAATATTAGGAAAGTTAAAGTCTCCCATAACAACTACCCTGTTACTTTCGCTCTTTTCCAGAATCATCTTCGCCATCCTTTCCTCTACATCTCTAGAACTATTAGGTGGCCTATAGAAAACTCCCAACATGGTGACCTCTCCTTTCCTGTTTCTAACCTCAGCCCATACTACCTCGGAAGAAGAGTCCCCATCTTGCATCCTTTCTACCACCGTAATACTGTCCTTGACTAGCAGCGCCACACCTCCCCCTCTTTTGCCCCCTTCTCTGACCTTACTAAAGCACCTAAACCCCGGAACCTGCAACAACCATTCCTGTCCCTGCTCTATCCATGTCTCTGAAATGGCCACAACATCGAAGTCCCAGGTACCAACCCATGCTGCCAGTTCCCCTACCTTATTTCGTATACTCCTGGCATTGAAATAGACACACTTCAAACCACAGACCTGAACACTGCCGCCCTCCTGCGAAGTCAAAACTGTGCTCCTGACCTCTCTACTCTCAATCTCTCGCACCCCAAAACTACAATCCAGGTTCCCATGCCCCTGCTGAATTAGTTTAAACCCCCCCAAAGAGTACTAACAAATCTCCCCCCCAGGATATTGGTGCCCCTCAGGTTCAGATGTAGACCATCCTGTCTATAGAGGTCCCACCTTCGCCAGAAAGAGCCCCAGTTATCCAGAAATCTGAATCCCTCCCGCCTGCACCATCCCTGTAGCCACGTGTTTAATTGCTCTCTCTCCCTATTCCTCATCTCACTATCACGTGGCACGGGCAACAACCCAGAGATAACAACTCTGTTTGTTCTCGCTCTGAGCTTCCATCCTAGCTCCCTAAAGGCCTGCCTGACATCCTTGTCCCCTTTCCTACCTATGTCGTTAGTGCCAATGTGGACTACGACTTGGGGCTGCTCCCCCTCCCCCTTAAGGACCCGGAAAACACGATCCGAGACATCACGTACCCTTGCACCTGGGAGGCAACATACCAAACGTGAGTCTCTCTCGCTCCCACAAAATCTCCTATCTGTGCCCCTGACTATTGAGTCCCCAATTACTAATGTTCTACTCCTTTCCCCCCTTCCCTTCTGAGCAACAGGGACAGACTCCGTGCCAGAGGCCCGTACCCCATGGCTTACCCCTGGTAAGTCGTCCCCCCCACAAGTATCCAAAACGGTATACTTGTTACTCAGGGGAACGACCGCAGGGGGTCCCTGCACTGACTGCTTCTTCCCAATCCCTCTTACAGTTACCCATCTATCTCCAGTCTTTGGTGTAACTACTTCCCTGAAGCTCCTATCTATGACCCCCTCTGCCTCCCGAATGATCCGAAGTTCATCCAGCTCAAGCTCCAGGTCCCTAACACGGTTTTTGAGGAGCTGGAGTTGGGTGCACTTCCCACAGATGAAATCAGCAGGGACACTGACGGCGTCCCTCACCTCAAACATTCTGCAGGAGGAGCATTGTACTGCCTTCCCTGACATCCCCTCTAGATTAAAAAAAAACAAGAAAAAGAACGGAAGAGCTTACCTGATATTACCTCAAACCCTGATCCCGCTGAAAGGTAAGCAAATTTAAAGGCACTCACTCACCTTCACGACAGGCCCCTGCTCCCGCTTCCCAACCACCGTGGGGTGGGGGGGTTGGTTAGAGGAGGAGGTAGGGTGGGAAACACTCACAAAGTGTTTCGGGTTTAACTGTCACTTGCCAACAGCCCCTCCACAAACCACCTTCAACTTAGGCTGACCGCACTGCACGTATGCAAATTTCCCCAGAACAGCTGATCAGTAGCTCTGCTCTGCTGTCCTCTGCTGGTTGCTTGCCTTTATTCAAACTCCTTGGGTCTTCTTCGCAGGTTCACCTTCAACTTAGGCTGACCGCACTGCACGTATGCAAATTTCCCCAGAACAGCTGATCAGTAGCTCTGCTCTGCTGTCCTCTGCTGGTTGCTTGCCTTTATTCATACTCCTTGGGTCTTCTTCGCAGGTTCACCTTCAACTTAGGCTGACCGCACTGCACGTATGCAAATTTCCCCAGAACAGCTGATCAGTAGCTCTGCTCTGCTGTCCTCTGCTGGTTGCTTGCCTTTATTCAAACTCCTTGGGTCTTCTTCGCAGGTTCACCTTCAACTTAGGCTGACCGCACTGCACGTATGCAAATTTCCCCAGAACAGCTGATCAGTAGCTCTGCTCTGCTGTCCTCTGCTGGTTGCTTGCCTTTATTCAAACTCCTTGGGTCTTCTTCGCAGGTTCACCTTCAACTTAGGCTGACCGCACTGCACGTATGCAAATTTCCCCAGAACAGCTGATCAGTAGCTCTGCTCTGCTGTCCTCTGCTGGTTGCTTGCCTTTATTCAAACTCCTTGGGTCTTCTTCGCAGGTTCACCTTCAACTTAGGCTGACCGCACTGCACGTATGCAAATTTCCCCAGAACAGCTGATCAGTAGCTCTGCTCTGCTGTCCTCTGCTGGTTGCTTGCCTTTATTCAAACTCCTTGGGTCTTCTTCGCAGGTTCACCTTCAACTTAGGCTGACCGCACTGCACGTATGCAAATTTCCCCAGAACAGCTGATCAGTAGCTCTGCTCTGCTGTCCTCTGCATCTTTGAGTTTGTCTATATAAACGTTTCTGGAACCTACCTCTTCATTCACCTGAGGAAGGAGCAGTGCTTCAAAATCTAGTGATTTGAAACAAACCTGTTGGACTTTAACCTGGTGTTACAGTAGTCCCCCGTTATACCGCGCTCCGCAATACCGCGGTTCGCGATATACCGCGGGGGGGCTGATGGACCCCAACTGTCAGTTGTGTCAATTTCAGCGGCCGGCTGATTATTTCAGTGAGAGCAGCTTTCCTCTCTGGATCAAAGTGAGCCGGCCGCTGAAATTGACACTGCCGGCTGCTCTCTCCCTCCAATCAGAAACATTAAAACTTAAAAGTTGGATTGGAGGGAGAGAGCAGCCGGCAGTGTCAATTTCAGCGGCCGGCTCACTTTGATCCGGAGAGGGAAGCTGCTCTCTCACTGAAACAATCAGCCGGCCGCTGAAATTGACACTGCCGAGGGGGGGGCGGGTGTTGGGGGGGAGAAGAGGGGGGGGCGGGTGTTGGGGGGGGGGGGGGGGGAGAGAAGAGGGGGGGCGGGTGTTGGGGGGGGGAGAAGAGGGGGGGCGGGTGTTGGGGGGGAGAAGAGGGGGGGCGGGTGTTAGGGGGGGAGAAGAGGGGCGGCGGGTGTTGGGGGGGGGAGAAGAGGGGGGGGCGGGTGTTGGGGGGGAGAAGAGGGGGGGCGGGTGTTGGGGGGGAGAAGAGGGGGGGGCGGGTGTTGGGGGGGAGAAGAGGGGGGGCGGGTGTTGGGGGGGGGGGGGGGGGGGGGGGGGGGAGGAGTGGGCGAGCCGGAGGGTGTGGGGAGGGGGCGAGCCGGAGGGTGTGGGGGGACAGGGGGCGAGCTGGACGCTGTGGGGGAGAGCAGGAGGGTGTGGGGGAGAGGGGGAGAGGGAGCGAGCCGGAGGGTGTGGGGAGGGGGCGAGCCGGAGGATGTGGGGGGAGAGGGGGCGAGCCAGAGGGTGTTGGGGGCGAGCCGGAGGGTGTTGGGGGGGAGAGGGGGCGAGTCGGAGGGTGTGGGGGGAGAGGGGGCGAGCCGGAGGGTGTGGGGGGAGAGGGGGCGAGCCGGAGGGTGTTGGGGGGGGGGGGAGAGGAGGCGAGTCGGAGGGTGTGGGGGGAGAGGGGTCTAGTTGGAGGATGTGGGGGGAGAGGGGGCGAGCCGGAGGGTGTTGGGGGGGGAGAGGGGGCGAGCCGGAGGGTGTGGGGGGAGAGGGGGCGAGCCGGAGGGTGTTGGGGGGGGGGGGGGAGAGGGGGCGAGCCGGAGGGTGTGGGGGAGAGGGGTCTAGTTGGAGGATGTGGGGGGAGAGGGGGCAAGCCGGAGGAAAAAAAAAGAAATTGACACTGCCGGCTGCTCTCTCCCTCCAATCAGAAACATTAAAACTTAAAAGTTGGATTGGAGGGAGAGAGCAGCGGGCAGTGTCAATTTCAGCGGCCGGCTGATTTCAGTGAGAGCAGCTTCCTTCTCCGGATCAAAGTGAGCCGGCCGCTGAAATTTTAATTGGATCCACGATGGGGGTTTTAAATTTATTTAAAAATCTATGCTAGCGCTTCCCATTGTGAGTCTACGGGGGTCTGACCTCTCCCCCCGCCCCCCCGTAAATGCTTGCATTCAAAGTATCGTCTTGCATCTTTGAGTTTGTCTATATAAACGTTTCTGGAACCTACCTCTTCATTCACCTGAGGAAGGAGCAGTGCTTCAAAATCTAGTGATTTGAAACAAACCTGTTGGACTTTAACCTGGTGTTATAAGACTTCTTACTGTTCAAATATTATGGCAGATACAGTGGGCTCAAAACAGTGTAAGCCACAGAGGAGTATAGAAAATGCAGAGGGTTACTTCAAAAGAAATTAGGAGAATGAAGAGAGAGCATGCACTGATGAGCAAAATAAAGGAAATCCCAGCATGTTTTATAAGTATAGCAAGGGCAAGAGGGTAACCAGGGAAAAAGTAAGGCCCATTAGGGAACAACACAGCATGTGTGTGTGGAGCCAGAAAAAGTAAATGAGGTTTAAATGAGTTTTTTTGTACATGTCGACTATGGAGAAAAACAATGTAGATACAATTGAAGAATTTGGCATTTGGAGGGAGGATGTATTAGAGGTTTTAGCAGGCATAAAAGTAGATAAATCTCCAGGCCTAGACAAGATGTATCACAGGATGCAGTGGGAGACAAGGCAGAAAAATGCAGGAGCTCTGACAATAATTTTCAATTCCTCTCTGGCCTCAGGGGAGGTGCCAGAAGACTGGAGGACAGCTAATGTGGTACCATTATTTAGGGATAAACCAGGTAATTAGAGGTCAGTGAGTCTAGCATTAGGGAAATTGGTGGAAAAACATTTGAGGGACAGAATTAATCTCCACTTGGAGAGGCAAGAAATAATAGAGGATAGTCAGCATGGCTTTGGCAGGGGGAGATCATGTCTATTAAACTTGATTTAATTTTTTGAGGAAGTGACTAGGTGTGTAAATAGGGCAGCGCAGTCCATGTAGTCAACATGGACCTCATAAGGCTTTTGGCCAGGTCCTGTATCGGAGACTGGTCAAGAAGGTAAATGCCTATGGGAACCCAGGACAACCTTGGCAAATTGGACCCAAAATTGATTTTGTGGCAGGAGGCAGGGAGTGATGGTTGAAGGTTGGTTTTGTAACTGGAAGCTGTGCCCAGTGATGTACCACAGGGATTGGTGCTGGGTTCCTTGCTGTTTGTAGTTTACATTAATGATCTGGACATGGAAGCACGAGATATGATCAATAAGTTCGTAGATGGCACGAAAATTGATGGTGTGCTAAATAGTGAAGAGAAAAGCCGGAGGTTACTGGACGATAATAGACTGGGCTGGTCAGATGGGCAGAACAGTGGCAAAATGAAATTTAAGCCTGAAAATTGTGAGATGATGCATTTTTGGGGGGATTAACAAGGCAATGGGATACACAATGAACAGTAGGATGCCAACAAATATAGAGGACCGGAAGAATCTTTGGGTGCATATCCACTGATCACTGAAGAAGGAGGACAGGTAAATACATTGGTTAAGACGACACATGGGATACTTGTCCTTATTAGCTCAGGCAAAGAGTATAACAGCAGGAAAGTTATGATGGAGCTGTATAAAATGCTCGCTAGGCCACAGCTAAGAGTACTGTGGGCAGTTCTGGTTGCCAAACTATAGAAAGGATGAGATTGCATTAGAGGGGTGCAGAAGAGATTCACCAGAATGTTGCTTGAGCTGGGGCATTTTAGCTATTAAGAGAGGTTGGTTCAGCTGGGGTTATAGAGTCATAGATTGTTTTCCTTAGAGCAGAAAATGTTTAGTAAGGATCTGATTGAGGTATACAAATTATGAGGAACTCATTGCCTGAAAGGGTGGTAGAGACAGGAACCCTCAACATTTAAAAAGCAGTTCGATGAGCACTTGAAGCACCATGGCATACAAGTGCTGGAAAATGGGATTAGAATAGATAGGTTCTTGATGGCCAATACAGACACGATGGGTCACTTTTGTGCTGTAAAATCAATGACTCTATATTAATTTAAGTAAATAATTTGCTGTTTTTTCAATGCAAGTTGCTGATCACATTTGGTGCCTTTGTGTGCACACTGTGCCTTTGAGGACTTAATTTTGATGTCTTTGAACACCTTTGATTGCATTCAATGTCAAAGACGGCCAAACGCTGCTGACTGCATGAAAAACCCATTCCTGATTAGAACATTTGATGTCAAATGATCACTGATTGCTTTGAGTGCGTTTGATTGCAAAAATGGTGGCAACATTTTCTGGCAGGGACTTACCTTTCAGTCATAGAATCATAGAATTTACAGTGCAGAAGGAGATCATTCGTCCTATCGAACCCTTTGAAAGAGCACCCCCACTTAAGTCCACAACTCCACCCTATCCCTATACCCCAGTAACCCCACCTAGCCTTTTTGGACACTAAAGGCAATTTAGCATGGCCAATCCACCTAACCTGCACATCTTTGGACTGTGGGAGGAAACCAAAGCACCCGGAGGAAACTCACGCAGACACAGGCAGACTCCGCACGGATAGTGACCCAAGTCGGGAATCGAACCTGGGACCCTGGAACTCTGAAGCAACAGTGCTAACCACTGGGCAGCCGTGCCACCCTCCCAATGTGCGGTACCACCACTGCTCCTCATACCTCACTTTCCCAGGTCTTTCCCTCGGTGGCAATGTAAGCATGTTCTATTAATCTAATATTCATCATTTCATTTTTTGAGCCGCACGTTCCCAAATCACATTTGTCAAATATGATTGAATTTTCCTCAGTTTTAGAAATTTAATCTTAAATATACTTCAATTTGTTACCCATCTTTTGCTTTTGGGACTTGCTGCTCACATTTGTGAGCATCCACCCTCCAAACGTGAAAGCCACCCATGGCACTGTCATAATAATAATAATATTATTATACTATTATTATCAAAGCGTAGAGATAAGAGGGGAAAATAGCAAAACAGGAAATTAGGACCAGAAAATGGCCTGGAGTGATCATTTTCCCATATGCTATCTACTGCCTGTCAGTTGCCGTGTGCCCACAACCACAAAGCAAGCATGTGACACTGATCACCTCTCTGCTTCCCACCATCAAAAATTAATCAACTATCGCTTCACAATATTGAAATTTATTTATTCATTGCCAACTTTGCATTTTGATGCAGTCCTCCACATTATGAGCTATGCCTCCAAATCTCTATCATCTACAAATTTTTACAATATTACCTCAGTTCTGGAGTTCAAATCATTTATGTATGAATTCTGGTGGGACATTACTTCCCACATTCTGCCTCTCAGAGAAGCTTAATACGTACACATTGCTTTCTGTTTTATAGCTATCATTCAATCTATTCTATTACTTCACCCCTGATTCCACATGCTCTGATTTTTTGTCACTGGTTTCTTACATGACAAGATGCTGAGAAAGCCATGCTTCAACCTACTGCGAGTAGTGTCGTGGAACATCCACTTGTAGAAACAAAGTTCCAGTGAACGAAACAGTTTACATTGCAACTGCTTGAGCACAATATTTGATTATCCACTCAGAATATGTCTTTCTCATTTTTTAAGCAAGTTTACCATCTACACCCAGACAAGATACCATAATCTAACAAAACAGAATTTTTTTTTTCAATCAGGTGATTTGATATATGCAAGATCCCTTGTAATGCACACAAATAATTACTGTATTTAACATAAATAAATCTAGCAAAAAGAAATCAACACCTACCATCTCCATATCATGTAGTTTAGCCACTAACTGTAGATTCTCTTTTTCAAATTCATGCAATTTGTCACATCGTGCACGGGCTCCTTCAAGTTGGTCTTCCAACATTATTTTTGTCTCTAACAAGATCTTGTTATCTTCTTTTAATTCCTGAAATATTTTAATTACACAAAATATTAACAAGTTCTATTTCATAAGGATATATTAACCGTTGATTCTATAACCCACCATACCTCAGTTCTTGCTTTGTAGAATTCTATGTCATGGAGTCGGTCTTTATATCGTATAACTTCACTTTCGAGCTTATCAACTTTAATTGCTTTTTCACGCAGTGAATCAAGCTCATCACGATATGCCCTAGCAGAGCGAGCATCAGACAGAAGTTGCTGGTTCTGGCAAATAAATGCACAATTACTTTCAAAACACAGGTGAAAACAATTGCTTGTGCATTCATTCTGACAAGACTTTTTTTTAAATAAAGATTAAGAATCCCAAAACTAATTAATAGCTGCAAGCACGGTTGCAGGCAGAATGCTTCATTTTCAGGTAGTACTTATGATTAATGAGTATACTCTGTGTTATGGGCCAGGATTTAGAAAACTCCAAGTTTATCATGGAGTTTACCTGACCTACAACTTTTAATAGATTTTGAGGAGCACAAGGACCTCCTTTCCATGTGTTATGCAACAGAGACCTTAAGTATTTTTAAACAAAACAATGTTTATTCTATGAATTCAGCTAACATTTTATAAACACACAGTAAACATCTTATCAACTACCAACACAAATACCCCCCCCCCCAAAGATACAGTACTCTATAGGTAACCCTTAATAACTTTCCTAACAACATCCATAAGCTAAACACCCTTGTCCTACAAAACAGTAAGTTTGAATTCCTTACAGAAAACAGGTATTACTTTGAAGTTATCAAGTGGTCTGGAGATATTCTTTAGCATGCAGAGAGACCGACCAAAAACACACCTTCTTTGTTTGAGTGCAGCTCCCAACTGAAAACAAAACCAAAAACACAGCCACAAAGCAGCTTCCAGCTCAAAACGTAAGTAAAAGACAGAATCACAGCCCAGCTCCACCCACAGGTGGCATCACGGCAGCCATTTGATAAAACACAGTTTTCTTAAAGGGATCCTCACATGACATACGGCAAAATTGGGTCAATTTTAGTTATCATTGAACACTGCTACATAGCAAAAATACTTGCAACTTAGAAACAGTTACAAAGGTTACACCAAAGTATGATACTTATACTAGATATGCATTATTTACATATATAAAATAGTTAAGCTGGAGTTTAAATTAGACCATATACACACCTCTTGTTGTAGTCTTTTCAGTTCAACTTCCATCTGTTCCAACTCCTGCTTAGAGTCCAACAAATGCTCAGTTTTTTCCTCCCTTAAAATCAATGAAACACTCATACTTCAAAAAGAAAGCAGGATTCATTATTTAAAACTCGCAACAAAACTGGCGTAGGTCCTGATGTCCAACATATCGGCAAGACTCAGTAAATGTATAAATGCAAATAAAAAAGTTGAACATTTAGAACCAACGCTTAAATGTTCATAACTGAATTGCGGTGTAGCGGCACATTAGCACAGTGGGTAGCACGGTTGCTTCACAGCCCAAGGGTCCCAGATTCGATTCCTGGCTTGGGTCACTGTCTGCACTTTCTCCCCGTGTCTGCGTGGGTTTCCTCCGGGTGCTCGGGTTTCCTCCCATAAGGCACCGGTGTGTGGCGACTAGGGGCTTTTCACAGTAACTTCATTGCAGTATTAATGAAAGCCTACTTGTGACAACAATAAAGATTATGATTATAGAGGAAGTTAAACCAGGCGGACAAAGAGAAAGGAGAGAAACAGCAGATGCAACTAAATGCACAGTTTTAATCTTTGTAATAAACAACCCATAAGCTCCATGCACATTTCATTCACAGCAAGAGTAAAGGAGACAGGGAGGGCAGTTTAAGAAAATGGTTTGTGAAGAGAAGCCAGGTGTTTGCCAGAATGTGATAACAATTTGTGATTCTGCCTGCTCGGGCGATGGATGGTTAAACCAATTGTCCTCAGAGATATTGAAATATGTATCCTTTTAATTAAGGGAACCAAATTGGAGCTTATAGCTGGGAACAATAAAGGCAAGATTGTCTAATGGTTTTAATGGAACAAGGGCATCAAGTATGGTGATTTAGGGTGCGACTTAGTAAATCAGTAGCTCCAGAAATGTCACTATGAATCATAAGCCAAAAACTAGATAGTGGGGATTTGAAAGTGTGTTAAGAGACTCGAGGAGCATACCCTCCAAACTGTGCGTCCCGCAAGCCCCAACACAGACATGCACAAATCGATACTGCACTTTACCGGCTGTGTGCAACAGCACAAAAAGACAAAGGATCACCCATGCATTTTGCATTCAAAAAAATATGAAAAGGAAAAGCTGCCTGCAGTCATGACTCATTCATGATGTTCAGCGCACTTTTTCTTTCACTACCTTTCTCCTTCACCAAGAGCCCCAAAGTAAATCCTCCCCACTTTAGACTATTTTTTCTCTTCACTATACTTATTCTTAGCCTTGTGGTCCAGATGCACTAAAGTTTGCTCCTTCTCACACAGCACTGATTTAAAATCATGACTCTTTGCCATACTCAACCACTTTACTGGGGCTGGTCCTGTTCGGTGAGACCTATCCTGTCTGTAGACTTTCCCTTGGTTTACAACCTGGTCGAGCACCTTGAATGTCTAAAACACTCCATTTTACACCATGTGTGTTTCTTATTTTATAATGAAAACATAAATTGCTTAAAGCACTCTGCAGATCGGGCAGCATCTGTATTCAGAGAAAGAGAGTTAAAATTAGTGATCAACGATCATTAGAATTCCAGCATCCGGGCATCATGTGATGCGAGCACAGGAGCGGCTGCACTTCTGCGAGCACTGACATCGTTAGTCTTTTAATCCTTTACTTTATCCTTGTGCACATTTCATAATTGTCTTTTTTCGGGACATATGCTTGGGAATATGTTGTTGGATGATCCTAATTGTGATGAGGAGTCAAGTTAAATCGCAAAGAATCCTCATGTGATTGAGACGGTCGGAGTTGGCTGGGGTGGGGCTCAGCTTGCAGTGACGGGGGTAATAAACGGGCCTGCACCTCAGGCAGTGCAATGAGCATCAGAATGATGGCCTCCTCAGGGGGTGTTGTTCTGGATTATGACTGAGCTCCGTGTTGCAGGTCTTTGGTGTTTACCTTGAGGAACCGCAAAGTATTCTTGAGAGAATGGTGGAGGCACAGGGGAGAATCCCTGCACTTGAAAGAGCACTTTTCCAGGAAAGAGGCTGCCTTCGGTTTGTTGAGATCCTGTTGCACAGCGCATTACATATGGATTTGGCAGACAGGGGCCACACAAAGATGTCCATGCATCCAGTTTCTGGCAGCAAGTGAGATACAAATTCCCAACTGAATTTGGAAGATTTTCTGCCAGGCTTTGGTAATCTGATTCAGATCTGTACCAGGTTCGATGGAGAACAACGTCTTTGAAGCCTGTGGTCATTTGGCTCCCTGACCACTGGCCTTATATTATCCTGTTAAGTGAAGGTGCTTCATTTGTTGGAGTCCCTGAGAAATCATGAGAAGTGTTTGACGATCCTGTCATGGCTTTGGCCTTTTCAAGCAAAATAAATGCCGTTATTATCCTGCAGTATATGTATCATGGGGACGGCTGGGTTCACACTGACTTTTACTCGAGGTCAGCGTTTTTAGGGAATGAGTGGTGGCGGTGCACAGCAAGGTGAGCTTAGTTGATCCTGAATTAATTTGATGATTGCTCAGGGCGCCATGTGGCACAGTGGTTAGCACTGCTGCCTCATGGTGCTGAGGACCCGGGTTCGATCCTGGCACCAGGTCACTGTCTGTGTGGAGTTTGTATATTCTCCCAGTGTCTGTGTAGGTCTCAGCCCCACAACCCAAAAGATGTGCAGGATAGGTGGATTGGCCATGCTCAATTGCCCCTGAATTATTAGAGACGTTTTTTGTTTTAATTTGATGTTTGTTCCTAGACTAGAATTACAGAATTCCTACAGTGCAGAAGGAGGCCATTCAGTCCATCGGGTCTGTACCAACCCACTGAAAGAGTACCGTACCTAGGTCCACTCCCCCACCATATCCCCATAACTCAGCCTAACCTATACATTCCTGGGGCAATTTAACATGGCCAATCCACCTAACCTGCATATCTTGGGACTTTGTGAAAAAAAACCGGAGCATCTGGAGGAAACCGAAGCAGACATGGGGATAAAGTGCAAACTCTAAATAACCTCCGAAGGAAAACCGTGGGGCTCATTTAAAGGCGCAAGTTCTTATTCTTCCCTCCCCTCATCAAATTTCATTCAGCATGATTGCTTAAAGCATCTTGTAAAAAAAGGAACAACATTTCTATTTATTTTTAACATTTCTATTTTTTTTTACTCATTCTCGCCAGAGTTATATCTACCGTGTCCAACCTTAAACTCTATCGAGTTCATCCTTGCGCACGAGGACGTCCTGTTTACCTGACAGTGCCTCACTCCATACTCCCCAATTGATCTCCCCTTCCAACTCCCCTTCCCATTTTTCCTTGATCTTCACTACCCGCTCACCTCCCTGCTCCCCAGCCACCAATATATATCTCCAATTCTTCACTCCCCTTCCACATCCGGAAGCAACGGTCGCTCCAGCAGGGTGAATCTCAGCAACCTAGTGAACACCCTCCAGACCTTTCGAGCAAAGTCCCTAACCTGCAGATACCGGAACTCTCTCTCTCGCAAGCTCTACCCTCTCCCTTAGCTCCTCCAAACTGGCAACCACTTCCTCCAAATACAGCTTCCTCACATCGACCAACCCCACTTCCCTCCCCCTCCTGTATGCACTACACTCCCCAACTCCCCGCTCAAACCCATGAATCTTGCACAGCGGCGTTAACATCCCCACCACCCTAAAATGCCTCAACTGATTCCAAATCTTCACTGTCGACTGCACCAACGGACACCCTGAATATCTACTCAGCGCCATTGGAAACACTGTCGTCACCATGGCCCTCAAGCTGGATCCCCTACAAGATTCCTTCTCCATTCTACCCCTTCCCACCATTGCCACTCCTTTTCCATATTCGCCACCCAGTAATAATGATGCAACTTGGCAACGCCAACCCCACCCTGCTGCCTCTGTAGCAGGGACCTCCTGGCCCTCAGCACCTTCCCCACCCATATAAAGTCCAAAATAATCGTGTCGTGTCCGAAAAAAGACCTTTGGTATAAAGTTCGGGAATATCTGAAAAATAAACAGGTATCTCGGCAGAATATTAATTTTTACCACTTGGACCCTCCCCGCTAAAGTGAACTGCAGTGTATCGCACCTCCTAAGGTCCCCCTGGCCTCCTCCTCCAGCTTTGTTCAGTTCCACTTATGGATCCCTGTCCATGCCCTCGCTACCTGAATCCCAAATATCTGAACGTATCCCTCGCCACCTTAAATGGCATCCCCCTTAAATTGGCACACAGTCCCAGCTCATTCACCGGCAAAACCTCGCTTTTTGCTACATTCAGCTTATACCCAGAGAACTCCCCAAACCTCCCCCATAGGCCCATGATCCTTCCCATACTCTCCAGCAGGGCCGAAACATATACCAATAGGTCGTTGGCATAGAGCGACACCCGATGCTCCCTTCGTCCCCATATAATCCCCTGCCACTCCGCCGACCCCCTAAGAGCCATCGCCAAAGCCTCTATAGCCAGCACAAACAACAATGAAGACAGCGGGCACCCCTGCCTTGTATTCCTGTGTAATTCAAAACTTTACGAGCTCATATCATTCGTCCTCACACTCGCCCTTACAGCAACCACACCCATGCCACAAATCTCGGCCCAAATTCAAGCCTTCGCAGAACCTTGAACAAGTACCGTAACTCCACCTGATCAAATGCCTTCTATGTGTCCATGTATACCACTACCTCCGGTACCAGGGCACCCGATGGCTGCACAACTACGTTCAACAATCTTTTTATTACTCGCTAGCTGCTTGCCTTTCACAAAGCCCGTTTGATCCTATGTAACAATCCCCAGGACACTATCCTCCATCCTCCCCGCCAACAACTTAGCCAATACTTTCACATCCGTTTTCAACATTCAAGGGCCTGATACGATCCACATCCTTCCCCTTTTTCGTGATTAATGTAATTACTGCCTGCGTCATCATCTCCGGCAGCTCCACCTTCTCCAACGCTTCATTAAATGCCCCCAAAAAATGTGGTGCCAATTCAGTCACAAACTCCTTATAAAATTCCACTGGATACCGATCCGGCCCTGGGTTTACCCCAATTTCATACCCGATACTATTCAGCACCTCCCTCAGCCCCAGAGGCTCCTCCGCCGCCTGCCTCTTTGCTTTCTCCAACTGGGGAAACTCCAATTCGTCCAGAAACCGCCCCATGCCCCCCTCCTCTATCCCCTGTGTCAGGCGGATGTACCTTTAAGAAATGGGTGTTTATCAAATAGCTGCATTGATGTAAGTGTGTGGGTGGAGCTGGGCGGTCTGTCTGTCTTTTACTTTCATTTTTGAGCTGGGATCAGCAGTGTGTTAAGTTTTGTTTTCAGAGTTGGAGAGCTGAATTCAAAGCAAGAAGGTATTATGATCTCTCTCTCAGCAATCTAAAGAATGTCTCCAAATCACTTGAAGATTTCAAAGTAATACCTGTTTTTGTAGAGAATTTAAACCTGCTGTCTTTATTTTAAAAGGGTATAACTTATGGATGTTGTTTGGGAAGTTATTAAGGGTTATCTATCGAGTACTGTATCTTTTGGGGGGTGGTCAGGATTGGTAGTTGATAAACTGTTTACTGTGTGTTTATAAAATGTTAACTGGATTCATAGAATAAACATTGTTTTTGTATAAAAATACTTTTAGTTCTCTGTTGCATCACACCTGTAAAGTGGGCCCTTGTGCTCCCCATAACCAAAATCTATTTCAAGTTGTGGGTCAGATAAACTCCATGATATACTTTGGAGTTCTTTAAACCTTGGCCCGGAACAAATTGGGGGCTTGTGGGATAAAAGTCTATCTTTCGTGATTGGGTTAGTCTTAGTGAACTTAAAGACAGTGAGGGGTGAGCATATTTGTGTTTGCTTTTCTGGTGTGGTATTCCAGTTTAAGAAGGGAGTGTGTTGTGGACAATGGCTCTTTCAGGGGCTCGGAACATTTTGGGGGGGGGGGGGGGGGGGGGGGGAGGGAGAAAGAGGTCACACGCAGTACCTTACGAACAGAGACCAAAAAAAGGCTTTTAGATTTGGCAAAATCATTGCAGTTAGCGTTACCTGACAGCACATGAAATTAAGAGGTACTTACGGCGGTAGCTAAGCATTTAACATTGCCCGAGATAGAGTCTGACTAATTAGAAATGGCAAAAATTCAGTTACAGATTAAACAATTGGAACATGAAAAAGAATTAAAGCAGCTTGAATACGAAGTGAGGGAAAAAGAAAGAATAGCCCTAGCAGAACAAGAAGAAAAAGAGAGAGAAGAAAGGGAAAAAGGAAGTTTGAACTTCAGAAAATGGCCATGAAACATGACAGTAAATTGGCGGAGGTAAAGGGAAATGTACAGTTTGAGGGTAGTGATGAGGATAAAGAGAAAGAGCGTCATAGTCAAAGGCTTGGTGGGGATCCATTTAAATATGTCCAAAAATTACCAAGGTTTGAGGAGGTACAAGCCTTTTTAATTTCATTTGAGAAGGTGGCTAAACAATGAAATGGCCACAGGACATGTGGGTATTACTGATTCAAACAAAGCTAGTCGGTAGGGCGAGTGAAGTGTTTGCATCACTATCAGAGGAGGTATCTGAGATGTGTGAGGAGGTGAAAAAATCCATCTTCGGTGCACATGAACTAGTGCCTGAAGCCTACAGACAAAGGTTTAGAAATTTAAGGAAAGAACCTGGTCAAACATATTTGGAGTTTGAAAGGATCAAACAGAGTAATTTTGATAGGTGGACAAGGACTTTGAAAATAGACCAAACATATGAAGCTCTCAGAGAAATTATACTTTTGGAGGAGTTTAAAAATTCAATTCCCGATGTAGTGAAAACTCATGTGGAAGAGCAGAGGGTTAAAACTGTGAGGTTAGCAGCAGAAAAGCACTGGGAAGGCTGATGTGATAAAACAAGATAAGTCAGTGGGGTTTGTTAAAGTGGTAAAGGAAAGCCCAAGTGGAGAGAAGGAGGTGCAAAAGATTGTACAGCCTGACCAAGAGGTGAATGATAAGAAGGTGCCAGATCTCTTAAGGAATTTATTTGTGTGGGTAAAGTTCTCTCATGTGCACCAGGAGGAGCAGGTAAATAAATCACAATTTTAAGAGATATGGGAAGCTAGTCAATCTTTGATGGCATTTGACTGCCTGAAGGTTGTGTTAACCACTGCTCCTGTTAGCCATCGCAAATTATACAAAACCATTCAAAGTGGCTGTTGATGTGAGTGATGTGGGCGTAGGTGTGATGCTTCGACAAGACGACGACGAAGGACTAGAGCGGCCTATAGCAAAGGTCTCTTCAGAGCCCCACCTCTGCCTCCAGTGTCACACACAATTGATGGAGTCCGAGATCAATCCTTCGATCTCTCGAATCTGCGGCCCCTGCACCTCTAAGCACTTCTCCACCCGTTCCATTCTCCACCCATTCCATCCAACTCTTCAGGGGTGCCACAGCTCCTTGGATGGCCTTTGAGCGATCCTCCCACATTTCTTGCCTCTGTTGGTGGAATACCTCTTTAATGAAAGCCATCAACTGCTGCATCTGGGGCTTTCCACCTTGCACCAGCCCTTCCCCCTCTGCCATCCTCACACATTTCTTTCCTGCGCCACAGGTTTCCTCCAATTGTTTGGCCATGTCTCTCACCGTCGTATGCTGGGTTTGGTCGCCAGTGGACATACAAGATATGTTTCCCCCAGTAGTGTAAGTAAGCTAAAATTTAATGTGTTGCAAGTGGAATGTAGTTGTGCTATTGCATGAAGAGGTTATCAATGCTAATAGTTGGTACTTTTGTCATAGTGTTGAAATTTACTTTTTGATTACTGCAGAGGTTTTCAATTTGGGGTCCTGCTTTTGGAGGATATTTCAAGGGGTCCAGGTTAGGGGTGGAGGTGGAGAGGTAAGAAAGAGCTGTTACTGTCCCGGTGTCATTTGAAAAGGCTTCAGAAGCAGGCTCCAGACTCTCTTTCTCGCCCACGATAGCAACGCTGCTTTAGCCTGACCTCTGTTTAAGATGGACAGCTGAAACTGAGCCATTGGACAATGGCTTGCTTGTTGTCCTTCCCTCCCCTCCTCCCTTCACTCACAGTTTGGCCTCTCCCTGCTGTTTTCCCATGGGCATTTATAGGACGTTTGGATTTTCAAATGCGATCATCATGTGTAGGTTAGGCTGTGGGGTTATTGAGATAGGGCGGGGGACTAAGCTTTGGTGGAGTACTCTCTCAGAGGGTGGGTGCAGACTCGATGGCCAAAATGGCCTCCTTCTGCACTGTAGGAATTCTATGATTCACAGTCACCTGAGGACGTTATTGAATCCGGGGCCCTGGCACTGTGAGACAATAGTGCTAACCACTGTATCACTGTGCCGCCTTAGAGTGTTTTACGTTCAGGGATTTTTCTTCTCTTCATGTTGGTGAGCAGTGTGCTGTTCAGCAGGGGTGGTGCACTGCTCTTGGTATGGTTGAGGGTCATCTGGAGTATAGGTTTTGGGGTGTGATGGAGCTCCTGGCGTGCAGACTTCTGTGTGTCAGAGTGGGTTGGGCTCGGCCAGGTCTGGTACTTTGGTTGGTATCCTGTTGCCCCCTGGAGCTTGAGATGTCCTTTCTTGAAGGCATCTTGAGAGGGCTCTTCTGTGCACAGGGGCCTGGGTTGAGGAGACATTTGTACTTAAGTTAATATCCTGTTGCCCCCTTTAATGGTCGGGATGCTTTTTTATTTGATTGAGCACGCAACCATCGTCACAGACTTCATCAGTAAGTGTGTCGAGGACTGTGTACCAAAGACGACAATACGGTTGTTCCCCAATCGGAAACCCTGGCTCAATCAAAGAGTTCACTCCCTGCTGAAGTTCCAGATGGAGGCGTTCAATTCTGACGACCCTGACCTATATAAGAAATCCAGGTACGATGTACGGAAAGCCATCAGAGATGCTAAAAGACAATACCGCATCAAACTAGAGTCCCAGGCCAACAACACAAACCCACGACGACTATGGCAGGCTCACACGAGATCACTGGCTACAAAACAAGGCCAGGTGGAATATCTGGGACTGAAGCATCCCTCCCCGATGAACTGAACAATTCTGTGCCCGCTTTGAGGATTCAGCCAATGCATCAATGCCACCCGCCCCAACAACCCTGGACACACACATACCCATTATTACAGCTCCAGAAGTAAGAGCTGCCTTCTTGAAAGTGAATCCACGGAAAACGATGGGCCCTGACAGAGTTCCTGGACAAGCACTCAGAGCCTGCGCAGATCAGCTGGCGAGTATATTCACAGACATCTTCAACACCTCATTCCTCCACTCCGATGTCGCCACTCCTTCAAGAAGACCATCATAATACCAGTACCAAGGAAGAATAAGGTAGCCTGCCTCAATGACTACCTACTGGTGGCCCTGACGTCTATTGTCATGAAATTCTTCGAGCGGCTAGATATGAGGTGGATCAATGCCAACCTCCCAGACGGTCTCAATCCATTGCAGTCCGCCTATCACCCCAACTGGTCCACAGCAGATTCTATCTCCCTGGCTCTCCAGTAAACACTCGAACAGCTCAACAACAAGGACACCTACGTGAGACTTCTGTTCATAGACTACAGCTTCGCCTTCATCACCATTATCCCGACAAGACATAACCAAACTCTGCAATCTTGGACTTGACCCCTCCCTGTGCAGCTTGATCCTTGAGTTCCTCACCAACAGATTGCAATCTGTCAGGAAAGGCAACAGCACTTCCGCCACAATAGTCCTCAACACTGGGGCCCTGCAAGGATGTGTGATTAGTCGTCTACCATACTCCCTATACACACACGGCTGTGTGGCAAGATTTAATTCCAATTCAATCTATATAAATTTGCGGATGATACGACTGTGGTAGGTCGTATCTCAAACAACGTCGAATCAGACTACAGAAGAGAGATAAATCATTTGGTTACACAGTGTACCGAAAACAACCTCTCGCTAAATATCGGAAACACCAAGGAACTGATCATCGACTTCAAGAAGCGTAGCATGACACCCCTCCTCCGTCTACATCAATGGCTTCGAAGTAGAGATGGTCGACAGCTTTAAGTTCCTGGGGGTCACCATCACCAACAGTCTGTCCTGGTCCACTCACATTGATGCAACAGTCAAGAAAGCCCAACAACGTCTCTACTTCCTACATAAGATAAAGATATTCGGATGTCTGCATCGACTCTCACAAACGTCTGCAGAGTGCCATAGAGAGCATCCTACCCAGTTACATCACAGCTTGGTATGGCAACTGCTCACTTGCGACCCGCACACTGATTTTGTCTACACTTCCCGTTGCTTCAGGAAGGCAGACAGCATTATCATAGACCCCTCCCACCCAGGCTTTGCCTTCTTCCAGACCCTTCCAACAGACAGAAGATACAGAAGGTTGAAGACCCACACATCCAGACAGAGAAACAGTTTCTTCTCCACAGCTGCAATACTCAACGACTCTCCCTTAGACTGATCTGTTCCCTGTAAGAACACTATTCATGATGTCCCATGCCATTCTTGCTCATGTACTTGCTTTGTTTGGCACCCTGTTCTGCACTTAAACCAATCACTGTTTGTCTTGGTACCATTTGTCAATGCACTGTTAATTATTCTTTTTTTGTCTACTATATATGTACTGTGTACGTTCCCTTGGCCGCAGAAAAATACTTTTCACTGCACTTCGTAACATGTGACAATAAATCAAATCAACAATCAACAATTGGGGTTATGTTGTGTATAGTGTATATGTAGCATCCTTTTAGAACTGGGGGTCTCGCAATTTTTTTTTGGGTGGGTATAAAGAATCCTCTTGAGGGAGTACAGGTGGGCCCGGTATCCGAGGGAAGGAGGTGGCAGTGTGCCATTGGTGCCTCTGGTGCTGCTGGAGATGAGGGAGTTGCATATTAGTGTGCGCGTGGACATGGTGTGAAAAACCTATCATGAACTCCCGTAATTGCAAGCAATCGCTGGACAGGGAGGTATGCACCATTTTACCATGTTTTCAGGCTTTATCCTGTTCTCCCTTTTTCTCTGGTGGGGCTTTTAGATGTAACAAGTTATGTCTAATGATTATATTCACCCAATTGTACTGCTATTCTCCCATTCCCCTTTGCATTCATGTATATTGAGCCTTCATACTTTTTGATCGTGCTATACCAGTCCAGTAATTTTGTTGCGTTGTTTGTAAAAACGTAAATCTGCAATAAATACAATTTTTAAAAAGAAATCCAGCACCCACAATACTTTGGCAGTTTAATCTGCTTCTCTCTAACTGGCCTTGTGTGAAATAGCAGGACAGCAGCAGCCAGAGGTCCTGCTTTTCAAGTTATTAACTTCAAGTTTTTCTTTCCAAACTTCTATCTTTTCTCCCCAAGTTATTAGCTATAATGTGAATTATGCTTTCAGGTTGTTCACCTCCCTCTTCCAAAAATCTTTTCTTTAAATATTTTTATTTAAGGCATTTTCAATTCTCCACAGAACAAAGAGGGGGGGGGGGAAACAGCACCAGTAAACATTCTTCACAAACCACACTTCAGATAACCAAACCCCTCTGTCCCAGTCCACTCCTTCAGCCCCGTTTTCTACATAAAGTAACAAAAATAATCCCCACACCGCCATTGATGTTTTACCACTCTTTAAAAAAGCGACGAACAACCTCCAATTCGAGAAAAAACCCTGATCTGCACCTCTAATAGAAAACTTTATTTTCTCCAGGTGCAGAAACTCCGCCAAGTCATTCACTCACACAGTAGCTTTTGGTGGCTCTGGGTCCCACCACCCTAACAATATCCGCCTCCAGGCTATCAGGGAGGCAAAGGCAAAATGTCAGGCTCTATCCCCACCTGCACTGCTGGATCTTTCAAAACTCTTAAATATTGCCGTCCACAGGCTCAGAGCCATCTTCACCTCCCCCCCCCCCCCCCCCCCCCCCCCCCAAACCATTGGCATAGTTCCCACAAAGGCCTCCTAGAACTCCTCCAACTTTGGGCATGCCTAAAACATGTGGGTATGCGCAAAACCTGCACCTATCCTCTACTCCTGTAAAGAACCAACTCAACCTTGACACCGTCATTGGTGTCCTATCAACCCAATGAAAAGCTTTCTTTGCATCCATGGACACTAGCACGTCCGATTCCTGGCCACACAGGGGCATCATGGTTACATTCAACAACCTAATGTTCGCCGACAACTACCGCCCTTTCACGAACCCAATCTAGGCCTCGCCCATCAGCCCCAGCAAAGAGTCCTTTATATGTGTTGCCAGCACCTTCGGCAACAGCTTTGCACTCACATTTAGCAGCGATATCAGGCAGTATGATCCACATCCTTATCTTTTTTCAAAATGAGTAAAATTGAAGCCCGAGATAGTGTGAGCGCGGGCTGAAGCTTACCGACCGACCATTATACATCTCCAATTCCATGCCAAACTTTTTATAAAACTCTGTCGGACATCTGTCTAAGCTTCCCGGACTGGATTGAACCCACGCACTCCATTACGCCCACCCAGTCCGATCGAGACGCCCAAACCCCGCACATTACCGTCTTCGACCACCGGGAACTCCGGTCCATCCAAATACCATCTCATGCCTTCATCTCCCACCAGCCCTATGTTCATACATTGCCCCCCTGACCCGACACAGATGCCCATCGCCTTCCACATAGACGATCTCTGATGCACGATCAATTGTACAAAGACTAAGGTTGGATACAACTGTGGCTTTATTGCAGTAAGATGTGTGGCCTCCCACAGCAGCTGGCGAAATGGCTGCTGAATAGAGGACACGCTCCTCCTACTAGGCGGAGCCAGCAGGCAGGGGCTACCGGCGAACCTGTAGTACAGATCCTACAGTACATCACCTAATACAGATTTAACAGTGGCTTACCACAATCTCAAACTCCCTCTGGAGCTTTTTCCTTTCTTTCAACAGAGTCTTCTCGGGGGCCGCCGAGTTTCTCCGATCCACCTCCAGAACGGCCTCCACTAGTCTGTGCCTTTTTCTAGCTGCTCCCCCTTCTCCTTATGCGCCCGGATCGAGATAAAATCCCCCTCTGATCATCACTTTCAACGCTTCCCACAATACAGAGGCAGAAACCTCACACATCATATTTAGCTCCACATAGTTTTGTATAGCCACCCCTATCCTTTCGCAGATCCCCATATCACCCAACTGCCCCACATCTAGCCTCCACTGTGGCTGCTCCCTCTTTCCACGTGCAGGCCCACCAGATGCGGTGCGTGGTCTGACCACGATTGCTGAATAGTCCATCCCACCAGTAATGTCTTGTCCAGCACAACAAAAACTCAATCCGGGAATACACCTGGTGACCATGCAAAAAGAACAAGAATTCCTTTACCCTCGGCCTCCCGAACCATCAGGAGTCCACACCTCCCATCTACTCCATAAACCCCAACAATTCCTTTGGCTCCACTTCCAAGTGCTGATAAATGCGAACCGCATGCCCTTCCCAGGTGCACTCTCTCATCTCCTTTGCCCAACGTAGAATCTATTCCTTATCCAAGTAGCGATGCAGCCACACAATAATCACCCTCGGCGGCTCTCCCGCTCTCAGCTTCTTCCTCAGCGACTTGTGTGCACAATCCACTTCAGGAGGTCCGTTAAAGATCCTCTCACCCACCAATCCCCTCTGCCACCAACCTCACAGCTATCATAGCCACATACTTCGTGGCCTGCGTTCCCTCGATTCCTTCAGGCAGCCCCACGATCCTGAGATTCTGCCTCCTCAAGCAATTCTCCAGGTCGTCCACCTTCTCCCTCAACTTCTTCTATCCCTCCGCCATCAACAGCATTTCTACCTCCAACAAGGTCAAACGATCCTCATGGTCGGCCACTGACTCTTCCATCTTCTGGAGCGACGCATTCTGCGCCTCCAGCCTCTGCTCCACGCACTCTAGGGGAGTCCGGATTGGCTGAGCTACCTTAGCCAAGTCTTCTGAAGCCACCTTCCTCTGCTGCTGGAATTCAGCCATCAAAACCTCCATCCGTTTTTCCATTGACCACTGTGTGGCAGCAACACCACAGATCCCTCTATCATCTTTTCCTCTATCGCACCTCTAGAGTCCTCCTGGTCTGATTACTGCCCTTTGTTCATTGTACTTCTTGTTTGGTAGGCCTTACATATTGCCTACCAAAGGATAATCACTAGTTCTCGCTGTTCCTCCATTTTCCACCTGCGTACCATCCTGCAAAACGGACAAAAAGGACCAAATATTCTAATCTCGGGTAGGAGCCACCTAATGTGCAACCACTCACTTCATGACTACCACCGGAAGTCCTTCTTCCAAAAGTCTCGCCCACCCGCTGGCTTTGCTGTAGCCTAAAAAATATGCACCACCCGTAATTACTGTTTTGATTCCCATGAAAACTGGATTGTTTAAAAGAGAAATTTGAAATCCTGTTATCTACTAGAAGAATAAAGGCACAAGATTCTATTGTTCAAACAAATTATTTTACTATACTCAAGTTAAACAAAACAAAAACTAAATAATTTCCTGGGACCAAACCAAAGTACCACAGTGCTCTGAAATTCACTTTTATTCTCCTCTGTGGTCCCGTTATCATCCAAGTAAAAGGTATTTTGGAGTCCTCCAGCTATCCTCCAACACTCCTTTAGCATCTCACAATCATGGGCAGCCTAGCTTTTGTGTCTCCACTCAGAAATACACCTGATTTTTGAAAGCCTTTTTGCTTCTGATCTACAGCTGCCTTACAGCTTTGAGCACTTTCTTTATTAGCCTGTGCCCATGCTGAACTGCTCCTCTCCATCAGAAAACCACATAGATAGACCCAGAAAATAGGTTGCAGGTCACAGCACCATCTCCATAGCAACATAGCAAACCTCGGGTGTTCCAAACAAAAATCTACCTAATTTTTGGTTGCAAAACCATACCGTCCAACTCCAAGGTCTGCATTAATAATTTATCTCTCTAATGGAGTTAACAACCCTTTCAGATTTGCAAGCCCCACCAAGGAACTCCCTTATTTACAAACTGCTTTTAGCTTATTTCCATCTGGTGGCTGTATACCCTGTTTGAGTTTTAGTTTCCTTTTATCCTTTTAGTTTCCCTTTGTACTAATTTCTTGTGTTTTATTTTGTTAATTTTGGACCTTTAAGCAGTGAACTTCAGTTGAAGCAGCCTGCTAATTTGGAATGTGTTTTTTTTTGCAGGGGAGAATACAGACTTGTCGGCATCAAGGGAATCGTAAAGACCAGCTTTGGAAGAAGTCGGTTCAATTGGCTAGCTGGCAACATGTGGGTTGACTAGGGACTGTGTTGCGGCTGAGAACAGTCAGTGTTTGGTTTGAACTAAGAAAGAACTTTCTCTCTTCTGATGTAAAGAACTGCTTTATTGTTCTAAAACCAATGAGCGCTTGGACATCTTTACTATATAGTTGGAATAATTCTGAATCTACAATGTAGACAACCTTGTCACAGAAAACCCGCTCAAGTTTAGAAGAAAGGTTTGTGTGGAGTGTTTTGGGGGGGGGGGGGGGGGGGGGGTGTTGGGAAAGGTCTATTCGGTAGCCAGGTACATTTTAGTCTTTAATTATATTATTGTTAAATAATAAAAGGTTACTTGTGTTAAATTTACAAATTTAGCGACGGCAGTTCATTGGGCTCAGCCAAGGTCCTCAGGTATTTTAGATTAACATCTAATTTCACTTGTGTTGTGACTCTGGGACAAGTGGGGCTGGAATTGACTAGCTCAGGAGGAAAATTTTGAAATTAGTTAAGCTTAGCCCTCCTGTCCCTACCAAAAGTTTAAAGAGTATCAATTGTTCAAGGTTTCTCAATTTCAATCCTAACCTAATTAAGTAAACATGGAATACCCTTTGAACTGCAACAATACTATGACTGTTTGAGTTGCATTACTTCAGGGTTGTCCATTCGTTTCTCAATCAGATGCTCTATTTTTAATCGCCAACCTAAAAGTTGCCTCTAAAACATTAATATAAACCATGAAACTAGATGAATATGACACTACCATTTGCTTTTTCTAAAAACTTTTAAATGCATTTCCTCTTCTTGTGTTGTGATCGCTGACATGATTTCATTTGAGTTTCTGAAATAGTCTGCATCATAGGAATCCAAATCTGTATTCCTCTCAGACAACTTCAGAGCACCTCAACCTTCTATAGTCAAGTCTCTCTTTCTCCTGATTTCCTTCTTTTGTCTCACTATTCCCTCCAATTGCAAAGTGACAACCTTCCGCAATGTGTTTTCTGGGAGCCTTTTTTCCTACAGTATGACAAAGTGTCTCCAACTGTTTCTCAAACGCAGTAATTTTCTGGTCGAGCAAGTCAACCCGAAGACTGTCTTACATCTGTGGATATTCTGGGCACTCGCAAAGTCCCACAACATGTACGTTTTGCAAATACCAATTCCACTTTCTCCCAGAATCAATAAAATTGAAAGAAATGAGAACGCAAACAAAGTCACTGTCGTACAAATAAATTCCAGTTCAGAACTGGAATTGAGGCCAAGTTCCTTAAACTAATTCCTGTGGCTTCAGAACTTTTAAAGTTTACAAGCTAGTCAAATTGACTCAAAACAATGAAATTAACATAAACAGCCATTTCAGAAACAAATACAACTTTCAAACCAGTTAATGACAAATCATACATTGCGATCTGTACTTTAACATGCAATTATTACCTTTATTAGTGTCACAAGTAGGCTTAATGTGGAGATGCCGACTTTGGCCTGGGAAGGGCACAGTAAGAAGTCCTACAACACCAGGTTAAAGTCCAACAGGTTTGTTTCAATTCACTAGCTTTCGTAGCGCAGCTCCTTCCTCGGGTGAATGAAGAGGTGGGTTCCAGAAACACATACATAGACAAAGTCAATGATGCAAGATGATTCTTTGAATGCGAATCATTGCAGGTAATTAAGTCTTTACAGGTCCAGATGGAGCAATTGGAGAAAGGGATAATCACAGGTTTAAGAGGTATGAATTGTCTCAAGCCAGGACAGTTTGATAGGATTTTGCACACCCAGGCCAAATGGTGGGGGGTGAATGTAATGTGGCATGAATTTAAGGTCCGGGTTGAGGCCATACTTTTGCATGCGGAACTTGGCTATCAGATTTTGCTTGGTGATTCTGCGTTGTCGCTCCTCCTGAAGGCTGCCTTGGATAATGCTTACCCGAAGGTCAGAGGCTGAACGCCCTTGACTGCTGAAGTGTTCCCCGACTAGAAGGGAACATTCCTGCCTGGCAATTGTCGCACTATGTCAGTTCATCCGTTATCGCAGTGTCTGTATGGACTTGCCAATGTACCACGCCTTGGGACATCATTTCCTGTAGCATATGAGGGAGATGGAGACAACATTGGTCGAGTCACACGAATACCTACTGCGTACCTGGTGGGTGGTGTTCTCACGTTTAATGGTGGTACCTATGTCGATGATTTGTCAGGTCTTGCAGAGGTTGCCATGGCAGGGTGGTGTGGTGTTGTGGTCACTGTTCTCCTGAAGACTGGATAGTATGATGCAAACAATGGTCTGTTTGAAGTTGCGTGTTTGAAGACAAGTAGTGGGGGCGTGAGGTGGCCTTGGCAAAATGTTAGTCTTCATCGATGACGTATTAAAGGCTGCGAAAATGATGTTGTAATTTCTCTGATCCAGGGAAGTACTGGACGACGAAGAGTAGTCTGTCGGTTGTCACCCGTGTGAGGAGGTCGGTGCGTTTTTTTTTTGCTGTGGTGCACTGCAAATGCGTTCGGTGATGGGGCGCAGAATCCATTTTCCTGCACAAAATCAGGACCGCTGTCAGTTCCGCTATGCTCCGCCCCCCGAAAAGCAGTATACTCCCGCCGAGTATCCACCACCTCAGGCCATTGCCTGAGGCCCGCCCCGCTATTCTGTGTCCCCGACTGGCCGAATTCCTGACAGCGTGGATCTAACATGGTCCTGCCGTTCGGAAACCTCGCGTGGTGGCTGTGGACTCAGTCCAGGGCCAGCACAGTCAGGGGAGGCCCGATCGGAGGGCGGGGGGGGGGGGGGGGGGGGGGGGGGGGGGGGGGGGGGGGCGTCACTCAGGACTGGGGGGCTATGGGTGTGGGCGTGCTGCCGATGCGGGGCACTATTTTGACGGTCTAGGTCCACAGGCTGAGTCCGCCATGGAGCACGCCACAGCCGCTGGCATGCGCTTGCGTGGCCTCTGACCCGGAAGTGTGGGGGGACCGTATCGGCAGCTGGAGCTACGTGCTCCACGACAGCTGCCTGCTAGCCCTCTGCAAGGCTGTGAATCTGTAGCCTTTTGACACCAGTTTTCCGAATGTAAAAGACCACAGTTTTCATGATGGCATGGGGTCATAGTCCCAGAAACGGAGAATCCTGGGGGCAGCACAGTGGCAAGCATTGCAGCCACACGGCACCGAGGTCCCAGGTTCGATCCCGACTCTAGATCACTGTCCGTGTGGATTTTGCACATTCTCCCCGCGTTCGCTTAGGTTTCGCCCCCACAACCCAAAGATGTGCAGGGTAGGTGGATTGGCCACGCTAAAGTGACCCTTAATTGGAAAAAATGAATTGGGTACTCTTTTAAAAAAAAAACTCTGAGAATCCAGCTCATGATTTCTTGTCTCTGTATTCTTGGGCTCAAATTAAATATTTGCTTTGGTTTTGAGTTGTAAAATTTATTGAGGCAACCTTAAAACTATTTGATTCTCTTTTTTCAGATCTACTACAAATTCAGTTGTGTTACATCAAAAAAGAGAAGCCATGTGGCTCATCTATTGAATAACTAGAAAAATTGTACACTGCTGCATGTCACTTTTGCATCTCTGTTATTTGGTAAATTTCTCTTTGTCCCCGAACCACCTAAAGCAAAAACACAGTTCTGGTGGTTTGTGTAAACTTGAAATAAACTAACCTCTCGTCTCCTTACCCTCAGCCTATTTCCATCCGTGTACTTACAATTCTTGTCTGATTCGTCTGAGTTTTGCTTTAGTGTCTGCCAGTTCAACCGACAAATGTTGTCGGCTCTCAGTGCGCTGCATGCCTGGAGAGCCAGTAGGTGACTGCGTTGTTCCGTGAACAGGAGATTGGTTGCAGTAACGTTCTTGTGTGAGATGTAAAATTATCTGCAATAATTATAAAACAGACATTTAATTTTATTTTGCTAGATAATTTTATTTGGTAGATACTGGAATTAAAATAAGAAAATAGATAAGACACTGATAGTTAGGTAACCAGTATAGTTAGTGTTTACAAGACATTTACAGTTGAAAAATATATCAATGATAGATTAGTATGTTAGCAGCAAACAATTAAAATTATTCTTTCACAAATTATGTCTGCAGGCATTACATTTTCTCACAATGAAGACAGGTGTCCTTCTATGCATCAGTTACATAATAAGTGCCAGTAACATTTCTGTAGACATCAAAAGTAATTGCTTTTGAAATTGTGTTCTTTTGAAGACAAATTCATTAAGATTTTAGCTTTAGGCTAATAAAGTGAAGAAGCGACATTTTTGCAGCTATTTTTCCTTAAATCTAATTGTGAACATCGAAATTAGGAGTAGACCACTGGTCCCTCGAGCCTGCTCCGCCATTCAATAAGATCCTGACTTATCAGATTGTAACCTCAACTCCACATTCCCACCTACCCCCAGTAAAGTTTTATCCTTGGCTTCTCAAGAATCTATCTACATCTGTCTTAAGATATTTAGAGATATTTCTCTTCCTCAAAAGGGAGCGAAAGCAAAAATTCCAATGACTCACGACCCCAAGAAAGGAATTCTGAAAAAGTGACCCGTTATTTTAATACAGAGTTTTACAGCACAGAAAAAGACCCATCAACCCATCATGTCTGCACCAGCCATCAAGCACCTATCTATTTGAACTTCATTTTCCAGCACTTGGCCCGTATTCTTGTATGCTATGGTGTTTCTGGTGCTCATCCAAATGCTTCTTATATGTTGAGTGTTTCCACCTCCACCATCCTTTCAGGCAGTGAGTTCCAGATTCCCACCACCCTGTTGTGAAAATATTTTTCCCTCAACTCCACTCTAAACTTCCAGCCCCTTACTTTAAATCAATGTTCCCTGATGTTGACCCATCGATTAAGGGGAATGGTTTCTTCCTAACTACCCTGTCTATGTCCCTTATAATTTTGTACAACCTCAATCAGGTCCCCCCTCAGCCTTCTCTGCTCCAAGGAAAACAATCCCAGTCTCTCCAGCCTCTCTTCATTGCTGAAACACTCCAGCACAGGCAACATCCTGGTGAATCTCCTCTGCACCTTTTTAAGTGTAATCACACCCAGTGACACCTAGCAGGAAAAACATCCTTTCCACACCCATCCTGTCAAGACTCAGGATCTTGTATTTCAATCATTTTGCCTCTTACTATTCTAAACTCCAGCTGATACAAGCCTAACCCGTCCAATCATTCCTCATAAGCATTTTTTGCTTTTCTAATTGCTTGCTGTACCTGACTTCTAACCTCTTACATTCATGCACGGGGACAACTAGATCCCTCTGCAATCTCTCGCAATTTAGATAACATGCGTTTTTATTCTTCCTGTCAAAATGGACACTTCACACTTTCCCACATTATACTTCATCAGCCAGAACTTTGCTCGTTCACTAAGCCAATCCATGTACCTTTGTATCTCATGTCCCCTCCACAACTCAATTTACTACTTATCTTCATGTCGTTGGCAAATTTAACAACTATGTCCTTGGTCCCTTTATCCAAGTCATTTATATCAATTGTAAAAAATGAAAGTCCCGGCACTCACTTTCCATGGGATCATTGCTCACTTTGTTAACTCTTATTTTTAAAATATTGATAGAAACTCTTACTGTCAGTCTTTATATTTCAAGCTAGCCTTCTCACGTACTCAACTTTTCCTTCCTTAATCAATTTTTGGTTATTCTGTTCTTTTAAATATCCTTTCCAAAATCATGACCTGCTACTAATTCTTGCGCCTTTTCTTTTAAGATTGATACTATGTCTAATAGTTTTTGTTAAGCATAGACATTGGGTCCTCATCTTGGATTTTTCTTTCTTGTTGGAATGTATCGATTCTATGTATTCTGAAATATCCCTTTAAATATCTGCCACTGCATTTCTATTGACATATCCCTTGACCTAACTTACCATTTCACCTAGTTACATGTGCTTTCATGCCAATGTTAATCCCCATGTTTGAGTTTTAAAGTATTTGAGTTTAAAAGAATTAGTCTTGGATCCACTCTTCTCTCCCTCAAACAATTTAAAATTCAATCATATTCTGATCATTGCTACCTAGGGGTGACCTCATTAGGAGATCCTAATTAATCAATCCGATCTTGTCATACAATACCAGGTCTAGTATAGCCTGCTCTCGGGTTGGTACAGTTCTAAGAAATTATCCCAAAAACATTCTATGAATGCATCATCTAGGCACTTGTGGGAAGTCACTTGTGGGCAGTCACTTGCGGAAGTGGTATAGAGGCCCCCTAACAGTAACCATACGGTAGGGCAGGGTATAAAGGAAGAAAGGTATAAAGGGGCAGCACGGTGGTGGTGGTTAGCACTTCTGCCTCACAACACCAGAGATCTGGGTTCAATTCCTGTCTTGGGTGACTGTGAAACTTGCACTTTCTCCCCATGTCTGCATGGGTTTCCTCTGGATTTCTTCCCACAGTCCAAAAATGTGCACGTTAAGTGGATTGGCTATGTTAAATTACCCCTTAAGTGTCCAACAAAATGCAATTTAAGTGGGGTTCCAGAGATAGGGCAGGGGAGTGGGTAGGGTGCTCTTTCAGAGCATCGGTACAGACTCAATGGGCTGAATTATCTCCTTCTGAACTGTAGGAATTCTATGATTCTAAGAAATAATGTGTGCGAGTCAGAAAGGTACAGTGATAATCATTGAGAATTTCAATCTACAAATAGACTGGACAAATCAGATGGGCTTAGATATAGCCTTTTTCGGGATAGGTTCTTCGAATAGCATGTTAGAGCATCAAGTAGAGAGCAGGCTATACTAGATGTGGTATTGTCCAATGGGATAGGATCAATTGAAACCTCATAGTGAAGGCATTCCCAGGTAGCAGCAATCATCATTTAGTTCAATTTTACATTCAGTTTGAGGGGGAGAAGTGTGATAATGGATAAGGCAATAATGAGGACATGAAAGCAGTGGACTGGCAAATTAAGTTAAGGAATATTTCAGAATATACAGAATAGCTACATTCCAATGAGAAAGAAAAATTCCGAGGCGAGGACCTAACATCTATGAATAACTAAAAAAGTTAAAGGTAGTATCAAACTCAAAGAAAAAGTGTATCATTTTGCAAAGATGGGTGGCAGATCAGAAAATTGGACAGAATCCAAAAGACTACAAAGAATGATTAAAAGGTTAATAAGGAGGGAATATTTGAAGTAAAAGAAAAAGTTAGTTACAACAAGAAAGATAATGGTTTTGTTAATATAAAAAAAAACTATAGAGTTTTGCTCTGATAGAACTGAGTCTGGGGAATCAATTATGGAAAAGGGAGTTGGAAGATGAATTGACGAGGTCTTTTGCATTGGTCTTCATCATAGAGGATACAAGCAGGAACTGCAGGGAAGAACTCGGGGAACATAGAACATACAGTGCAGAAGAAGGCCATTGGGCCCATCGAGTCTGCACCGACCGACTTAAGCCCTCACTTCCACCCTATCCCCGTAACGCAATAACCCCCCCCAAACCTTTTTTTGGCTACTAAGGGCAATTTATCATAGCCAATCCACCTAACCTGCATGTCTTTGGACTGTGGGAGGAAACCGGAGCACCCGGAGGAAACCCACGCAGACAGGGGGAGAACGTGCAGACTCCGCACAGAGTGTGACCCAGTGGGGAATCGAACCTGGGACCCTTGTGCTGTGAAGCCACAGTGCTAGCCACTTGTGCTATCGTGCTGCCCTAACCAGGAAAGCAACAGAAAACTCAGACATCACTGAGCCAATTGTTGGAGCTGTAAGCTGTCACATCCCCAGGCCATGATGGACATCATCATAGGGTCTTATAAGTAAGTGGCTAGTAAGATAGTGCATGTAACCCTTTTATTCACAAAGGAAGGGAGACAGAAAGCTACAGACGAGTTTGCATAATATCCGTCATAGGGAAAGTGTCAAAAGGTGATCAAATACTGAAGATACAGACTGGGGCTGGGGACGCGATGTCAGAGCCAGGGAGGATAAAAGAGTTGTTTAGGGAGTACTATCAGCGACTTTACAAGGCACTGAGGGGACAGGAGGACATGGGACGGTTTCTGGACGAGCTGGAATTTCCCCAGGTGGCGGAAGTAAAGAGGTAGGCATTGGAGGAGCCTCTGGAGAGTGAGGGAGGTGCTGGATAGTGTCTGGGGTTGAAATCGGGGAAGGCCCCGGGGCCAGATGGGTACCCGGCAGAATTTTATCAGGAATTTGCGACGGACATGGCACATGTTGGCGCGTTTAATGAAACATTGGAGAAGGGGGAGTTGCCAGAGCCAGTGACGCAGGCAGCAATCACATTATTCCTGAAAAAGGGAAGGACACGATGGAATGTGGGTCGTATAGATCCGTATCACTATTGAACACAGATGTAAAAGTATTGGCTAAATTGTTGGCAGGGAGGATAGAGGATGGTGTCCTGGGGATGGTTGCAGAGGATCAAACAGGCTTCATGAAGGGCAGGCAGCTTGCGAGTAATATAAGACGGCTGTTGAATGTGGTGAGGAAACCACCAGAGGCTCTGGCACCGGAGGTGGTGGTGTTCATAGATGCGGAAAAGGCATTTGATTGCGTGGAGTGGCATTACATGTTCGAGGTTTTGGGAAGTTTTGGGTCGAGTTTTGTGACATGGGTGCGGTTGCTGTATGTGGCACCCTGGCACTTGAGCACCCTTGCATTGCCACCCAGGACCGCTCCTGCTGGCTTGGCAGTGCCACCTGGGCACCTTAGCAGTGCCAGGGTGACAATGCCATGGTACCAACTGAGCAGTATCAAGGTACCTGCGTTACAGGGGGAGAGCCAGGGGGCCACCCTGCACTCACCCTGACCATCCAGGGTTCTCCAATGGCCCGGGAGACATCACCTGGTGCCGTCCCGGGGAGGTAGGTCGGAAGTAGATTTACTAACTACTTCCGGGAGCGGCATTTGGGCCAGCCCAATTGGGGCGGGGCTCTGACTCCGATGTCTCGCGAGACTTCGGCAAATCCAGTGAGGCATGGAGGCTGTCAGGAGGCTCGCTGGAGACCTCAGTCGGAATTCTCCGGCCAAAGAATCACACCCATTGCGAGTCAATCTCACCGAAACTCCATCAGGAGGGATTCCAATTTTCACCTTTGAAAATCTCACCTTGGAACTCTCTCCAACTCGGATGGCTTCAACAATGGCCCACCTCAAAGGGTTTCAATCTCTTTACGCGAGATTACATTCCCCTCGGTTCCCATGTCTACACATCAGCAGCAATTCATTCAAAGTTTCGGCTCTTCAGCCATGTCAAGTAAAAGACTACTGCTCCAAAGGGGCACTTTTGCCACAACAACCCGCAGCATGGAGTCGCTAATGTTCGGCTGCCTTCTTCATTTAGAAGTCTGCTTTCCCCCCCCCCCCCCCCCGACCCCACAGTAGTTTTCTTGTTCAGAGCCTGCACCTCTCCTTTTCTGAACTTAATTAAGAGTGATTTCTGTCCCCTGCCAGGGAAACAGTTTTCCGTAGACATCGGAGCAGTTTTTCCACACTTCTTGTGCAGGCACAAAGGACATAAAGATGCAGAACCACGTACGTACAGCCTGCTCATGTCCAGCAAGTCAAAGGTATGTCCGTGGTTCCTGACCTCAAGAAGAAGTTTGGGGTTCATACCAATCTTACTTCATCTGGTATTGAAATCTTCACTTGTGCTCTCCTCTAGATTCAACTATTCCCATGCACTCTTAGCTGGCTTCTAACACTCTAATGTGTGTAAACTTGAGGCAATCGAAAATTCTGCTGTCATGTCTCAACTCGTAGCAAGTCCCATTCAACTATCACCCTTGTTCATGGTGACCTACACTGGCTCCCAATCAAGCAATGTGTTGTAATTGAAAATACGGAAAAATGTGTCATTTGAAACATGGAAGTCTGGCAATATCTGGTCTGAGAGAAACATGAGGATACAGGGAAAGATCCCATGAAGGGTTGATAACAGCTGCAAAGAGCAGGATTATAAAATGCAAATTCTTTCTCACAAGCAGGCTTAGCAAACACACAGGGGCTGTTTAGCACACTGGGCTAAATCGCTGGCTTTGAAAGAAGACCAAGGCAGGCCAGCAGCATGGTTTGATTCCCGTAACAGCCTCCCCGAACAGGCGCCAGAATGTGGCGACTAGGGGCTTTTCACAGTAACTTCATTGAAGCCTACTCGTGACAATAGCGATTTTCATTTTCATTATTAGGCTAAAACAATGGTTCACACCTTCATTGAAATTAACTCTCTTAGTAAACAGCAGGAAAGGATGATGTTCAGTTGAATTGGGTGTCAATTCTAAGTGTGAAATTCTACTAACATAAAGTAAATTAAAGAAAATTGGAGACAACCTGTCAACGAGAAACATAAATTCAAAATCAAAGGCAAAGTTATGAGCTGGGGACAATTGGAAAATTAAACTATAGAAATCACAGGAATTAAAAGTAACACCTCTTGAAACCAAAGCATTTTTGAATATCACAAAGGAACTTTGAACATCACAAAGGAACTTTGAACATCACAAAGGACAATGTAATCAGATCTGAGAGGTGAGGTTATGCCCAAAATGAATAATTAGTTGTATTAGAATGTTTAGATCAAAGATACTTTTTAACAATCAAAGTGAAATAAGTTAATGGACAATAAGGTCATAAAAACTGAATAACTAAGAAAGAGAATATAAACCCAGAGCAGAAGCAGAGCAGAACCACAACTCAGAGAGAAGGAATAAGAGAAGCAGATTCAGCTCACAGCTCGGTCATGTGAAAGATGAGACAAGCAGCCGAGCTTAAACAGCTATACATCTAAGGAAGACTAAAATTTAAACAGGAGTCAGAGTCAGCTGAGAGATAGCTAGCAGAGCCAGCTCTCATAGATCAGTACATGGGATCGACAAGACACAGCAACGAAGCTAACCAGCGAATACATCTCAAGAAGACCAGACTTTAAAGAAGATTGATTGTCAAGGAGGGCCTGAAGGTCCCTTCAACCAACCAGAAGGATCCAGAAGCAAGATCTTTTTACCTTTCTGTAAAGAAAGTGTTTGCAGCTTTTAAAAGAAAAAATATAATAATAAAATAACTTAATTTAACCTGAAATAGTGGTTATTCCTAAAGTCTACTTTACTTACTTAGCAATGCAGGACCCAGGACATCGATGCTACTAAGTGGTGAGTAGATAAAATCTTCAGTGAAGGTATGGGTTATACCGGGGGATAACTTGAAAATATAGTTTGACCTGAGTAGCACCCAGCGAAGCCTGCATCGGAGTCAGGGAGTGAGAAGCCCTGTTCACCATTTAGAATGTCGGCCCTTTTTGGTATAGGGGGAATTCTAAGAATAGTGGTGAGTTTTCAAAAACAGTGTTGATTTGAAAATTCTCATCCATTTTTTCAAATCCCTGCATGGTCTTGCCCCTCTCTAATTCTGCAATCTCCATCCATCCCACAATTCGCTACGATGTATGCTCTCCTCAAATTATGGCTTACTGTGCATCGTCAATTTTGAATTGGTAGCCATCTCTTCAGTTGCTTCAGCCCCAAGCACTGAAAAATCCTCCCAACACTTCTCCAACTTTCTATCTCACTTCCCACTTTAAGACACTCCTTAAAATCCATCTCTTTTACTCAACCTTAGGTATATCTCAAGTGGCTCAATGGCATATTTTGCTTAACATAAGCATACCGTTGTTTGTGACATCTAAGGCGACCCAGCATTAAGACCCAATTATTTCAGCCCCAAAAATCATGTTTTTGAATACTCTGACATCCAAGTTGAACCCCCATTTCCAGCTCCAGCATGCTATACTTGCATTATTAGTCAGCCTTAATTTTTCACCCGACAATGGATGTTTTACTTACATTATAACTGGGTGCAAGGGATCAGGCAGGTGACATGTGCTGTGTGGCAAAGAAGTGTGGAGCTTAAAATACACTGCGAATGGCGAAGAGGGCAACCTCCCACATCGGTGGCTCACATTGATACTCAGTGTGATCCCTATTTTTGGGGGGATTTTTTGTGGTTTCAAAGGTTGACTGAAACACCAACATCCACAGTAAGTTAGTGTTGCTGCACCTCTTCCTTACTTAACTCAACGTAACCCGTTACTCCCTCTTTCCTCCTATACTTCCACAAAAAACATTAAATTCATCTGTATCATTTGCCTCAGACACTTTTATAATAGTGTGTTTCATATTTTCACCACTTTAGGAAAAGTTGCTTCTAAATTTTGTTTGATTTTCACGCATCTGGTGTCATCTCAAATTGTGTTGAATTTCAGAGTCAAAATGATAAATAGAAATTGTGAACAAAAGCCTGAGTATTGATCCTGATGGGATTCGACTTTCCGCCACTGTGAATACCTACCCTTTCTCTCAGCTATCAGATTCTGCTACTTTTCTCCTCATTCTACATGCTTCAATCGTAGAAATTAGTTTGTGTCACATCTTACCAAAATCTTTCAGAAGTCTAGATAAATTACATCTACAATGTTAATGTTAACTACTATCTTTATCCGTTACATTTTCAAAGCGACTTTCTCTCACAAAATCCATTAATGTCTGGTTTCTCTATTTTATTCCCTTTATTAGAAATTTCATTATTTTTACGACAATAAATGTTAAGCTAACTGATCTACAGTCCCCTGAACACATTCCATCTTCCTTCTCAAATGTAGGTACAACACTAGCTGTCCGTCAAACATCTAGCTCTTCTCCCTTTCCCAACTGTCATAGGAATGCCACTTTAAGAAATGTTTGTCTCCTCAAGTGGCTGCAGTGATGTCAGAGTATTGGTGGAGCTGAGCTGTGGCTCTGCTTTATAGTTTCGCTTTGAGGAAAAGCTTGGGTGTGTCTGTGTTTTTTGGTTTTGTTTTAGTGTTGGAGCTGAAGCCAGCCAAAGAAGGTGTAATTTCGATCTCTCTGTCATCTAAAGACTATTTCTAAATCATTTGGTGAATTCGGTGATAACTGCTCTCAGTAGAGAATTTAAACCTGATGTGCTTCTGTAAAAAGGATTTTTGTCGTATGGATGTTAAAAGGAAAATTTAAGGATTACTTAGAGTGTTGTATTCTTTGGGGGGGGTGGATTTGAATTGATGTTTGCTAAGATGTTCACTGTATGTTTTAAAAAGGTTAACTAAGTTCATAGAATAAACATTGTTTTGCTTTAAAAATTACTTTTACATTTCTGCTGCACCACACCTATAGAGTGGGCCGTGTGCTCCCCATACAATCGAGTAAATGTTGTGGGTCAGGTGAACTCCATAATACACTTTGGGGTTCTCTAAACACTGGCCCATAACACAACCAATTATTAAATTTGCATCGTAATGCCTCGGTTAGCTCTTTTCTACATCCTGGCACTTGCACCTCCTTGAGCATCTCACTTTCTTCCATCACTCTCACCTCTTCAAAATCCTTGCTCTTGAATGCCCTCCTGAATACAACTTATTTCAGTAAAAAACTCCACTGCAACCCTCCCTCAGCCTCTATACCAAATGACTTTTCATCCTCTGCAATTTGAACCTCTATCACAGCTTATCGAGCTCTCTCTCCTCAAGAATTTGCTGCCCTCTTAACCAACCTAAATTTCTTTCGCCATGTCACCAAGCTCTATTCGTGATTGCGCCTTGACCGTATCAGCTCACATCTTGCTAGCCCCATATCAAAGATAAGGCTATCACTTATCTTTTCCTTTTATTAACCCACATTCCCCTGTCAACTCTCCAAACCTACCTCCTTTTGCATTTGCACTGTTCGTAATGAGCAATAGGCTTAGTGTATGTTATCTCTATACAGATCACATATATATAACATATATATGGAATATGGGTGTGCTGAAAGTGTTCTGGGGCTGGTCGTAGTAGTGGTTAAGGAAAAAGTGATGCAAGTAACTTGTTGATCACGGATAGAGGGTACCGGTCAGGCTCAAGAAGCTTAAAGGCACATCGATAACAGTAAGCATAGGCTGTTTCCCTATGCGACATGAAAATAAATCCAAAGCTATATATTTAAAAATGTACTTTCTGCTGAACCAAAAAGATGGCTGCTGCAAGTTACATGTGCATAGAACTGGCCTTTGTTCTGGGAGCAACCAGCAGTATTCACAAGAACAAAAGAATTCTGCTCCCTGTGGAATCTCAAACCTCACTGCACACACGTCTTGTAATCAACAAAAGCAGAGGAAGTGCAGACAAACTGTCTCTCCAACCTGAACTATGACAAAAGAGAGAGATTAAAACTCAGTATGTCTGCAGAACACAACAGGTTCATCTCACACCAGGAACCGCCCAGGCCCATTTCAAAAGGGGGCCATTGAGGGACAATGACATTTTAGCCAAAAGCACAGAAACTGATTGTTGAGCTGCAATTAACCATTAGTATCACAGGACCCAAGCTACTGGTCTTTTGGACAGCTTTATCATTATGCCTCTGGCCTCAAAGGCAGGCTACGGTTTTAACATGAACTGGAAAGGACTTCAGCACCCAGCTGAGCAAGCAGCCAGTTACCACCTCTAAGCTCCTCGAGGCCTGCTTGATTTTTTAAGTCTCTGATCAAAAACTGCCAGTCTACGCACAGAAAGCTCATTGCGTTGCAGGACCATGTGTTTGAAAGGTTTTTGTGTGGTCATTTCCAACCAGAAACTCATCAAAACTGAACTCAGACACGATTGAAACACCCTCTGAACTATGACTTCTTGAATTCTGGAAATCACAAGAACTAATATTAATTTCTGTGGCTCTTTGTACTGTTACTATCCATAGTTGTAAACCTCTATATCCCCATTTTACTGTGTGCGCGTGCATGGAGTGGGATGTTGCGAATACTTATCCCATCGGGTTCCAAATGTGAAATAAACTAACCTTTCTGAGTTAATCATAAAGAAAGTTTACTGTGAGTTATTAGCAAATTGAATCTCACATATTACTTAAAAGTAATTCAAAGTGCCGAATGCTTACAGACAGTTGGTGAGAGCAAATAAGTATAATTTACCTCCCTCTCCTGTCCAGAAAATCTAGATAGAGAACTCAACATTTTGTTCAGCATTTTGTATTGAAGTAAATCTTTTAGGGCAATATAACCCTGTCAATAATGTAGCCAATTTCACCACTGAAATTTGTACAAAATAAGAGGTATTGGGAGGCTTCAATGTTGCAGGCAGTGGCGAGAAACTGTGAAAGGTAGATTCATGCTAACACTCTTAAGAAGTCATGAAGATACAACACACCAAGAAGAGAAAGAAATAACATTGTGTGTATGCCAGCCATTCTGCTCGACCTGGACCGGATTGTCATGGTTATGTGTTTTTGCTGCACAGTGTGCTTATATCCCATCTCAACTTATAAGACCATATGGCCCGTTGAACCTGTTCCACCATGATTGATGCTTCAACTCCACTTTCCTGTCCGTTCCCCATATCCCTCTACTCTCTGAGATAACAAAAAACTAATTATAACAGTCTAAAATATATTTGATGATGGGGCATCCACAAACCCATGGGGTAGAGAATTCCAAAGATTCACAATCCTTGGATCGAAGATATTTCTCATCTCAGTTGTACATGACCATCACTTATCCTGAAACTGTGACCCCTTGTTCTTGATTTACCATCTCGGCGAAACATCTCAGTACCTACTCTGTTAAGCCCTTTCATAACCTTGAATGTTTCAACCAGATTGTAATGCTCTTGTTAGATGGCCTGATTTATATGACAAGAACATTTGTAGCTAAAAACTATAAATGATTTATTAACAGTAACTGTGGGTAAACTATATACAAAACAAATGAATAACCGTAAGATCAAGCACAAGCAACCTCTCTTCAGCTTCCTCCAGCCAGTCTGAAGGGTCACCTAACTCTAACATTCACTTATATACCAGTGATACTCCTAGTGGTCAGTCGGTGAATTACGACACAACCATGATATCATGACATCCTTTTTCCTATGAAGGAATAAATCAATATATTATCAGTATATTTACATGTGATATCATGAGCCTATGAGTCTAACAGTATTATTTTGTTTTTATTTTTAAAACTGGTTCAACAAATATACATATATTACATACACAAGAATAGTAAGCATAGTATGTCCAAATCTAAAAAATTGAGTCAATCAGGTTTTCTTCTGACTCTGGTTGATCTTCTCAAAGGTTGACCTTGCTGCTCAGACCTTGTAGATTTAATGTTCTCCATGGTCTTCTCATGCTCAGGAGCTGCTGAACTCTGACACTGCAGCTTGCATTGATTCTGAAGTAGATTTGACATCCATCACGTTGTTGTGAAAGTCTTCTAAGAGTGCGATTTCTTCTTAAAACCAACCCATCCTCGGTCTGTACATTGTAGGAATGAGGTGCTACTTCTTCAAGTACAATGGCTTTTTTTGACCAATCTTCTACTCTCACAATGTCATCACTATTCAGAAGTGGTAAAGTTCCAGTCTATCGTAGAACTGTTTTTGTTTAGCTTTAATGTTTTGCATTTCCTGCGGTACCACTGCATTCTCCTCCTTTTTTGCCAAGTATGGAAGTGTGGATCGTAACCTTCTATTCAAGAGTAACTCTTCTAGTGATTTACCATGTGACAATGGTGACGCTCTGTAACTCAATAGTGCGAGATATGGATCAGATTGGCTGTCCATTGTCTTTTTCAACCATTGCTTAACAATATGTACACCTTTTTCGGCTTTTCCATTGGCTTAAGGGTACAACGGACTCAAAGTGACATGATTGAAATCATACGTGACTGCTAAGTGTTGCCACTCTTTACAGTTAAAAGAAGGACCGTCGTCACTCACGATGACTTGCGGAATTCTGTGTTGAGCAAAAATTGACTTGGTGTGCAGTATTACACTGCTTGCCGTTATGCTTGACAGTACAGCCATTTTGGGATAGTTCGAAAAATAGTCCATGATTATTAAATAATCTTTCCCTTGTAGATGAAAGAGATCGATAACTACTTTCTGCCATGGTGCCGTAGGTAAATTAGGTCTTTGCACTGGTTCTCTTGTTTGCTTGTCTGTGTCAATGTATCACAACAACTGACCATCCTGTCAATATCCTGGTTTATACCTGGCCAGTAAACAGAATCGTGAGCTCTCCGTTTACATTTTTCAATCCCGAGATGTCCTTCGTGTATCCTCCCAATCCTTGCAAAAAGATTGAGGTATAACTACAGTGTTCAGGTGAAGTTCCACTCCATTAATTATACTGAGTTCAGATCTTATATTGGAGAACTCAATAGATTGACCTTTGGGCCAGCGTGAATTGATGTTCCTCATCACCTCTTGGAAGAGTTTGATCCGTCCTGGTCTCTTCTCGGATCTCACGTAGTTGCCTATCTGATATCGGTAGTATTGTGGAAATAAGATCGACATGCGGATGTACATCTTCAGAAATTTCACTACTCATACTTTGTATTGGCACTCTCGATAATGCAACTGCTAAGAACACAGGCCTGCTGTGTAGATGAGATTGAAGTCATAGCGTTGTAATTTCATCATTAACCTCTAAATGCGCGGAGACATCTGGTTGAGATTTCTTTGATTATGTGAACCAAAAATTGGGAGGCTCTGAAAAATAAACAAAGACCTCGAGAGGACTGTAATTTTAACCGTCTGAACCCACCCCGCCAATGACAACAGGAGCGCGTCCCCCCTCATCTTATCTACCAACCAACCCAACTCCCACGCCAGCTGGATACCCAAATATCGAAAGCTCCCCCCCACCACCTTGAACGGCATCTCACCCAATCTCTTCTCCTGCCCCCTTGCCTGGATCGCAATAACCTCACTCTTATCCATATTCAATTTGTATCCCGAAAACGGGCCAAATTCCTCCAATATCCCCATGTAGGGGCTGGTTTAGCTCACAAGGCTAAATTGCTGGCTTTTAAAGCAGACCAAGCAGGCCAGCAGCACGGTTCGATTCCCGTACCAGCCTCCCCGGACAGGCGCCGGAATGTGGCGACTAGGGGCTTTTCACAGTAACTTCATTGAAGCCTACTCGTGACAATAAGCGATTTTCATTTTCATAATCCCCCCAATCCCCCCCAGCTCGTCCGATATGTACAGAAGTAGATTGTCCACGTAGAGGGAGACCCTGTGCTCCACCCCAGCCCCTCCCTGTACTATCCCCTGCCAGACCCTCGACGCTCAGCAATGCCAACAGCTCTATAGCCAAGGCAAACAACTGGGGAAAGTGGACATCCCTGCCTCGTCCCCATGTGTAACCTGAAGGAAGCTGATCTCACCCGATTCGTCCCCACACTCACCACCGGTGCCTGGTGTAGCAAATGGACCTAGTCCACAATCTCTGCCCAAACCGCCCCAGGACCTACCATAAGTATTCCCACTCCACCCAATTAAAGGCCTTCTCTGCGGCCATGGCCTCCACCACCTCAACCTTGCGCCCCTCTGGAGGCATCATAATTACATTAAGCAACCTCCTAATGTTGGTCACCAAATACCGCCCCTTAACAAAGCCCCTCTGGTCCTCCCCTCTTACCCCTGGGACACAGTCTTTGATCCTTGTGGCCAGGATCTTTGCCAATCGCATTTAACAGGGAGGTCGGACTGTATGTCCCACAGTTTTCCAGGTCCTTTTCCCACTTTAAAATGAGGAAGATCAACGCCTTTGACAACGTCGGGGGGTGCCTCCCAACTCCTTTGCTTAATTGAAGGCCCTTACTATCAGCAGACCCAAAACTTCTTTTTTTTGAAAAAAACAATTTTATCGAGGTATCTTTTGGCATTGTAAACAGTAACAATATACATTAGTGTGAAAATACCAATTACAAAAACATTGTGCAAATAACAGTTCCTCTCTTGCAAATAGACCTGCCTATTCTTCCCCCCCCCCCACACCGATGATTAGTTCCCCGCGAAGAAGTCGATGAATGGTTGCCACCTCCCGGCGAACCCCGATAGTGATCCTCGTAAGGGGAACTTGATTTTTTACAAGCCGAGAAAGCTTGCCATGTCCGACAGCCATACTTCGGTCTTTGGAGGCTTTGAGTCCCTCCAGGCCAACAGTATTCGTCGTCGCCTCACTACCAGGGAGGCAAAGGCCACAAATTCCACCGGGTACCCATCCGGTCCCGGGGTCTTACCCAATTGCATCGCCTCCAACCCCTCTACTACTTCCACAAGCCCAATTGGGGCCCCCAGGCCCTCCACCAGCTCCTCATGAACCTTTGGGAACTCCAACCCTCCCGGAAACCACCTTATCCCCTCTTCCCTGGCTAGGGGTTCCGACTCGTACTATTTGCTGTAAAACTCCCTAAACACCCCATTCACCCCCGCCGTGTCCAAGACCGTATTCCCACCTCTGTCCTTCACTTTCCCAATCTCTCTCGCTGTCTGTGGCTTCCTCAACTGGTGCAATAACATCCTGCTTGCTTTCTCCCCATACTCATATACCGCCCCTCTCACCCTTCTCAGCTGCCCTACCGCCTTACCGTGGTTAACAGCCCGAATTCCATTTACAACCTCTGCCGTTCCTTTAACAGCCCTTCCTCCAGGGCCTCCGCATATCTCCTGTCCACCTGCAGAATTTATTTCACTAGCCTTTCTATCTCGACCCACTCTGCCTTCTCTCTGTGTGCCTGAATCGAAATAAACTCCCCACTGACCAGTGCCTTCAGTGCCTCCCACACCGTACCTGCCGACACCTCCCCCGTATCATTAATCTCTACATACCCAGAATGGCCTTCCTCACCCGCTCACACACCTCTTCCTCAGCTAACAGTCCCATCCAGCCTCCAACTGCGGGCACTGGGACCACCTTGCTCACTCGGAAATCCACCCAGTGCGGGAGTACATCTCATGCACATGGGAGTAAAGTGAGGGTTCTTTTGCCTTTGGCCTCCCAAATCTCCATGGATCCCCCCCCCCCCCCCCATGTGCTCGATGAACCCCCAAAGCTCCTTAGCTGCCCGACCTCGAGCTCGACCGGTCCAGTCTTGGATCCAGAACTGTATTAAAGACCCCCCCCCCCCCCCATAATCAGCCGATGACAGTCCAGTTCCAGAACCTTCCCCAGCACCGGCATCCCCTACAATTTCCCGCTTACCATAATATACCTTCCCCCAGAGTCCGCCACTATATTTCCCACCTCAAACACCACCCGCTTATTGACCAAAATAGCCACCCCCTGCGTTTTAAAGTCCAATCCCAAATATGAAATACTTGCCCAACACATCCCTTCCTCAGCCTAATCTGGTCCCTCACCTTCAGATGCGTCACTTGTAGCATGGCCACATCCGCCTTCGATCGCTTTAAGTGTGCAAACACACGGGCCTTCTTGACTGGCCCATTCAATCCTTGCATGCTCCATGTGGGCAGCATGGTCTAGGAACACCCCCCCCCCCCCCGGTTGATCAACCATAGACCCTCTTGGGCCAGCCTCAGGGTCGTGTCCCACACTTCCTCAGGCCCGCCCTCAGGCGCCCATCATCATTGATCCTCCTCCCCTTATACTTTAAACGCCCTTCCTCTGTCAGCAGTATTTTCCTCTTCCCCCCCCCCCCCCCCCCCCCAACAACAATCCCTGTCCCCATCCCCCCACTGAACTTCCACTCACCCCCATTGCACTTCCGTGAACTAGCCCACCCAGCTAGCCTGGCAGACCCCGCACATGGCGCCTAGCATCCTACCTCCACTGATTCCTCTCCCACCCCCCCCCCCACCCCTCGAACATTAGTGCAAACAAGCAAAAGAAACCCTCCCCCAAGACCTTAAAGAACAAAGAGCAAACCTGAAGCCGAAAAAGAAATAGGCCCCAAACACAAGTTAACAGCAACATCACAGCATCTCCACCAAAGTTCAAAGTCCACCTTCTCCTGCCAGTCTATGTCTTTAACAAATTCTACCGCCTCCTCCGCTGAACCAAAGTGCAATTCCCGACCTTCGTAGGTCACCCACAGACATGCCGGGAACAGAAGCCCAAACTTCACTCCCTTCTTGTAGAGGGCTGCCTTGACCTTGTTAAAGCTCACTCTCCTCTTGGCCGGCTCTGCACCCAGGTCCTGGTACACAGGAATTTCACTGCCTTCCCAGGTGTAGTACCTCATCTGCGTGGCCCACATTATTATTTGCTCCTTGTCCAGGAACCGGTGCAACCTCAGCACCATCGCCCTCAGCGGCTTGTTCCTCTGGGGCTTCATTAGCGCCCTGTGCACTCGATCCATCTGCAAAGGCCGTGCAAACGCAACCTCTCCAGCATCCTCCCCACATTGTGCCAACATTGGCTCCTTCAGGCCCACAATCTTTATGTTCTGCCTGCGTGACCAGTTCTCCAGGTTGTCAACCTTCTCCTGGAGCTACCTCTGCTGGTCCCACATCAGCCCCATCTCCGCTGCCATCGAGGCAAACTGCACCTCATGTTTCCCCCACCACCTCCCCCATCTTCTGGATCGCCTGACCCTGGGCCGCCAGCTTCGTTTCCATGTGGTCAACCACCGCGCCGATCAAATCCACCGCCTTCTGTTGCTGGGTAATCTTCTCATTCAGGAAGCTCACCAGCTGATCTGTCGACCATGCCCCTCCACCATCTCCACGTGCGCCGCAGGCGCCGCAGCAATTCCAACCGACTGATTACCTCTTTTTCGACCGCTTCTGGCCCTCAACTCATACACCAGAGGGCTAATTTCTTCAACTCACTCTCCTGCATCTTTTTTCTGCCTCACATCCACGTGTTAACTGGGGAAAAGGTCAGAAAAAGATCGCCACAAGCGGGAGCCACGAAATGTGCGACCACTCACTCTATGTCAGCCACCGGAAGCTCGCAGTGATTTTTTTTCCTTTATATCTGGCACTGGACACTGCCTTAATTTGTGCCTTTACCACATCATTTACACAATAATACTTTGTCCTGATCTTTAGCCTATTTGTTGGTGTGCGAAGTTTCCCACCTTTTTGGAAAAAGGGTGGCAAGAGTGTTTTCCACCAAGACACCGCCGTTACGGAGAAACATTTTAGAGTGCTGTGCTGCGAGCCTGACAAATCGTAGCTGTTTGTTCCAAAGACAGCTCAGATTCCCTCAGCAACCGTTCTCTCAGCTTATTTTCATTCACACCAAACACAATCTGGTCCCGAAACTTGGAAGATTCCACCGCAGAAAAATCAGGTTTTAGCTTTTAACTTTAAAATCAGTGATGAAATTATGTCTGGACCCCCAGATCTGTAAACGTGATCTAAACACATAGCTTTACTAAATTTAATTTTTTATGGGGCTGCAATGTGCATCAAATCTTCAAATTACTTTATTAAACTTTTTACTATCTTCATTGTTTGCAAATCTAAACGTATTAAATACAGCAATTGCTTCGGGGCCGACTGCTGTGAGGAGCATCGCTACCTTACGTGAATCTGATTGATCTTCTAAATTTACTGCCTTAAGAAACAGATTAAACTGTTGTTTAAACACATGCCAGTTGCTGCCCACATTACCATGAAATCTGAGACTCATTGGTGGCTTCAAAGATTCCATTCTTGCAGTCTGCAAAGTCTTCAAATCTCTGTGGACCTCGTGGCAGGCTTGGTTTCTTTCCTCAGTTTTTAATACCATCCAACTCTGGTACCATGTAATGTTCTTGTCGGATGGTCTGATTATTAATGCAAGAACACTTGTAGCTAAAACTATAAACGATTTATTGACATTAACTGTGGGTAAACGATGTACAAAACAACAGATGAATAACAGTAAGCACAAGCAACCTCTCCAACAAGTCGCAGGGGTAACCTGCCTCTAACATTCACTCATACTAGTGAGACTCCCGAGTGGTCAGTTGGTGAATTACAACACAACCATGATATCACTACACAGATAACCTCTCCTTCTTCAGTCTCTTCATAATTTATTCAGTCTCTTCATAAGACAACCCAATCCCAAAGACCAATCTAGAAAAACGCCCAGCCTCCATTGCAAATAACCCCTTCCTTAAATACATAAACCTAGGGCTTCCCATTGTGGCATGTAGGTGGAGGTCGCATGTTTGGTGGCTCCTGCCAGAGTCGTCTTTTTGGGCCCTTTACACAGTTTTGGGGAAAATTATTTTGTGAGAAGTTGTGGGAAGGTCGAAGGCATTTATAGAACATCAAAAACCGGAAAAAAGAAAACAGGGAAAAAGGGACTGACTGAGCGATAGTCCGCCACCGAGCGTGGCAAAGAGTGCTGCAGGGGTAAAGATGGTGCGAGAGAGCCCATCAGGTGGGGCCGTGCCCATCACTGTGGAAAAGATGGTTGAAGTGATGACCAGGGAATTTGAACGGTTGTTCTCGAAACATTTTGAAAGGCATCGGATGGGGATGACGACCACCCTTAAGCAGTTGGTGGGTGAGACTCTTGCTCCGATGAGAGAGGAGTTGGTGAAAACTTCAAGGGCGATGCAGGAACAAGGGGAGAAAGGTAAGGGGGTGGAGGAGAGATTGCCACAGCAGTTCACCTCGATGGGGTGGAGCTGTGGAAGTTAGCAGAGGTTAACAAAGGGCTGAGAGCCAAAGTGGAAGACCTGAGAACAAGTCATATAGACAAAATCTGAGGATTGTGGTAGTCCTGAGGGGGTGGAGGGTCGGAGACCTACAGAGTACTTCGCCGACATGTTGGAGAAGTTGCTGAGGGAGGGGGAGGATCCCTCCCAGTACGAATGGATAGGGCCTACCAGTTGCTCCAGCCAAAACAGAGACCGAATGAGCCCCCGAGAGCTGAGCTTCTCTGCTTGCACAACTTTAAGTAAAGGAGAAGGTGCTGAGGTGGGTGAAGCAGAAGCCGGGGAGGTGGAATGGGACGGAAATGGTATAATTCTATATCAGGACTTGACACAGAGCTGACAAGGAGACAGACACAGAGCTGGCAACGAGACATACGGCCTTCAGTCGACCTAAGGTACCGTTGTATAAACGCAATATGCGGTTTGGTGTGGTCTACCCGGCAAGGTTAAAGTCACGCACAACGGCAGGGACAATTACTTCGAGACAGTGGCAGAGGAATTTGTGAAGGCAGAAGGACTGGGACTGGACTGAATTTGGATGTTGATGGTTTTTTGACAGGGTTTTCATCGTTTTTGTATTTTGTGATTTTCCGTTATGGTTAACTGTTTTGAGGGTCGGTGGGGATTTATGGTTGTTTCGGTTTGGTTCAAGAACGAGATAGGAGCGGTAGACCCATGGAGGTTTTTACATCCACAGGACAGGGATTACTTTTTTTTTTCGCCATGCATAAGGATCAACCTTTTTTGTGGTGGGGAAGACGTTGCTTGCTGGGGTAAAGAAGGCATAGTGCTCGGTGACTGTGATATCAGACCCTGCTCCACACTGGGTGGATGTGGTCGAGGAGAAGCTCATGGCCAGCATGGAGGTTCGATGTGCGTCTGTTGGCAGACCAAATTTTTTCATTAAGATGAGGAAGGTGATTGAGGGGGGAGGTCTCATCATCAGTAGTTTGGGAGGCGTTGAAGGCGGTAGAGCGGGATGAGGTCATTTAATTCAGGGCGAAGGTGGCTAGGGAGGAACGGCAGCAGTTGATAAGAGGAGATTTTGGGTGGAAGATAAGTATGCGAAGGACCCAAAACTAGACTGTTGGTGAGCAGGAAGCAAGTGCAGGCTAAGTTTGATCTTCTATCCACAGGGAGGGTGGTTCAGCTGTTGAGGCGAGTGAGGAGGGTGGTTTATGAGTATGGTGAGAAGACCAGTCGACTGCTGACGAGCCAGCTCTGCTGGCAGGCAGCAGCGAGGGAGGTCGTGCGGATTAGGGATAGAACGGGTGGGTTGGTGGTGGTGCCAGAGTTGGTGAATAAGGTGTTTATGGACTTTTATAGAGGCTTGTACAAGTCAGAGACGCCGGAGGATGAGTCAGAGATGAGGGAGTTTCTGGAGCAAATGGAGTGACAGAGAGGGGAGAAGAGGAGAGGGCCGGATTGGAGGAACCAATAAGGGTGGAGGAAGTGCAGGTAGCGATAGGGAAGATGTAGTTGGGCAAGGCACCGGGGCTGAATGGGTTCCCGTTGGAATTCTATAAACAATTTAAGGAGTTTGGCACCGCCGATGGTGGAAATGTTTGAGGATGAAATGGTAAGGGGTGTTGCCAGATGATGAGGCAGGCACCCATCTCATTATTACTCAAAAAGGATCCGGTGGAGTGTGGGTCGTATGGGTCCATTTTGCTACTGAACGTGGACGCTAAGATATTGCCGACGGTCTTGGCAGCAAGGTTGGAGGAGCGCCTTCCTAAGGTGGTGGATGAGGATCAGACGGCGTTCATCAAGGGCAGGCAGCTGTAGTCGAACACATGGCAGCTGTTGAATGCTGTGCTTTCTCCGACAGAGGGAAGGGAAGTGGTAGTGGTAGTGGATGCGGAGAAGACGTTTGACAGAATGGAATGGAGTTATTTATTTGCTGTGCTGGAGAAGTTTGGATTGGGCCAAAGTTTGTGGCATGGATGAAAATGTTATAGAAGATCTGATGGCTTGCGTGCAGACGAACTACATGATTTTGGGGTACCTTCTACTCAAGGCAAGGATGTCCCATGTTCTCCCGTCTGTTCGTGCTGGCGAATGAGCCATTGGCCATTGTGCTGAGGGTTCGGACTTGTGGAAGTGGAGAGTGAGGGACGAGGATGCAGCATAGGGTGTCTCTGTACATGCAACAAACCTACTGTTGTACATCTCAGATCCAAGCTTGTTGGTGAGGGACTGTTTGGGGCTGTTAAGGAAACTGGGAGCTTTCTCGGGGTGGAAGTTAAATTTAGGGAAGAGCGAATATTTTGTGGTGCCTTCTCCAGGGGCAGAGGCTGGAATGGGAGGGTTGACATCTTGGGTAGAGACAACTCATTTTAGGTATTTGGCGCGGGACTGGGTGCGACTGCAAACTAAATTTCACAAGCTTGGTGGGGAGGTTGACTTGGGGCAATGAGATAGTCTTCCCTGGTCGCTGGCAGGCCAGGTACAGGCAGTAAAAATGAATATTGTGCCAAGGTTCTTGTTTCGGTCCAGTGTCTGCCAGTCTTTATGCCAAAGTCATTTGTTCAAGAGGTGGATAGGCCGGACTCGTTGTTTGTGTGGGCAGGGGTGATGGCAAGGATAAGGAAGGCGGAGCACCTAAGGGGGTGACAGTTGAGGGGTTGAGCCAACCACGTTCATATGTTCTGGTTCTGTCTTCAGTTGGAGAAATTCTCAGGGTAATTTTGCAGCACCATGTCGGAGGTTCTGCATGAGGTCCTGCAGGGGGCAGCACGGTAGGTAGCACTGTTGCTTCACAGCTTCAGGGTCCCAGATTCAATTCCCGGCTTGGGTCATTGTGTGTGTGGAGTTTGCATGTTCTCCCAGTGTCTGCGTGGGTTTCTCTGGGTGCACCGGTTTCCTCCCACAAGTCCCGAAAGACACGCTGTTAGGTGAATTGGGCATTCTTACTTCTCCCTCTGTGTATCCGAACAGGCGACAAAATGTGGCGGCTGGGGGCTTTTCACAGTAACTTCATTGCAGTGCTAATGTAAGCCTACTTGTGACAATAAAGATCCTTATTATTGATCTGGATCATATTCGGGTGTCAGGTCTGCCAGTGCTGCAGGCAGGCGTGGGGTCAGATGTTTTAGCCTTCACCTCGTTGATCATTCGAAGGTGGGTTCTGTTGGTGTGGAGCCAGCTTTTCCCCCCTGTGTCTTTTGTACTTGGAGAAGGTGAAATTTGCTCTGTGAGGGGCAGATGAGGGGTTCCATCAAAGATGAGGTTTGCGTGTCCTGCATTTCGGGGATCTGGTTGCCATCAAGGGGTGGTGGTCGCGTTGGGATTAGATTTGTTTGTGTTGTTAAAATGTTGAAAGCTTGAATAAAAATATCTTTCCATTGTGGTTTCAGCAAAATTCTCTTGCAATAAGGCCAACAAAGCTAAATGCTTTCCGAATTGTTGTACCGCATGCTAACCTTTTGACTTCCTTGTACGAGTACACTCGTTTCACGCCTTTTAAAATATATTCTGCTTTTGTACTCTTGTTGTCCACTCAGAAGCTAATCATGGTACCCAACTAGTCAGGCTGAAAACTAGAAAATGCCCCATTTATGCCTATTCTTTGCTTCCTGTCGACGCACCAATCATCTATCCATGCTAACATATCACCCCAACTCCATGATCCCTTATCTTATACACTCATTTTTGCGTGGTATCTTATGAAATGCCTTTTGGAAATCCAAGTGTACTACATCTTCCCCTTTTTCTACCCAAGAGTTACATCCCGTCCCAAAAATCTAGTAATTTGTCAAACATGATTTCCCTTTCATAAAAACACGTTGACTTGATCCAATTAAACTATACTTTTCTAAGCCTATTGTAAGACCCCTTAATAGATTCCAGCACAACCTGATGAATTGGGTCAGGTTAATTGGCCCACAGCTCCATGTTTCCTTTCTCCCCAATCTCTTGAATACCAGTTAAATTTGCTAACTTTCAATCTGCTGGAACCATTCAGATCTGGGGAATTTGGGGAAAACACAGCCAGCGTATTATCTATCATCTCTGCAGCTATCTCTTTTAGATCCCTTGGACATAAGCCTTTATATCAGAGGTACTTGCCTGATTTTAGCCCCTCAAGTTCCTCCAGCACTTTTTCTCTGCTGATATTAATTACCTTAATTTATTCACCTTTTTTACCACCTGTTACCTTCTATTTTCTGGCATATTACGTGCGCCTGCTGCTGCGAGGTCTGGCACAAAATATTATTTCAATCTCGCTACCATGTCCTCATATTCAAATTTGATCTTATTTACCCAATGCCAATTTGCTTGTGGATCAGGTAGTCATCCAGAGATCATTACCCCTGTGGTTCCGTCTTTTAATTTAACCACAAGCTGCTCATACACCGTCAGCAGAAATTCTTTCTTTGTCCTATCGATGATCATTGGTACCCATGTGAGTAACCCTAAGGCAGGGCAGGTAACACTTTCGGGAATCACGCTTACGGCTGCAAAGAAAAGTAACTGTCCCCTTAACTATACTGTGCCCCAGTGCAACTACATTCCCTTTTAACTCGCCCCACACCTGCTCCCCCACTTGAATGGCAGCCATGGTCAATTTGACATCCACCCTGCAGTCCCTGCTCTCACCTACAAAGCTGCAAAAACATCAAACCTGCTAGACAATTTAAGTAGCCAAGTAGCTGAGGTTCTTTCATTGTTACCCAAGTCCCCAGACATGCCTCACTCTTAGTCACACCCTCTCGCTCCTGCGCATAGACCAGATCAGAAGATCTGATACAGTGGTCAGTACAGTTGCCTCACAGCACGAAGGACCCGGGTTTGATTCTGACCTTGGGTGACTGTTTGGAGTTTACATTCTCCCAGTGTCTGTATGGGTTCCCTCTGGGTGCTCCGATTTCCTCCCACAGTCCAAAGGTGTGCAGGTTAGGTGGGGTTACGGGGATAGGGGTTACTAGGTAGTGTGCTTTTTTGGAGGATGGGTGCAGACTCAATAAGCCGACTAGCCTCCTTCTGCACTGTAGGGATTTTATGGACTGCCTCACAGAACAAAGCTTAATGGACAAAACCTACATGCTCTCTTACTACCCAAGAGGTGTGACTTTTCTTACTCTTGGAGTGCACATTCTAATTAAATAATGCAGCAGTAGACTTTCAGAAGTTTTAAAAAAAGCTAATTTAGTCTCTCATACTTTCCCTCAATTTAGCACAACACTACATACTTTGTTTCATGCATGCACACACACAAAGATTCGATATAAATAAAGATAGCAAACGTCTACAGTTACTTCAGTCTCTGTTTTACAATTTCTGGTCTCTGATGTGGCAGACCTGTTGTTTCTGGAAAGGATGCATTGATTTATGTCTAATGAGTGTCTTGTCAAGCAAAGGGTTCAAAACAGGTTGTGAAGCTTCTTGTAGTCTATAATCAAGGAGGTTGATTCACACTTGAATGTTGAAACTGGAACAGGTCAAGTACTTTGCTTACTTGATGACTCGCAGCTAGTTTCAGAAATCAGTTCTAAGACTGGCTGACAACTGATGCATTCTCATGGATCTGCTGGGTCCTGGGTTAATACGGTTAACTGGTTAGCAAACACGTTTTGGTCACATAACCACTGAGTTCACACTTCAGAGATCCAGCCGATCCACTCTGGATAGGGTAGGCCATCATGATACAGTGGAAAGTTGATGGTGACCACTGAATTTTGATTTTCCTTTTTCTCCAGTATGAAACATGGAGCCAGGCAGTCTGAGGTCTCCATAGTCTTCAAGTGTTGTCCCAACGAGCTGTGGCAATTCCTCAAATGGCATCTATGTCCATATTTAATTAGGTATGTCAGAGACTTGATACTGTCTGCAGATCAATACCAAAGGTCACATGATTTGCAGCAGCCACCTTGCCACTTTCTGCATTCAATTTTTGTATAAGTATTAACCGAAAGTTCATCATATGACGTGTCTCTACTGGGCTTACAGAAGTGCCCCAGTAACACTCCCCTCTCCCTGGTGCATCAGTGTCCGAAGTCTAGAGTTCAGTTCATTAACACGGAGCTAAGTTCCTCAAACTGCAAGCATTTACTGCAGATGTGATGGCCTTGGTTCATACTTGTGTTCAGCATGATACAGCTCCAACATGTCACCTACCCTGCCACCTATATTGTTTAATTTAATTAATTAGGCTTCAAAGTTTAAAAATACCACTCAACTGTAGTTATATAAAACAATTTAGCTAATTATGGTATAAATTTAATGCAATACTTATCTTTGCCCAGTACAGAGAGTGAGAATCTGTTTCAACCGGTTGGCGGGAGCGGTTGGTTGAACTTCATTGTCATCTGGATCGAGCTATAAATTTCAAACTATTTTGCATTTTGTCAAAAGGAAAATCCAAATTCCAGCAGAAAATGAAGATGAGTTTTGCAATCTTGTAACCTGCAGCAAACCATCATCACTTAGGTTTTGTCAAAGTTCAGTTATTATGCTTGTGATTGCTGGTGACCGAGAAGCTATTCAGCAAATGGCTTATGAGCGTGTGGAGGATAAAGCAAAAGAAGGAATTGTATACCTTGAAGTTAGATGCAATCCACACTACCTAGCAAACTGTAATGTCCATCCTATTCCATGGGGGCAAACAGAAAGTGATGTAAGCCCAGATGAACATGTCTCGGGGCTTTCAGAGAGGTCAATGCGATTTTGGCATCAAAGTGAGATCAATTCTCCGTTGCATACTCCACATGCAAGAACGGTCTCCTGAAATTGTTGAGCTTTGTAAGAAGCATCAAAATGATGGTGTAGTGGGAATTGACCGAGCAGATGAATTGACTAATGCTGAAGCCCATCCAGGTCATATGAAAGCTTATGGGATGGCTGTGAAATGTGGTATCCACCATACTGTTCATGCTGGGGAAGTTGGACCTCCAAAAGTTGTGCATGAGGCTTTGGATATTTTAAAAGCAGAAAGAATTGGTCATGGATCTGCAACTATTAAGGATCCTGAACTCTATAAGGAAATACTACAGAAGAAAATCCATATTGAGGCATGCCCCCTTTCAAGTGTTCTCACAGGAGCACGTGATCCTGATTATACAAAACATTCAGTTGTCACATTCCTGAAAAGTGAAGCCAACTTTTCACTCAATACAGATGATCCACTGATTTTCAATTCAATGATTCACACTGATTATAATGTTGTGGCAGAGCACATGAACTTCACAGAATTCGATTTCAAGACAATGAATCTCAATGCAGCCTCCTTTAGTTTCCTTTGGCCAAGGGAAAAAGAGCTCCTTAATCTTTAACATACAGTATATGGAATTAGTCAAAACGCTTGCTATTACAAATTTATTAAGATAACACTACATGTTAGTGAGCAGCACATAGTCAATGGCTTCAATCAAGGTATGTTTGTTGTTCCATACAGTCCCCATTGCTTGTTGTGGTCCTGTTTATGCGAATGTGATATGCCCACTGTATATGTTGGCTGACGTAACAAATAGACAATGATAAATGACAGAACATACAGAGGGTGGTTTAGAAACCTGCACTTAAAAGGTCAAATCTGTTAATCTTGCTCAGATTAAAGCCCTGCAATTATCTGCTGTTTACAGCTGGAATTGGTCTGAATTGGGTGGAATCATACTAACTGACAACTCTTTTTTTCAAAGTTTAAAACTGAGCCCGAATGTGTCAAACTCAGCAAGCCAGAAAGGGTTCACTAGCAGTGGCAGAAGTTGTGGAGGTGAAGGGCATTGGAATTTGATGGTAATCATTTTTTTTAAAATTTAGAATACCCAATTCATTTTTTCCAATTAAGGGGAAATTTAGCGTGTTCAATCCACCTACCTTGCACATCTTTGGGTTGTGGGGGTGAAATCCACACAAATCCGGGGAGAATGAGCAAATTCCACATGGACAGTGACCAGAGCTGGGATCAAACCTGGGACCTCGGCGCCGTGAGACTGCAGTGCTACCACTGCACCAGCGTGGTGCCCTATTTGATGGTAATTGTGCAAACAATTGCTCGAGTTGCCCAGAAAATCTGGTCTGCTTAATATGGTTTAAATGGTGCCTTTGCAATTGCAGTCTATCACAATGGAAAATGTCCATCTCCAAAAAGTATTCAAATTTAATAAGGCAAATTTATCTAAATATTTTCCTGAGAATTTGTGTCTGATAATCTAAGAATGTATCCTCCTGAATTACAACAGTAAGATAGAAGACTAGAGTTAATTCAACCCTGGTGAAAAAGACTGGTTAGCTCCTCTAAAGCCTAGATTCTCTTGTGGAATCACAAAGTCGAACTGACACCTTGAGCCACTTATCTTTATATAATTTTTCATTGGTACAGCTGTTATGAAGCACACTAATACTAAGAAAAAGTATTAAATTTAGCTGCATGTAACTGCTTATCAGCATTTCCAAAATGAAAGTAGCTGTGGGGGTGTGGGTAGGCAATCATATCAATGTAATTACACTCCTGAAGTCTACTTGTGTTATTGAGCGTCACCTTGTAAATTTGGTGAGCCTAACTCTCTATGGAGGGATTACGAGTCAGTGGCTACTGTTTGAGGAATGAGTCAATGTTGGAGAAGCACATATCATGTGGGCTTCCAGGAATGGATTTCAGAATGGTAATAACCGAGCTCCAGGAGGGATACATATATCCGTTCATGTACCTGACATAGGTCTGGAGGTACATATCGGCAGTGATTTGTTTTGTGGTGTTCTCATTGTTAAGCAATGGTCTGGAATATGTCAATGGAAGTCTGGTATTTTTCAAAAGCTAGTTAGCTATATTTTTTATTTAAACATTTTAATTTTCCATATTTTCATCAAACAAACAGCAAAAGAAAAACAAACAAAATACCAATCCCAAAGAACAACAGCCCCCTCAATATACAGTCTGACACATCCATTTGTATATTTCATTCATTTGTATATTCCAAGTATAAGTTAACAAAACAGAGAAAAAAAGTGAACCATTCCGCCCCCTCCCCCACCCCGTGTTCAATGGCAACAAGTTCCCAAAAGTGCATGATAAACAATCCCCATGAATAGGGGCAGCAGGGTAGCATGGTGGTTAGCATAAATGCTTCACAGCTCCAGGGTCCCAGGTTCGATTCCCGGCTGGGTCACTGTCTGTGTGGAGTCTGCACGTCCTCCCCCTGTGTGCGTGGGTTCCTCCGGGTGCTCCGGTTTCCTCCCACAGTCCAAAGATGTGCGGGTTAGGTGGATTGGCCATGCTAAATTGCCCGTAGTGTCCTAATTAATGTAAGGTTAAGGGGGGGTTGTTGGGTTACGGGTATAGTGTGGATACGTGGGTTTGAGTAGGGTGATCATGGCTCGGCACAACATTGAGGGCCGAAGGGCCTGTTCTGTGCTGTACTGTTCTATGTTCTAATTGTAGAACCCTTCCTCTGTTCTCCCTTAGCTTAAATTTCACCTTCTCAAGGGTCAAGAATTCCAGCAGGTCTCCTCGCCACACTGAGGCATAGGGTGGATAAGCTGACCTCCACCCCAACAGGACCCGGCTCCGGGCAATCAGCGAGGCAAAGACTAAAACATCTGCCCCTGCACACGCCTGTAGTTCGGGCTGGTCTGCCACCCTGAAAATGGCCTCTAAGGGACCTGGTTTCAAGTCCACATGTAGTACCCCTGAGATGATGCTAAAGAGCTCCCTCCAATACTTTTCCAACTTCAGGCAGGACCAAACATATATATGTACATGGTTTGTGGGCCCCTCCCACACTGCTCACAGACATCCTCCACCCCTTCAAAGAGCTGGCTCATGCTCACTCTCGTGAGATGTGCCCTATACACGACCTTCAGCTGTATCAACCGCACCTTCACGCATGAGGTTGATGCATTCACCCTTCGTAGCAAATCGCACCTCTGCCAACTCCTCTTCCCACTTGAGCTGGCTAGCTTTATGATGTATTGTTGGTTTACATGCATATCTCTGCATATCTCATATTAATGCATCTGAGCACTCAACTGCTACAATAAGATATTAAAAGCAACACCTCCATCCCCACCTGCACCAAATGCCCAAGTTAACACTCGTTCCTCATTGCACTCAAGCCTCTATACGATCGCAATGCCTGTCTGCGTTTGGAGAGGACCGGTGACTCATACCCAAGTTGCAACTGCTAAGTCAGCTTCCAACTACAGTAATTAACATCTATTCAGGCATCCAACTATGGTTGACAGATATCTGCCACTGCCAGGCAGTTTCTGTTAAATTTGGCTTTTTAATTAGTTTGCAGTTTTCAAAAGTTTTAATGCAGAGTCTGACTTAATCTAAATTATAGCTCGAGAAAAGCGTACCGAAGGTATCCAACCTATATCAAATTTCCCAAATTATTCTTCCTTCCACTCCCTTCCCATTAAACTTGACATGTACATATTTGTTGTACTTAATCCTGATTTATTAGATATTTGGAACACCAAATGGTGATTAAATTAAACTATCAAAAAATTATAAAGATTAAAATTGACTGCCACTGATAACTAAAATTGATACAGCGCGTAATAAAAACTAATCTCTAATTGACTTGAAACTAAATTTTCAAAATCCAATTTATATAGTCTTTGACCCTCTTTTCGCCACATTTCTGCAGTTACAGAAAGGTGCAGCCATATCCTCATCTCTACACTTCATTCCCTAGTCCCCTATCAAAACCATTACTCTTTCACACCCCAGCCATTCTCCTGATACAGCCAATAACTCCACTCCCCTGGGTTCAAGCAACAGTCCTGAAAAGATATGGTGGACAACTGGTTGAGCTATTTACCACCAGAACTGGATGCACTACATTATGCACTACCCAAGTCTTACTCTCACCAGCCAAAACTGCACACTGTTCTATGTTCATTCTGGACTACAAAGATAACACCTGGTTTATCTTCCCACTGAAAGTCATCTTCTGAAACCCTCGTCTCCTCCACACTAATCTGCAACAATAATTGTTCAAGGGCTGCAAGGATGCAGTGAGAACTTAAATCAGCAGCTGAAGTCCTTATCAGAAACGCAACATTGAATGACAAAGCAAGTGAGATGGTAAGTACCAAGCAGGCCCAACTGTCACATTAAAGGCAAGCGAAAATGGTGTGTCACAAAGTTCGGGTGGCATGAGTCATGAAGGTTGGTGGGCGTGGGTCCCGCAGGATGGCCGGTTGGTAAAAATGGGTGTGTGGCAAAAATAGTTTGAAAAACACTGATCTATAGTTTAGAAGAATGAGGAGCTCATTTAAACCTACAAAATAATTATACGATAGAGATCAACAGGTAGTCGGGAGCCACGATACACCATTTTAAAATAAGGGGTCTAAGAGGAGGAGAATTTTTTACTCAGAGCCGTCTGAATCTTTGGATTTCTCCACCGAGCGGACTATGGAGGTGTATCTTTAATTCGCACAATGACAAATTTCTAATACGAATGATATAAAGGGATATGCAAATAGTGTAGGAAAAAGGCATTGAAGTGGATGAGCCATGATCAGATTTAAAGGAGGAAGGGAGGAGAGAGGGTAGAGGAAGGGAGGGGAGAGGAAGGGAGGGGAGTGGGCACAGCGAGGGGAGGGGAGTGGGCACAGCGAGGGGAGAGGAGAGGGCACAGGGAGGAGAGGGAGGGCAGAGGAAGGGAGGTGAGAGCAGAGGGAGGGGAGGGGAGGGCAGAGAGAGGGGAGGGGAGGGCAGAGAGAGGGGGGAGGGGAGGGCAGAGGGAGGGAGGGGAGGGCAGAGGGAGGGGAGGGGAGGGCAGAGAGGGTGACGGGGAGGGCAGAGAGGGAGGGAGGGGAGGGGCACCGAGGGAGGGAGGGGAGGGCAGAGGGAGGGAGGGGAGGGCAGAGGGAGGGAGGGGAGGGCAGAGGGAGGGAGGGGAGGGCAGAGGGAGGGAGGGGAGGGCAGAGGGAGGGAGGGGGAGGGACAGAGGGAGGGAGGGAGGGCAGAGGGAGGGAGGGGAGGGCAGAGGGAGGGAGGGGAGGGCAGAGGGAGGGAGGGGAGGGGCAGAGGGAGGGAGGGGAGGGCAGAGGGAGGGAGGGGAGGGGCAGAGGGAGGGAGGGGAGGGCAGAGGGAGGGAGGGAGGGCAGAGGGAGGGAGGGGAGGGCAGAGGGAGGGAGGGGGGGCAGAGGGAGGGAGGGGAGGAGGAGGGGCGGGCAGGAAGGAGGGAGGGGGGCAGGAGGGAGGGAGGGGAGGCAAGAGGGAGGGAGGGGAGGGCAGAGGGAGGGAGGGGAGGGCAGAGGGAGGAGGGGGGGCAGAGGGAGGGAGGGGAGGGCAGAGGGAGGGAGGGGAGGGCAGAGGGAGGGAGGGGAGGGCAGAGGGAGGGGAGGGCAGGGGGAGGGGAGGGGGCAGAGGAGGGAGGGGAGGGCAGAGGGAGGGAGGGGAGGGGGCACAGCGAGGGGAGGGGAGTGGGCCACAGCGAGGGGAGGAGGAGAGGTGCACAGGGAGGAGTATGGGAGAGGGCACAGAGGACGGAGAGGGTGAGAGCAGAGGAGGGAGGGAGAGGGCAGAGGGAGGGAGGAGAGGGCAGAGGGAGGGAGGGGAGGGGCAGAGGGAGGGAGGGGAGGGCAGAGGGAGGGGGAGAGGGCAGAGGGAGGGAGGGGAGAGGGCAGAGGGGGGAGGGAGGGCAGAGGGAGGGAGGGGAGGGCAGAGGGAGGGAGGGGAGGCAGGGAGGGAGGTGGAGGGCAGAGGGAGGGAGGGGGGGCCAGGGAGGGAGGGCAGGGCGGGAGGGGAGGCAGAGGGCAGGGAGGGGAGGGCAAGAGGGAGGGAGGGGAGGGCAGCAGAAGCGGGAGGGAGGGTCTGAGGGCAGAGGGAGGGAGGGGGAGGGCAGAGGGAGGGAGGGGAGGGCAGAGGGAGGGAGGGAGGGCAGAGGGAGGGTGGGGAGGGCAGAGGGAGGGTGGGGAGGGCAGAGGGAGGGTGGGGAGGGCAGAGAGGGAGGGAGGGCAACCGAGGGAGGGAGGGGAGGGCAGAGGAGGGAGGGAGGGAGGGGAGGGCAGAGGGAGGGAGGGGAGGGCAGAGGGAGGGAGGGGAGGGCAGAGGGAGGGAGGGGAGGGCAGAGGGAGGGAGGGGAGGGCAGGGGGAGGGAGGGGAGGGCAGAGGGAGGGAGGGAGGGCAGAGGGAGGGGAGGGCAGGAGGGAGGGGAGGGCAGAGGGAGGGAGGGAGGGCAGAGGGAGGGGAGGGCAGGAGGGAGGGAGGGGAGGGCAGGAGGGAGGGAGGGGAGGGCAGGAGGGAGGGAGGAGAGGGAAGAGGGAGGGAGGGGAGGGCAGAGGGAGGGAGGGGAGGGAAGAGGGAGGGAGGGGAGGGCAGAGGGAGGGAGGGGGAGGGCAGAGGGAGGGAGGGGAGGGCAGAGGGAGGGGAGGGCAGGAGGGGGGGAGGGCAGAGGGAGGGAGGGGAGGGCAGAGGGAGGGAGGGGAGGGCAGGAGGGAGGGGAGGGCGGGAGGGCAGGAGGGAGGGGAGGGCAGGAGGGAGGGGAGGGCAGGAGGGAGGGGAGGGCAGGAGGGAGGGGAGGGCAGGAGGGAGGGAGGGGAGGGCAGAGGGAGGGAGGGGAGGGCAGAGGGAGGGGAGGGCAGAGGGAGGGAGGGGAGGGCAGAGGGAGGGAGGGGAAGAGAGGAAAGGAGAGGAGAGGTGAGGAGTGAGCAGGCGCCAGGAGGAAGAAAAGGAAGGAAGGAGGGCACGGGGGCAAGTGCAAGGGGAGGTGCCAGTATCAATACAATCAAGAGGGGATCAGCCCTGATTCAATGAAGCTGCACCAGTCATACCTATGTCAATGTATGAAGCTGCACAGGACTACGTGCATGCCAAACAACAGAAGCAGCTTGCAATCAGTGATCCCAAGGATGAGATTTAAGTCTACAATCTTGCCACATCCAGTCATGAATAGTAATGGGGCTGGTTTAGCACAGGGCTAAATCGCTGGCTTTGAAAGCAGACCAAGGCAGGCCAGCAGCACGGTTCAATTCCCGTACCAGCCTCCCCGAACAGGCAGTGTAATGACTCTTTTCACAGTAACTTAATTTAAAGCCTACTTGTGAAAATAAGCGATTTTCATTTCTTTGCATAATGGACAATTAAATTAACTGGAGGAGGCTCCAAAAATATCTGCAAACTCAATGATGGGAGAGCCCAGCACAACAGCACGAAAGACTAGGCCAAAGCATTTGCAGCCATTTTCTGCCAGATTTTCCAAGTGGAAGATCCATCTCGCTGTACTTCGGAGGTCCCCTGCACCACAAGATGCTAGTCTTCAGCCAAATCAATTCATTTAATCCAGTTATAGAGTGTCATTGTGCATTTAAATCCATTGTTGAGGTCATCAGTAAGTGCTGTGATGTCATTAATTGTTGTTACTCGTGTTTATTCGTATGTAATTGCCATTAGTTCTAAGTCTCTTCAGTTACTGTTATTTTGCTGTTTAGCTAGTTTATCCCACTCGAGTCCATGCTGTATTTTAAACTTCATTATTTTCATTTATGAAAGATCAACTTTCACCACATCATTTTGACTACCTTTTTGTGGTCAACTTACCACAGACCCTGGCAACATTCTACCAATAATGCGGAAAATCTGAGCTCCAGAACTAACTGTACCCCTGGCCAAGTTGTTCCAGTCGAGTTACAACATGGTGGGAACTTGCACGTGTATGGCTTGTCCACGAAAAGAAATCCAACCCAGCCAATTACTGCCCATTTCCGTCTATTCTCGATCAGGAAAGTGTCGTTGACAGTACTGTCAAGCAGCACTTACTCAGCAACAAATTGCTCGCAGACACTGCCAGGGCCACTCAGCTCCTAACCTCATTACAGCCTTAGACTAAATATGTAGGGGGAAAAAAGAGCTGAACTTACGAGGTGTGGTAAGAATGACTGCCCTGACATCAAGACAGCCTTTGACCAAATGCGGCATCAAGGAGCCCTAGCAAAATTAGAGTCAATAGGAATTGGGATGGAAATCTCTCCACTGATTGGAGTCATACCGAGCACAAAGGAAGATAGCTGTGGTTGTTGGCTATCAATCATCTCAGTCCCAGGACATCCGTGCAGGACTTCTCTTTGACTGTTTCATCAATGACCTTTCCTCTATCATGAGGTCAGAAGCAGGAATGCTTATGGATGAGTGCACAACATTCAGCACCATTCACAACTTCTCAGATAGAAAAATAGTCCATGTGCTTATGCAACAAGACATCAACAATATTCAGGCATGGGCTGAGAAGTGGCAAGTAACATTCACACCACACAAGTGCCAGGCAATGACAATCTTCTACGAGAGAGAATCTAACCATCTCAACTTGACATTCAATAGCACAACCATCACTAAATCCCCCACTAACAACATCCTGGGCGGGTTACCATTGACCAGAAACTGAATTAGATCAGCCGTATAAATATTGTGGTTACAAGAGCAGGTCAGAGGCTGAGAACCCTACAGAGAATAACTCACCTTGTTCCTCCAAAGCATGTCCAAGGCACAAGTCAATAGTGCAATGGAATATTCACCACTTGCCTGGATGAGCACGAGCACAATTCCAACAACACTCAACAAGCTTCACACCATAGACAAAATAGCCTGTTTGATTGGCACGTCATCCACCACCTTAAACACTTCCTCCACCACCATTGCATAGTGGCAGCAGTGTGTACTAGCTACAAGATTGCTGTGGCATCTCACCAAGGTTCTTTCGACAGTACCTTCCAAACCCATGACCTCTACCACTCTTGCAGATGCAAGAGTTCGCAACGGCGGGCAAGTTTCCCTCCAAGGCACATACCACCCTGACTTGGAATGCTGTGCCTCAACTCGGCTGCATCAAAATGCTGAAACTCACTTCCTAACAACACTGTAGGTGTCCATTGCTGCAGGTCAGGAAGGGCAACACACCATCACCTTCTCGAGGGCAATTAAGCATGAGTAATAAATGTTGGCCTAGCTAGCGGTGCCCACATCCCATCAATGAATAAAAAAATGTTTAGTCAACGAGTCTTTCAAAACAATATCAGGAACATCAAAGTCAACATGTTCAGCTGCTGACAAAATCTTTAGCCCCAAAATAATTTTTTTGATCCCGGACAGTTTGGTCAAGCTAAACCCAGCAATGCACCAAGTCTGTGTCTCACTTGATGACAAATAAAACGTCAAAATATTAGCCGTGGCTCAGTGATCATCTCAGAGTCATAAGGTTTTGGATATAAGTCTCACTCTGGCAACTCAAGCACATTTATAGCCGCCTTACTAGCCGAGTTTAAAATGACTAGTCTGCCAAGAGGAGACATTCCTCAGTAATGTGCAGCATTATTTGTGTCTAGGGGCAGCACAGTGGCACAGTGGGTAGAACTGCAGCCTCACAGCGCCAAAGTCCCAGGTTCAATCCTGGCTCTGGGTCACTGTCCGTGTTTATGTGGGTTTCACCCCCACAACCCAAAGATGTGCAGGGTCGGTGGATTGGCCACGCTAAATTGGAAAAATGAATTGGGTACTCTGAAATTTTTATTTAAAGCACTGTTTGTGTCTTTCCGCAAGTACATATGGGGTTTGTACAGAGGCCACAGTGGAGGAGGTTGACTGCACAGGGGCCTTGGCCTGCCCTGCACTTGTTTAGCAAGGACCACTCCCACTATGGTATTTCAAAGTCTGCCATTTAACAGATGGGTTTTGTAACAAGGAACTAGTTAGTGACTTGCCATATTTCCTATTCCTGGATCTAAAGGACCTCTGCTGGTATGTTTTGCTCAGGCTGGTTGCTCCAAATAGGGCACCGAGATGGAAGTTGTGTAGTTTGAACAGAAAATCATGGCTAGCAGTGAGGTGCAGCTCAGATAGTACCAACTAGCTTGCAGCTTTCCAACATTTGTCGGAATGTGGGAGAGTGATGTTGTCTGAGCGGAAGGTTCCAGTGATGTACATATGCAACTCTTATTTGGGCACTAGTATTGTGGAGGTGGAATATACTGGGTATGGTTTTGGAGAAATACAGCATGTGCTGTAGTAGGCTGTCAACATCTTTGAGTGGACTTAGCTGGGAGTGGAGAGGCGGTATACCTGCATGAAACAAGTCCGAAGTGGGAGATCATAAATTGGGGCCAAGGCTCAAGGATTGCATTTTCCTGGAGTCAGACTGGCACACCAGTCAGCTGCTTGGATCAGCTCACAGTTTGAAGGAAGAGTGAAAAAAAGTGACATCATAGCAAAGTTGCACTTCGATTGGTTCGAAATAGTAGGATCAAGGGAATGAACACAGTAAGAAGTCTTACAACACCAGGTTAAAGTCCAACAGGTTTGTTTCAAACACGAGCTTTCGGAGCACGGCTCCTTCTTCAGGTGAATGCCGTGCTCCGAAAGCTCGTGTTTGAAACAAACCTGTTGGACTTTAACCTGGTGTTGTAAGACTTCTTACTGTGCTCACCCCAGTCCAACGCCGGCATCTCCACATCAAGGGAATGAAGACATTGTTAGAGAAATGGTGGAGGAGGAAGGGCTTTATCTTTCTGGGACATTGGGACCAGTTCTGGTGCAGGTGGAACCTGTACATGAAAGACAGGTTAAACCTTGGTAGACCAGAACTAATATCACCAGATGGAGATTTATTGGTGCTGTTGGAAAGGGTATAAACTAGCTTGTCAAAGGGATGGGAATCAGAGGGAATTTAGATAGGAGAAAAACAAATATGGTAATGGAAAGTAGAAAGGTAGTGAACAAAAGTGGAAGGCAGAAGAAACAAATGCAAGCATCAAGGAGAGTAAAAATATGGAATAATATTTAAAAAGCTGTATTCAAGTATATTCTATCTGAATACACACACGGTAGGTGAATTGCTGGAACAAATAGAAGTAAATAGGTATGACCGAATTACCACTTTGGAGACATAGCTGTAGGATGACCAAGGCTTGGAACTGAATATTCAAGGATATTCAATATTTGAGAAAGGCAGGCAAAAAAGGAAACGGTGAGGTAATGCTGATAATAAGGGATTAGATCTGTACATTAGTGAGAGAGGATCTTCGATCGGAAGAAGATTATATAGAATCTGTTTGGGTGGAGCTAGGAAACAGCAAGGGGCAGCAAACATGTCTATAGGCCACTAAACAGTAGTGATAATTTAGGAAAGGTAGAAATCAGGAAATTAGGGGTGCATGTAATAAGGATAATGCAGTAATCATAAATGACTTCAATCTGCATAAAGACCAGGTAAATTTAATGAACAATAATTCCTGTAATGCAAGAGATGGTTTTCTCGAGCAGTATATCGAGGAACCATTGATCTAGCACTGTGCGATGAGAAAGGACATAATAATAATTGTTGTAAAATAATCTTTAGGAAAGTGTTACCAGAATTTTACATCAACCTTGAAAACAATGTAGTGTAATCCAAAACTAGGGTCCTAAATATAAACACAGAAAACTGAGGATATGAGGGACAGGCTGGCTGTGGTGAATTGGGAAAATACTTGAACACGTAGGAATGGCCAGTAGTTAAAAGAATCAACACAACGATTACAACAAATATACACACCTTTGAGGCACAAAAACCCAACAAGAAAAGTGAGTAAACTGTAGCTAACAAAGAATATTAATGATTTATTAGATCAAAGGGAGAAACTTACATAAACTTGTCAAAAGACAGTAAGCCTGAGGATTGGGAGCATTTTAGAATTCAGCAAAGGATGACCAATAAAGTGATAAAGCAAATGCAAATAGAATATCAATGTAAACTAGCAAGAAATAGAAAAACAATAAGAGAAACATTGGTTCCCATAATTACTTTCTGTCCAATCTTATCAGAAAAAACACATATTAAAACATTATCCCCCTTAGCTGCAAGATTTTACATTTCTACATTGTAAACTTTTGTTACTTGAAAAGAAAAATACAACTTTTTAGTTACAATATCACCTCCTTGCTTCCCAAATCTCCTGCACCTTGATCCTCCTGGTTGCTACAGACCTCTGCCACCCAACCCTACAAGTGTCTTCTTCCCCTCACTGCCCTCAGAATTATGGCCTCTTACTCATCTGGGACTTGCTTTCCCATTCAAGATTCAAATCTGATTCAAAACAGGAGCTCTGATTCTGTGTAAGTCTGAGTCCTGATGATGCAGAAGTGCCAAGCTGGGGCTGCTACAAACCATGTTTTCTTCTTTGACTGCTCCTGCAATGGGATTAGAATGGTTAGGTGGTTGTTTTTGACCTGTGTGGACACGATGAGCTGAAGGGCCTGTCTGTGCTGTATGATTATATGACTCTGCGACTATGAATACGAAGGAGAAATAACATAAATACTGGATGGCTGTGGCATACCTTTGGGTGGTCCCATGAAACGTGAATGAACTTCTAAGATTTTGGAAGATAAGGGAGTTATAAACAGCCCCGAACAGGATCAAAGCACTATTAAATCTCCCCTTAGCCTTCACTGCTTGAAGCAGCACATTCTCCCAATGTCTGCGTGGGTTTCCTCCGCGTGCGGAGTTTCCTCCCACAGTCCAAAGATATGCAGGTTAGGTGGATTGGCCATGCTAAATTGCCCCTTAATGTCCAACATTAGGTGGGGTTACAAGTTGGGACAGGGAGTAGGTCTGGGTGGAGTGCTCTTTCAGAGAGTCGGTGCAGACTTGATGGGCCAAATGGCTTCCTTCTACACTGTAGGTATTCTATGGTTTTCTGATTTATAAAACAGAGGGTCTCATCTTCATTTTTAAACAGCTTTCAAAACTTTTCTGCCACATTCAAAGTTTGTATGTGCACACCCTCTGGACTCTTGAATCACCTTTAAAATTCATTATATGAATGAAAATCTTTTTTTTTACCACGTAGCCATTAAGACCAGCTTTTTTGCACTTGTCACACATTCCCCATCTCTACTCCTACCTACCGCAACCCATTGTCACAAAAGAGTTTATTTATGGCATGGTCGGTTATTGAATTAAAATTACTCCAGTGTTTCTTTCAATAATCTCCTGAGCTCAACCCTTCAGATATTTCAACTTGATAAAGCTCGATCATTCTACTTCACAGTCCTACACTTCTACCATTCTTGTGCTCACAATTCTGTGCTGGTTTCATTGCAACAATTTCAAAATCCTCATTATCTTCAAGTCCCTCGCCCCATCCCAACTCTACAATATCCTTCAGCAATATGTTCCTGGATCTTCCTCTGGTTCTGGTCTCCTTTACATCATTCCCCCTTGCACTGCAGAGCTTTAAGCTACCGTCGCCCTTTACTCTAGAATGTTCTCACTAAGTTTACCTTTTTGCTCCCATACGTCCTTATAATCCTTCTCTGGCCTTTGTGTAGTAATTGGGCGCGATCTTCCGGACTCGTTACATTCGCGCTCAAGCATAACGATGCTGGTGAATTGCAGAAGATACCAAAAACAGGAACCGCACCAGGCGGCAAACAGTTTGCAAGGCAACAGACCTGCTCCCGTAGGCGAATTCGGAATCTTGCTGTAGTGTAGCGAGAAACCAATTATCAGCACTTAAGCCCCATTTCCATACAATTAACGAGAGCCACCCATCCTCCAACGGCCTCCTGTCATTTTCCGGACCGTCCAGCAAGTGATCACACTGGCACCAATTAATACTCTTTTTTAAAACATGAACCTGACAGAAGGTCTTCTGTGGGGAGCCAAGGAGGGGAGTAGCAATGTTTGTCCACAAGCAAAGAGATCGGAGGCGCTGGTCTTGCCACCCCAGTGCTCGGGGGTGGGGGGGGATCTTCCGCAGGGTGGGCTACCATGGGAGAGTGGGAGTGTGTGGGGGAGAAAGCAATCGCTCGTGGCACCACCGTGCCAACCCTTGGATTCCCAACCCCATTCGGGGGGGGGACGGGACGGACGGACGGACCCCTGACCCTGTCAATCTCTCCCCCCCCCCAAACCACCGGACAGCTGAGGCCTCTGGCTGTGCGGCTGAGTCAATCATTAATTGAGACTTGACAATCGTGGTTAAATGAGCACTTATGCCAAGTGGGTTCACGTGCGTCGGCTGGCCATGTAGCATGTGGAGTTATTGCCTAGCATTCCAAACCATTATGTCTGGACACTGTGTGGGAGTCAACACCACACATGCAGCAGCCAACATTCGAACACCCGGGAGATGGAACACAGGTCCCGGGACACGACCACAGCCGGAGGGTGGGTGGGTGGGTGCCACGGGGAGTGGTATGGGTTGCCTGGAGAGACAGGCAAAGGGCCTTGAGGGTCAGCCCGCATAGCGAAAGAAAATGACAGAGGTATCATAATGGTTGTGCAAAAAGTCATTTAAGGTGCTGTACAATACTCCATTTCCGAGAGTGCTACCCTCCCAACCACCGCCAGCTCCAAACCCCTACCCAATCCCACCCTCTACCCAGGTGCCCTCAGAGATGCTCAACATGCCAGGCCCTCCTAGTTCTACCACTACGCCTTGCTATTTCCACAGGATGCACATCTGAGGTAGAGGTAGCCAGCTGCTGACCTCATCCCGTGGCGTTCGATGCCCCTGGCGAGTGTCCTCTGGAGCCGTGTCCCGTGTGCTGGCTGCGAGACGCGGCCTCATGAGAGGGGTGGAACTCAGGAGTGCTGCTGGACACCGTCGCCGCCCCATGAAACAGGACCAGGTTGGCACTCAGTGTCCCCCTCCTCCCAGTCAGTGCCCATAGGGCCCTGAGGTTCACCTTGGGACGGAGGGGCATCTGGTTCGGGCCCGGCTGCCCCTACATCATCTTCCTCTGCCAGCCCTGGTGGAACTCATGGTCCGCACCATTGTGACGGCATCTTCGGCAATGCTCCTCAGTGACTGGGACACATCCTCCAGTGACTGGGCCATGCTCTGCATTGGCATAGCCATGCCCACCTGCGACTGGGATAAGCTCCGCAGCGCCTCGGCCATTCCCATCTGAGAGCGGGACATGTCCCGCAGAACCCCATCAAAGTCGACCTGACACTGGGTGACATCCACCAGTGAGGCAGACAAACTGCTGAGGTCTTCAGCCATGCCGTCACCAACTGCACGATGCCTTAGACACCTTCACCCATCGTGCAGACGTTGTGCACCAGACTCTCCACTGCGGTCGCCTCCTTAGCAGTGTTGGCCACGGTGCCACTCATTACCGGTGCCATCTCCTGCGTCCGTAGCCTCTGGGATTCCTCCAATCGGCTATGGATCTGCTGGAGTGATGCTGACATCTCCCTCTGAACATCCCAGCTGCTCCCTATAGTCTCAATCAGTTCCGGGTAACTCTGTTCCAGGAGCGCAGCATCACGCTGGGACCCAGCTGGGTCCGGGGCTCCAGCAGACCTCTGACTGCTGTCTCGCCTTGCGGTTCCTGCCTCCAGCTGATCCACATCTTCAGCAATGTGGTGCTCACCAGATTATGCCCCACAAGCCTGACCACTGATATTTCTCACCAAGGTATGTGTGTCTGCGCTAGTGTAGGATGCGGATGACAGCTGTGCCGCGACTATAACAGTTGCATCCTCGGAGCTCTCCTCCGACGTGTTCTCCCCAGAGTCAGGGGAGGGTGCCGTCAGGATGGGCCAGTGCCGTCAGCTGCTGGACTGCGGGAGAATGGACATGTGGTCAGTGAGAGGGATGGGTCATTAAGGCAATCACTCTTCACATCTGACAGCTCCTCCAGCTGGAACCTGGTGGTCCCTCACCTCGGAGGCATTCGCCAGCCTCCACATTGGTGACCGCCCTGTCCTCGGCCACACCTGTCACCTCCAGGGCCCGCTCCTCGAAAGAGGTGAAGATTCTCAAGTCCGGTGCCCCACCGCCAGTCTGGGCCCTCTCCCACCCTCTAATGGGAGAGCTTTTCCTGAGGGGACACAGAGAGGGCATCGTTAGCCACATGCATGGTTCATAGTTGTGGGGAGGGGTGAAGGGAGGGTTGGGGTGGACAGAGTGCTGAAAAGGGAGGGGCATGGAGGAAGGGTTGGTGGTATGCCTGGCGGGATGCTCCATTGGGGGGTGGGACACTGCTGGCTACTCACTCAAGCTTCCCGATTTAGGTCGCTGACCTTCTTCCGAAACAGGAGACCAGTCCTCATGGTCACACTGCCTGCTGCCACCACCTTGCCCAGCCAGCATTGGCTGCCTTGTGGCTCACCCTCCGGGAACTTTGGGGGAACAGGACATCCCTACTGGCCTCCACCATGTCCAGGAGCCGCCCCGAATCTTAGGGCTGGTCTCCCCAGTGCCATTGTTGTGAGCTGGCTGGGGTTGGCTGAGCAAGTGGAGCCTAAGTGCTGCTCGGGCTTCCGAGCACGGTCCTGGCGAATCATAGAACATATAGAACATTACAGCGCAGTACAGGCCCTTCGGCCCACGATGTTGCACCGTCCTGTGAACCCCTTCTAAAGTCCCTCTACACTATTCCCTTATCGTCCATATGCCTATCCAATGACCATTTGAATGCGTTTAGTGTTGGCGAGTCCACTACTGTTGCAGGCAGAGTATTCCACGCCCTTACTACTCTCTGCGTAAAGAACCTACCTCTGACATCTGTTCTATATCTATCTCCCCTCAATTTAAAGCTATGTCCCCTCGTGATGGACATCACCATCCGAGGAAAAAGGCTCTCGATGTCCACCCTATCTAATCCTCTGATCATCTTGTGTGCCTCAATTAAGTCCCCTCTTAACCTTCTTCTCTCTAACGAAAACAGCCTCAAGTCCTTCAGCCTTTCCTCATATGATCTTCCCTCCATACCAGGCAACATTCTTGTAAATCTCCTCTGTACCCTTTCCAATGCTTCCATATCCTTCCTATAATGTGGCGACCAGAACTGCACATAATACTCCAAATGCGGCCGCACCAGAATTTTGTACAACTGCAACATGACCTCATGGCTCCGAAACTCAATTCCTCTACCAATAAAAGCTAACACACCGTACGCCTTCTTAACAACCCTCTCAACCTGGGTGGCAACTTTCAGGGATCTATGGACATGGACACCGAGATCTCTCTGCTCGTCCACACTACCAAGAATCTTACCATTAGCCCAGTACTCTGCCTTTCTGTTATTCCTTCCAAAATGAATCACCTCACACTTTTCTGCATTAAACTCCATTTGCCACCTGTCAGCCCAGCTCTGCAGCTTATCTATGTCCCTCTGTAACTTGTAACATCCTTCTGCACTGTCCACAACTCCACCTACTTTAGTGTCATCTGCAAATTTACTCACCCATCCTTCTACGCCCTCCTCCAGGTCATTTATAAAAATGACAAACAGCAACGGCCCCAAAACAGATCCTTGTGGCACACCACTAGTAACTGGACACCAGTCAGAGCATTTCCCATCAACCACCACTCTTTGTCTTCTATCAGCTAGCCAATTTCTGATCCAAACTGCTAAATGTATTTTCTGCAATAGCCTACCGTGGGGAACCTTATCAAACGCTTTACTGAAATCTATATACACCACATCAACTGCTTTACCCTCATCCATCTGTTTGGTCACCTTCTCGAAGAACTCAATGAGGTTTGTAAGGCACGACCTACCCTTCACAAAACCATGTTGACTATCTCTAATCAAATTATTCCTTTCCAGATGATTATACATCCTATCTCTTATAAACCTTTCCAAGACTTTTCCCACAACAGAAGTAAGGTTCACTGGTCTATAGTTACCGGGATTATCTCTACTCCCCTTCTTGTACAAGGGGACAACATTTGCTATCCTCCAGTCCTCTGGCACTATTCTTGTAGACAAAGATGACTTAAAGATCAAAGACAAAGGCTCAGCAATCTCCTCCCTAGCTTCCCAGAGAATCCTAGGATAAATCCCATCCGGCCCAAGGGATTTATCTATTTTCACACATTCCAGAATCGCTAACACCTCCTCCTTATGAACCTCAAGCCCTTCTAGTCTAGTAGCCTGTATCTCAGTATTCTCCTCGACAACGTTGTCTTTTTCCTGTGTGAATACTGACGAAAAATACTCATTTAGCACCTCTCCTATCTCCTCGGACTCTACGCACAACTTCCCACTACTGTCCTTGACTGGCCCTACTCTTACCTTAGTCATTCTTTTATTCCTGACATACCTATAGAAAGCTTTAGGGTTATCCTTGATCCTACCTGCCAAAGACTTCTCATGTCCTCGCTTGGCTCTTCTTAGCTCTATCTTTAGAGCCTTCCTAGCTAACTTGTAACTCTCAAGCGACCCAACTGAACCATCACGTCTCATCTTCACATAAGCCTCCTTCTTCCTCTTGACAAGTGATTCAACTGCTTTAGTAACCCATGGTTCCCTCACTCGACCACTTCCTCCCTGCCTAACAGGTACATACTTATCAAGGACACGCAGTAGCTGTTCCTTGAACATGCTCCACATTTCCATTGTGTCCATCCCCTGCAGTTTTCATCTCCAGGCGATGCATCCTAAGTCTTGCCTCATCGCATCATAATTGCCTTTCCCCCAGCAATAACTCTTGCCCTGTGGTTTATACCTATCCCTTTCCATCACTAAAGTAAACGTAATCAAATTGTGGTCACTATCACCAAAATGCTCACCTACCTCCAAATCTAACACCTGTCCTGGTTCATTACCCAGTACCAAATCCAATACGGCCTCGCCTCTTGTTGGCCTATCGACATACTGCATCAGGAAACCCTCCTGCACACATTGGACAAAAACGGATCCATCTAAAGTACTCGAACTATAGTGTTTCCAGTCAATGTTTGGAAAGTTAAAGTCCCCCATAAAAACTACCCTGTTATATTCGCTCCTATCCAGAATCATCCTTGCAATCCTTTCCTCTACATCTCTGGAACTTTTCGGAGGCCTATAGAAAAGCCCTAACAGGGTGACCTCTCCTTTCCTGTTTCTTAACTCAGCCCATACTACCTCAGTATTCGAGTCCTCATCAAATGTCCTCTCAGCCACCGTAATACTGTCCTTGACTAACAATGCCACCCCTCCCCCTCTCTTAACACCTTCCCTGAACTTACTGAAATATCTAAACCCCGGCACCTGCAGCAACCATTCCTCGCCCTGCTCTATCCATGTCTCCGAAATGGCCACAACATCGAAGTCCCAGGTACTAACGCATGCCGCAAGCTCACCCACCTTATTCCGGATGCTCCTGGCATTGAAGTAGACGCACTTTAGACCACCTTCCTTCCTGCCGGTACACTCCTGCAACTTTGAAACCTTACTCATGACCTCACTACTCTCAGCTTCTTGTGTACTGGAGCTACAATTCAGGTTCCCAATCCCCTGCTGAACTAGTTTAAACCCTCCCGAAGAGCATTAGCAAACCTCCCCCCGAGGATATTAGTACCCCTCTGGTCCAGGTGTAGACCATCCCGTTTGTAGAGGTCCCACCTACTCCAGAATGAGCCCCAATTGTCCAGGAATCTGAAACCCTCCCTCCTGCACCATCCCTGCAGCCACGTGTTCAACTGCTCTCTCTCCCTATTCCTCGACTCGCTAGCACGTGGCACGGGTAACAACCCAGAGATAATAACTGTTTGTTCTAGCTCTATGTTTCCACCCTAGCTCCCTGAATTCCTGCCTTACATCCCTATCCCTTTTCCGACCTATGACGTTGGTACCTATGTGGACCACGACTTGGGGCTGCTCCCCCTCCCCCTTAAGGATCCCGAAAACACGATCTGAGACATCGCGGACCCTGGCACCTGGGAGGCAACACACCAACCGCGAGTCTCTCTCGTTCCCACAGAATCTCCTATCTATCCCCCTAACTATGGAGTCTCCAATGACTAATGTTCTACTCCTTTCCCCCCTTCCCTTCTGAGCAACAGGGACACACTCTGTGCCAGAGACCTGTACCCCATGGCTGACCCCTGGTAAGTCCCCCCCCCCCCCAACAGTATCCAAAGCGGTATACCTGTTACTAAGGGGAACGACCACAGGGGATCCCTGTACTGACTGCTTACCCCCAGCCCCTCTCACCATCACCCATCTATCTTTATTCTTTGGCGTAACTACCTCCCTGAAGCTTCTATCTATGACCCCCTCTGCCTCCCGAATGATCCGAAGTTCATCCAGCTCCAGTTCCCTAACACGGTTTTTGAGGAGCTGGAGTTGGGTGCACTTCCCACAGATGAAATCAGCAGGGACACTGACGGCGTTCCTCACCTGGAGTGTTAAAAGCAGTCACCTAATGCAGTCACTTGTGTCTGATTTTTTTAAAAACAAATTGCGGATTTTGGGCATTTATTGCCCATCTCTAGATGTGTACTTGAAAAGTTGGTGGTGAGCTGCCGTCTTGAATCGCTGCAGTTCCTGAGGTTTAGGTACACCCATAGTACTGTTAGGGAGGGAATTCTTTCACTATCACTGGTTCAAAATCCTGGAACAACGATATATTTCCAAGTTAGGATGATGAGTGACTTGGAGGGGAATCTCTGGGTGGTTGCGCTCCCAGGTATCTGCTGCTCTTGCCCCTCTAGAAGGTAGTGGTCATGGGGTTGGAATATGCTACCTAAGGAACCTTGGTGAATACCAAAATCACATCTTGTAGATGGTACACACTGCTACCACTGTTTGGTGGTTGAGGAACTGAATGTTTGTGGAAGTGGGAGCAATCAAGCGAGCTGCTTTGTCCTGGATGGGTGTCGAGCATCTCAAGTGTTGTTGGAGGCGCAAGACTCCTAGCCTTTGATCTGCCCTGGTGACTACAGTATTTATAAGGCTAGTCCAGTTCAGTTTCAGGTAACCCCATGTTATTGATAAAGATATTCCTCCAACAGTTAAAGACTCTCCAAACGAGTTGTAAGCCAATGAAATAAGATACATGAAAAACCAACAAAAAACTCAAAATAAAATCAGAAATAAATGCAACAAAATGTGAAGTAAGACCAAATCATGTCAAAAGTATAATTATGAAGCTCGAAACAGAAACCCTGAACAGGAGCTGGTTTAGCACACTGGGCTAAACAGCTGGCTTGTAATGCAGAACAAAGTCATCAGCGTGGGTTCAATTCCCATACCAGCCTCTCCGAACAGGTGCTGGAATGTGGCGACTAGGGGCTTTTCACAGTAACTTCATTGAAGCCTACTTGTGACAATAAGTGATTATTATTATTATTACACATCTTTGAGAAATTAACAGGAATTTCTTTAAATATATTTCCTAACTGGGAACCGTACCTTTGGTACAAGATTGGTCAAAACCCTAGATAAGCCACATAAATGGGATTATCTGAAGATCATTCACCAAAGTTACTGCAACCAAGAGGGGTGTTATATTACCATGCTTGGTACTATGTTGTATTCTTTGTCCTTTCTTCCAGAATGATTTGATGTAGTGTTGACAAAGAATATATCAAAAGATTGAAACAAAACTCATTTATATTACGCTACTAATTAAATGAAGTTTGTACACTCTACTGAGCTGCAGATAATAATTCAGTAATATTGAATCTGTCTTACATTACTCAATAATCTAAATAGTCACTAACTACACTATGATCTAACCTCGTGTTAACTCTAACTACTCTAATCTTCTGATGCTTTCATCATGCTTTCTCCTTATGCTACTCCATCCAGCTTCTCCCAGAATTCCCTGAGTCTGACTTAAATACAGAGAAATGATAGCGCCATCTAGTGTTTGATTTACACAGATGTAATTATTAACCCTTCACTAACCTGACTATATACATATTATTACAGGGGGAGCTACCTAGCAAGTTCCTGATATTAGTATTTAAAGCCAAGAATATAATGGTCAGACACATGAATTTTATATGGTACCAGGATGCCATTGTGCTTACTTGCATAATAAGTAGTTCTGAGGTTTACTACCTAATATTCTCTCCCACGTGACCCATGCCTTTAACTAGCATACCAACCAATGCTACCAGCAAGACATATTGGAAACTGTATCCTTAAATGCCCAATATTCAAAGTACCAAAGATTTCCCCGATTTAGCTGATTGTAGTTTGTACTTAAACTTGAGCTACATTGCTTAACTGCGACTTAATGAATGATGTAATTCATTATTGTGATAAACTATTATAAAAATGATTGCTGTGGAAAGTCTCAAATCGATTTGCAATTATGAAACCATACTTTTGTTTGCAACACTTAAATAAGGTCATGTTTTATTAACAATTTTTCTGGAATAGTAATAGTGTCCTTACCTCACATTTTTCATCTCTTTCATCCACAAGTCTTTTCAGCTGAATTGCCAATTTTTTGAAAAAAGAATGTAGGTCTTCACGGGAAAGGTCAGCCAATTCCATCCACTGCATGTCAAAGACATTTTCCTGATTGTGAGTCACCTTCACAACATAAAAAATGGATTATGATTTCCAATGATATACAACTGCATACAATAGAACATACAGAAATGACAAACATCCAGCTTTTTACAGTAATGCTTATTTGTGTACAGTGTCACTTTTAAAGTTACATGTCTGAAATTAATATATATTTCTACTTTAAAATTTATTTTGAACAGTGAGATTTTCTCACCTATGCACAAAGTAGTATTTCACATACTGATACAATTATAGTCATAATTTATATGGGGTTGGGATAGGGGAAGGTTGGATTGGAAAGGATACCGTTACTTTAAGGGATATCCACTCTGGACTCGCAATTGATATGTGAATCTAAAACTTAACAGCAAGAGTACTGTACAATGGATGGATGGACGGACGGATGGAAAGGTTGACCTTCTTTTCAAGCATAAAGGCAGCCATATCAAGGCAAGTTATTCAGCAATTTACATTAATGTGCCTTTATTTACCTCTATACCACAACTAGAAGCATACCAGGACAGTAAAGAAAGTGCCAGAAGGATATAGAGGACTTGAGTCAGGCCAGATTGGAGCACAATCATTTGGAAGTGGTCATCTTTCTTAATTGATAAATCAGTTTACCAATTCTAATGACACCAATTATATCATATATATTATGCTCAACACCTCAGATTATCTAATCCCTTCTTCCAAATCATAGGATACACATCCAGGGCAGCAGGCAACATTCCAATAGCTAACCAACATTTCATATTTCATATGTGAGCCTCAAAGAATGTTTGGGGGGAGGGGATCAGGGTGTGGAAGGCATTATGGTTCAAAATGTTCAGGTTCTCATCAAACATCTTTATACATGACCATCTTCGAGCGACTTCCAAGTTATTATAAAAATATTCTAATTTCAGAACATACCTCTTGAATGTGAATTGCAACAGCAGCCTTTGTATCAAAATCAAGATCTTTTATGCTTTCGATAAATTCTTCTTTCCTTTCACACTGGAATAAAAATAATCATTAAATCCAGCTTCCTTTTGGGATGAGAGGTGACTCCCATCCCGCCAAAGCAAGCGAAAATCAGCCCTTACAAAGTTTGAGATAATGGATTCATCCTCGGACAATGACGTTGAAAGTGGTATAATGTAAGCAACAAAACATTGGAAATTAAACATTTAGAGCTCTGGCAGATTGATTGAGCCCAGGTTCAGGATCCTTACCCTCATCTTCTAATAATCTCATGGCCACTTGTTTTCTGGAAGTGGGGTAACTGAAAGATTTTTTTTTGGTCACAACGTAGGGAATTTTGGAGGAGCCAAGACTACAGGGAAGAAGATTGTGAGCTCATAAATAATGGAACTGCTCGTGTCAGACCCATGCCTCATGAGCATTTACCACTTGAGCAAAGATGTTATTTAATACACCATTAATCCTCCTCTGCAAGGGGCGGCACAGTAACACAGTGGTTAGCACTGTAGCCTCATGGCGCTGTGGACCCAGGTTCGATTCCGGCTCCGGGTCACTGACCGTATGGAATTTGTACATTCTCCCAATGTTTGCCTGGGTCTCACCCCAACAACCCAAAGATGTTCAGGGTAGGTGGATTGGCCATGCTAAGTTGTCCCTTAATTGGAAAAAAATAATTGGATACTCTAAATTTATTTTTAAAAAGAAAGAAAAGAAAACTTGGGTGGCACGGTAGCACAGTGGTTAGTACTGTGGCTTCACAGCACCAGGATCCGAGGTTTGATTCCCGGCTTGGGTCACTGTGTGGAGTCTGCACATTCTCCCCGTATCTGCCTGGGTTTCCTCTGAGTCCTCCAGTTTCCTCCCACAGTCCAAAGATGTGCAGGCTAGGTGGATTGGCCACACTAAATTGCCCTTAGTGTCCAAACAAGGTTAGATGGGGTTATTAGGTTAGGGTGGAAGTGAAGACTTAAGTGGGTCGGTGCAGACTCGATGGTCCGAATAGCCTCCTTCTGCACTGTATGTTCTATGTTCCTCTGCAGGTATAGAATCTCTGGGTAACTGAACATCGCAATATAACACCAAAACACAGTAAGAGAATGCTATGGAACAACCAGTGAAATAGAGGCAAGGGTCATTATTCCAAAACAGTCATGCTCCAACTCAAATATTTGAAAAGTCGAGCACAAAAATTTTTTTGCTTTTGTCAAATGAGAACCCTTTCGTCCCCTCACATGGTGCTTCATTATTTGACACTGCTGAGCGGGCTCCATCAGACAGTGGAGAGCTGATCAACAAGGAAACCAGGATCTGCCCGGCTCTCAACACCTCGCGAGATTCAGCAAGAGGAATCCTGCCCACAATGGGTGGGATCACTTTTTAGCAATTCTGCATATTAGAGCGAGGCAGGAAGTCTTACTCTAATGTGCAGATTCCAGAGGACCCTGAGGCTTTGGGATTCAATCCCTTCGCCTCAAGGACCTTGGGCAAGCGCCGTTTGGTACTAGTCCCCACAAACGGGACCAGAAGAAATGGCACATATGGGGGTCTCCAAGAGGATCGGAGGCCCCCAGTTGCACGCCCTTTGGGCAGGGTGGTGCCCAGGCACTGCTGGTGCCACCTGGGTGCCTGTCTGATACCGCCAAGGTGCCACTGCCAGCTGGAAAGGTGCCAGGTCGGCATTGCCCTCCCATGTTGGGTTCAGGCTTGCAGGGGGTCGGCAATTCCTTTCGGGGCCTCTGAGATCAGGACACCATTTTTAAATGGTGTCCTGATCTCTCGTGACAATGGGGAGTTCTGGCGAGCAGAGCTCCCCAAAGTAAAAAAGGGGCTGTGTATGGCCTCGACCTGCACATTCCCCGTTCAGGCCCCTTATTCAAAGCGAGTTGCGTTGAATAGCCATACGTTTCTCGGCACTCCGAGTGCTGGAAAACACACGGCTAAACGTGCTCACTCGGGGGCATTGTTTCTTTTTGGGAAGATCGTGCCCTGCATTAACAATTTGGACATAAAAATCATGAAACACAATTTCCAAATTTGTGGGTAACACTAAATTGTGGGTCGGCAGGGAAATAGTCAAATACAAAGAGGCATTAATAAACTTGGGCAAACAATTGACAACTAAAGTTTAATCGATAAATGTGAGGTAGTACATAATGTAAGGAAGAATTGAGGGGGATGAGAGCATGGGGTATAATGGAGATGGTGTAATTTATTACTTTGAAGGCCAGTCTAGGTGGGTCTCAAGAGTACAAATATACCAGTCACATAAACCATAAAAAGGGGAACCTAACACTCGGCTTTACTTCTAGATGGATAGAATTGAAAAGCAACGGAAGTTCTATTTTGAACCTTGGTTCGATCACATTTGAGTACTGTGTGATATTCTAGCTATTATATTATAAAAAGTTAGAGCCACACTGGAGAGAGTGTGGAAAGATCGACAAGGATGATACCAGAAATGCAACCATCAGGAAAAGGATGATTGGTTGGGCCTCAGTTGTCCTGAAGCAGAATCAGAAAAGCAAAAGCGAGTTTATATAAAAATAGAATACGAACATCACCAACCTGAACAGCACAGCCCAGAAGTAGTAGCAGAAGCTTCTTCATCTCTTCAATACCCTGTTCTGAAATAGATGAACCATCACTGTAAATCACTCGAATTAACCTTTGTATGGTAGGTTCAAATAGTTGCCTACAAACAGGTTAAGTTTTTTCAAACCTGCAGTTCACTGTAATATATAGTACAATGGTCCTGAAGGAAATATAACAAAACATTAATCCGTGGTCTGATCACTGCATGAACATAGACAGATATCACTAATTACTTCGATAGATTAGTATAACTATCATTTGGGCCATGACACCACTGCAAAAGAGGAAAAAAAAACAAATTTCCTATCTTCGCCAAATACATTTTACAGTGTATTCAAATAGATTTGATTTTGGAGCAATAATCCAAACTCAATATACATATTAGTTAGAAGACAACTAATTTAATTTGTGACCTACGGTTGTACTCTAATTTTTCCGGCATACGACTGTGTTGCAATCAATCCTTGGTACTTTCTGTTTTGCATTTAATGCGATGCTGGTATGACTGCGAATTCTAAATAGGAGGGATCTAAATCATTTGCTATCAGGATTCTCTGTGAAGGCCAGGCCATTATTTCCTTAAAAACAGGCTCTCAACCGAAGCAATTATTTTTTGTTACAGATTTTAAACTGTAGACAAAGTATATTTTTAAGATCAGAATACTACAATGAAACAGAACAAGAGATGCACATTGACCATTTCACCTTTGGTTCAATGTTTTTACTGTAATTTGATTCATAGTTTACCCCCCCGATAGCATGTGTGCAAGTGGAAAAAGAAAGCAAAATGAATACAGGTGGCCCTTCATTTACACCCGTCAATGAACAATGAAATTCTAATATACTGTAGATCACAGTTTAGAAATCGACCTTTGTAGGTTCAGTGAAAAACACAATCGCCTTATATGTGTGGTATAAACTGTAAACTGCCAGTGGTGTAGATGGTTGCCATTTTAAAATGTGGAAACAAAAACTGAGCCGTAATTCAAATTAAATCACGTCTTTATTTAATGAAATCATTCTACAAGGATAGTTCAAACCACAATTAATGTTGTGAAAAAAACATCAACTTCAGCATCCAACGCAAATAGTTCATCAAATTTATTCTGAGTCACTTGGGCTACGACATTACATTCCAGTTTCATAACTATCCACCCACAATAAATTACCCTCCATTTAATGGGATATTCTGTATATGTTGAATGATCTGATGGCAGTTTGTGCATTGATAGCATCCCACAATTTAATTATAAAACCACACAAAACATCAAGTAGGGCAGTATGAATATTTCCACACTGTGAAGGCTTTTGCTCCACCAACCACCCACCATTTGTGTGAACATGATCCTTGAAAATCTCGCCGAGGCCCACATCGAAAAGTTGAACTACATACCTGCTACTATAACTACAACCAGTGTTATTTGTCAATAGGCTCCTCTTGATCTCATTGGTTATATGGGATCCGAACATGTCCCAAGTTAATCATCTGCATTCTTTGCATGGGCTACCTACTCTACACATAGCGATCCATAACTTCACTCCATCCTCATCCATTCAATCACTGTCATGGACATGCACAAAAACCGCTACAGGGAACTTCAGCATGGTTTTACACTTGAAAAATTACCATGCGCTTTAATTTAGTAGTCGACTGTGCAGGTTACTACCACCCTGAAACCGTCCTTCACATGTCCTGTGGTTTTCACTAGAACAGATTTCGAACCGCTATAGAGTTAGATTTTTTGCAATACTGAAATTCATGAGTGTTTCATTCACGTTGTTGATGTGGCATAATGGGTACTCCTGTTTTTGCTGCTGTCTGAATGAATCCCTGGAAATTGGTCATTTTGGCAGAGGTCTTTTGGTAGTTTCTGAGCTGTGACTCCTCCTTCCATTCTCATACCAGTTTTTCACTAACACCGAATTCTCTCGCTGCAACATAGTTATTTGATGGTTAACAAATGCTACAACTTGTAGCTTGAAAACAGCTTCAATGTTTTTGCAGGAGGAACTACTTCTATTTGTCAGTCTCTTCACACAGTCTGCTTCTTGTGGGCATGTCTTAAATTCACTCATCTTCGAGGCCTGCTTGATCCCATGCACCAACTTACAAGGTGAATATCACCTAAACACGTAATTCCAAGCAGAAAAATTAAGGCCAGCTGCTAATGCAAATATAGCCATATAAATGCCTATGCTCATTTAAAATGCAGTGCTGACTTATTCTCGAATAGAAGCTGAACATTATTATTTTTTAATGAACATTTTATTGAGGTATTTTTGGTATTACAGTAACAACAAAATAAACAATGTGCATGAAACTATAAACATAGTGCAAAAGCCTTCTCCCTCCCTTACAGGTCCCACCTTTATTAACCCCCTACTCTAAGCTAAACTAATCACCCCCCCCCCCCCACTTCTCCGGGCGAACCCTAACAGTGACCCTCTCAAGGCGAACTTTTTTGATTTTCTCCAAACAGAGAAAGCTAGCCATGTCCGATAGCCAGGTCTCCGACACCAGGGGCTTTGAGTCCCTCCAAGCTAATAGTATCCATCTCCGGGCTATCAGGGAAGCAAAGGCCAGAACGTCTGCCTCTTTCTCCTCCTGGATTCCCGGGTCTTCCAACACCCTAAAAATCGCAACCTCTGGACTCGGTGCCACCTTTGTTTTCAACACCATGGACATGACATATGAAAACCCCTGCCAAAATCCCTTAAGCTTCGGACATGCCCAAAACATGTGGACATGGTTCGCTGGGGTCCTCCCGCTCATATTGCACACCTGTCTTCCAGCCCAAAGAATCTGCTCATTCGGGCCACTGTCATGTGAGCCCGATGAACAACCTTGAATTGTATCAGGCTGAGCCTGGCACATGTTGCGGACGCAATTTGTCCTGAACCCCCCCCTTAGCAGTAAGAGCTGGTAGGTTGACACCTGTTTACGTAGGAACTCCCGCACCTGCAGGTGCCTGAATTTGTTTCCCTCGCCAACCCAAACTTCTCCTCCAGCAACTTCATACTCTGAAAGCTCCCCTCTATAAACATATCCCTCACCCTCTTAATCCCTGCTCTTCGCCATATCCGGAACTCCCCATCCATACTTCCCGGGACAAACCGGTGATTATTACAGGTTGGGGACCAGACCGATGCTCCCACATGTCTCCTCCATTGCCCCCAGACTCTCAGGGCCGCCACCACCACGGGGCTGGTGGAGTACCGTGCCAGCAGGAACGGCAGAGGCGCAGTTACCAATACTCCCAGACTGATGCCCTTGCATGAAGCCGCCTCCATATGCTCCCATGCTGACCCCTCCCCCACCACCCACTTCCTAATCATGGCTATATTCGGCACCCAGTAATAGTTACTAAAATTTGTCAGCGCCAGCCCACCTTCTCCCCGACTCCGCTCAAGCCTTACCTTCCTTACTCGCGGGGTCTTGCCCGCCCAAACAAAGCCAGTGATTGATCACTTTGTTGACCCGTTTAAAAAAGGATCGCAGAATAAAGATGGGGAGACATTGAAACATGAACAGGAATCTCGGGAGGACCGTCATCTTCACCGTTTACACCCTCCCAGCCTGTAACAACGGAAGCGCGTCCCACCTCCGAAAATCGTCCTTCGTTTGGTCCACTAGCCGGGCCAGATTTAATTTATACAGCCGGTCCCATTCCTGCGCCACTTGAATGCCGAGGTACCTAAAGCTTCCCCCTACTAATCTAAATGGCAACTCCCCCAATCACCTCTCCTGTCCCCTCGCCTGGACCGCAAACATCTCACTTTTCCCCATATTTAGCTTATACCCCGAAAACCGGCCAAATTCCCCTAGATTCCTTCCATCCCCTCTATTGGGTCCGATACGTACAGGAGCAGGTCGTCTGCATAGAGCGAGACTCTGTGCTCCACCCGCGCATCAGCCCCTTGAGGCTCTCAGGGCAATTGCGGCTCTAATGGCTCTACAGCTAGCGCGAACAACAGTGGGGAGAGGGGCATCCCTGTCTCGTCCCCCAGTGCAGTCTAAAATAGTCCGATGTTGTCCTATTCGTCCGTATGCTTGCCACAGGAGCCTGTTACAGCAACCTGACCCAGTCAATAAAGCCCCGCCCAAATCCGAACCGTCCCAGCATCTCTCAGATAAACCCATTCTACCCGATGAAAAGCCTTTTCTGCATCCATTGCGATCACTACCTCCACCTCCCTGGGGCATCAGGATCACGTTTAACCTTCTTACATTGGCCACCAACTGCCTACCCTAAACAAACCCCGTCTGGTCTTCCCTCAGAACGTCCGGAACACAATCTTCAATCCTGGAGGACAAGATTTTGGTCAGCAATTTGGCATCCACATTCAACAGTGATATTGAAGGGGCAGCACGGTGGCACAGTGGTTAGCATTGCTGCCTACGGCGCTGAGGACCTGGGTTCGAATCCCGGCCCTGGGTCACTGTCTGTGAGGAGTTTGCACATTCTCCCCGTGTCTGCGTGGGTTTCGCCCCCACAACCCAAAGATGTGCAGGTTAGGTGGATTGGCCACGCTAAATTGCCCCTTAATTGAAAAAATAATTGGGTACTCTAAAATTTAAAAAAAAACAAAAAAAAAAAACAGTGATATTGACCTGTAGGACCCATACAGTTCTGGGTTCTTGTCTCGCTTCAGAATCAGCGAAATTGTGGCCCGTGACATCGTTGGGGTCAGCACCCCTCTTTCCCTTGCCTCAATGAACAACCTCATCACCACCGGCCCCAATATCCCATAGAACGTTTTATAAAACTCCACTGGGTACCCATCCGGCCCCGGGGCTTTACCCGACTGCATAGCCTACAGACCCTCCACCATCTCTTCCAACCCGATCGGGTCCCCAGCCCTTCTACCATCTCCCCATCCACCTTCGGGAAATTCAGCCCCTCCAATAAGTGCCTCATCACCTCCGGCCCCATAGGGGGTTCTGACCTGTACAGCCGACTGTAGAAATCCCTCAACGCATTATTCACCCCTGCCGAATTTCCAACCAGGTTCCCATCTACGTCACTTACTTTCCCTATCACTCTGGCTGCCTCCCTCTTTCTAAGCTGCTGTGCAAGCATTCTGCTGGCCTTCTCTCTGTACTCATAGATCGCCCCCTTCGCCTTTCTCAGCTGCTCCACCGCCCTCCGTGAATAACAAGCCGAACTCCACCTGTAGCCTCTGCCGTTCCCTTAAAAGCCCTGCCTGGGGGTCTTGGCATTCCTCCCATCGATCTGTAGTACCTCCTTTACCAATCGGTCCATCTCTGCCCTGTCCACCTTCTCCCTATGGGCCCATATCAAGATCAGTTCCCCTCTGACCACCGCCTTCAGTGCTTCCCAGACCACCGCTGCTGAAATTTTCCCCGTGTCATTGACCTGCAGGTAGTTCTGATTACATTTCCTTAGCCGCTCGCACACCCCTTCGCCAGCCAAAAGTCTCACATCTAACCTCCAGTGCAGCCGCTGGTTACTGTCTTTATTAACCTGCAGGTCAACCTAGTGCGGAACATGGTCTGAGATTGTGATTGCCGAGTACCCATTTTCCACCACCCCTGCCAGTAAGGCCCTGCTCAAAATAAAGAAATCAATCCGGGACTACACTTTATACACATGAGTGGAAGGAGAACTCCTTCATACTCGGCTGCCCAAATCGCCATGGCCCCCCCCCCCCCCCCCCCCCCCCCCCACCCCACCATTCCATGAACCCATTTAGTTCCTTTGCCATTGCTGGCACCCTGCCCGCTTTCGAGCTTGACCGGTCCAAGCCAGGGTCAATAACTGTGCTGAAGTCCCCTCCCATGACCAACCTGTGCGAGTCCAGGTCTGGTATCTTCCCCAGCATGCTCTTTATAAACTCCACATCATAACAATTTGGCGCATACACATTTACTAATACTACGTTCACCCCCTCCAGTTTCCCACTGACCATAATATATAGACGTCCCGCATCCGAAACTATTCTACCCGCCTCAAAACAACATCCGCTTGTTGATCAGGATCACAACCCCTCTAGTCTTTGAATCCAGTCCCGAATGAAAGACCTGACTGATCCAGCCTTTCCTCAATCTAATCTGGTCAGTTACTCTAAGGTGCGACTCTTGCAACATTACCACGTCCGCCTTCAGTCCCCCAAGATGCACGACCACACGTGCCCTCTTGACCGGCCCATTTAACCCTCGAACATTCCAGGTGATCAGCCTAGTTGGGGGGCTCATTGCCTGCCCCCACCCCACTTTGCCAATCATCCATCCCCTTTATTGGGCGCCCCCACCCAACTTTGCCAATCATCCATCCCCTTTATTGGGTGCCCCACCCAACTTTGCCAATCATCCATCCCCTTTATTGGGCTCGCCTCCAGCCCATGCTCCACATCTCCACCGGCCCGCCCATAGGCAGTCTCAGCCCCCAACCTCCTCTCTGTCCCTTAGCCCAAGTCCCTCCTGCGTCAGCAGAACATTTACTCCCCCTCCCGAGTAACAACACTCTGTAACTCAACCCCTTTACTAAACCGAACATATGCACACTCCCCCGCTGCGCTTCCGTGAGCTAGCCCACCCAGCTAGCTTGGTGGCCCCCATCCCTGCCGCCAGATACTCCTCCACCCCCCCTCCCCCATACAAACATACTCCAACATCAAACAATTCCCACACAATTGCCCGATAGAAAAACACCAAGATCTAAACAAGTACACCTTCAGCCCCCAACAGTGCAAATGAAAACCTTAACTCACTCAGCTCTACCGCTGGTCCCAAATCAATGCAAAAGGCATTACAAACAACTTCCATAAAACAAAAAACGAGAAACCTTTTTTAAAAGAACAGAAAAAACAAACCAAAAAAAGCATGAACATTGCAGCAAAGTTCAAAAGTTCCACCACCAGTCCTTTCCTTTTCGCAAAATCCAGCACGTCCTCAGGCGACTCGAAATAAAAGTGCTGTTCCTCGTGCGTGACCCAGAGACAGGCCGGATACAACAGTCTGAGTTTCACCTTTTTCTGAAAAAGGATCAACCTAATCTGGTTGAAGCCTGCTCTTCTCCTGACCACCTCCACACTCAGGGATACTCTTGTCCCACTTACAGCTCCATGTCTTCTTGGCCCACTGTAGAATACGCTCCTTATCCAAGTACCTGTGGAATCTCACCACCATAGCCCTCAAGGGGTCTCCCATTCGCGGCTTCCTCGCAAGTGCTCTGTGAGCCCTGTCCACCTCCAAGGGCCGGGAGAATGCCCCATCCCCTAGCAGCTTCTCAAATATGTCTGCGATGTATGTCCCAGCGTCCGCTCCTTCAGACCCCTCCGGGAGCCCAACGATTTTCCAGTTCCGCCGGCGGGACCTATTCTCTAGATCCTCCATCTTCTCCAGGAGCTTCTTCTGATGGTCTCTCAGCATCCCCACCTCCAACTCCGCCGCAGTTTTATGTTCCTCCTGCCCAGCCAGCGCCTTCTCTACCTTCTGGATTGCCCGATCTTGAGCGTCCAATCTAAGCTCCAGCCGCTCAATGGACTCTTTTATCGGGTCCAAGCAGTCCAGTTTCTTCTTAGCAAAGCCTTCCTGAATAACTTCCATCAGCTGCTCCGTTGACCGCTGGGTGAACAAACCAGAGGTCCAGTCCTCCGCCGGCTGTCTCCTGCTGCAGCTTGAGCCGGTTATGGGCCAGAGTTTATAGAACCCTAAAGTGTATGATGGAGTTCACCTGACCCACAACTTTTATATATTGTGGTATGGGGAGCAAATGGCCCACTCTACAGGTGTGGTACAGCAGAAATAGAAAAGTGTTCTTTAAAGCAAAACAATGTTTATTCTATGAACTCAAGTTAACCTTTTTAGAACATAGTGACCATCTTAGCAACCATTAATTCAAATACAATCCCTAAAGAATACAACACTAAGTAATCCTTACGCTGTCCTTTTAACATCCAGAAGACTACAAAGCACCTTTTACCAGAAGCCCATCAGGTTAAAGTTATTAGTTTTAAAATCACCAGGATCGATTTACAGTCTTTAGATTACAGGGAGAGATTCATACACCTTCTGGCTATGACTGCAACTGTCCAGCTCTCAAAACTAAACTAAAATACACCCTGCAGCAAACAGCCTAAAACAAAAGTAAAAAGCTGACAGACAGCCCAGCTCCACCCACTCTGATATCACTGCAGTAGTAAACACCCATTTCTTAAAGTTACTCTCACTACAGATATTTATATAGACCCATTTATAAACACCCATTTCTTAAAGGTACTCTCACATGACACGCCCAAGCCTTCTCTGTCTTTCTCTTTCTGCCTTTACGAGCACATCTAGTCCTTCTCTCCATGCACCGATCTGGGAATTCAGTACACAATTGCGGGCCATCAGTTTTACAATTCAAGTCCGGTAGAAAATCGGGAAAGGTCCAAAAGTCCGACCCAAGTGGGAACCACCAAATGTGTGACTTACTCCTTCATTACCACCACCAGAAGTTGAAGCTAAACATTATTAGTATGACTGCAGACTACTTCTCCCAACAGCTATTGTAAATGTGGGCATCGTATAACTGTTCAACTTGGAGATATCACCCCTCTCAAAGGAAAACAAAAACTGCTGGCTCCATCACCCTAACAAGCTACCACCCATCTCCAATCTCCTTTTTCTTTCCAAAAGACGATGGTACCACCGGAAAGTTCAAGGAGACCTGTCTCATGAAGTTCCGCACCTGCATATATCTGAAGCCACCCTCATGCTGGAGCCCAAATGTCACCCCCAACTCCTCCAAGCATGTGACCTGCTCCTCCAAAAACAAATCCTGCCTCCCATTTTTCGGCAAACTCGAGGCCTTTGACATAGGCCTGGACAATTGGACTCAGTATGCCCCCCCCCCCCCCAATGTTTATAGAATAGAACATAGAACATACAGCAATCTAATTCTTGAAAGTGCGTTTAGTGTCTGATAAACAGTCCCTGTGAATTGTAGAACCCTTCCGACCTCCCCCTCAGCTCAAACTTCACCTACTCGAGCATCAAAAATTCCAGCATGTCCCCCTTGCCACGTCGAGGCACCGGGCAAAGAAGCAGACCTCCACCCCAGCAGGATCCGCCCGGATCCGGGCAATTAACGAGAAGGCCAAAACACCCGCCCCCATCCCTGGCTGGTCCGACACCCCAAATATGGCTTCTTGGGGCCCTGGTTCCAAACTCACATGTACCACCCCCGAGGTGACCTTAAAATTTCCCTCCAATACTCCTCCAGCTTCAGGAGAACCTGAACATGGAAAACATGTTCAGATGTTTTCCTGAACATGGTTTGCGGGGCTCCTCCCACAGAGCTCACATACAGCTCCACCTCGCCCTTGTGAGGTGTGCCCTACACACGACTTTCAGCTGTATCAGCCCCAGCCTCGCGTTTGAGGCATTTAGCCTACGGAGCCACAGACCGTCCTCCACAACCTCCCCCAACTCTTCCTCCAACTTGCCTTTAATCGCCCTCCAAGGATACCTTATCTTCGCCCAAAAAACCTCCCATCAATCGCCGACACTACCCACTTCTCCATTCCCCCTGCCGTCAATACCTCTTCCAACAATGTGGGGGCCAGTGCCTCCAGGAAGCTCTGAACCTCCTTCCTGGCAAAGTCCCAGAGCTGCAGGTACCCAACGACTTCCCCCTGTTTCAGTCCATATTTCCCAAGCCTCAAAAAACCTCTCAGGAACAGGTCTTTTAATGCTCGGACTTCCGTCTCTCCCCATCCAACTTCCCTGGCTCAAACCTATGGTTCCCCCTAATCGGCATCTCTCTGGTTTAGGGCTGGTTTAGCTGAGTGGGCTGGACAGCTGGTTTGTAATGCAGAACAAGGCCATCAGCGTGGGTCAATTCCCGTACCAGCTTACCCGAACAGGCACCGGAATGAACGAGGTGATCAACTTATCCACCTCCTTGAAAAAGCCTTCAGCAAAAATATCGGCAGGCATTAAATACAAACAAAAGACGTGGCAGCACATTCATTTTAATTGCCTGTAACAGACCTGCCAGCGACAAAGGAAGACTATCCCACGCGCCAAATCTGCCTTCACCCTCCCAACCAAGCTAGAAAGATTAAATGAATCCCCAGTCCCACGCCACCTGCACCCCCAGATACCCAAAATGGATTGCTGCCCTACGGAATGGCAGCCCCCACACCCTCCCTCACCCCCGTCCAAGACGCCACACAAAGTATTCACTTTTTTCCAGGTTTCATTTATACCCCGAAAAGGACCCAAATCTTCGGAGAGGCTCCAATATACCCCCTATTGACGCACTAGGCTCTGACACAAAGTAATAAATCATCCGCGTACAGAGACACTATGTTACACCCGTTCCCGTCCTCCCGCCTGCACTATTCTCCTCCATACCCCCAAGCTCCTCAGCACGATGGCCAAAGGCTCAATCGCCAGCACAAATAACAGAGGGGACATAGGACACCCCTGTCTGGTCCCCTGGTGCAGAGCAAAGTACCCCAAACTCATTATTTGCACACAGACGCTCACCCTTGGTTCCTTGTATAATAACCGTACCCACTCCACAAGCCTCGCCCTGATCCCAAACCTCTCTCGCACCGCAATCAAATACCCCCACTCTACCCGATCAAATGCCATTTCTACTTCCAGCACAACCATCACCTCTGTCCTCCTTACCTCAGCCAGCGTCATAACTACATTTAGCACCCTCCTAATATTTGTGAATAGCTGCCTCCCTTTCACAAACCCCGTCTGGTCCTCCCCCATCATCTTCAGAGGCACCCCTCCATCCTCGCTGCCAGAAGCTTCACCAATATCATCGCATTCACATTCAGTAGTGATATAAGCCTGTACGACCTACACTCGGTCGGGTCCTTATCCTTCTTCAGCAGCAAGGAAATTGAGGCCTGCCCCAAAGTCTGTGGCACTGCCGCCTTCCCCATCTCATTCTCAAACATCCCCACCATCAGCAGCGCCAACCTGTCCTTAAATTTCTTGTAATATTTCATTGGGAACCTTGCCCGACTGCATCCTCCCAATTGCCTCCTTTATCTCCTGTTCCCCTACCATCTCCTCCAACATGGCCCTATCCTCCTGCCCCAACCTCGGGTACTCCAGACCGTCTAGGAATTTCCACATTCCCCCCCGGCACTCCTTGGTGGCTCCGCCCTATACAAATTTTCATACAACTCCTCAAACACTTTGTTAATCTGGTCCAGGGCCACCACCAATTTCCCCGCCCTACCCCACACCTGGACAATTTCCCTTGCTGCCATCTCCCTCCGAAGTTGGCCTCCCCATACTCGTAGACTGCTCTCCTCGCTCCCTTCAATTGACGCACGGCCTTCCCCGTAGACAGTCGATTAAAACTAGCCTGCAGCTCCCTCCTTCTATTTAAAAGTGCTGGTTCTGCATCTCCTGCGTACCTCCTGTTCACCTCCAACATCTCATCTATCAACCTTTGCCGCTCCACCCACTCCTCTTTATCCACATTGGCCTTAAACGATATCATCTCACCCTCAGCACTGCCTTCAGAGCCTCCCATACCACGGCCTGCGATACCTCCCCTGTGCAGTTAAACCCTACGGTACTCAATTACCTACCCGATCTTTTCACAAAAACTTCAGTCCCCCAGCAACCCAACATCCAATCTCCACCCCGGCCTCTGCATTGTCCCCCACTCCAAGACCATGTCCATCCAATGCGGCGCATTATCCGAAATTGCTATTGGCAAGTACTCTGATCCCTTAACCCCAGCCAACAGTGCCTTCCCTACTACAAAACAAAATCTATCCTCGAATACACCTTGTGGACCGAGGAGAAAAGCGAATACTCCCGCTCCCTCGGGTGCAAGAACCTTCATGTGTCCACTCCTCCCCCCCGGAGAGCGGCTGCGATCTGTCCAGCCTTGGCTCCTGCATAAAGTTCAGTCTCCACCCACTATCAGCTCGTGCAAATTCAAGTCCAAATGGCCCCACATACCTTCCTCACAAACCTTACATCATCCTGATATGGGTCATACACACTTGCCAACGCCACCAACCTGCCCTCCAATGCCCGTTACCATCACATATCTACCCGCTTGGTCCACCACCACCTTCTAAACCTGGAACCTCACTTTCTTACTGACCAAAAACGCTACTCCCCACGCCCTGTCAAATCCCAAATGAAACACTTGGCTTACCCAGCCCTTCCTGAGCTTCAACGGATCCTTCACCCTCAAATGAGTCTCCTGCAACATAGCCTCATCAGCCTTTAAAAACTTTTTAGGTGCTCCAACACCATCGACCTCTTCATTGGCCCTTCCGGCCCACATAACTAACTTAACCAGGAGTTTCTCCCCTCTTCTCTCTCTTCCCCCCCCCCCCCCCCCCCCCACCCAATCTTCTCTCTCTTCCTCTTCCCCCCCCCCCCCACCCCAATCCACCATCATTATCAGAACTCCAGGCCTGCCCGCTGGACCGGACCTACCCCCATCCATTTTTACAATAGAAACACTCCCCCTCCCAGACGACCCCCCCCCCCCATCCACTTCCTCTCAAAAACACAACCCAGTATCAATCCGATCCCCCCCCCCCTTTTCACACCTCATGGGCCATTGTCATGTGAGGGTCCCCTTAAGAAAATTGTGTTTGTCAAATAGCTGCAGTGTTTCTGGCATTTACTTTCGTTTTGAGCTGGAAGCTGTTTTATAGCTCAGTTTTTGGTTTTGTTTTCAGTTGGGAGCTGCATTCAAACAAGAAGGTGTATTTTGATCTCTCTCTCTCTGCATGCTAAAGAATATCTTCAGATCACTTGATAATTTCAGAGTGATAACGGTTTTCTGTGCAGAATTCAAACCTGCTGTCTTTGTTAAAAAGGGTACTTGACGTATGGATGTTGTTAGAAAAGTTATTGAGGGTTACATATAGAGTATTGTATCTGTGGGGATTGTGTGTGTTGGTAGTTAATAAACTGCTTACTGCGTTTCTAAAATGTTAACTAGATTCATAGAATAAACATTGTTTTGTTTTAAAATACTAAAGTTCTCTGTTGCATAACACCTGGAGAGTGCGCCCTTGTGCTCACCATAACCAAAATCTATCAAGTTGTGGGTCAGGTGAATTCCATGATATAGAACATACAGTGCAGGAGGCCATTCAGCCCATCGAGTCTTCACCGACCCACTTAAGCCCTCACTTCCACCCTATCCCTGTAACCCAATAACCCCATCTTACCTTTTTGGACACTAAGGGCAATTTATCATGGCCAATCCACCTAACCTGCACGTCTATGGACTGTGGGAGGAAACCGGAGCACCCGGAGGAAACCTACGCACACACGGGGAGGATGTGCAGACTCCGCACAGAGTGACCCAAACCGGAATCGAACCTGGGACCCTGGAGCTGTGAAGCAATTGTGCTAACCACTATGCTACCGTGCTGCCCTATATTTGCCGGTATTCTGCCCGTCTGAGCACCCCGTCCAGATCATCCTGTAATTATAGGCTTTCCTCCTCGCTATTTACCACACCACCAATTTTTTGGTCACCTACCTTCTTGATCGGGCCCTTATGTGGGACCTTGTCAAAAGCCTTACTGAATTCCATGTAGACTACATCAATTGCATTACCCTCATCTACACACCTCGTCACCTCCCCAAAAAATTCCAACAAATTTGTTAGACAAGTAACTTCCAGTGACAACATGAGATCAAGTCGCATGAAAGGTGGCTCCCACAAGGGACCTTGTTCTTCAATCCCTTATACTCGTTTTTCAAGGGAATTTTGGTGTTTAAACCCAACTGGCCAAACTGGGTCACGGTCAGCCAACAGAGCCAATTTGAAAATCTCATCGATAAAGCTTACTGGAAACAAATCTCAGTCTGGTAGTCTGGCGAGAGGATCGGAGGGAGAGATAGCGGAGGCGGCCGTGCTCATCATGGTAGACACTGCAAGGATGCTGGGGTTTGGACACTTGGGTAGGGAGGACAGGCTGGGGGAATATGTTGTTCGCTTTCTGTTGCCTTTTTGGTTGGGGTCTACCTCGCTAGTAATAAGGAGTAGTTGAGTAAACGGGAGCAGAGTGGGGGAGTGTGGGGGTGGGTGGGGGGGCTGCGACATGTTGGTCCAGGTGGGGAAGGTCTTGGCTCACCGGGGCCAGAACATGTTGGTTGCAGATGCATTGGCGGAAATGCCGGTGGTTTTAGTAAACATGTACGCCCCGGATTGGGACAATCTAAGTTTATTAGACGGCTGTTGGCCGCAATACCAGATTTAAGTACTTATCAACTGATTCTTTGGGTGGAGGGGGATAAGCTAAAGTCATTGGCCCCTTCCAGAATGGCAAAGGTCCTCTCTACGTTCATGGAGGAGATAGGGGGTACAGACCCATGGCTGTTTATACACCCTGGGGTAAGGAGGTCTCCTTTTTCCCGAGTGCACAAGGTCTACTCAAGAATAGATTACTTTGTAATGGGTAGGAATCTTCCCTCTGGGGTGAAGGTAGGATATTCGGTTGGGGTTATATCTGCATTTGGTAGACCGAGTGCTGGAGGCGACTGGACGTAGTGTATGGGATAGAGGTTGGACGTAGGGCTTTTATCGGATATGGGGTTTTGCGGGACTGTTTTGAAACCATAGGGGGAATACGTGGAGTTCAATGAGAATGGGGTTGTCTTGCCCTGTATTCTGTGGGAGGCTTTGAGGGCAGTGATTAGAGGGGAGCATATAATATCAGAGGTTTGTGGACCAGCTGGTCCCATTGTTGATAGGGATGTTTAACAATGCTCTGGCATGGGGTTCCCTCCACGAGGTGCTTGGGCAAGCATTCATCAACCTTCCCCTGAAAAATGAGAAGGATTCCACAGAATGCAGGTTGTACCACCCGATTTCTTGCTTAATGTAGATGCAAAGCTAATGGTTAAGGTTCTAGCATGGAGGCTGGAACCCTGCTTCCCCAGAGATAATTGGGGAGGACCAAATGGGATTTGTAAAGGGCCGAAAACTGTTGTCCAATATGGGCGACTGCGGAGCATGGTTCCTACCCCAACGGCTGGACTGGAACCCTAGCTAATTGTTAGATGCAGAAAAACATTCAATAGGGTCCAGTGGAGGTACCTCTTTGCAGTTTTGTAGCAGTTTGGGTTTGGCCCTAGGTGCGTCTGTTGTATGAGGCTCCTTCCGCCAGTGTTTGTACCATAAATTTGGGGTCTTTACGGTTGCACAGGGGGACAAGGCAGGGAGGTCCTATGCCTCCCCTTCTGTTCGCTTTAGCGATTGAGCCACCAGCCCTGATGGCTTCAAACAAGTGAAGCTGGATAGTAAGTTGTGGTTATGGAACACAAGGTATCCCTGTAGGCGGATAATCTTTTGTTATACATGAAAGATCTGGGGCCAGCTATGGGAGATATCATGAGTATATTGAAGAGCTTTAGCACCTTTCTGGAAACAAGTTGAATTTAGATAAGAGCGAGTATTTTTTGGTCAGCATTCCATAAAAGGAAGCAAGTTTGGGGGTTCGACCTTTCCATCTGGCGGGAATAGCAGACTAGCTTTCAGTATCTGGGAGTCCAGGTGGCTCGGGAATGGGCGCGGCTCCATGAATTGAATTATACCAGCTGAGTGGGGAGGGTCAAAGCTGATCTACTATGGCGACCAGAATTGTGCACAATATTGCAAGTGCGGCCTTACCAAGGTTTTATACAACTCTAGCATGACTTGCCAGTTTTTGTATTCAATGCCCAGTCCAATAAAGGCAAGCATTCCATATGCTTTTTTTGACTACCTTGTCCACTTGTGTTGCTACTTTCAAAGATTTGTGGACCTGCACGCCCAGATCTCTCAAACTTTCTATATTCCGGAGAGTTGTGTCATTTACGGTACATTTCCCCTCTATGTTAGACCTACCAAACTGCATTTCCTCACATTTGTCTGGATTAAACTACAGTTGCCATTTCTCTGCCCAAGTCTCCAACCTATGTCCGGCTGTATCGTCAAACAATCCGAAACACTATCTGCCACTCCACCAACCTTGGTGTCATCCGCAAACTTACTAATGAGACCAGCTACATTTTCCTCCAAATCGTTTATCTATACTACAAACAACAGAGGCCCCAGCACACCACTAGTCACAACCTTCCATTCAGGAAATCACCCTTCTACTGCTACCCTTTGCCTTCTATGACTGATACAGAGTTCTGTATCAATCTTACCACCTCACCTCTGATCCCGTGTGACTTCACCTTTGTACCAGTCTGCCATGAGGCACCTTGTCAAAGGCTTTACTGAAGTCTATGTAAATAACATCCATCTCCCTCCCCTCATCAATCATATTTGTCACCTCCCAAAATACTCGATCAAATTAGTGAGGCACGACCTCCCCTTCACTAAACCATGCTGTCTATCGCTTATGAGTCCATTTGTTTCCAAATGGGAATTAAGTGTTGTCCCTGAGAATCCTCTCTCCATCAAGTCTGCACTGACCCTTTGAAAGAGCACCCTACCCAGGCCACGGCCCATCCTATCCCTGTAACCCAATAACCCCACCGCACCTTTTGGACGCGAAGGGGCAATTTAGCATGACCAATTCGCCTAACCTGCACATCTTTAGATTGTGGGAGGAAGCCGGAGCATCTGGAGGAAACCCATACAGCCACGAGCAAATGCAGAAACTCCAGAGAGTCACTCAAGGCTGGAATTCGACTAGGTCCCTGCCACTGTGAGGTAGCAGTGCCAACCATTGTACCAGCATGCAGCCCATATCCTGCCTTAACATGTCCCTGTCGAAATTTATTAGGCAAGGCTATCAAGGGACACAAAGTTGAGTAAATAGGCATGAGGCATACATTAGTCATCACACATTAAATGACTCCTGATGCTATATTCTTAATTATGACATTTAATGCAAATATCACAAGGTATCCAGTCTTGTCTCTTGCAAAAGGCACCATGTACACAACACTAAATGGGAGATTAAAACAAATTGATTTACTTGAGAGAATTCTGCATAGAAGCATTAAAACAGCAAAATGCAATAAAGATCAAATCAGTTCAGATGGTTAGAAATGTTCTTTTAAAATAGTTATGTATAGTTCAATAACTAACAGGAGTTTTTCTTGAATGTGTTTTATAAACCTTCATAATTCAATATTATATTTGGATGACCACAGACTGTGCAGGACTAATCTAACAAATCAGACCTGCCCTCTTATGCCGCAGGAATCTTTTAACATTACAGGCATGTCTTGTAAATCTGTAAGCAGCCTGAGAGCACAAAATAACTCGCCTTTTGGGGAAAGGAGTTAGTCAGCATGTAACTATATTCTTCAAATAATCTTTCCATAGATTGAATTTGTCTATTGCATGACTGTTAACGTGCTAACATTACAAACAGTTAAAAAGTCTCAGGCACTTCAATTTCCAACCAGGAGAGACATTCGATTGCCAGCTTTTTCTTCAACCAGTTGCAAATACCGATAATTGCCACATATATTAATGGCACTGTCCAGATTTACAGCTGGTTGAAATTACCCTTTAAATCACATTTATTTTGTCATATAAAATCATGTGATTGAAATACATGTTATATATAATCAAATAACCTACCTGAGAGGGGGGTTCGGCCCAGGACAAGGACATTTGGAAGAGACATCATAATTAGCTGTTGTAGTGTCTCCTGTAAGTTATAACAATAATTTTAATCTGTATAATACATAATCATTTTTTAAAAATTTTTTAACAGCAAACAAGATGGTTTTCTAGAGCAGTTATGCTGAGAAACAAACTAGGGAGAGGCTAGTTCTGTGCAATGAGAAAGAACTCTTCATAATCGCACAAAAGAACCTTTGGTGAAAAGTGGTTATAACATGATAGAATTTTACATTAAGTTTGAAAACGATGTATTTCAATCTGAAACTAGGGTCTTAAATATAAACAAAGGTTTATGGGGCAGATTAGTTGTGGTGGATTGGGAAAATACATTCAAAGGTATGACATGAGACAGGCAAAGGCAATTGTTTAAAGAATTAATGCTTTACAACACGTATACATTCCTTCAGGGCACAAAATAGGAGAGCACATACAAATACATGTTTAAGTATGATCCTAGTTTTTGAAGAAAATCTATGCTATTGGTTAGAGTCAGACCAGATTTCATGAGAATAAAATAGGCCTGAATGTCAAGCTTTCTTTCTGACACAATTTGGACAATTACTTAAGCCTTTCCTCCACTGAAAATAAAATGGTTCATATTCTATCCAGCATCAATCTTAGATTATAGCATGAGCCGGAAACAGTTTGCCACCATTGTTTTTGCTTTCGTTTGCAAATTTGTTTGTCAAGATTCATAAAATATGATTGAGAATGTCAAGCAACAGACATGTGTGCTCAAGATGCATCATATCCAATAGGAACTGGAACGATTTCCCAAATTGTTTTATTCCATAACATTATAGTAAACAGAATAAGTTTATCATATTTTTCTGATACGTAATTGATCCGAGGAGACTTCCGGTGACGGGATGTGCTGAGCGACGTGTTAAAAGGCAACTCTCCTCCTGGAAACTTGAAATTAGGCACTTTTAACCTAAAAATAGGCCGCTAAAATAGAAAAACCCCCACCCTCCTCCAATAACACCACAACGAACCAGACATGCCAGGCAACAATTTAAGGAGCCGAAAGGACGGCAGAATCAGTAAAAGCCTGGAGAGGAAGATTGGGCGACGTTGAACATGCAGTGCTAGCCCCCGATAAACAAATTGATGGACTTCCTGTCACAGGAGCTCCAATTGAAGAGACGCTATGAAAATAGAAATGATGACAGTGAAGGCAGCAGTAGCGGAGGCACTGGTCCCCTTTCAGATGGCACAGGAAAAAGCAGAGCGGTGACTGGAGTCGACGATCAGGGAACTGGAGAAGGCTGCGACCGACCAGATCGCCTCACTGGAGCAGGAGATGGCAAGGTTGGTGGCGACACAACGGACACTGAAGGGAAAGGTTGAAGACCAAGAGAATCGATCACGCCATCAAAATCTCTGCACTGTGGGCCTACCAGAGGGTACTGAGGGCAGAAACGCTTGAGTGTGCGCGGCCCAGATGATGGGCAAACTTGTTGGAAGCGAAAGCTTCTCCAAGTCCCCAGAAGTGGACCGAGACCACAGGTCACTCCGACCAAAGCCCAAAGTCGGGGAGCAGCCACGGGCCATTATCGCAAAATTGCACGGGTACCAAGACCGGGAAAAGATCCTGAATTGGGCACGGCACACATGATCTTGTAGGTGGGAAGGTCACTCGATCAGTGTGTATCAGGACATGGGGTAGACCTGGTCAAATGCCAGGCAGAATTCAACGCAGCCAAGGCAGCCCTATACAAAAGCCAGGTGCGGTTTGGGAAGCTGTATCCCACCAAGCTCTGGGCAACTTTCCAGGGTTAAGGAGTACTACTTCACTGTAGACAATTTTGTGCGCAAGCACAGGCTGGGAAGGCCACAAAGCTAGCAGTGAGAGAGAACTCTTGTTTCATCTATTTAAAAAAATTTGAATTATATGGGATAGATCTGCCTTGCCTTTGGTCTATGTGTCTCAGGAAGGAGGGGGTGAGAGTGAGAAGGTACTGGATGGAAAAGGGTAAACGCAACAGGTAGGGGGAAGGTAAAGCATAGTCACCTGGAACACCACCTTAACGGCCCAGTGAAAAGATCCAGAGTCTTCACCCATCTGAAAGAGTATGACATAATCTTCCTCCAGGAGACCTACCTGAGGGAGAAGGACCGACTGCGGCTAAGAAAGAGCTGGGTGGGGCAGACCTACCAAACGTGCTAAGGGACGAGGGCTTTGGGGGGGAGGGTAGCCATATTTCTCAATAAGAGGGCAGCATTTACAGTGATGAGGATGGTTACGGACCAAGGGGGACAGTATGTCATGGTCAGTGGTGTCCTTCCTCGAAGGGGCACGAGTGGTCTTCGTAAATGTGCACGCTCTCAACTGGGACAACGCAAAATTCATGAAGAAAACCTTGACAGAAATCCCTGACATAGACGTGCACAGACTCGCACCGACTCAACTGGACCCATGGACAGATAGATCAAACCCGAAGCTGTGAAAGCACAAAGCCACGAGGAAATAGCTCAGGTTAAAGACAGAAGCAGGAGGTGGTCACTGCGCCAGAAAAGATCAAATGAAGCCTTCGCAACCTTCTACTGAGGGTGGAACACCTCCAAGCCACTGGAAGATTAAGCAGTTCCTCGACGGAGTGTACATGCCAATCGTGGGTGAAGCTAAGTGACAGGGCCTGGAAGCACCATGAGAACTGGGGGAAGTCATGGAGAGTCTATGCAGGCGGGGAAGGCACCAGGGCAAGATGGACTGCCAGCAGACGTCTACAAAGAATTTGCACCAGCCTTTACTTGCGGGAGATGTTCACAGACTCGCTAGTAAAGGGCACTCTGCCACCAACACTGGCACAAGCCTCTTTAATCGCTGATAACCAAAAAGAACAAAGACCTGAGTGCAGGTTCTACAGGCCCATCTCACTACTCAACGTAGATGCAAAGATCCTGGCAAAGGCCCTGGGAAGGTGGCAGAGGAGCTGCATGCCAGGGTTAATCGCGGAGGACCAGATGGACTTGGTCAACGGCAGGCAACTAACATCGAACATCAGGCCCTTGCTGAACGTGATAATGACGCCATCTGAGGGGAGAACACCAGAGTGATCATTTCCCTGGATGCAGAAAAAACCTTCCACAGAATCGAATAGAAGTACCTCTTAGAGATACTGGGACAATATGGGTTTGGCCCAGGGTTCACCTCCTGGGTGAAACTACTGTACAGTGCTCTCATGGCGAGCATATGGACAAACACCACCAGCTCCAGATACTTCCAGTACACAGAAGCAAGTGGCAGGGTTGCACGCTATCCGTGCTACTGTTTGCTCTGGCAATCGAGCCACTGTCAATCGCCTTCAGAGCAGTGAAGGGGTGGAGAGGTATCCAAAGGAGGGACGTAGAGCATAGTGTCCACTCCACATGGATGACCTGTTCCTCTATATCTCGAACCCCCTGGCCACCATGGAAGGAATAATAAAACTCCTGAAGCTCGGCGCCTTCTCAGGTTTCAAACTTAAGCTGGGCAAGAGCATGATTTTCCCTGTAAACCCGCAGGCAGGAGGGACAGAGCTGGGGGCACTGCCCCCCGCCCCCCCCGCCCCCCCCCCCCACGCCCCAAAATACTCGAAGAGCCCAGTTGTTCCCGAGGGGACTCTGAAAGTTAGAGGCATGCACATGGATGATTAGAGTAGCAACCCTGGGGGAACTCAGAGGTTCCAGTTACCAAGGGGAAACAATGAAATGAAAATGAAAATCGCTTATTGTCACGAGTAGGCTTCAAATGAAGTCACTGTGAAAAGCCCCTAGTCGCCACATTCCGGCGCCTGTCCGGGGAGGCTGTTACGGGAATCGAACCGTGCTGCTGGACTGCTTGGTCTGCTTTCAAAGCCGGCAATTTAGCGTTGTGCTAAACAGCCCCTGAACAACCGGAGATTCATGGCAACAACATCCTCTGCGAAGAAACAACAACATACCCCCAGATACCAGAACACCTGTTAGAATAACTGCTGGACATGGACCACCTAGGGACAGAAAACTGTGCGGACAAGTTTTGGAGGTGGTACGCTCTGCCCTGGACGAGACAAGGAAAAACTGGGAAGAGGAACTCGGCATAGAGATAGGGGGAAGCCTCTGGATCGAAGCACTGCACAGGGCGAACTTCACCTACATGTGTTCAAGGCTGAGCAGAACACAGCTAAAAGTGGTGCACAAAGCACACCTGACCAGAACTCAAATGAGTGGGTTCTTTCCGGAGGTGGAGGACAAATGCGAACAGTGCCAAGGAGGCACGGCCAACCACACCCACATTGCTCTAGGCGTGTCCCGGACTGGTCAGGTATTGGACTACCTTCTTTGAGGCATGTCCAGGGTTGTGCAAGTGAGGGTGGAGCCATATCCAAAAGTGGTGGTCTTCAGGGCATCAGATCAGCAAACGCTCTTCATGAGGAGGGGGGCCACCGCCCTAACCATTGTTCCCTGATTGCACGTTGTAGAATCCTGCTTGGCTGGCAATCAGCGGCACGACCCAAGTCTACAGACTGTCAGTCTAACCTGGTGGAATTTTGTAGGCTGGAGAATATTAAATTTGGCATCCGTAGGTTGGAAGAAAGCCTCTACAAGACGTGGAAGCCACTCACCAACTTGTTTCAAGACTTGTTCATAGCCTGCAACCCATAAGGTTGGGGGGGGGGGGGGGGGGGGGGGGGGGGGGTCCAGATACCAAATTTGTAACTTAGGAATTGTTGAATATAAAATAAGAAAATCCAACAAAAACATTTATTTAAAAAACTGATACTAGGCCATGGGGTAACAGATCATTGTGCTAACCTGCTATCCCACTTTGCAGTTTTAATTGCCAAAATTTGTGCAATTCAGTAAAGTTCATTATTGGAATGACTGGTGACGTTAATCAGTTAACAAATAATCAGTGAAATTTTGAAAATTCAGACAAAGCTGCATTCAAGAAAGTGTGAACTATTCAGAATTCCAATTCTGCACTGAATAAATTGTATTTAACTTCTATGGTTTAATTTTACTGACATTCTGCAGGAAGCTAAATGTGCATAAATAACATACCACCCTCTCATTTACTGGGCTGCTTTTTGTTTTCAAGCAATTTTCCTTCAGAAGAAAATTACATACCCATCATCATTATTCAACAAACCTCTTCCACCCCTTAATCTCCACTCTCTGATGCCACTATTCTCACGATTTTCTCAATGTTCTTTCCTCCACAAGCAGTTTCAATCTAATGGAAATACCATTGTTCATTTAACATCAGGTTGCCAGCATCATTAGACAAGCAAAATGGCCAAGCCTATAATAGAGGCAGCTAAAATGCCACCTACTGAGGTCTTAAAACAGCTGCAGAAGTATCACAAATAAGATCCAGAGGTGTCTTGAAGCATAAAAGTCAAATCCAAATTTTTTTTCTCTTCGCCTTAAACTGTGCTTAAGTGCTTTATAGCTACCATTAGCATTGGTCCCATTTCCAATATCAGAGTTATAGCTTCATTCTTTTTTCTAGTCGCCCTATGTATTTGTTCAGCTCTAAAACGTATACAGGTCAACGGTGTTTCATGTACAAGGACAGCAGTCTTCATTGGCGTCTTGCCTCAGTGAGTGCCATTATTCAACTGTTCTTAAAATGTCTACCTCCAGAAGCAGTTTCATGGTATAGTGACATGACTGCAGAAAGCTGGATGAGTAGATCAGACTAGCTCCTAATATTCCCCCTTTTCATACTTAAAAAAAGACCAACCCCCTCTTCCGAGTGAACAAAAGATATTTGCATGCACAATCCCTACCCACCATTCTCATGCACTCAATTGTTTGCTCTACCACATATGCATTACAATACTTTTTCACTGTACCTCAGTATACATGACAATAAATGAATGTAATCAAATCACACTATCGGCTGGATTTTCCTGTCACACCCACCCAGAGGCCGAAAATTCTTGCCCAAGGTGAATGGACCATTAAATAGTCGAAATTTTCTGTACCTGCGATTATTCTGCAGCAGATGGGACTTGAAAATTTACCCCATTTCCTTTAAACATGTGGGTGTTCACAAGAATCATACAGAATTCACCATGCAGGAGGCCATTCGGCCTATCGAGTCTGCACTGGCACTTGGAAAGAACACCCTACTTAAGCCCACGCCTCCACCCTAACCCCGTAACCCAGTAACGTGACCTACCCTTTTTAGACATCAAGAGCAATTTAACATAGCCAATTCACCTAACCTGCACATCCTTGGACTGTGTGAGGAAACCGGAGCACCCGGAGTAAACCCCTGCAGACATGGGGAGAACGTGCAGACTCTGCACAGTCAATGACCCAAGCCGGGAATCGAACCTGGGACCCTGGAGCTGTGAAGCAACTATGCTAGCCACTGTGCTACCATGCCGTCCCATTGGCATTGACATTGGCTGTTTGTCTGGGCGATGTTATTTGTCCAGCATATCGCTGTTTTGGTGACAAGCCGCTGTTTTGGTGACTGTTGTTGTTCCACTGGGGGTGTGGGGACACATAGACCTTTGGGATTGATGTTAGTTCTGTATTCAGTACAGCTGGTGGACTGTCAGACAAACCTGTCTTCTCGCTAGGAGTATCGTGCTGTTATACAGCTTCAATCTCACTTTTGAGGACTTCATTTTTGGATCTCAATGTTGAATCATTTCACATCCACGTTGCATGACACACTGTCTCTTTGGAATTTCGTGTTTGCCTGACACCATGCTGACTGCAAAAGGAGAGTCACAAACCATTTGTTGCCTATAGACTTGACAAACTACCTGTTGATCCTGTATCAGATATACCCACTGATGCCTCTCCAGCGGCTGTTTTCCACAATATCCACATTCTGCCCTTTGTTTGCAATTGCATTTGGACTGAACCTCAGCATAATGTATCTCCTGGTCTGTTCAGCATATATGCTCCAGCTGATCTTTCATATCTTTGCATCTCAACACACATCTATCGTTTCCTTCAGCATCAGTTCCTCATCTTTCAGTCGACTTGCGTTCACTGAGGGGTTTCCCACATATAAGATCCATCAATCTTGAATCAGATCTTATAGCTGTCAGAATTCACATGATTCTGCCAACTGCGCTTCTGCCATCATGTACCAATCAACAGTCTAATTTTAACTCTCAACTCGATGCTGAGTACATAACGTTCATATATAACATTCATTCGGGGTTCAAAATGTGTATTCAAGGCTTTCAAAATCTCTCAAATTTCTCTTTGCTCATCTGTTAGATTTGGAGTGGTCCTCCCCCAGCAGTGTTAGCAGCGAGGTAATTTTTTCAGGCTTGTTAACAAAGTCTGTTGCAATCCCAGTTTTGCCATTATGGGTGGAAAAACTGCTAGTTTGGCCACTCATCACTTTTAAATTTTACTGGAGATGGGATTGAGAGATGGGCTTGGAAAGTTAACTGCAGCCATTTGTAATCACTTGGATCATTTTTGTCGCCTTTGTTTGAGGTCATTTTGTCTTTTCATGTCTGTTTTTCTTTGTCCTTTTTTCAGCAGTGAATAATTTAATTTGCAGCCTGTGAGCTGTTCTCTGAGCTGTGCCTCAGTTGCAGACTTTGCTTGATTTCCTTTGTCCTTTTCAGTGGTTTTGCAGATTTTGAACTGATCAGCATTCCTGGGTTCTCAGTCTTTTTTGCTCCTTTTGCAAGGTTCAAAAATCTATTTTGCCTCCACTCTCTGACACCATGTTTCATGTACAAGGACAGCAGTGTTAATTGGTCTCTTGTCTCGGTAAGTACCTTTATTCAACTGCCCTCAAGATGTCTGCCTCCAGAGGGGGCCTCATGGCATATTCACATGACGACAGAAAGCTAGATGTGTCAATTAGACTAGTCATATTTCAAAACCCAAATAATGGGTTTGATCGCCACTATCATAAGAATAGATTAATGAAATCATCTCAACAGAATAAAACTGGAACTGAATCAACTTATGGGTTAAGTGTAAAATCATCCATTTGACAAATTCCAAACTCAAGGTATTTTAATTTCTGGGATTCATTTACATTCATCAGTCAGCTCCCAGTCGGAAATGAACAGAAATCAGCATTCCACCAAACCTCTTTCCAACCTGATCTTGCAGAATGAGGGACGTTAAAGTTGGCCCCTACATTTTAGCGAGTTTTATGTTTTTTGATCTCTCCAAGCAACAAAGGATATTGTTACAGAGTGTAAAAACAAAGCAGAGGGTGGTTTGCATAAAAGACTTGCATGGGAAGGCGGCATACAGTCAGGATAGAGTGGCCCTGAGAGTGCAATGCTGACTCTGAACCCCATGAAATCTCAAGCCATCAAGTCAAACATGGACAAGAAAACCTCCAGCTGATTAGTACATGTCAGCTGTGCCTTAGTTGATCACACTCTTTCCTCTTGTGGGTTCAATTCTGACTCCAGGACATGAGCATAAAAATTAGGCAACAGTGCAGTAGCAGGTGTTTGCTACACTGTTGAAGGTACTGTTATGTATGAGACATTAAACAGAGGCACTGCCTGCCTCATGGTATTATTTTGAACAAGAGCAATGATCTGGCCAACATGTATCCCTTAATTATCATATAAATACATTATCTAGCAATTATCACTTTGCTATTTATAGGAACGTCTTTGCACAAAGTGGCTACTACATTTTTAAAAAGTGACTACTGTAACGATTGGAAGATGTTAGGAAAATTGCATTATAAATATTGGGACAAGTTAAGAGTTAAAAGTGTGGGATACAGTGTGTGGCTGCAGTGATCATGGTTTTAAAAGTAATTTTGTTTTGCTTCTTGGGAATAGCAGGTGAAATTGACCATGGGATGTGTTTTTCAGTCTGGGCTAATGCATAGTATTTGCCTGGGGAGTTAATGTGCTTGAAGTCCCCGGGAAGTTCTTTTTTTTTAGCTTGGGGAGATAATGTCAGTGCTGGGTGGAGCTCAGAGACATTTTTAGAAGCTTTGGAGAGGCAGTTTTCGACAAAGCTGTGGAGAGATGTGTTTTGGGAAAAAGGTTTTTGGAAGTGTAGTCTGATCTCTGATCTGGCAACCCTTGGTTGTTTTGACCACAAGTAAAAAGCAGTTTTCTTTCCCAGTACAATAGTGTTTTTTTTTAAAAAGTTAAGATTTAAAAAGAGCAGTCTTGTCTGAAGACGAGAAAGAGCCTGAAACAACCCAGTTGGGGCATGCATTTGAAGATATTCAGGGCTTCTCATAAGAGCCAGAATCTGTTCTGTAACAGAAGTACTATTTCATGCCATGCTGGTTCAATTTGGATTGAGGACTGTATGTTTATTTTCTTGCTGATTAATGGAAAATGAAGTAATAGTGTTAGGGGGTAATTGTAAACTGTTCTTTTTAGGATGTGAAGTTATAACGTTTAATATTGTATTTATAATAAAGTTTTGTTTTAGAAATACCAAAGCCTTATTTTTTCCTGGAGTGAATCATTCTTTCTGCACAGCCTTAAAATAAACTAAAATATTGGGGTTTTGGTCCTGTTTCCAGGTCTCGGATTGTAATATAAACTTCAAATGTTGTTAATTGCTGCACAGCATCTTGGAGTATCCGATGGTTGTGAAAGCACTATATAAATGCAAGCCCTTTTCACTCCCTCAGATGAAATCAGTACTACTCCATGTTAAACATGATTTACTCAGGATCGGGAAGTTTTAACACGACCATGACTTACGAAGCTACCAGAGTCCAGAAAGATACATCTGTCAAAGTGGTTTGCAGCAGGTGACAAGAGAGACAACAAGAGGGAAAAACTTACCTGACCACATCCTCCTTAACTACCTGCTGTTGATGCATCCATTCTGTGGAGGGTACTACAGGATGGTCCTAATGGAGATAAAGACCTAAATTCACGATGAGGGTATACTCCATGATGCTACGTGGCATTAAAACCATGCTAAACTCAAATAAATCCAACAGCTCAAAACTGGGCACTGAGCCATGAACAGTAACAGAATTGTCTTTCATCACAATCCGTAACCTCGCCGCCTGACATATCCCTCACTCCATCATTCCCATCACTCCATCATTCCCATCAAGACAATGAGACTTTCAGCAGGAGCAGCACCAGACATAGTTAGAAATGAGCTACCAACCTGTTTACGCTAAACCACTGGACTACAAATACATTAAACAGAAGAAACATATTATAGACATAGCAAGTAATCCCACAACCAATAGATCCGAACAAAAGCCCAGCCACATAGTCATGAATGCTACTCAACAATTAAACAACTAAATGGGAGGAAGAAGTCCCACAAACATCCCATCTTTAATGATGGCAGATCACAGCACATGAGCGGAAAAGATAAGGCTGAAGCATTGGCAACCACTTTCAGTCAACAGACCCGGTGGACTTGCTCCATCTCAGCTTGCTCCTGATGAACATCATATTTCAGATGACAGTTTAGTGTCAATTAGATTCACGCCATGTGATATTAAGTAACAGATAGGCATGGAATACAGCAACGGTTCTGGGTTACACAACATCCTATCTGTAGTGCTAAAGTCACATTTCTAGTAAAGCTGTCCAACTATACAAATAAAGTAGCCCAGGTATGCCTTGCTCATAAAACTCTATCTGGCCAAGTAATGCCTCATCGGTCTACTTGCAGTCATCAGAGAAGTGATGAAAGGCTTTACTAGGAAACAGAGGGGGGAAAATCATCAGGCACTTGGAGAGATTTGAATTAATTAAGAACAAGCACAGATTTGTGAAAGGCAGATCATGCTTGACTATTACATTTTTGACTAAATAACAGGGAAAGTTGATGAATGGAATTTATATAGATATCACTTTTCAGAAAGCCTCAATAACAGAATGGAGGCTTGTGGAATAGAAAGGTCTGTGGAATAGAATGGTCAAGTATCAGCTTGGATTTTGAAAAATTTGTTTAAAGATGGAATTGGTTTTCAGACAGGAGGGCGGCAGATACGTGTTCCCCCAGGTTCAGAGCTAGAACCACTGCTGGATATTTGATTTTTAAAAACTTCATTCATGGGATGTGGGAGTCACTGGCTGAGCCAGCATTTATTGCCCATCCCCAATTGCCCTTGAACTGAGAGGCTTGCTAGGCCATTCTAGAGAGCATTTAAGAGACAACAATAGTGCCGTGGATCTGGAGTCAAAAGTAGAAAGGATGAAAAATGTCTTTTCCCTATAGTGAAACAATTCGATTTTTACAACAATTGACTTGTTTCATGGTCATCATTGACTTCAAATTACAGATTTTTATTGAATTCAAACTTCACCATCTTCCGTGGTACAATTCGAATTAAAGTGCCCAGAGCATTATGCTAATCAACTACAACAGGGCACAGATAGGTTAGCAGAACATTCAAATTGGTAGCAAATAGAAAACATTATTTAAAAAAGTGCTCAATTATGCATTTCGAGAAAGCAAATGCACAGAGGGATGGGAGTTTGGGGGGGGGGGGTGTTCACATGTACAGATCTTTAAATGTGACAGAACATACAGAGAGCGTGATTAGCAAAGCATATGGGATCGCAACCTTCAAAAAACAGAAGTATTGAATACAAAAACAGGGGAGTTATGTTGTGTTTGTATAAAGCTCTGGTTAGTACTGCACCCAGTTCTGATCATACCACTTAAGGAAGTATGCGATATTCTTTGAGAGGGTGCAGTGGAGATTTATCAAAATAGTTACATTAAATTTTAATTACAAAGTGAGGTTGGAGAACCTCGGGTTGTTCTCCTTGGATCAAAGGAGATTTGATAGCGGCATACAAGGCTTTTCACAGTAACTTAATTGCAGTGTTAACGTAAGCCTACTTGTGACAATAAAGATTATAATAAGATTATGATAAATTAAAATAAGTTGGACAAGAAAAGCAGTTCCTATCAGTTGCCAGTATAAGGAAAAGGGTACAGATAAAGTGTAGCAGATGAAAGTAGGACATGAGGACAAACTTTTAATTTTAATGCAGCAAGTGGTAATATGCTGGAGTTTGCTGCTGACAAGGGTGGTGGAAGTGAAGATGATGAATGATTTCAAAAGCAAATTGGATGAACACTTGAAAGGAATTATCTTATAGGATTACATGCACAGGGAGGGGGGGGGGGGGGAAGAGGAGAAGAGGAGAGAATGATACTGATTAGATTGCTCTACAATAGAGCTGGCAAGGACACAATGGGTCAAAGAGCCTCCTTCTGAGCCATAATGACCCAATGACTCTTTGGAGTGGGGCCAATTAGGAACCAAAAATGAGATGTAAGCATGGAGGCAGTGGTTGGCTGGTTTGCAGGAACAAAATTACGTCTGAGGCATAGTGAAGAAGAATGTAGTTGAAAGACCAGATCAGTTAAAAAATTACTAATAATAATAATTTAAATTTCATAAAACACTGGTTTTGCCCCAATTGGAGTAGTAAGTCAATTCTGGGTGCAACACCTTTGCAAAGATACGAGACATTCGATTAAAGAGGGTACATTAAAGAGGATTAACAAATAGTTCCAGGGTAAGTGTCTTCAGTTACTGCATAGAACAGAGAAGCAGAATGTTCTCAAACACAGAACAAAGAATACAGCACAGGAATAGGCCTTTCGGCCCTCCAAGCCTGTCCCAGTCATGATACCAACCTTTGCCAAAAAAACTCTCAGCACTTTCTTGTGCCATATCCCTCAACACCCATCCTATCCATGTGTTTTTCAAGATGCTTTTTGAACACGGTTAATATATCCGCTTCCACAAACTCCCCGGCAACGTGTTCCAGGCACTCACCACCCTCCACATAAAAAAAAACTGACTTGCACATCTCCTCTAAACTTTGCCCCATGGAACTTAAATCTATGCCCCCTGGTGACTAACCCCTCCACCTTGGGAAAGAGTGCCTGCCCATCCACTCTATCCACGCCCCTCATTAACTTGTAGACCTCTATCAGGTCACCCCTCAACCTCTGTCTTTCTAATGAAAACAGTCTGAGTCTATTCAGCCTCTCCACACAGCGAACACCCTCCAGACAAGGCAATATCCTGGTAAACCTCCTCTGCACCCTCTCCAAAGCCTCCACATCCTCTTGGTAGTGTGGCGACCAGAATTGTGCGCAATATTCCAAGTGCGGTCTTACCAAGGTTCGATACAACCGTAGCATGACTTGCCAGTTTTTATACTCAATGCCCCGTCCAATGAAGGCAAGCATTCCGTATGCTTTCTTGACTACCTTGTCCACTTGTGTTGCCACCTTCAAAGATCTGTGGACCCGCACGCCCAGATCGCTCGATATTCCTAAGAGTTTTGCCATTCACAGTATACTTTCCCTCTAGTTAGACCTACCAAAATGCATTACCTCACATTTGTCCGGTTTAAACTCCATTTGCCATTTCTCTGCCCAAGTCTCCAACCTATCTATGTACTGCTGTATCTTCTGACAATCCTAAACACCATCTGCCACTCTACCAACCATGGTGTCATCCGCAAACTTACTCATCAGACCGGCTACATTTTCCTCCAAATCGTTTATGTACACTACAAACAGAGGCCCCAGCACATATCCCTGTGGAACACCACTAGTCACAACCTTCCATTCAGAAAAACACCCTCCTACTCCTACCCTTTGCCTTCCTTCAGTGACTGAGCCAGTTCTGTATCCATCTTATCACCTCACCTCTGATCCCGTGTGACTTCACCGTTTGTATCAGTCAGCCATGAGGCATCTTGTCAAAGGCTTTACTGAAGTTCATGTAAACATCCACTGCCCTACCCTCATCAATCATCTTTGTCACCTCCTACAAAAACCCGATCAAGTTAGTGAGGCACAACCTCCCCTTCACAAAACCATGCGGTCTACCCAAATGGGTATAAATCCTCTCCGAGAATTTTCTCCAATAATTTACCCACTACCGACGTGAGGCTCACCGGTCTATAGTTTCCAGGATTATCCCTGCTACCTTTCTTAAACAGCGGTACTACATTAGCTATTCTCCAGTCCTCTGGGATCTCATGTAGCCAATGAGGATACAAAGATGTCAGTCAAAGCCCAGAAATCTCCTCCCTTGCTTTCCTCAGTATTCTGGGGTAAATTCCATCCGGTCCAGCAGCTTATCTACCGTAATATCTTTTGAAAGACCCAATACCTCCTCCTGCTCGATGTTAACATGACCAGACTGTCCACACACCCCTACCCAAGAATCATCTTTCACAAAGTCCCTTTCTTTGATGAACCCTGATGCAAAGTACTCATTTAGTACCTCGCCCATTTCCTCTCACTCAACACAGATTCCCCCCACTGTCCTTAAATGGTCCAATCCTTTCCCTGGCCACCATATTGCTTTTTACATATGAATAAAAATCTTTGGGATTCACGTTAATCCTACTTGGCATGGGGTTTTCATGGCCCCCGACTAGCCCTCTGAATTTCCCGCTTCAGTACCTTCTTACTTTCTTTATATTCAAGGGTTTTGATTGTCCCCACCCTTCTAGGCCGTACAAAAGCCTCCTTTTTCTTATTCTTAATAAATTTAGAGTATCCAATTATTTTTTTCCAATTTTCTTTTTGATGAGGTTCACAATATTAGTTATCTAAGGCTGGCTAAACTTCCCATACTTATCTTTCGTTCTCTCAGGAACATGACTTCCCTGAATCCTATCAACTGTCACTTGAAAGACTCCCACATGCCCGATGTTGATTTACTATCCAGCAGAAGCACTCAATCCAATTTCTTCAATTCCGGTCTAATGTTATCGTAATTTGCCTTACCACTTCTCCCCTGGAGAAGAGGCTACGGTTGAGAGATTTAGTGGAGGTATTCAAAATAACGAGGGGTCCGGACAAAGCAGATAAGCAGAAACTTGTCTCAACCCTTCTGCCAATGGGAAAGAGTGGATACAGATTTACGGCAATTTGGCAAAGAACCAGAGGTTATGAGAGAGAGAGAGAAAAGTTTTTCTTTAAATGCAGTAATTGTACACAGGTAAAGATCTGGAATGCACTGCCCAAGAGTGTGGTGGAAACAGATTCAATCATGTCGTTCAAAAGGGAATTGGTAATTCTCTTAAGAGTACTATGTAAAAAAGGTGGTTTTGGGGAGGGCGAGACTCGCTGACTGCCCTTAGAGAGCAAGAATGGGCAGGACAGGTGAATTGCCCACTCATCTGTGCTGAAACTATTCTATGATTCCACGCGGTCTGAAATACTTCCTCTCCAAAGATGCCATCTAAGTGCTTCCAGCAATTTGTTTATATTTCAGATTTCCAACATCTCCAGTACTTTGCTTTAGCGATACACCTAGGTGATTTTCGGCTGGAGCTGTAGGCACACAAAAATTCCTATTCAAAACAAAAGACGGTGGGGATCGGAATTTGTTCACCAGGGTTATGATAACATGAGGAAAAATATTAATATCTGACTGGGGGTGGGAAATTTCAAAGTTGGTTGTGACCAGTTTGGTAAAGTCCATAGAAGCCCTACTCTACAGGGGAGGCCATTTGGTCCATCAAGTTCCACCGACACTCCGAAAGAACACTCTACCTCAGCCCACTTCCCGCCCTATCCCTGTAACTCCAAGCATTAATCCAGCATTAATCATGGTCAATCCATCTAACCTGCATATCTTTGGACTGTGGGAGGAGCACAGAGGATCTGGAGGAAACCCATACAGGCAAGGGGAGAATGTGCAAACTCCACACAGTCATCCAAGGCCAGAACCCGAGTCCCTGGCTCGGAGAGGCAGCAATGCTAACCACTGTGCAACCGCACCGTTCAAGTCAAGGGTTAATTTAATGCAAAATCTGCAGAGTGCATAGTGAGATTTAAAAGAGGGAAAAGGTGTTATTTTAGTGCGGTCAATGGGTAGCAGTATGGTAATCTTAAAATCTAAACCAAGATCAAAATGGAAGAAAGTGCTACAACTCTAATTTGAACACAAGGAAAACTAGCTAATTTCAACTGGCAAGTGAACGCCTGTAACAAAATAGAGCAGGATACAGCACTTTGGATAGCAAAAATGCCTCGAAAGAGAAATCACTACAGTGCCAGAGTGGAAGGAGGCCTGTATTGTGGCACATTACTTTTGGCATAGTAAATTCTCATTATTATTAATGATCTTGAGTGCTATCTTAAAAAATTTACACCAAAATTCTCACAGAAGAAATTGGTGGGACAAGTCGGACAAATGCAATATTTTTTATATTTTACAATATTGAAGAATTAGTAGGTTTAGAAACTATCTGCTTAATGAGACTGACATAATAATAAAATGGTTATAAGCAAAATAGATCCCATGGGAACAGAAAGCTGAATAATGTGCCAGCTTTCAAGACTACAAATTCTTAGAAATAGTGCATGCATGTCAGCAGTGAGCAACTTAAGTTGCTCATAAAAATATTCAAAAATAATCCTTCTGGTACTTTTTATGTAGAGTTGCAAGTTGAAACTTTAAGCAGAACTATTAACAAGTTTGGCACTACAGAGTGATGCGTTATCCAAGGGACTGAAGGAAAAACCTTTCCATTCATTGGAAAGAATGCATGACTTCTTACAAGTTTTCTGATCCAGATGACAGCATCACGTGTAACAGGTTGCATTCTGATTTCTATGCATAAATTGGATACATTATACAAACAAATAAATGTCCCTTTTAGTCAATGCTTTCGGAACAGAGATTGTTAAACTTTGATTACAAAATTACAACACTTCTGAATCAATTAAATCAAATGCATTCAACACAAGCTTCCATTTAGTCAGATCTCAAAATTCTCAGTCACAATGGGGCAGGATGGAAGTGTATTTTTCTTCTCCATGCTACCAAAGCCACCCTCAACTGTTGGCCTTTTAAAAAAAAAATGAAAACACAGAATGCATTGTGACACTGAATAAATATTAAACGTGCTTCCATCGGCTCAATCTTTTAGGCCAACTCAGAAGAATTAAGTCCATTGTGCCAACCTACTTAGCCATAATATTATTCTTCAGTCTGCTGGAATACAGTTACATGCTCTAAAGAAAACGACAAGTGCAAAAGAGTAGCAGTGAATGTACAGAGTGTAATGCTGTGCTATATATACACTTCAAAAGATTTAGCATATACTAGTATTGAATAATACACTTCACATAAATGTAGCTCATTTGGAACATGCAGCATTCTCGGTCAACAAATTTCAAATGAATTTTTGGAACTCTACATCAAAATTCAAATTCAGGTCAACTTTAAATATAATTAATTGCAGTCTATTAAATCATATTTGCCTACCATTTTTGGGCTTGATTACAAAAAATAAGTTTGAGTGGGCCACCCACATCTTCCTGAAATTTGAGTGTCCTATTTTACAGGTGGATATCCATTTATCGAATCAGCAAGAGAAGACATTCTGCGATTCTCAACTGTTGTTATACAAACACCAGTTTCCAAACTTCCCTTCCCATCACTCTTCCCTTCCACTCCATGTCCAGAAGCAACGCCCCCACTGGAGGGGAAAAAAACAAGCTTCAATGAGCATCGCATGCTCTTAATTCACTCTAAAGCTAGTCCTCTTAAATGGACCTGCATTTCTAATGTTGTGAGATTCCCTTTCTGTTGAAAGAGAAAAAAAAAACTTTTTTACAACGGCACACAGATATTTACAGAAGAAAAAATAAGTAATTTCAAATTATCGACTGTTACACAATGAGACTTTCTTCTAGAACCTTCAAAATTTTTCTGTAGAGGCACTACTCTTATTGAAGTAATTCAAAAGTATCTGACTGGTATCTACCCAGAGATTTTTTTCCTCTCCATCTATTTTAAACTTAACATGTCTATCTTAAGCCGTTGTTCATTTTTGTAAAATGTACATTATCCCACAAAGATCAGTTGTCTATATAACATTCTATGGAAAGAACAAAACTCTTTGTACAGCATTTCCTCCAAGATCTTGGGCAAATAGAAGGCAATATCAACAGCATCAACGAAAGCAAGGGTTTCAGCAGCTACTGTATTCCTTCATCATTACTTTCCTTATTTTCTTTGCCTCCCATACCAGTGGGTAACTTTTCCCAAGAAATAGCACAAATATTCCTGCACTGGAAAATCTATCACCAAGGTTTGCATGTGAGACATTACTAAAAATGATTCACTGCATATTACTGGGATCAACCAAAGCTGGGAACTTCAACATGCACATCTCTATCTATTTTTCCTTTATTTTTAAAGTTTTATTCACTCTCAAATTGTCTTTTTTCCGTTTCTTCATGACAAGACTTATCAAAACTTCCATCTAGTCTTGTTTAGGTTCCCAACAAATTGCTCCATTTCCTCCTTGGTGGCAGCCACATCTGTGTATGGATCTGGTATGACAAATGTGATGAGACTGACATTGTCCAAGTAAGGCTATTGATGTAAAATTACATCAGACTCACCCTGCTTAATCTCCAAACCCATATATTTGAAGGTCCCAGAAACATGACTGCCTATTTTAAATTCCTTCCAATTTAATTAATAAAATTTTCTTCAAGTCACTGAGTGCCATCCCAAAATAATCGTCCACATGCATCATAAAGAGGCCCACAAGTTTTTCCTTACAATGCCACGAGAGAATGAGCAGGTCTGGCTTCAGTTGTGAAAACAGAAAGATTAGCGGAACTACCGTTATCCATAAATACCAGATTCGAGAAGCATCATTGAACTTATAAACACGTGTATTCAATTTCTAAACATCCCCTCTTTTGCTGGTGCTTCCTTTGGAGGTTGTAAGAATACTTCCCTTGAGGTTAGGAAAGCAGCATTAATATGTATGGAGTTTCAAGTGGCTAAAAAGATGTTCAAAATCACCTTTGCAGCAGTGGGAGAGGCTATCCGGATCTCTCCATCCCCCAAAGATTCCTCAAAACCTCTAGCAACCAAACTAACCTTGGCCTTACAAGTCCCATCTTGTAAGACCAGTTCTGTAAAGACCCACCTGTGTGACAGAAGTTTAGTTTCTTGTATGGAAGGAAAGCAGAAACCTGCTCTCACTCCCATACACTAGAGATCTAACCAAATTCTTCCAAAGTATGGTCGCGAACAGGAAATGCTGGGAGCCGACCTAGCGAGGCCAGCACCAGGTGGAGTCCTACCAGGATGCTCTGTTCCCCGGAAGATCAGCCACAGGACAGCCTGTGCCGTCTGGGAGGAAGTGGCAGCTGCCGTCAACACGGGAAGTGAGACCAGGAGGATGGCCATCCAGCTCCAGAAGGAGCTCAACAGCCTCCACTAGCCCACACAGGTAATTTGGCACCGGCACCCGAGCACGGTTCCGCCTGTCAGCGCCCCGCTCCCACCTGACTACCATGCATCTGCCTACTCCAGCTCTATTGGATCACGGCTGTCATCCCCACCAGTGCAGAGACACACACCTTGGTGGGCAGTGGACAGGTTTCTGGGGAACAATCTGGTGAGCATCACACAGTTGCTGGTAATACACATCAGGTGGAGGCAGGAATGTCCAGGGGAGGCAGCAGTCGGAGGTCTACTGGATCCCAGGATCTAGTTTGAGTCCCAGTCAGATGCTGATCCTCTGTACCAGGTTTACCTGGAGCTGATGCAGTCGATAGGGTGAGGCCGTGAGATTCAGAGGGGGATGTCAGCGACACTCCAGCAGATCGCAGCCAATTGAAGGAATCCTAAAGGCTGTGGGCGCAGGAGATTGCGCCGGCAATGCATGGCACGGAGGCCAACACTGCTAGGGGGTCTAATGCAGGGGAGATCTTGCAGCATGTGGAAATGTCCACGGCGTTATTCAGCGACGGCCATTTCGGAGGGCCTTAACAGCATGTTCCAGTTAGATAAATAGAAGATAGGAGCAGGAGGCCGCCTTTTGGCCCTTCGAGCCTGCTTCGCCATGCATCATGATCATAGCTCATCATCTAACTCAATAGCCTAATCCTGCTTTCTCCCCATAGCCTTTGATCCCATTCTCCCCAAGTGCTACATCCAGCTGCCTCTTGAATATATTCAAAGTTTTAGCATTAAATACGTCCTGTGGTAATGAATTCCACAGGCTGACTTCCTGTTGCGGTGATGCGGAGCTAAGCCGCACGTTCGGTAGCTCCCACTATTTTTGGTCTTTTGGGCTCTTTTAAGGGCCCATAGCGGGGCTGGTTGGACTTTTCCCCGGGTGGGAACACATCCACTGTGCTTATCTGCCGGTGGATGGACGAGACATGGGGCGGAGCGGTCAAAAAATCGGCTTTAGAGCAGAGAAAGGTGCGAGGCAGGAAAAACAAGATGCCGGCAGGCGGGAAACCGGCAGTGTGGCAGCAGTGGACGCAGGAGCAGCAGGAGCTGCTCCATCGCTGCTTCAGAGAGCTGAAGGCTGAGATTCTGGAATTGTTTAAGGCCTCGCTGGACAAGCTCATGGAGACTCAGACAGCTCAGGGTGCGGAGATCCGAGAGCTGCGGCAAAATGCCTCGGAGAGAGAGGACGAACTCCTGGGCCTGGCAGTGAAGGTGGAGTCGCACGAGGCGCTTCACAAGAAATGGCTGGCAAGGATGGAGGAGATGGGGAACCGCTCCCGTCGGAAGAACCTGCGGATCCTGGGCCTCCCGGAGGGGCTGGAAAGTTCGGATTTGTGAGCCTACATGGTTGTGGTGTTGAACTCGTTAATGGGCGCTGGGTCGTTCCAAGGACCCTTGGAGCTGGAGGGGTTCCATCGAGTGCTGATGAGGAAGCCCAGGCCTAACGAGCCGCCTAGGGCAGTGCTGGTCCGCTTTCGCCGCTTCGTTGACCGTGAGTGCGTGCTGAGATGGGAGAAGAAGGAAAGGAGCAGCAGATGGGAGAACGCAGAGATCAGGATCTATCAGGACTGGAGCGCGGAGGTGGCGAAGAGAAGGGCTGGTTTCAATCGGGCGAAGGGAGTACTTCACAGGAAGGGGGTGAAGTTTGGCCTGCTACAGCCGGCTCGCCTCTGGGTCACTTACAAGGACCGCCAGCTCTACTTTGATTCTCTGGAGGAGGCCTGGGCCTTTGTCCAGGCAGAGAAGTTGGACACAAACTGAGGACTGGGGAGCTGGGGAATGATGTACATAGTCCGGAGGCTCTGTCCTTCTTGGTATCCTTTCATTTTTATTGGCTGTGTTTGATGTTGCCTTTTTGCTGTTCTGCTTTTTGGGGGTGTTATTTATTTATTTATTTGGGTGCTTTTTCGTTTTTTTTTCCCCACTGGAGGAGGGTTGGGAAGCTGTTCGCGGTCCCGCTGGGTCATGTGCCCGTCTTTTTCCCGCGTGTTGGGTCGTGGGGGTGGGGTTTGGAATGGAAGCGCGGGCTTTTACCCGCTCTGTAGTGGGTGGGGCCGGCACTGGGAGGGGGGAATGGTGGTTGCGTCGTTGGGATGGCGGGAGCAGCCGGGGTCAGCAGGAGCCGGCTGACTTATGGAAGTACAATGGAAGGGGTTGCACAGCTAGGGGGGGGGCCCTAGCTTTGGGGGGGGAGGGGGGGGGTAACCGGGTTGCTGCTGCAGGGGCCGTAGGGAAGCGGTTGGTGAAGGGGGAGGTTGGGGAGGGGTCTGCCACCGTGGGGAACGGGCCTGGGGGGTTCTGCGGGCACCTGGTGAGCCGAGGGAGAGCTGTGGCTGACCGGCGCAGAGGGAGGGGGAAGACCCCCCAGATTTGGCTGGTCACATGGAACATGAGGGGGCTGAATGGACCGGTGAAGCGGTCCCGGGTCTTGGCGCACCTGGAGGGGCTGGGGGCGGACACGGCTATGCTCCAGGAGATGCACATTAAGGTGGCGGATCAGGTGAGGCCGAGGAGAGGCTGGATGGGGCAAGTGTTTCACTCGGGGCTAGATGCAAAGAATCGAGGGGTGGCGATCTTAGTTGGCAAAAGCTTGTCGTTTGTTGCGTCGAGTGTGGTGGCGGACAGTGCAGGTAGATACGTAATGGCGAGTGGTAGACTTCAAGGGGAGCGGGTGGTTCTGGTCAATGTGTATGCCCCCAACTGGGACGATGCGGGCTTCATGCGGCGAATGTTGAGCCGGATCCCGGACCTGGAGACGGGGGGTTTGATCTTGGGAGGGGACTTTAATACTGTGTTGGATCCAGCTATGGATCGCTCGAAGTCTAGGACGGGCAAGAGGCCGGTGGCAGCCTCGGTGCTGAGGGGGTGCATGGATCAGATGGGAGGGGTAGACCCTTGGAGGTTTTTGAAGCCGAGGGGTAGGGAGTTCTCCTTTTTCTCCCACGTCCACAAGGCTTATTCCCGGATTGACTTTTTTGTTCTCAGCAGGGTGCTAATCCCGATAGTGGTGGGGTGGAGTATTCGGCGATAGCCATATCTGACCATGCTCCGCATTCGGTGGACCTGGAGCTGGGGGAGGGGAAGGATCAGCGCCCGCTGTGGAGGTTAGATGTGGGGCTTCTGGCAGAGGAGGAAGTATGTGGGCGGGTCCGTAGGGGTATAGAGGGGTATTTGGAAGCCAACGATAACGGGGAGGTGCAAGCTGGGGTGGTTTGGGAAGCGCTGAAGGCAGTGGTTAAAGGGGAGCTGATATCCATTCGGGCGCACAGGGAGAGGGGGGAAGAAGGTTGAGAGGGAGAGGCTGGTGGAAGAAATGGTAAGGGTGGACAGGAGATATGGATGGGCAGAATGTGGGAGGAAAGGGTCACCTCGAGTGTCCCTGCTGACTACATCTGCGGGAAGTGCACCCAACTCCAGCTCCTCGAGAACCTCGTTAGGGACCTGGAGCTGGATGAACTTCGGATCATTCGGGAGGCGGAGGGGGTTATTGAGAGGAGTTATAGGGAGGTAGTCACACCTCAGGTAAAAGAAGAAGGTAGATGGGTTACCGTCAGGGGAGGGAGAGGGAACCGGCAGGCAGTGCAGGGATCCCCTGTGGTCGTTCCCCTCAATAACAAGTATACCGTTTTGGATACTGTTGCGGGGGACGACTTACCAGGGGTAAGCAATGGGGCACAGGTCTCTGGCACAAAGTCTGTCCCTATTGCTCAGAAGGGAAGGGAGAAGAGGAACAGAGCACTTGTCATTGGGGACTCCATAGTTAGAGGAACAGACAGGAGGTTCTGTGGGAACGAAAGAGACTCACGGTTGGTGTGTTGCCTCCCAGGTGCCAGGGTTCGTGATGTCTCTGATCCTGTTTTTGGGATCCTTAAGGGGGAGGGGGAGCAGCCCCAAGTCGTGGTCCACATAGGTACCAACGACATAGGTAGGAAGAGAGATGGGGATTTGAGACAGAAATTCAGGGAGTTAGGGTGGAAGCTGAGAGCTAGAACAAACAGAGTTGTTATCTCTGGGTTGTTACCCGTGCCACGTGCTAGCGAAGTGAGAAATGATGAGAGAGAGGAGTTGAACACGTGGCTACAGGGATGGGGCAGGAGGGAGGGTTTTGGTTTCCTGGATAATTGGGGCTCATTCTGGGGTAGGTGGGACCTCTACAAACAGGATGGTCTTCACCTGAACCAGAGGGGTACCAATATCCTGGGGGGGGGGGGGGGGGAGATTTGCTCGAGCTCTTCGGGGGGGTTTAAACTAATTCAGCAGGGAGATGGGAACCTAAATTGTAGTCCCAGTGTACAGGATGTTGAGAGTAGTGAGGTCAGGGATAGAGTTAAAAGTTCGAAAGAGGGCACCGGCAAGCAAGACGCTGGTTTGAAGTGTGTCTACTTCAACGCCAGGAGCATCCGGAATAAGGTGGGTGAGCTTGCAGCATGGGTTGGTACCTGGGATCTCGATGTTGTGGCGATTTCGGAGACATGGGTAGAGCAGGGACAGGAATGCTTGTTGCAGGTTCCAGGATTTAGATGTTTCTGTAAGAACAGAGAAGATGGTAAAAGAGGGGTGTGTGTGGCATTGTTAATCAAGGAAAGTATTACGGCGGTAGAAAGGACGTTTGAGGACTTGTCTACTGAGGTAGTATGGGCCGAGGTCAGGAACAGGAGAGGAGAGGTCACCCTGTTGGGAGTTGTCTATAGACCTCCGAATAGTTCCAGAGATGTAGAGGAAAGGATTGCAAAGATGATTCTCGACAGGAGCGAGAGTAACAGGGTAGTTATTATGGGGGACTTTAACTTTCCAAATATTGACTGGAAATACTATAGTTCGAGTACTATAGATGGGTCAGTTTTTGTGCAGTGTGTGCAGGAGGGTTTTCTGACACAGTATGTAGACAGGCCAACAAGGGGCGATGCCACATTGGATTTGGTACTGGGTAATGAACCCGGCCAGGTGTTAGATTTAGATGTAGGTGAGCACTTTGGTGATAGTGATCACAATTCGGTTATGTTTACTTTAGCAATAGGCAGGGATAGGTACATACTGCAAGGCAAGAATTATAGCTGGGGTAAGGCAATTATGATGCTATTCGGCAAGATTTAGGATGTATAGGATGGGGAAGGAAACTGCAGGGGATGGGTACAATCGAAATGTGGAGCTTTTTCAAGGAACAGCTACTGCATGTCCTTGATAAGTATGTACCTGTCAGGCAGGGAGGAAGTTGTCGAGCAAGGGAACCGTGGTTTACTAAGGAAGCTGAAGCACTTGTCAAGAGGAAGAAGGAGGCTTATGTTAGGATGAGACATGAAGGCTCAGTTAGGGCACTTGAGAGTTACAAGTTAGCCAGGAAGGACCTAAAGGGAGAGTTTAGAAGAGCGAGGAGAGGACACGAAAAGTCGTTGGCGGATAGGATCAAGGAAAACCCTAAGGCTTTCTATAGGTATATCAGGAACAAAAGAATGACTAGAGTAAGATTTGGGCCAATCAAGGATAGTAGTGGAAAGTTGTGTGTGGAATCAGAGGAGATAGGGGAAGCGTTAAATGGATATTTTTCGTCAGTGTTAACGCTGGAGAAAGACAACGTTGTCGAGGAGAATACTCAGGTTCAGTCGACCAGGCTAGATGGAATTGAGGTTCACAAGGAGGAGGTGTTAGCAATTTTGGAAAGTGTAAAAATAGATAAGTCCCCTGGGCCAGATGGGATTTATCCTAGGTCTTTGTCGACAGGAATAGTGCCGGAAGACTGGAGGATAGCAAATGTTGTCCCCTTGTTCAAGAAGGGGAGTAGAGACAACCCTGGTAATTATAGACCTGTGAGCCTTAGTTCGGTTGTGGGTAAAATGTTGGAAAAGGTTATTAGAGATAGGGTTTATAATCATCTTGAAAAGAACAAGTTGATTAGCGATAGTCAACACGGTTTTGTGAAGGGTAGGTCATGCCTCACAAACCTTATTGAGTTTTTTGAGAAGGTGACCAAACAGGTGGATGAGGGTAAAGCGGTTGATGTGGTATATATGGATTTCAGTAAGGCGTTTGATAACGTTCCCCACGGTAGGCTATTGCAGAAAATAAGGAAGTATGGGATTGAAGGTGATTTAGCGGTTTGGATCAGTAATTGGCTAGCTGAAAGAAGACAGAGGGTGGTGGTTGATGGAAAATGTTCATCCTGGTGTTCAGTTACTAGTGGTGTACCGCAAGGATCTGTTTTGGGGCCACTGCTGTGTGTCATTTTTATAAATGACCTGGAAGAGGGTGTAGAAGGATGGGTTAGTAAATTTGCAGATGACACGAAGGTCAGTGGAGTTGTGGATAGTGCTGAAGGATGTTATAGGATACAGAGGGACATAGATAAGCTGCAGAGCTGGGCTGAGAGGTGGCAGATGGAGTTTAATGCGGAAAAGTGTGAGGTGGTTCACTTTGGAAGGAGTAACAGGAATGCAGAGTACTGGGCTAATGGCAAGATTCTTGGTAGTGTAGATGAACAGAGAGATCTCGGCATCCAGGTACATAAATCCCTGAAAGTTGCCACCCAGGTTAATAGGGCTGTTAAGAAGTAATATGGTGTGCTAGCCTTTATCAGTAGGGGGATTGAGTTTCGGAGCCACAAGGTCATGCTTCAGCTGTACAAAACTCTGGTGCGGCCGCTCCTGGAGTACTGCGTGCAGTTCTGGTCACCACATTATAGGAAGGATGTGGAAGCTTTGGAAAGGGTTCAGAGGAGATTTACTAGGATGTTGCCTGGTATGGAGGGAAGGTCTTACGAGGAAAGGCTCAGGGACTTGAGGTTGTTTTCGTTAGAGAGGAGAAGGCTGAGAGGTGAATTAATAGAGACATATAAGATAGTCAGAGGGTTAGATAGGGTGGACAGTGAGAGTCTTTTTCCTCGGATGGTGATGACCAACACGAGGGGACATAGCTTTAAATTGAGGGGTGGTAGATATAGGACAGATGTCAGAGGCAGTTTCTTTACTCAGAGAGTAGTAGGGGTGTGGAACGCCCTGTCTGCAACAGTAGTAGACTCGCCAACTTTAAGGGCATTTAAGTGGACACTGGATAGACATATGGATGAAAATGGAATAGTGTAGGTCAGATAGGCTTCAGATGGTTTCACAGGTCGGCGCAACATCGAGGGCCGAAGGGCCCGTACTGCGCTGTTATGTTCTATGTATGCGGATGTCCCGGAGGGGCTTTTGAGGAAGCGTCGCAGTCTCCAAGCGGAGTTTGATATACTAACCACCTGGAAGGCGGAGGCGCAGTGATGGAGGGCGCAGGGGGCGGTATATGAGTTTGGGGAGAAGGCAAGTCGGATGCTGGCCCACCAGCTCCGGAAGCAGGAGGCAGCGAGAGAGATAGGGGGAGTCACAGATGCAGGAAGGAACGTGGTGCGGAGTGGCAGGGACATTAATGGGGTGTTCAGATCTTTCAACGAGGGGCTGTACCGGGTGGTGCCCCCTGGGGAGGTGGGCGGGATGGACCGCTTTCTGGATAAGCTGGAGTTCCCAAGAGTAGAGGGTGAGTGGGTGGAGGGTCTGGGGGTCCCAATCGAGTTGGAGGAGCTGATTGAGGCGCTGGGGAGCATGCAGACAGGGAAAGCACCGGGACCCTGACGGGTTCCCGGTGGAGTTTTATCGGAAATTTTCAGATCTGCTGGGCCCGCTGCTTGTGAGGACCCTGAATGAGGCGGGGGGGGGGGGGGGGCTCTGCCCCCGACAATGTCTAGGGCAATAATCTCACTGATCCTGAAGCGGGATAAGGACCCCCTCCAGTGTGGGTCTTACAGGCCGACTTCGCTCCTCAACGTGGATGCAAAGTTGTTGGCTAAGGTACTGTCCAGGAGGGTGGAAGATGTGGTCCTGATGGTTATCCATGAGCACCAAACGAGGTTTGTGAAGGGGAGGCAGCTGAATGTCAATGTACGGCGGCTTCTTAATTTTATGATGGCGTCGCCGGTTGGGGAGGCGGAAATAATAGCATCGAAGGATGCGGAGAAAGCTTTTGACAGGGTGGAGTGGAGCTCCCTGTGGGAAGTGCTGGAGGTTTGGGTTTGGTGAGGTTGCTGTATAGCTCCCCGGTAGCGAGTATGGTGACGAATGGGAGGAGGTCAGAGGACTTTCGGCTTTCCCGGGGGACGAGGCAGAGGTGCCCCTCGTCTCCCCTGCTCTTCGCGTTAGCGATTGAGCCCTTGGCCATGGTGCTGAGGGATTCGAAGACCTAGAGGGGGATTGTGCAGGGGGGGGAAGCACCGCTTGTCGCTGTACGCAGATGATTTACTGTTGTACATCGCGGATCCGGCGGGGGGGATGCCAGAGGTGTTGAAGATACTTGGGGAGTTTGGGGATTTTTCGGGCTATAAGCTCAACGTGGGGAAAAGTGAGCTGTTTGTGCTGCATCTGGGGGACCAGGAGAGGGAGATGAGAGCGCTCCCGTTGAAGAGGGCGGAGAGGAGCTTTAGATATCTTGGGGTTCAGATAGCTAGGAGCTGGGGGGCCCTGCACAAGTTAAACTTTTTGAGGCTGGTGGAACAGATGGAGAAGTTCAGGAGGTGGGACGCGCTGCCACTCTCTTTGGCGGGTAGGGTCCAGTCAGTTAAGATGATGGTGCTCCCGAGGTTTTTGTTTCTTTTCCAGTGTCTCCCCATATTGATTCCGAAGGCTTTTTTAAGAGGGTTAACAAGAGTATTCTGGGGTTCGTGTGGGCGCAGAAGACCCCGAGAGTGAGGAGGGTATTCCTGGAGCGAGGTAGGCGGCTTGGCGTTGCCCAACTTGTGTGGGTATTACTGGGCTGCGAACGTGGCAATGATTCGTAGGTGGGTGATGTAGGGGGAGGGTGCCGCATGGAAGAGGTTGGAGGTGGCGTCCTGTGTGGGTACGAGTTTGGAGGCATCGATGACGGCCCCACTCCCACTCCCCCCCCGGCAAGGTACTCTACGAGTCCGGTAGTGGTGGCACCCCTCAAAACTTGGGGGCAGTGGAGGCAGCATGGGGGGGGGGGGGGGGGGGGGGAGGAGAGTGAAGGCCTCAGTGTGGGCCCTGATATGGGGCAATCACCAGTTTGCACCAGGGAGAATAGATGGTGGGGCAAGCATCAGGCGGATGGGAGACCCTTTCCTCGATGGGAAGTTTGCGACCTTAGAGGAGTTGGAGGGGAAGTGCGGCCTCTACCCTGGGAATGCTTTTAGGTATATGCAGATTAGGGCGTTTGTTAAGCGGCAGGTGGCGGAGCTCCCGCTACTGCCGCCTACGCGGGTGCAGGATAGGGTGCTCTCGGGGACATGGGTCGGTGAGGGCAGGATCTCGGCAATCTATCAGATGATGCAGGAAGAGGAGGCGGCCTCGGTGGAAGAGCTGAAAGCGAAGTGGGAGGAAGAGCTAGGGGAAGAGATCGACGATGGGACGTGGGCGGACGCCCTGGGGAGGGTGAACTCGTCCTCTTCTTGCGCACGGCTCAGCTTAATTCAGCTGAAGGTGCTGCATAGGGCGCACATGACTGGGGCCAGGATGAGCCGGTTCTTTGGGGGAGAGGACAGGTGTGGGAGGTGTTCGGGAGGCCCGGTGAACCACACCCACATGTTCTGGGCATGTCCGGCGTTGGAGGGGTTTTGGAAGGGGGGTGGCGGGGACTTTGTCCAAGGTGGTCGGTTCCAGGGTGGAGCCAGGCTGGGGGCTCGCGATCGTTGGGGTAGCATCGGAGCCGGGAGTGCAGGAGGAGAGAGGCCGGTACCCTGGCCTTTGCGTCTCTAGTAGCCCGGTGTAGGATTCTCTTACAGTGGAGGGACGCAAAGCCCCCGAGCCTGGAGGCCTGGATCAATGACATGGCCGGGTTCATCAGGCTGGAGAAGGTTAAGTTTGCCCTGAGGGGGTCGGTACAAGGGTTCTTCCGGTGGTGGCAGCCCTTTCTCGATTTTCTGTTGGAGGGTGGTAAATCTCAGCAGCAACACGGGGGGGTTGGGGTCCGTTAAGGGGGTTTGTTTTTGCGACGGTGTGTTCGCTATTTTCTTCTTTTTTGTATTGTTATTAAGTTATTAATTTATTGCTTTGTATTGGGGGGGATTTCTCTTTGTTTATTTCTACACCTTGTTTACTTTATTGTTGGGAGAAAATTTGTTGTTGAAAAATTTGAATTAAAATTATTTTTTTTTTTTTTTAAATGAATTCCACAGGCTCACCACTCTGTCAAGAAATGTCTCCTTATCTTTGTCCGAAATGGTTTATCCTGAATCCTCAGGCTTTAGACTCCTGGTCTGGACACACCCATCATTAGTAACATCTTACCTGCATCTACCCTGTCTAGTCCAGTTGCTGGGGAACGTGTCCCCGTTGCAAGTTGAGCTTTCCCATTCACTGGGCGACGTGTCCCAGTCTCAGGTGAACTTTGCCGGGGCGCTGTGGAGCATGTCGCAGTCTCAAATAAATATTGCTGAGGAGTTCCACATTAAGTCCCCGTCACTGAGGGCCGGTGGACATAGGTGAGGCACTGCAGAGTATGGCCTGCTCACAGACGGGCATCAACAGCATAGTGTGGACATTGGGGAGTGACGAAGGCTGGCAGAGCCAGATGATGCAGGGGCATCTGGAGCTCAATCCAGCTGCCCCTCCACCCTGAGGTGACCACCAGAGCCCTCCAGGCACCGTCGACAAGTGAAGAAGGGGATAGGGGCAGCACCAGAGGGGTTGGGGCTGTTGGAATCTCAATTGTACAGAAATGAAACACATTGCACCCAAGACATGTGAATGCTTTGGCACATTATTCCGCAATGTGGGCCCGTCTCCAACCCCCTGCCCCAGCCCCAAGGGCATGGGGGTCCTGGATTCTCAGGGTGATTGTGTGGTTGGGTAAGAGAGAAGATGTCCATACCGGGCAGCACTGTGGCAGGGTCCCAGGATCGATTCCCTGCTGGGACACTGTCTGTGCGGAGTCTACACGTTCTCCCAGTGTCTGGGTGGGTTTCCTCCAAGTGCTCCAGTTTCCTCCCACAGCCCAAAGACGTGCAGGTTAGGTGGAGGCCATGCTAAATTGCCCTTAGTATCCAAAACATGTTAGGAGGAGTTATTGGATTACAGGGATAGGGTGGAAGTGAGGGCTTAAGTGGGTCGGTGCAGACTCGAAGGGCCGAATGGCCTCCTTCTGCACTATGTTCTATGTGAAGTGGGCGAGAATGAGGACCTGGACCCTCGCCTTTGCTGCCTGCCCCACATCCTCCAGCTGGTCCTCCCCGGGTTTGTCCTCCAGCCCTCCTTGTCCAGTGCCTCCCCATCCTCCTCCACCTCCAGCCCTCCTGGTCCAGTGCCTCCCCATCCACCTCCAGCATGTGCCCCCTCTACTGTGCAAGGTTGTGCAGGGCACCGCAGACCACCACAAAATGGGCGACCCTCCGGGGGGGTGTACAACAGTGCACAACCAGAGCGATCAAGGCATTAGATTTCAAGCAGTCCAATGCACCGCTCAATTACATCCCGGGTGGCCACATGAGCCTCGTTATATCAGGCCTCCGCACCCGTGACCGGCTTCCGTACCGGCGTCATTAGCCAAGTCTTAAGCGGGTATCCCTTATCCCCCAGAGCCAACCAGTCACCCTGGGGTGTCCCTCAAAGAACCTCAACGCTGTTGCCGCTGCCTTCGCTGGAATCAGGTCGCTTAGCTTGCCACCAGCACAAAGGCAGCTTCTGTGGGGTCCAGGATATCATCCATCTCGTGGAGCACGCCGCGGCCGGATCCTCATTTCGCCGAGAGCAATGTCTAACTGCTCCAGGGTGTAGCTGTCGGGTCCACTCCACGGGAAACTGCACACATGTGTATGATCTTCATGTGGTGGTCGCACACTAGTTGGACGTTCAGGAAGTGGAACCCCTTCCTGTTGATGTAGGGCACTCCCTTAAGCCTCAGTGCACGCAAGATGACATGCATACCATCTATTACCCCCTGGGCCTGGGGCATCCCAGCAATCGTAGATAATCCTGCTGCCCGGCATCCTGCCTGCAAGGTGACATGCGTGCCTTACCCCCTGGTCCTGGGGCATCCAGGTGATCGCAGATAATCCTGCTGCCTGGGCATCCTGTTGGCCTTGGTCCAGGTCAAAGTTTATATAGTTAGGTGCCCGGACAAACAGGGCATCCATGACTTCACAGATGCACTTGTGGTCTGTGGCTGGGATATGCCACACAAGTCCTGGCCCAAGCCCTGGAATGATCCTGAGGCATGGATGGTCAGGGCTGCAGTGACCTTGATGGCCACTGGGTTTGGGGATCCTCCTCCAGGTGGCGCCATATCCACAAAGATACGGCACAGGTGTCGCACCGTCCCCTTGTTGAGGCAGAGCCTCCAGCGGCACATGTTGTCTGTCATCTGTTCGGAAGGCCAGCGATGCTGTTCAATTTGGGCCGTTACTGGCCTCCACAGTCTGGGTCCCTCCCTGGACTGATGGCAGGCTCAGCCTTTAGGGTGTGGGGCGGGGCCCTGCACATGGGCCACCTTGAACCTCGCACTGCTGCCGCTGCCTTCGTTGGAGTCAGGTCACTTAGCTTGCCACCAGCACCACAAAGGCAGCTTCTGTGGGGTCCAGGATATCATCTATCTCGTGGAGTACGCCGCGGCCGGATCCTCATTTCGCCGAGAGCGGGCCAGCTAGATGGCAAACCGATAGGTGCCCGGCACGTTTATGGCTTCTTCTGGGATCTAACAGCCACTGAATGAATAAGTACCCTGAGAGCGAGCCAGAAAAACACAACTTGGCCCACTCACATTTTAATTGTCGCACCCAATATTTTTTAATAATCTATTTTTTGCTTTGACTTTGCTTTTATTTTTGCTCAGCAACTTGTTTCTTTTCCTCAACATTATATTTTTTTTTAAATATTTTTATTCCCATTTTCCACATTTTCATCAAATATACACCCAACAAAAGATAACCAATTACACATACAACTGCAAATCCCCAACAACCCCTTCATCATACAAACCCAAACCTTCCCCCACTACATCCCAAATACAAAACAAGAAAAAGAATCCACGGTCGTCCCATACTTGATAATACAATAAACCACACACTCAGTTTCCCCCCCCCAACATTAGATAGCATCCAATTCTTGGAAGAGCACGATAAACCATGCCCATGAATTGTAGACCCCTTCAATCCTTATCCTCGGCTCGAAATTCATCTTCTTGACCGTTAAAATATCCAGTAGGTCCCTCTGCAACGTCGAGGAACAGGACGGAGAAGCTGACTTCCACCCCAACAGGACCCGCCTTCGGGCAATCAGCGAGGCGAAGGCCTCCACACCCGCCTCCAGCCCTGGCTGGTCCGACACACCGAATATGGCTTCTAGCGGCCCTGGTTCGAACCTCACTTATACCACCCTCGGGACAACCCTGAAGACCTCCCTCCAATATCCCTCCAGTTTTGGACAGGACCAAAACATACGAACATGGTTTGCGGGGCTCCTTCCACAACTTTCTAACACATCCTCAAGAGCCGGCTCATCCTCTTCCTCGTGAGGTGCGTTCTATGCACCACTTCAACTGTATCAGCCACGCGCACAAGGTTGAGGCATTCGCCCTCTGGGGCACTTCACACCCCAACCCATCCTCCATGCCCTCCCCCAATTTTTCCTCCCACTTCGCTTTAATCCCCTTCAATGATACTTTGACCTTTCCCAGAATCGCCCCATAGATCACCGACACCACCCCCCCTCTCCATTCCCCCTGCCGTCAATACCTCCTGCAACAATATGGGGGCCAGAGCCAACAGGAAGCCCTGAAACTCGTATTGCTCGAGCTCTCAATCCTGCCCCTCTGGCTCCAAATTATAGAACTCATGTATAAAATACAAGGTGCCTCAGTATCGTCATGTTCTCAGGGATTTGAAATCTTAGCTCATCCCTATTACTTGTGAAGAGTATTCGGATTCCAATTTAGTATTATTTGCATTTTCTCGGACCCCTCTGTTCCCTGCGTCCTTCTTGCATATAAACCAGGTCACCAGGACAGAAATCTCCCCCAGACGGTCTTATATAAAAATTAAAAATTTTAAAGTCACTTATTGTCACAAGTAGAATTCAAATGAAGTTACTGTGAAAAGCCCCTAGTCGCCACATTCCGGCGCCTGTTCGGGGAGGCTGATACGGGAATGTCTTAATGTCTTATGTCTTAATGTCTTAATGACATTAAGTCATTACTGACATTACTGACATTACTGACATTACTGTCTATAATGTCTTAAAGCTCTCCTAGATTTTTTCTGATGTTTCAGCTCGGCAGCATATTCAAACGAGTCATCATGTAATATCAATGGTATTTTTGGATTCCAGGCGTATACTAATTGGTAATAGACCTCCAATCATCTGCAAGGTATTTTTTTTGCCCACACTACCTATGCCAGTGGCATTACTAACTTGCAGCTTGGCTGCTCTGCTAGTACTTTGGATAACATTACATCAACTATGGCATGATTTATTTTACACAAGCCATTGCTGAATGGACTTACTGCAGCAGTGTTTCGTAGAACAGACAGTGACCCAGCGGGGAATCGAACCTGGGACCCTGGCTCTGTGAGCCACTTGTGCCACCGTGCTACCCAAATAATATTTTTTTATTGAGTTTTCATATTTTATATATGACAAATTACAAGGTATTAGAGAGAGAGAAAAAAAAAGGAAAAAAGGAAAACACAAAAATTTAACATGAATATTTACAGGTAAGCATCTTCATAACAATAATTGTGGCCGCCCCCTTTAGCCAGCATACATATTTTACATTCCCCAATATGGCCGAGGCACATGTTTATAGGCATTTATTTATAGTTTGGTTTTGGGCCTTGGCTTGCCATCAAACCCCCATACCGAGCCCGTATCCCCCCCCCCCCCCCCCCCCCCCCCCTCCCCCCGGCTACCTTCCCCCGATTCCCGTCCATTTTCCCCTGGTTCTTGGCCACCCGACTATTCTTCCTCATGTACGTTGGCCACAAACAGGTCCCGGAACAGTTGCATGAATGGCTCCCACGTTCTGTGGAAGCCGTCGTCCGACCCTCGGATGGCGAATTTGATTTTCTCCATTTGGAGAGATTCCGAGAGGTCGGACAGCCAGTCTGCAGCTCTGGGTGGTGCTGCTGACCGCCAGCCAAACAGGATTCTACGGCGGGCAATCAGGGAGGCAAAGGCAAGGGCGTCCGCCCTCCTCCCCAGGAATAGATCTGGCTGGTCTGAAACCCCGAAGACCGCCACTATCGGGCATGGCTCCACCCTCACCCCCACCACTTTGGACATAGCCTCGAAGAAGGCTGTCCAGTACTCCACAAGTCTGGGGCAAGACCAGAACATGTGGGCGTGGTTGGCCGGGCCTCTCTGGCACCGCTCACATTTGTCCTCCACCTCCGGGAAGAACCTACTCATACGGTTTCTCGTTAAGTGGGCTCTATGTACCACTTTTAGTTGCGTCAGGCTGAGCCTTGCGCACGTGGAGGTGGAGTTGACCCTATGCAGTGCTTCGCTCCAGAGTCCCCACCCTATCTCCATCCCCAGGTCGTCCTCCCATTTCCTTCGTGTTGCGTCCAGTACGGTGTCGTCCCTATCTACCAGTCGGTCATACATGTCACTACAGTTCCCTTTCTCTAGGATACTTGCGTCCAGTAGGTCTTCCAGTAGTGTCTGTCGTGGCGGTTGTGGGTACGTCCTTGTCTCCTTTCGTAGGAAGTTTTTGAGCTGCAGGTACCGTAGCTCGTTCCCCCCAGCTAGCTGAAATTTCTCTGTCAGTTCGTCCAGCGTTGCGATCCTGTCGTCCGTGTATAGGTCCCTGACTGTCAGTGTCCCCCCGTCCTGCCTCCACCTTTTGAAGGTGGCGTCGGTCAGTGCTGGTTTGAACCTATGGTTGTTGCAGATGGGAGCCTTGTCCGACATTTTGTACAGGCCAAATTGCTGCCGCAGTTGGTTCCAGGATTGGAGGGTGGCTGTCACCACTGGGCTGCTGGAGTGTTTTTTGGGTGGGGATGGGAGTGCTGCCGTGGCGAGGGCCCGGAGGGAGGTTCCCATGCAGGAGGCCTCCTCCGCACGCACCCACTCGGCTTCTGGCTCCTGGATCCATCCCCTTACTCGCTCGGCTGTTGCCGCCCAGTGGTAGAATTGTAGATTCGGGAGGGCTAGCCCCCCCCTGGATTTTGTTTTTTGTATGACCTTCTTTGGGATCCTAGGATTTTTACCCCCCCCATACGAACGCCATGATATGTTTGTCCAGCGCTTTGAAAAAGGCCTTGGGGATTTGGATCGGAATGGATCTAAACAGGAAAAGGAACCTGGGCAGTACGTTCATTTTGATCGTCTGGACTCTCCCCGCGAGGGAGAGCGGGAGTGTGTTCCATCTTTGCAGGTCCTTTTTAACTTCCTCCGTCAGGCTGGTGAGGTTCCATTTGTGGATCCCTTTCCAGTCATGGGCTATTTGGATCCCCAGGTAGCGGAATTTATTTCGGGCTTGTTTGAACGGCAGCCCCTTTAGTGCTGCCCCCCCCCCACCCCTTGCCGGGTGTACTGGGAAGATCTCACTTTTGCTCATGTTGAGTTTGTAGCCCGAGAAGACGCCAAACTCTTTCAGGAGCGCTATGATTCCGTCCATGCTGCTTTGTGGGTCCGAGATATAAAGGAGCAGATCATCCGCATAGAGTGAGACTCTGTGCTCTCTACCTCCCCTTCGGATCCCCCTCCAATTTTTTGCTGCCCTGAGCGCGATTGCTAGCGGTTCGATTGCTAGTGCGAACAGCAGCGGGGACAGTGGGCATCCTTGTCTGGTGCCCCTGTGCAGCTGGAAGTATTGGGAGTTGGTATTGTTGGTCCGTACACTCGCCATGGGAGCGTTGTATAGGAGCTTTACCCAAGCGGTGAACCCTGTTCCAAGCCCGAACCGCTCCAGTACCTCTATGAGGTATTTCCATTCGACTCTGTCGAAGGCCTTTTCTGCGTCCAGGGAGACGATCACCTCTTGTGTTCTCTCCCCGGAGGGGGTCATTATCACGTTCAGCAGGCGCCTGATGTTCGCGGTAAGCTGTCTACCTTTGACGAAGCCCGTCTGGTCCTCTGTGACCACCTCAGGTACACAGTCTTCTAGCCTTTTGGCTAGGATTTTGGCCAGTATTTTGGCGTCTGCGTTCAGCAGAGATATGGGTCTGTATGACCCACATTCCGTTGGGTCTTTGTCTTTCTTAGGTATCAGCGAGATTGAGGCCTGTGCTAACGTGGGTGGCAGTGTGCCCCTAGCTAGCGAGTCTGTGAACATCTCCCGCAGGTGCGGGGCCAGCGCTGTCGCGAATTTTTTGTAGAAGTCCGCCGGGAATCCGTCCGGTCCCGGCGCCTTCCCCGTCTGCATGGAGCTAATGCTCTCCATGATCTCTCCCAGTGCTAGTGGTGCTTCCAGATCCCGTTTTCTGCCCTCTCCCACGACTGGTATGTCCAGTCCATCAAGAAACCGGTTCATCCCAGCCTTCCCCGTTGGGGGCTCCGAGGTGTATAGCTCTTGGTAGAAGGCCTTGAAGGTTTCGTTAATCCTCTCTGGTTCTGTTTCCCACGTGCCTCTGGTACCTCTGATTTGCGCAATTTCCCTGCTGGCTGCCTGCTTTCTCAGCTGGTGTGCCAACAGGCGGCTGGCTTTGTCTCCGTGTTCGTACAGGGCCCCGCGTGCCTGGCGGAGTTGGTGTACTGCTTTCCTGGTGGAGAGCAGGTCAAAGTTCCTTTGTAATTCTTTTCTCTCCGCCAGGAGCTCTACGGTCGGGGCCTCGGAGTATTTACGGTCTACCTCCAGTATGGAGTCGACCAGCTTCTGCCTAGCCACCCTTTCCTCCCTATCTCTTTGCGCTTTGTAGGCAATGATTTCCCCTCTTAGTGCGGCCTTAAGCGCTTCCCAGAACGTGGAGGATGAGACCTCCCCGTTTTGGTTGTTCTCCGTGTATTCCGCTATGGCCCACGCTATCCTTTCGCTGAAGGCCTTGTCAGCTAGTAAGGCACCGTCCAGCCTCCATGTGGGGCGCTGGGCCCTTTCCGTCTCCAGCCGCACGTCCATGTAGTGTGGGGCGTGGTCTGATATCACAATTGCGGAGTATTCCACCTTGTCTATCCCTGGAAGCACCGTTTTCCCCCACCACAAAGAAGTCAATTCTGGTGTACACATTGTGTACTGGGGAGAAGAAAGAGAATTCTTTCTCCCCCGGGTGGGCGAATCTCCAGGGGTCCACTGCTCCCATCTGCTCCATATAGTGACTGAGTTCCCTTGCCATGTTTGAGGTTTTCCCCGTTCTGGGGTTTGATCTGTCCGTCTTTGGGTCCTGTACACAGTTGAAGTCCCCCCCCATGATTAGTCGGTGCGTCGCTATGTCCGGGATTTCTGCCATGGTCTTTTGGATAAAGCTCGTGTCGTCCCAGTTGGGCGCGTACACGTTAACTAGAACTACCGGCGCCCCATCCAGGGCCCCGCTGACCATGACATACCGTCCCCCTGGGTCCGTAACCGTCTTTGTCGCCCTAAACATTGTCCTCTTGCCAATCAGGATCGCCACCCCCCTGGCCCTTGCCCCATAACAGGAATGATAGGTTTGTCCCACCCAGCCCTTTCTTACCCGCAGTTGGTCCTGCTCCCTCAGGTGCGTCTCTTGGAGGAAGACTATGTCGGCCCTCATGTTTCTAAGGTGGGTGAGGACTCTAGATCTCTTCACTGGGCCGTTAAGTCCCCTTACGTTCCAGGTGACTATTCTGGTGGGGGGCTTCTGCCCCCTTGCTCCTGTGGGGTTAACCATATTTGTCCGGTGGACGCGCCCCTGCCCTCTGGGGTTTCCCTTTGTTAGGGGGCCGTCCAGGATGTCCACTATCACTGCTCTCCCCATGCGGTCGGGTCCCTGCGCTCCGGGGTTCCCCCTTGTCCCGGGGACACCCGCCATGGCCGTCCACTGTGTGTCCGCCACGCGGGTAGTCCCCTGCACTCCGGGGGGCCCATTCACCCACAGACCGTACTGGGTGGGTACTTGCAGCGGTTCCCTGTTTCGAGCCCTTGTCTGTGGCACTTTGTGGCCCTATTCCCTTTCTGGCCTCTTTTGTCCCTTCGTCCCTGCATTTCCCCTCCCTGGTCTCTCGCCCCCCGAGTGCCCCCCCCCCCCGCTCTATCCCTTTTCCCCCCTCCCCTGTATACCCCTCCATTGCCCCTCTCTCCCCCATTCCTGTCCCCATTTGCTCTCCCACCTTTGATGGGTGATCCCCCCCCTCCCCTGCCTGGCGCCTTCCCCCCTGTTGGGGGTGCGCTGCGGCCCTGCTCTGTTGCGTGCCCCCGTCGCTAGCTTTCCTGCTCGCACAGTGGCTCCCCTCTCGGAGGTTGCTGTCCCGCTTCTCCCCTCCCCAGTACTCCCGTTCCCTCGTGCCGGGGCCTGGCCTCCCACCTGGAGCGGGCCCTTGGGCATTGGGTTGTTTTTCGTTCTGGGTGTTCCTGCCAGGGGGGAGGGGGTTGGCTTTGCCTCGCCCCTCCCCACCCCCCCCGTCGGCATGACGTTTCTCCTTGCCATGGGCCCCTCGTCCCTACTTCCCATGGCGTTTTTCCAGCCCGTGCTCCTCGACGAATCTATTCGCCTCGGCAGGGGCTGTAAAGAAATATTCCTTGTTTTGGTATGTGACCCAGAGTTTTGCTGGGTACAGCATACCAAAACGTACTTTGTTCTTGTAGAGAGCTGCTTTCGCCTACCCAAATAATATAATAATCAGTATAATATTTAAGTTCTCACATATGTCCCTAAACTCATCCTTCACAAATTCACTTCCATTATCTGCTGTGAACTTTGCTGGGATACCAAAACATGTGCTCACCCAGTTTTCCATGACATCTGCATAATTGTTCCTTTTGTGAGGAATGATTGCTAGTTGTTTCCGACGTGACTCTAAATATCACTGTATTTCGGAGATTCATTTGCTACCACCCCAAACTTGCTTTCCGCCTTGATCTATTAAAAGTACAACCCATCTTCAAGCAATTCCTTCTTTGTACAAGTGCCTGCGACTAGGCCCCTGCTAAATTTGAAGTCAGTAAACTTGGAATCCTCCATTCTCTGCAGCACTGCAGGATTTCAAACATCTCTTATAAAAGGAAGCAATTGTTACCCCAAAAGTTATTTTAGAACAGCAGTCATTAGTTCAATAAGAGTCCTCACCACGCAATTGAACCAACAAAACCAAAAGTCTATTCATGTGTGAGATTGTGCAAAATCTAATCGTTTCAGACTTCAGAAGTACAGACTTCCAAATTTATAACCTCTGAAAATCCACAATATATTCTTCCATGGACAGATTGTCCATTTTTTTTAGATTTATTAGTAGTGACCATACCCCGTAGGGCTCTGCCTACAAGTCAACCTTTTTGTACAATTTGTCCATAAATTACATTAGAATTTGCAATCCCGCTTCTGTATCCAAGTCACTTAAATTCAGTTCCAAAAATACTTTGTTTCAAATCATACTTCTTCCTGGTAAACTCAAAGCCATACCTTGCTTCCTCTTGGGTAGAGACGTGTCCAGAGTCCACATTTCCATCTCATTTTTCCATTGTTCGTAAGGTTCCAATGCCAAAGACTGGTGAATAACGCATTTTGTGATCCTGCAGTGTGACTCAGCCAATTCACCTTAAGACCCGTCGGGTGCTTTGCATTTGTCCGAAATAGGGATCGCTTTCTGTTTTATTTACCTTTCCACCTGAAGAGATCAAGGTCAATCCTCTGCTACTATGTTTTATAGGTGGATATCCATCTATCTGTGGCCACCTAAAATGGTGTCCAGCAAGGGAAGTTGGGAAAAGTGGTCATGTTTTATGGACAAGCAGGCTGCAGAACAGATCAAGCAAAGTTGCAGCAAAAGGCTTGACAGACTTCAAAAGATTCCGCAGGTTGATGCAAATAACATTGGCAAGTGGCCATCTCCAGACCATCCCAGGAACAATAGAACTGCCCTGTCAGTCACTTGTTTACCAGATACAAGGCACCTAAATTCCTTATTTGGGAGGGCCTACATGCCCCCAACACTTGCAGACATGGCCACGGAGTGCCCGCCGCAAAACTAGTGTGGCAGCCCCTGATTCGACTTGATCGATTGGGCTGACCGAGCCCTGATCAATTGATCAACAAATGACTCAGAGACCACCCACCAAAGGGGATGAAATCCAAGCAAGTTAAAAGGTGCTGCATGTGGTGATACAACCACTGTAGATATGTATGCTTGCAGTAGGGGGATGTATGGACGTACCTGTAATACAGGTTTCTCGGGTAAGCCCCTGCCGGCTAGCTCTGCCCACAGGGAGCTTGTGTATAAATATGCGCTAGCTTCACTGAGATACTATTCTACAGCTGCCGCCGGAGGAATAGCATCTCACAGCAATAAAGCCTCTCTTGTACTTCACTCGAGTCTTGCGTACAATTATTAGCGCCACAATTTATTGCTGTGAGATTTTCCTTACACCATGGACATCAGGATCAAACCTCACGGCCTGCAGCTGGATCCGCAGTCGCCCCACGCCAAGAAAGACTTTGTTCACTGGCTTGCAGTCTGCGAGGCCTACATCTCTTCAGCGGACCCTTCCCCGATGGAGGCTCAAAAACGACAGCTTCTCTACTCAAGACTCAGCTCCAGCATTTTTACGCTAATGCAAGATGCGCCTGACTACGCCAGGGCCATGGAACTGCTCAAGGAAAACTACGCACAGTCGACGAACAACATGTTTGCGAGACATCTACTCGCGTCCAACAGCCGGGTGAGTCGATTGAGGACTTCTGGAGGGCCCTTATAACTCGAGTACGTGACTGCGACTGCCAGGCCCTCACGGCCACGGAACATTCAAACTTACTCATTCGGGATGCCTTTGTTACGGGCATTGCATCGGACCCCATCCGGCAACGACTGCTGGAAGGGGCCGCCCTCGATCTCACGGCTACAAAGACTCTGGCGCTATCAATGACGGCCGCCTCCCGTAGTGCGCGATCCTACCCCGCTACCACTCGGCCCACCCATCCTACCCCTCGTTCTCCCCGCAAACGGCCCCCCAGGCCCACCCGTCCTACCCCTTGTGGACCCCGCAATCGGCCCCCCCCAGCAGCAGGTAGGATTACAGAAGGCGCACTATGCCTGAGCTGCTCGCCGCACCGCGCAACCCGGGGGTCCCCGATGCTACTTCTGTGGCCAGCAGAAGCATCCCCGCCAGCGCTGCCCGGCCAGCGCTGCCCGGCCCGCACCGCGCCCTGCAAAGCTTGTGGCTAGAAAGGCCACTTTGCAGCGGTGTGTCAGTCCCGGACGGTTGCCGCTATCGCGCCCGCATTCCCCCCCCTCGCCTCAGCCGATCGCACAATGGGCCCTGCCGTCCGCTGCCCCCGACCCCATGTGCGATCAGTGGGCGCCGCCATCTTTCGCCGCTTCCGCCATGTGCGTTCCATGGGCGCCGCCATCTTGTCCCGCCCCCACAACGTGCGCTCCATGGGCGCCGCCATTTTATCTGCCGAAATCTTCTTCCTCACAGGTACTCCAGACGCCGGCATTTTGTCCTCCCCTTGGGACGCGACCACGGGACCCGGGTCACTGCCGCTACTCGTCGGACTCGTCAGCCGATCGCCCGCTACCCGCCTCCGTTACGCTCGACCAGTCCGTCCTCGCAACCTTGGACCCTCTTCCACGACGGTGCTCGTCAACGGCCACGTGACCTCCTGCCTCATCAACTCTGGGAGCACCGAGAGCATCATTCACCCGGACACGGTAAGGCGCTACTCCCTTACGGTCCACCCCATCAACCGGCAGATCTTCCGAGCCTCCGGTTCCCACTCTGTCCCGATCCGGGGCTCCTGCCTGGTTAAACTTACTGTGCAGGGCGTGGAATTCGACCGTTTCCGCCTGTACATTCTCCCCAACCTCTGTGCGTCACTCTTACTAGGCCTGGACTTTCAATGCAACCTCCAGAGCCTCACTCTCAAAATTCGGCAGACCCCTACCTCCCCTCACTGTTTGCGGCCTCGCGACCCTCAAGGTCGAGCCTCCCTCCCTCTTTGCCAATTTGACCGCAGATTGCAAGCCCGTCGCCACCAGGAGCAGATGATACAGCACCCAGGACAAGGCCTTCATCAGGTCCGAAGTCCAGCGGCTGCTTCGGGAGGGTATCATCGAGGCCAGCAACAGTCCCTGGACAGCCCAGGTGGTAGTGGTTGAAACTGGGGAGAAGCACAGGATGGTCTTGGACTACAGCCAGACCATCAACCGATACACGCAGCTCGACGCTTACCCCCCCCCTCGCATATCTGATATGGTCAATCAGATTGCACAGTACCGGGTCTTTTCTACAATTGACCTGACATCCACCTACCACCAGCTCCCCATCCGTAAATCTAACCGTCCCTACACTGCCTTCGAGGCGGACGGTTGCCTGTACCAATTTCTTAGGGCTCCCTTCGGCGTCACAAACAGGGTCTCGGTATTTCAACGAGAAATGGACCGAATGGTTGACCGGTAGGCCACTTTTTCGCACTTGGACAATGTTACCATCTGCGGCCATGACCAGCAGGACCATGACGCCAACCTTGCTAAATTCCTCCACACTGCATCCCTCCTTAACCTCACGTATAACAAGGAGAAGCGTGTGTTCCGCACAGGCCTTTTGGCCATCCTCGGTTACCTAGTCCAAAACAGACTACAGGGGCCCGACCCCGACCGCATGCGCCCCCTCATGGAGTTCCCCCTCCCCCACGGCTCTCAAACCCAGCCTGGGGTTCTTTTCTTACTACGCCCAGTGGGTCCCACAATACGCAGACAAGGCCCGCCCACTAATCCAGTCCACACATTTTCCCCTCACGGCCGAGGCACAACAGGCCTTCGCCCGTATTTGCTCTGACATAGCCACGGCTGGGATGCACACCGTAGATGAGACACTGCCTTTCCAAGTAGAGAGCGACGCTTCAGATGTCGCCCTTGCCGCCACACTGAATCAGGCAGGCAGACCCGTGGCATTCTTTTCCCGCACCCTCCACGCCTCCGAAATTCAACATTCCTCTGTTGAAAAGGAGGCCCAGGCGGTGCGGCACTGGAGGCATTACCTGGCCGGCAGGAGATTCACTCTCCTCACTGACCAACGGTCGGTAGCCTTCATGTTAAACAACATGCAGCGGGGCAAGATCAAGAATGACAAAATCTTGCGGTGGAGAATCAAGCTCTCCACCTATAACTACGAGATCTTGTATCGCCCCGGCAAGCTCAACGAGCCCCCAGACACCCTCTCCAGAAGTACATGTGCCAGCGCACAAGTGAACCAGCTCCGTGCCTTGCTCGAGAGCCTTTGCCATCCGGGGGTCACTCGTTTGTACCACCTAATCAAAGCCCGCAATCTGCCCTACTCCGTCGAGGAAGTATGGAGAGTCACCAGAGACTGCCAGGTCTGTGCCGAGTGCAAGCCGCACTTCTACCGGCCAGATCGCGCGCGCCTGGTGAAAGCGTCCCGCCCCTTTTAACGCCTCAGAGTAGATTTAAATGGGTCCCTCCCCTCCACCGACCGCAACACCTACATCCTTAGTGTGGTCGATGAATTTTCTAGGTTCCCCTTTGCCATCCCATGCCCGGATATGACATCTGCCACCGTCATCAAAGCCCTGGATTCCATTTTCGCTCTGTTCGGTTTCCCCGACTACATCCAGTGACAGGGGATCCTCATTCATGAGCGATGAGCTGCGTCAGTTCCTGCTCAGCAGGAGTATTGCCTCCAGCAGGACGACCAGCTACAACCCCCGGGGAAACGGGCAGGTAGAGAGGGAGAACGGGACGGTATGGAGGGCCATCCAGCTGGCCCTACGGTCCAGGAACCTCCCAGCCGCTCACTGGCAGCAGGTCCTCCCTAAAGCGCTCCATTCCATTCATTCACTACTGTGCACCGCAACGAACAGTACACCCCATGAACGTGTTTTTGCCTGCCCTAGGACGTCTACAACCGGGGTGTCGCTCCCGACTTGGCTCACGACTCCGGGCCCAGTCCTTCTCCGTAGGCATGTCAGGCACCACAAGGTGGAACCCCTGGTGGACAAAGTACGCCTGCTTCATGCCAACCCCCAGTATGTCTACGTGGAGTTCCCCGATGGCCGCCAGGACACAGTCTCGCTCCGGGACCTGTCTCCCTCAGGTGCCGATCCCACGCCCTTTACCCCCCCCACGCCATCCTCCTTTTCCCCGGCGCCCCCATATTCGTCCCCACTGGGTCCATCCATCGTCCCCTTGCCCTTACTGGAGGACACGGAAGATTCCGGCTTGCTCTCGGAGTCATCCCGCCACAGGCCAGCAACAACACCGCCAGCACCTGCACCGTCGTCGCCAACACCGCCTGTGCCGACGTCGCCACCACAGCTGCGCCGATCACAACGCAACGTTCGACCGCCGATTCGGCTCAACCTGTGACCTGCTAACGGGATGGCCTCTTGGTTTTCTGTTGTTTGGACCTTTTGTACATAGATCACCTTTTGTATTATAGTTCCACGTCACCCCCGCCGGACTCATTTTTTACAGGGGGTGAATGTGGTGATACAACCACTGTAGATATGTGTGCTTGCAGTAGGGGGATGTATGGCCGTACCTGTAATACAAGTTTCGCCGGTAAGCCCCTGCCGGCAAGCTCCGCCCACAGGGAGCTTGTGTATAAATATGCTCTAGCTTCACTGAGATACTATTCTACAGCTGCCGCCGGAGGAATAGCATCTCACAGCAATAAAGCCTCTCTTGTACTTCACTCGAGTCTTGCGTACAATTGTTAGCGCCAGACTGCACTACCTTTGAATCTCTCTCTGCAGCAGCAACCAAGAACGGTGACTTCCACCGGCCGACCAAGGAGACCATCCACGCTACCAACAGAAGAAAGACCAGTGCCAGAAGAGAACCAGATTGATAATCAACTAACAGAGATGACAAGACCATGACTACTTATAACAGGCCTGTATCTGCCAAGTACTTGTCAGTCACTGTCAATTTGGAACTATTGGTGTATAGTATAACCTATGATTGGGAATGTATGGTTGAATAACCATAACCATTGTGTGCGTGTGAATAAATATTGTTCTGTTTTATAAACTGAGTCTCAGTCATTTGTCCACCGTGTACGGGTTAAGACACTGTGGTTTAGACAGGTACAACACATCAAATCAGACCGCAAAAAACATTGTGGTTCAGGACTATTTTGTCATACTTCAGTTCAGTACAGACACCAGTTTCCACTCTTCCCTTCTGGTTTCTTTTTCTCACTCTCTTGCACCCCCAGGAAAAATCCAACATTTAAATACAGAGCGTGATTTACCCAAATAGCACGTGCGATTAGCCGGGTGTGCCCCGGCGCCTGGAAAGGTGAGAAACACCACGCTATCAAACAGTCATTCTGGTAAATTGGGAGCCTCAGCGGCTGAGGCCACTCTTAGCCCCATTTTTAAATAGTGTCCTGATCACGCGACCCCCCCCCCCCCCCACACTTTTGCCCCTGCAGAGCACCTCCCGACCTCATCTCATCCCTGTCGTGAAAAATGCCAGCTTGGCATCCTGGCAGTGCACCTGCCAGCTGGTAGTGCCACCTGGCTGCCACCCTGCCCAGAGGGAAGTACTTGGGGGCCTCTGATCCCTTGGGAGACCCCCACGAGTGTCGCTCCGTCTGGTCTCGATTTGTGGAGACCAGTACTGAATGGCACTTGCCCAAGGTCTCCAAAGCAAGGATAATAGATAATGATAATAGATAAATGCTTATGTTGCTTATTGGATGTGGTCAATGGTGTACTTCACGTTGATGCTCATGTGGCCAGTAATCAAAACTGTCTTCAATAAATGTGAAAATCTATTAAATTTATCACTATGCCTTTACAAATAACACTCATTTTTGGCACCATAGATCAGCTGCAAAAATATGAGAAAGCACTCCCTCTCAAACTCTTCTAAATTACAATTACCCCAAGTTACCTCCTTCTCAGAGTTTGCTGTTAGAGTTCCAGATACATTTCACATTATTGCACACACACAGATGTCAAAGCAAAGCAGGATAAGATGAACAACATCACATTTCACATCTTGGGAGCAAATAAAACTGAACATTTGTCTTTTTCAGGTCATTCTTGCTTTTAAACTGATTCATTAATTCAAAAATCCTAGAATTTAAATGAACGAGAAATCAATATAAATGCAAGTCTAGGAAAAATTTATTTAACAATATTCAACAACCAGTTGTAACCAGCTGACAGGTTTTCCATGGTAAATAAGGAAATATTACAAAGAAGTGGCACAGAACGTGGCAAAAGGACTAGAGTATAAAAGTAGACAAGCATTGCTGCAATTGCATAGGGTGTTGGCGAGACATCCAGAGGAGTGTCCAGCTTTGGTCTCCTTATTTGAGGAAGGATGTGGTGGTATTGGAGGCAGTTCAGAGGAGGTTAATCAAATTCACGAAAGCATGAACGTATGAGGAGAGATTAAACAGTTGGGCTTATACTCGCTGGAGTTTAGAAGGATCAGAGGGGATTAGATCAAGCTGTATAAAATATTAAAAGGGATTGATAAAGCCTTTATGCAGACAAATTGACTCTGGTGGGGCAATCTAGAACAAAAGGTCACAGATATAGAATGAGAGGCATTAGATTTAGAACTGAGATGAGGAGGACTACAGAGGGTGGTGAATGATAGTGGAAGAAATTGCTACATGTGTCAGGATTGGTAGAAGATTGGTATAAAAAAGTATTGTAATAGCACAGGTCAAAGGCAAACCAGCAGGCAAGGAGTTAAACATATACCATGGCAAAACCAGCAAGCAAGGGGTTAAAGTCACCCACATTGGAAATGATTTAATCATCTCAGAGCATTTGAATGTGAAATGGGAAACACAGGAGGCACCAGTAAGTCTAAGAGGTCCATTGTCCAACACATTCGCACCTCTTCTAGAAGTAAATATGTAAAGCACAAACCCATGAGATTGTAAGGAAACATTGTATTCTTTAATCGTTTTCCCAATACGGAGACCAGAAAATATGCATACTGATCACCTTGTATTGTTCGGAATGATTCAGTGACATCAATACCTGCTTGTGACTCCGAAGAACGTTAAATATATATGCATGTAATTCTGAGGACAGGCAAAGCTGACTTTTGCGAGCTACAGATAGTCGCAGAACCTCTCTCTCCTGTGTGCACACAGCTTTTCCGAATTGATCAAAGTTTTACTAACACCACGCAGTCGAGAACAGACTTTTGAGGTTTTTCTTCCTTCCAACAGTTGGCCTAGTCGGCAGGAGATCAACACAAAACAACCGGCGACTATGTGGCTCCAAATCGGGTGAGTATCTTTTAATCCACCACCCACAGTTAGGGAGCAATTCCACATTAGTCGTTGGCCGGCCGTAAGCTGCAAGCTTAAAAAACAAAACAGAGGAAGAGTCTGACCACGTGAGGTGAAGTAAAAATCGTTGGGGGAAACCAGGGTGTGGGATCGGGTAGTTAAGTTAAGGAAAACTTGCTAAGGAACTTGCTTTGGAGATTGAAGTGCCTGGTCAAAAGTAAAAACCCGTAGGACGAAATACCACGGGAGAAAGAGTTAGAAGGATCTCACCTAGTGTGAGAAAGGAATAGCCGCAGGAGTAACCGCGAGAGGGTAGAGCTGCGGAGGAGGAACCCCGCAGGCGTGGTGTGTGAGAGTGAACGGCAGAGATGGCCGGATCAGATAAAACAGGCAGCAAGAGCAAGGTAGAGCAAAATAGATGGCGGCCCGAGGGATCGATCGTGCAGATGATTGTAACCCACAATAGTAAATTAATTACAAAGATGAGGAAGAAAAGATACTACCCAGACGGACCTGCGGCTGAGCAGAAGGCCTGGTGGACAGCCAAACGAAGAATAAGTATGAGAAGGGGTAATAATTTCAATTGCAATTTTAAGGAACATAGGGAGCAAAGAATTGCAGGAGGAAAGAGTAGCAGCTGTAAAATGTACGAAAGAGTGGGACAGGAGAAAACCGCAGGGCGGGTTTGTGGGGACTGTGACCCCGACCGCACCACGTGTCGTGGAGGAGAGCGACTATGGGGATGACTGGGACAGTGCCGAGGAGGGAATGCATGGGGTTATGCATACACCCCTGCGTATAAGGAAAAGGAGGAAACGTTGCCCGTAGCCCCAGTGGATGTAGTGAGGAAAACGGTGGAGGGGCAAACCACTGAGCAGCATATTCAAACGCCCTTCACAGATGGAGAAAAACAAATTACCTTGAATGAACTGCCCTCTCCAAAACAACAGGATGATAATGGCCTTTTTTGGGATACACTGGACGAATTACGGGAAGCTCATGGGTTAACCAATGATGATATCCATTTATTGTTAAAGGCAAAGATTCCCGCACCGGTATGGGCAAGCATGCCACAACCCTATAAGGATCGCACATGGGTCACGCAGACGGGTAGGGGAAGCAAAGATGCCCGCTTTGCAACTTTTAGAACGATAGTGCGAACTGCCCTCAGGAGAGGTAGCCTAAATTGGACATTGATCACCTTACTTCAACAGGGACCAAAGGAAAGAGTCGAGGATTATGCAGAGAAGAAATTTGAGGTGTTTAAGCATCATTCAGGGACAGTAGCCCCCACAAGAGATGACAAAATATTTTTTTTAAATGTTAACGGATGAAAGTCCGCACCCAACTACGATCGTAGATATGGGACTTGGATTGGATTGGATTTGTTTATTGTCACGTGTACCGAGGTACAGTGAAAAGTATTTTTCTGCAAGCAGCTCAACAGACCATTCAGTACATGGAAGAAAAGGGAATTAAACAATTCAAGAAAATACATGAGAATACATAATAGGGCAACACAAGATATACAATGTAACTACATAAGCATTGGCATCGGTTGAAGCATACAGGATGCAGTGTTAATGAGGTCAGTCAATAAGAGGGTCATTTAGGAGTCTGGTGACGGTGGGGAAGAAGCTGTTTTTGAGTCTGTTCGTGCGTGTTCTCAGACTTCTGAATCTCCTGCCCGATGGAAGAAGTTGGAAAAGTGAGTAAGCCGGGTAGGAGGGATCCTTGATTATGCTGCCCGCTTTCCCCCGGCAGCGGGAGGTGTAGATGGAATCAATGGATGGGAGGCAGGTTCGTGTGATGGACTGGGCGGTATTCACGACTCTCTGAAGTTCCTTGTGGTCCTGGGCCGAGCAGTTGCCATACCAGGCTGTGATGCCCGATAGGATGCTTTCTATAGTGCATCTGTAAAAGTTGGTAAGGGTTAATGTGGACACGCCGAATTTCCTTAAGTTTCCTGAGGAAGTATAGGCGCTGTTGTGCTTTCTTGGTGATAACGTCGACGTGGGTGGACCAGGACAGATTTTTGGTGATGTGCACCCCTAGGAATTTGAAACTGCTCAACATCTCCACTTCAGCTCCGTTGATGCTGACAGGGGTATGTACAGTACTTTGCTTCCTGAAGTCGATGACCAGCTCTTTAGTTTTGCTGGCATTGAGGGAGAGATTGTTGTCGTTACACCACTCCACTAGGTTCTCTATCTCCCTCCTGTATTCGGACTCGTCGTTATTCGAGATCCGGCCCTCTATGGTCGTATCGTCAGCAAACTTGTAGATGGAGTTGGAACCAAGTTTTGCCACGCAGTCGTGTGTGTACAGGGAGTAGAGTAGGGGGCTAAGTACGCAGCCTTGCGGGGCACCGGTATTGAAGACTATTGTGGAGGAGGTGTTGGTGTTCATTCTTACTGACTGTGGTCTGTTGGTCAGAAAGTCAAGATAGGACTTCCGGTGTGCAGTATGAAGTGAGTGAGCACACCGTGGCAGCTCCTGCCCAAGGTTACAGAAAAGAGCTCTTTTTTCGGCGGCACGGGTTGGAATTTCGATGAAAAGCCGTTGGTTAATGTTCAAGGAGTACTTTCCCCCAGGAATAGTATGTTTCTGGGTTATCAGACCCTCAGAAACAGTGCAAGATCGGGCGGAAGCAGCAGCAAACAGGAGCCTCTACAAGCAGGCAGGCGGGGGAAGGGCCAGCTCAGATTTCTCAAGCTGACTTGAGGGCCTTTATGAAAGCTGAATTCTAGCAGCAGTCGACGCTGTCCCGACGAATCCCAGTGGGGGAAGGTGTCTAGAGGAGCATTCCCCATAATTTATGGTGCTCACCCGGAGTGGGGCAAAGGAAAAAGCTGCAGCAGCTCCCCAAGAAAAGCAGGGGAAGAAAGACAAAATGGCGGCCGGCGGAACACCCGAGGACTGGTGGAAGTGGGCGCAGGAGCAGCAAGCCTCTCTTCTGCGCTGTTTTGCGGAGCTGAAGGCTGAGTTGCTGGACTCCCTGAATGCAACTACAAACAAGCTGCTTGGGACCCAGGCGGCACAGGAGGTGTCGATTCGGGAGTTGCAGCAGCAGGCCGCTGAGAGGGAGGAGGAGGCCGTGGTCCTCGTGGGGAAAGTGGAGTTGCACGAGGCACTTCACAAAAAGTGGCAAGACCGCTTGGAGGAGCTGGACGTTCGCACGAGGCGAAAGAATTTGAGGATCCTGGGCCTGGCGGAGGGGCTGGAGGGGTCGGATCTCCCGGCGTATGTGACCACAATGTTGAGCTCGTTGATGGGAGCGGGGTCCTTCCATTTGCCCCTGGAGCTTGAGGGAGCTCATCGAGTGATGGCCAGGAGGCCTAAGGCAAATGAACCCCCGCGGGCGGTGCTGGTGCGGTTCCATCGGTTTAGTGACCGGGAGTGTGTGCTGCGCTGGGCCAAGAAAGAGAGGAGCAGCAAGTGGGAGAATTCGGTGGTGCGAATCTACCAGGACTGGGGTGCGGAGGTGGCAAAGCGGCGGGCCGGGTTCAACCGGACGAAGGCGGTGCTGCATGCCAAGCAGGTCAGATTTGGAATGCTGCAGCCTGCGCGTCTGTGGGTGACATATAAGGACCGGCACCACTACTTCGAGTCCCCGGAGGAGGCGTGGGCCTTTGTACAGGCGGAGAAGCTGGACTCAAACTAGGGTCTGGGGACACACTATGGCCGTTGCTGTTTTCGCTGTTGCTATTCTTCAATTTTGACAGGTGTTATTCTTATGCTGGTTTTCTTTTTGCTCAGTTTCCGGGTGGGTTTGTCTGTTGGGTATGGGTGTGGGGTATGTGGGGAACGTTGGGGGTTTGTGTTTTATATGTTCTCTTCTGTACGGGGCTGGGGTGAAACTGGATTTTGAGGAGCTGTGTCAGAAGGGTGGGGTGTGGCAGTGTGAAAGCGCGGGCTTTCCTCTGGATGTCCGCACTGCTAGGCGGGGGGGCGGAGCTGCAGGTGGGGGCGTGGCCTTCACTGGTTTTCTTTCCCCCGCTGAAGTGGTGCCAAGGAGGTGTGGCAAGAGGGGGATGACTCCATGCCGGGAGGAGATGGGTTTTGGCGGGAGCTGCCGGGTCAGCAGAAGTCAGCTGACTCACGGAAGTACCATGGAGGGTGCGTCGCGGCTAGGAGGGGTCCTAGCCTGGGTGGGTGGGGGGGGGATACCGGGTTGCTGCTGGAATGGCCAGGAAGGAGCTGGTGTGGGCTGGGGGGGTAGAGGAGAGGCGTTATCGCCATGGGGAACGGGTCAGGCAGGGCGAGCTGGCCTGGGGCGAGCAGTCGATAAGCTATGGCTAGCCGGCAGGGGAGAGGGGCAGGTTGCCCTCTGATCCGGCTGATTACCTGGAACGCGAGGGGGCTGAATGGGCCGGTTAAGAGAACTAGGGTATTTTCTCATCTGAAGGGGCTGAAGGCGGACGTGGCTATGCTCCAGGAGACCCACTTGAAGGTGGCGGACCAGGTTCGTCTGAGGAAGGGGTGGGTGGGGCAGGTTTTTCACTCAGGATTGGATGCGAAGAACCGGGGGGTGGCGATTCTGGTGGGGAAGAGGGTGGCGTTCGAGGCGGCTGAGGTGGTGTCGGACAAGGAGGGCAGATATATTATGGTGAAGGGTAGGCTGCAAGGAGAGAAGGTGGTGCTGGTAAATGTATATGCCCCGAATTGAGATGATGGCGGCTTCATGAGGCGCTTGTTGGGCCGCATTCCGGACCTGGAGGCGGGGGGCCTGATCATGGGGGGAGACTTTAACACACTGCTGGATCCCCCACTGGACCGGTCCAGTTCAAGGACGGGTAGGAGACCGGCGGTGGCCAAAGTGCTGAGGGGGTTTATGAACCAGATGGGAGGGGTGGATCCCTGGAGGTTTGGGAGGCCGAGAGCGCGGGAGTATTCCTTTTTCTCCCATGTCCATAGGGTTTATTCCCGAATAGATTTTTTCGTCCTGAGCAGGGGATTGATCCCGAAGGTGCAGGATGCCGAGTATTCGGCCATAGCGATTTCAGACCATGCTCCGCACTGGGTTGACCTGGAGATGGGGGAGGCGCGGGACCAGCGCCCGCTCTGGCGCCTGGATGTGGGGATGCTGGCTGATGAGGAGGTGTGTAGGAGGGTCCGGGGAAGTATTGAGGGGTATCTGGATACCAACGACACGGGGGAGGTCCGGGTGGAGATGGTCTGGGAGGCTCTGAAAGCAGTGATCCGGGGGGAGCTGATCTCCATCCGGGCCCATAGGGAAAGGAGGGAGAGGAAGGAGAGGGAGAGACTGGTGAGGGAGCTCCTGGATGTGGACAGGAGATACGCGGAGGCACTGGAGGAGGGGTTGCTGGTGGAACGGCGTAGTTTGCAGGCCAAATTTGACTTGTTGACAACCAGAAAGGCGGAGGCACAGTGGAGGAGGTCGCAGGGCGCGGTATATGAGCATGGGGAGAAGGCGAGCAGGATGTTGGCGCATCAGCTCCGCAGGCGAGATGCGGCTAGGGAAATTGGTGGAGTGACGGATGGGGGTGGGAATATAGTGCAGAAGGGGACAGAAGTAAATGGGGTCTTTAGGGACTTCTACGAGGAACTGTACCGGTCAGAACCCCCGATGGGGAGAGAGGGGATGGAGAGCTTCATGAACAGGCTATGTTTCCCAAAGGTTCAAGAGGAGCTGGTAGAGGGGCTGGGGGCGTCGATAGAGTTGGAGGAGCTAGTCAGGGGGATTGGACAAATGCAGTCAGGTAAGGCGCCGGGGCCGGATGGGTTCCCGGTGGAATTTTATAAAAAGTATGCGGATCTGGTGGGCCCCGTGTTGGTGCGAGCCTTCAATGAGGCATGGGAGGGGGGGGCTTTGCCCCCGACGATGTCGCGGGCACTGATCTCTCTGATCCTAAAGCGGGATAAGGACCCCTTGCAGTGTGGATCATACAGGCCTATCTCGCTCCTCAATGTTGACGCTAAGTTGCTGGCGAAGATCCTGGCCACCAGGATAGAGGACTGTGTGCCAGGGGTGATACACGAGGATCAGACAGGATTTGTCAAGGGACGGCAGCTCAACACGAATGTGCGGAGACTGCTAAATGTTATTATGATGCCGGCAGTGGAGGGGGAGGCGGAGATAGTGGTGGCGCTGGATGCGGAGAAAGCGTTTGATAGAGTTGAGTGGGGGTACCTGTGGGAGGTGCTGGAGCGGTTTGGATTCGGGGAGGGATTCATCAAATGGGTGAGGCTGCTCTACGCGGCTCCGATGGCAAGTGTAGTTACCAATGGAAGGAGATCGGAGTACTTTAGGCTCTACTGTGGGACCAGGCAGGGGTGCCCCCTGTCCCCCTTGCTCTTTGCACTGGCGATTGAACCTTTGGCTATGGCGTTGAGGGAGTCAGGGAGATGAAGGGGTCTGATGCGGGGTGGGGAGGAACATCGTGTATCACTGTATGCGGACGACCTGCTGTTGTATGTGGCGGATCCAGAAGGGGGAATGCCGGGGGTGATGGAGCTGTTAGCGGAATTTGGGGGCTTCTCGGGCTATAAATTAAATTTAAGCAAGAGTGAGGTATTTGTAGTACACCCGGGTGATCAGGAGGAGGGAATTGGGAGACTCCCATTTAAGAGGGCAGTGAAGAGTTTCAGATACCTGGGGGTGCAGGTGGCCAGGAGTTGGGGGACTCTCCATAAGCTTAATTTTACCAGGCTGGTGGAGCAGATGGAGGAGGAATTTAAAAGGTGGGACATGGTGCCGCTATCGTTGGCGGGTAGAGTGCAGTCCATCAAAATGACGGTTCTCCCGAGGTTCTTGTTCCTTTTTCAGTGTTTGCCCATCTTTATCCCTAGGGCCTTTTTTAGAAGGGTGACTAGCAGCATCATGAGCTTTGTTTGGGCGCATGGGACCCCGAGGGTGAAGAGGGTCTTCTTGGAGCGGGGTAGAGATGGGGGGCGGGCTGGCGTTACCCAATCTCTCGGGGTATTATTGGGCGGCCAATGTGTCGATGGTGCGCAAGTGGATAATGGAGGGGGAGGGGGCAGCATGGAAACGGATGGAGAGGGCGTCCTGTGGAGATACAAGCCTGGGGGGCCTGGTAACGGCGCCGTGGCCGCTCCCTCCTACGAAGTATACCACGAGTCCGGTGGTGGCGGCTACCCTCAAGATTTGGGGGCAGTGGAGGCGACATGGGGGAGAAGTGGGGGGCTCGATGGAGGCTCCGTTAAGGGGGAACCATAGGTTCGTCCCGGGGAACATTGATGGGGGATTTCAGAGTTGGCACAGAGCGGGCATCAGACAGCTGAGGGACCTGTTTATTGATGGGAGGTTTGCGAGCCTGGGGGAGTTGGAGGAGAAATTTGGGCTCCCCCGGGGAACATGTTCAGGTATCTGCAGGTAAAGGCATTTGCTAGGCGGCAGGTGGAGGGATTCCCTTCGCTTCCTGCGAGGGGGGTGAGCGACAGGGTGCTTTCGGGGGTCTGGGTCGGAGAGGGGAAGATATCTGATATCTACAAGGATATGCAGGAGGCGGAGGAGGCGTCAGTAGAGGAGCTGAAAGCTAAGTGGGAGGGGGAACTGAGGGAACAGATCGAAGACAGGACATGGGCTGATGCTCTGGAGAGGGTTAATTCTTCCTCCTCGTGTGCGTGGCTTAGCCTCATCCAATTCAAGGTGCTGCACCGGGCCCACATGACTGGGACGAGGATGAGTAGGTTCTTTGGGGGTGAAGACAGGTGTGTCAGGTGCTCGGGGAGTCCAGCGAACCATGCCCATATGTTCTGGGCATGCCCGGCACTGGAGGAGTTCTGGAAGGGGGTGGCGAGGACGGTGTCGAGGGTGGTGGGATCCAGGGTCAAGCCAGGATGGGGACTCGCGATTTTTGGGGTTGGGGTGGAGCCGTGAGTGCAGGAGGCGAAAGAGGCCGGTGTGCTGGCCTTTGCGTCCCTAGTAGCCCGGCGAAGGATCTTGCTACAATGGAAGGATGCGAGGCCCCCAAGCGTGGAGACCTGGATCAATGACATGGCGGGTCAAATTCGCCCTGAGAGGGTCGGTACAAGGGTTCTTTAGGCGGTGGCAACCTTTTCTCGACTTTCTGGCTCAACGATAGGGTACAGGGACAGTAGCAGCAGCAACCCGGGGGGGAGGGGGAGGGAAAGGGGGGGGGGGGGGGGGGGGGGGGGGACAATGACTATGTTGTTTATTTAATTTTAATTTATTTTTAAGTTCTTTTGTTGTTCATTGGGGTTGGGGGGGTGGGGGGATGGGATACATATGGTCTGGGGGTGTTACAGTTATTATGGGTAATTTTGTTGCATTTCATTGTTTGTCGTTATGTTTTATATTTTCTGTAAAAAATTCCAATAAAAATTATATTTTAAAAAAAAGAAAGTCAAGATAGATAGATAGAGATAGAGAAATACAGCACAGAACAGGCCCTTCGTCCCACGATGTTGCGCCAAACTTTTGTCCTAGGTTAATCATAGAATTTTGGACAATTTTTCATGGCCAATCCACCCAACCTGCACATCTTTGGACTGTGGGAGGAAACCGGAGTACCCGGAGGAAACCCACGCAGTCACGGGGAGGATGTGCAGACTCCACACAGACAGCGACCCAAGTCGAAATCGAACTTGGGACCATGGAGCTGTGAAGCAATTGTGCTATCCACAATGCTACCGTGCTGCCCTTAAGAAGTTAACCTATACTGCATTATTCTACCCTAATCCATGTACCTATCCAATAGCCGCTTGAAGGTCCCTAACTTTTCCGACTCAACTACTTCCACAGGCAGTGCATTCCATGCCCCCACTACTCTCTGGGTAAAGAACCTACCTCTGACATCCCCTCTATATCTTCACCATTTATCTTAAATTTATGTCCCCTTGTAATGGTGTGTTCCACCCGGGGAAAAAGTCTCTGACTGTCTACTCTATCTATTCCCCTGATCATCTTATAAACCTCTATCAAGTCGCCCCTCATCCTTCTCCGTTCTAATGAGAAAAGGCCTAGCACCCTCAACCTTTCCTCGTATGACCTACTCTCCATTCCAGGCAACATCCTGGTAAATCTCCTTTGCACCTTTTCCAGGATCCAGTTGCAGAGTGGAGAGCCAAGTCCTAGGTTTTGGAGCTTTGATATGAGCTTGGCTGGGATTATGGTGTTGAAGGCGGAGCTGTAGTCAATAAATAGGAGTCTGATGTAGGAGTCCTTGTTTTCTAGATGCTCTAGGGATGAGTGTAGGGCCAGGGAAATGGCGTCTGATGTGGACCGGTTGCGACGGTATGCAAATTGAAGTGGGTCAAGGCGTTCCGGGAGTATGGAGGTGATGCGCTTCATGATCAGCCTCTCGAAGCACTTCATTACAACTGACGTCAGGGCCACCGGGCGGTAGTCATTGAGGCATGTTGCCTGGTTCTTCTTTGGTACCGGTATGATGGTGGTCTTCTTGAAGCAGGTGGGGACCTCGGAGTGGAGTAGGGATAGGTTAAAGATGTCTGTGAATACCTCTGCCAGCTGGTATGCGCAGGCTCTGAGTGCACGACCAGGGATCCCGTCCGGGCCCATCGCCTTCCGTGGGTTCACTTTCAGGAAGGCCGATCTAACTTCGGAAACGGTGATGGTGGGTATGGGTGAATTATGGGCTGCTGGGGCACTCGACAGCGGATTGTTGGTTACCTGCTCAACCCGAGCATAGAATGCATGGAGTTCATCGGGGAGGGGTGCACTGCTGCCAGAGATACTGCTCGGCTTCGCTTTGTAGCCCGTTATGTTGTTTAGTCCTTGCCACAACCGCCGAGAGTCTGTCTGTGACTCTAGCTTAGTTTGATATTCTCTCTTGGCATCTCGGATGACATCCGGTAGGGAATAACTTTAATCTGGTTTTAGCATGGGTTTATGAAGGCAGAGGCTAACATAGGAAAGGGGTCCATGGTTAGCTTCGTAGGAAAATTAGACGGTGGAATGCAGTGCTACACCTGTGGGAAAGAAGGGCATTTCGCAAGGGAGTGTAAAAGCAAGAAAGAACCCAAACAAGGACTCCTAAGGTGTCTGAATTGCAGAAGACCAGGACACGAGCAGGAAAATTGTTGGGCAAAGGGAGGGGGCAAGGAAGGTCAGGGTCCCACAGCCCTAAATGGCAGTGGGGGGTCGAGTTCCCCAGGATCGGTAATACAGGTTTCAGCTAAGGATTTAGCGAAGATGTTCAGTGCCCTAAAGCAATGACACGTTTGAGCCTCACTGGTAAAGAAAGGGACTCCCAGATATTTGTTGATGTGCTGTTAGGGGGCCAGCCGTGCACAATGTAATAGATACCGGGCTGCAATATCGATCACCGATATAGATTTACCCTTAACCGGTCACACAACCCAGATCAGGGGGGTGGGGACCATCTAGCCACATTAAGCGAACCCACCCTTTTAGAAATCAGGGATTTCATGGTTAGAATCCAAATCTGGGTATGCAAGACTGCTGAGGGGACTATATTAGAAATAGGCTATCTAGAGCGACTGGGCGCAGTAATAAACACAAACACAGGCTATTGAGCGGAAAGGGCCATACAATGTAGCTCGGTGGGGAAGAAAGGACTGACATCGCATCCACAGCATGGCTTCAGTCACCACTGACTGGGAGCAGCAGGGGATGTGGGGAATAATAGCACAAGCAAATCCACCAGTATGGGCCAGAAACAAGCAAGATTGTGGGAGCCTGGAGGTGACTCCAGTCACCATCGCCGGAGACCCACACCCACCACATAAGCAGTATCCCATAAAAAAGGAAGCGGCCGAGGCAGTAAGGGAGATAGTGCAAGGATTAGTAACTCAGGAGATAGTAAAAGAGACCCATTCATCCACTAACTCCCCAATTTGACCGATGAGGAAGCCAGACAGCTCGTACCAACTGACGGTAGATTACACCAGCTTAAACAAGCACGCAGTAAGGGAATACCCCAATGTGGCACATCTAACCACTATTTGGAACAACCTTCGCCCAAAACAGAATGTGTTCTCAGTCTTAGATATAGCCAACGGGCTCTAGTCTATTCCAGTGGGGGGAAAAGCATCAGGACAAATTAGCTTTTACCGGAGGGGAAAAACAGTACACGTGGACTAGAGTACCCCAAGGCTTTCACAATAGTCTGGCCATTTTCCTTAGGCACATGGCCGAGGTGGTCGCACAAGTGAATCTTAGCGGGACACAGAGTACCATACTCCAGTATGTAGGCGACATCCTAATAGCTTCAGTAGGGGAACAAGACCACATAATTGTCCTCACCCGGACCTTAGCAACCATACAGTGAGTTGGCCTTAAGATCAACCCCAGGAAAGTGCGGTTAGGGCGGGGAGAGGTGGTGTACTTGGGATACCACATTAAACAAGAGGGGAGAACGATTCCAGGGGATTGGAAGAAAGCTATTTTAGAAATGCCAAAACCGCAGACCATAAGAGGAGTTAGGCAGGCATTGGGGCTATTCAACTACTGGAGGAACTTTATCGAGAATTACTCCGAGCTTGCGGAGCCATTGCAAGGATTGACCAGGGGAGGGACAGAGTCCCGGGAGCGAGTTGAGTGGGGCCCAGAGCAAGGCACAGCCTTTAACAAATTAAGGCTGTAAGGCTAAAAACTTTCGCCCCAGCCCTAGGGTTGCCAGTTTCAACTGAACCTTTTCACTTCTACTGTGACAATCAGGGAGGACATTATACAGCGGTGGTAGGCCAGAAACACGGGGACAAGATGCGGCCAGTAGCCTATTATTCATGTAGACGGGGTCCTCTGATGGCAGGCTTACATCGATGTGCGCAGGCCCTGGATAGTGTCACGTGGGCGATAGAGGCAGCAGAAGCAGTGACTCTCTTAGAATCAGTTATCCTTCACGCTCCTCATTCCATAGTACAGCTATTAGAAGCAGGGAAATTAAGGGCAGTTTCAGATAGTCGCAGAGCTAAATGGGAAAGCATTTTACTCCCGTCAGACAAAAGAATCCAGATAATTAAAGATTCAACCCTTAACCCTGCATCCATGATGGTTAAAGAAGGTACGGAGCATAATTGTGTGGGAGGAGGTCGATGAGAGCGAGAGTGGCGGGATAGCAGAGGAACCCCTGGGAGGGGAAGATGTATGGGAATTATTTGTGGACAGGTCCCGGAAATATCATGAGGGGGTGCCCCACACCACATGGGCAGTAGTGAATAAAATAGGCACGCTACTAAGGGGAAGCCAGATTCCGGGGACATGGTCAGCTCAGGTAGCAGAATTAATTGCCCTGACTTCCGGTGGCAGCTATGGAAAAGTGAGTCACACATTTGGTGGATCCCGCTCTGGTTGGACTTTTGGACCTTTCCCCCGGACTTTTTTCCGGTTTTAATCGGAAAATCTGTAGGCTGAGGCAGCTGGGCACTGTTTCTTCGCATTGGTTTATGGAAGTTGTCGAGCAAGGGAACCGTGGTTTACTAAGGAAGTTGAAGCACTTGTCAAGAGGAAGAAGAAGGCTTATGTTAGGATGAGACATGAAGGCTCAGTTAGGGCACTTGAGAGTTACAAGTTAGCCAGGAAGGACCTAAAGGGAGAGTTAAGAAGAGCGAGGAGAGGACACGAAAAGTCGTTGGCGGATAGGATCAAGGAAAACCCTAAGGCTTTCTATAGGTATATCAGGAACAAAAGAATGACTAGAGTAAGATTAGGGCCAATCAAGGATAGTAGTGGAAAGTTGTGTGTGGAATCAGAGGAGATAGGGGAAGCATTAAATGGATATTTTTCGTCAGTGTTTAGACTGGAGAAAGACAACGTTGTCGAGGAGGACACTCAGGTTCAGTCGACCAGGCTAGATGGAATTGAGGTTCAAAAGGAGGAGGTGTTAGCAATTTTAGAAAATGTCAAAATAGATAAGTCCCCTGGGCCAGATGGGATTTATCCTAGGATTCTCTGGGAAGCCAGGGAGGAGATTGCAGAGCCTTTGTCCTTGATCTTTATGTCGTCTTTGTCGACAGGAATAGTGCCGGAAGACTGGAGGATAGCAAATGTTGTCCCCTTGTTCAAGAAGGGGAGTAGAGACAACCCTGGTAATTATAGACCCGTGAGCCTTACTTCGGTTGTGGGTAAAATGTTGGAAAAGGTTATAAGAGATAGGATTTATAATCATCTTGAAAAGAACAAGTTGATTAGCGATACTCAACATGGTTTTGCGAAGGGTAGGTCATGTCTCACAAACCTTATTGAGTTTTTTGAGAAGGTGACCAAACAGGTGGATCAGGGTAAAGCTGTTGATGTGGTATATATGGATTTCAGTAAGGCGTTTGATAACGTTCCCCACGGTAGGCTATTGCAGAAAATAAGGAAGTATGGTATTGAAGGTGATTTAGCGGTTTGGATCAGTAATTGGCTAGCTGAAAGAAGACAGAGGGTGGTGGTTGATGGAAAATGTTCATCCTGGAGTTCAGTTACTAGTGGTGTACCGCAAGGATCTGTTTTGGGGCCACTGCTGTTTGTCATTTTTATAAATGACCTGGAAGAGGGTGTAGAAGGATGGGTTAGTAAATTTGCAGATGACACGAAGGTCGGTGGAGTTGTGGATAGTGCTGAAGGATGTTATAGGATACAGAGGGACATAGATAAGCTGCAGAGCTGGGCTGAGAGGTGGCAGATGGAGTTTAATGCGGAAAAGTGTGAGGTGGTTCACTTTGGAAGGAGTAACAGGAATGCAGAGTACTGGGCTAATGGCAAGATTCTTGGTAGTGTAGATGAACAGAGAGATCTCGGCATCCAGGTACATAAATCCCTGAAAGTTGCCACCCAGGTTAATAGGGCTGTTAAGAAAGCATATGGTGTGCTAGCCTTTATAAGCAGGGGGATTGAGTTTCGGAACCACAAGGTCATGCTGCAGCTGTACATAACTCTGGTGCGGCCACACCTGGAGTACTGCGTGCAGTTCTGGTCACCACATTATAGGAAGGATGTGGAAGCTTTGGAAAGGGTTCAGAGGAGATTTACTAGGATGTTGCCTGGTATGGAGGGAAGGTCTTACGAGGAAAGGCTCAGGGAATTGAGGTTGTTTTCGTTAGAGAGGAGAAGGCTGAGAGGTGACTTAATAGAGACATATAAGATAGTCAGAGGGTTAGATAGGGTGGACAGTGAGAGTCTTTTTCCTCGGATGGTGATGACCAACACGAGGGGACATAGCTTTAAATTGAGGGGTGATAGATATAGGACAGATGTGAGAGGCAGTTTCTTTACTCAGAGAGTAGTAGGGGTGTGGAACGCCCTGCCTGCAATAGTAGTAGACTCGCCAACTTTAAGGGCATTTAAGTGGTCACTGGATAGACATATGGATGAAAATGGAATAGTGTAGGTCAGATAGGCTTCAGATGGTTTCACAGGTCGGCGCAACATCGAGGGCCAAAGGGCCCGTACTGCGCTGTAGTGTTATATGTTCTATGTTCTAAAAAAGGATCAGAAGTGTGCGAAAGGGCAGAAACAAGAAGCCAGTAGCGAGCGGTGTTGAAGCTGTAATGGGAGACAGTATGGCCGAGGGACGGACCCCTGAGGTGGCAGCGCCGCGTGCAACGGACACAGTGATGCAAGTCATTCAGGATGGCTTCGCCATACAGAAGCGGGAATGCCTGGACCCAATCAAGGAGTCAATTGATTGCCTGGAGAGCAGACTGGATGCCCAGGACCGGGCGATTCAGTAGGTGGAGAAGGCGCTGCTGGAACAAGAGGAGCAACAAACAGCAGTGGAGCTGGAAGTGGGGATGCTTCGAGAACAGCAGAAAAGGCTCTTGGAGAAGGTGGAGGACCTTGAGAACCGGTCCCGCCAGCAGAACCTAAGAATTGTCGGGCTTCCAGAGGGAGCAGATGCTGGAGCGTATGTGGCGGGTATGTTCGAAAAGCTGCTGGGGGAGGGGGCATTCCCCCAACCACTGAAGGTGGACAGGGCGTATCGGTGCATGCCAGGATGCTGCGGGCGGGGACCCTCAGAGGGCGATGGTGGTCAGATTCCACAGGTTCCTGGACAAGGAATGTATTCTACGGTGGGCCTAGCGCACTTGGAGTTGCAAGTGGGAGAATAGCATCCTGCGGGTGTACCAGGCCCTGAGCGTGGAGGTGGCGACGAAGAGGGCAGGCTTCAATCAAGTCAAGGCGATTTTCTTTAAGAAGGTGAAGTTTGGTCTGCTGTACCTGGCGCGCCTGTGGGCTATGCATGAAGACCAACATCATTATTTTGAGCCGCCCGATGAGGCGTCGGACCATGCAAAAAGAAAAAGACTGGTGGGAGCTCGAGAACTTTTGGACTCAGTAACAATATGTTGGCCTACATTGGGCCCTTTTTCTTTTTCTCGGCGGGGGGGGGGGGGGGGGTTGTTTATTTGTTTTTCTTCTCTTCCCCTTGGAATATTGGTGGGGTTTCGGTTGGGTTTTTTTTTCTTTCTGTTGTTAAAATTGGCTATGTCTTCTCGTATTGCTTTGTATCAGTCTTTTTTTCGGAGCTCTGTTTAGGGGGAGGGGAAGGGGGGGGTCAATTTTCCATTTTGTTTTTCTTTCTTTTTGGGGTAGATATTGGTAACGTTCCTTTTGAGTGTGATCTTGGGTGTTTATACTTTTGTGCACTTTGGTGGGATGGAGACGTGCCTTCAGTTTTTCAACGGTAGCAGCGAGAGCAGTAACCAGGGGTCTGTCAGGAAGGTAAGTTTACCGTTTTTAAAACTTACCTTACAGGAGAAGCGGCCTTCAGTTTTTTGGGACATGACATACCTTCAATTCACAGTGAGGCAGAGAGAGCGAGTGAACAGTAGACTTTATTAGTCATGAACTTGCCTAGCCAGAGTCAGTAGTACAGATGAATGCCGCCCACAAGAGGCCGGCCTTTATATGGCCTCGTTGTGGGTGGAGCAAGTGACGGAGCCATACCAGGGTTACAGTATAGTACCAGGAAGCAGTTCATATCACCACTTCCAGGTCATAGGTCACAGGTTATGGCATCATGCATGCATTATGGTGAATACATTCACCACATTCACCAACCTGTTAAAAAAAAAATCAAGTCCAGCGGGGATGACGTGGGGTCATTACATATTCAGTCTATCTGGAGGCTGGATTGTTCTCTTCAACCTCCGCAGCTTTGGCGGTGCGGCGGACAAAGTTGTCGCAGGTGGTGATTACAGGGCATTGTGTCTGGAGCTTGAGCCCCAGTCCGGGGGGGGGGGGGGGGGGGGGGGGGGGGGGGTGATGGGTGGCTCAGTGTCGCCGCGGGACAATACAGGAGACCCAGGGGAGCGTACGGGGCATTGCGGGTGGCGGCGAGCAACGGTGAGGGAGGAGGCGGGGGGGGCGCTTTGGCGGGGAACCAGCTAGCGCCAAGTCCCCTAGGGAGACCGTATCTTGCCGTCCGTCCTGGTGCGCGATGTAAGCAAACTGGTGGGTTTAGCGTGGAGCAGCTGGACCCTCTCGACCAGGGGGTCGGTCTTCTGGCTCCTCATGTGCCTCCAGAGAAGGACTAGTCCCGGAGTTTTCAGCCAAAATGGAAGCGAGACCCCAGAGTTGGACATCCTGGGAAAGATAAACAAACTATCGTGAGGGGTCTCGTTCGTGGCCGTGCAGAGGAGCGATCTGATGGAGTGCAGGGCGTCAGGGAGGACCTCCTGCCAACGGGGGATTGGGAGACTTCTAGACCTAAGGGCCAGAAGAACAGCCTTCCATACCATCGCGTTCGCCCTCTCCAGCTGCCCATTTCCCGGCGGGTTATAGCTCGTAGTCCTGCTCAAGGCGATGCCTTTGTTGAGCAGGTACTGACACAGCTCATCGCTCATGAATGATGTGCCCCGGTCGCTGTGGACGTAGGCAGGGAAACCAAACAGTGTGAAGGTGCTGTGCAGTGCCTTTATTACGCTGGCTGAGGTCATGTCGGGGCAGGGGACGGTGAAGGGGAAGTACTCATCGATGTTGGTGAAAAATTAGATATTCCGGTTGGTGGAGGGGAGGAGCCCTTTGTAGGAAAACAGCCTCAGGCATTGTTTTAGGGCCTTTAGGCTGTGGGGAGGAGGGAATTTTGTGAGGGGGCGCATACTGTCGGCGTCGGGCCCTAGGACTCAGTACTCTACGACATAGCCGAGGATGACTAGTCGGGTGGTACGCAAGACGCATTTTTCTTTGTTGTATGTGAGATTGAGGGGCTGGGCGGCCTGGAGGAACCTCTGGAGGTTGGCGTCATGACCGCAGGTGGTCACATTGTCCAAGTACGGGTATGTAGCCCGCAAACCGTACTGGTCCACCATTCGATCTATCGTCCTCTGAAAGACCGAGACTCAGTTCATGACGCCGAAGGGGACTCTGAGGAAGTGGAAGACCCAGCCGGCTGCCTCGAAAGCAGTGTGGTGGTGCTCTTCCGGGCGGATTGGGAGCTGGCGGTAGGCCGACTTCAGATCGACCCTGGAGAACGCATGGTACTGCGCAATCTGGTTGACCATCTCCGCTATGCGGGGGAGGGGGTACGCATCGAGTTGCACGAATCGGTTAATTGTCTGGCTGTAGTCCACAACCATCCGATTCTTTTCCCTGGTCCGTCGACCACCACTTGCGCTCTCCAGGGGCTTTTGCTGGCTCAATGATCCCTTCACCCAACAGTCGTTGGACCTCCAACTTGATAAACGTCATGTCCAGCGAACTGCACCGCCTGCTCCTGGTGGCGATGGGCTTACAGTTAGGAGTGAGATTCGCCAAAAGTGAAGGGGGGAGACCTCGAGGGTCGCGAGGCTGCACACCGTGAGGGGGGGGCAAGGGTCCGCCAAACTGTAGGGTCAGGCTTCGGTGGTTACATTGAAAATCCAATCCGAGCAGTAGGGGGGCGCAGAAGTGAAGAAAGACGTAGAGCTTAAAGCAAGCGTACTCTGCACCCTGCATCGCGAGATTGGCGATACAGTACCCCCGGATCTGAACCGAATGGGACCCGGAGGCAAAGGAGATTGTTTGGGAGGCTGGGTAGGTGTGGAGGGAGCAGCGCCTTACCGTGTCGGGGTGGACGAAGCTCTGTGCTCCCGGAGGGTCTCGTGCCCACTGACCCTGACGACCATCATGGAGTTCTTCAGCTGTTTTGGCTGCAACTGGATGAGGGTGACTGCACCCAGCTGCAGGCAGTCTGTGTGGTTGGTGGAGTCACAAGATGGCGGCCCCCATGAGTCGCACGTGTCGGTCGGTGTTGGGGCCAGCGACCAAGATGGTGGCCCCCACGAGTCACACAATGCTGATGACGCATCCGACGGGGGTGTTCCGTGCAGGCACGCAGCCGCATTGCAGGGTCTGTGGGGCTGAGAGTCCATGGGTTGGGCCTGGTGTGTTTTCGATTTCTGGGCCTTAGGCCAGTCCAGACAGACTCGAACGAAGTGCCCCTTTCCCCCCCACAATCGTTCCACGTCTCTGTGCGGGCTGGGCAGCGCTGCCGGGGGTGTTGGCCCCGGCCGCAGAAGTAGCACTGCGGTTCCCCGGGCTGGGCTGGCAGACGCGCAGCACAGGCCTGCGACGTAGTCGGGTCAGACGGGGGCCGCGACGAGGATGTCCACTAGGGGTTCACGAGGCCCGTGGGGAACGTGCTGAGGTTCTGGTAGGCCACCTCTAGCGAGGTCGCTGGCTTTACCGTTTCCCGCAGGTCGGAGGTTCCGTTTTCCAGCAGGCGCTGCCTGATATAGTTTGAGCGGACCCCCGCCACGTAGGTGTCCCGTATCGGTCCCGCATGTGTTCCTCCGCCGTCACATCTCGATAGCTGCAGTTCCTCACGAGTAGGGTCAGGGTTGCGTGATACTCGTCCAGCGATTCTCCGGCGAGTTGACGGCGAGTAGTGACGTGGTGTCTGGCGAACACCTTATTTACGGGCTTCACGAAGTGTGCCTTGAGAGTTGCGGCCGCCGCCTCGAACGTGGCAGCTTTCGCGATCATTACTGAGATTCGATGGCTCACCCGGGTATGTCGAGGCTTGAGTGTCTCTGAGGGAGGTGTTGTGGAGGAGTCGAGGTAGGCCTCGAAGCATCGGAGCCAAATGTTTGAATATTTCCTTGGCTTCGGATGCGCGGGCGTCGAGTTCGAGCCTGTCTGGCTCGAGAGCGGTTTCCATAGTGCTGTCTATGACTAATAAATTGATATACCTTCAATTCACAATGAGGCAGAGAGAGCAAGTGAATAGTAGGCTTTATTAGTCATGAACTTGCCTAGCCAGAGTCAGTAGTACAGATGAATGCCGCTAACAAGAGGCCGGCCTACATATGGCCCCGGTGTGGCGAGAGCCGGAGGCAGAGCCATACCGGGTTACAGTACAGTACCTGGAAGCAGTTCATATCACCACTTCCAGGTCATAGGTTATGGTATCATGCATGCATTATGGTGAATACGTTCACCACAGGACCGTATACACTTAACAGCGCCAGTAACCTCCCCTCCAGTTCCCGTCACAATCACATATCTACCCCCCTGATCTGCCACCACATTCTCCATCTGGAAGCGTACTCTTTTGCTGACCAACACCACTACCCCTCGAGCCCTTCTGTCAAATCCAGAGTGAAACACCTGACTAAACCAGCCTCTTTTAAGTCTCACCTGGTCCTTCAACCTCAAGTGAGTCTCCTGCAGCATTGCTACATTGGCTTTCAAACTTTTAAGATGTGCAAGCACCCTTGACCTCTTGACCGGACCTCCTAACCCCTTCACGTTCCACGTGACTATCTAAACTGGGGGTCTCTCAACCCCCCCCTTCTTATCCACCATCATTATACCAGCGGGCTCTGCCCCATGAGCCTGACCCACCCCTATCCATTATTAACATCGAACCCCTTCTCCCCCCCTCCCAAACCCCCACCCACATTTCCTCTTGACAAAACATCTCCCAGCATCAATCCCTCCACCCCCCCACCCCCCACCCCCTCGCTCGCCTCATAGGCCCATCGAAACCTGCTAACCAGGCTCCAATGTCTGCAGCCTTCCTCTCACCTCACCTCCGTTCACTAGCCTACTTTAGTTAGCTAGCACGGGTGGCTAGTTAGCTAGTTATCTAGCGCGGGTGGCGCGGTGAACTTCTCATTTGAGAAGCTCACCAGCTGGTCCGTCGACCACTGAGCCGGCAGGGCCGCACCCTGCCCCTCCGCCATCTCCACATACGTTGCAGGCGCCGCACTAGCTCCAATCGATTCCCTCTTTTTCGACCGGTTCAGGCCCTCAGCTCCATATACCAGAGGTTTAATCTCTTCCCCTAACTCTCCTGCACCTTTTTTTCGCCTCACATCCACCTGTTAACCGGGGAAAAGGCGGAAGAACCGCCACGAGCAGGAGCCACCAAATGAGCGACCACTCACTCCATGGTCACCTTTCGGAGGTCCCATTTAGCCCACTTGACCAGAACCCCAATGAGCAGGTTCTTCCCGGAGGAGGACGACAGATGTGAACGGTGCCAAGGAGGCCCAACCAACCACGCCCACATATTCTGGTCTTGCTCCAGACACAGACCACTGTGTCCAAAGTGGTGGGGATGAGGGTGGATAATAGAGAATGGCAGTCTTCAGTGTATCAGAACAGCCAGAATCCTGCTCGGCTGGCGTCAGCAGCGCTGCCAAAAGCTGCAGACTAACTGTCCAACCTGTTGGAACTTCTCCAAATGGAGGAAATCAAATTCACCATCCGTGGGTCGAAAGAGGACTTCCACAGAACGCGAGAACGATTCACTTGGTTGTTCAAAGATCTGTTTGTGCTAACAACCAACAATTAAGTAGCCATGGACAAAGGGAGTGTTGTCACGATACAGAAGGGAAGAAAGGAGGGGTGGGGTGGTGAAGAGTCCGGGGAAATAGGAAAGTACAACCAAACCGAACAGCAGAGCCAGAGGCCACAGGGGAGGGCTGGAGCAACAACAATGGGAACCATGGTGGAGAAAAGAGGGAAGAGAACCGGTGGGGAGGGATACACAGGGGACCATAACGGCCACAGCAAACGCTGAGAGGAAAGGACAAAAGAACGGAAAGACGAGACTGTGAAAAATGCATGTAAATAGTTAAAACCGATCTAGATGTAAATAACTTTAAGGGTGCTGCCTAGGTGCTCCCTTGCAAAATTCTCATTGTTCTGGTCATATTTTATATTTGTTATGTATACCAAAAAACCAAATAAATGCATTTTTTAAAAATTAGAAGTGTTTTCCAATAAATACAATTTGTAAGCAATTCCTAGTTACTATTATCAAATGAATTTTAACAAAAGCTACAAAAAAGACAATTCAGGGTTGGGTCTAATTATTCACATAATTTGATCGAGAGCCAAAAGAGCATACAAATTCTATCAATATATGATTAATCCTCATCCTGTCCTATATATTTAATCAAATAAAGCATACAAGATTTCATGGAGTACTTAGTTCAAATGGTTTCACAAAAGTCATGAAGTCGACAGTGGCAGAACTCAATCAACAATGAAACCATGGCATTAAAACATTATAGTGTTCTTTAAAATTTGTTCTACAGATGTGGGAAACAGAGCGAGCAGTTTTGACAGTGGCGAGTAAGTGGGTGGGAGAAGCAGTGACAACAGGGCGAGCGGGTGAAACAGTGACAACAAAGCAAGTAAGCAGACTTGCATGGCAGTGATGAAAGAGCAAATGAGTGGGCTGTTACTTGCAACCAGGAGTTACAGTGAACAAATCAACCCAGTCTGGTCTTTTAGGTTCAAGCTAGTTTATTGCAAGGTACTTCCACAATGCCCACAAGAAGCTCTCTCACCAAAGTGTTACAGCGGTCTGTGTTTATAGGATGATGAATCAGAATCACAGCAAAGTTACATCACAGAAAGCGGCCACTCTGTCCATCTTGCCCATGCCAACCAGAGGACACCCAGGTGCCCTTTCAAATCCCACCTTCCGACACCCAGTCCATAACACAATAGCTTAGAGCACTTCCCAGAGCAGGTCCTTATTAAAAAGAGTTTAGGGTCTCTGCCTCCACCAACAAATCGGGCAGCGAATTCCAGACACCCACTACCCTCTACGTGGAAAATTTTCTTCCTCATGTCCCCTCTACACGTCTACCTCTTAGCCTGAATCTATGTCCCCTGGTTCAAAAATTCTCCACCAAATTAAACAATTGTATCCTGTTCACCATCTCTTCCCATCGTAATTTTGTACACCTCAATTAATTCACCCCTCAGCCTTCTTTGTTCCAAGGAAAATAACCACAACCTATCCAATCTCTCCTTGTAGCTACACTTGAGCCCTGGCAACATTCTTGCAAACCTGCTCTGCACTCTCTCCAGAGCAATTACATCCTTCCTGTAATGCGGTGACCAGATCTGTACACAAGACTTCAGTTGTTGCCTCACCAGTGTTTCATACAATTCCAACATTATATCGTTACTTTTCTATTCTATACCTAGGTCAATGAAGGAGAGCATTCCATACGTTTTCTTAACAACCTTGTGTGGTGAATGTAACTTGGTAATTCACACTGTATCTTTGTAAGCGCAGTAGCGTTATCCGACCACTAGGGGGAGTAGCTCTGGGAATGCTCAGGAGTTTGTACGGGGCTCCACCCTTGGCTCCACCCACGACTCCTCCCCTTGTGCTGCTGTATAAATACCAGTGTCCAGAGTCAGCCTGCAGTTCACCGAGAGTTCATCAACGGGTATCAGGCTGGCTCTGTAGTAAGTAGATTAAAGCCACTGTTCATATCGGAAAGCACGTGCCTGGTGAATTGATGGTTCCATCATCTTGTCAACTTAACTGCTGTCTTTAGGGACCTGTGTACTTATACAGCAAGATCGAAGGGATCTACCCCTCTGAGTATATTGCCATTTATCGTATACTCCCTATATTACTGTTTGACCTCCCTAAATGCATGACATCACACTTGTCTGTGTTAAATTCCATATGCCACTTAATTGCCCACTCCACCAACCCATCTATATAATACTGGAGATTGTAGCTATCCTCTGCATTGTCCACCACTCAGCCAATCTTTGTGACGTCTGCAAATTTTCCACTGATGCTCCCCATGTTCACGTCCAAATCGTTAATATATAACACAAACAGTAAGGGTCCCAACACAGAGCCCTGTGGAATACAATTTGAAACAACTTTTCAACTGCAAAGGCAACCATCAACCATTACCCTTTGATTCCTGTCCTAGGCCAACTTTTTATCCTGTTCGCCACATTGCCCTGCATCCCATGCGCTTTCACTTTCTTTACCAATCTTTTCTTTGTCAAAACAAAACAAAACAAAAATGTCTTTGTCAAACGCCTTGCTAAAATCCATGTATACCACATCAACTGCACTTGGGCGAGACGGTTAGAGTGGTTAGCACGGTTGCTTCACTGCGCCAGGGACCCCGGTTCGATTCGTGGCTTGGGTCACTGTCTGTGCGGAGTCTGCACGTTCTCCCAGTGTCTCTGTGGATTTCCTCCCACAAGTCCCAAAGACATGCTTGTTAGGTGAATTGGATAATGCGAATTCTCCCTCAGTGTACCCGAACAGGCGCCAGAGTGTGGTGAAAGGGAATTTTCACAGCAACTACATTGCATTGTTAATGTAAGTCTCCTTATGGCACTAATTAAGATTATTATTGGGCCTTTGTGCTCGGACCTTGGGAGGGACTATTTGTTTGTTTTTGCTTTGTGGTAGTCACCACTGATGTATATACGATATATAAATAATATATTATATATTGTGTGTTTTACGGTAAGGCCCCTGTACTACAGGTATGGGGGTAGATCCCTACCTGCTGGTTCCACCCAGTGAGCGGAGTATAAATGTGTGCGCTCCCCGTACAGCAGCCATTTCGTCAGCTGCTGTAAGAGGCCACACACCTCAGTGTAATAAAGCCTCAATTACATTCTACTCTCGTCTTCTCGTAATTGATAGTGCATCAATTTATTACATTGAGATTTTTCAGAGATGGACCTCCCCATCAAGCCGGATCGCCTGCAGCTGCATCCTCAAGCAGACAACGCCAAAAATGACTTTGACCATTGGCTAGCCTGTTTTGAAGCGTACATCGGGTCTGCGCCAGACGCAATCCCAGAGCACAGAAGCTCGATTCTGTACATGCGGCTGAGCTCCAACGTCTTTCCCCTCGTCCAGGACGCGCCGAACTGTGCAGAGGCCATGGCGCTACTGAAGGAAAACTACGCGCACAGACTAACAAAATCTACGCCAGGCATCTTCTCTCCAGGCGGCACCAACCTCCTGGTGAGTCTGTGGAAGATTTCTGGTGTGCCCTGCTCGGCCTAGTTAGAGACTGTGACTGCCAGCCCGTTTCGGCCACTGAATACTCAAATCTGATGAGAGACGCATTTGTTACGTACATAGGGTCGGACTACATCTGCCAGCTCCTCCTAGAAGGGACCACGCTCGACCTCGCGACGACCAAAAAACTAACTCTCGCTTACGGTCGCCTCACGCAAAGTTCAGGCCGATGCCCCCGACCGGGCAGCCCACCTCCCCTGTGCATTGTGGACCCCGCCGACAGTCACCCCATCATGGACCCCATCAGCAACCGCCCCCAGCCAACCCCATGCCTGTCCCGCGCGGCAGCCAACCAACCCCGGGGGACCCAAATGCTACTTCTGTGGGCAGTCAAAACACCCCCGACAGCGCTGCCCGACGCGGAGCGCCCTCTGCAAGGCCTGTGGCAAGAAAGGACATTTTGCTGCAGTGTGCCAGTCCCGCTCAACCGCCGCTATTGTCCCGGCACCCCCCACGTGCGGCCAGTGGGTGCGCCATCTTCCCCGCCTCGGACCACATGCGGCCAGTGGGCGCCGCCATCTTCCCCTCCTAGGACCACGTGCAGCCCGTGGGTGACGCCATCTTGCCTGCCCCAGGACATGTGCAGTCCCAGGGCGCTGCCATCTTGCCTCCCTCAGGACATGTGCGGCCCACGGGCACCACCATCTTACCCGCCTCAGGACCCCTGCCCGTCAGTCACCTCATCAGGCCGCTCATCGCCTGCAACCGCCGACGACCAGTCGCGTCTTGCCTCGGTCACAATTGACCAGTCCCGACCACACAACCTCATGCCGATCCGGGGGTACTGCATCGCCACCCTCACCGTCCAGGGTGTGGAGGTCCTCCCCAACCTCTGCGCTGCCTTGCTACTCGGCCTGGACTTCCAGTGCAACTCAAGAGCCTAACCCTAAAATTTGGCGGGCCCCTACCACCCCTTACCGTTTGTGGCCTCGCGACCCTTAAGGTCGGCCCACCTTCCCTCTTTGCAAACTTTTTTTCTTAAAATAATTTTTATTGAAATTTTTACAAAATATAAACATCGCACCTCTATTAACAAAACAACCGCGGTAACACCGCAAGAACAATACCCACCCAACTTCAAAAGCAACTACAAAGGAAAAAAACAAAAAAACACCCAACAACAAAAGGGAAAGAGATAACACCCGCCACATCCCACAAACCCATGTACACAGTTCTCCCTCCCACCGATCCAAACCCCCTCCCACCGATCCAAACCCCCTCCCTCCCTGCCCCCCGGGTTGCTGCTGCTGCCGGCCTATTTCCCTACCGTTCCACCAGGAAGTCCAGGAAAGGCTGCCAACGCATAAAGAACCCTTGTACTGATCCCCTCAGGGCACATTTCACCTTCTCCAATTTAATGAACCCCGCCATATCATTCATCCAGGCCTCCACGCTAGGGGGCCTCACATCCTTCCATTGGAGCAAGATCCTCCGCCGGGCTACTAGGGACGCAAAGGCCAGAACACCGGCCTCTATCGCCTCCTGCACTCCCGGCTCCACTGCAACCCCAAAAATTGCGAGTCCCCAGCCTGGCTTGACCTGGATCCCACCACCCTCGACACCGTCCTTGCTACCCCCTTCCAAAACTCCCCCAGCACTGGGCACGCCCAAAACATATGGGTGTGGTTCGCTGGGCTCCCCGAGCACCTAGCACACCTGTCCTTGCCCCCGAAAAACCTACTCATCCTCGTCCCAGTCATGTGGGCCCTATGCAGCACCTTGAATTGTATGAGGCTAAGCCTCGCACAGGAACAGGAGGAATTCACTCTCTCCAGGGCATCCGCCCACGTCCCCTCCTCAATCTCCTCACCCAGCTCCTCTTCCCATTTACCCTTCAGTTCCTCCACCGAGACCTCGTCTACCTCCTGCATCACCCGATATATGTCCAAAATCCTCCCCCCTCCAACCCACACCCCCGAGATCAACCGATCCCGCACCCCTCGTGGGGACAGCAAGAGGAACCCCTCCAACTGCTGCCTGGCAAACGCCCTCACCTGCATGTACCTAAACATGTTCCCCGGGGGGAGCCCAAACTTCCCCTCTATCTCCCCCAAGCTTGCGAACCTCCCCTCCACAAACAGGTCCCTCAACCTCCTAACCCCTACCCTGTGCCAGCCCAGAAATCCGCCATCAATGCTCCCTGGGACAAACCGATGGTTCCCCCGTATCGGGGCCTCCATCGAGCCCCCCACGTCTCACCTGTGCCGTCTCCATTGCCCCCACATTTTGAGGGTAGCCGCCACCACCGGGCTCGTGGTATAACTCGTTGGAGGGAGCGGCAACGGCGCCGTTACCAGCGCCTCCAGGCTCGTGCCCACACATGACGCCGCCTGCATCCTCTTCCATGCTGCCCCTTCCTCGTCCATTACCCACTTACGCACCATCGCTGCGTTGGAAGCCCAATAGTACCCACAGAGGTTGGGCAACGCCAGCCCCCCCCCTATCCCTGCCCCGTTACAGGAACACTCTTCTCACCCTCTGAGTCCCATGCGCCCACACAAATCCCGTGATACTCCTGTTGACCCTCCTAAAAAAGGCCTTCGGGATAAGGATGGGGAGGCACTGGAACAGGAACAAAAACCTCGGGAGCACCGTCATCTTAACGGACTGCACCATCCCCGCCAGTGACAGCGGTAACATATCCCACCTCTTAAACTCCTCCTCCATCTGCTCCACCAACATTGTGAGGTTGAGCTTGCGCAGGGCCCCCCAGCTCCCAGCCACCTGGACCCCTAGGTACCTGAAGCTCTTCCCTGCCTGCTTCAGTGGGAGCCTACCAATCCCCTCCTCTTGATCCCCCGGATGCACCACAAACAACTCACTCTTGCCCAGGTTCAACTTGTACCCAGAGAAACCCCCGAATTCACTAAGAATCCTCATCACCTCCGGCATCCCCCCACCGGGTCCGCCACATACAGCAACAGGTCGTCCGCATACAGCGACACTCTATGCTCCTCCCCACCCCGCACCAGGCCCTTCCAGTTCCCTGACTCCCTCAATGCCATGGCCAGGGGCTCAATCGCCAACGCGAAGAGCAAGGGGGACAGGGAGCACCCCTGTCTCGTCCCCCGATACAGCCGAAAGTACTCCGACCTCCTCCTATTTGTGGCTACACTCGCCATCGGGGCCTCGTAGAGCAGCCTCACCCACCGGATAAACCCCTCCCCAAACCTCTCCAACACCTCCCACAAATACTCCCACTCAACCCTTTCAAAGGCCTTCTCCGCATCCAATGCCACCACTATCTCCGCCTCCCCTTCCATGGCCGGCATCATAATGACATTGAGGAGCCTTCGTACGTTCGTATTCAACTGCCTTCCCTTCACAAACCCCGTCTGGTCCTCATGAATGACCTCAGGCACGCAATCCTCTATTCTCGTGGCCAGGAACTTTGACAGCAGCTTAGCGTCGGCATTTAGCAGCGAAATTGGCCTATATGACCCGCACTGCAGAGGGTCCTTGTCCCACTTCAGGATCAAGGAAATCAGCGCCCGTGAAATAGTTGGGGGCAAAGTCCCCCCCTCCCTTGCCTCGTTAAAGGTCCGGACCAACAGGGGGCCCAACAAGTCCAAATACCTTTTATAAAATTCCGCTGGAAACCCGTCCGGCCCCGGCGCCTTCCCCGACTGCATGCTCCCTATCCCTTTGACCACCTCCTCCAGCTCGATCGGCGCCCCCAGTCCCTCCACCTGCTGCTCCTCCACCCTCTGGAATCGCAGCTTGTCCAAGAAGCGCCCCATTCCACCCCCCTCCACCGGGGGTTCCGACCGGTACAGCTCCTCATAGAAGTCTCTGAGGACCCCATTAACATCTACTCCCCTCCGCACCACCTTCCCAGCCTTATCCGTCACTCCCCCAATCTCCCAGGCGGCGTCCAGCTTTCGGAGCTGGTGTGCCAGCATCCTGCTCGCCTTCTCCCCATATTCATACACCGCCCCCTGTGCTTTCCTCCACTGAGCTTCCGCCCAAGGTCCACCCAGTGCGGGGCATGATCTGAAATGGCAATGGCGGAGTATTCCACATCCTCCACCCTCGAAACCAACCCCCTGCTCAGGACAAAAAAAATCAATCCTCGAGTAGGCCTTATGTACGTGGGAGAAAAACGAGTATTCCCTGGCCCTTGGCCTCGCAAACCTCCAGGGATCCACCCCCCCCCCCCCCCCCCAATCTGGTCCATAAATCCCCTCAACACCTTAGCCGCCGCCGGCCTCCTACCCGTCCGGGACTTGGATCGATCCAATGGGGGATCCAGTACCGTGTTGAAGTCCACCCCCCCCATGATCAGGCCCCCCACCTCCAGGTCCGGAATGCAGCCCAACATACGCCACATAAACCCCGCATCATCCCAATTTGTGGCGTAAACATTCACCAACACCCCCCGCTCCCCCTGCAGCTTACCACTCACCATCACATATCTCCCGCCACTATCAGCCACCACATTTAACGCCTCAAACGACACCTTCTTCCCCACCAGGATCTCCACCCCCCCTACTCTTCTCATCCAGCCCTGAGTGAAATACTTGGCCCAGACGAACCTGGTCCACCACTCTCAGGTGTGTCTCCTGGAGCATGGCCACATCCGCCTTCAGCCCCTTCAGGTGCGCAAATACCCAGGCCCGTTTGACCGGCCCATTCAGCCCCCTCACATTCCAGGTTATCAGCCGGATCAGAGGGCTCCCTGCCCCCCTCCCCTGCCGATTAGCCATACCCCATCCCTTGCCCACCACCGGCCAGCGTCCCCCGCTCTGCCAGCTTCCCACGGTGGCAACTCCCCCCCCCCCCTCCAGCACCCCCTGCATCCTCCAGCTCTTTCCTGACCGTTTCAGCAGCAACCCAGTACCCCCCCCCCCCCCTCAAAGGCTAGGACCCCTCCTAGCCACGCCCCTCCCTCCATAGCACTCCCGTGAGCCAGCTAACTTCTGCTGACCCCGGCGACTCCCGCCCTACCTCCGACTCCTCCCCACGTGGGACTACCCCTCCTCCATCGTGCCCGTCAACGGGTCCTTCCTCCTCCTTCTCCCCCCCCCCCCTTGCGTGGGAAAAGAAAACAGCCAGCAACTGTGGTGATCACAAGTTAACGAGATGCAATACAACTGAGCAAACACTAGAGGGGGCACGGGAGAGCCATATAAATAGACGGGGACAGGAAGTGAGGACACACTTCACAGAGGGCAGAACTTGGAGCAGGACAGACACCCACACATACCAGCTAGGAACACTGAAGGTAACCTTAGGAAACAGCTCTGAAGAGAGAACGAACTCACAATAAAGCATCTTCTCCACATTTGAGACTACGAGCTTTATTAAGACACGAGTAACAACACAGCAACGACCCGCACTTCTCAGCCTCGACCCCGCCCCCACCATCTCCCAGCGCGGGAAGCCCGCGCTTTCGCCCTGCCTGGCCCCACCTCCTCCAGGGCTAGTCCCCCCCACCAGTTCCCCGAACTCCCCGTTTACCCCTATGCCCGAACCCGTCCACCAGACCCCTACAGAGAAACCCATATAGAAAGACAAATCAACATCACCCCACCCACCCCAAGGCCAACCCACATCTTACATTAAACCAAGCAAATACAAATACAGTATTATACAGCATCCCCCATCTTAGACCCTCAGTTTGAGTCCAATTTCTCGGCCTGCACAAAGGCCCACGCCTCCTCCGGGGACTCAAAATAATGGTGCCGATCCTTATAGGTGACCCACAGACGCGCCGGCTGCAACATGCCGAACTTCACACTCCATCTATGGAGCATCAGACGTCGCTCTGGCCGCCACCTCAACCAGGAAGGCAGGCCCGTGGCATTCTTTTCCCACTCCCTCCATGCCTCCGAAATTCGGCACTCCTCAGTCAAAAAGGCCCAAGCCATCATTGAAGCTGTGAGGCATTGGAGGCATTACATGGCCGGCAGGATATTCACTCTCCTCACTGACCAATGATCGGTTGACTTCATGTTTAATAACACACAGCGAGGCAAGATCAAAAACGATAAAACCTTGAGGTGGAGGATCGAGCTCTCCACCTACAACTACAAGATTTTGTATCGTCCTGGTAAGCTCAACAAGCCCCCCGATGCCCTATCCCGAGGTACATGTGCCAGCGCACAAGTGGACCGACTCCAGACCCTGCACGACAATCCCGGTCACCCAGGGGTCGCCCATTTTTAACTATTTCATCAAGGCCCGCAATCTGCCCTACTCCATCGAGGAAGTCAGGGCGATCACCAGAGACTGCCAGGTCCGTGCGGCGTGTAAACCGCATTTCTACTGGCCAGACCGTGCGCGCCTGGTGAATGCCTCCCACCCCTTTGAACGCCTCAGCGTGGACTTCAAAGGGCCCCTCCCCTCCACCGACAAAAATATGTACTTCCTCAGTGTGGTCGATGAATATTCCTGATTCTCCTTTGCCATCCCATGCCCCAACATGACTTCTGCCACCATCATAAAAGCCCTCAACGCCATCTTCGCTCTGTTCAGCTTCCCTGCCTACGTCCACAGCAACCGGAGAGCCTCATTCATGAGCGATTAGCTGCGCCAGTTCCTGCTCAAGAGGGGCATTGCCTCGAGAACAACCAGTAACAACCCCAGGGGAAACGGGAAGGTGGAGCGGGAGAATGGGATGGTCTGGAGGGCCGTCCAGCTGGCTCTATGGTCCAGAAATCTCCCGGCCGCCCGCTGGCAGGAGGTCCTCCCCGACACATTCCACTTCATTCGGTCGCTCCCGTGCACAGCGACTAATGAAACCCCCCATGAACGTCTCTTTGCCTTCCCCAGGAAGTCCACCTCCAGGGTTTCGCTCCCAACGTGGCTGGCAACTCCTCCGTAGACACGTGCGACTCCACAAGGCGGACCCGTTGGTTGAGAGGGTACAGCTACACCACTCCAACCCGCAGTACGCTTACGTAGCGTACCCTGATTGCCGCCAAGACACAGTCTCACTCAAGGACCTGGCACCAGCTGGTTCCCCACACACAACCCCCCTTGCCCCAGCGCCACCCTCCCTTCCCCCGGCGCACCCCATCACAGCCCCCTCTCCGGGACAATCCGTCCTCCCCTTGCTCCCACCCAGGGACAAAGAGGATTTCGACACGCTCCCGGAGTCACCGAAGACCGAGCCGCCGCCCGAGTCACCAGCAGCACTGCGGTGCTCTCGACAGCAGTTCAAGGTACCGGACCGCCTGAATTTGTAATATTCTCTGCGATTTTAAACACAACTTTCTGTATATAGTTCTTCATCACCCCTGCTGGACTCATTTTTAACATGGGGTGAATGTGGTAGTCACCACTGATGTAAATACTGTATATATGTGTGTGTGTTTTACGGTAAGGCCCCTGTCCTACAGGTACGGGGGTAGATCCCTGCTTGCTGGCGGAGTATAAATATGTGTGCTTCCCATACAGCAGCCATTTCGTGAGCTGCTATAGGAGGGCACACATCTCAGCATAATAAAGCCTCGATTACATTCTATTCTCGTCTTCTCGTAATTGATAGTGCATCATACTTCTTGCCATTGTTTTGATTGTTTGCACTAAGAGCGATGGACGGACCAGCGGGGGGAAAGATGCTAGGCTCCAGGGGCAGGGGCTGCCAGGCTAGCTGGGGGGGGTTAGTTCACAGAAGCAAAGTGGGGGATGAACTGAAGGCCAATGTAGGGGAGGGAATGGGAGGGGGAGGGTTTAGACTGCTGTCGGGGAGGGGGCTTTTAGGGTGGTGGAGGAGGAGAGTTGTTGGCTGGGGGCGGGTGTGATAAGAACATAAGAACATAAGAACTAGGAGCAGGAAAAGACCATCTGGCCCCTCGAGCCTGCTCCGCCATTCAATTAGATCATGGCTGATCTTTTGTGGACTCAGCTCCACTTTCCGGCCCGAACAACATTACCCTTAATCCCTTTATTCTTCAAAAAACTATCTATCTTTACCTTAAAAACATGTAATGAAGGAGCCTCAACTACTTCACTGGGCAAGGAATTCCATAGATTCACAACCCTTTGGGTGAAGAAGTGCCTCCTAAACTCAGTCCTAAATTTACTTCCCCTTATTTTGAGGCTATGTCCCCTAGTTCTGCTGTCACCCGCCAGTGGAAACAACCTGCCCGCATCTATCCTATCTATTCCCTTCATAATTTTAAATGTTTCTATAAGATCCCCCCTCATCCTTCTAAATTCCAACGAGTACAGTCCCAGTCTACTCAACCTCTCCTCATAATCCAACCCCTTCAGCTCTGGGATTAACCTAGTGAATCTCCTCTGCACACCCTCCAGCGCCAGTACATCCTTTCTTAAGTAAGGAGACCAAAACTGAACACAATACTCCAGGTGTGGCCGCACCAACACCTTATACAATTGCAACATAACCTCCCTAGTCTTAAACTCCATCCCTCTAGCAATGAAGGACAAAATTCCATTTGCCTTCTTAATCACCTGTTGCACTTGTAAACCAACCTTCTGTGACTCATGCACTAGCACACCCAAGTCTCTCTGAACAGCGGCATGCTTTAATATTTTATCGTTTAAATAATAATCCCGTTTGCTGTTATTCCTACCAAAATGGATAACGTCACATTTGTCAACATTGTATTCCATCTGCCAGACCCTAGCCCATTCACTTAACCTATCCAAATCTCTCTGCAGACTTCCAGTATCCTCTGCACTTTTCGATTTACCACTCATCTTAGTGTCATCTGCAAACTTGGACACATTGCCCTTGGTCCCCAACTCCAAATTATCTATGTAAATTGTGAACAATTGTGGGCCCAACACGGATCCCTGAGGGACACCACTAGCTACTGATTGCCAACCAGAGAAACACCCATTTATCCCAACTCTTTGCTTTCTATTAATTAACCAATCCTCTATCCATGCTACTACTTTACCCTTAATGCCATGCATCTTTATCTTATGCAGCAACCTTTTGTGTGGCACCTTGTCAAAGGCTTTCTGGAAATCCAGATATACCACATCCATCGGCTCCCTGTTATCTACTGCACTGGTAATGTCCTCAAAAAATTCCATTAAATTAGTTAGGCATGACCTGCCCTTTACGAACCCATGCTGCGTCTGCCCAATGGGACAATTTCTATCCAGATGCCTCGCAATTTCTTCCTTGATGATAGATTCCAGCATCTTCCCTACTACCGAAGTTAAGCTCACTGGCCTATAATTTCCTGCTTTCTGCCTACCTCCTTTTTTTAAACAGTGGCGTCACGTTTGCTGATTTCCAATCCACCGGGACCACCCCAGAGTCTAGTGAATTTCGGTAAATTATCACTAGTGCATCTGCAATTTCCCTAGCCATCTCTTTTAGCACTCTGGGATGCATTCCATCAGGGCCAGGAGACTTGTCTACCTTTAGCCCCATTAGCTTGCCCATCACTCCCTCCTTAGTGATAACAATCCTCTCAAGGTCCTCACCTGTCATAGCCTCATTTCTATCAGTCGCTGGCATGTTATTTGTGCCTTCCACTGTGAAGACCGGCCCAAAAAACCTGTTCAGTTCCTCAGCCATTTCCTCATTTCCCATTATTAAAACTCCCTTCTCATCCTCTAAAGGACCAATATTTACCTTAGCCACTCTTTTTTGTCTTATATATTTGTAAAAACTTTTACTGTCTGTTTTTATATTCTGAGCAAGTTTACTCTCATACTCTATCTTACTCTTTATAGCTTTTTTAGTAGCTTTCTGTTGCCCCCTAAAGATTTCCCAGTCCTCTAATCTCCCAGCAATCTTTGCCGCTTTATATGCTTTTTCCTTCAATTTGATACTCTCCCTTATTTCCTTAGATATCCACGGTCGATTTTCCCTCTTTCTTCCGTCCTTCCTTTTTGTTGGTATAAACCTTTGCTGAGCACTGTGAAAAATCGCTTGGAAGGTTCTCCACTGTTCCTCAACTGTTCCACCATAAAGTCTTAGCTCCCAGTCTACCTTAGCTAGTTCTTCTCTCATCCCCTTGTAATCTCCTTTGTTTAAACACAAAACACTAGTATTTGATTTTACTTTCTCACCCTCCATCTGTATTTTAAATTACACCATATTGTGATCGTTCCTTCCGAGAGGATCCCTAACTATGAGATCATTAATCAAGATGTGGAGATGCCGGCGTTGGACTGGGGTGAGCACAGTAAGAAGTCTTACAACACCAGGTTAAAGTTCAACAGGTTTGTTTCAAACACGAGCTTTCGGAGCACGGCTCCTTCTTCAGGTGAATGGAGAGGCTTGTTCCAGAAATGTTTATATAGACACAGTCAGAGATGCCCCGGAATGCGAGCACCTGCAGGCAATCAAATCATCAAAGATGCAGAGAGAGAGGTAACTCCAGGTTAAAGAGGTGTGAATTGTCCCAAGCCAGTTCAGTCGGTAGGCCTCTGCAAGTCCAGGCTTGTTGGTGGGGGCCGAATGTAATGCGACATGAATCCCAGATCCCGGTTGAGTCCGCATTCATGCGTGCGGAACTTAGCTATAAGTTTTTGCTCAGCAATTTTGCGTTGTCGCGTCTCCTGAAGGCCTCCTTGTAGAATGCTGACCCGGAGATCAGAGGCTGAATGTCCTTGACTGCTGAAGTGTTCCCCAACTGGAAGGGAACAGTCCTGCCTGTTGATAGTCGCACGATGCCCGTTTATTCGTTGTCGCAGTGTCTGCATGGTCTCGCCAATGTACCACGCTTCGGGACATCCTTTCCTGCAGCGTATGAGGTAGACTACATTGGTCGAGTCGCACGAGTATGCGCCGCGTACCTGGTGGGTGGTGTTTCCACGTGTAATGGTGGTGTCCATGTCGATGATCTGGCATGTCTTGCAGAGATTACCCTGGCAGGGTTTTGTGGTGTTGTGGTTGCTGTTCTGAAGGCTGGGTAATTTGCTGCAAACAATGGTTTGTTTGAGGTTGCGCGGTTGTTTGAAGGCCAGTAGTGGGGGTGTGGGGATGACCTTGGCAAGATGTCCATCCTCGCTGATGATGTGTTGGAGGCTGCGAAGAAGATGTCGTAGTTTCTCCGCCCCAGGAAAGTACTGGACGACGAAGGGTACTCTGTCAGTGGTGTCCCGTGTTTGTCTTCTGAGGAGGTCGGTGCGGTTTTTTGCTGTGGCGCGGTGGAACTGTCGATCAATGAGTCGAGCGCCATATCCCGTTCGTACGAGGGCATCTTTCAGCATCTGTAGGTGTCTGTTGCGCTCCTCCTTGTCTGAGCAGATCCTGTGTATACGGAGGGCTTGTCCATAGGGGATGGCTTCTTTAATGTGTTTCGGGTGAAAGCTGGAGAAGTGGAGCATCGTGAGATTATCTGTGGGCTTGCGGTAAAGCGAGGTGCTGAGGTGACCGTCCTTGATGGAGATGAGTGTGTCCAAGAATGGAACTGAATTTGGAGAATAGTCCATGGTGAGTTTGATGGTGGGATGGAACTTATTGATGTCATGGTGTAGTCGTTTCAGTGATGTCTCGCCGTGGGTCCAAAGGAAAAAAATGTCATCGATGTATCTGGTGTATAGCATCGGTTGAAAGTCCTGTGTGGTGGTCATTAATCAAGCCTGTCACATTACACAGGACAAGATCTAGGACCGCTTGTTCCCTCGTAGGTTCCATTACATACTGTTCTAGGAAACTATCGCGGATACATTCTATAAACTCCTCCTCAAGGTTGCCTTGACCGACCTGGTTAAACCAATCGACATGTAGATTAAAATCCCCCATGATAACTGCTGTACCATTTCTACATGCATCAGCTATTTCTTTGTTTATTGCCTGCCCCCACCATATCGTTACTATTTGGTGGCCGATGTGGTTGATGTGGCTGATGTGCGGGACGTGGGCCAAGGACTGGCCTCGGAGAGGTTATGGCTGACCGGCAAGGGGGGGGGGGGGGTGTCCCCCGACTAGGCTGGTCACCTGGAACGTTCGCAGGCTAAATGGGCTGGTCAAAAGGACCCGTGTGTTCGCACATTTGCTGCAACTGAAGGCGGACGTGGCCATTTTGCAGGAGACACACTTGAAGGTGGGGGATCAGGTTAGGTTGAGGGAGCTGAGGATATGAACAGAAAGGCATGATGGGTAGTTAGGCCAAATTAGGAGTAAAATCACTACAGTAGAATAAGGAGTTAGGTTAGCGGACTTTTAAACATCTCTAGTTTAGGCTGGAGAAAATGGGTAGCAGTCTGTAATTGCTTGTAACTGGGATTTCAAAAAGCATGAAAGGGGGATGGGCAGCCACTAGGACCATTTCTTTGTTGCAGGGGATACTGGGAAAAGGGGCCTCAGGCCAGGTTAAGGAATGTGGAGAGAAAGCCTATGGGAGCTTTGCATTTGCCACCGTTGCCTTCTTTGGTCGTGTGTATGTGAAACTTGATGCTACCTGAATGTATATGAAATGAGATGTTTTGTCCCTTTGTCCTCACTTGCTCTGGGGATCTCAGGAACTGTAATCAGAGTGAGTCAAGCTTGCAAGCTGTTTGAAATAAACGGTAATTGATACCTACAAATCAGACTCAGAGTTTACTGAGACCAGACTGAGGGCAAAAAGTACTCAAAATCAACAACGGGATGGGTCGGACAGGTGTTCCATTCCGGATTGGACTGGAAAACGAGGGGGGTGGCAATCCTGGTCAATAAAAGGGGGTTATTTGAGGTGGGGAGGATAGAGGTGGACCCGGGGGGGTATATTCACCATGGTTAGTGGGAAGCTGGAGGGAATGGCTGTGGTATTGGTGAATGTATACGTCCCAAACTGGGGTGATGTCGAGTTCATAAGGAGGGTGCTAGGGAAGATCCCGGACCTAGATTCACATCGACTGATTATGGAGGGTGACTTTAACACTGTCCTGGTTCTGATACTGGACCGGTCGAGTCCCAGGTCCCGAAAGGTGTCAGCTATGGGAAAAGAGCAACGGGGGTTTATGGAGCACATGGGAGGGGTGGGCCCATGGAGATTTGGGAGGCCAAGGAGAAAGGAGTTTTCGTTCACGGTGGTCCATAGGGCTCATATGACTATGGCCCAGAAGAGTAGGTGGTGGAGGACAGGTGTGGGGGAAGCCCAGCGAATCACGTACACATGTTTTGGGCATGTCCAGGAGGAGAGAGAGGCCGACATTTTGGCCTTTGCCTCCTTGGTGGCCCGGAGATGGATTTTGCTGGAATGGAGGGACTCGGAGCCTCCAAAGTCTGGGATGTGGGTCAGTGACATGACAGGGTTTCTCAGGTTGGAGAAGATTACGTTTGCCTTAAGAGAATCCATTTAGGGTTCACTCGGAGGTGGCAGCTGTTCATCGACTTCATTAAGGAAAACTGACTGTCAGCAAGGGGCGGGGGGAGGAGGTATGGCATTGTATGCCCTCGTACGAACGGGATATGGCGCTCAACTCATTGATCGACAGTTCCACCGCGCCACAGCAAAAAACCGCACCGACCTCCTCAGAAGACAAACACGGGACACCACTGACAGAGTACCCTTCGTCGTCCAGTACTTTCCTGGGGCGGAGAAACTACGACATCTTCTTCGCAGCCTCCAACACATCATCAGCGAGGATGGACATCTTGCCAAGGTCATCCCCACACCCCCACTACTGGCCTTCAAACAACCGCGCAACCTCAAACAAACCATTGTTTGCAGCAAATTACCCAGCCTTCAGAACAGCAACCACAACACCACAAAACCCTGCCAGGGTAATCTCTGCAAGACATGCCAGATCATCGACATGGACACCACCATTACACGTGGAAACACCACCCACCAGGTACGCGGCGCATACTCGTGCGACTCGACCAATGTAGTCTACCTCATACGCTGCAGGAAAGGATGTCCCGAAGCGTGGTACATTGGCGAGACCATGCAGACACTGCGACAACGAATAAACGGGCATCGTGCGACTATCAACAGGCAGGACTGTTCCCTTCCAGTTGGGGAACACTTCAGCAGTCAAGGACATTCAGCCTCTGATCTCCGGGTCAGCATTCTACAAGGAGGCCTTCAGGAGACGCGACAACGCAAAATTGCTGAGCAAAAACTTATAGCTAAGTTCCACACGCATGAATGCGGACTCAACCGGGATCTGGGATTCATGTCGCATTACATTCGGCCCCCACCAACAAGCCTGGACTTGCAGAGGCCTACCGACTGAACTGGCTTGGGACAATTCACACCTCTTTAACCTGGAGTTACCTCTCTCTCTGCATCTTTGATGATTTGATTGCCTGCAGGTGCTCGCATTCCGGGGCATCTCTGACTGTGTCTATATAAACATTTCTGGAACAAGCCTTTCCATTCACCTGAAGAAGGAGCCGTGCTCCGAAAGCTCGTGTTTGAAACAAACCTGTTGGACTTTAACCTGGTGTTGTAAGACTTCTTACATTGTAGAATAAGGAGAGGGAATCTAATATATGGGCAGTGGGGCAGGGTTTGGGTCATTGTGATGTTGCGTGTCGGTCCGCTCTGCTGTTTAGAACGTTTACATTTTAAAATTAGAAATGCTTCAATAAAACGTAATCTGAAAAACAAAATTTATCAACTCTTCTCGTGACTTCCTCAAAAGAATTCAATCAAATTTGTCACAAGACTGCTGTCATTTCACAAATCCATGCTGACTACCCCATGTCTTTCTATGTAACAGTTAATCCTATCTCTCAGGATTGATTCCAGTAATTTGCCCGCTACTGACGAGATTAACTGGTCTTTAATTCTTTGGCAATTCCTTTCATCCCTTTTTAAACAATGGGACCACCGGCACCTCCCCTGTATCTAGTGAGGATTGTCAATTTAGAGCATCTGCTATTGCCTCCCTGACCTCTGCAACAGAAACAATTCATCTAGCCCCGGCGACTTATCAACTTAAGAATTCCAATCCTTCCGAGTACTTCCTCTCGCTTTACGCTCATCCCATCCAAAATCTCTCCGTGTTCCTCCTGGACCACTATCATCGCATCATCCATTTCCTTTAAACACGGAGACAAAATATTAATTTAAAACCCTTCCCACAGCGTTTGCATCTACACAAGTTTCCTTCTTCATCTCCGATGGGTCCCACTTTTTCCTTAACTAACTGTTTACCATTAATATTTTTGTAAAACATCTTTGGGGTTTCTTTAACTTTACTTGCTAATCTTTTCTCATGCTCTCTTTGATTTCCTTATTGACTTCCCATTTGCCTTCCCCAATTCAAAAATTTTATTCCTGCTTTAGCTCTGTCTTTTTCCATCATAATACTGAATCTATCTGAATTGTGATCACTATCCATGATATGGTCGCCAACTGTCACTTCACCCACTTGCCCTTCTTCATTTACCAAGAGTAGGTCCAGAATTGCATCTCCTCTCATTGGGTTTGTCACTAATTGGTTGAAGAAATTTTTCCTGGATGTCTCACGTTTAACTAGCAAGTCCCTTAATAAGGTAATTGCCATTCAAGGAGTAATTGCCAAAGTGGTTAATAGTGCATTGATATGGGTGAGGCAGTGATGAAAAATCGAGCTAGAAAAGTAATTTCCAATCAGCTGGTCCTTATTATACTTTTACCTTCAATTCATTACTATTGAATTAATAATTCTTCAGGAGCAATGCCATGGATCAATGGCATGGCACATTCATTCTGCCACTGTACTTTCAACCCTGTTACCATTAGAAAAATAAGCACAATTACTTACAGATCAAACACATTTTCTTCCCTGCCCATCTAAAACCAACACCACAGGACATCTATTTTATAATAAATATTGAAATCTGTCAACTGTAAAAAATATTATAGAATTTTGATCTACCTACTCATCCAATACATATTGTATTAAAATAACTCCAACTCATGCTAAGCAATGGCATAGGCAATCTGTAGTAAAACTTGCTAATTTTCTGGTACAATGGCAACCCAGCTCACCCCACTTATCATATTATGGCTATTGGATACACAAAAACACCGGCCCTCTTAAAATAGACAATATAATTTTACCTGCCTAAAACTTATGAACATTTTCCAGATTTTTTTCAAATAATTTTGAACTGATTAGAAAATCTGTGCTAATATTTCATTACAGTTGCTTTCACAGTACTGATGTATCCCAACTTATAAAGTATGAAAATGACAATTAAAGGTCAGCTAAGAGATCTACAGTCCAGGACAAACCATCATAGTCAATCCAATGGCTTCAAAAGTCAGCTAAGAGATGTACAGTCCAGAACAAACCATCAAAGTCAATCCAATGGCTTCTGAGAAACATCGAGCAAACAAAATCTTCAATTAAGGTATTCAAATATAATAGAAACAATATTCAATAATAATCACTAATTTTTCACTTGAAAAACAGGTAACCAGCAGTTGGAAATTGGGAGTTGTGGGAATAGGGGGTGGGGGTAGTGATTGATACCTCAACGCCCTACTGACATGCAAGCAATTTTCAGATGGCCAGAACATGGACATACATATTTTGGGTTTGTATATGCAAAGAATGGGATGTGCCATTTCTAGCCAAGGTATAGAAACTAACCTTGATATCTCGATAAACTAATTAAGCCAGGAATTCACATAGTCCACCACAGTTCCCTGAGAAGTTTGAGGTTCATGGCCACGGCACTTCCAGCCAGAAGCACATTCTTGGCTAAACCATTTTCACAATTACTTCTAATGAAGAAGCTTTTAGTTACAGACCTATTTTGTAACACTACAATCAAAAACAACAAAAGCTAGTAATAATATATAATCCTTACTGTTGTAAAATGTACCACCGTGTTCAGAGGAAAATAAAAATCTGACACTGAACCACAGAAGGAGATATTAGGCCAGATTACCAAAAGTTTGGTCAAAGAGGTAGACTCAAAAACATAAGAGATTCGAAGGACAGAGATTTAGGGAGAAAATTCTAGAACTCAAGGCTTTCGCAATTGAAGACAGTCATCAAGAGACCAAAAATGGAGCAGCCGGGGAGAAGAGAGGCCATGAGGAATTTGAAAACAGAAGAGGCTTTGCTTAACCTGGAGCCAATGTAGGTCAGCATGCAAAGGAATCATGGGTGATTGGGGTGTGCCCTAGGACATAGGCAGAATATTCTAGGTGACCTTTTTATTGACAGTAGAAAATGGGAGGATAGCTGGGACTGCATTGGAATAATCAAATGCACATCAAACAAAGGCATGGATGAGGGCTTCAACAGCTGACGAGCTGAGGCAGGGGTCAAATCAACCAATGTTGGAAGCAGGTGGTCTTAGTAATTAGTAATGGAGGGTTCAACAATGTTAATCTGAAAATTAATACAAGGTACCATTTTAAATAGAAAAATTCCTGCAAACCACTGGCAGCACGGTGGCACAGTGGTTAGCACTGCTGCCTCCACGCCAGGGATCCGGGTTCAATTCTGCCCTTGGGCAATTGTGTGGAGTTTGCACGTACTCCTCGTGTCTGCGTGGTTTCATCCGGGTGCTCCGGTTTCCTCCCACAGACCAAAGATGTGGTTAGGTGGATGGCCATGTTAAATTGCCCCTTAGTGTCCAACAATTTGGTGGGGTTACAGGCATAGGGGTAATGGGCCTGGGTAGGGTGCTCTTTCAGAGGGTTGGTGCAGACTAAACGGGTCGAATGGCCTCCTTCTGCACTGTAGGGATTCTACAATTCTAAAATCAAAACAATTCGCAGTTAAAGTGAAACGTGCTTTGATTTCGGTTAGATCAGGAGAAGCGGTCACGTGAGGGTTAGCACAATTGCTTCACAGCTCCAAGGTCCCAGGTTCGATTTCGGCTTGGGTCACTGTCTGTGTGGAGTCTGCACATCCTCCCCGTGTGTGTGTGGGTTTCCTCCGGGTGCTCCGGTTTCCTCCCACAGTCCAAAGATGTGCAGGTTGGGTGGATTGGCCATGATAAATTGCCCTTAGTGTCCAAAATTCTACGATCTATGATTAACCTAGGACAAAGGTTCGGCACAACATCGTGGGCCGAAAGGCCTGTTCTGTGCTGTATTTCGCTATGATGTAAACATGTAAAATAAAATTACACAATGAGTGAAATTTTCCACTTGGGAGACTAAGTGTTGACGGCAGGATTGAATTGCGTGCAGTTCGCGTCCCCGTTGGAGGCTCTAATTCCGAAGCAATTCAGGACGTGTTTTTTTTTTAAGAAAAGATTTTATTAAGGCATTTACCATTTTAACATTTTTAAACAAAGAGATCCAACAAACACAAAACCCCCACAATAACATAACTCTAACCCCAAGCATAAACCCTGACTATCATGGTCCATGTAACTATTCCATCTCAGTTCTCCCTTCATTGGTTTTCTCACAGACACCCACCCAGACAAATTTTCCTTGAAGAAGTTGATGAACGGCTGCCACCTCAGAGTGAACTCCTGTAACGAATCCCTTAAGGCAAATTTGATTTTCTCCAACCTGAGAACCCCCGCCATGTCGCTGATCCAAATCCCCGACTTTGGAGGATCCGCATCCCTCCATCCCAACAGAATCCATCTCCGAGCCACCAGGGAGGCAAAGGCCAAAACGTCGGTCTCTTCCCCCCCCCCCCCCCCCCCCCCCTGGGCTCCCGAGTCTTCCGACTCTCCAAATATTTCCACCTCTGGACTCGGACTCACCCTCCCTTTCAGGACCTCTGATATGACATCCGCGAATCCCTGCCAAAATACCCTCAGCAATTCAGGACATCTTAATAGACAAGCACTCTGCCCACTTGAATCTAAAGGAACTGTCATTCCCGCAGGCATCGGATCGCTAGGGCCAGAATTGCCACTGGCAAGCTTCACCAGCTGGAGTTGCTTATAAGCACTCTATTCCACACACACTCTCATATCAGCCCAGAAGATGGCTCCATGAAGAGCAGCTCCATGAAGAGCAGCGCCAGGCTTCGCAAACGCAGAGCTCGGGAGAATGTTGGATGTGCAGGAGGAGAGGCAGGACACAGGTCTTCCCAGGGTGGGCAGTAGGCTACTGCCCACTCATTAACTGGGCCTGGGCGGAGGTGTCCAAGGCACATGGTGTGGTGAGGCTCACCAGACGGACTGGCAGGCAGCCCCACAAGATGATAAACAACCTCCTTATGTGGTGATATGCCTGTAAACAATATTGTAGAACGTTGGTGGTGCGACCAGGTACAAGCAGGTGGAAGTACAGATCCGCCTTGCAGTCGCGAGTCATTGGTCACGTGACAAGGTACTCAGATACAAGTGCGGGCAGAACCGGTGATCCTCAGAAGGTTATAAGACATACAAGAGGACAGTCACGCATAGGGGTAGTTCCAGGGGAGTATAAAGAAACTCCATGATAACTTTTGTTTCAGATCATTACCTTACCACGAGTGTATTATAAATGTCCTGGTTTGGACAAGTCACAAGCAGTCCTGTGGATTCCTTGTTAGACATTGAACACATCACCTTAGGGCAGCTCGGGGAATCACCAGCTCCATTCCCCTGGAATCACTCCTGTTCCTCACCCCGCACATCACACACAACTCCCTACTCCCATAATGGTCAATCAAAACTCACCTGCCTACATCTCCCCTCGCACCCCATCCTCCACAAAACCTCAAACCTGTACCAGGTGCCTTACACACACATGAAATACGGAAAATATGTACTAGTTGGCAGTACAGGTGTATGGATTTGGGGAAAGCATTCAACAGGGTGGAATGGGTGTATTTGTTTGAGATGTTGGGACAATTTGGGTTTGGGCAGGGGCTTGTAGATTGGGCTAAGTTACTGTATAGGGCCCTCACAGCAGGTGTTCATACAAACAATTTGAGCTGGTTGGCATTAAGGAACGAGACAGGGGAGTCCACCGTCTCTGTTGCTTTTAGCTTTGCTGATCGATCCCTGGCGATGGAACTTAGAAGGGGGAGTGGAAATGGAGCACCAGGTCTCCTTATATGCAGGTGACCTTTTGCTGTATATTGCGAACCCGGTGGAGAGCTTCAGAAATATCATGAGGATATCAGAACATACAGTGCAGAAGGAGACCGTTCGGCCCATCGACCGATTGGGGGGGGGTTTGGCTCATTCTTGGGCTATAAACTCAACATGGGGAAAAGTGAGGTATTCCCAATCAATGCGCAGTGCGGGTGAGGGGGGAAAGCTTGGAGACGTTACTGCTTCGGCTGGTAGCGGTGAGTTTCCGATACTTGGGAATATAAGTGGTGCATTGTTGGACCCAGTTGCATATGCTGAATTTGGCAAATTTAGTAGAGGGGGTAAAAGAGAATTTTAAGAGGTGGGATGTTTTGCCGCTGTCGTAGGCTGGAAGGGACCAGATAGTTAACATGACGGTGCTGCCAAAGTTTGTTTGCCTTCCAAAATCTCCTGATTTTCGTGCCCTAATCTTTTTTTGGTCGTGTTATTAGGATGATCTCAGAGTTTATATGGTGATGCGACCATCAATTCACTCAAGGACATGAGTAGAAGTAAACTGTGGCTTTAATCGACTTACAACTGAGCCTGCCTGCGACTAGCTGAACTGAAGGCAGGCTCGCAAGATCGCAGCACTTTATACTTCCAGTAGTGGGTGGAGCCATGGGCTGAGCCAAGGGCTGAGCCATGGGCTGAGCCCTGCTCCTCATCTCCCCCTGTGCACAGAGCCGCGCAAAGGCTCACAGATGGAGCCCACAGGGACACAAGTGTGAATTTATATAATACATTCACCACATTCACCCCCTGTTAAAAAAATCAAATCCGGCGGGGGTGACGGGTCTATAAGTTGAGTCGGTCCAGTGCTCGGATCGTTCGCTGGGACCGGCGGAGCACCGGAGTTGCAGCAACTTCGGATGGCTGTGCTGATGTCCGGTGTGAATCAGAGGGGGGACTCCGGGGGTGGTTCTTTCCGAGCTTCGTTCCTAACCGGTGTGGCGGGTGAAAGGGGGCGCAGGAAACCTGTAGCGCAGGGAGTCGGGTGGGGTGTGGTGCGAGGGGTACCTCGGCAGTAGTGGTAGAGGTAGATCCTGCAGGCGCCAGGTCCCGGAGGGAAACGGTGTCCTGTCAGCCGCCGGGGTGCTCGATAAATGCGTAGTGGGGGTTTGAATGTAGTAGTAGGACCCTTTCTACCAGCGGGTCTGTTTTATGTGTCCGGACGTGCTTCCGAAGGAGGACAGGGCTCGGTGTCCTCAACCAGGATGGAAGTGAGGCCCCCGTGGTGGTACCCCCAGGGAAAACAAATAATCGCTTGTGAGGAGTGTGATTAGTGGCCGTACATAGGAGGGACCTAATTGCATAGAGCGCATCGGGGAGGACCTCCTGCCAGTGGGAGGTCGGGAGATTCCTGGACCGTAGAGTCAGTAGGACGGTCTTCCAGACCGTCGCGTTCTCCCTCTCCACCTGCCCGTTCCCCCTGGGGTTATAGTTGGTAGTCCTGCTCGAGGCGATGCCCTTGTCGAGCAGGTACTGATGCAGCTCCTCGCTCATGAAGGACGAACCCCTGTCGCTGTGGACATAGTTAGGGAAACCGAACATGGTGAAGACACTGTGCAGAGCTCTGATGACTGTATGGAAGATCATATCGGGGCACGGGATGGCAAACGGGAAGCGAGAGAATTAATCTATGATGTTAAGGAAGTAAACATTACGGTTGGTCGAGGGAAGGGGCCCTTTGAAATCGATACTCAGTCATTCAAAGGGCCGGGATGCCTTTACCAGGTGGGCCTTGTCTGGTCTATAGAAGTGTGGTTTACACTCCGCGCAGATCGGGCAATTCCTGGTGACAGCTTTAACCTCCTCAGTGGAGAAAGGCAGATTGCGGGCCTTGATGTAGTGGGCGAGCCGGGTGACCCCCGGGGGGCAGAGGTCGTTGTGCATAGCCTGTAATTTGTAGTCTTGCACGCTGGCGCATGTGCCGCAGGACAGGGCATCTGGGGGATTGTTGAGCTTCCCCGGACGGTATACGATATCATAATTATAGGTGGAGAGTTCGATCCTCCACCTAAACTTTGTCATTTTTAATTTTGCCCCGCTGCGAGTTATCGAACATAAAGGCAACCGATTTCTGGTCGGTGATGAGGGTAAACGTCCTACCTGCGAGGTAGTGCCTCCAGTGCCGTACGGCTTCCACAATGGCTTGTGCTTCTTTTCGACTGAGGAGTGTCGAAGTTCCGAAGCGGAGAGGGTTCGGGAGAAGAAAGCTACTGGCCTACCTGCCTGGTTTAGAGTGGCAGCGAGAGCTACCTCTGAGGCGTCGCTCTCCACTTGAAAGGGAACGGATTCATCCACCGCCCGCATGGCGGCTTTGGCGATGTCCTCCTTAATGCAGTTGAAGGCCTGGCGGGCCTCGGCTGACAGTGGAAAGAGTGTAGTCTTAAATAGTGGGCGGGCTTTGTCCGCATACTAGGGGACCCACTGGGCGTAGTAGGAGAAAAGTCCGAGGCACCTCTTGAGGGCCCTGGAACAGTGAGGGAGAGGGAGTTGTAATAGGGGGCGCATACGGTCAGGGTCAGGTCCTAGGACCCCGTTTTCCACGACGTAGCCAAGGATGGCTAGTCTGGTTGTGCGGAAAACGCATTTCTCCTTATTGTATGTGAGGTTGAGTTTTTGGGCGGGTTGGAGAAATCGGTGGAGGTTGGCGTTGTGGTCCTGCTGGTCATGGCCGCAGATGGTGACGTTATCCAAGTACGGAAACGTGGCCCGCAGCCCGTACTGGTCCACCATTCGGTCCATTGCTCGTTGGAACACCGAGACCCCATTCATGACGCCAAAGGAGACCCGGAGGAAATGGAAGAGGCGGCCGTCTGCCTCGAACGCCGTGTAGTGACGGTCCTCCGGGCGGATTGGGAGCTGGTGGTATGCAGACTTCAGATCCACCGTGGTGAAGATGCAGTACTGGCCGATCTGATTGACCATGTCTGCAATCCGGGGGAGGGGGTACGCATCGAGGTGCGTGAACCGGTTAATGGTCTGGCTGTAATCAACGACCATTCGGAACTTTTCCCCGGTCTTGACGACCACCACCTGAGCTCTCCAGGGGCTATTACTGGCCTCTATGACTCCCTAACGCAAGAGCCGCTGGACTTCGGCTCTGATAAGTACCCTGTCCTGCAGGCTATACCACCTGCTGCGAGTGACCCCTGGTTTGCAGTTAGTGTTGAGGTTAGCGAAGAGTGGAGGGGGGTCGATTTTTTGTGTTGCTAAACTGCATATAGTGAGAGGGGGAAGGGGTCCGCTGAAGCTGAGTGTTAGGCTCCTGAGGTTACACTGGAAATCGAGCCCGGGTAGGAGAGGGGCACAGAGGTCTGGGAGTACATACAATTGGAAGTTGGAGTAGTTGGCGCCCTGTATCGTTAGTGTTGCAATCATGCGCCCTTGTATCTGGACAGAGTGGAACCCGAGGCGAGGGAGATAGTTTGCTGTGCTGGAAATATCGGGAGCGAGCAGCGTCTTACCAGGTCTGAGTGAACGAAGCTCTCGGTGCTCCCGGAGTCGAAGAGGCACGGTGTCTTGTGTCCGTTGACTTGAACGGACATCATGGAGCTTCTGAGGTGCTTTGGCCGCGACTGGTCAGCGGTGCTGGAGCGGCCCCGTGATGACTGTCCGCGGAGGTCGTAGTCGTCGATTTGCATATCGGGTGATGTCCAAGTTGATCGCACGTGGCGGGCGGCGAGGAAGCTGGCATCCAAGATTGCGGCCCCCGTTGATCGCACGTGGCAGGCGGCGAGGAGGATGGCGCCCCCCATGAATCGCACATGGCCGGCCCCCATGAGTCGCGCGGAGTCGGCAGACATGCTGCCACATTGCGGGGTCTGCGGGCCTGGGAGTTGGAGGGGCAATTGTTCTGGGTAGCGTTTGAGTTTGAGTTTTTAGTTTTAGCCTGGCATACCTTCGTAAAGCGTCCTTTTTGCCCACAGCTGCTGCAGGTCGCGTTGCGGGCTGGGCAGTGCTGCCAGGGGTGTTGGGGCTGGCCGCATAAGTGGCACGATAGCTCTCCGTGGTGGGCGGGTGGCCGCGCGGCCTGGGGTAGTCTCTAATCGGGGGTCCACGATGGGGTCGCGTGGTCGGCTGGGAACGAGTTTAAGCTTTGAAAAGCGACCTCGTTACTGTGTCCTCCAGGTTCTGGGCCCCTTTTTCGAGGAGACGCTGGCGCACATAGTTGGACCGGACCCTTGCAACACACTCGGACGGCGGGTTCCATGTGCTGGGAGGCTGTCACAGCCTGGAAGTTACATTCTCGTGCTAGGGCTTTCAGGTCGTGCAGGTAGTCTTCTAGCGACTCTGCAGGGCGCTGGAGGCGGGTAGTAAAAATATGCCACGCGTAAACTTCATTTACGGGCCGCACGTACAGGCGGTCGAGTATCGCGAGGGCCTCGGTGTACGAGTCGGTACTATCAAGTTGAGTTGAAATACGATGGCTCACCCGTGCGTGTAGAAGACTGAGTTTCTGTTCTTCAGTAACAGCGGAGGTAGTCGACGCAGCCAGGTAGGCCTTGAAGCACCGAAGCCAATGCAGAAATATTTCCTTCCCTTCTGCGACCTGTGGATCGAGTTCCAGTCGATTAGGTTTGAGGGCTGATTCCATGGTAGTTTTTTAAGTCGATTAAATTGATGCGACCATCAATTCACTCAAGGACACGAGTAGAAGTAAACTATGGCTTTAATCGACTTACAACTGAGCCTGTCTGCGACTAGCTGAATTGAAGGCAGGCTCGCAAGACCACAGCACTTTATACTTCCGGTAGTGGGTGGAGCCATGGGCGGAGCACTGTACATGCTCCTCATCTCCCCCTGTGGGCAGAGCCGCGCAACAGCTCACAGATGGAGTCCACAGGGACACAGTGATACACAGTGCGAATATATATTATACATTCACCACATATGGGCAGGTAAGGTACCCCGGATCAGGAAGGCGATTTTGGAGAGCGACAGACGAAGTGGAGAGTTGGCACCGCCAAACCTGTTGAATTACTGAACGGTAAACAACAGTAAGGTCAGGAAGTGGACAGTGGGGAAGAGGTCGGTGTAGGGGCAGACAAGGTTTCGATATCTGCAAGTTAGACACTTCGTTAGGAAGGAGTTAGCTATGTTTCCAAAGTTATCGCTCCCAGCGCTGCAAGATAAAATTTTGTCCAAGGACAAGATTGGGGCGGGAAGGATCACGCACAGATATGGGGAGTTGATGGAGATAGGGCGGGCTTCAGTGGAGAAAATAAAATGGAAATGGAGAGATAAGTTTTGGTGGTGGTGGGGTGGGGGGGAGAAGAGATGGCAGGGACAGGGGCAGGGACAGTTGTAGGAGCCGGGCTATGGAAAGAGGCCATGCGGAGGGCAAATGCGTCCCTTATGTGCAAGACTGTGTGTCATTCAGTTCAAGATGGTGGTGCATGGGGTGCACATGACAGTGTCTAGGATTAGACGGTTCTTTCCAGAAGAAGTTGAAAGAGTTTAGGGAGGCCTTTGCGGGAACTATGTCAAGGGTGCTCGGGGTGAAGGTGGTTCAGAGCCCGTGGGTGGCAATATTGGGAGTTTCAGAAGAAGAGTGCAAGTGGGGAGAGAGGCTGGCATGTTGGTCTTTGCCTCCATGATAACCTGGAGGCAGATACTGTTATAGGGTGGAATGCAGAGCCATCCAAAGCGACAGCATGGCTGAGTGACTTGGTGGAGCTTTTGCACCTGAAAAATATAAAGTTTGCAATCAGAGGCACAGATGAGCGGTCTTCTCAATGTTGGGGTTGTTTATTGATTTCTTTGAAGAATGGTGAAATGTCAGCGCGGGGGGGGGGGGGGGGGGAGAAATGTAGGAGATGGGGGGATTATTCTGTTACTATACTTGGAAAAACGGGTCAAGGACTGATATGGAGGGGTTCGGGTGTTTGGTGTGTGATTTGAAGCTTGTTTTCTGATGTTATGTCTCTCTTTTTCCCCTGTATAAAACTGAAATTTCCTTGACAAAAACACCTTTTAAAAAGAACTTAGTGGTGAGAGATGAGGAGATATGTAGTTCAGAAGAAGTATTGCCAAGAAAGGTGATAATATGTACAATAACTGGTTCAGCAGTATTCCAGTATGTATGGCTAGAGAGTCTAGTGAAAAGTGGTGAAATGGTGGTCGGAGTAATAGAGAAATTACCTTCTCAGGAGTACAATTTATTCCTGGGTCGCAGGTTGGAATGATGCCTACTGTGGTTGAAAAGCCAGTGGAAAGTCAAACTGTGAAGGTGCTGCAAGAAGCATTTCCTGGGGTGTTTCCAGATTGTGTGGCAACAAGACCACAAAGCCACTGGTTTAGACAGGAGGAGGAGGAGAAATCAAGGAGCAAAGATAGTTGTCAATTGTCAGAAAAAAATCTGGAGGTTTGGGATAAAGGAATCCCATGTGTACCACATTAACAATTAGGGATGCACCTATTTAATCAACTAATTACCATTAAAAGGAATATTTAGTGGGCTTTATTAAATCAAAAGGAAATTGAGGAAAGCGAGTTATTTGATAATACCAGATAGAAGGAAAGCTCAGGGTGTATCATGTTAATTTGCTCAAAAGATATCTTGATAAAGATAGGAGGAGGATGTGTGAGTAGTTATAACTCAGGGAGAAGAGATAAATTAAGAGGATTCTGAATTTGACATTCTTCGAATAAGATTAGGAAGTAATAAGAAATTTGAATAAATTACTGAGTTACCTTCCGGAGGAAAATCAAAGTGACCTGAGAGAGTTATTACAGTCATTATTACAGTAAAGAGAGTGGAATGTTCAGAGTTAAAAAGAAAGACTGAAATGGACTTTCCTGATGTTTAAATTTACATGCATAACTATGACGAGATAGGAATCATATAATGTAATAATAGTGTTCAGTAAGGAGGAGGGTTTAGAGTTAAAAAGGCTTTGGAAAATTAAGCCATATTTTCATATTGCTGGTTCATTTTTAAGAGGGGAGAAAAGAGTGATGAATGTAGAAATTGTGAGATATTAAATATCTGTGGAGCTTCTGGTGACAGGGATGTGCCGAGTGGTCACACATCAGGTGGGTCTCCTCCATATGACCGAAAAATGGGCATTTTTTGACTGGATTTAGCCCACAAATCGGACTTAATTATCCCCTCGCACTCAACAATAGTATGAACAACAAAATTGCCAGGAAACAACAGTTCAAGAGCCCTAGTTGGGAGGGATAGCTTCCCCAAACCCCCAGAGATCGACGGGGCTCATATGTCGTTCCGACCAACGCCCAGGGTGCAGCCGAGGGCGATAATAGCCAAGCTGCACAAATATCAGGACCGAGAAAGCATCCTTCACTGGGTTCAATAGACGAAGGTGTGCAACGGGCAGGGACATGAAATAAGATCTTACCAGGACATTGGGGTGGACCTGGCAAAACAATGAGCCGCATTTAAACACACAAAGGCATCCCTGTACAAGAGCAAGGTCAGATTCAGGATGTTATTCCCAGCCAGGCTCTCAGTAACTACCAGGGCAAAGAAGATTATTTTACCACCCAGTAAGAGGCGGACTTGTTCATCCCTAAGAATGGTCTGACAGGCAGCAAGAAAGGCAGCGGTGAGGAAGACATGGAGAAAATAAAAGGAAGAAGAAATGGCCAATTTTGCACAGGACTTCATCACCTCGCTATGAAGGGTACCAGCTCATAGGAAGAGGGGGTAAGGTCAGCAGAGCACAGAAGGGTGAGGAGACAACAGTGGGGACACAGTAGCACAGGTGTAGGAAAGAGTCAGATGAACGCCGGGAGGGGGCTACCACACAAGTGGGAAAGCTAGCGCCAGGAAGTATGGGGGGGGGGGGGGGCCGCTACGCCTCTCCCATCGGTGGGAGTGTCTGGTGGAGTGGGTAGAGGGGGCCCGGGGAAGGCAGTGAGGGTGGCAGAAGGGGGAACCAAAACCACAGGGAGGGGGAGGGAGAAACACAGCGATAAGGCAGGGGGGTTTGAACTGGCTTCAGCCGGTCGATGTCAGAAACATGGAACAAGATGACACCGCAAGCAGCTACTTTGGAGGGTCCCTGAACAAAGGGAAACCCCAGAGTGGACCCACATGGCGTACACATAGTTGTCACCGATGTTAGAGCCTCTGGTAACGGCTCTTAGGGGGTCAGCAGAGTGGCAAGGAATTACAAAGGGACAAAGGGAGCATCGGGTGTCACTATACGCGGACGACCTATGTTTCAGACCCGGTGGAGAGCATGGTGAGGATCATGGGCCTATTGGGAATGTTTGGGGTGTACAAGTTAAATGTAGGGAAAAGCAAAGTGTTCCCAGTGAATAAGTTGGATCGGAGAGCCAATCTCGGGGGAGGAAGAATCCTGTAGGGGGTCTAGCTTGAGGACTGTGATGATGGCAGCACTGCCAATGGCGCCAAGGAAACACAGAGCCCTGAGGTGCAGTCCAAGGTGAAAGTCTGGAACCAGCTTAAGAGGCACTTTAGAAGAGGGGATGTCAGCGTTAACGCCGTTGTGAGAAAACCAGTTCTGAGCCGGGGAGGATCGATGGCACGTATAGGAAGTTAAGCTGGGTAAGGTGAGGGATTTGTACCTGAAAGACGGGTGTGCAAGTAGAGAGAAACTGAAGGAGAGGATAAAGCTCCCAAGTGAGTTTAGGCATCTGCAGGCAAGGGACTTTGTGCAGAAGGTTTGGAAAAAGACCCCCCCCCCCCCCCCACCCAAGTTGCCTAGGTACACCCTGATGGAGGGATTGCTGCTTCCAGAAGAAGGGGAGGACAGGATCAGAGACATATACGTGTGGCTGGGAGAGCAGGGAGGTGAGCAGTTGGTGAACATTAAGGAGAAGTGGAAGAGGAAGCTGGGAGGGGAGATAAACTGGGGAGTATTGAGAGAGACGCTACAAAGGGTAAATGTGATCTCCTCGTGCGCAAGGCTGAGCTTGATACAGTTCAAGGTGATACACAGATACACATGACTCGGGCAAGAATGAGTGGGTTCTTCCAGGGAGTAACAGTAGTCAGGATGTGGGCAGAAAACAAATTAGGAGATGGAGAAAGGAGATGTAAAAAAGGCAATATCACAATAATCATGGGGACTTCAATATGCACGAGGACTGGGAAAATCAGGTTGGTAGTGGATCCCAAGAAAAGGAATTTGTGGAATGTTTAAGAGATGGTTTTTTGGAGCAGCTTGTGACAGAGCCTACTAGGAAACAGGCAATTCTGGATCTGGTGATGTGTAATGAGGCAGACTTGATTAGGGAACTTACAGTGAAGGAACCCTTAGGGAGCAGTGACCATAATGATAGAATTTACCCTGCAGTTTGAGAGGGAGAAGCTGGAGTCAGATGTAACGGTATTACAATTAAATAAGGGGAACTACAAAGACATGAGGGAGGAGCTGGCCAGAGTTGATTGGAAAAGAAGCCTAGTAGGGAAGACTGTGGAACAGCAATGACATGGGTTTTTGGGGGTTATTCAGTCGGCACAGCAGAAATTCATCCCAAGGAGGAGGAAACATGCCAAGGGCAGGACAAGGCATCCATGGCTGATGAGGGAAGTCAAGGACAGCAAAAAAGCATATGAAGTGGCAAGGATTAGTGGGAAACCAGAGGATTGGGAATCCTTTAAAAGCGAGCAGAGGACAACTAAAAAAGCAATAAGGGGAGAGAAGATGAAATATGAGTACAAGCTAGCTAGTAATATAAAAGGTAGGAAGAGGTTCTTTCAATATATAAAAAGGTAAGAGAGAACAAAAATAGACATTGGACCATTGGAAAACATGGCTGGAGAAGTAATAATAGGAAACAAAGAAATGGTACCTTGCATCAGTCTTCACAGTGGAACACACCAGTGGGATGCCAGAGCTCCAGGAGAATCAGGGGGCAGAGGTGAGTGCAGTGGCCATCACTAAGGAGAAGGTTCTGGGGAAACTGAAAGGTGGATAAGCTACCTGGACCAGGTCCTGAAAGAGATAGCTGAGGAGATTGTGGAGGCATTGGTGGTAATCTTTCAGGGATCACTGGAGGCAGGAAGGGTCCCAGAGGACTGGAAAGTGGCTAATATAACACCATTGTTTAAGAAGGGAGGGAGGCAGAAGACAGGAAATTATAGACTGGTTAGCCTGGCTTCGGTCATTGGTAAGATTTTAGAGTCCATCATTAAAGATGAGATCGCAGAGTACTTGGAAGTGCATGCTAAAATAGGACTAAGTCAGCATGGCTTTGTCAAAGGGAGGTCATGTCTGACAAATCTGTTAAGAGTTCTTTGAGGAGGTAACAAGGCAGTTAGACAAAGGAGAACGAGTGGACATAGATATATAGAATTTACAGTGCAGAAGGAGGCCATTCGGCCCATCGAGTCTCCACCAGCTCTTAGAAAGAGCACCCTACCCAAGGTCAACACCTCCACCTTATCCCCATAACCCAGTAATCCCACCCAACACTAAGGGCAATTTGGGACACTAAGGGCAATTTATCATGGCCAATCCACCTAACCTGCACATCTTTGGACTGTGGGGGGAAACCGGAGCACCCGGAGGAAACCCACGCACACACGGGGAGGATGTGCAGACTCCACACAGACAGTGACCCAAGCTGGAATCGAACCTGGGATCCTGGAGCTGTGAAGCAATGGTGCTATCCACAAGGCTACCGTGCTGCCCTGAGAAATAAACACGATTTATTTAGATTTCCAGAAGGCCTTTGACAAGGTGCCGCATAGGAAATTGTTAAGTAAGTCAAGAGCCCATGGTGTTACAGGTAAGATCCTAGCATGGATAGAGGATTGACTGACTGGCAGAAGGCAGAGAGTGGGGATAAAGGGGTCTTTTTCAGGATGGCGGCCAGTGACTAGTGGTGTTACTCAGGGGTCGGTGCTGAGACCACAACTTTTCACAATATACATTAATGATCTGGAAGAAGGAACTGAAGGCACTGTTGCTAAGTTTGCAGATGATGCAAAGATCTGTAGAGGGACAGGTAGTATTGGAGAAGCAAGGGGGCTATAGAACATAAGAACATAAGAATAGAAGAACTAGGAGCAGGAGTAGGCCATCTGGCCCCTCGAGCCTGTTCCGCCATTCAATTAGATCATGGCTGATCTTTTGTGGACTCAGCTCCACTTTCCGGCCCGAACACCATAACCCTTAATCCCTTTATTCTTCAAAAAACTATCTATCTTTACCTTAAAAATATGTAATGAAGGAGCCTCAACTGCTTCACTGGGCAAGGAATTCCATAGATTCACAACCCTTTGGGTGAAGAAGTTCCTCCTAAACTCAGTCCTAAATCTACTTCCCCTTATTTTGAGGCTATGTCCCCTAGTTCTGCTGTCACCCGCCAGTGGAAACAACCTGCCCGCATCTATCCTATCTATTCCCTTCATAATTTTAAATGTTTCTATAAGATCCCCCCTCATCCTTCTAAATTCCAACGAGTACAGTCCCAGTCTACTCAACCTCTCCTCATAATCCAACCCCTTCAGCTCTGGGATTAACCTAGTGAATCTCCTCTGCACACCCTCCAGCGCCAGTACGTCCTTTCTCAAGTAAGGAGACCAAAACTGAACACAATACTCCAGGTGTGGCCGCACTAACACCTTATACAATTGCAACATAACCTCCCTAGTCTTAAACTCCATCCCTCTAGCAATGAAGGACAAAATTCCATTTGCCTTCTTAATCACCTGTTGCACTTGTAAGCCAACCTTCTGTGACTCATGCACTAGCACACCCAAGTCTCTCTGAACAGCGGCATGCTTTAATATTTTATCGTTTAAATAATAATCCCGTTGCTGTTATTCCTACCAAAATGGATAACCTCACATTTGTCAACATTGTATTCCATCTGCCAGACCCGAGCCCATTCACTTAACCTATCCAAATCCCTCTGCAGACTTCCAGTATCCTCTGCACTTTTCGATTTACCACTCATCTTAGTGTCATCTGCAAACTTGGACACATTGCCCTTGGTCCCCAACTCCAAATCATCAATGTAAATTGTGAACAATTGTGGGCCCAACACGGATCCCTGAGGGACACCACTAGCTACTGATTGCCAACCAGAGAAACACCCATTTATCCCAACTCTTTGCTTTCTATTAATTAACCAATCCTCTATCCATGCTACTACTTTACCCTTAATGCCATGCATCTTTATCTTATGCAGCAACCTTTTGTGTGGCACCTTGTCAAAGGCTTTCTGGAAATCCAGATATACCACATCCATTGGCTCCCCGTTATCTACTGCACTGGTAATGTCCTCAAAAAATTCCACTAAATTAGTTAGGCACGACCTGCCTTTAACGAACCCATGCTGCGTCTGCCCAATGGGACAATTTCTATCCAGATGCCTCGCAATTTCTTCCTTGATGATAGATTCCAGCATCTTCCCTATTACCGAAGTTAAACTCACTGGCCTATAATTTCCTGCTTTCTGCCTACCTCCTTTTTTAAACAGTGGCGTCACGTTTGCTAATTTCCAATCCACCGGGACCACCCCAGAGTCTAGTGAATTTCGGTAAATTATCACTAGTGCATCTGCAATTTCCCTAGCCATCTCTTTTAGCACTCTGGGATGCATTCCATCAGGGCCAGGAGACTTGTCTACCTTTAGCCCCATTAGCTTGCCCATCACTCCCTCCTTAGTGATAACAATCCTCTCAAGGTCCTCACCTGTCATAGCCTCATTTCTATCAGTCGCTGGCATGTTATTTGTGTCTTCCACTGTGAAGGCCGACCCAAAAAACCTGTTCAGTTCCTCAGCCATTTCCTCATTTCCCATTATTAAATCTCCCTTCTCATCCTCTAAAGGACCAATATTTACCTTAGCCACTCTTTTTTGTCTTATATATTTGTAAAAACTTTTACTGTCTGTTTTTATATTCTGAGCAAGTTTACTCTCATACTCTATCTTACTCTTCTTTATAGCTTTTTTAGTAGCTTTCTGTTGCCCCCTAAAGATTTCCCAGTCCTCTAATCTCCCAGCAATCTTTGCCGCTTTATATGCTTTTTCCTTCAATTTGATACTCTCCCTTATTTCTTTAGATATCCACGGTCGATTTTCCCTCTTTCTTCCGTCCTTCCTTTTTGTTGGTATAAACCTTTGCTGAGCACTGTGAAAAATCGCTTGGAAGGTTCTCCACTGTTCCTCAACTGTTCCACCATAAAGTCTTAGCTCCCAGTCTACCTTAGCTAGTTCTTCTCTCATCCCCTTGTAATCTCCTTTGTTTAAACACAAAACACTAGTATTTGATTTTACTTTCTCACCCTCCATCTGTATTTTAAATTCCACCATATTGTGATCGCTCCTTCCGAGAGGATCCCTAACTATGAGATCATGAATCAATCCTGTCTCATTACACAGGACAAGATCTAGGACCGCTTGTTCCCTCGTAGGTTCCATTACATACTGTTCTAGGAAACTATCGCGGATACATTCTATAAACTCCTCCTCACGGTTGCCTTGACCGACCTGGTTAAACCAATCGACATGTAGATTAAAATCCCCCATGATAACTGCTGTACCATTTCTACATGCATCAGTTATTTCTTTGTTTATTGCCTGCCCCACCATCTCGTTACTATTTGGTGGCCGATAGACTACTCCTATCAGTGACTTTTTCGCCTTACTATTCCCGATTTCCACCCAAATGGATTCAACCTTATCCTCCATAGCACCGATGTCATCCCTTACTATTGCCCGGATGTCATCCTTAAATAACAGAGCAACACCACCTCCCTTACCATCCACTCTGTCCTTCCGAATAGTTTGATACCCTCGGATATTTAACTCCCAGTCGTGACCATCCTTTAACCATGTTTCAGTAATGGCCACTAAATCATAGTCATTTACGATGATTTGTGCCACCAACTCATTTACTTTATTCCGAATACTACGAGCATTCAGGTAAAGTACACTTATGTTGGTTTTTTTACCTCTGTTTTGAATCTTAACATCTCCAGTTTTATTCCTTTTGTTATTACTGGGCCTATTCACTGTGCTCCCCTCAGTCACTGTACCTTGTACTGTCGCCCTTATGGATTTCTGACTATGTCTTCTCTGCCTTGCACTTTTCCCCTTACTTCCTTTTGTTTCTGTCCCTGTTTTACTACCTTCCAACTTCCAGCATTGGTTCCCATCCCCCTGCCACATTAGTTTAAACCCTCCCCAACAGCTCTAGAAAACACCCCCCCTAGGACATCGGTTCCAGTCCTGCCCAAGTGCAGACCGTCCGGTCTGGATTTGGACAGGCTAGGAGAGTGGGCAATGAAGTGGCAAATGGAATACAAAGTGGAAAAGTATGGGGTTATGCACTTTGGAAGGAGGAATTTAGGCATAGACTAGTTTCTAAATGGAGGAAATGCTTAGGAAATCAGAAGCACAAAGGGACTTGGGAGTCAGTGTTCATGATTCTCTTAAGGTTCACGTGCAGGTTCAGTCGGCAGTTAAGAAGGCAAATGCAATGTTAGCATTTATGTCAAGAGGGCTAGATTACAAGACCAGGGATTTACTTCAGGAGGCTGTATAAGGCTCTGGTCAGACCCCATTTGGAGTATTGTGAGCAGTTTTGGGGCTCGGATCGAAGGAAGGATGTGCTGGCCTTGGAAAGGGTCCAGAGGAGGTTCACAAGAATGATCCCTGGAATGAACAGCCTGTCGTATGAGGAACGGTTGAGGACTCTGGGTCTGCACTCTTTGGAGTTCAGAAGGATCGGGGGGAACCTTATTGAAACTTACAGGATACTGAAAAGCTTGGATAGAGTGGAAGTAGAGAGGATATTTCCACTTGTAGGAAAAACTAGAACCAGAGGACACAATCTCAGATTAAAGGGATGATCCTTTAAAACAGAGATGAAAAGGAATTTTTTCAGCCAGAGGGTGGTGAATATGTGGAACTCTATTCCGCAGACTGTGGAGACGAAATCACGGAGTGTCTTTAAGACAGCGATAGATAGGTTCTTGATTAATAAGGAGATCAGGGATTATTGGCAGAAGTCAGGAGAATGGGGAATAGAAAAACATCAGCCATGATTGAATGGCGGAGCAGACTCGATGGGCTGAGTGGCCTAATTCTGCTCCTATGTCTTACGGTCACAAACGTGTGAGAGAAGTGTGGGCGAGGACCAGCAAATGTTCTGGGGCTGCAAAAATTTGGGGAGATTTTGGGCGGGAGTGTTTGCGGTGCTAACAAGGATCGTGAGAGTGGAGGTTGAGCTGGACTCTTTGATGCCGATATTTGGAAGCTGGAGCTGATGGAGGGGAGGAAGGCCGATGTTGTAGCTTTCGCCTCTCTGATTGCCGGGCGAAGAATTCTGCTGGGGTGACGGTCAGCAACGCCACCAAGGGTGGCGGCTTGGCTGGGGATATTATATGACTTTCTTCGGTTGGAACAGAATTCTGGGTCACAGAATTATGAATTAAATGGTTCAGCAGAGGGCTTTGAGGCAAGGCGGGGGATGTTCGTGGCTGTATTTAATGAGCTTTCATCGGGGCTGGGGGGGGGGGGGGGGGGGGGGGGGGAAAGAGTTGCACAAACTGTTCAGTTGTGTGTTGGAGAGTTTGTTCCCAGAATTGTTTATGTTTTGTAACCTTTGATATACACGTTTGGAATAAAATACATTTTTTCAAAAACACAACAAAGGGAACCCCCAGAATGCAGGAGCGCATTCCCAAGGCAAGTATGGTTGATCCCACAGGAAGTGGGGGGAACACACAAAAACCCCCCATCAGAATCACTTCAGCCTTTTGGCTAAGATGAGCGCGAGGTCAGGTCTCATGCCTGGATCTGGTATGTCTCTCTTGTGGGGACCATGAATTGGATTCAAAGAACAAAAAATTAGTACAGCACAGGAACAGGCCCTTCGGCCCTCCAAGCCTTCACCGACCATGCTACGCGTCCAAACTAAAATCTTGTACACTTCCGGGGTCTGTATCCCTCTATTCCCATCCTATTCATGGATTTGTCAAGATGCCCCTTAAACGTCACTATCGTCCCTGCTTCCATCACCTCCTCCGGCAGCTAGTTCCAGGCACCCACTACCCTCTGTGTAAAAAAACGTGCCTCGTATATTTCCTCTAAACCTTGCCCCTCGCACCTTAAACCTATGCCCCCTAGTAATTCACCCCTCTACCCTGGAAAAAAAGTCTCTGACTATCCACTCTGTCTATGTCCCTCATAATTTTGTAGACCTCTTATCAATTTGAATTGTTTTTTGGAGCAGGCAAAGAGCTGGATTAGGGATTTGCCCCTGTCCACTGAGCTCTGGCTTTGTAACTCTGATAAAGGAATTAAAACATAATAGTCACCTGGAATGTCAGAGGAATTAACAGCCCAGTGAAAAGATCCAGAGTCTTCGCCTATTTGAAAAGTATGAAAGCCGAAATGGTCTTCTTCCAAGAGACACATGCGAGGGAAAAGAAAAGGCTGGGATGGACAGACCTCCCTTCCTGTTCCGGGCTGATAGCCAAAGGGATAGTCATACTGATAAGTAAGAGGAGGTGTTCACTGTGACAAGGACGGTTACGGACCAAGGGGGACTGTACGTCATTGTCAGCAGTGTCATGACACATGTGGTCCTGGTGATGATACAAAAGTTTATTAAAAAGACCTTGGCAGAAATCCCGAACCAAGATGCACACCGATTGATCATTGTGTACCCCCATTGACTTCTTTATAGTGAAGAAATCGGTGCTTCCGGAAATAGTAAGAGCAGAATACCCTGCGATTGTAATCTCCGATCATGCTCCACATTACATGGCTGTGAGGTTGGACACGAGCCAAGCCCAATGCCCCGCATGGATGTTGGACACGAACCTCATGGCCGACAAGGTCTTCTGCCAGATAACATCACAGGAAAGTATATCACTAACAATCGCAACAGGGAAATCTCATGTTCCAAGTTCTGGAAGGCACTGATTAGGGGATAAATTATCATCTTAAAGCTCGCAGAGACAGGGAAGAGGAGCAGCTAGGCACCAAATGATCAATTCCATCCTGGAGGTCGACAGGCGGTACTCCGAGGCCCCATTTGTGGAGCTTCTGGCGGAGAGGAAAAAGCTAAAAATGGACTTTAATCTGCTGTCCACTGGAAAGTAGTGTACCATCTCCGCCGGACACGGGGGACCTTAAATGAGCATGGAGACAAAGATAGATGGCTCCTGGTTCACCAGCTGAGAAAACAGGCAGCCCCAAGGGAAATAGCGCAGGTAATGGATAACAGAGGCAGACTGGTAGCCGAACCACAAAAGGTCAACGAAGCATTCGAGGCCTTCTACTGGGGACTGTTCACCTCTGAACCCCCGGATGGGGACTTGGGGATGAAACAGTTCCTCGATGGACTGGACATGCCAGTCGTGGGGGACGTTAGATAGATGGAGCTGAAGCACAACTAGGTCAGGGAGAGGTCATGGAGAGCATCAATTCTGTGCAAGTGGGAAAGGCGCCGAGACCCAACGGGTTCCCGGCGGACTTCTGCAAAACATTTGCGACGGCAATGGTCCCACACCTGTGGGAAATGATGTTCGCAGACTCGCTAGCGAGGGGCACCCTGCCTCCAACGTCAACACAGAGGCCACCATATCACTGATACCCAAAAAGGACAAAGACCCAATGGAGTGTAGACTCATTTCGCTGCTCAAGTGGACACAAAATTACTTGCAAAAGTCCTGGCCAAGCGGCTGGAGAACTGCGTACTACAGGTGATCACAGAAGGCGAGATTGGCTTTGTTAAGGGAGACAGCTGACTGCGAACATCAGGCACCTGCTGAACGTGAAATGACCCCATCTGGGGAGTGAACACCAGAGGAGGTAGTCTCCCTGGAGACAGGAAAGGCCTTCAACAGAGTCGAGTGTAAATACCTCATTGAGGTATTAGAGCGGTTTGGACTAGGGACAGGGTTCACCTCATGGGTGAAACTCCTATATTCAATGTCCCTAAGGCAAGCATACGGACCAACGCCACCACCTCGGAATACTTCCAGCTGCACAGATGCACAAGGCAGGGATGCCCGTTATCCCCGCTCCTGTTCACCTTGGCAATAGAGCTGCCGGCGATTGCCCTGAGAGCATCAAGAGGTTGGAAGGGAATCCGAAGTGGGGAGCAAAGAGCACATAAACTCACTCTATGCAGATAACCTGCTCCTCAACATCTAAAACCCGCAAAGGTATGAAAGAAATCATGAAGCTCCTGGGAGAGCTTGGAGCCTTCACGGGCTACAAATTCAACCTGGGCAAAATTAAGTTTTCCCGGTGAACCAGAGTTGGGGAGGGCAGAGCTGGAGGGTGGAAGTGGAACCTGACCAGTCTGGTAGAGGAAGTCAAAAAGAACCTACAGAGATGGGATGCATTCCCACTTTTCCTGATGGGAAGGGTGCAGACGATCAAGATGAACGTACTGCCCAGATTCCTCTTCCTGTTTAGATCCATACCGATCTACATCCCTTTTTCCATTCAATAGGTAAGATGATTACGGCGTTTGTGTGTGTTGGGGGAAATGCAATAATCCCCAAAACAGTACTACAAAAGGAGAAGAAACATGGAGGACAGGCTCTCCCGAACTTGCAATACTACTAGTGGGCAGCCACAGCGGAAAAAGTGAGGGATGGGTGAGGATGGAGGTGTCCTCGTGTACAGGGACAACCTTCCAGGCCCTCGCCACGGAAGCACTTCCATCCCTGCCAGTAAAATACTCAATAAGCCCAGCGTTGGTAGTGACCCTGAGAACTTGGAACCAAAACACAATGCTAGAGGAATTACTGGACGCAGACAGTCTAAGTTTGGAAACTGTGGGGACCTGTATGGTCAACTTTTAGAAGGGACGCGCGCACCGCTGGATGAAATGTGAGGAAAATGGGAGGCAGAGCTAGGGAGGGAAATAGGGTGGGGACTCTGGAGCGAAGCACTGTGCAGAGCCAACTCCACCACTGCATGTGCAAAGCAGCTGAAAGGGTACACCTGACAAGAACCAGAATGAGCAGGTTCTTCCCAGGGGTGGAGGACAAATGTGAATGGTGCAGGGAGGTCCGGCCAACCGCACCCACATGTTCTAGGCATGCCCCAGACTTGTCAGGTTCTGCACAGCCTCCTTCAAGGCAATGTCCACGGGTGTGGGGTGAGGGTGGAGCCGTGCCCAAAAGTGGCAGTCTTTGGGGTATGAAACAACAAGAACTATTCAAGGGGAATGAGGGCCGACGTCCTGGCTTTTGCTTCTCTAATCGCCCGCCGGAGAATCCTGCTCAGCTGGCTATCAGCAGCGCCACCCGCAGCTGCAGACTGGCTGGCAGTCCTAATCGGAATTTCTCCACCTGGAGAACATCAAGTTTGCCATTCGACGGTTCAGAGGATGGCTTCCGCAAAGCGTGGAAGATATTCACCAACTTGTTCATGGACCTATCTGAATTTATCAAACCGACTGTCTATCCAACTGGTTGGCTTTGATCAACCAATAGCACAAAACATGTATTAGCAAATCAGCAGACTGCTTTAGATTCTCCCAATTTTCTATTCCCAGAATTTTTTTTATCCAAAGTAGAGGTACAGAGATTTAAAAGATATTCAAAGACCAAATATTGTGTTTGAGTAGTTGCAAATACAACTCATCCATACATTACTGCCAAAACGGCAGAAACACTTGCAATGCAAGGAGTCCCAAATATGGAAATAAAAGATTGATTATCTGATCACTTACCTGATAATACAATTTAATATAATGCACCAAACTTGATAAATTTTGAATTCGGAGTGACATATCATTGTTTACTTGCTTGTTCAGCCTTTGATTTACTGATTTAGGGTTGCTGAAAAACAAATGGCAGGAAAATTATGGTTAAATATTCTGTTTAGAAGACAAACAGCATCTTTAACATATAGACATGCAGTCATTAATGTAACAGACATTTTTTTAAAATTTAGAATCATAGTCATAGAGGTTTGCAACATGGAAACAGGCCCTTCGGACCTACTTGTCCACGCCACCTAGTTTTTAACCACTAAACTAGTCTCAATTTCCAAATTTGGCCATATCCCTCTACACATATACCTGTCATCTTACCCATATAACTGTCTAAATGCTTTTAAAAAAGACAAAATTGTACCCACCTCTGGCAGCTCGTTCCAGACACTTGCCACCCGAATGTGAAAAAATTGCCCCTCTGGACTCTTTTGTATGTCTCTACTCTCACATTAAAACTTTGCGCTCTACAGTTTTAGACTCCCCTACCTTTGGGAAAAGATGTTGACTACCTCATCTATGCTCCTCATTATTTTATAGACCTTGTTAAGATCACCCCCAACCCTCCTACGCACCAGGGAAAAAAGTCCCAATTTATCCAGCCTCTCCTTAGAATGCAAACATCAAGTCCCACGAGCATCCTAGTAAATCTTTTCAGCACTCTTTCTAGCTAATAATATCGTTTCTATAATAGGGTGACCAGAACTGTACACAGTGTGGCCTTACTAAGGTCTTCAACAACTTCAACAAGACGGCCAACTCCTGTATTCAATGTTCTGACCAATGAAATCAAATGCCTTCTTCACCACCCTGTCCACCTTTGACTCCACTTTACAGAAAATATTTTATTGAGATATTTATCATTTTAACAATTTTAAACATCAATTTTCAACAAGAAAAGTCGATGGAACGGCTGCCACCTGCGGGCAGACCCCTGCAGCGAACTCAAGTCGAATTTAATTTTGTCGAGTCTGAGAAACCCGCCATGTCACTGATCCATATCCCCGACTTTGGGGGTTCTGAGTCCCTCCATCCTAGTAGGATGCGTCTCAGGGCCACCAGGGAGGCAAAGACCAGGACATATGCCTCTCTCACCCCACTGGGCTCTCGGGTCATCTGACACACCAAAGATCGCCACCTCTGGACTTGGCACCACCCTCACCTTTAAAACCTCTGACATGACGTCAGCAAACCCCTGCCAGAAACCCCTCAGCCTCAGACATGCCCAAAACCGTATGGACATGGTTCGCAGGAACCCCGCACAGCACCCACAGACATCCTCCACCCCCTCAAAGAACCTGCTCATCCAGGCCACCGTCATGTGTGCCCTATGGACCACCTTAAATTGTATTAGGCTGAGCCAGGCACACGATGAGGATGCATTGACTCGCCTCAGGGCCTCCTCCCGTAATCCAGCCTCCAACACCCCATCCAGTTTGTCTTCCCACTTTCTCTTCACCTCCCCTATCGGGGCTCCCTCCTACTCCATCAGTTCCTTGTAGATCTCTGAAACCTTCCCTTCTCCTACTCCTGTTGTTGACACCACCTTTTCCTGCAGACCATGGTAGGGAGGTGCAGGAAGATTGAAACCTGCCTCCGCAAAAAATTCCTCACTTGCAGATACCCGAACCCATTCCCACCTGTCAACTCAAACTCTCAACACTAAAAAGATCTCCAAATCTCTCGGCCCACTGCCACGTCCGAAGTCCCCCATCCGAACCGGTGGTTGCCACATATCGGTGCCCACACAGACGCCCCTTCCAGCCCCATGTGCTGCTGCCACTGTCCCCACATCCTCCAGGGCTGTCACGACTGCTGGGTTTGGGACTTCCGGTGGCAGCAATGCGGAGCTAAGACGCACGTTCGGCAGCTCCCGCTTTTATAGGACTTGTGGGCTCTTTTAAGGGCCCCAAACGGCGCTGATTCAACGATTCCCGGTGTGTAAAGGGGTCTGGAGCAATACCCCCCGGGATTTATGGTGCGGACCCGGAGTGGGGCGAGGAAAAAAGCGGCAGCAGCTCCCCAGGAAAAGCGGGGGAAGGTGGACAAAATGGCGGCCGGTGGAGCCCCCGAGGAGTGGAGGCAGTGGGCGGAGGAGCAGCAGGCGGCCCTTCTGCTCTACTTTACGGAGATGAAAGTGGAGTTGCTGGACTCTCTGAAGGTTACGACAAGCAAGCTGCTGGAGACCCAGACAACCCAGGGTGCAGCGATCCTTGAGTTGCAGCAGCAGGCCTCTGAGCGCGAGGGTGAGGTCTTGGCCCTCGTGGGGAAGGTGGAGATGCACGAGGCGCTCCACAAAAAGTGGCAGGATCGCTTTGAGGAGATGGAGTTTCGGTCAAGGAGGAAGAACCTGCGGATCCTGGGCCTCGCGGAGGGGCTGGAGGGGTCGGACCTACCGGCTTATGTGGCCGCGATGCTGAACTCACTGGTGGGGGCAGGACCTTTCCATCTGCCCCTGGAGCTGGAGGGGGCCCACAGAATACTGGCCAGGAGGCCTAAGGCGAATGAACCCCCGCGGGCGGTGCTGGTGCGGTTCCATCGGTTCAGTGACCGGGAGTGTGTTCTGCGATGGGCCAAGAAGGTGAGGAGCAGCAAGTGGGAGAATTCGGTAGTGCGTGTCTACCAGGACTGGAGTGCGGAGGTGGCCAAGCGGAGGGCCGGGTTTAACCGGACAAAGGCGGTGCTCCACAGCAGGCAGGTGAAATTCGGCACGCTGCCGCCTGTGCACTTGTAGGTCACCTACAAGGACCGGCATCACTATTTTGAGTCCCCGGAGGAAGTGTGGGCCTTTGCGCAGGCTGAAAAGTTGGACTCTAACTAGGGATTGGGGACTGTGGGGTGTTTTTTGTATCACTGCTTATGCTGTTGCTGGCTATTCTGTTTGTTTTTTTTCCCGCTTTCGGATGATGTTGGTTATGGCTTTGTGTTTTATGGGGGTGTTGGGGTCTGTGGTTGTTCTGTTTTTCTTTGTACGGGGTTGCTGGATGGGTTGGGACTGCTACTTGGGAGCTGCGTTGAGGGGGTGGGGTGGTGGGAAAGCGCGGACCTTCCTCTGGTTTCCCATGCTGCGGGACGAGGGGGGTGGAGCTGGAGGCAAGGGGCGTGGATATCAGTTCCGTTTCCCGCACTCGAGCAGTGCCAAGGAGCTGCTGCAAGGGGGGGGGGGGGGGGGGGGGGCATGACGACCCCATATCGGGAGCGGTCAGAGTTAGGGCGGGAGCTGCCGGGGTCAGCAGAAGTCAGCTAGCTCACGGGAGTACTATGGAGGGAGCTTCGCGGCTAGGAGGGGTCCTAGCCTTGGGGGGGGGGGGGGGGGGGGGGATACGGGTTGCTGCTGGATTGGCCAGGGAGGAGCTGGGGCGGGTCGGGGGGGTCGGGGTGAGGTTCTATCGCCGTGGGAGACGGGCAGAGTGGGGGGTGCTGGACAGGGGCGAGCAGTCGATGGGCTATGGCTAGTCGACGGGGGAGGGGTGCGGGGTGCCCCCTGACCCGGCTGATCACGTGGAACGTGCGGGGGTTGAATGGGCCGGTGAAGCGGGCCCGGGTGATTTCGCATCTGAAGGGGCTGAAGGCAGACGTGGCCATGCTTCAGGAGACTCACCTGAAGGTGGCGGACCAGGTTCGTCTGAGGAAGGGGTGGGTGGGGCAAGTTTCCATTCAGGGCTCGACACGAAGAACCCGGGGGGTGGCGATCCTGGTGGGGAAGAGGGTGGCATTTGAGGCGTCTGAAGTGGTTTATTCCCGCATTGATTTATTTTGTCCTGAGTAGGGGGCTGGTCCCGAGGGTGGAATATGCCGAATATTCGGCTATAGCAATTTCGGACCATGCTCCGCATTGGGTGGATCTGGAGATGGGGGAGGTGCGGGACCAGCACCTGCTTTGGCGTCTGGACGTGGGGCTGTTGGCTGATGAGGAGGTGTGCAGGAGGGTCCGGGGATGTATTGAGGGGTACCTCGAGGCCAATGATACTGGGGAGGTCCGGGTGGAGATGGTGTGGGAGGCTCTGAAGGCAGTGATTAGGGGGAAGCTGATCTCCATCAGAGCCCATAGGGAGAGGGGGGAGAGGGAGAGACTGGTGGGGGAGCTGCTGAGTGTAGATAGGAGGTATGCGGAGGCCCCGGAGGATGGATTGCTGGGGGAGCGGCGTAGCCTGCAGGCCAAGTTTGATTTATTGACCACCAGAAAGGCGGAGACACAGTGGAGGAAGGCGTAGGGAGCAGTCTATGAATATGGAGAGAAGGCGAGCAGGATGCTGGCGCATCAGCTTCACAAGCGGGACGCAGCTAGGGAGATTGGTGGAGTGAAGGATAGGGGTGGGAATGTGGTGCGGCAGGGGGCAGAGGTCAATGGGGTCTTTAGGGACTTCTACAGGGAACTGTACCGGTCGGAGCCTCGGGGGGGGGGGGGGGTTTGGGGAGGGGTTTATTAAATGGGTGAGGTTGCTGTACGAGGCCCCGATGAAGAGTGTAGCAACAAATGGGACGAGGTCCAAGTACTTCAGGCTCTACCGTGGGACGAGGCAGGGGTGCCCCCTGTCCCCCTTGCTTTTTGCGTTGGCAATTGAGCCTCTGGCCATGGCGCTCAGGGAGTCTGGGGAGGTGGAGGGGTCTGGTGCGGGGTGGGGAGGAGCACAGTGTCGCTTTATGCAGATGACTTGCTGCTGTATGTAGCAGACCCGGCATATTCCTTAATTGCTTGATTGTTCAAAAATCTATCTTTGCCTTAAAAACATTCAACGAGGTAGCCTCAACTGCTTCACTGGGCAGGGAATTCCAGAGATTCACAACCCTTTGGGGTGAAGAAATTCATCCTAATCTGCCAGTGGAAACAACCTCCCTGTTTCTATCTTATCTATTCCCTTCATAATTTTATACGTTTCTATAAGAACCCCCTCATTCTTCTAAATTCCAGTAAGTTTAGTTCCAGTATACTCAGTCTCTCCTCACAAGCCATTCCTCTCAACTTCAGAACAAACCTAGTGAATCTTCTCTGCACCCCCTCCAGTGCCAGTACATCATTTGTCAAGTGAGGAGACCAAAACTGTACACAGTACACCAGGTGTGGCCTCACCAGCACCCTATACAGCTGAAACATAACCTCCATGTTTTTAAACTCCCATCGTTCCAGCAACGAAGGACAAAATTCCATTTGCCTTCTCATTTACCTGCTGCACCTGCAAACCAACTTTGTGATTCGAGCACAAGGACGCCCAGGTCCCTCTGCACAGCAGCATACTGCAATTTTTTACCATTTAAATAATAGTGCATTTTGCTGTTATTCCTACCAAAATGGATTGCCTCACATTTACTAACATTGTACCCCATGTGCCAGACCCTTGCCCAGTCACTTACACTACCTACATCCCTCTGCAGACTTTCAGTGTCCTCTGCACACTTTACTCTACCACTCATCTTGGTGTCATCTAGGAACTTTTGACACATTACACTTGGTTCTCAACTCTAAATCATCACACAAATTGTAAACAGTTGCGGCTCCAACACTGATCCTTGAGGCACACCACTAGCCACTGATCACCAACCAGAAAAACACCCAGGCCGATGACCGCGGAGTTTACGGCCGCGATCACACCTGCTTTCAGCGTTCGTGAAAACGGCCGCAAAGTGCCCGTCCCGGACAACCATGGCACCGATTGGCATGGCCGCACCACGGCCGTGCCAAGGGTGGCATGGGCCTGCGATCGGTGGGCAGCGGGTCCGATACCCACGCACTATTTGTTCTTCCGCCGCCCCGCAGGATCAGTCCGCAGGGCGGCTGAGGGGCATGACGGCCCGCGCATGCACGGGTTTGACGCGTCTGCGTGATGACGTCATCCGCGGGTTGGAGCCGTCCAACCCGCGCATGCGCGGCTGACGTCATCATGCGCGTCAGTCGGCATGACGCTTGGCGTGCGTACTTAGCGACGGTCCCTGCTTCACGGGGCCCCGCTGCTAGCCCCGCCTGGGGGGGGGGGGGGGGAGAATCGGGTCCCGGGAGGGGGCGCGGAGGCTGCCGTGAAACACGGCCAGTTTCACGGCAGCCTTTACGACTCGCCGCATTTGCGGAGAATCGCGCCCCCTATTTCTCTCCTTCCCTTTCAAAGTACCTTTTTAGCATATTCACATGACACACTCGGTCAGTCTTCCTTCTATCTGGTGTTTTTACCATATAATTCACTTCACTTAATTTCCTTTCAATCTGATACGGTCCACAAAACCTAGCTTTTAAAGGCTCCCCTACCACTGGTAACACTAAAACTTTATCTCCACTGGCAAAACTACGAACTTTGGATTCTTGTCCGCTACCCGTTTCATCACATTTTGTGCAACTTTCAAATGTTGTCTAGCCAATTCACCTGCTCTATTTAATCGTTGCCTAAAATTTGACACGTAATCCAATAGTGTCATTTCTGATTTCTGACCCACCAATTTTTCTTTAATCAATTTAAGTGGTCCTCTGACGTCATGACCAAAAATTAGTTCAAAAGGACTGAATTTGGTTGACTCATTAGGTGCATCCCTAATTGCAAACAGTTCGAATGGAATTCCTTCATCCCAATCCTCTGGATAATCTTGACAATAAGCCCTCAACATTGTCTTTAATGTCTGACGCTTTCTAACGCTCCCTGCGATTCTGGATGGTACGCAGTTGATTTAAATTGTTTTATTCCTAAGCTATCCATAACTTTTTGAATAACCTCGAGGTAAAATTTGATCCTTGTTCCGATTGTATTTCTGTGGGTAGTCTATATCTAGTAAAGAATTTAAGTAACTCCTCCACAATCCTTTTAGCTGTAATATTACGTACTGGAATGGCTTCTGGAAACAGAGTAGACACATCCATTATAGTCAAAGGATATTGATTCCCACTTTTTGTTTTAGGAAGTGGTCCTACACAATCAATTAGGACCCCTGTAAAAAGGTTCCTCAAATGCTGGAATGGGTATTAAGGGCGCTGGTTTTATCACTGCTTGAGGTTTCCCTATCACTTGATATTCATGTGTGACATGATTGACAAAATTTAACGACATCTTTATGTAGTCCAGGCCAGTAAAAATGTCTCTGGACTTTAGCTCGAGTTTTCCTTATCCCAAATGACCTCCCACTTGTACCTCATGCGCCACTCACAACACCTCCTTTCTATACCCTAACGTAAATACTACTTGATGAAATTCTGCCCACTTTTCATCTGCCTGCATATGTACAGGTCTCCATTTTCTCATCAAGACATCACTTTTACGGTAATAACACACTGGTATACTCTCAGATTCCTCTTCAGCGTATGCTTTCTGATATATCTGTTTTATTTCTACATCTTTCTGTTGTAATTCTGCCAATTTTCCTGAACTAAAAATATCCGCCTCATCCTCCACCTGTTCTTGTTCTTTTTCAACCATCTGATCAAAAATCGTTTCTGACAATTGAACCTCAACTTCATAGTCACTCTTCGATTTTGCCTCTTGTCTTAACCTGTGACTTTGCGACCTTGTTACTACACAATCCGGAAAAATCCCAGGGTATTCATCCTTCAATACTTCTGTTGTCTGCATTTTCCACTGGCTTATCAACCACAGTGGGCATCACTCACACCTGCGATCCAGCTATATCATTACCCAAGATAAACTGCATTCCTGGATTACTCCTACTACCACTTCACCACTCTTCACTGGACTTTCCAACGGAACGCTACTCCACTCACCCTGAATTCCACATATTACCACCTTTTCTAGCAACATTCTTCCCAAACTACATAATTCCTCATCTCTTACATGGAAGATTGACTAGCTCCTGTATCTCTTAAAATTGTGACTTCTTTACTTGCTCCTCCTGATACACATGAGTAAACTTTACCCATACAAGTAAATGCTTTAAAGACATCTGGCATCTTCTTACCAATTACTTCTTGAACAGGCTGTACACTCGTTTGCACCTCCTTCGCTTCCCTTGGGCCTTCCTTTACCACTCTAACAAACCCCACTGAATTCTCCTGTTTTACCACATCAGCCTTCCCAGTGCTTTTCTTCAACCACCAACACTGTGACTTTACATAGCCTAGTTTATTACAGTGAAAACATTTGAAACTTTTCATTTCTTTTCCACGCTCCTGGGTTTCTTTTTTAATCTGAGGTACACTCTCCTTATGATCTCCCATCAGATCACCTTTACCACTTGAGGATTTCTCATATCCCCAGTTTCTATCCCTCACAGGCTCACGCTGATGTTGGAAACCAAGCCTTGATTTCTGAATTAATTCATAATCAGGTGACATTTCTGCTTCTAATCTCACAGTATTAACCCTCTGCTCTTCCACACGAGTTCTCACTACATCGGGAATTGAATTTTTAAACTCCTCCAAAAGTATAATTTCTCTGAGAGCTTCATACATTTGGTCTATTTTCAAAGCCCTTATCCACCGACAAAATTACTCTGTTTGAGCCTTTCAAACTCCATGTATGTTTGACCAAATTCTTTCCTTAAATCTCTAAACCATTGTCTGTAAGCTTTGGGCACGAGCTCATATGCACCTAAGATGGATTTTTTCACCTCCTCATACGTTCCAGATACCTCCTCCGGTAGTGATGCAAACACTTCACTAGCTCCATCTACCAGCTTTGTTTGAATCAGTAATACCCACAGGTCCTGTGGCCATTTCATTTGTTTAGCTACCTTCTCAAATGAAATGAAAAAGGCTTCTACCTCCTTCTCGTCAAACCTTGGCAATGCTTGGACATATTTAAATAGATCCCCACCACTTCTTCGACTATGACGCTCTTTCTCACTATCCTCATCAATCTCATCCAACTGTATGTTTCCCTTTGCGTCTGCCAATTTTAACTGATTTTCATGTTTCATAGCCATTTTATGAAGTTCAAACTCTCTCTTTTTCCCTTTCCTCTCTAGCCCTTTCTTTGTTTCTTTCTTCTCTCGCCTTTTCTTTTTCTGTCATTGCATATTCAAGCTGCTTTAATTCTTTTTCATGTTCAAATTGCTCAATCTGCAACTGGAGCTTTGCCATTTCTAATGAGTCAGAATGTATCTCAGGCAAATTTAAATGCTCAGCTACCGCGGTAATTACCTAATCTTTTCATATTTTGCCAGCCAATGTTAACTGCAATGCTTTTGCCAAATCTAACAGTCTGCTTTTAGTCTCTGTCCGTAAGGTATTGCGCGTTACCCTAGAAACATTAGAGCCTCTGAAAGAGCCATTGTCCACAACACACACACCACTTAAACTAAAATACCACACCTGAAAAGCAACCACAATATGCTCACCCCTCACTGTGTTTAAGTTCGTTAAGCCAATCCAATCGATAGACTTTTATCCCATTCGAGCCCCCAATTGTTATGGGTCCGGGTTTACAGAACCCCAAAGTGTTCAACCGACCCACAACTTTTAATAGATTGTGGTATGGGAAGCACACGGCGTACTCTCCAGGTGTGATACAGCAGAAATGGACAAGTGGTTTTTAAAACAAAACAATGTTTATTCTATGAACTCAAGTTGACCCTTTTAAAACAAATATTAAATATCTTAACACCCATTACTTCAAAGATAACCCCAAAAGACTACAACACGAAATAATCCTTCAAACTGTCCCTTTCAACATCCAAAAGACTTCAAACCTTCAAAAATAGGAGCACATTAGGTTACATTCAATATATTTATAGTCTTTGGATTGCAGAAATCAACAGACCAGCTCTGTGTTTCTTCCTGCAGCTCACAGCAAAATACACACACTCCCAGCTGTGCTCTCAAACTGAAACTCAAAAAGCAGACGTGAGCTCAGCTCCCCCCACCCTCTGACATCACTTCAGTAATATGATCAGCTCTATTTCTTAAAAGGTACATTGCTTAAACATCTATTTCTTAAAGGTACTCTCATGACAATACTACAAACAACAGAGATCCCAGTACTGATTCCTGCGGAGCACCACTAGCTGCAGATGTCCATTCTGAAAAAAACCCTTCCACACTACTCTGTCTTCTAAAACCACGCCAGTTCTGTATCCATCCATCCAGCCCACACCGAATCCCATGTGATTTTACTTTTTGTACAGTCTTCCATGTGGGACCTTGTCAAACACCTTACTAAAGTCCATATAAATTACATCCACAGACCTTCGCTCATCAATTTTCTTTGTCACCTCTTCAAAAAACTCAAGCAAGTTGATGAGACATGACCTTCCCCATACAAAACCATGCTGCCTGTCACTAACTAGTCCAGTTTCCTCCAAATGAGCATACATCCTGTCCCTTAGTACCTTTACCAAAAGCTTCCCCACCACTGATGTCAGGCTCACAGGCCTCTGATGTCAGGCTCACCAGCCTATAATGTGTCCCTGCTTCCTTTATTAAACAAGGGAGTAACACTGACTGTTTTCCAGTCCTCTGGAATCTCATCTGTGGTCAAAGAGAATGTCTGGGGCCAGTGGAGGAGGTAGTGGGGGCAGCCCTGCAGATATGGGGCCAGTGGAGGAGCGGGTGGAGGCGGCTTCGTGCAGGGGCACCAGTTTGGCAGCCTTGGTCACGGCTCCCCTACCACTGTCGCCAGCCAGGTACGCCACCAGCCCAGTAGTGGGGGCGGCCCTGCGGATATGGGGCCAGTGGAGGAGGCAAGTAGGGGAGATAGGTGCGTCTGTCTGTGCTCCAATATGTGATAAACATCGATTCGCCCCCGGGAACATGGATGGAGGGTTTCAAACATGGCGGCGGACGGTGAGGAGGGTGGGCGATATGTTCCTGGAGGGGAGCTTTGCGAGTTTGAGGGGCTTGGAGGAGAAATTTGGGCTGGTATGAGGAAATGACTTTAGGTACTTACAGATGCGGGACTTTGTATGCAGACAGGTCCCATCCTTCCCACACCTCCCGCCAATAGGGATCCAAGACACAATAGTCTCTAGAGGGGAAGGAGGGAGAGTCTCGGATATTTACAAGGTGCTCATAAAGGGGGAAGAGTCCCAGACGGAGGAACTGAAACTCAAATGTGAGGAGGAGCTTGGCGGGGAGATGGAGGACGGGCTATGGGCGGAAGTCCTGAGTAGGGTAAACTCAACCACAACATGTGCCAGGCTCAGCCTGATTCAATTCAAGGTCGTTCACCGGGCCCACATGACGATAGCGCGGATGAGCAAATTATTTGGGGTAGAGGACAAGTGCGCTGGATGCGGGGGAGGACCAGAGAACCACGTTCACATGTTTTGGGCATGTCCTAAGCTTAGGGGGTACTGGGAGGGATTTGCGGGGATCATGTCCCAGGTGCTGAAAACAAGGGTGGTGATGAGTCCAGGGGTGGCAATTTTCGGGGTTTCGGAAGACCCGGGAGTCCAGGGGGAGAAAGAGGCCGATGTTCTGGCCTTTTCTTCCCTAATAGCCCGGCGGCAAATACTGCTGGCATGGAGGGACTCAAAACCCCCAAAGACCGAACTATGGCTTTCGGACATGTCAAGTTTTCTGGGTATGGAGAAAATTAAGTTCGCCTTGAGGGGATCGCCCGAAGGTGGCAACCATTCATCGACTTCTTCGCGGGACGGGGGACATTAGAGTAGAGTAGGAGGGATAAATAGACGGGTAGTGTCTATGGGAGAGGAGCGGGCATGTGCAGTATGGTTTGATTGAAGTACTGGTTTTAAATCGATGCTTGCACATTTCTGTTATCTGTAACTGTTTACAATACCAAAACATACCTCAATAAAATTGTTTGTTAAAAAAAAAAGAGAGGATGTCAAGCTACAAGGCCCCAGCTATTTCTCCCCTTGCTCCCGCAGTAACCTGGGATAGATCCCATCCGGCCCTGGGGACTCATCTACCTTAATGCAATTTAGGATATTCAACACTTTCTCCTTTGATATATTATTATCAGGAGAGTTCATACACCTTTCCCTGACCCCAACATCCGCCATGTCCTTCTCCCTTGTGAATACTGATACAAAGTATTCATTAAGGATGTCACCCTCTTCCTGTGGGTCCACGCATAACTTCCCTCTATTGTCCTTAAATGAGCCAACTCGTTCTCTTGCTACCCTCTTGCTCCTAATATATGCACAAAAAGCAGTAGGATTCTCTTTGACCATGTTTGCTAAAGACATTTCATGGCCCCTTTTAGCCCTCCTAATTCCACGTTTAAGTTCCTTCCTACTTTCACTGTACTATTGATAGAAATCAGCTTTTCTAGTCAGCTATAGATGAGATAGATAAAAGGTTTAATTGAGAACTCATCAAGAATAATTAACTGAAAATCATATTAAGCATTAATTCAGTGCAACTATAGCTGGGAATTAAGCAGATAAGATTCTCAATTTTCACATTTTGCAGACTGCGAGGTCCAATAGCTAAAAGACCTTATTGTGTTATAAAGAACTGGGCTGAGGTCCCAGTTCTGTTTCTATGGTAACAACCAGTCCACGGTGATAAGTCCTAGCGGAAAATGTGTTTTTCTCAGGCAATGGCATGAGAAAATCTGACCAATATATTTCAATACATATCTCTCTCAAAATTGACACACACACACACTTTGGTCGAATTGAGTGAATTATAAATTAGTTAAAGACGATCAGAGATTAAAAGAAAAGATAATAATCTCCTTAAAAATCAGTTGTCGGGATGGAAAAACCCATTCCGGAATCATTCTACTTCTTTCTCAAACTTATTTTCTTTGCTTGCTTTTGCTAAATCACCATCTTTCTTTTGTTTAAATCAATCAGTAATTTTGTACAGTGTATCAGGATTTGAAGAATAACCAAGATTTGTCGTTGAATGAAAACTCAACTACTGTATTCGATAAAGACAATCAATATGACCTAAGTTTGTATTGTAACCAAAGTTTATCAGTAGACATAGCTGACAAAGTTCAATGAAATTTGCCAAAAGACACAGCCTGAATCTCTAGTATTTGGGCACTAAGAAGGGAGAACGCATATCCAGAGTTCCGAATAGACACGGAGATCCATCAACTCCTCAAGGGCTTCGTCAGTTTTTAGATGCCTTGACCCATCGTATGCTTCCTTTTCCCTTTTGACTAAATATATAATTTCCCTCGTCATCCATGGTTCCATAATCCTGCCATTTCTATCCTTCATTTTTGCGGGGACATTCCTGTCCTGCACTTCAATCAACTGGCCTTTAAAAGGCTAGCACGTGTCAGACATGGATTTGCCCTCAAATAGCTGCTCCAATCCACATTCTCCAGTTCCTGTCTAATTTGGATAAAATTGGCCCTCGCCCAATTATAGAATGTACAGTGCAGAAGGAAGCCAATCGGCCCATCGAGTCTGCACCAGCTCTTGGAAAGAGCACCCTACCCAAGGTCCACACCTCCACCAAAACCCCATAACCCAGTAAACCCCACCCAACACTGAGGGCAATTTTGGACACTAAGGGCAAATTAGCATGGCCAATCCACCCAACCTGCACATCTTTGAACTGTGGGAGGAAACCGGAGCACCCGGAGAAAACCCACGCACACACGGGGAGAATGTGCAGACTCCGCACAGACAGTGACCCAAGCCGGGAATCGAACCTGGGACCCTGGAGCTGTGCAGCAATTGTGATAACCACAATGCTACCATGCTGCCCTTAAATTAAACACCCTTACCCAAGGGCCACTCTTGTCCTTTACCATGACTAATCAAAACCTAATGGAATTATGGTCGCTAAGACCAAAATGCTCCCCCACTGAAACATCAATCACGTGTCCTGGCTCGTTCCCCAATACCAAGTCTAGTATGGCCCCCTCCCTGGTTGGGTTGTCAATATCATGACTCAAAAAGCCCTCCTGGACACATCTAACAAACTGCTCTTCATCCAAGTCCCTGACCGTAAGGGATTTCCAGTCAATAAGGGGGAAATTAAAATTTTCCACCACAACTACCGTGCTTTTTTTTTTTAAACACTGTTTCAGTATCTGACTACACAACCGTTCCTCTGTCTCCTGCGGGCTGATGGGGAGTCTATAGTACTTACCAACATTGTGATCTCACCCTTCCTATTTCTGAGCTCCACCCATAATGCCTCACTACAAAATCCCTCCAATGTATCCTCCCTCAACACAGCTGTGATCTGCTCCCTAAATCAGCAATGCAACTCCCCCACCTCTTTTGCTTCCCCTTCTGTCCCGTCTTGAACAACGATATCCAGGAACATGAAGCTGCCAATCCCGTCCCTCCTTTAACCATATCTCCGTAATTGCAATTACATCATAGTTCCATGCTGTAATCCAGGCTTTCAGTTCATCTGTTTTACCTGTTATACTTCTTGCATTGAAGCAAACGGACTCCAGACCCACAGTCTCGCTGACCCCTGCAACATCCCTCTGCCTGCTCTTACTCTGCGCTATGCTTATCTCAATCTCACTTTTTTCCCCCCAGTCTCTAGACTTACTGGCCTGCTGTTCTGGTTCCCACACCCCTGCCACACTAGGTTAAACCCTCCTGAACAGCACTAGCAAACCTCCCGCCCAGGATATTGGTGCCCTTCCAGTTCAGGTGTGAGTAAAGCCGGGCTGGTGAGTAAAGACAACAGTTCTACTCCTTTTCACAAACCCCTTTATTTTCCTTCAACACTGTACAAAACTCTTATCACCACATCACATGCTCCAAGGAATACCTGAAGCCTCTTTACATAATCAGTGTCAATTATTGGACACTTAACATCAATTAGACACCTAATTGGAATGTCTCTTAACCCATTCCTTAACAGTCTCCCCTTCCTTGGAGAAAAAAAATAATTTGATAAAAACAAAATTACAAGCAATTCAAAAACACGCGCAATATCCCCCCCCCCCCCCCCCCCCCCCCCCCCCCCATTTTACTTCATTTTTGGAAGGAAAGAAAAACAAAGCCACAGAAACAGACGCCCTTCATTAAAGATATCCAAAAGTTTCTGTGAACTCGCCTCTCTTTTCATAAAACAATCGGACAACTGATAGCTACTGTCGACTCGTTTAATTTTTGCTATCTCCCTCTATCAACATCTGCTTCAAACTTGGGATGTCTATCCTTAATCTTTTCTCATTCACCCATTTTGTAGAGTGCACATTTTCCCACAGGGATTTACTGTCAATGTGACATTCAATAGGTATATTACCCAAATCCCCTAATCCCAAAATTTCTGTCAATATCTGAGATATATAAAAGGCCATATCCACCGCCTCTACAAGGCATAACATCTCAGCAGCCAAAGTGTTTTTGACCACTCTCCTTATTTTCTTTATTTCCCCACACAAGAGGGCAACATTTACCATTGTTCCCCAAAGGAGCTATAAAACCTCCTGCGCTTGAAACCCCATCACATAAATTTGGGAAGGACACATCACTGTAAACTATGAGTTTCAAGTGCCTAAGATCACCTAAAACTGGGAACCTCAAAACACACTCCTGCATTTATAGTTGACCAACGTTTTATTTTCCCTCATTACGTCTTCCACTTTCGGATCATTCATTTTTGCAGTCAACTCTAAGACATCAAAACTAACGTCCGGTCTCGTCTGTCTATCCAACCAATCCAGTTGCCCAATTAAACTTTACAGTTGCTCTTTCTCCATCTTTGAAACTTTTTGTGAAACCCGACCACGACTAATTGCTATTGGGCTGATGCTCTCCAAATAAGATTGCTAACGTAAAGTTGCCCCTAACTTAGTCAGTCTGTCCGATTTCCAGTCCAATATATTTAAATGCACCGGAAGCCCGACTTCCAACCCCGAATTCTTTCCTCAACCCAGAGATTACAATAGCTTCAAAATCACTAGTCCCACCCCACAAAAAAATAGACATGCATCATAAAGATGCCAGAAGGATTTCCTTTATAATGCCAGTAAAACATTATCAGATCTGCTTTCAACTGGCAACAGCATTACTTTAACAAAACTGACCTTACCGCAAAATACCAGACTCTAGACCAGAGGTTCTCAACCGGGGTCCACATGGACCCTGGGAGTCCATGTAACATTACTGGGGGTCCACACAAAACAAATACCAAATTGGGGGTCCACGGTGATATTTTAGTGGTCCATAGAGCAATTCTACTTCAGAACAACTGCTATTACTGAGAATTAAATTTTTACAGTAATCTACGCCATATTAAAATACTAAAAGTAGAAATATTCATGCAGCTGTGAATTTTTTATGGCAATCAAATAGAAGAAAAAAACTTTACATTTGACAGTGTCGTAAATTTAAAGTTACCTAGAACAAACGGAGGTGAAAATCACCCATCGTTTCTCCTTGACAAGTTTAATGAATGATTTATAACAGTAATCACTAGAAACTGTGTATATTTGATATGAATTGGTTATTTTTAGAGTAATTTAATTCAATTTAGTCAGTAAAAAGTTTTTTTCATTACTTTTCATATTAGAATAAGTTTGGCAACGTACGAAACTACCGCTAATCCGTTTCCAACCCTCGCGGTTAAGGTAGATGGACCTTTAGTCATCGGACAAAATATAAGGATTAGTTTACCACGCATAAAGAAGCTTTTTTTTTCTGTGGAATGGCTATGGGGTCCACAAAAAAAATTAAGAGGAAAAGGGGTCCATGGGTTAAAAAAGGTTGAGAACTCCTGCTCTAGACGCATCATTTAATCTATATACACATTTGTTCAACTTCCAGAGTACCCCTTCTGTGTTAGCTGCCTCTTTAGGAGGACGGAGAAAATGTCTCTCTGAAGCTGATGCCACAACAAAAAAAAGCAGCTTTTATTTCTATAGATTTGCCTCCCCATGCCTTTGTGGCTAATTGAGCCAAGATGATCTTTAAAGTAACCTTTCCTGCCCTTAGTAAATTTACCTTTAAATCCTGATCTTCTAAGTTTTCTTCAAATCCCCTTGCCACAAGCCTGGCCTTTGCCTTATAAGTTCCATCCGAAAGAACCTTCTCCGTGCAAAAAAAAAAGTTTGCACTGGAGTGCTGAACTGGTTGAATTTGAGTGCTACAGTGAGAGTTTGGTGACTGACGGAGTTAGGTGAGGAGGGAGTAAGGTGCTCCTTACATTTCATTTCCTATATTTATCAAAGAGCGTGAAGGGAGCCAGGAGTTTAGAGTACAGCTGACTGGAAGCAGAGTCAGAGGGCGGAGGTCCAGTTGGTCTACGGGGCAGCTAATTCTGTAAAGTAAGAGGGGATGGAGGCTAGGGCAGTTGCATGCTCCTCCTGTAGGATGTGGTTGGGGAGGGATACCACTGGTGTCCCCGCTGACTATACCTGCGGGAAGTGCACCCAACTCCAGTTCCTCAGAGACCATGTTAGGGAACTGGAGCTGGATGAACTTCGGATCATCCGGGAGGCAGAGGGGGTTATCGAGAAGAGTTACAGCGAGGTAGCCACACCCAAGGTACTAGACAAGAGTAGCTGGGTTGCAGTCAGGGAAAAGAAAACAAACAGGCCGTTCCCCTTCAAAACAAGTATGCCATTTTGGATGCTGTTGGGGGGGGAATGACCTACCGGGGGAAGGCCCTAGCGGCCAGGTCTCTGGCACCGAGTCTGGCTCTGGGGCTCAGAAGGGAAGGGGGGAGCGTACAAAAGCAATAGTAATAGGAGATTCAATGGTTAGGGGAATAGATAGGAGATTCTGTGGGCACGAGCGAGACTCCCGGAAGGTATGTTGCCTCCTGGGAGCCAGGGATGTCTCGGATCATGTCTTCAAGATCCTGAAGGGGGAGGGTGAGCAGCCAGAAGTCGTGGTGCACATTGGTACCAACGACGTAGGTAGGACAAGGGGTGTGGAGGTAATAAACAAGTTTAGGGAGTTAGGCTGGAAGTTAAAGACCAGGACAGACAGAGTTGTCATCTCTGGTTTGTTGCCGGTGCCACGTGATAGCGAGGCTAGGAATAGGGGTAGGGTGCAGTTAAACACGTGGCTGCAGGAATGGTGTAGGAGGGAGGGCTTCAGGTATTTGGATAATTGGAGCGCATTCTGGGGAAGGTGGGACCTGTACAAGCAGGTATAGATGTTTCAACAAGATTAGGGAGGATGGTAAAGAGGTGGGGGGGGGGGGGGGGGGGGGGGGGGGGGGGGGCATTGTTAATTGGAGATAGTATAACAGCTGCAGAAAGGCAGTTCGGGGGGCATCTGCCTACTGAGGTAATATGGGTTGAAATCAGAAATAGGAAAGGAGCAGTCACCTTGTTGGGAGTTTTCTATAGGCCCCCCAATAGCAGCAGAGATGTGGAGGAACAGATTGGGAAACAGATTTTGGAACGGTGCAGAAGTCACAGGGTAGTAGTCATGGGTGACTTCAACTTCCCAAACATTAGAACATAGAACATAGAACAGTACAGCACAGAACAGGCCCTTCGGCCCTCGATGTTGTGCCGAGCAATGATCCCCCTACTTAACCCCACGTAACCCGTATACCCGTAACCCAACAATCCCCCCATTAACCTTACACTACGGGCAATTTAGCATGGCCAATCCACCTAACCCGCACATCTTTGGACTGTGGGAGGAAACCGGAGCAAACCCACGCACACACAGGGAGGACGTGCAGACTCCACACAGACAGTGACCCAGCTGGGAATCGAACCTAGGACCCTGGAGCTGTGAAGCATTGATGCTAACCACCATGCTACCGTGAGGCCCCTTTGAGCCTCATTGAGTGGAAACTCTTTAGATCAAATAGTTTGGATGGGGTAGTGTTTGTGCAGTGTGTCCAGGAAGCTTTTCTAACAGTATGTAGATTGTCCGACCAGAGGGGAGGCCATATTGGATTTGGTACTTGGTAATGAACCAGGGCAGGTGATAGATTTGTTAGTGGGGGAGCATTTTGGAGGTAGTGACCACAATTCTGTGACTTTCACTTTAGTGATGGAGAGGGATAGGTGCGTGCAACAGGGCAAGGTTTACAATTGGGGGAAGGCTAAATACAATGCTGTCAGAAAATAATTGAAGTGCATAAGTTGGAAACATAGGCTGTCAGGGAAGGACACAAGTGAAATGTGGAACTTGTTCAAGGAACAGGTACTGCGTGTCTTTGATATGTATGTCCCTGTCAGGCAGGGAAGGGATGGTCAAGTGAGGGAACCATGGTTGACAAGAGAGGTTGAATGTCTTAAGAGAAAGAAGGAGACTTATGTAAGGCTGAGGAAACAAGGTTCAGACAGGGCGCTGGAGGGATACAAGATGGCCAGAAGGGAACTGAATAAAGGGATTAGGAGAGCTAAGAGAGAGCATGAAAAATCTTTGGCAGGTAGGATCAAGGAAAACCCCAAGGTCTTTTACACACAAGTGTGAAATATGAGAATAACTAGAGCGAGGGTAGGTCCGATCAAGGACAGTAGCGGGAGATTGTGTATTGAGTCTGAAGAGATAGGAGAGGTCTTGAACAAGTATTTTTCTTCAGTATTTACAAACGAGAGGGGCCATATTGTTGGAGAGGACAGTGTGAAACAGACTGGTAAGCTCGAGGAGATACTTGTTAGGAAGGAAGATGTGTTGGGCGTTTTGAAAAACTTGAGGATAGACAAGTCCCCCGGGCCAGACGGGATATATCCAAGGATTCTATGGGAAGCAAGAAATGAAATTGCAGAGCCGTTGGCAATGATCTTTTTGAAAATGAAAATCGCTTATTGTCACGAGTAGGCTTCAAATGAAGTTACTGTGAAAAGCCCCGAGTCGCCACATTCCGGCGCCTGTTCGGGGAGGCTGGTACGGGAATCGAACCGTGCTGCTGGCCTGCTTTCAAAGCCAGCGATTTAGCTCTGTGCTAAACAGCCCTCGCTGTCAACAGGGGTGGTACCAGAGGATTGGAGAGTGGCGAATGTCGTGCCCCTGTTCAAAAAAGGGAATAGGGATAACCCTGGGGAACTATAGGCCCAGTTAGTCTTACTTCGGTGGTAGGCAAGTAATGGAAAGGGTACTGAGGGATAGGATTTCTGAGCATCTGGAAAGATTACTGCTTGATTAGGATAGTCAGCATGGATTTGTGAGGGGTAGGTCTTGCCTTACAAGTCTTATTGACTTCTTTGAGGAGGTGACCAAGCATGTGGATGAAGGTAAGCAGTGGATGTAGTGTACATGGATTTAGTAAGGCATTTGATAAGGTTCCCCATGGTAGGCTTATGCAGAAAGTAAGGAGGCATGGGATAGTGGGAAATTTGGCCAGTTGGATAACAAACTGGCTAACCAATAGAAGTCAGAGAGTGGTGGGTGGATGGCAAATATTCAGCCTGGAGCCCAGTTACCAGTGGCGTACCGCAGGGATCAGTTCTGGGTCCTCTGCTGTTTGTGATTTTCATTAATGACTTGGATGAGGGAGTTGAAGGGTGGGTCAGTAAATTTGCAGATGATACGAAGATTGGTGGAGCTGTGGATAGTGAGGGCGGCTGTTGTCGGCTTCAAAGAGACATAGATAGGATGCAGAGCTGGGCTGAGAAGTGGCAGATGGGAGTTTAACCCTGGCAAGTGTGAGGTTGTCCATTTTGGAAGGACAAATATGAATGCGGAATACAGGGTTAATGGTAGGGTTCTTGGCAATGTGGAGGAGCAGAGAGATCTTGGGGTCTATGTTCATAGTTCTTTGAAAGTTGCCACTCAAGTGGATAGAGCTGTGAAGAAGGCCTATGGTGTGCTAGCGTTCATTAGCAGAGGGATTGAATTTAAGAGCCGTGAGGTGATGATACAGCTGTACAAAACCTTGGTCAGGCTACATTTGGAGTATTGTGTGCAGTTCTGGTCACCTCATTTTTAGGAAGGATGTGGAAGCTTTGGAAAAGGTGCAAAGGAGATTTACCAGGATGTTGCCTGGAATGGAGAGTAGGTCATACAAGGAAAGGTTGAGGGTGCTAGGCCTTTTCTCATTAGAACGGAGAAGGATGAGGGGCGACTTGATAGAGGTTTATAAGATGATCAGGGGAATAGTGTAGACGGTCAGAGACTTTTTCCCCGGGTGGAACAGACCATTACAAGGGGACATAAATTTAAGGTAAATGGTGGAAGATATAGGGGGGATGTCAGAGGTAGGTTCTTTACCCAGAGAGTAGTGGGGGCATGGAATGCACTGCCTGTGGACGTAGTAGAGTTGGAAACGTTAGGGACCTTCAAGCGGCTATTGGATAGGTACATGGATTAGGGTAGCATAATGGAGTGTAGATTAATTTCTTCTTAAGGGCAGCACGGTAGCATTGTGGATAGCACAATTGCTTCACAGCTCCAGGGTCCCAAGTTCGATTCCGGCTTGGGTCACTGTCTATGTGGAGTCTGCACATCCTCCCCGTGTGTGTGTGGGTTTCCTCCGGGTACTCCGGTTTCCTCCCACAATCCAAAGATGTGCAGGTTGGGTGGATCGGTCATGATAAATTGCCTTTAGTGTCCAAAATTCTATGATTAACCTAGGACAAAAGTTCGGCACAACATCGTGGGCCGAAGGGCCTGTTCTGTGCTGTATTTCTCTATCTATCTAATCCATCTGTGGGATAGAGCTCTTTGTCCCGTCTGGTACTTCTGTGTATACCCCAAATTCACTCCAACTGCAGCAATTCTTGCTATTTGGCATCTTTGATAACTTTTTCATCTAATTTATTGGAGGCCACCAAAACCTCAAGCATGTGGGCTTCTACTCCTAGTAGCATTCGTAGTCTTACCCATGTTTCGAGACCATGATGAACTATGTCCCCTATCCCGCCCGGTATCTCGTTCTGTACTGCTATTGCTTGATTTTTCCCTTCTGCTGTGGGATGTCCTTTCAATAGTTCTCGACCTTTTGCTGTGAACCTGTTCACTATCCGATGTGCGATCTGAACAGGCACTGCGTTTCCACGCCCTCTATTTTGAATTTAGAGTTCCCAATCCATTATCTTGACACCCTCCCCGGTATGCTGCACATTCAACACAACTCATACTTTCCAGTGACCTTCCCTGCTCATTCCATTGACTAGACTCTTCAAGCAAGTGTACCAACGTTTGGCAATTGCACTTTCAGAAAAATGGCCTGTTCTAATTCATCAGAAGTGTTGTGTTCCTCTACAGAACTGTCCATATCAGTTCACTGTCCTCATAGTTCTGTAACACATGCTTACCAGATAACCCTGGTTCCTCAACATGTCTGTCTGCTCTGTCTAAACTTGAAAATTTTTAATATCGGTACCCATTATCCTTGATGAATGTACCCTAACAGCCATTTTGTAAAATAATTGTTTTGCCATCTGTGCCCATGGTCTTCCCTGGGCCTTTCCATTCATTACAATTGTCTCTCTTTAAGAGTACTATGTCTCCTTGCTGAAAAACGGTATTTGATTGCCGTGCATTATGCCTTAAAGCTCTGCGAATTCTTTCAGACACTTCTGCTTCCAAAAAAGCTTTTCTACTGCTATGTAATGCATTTAAATGCTCAGAAAAGGCACAGCTAATTGTAGTCCATTCCCAAGCTGGAGGCTGGTCATCCAAAATAGACAGAATTTTAGAATTTCTACAAAACACTAATTGATAGGGACTATCGCCCCCAACCATTTGCAAAGAATTCTTTGCATGTACTGCCCAAAACTTGCAATTTGGTCTAACTGCCAAAATTTTTCAGAGCATGTCATCTATTACTGCATGGTTTCTTTCACACGCGCCATTACTAAATGGGCTTTCCACAGCCGTATTCCTAACGGTGATATTCACGTTTTCTGGCGCCTGTTTAGTTACAGAGGGAGAATTCAGAATGTCTAAATTACCTAACAGCGCGTCTTTCAGGACTTGTGGGAGGAAACCGGAGCACCCGGAGGAAACCCATGCAGGCACGGGGAGAACGTGCAGACTCCACACAGACACTGACCCAAGCCAGGAATCGAACCTGGGACCCTAGAGCTGTGAAGCAACAGTGCTACCCACTGGGCTAAAAAGCATTTATTCTTTCACACGCGCCATTACTAAATGGGCTTTCCACAGCCGTATTCCTAACGGTGATATTCACGTTTTCACATATATTCCTGAACTCATCATTAGCAAATTCTCCCCCGTTGTCTATTAAGAATTTTTGCCGGTGGGCCCATTCCTGTCCCTATCCATTTTTCCCCAATCTGCTCCAAGATTACTCTCTTTCCTTTACTTTGTACAATAGTTGATTGACTAAATCTGGTTGCTAAATCCACAAAATAAATATATTTTTAGCTTTATCCCAGATCTCAAGGTCCATGGCCACAATGTCGTTAAAATCCCTCGCCAAAGGTAGGGTTACTATCGGTTGTGATGGTGTCCTTCTGTACTTCCTACAAACGTCACAGCGATCACTAACCTGTTCTATCAGTTTAGTATAGTCTTCATCCCTTACCCCTGCATATTTCAATAAGTTTTTCAGCCTCTGAGGAGACGGAAGCGCAAATTGCCTATGCAGTTTTAACACAAGCTTTTTATCAGCTAAAGTCCCATTTCCAGCTGCCAAAAATACATCCTTAACAACTCTACTTGAAATATTGTCAGTAATGGAATACAATAGTGTCCCGTCTGTGTAAATTGTACGTCCACCGTCTTTCCAAAAACTGTTGCCTTTACTGTTCCGTATCCAGTTTCATGTGTGCTTTCTTCATCGATGGTCTGCTCAGAAGCAAAGGTATCTCACTTGATACAACATCCGTGCTAATGAAATGATGCACTCTGGCAATATTGCAAGGGAGCACCAAGGGAGAACGACTTCAGAGTATTATCATCCCCAAAACTGAAACTTGTGCAACTTTCAAATTCCTTAACCTCGTTACAATTTTCAGCATTTAAAGAGCCCGGTTACATTTTAACCAGTCGGACTTCCGGTGGCGGCTATGAGGGAGTAAGTTGCGCATTTGGTGGCTCTCGCTCCGGTCAGACTTTATGACCTTTTCCCCCGACTTTTTTGAACTTTTGAGTGCTGGAGTGAAAAACAATAGCACTCTAGATCTGAATCCATACAGAGTTGTATGGACTTAAGGAGCAGAAGGGAGCGAAAACAGGCGAAGAAGGGGTTGAACAAAGGTGGTGTGGAAGCTCAAGTGGGAGGAAAGATGGCCGATGAACGGACCACAGAACGGACAGTCCAGACAGCACTGGACAACATGCTGAAGGCCATGAAAGAGAGCTTAGCAGCACTGAAGCGGGATAATTTGGAACCGCTCCAGAAAGCGTTGGAGCGACTGGAGCAGAGGCTGGACGCTCAGGATAACAAGGTCCAGGCACTGGAGAGGACAGTGGAAGAGCAGGTAGATTTCCAAACGGTAGCAGACGTGGAAATTAGAAAGTTAAAGGAGCAACAATCAAGGCTGATGGACAAGCTGGAGAACCTGGAAAACAGGTCTCGCCGGCAGAATCTGAGAATCATTGGGCTCCCGGAGGGGGCCGAGGGAGTGGATGCCACGGCATATGTGGCAGACATACTGAAGAAGCTGGTGGGGGATGATTTCTTCCCACGTCCGTTGGAGCTGGACAGGGCACACAGAGTGCAGGCGAGGCAGCCGCGATTTGGGGGGGGCCGGGCGATGGTGGTCAGGTTCTATAGGTTCGTGGACAAGGAGTGGGTTCTACAGTGGGCCAAGAGCATGAAGAGCTGCTCATGGAACAACAGTGTCCTGCGCATTTACCAGGATCTGAGCCAGGAGGTGGCCAGAAGGAGGGCAGCCTACAGACAAATTAAAGAGATCCTGTTTAAAAAGGTCAAGTTCGGGCTACTTTTCCCAGCGCGGTTTTGGGTCACATACCGGGAACAACATTATTTTGACGACCCGGAGGAGGCGATGGACTTCGCTAAGGGGCATGGACTTGTGCCGAACTGAGGACCCATGGACTCAAGTTAGAGTGTATTGAGGGATGTTTGCATTTGTTCGCAGATTGCCCTTCGTGTTAGTGATGTCGTTCAGCATACTCTTTTACTTAAATGCCTGTTTGAAAGTTTTAAAGTTAAAGCCAAAGTTAGAGTTAAAGTTTAAGTTATTGGATGCTGGGGGGCTGTTCCGGTTGTTTTTGCTATTTTTCAGGGAATGTCGGGAGGGGGGTGGGTGGTAGCGCGCACCTCATTACACTGTCTGAATTGCACTATTGTGGGGGCGATGATTGTTTTCTCTCTGTTTTGGTCCCAGACGATTGCTTGAACAGGGCTGTTCTGGGGAGGTGGTGTTGATGGGCCCGGGGGGGGGGGGGGGGAAGAATAGGTGGGAGACACGGTGGCGCCGGAGTTGAAAGCGGCCAGGCTAGCTGCTTTGAACTAGTCAACGGGAGCGAGATATGGGGTGTGTATACAGCCAGTATATGGCAGGGGTTAGGTAAGGGGTTGTTGCTTGGGGGGGGGGAATGATCTGCTGACAAGGGAGGGAACTGAACCAGGTAACAGGAAAGAGGTCGGGGGTGGGAGCTGCCAAGAGGCAGACCAGGGGAGGCGCGGCACATGGGCAGGGGGTCGGCCCAAGAAGGGGGATGGCTGATCGGGGGGGGGGGGGGGGGCATTGTGGCCTCCAACCAGGCTGGTCACCTGGAATGTTAGTGGATTAAACGGGCCAGTCAAGAGGGCACGTGTGTTCGCGCACTTACGGTCTCTGAAGGCGGATGTAATGTTGCTGCAGGTGACACATTTGAAAGTGGTGGACCAGATTAGATTACGGAAGGGCTGGGTTAGCCAGGTCTTCCATTCGGGGCTCGACGCTAAGACCAGAGGTATCGCGATCATGATTAACAAACGGCTTAAATTTGAGGCGGACAGCACAGTTGCGGATGGGGGTGGTAGATTTCTCATGGTCCGGGGCAAGCTGGAGGGGGTGAAGGTGGTCCTAGTGAATGTTTATGCTTCAAACTGGGATGATGCAGATTTCATCAAAAGGCTGCTGGGGAAAATCCCCGACTTGGATTCGCACAAGTTGATTATTTGTGGGGACTTTAATACAGTCCTCGATCCCGACCTGGACCGGCCGTGCTCCAGAACGGGCAGGGTCCCGGCAAGAGAATGGCAAGAGAACTGAGGGGGTTCATGGAACAAATGGGGGGGGAAGAGGGGGGGGAGACCCCTGGAGAATCAGCCGGCCGACAGGGAAGGAGTTCCCGTTCTATTCACATGTTCACAAGGTTTATTATGAGTAGGGACTTTTTGGAGGGGGTGAGGGATATAGAATACTCGGTGATCACTATTTCGGCCCATGCTCCACATTGGGTCGACCTGCAGGTCTGCAAAGAAAGTTACCAGCGCCCACAATGGAGGTTAGAGGTGGGATTGTTGGCAGATGAGAGGGTGTGTGAAAGAGTGGGGAAATGCATGCAGGACTACCTGTAGGTCAACGATACAGAGGAAGTCTAAGCAGCGGTGCTCTGGGGGAACGCTGAAGGCAGTGGCGAGAGGGGAACTGATCTCAATCCGAGCCCGTAGGGACAGAACGGACAGGGCGGAGATGGACAGACTGGTGCAGGAGATGATACGGACGGATAGGGAATATGCGGAGTCCCCGAGGTCAGAGCTCTGAGGGAACAACAGAGACTGCAGGTGGAGCTGGGAAGGCCGTAAAGCAGCTCAGAAAGGCCAGGGGCTCGGTGTATGAGTATGGGGAGAAAGCCAGCAGAATGCTTGCACAGCAACTTAGGAAGAGGGAGGCAGCCAGGGAAATAGGGACGGTGGTGGACAGGGCAGGGAACTGGGTTGGAGACCTGGCAGGATTGAACAGGGTATTCAGGGACTTCTACAGCAAGCTGTATACCTCAGAACCCCCCACAGGGCCGGAGGGGATGAGGCACTTCTTAGATGGGCTGACCATCCCAAAGTTGGGCAAGGGGATGGTAGAGGGGCTGGGGGCCCCGATTTGAGCTGAAGTAGTAATAGGGGGCCTGAAGGCCATGCAGTCGGGTAAAGCCCCGGGGTCGGATGGGTATCCAGTGGAGTTCTACAAAAAGTTCTCAGGGATAGTGGGGCCGATGCTGGTTAAGGTATTTAACGAGGCGAGGGACTATGGGGTGCTACCCCCGACGATGTCACAAGCCACCATCTCGCTGATATTAAAACGGGATAAAGATCCGGAAGCTTGTGAGTCCTATAGGCCAATCTCCCCGATTAATGTGGACGCTAAACTGCTGGCCAAGATCCTGGCGTCCAGAATCGAAGACTGCGTACCGGATGTGATTGTGGAGGACCAAACAGGGTTTGTTTAGGGCAGGCAGCTGGTAGCCAATCTAAGAAGGCTACTCAACGTGATTATGATGCCCCCGGAGGGCAGAGAGGTGGAGGTAGTGGTGGCAATGGATGCCGAAAAGGCTTTTGACCGGGTGGAGTGGGACGATTTATGGGAGGTGCTGGGACGGTTGGGTTTGGAGAAGGCTTTGTGGACTGGGTTAGACTGCTATATCAGGCCCCGGAGTCTGGTATAAGGACAAAGAAGACTACATCTGAGTATTTTAGACGACACCGTGGGACAAGACAGGGATGCCCCCTCTCTCCACTGCTGTTTGCATTGGCCATAGAACCGCTGGCAATTGCTCTGAGAGCGGCAAGGGGATGGAAGGGACTGGGGGGGGGGGGAGATAGAACACAAGGTCTCGCTGTAAGCGGATGACCTGCTTTTGTACGCATCGGATCCAGCGACAGGGAGGGACGGGATTATGGAAATCCTCGGGGAATTTGGCCGGTTTTCGGGCTAACATGGCAAAAAGCGAGATGTTTGTAGTGCAGGCGACGGGTCAGGAGAATAGGCTGGGGGAGCTACCGTTTAGGCTGGTTGGGGAAAGTTTTAGGTATTTAGGGATGCAAGTGGCGCATGACTGGGGCAAGATGCACAAGTTGAACTTGTCTAGGCTGGTGGAGCAAATGAGGAGCGAGTTTCGGAGGTGGGATGCGCTCCCGCTGTCACTAGCGGGGAGAGTACAGACGGTGAAGATGACGATCCTCCCGAGATTCCTGTTTATTTTTCAGTGTCTCCCTATTTTCATTCCGCAGTCCTTCTTTAAAAGAATCAATAAAATCATCCTGGGATTTGTTTGGGCGGGGAAGTCCCCGCGGGTAAAGAGGGGGATGCTGGAACGGAACCGTAGCGAGGGGGGACTGGCGTTGCCGAACCTCAGCAACTACTACTGGGCGACTAACATAGCCATGATAAGGAAATGGATGGTGCGTACGGGGTCGGTTTGGGAGCGGATGGAGGCTGCTTCGTGCAGGGGCACCAGCTTGGCAGCCCTGGTCATGGCTCCTCTGCCGCTCCCGACGGCCAGGTACTCCACCAGCCCTATAGTGGTGTCGGCTCTGCGGATTTGGGGCCAATGGAGGAAGCATGCGGGTGAAATGGGAGCGTCGGTCTGGTCCCCAATATTTGACAACCACCGATTTGCCCCGGGGAAGATGAACGGTGGGTTTTGAGCGTGGCGGAGGTGGGAAAGATGGGCGACTTGTTCCTGGAAGGGAGCTTCGCCAACATGAGGGCGCTGGAGGAGAAGTTCGGGCTGGCGAGGGGGAATGACTTTCGGTACTTGCAGGTGCGGGATTTTGTACGTAGACAGGTCCCGTCCTTTCCACACCTTCCACCAAGGGGGATCCAGGACAGGGTAGTTTCCAGGGGTGAGGTAGGAGAGGGGAGAGTCTTGGATATTTATAAGGAGTTTATGGGAGCAGAGGACACAGGGACCGAGGAACTGAAACTCAAGTGGGAGAAGGAGCTTGGTGGGTAGTTGGAGGGAGGCGTATGGGCAGACGCTCTGAGGAGGGTAAATGCAACCGCAACATGTGCCAGGCTCGGCCTGATTCAGTTCAAGGTAGTCCACCGGGCTCACATGACGGTGGCCCGGATGAGCGAATTCTTTGGGCTGGAGGACAAGTGTGCAAGATGTGGGGGAGGACCAGTGAACCATGTCCACATGTTCTGGGTGTCCAAAACTCAGGGGACACTGGCAGAGATTTGCAGACGTCATATCCCGGGTACTGAAATTAAGGGTGGCGATGAGTCAAGAGGTGGCGATTTTTGGGGTGTCAGTGGACCCGGGAGTCCAGGAGGGGATAGAGGCCGACGTTGTGGCCTTTGCTCCCCTGTTAGCCCGGCGACAAATACTGTTGGCCTGGAGGGATTCAAAGCCCCCAAAGACCGAAGTATGGCTGTCGGACATGGCAAGCTTTCTCGGCTTGGAAAAAATAAAGTTTGCCTTACGAGGATCACTATCGGGGTTTGCCCGGAGGTGGCAACCATTCATCGACTTCTTCGCGGGGAACTAATCGTCAGCAGGTGGGGGTAGAATAGTGAGAGTACGGGGGAAGAATAGGCGGGTCTATTTGCGAGAGAGGAACTGTTATTTGCACTATGTTTTTTGTAACTGGTATTTGCACACTAATGCATATTGTTACTGTTTACAATGCCAAAAATTACCTCAATAAAATTATCTGTTTTAAAAAAAAACATTTTAACCAGTCAATTCCACACACAGTAGATGTGCAGTCACTGTCCAATGCAGCACAATTAAAGATTCTGCAACCAACCATATCATGTGTCGCTTCAAACACTATTATAACGTGTTGGGACAGTTGAAAGCATAATGGTCTTGAGAGTCACACCAAAAACATCGATTTATCATACCCGGGAATTTCTAGGGTTCATTTTCCTATTTCCATTCTCCATGTCCCTCCTCCTATTATAGGTTTTAAATGGGTTTCTGTCCTCATAATTTCCGGGTCCCGATCTTCCATACGATCTCACCATCCTGTCAGTAGTGTATCTTCCATAGTTTGTTTTCTTGCTGACTGAGCCATTTGTGTCATAAGAGCCATAAGAATTGAATGTTTCCCAAGGCCTCTATCATCTGATCGAATAAGGTATTATCTGCAAACTTAATTCCTGTCAAAACTAGGAGCCGATCCATATTTGGCACTCTAGCACAGTCCAGTAACTTAACTGTCAACACCGACTGTAGAAATTCCAGGCGGTGTTTGTGCAGCCTTCTGTATAGTCTGCTAAATTCAATTATAGTCCTCAATATAGATATCCTCTGTTTTCTGGAATCTATCAAATTCTGACCAAGCTTCATACACACTTAACAAGTCATCCTTTTGATAAATCTTATCCATAAAACGCAATAGACTCTCCAGATCTTCTTCTCAGACTTATTGTTCCAATTCCAGTTCAGAAAAAAAGTTTGCTTCAGATTTTACTCTCATCAGGTAAAGAAAGAGCTAATGTCATACCTTGTTTCCTCTTTCCCAAGGCAATTAACCAAGTCCACAAAACAACTTCACTTCGCCATTGGTTGTATGATCCCCTTTCAGAAAATAATGGCAGATAATCATATACAGCCATCTTTATCCTAAGTTCAGCCATATATTTTTGTATAATTTTTTTTTTTCCTTCTCACTCACTCCTTGGTTAATGCAGATTTATTTTTCTCTTCTGGAAAAGTTGTATCTTTCAACCCTTTACATTTTGCACAGCAACCATCCTCTGCTACCATGGTTAGCCTTGGCTGCTGTTGAGTAGAGTCAAGAGTTCTACTCCTTTTCCCAAACACCTTTATTTTTCCTTGAATACACTCCGTACGAAAACTCTATCACCACATCACAAGCATCATAGGCCACCTGCAGCCTCCTTACATATCAGTTTGTCAATTATTGGATATTTAATATCAATGAGACATCCAATTGGAATGTTTCTTAACCCATTTCTTAACACGCTGGCGAGAGACACACTGCCACCTCCGCTAGTGCAAGCCTCAATCTCGCTAATACCTAAGAAAGACAAAGACCCGACTGAATGCGTTTCATACAGACCCATCTTGCTACTAAACATAGATGCCAAATATTGGCCAAGATCCTCAGCAAAAGGCTGGAAGACTCAAGAGGTGGTCGCAGAGGAATAAACGGGCTTCATTATAGGTAGACGGCTAACAGAACATCAGGCACCTGCTGAACGTGATCATGACCCCATCTGGGGAGAGAACTACTGAGGTGATTGTCTCCCTGGTGACAGAAAAGGCCTTCGACAGAGTCGAATGGAAGTACCTCATATATAGAGGTACTGAAGCAGTTCGGGCTCAGAACAGGATTCACCTCATGGATGAAGCTCCTGTACAACACTCCCATGGCAAGCATACGGCCAAATAACACCAGCTCCCAATATTTCCAGCTGCATAGGGGCACCAGGCAGGGATGCCGCTGTTCACCCTGTTCGAACCATTAGCGATCGTGCTCAGAACAGCAAAGAACTGGAGGGGGATCCAAAAAGGAGCCAGAGAGCATAGAATCTCGCATTGCACCGACAGCCTGGTGCTCTACATCTCGGTCCCAAAAAGAAGCATGGAAGGAATCACCGCGCCCCTGAAAGAGTTTGGTGCCTTCTTGGGCTACAAACTCAACATGAATAAAAGCTAAATGAACCCGCACGAGTGAGGGACAGCACTGGTGGGACTGTCATTTAAACAAGCCCGACACAAATTCCACTACCTGGAGATCCAAATCGCTCATGACTGGACGGGGGGGGGGGTCCACAAATGGAACCTGACCAGTCTGACAGAGGAAGTAAAAAAGGACTTCAGAGACGGAACATGCTGCCACTCTCCCTGGCGGGGAGAGTACAGACGATCAAAATGAACATACTGCCGAGGTACCTCTTCCTACTAAGATCCATCCCAATCTATATCCACAGTAACTTCATTTGAAGCCTACTTGTGACAATGAGCGATTTTCATTTCATTTCAAGGCCTTTTTTTAATTTATTGGACAAATTAATCATGGCATTTGTATGGAGTGTGTGTGTGCGTGTGCGCGTGCGTGCGGCGCGCGCACAGACAGTCAGGGGCCGATACACTGACGGTAGGGCCACAACTGACGGTAGGGCCACAACACTGGACAAACTGACGGAGAGATAGCTAAAGGCAACAAACTCATACCTGCAGCTTAAACATTTCCTACGGAAGGACACAAGGACATACCCGCGACCACCACGACAGACATTAGAAGAGCCACTGGACGTAGACATCCTAGGCCGAGGGAACTGTAGTGACACGTACGAACGACTGCCAGAGAGGGCCGACACCGAACTAGGAACTGGACGTGACAAGGAGGAAATGGGAGGAAGACTTGGGGTTTGAAATAGGATGGGGATTCTGGAGCGAAGCACTATATAGGGTCAACTCCACATGCGCGAGGCTCAACCTAAATAAATAAGTTGCCATGAGCCAGGGAGAAAGGGGAGTGGGCAGCAACCACAGCACAACGAGAGAACGCGAAGAAAAACGGGAAGGAGAAACAAGCAATGGCCAATAGAGAGGCAACTGCACATACAAATGTAAAAAGCATTAGGGGGCACCAACCAGGTGTGCCCCCTCCACCCTAGTTAGATGATCTGTAAAAAGGAGAGAATAGAAGAGAAGGGAGGAAAGAACCCCCGTCCGGTTGTATTTGCTAGATCCTATGTGTTTTGCTTTGTGACGTATATACCTGTACTTATAACTTGTACAAAACCTAATTTTTAAAAAAAACATTTTTTTTTTAAACTAGTCAGACTTGACCTGCCCTTGGAAAAGCCATGTTGGCTGTCTTGTATTACAGCCTCAATCAGTTTTCCCATTATTGATGTCAAGCTCTCAGGTCTGTAGTTTCCCGTTTTATCCTTTGCCCTTTCTTAAAAAATGGCATCACATTTGCTATCCTCCGGGACTAATCCTGTGTTCAGAGGCTTGGAACATTTTTGTCAACTGTTCCACAATTTGCTCCCTTACCTCTCTCAGCAATCTAGAATGCATCCCCCGTCCAGGCCTGGTGACTTCTCTACCTGGAGTGCTTCCAGCCTTTTAGTATCTTTTCTTTATCTATCACTAGACTGCCACGTTGCTCAACATCCACATTTTCAACTGGAGCATTGTCACCATCTTCTATTTTGGTAAAGACAGAAGCAAAGTACTCATTATCTCTGCTATATCCTATGCTTACCCTGAACAGCTTACCCTGCTTGTCCCTCATGGGCCCCACTCGATCTTCCTTCACTAATATTAATATGTTTGAAGAACATTTTACTATTTGTTTGAGCGCAGCCTGCCATCCTTTCCTCATGCTTCCTCCTCGCCTTCCATATTTTGTCCCGAGCCTCTCAAGTGTATTTGAGATACTTTTCTTGATTTGTATTACCATTATTATACCAGCATGCATCATATGTCTCATTTTTCTTCCTTATTTTCTCCTCAATAACCGTAGTCATCTTGGGTACTCTCGCTTTAGATACCCAGTTCTCATGTGTATGTACCTAGCTTTCACCCTATTCATCTCTCCTCGAAAGTCTCCCATTTTCATCCACTGTTTTATCCACCAAAATGTGTTTCCAATCAATCTGCTCCAGTTCAACTTTTAGACCCCAAATATCTGTGCTTTTCCAGTCTGGGATTTCATTCAATGACTGATTTTTTTCCCTTTTCCAACTTGATATTGAACATTATATTACAATCGCTAGTTCCCAACTGCTCCCCCACTCAGACGTTCTTCACCTGGCCTGCCTCATTTCCTAGGACCAGATCCAGTACAGCATCCTCCCTGGTAGGACCAGAAAGTTCTCTGGTACACACTGCAGGAATTTCTCCCCTTCCGTGTCCCACACTCAACCCTTCTCCTAGTCTTAGGGCAATTGAAATCCCCAAATATCACAACCCTACTTTTCCTGTAAATGTCCATAATCTGCCTACAAATGCTCTCTTCTACTTCCTTCCCACTATTTGGAGGTCTATAATAAATACCCAACAAGGTAACCGTTCCCTTCCTATTTCTCACCTCCAACCATATAGATTCTAATTCAGGAACTGCATCACCTCCTCCCTTTTTACCCATCCTGTTTCTACTAAAAATCGTATAAACCTGAATGTAAAGTATCCAGTCTTGTTCTGGCCTGAGCAACGTTTCTATCAATGCTACTATATCATATCCCCCTAGAGCAATTTATTTTTCCAATTCACCAAGTTTGTTCACTATACTCCGTGGGCATTTGCATATATACAATTTAACCCTACCTTTTATCTCGTTCTTGCCCTTTGGGAGGCAACCATTTCTTTGCTCGCTATCAACACTCCAGAAGGTTAGAGTGAGCTACTGCAGTCCATCTGGTGTATGTACATCTGTAAGTGCGTTGGAAAGGGAGTTCTAGAATTTTTAAACCAAGCAACAGTGAAGGATTGGAAATATAGTTCCAACTTGGGATAGTGCATGGCGTGGTGGAGAATTTGCAGGTGGTGATATTGACGGTAACCCCCCCCACCCCCAACCCCCAGGGTGCAGGAAATTCAGCACTGGTAAAGCCACGGAACATCAAGGAGAGATTCCCTTTTGTTGGACATTGCCCCAGAAATGCTAGGCATAAATGTTCTTCGGCAGTCTCTTGGTACCAAGGCTAACTTGCTCCCAATCCAGTTCGATAGGTTTGGAGATGGTGGATATGTTCAATTCATGATCCAGAGTGCCACATGAGAGGTCATGCTCGAGGGGTAGGATAAATTAGTTGTGTCTGTATGGTCTCTCTGATGCTGTAAATTCTCTTCTGTGTGTCCTTAATGAACTCTCTCGATGTGTTTGGTGCTTTCCTGAATGAACCTTCAATATTTCGCTTGGTCACAAACCAGGGACCCCCATGAAACAGCAGGGATGTTTGGAGAACGTCCTTGAAGCATTTCCATCATCATCTAGGAAGTTTCCAGCCACAATCAAGTTCTGATTGGCACCTCGGTACTTGCATGTTGGCTTGGGAGAGGGCCCAATTGTTGAGCTGCCTTTCTTGCCATTAAATTTGGAGGGTCTTGTGGAAGCACCACTAGTGGTGCTTCTCTAGTGTTTTGGGGGCATGCCACAGGGTGTCCAAGTCTCTGAAGCATTATGGGACTACAGGAATCACTGCTGCTCAGTAAACCATGACTTTAGTCTTGGGTTTAAGATCCTGATTCTCAAAAACGTTTTCCTCAGGCAATGATGAATTAAATCATTTATATCTGCTTTCATCGAGAGAAGGTTCTCCCCACCTTCATTTTGACGAGTGAAAGATACCTGTACATTTTATTTAAACCTAGTGTGGGCATTGCACAATGAACACTACACCTTCTCAGCAGAGCAGGACTTTTGTCCAACAGAAAAGAGGGTTTCAAGACAATTGGAGGCCAATTTTTATTGCAAAGCATTAACACAATTTGCGCACAATAATATGTAGGTGTGTATGTGGTCACAGGAACACAGATTACTTACGTCACCCATATTCTTCTGCCATCTACAACTTCAACCACACCAGCAACTGCAGGGTCCACCCAGTCTTTGTCCTCCCTCTCTTCAATGCCTGCTCCCCTCCTCACTTCCATGGGGAAAGCCCCACAGATGCCACAACGCTCAGTGCAAATGCAAGACTGATAGATTCATAGGCCTAAATCTGGCATATCGCCCCAAATTTTCTTCCCTAAAGGACATTGCGATGAACCAGTTGGATCTTTACAATAAAATTCCAGATTTTAATCGGATTCAAATTTCACCATCTGCCGTGAGCAGTACCCTGGGTCTCTGGATTATTTGCCCAGTGACGATACCACAATATCAATGACATCACCAATGTCATTATGGAGTTTTAGATAAACGTGAGGTGATGCATTTTGGTAGATCAAATCGGGGCAGGACTTACTCAGATAATAATAATAATAATAATCTTTATTGTTACAAGTCGGCTTACACTAACACTGCAATGAAGTTACTGTGAAAATCCCTTAGTCGCCACATTCTGGCGCCTGTTTAGTTACAGAGGGAGAATTCAGAATGTCTAAATTACCTAACAGCGCGTCTTTCAGGACTTGTGGGAGGAAACCGGAGCACCCGGAGGAAACCCATGCAGACACGGGGAGAACGTGCAGACTCCACACAGACACTGACCCAAGCCAGGAATCGAACCTGGGACCCGAGAGCTGTGAAGCAACAGTGCTACCCACTGGGCTAAAAAGCATTTATGTGGGTAAGATGGGTGCAGAGGGATATGGGCCAAATGCAAGTAATTGAGACTAGCTTAGTGGTAAAAACTGGGCGGTATGGACAAGTTGGGCCGAAGGGCCTATTTCCATGCTGTAAACGTCTATGATTCTATGACCTCCTCCAAAACAGAGGAAAAGGAATAAAGTCCATACAAGAAGCAGGGTGTGAGGACATGTGGTCCAAATTGCTGTATAAATCTGGGTTTACATTGAATATCTATTGATGTCCCCATTCCTGGGGATAGGTTGTGTGGAAAGAGACAGAAAGGAATGGACCATGTTTGCTTGAGGGAAGAGTGGAAATTGGAGAAAAGTTGAAGACATTTTCCAGTTCAGGGTAAAAGCTATATACTGCCTTATGCACACACTCTACCTCCCTCTCTTCAGCAGCACCAACTCACTAACTCAAAGCTGTCCTGTTCTATATGTCGCCCTTTGGCCATACAACACCTACAACACAGGCATAGAACGTACAGTGCAGAAGGAGGCCATTCAGCCCATCGAGTCTGCTCCGACCCACTTAAGCCCTCACTTCCACCTTTTCCTCGTAACCCAATAACCCCTCCTAACCTTTTTTTTGGACACTTAAGGGCAATTTAGCATGGCAATCCACCTAACCTGCACGTCTTTGGACTGTGGGAGGAAATCAGAGCACCCGGAGGAAACCCACGCAGACATGGGGAGAACGTGCAGACTCCGCACAGACAGTGACCCAGCGGGGAATCGAACCTGGGACCCTGGCGCTGTGAAGCCACAGTGCTATCCACTTGTGCTACCCGTGCTGCCCACCCGAGAAAAAAGGCTTTCTATCTTCCTTTCAGGTGATAAGGATTCCCAGTTCCAGCAACACAAGGATAGCAACACCATTCCAGATCATTTTTCCCACTTAAAATGTACTCTCACTGCACTTCTAATCTCGCCTTTGTTTGTGTATTCACGATACACTCGGACCTTCACCTCTCTTGACCTGATCAACCCGTCATTTGCAAAGGATTCAATTTTATCCCCTTGAGCTACCACCTCAATGAATTTCACACTTGGTACAAAGTTGAACTCTTCAGTTGCCTTCGCTGCTACACCAGGAGCCCTGTCTCACACAGTGAGCCCTTTTACCAGTCTCCAGTATTTTCCCTCTACTTTGACATCTCCCTCTGGTCTCTTATAGTTTTGTAGTCTTTTTATTGAGAACATTGAAATTAAATCAACTGTCTCAATTTCTTACACCTTTCTCACTTACTCTGACCTCTGACGTCTACCCCTCGAGCGCCAGGGTCCCGGGTCGATTCCCGCTTGGGTCACTGTCTGTGCAGAGTCTGCAAGTTCTCCACGTAACTGTGTGAGTTTCCTCCGGGTGCTCTGGTTTCCTCCCATAAGTCCGAAAGGCGTGCTTGTTAGGTGAATTGAATATTCCGAATTCTCCCACGACGGAATGTTGGGACTCGAACATTTTCACAGTTACTTCATTGCAGTGTTAATGTAAGCCTACTTGTGACAATAATAAAGATTATTACTATTAAAACTTGCCTCCCTTTGTCCTCTCTGATCCAACCCAAATATTGTTACCAAATTTGATGACAAGGTTCACTGGTGCTGCTGTTGTTTGGCTAACTAGCCTCTACCTAACAAGAGGCCAAATGTCAATTCTGACATGGCTTTCTATCTCCCACTAGACATGGAGACAAAGAAATTATCAACAAACATTCATTACAAGACTAATGGCTCCCCTTCAATACACTTCCTTACACCCAGTTTCCTATAAGGATTCATTCCACTCTCAATTCCTTCATCACTATCACATCTGTGCTGACAATGGAATCATCACACCAGCTTCTGATACGTCCTTCCATTTTCTTCAACCAACGATGCCCCAGCCTCCACCGACTGTGGTTGACAGGGTTAAACTAATCTTGTGTTGGGACATATTTCTCACACTTGTGTTCTCAGTTTTTCCTCTTCTTCCCACAACCATGACAGAATTCCCTTTGTCCTCACCTTCCACCCTATTTAATGAATTATCCTCTACCATTGCCGCCACCTCCAGCATGATTTGGAATAGATGTCACATGTAGCAAGTTACAATGAAAAGTATTGTTCTGCGTACAGTCCAGGCAGACCATTCCAGATATGAAAACATAGGACATACGATAAATACACAATGTAAATAAATAGACATCGGATGAGGCATACAGCGCATAGTGCTACACAGTAGAGAACATGCATGTAATGATCAGATCAGTCCATAAGAGGGTCATTCAGGAGTCTGGTAACAGCAGGAAAGAACCGGTTTTTGAATCTGTTAATGCGTATTCTCAGAGTTTTATATCTTCTGCCCAATGGAAGAGGTTGGAAGCGAGAATAACCCAGGTGGGAGGGGTCGTGGATCATGCTGCCCATTTTCTCAGGGCAGCAGCAGGTGTGGACAGAGTCAATGGATGGGAGGCGGGTTCACGTAGTGGAAGTGTGGACAGAGTCAATGGATGGGAGGCAGGTTCATGTGGTGGACTGGACTGTGTTCACGACTGTAGTTTCTTGCAGATTTGATTTGATTTATTATTGTCACATGTATTAGTATACAGTGAAAAGTATTGTTTTTTGCATGCTGTACAAGTAATGCATACCGTACATAGGGAAGGAAGGAGAGACTGCAGAATATGTTACAGTTATAGCAAGGTGGAGAGCAGCTTAATAAGAGGTAGGTCCATTCAAAAGTCTGATGGCAGGAGGGAAGAAGCTGTTCTTGAGTCGGTTGGTACGTGACCTCAAACTTTGGTATCTTTTTCCTTTCGGAAGCAGGTGGAAGAAAGTATGTCCGGGGTGCGTGGGGTCCTTAATTATGCTGGCTGCCTTTCTGAGGCAGCGATAATTATAGGCAGAGTCAATGGATGGGAGGCTGGTTTGCATGATGGATTGAGCTACATTCACGACCTTTTGTAGTTTCCTGCGGTCTTGGGCAAAGCAGGCTACATACCAAGCTGTGATACAACCAGAAAGACTGCTTTCTATGGTGCATCCGTAGAAGTTGGTGAGAGTCGTAGCTGACATGCCAAATTTCTTCAGTCTTTTGAGAAAGTACAGTCATTGGTGGGCTTTCTTAACAATAGTGTCGGGACCAGGACAGGTTGTTGGTGATCTGTACACCTAAAAACTTGAAGCTCACGACCCTTTCTACTTCGTTCCCACTGATGTCAACCACCAACACTTCTGCCTTCCTCTTTCAGCAATCAGAGAGGACCACTCTCTCCTCAACCGCAAGCCATCTTCAATTACCCCCAACACCCCATTCCCTTCCTATGAACCTTTCCAAGGTAGCATAGGAGATATAACACCTGCCCCCTTACCTCCAAGACTCCTTCCAGGTGAAACAACAATTTACAATGTTTTTTTCAATTTAGTATATTGTATTCAATGTGCTCCGATATGGTCTGTTCTACACGAGAGAAACCAAACAAAGAGTGGGTGGCCACTTTGCTGTCTAATGCAATGGTTATTCTGTGAAATTCAGAAGATAAAGTAGATTGTTTGCTGAATGAAGACATGTTACATCATATCCTCATCATAATCCTCTTGAACCCATGCTGCAAAGTCTATTACATAACTAAAATGTTGTTTTTATGCTCACATTCATTATTCATGCATTTAATATGAATAATTAATGTTATGAACTGCTGTTGCTTTAACTCTCTAGGACTAAGACTTTATTGTTAAAAAGAAATTTCATGCTGAAGTGTACACTTTGGAGAATGATTTTACACGACTTTTCAGTTCTTTGGCAGTCATTATGAACTTCCAAACGCAATTTCCCCTTCATCTCAAGCTACAAAATATTGTGCACTAACCAAGTGTTCTCTAGCAACGACATTGCAATTAAAAGAGAAACCTTAACAAGCCAATTAAAATGGGCTGTGAAGTCATACCCATGACAAAGAAAATTAACTTTTCTTTGTTACTTAGAAGTATCTCAACGTTACTACAGATCTTAATTCACTGCAAGTCCCCTCAATTTATAACTAGTTACTGACACATCCTAAACTCTAAATTGTAATGTATCTGACATGTATATTATCCGGTTAGGTATCCAAATGCAGAATGCTATAAATAGATCTCACTAAAATAAAAGATTTAAAAGATAGTTATACCGACCTGCTTCTGGAAAAGACTACCGCATAGTTAATGGACAGGTGATAAAGCTATACATTTTAAGTTATAGAATTTTCAAGCATAACAATGTTTGCCTCATTTGCTATTCACAGGAAACGGACAGCACGGTAGCACAAGTGGATAGCGCTGTGGCTAGCGCCAGGGTCCCAGGTTCGATTCCCTGCTGGGTCACTGTCTGTGCGGAGTCTGCATGTTCTCCCAGTGTCTGCGTGGGTTTCCTCTGGGTGCTCCGGTTTCCTCCCACAGTCCGAAGACGTGCAGATTAGGTGGATTAGCCTTATAAATTGCCCTTAGTGTCCAAAAAGGTTAGGAGGGGTTATTGGGTTCCAGGGATAGTGTGGAAGTGAGGGCTTAAGTGGGTCAGTGCAAACTCAATGGGCCGAATGGCCTCCTTCTGCACTGTATGTTCTATGTTGTATACACTTTAAAATAATTGCAACACATGATCAACACTATAAAATTCTAATAGGACCACACTTGAAAGATACTGTTGTGTTGTCTCATCCCAGTGCTCTTTCCTGAGCCCCTGGAAAACAGACATCATAACAGGAGGTTAAACTAATCTATGAAGTTTACATGTTTAATTTTAATTCTGTTCTCTGAACAGGTGCTAACTAAACTGAAAGGTTTCCAGCATGTTTTTGTTTCTGATTTTTATTATTTAAGTTTCTGAAAATTACCTTTTATGAACACATGAATTAGGAGCAAGTGTAAACCACTTGGTCCTACGATCCTGCTTCGCCATTCAATAAAATCATGAATGTTCTGACTATTACTAACATACCCCCAATAACCTTTTACCCAACGTTTATCAAGAATCTATCTATCTCTGCCTTGAAAAAATTGAAAGACTCTGCTTCCACGGCCTTTTAAGCAAGTTCCAATGACTCACTACGAAATAATCCTCATCTTTGCCTCAAATAAGGGCAGCAGGGCGGCGCAGTGGTTAGCATTGCTTCCTCACGGCACCGAAGTCCCAGGTTCAATCCCGGCTCTGGGTCACTGTCCTTGTAAAGTTTTCACATTCTCCCAGTGTTTGCGTGAGTCTCACCCCTACAACCCAAAGATGTGCAGGCTAGGTGGATTGGCCACGCTAAATTGCCTCTTAATTGGAAAAAATGAATTGGGTACTCTTAATTTTTTTTTTAAATCTCTGTTTCAAATGGGCGACTCTTAATTTTTTTTTTAAAACAGTGAACCCCTAGTTCTAGATTCTCCCACAAGAGGAAACATTCTCTCCACATGAACCTTGCCTTGATCCCTCATCAGGATCTTATATGTTTCAAACAGTCACTCCTTACTCTTCTAAACACCAGCAGATACAAGCCTAGCCTGTCCAATCTTTCCTCAAGATAACCTGCCAATTCCTGTATTAGTTTCGTAAGCCTTCTAATGCTTTGCACCTTTTCTAAATAAGACGACCAATACTATACACAATACTTCAGATGTGGTCTCAGCAGTGTCCTGCACTACTGAAGCATAACCTCCCTAATTTTGCTTTCAATTTCTGATTACACTGATCCCTATGGCACACAAGTTACATCCCACCAACCAGAAAAAGACCCATTTACGGCTACCCTCTATTTCCTGTTCTTCTAACGATGCCAATATGTTACCCCATGGACAGTGAGCTTTTTACCTTCAAAATCCTTTGGTGTGGTACCTTATCAAATGCCTTCTGGAAATCTAAGTACAGTACATCCACTGATTCCCCTTTATCCATAGCACGTGTGATTCCTTAAAAAAAAACTCTTAAAATTGGTTAAATATGATTTTTCCTTGATAAAATCATGCTGGCTCGGCCTATTTTTTGTTTCAAAAGTGCCTTGACATAATATCTTTAATAAAAGCTTTCAGCTTTTTTTTCTCTCTGCAGCGGCAAAGAGCAGAGCAGGGAAGGGAAGGGAACACCACCCCCCCGCCCCCCCAAACAAACCTGTCGGCGGAGGATCCTCGGCGGCGGTGGCAGCAGGAGCGGTTCGGCGGTGGCGGCAGCAGGTCCACCTCCCCCCCCCCCCCCCCCCCCAACGCAGGCCAGGAGCGGTGCGGCAGCGGCCAGGACCAAAGCGGGGCACAGCCGACGGCAGCGACCAGCGACCTAACCATCCCTACCGGGAGGGCGCGGGGTGCGAAGTGCAGCAGCCCGAACGGAGCAGCGGGGACCGAGCAGCGGGGACCGAGCAGGGTGCGGAAAAGGGGGGAAAAGAAAAACAAGGGGAGAACAAAAGATGAAAGGGAAGGTGGAGAAAAAAACGCCAGAAGGGAGCCAAGGCAGAGGGGGCACCAGAAGCAGACGGGACAAGGGGCAAGCCAGCTCAGGCGAGCGAATCAGCGCACGAAGCGGCGGAACGGATGTATCGCCGCATCAAAAAGAGCTGGACAGACAGATGCCCTCTCCCCTGGGGCCAGAGGGGGGCTGGAATTGGAAGGCAGCCTTTAACGAGGTGCTGAGGGAGCAGCTGCAAACAAACAAGGCAGAGGTGAAAGCAGACGCAGAGACCGCAGTGCAGGCAGCAGTGGCCAGGGCCATGTCAGGGGTGTAGCAGGCTCTGACCAGACTGGAGGAGAAATTGGATGCCCAAGGGGAGAAACTGGAAGCCCAGGAGGCGACCATTAAGGAGCTGGAGAAAGCAGCGACTGACATGAGCGACCGGGTCACAGTCCTGGAGAGCTCGAGAATGCAAAATGTAAGGATAGTGGGCCTGCCAGAGGGGACCGAGGGTAGAAACCCCACAGCATACGTGGCTGAGATGCTGGGCAACTTAGTGGGGAGGAAAACTTTCCCCAACCCACCGGAAATGGAAAGAGCACATCGGTCGCTGCGCCCGAAGCCCAAGGCAAGGGAACAACCGAGAGCAGTCATAGCTAAACTGCACTGGTACCGGGATAGGGAGACAATCCTGCGCTGGCCCAAGGAAAATAGAGCTTGCAAATGGGAAGGGCACGCCATCCGAATCCATGAGGACCTTGGAGCAGATATAACTAAGAGACGGGCTGAGTTCAACAGAGCGAAAGCAGCTCTCCACAGGAGCAGAGTGCGTTTTGGTATGCTGTACCCAGCAAAACTCTGGGTCACATACCAAAACAGGGAATACTTCTTTACAGCCCCCGCTGAGGCGAATAGGTTCGTCGAGGAGCACGGGCTGGAAAACAACCAGCGGGGGTAGGGACGAGGGGCCCCTGGCAAGGGGCAACGACACGCCGACGGGGGGGGTGGGGAGGGGCGAGGCAATGCCAGCCTCCGCCCCCCCCCCCCCTCCCGGCAGGAACACCCAGAACAAAAAACAAACCACTGCCCAAGGGACCGCTCCAGGTGGGAGGCCAGGCCCCAGCACGAGGGAACGAGAGTATTGGAGAAGGGACAGCAGGCGAGAGGGGTGCAGGGTAGGATGGGGGAAGAGCGGGCACAAAACCTTAGAGGCCAGGCAGGGGAGAAGCGAGACAACCCCCGAGAGGGGAGCCACCATACTAGCAGGAAAGCTAGCGCTGGGGGCACGCAACAAAGCAGGGCCGCAGCGAACCCCCAACAGGGGGGAAGGCACCAGGCAGTGGAGGGGGGGGGGGGGGGGGGGGGGGGGGGGGGGGAACACCGGTCAAAGTCGGGAGAGCAAACGGGGACAGGAATAGGGGATAATGGGGCAAAGGAGGGGTATACGGGGGAGGAGGGAAAAGGGAGAGACCGAGGGAGGGGGGGGCGCACACAGGGAGCGAGAGACCGGGGAGGGGAAATGCAGGGACGAAGGGACAAAAGAGGCCAGAAAAGGAACAGGGCTACAAAGTGCCACAACCAGGGGCTCGAAACGAGGAACCGCTGCAAGCACCCACCCAGTACGGTCTGTGGGCGAAGGGGGCCCCCAGAGTGCAGGGGACTACCCGCGTGGCAGACACAATGGACGGCCATGGCGGGGGCCCCGGGACAAGGGGAAACCCCGGAGTGCAGAGACCCGACCGCATGGGGAGAGCAGTGATAACGGCCATCCTGGACGGCCCCCTAACAAAGGGAAACCCCGGAGGGCAGGGGTGCGTCCACCAGATAAGTATGGTTAATCCCACAGGAACGAGGGGGCAGAAGCCCCCCACCAGGATAATCACCTGGAACGTAAGGGGACTTAACGGCCCAGTGAAGAGATCTAGAGTCCTCACCCACCTCAGAAATATGAGGGCCGACATAGTCTTCCTCCAAGAGACGCACCTGAGGGAGCAGGACCAACTGCGGGTAAGAAAGGGCTGGGTGGGACAAACCTACCATTCCTGCTATGGGACAAGGGCCAGGGGAGTGGCAATCCTGATCGGCAAGAGGACAATGCTTAGGGCGACAAAGACCCAGGGGGGCAGTATGTCATGGTCAGCGGGGCCCTGGATGGGGCACCGGTAGTTCTAGTCAACGTGTACGCGCCCAACTGGGACGACACGAGTTTCATCAAAAAGACCATGGCAGAAATCCCAGACATAGCGACGCATCGACTAATCATGGGGGGAGGGGGGGGACTTCAACTGTATACAGGATCCAAAGATGGACAGATCAAACCCCAAAACGGGGAAAACCTCAAGCATGGCAAGGGAACTCAGTCACTTTATGGAGCAGATGGGAGCAGTGGACCCCTGGAGGTTCGCCCACCCGGGGGAGAAAGAATTCTCCTTCTTGTCCCCAGTACACAACGTGTACACCAGAATTGACTTCTTTGTGGTGGGGAAAACGGTGCTTCCAAGGATAGACAAAGTGGAATACTCCGCAATTGTGATATCAGACCACGCTCCACACTACATGGACGTGCGGCTGGAGATGAGAAGGGCCCAGCGCCCCACATGGAGGTTGGACGGTGCCTTACTAGCTGACAAGGCCTTCAGCAAAGGGATAGTGCAGGCCATAGCAGAGTACACGGAGAACAACCAAAATGGGGAGGTCTCACCCTCCACATTCTGGGAAGCGCTTAAGGCCGTACTAAGAGGGGAAATCATTGCCTTCAAAGCGCAAAGAGATAGGGAGGAAAGGGTGGCTAGGCAGAAGCTGGTCGACTCCATACTGGAGGTAGACCGTAAATACTCCGAGGCCCCGACCGTAGAGCTCCTGGCGGAGAGGAAAGAACTACAAAGGAACTTTGACCTGCTCTCCACCAGGAAAGCAGTGCACCAACTCCGCCAGGTACACGGGACCCTGTACGAACACGGAGACAAAGCCAGCCGCCTGTTGGCACACCAGCTGAGAAAGCAGGCAGCCACCAAAGAAATTGCGCAAATCAGGGGTACCGGAGGCACGTTGGGAACAGAACCAGAGAGGATTAACAAAACCTTCAAGGCCTTCTACCAAGAGCTGTACACCTCAGAGCCCCCAACGGGGAAGGCTGGGATGAACCGGTTCCTTGATGGGACTGGACATACCAGTCGTGGGAGAGGGCAGAAAACGGGACCTGGAAGCACCACTAGCACTGGGAGAGATCATGGACAGCATTAGCTCCATGCAGACGGGGAAGGCACCGGGACCGGACGGATTCCCGGCGGACTTCTACAAAAAATTTGCGACAGCGCTGGCCCCGCACCTGCGGGAGATGTTCACAGACTCGCTAGCTAGGGGCACACTGCCACCCACGTTAGCACAGGCCTTAATCTCACTGATACCTAAGAAAGATAAAGACCCAACGGAATGTGGATCATACATACCCATATCTCTGCTGAACGCAGACGCCAAAATACTGGCCAAAATCCTAGCCAAAAGGCTAGAAGACTGTGTACCTGAGGTGGTCACAGAGGACCAGACGGGCTTCGTCAAAGGTTGACAGCTTACCTCGAACATCAGGCGCCTGCTGAACGTGATAATGACCCCCTCCGGGGAGAGAACACAAGAGGTGACCGTCTCCCTGGACGCAGAAAAGGCCTTCGACAGAGTCGAATGGAAATACCTCATAGAGGTACTGGAGCGGTTCGGGCTTGGAACAGGGTTCACCGCTTGGGTAAAGCTCCTATACAACGCTCCCATGGCGAGCGTACGGACCAACAATACCAACTCCCAATACTTCCAGCTTCAGCACTAAAGGGGCTGCCGTTCAAACAAGCCCGACACAAATTCCGCTACCTGGGGATCCAAATAGCCCATGACTGGAAAGGGATCCACAAATGGAACCTCACCAGTCTGACGGAGGAAGTAAAAAAGGACCTGCAAAGATGGAACACACTCCCACTCTCCCTCGCGGAGAGAGTCCAGACTATCAAAATGAACGTACTGCCCAGGTTCCTCTTCCTGTTTAGATCCATTCCGATCTACATCCCCAAGGCCTTTTTCAAAGCGCTGGACAAACCTATCATGGCTTTCGTATGGGGGGGGGGGGGGGGGGTAAAAATGCTAGGATCCCAAAGAAGGTCCTACAAAAAACAAAATCCAGGGGGGGGCTAGCCCTCCCGAACCTACAACTCTACCACTGGGCGGCAACAGCCAAGCGAGTAAGGGGATGGATCCAGGAGCCAGAGGCCGAGTGGGTGCATGCGGAGGAGGCCTCCTGCATGGGGACCTCCCTCCGGGCCCTCGCCACGGCAGCACTCCCATCCCCACCCAAAAAACACTCCAGCAGCCCAGTGGTGACAGCCACCCTCCAATCCTGGAATCAACTGCGGCAGCAATTTGGCCTGACCAAAATGTCGGACAAGGCTCCCATCTGCAACAACCATAGGTTCACACCAGCACTGACTGCGCCACCTTCAAAAGGTGGAGGCAGGTCGGGGGGACACTGACAGTCAGGGACCTATACACGGACGACAGGATCGCAACAGTGGACGAACTGACAGAGAAATTTCGGCTAGCCAGGGGTAACGAGCTACGGTACCTGCAGCTCAAAAACTTCTTACGAAAGGAGACAAGGACGTACCCACAACCGCCACGACAGACACTACTGGAAGACCTACTGGACGCAAGTATCCTAGAGAAAGGGAACTGTAGCGACATGTATGACCGACTGGTAGAAAGGGACGACACCGTACTGGACGCAACAAGAATGAAATGGGAGGATGACCTGGGGATTGAGATAGGGTGGTGACACTGGAGCGAAGCACTGCATAGGGTCAACTCCATCTCCACGTGCACAAGGCTCAGTCTGACGCAACTAAAAGTGGTACATAGAGCCCACTTAACAAGAAACCGTATGAGTAGGTTCTTCCCGGAGGTGGAGGACAGATGCGAACGGTGCCAAAGAGGCCCGGCCAACCACGCCCACATGTTCTGGTCTTGCCCCAGACTTGTGGAGTACTGGACAGCCTTCTTCGAGGCTATGTCCAAAGTGGTGGGGGTGAGGGTGGAGCCATGCCCGATAGTGGCGGTCTTCGGGGTTTCAGACCAGCCAGATCTATTCCTGGGGAGGAGGGCGGACGCCCTTGCCTTTGCCTCCCTGATCGCCCGCCGTAGAATCCTGTTTGGCTGGCGGTCAGCAGCACCACCCAGAGCTGCAGACTGGCTGTCCGACCTCTCGGAATCTCTCCAAATGGAGAAAATCAAATTCGCCATCCGAGGGTCAGACGACGGCTTCCACAGAACGTGGGAGCCATTCATGCAATTGTTCCGGGACCTGTTTGTGGCCAACGAACAAGAGGAAGAATAGTCGGGTGGCCAAGAATCAGGGGTAAATGGACGGGAATCGGGGGAAGGTAGCGGGGGGGGGGGGGGGCACAACGGGTTTGTTATGGGGGTTTGTTCTCATGGTTTTACGCTTATTTCTTTTTCTTGTTAATTTATTGTTTTTGTATTGGAGGGGAGGGGTTACTGTTTTTCTCTGTTGTGATAAAAAAATTTTGTTGAAAACTTGAATAAAAATTATTCCAAAAAAAAAGGAAGGACAAAGCCGCAAGCGACAGTCTGATGGCAAGCTAAGGCCCAAAACCAAATTGTAAATAAATGCCTATAAACATGTGCCTCGGCCATATTGAGGAATGTAAAATATGTATGCCGGTTAAAGGGGGCGGCCACAGTTGTTATTATGAAGATGCTTACCTGTAAATATACATGTTAATTTTTGCGTGTTTTTTTTCTAATAATTTGTAATTTGTTGGATATAAAATATGAAAACTCAATAAAAAACATTTCCAAAAAAAAAATAATAGCTTTCAGCATTGTTTACGAGACAGATGTTAAGCAGGTTTCCTGGCACTTCACAACAACTTGACCCCAAATAATGCATCGTTTTTTCAACTAACATACTTCCATCAAATATTGTTAATGGATAATTTTCCATTAATGAGTTAACATACCAGACTCAAATACTTAGCAAATCGACCCCATTGACTCAATCAACTCAACAGGTAGGCCAAATAAAATGCAACATACCAGGTGTTTTCTAGGAGATAAATAAAACTGTCATATAATGTTTGTAATAATTGAGATTTCACTTGAAAAAAAAACTGAACAATTTCTATATCCTGCATTCACCCAATAGACTGGTAAAAGCGCCAACGGCTAACTTGATTGTCAATCTGCAGATCCTTTCCAGGACAGTAAGCATACCACAGATGAATGGATTTCTTTGTAAACTAGAAAATTAGAACGCTTCACGAACAAGATGCCTCACGAAATAGGCCAATTCTGCACTGAAGTCAATAGGCAGCACAGTGTAAAGAATGACCTACAGCTATTTGCATTTTTGAGTAACCCACTTATGACAACTGACATCAATTTCATTTGAACTGGAAGAAACAAGTGGTGCAGTCCTTCTCCATTGGAAACATAACTGTATAATTTAGTTAATAACAGGAAAAAAAAAGTGATCCACCTCACTTTAGCCCCCCGCCTAACAATTCCCCACTACCCCATCTCCGCCTCCCAAAAAGTAATGCTTTCACATAGTAAACCATTAGAAATCACTGACACACTGATCAAAATTCATTTGATGTGAAATCTGATAGCTTTTTTTAAAAATAATTTTTATTCACAATTTTACTGTAACAGAAAATTCTAAGAACAAACCCCCCCCCCCTTATATACAAAAGAGAAACAATAAATAAACGCCCATCGTTGGCAAAGATTCAACCCAAAACCTAAGCAAAAAGACACCACCCCCCCCCCCCCCCCCCCCCCGGGTTGCTGCTGCTGACCTTTTGATTTTACCGTTCTGCCAGGAAATCTAGGAATGGTTGCCATCTCCTGAAAAAAACCCTGCACTGACCCTCTTAGGGCAAATTTCACCCTCTCCAATTTAATAAACCCCGCCATATCGTTGACACAGGCCTCCACGCTTGGGGGCCTCGCATCTTTCCACTGAAGAAGAATCCTTCGCTGGGCTACTAGGGACGCAAAGGCCAGAACTTCGCCTCCTACACGCCCGGCTCCACTGCAATCCCAAATATTGCGAGTCCCCAGCCTGGATTGACCCTGGATCCTACCACCCTCAATACCGTCCTTGCTACACCCTTCCAAAATTCCCCCAGCGCTGGGCATGCCAAGAACATGTGGACATGGTTTGCTGGGCCCCCAGAGCACCTAATACACCTGTCCTCGCTCCCAAAAAACCATCTCATCCTTGTCCCGGTCATATGAGCCCTATGCAGCACCTTAAACTGTATGAGGCTAAGTCTCGCACAAGAGGAGTTCGCCCTTTCCAGGGCATCCGCCCACGTCCCCTCCTCAATCTCCTCACCCAGCTCCTCCTCCCATTTACCTTTCAGCTCCTCCACCGAGGCCTCGTCTACCTCCTGCATCACCTGGTACGCTTCCGAGACCCTCCCCTCTCCAACCCACACCCCCGAGAGCACCCTGCCCTGAACCCCACGCGGCGGCAGCAGAGGGAACCCCGCCACCTGACCAACGCCCTTACTTGCATGTACCTAAAGGTGTTGCCGGATGGAGCACAAACTTCCCTTCCAGCTCACCCAGGCTCGCGAACTTCCCACCTATGAACGGGTCCCCCAGCCTCCTGACACCTGCCCTGTGCCAACTCAGGAACCCGCCATCAATTCTCCCCGGAACAAACCGGTGGTTCCCCCGTATCGGGGACCCCATCAAGGCCCCCACCTCCCCCCTGTGCCGCCTCCATTGCCCCCTGATCTTGAGGGTAGCTGCCACCACCGGGCTCGTGGTATACCACGTCGGAGGGAGCGGCAGCGGCGCCTTTACCAGCGCTTCCAGGATGCCATCTCCATCCTCTTCCATGCTGCCCCCTCCCCGTCCATTACCCACTTATGCACCATCACTGCGTTGGCAGCCCAATAATACCCACAGAGGTTGGGCAGCGCCAGCCCCCCCTATCCCTGCTCCGCTCCAGAAACACCGTTCTCACCCTCGGGTGCCGTGCGCCCACACAAATCCCGTAATGCTCCCGTTAACCCGCTTGAAAAGGCCTTCGGGATAAGGATGGGGAGGCACTGGAACAGGAACAGAAACCTCAGGAGCACCGTCATCTTGACTGACTGCACCCTACCCGCCAGAGACAGCAGCAGCATGTCCCACCTCTTAAACTCCTCCTCCATTTGCTCCACCAGCCTTGTGAGGATAAGCTTATGCAAGGCCCACCAGCTCCTGGCATCCTGAACCCCCAAGTACTTGAAGCTCCTCTCCGCCCTTTTCAGCGGGAGCCTCCCAATCCGCCCCTCCTGGTCTCCCAGGTGGACCACAAACAGCTCGCTTTTCCAAAAGTTAAGCTTATACCCTGAGAAATCCCCAAATTCCCAGAGAATCCCCATCACCACCGGCATTCCCTCCACCGGGTCCGCCATATAGAACAAAAGGTCGTCTGCGTAGAACAACACCCGGTGCTCCTCTCCCCCCCGGACCAGCCCCCTCCAATCCCCCCCCCCCCGACTCCCTCAGCGCCATAGCCAGGGGTTCAATTGCCAGCGCAAAAAGTAGAGGGTACAGGGGACACCCCTGCCTCGTCCCTCGATACAATCGAAAATACTCCAACCTCCTCTTATTCGTGGCCACACTCGCCATCGGGGCCTCATAAAACAGCCTCGGAGTTGACTTCCGGGCGGCGAGCGAGGAGGTCGCAGGGAGAGGGGCTCCCGCAAGCGGTAGACAACAAGAAGAACAACCCCCCCCCCGACAGGCCGGACGGCGGAGGAGGAGCGCCGGCAGAGGAGCCGGAGCGGGAGCCGAGGAGCCGGAGCGGAGGAGCCGAGGAGCCGGAGCGGAGGAGCCGAGGAGCCGGAGCGGAGGAGCCGAGGAGCCGGAGCGGAGGAGCCGAGGAGCCGGAGCGGAGGAGCCGAGGAGCCGGAGCGGAGGAGCCGAGGAGCCGGAGCGGAGGAGCCGAGGAGCCGGAGCGGAGGAGCCGAGGAGCCGGAGCCGAGGAGCCGGAGCCGAGGAGCCGAGGAGCCGGAGCGGAGGAGCCGGAGCCGAGGAGCCGGAGCGGAGGAGCCGGAGCGGGAGCGGAGGAGCCGGAGCGGAGGAGCCGAGGAGCCGGAGCGGGAGCGGAGGAGCCGAGGAGCCGGAGCGGGAGCGGAGGAGCCGGAGCGGAGGAGCCGGAGCGGAGGAGCCGGAGCGGAGGAGCCGGAGCAGCAGCGGAGCGGCGACAGGGGGGCCCAACAGCAGCAGGTCCATCCCCTCTCCCTCCCCCCCCCCCCCACGCGGGCCAGGAGCGGTGCGGCGGCGGCGGCCCCTCTTCTCTCCCCCCCCCCCCACGCGGGCCAGGAGCGGTGCGGCGGCGGCGGCGGCGGCGGCCCCTCTTCTCTTTCCCCCCCCCCCCCCCCCCAGCCAGCAGCGGGGACCCCCCCCCCCAGCCAGCAGCGGGGACCCCCCCCCCCCAGCCAGCAGCGGGGACCCCCCCCCCAGCCAGCAGCGGGGACACAACCCCCCCCCCCCCCCCCAGCCAGCAGCGGGGACACAACCCCCCCCCCCCCCCCCCCCCCAGCCAGCAGCGGGGACACACCCCCCCCCCCCCCAACCAGCAGCGACCACCCCACCCCCCCCCCCCCCCAGCAGCGACCACCCCCCCCCCCCCCCCCCCCCCCAGCAGCGACCACCGGCCCACTCGCCCCTCCTCCCCCCCCCCCCAACTGCTGTGACCACCACGTGGCAAAGACAAAGGGACTCTCTCTCCTGGTTGAGTGGGGAAAGAAGACAAAAGAAAAAAGAGACTTGTATTTCTGTTCTTCCCAAAAGAAAACTGGTAAAGAGAAAAGGGGTAGGGGAAATAAATTTTTAAAAAAAAAATATATATATATATATATACATATATAGATATATAATAATAAATAAAATAAAAATAGGCTGCGGAAAAGGGGGAAAAAGAAGAACAAGGAGAGAAGAAAAGATGAAGGGGAAGGGGGAGAAAAAAGTGCCAGAAGGGAGCCAAGAGAAAGGGGGCACCGGAAGTAGACTGGGCAAAGGGAAAGCCAGCTCGGGCGAACGAATCAACACGCGAAGCGGCGGGAAGGATGCTTCGCCGCATCCAGAAGAGCTGGACGGGCGGGCAACCTCTCCCCTGGGGTTAGAGGGGGGCGTGAATTGGAAGGAAGCCTTTGCCGAGGTGATGAGGGAGCAGCTGCAGGCATTCAAGGCAGAGTTAAAAGCAGACGCAGAGGCCGCAGCACAGGCAGCAGTGACCAGGGCCATGTCAGGGGTGCAGCAGGTTCTGACCAGATTGGAGAAGAAAGTGGATGCCCAAGGGAAGATACTGGAAGCCCAAGGGAAGATACTGGAAGCCCAGGGGGCAACCATTAAAGAGCTGGAGAAGGCAGCGACTGACGCGAGCGACCGGGTCATATCCCTGGAGAGGGGAATGGTGAAACTGAGTGCAACACAGGGGAGCCTGAAGGGCAGGGTAGACGACTAGGAGATCAGCTCGAGAAGGCAAAATATCAAGATAGTGGGCCTGCCAGAGGGGATAGAGGGTAGAAATCCCACAACATTCGTGGCTGCGATGCTGGGCTCCTTAGTGGGGCGGGAAACTTTTCCCACCCCACCGGAAATGGACAGAGCTCATCGGTCACTGCGCCCGAAGCCCAAGGAAGGGGAAAAACCGAGAGCAGTTATAGCCAGACTGCACCGGTACCGGGATAGGGAGACAATCCTGCGCTGGGCCAAGGAGAATAGAGCCTGCAATTGGGACGGGCACGCCATCCGAATCTACGAGGATTTTGGAGCGGACATAGCTAAGAGACGGGCGGAGTTCAACAGAGCGAAAGCAGCTCTCTATAAGAACAAAGTACGTTTTGGTATGCTGTACCCAGCAAAACTCTGGGTCACATACCAACACAAGGAATATTTCTTTACAGCCCCTGCCGAGGCGAATAGATTCGTCGAGGAGCACGGGCTGGAAAAACGCCATGGGAAGTAGGGACGAGGGGCCCATGGCAAGGAGACACGTCATGCCGACGGGGGGGTGGGGAGGGGCGAGGCAAAGCCAGCCCCCTCCCCCCTGGCAGGAACACCCAGAACGGAAAACAACCCAATGCCCTAGGGCCCGCTCCAGGTGGGAGGCCAGGCCCCGGCACGAGGGAACGGGAGTACTGGAGAGGGGAGAGGGGAAGCGGGACAGCAACCTCCGAGAGGGGAGCCACCGTGCTAGCAGGAAAGCTAGCGAAGGGGGCGCGCAACAGAGCAGGGCCGCAGCGCACCCCCAACAGGGGGGAAGGCGCCAGGCAGGGGAGGGGGGGATCACCCATCAAAGGTGGGAGAGCAAATGGGGACAGGAATGGGGGAGAGAGGGGCAATGGAGGGGTACACAGGGGTATCCCCGAAAGGGATAGAGCGGGGGGGGGGGGGGGCACCCGGGGGGTGAGAGACCAGGGAGGGGAAACGCAGGGACGAAGGGACAAAAGAGGCCAGTAAGGGAATAGGGCCACAAAGTGCCACAGACAAGGGCTCGAAACAGGGAACTGCTGGAAGCACCCACCCAGTACGGTCTGTGGGTGAAGGGGCCCCCCGGAGTGCAGGGGACTACCCGCGTGGCGGACACAAAGTGGACGGCCATGGCGGGTGTCCCCGGGACAAGGGGGAACCCCGGAGCGCAGGGACCCGACCGCATGGGGAGAGCAGTGATAGTGGACATCCTGGACGGCCCCCTAACATAGGGAAACCCCAGAGGGCAGGGGCGCGTCCACCGGACAAATATGGTTAACCCCACAGGAGCAAGGGGGCAGAAGCCCCCCACCAGAATAGTCACCTGGAACGTAAGGGGACTTAACGGCCCAGTGAAGAGATCTAGAGTCCTCACCCACCTTAGAAACATGAGGGCCGACATAGTCTTCCTCCAAGAGACGCACTTGAGGGAGCAGGACCAACTGCGGGTAAGAAAGGGCTGGGTGGGACAAACCTATCATTCCTGTTATGGGGCAAGGGCCAGGGGGGTGGCGATCCTGATTGGCAAGAGGACAATGTTTAGGGCGACAAAGACGGTTACGGACCCAGGGGGACGGTATGTCATGGTCAGCGGGGCTCTGGATGGGGCGCCGGTAGTTCTAGTTAACGTGTACGCGCCCAACTGGGACGACACGAGCTTCATCCAAAAGACCATGGCAGAAATCCCGGACATAGCGACGCACCGACTAATCATGGGGGGGGGCTTCAACTGTGTACAGGACCCAACGACGGACAGATCAAACCCCAGAACGGGGAAAACCTCAAACATGGCAAGGGAACTCAGCCACTATATGGAGCAGATGGGAGCAGTAGACCCCTGGAGATTCGCCCACCCGGGGAGAAAGAATTCTCTTTCTTCTCCCCAGTACACAACGTGTACACCAGAATTGACTTCTTTGTGGTGGGGAAAACGGTGCTTCCAGAGATAGACAAGGTGGAATACTCCGCAATTGTGATATCAGACCACGCTCCACACTACATGGATGTGCGGCTAGAGACGGGAAGGGCCCAGCGCCCCAAATGGAGGTTGGACGGTGCCTTACTAGCTGACAAGGCCTTCAGCGAAAGGATAGCGCAGGCCATAGCGGAGTACACTGAGATCAACCAAAACGGGGAGGTCTCACCCTCCACGTTCTGGGAAGCGCTTAAGGCCGTACTAAGAGGGGAAATCATAGCCTACAAAGCGCAAAGAGATAGGGAGGAAAGGGTGGCTAGGCAGAAGCTGGTCGACTCCATACTGGAGGTAGACCATAAATACTCCGAGGCCCCGACTGTAGAACTCCTGGCGGAGAGAAAAGAATTACAAAGGAACTTTGACCTGCTCTCCACCAGGAAAGCAGTACACCAACTCCGCCAGGCACGCGGGGCCCTATACGAACACGGAGACAAAGCCAGCCGCCTGTTGGCCCACCAGCTGATAAAGCAGGCAGCCAGCAGAGAAATTGCGCAAATCAGAGATACCAGAGGCACGTTGGAAACAGAACCAGAGAAGATTAACAAAACCTTCAAGGCCTTCTACCAAGAGCTGTACACCTCAGAGCCCCCAACGGGGAAGGCTGGGATGAACCGGTTTCTTGACGGACTGAACATACCAGTTGTGGGAGAGGGCAGAAAACGGGATCTGGAAGCACCACTAGCACTGGGAGAGATCATGGAGAGCATTAGCTCCATGCAGGCGGGGAAGGCGCCGGGACCGGACGGATTCCCGGCGGACTTCTACAAAAAATTTGCGACAGCGCTGGCCCCGCACATGCGGGAGATGTTCACAGACTCGCTAGCTAGGGGCACGTTGCCACCCACGTTAGCACAGGCCTCAATCTCGCTGATACCTAAGAAAGATAAAGACCCAACGGAATGTGGGTCATACAGACCCATATCTCTGCTGAATGCAGACGCCAAAATACTGGCCAAAATCCTAGCCAAAAGGCTAGAAGACTGTGTACCTGAGGTGGTCACAGAGGACCAGACGGGCTTTGTCAAAGGTAGACAGCTGACCGCGAACATCAGGCGCCTGCTGAACGTGATAATGACCCCCTCCGGGGAGAGAACACAAGAGGTGATCGTCTCCCTGGACGCAGAAAAGGCCTTCGACAGAGTCGAATGGATATACCTCATAGAGGTACTGGAGCGGTTCGGGCTTGGAACAGGGTTCACCGCTTGGGTAAAGCTCCTGTACAACGCTCCCATGGCGAGTGTACAGACCAACAATACCAACTCCCAATACTTCCAGCTGCACAGGGGCACCAGACAAGGATGCCAACTGTCCCCGCTGCTGTTCGCACTAGCAATCGAACCGCTAGCAATCGCGCTCAGGGCAGCAAAAAATTGGAGGGGGATCCGAAGGGGAGGTAGAGAGCACAGAGTCTCACTCTATGCGGATGATCTGCTCCTCTATATCTCGGACCCACAAAGCAGCATGGACGGAATCATCGCGCTCCTGAAAGAGTTTGGAGCCTTCTCGGGCTACAAACTCAACATGAGCAAAAGTGAGATCTTCCCATTACACCCGCAAGGGGGGGGGGGGGGGCAGCACTAAAGGGGCTGCCGTTCAAACAAGCACGACATAAATTCCGCTACCTGGGGATCCAAATAGCCCATGACTGGAAAGGGATCCACAAATGGAACCTCACCAGCCTGACGGAGGAAGTTAAAAAGGACCTGCAAAGATGGAACACACTCCCGCTCTCCCTCGCGGGGAGAGTTCAGACGATCAAAATGAACGTACTGCCCAGGTTCCTCTTCCTGTTTAGATCCATTCCGATCTACATCCCCAAGGCCTTTTTCAAAGCGCTGGACAAACTCATCATGGCGTTCGTATGGGGGGGTAAAAATGCTAGGATCCCAAAGAAGGTCTTACAAAAAACAAAAACCAGGGGAGGGTTAGCCCTCCCGAATCTACAATTCTACCACTGGGCAGCAACAGCCGAGCGAGTAAGGGGATGGATCCAGGAGCCAGAAGCTGAGTGGGTGCGTGCGGAGGAGGCCTCCTGCATGGGAACCTCCCTCCGGGCCCTCGCCACGGCAGCACTCCCATCCCCACCCAAAAAACACTCCAGCAGCCCAGTGGTGACAGCCACCCTCCAATCCTGGAACCAACTGCGGCAGCAACTTGGCCTGACCAAAATGTCGAACAGGGCTCCCATATGCAACAACCATAGGTTCAAACCAGCACTGACCGACGCCACCTTCAAAAGGTGGAGGCAGGACGGGGGGACACTGACAGTCAGGGACCTATACACGGACGACAGGATCGCAACACTGGACGAACTGACAGAGAAATTTCAGCTAGCTGGGGGGAACGAGCTACGGTACCTGCAGCTCAAAAACTTCCTACGAAAGGAGACAAGGACGTACCCACAACCGCCACGACAGACACTACTGGAAGACCTACTGGACGCAAGTATCCTAGAGAAAGGGAACTGTAGTGACATGTATGACCGACTGGTAGATAGGGACGACACCGTACTGGACGCAACAAGGAGGAAATGGGAGGACGACCTGGGGATGGAGATCGGGTGGGGACTCTGGAGCGAAGCACTGCATAGGGTCAACTCCACCTCCACGTGCGCAAGGCTCAGCCTGACGCAACTAAAAGTGGTACATAGAGCCCACTTAACAAGAACCCGTATGAGTAGGTTCTTCCCGGAGGTGGAAGACAGATGTGAACGGTGCCAAAGAGGCCCGGCCAACCACGCCCACATGTTCTGGTCCTGCCCCAGACTCGTGGAGTACTGGACAGCCTTCTTCGAGGTAATGTCCAAAGTGGTGGGAGTGAGGGTGGAGCCATGCCCGATAGTGGCGGTCTTCGGGGTTTCAGAACAGCCAGATCTATTCCTGGGGAGGAGGGCGGATGCCCTTGCCTTTGCCTCCCTGATCGCCCGCCGTAGAATCCTGTTTGGCTGGCGGTCAGCAGCACCGCCCAGAGCTGCGGACTGGCTGTCCGACCTCTCGGAATCTCTCCAAATGGAGAAAATCAAATTTGCCATCCGAGGGTCGGACGACGGCTTCCACAGAATGTGGGAGCCATTCATGCAACTGTTCCGGGACCTATTTGTGGCCAATGTACAAGAGGAAGAATAGTCGGGGGAAGGTAGCGGGAGGGGGGGGGGGGGGGCTACAGGTTCGTTACGGGGGTTCGATGGCTAGCTAAGGCCCAAAACCAAGCTAAATAAACATGTTGAGGGGGGGGGGGGGGGGGGGGGCGCAGTTACTACTACGAAGATGCTTACCTGTAAATATGTATGTTAATTTTTGCGTGTTTGTTTTTGTTTGGTTTTTTTTTTTTGTTTCTCTCCCCTAACAATTTGTAATTTGTTCAATATAAAATACGAAAACTGAATAAAAACATTTATAAAACAGCCTCGTCCAACTGACAAACCCCTCCCCAAACCCGAACCTTTCCAGCACCTCCCACAAGTACCCCCACTCAACCCTATCAAAGGCCTTCTCCGCATCTAGCGCCACCACTATCTCCGCCTCCCCTTCTACCGCCGGCATCATTATATATTAGTGTTCAGCTGCCTCCCCTTCACAAACCCCGTTTGATCCTCGTGAATAACCTGCGGCACACAGTCCTCAATCCTCGTGGCTAAGATCTTTGCCAGCAGCTTGGCGTCCACATTCAAGAGTGAGATCGGCCTGTATGACCCACACTGCAGGGGATCCCTGTCTCGCTTAAAAATCAAGGAGATCAGCGCCCGAGACATCGTCGGGGGCAATGCCCCCCCCCCCCCCCCCCCCCCCCCACCCCCCACACACCACCCACCCTCCCTTGTCTCGTTAAAGGTCCTAACCAACAGGGGGCCCAGCAGGTCTGCATCCGTCTTGTAAAATTCAACCGGGAACCCATCCGGCCCCGGCGCCTTCCCCGACTGCATGTTCCCTTTCCCTTTGACCAGATCCTCAAGCTCAACTGGCGCCCCCAGACCCTCCACCCGTCCCTCCTCCACCCTCGGAAATCTCAGCCGGTCTAAAAAGCGCCCCATCCCCCCCTCCTCCGCCGGAGGTTCAGACTGATATAGTCTCATAAAAATCCCTGAAGACCCCATTAATGTCTACCCCCCTCCGCACCACATTTCCTCCCCGATCCTTAACACCACCAATCTCCCTGGCCGCATCCTGCTTACGGAGCTGGTGTGCCAGCATCCTGCTCGCCTTCTCCCCATACTCGTACACCGCACCCTGAGCCTTTCTCCATTGAGCCTCCGCCTTTCTGGTGGTCAACAAATCGAATTCATACAAGGATGAGCCGGTTCTTTGGGGGTGAGGACAGGTGTGTCAGATGTCTGGGAAGCCCAGCGAACCATGTGCATATGTTCTGGGCATGTCCGGTGCTGGAAGGGTTCTGGAAGGGGGTGGCAAGGACGGTGTCGAAGGTGGTGGGGTCCAGGGTCAAACCAGGATGGGGGCTTGCGATCTTTGGGGTCGGGGTAGAACCGAGGGTACAGGAGGCTAGGGAGGCCGGAATACTGGCCTTTGCGTCCCTAGTGGCTCGACGAAGGATACTAATTCAATGGAAGGACGAGAGGCCTCCAAGCATTGAAACTTGGATTAACGATATGGCTAGCTATATTCAGCTAGAAAGGATCAAATTTGCCCTGAGAGGGTCGGTACAGGGATTGTCCAGGCGGTGGCAACCTTTCCTTGACTTTTTAGATCAGAGATAGGCGTTTGGGGTCGTGGCAGCAGCAACCCGGGGGGGGGGGGGGGGGGCAGCAATGGTCGTGGGGGGACATGCACGACTGTAACGCGGGCAAGTCTGCTCGCTGCGCATGTCTGAAACTGTAGGCTGCCTTGTTTGTTAAGTTGTTGCTTGGGGGGGGGGGGGGGGGGAGGAATGGTGCGCGCGAGAGGGCGGGCGAGGGAGGGATATTTGCCTAGAGGGATTGTGTTGTAAATAATTTAAAAATTAGTAGGGGTAAATGTCTGTATGGAAAAACTCTTTCAATAAAAATTATTTAAAAAAAAAACAAATCGAATTCAGCCCGAAGGCTGCGCCGCTTCCTCAGCAATCCCTCCTCCGGGGCCTCCGCGTACCTTCTGTCCACCCTCACCATCTCCCCCACCAATCTCTCCCTTTCTCTCTGCTACCCTCTCTCCGTGGGCCCGAATGGAGATCAACTCTCCCCGAACCACCGCCTTCAGCACCTCCCAGACCGTCCCCACTCGAACCTCCCCATTATCGTTGGCCTCTAGATACCTCTCGACATATCGTCAAACCCGCCCCCTCACCGCCTCGTCCGCCAGCAGCCCCACCTCCTTGCGCCACAACGGGCGTTGGTCCCTCTCCTCCCCCAACTCGAGGTCCACCCAATGCGGGGCATGGTCCGAAATGGCTATCGCCGAGTACTCAGCGTCTACTACCCTCGCAATCAGCGCCCTACTCAAAAGGAAAAAAAGTCGATCCGGGAGTAGGCCTTATGCACATGGGAGAAGTATGAAAATTCCCTGGCCCTCGGCCTCGCGAACCTCCATGAATCCACCCGTCTCATCTGGTCCATAAACCCCCTCAGCATCTTAGCTGCCGCAGGCCTCCAAGCCGTCCTGGAACTGGATCGATCCAGTGGCGGATCCAGCACCGTGTTGAAATGCCCCCCATTACCAGACCCCCCCCCCGCCTCCAGATCTGGAATCCAGCCCAACATGCACCGCATGAAACCTGCATCATCCCAATTCAGGGCGTATACATTGACCAGCACCACCCGCTCCCCTTGTAGCTTGCCGCTCACAATCACGTACCTCTTGCCGCTGTCTGCCACCATATTCGACGCCTCAAACGACACCCTCTATCCCACCAGGATCGCCACCCCCCTGGTTTTTTGCTTCCAGCCGCGAATGAAACACTTGGCCCACCCACCCCTTCCTCAACCTCACCTGGTCCGCCACCTTCAGGTGCGTCTCCTGAAGCATAGCCACGTCCGCCTTCAGCCCCCTCAGGTGCGCGAACACGCGGGACCGTTTAACCGGCCCATTCAGTCCCCTTGCATTCCATGTAATTAGCCAGATCGGCGGGCCACCTGCCCCTCTCCCCTGTTGACTAGCCATCACCCTTCTGTACTCCGCCATGTGCCCGCGCCCCCCACTCAGCCCATTCCCCACAGCGACAGACCCCCATCCCAACCCCTTCTACACGCTCCAGCTCCTTCTTGGCCATTCCAGCAGCAACCCGGTATCCCTCCCCCCCCCCCCCCAAAGCTAGGGCTGCCCCTAGCTGCGTAACTCCAGTCACCCCCCCCAAGCTAGGGCTGCCCCTAGCTGCGTAACTCCAGTCATTGTACTTCCGCAAGTCAGCCAACTCCTGCTGACCCCGGCTGTTCCCGCCACCCCAATTACCCTCCCCAGTGACACACACCCATTCCCCCAATGCCGACCCCGCCCCCTGCGTCTCCAGCGCAGGAGAAAAGCCCGCGCCCCTATTCCAAGCCCCGCCCCCGACCCAAAACGCGGGGAGACAGGCACATGACCCAACAGGGCCACGAAACCCACCCAAACCCGCAACCAGTGAAATAATAAAAATCCCAACATGATATGATAAAACACCCAAGTAAACAGATAACAGTCCCGAAAAGCAGACAAGAAAAAACAGAACAGCAAAAAAACAGCGTCTAATAGAACCAAAAAGCGAAAGGATATCAAGGAGAACAAAGCCTTCGGGCTGTGTACAATGTTCCCCAGCCCCCAGTTCAAGTCCAGCTTCTCTGCCTGGACAAAAGTCCAGGCCTCCTCCGGGGAGTCAAAGCAAAGTTGGCGGTCTTTATAGGTGACCCACAGGCGTGCCAGCTGCAACAGGCCAAAATTGACCCCCTTCTTGTGGAGCACTGCCTTCACCCGGTTAAACCCAGCCCTTCTCTTCGCCACCTCCGCACTCCAGTCCTGGTAGATCCTGATCTCTGTATTCTCCCACTTGCTACTCCTCTCCCTCTTCGCCCAACAAACCACACAGTCACGGTCGACCAAGCGTTGAAAGCGGACCAGCACCGCCCTGGGCGGCTCATTCGGCCTGGGCTTCCGCAGCAGCACCCGATGGGCACCCTCCAGCTCCAGGGGTCCCCGCAACGAGCCCTCACCCATCAGCGAGTTCAGCATCAGGACCACGTAGGCCCCCAAATCCGAACCTTCCAGCCCCTCCGGGAGGCCGAAAATCCGCAGGTTCTTTCGGGCGGAGCGATTCTCCATCTCCTCCATCCTTGCCAACCATTTCTTGTGAAGCGCCTCGTGCGACTCCACCTTCACCGCCAGGCCCAGGAGTTCGTCCTCGTTCTCCGAAGCCTTCTGCTGCAGCTCCCGAATCTCCGCAGCCTGAGCCGTCTGAGTCGCCCCGAGCCTGTCCAGCCCTCAACTGCTCCAGGATCTCAGCCTTTAGTTCCTGGAAGGAGCGCAGCAGCAGCTCCTGCTGCTCCCTCGCCCACTGCTGCCACGCTGCCGGTTCCCCGCCCGCCGCCATCTTGTCCTTTCTGCCTCGCACCTTCTTCTGCCGCAAAGTTGATTTTCTGGTCGCTCCACTTCTAGTCCAGCCCATCCACCGGCCGCCAAGCACAGAGGCTGCATTCCCACCCGGGGAAAAGTCAAAACAGCGCCGTTGCGGGCCCTTAAAAGAGCCCAAAAGTACAAAAATAGCGGGAGCCACCGAACGTGCGGCTTAGCACTGCATCGCCGCAACCGGAAGTCGAAATCTGATAACTTAATGGGAGCTCCAGCGCAGCTTAAAACCAGACTGCAATCTAACAACAAATATCTAACCATCTGTCGATGATTACATTTAAACCATCAGTCCACCAAAAACAAAGGGCAAGCTTCATATACAATGTGTGATATTAAAGAATCCAATTAAGTATTTCATGTACAATAACAAATATAGCATGGAGAATAAATCTCCAACCACAACACTTTTTTTAAAAATTGGAATATCACCAAATTAGCATGTCTATTTCAAACAAAGACAACCAAAACAAAGACTGAAATGAGCAAATGATTTTTTTTTCCCAAACAACAGTCGCCATTCAGTGCAGCCAAGATATGAAAGGAAACAGAATTTTGCAGATTTGTAGAAAAATGTATTTACTACCTTATCAAACCCAGATTACTCTCTCATTTTAACACTTGGATAGAAATTGTTTCTATTCGGAAACACGTAATCATTTGATGTGATGACACTAGGGCACTGTCCCCGAATGTGCTGTTTCCAAAGAAAAAACGCAGATTTACTTCTAGACATTGAACTGTTGTTATTTAGAAATAAGTCTCACAAACAGGAACTGTGCAAATATCGAGAATATAACTGGTTGAGATGTCCCAGACATCTCAGCAATTTTTTGAGTGCTCTTTGAATACTCAAAATATTCAAATGAACTGGAAGAGAAAGCAGATGGTTGAGATTAAAATGAGGCCCTAAGAGAATTGAGATAGAGTGGCAAACTGTATACTGTATATAAATAAGAGATTCTGCATACCTTTACACAGAAATGTTGGCCTATTGTTGCAACCAAGGCCAGAGCATGGCCAATTCCAGCCCCACTTTACATGGTTGAAATTAACTTTTATTTTAAAATACCCGAGTCTTTGGCTGCCCAATAACTAGTTACTAGGTTTGTAAATTTAAACATTATTCATTTATTAATAATAATTATAATTGAATAAGCAACAAATACAACTGGTTAACTGCCATCTAATCTCTTGACACTACCCCCCCCCCCCCAATTCCTTTTTGTTTCAGACAGATATCTTCCAGTTAGTTTCTTCTTCAGTTTAGGCTTTTGGATGGATGTTATTTTTTCTCCCAGCTTGTGATGGTTTTCACTGTAGACTCACAGGCAACCAGCATTTGAGAGAGGGGGAGAAACAGCTTCTTCTTCCAGGATCTAGATGTGCCTGCCTTCAGACAGTAAGCAGCAGAGCAAGAGTGAGAATGAGGGAGATGCTTTCACCTGGAGGGTCCAGAGGCTTCTCCTGCATTCTCTCAATAAAAGAAACCCACCAGACAGGAACCAATCGCTGTTGTTTGTCAGACAGAACACGGTCCCTGACCAATCCATTGGACATCGGCCAACCAATTGAAACAAATCCCTCCAAACTTTAGGCTGCCATAAAGTCCAGGTTCTTCTGCCCAAAATAGAGTGTGCAATTATGACAGTTCTTTAGTTCCTCACCTTGAATTCGAGGTATGGCTCCATTAATGACCCATGGACCACGAACGATAAAGACAAAAAAGAATTCAAAACTAAGGGAATCAACAGGAGGGATCATTAAACTATTTTTTGTATACTCAGTATCAGAGTGCAATTTCAAATTCTGAGGAAAAGGAGAGTCCTTCATGTCAACAGACTCACAAGCAGAGCAAAAATCATAAAGTGGTTACATTAAAAGAACACAAAAAATGTGGAGTCCAAAGGAACCAAGAATTAATCTGCATGCATTGCTGGCAATCCCTCTGTATTTCCTAACTGAAAATGGCAGTGCTTTCAATGGTCAGTATTAACTGGCAGCACCGCCCATGTCAAACACCAATATGAAATGTGTTCAGAATCTAGAACTTCAGGAGTAAATTTAGATCCCGATGCAGGCATATATAATCTTTGCCCACCATGTTGATCATTTTTGGAATTGTTATTTTTAGAAAGCTAAAGTTCATGAAATAAAGTCAAAAAATTTTCAATTTTTAAGACAGACTTGATTTTCGATTAAAGTTCTAAAAAATGAAAGGATCAGTGCTGCCTCACGGCACCGAGGACAGGTTCGATCCCGCCTCTGGGTCACTGTCGTGTGGAGTTTGAACATTCTCCCCATGTTTGCGTGGGTTTTGCCTCCACAACCCAAAAGGATGTGCAGGGTAGGTGGATTGGCCACGCCAAATTGCCCCTTAATTGAAAAAAATGAATTGGGTCCTCAGACATAGAATTTACAGTGCATGAGGCCATTTAGCCCATCGAGTCTGAACCAGCCCTTGGAAAGAGTACCCCACTTAAGACCACACCTCCACCCTATCCCCGTAATCCCACCAACCTTTCGTGGACACTCAGGGCAAGGGCAACTTATCACGGCCAATCCACCTAACCTGTACATCTTCGGACTGTGGGAGGAAACCAGAGCACCCGGAGGAAACCCACGCAGACACGAGGAGAGCGTGCAAAGACCATTCAGTGACCCAAGCCGGGAATTGAACCTGGAACCCTGGAGCTGTGAAGCAACTGTGCTATCGTGCTGCCCCCTAAATTTATTTATTTTTAAAAGAAATGACAGGATTAATGGTAAAAACTGCCTTGCTGCCATTTCCATTGGCAAAAAAGGTTACTGACATTAAGACAGATAACAAGAATTTGGTTAAAATGGTTTACTTTTAAATTGATTATATGCAATTTATAATGACAGATATAGCTGCTTTTTTAAAAATGCATTCTGCAACACTTGCCAAATCCAAACACTTTTCAGTTGAGATGCACAAAATAATTTTTTTAAAAGATGCTATTTCATAATTTGCTTTTGAAAGTCAATTCGATCAAAGTATGTTCATGTTTTTTCTACATATTTTTAGCTCTCACACCTCTACTCCTCTGAAAATTGATGATTTGCTTCCGGACCCCTTGCATCATCATCTTTAGACGATGATTCATGCCATTATGATACAGCATGCCATTATGACACAGCAACATTTCCCTTTCTCATCAGATAGATACCATGACTTTAATCCAAAATTCTTCTGGTCAACATAGCTCAGTAGAACTATATTAGCCCACTGAGATGGTCCAAAGTACAATTTTATCTAAGACAGCATGAAACTTTATGGCAGCAGCATGATTTAACGATGTCAAAATAATTAGTGATCCAACTGCAAAAGAGGGAAGCAGTCAGGGAAATCGGGAGAGAAAAGAATAAGGAGGGTAACACGGTCCTGGATCCGGGGGTGGGGGGGGGGGGGGGGGTGAACGGAGTCTTTAAGGAGTTCTATAGTAAGCTATACGAGTTGGAGCTCCCGACGGGAGCGGAAGGGATGAGGCAATTTTTGGACCATGACTGGTCCAAAGGTGGAAGAGTTTCCAACGGTGGAAGAGGACCTGGTGGAGGGGCTGGGGGCCCCGAATGGATTGGAGGAGATTGTCAAGGGTACAGAGGGCATGCAATCGGGTAAAGCCCCGGGGCCGGATGGTTACCAGGTAGAATTCTAGAAGAAATTTTAGGAAATATTGAGCCCACTCCTGATGACGACCTTCAATGAGGCTAGAGAGAAAGGAACCCTCCCTTCAACAATGTTACAGGCTTTGACCTCACTCATTCTTAAACGAGGGAAGGACCCGGAACATTGCGGGTCATACAGGCCGATTTCACTTTTAAACGTGGATGCCAAATTGCTAGCTAAGATTCTGGCCACAAGAATTGAGGATTGCATCCCAGGGGTGATAGGAGGAAGACCAGACTGGGTTTGTTAAAGGCAGACAACTCAATACCAATGTCCGGAGACTTTTGAATATTATTATGATGCCCTCAAAAGGAGGGGAGGCGGAGGTGGTAACAGCGATGGACGCAGAGAAAGCCTTTGACCGGGTGCAGTGGGAGTACCTGTGGCAAACGCTGGGGAGGTTCGGGTTTGGTGAGGGCTTTATTGGCTGGGTGAAATTGCTGTACCAGGCGCCTGCAGCAAGTGTATGCACAAACCGGCTGAGGTTGGGTACTTCAAGCTTCATTGGAGAACGAGGCAGGGGGGGGGGGGGGGGAGGAGAGATCAGGTCTCGCTATACGCGGATGATTTGCTCCTGTACATTTCGGACCCTGTGGAGGGGATGGGGGAGGTTCTGCGGATCCTGAGGGATTTTGGTAGTTTTTTCAGGGCATAAACTGAACATGGGAAAGAGCGAGTTGTTTGTGATCCAGGCCAAGGGGCAGGAGGAGAGACTGAAAGAGTTGCCGCTCAAGATAGTAGAGAAAAGTTTTCGTTACCCGGGTATACAGGTGGCCAGGAAATGGGATGCCCTGCACAGCCTCAATCTGACCCGGTTGGTGGAGCAAATAGAAGGGGACTTTAAAAGGAGGGACATGCTCCCGCTGTCACTGGCAGGGAGGGTGCAGACCATGAAAATGACTGTCCTCCCCAGGTTTTTCGCAACTACTACTGGGCGGCCAACAGAGCTATGATTAGGAAGTGGCCGATTTGGGGGGGGGGGGGGGCATGGGAGCAGCTGGAGGCGGCATCGTCATGTAAAGGTACTAGTCTGGGAGCTTTGATAACAGCTCCTTTGCTTTTTTAGTCAACCAGTTACTCCACAATCCGGTGGTGGTGGCGACGCTGCGGATCTGGGGACAGTGGAGGAGGTACAAGAAGGTGGAGGGAGCGTCGGTCTGGGCCGCCCGATAAGCTACAACCACAGGTTTGTCCCGGGTAGGATGGATGGTGGGTTCCAGAGCTGGCAGAGGGCAGGCATCAGAAGGATGGGAGATCTGTTCATAGACGGAAGCTTTCCCAATTTGAAGGCGCTAGAGAACAAATTTAATCTGCCGCCAGGAAAAGCCTTGAAATATCTGCAAGTACGAGCCTTCCTGAAAAACCAGGTAGTGGCCTTTCAGACGCTGCCGCCACTGGGGATACAGGACAGGGTGGTCTCTGGTACCTGGGTGGGGGGTGGGGGGGGGGGGGGGGGGGGGGGGGGGGAGGTGTCGGATATCTACCAGGAACTACAGGAGGCGGAGGAAACCCCAGTGGAGGAGCTCAAGGTCAAGTGGGAGGAGGAGCTAGGTGAGGAGTTGGAAGCGGATCTGTGGCAGGGTTAATTCCTCCTCATGTGGCAGTGTAGCCATGCTGGCCACGCAAAATGGACACTGAGCCAAACTAAAATGGAAGACTGCTGGGAAACAGACAGTTTAGCCAGAACAGCAGTCTGCAAAGAGCAGTTTGCATTCTGCAGCAGCAGAAACCAGTTTGGGCTCAGGTGAAAAGACCTTAGCTAGGTGCAAATGGCAAAACGCTTTGCATGCTAATGAGGCCATCAGACTTGAACACCCACACAATAGATACATTTGGTTCTGAATGGACACATTCTAATCAAGACCCAGACATCGAGGCACCAGAAACCTCCAAACAAAAGGACATAAGAAACGCCCCCTCCATCACGGAGACCCCCTCGCATTGGGGAATTAATCCAGTATCGATAAGAAATTGATCCAATAGGTAGAGCCCGCCCGAGAAGAGGGAAGGACAATGGAACCCCTATAAAAGATAGGGACCTCGTGTTGTCCGGTCTGTTAAACCCGTGCTCCAGCTCTGACTGACATCTCGCATCCTGACTCCAGCCGTTGAGCACCAGCCGCCGAAACCGTAAGTTCAACGCTCGCTACGCGATCCAAGCCCACTAGACTCCCAAGTACCAGAACGCTTGCTGAAGGCTGCAGACAAAACCAGGACGAAGGCCTCGTTCTCTGACCTTGCCTGTTCCTGTTAGATAAGTATTCTGTTTGCTTAAGTTTAGTTATAGCTTAGTCTCTTAGTGTGTGCATGAGTATTTATTATAACTGTATAATAAATATTGATCGTTTGAACTTTACTAATCGGTGTATCGTCTTTATTACTTTGAACTTGACCTTGGAATACTTGTGACGTTGCCTATACGGCAACTGGCGACTCCAGAGCTAAATAATCACATAGAACAGAGCCTAGCAGTGTTAAGCACACGTCGAACTCGGAGGCGTGTTAATACACTCCAATAAACGCGTTTTACGCCCATAGTAAAACGTGCAACAGCAGGCTCTGTCTAATTGAATTTAAGATGGTCCAGCGGGCACACATGACGGCAGCGAGAATGAGCAAGTTTTCTGGGGTAGAAGACAGTTGTACGAGGTGCAAGGGCAGCCCTGCAAACCATATCCACATGTTTTGGGCATGCCCGGAGCTTAGAGTGTTCTGGCAAGGGTTCGCGAGGGCAATGTCCAAGGTGCTTAACACATGGCTGGTGACGAGTCCAGAGATAGCGATCTTTGGAGTGTCAGAAGACCCGGAGTTCAGGGGGTGAAAGAGGCCGACGCTAGTAGCCCGGAGACGGATTTTATTAATGTGGAGAGACTCGAAGCCCCCCCCGAGTGTAGGGACCTGGGTTACCGACATGGCTGGGTTTCTCAGCCTCGAGAAAATAAAGTTTGCCTTAAGAGGGTCTACGCTAGGGTTCTCTCGGAGGTAGCAGCCATTCGTCGACTTTCTCGGGGAAAATTAAAATGTCAGCAGCAATCTGTGTTTTTGGGTGGGGGGGGGTGGTGAGTGCTTCATTGGGATGGTGTGGGAAGACTGGATCGTGTGAGGTAATGTCTATTTAATTGTTATTGTATATTCTCTTTTTACACTATGTTAATATTCACTCGTTTGTTTTGTTTTTATTGTTACTACTGTTTTATTATGAAAAATTCTGCAAAACCTTAATAAAAATACTTTTAAAAACTATTTAGTGATGCTTAAGTTATAGTTGCATATTACTGCAAGTCTTAAAAAAGTTATTATTTTTGAACACGCGACCTTTTGAACACGCGATATCTTACAGAACCTGTTACCAAACAAAAACAAACCGTTAGGGCTATCAAGTGTCTTTCTTTAATTACGTTATCCATTTTAACCCCCCTTCTTGCTTGTTCCCACTCTTCAGGTCCATCAGCCTATCCTCCAAACCTTCCTCCTTCTTGTACCTCTGCAGCTTCACCTTAAATGTTCATGGTAGGCTAATCATCTCAACAACCCCCATGTGGCAACATGTTTCACATGCTAACCACTCTGCAAAGATGTTTCTACTGAATGTTTATTAAAATTAAAGATCTTATAACCAATTGTAATTCCTTCCTAAAAGAATTCCGAGGTGCTTTCAACAGCTGTGACAGAAATTACACATTCATTCTAGTAACTTTTAAATCACAATCACCTTATATAAAAAAGATACTTCCCAGATGATAAGGATACACAGTAAATGCCACCTCCCCCCCACCATCAAATATCCACAACATCTGTCTATTTCTTTAACATCTGTCAACGGTTCTTTTTTTCCCCCCCTTTCTTTAAGTGTGTGGTTCTTTTTTTACTTTCTGTACGTGTGTTGGCCCGCGCGGTTGTTTAAGAGATGTTAATGTGTTAAACTGAAAATTACAAATGCTTCAATAAAATATTTTCTAAAAAACATAACTGTTAAAATATGTCATTAGTATGGTACATGCAATTGAATCAGCTTCATTGAGAGTTTGAGAGAAATTCAAAGTGTATTTGCGCATTGCACTTTACACTGCAAAATAGATTCAGGCCATCAGCAAACCATCTATATTTGACATAGATTAGATAAATAATCTGTAGGTACAATCCAAAAAAAAAATCCACTTGTGGATGGAAAAAATTAGCTCGCATAAAGTCTTCAGAGTAATACAGGAGTACTATTGCTTTCACGCACCGATAACATCAACCCATTATTTGAGTTTCTTTTATTCATTTTATGGGAAATGGGCATCACTGGCTGGACAAGCATTTTTATTGCCCATTTCTAGTTGCCTTTGAGAAGACGGTGAGCTGCAATCTTGAGCCGCTGCAGTCGAAGGAGTGTAGGTACACCCACTGTTGTTAGGGAGTTCCAAAGAAGAAACATATTTCCAAGTGAGGATGATGAGTGGCTTGGAGGGAAACTTGCAGGTGGTGGTGTACCCAGGTATTTGCTACTCTTGTCCTTTTACATGCAAGTGACCATGGGTTGAGAAGATGCTAAGGAACCTTGGTAAGCTCTTGCAGTGCATTGTGTTGATAATACACAAGGCTGCCACAGTTCGTCGGTGGTAGAGGAAGTGAATGTTTGTGGAAGGGGTAGCAACCAAGAGGGCTGCTTTGTCCTAGATGGTGTTGAGCTTCTCGAGTGTTGTTGCACTCATCCAGGCAAGTGACGAGTATTGCATTGCACATCTGACTTGTGCCTTGTAGATGGAGGACAGACTTGGGGGAGTCAGGAGGTCGAGTTACTCACAGCAGGATTCTCAGCCTCTGGCCTGCTCTGGTAGCCACAGTATTTATACAGCTAGTCCATTTGAGTTTCTGGTCAATGGTAACTCCCCAGGATATTGATAGTATGGTTGTCAGCAATAGTAATTTAATTAATGTCACTGGGTGATAGTTAAGATTCTCACTTGTCATTGCCTGGCGCTTGTGCGGCACAAATGTTACTTGCCACTTGTCAGCCCTGGATATTGTCTTGTTGCATTTGGACATGGACTGCTTTAGTATCTCAGGAGTCAAATGCACCACGAGGGGGTCAATTGAAGGGTCAGCCCTGGATATTGTCTTGTTTCATTTGGACATGGATTGCTTTAGTATCGCAGGAGTCAAATACACCATGAGGATGTCAATTGAAGGGTTCTAACGGAGATGCAGACTGTTTATAGTCTACCTCAAGGAGTTGGTCACTGTTAGCTGCTGGGGGTGGGGGGAGAGCTTGTTTTTTTGTCTTTTTTCTGTTTTTAATGGGGGCAATATGTGTTTTGGCTGGTTGTTTTACAGTTGTTTCTATTTTTGTATTTTATAAACTGAAAAAGGCTAATAAAAATATGAGAAGTCACAAATGGTTCTGAACAATGTGTAGCCATCAGCGAACATCCCCACTTCTGATCTTATGATGGGAGGAAGGTGGGCATTGATGAAGCAACTGAAGACGCTTGGGCCTAGGATACCACTCTGAGCAACTCCTGCAATGATATCCTGGAGCGGAGAAGATTGACCTCTAACCACTACAATCACCTTCCTTTGTGATGACTCCTACCAACGAAGGGTTTTTCCGCTGATTCTTATCAACTATTTTGCTAGGACTCCTTTATGCCATATTCAGTCAAATGCTGCCTTGATGTCAAGAGTAGTCACCTCTACCGTAAAGCTCTTTTGTCTAAGTTTGAACCAAGGCTGTAATAAGGTCAGGGGCTGAGTGACCCTGGCAGAGCCCAAATTGAGCATCTATGAGCGAGTTGCTGTTAAGAGCCGCTTTATAGCACTGTTGATGACCCTGGTCATCAGTTTATTGTTGATCAAAAGTAGACTGACAGGGCGGTAATTGGCAGGATTGGATTTGCCCTCTTTCCAGTGTACAGTACATACCTGGGCAAATTTCCACATTGCCGGTTCGATGCCAGTTTTATAGCTGTACTGGAACAGCTTGGCTAGGGGCGTAGCAAGTTCTGGAGCATAAGTCTTCAATACTATTGCCAAAATTGTCAGGTTGCTTCATCTTTGAGGTATCCTTCAGCTATTTTTTGATATCACGTGGAGTGAATCAAATTGGCTGAAGACTGACATCTGTGATAATGGGGACCTCTGGAGGAGGAAGAGATGGATCATACACTTGGCACTTCTGGCAGAAGATTGTTGCAAATGCTTCAGCCTTTTCTTTTGCATAGATGTGTAGGGCTGCCCCACCATTGAGGATAGATATTTGTGGAGCCTCCTCCACCAATAAGTTGTTTAATTGTCCACCATCATTTACAGCTGGATTCTGCATAACTGCACAGCTTAGATCTGATCCGTTGGTTGTGGGATTGCTTAGCTCTATTACTTATAGTGTCTGATGTTTGGCACGCAAGTAATCCCGTGTGCTGTAGCTTCACCAGCTTGACACCTCATTTTTAGGTATGCCTGATTTTGCTCCCAGCATGCCCTGCTGCACTCTGCACTGAACCAGGGTTGATCAACTGGCTGAATGAGGGATATGCCGGGCCATGAGGTTACAGCTTGTGGTTAAATTCAATTCTGATGTTAGCCCACAGTGGCTCATGGATGCCCAGCCTCCAAGTTGCTCGATCTGTTCAAAGTCTATCTCATTTAGCATGGTGGTAGTGCCACACCACAAGATGAAAAGTATCCTCAATGTGAAGACGAGATTTTGTCTCCACACAGATTGTGCAGTGGTTACTCCTACCAATGACCGTGAGCTCAATGAAGCTGTAGCAACTTGATCAGATTTTTTCAGTTACCATCAACTATATATGCTATTCGAAATCGTATGGCTCCACAGAATGCAAGGGAGGAGGGCGCGGAAATAGCAGCACAAAAAGGCAAACGGAGACCTTGGCCCGTAGGGGATATCTTTCCATTGAAACGTAATTTCGGAATTCTCTACGGATTATCCGTCTCATCGTGGGGACGTCAAGGACCTTGGGATCGGCTCAACTGGATAGGTAAATATCCCACATATTTCCTGCATTTTAAATATGCAATATAGAAAAATACAAAAACACATCAACTAATTTTCTGAACACAGCTATAAGCGTATACTTACATTTGAACCATGATGTTACTGAGAAATATGCCGTCAACCAACTCCATGTATTCCAAAAGCGCTCCATCATTTGCAGGAGCTAACGCCCCGAAAGTCTTCACCTGAAGGGATGGAGGTTGCAAATGAATACAAATTCATTTCAATACAAGCATCTTAAGTATTTATATAACCTGCACCCTCATTTGCAATTAATGAAATGAAAGAAACAATCGAAAAGTGCTTACCCAAGTTACCAACGGATCAGACATAAACTGCTCCAGAAGCGTAGTAAAATCGTTCTCCATTTTCAATCAACGATAAAGAAACAGGGGTTTCTTTTAAACTGTAAAATCCACTGCTGTTGCCTGTCGTCGTTCTCCTACTTTTAGCATCCTAGGTACTGGTGAAATCCTATTTCAGAGTATCCATTTTAAGCGAAGGCTGCTGAAACCTTGATCATTTGCAATGCAACCGAAACATCACCAAATTCATTTTAGTGCAAAATGTTGATGTAAAATACCATGCCTACATCACTTTAGGAAAACCGCCTTCTTCCTGCAGCAGACACGAATTCCAATGGAAAGCTCTCAGACCACAACCATCATCTTCCCTCCTGACAGATTAACACAAAACACGAGATTTGAAAAACGTACTTATTTCCCAGGAAAATTGAAACAACGCTCACTACTTGTCTACCTTTTGATTAAAAGGATACATTAAAATAAGGAGAACTGAAATTTGACGTTTCAGAAATAAATGCCAATATCTCCAACGGTCTTTCAAATACCACTACACGCTTCTCCGCAACTCCACTGAGCTACAGCACGAGCCGACTAACGGCCGTGGAACATCACTCACCGAGCCCCATCACCGCCCTGCACGAGCTTCTCTCACGCATTCAAGCATCCCAAGTCTAACGATCAATCCGCCTCGCCCCTCCCAAGATGTATCGCTCCGCCGTCTTGTTCTGCGGGAGACTCATGTGGAGAGAAACAAGTTCGTCATGGTCGAGCATTTTTATCGCTCAGGCGAAGGCTGAGTAATGCTCGCCATTTATGTGAAAGATTATGTGTATTCTATGTATTGATACAGGGTAAGATTTTGAAATGTTTTTTTGGTTATGGGGTGCTTTACTTTGTGCTGCATCGTTTTCATTCAGTTATGTGCGAGCGATTTTCGGAAAATGAGACTAGGATTGCTTTGATTTATAGTCATGTAAATCATGATTTTTCGAGAAAAGGTAACATTTAAAAGTTATATAGATCGAGCATAATGCACGCTTCAAAAACAAAGGATCAATAGTGACGCCTAACGGTGCGGAAAACGTAACATTACCGGAGAAACTTTCCATGTAAATGTTATTCTAATGTCAACGTTAATAAACATTCCAAATGCTCAGCTAAAAATGTATTTTACCCTTATTCATCAATTTTATTTCGTTCAGGAGCTAATTCTATCATCTCGATCTGGAGCCAAGGAAGACAAAAATACAAGGAAAAACACAGCTGCCGTTTCCTTTCCCCTGGAGCGGAAATGCTGAAAACCATTGATTGGAACAGACCGTTTGCAACCAAGTTTACCAGTTATATTACTGTGGACGCCAGACCACCATATAGTGTGTTTGTATGTAGATAATCTCCGGTGTAGGTCTACTGCGGCGTTGCTCGCGCATTATCAGAATGAATACAGATCATAATAATGCAATAAATAAAATTTGCTGATTCAGTATGGTATATAGACTGGAGACAGACTATGGCACATTCAGGATACTGAAAACATGTACTTGTAATATTTTACTGGCTGTCTTAGAAAATTTTCATAAGGGCAAATAAATATATTCTTCCCTCCTAAAACCTTTTAACTAGCTATTTGCAATATAAAATGTATTTATGTAACAAGAATAATTCACATGGAATTCATAGCACAGAAACAGGCCATTCAACCCAATTGGTCAATGGTAATCTTTGTGTTCAACACCAGCCTCCTTGCATCTAAAATCACCTCACCCTGTCAGCATATCTTTTCTCCCTCTTGTATTGAAGTAGTTTCCCCTTATTCCCCCACAAGCAGCAAAGTGATAATGACCAGGTAATTTGTTATGTGATAATGATTGAGGAATAAATATTGGTCCATGACATCAGGGAGAATTCTCCTGCTCCTTAATATTGTGCTTGGGATCTTTTGCATCATCTGAGAGGACAGATGATGTTCTCATCCAAAAGCCAAAACTTTTGACAATTCGGAACTCAGTCCTCAGTGTCAGCTTAGACTATTGTGCCCAAGCCTTGGACTGTGACTTGAACCCATCACCTTTTAACACAGAGGCAAGTGTGCAAGCCACTGAGCTGCAGCAGACTTTTGAAAATAATTTTCTCTTGGATGGCTCTCTGAGAGATAACTAGAGTTTTATTTCTCATTTCCTTTCAAAGTTTTTATTTATCAAATATGTGAAGGGTAGGCGATAGTATTGAGTTCAGATTTTAAAAGTTTCTGGGGAAAGGGATTTTTCCTGAGTTATTTATGACATTTAATAGTGGCTATCAGTATGGCCGCTGGTCAACAGCGGATCCAAACAGATCAAGAATCCTCCACAATAGCAGTGGAGCATTTTGGAGAGCACAGGTCCAAAGTCACCGGCTTCTGCCCGGCATGCTACACCTAACATTTGTCATATGTTTTATATACTTCAGTACAGTGCTTTTTGTGAAATAGTATCAGAATGACACTGAGTGCAGTAGAGACATGCAATACAGTTAGCAGATTGTTGGATTGGGAAGATAAATGTGCAACGTTAAGGACTCGAATACTGAGGTAGTATGGGCTGAGTTAAGAAACAGGAAAGGAGAGGTCACCCTTTTAGGGGTTTTCTATAGGCCTCCGAAAACTTCCAGAGATGTAGAGGAAAGGATTGCAAAGATGATTCTGGATAGGAGCGAAAATAACAGGGTAGTTGTTATGGGGGACTTTAACTTTCCAAATATTGACTGGAAACACTATAGTTCGAGTACTTTAGATGGATCCGTTTTTGTCCAATGTGTGCAGGAGGGTTTCCTGATGCAGTATGTAGATAGGCCAACAAGAGGCGAGGCCGTATTGGATTTGGTACTGGGTAATGAACCAGGACAGGTGTTAGATTTGGAGGGAGGTGAGCATTTTGGTGATAGTGACCACAATTCGATTACGTTTACTTTAGCGATGGAAAGGGATAGGTATAAACCACAGGGCAAGAGTTATTGCTGAGGGAAAGGCAATTATGATGCGATGAGGCAAGACTTAGGATGCATCGCCTGGAGAGGAAAACTGCAGGGGATGGACACAATGGAAATGTGGAGCATGTTCAAGGAACAGCTACTGCGTGTCCTTGATAAGTATGTACCTGTTAGGCAGGGAGGAAGTGGTCGAGTGAGGGAACCATGGGTTACTAAAGCAGTTGAATCACTTGTCAAGAGGAAGAAGGAGGCTTATATGAAGATGAGACGTGATGGTTCAGTTGGGTCGCTTGAGAGTTACAAGTTAGCTAGGAAGGCTCTAAAGAGAGAGCTAAGAATAACCAAGCGAGGACATGAGAAGTCTTTGGCAGGTAGGATCAAGGATAACCCTAAAGCTTTCTATAGGTATGTCAGGAATAAAAGAATGACTAAGGTAAGAGTAGGGCCAGTCAAGGACAGTAGTGGGAAGTTGTGCGTAGAGTCCGAGGAGATAGGAGAGGTGCTAAATGAGTATTTTTCACCAGTATTCACACAGGAAAAAGACAAAGTTGTCGAGGAGAATACTGAGATACAGGCTACTAGACTAGAAGGGCTTGAGGTTCATAAGGAGGAGGTGTTAGCGATTCTGGAATGTGTGAAAATAGATAAGTCCCCTGGGCCGGATGGGATTTATCCTAGGATTCTCTGGGAAGCTAGGGAGGAGATTGCTGAGCCTTTGGCTTTGATCTTTAAGTCATCTTTGTCTACAGGAATAGTGCCAGAGGACTGGAGGATAGCAAATGTCCCCTTGTACAAGAAGGGGAGTAGAGATAACCCCGGTAACTATAGACCAGTGAGCCTTACTTCTGTTGTGGGAAAAGTCTTGGAAAGGTTATAAGAGATAGGATGTATAATCATCTGGAAAGGAATAATTTGATTAGAGATAGTCAACATGGTTTTGTGAAGGGTAGGTCGTGCCTCACAAACCTCATTGAGTTCTTCGAGAAGGTGACCAAACAGATGGATGAGGGTAAAGCAGTTGATGTGGTGTATATAGATTTCAGTAAAGCGTTTGATAAGGTTCCCCACGGTAGGCTATTGCAGAAAATACAGAGGCATGGGATTCAGGGTGATTTAGCAGTTTGGATCAGAAATTGGCTAGCTGATAGAAGACAAAGAGTGGTGGTTGATGGGAAATGCTCTGACTGGTGTCCAGTTACTAGTGGTGTGCCACAAGGATCTGTTTTGGGGCCGTTGCTGTTTGTCATTTTTATAAATGACCTGGAGGAGGGCGTAGAAGGATGGGTGAGTAAATTTGCAGATGACACTAAAGTAGGTGGAGTTGTGGACAGTGCAGAAGGATGTTACAAGTTACAGAGGGACATAGATAAGCTGCAGAGCTGGGCTGACAGGTGGCAAATGGAGTTTAATGCAGAAAAGTGTGAGGTGATTCATTTTGGAAGGAATAACAGAAAGGCAGAGTACTGGGCTAATGGTAAGATTCTTGGTAGTGTGGACGAGCAGAGAGATCTCGGTGTCCATGTCCATAGATCCCTGAAAGTTGCCACCAGGTTGGGAGGGTTGTTAAGAAGGCTTACGGTGTGTTAGCTTTTATTGGTAGAGGGATTGAGTTTCGGAGCCATGAGGTCATGTTGCAGTTGTACAAAACTCTGGTGCGGCCGCATTTGGAGTATTATGTGCAGTTCTGGTCGCCACATTATAGGAAGGATGTGGAAGCATTGGAAAGGGTACAGAGGAGATTTACAAGAATGTTACCTGGTATGGAGGGAAGATCATATAAGGAAAGGCTGAAGGACTTGAGGCTGTTTTCGTTAGAGAGAAGAAGGTTAAGAGGGGACTTAATTGAGGCATACAAGATGATCAGAGGATTAGATAGGGTGGACATCGAGAGCCTTTTTCCTCGGATGGCGATGTCCATCACGAGGGGACATAGCTTTAAATTGAGGGGAGATAGATATAGAACAGATGTCAGAGGTAGGTTCTTTACGCAGAGAGTAGTAAGGGCGTGGAATGCCCTGCCTGCAACAGTAGTGGACTCGCCAACACTAAACGCATTCAAATGGTCATTGGATAGGCATATGGACGATAAGGGAATAGTGTAGAGGGACTTTAGAAGAGTTTCACAGGACGGTGCAACATCGTGGGCCGAAGTGCCTGTACTGCGCTGTAATGTTCTATGTCAACACACATCTGGAGAACTTCCATAGAAGCTCAAATAGAACAGAAAGAGGGATTCAATCCATCACATCTATGTCTGGATTTGCAGTATATGCTTCAGAATTTACTTCCCTTTTCCCACATTAAAAGCTTGGTAAAAGATATTCTTCACAGAAACATATTTCTCCTGAAGCTAAAAGATCGTTCTACAACGGCAACACTTAACTCGTCATTTGTATTTAATGACATAAACAGTAAAATCCTTGAAAAAATATTTTTTAATTTGTTTATACAGCTTTACAGTTGATATTTGTTAATTGTGTAGGTCGACAGAAAAATGGCTTTGAAAATCATGAAGGAAATACCCAGCATATGTTAAAAATTGAATTTAGCTTGAAAACTGACCACAGAAAATGGAGTTTAGCTCTTGATCCAAGTGCTGGGGAAAAAAGCTTTAATTGAAGCTTTCAGCAATTTAAAGTTATGAAAAAGCCACAAGTAATTAAAACCATAAGACTTCAAGGTTAAAAGCATCAGTAGATTTGTGTTTAAACTACAGATATCCCTATTGTACGAGAAGCCATTTTCCCTAAATAAAACCACTTAAGTAACACTTAATGGTGAATAAAGATCTCACATCTTGCCATTTTTGTGAAAAAGAATTCTGAAGACTTAAATTGGTATTAATAAACCGAGACACAAAGTGAGACATGCTATCTAATCTAGTCTTTCTGAGTTCACTTAGGTTCTCTTTGTTCTGTAAGAATGTTTACCTAGCAGATGCAGAAAAGAGACTTTACATCCTATTAAGACAAGGAGTGAAATATCAAGGGCTGGACTCTCCGTTTCTGAAGCTACGTGCCGTCACCAACAGAGATTCCATGGTGTTTCACGATGGGAAAATCGGCGCAAAACCCTCACTGCTTCCAGTAACAGTGAGGAGCTAGCACAGTGCCACATGAAACACAAACGGAACGCATGGAAAACGATCGGAGAATTGCCGGGTCCCCTGCTGTACATGTGCAGGGCTGACAAGCTGCAGCCGCGCACTCCTACACGTTCCCGTCCACCCCCCCACTCGCATGGTCGGGCCGGAAAAAAATGGCTAAATGGTTCCGGCCATGCTGGACCCTGTACCCGCCTACCCCGACCCCACAGTCTACCACTGGTCGCCACTTCCCCAGCCCTGGCAGAAGCCGCCCAGCCAGCGGCACAGATTGCGTCTGAATGTGGCGGCGCTGGACACTGCACGCCATCTCTCTCCCCGCAGCCAGCACGCCAGGCTCCCGACTGCAGGTACGACATTAGAGGTGGAGCATCGCAGGTGGGCCGGCTGATGACATACCAATGTCATTGCGGCGGCCCAATGGCACCGATTTGGAGGGAGCAGTGTATCACGACCCGTGTCAAATCGATGCCAGCCCCGATTCCGGCGTCGGGAGCCATTTTCCATTCGATCACTGTTCCCAATTTCGGCGTCGGGCTACGGTGAATCCCACCCCAAATTTTTTTTCAAGTTTTTATTGGTTTTGCATTTATAATAAAAAGGAACATCACACAGTAATAAAGACATACCTACAGTGTGGAAATATGGCAAAAGAAGAGAAAATAAGGGAATAAAGAAATTAGGAACATAAACAGGTGTGTATACAAGGGTAACATGTATACAGATGCGGGGCCCCTAACTTTGGGCCTCTAATGATCGGTTACCACACCCATGTCATATTAACTTTATACATGTTGCCTCCTGGTATTAAAATATATTAGGGGTGTGTTTACTGCTACCTGGGCGTGCCTTGGTGCTGTTCTGGTCATGTGCTTCCTTGTCCTTTGTCCCCTCTGGCTCTTCTGCCTTGCTGCTCTGTATCCTGGTTGGTGTAACCCCCTTTCCTTCTCCTACCACTACTCGCCCCTTGCCCTGCACAGCCCTCCCCCACCCTCTCTCCTCATTCAGTACCGGCAAGTCTGGGACAGGACCAGAATATGTGGTTGTGGTTGGCCGGGCCTCCCTGGCACCATTCAAATTTGTCCTCCACCTCCAGGAATAACCCGTTCATGCATGTTCTGGTCACGCGAGCCCTGTGCACTACCTTTAGCTGTGTTAGACTCAGCCCTGCCATGAGGAGTGGAATTCGCCCTATGCAGTGCTTCGATCCAGATTCCTCCCCTATCTCTCTGCCTAATTCTTCCACTTCTCCTTGCTCCAGTGTCACCTCCAGCAGTGTCTGTACCTCTCTCAGTAGTTGCCTGTACATGTCATACCATCCCCGAGCTCGCCCGCAGTTAGAAGTCTGTCCAGGGGAGAGTGCCCTGGTAACTGAAATACTCTTGTTCAATATAAAACTCACCCAGTCCTTTCATCTCAAAAAATATAATCATTTTCAATACCTAGCACAATACCATCTAATACTCTCACCTTGTTGCTGTCTCCTTGCGGAGGAAGTTCCTCATTTGCATGTATTGGAGCACGTTCCCTTTTGAGAACTTGTCCGTCATTTCCCCCAGTGTCACTACTATGCCTTCTATGTATAGGTCCCCTATCATCAGTACTCCTCTGTCCGGTCTCTGCCTTTTAAAGGAGGCGTCTATCATCGCAGGGGTAAATCTATGGGGTTGGATTCTCCGCACCCCGACGCCGAAATCGCGGTCGGTGGCAGGGCAGAGAATCCATTTCCCCGCACGGAATCGTGACCAGCGCCAGTTTCCTGATTCTGCAGGCCCCGAAAAGCGGCATACTCTGCACCGCATAGCACCTACCTGCGGCTATTGCTGGAGGATCACTCCACCATCATCCGGCCCTGACCGGCCGAGTCCCGACGGCATGGACCACTCATGGTCCTGCCAGTCGGGAAACTAGCGTGGCAGCTGCGGACTCAGTCTGCAGCTGGCCTGGTTGGGGGCAGGCCGATCGGAGGGCAGGGGTGGCCTCATAAGCGGCCGGGCAATGTTTGGGCTTGCGGTCAGGGTTGGGCAAGTGGCCGACCATGGGGTTCTATTTTTAATGTCCAGCTCCGCGGTCTGAGTCCGCCATGGAGCACGGCTGGAGGTCTACATTTTGTACGACAGCGTGGGGACATGGTCCCAAAATCCAGCCCATGGTTCTTGCAGATGGGGCCTATGGTGGCCATTGAGACCAGTACTTGGCTGGGGGAAATGGGAGTGGGACCATGGCCAGTGCTCGGAAGGATTCCCCATAAAGATACTCTCCTCCAATTTCACCCATTCCGCACATGGCCCTTTGACCCATCCCCGTACTCTTTCTGCGGTAGCAGTCCTGTGATAGAATAGGAGGATCAGAAGTGCCAGGCCCCTCATATTTCTTCTTCTCTGTAGGACGGGCTTCCGGATCCTAAGGTTCTTCTCCCCCTGCTCCCCCACCCCGCCCAACCACACCCACACACATAGACAAACGCTATGATTGTTTTGTCTACTTTGGTGAAGACGACCTTGGAGATAAAGATAGGGAGGTATCTCAGTAGGAAGAGAAACCTAGGCAGTACATTCATCTTAATTGTCTGCACTCTCCCCACTAGGGAGAGCAGGAGTGAGTGCCACTTCGGTAGGTTCCTTTTACCTCCTCCATCAGATGTGACAGGTTCCATTTATGGAAAGTTGAATGGAAAGTTCCGAAGATCTGAACCCGCCCCTCACCGTGGGTTCATGATGAAGATTTCACTCTTGCGCAAGTTGAGTTTGTAACCTGAGAAGGTTCCAAACTCCCTTAAGTGTCCCATTATTCCTCCCATGCTGGCTCAGGAGTTCGAGACATAGTGGAGCAGGTCATCCGCATAGAGTGAGACTCCCTGCTCCCTGTCTCCCCTCTGAATGCCTCTCCACCCCTTCGCTGATCTGAGAGTGATGGTGAGTGGCTCATTTGCCAGGACAAATACCAGTGGGGACATTGGGCATCTCTGGCTTTGTGCAACCTGAAGTACTCAGAGCTGGAGGAGTTCATTCATATGCTCGCCATGGGAGCACTACAGTTGCTTCCCCCATGAGATGAAACCCCCCCCCCGCACCCCCGGCCCAAACCAAAACCTGGGTTAGCTATAAACAAAGAAAAGCTATGATTATCTTTCTAAGTGTCCACTACCTGATAAAGGTGAAAGTATTAGATGGTATTGTGCTATATATTGAAAATAACATTATTTTTTGGGTGAGTTTTCTACTGAACAAGAGTATTTCAGTGATTTAAAACAGCAGCTTCTAAGATAGCTGAAACTTTGTTTGATTAGTAAATTTGCAGATGATACGAAGATTGGTGGAGTTGTGGATAGTGAGGAGGGCTGTTGTCGGCTTCAAAGAGACATAGATAGAATGCAGAGCTGGGCTGAGAAGTGGCAGATGGAGTTTAACCCTGACAAGTGTGAGGTTGTCCATTTTGGAAGGACAAATCTGAATGCGGAATACAGGGTTAATGGTAGGGTTCTTGGCAATGTGGAGGAGCAGAGAGATCTTGGGGTCTATGTTCATAGTTCTTTGAAAGTTGCCACTCAAGTGGATAGAGCTGTGAAGAAGGCCTATGGTGCGCTAGCGTTCATTAGCAGAGGGATTGAATTTAAGAGCCGTGAGGTGATGATGCAGCTGTACAAAACCTTGGTCAGGCCACATTTGGAGTACTGTGTGCAGTTCTGGTCACCTCATTTTAGGAAGGATGTGGAAGCTTTGGAAAAGGTGCAAAGGAGATTTACCAGGATGTTGCCTGGAATGGAGAGTAGGTCATACGAGGAAAGGTTGAGGGTGCTAGGCCTTTTCTCATTAGAACGGAGAAGGATGAGGGGCGACTTGATAGAGGTTTATAAGATGATCAGGGGAATAGATAGAGTAGACAGTCAGAGACTTTTTCCCCGGGTGGAACACACCATTACAAGGGGACATAAATTTAAGATAAATGGTGGAAGATATAGAGGGGATGTCAGAGGTAGGTTCTTTACCCAGAGAGTAGTGGGGGCATGGAATGCACTGCCTGTGGTAGTAGTTGAGTCGAAAAATTTATGGACCTTCAAGCGGCTATTGGATAGGTACTTGGATTAGGGTAGAATAAGGGAGTGTAGGTTAACTTCTTAAGGGCAGCACGGTAGCATTGTGGATAGCACAATTGCTTCACAGCTCCAGGGTCCCAAGTTCGATTTCGACTTGGGTCACTGTCTGTGTGGAGTCTGCACATCCTCCCCGTGACTGCGTGGGTTTCCTCCGGGTACTCCGGTTTCCTCCCACAGTCCAAAGATGTGCAGGTTGGGTGGATTGGCCATGAAAAATTGTCCAAAATTCTATGATTAACCTAGGACAAAAGTTCGGCGCGACATCGTGGGCCGAAGGGCCTGTTCTGTGCTGTATTTCTCTATATATCTATATTACATTACAAAATACAAACCCATTGAAGTCAAGCTGTATAGAAAAACCCATCAAAGTCAATCACATTAGAGGAATGTGAGTGACCACCATCCTAACCTATTCATGAAACATCAAAACAATCACCTGTATATTCAATAGATTGGGAAATAAAGAATAGACAAAATCACTTTGGACAATAGACCCTGGGCGGGATTTTCCGACCCCGCGCCGGGTCGGAGAATCATTGGCGGGCCGTGCGAATCGCGCCACGCTGCCCCGACGCCGGCACGTGATTCTCCGCTCCACGTGGTTGCCGCATTGTGGGCCGCTCTATGCGGACGGCCCGCCGATTCTCCGGTCCGTAAGAAAAGAACCGAGTCCCGCCGGCGCCGTTCTAACCTGCTCAGGGCTGGCGGGACCTCGGCATGTAAGGGTCGGGTGCCGGCCTTTGAGGGGAGGGGGGCTCCAACCTCAGGTGGGGCCTCCGATGTGGCCTGGCCTGCGATCAGGGCCCACCGTTTGGTGGGCTGGCCTCTGTGGCTGGGGGTATCCTTTCCTACGCGCCGGCCCCTGTAGTGCTGCGCCATGTTGCATCAGGGCCGCGCGTTGAAGGAGGCCACTGCGCATGCACGCGTTGGCGCTGGTGCCACTGTGCATATCCTCATTGGCAACGGCGCAACTCCGCATGCGCGGATCCCGCGGTGCACAGTTCGAACCGGGATCTGCAGCTGGAGCGGAGCAAACCGCACCAGCGCCATGTTGGCCCCCTGTAGGGGCCAGAATTAGTTGTGGGAACGGCCCGTTCACACCGTTGTAAAACTCGATGGCGTGGACACTCTGCCGCGGGATGGGAGAGCCCCCTGTCTGTGAAAGAAACTCACCTAGCCATAATGTATTCATGTGTAAATCATGAACCCGGAATCAACTTGTTATGACCATGTTTGGGTAACCAGTCAGTGGTGAGGGAGATCATGTGATAAGCCAACTAGCCCGTTTTGTGTTTAAGAAACTTTTTCTCCAGGTCAGAGAACAGAAGAAGCAAAGATCAGAAAAAGACAGTTCCTGAGTCGACCTTCTCGCTGTCATAGAATCACAGAATACTGCACCACAAAAGGTGCCCTTTGGCCCATTGAGTCTGCACCGACATATGAAATAACATCCGACCTGCCTACCTAATCCCATTTGCCAGAATTTGGCGAATAGCCTTGAATGTTATGATAGTGCTCATCCAGGTACTTTTTAAAGGATGTGAGGCAACCCGCCTCTACCACTCTTCCTTTTCCTCTAATTTAGTGTACCCAATTCATTTTATCCAATTAAGGGACAATTTTACCATGGCTAATCCACTTACCCAGCACATCTTTGGGTTGTGGGGGCGAAACGCACGCAAACTCGGGGAGAATGTGCAAACTCCACACGGACAGTGACCCAGAGCCTCTACAACTCTTCCAGGCAGTGCAATCCAGACGGTCACCACTCTCTGGGTAAAAGGTTTTATCTCAAATCCCATCTCAACCTTTTGACTATGAACTTGTGTCCCTTCATAACTGACTCTTCAACTAAGGGGAACAGCTGCTCCCTATCCACCCTGTCTATGCCCCTCATAATCTTGTACACCTTGATTAGGTCTGCCCTCAATTTTCTCTGCTGCATCGGAAACAACCCAGGCCTATCCAACCTCTCTTCATAATTTAAATGTTCCATCCCAGGCAACATCCTGCTTCTGCACCTTCTATTTTGTATTGCCTTTCCTCAACCTTCCAGCCAAAATTCACCACTTCACACTTCTCCGCATTAACTTTATCTGCTATTTGTCCACCCATTCCACCAGTCTGTGCTTCCTTTTAAAGTGTATCACTGTGCTTCTCACAGCTCACAATACATCCAATGTTTTTGATATCTACAGATTTTGCGATACTTGCAAAACCTGTACATCCAAGTCCAGGTCATTAATATATATTGGGCTGTAACTTCCGAGCTCCTTGGCATTGGATTGGGGTATCCCAAAGAGACACTGGGAGGCGGCACAGTAGCACAGTACTTAGCACTGTTGCTTCACAGCGCCAGGGTACCAGGTTCAATTCCCGGCTTGGATCACTGCCTGTGCGGAGTCTGCACGTTCTCCTTGTGTCTGCATGGGTTTCCTCTGGGTGCTCTGGTTTCCTCCCACAAGTCCTAAAAGACGTTCTGATAGGCATTTTGGACATTCTGAATTCTCTTTCCATGTACGCGAACAGGCGTCAGAATGTGGCGACTGGGGCCGTAATTGCAGTGTTAATGTAAGCCTACTTGTGACAATGAAGATTATTGTTATCATTATCCTGTATATATCTTCCTGAAACCTAAGACACTCAACCTCACTGTTAACCGCCTGACCAATCTTTTCATCATCCGCAGACTAATTGATCTTACCCCCCACATAGTCATCTATGTCAGTTATATAATGACAAACAATAGGGGACCCAGCACAGATCCCTGTGGTAAGCCACTGGACACCAGCTTCCAGTCACTAAAGCATCCATCTGTTATCACCCTCTATCTCCTACAGCTAAGTCAATTTTGAATCCACCTTATCAAGTTACCCTGTGACTCATGTGCATTTGCCTTCTTTATAAGTCTCCCATGTTGGACCTTGTCAAAGGCTTTGCTGAAATCCATGTAAACTACATCAACTGCACTACCCTCATCTACATACCTGGTCACATGCTCAAAAAATTCAATCAAATATGTTAGGCATGACCTCCCTCTGACAAATCCATGCTGACTATTCCTGATCACAACTTGCCTCTCCAAGTTTCTTCTTCATAATTTTCTCCAGTAGTTTCCCTACCATTGATGTGAGACTCACTGGTCTGTAGTTCCCTGGCATATCTCTACAACCCTCCTTAAATAGTGGGACCACATTAGGTGTTCCCCAGTCCTCTGGCACCTCCCGAGGCCAGAGAGGAATTAAAAATTTGGGTCAGAGCCCCTGAAATCTCCTCCCTCACTTCTCACAGCATCCTGGGACACAATTCATTTGGACCTGGCGATTTGTCCACTTTCAAGCCCGCCCACACCTCCAATCCCTTGGATTTGATTGGATTTGTTTATTGTCACATGTACCGAGGTACAGTGAAAAGTATTTTTCTGTGAGCAGCTCAACAGATAATTAAGTACCTGTTCCTGTACCAGCCTCCACGGACAGGCACCAGAATGTGGCGACAAGGGGCTTTTCACAGTAACTTCATTGAAGCCTACTCGTGACAATAAGCGATTTTCATTTTCAAGTACATGAAAAGAAAAGAAAATAAAAAGAAAATATATAATAGGGCAACACAAGGTACACAATGTAACTACAGAAACACCGGCATCGGGTGAAGCTTACAGAGGTGTAGTGTCAATCAGGTCAGTCCATAAGAGGGTTGTTTAGGAATCTGGTATCAGCAGGGAAGAAGCTGTTTTTAAGTCTGTTCGTGCGTGTTCTCAGACTTTTGTATCTCCTGCCAGATGGAAGAAGTTGGAAGAGTGAGTAAGCTGGGTGGGAAGGGTCTTTGATTATGCGGCCCGCTTTCCCCAGGCAGCGAGAGGTGCAGATGGAGTCAATGGATGGGAGGGAGGTTCATGTGATGAACTGGGCTGTGTTCACGACTCTCTGAAGTTTCTTGTGGTCTTGGGACAAGCAATTGCCATACCAGGCTGTGATGCAGCCAGATAGGATGTTTTCTAAGATGCATCTGTAAGATTTGTTAAGAGTTAATGTGGACATGCCAAATTTCCTTAGGTCAATCCCTTTAACAAATCTCTCATGAACCTCACAGTCTCTCTCCCCAAGTTCTGTGTCTACCTCCTCATTCTCTTGGGTGAAGACAGATATGGAGTATTCGTTCAACGCCCCACCAATGTTCTCTGGCTCTACCCACAGATTTCCCTATTTGTCCCTAATGGGCCCTACTCTTTCCCTGGTTATCCTCTTCCCATTGAAATACTTGTCTTGGGATTTTCACTACTTTTACCAGCCAGAGCTTTATCAAATCCCCTCTTTGCTCTCCTAATTACTTTCTTAAACTCCATCCTGCACTTTCTGTACTCCACTAGTGTCTCTGTTGATTTGCTCTCCTTGTACTTGCTCAATGTCTCTCTTTAACTGCTCATCGTATCCTGAATGTTTCTGGTCATCCATGGTTCTCTAGGCTTGTTACTCCTTCCTTTCCCCTGGAGGGAACATGTTGGGCTTATACCCTCCCCATTTCCTGCAAGTTTGCATTCAACCTATTGTTTGACCATTCACATGTCACAGGCAGTGTTTTTAAAAATCAACCCAGGGCAGCACGATGGTGCAGTGAGTTAGCACTGCGGCCTCATGACGCCGAGGTCCCAGGTTCGATCCTGGCTCTGGGTCACTGTCCGTGTGGAGTTTGCATATTCTCCCCCACAACCCAAAAAGATGTGCAAGGTAGGTGAATTGAACACTCTAAATTGCCGCTTAATTGGAAAAATGAATTGGGTACTCTAAAATGTTTTTTAAAAATCAACCCAGTAGCTGCTGTCTCCAGAAAAATTATATAATTTACCCCGTCAATAGTGTTAAATTGCCTCGGCACAGAATCCAGAAGGACTAACATTGAGCCCAGGCAAAAAACATCCAACTATCCCAAGTCATCAGTTTACAAGCTCTATATCCCACTGACTTTTACTAGACTTTCAAAAAACCTAGTCAATCTATCCTCCCACTTTGTAACTCTGTGTGTGTATGTGTGTGTGTGTATGTGTATGTGTGAACCCCTGAATGTGTGTGAGTGAGAGTCGGGATACTTTTTAATGCTTTTATTTAGATCAGGTGTTAAGTACATGATACACTATTGTTATGGGTCAGGGTTTAGAGAACCCCAAAGTGTATCATAGAGTTCACCTGACCCACAACTTCTAATAGATTGTGGTATGGGGAGCACACAGCACACTCAACAGGTGTGGTACAGCAGAAATGGAAAAGTATTTTTTTAAAAGCAAAACAATGTTTATTCTATGAACTCAAGTTCACCTTTTTAAAACGTACAGTGACCATCTTAGCAACCATCAATTCAAATACAACCCCAAAGAATACAACACTAAGTAATGCGTACGCTGTCCTTTTAACATCCAGAAGACTTACAAAAAACATAACTTTTAACAGAAGCACGTTAGGTTAAAGTCACTACTCAGAACATTTATAATTCTGAATTCACCAAATGATCAAGAGACAGTATTTTCATGGCACAGAGATCAACGGTACACCTGCTCTGTCTGGCTTCAGCTCCACCACTGAAAGCGAAACTAAAACACACCTTGCAACAAACAGCATAAAACAAAAGTAAAACGCTGACAGACAGTCCAGCTCCACCCACTCTCTGACATCACTGCAGTAATAAACATCCATTTCTCAAAGGTACTCTCACTGCAGATACTTATATACACACCCATTTATAAACACCAATTTCTTAAAGGTACTCTCACATGACACTATTTTCTTTTAAAAACAGATCAAAGAAAATTTGTCTGTGCATTTTACAGTCACAGCACTGAAACAGTTAAATCCTCACTGAATTGGCAAACACATTCTTTTAATAAAAACGTGTTGTGGTCAAACGAGGAGTGAGAAAAGAGGGGAACCATCCTACCCCTTCAAACCTGATCATAATAGTGTAAACATAGTGATGGGAAATATTAGAAGATTTAAAGTAGACAAAGTTTGAAATCCCAGTTACCCACTAGGAGAACAAAACCACAAGATTCCAAAGTTTTAAACAACATAAATTTTACTATCCAAAGTCAGAAAAATAAAACAATCTATGATATCTTCTCCTGACTATGCATTCCTCAGGATTCACAAAGCTGCACTTCTGCCACTAATTATTTCCAGCTCTATTGCAGACTGCTAGCTTCACTAAGCTGGCAATGCTTTTGGGTTTCTCTAAACTCCATTCTCCCAGCTGCACTGGGGCTATAAATGGCTCCCAAGTCACTTTCTGAGCCCCAAACCTCTCCAGCATGGAACCAGCAACCTTCCACCACCATCACAGCTCCCCAGGATTCCTCCCAAACACAAACTGCACCAATTGGCTCGCAGAGCATCTCAGCACTGCAAACCACAGGAGGTCTAAATTGTAACTAACCCCCGCCCCCAGTAGTCACATAGATTTAAGTCAGAGCATGTTCTTAAGCTCCACCCTTCTCAATGAAGACAGGGCCATTTGGGTTCACTGAATGTTTTGAAACAAATTATTTCTAACTCCAAAAAAAAACATTGCTGGACTGCGCATAGTTACATGCAGTGCTGGAGATACAGATAAGTAAGCCCACCTGCTGTTTTAGGATCTTGCTTTTCTAAATTTTGAACCCTTAAATGAACATGGTCAAAACCTTTTAAGTATAATATACTCCTGAGCTGCTTAGTTGTATTCATCGTATTTTCTACTGTTAAACTTTAATCTTTCCAGAATTAAACATTACAGTACCACTAAAATTAACATGAATCATGGACTAGATATTTGTCACACCTCCTCATCAAAAAAAATGAAAATGCATCACCAATGTCATGTGTTTTCATTCACCATTTAGAATATAAAACTTACAATATGTCATCTAAGAATTTTCCAAAGCATGCAATTGCACAATAATCATCTCCCATTGTCCAATGAAATTTGCAATCCATCAGCACGCTACTGAATTCCATGTTCAGACTTCCAGTGGCGGCCATGGTGTGAGTGGTCACGCTCAGGGCAGCTCCTGCTTGAAGGTGTAGAAAGGAGTGCTTTTTACCCAAAATCGGGTGTAACTTCGAAAAGTGTAACTGAAGGCTGGAGAAGTTCACCCCGGGAGTGGCATGTCTGCTGGTTACCAAATCTGTCAGAAGAAGGTGAAGGATCTGGCCACGGAGTTGGAAGAGACCTGTGGCACAGCAATAGATGGCAGAGGGGGAAGAGTCAGTGCAAGTTGGAAAGCCCCAGTTGGAACAGTTGATGGCCTTTATCAAGGAAGAGTTCTGCCAGCAGAGGAAGGCAATGCAGAAGGATCGAGTAAAGGCCATCGAAGGGTTTGTGGCATCCCTGAAGGGCTCGATGGAGAGGGTGGAGGCGCCGCACCAGCTCCAATCAACTGATTCCATCTTTTTTGACCGGTTCTGGCCCTCAGCTCCATACACCAGAGGGTCAATCTCTTCCCCTCACTCTCCTGCACCTTTTTTCCATAACACCTCCACCTGTTAACCGGGGAAAAGGTCCGAAAGAACCGCCACGAACGGGAGCCACGAAATGTGCGACCACTCACTCCATGGTTGCCGCCAGAAGTTCGCGTTTAGGGGTTATTATAAGAAGCCGTACAGGGCGGTCCTGGGAGGGGGGGGGGGGGAGGGGGGGGGTGAAGAGGAGGGCATGGGACAGTTTGTAGATGAACTGGACGTTCCACAGTTGGAGGAAGAGAAGAGGTAGGCCCTAGAGGATCCATTGGGGCTGAAGGAGGTATTGGACAGCATAAGGGGTATGAAGTCGGGGAAGGCACAATAGCACAGTGGTTAGCACCGTTGTTTCACAGCGCCAGGATCCCAGGTTCGAGTCCCGCTTGGGTCACTGTCTGTGCGGAGTCTGCACGTTCTCCCTGTGTTTGCGTGGGTTTCCTCCGTGTGCTCCAGTTTCCTCCCATAGTCCGAAGATGTGCAGGTTAGGTGGATTGACCATGCTAAATTGCCCATAATGTCCCCCCCAAAAAAAAGTTAGGTTAGGTTGGGTTACTGGGTTATGAGGTTATGGGGATAGGGTGGAAGTGTGAGCTTAGGTACGGTGCACTTTCCAAGGGCCGGTGCAGACTCGATGGGCCAAATGGCCTCCTTCTGCACTATAAATTCTATGAAACTAAGGCCCCAGGGCCCGATGGTTACCCGGCGTAATTCTATAAGGAGTTAGCGACGGACCTGGCACCACATCTCTCGAGGCCGTTTACTGAGGCGTTGGAGAAGGGGGAGCTGCCGGAGATGATGACACAGGCAATGGTCACATTAATACCAAATAAGGGGAAAGACAAATTGGAATGTGGGTCATATAGACCCATATCACTCTTAAATACAGATGGGAAAGTGCTGGCTATGTTGGTGGCAGGAAGGATGGAAGGATGTGTCCCTGGGGTGGTTGCAGAGGACCAGACAGATTTTGTAAAGGGCAGGCAGCTTTCTAGTAATATAAGGAGGATTTTAAATGTGATCATGACCCTGTCAAGAGCTCAGGTACCGGAGGTAGTGGTATCCGTGGATGAGCACAATAAGAAGTCTTACAACACCAGGTTAAAGTCCAACAGGTTTGTTTTGAATTACTAGCTTTCAGGTGAGGAAGGAGTAGTGCTCCAAAAGCTAGTGATTTGAAGCAAACCTGTTGGATTTTAACCTGGTGTTGTAAGACTTTTTACTGTGCTCACCCCAGTCCAACACCTGCAATTCCACTCCATGGATGAGGTGGGGGCATTTGACCGGGTGGAGTGGCGGTACCTGTTTGAGGTCCTGGGAAGTTTCGGGTTTGGGCCAAAAGTTATGACATGGGTGTCCCTGTTATATGTGGCACCGAGGGCGAGTGTGCGGACCAATGACATAGGCTCACAAAATTTTGAAATGCATGGGAACAAGGCAGGGGTTCCCGCTGCCTTTGCTGTTGTTTGCGCTAGTGATAGAGCCTCTGGCAATGGATCTTAGGGGGTCGACAAAGTGGCAAGGGTTCATGGGGGGACAAAGGGAGCACGGGTATCACTATACGAAGACGACCTACTATTGTATGTTTCGGACCCGCTGGACAGCATGGAGAGGATCATGGGCCTGTTTGGGAAGTTTTGGGCATTCTCAGGTATAAGCTAAATGTAGGGAAAAGTGAAGTATTCCCGGTGAACGAGTTGGGTCAGCGAGCCAACCTTGAGGGGTTGCCATTCAAGGTGTCCAGAGACAGGTTTAGATACCTGGGTATTCAGGTAGCAAGGGAATGGGCGATGCTACATAAATGGAACCTAACAAAGCTGGTGGAGGAGGTTAGGGGGGATCTGAAGAGGTGGGTCATGCTGCACCTGGCTCTGGCAGAGAGGGTCCAAGTGGTGAAGATGAACATTCTGCCGAGGTTCCTGTTCATATTCCAGACATTTCTGATCTTTGGACCAAAGGCCTTCTTTTGAAAACTGGATATGATTATTTCAGACTTTGTTTGGGCAGGTAAGGTGCCAAGGGTTAAGAGGACCCTGTTACAGAGGCAGAGGAAGAAGGGAGGGTTAGCGTTGCCGAACCTGCAACATTATTACTGAGCCGCGAACATGGGGAAGGTGAGGCGGTGGTGGGAAGGAGAGGGGGCAGAATGAGAGGAGGAATTCTGTAGGGGGACCAGCTTGAGGGCTATTGTGACGGCGGCATTGTGAATGGCGCCAAGAAAATATGCAGAGAGCCTGGGGGTGGTGCAGTCGACAGTAAAGGTCTGTAATCAGTTGAGGAGGCATTTCAGGATAGAAGGGATGTCGGTGCTGGCGCCGCAATGCGAAAACCATGGTTTTGAGATGTGGGGCTGGTTAAGGTGAGGGATCTGTACCTCGAAGAGGGGTTTGCCAGTATAGAGGAACTGAAGGAGAGCGTAGAGCTCCCAAGAGGAAGTGAGGAAGTGCAGGTAAGGGACTTTGTGCAGAAGGTTTAGAAAGCGTTCCCCAGGGTGCCAAGGTACATCCTGTTGGGGCGACTGCTGCTTCCGGAGACATAAGTGGGTGGCTGGGAGAGCAGGAGGATGAGCAGGTGGTGAAGATTAAGGAGAAGTGGGAGGGGGAGCTGGGAGGGGAGAGAAACCGGGGAGCATGCAGTGAGACCATAAGACCATAAGACATAGGAGCGGAAGTAAGGCCATTCGGCCCATCGAGTCCACTCCACCATTCAATCATGGTTGATTTCAACTCCATTTACCCGCTCTCTCCCCATAGCCCTTAATTCCTCGAGAAATCAAGAATTTATCAATTTCTGTCTTAAAGACACTCAACGTCCCGGCCTCCACCGCCCTCTGTGGCAATGAATTCCACAGACCTACCACTCTCTGGCTGAAGAAATTTCTCCTCATCTCTGTTCTAAAGTGACTCCCTTTTATTCTAAGGCTGTGCCCCCGCGTCCTAGTCTCCCCTGCTAATGGAAACAACTTCCCTATGTCCATCCTATCCAAGCCATTCATTATCTTGCACCAAGCCATTCATTATCTTCTGAGGAGCTATGATGGGTAAATGCGACCTCCTCGTGCGCAAGGATGAGCCTGATACAGTTCAAGGTGGTACACAGGGTACATATGACTCAGGCAAGAATGAGTGGGTTCTTCCAGGAAGTGGCTGACCAGTGTGAAAAGTATGGGAGAGACCAGAGAATCATGCACAAATGTTCTTGGGCTGCGAAAATTTGGAGAGAGCCCGGGCAGGAGAGTTAATGGTACTAACAGGGGGCGGGATTCTCCCCTACCTGGCGTGACGGGGGGTCCTGGCATAGGGGAGTGGCACCAACCACTCCGGGGTCGGGCCTCCCCAAAGGTGGGGAACTCTCCGCACCTTTGGGGGCTAGCCCCGCGCCGGAGCGGTTGGCACCAGAAGACTGGCGCAAAAAACCGGCGCCCCCGGCAGCTGGGCTGGCCGAAAGGCTTTCGCCGGTCGGCACATGCGCCGGCGGTGACGTCAGCGATGTGGGTTTCTCTTCCGCTTCCGCCATGGCGGAGGCCGTGGCGGCCGCGGTGGAGAAAGAGTGCACCCAGGGCACTGGCCCGGAGTTTGAGCGGGGGGCCCCGATCGCGGGCCTGGCCACCGTGGGGGCACCCCCCGGGGTCCGATCGCCCCGCGCCCCCCCCACCCCCCCGGGGGCCCGGTCGCGCCGCCGATCCCGCCGCCACCAGAGGTGGTTCAAACCTCGGCGCCGGGAGAGGCCTCCCAGCGGCGGGACTTCGGCCCATCGCGGGCCGGAGAATCACCACAGGGGCCTCGCCGATTGGAGTGGCGAGATTCCCGCCGCCGCCACTTCCCGGGTGGCGGAGAAGCTCTGCCACGGCGGGGGTGGGATTTTTGGCGGCCCCAGGCGATTCTCCGACCCTGCTGGGGGTCGGAGAATTTCGCCCAGGGATAGTGAGAGAGGAGGTTGAGCCGGACCCTTTGGTGGCGATACTTGGGATATCGGAGAAGCCGGAACTGATCGAGAGGAAGAAGGCGAACATTGTGGCCTTTGCCTCTCTAATTGCCCTGCGAAGAATTCTGTTGGAGTGGCGGTCAGCAACACCGCCAGGAGTGGCTGCCTGGCTGGGGGACTTATATGACTTTCTTCAGCTGGAAAAGGTCAAGTACGAATTAAGGGGTTCAGCGAAAGGTTTTGCAGCAAGGTTGGGGATGTTCATGGTGGGCGATACCAGGAGGGGTGAGGGGTGAGGGGGGAGGGAGGAGGGGGGTTGAAAAAGGGGGGAAAAAATTGTACAAACTGTATAATTGTGTGTTGGGGAGTTTGCTTCCCGAATTGTATAAGTTTGGAATAAAATACATTAAAAAAATAATTCCATGTTCAGTTCAAGATGAAAAATGTTTCCTTTTACACCATTTCCTGAAAGATTTCCTATTCCAATAATTGAGGTCCAAAAGCCCATCTGTAAAGAAGTTTCCTCATTGTTATGCACAAGTGAATTTTCAAGTTCAGTCTTAAAATAGTCTGTTCTGATTTCAGCTTTTGAACCTTATTGCCCTCCATATCTGTAGCTTTTTCAAAGAAGGTTTCAATTAAGTCCATAGTTAAATTGTCTCCTTCTTTAGCTGTAAGCATATCTTGATTTTTAAGTTCATTTTCCAGACCCAAGTACTGTAAATTTTCTTTTTGAGATAACAAGTTCAAAACTTTTGTACCAGCAAGTAGTTACATCTTTGATCAAAATATTACTTAGCCACTATATCATTCAGATGCTTTTATATGCTCAATCTGAGAGGTTTGATATTTTTGTTTGATTTAATCTTTAAACAATTTGTAATCTTTCAGTTTCTTCTTATCCCATCAAGATCAAATTTGGTTTCATTATTTTCAAGAATATCAGCAGCCCCCTCATTTTGGATCTTAAATTTTCTTCTTAAGACTTTGAATCTTCCATGCAATTCACAAATGACTTTATTCCAGTCATTTTGAGATTGTAACTGATCTTTTGAATTCGGTTCAGTTGCCTGTATCCTGGAACTCAACACGGATAGGCATGGTTAATTCTTGTGCTGTCTCAGCACTCACAGGACCATTCAATTCAATGTTAACTGTCATTAACCCTTTCGGATCACTCTGAGGTCTCAGTCCTTTCATTTTCATTTGAAAATTCTGCAGGCAAGTTTGCTGTCTCTATAACTTTCGCGACTAGAATTGTTCAAGAGTAAACGTTTTGAACTGGGGAAGGCAAATTTAGCAGGAATGAGAAGGGACTTGGCTGAGGTGGATTGGCCAGCACGGCCAGAGGACAAATCAGTGGAATACCAGTGGGAAGTCTTAAAAAGCATAATCCTAAATGTACAAAGTAGGCATGTCCCCTCCAAAAACAAGAGTGGTACTGCCAAATCTAGACCCCCTCCCCGCCCCGGTTGTCTAGAGGAATACAGGGGAAGAGCAAACATTTAAAAAAAGCATAAGATAGGCACAAAGGCCTAAGCATTGCAGATAGTCCAGATGAATATCGGAAGTGCAGGGCGAAGTAAAGAAGGAAATAAGGAACTCACAGAGGGGCATGAAAAAAGATTAGCTAGTAAAGTTAAAGAAAACCCAAAGATGTTTTACCAATGTATTAATTGTAAAAGATTAAGGAAAAAGTGGGACCTATCAGAGATGAAGAAGGGAACTTGTGTGTAGATGCAGAGGCTGAGGGAAGGATTTTAAATTAATATTTAATCTCCGTGTTTAAAAAGGAAATGGATGACTCAGAGATAGTAGTCCAGGAGGAACACTGTGAGATATTGCATGGGATAATCATAAAGAGAGTGGGAGTACTCAAAGAGTTGGATTCCTTGAAAGTTGATAAGTCGCCAGGGCCAGATTGATTGTTTCCGAGGCTACTGAAGGAGGTCAGGGAGGAGGTAGCTGAGAATGATTTTCCAATCTTCACTAGATACAGGGGAGATACCGGAGGACTGAAGAAATGCAAATGTGGTTCCATTGTTTAAAAAGGGATCATAGGAAATGCCAATTATAGGCCAGTTAGTCTTACGTCAGTGGTGGGCAAATTAGGATCAATCCAGAGAGATAGGATTAACTGTCAAATAGAAAGGCATGGACTAGTCAGGATAGTCAGCATGGATTTGTTAAAGGAAAGTCTTGCCTCACAAATTTGATTTAATTCTTTGTGGAAGTGACAAGTAAGGTTGATGAAGGTAGTGCAGTGGATGTTGCGTATGTGGATTTTAGCAAGACATTTGAGAAGGTCCCACATTTGTCAAAAAAGGAAACATCCATGGGATACAGGGCAATGTGAAATCTGGATTAAAAAGTTGGTTTAGTAACAGGAAACAAAGGATAATGGTTGATGGCTGCCCTTACAATTGGACATTTTTTTGATGTGGTGTTCCCCAGAGTTCGGAGTTGAGACCCTTACTGTTTGTGTTACATATTAACAATTTGGATGTGAGCATGGGATGCATGATTGGGAAATTTGCAGATGTCACAAAGATTGACCGAATGGTGGACAGTCTAGAGGATAGCTATAATCTCCAAAACGATAAAGATGGGTTGGTGGAGTGGGTGATTAAGTGGCAGGTAGAATTTAACACAGAGAAGTGTGAGGTCATGCATTTAGGGAGGTCAAACAGTTATCGGGAGTTCACAATAAATGGGAATGTATTAAGAGGGATAAATGAAGTGAGAGATCTTGGCATACAAGTGCACAGGTCCCTAAAGACAGCAGTTCAAGTAGACAAGGTTGTAAAGAAAGCATATAGAATGCTCTCCTTCATTGACAGAGGTATAGAATATAAAAGTAAGGATATAATGTTGGAATTGTGTAAAACACTGGTGAGGCCACAAATGAAATGAAAATTGCTTATTGTCACAAGTAGGCTTCAAATGAAGTTACTGTGAAAAGCCCCTCGTTGCCACATTCCGGCGCCTGTTCGGGTTAGGCTGGACAGGAATTGAACCATGCTGCTGGCCTGCCTTGGTCTGCTTTAAAAGCCAGCTCTTTAGCCCTGTGCTAACCAGCCCCTGTGGCCTAATCAAAGTCCGGTACAGCTCCAACATACCTCCCTGCTCTTATTATCTATGCCATGACTGATAAAGCCAAGTGTTCCATTTGTCTTCTTAACTATCCCATAACCTGTTCCGCCGTCTTCAGATGTCTGTGGACAAGCACCCCAAGATCTCTCTATTCTTCTGAGCTTCCCTAGTGCCCAGTCATTCATTGAGTACTCCCTGGTTTATGTTACTTCCTTCCAAAGTGCATCACCTCACTCTTTTCAGGGTTAAAATTCCTATCTGCCACTGATCTGCCCATCTGACAATCCGTCTATATCCTCCTATATCTTCTTCTTCACTGTCAGCCACCTGGCCAATCTTTGAATGTAGAACTTCAAACAGATCAACCATGATCTTGAAAATGAGGGAGCAGGCTTGAGGGGCCTATTTCAGGGCAGGAAATGGGAGTGGAATGCCACATTCAAGTGCCAACCCCCTCACTTTGACTTCCCCAGATTTCTCCTGCACAGAATAGACCAATGCACTGTACACATCCATTCATTCCTGTTCACATTCCCACTTGACCAGAAACTATTGACACTCACCCTCATTTTGCTGCCATGTAACACCCATCCTTTACTGTGACCTTCCATAAATGTCCTGATATCCTATAGACTTATGGAATGGTTATTGTATTGAAAAAGGCAATTCAGTCGATTGTGTCTACGCTGCTTCCTGCCAGAGTAAATCAATTGGTTCCACTTCCCAGGCGTTTTACCGTCCTTCTACAAATTTTTATTCTTCAGGTGATTATCCAATTTTCTTTTGAAAGTCAAAATTGAATCTGCCTCCACCACACTATCAGGCAGTGCATCCAGATACTAACCACTCGCTGCATACAAAATGTTTTCCCCCATGTCACCTTTAGTTCTTTCACCACTCACCTTGTATTGATGTCCTCTGGTTTTCAACTTTTCTACCATGGAAGAGCTTCTCTCTATCTACTCTGGGCCACTCATGATGTTGAACCCTCTAACAAATTTCCTCTCCGCCTTTTCTTCTCTAAGGAGAACAACCCGGGATCCTCCAAACTATCCACATAGCTGAAGTAATTCGGCCGGGATTCTCCTTTCCTGGAACTAAGTCCCCACGCCGGCGGGAAAACCGGCGCCAGCACCTCCAGCATCAACGGGCCCCCAAGTGAGGAATTCTTCACCTGTCTTGGGGGGCTAGGTGGACGCTGGAGGGGTTGGCGCCACTCCAGCGGGCGCCGAAGGGACTGCGCGAGTTTCCACATGTGCGAAATAGCCAGCGTGATCTCGCGCATACGCGGAACCGCCGCTGTGTTTTTCCGCATGCGCCGGCCATGGCGGAGCCCGTCAGGGGCCGGCACGGAAGGAAGGAGTGCCCACATGGCACAGGCCCGCCCGCAGATCGGTGGGCCCCGATCGCGGGCCAGGCCATCGCGGGCCAGACCATCGCGGGCCAGGCCACCGTGGGCCCAGCCCCCCCGGGGTCGGATGCCCCCGCGCCCCACCGAAGACTGCCTCAGCCGACTTCCCTGCCAGGTTCCGCCATGTGGGGCCATACGTAACCCACGCCGGCAGGACTGGCCAAAAACGGCCCCATCAGGGCCCGGAGAATTGCCGGGGGGGGGGCGCTGCCAACAGCCCCCATTCAGCGTGGCGTGAACCCCCGCCCCCACCCGAAAAATGTCGTGTGTGCGTGGGTTTCCTCCGGGTGCTCCGGTTTCCTCCCACAGTCCAAAGATGTGCGGGTTAGGTGGATTGGCCATGCTAAATTGCCCGTAGTGTAAGGTTAATGGGGGGATTGTTGGGTTACGGGTTACGTGGGTTTAAGTAGGGTGATCATTGCTCGGCACAACATCGAGGGCCGAAGGGCCTGTTCTGTGCTGTACTGTTCTATGTTCTATAAGGGAAGACTACAGAAAGCAAGCCAACTACACCCACCTGGGAGGCTGTTGTCCAGGAGGTCAGTGCAGCTGGCAACTGTACCAGAAGCATCAAGCAGTTAAGGAAGCAGATGAATGATCTCATCTGCTCTGCAAGGATAAGTCCTAACTCAACTCCTTCCACTATCAAACACTTATGACGGCATCAAACAATGGCTCTCTTCATAGTTCCCATGCATCCATCAGCAGGGGACATAAATCTTGTCACAGATACTTTCACATCACCACCATCGCACCTGTCATGTAGCTCACAATCCATCCTCTAGTCCTTATGTGGAGGGCTCACCTCTTTGCATAGCCAGATTGTGAAGAGCATAGCAAACTGTGATCGCGCAATAAACCCTCTCTGGTGTGCATTGCAGAGAGCCGACTGAGAGGTTCAGGCATCTGACTTGCATTTTCAGAAGTCCTATGGCCTGCTCTATGAGGGAGCGTATGGAGCTATGGGCAGCGCTGTACCTTTCCTCGGCACATATCTGATGACACACTGGAGTCATCAGTCACTGTTTACGCTAGTAGCCCTTTCCCCAGCAACCTCCCTGCAGATATTCTGGATCTAGTAGTTGTTGTGATGGGCATTCCCACTCTGTCCTCTTGCCTTCCCCTCCTTCTCTTGCACAGTCCTTCTTCCAAATTGGCCCCCTTATCTTCGTCAGTGCCCCCAATCCCCTCCCCACACACATCGTTTCCCACCCCCAGTTGAACTTCAATCCATTGGAGTGGAGGGTCCATGAGTCCCACAGAACACTGTTGTCCATAATGACCAGCTTCGCATGAAGCTGAAGGGCACAGTCTGCCTCAGCAGAGTGCTGTTCAGAGCAGCAGGTATGATGCAGCACTGTGGCAGGTGGGTTATGTATGTTGCACTCACTCCAAGTCTCGGGTGGACTGAGGTTCACCTTGTGCTCCTCAGTCCTTTTCAAACGGGTTTGAGGTCGACGTGATTATTCTCTGGTGTAACCTGATGTTGGAAGGTCTAATGAGATTATGATGAGCAACTGTTTTAATGAGCATTCATGAGATACAAATGGGATTCACACTACCAGGCAGCAGAAGAACCAACTCACCACTGGGAGAACTTCAACCTCTTTTTTCGGCCTGCAGGTTTCCAACTTTTCAGCTCCCACTGGATTCTCCACTCTCAGTTGCCATTAAATCCACTGCGGGTGAAATGTTATAATTCCATCCTACGCCACTTTCTAAAGTCCAGGCCTTTAAACTGCTATCTCAGTCTGCCTTGCCACCTTTGATGATTTATGCACATGTACACCTAGGTCTCTCTTTCTTTACACCCACTTCAGATTTTCACCGTCTATTTGGGCAGCACGGTAGCACAAGTGAATAGCACTGTGGCTTCACAGCGCCAGGCTCCCAGTTTGATTCCCCACGGGGTCACTGTCTGTGTGGTGTGTCTGCACGTTCTCCCTGTGTCTGCGGGGTTTCCTCCGGGTGCTCCGGTTTCCTCCCACAGTCTAAAGATGTGTGGGTTAGGTGGATTGCCCATGATAAATTGCCCTTCGTGACCAAAAAGGTTAGGGGGGTTTATTGGGTTGCGGAATGGGGTGGAAGTGAAGCTTAAGTGGGTCGGTGAAGACTCGATGGGCCGAATGGCCTCCTTCTGCACTGTATGTTCTATTTCTATTTTATATTGCCTTTCCTCAACTTTCCAACCAAAATTCACCACTTCACACTTCTCTACTTGTCTATAAAATAATGAGGAGCTTCGATAAGGTAGATAGTCAACATCTTTTCTCATGGCAATTGACCAGAAGTGCTAACTTCCTTTGGACAATTCGTAGAATCATGGTATTTACAGTGCAGAAGGAGGCCATTCGGCCTATCGCGTCTGCACCGGCCCTTGGCAAGAGCACCCTAATTAAGCTCACACTTCCACCCTATCCCCATAACCCAGTAACCCCACCTAATTTTTTGGACACTAAGTGCAATTTAGCATGGCTAATCCACTTACCTTGCACATCTTTGGACTGTGGGAGAAAACCAGAGCACCTGGAGGAAACCCATGCAGACACAGGGAGAACGTGCAGACTCCGCACAAACAGTGACTCAAGCTGGAAATCGAACCAGGATCCCAGGCATTGTGAAGCAACAGTGCTAACCACTTTGGCACATATCTTTCATTCGGGACCTAGCGCTGAGGAACTGTCACCAAGTCAACCCTGGTGAATCTGAACATAAGGCTTCATCATTTACTGAATGAAGAAAGTACTAACAGATCAGTGCAAAGTAATGTTCTCCTTTCCAGATATACTGCACACAATTGGAGAAGCATTGGAGGAGTCCTTCTTAATCATGAATGCCATGATGAGCCTTTGTGTTGATGTCTAACTCCTTGTAAAGCGTGGCCACCTGTGTGGAGCATCAGACAAAACAGACAATCAAATGCTTGCTGGTCCTGATCAATGGTTTATATGTTCAATCTGCCAGTTTAAGCAGTTCATTCAGAGCCATCCAGAGTCTCAGTGAAGTGTGAAATATTCTCCAGCTCTTGGCTACCAGAGACATGCAGCAGTCCATCAGCTGGAAGATGAGTAAAAAGCACTTCTACTCCTCCCCTTGCGCATCCCCCCAATACTGCCTCCTGTCCCAATGCTAAGTCAGCTCATGGACAGGTGCAGGTGAACAGTCTTTGGCAGGGTCCTCACAGGAGCTGAAAACACAGATAATTCTGTTGGTCATGACCATCTGAACAATTATAGCAGGGAAATGGGTAGTATTCCTCAAGTTCTGCTCAGCCAAAATGGTAGCACCACATAGGAATAACAGGAAAAGGAAGATAAATAATTAGTTGCTATGATTTATGGGAAGATTGCCCCTGTAACCAGCCGGAAAGTTGCAGTCTACCTCACATTACCAGGTTACATTCCACAAGCAATTAAATACCTGTAGTCAGACTCTCGTTCCTTGAAGTTAAGACGTTCCATCCCCAAGAGATGTCAGCTAATTGAGTTACTGGAATTTCTTCAGTCCCAGGAGAACCAGGCGGAACGTTGCCCACTGCTGGGACTGCAGCAGGTCCAGACCAGTCACCACAGACAAGTCCCAAATAAGGTAAGCCGGGTCGGGGGTCGCAGAGGCCAATCAGACAGGCTTTATGTATGAGTTCTCCTGAGCTGCCGTTCTACCAGCTGCAGTCGGAGGATAAACATCTACTATAATAAGCCTCTCTTGTACCGATTCAAATCTTTAAGTGCAATTGATAGCGCATCAATTTATTATAGTTAGATTTTCTGCATCATGGACATCAGGATAAAACCAGATCGCTTGCAGCTGGATCCGCAATCGCCAAACGCCAGAAAAGACTTTAATCACTGGCTGGCTTGCTTCGAGGCCTATATCAACTCAGCGAATCCCGAACCGACGGGAGCTCAGAAAATTCAACTTCTCTACTCAAGGTTGAGCTCCAGCGTGTTCCCGCTGATACAGGACGCGCCGAATTACGCAAGCGCCATGGAACTCCTTAAAATTATGCCAGAAGACGAACACTCTGTTTGCAAGGCATGTGCTCGCCACTCGCGTACAACTACCTGGTGAGTTGATTGAAGACTTCTGGCGGGCCCTTATCCCTCTAGTACGGGACTGTGACTGTCAGGCCGTCACGGCCACGGAACATTCCAATCTCCTCATGCGTGATGCATTCGTGACAGGGATTGCATTGGACCCCATCCGGCAACGACTGCTGGAAGGGGCCACGCTCGACCTAACGGCGACAAAACCTTTAGCGCTCTCCATGACGGTCGCTTCTCGTAATGTACAGTCCTACCTCGCTCACCGCGCGGCCCACCCATCCTACCCCTTGTGGACCCCACAACCGACCCCCCCGACTGGGGCCGCTCCCGCACAATATGCCTGCGCTGCTCGCCACACTCTGGGGGTCCCCGCTGCTACTTCTGCGGCCAACAGAAGCACCCCCGCCAGTGCTGCGCGGCCCGCGCCGCCACCTGTAAATCCTGTGGCAAGACGGGCCACTTTGCGGCGGTGTGTCAGGCCCGCGCAGTTGCCGCTATCGCGCCCAACGTCTCTCCCTTCCCTCAGCCGATCGCGCAATGGGCGCCGCCATCCTCAGCTCGTGCGAACAGTGGGCGCCGCAATCTTCCCCCCCCCCCAGGTCCACGTGCGGCCCATGGGTGCCGCCATCATGCGCCGACCCACAACTGCGCACCATGGCGCCGCCATCTTCCCCCCAGGTCCACGTGCGGCCAGTGGGCGCCGCCATCTTGCCCCGCCACCACAACATGCGCACCATGGACGCCGCCATCTTGCCCCCGCGCCGCAATTGTGCGCTACATGGGCGCCACCATCTTCTTCCCCAAGGTACTTCGGACGCCGCCAATTTTGTCCTCCCTCGGGACTGGACCACGGGATCCGGGTCGCTTGCCGCCCCTTATGGACTCCTCAGACGATCGCCCGCTGCCCGCCTTCCCATGATGCTGGACCAGGTCCCGTCCTCACAACCTGGCTACGCTTCGACGATGGTCTCATCAACGGCCACGCGACCTCCTGCCTACTGGACTTAGGGAGTACCGATAGCTTCATCCACCAGGACACGGTAAGGTGCTGCTCCCTCGCAGTCCATCCCGCCAACCAGTGGATCTCCCTGGCTTCCGGATCCCACTCTGTCCCGATCCGGGGTTTCTGTATGGTCAACCTCACCGTACAAGACATTGGATTCAGCGGTTTCCGCCTGTATGTTCTCCCCAACCTCTGTGCTACACTATTACTGGGCCTGGATTTCCAATGTAACCTCCAGAGTCTCACCCTCAAATTCGGCGGGCCCCTACCCCCACTCATCGTTTGCAGCCTCACGACCCTCAAGGTTGACCCTCCCTCCCTCTTTGCCAATCTGACTGCAGATTGCAAGCCCGTCGCCACCAGGAGCAGACGGTACAGCACCCAGGACAAGACCTTCATCAGGTCCGAAGTCCAGAGGCTGCTTCGGGAAGGCATTATCGAGGCCAGCAACAGCCCCTGGAGAGCCCAAGTGGTGGTGGTTAAAACTGGGGAGAAACACAGGATGGTCGTGGACTACAGCCAGACCATCAATCGGTACATGCAGCTCGACGCGTACCCCCTCCCTCGCATATCTGATATGGTCAATCAGATTGCACAGTACCGGGTCTTCTCAATGATTGACCTTAAATCCGCCTACCACCAGCTCCCCATCCGCAAATCGGACCGTCCCTACACTGCCTTCAAGATGGATGGTCGCCTCTATCAATTCCTTAGGGTTCCCTTCGGCGTCACTAACGGGGTCTCGGTATTCCAAAGAGAAATGGACTGAATGGTTGACCGGTACGGACTGCGGGCCACGTTTCCGTACTTAGACAATGTCACCACCTGCAGCCATGACCAGCAGGACCACGACGCCAACCTTGCCAAATTTCTCCACACTGCATCTCTCCTCAACCTCACTTACCACAAGGAGATGTGCGTGTTCAGCACTAACCGCTTGGCCATCCTCGGCTACGTAGTCCAAAACGGACTCCTGGGGCCCAATCCCGACCGCATGCGCCCCCTCATGGAGCTCCCCCTTCCCCACTGCCCCAAGGCCCTCAAACGCTGCCTCGGATTCTTCTCCTACTGCGCCCAGTGGGTCCCACAATACGCGGACAAGGCCCGCCCACTGATACAGTCCACTCAATTTCCCCTCACGGCCGAGGCACAACATGCCTTCGCCCGTATTCGCTCAGACATAGCCAAGGCCGGGATGCGTGCAGTAGACGAGACACTGCCCTTTCAAGTAGAGAGCGACGCTTCAGATGTCGCCCTTGCCGCCACTCTAAACCAGGCAGGCAGACCCGTGGCATTCTTTTCCCGCACACTCCATGCCTCCGAAATTCGACATTCATCTGTTGAAAAGGAGGCCCAGGCAATTGTTGAAGCGGTGCAGCACTGGAGGCATTACCTGGCCGGCAGGAGATTCACTCTCCTCACTGACCAATGGTCGGTAGCCTTCATGGTTAACAACACGCAGCGGGGCAAGATCAAAAACGATAAAATCTTGAGGTGGAGAATCGAGCTCTCCACCTATAATTATGAGAACTTGTATTGCCCCGGCAAGCTCAACGAGCCCCCAGATGCCCTCTCCCAAGGTACATGTGCCAGCGCACAAGTGGACCAGCTCCATGCCCTGCACGACAGCCTTTGCCATCCGGGGGTCACTCGGTTGTACCACCTAGTCAAAGCCCGCAATCTGCCCGACTCCGTCGAGGAAATACGGACAGTCACCAGCGACTGCCAGGTCTGTGCGGAGTACAAGCCACACTTCTACCGGCCGGACTGCGCGCGCTTGGTGAAAGCCTCCCGCCCCTTTGAACGCCTCAGTGTAGATTTCAAAGGGCCCCTCCCCTCCACCGACTGCAACACGTATATCCTTAGCGTGGTCGATGAATTCTTTAGGTTCCCATTCGCCATCCCAAGCCCGGATATGACGTCTGCCACCGTCATCAAGGCCCTCAATTCCATATTCGCTCTGTTCGGTTTCCCCGACTATATCCACAGTGACAGGGAATCCTCATTCATGAGCGATGAGCTGCGTCAGTTCCTGCTCAGCAGTGGTATCACCTCCAGCAGGATGACCAGCTACAACCCCCGGGGAAACGGGCATGTAGAGAGGGAGAACGGGACAGTTTGGAGGGCCGTCCAGCTGGCCCTACGGTCCAGAAACCTCCCAGCTGCCCGCTGGCAGCAGGTCCTCCCGGATGCATTGCACTCCATCCGGTCTCTACTGTACACTGCCACGAATAACACGCCCCATGAACATGTTTTGACCTTCTCTAGGAAGTCTACATCCGGAGTGTCGCTCCCGACTTGGCTCGCAGCTCCAGGGCCGGTTCTACTTTGTAGGCATGTCCGACTCCACAAGGCGGACCCCTTGGTGGACAGGGTACGCCTGCTCCACGCAAACCGCCAGTATGCCGACGCGGAGTTCCCCGACGGCCGCCAGGATACGGTCTCGCTCAGGGACCTGGCTCCCTCGGGTGCCAATCCCACTGCCACACACCTCCCCACCCACGCGCCACCCTCCCCTCCCCCGGCGCTCCCAGCATCAGCCCCACCAGGTCCATCCCTCCTTCCCCTGCCCACGCTAGAGGACAAGGAAGATTTTGGCACGCTCCCGGAGTCATCCCGCCACTGGCCAGCACCAACACCGCCAGCACTGACGCCGTCGACACCGACACCGTCTGTACAGACGTCACCACCACTGTTGCGTCGCTCCCAACGAACCGTCAGACCGCCGGTCAGACTCAACCTCTGACGGGCACCGGGTTGCAAGATGGACACTTAATTTTTTTTTTCCCCCTCCCCTCTGTAAATAATTCACGGATTCTGTATATAGTTCCACGTCACCCCCGCCGGACTCATTTTTAACAGGGGGTGAATGTGGTGATCCACCATTGTGTAATTGTGTGTGTGCCTGTATTAGGGGATGTACAGCAGTACCTGTACTACAGGTTCGTCAGTAGCCCCTGCCGGCTAGCTCCGCCCACAGGGAGCCGTATAAATATGTATGAGTTCTCCTGAGCTGCCATTCTACCAGCTGCAGTCGGAGGATAAACATCTAACTATAATAAAGCCTCTCTTGTACCGATTCGAGTCTTTAAGTGCAATTGATAGCGCATCACCTGGCACTGGTAAATTACTAGTGGCACTGGTAAGAGGCCTTAAGTGGTCTTAATTATCCACTTAAGGTCTCAATTGTCCTAAAGATGCGAGGGCCACCGACTGTCCCCTTTCCTGCTACTGGTAAAATGCCAACAGTAGTCGAAAGGCAAGGGGCTCACCACTCAGGAAGGGGTCGAGGCTCTGGAGACAGAAAGACAGAGATCGAGTGGAAAAAGAGAGAGAAACAAGGCAGGACTTTCCATGTCCCTTGCAGCATATTTCACGGTGATGGAACTGGCCTGCCATTGGCTGGCGGAAGGATCAGAAAATCCTGCTCTTGTCAGTGGGGTTTCCCATTTTATTCGTTCTCCTCCGCTAGTACACCCTAGTGGTTCACTTTCAGCAGGACCGGAAGATACCACCGGTGAGAATGCTGGAAATTCTGGCCAGAGTGGAAAATGAGAGAGAGAGCATGCGAGTGAGGGAAGGGAAGCAAAAGGTTTTTAAAACATTTTTATAAATTGAGTACCCAATTCATTTTTTACAATTAAGGGGTAATTTTTAGCGTGGCCAATCCACCTGGCCTGCACATCTTTGGGTTGTGGGGACAAAATCCAACACGGACAGTGACCCAGAGCCGGGATCAAACCTGGGACCTTGGCGTCGTGAGGCAGCAGGGCTAACCCACTGCGCCACCATGCTGCCCCGGGAAGCGAAAAGTTGAGCTGAGTTACAGAAGTGCTGTGGGTGAGACACAGACGTTGTGCTGCTCAGGGCTTGTTTGGGTGATTTAGTGCTATCTAATGTCAAAGTATATAGTATTTCAGATATATTCAGTGATTTATTTTATTCTGAAAGTTATTCGAGTGCTGCACATGCACGGAAGAGTATTTCAACATGTACATTGGATTTCCTGAGCAAGAATTGCCTGAAGGAACCATCTGTTTTTTGCATCGATTCCTTTGGGAACCCATGATACAGATAAAATACTTTCACTTAAAGTCTTGGTTTTCAAGGAATGCAACTACAACCTCTTAAGTGAGGACTGATTGTGCCAGCTAAACTAAAATGGGCAGGAATCCATATCGATTGATGAATATAGCTGGTTGAGCTGAGGACACTTTAATTGCCATATGTGTCCAATCTATGACTCCGTGTACCGATAAGAATCCATCCAGAGCAGCAAATCTGAGGGCCCTCTCATTCTGACTGGACTCATCACTAACGACGTGGATGTAAGTGATTACCTGAGCATTCACCAATTGGGAGATGCACTTCTGCACAGCAGATTGTGAGATTCTAATGATGTCACCAGCAAATCCTTGCAAGGAGCTGAAGGCAAAGAAATTCATGGCTGTGGTAACACTGATAATGCATGCACCCACCCTGCAACCCCACCGCAGGATATATTATTATTATTGAAAATGTCAATATTACCTGATGTGAGAATTTGAGCCTTATGTGCTACGATGCCCAGTCACCTCCGAAAGCTAATCCTTTTGCTCGTACATCCTGTGTCAGATGTTTTGCCTCTGTGAGCCGGGTCTCTGCATCCATCCTCTCTGTTTTGTGGAGCAGCAGGTGGCTGAGGAGAAGGGCAGCTGCTGCTCCAGCTGGTGCTGCTCCAGCTGGTGCGTTCCTGCAGCAATGATATGTGAACCATAGAAAGGTTACAGCACAGAAGGAGGTCCATTCGGCCCATCTTGTCCCTGCCAGCCCCTCCTAATCCCACCTTCCTGCCCCCCGGCCCATAGCCCTGTAGTTCACAGCACTTAAGGTACTGATCCAAGTACGTTTTAAAGAGGTTAGGGTCCCTGCCTCCACCAACTCGGGCGGTAAATTCTCGACACCATTACTCTCTGCAAACAAGTTCTTCCTCGTGTCCCCTCTATGCCTTCTGCCACTATCTTGAATCTAAAGTATCCTGGTTCTTGAACTCTCCGCCAACAGAAACAATTTTATCCTCCCCATCTACCTCTTCCCCTCATAATTTTGTACACCTCAATTAACACACCCCTCAGCCGTCTTCGTTCCAAGGAAAATAACACCAACCTATCCAATCTCTCCTCGTAGCTACACTTTTCTAGCCCTGGCAGCATTCCTGTAAACCTCCTCTGCACTCTCTCCAGAGCAATTACGTCTTTGCTGTAGTTGGTGCTACTCCTTGTTAGAGTATCTAGGAGTCCTTCAGTAAATTCACTAGGTGCTTATTAGGATTTGTCCTTAATTAGAAAATGTATCTGTTAAGAATACTGCTACCCTGTAACCTCCATATATGTGGTTTAGCTTAACTTTGTGTTAACCTAAAAAACTGGATAACCATAGGCAAGTGGGGATAATATGAGAAGCAGGACAATCAAAAGAGAAGTAATAGTTCATATGGCTAGTTAAAATAAAAGAACAGCAAGCAAAGGTAGTATATTCCCACAAGAATGTAGACTAGCCATCTCAATTGAAATGTAAATAGGAGTAAAAGGAGGGGGCTTCTTGCCAGAATCATTCGGCCATCAAAGACTCCACAGTTCTACAGAGCAAAAGAGGCCTCTTTGTGTTGCCACAGCTGCAGTAATAATGTCCATGCATGTCAAAGAAAATGATGTGAAGCGGTCCTGAGATATTGCCCTGACCTGGGCTAGCAATGCTGATTATGTGACATTTTTGTAATTGGATGGGTTAAGTTACTGTAGTTCCATGATTGGGTTAAACTAGTGTTTGTAGACTTTGCTGTGTAATAAAAGTATAAAAAGGGATATCTTGGCTCAAGGAATACAGAGGCATTTTACCAGGGGCTTTGGCAGTTCAGCAGATATACCTGAGGAAAGGACAGGCTGACCGAGGTATCCCACATGTGCCACAGCAACCAATTGAAAGCACATAGTAACTTCATTGCAATGCAAGCCTACTTTTGACAATAAAGATTCTTATTGTTACATGGGCTGGCAGGGTAGACAGGTGGAGATCATGACCTTCTACCCAAGGCATGATGGGTAACAAAACTCCTGATTGCTCAGATATTGTCGCATTTCAAATCTCACTTATACTGAATAAAATATATATTCACTGTCACAAATATGGGTCAAGTTGAATCGTTTAGAACTTAGAAATGAAAGGGTAAATTGGCTAGACCACCAGAACTCTCAACAAATTTGCTAGTCATCTTGTTTCTCATCAGAGGTCCCCTGGAGAGCTGCAAGAGATTTTCCCAGCGCCAGCTATTTTCACCAAAACAAGGAGAGGACTGCCCCACTATCTCCTATTATCCATGATCAGGGCCAATTAAGCTGTTTAACGAGCCCATTAAGAACTCATTAATGGGAGGCATTGTGATTTTTTGGGGCACACAGGCTGCATTGCATGCGCAGTCTGGGGCAAACCAAGAAAAGGGAAACAGGTACACCGTGGAAAGCCAGTAATAGCCGTCCGAGGAAATTAACCTGGTACCCACAAAAGAGTGAATAGCACAGCGGGGAACTTGACCATTGAGTGCACCAAAAGTGGTGGGGAGAATGGGCAGCAAGCACTTGGGCTGTGCAGCGATCATTACCCTCCTGGGATCACAGGGCCATAAGGACAGGTTGTGTTGTATGTTGTAAGTTCAATAGGTTTGAAAGAGATTCTGAATCTTGTACGATTGAACATTAAGTTTTATTGATAACACATAACTATGTGCGTATATACAGAGTATAACCCAAGTTATGAGCTAACTCCATGCTTGCTTCTACATACATCTCTCCCTAGTCTGAGGTCACATGTCTCTTTACATCACACTATTGTGTCAAATACCATGGCTGGACTTCTACGAGCCTCTGCGCCAAAATCGCGATTGGTGTGGGGGCGGAGAATGGGCGTTGACGCCTAAATCTGCGCGACTCCGCTCTCGTGATTCTCTGGTCTGCCGCGAATTGCGTGCTCGGTCTACGCGGCACGGGTGGGGGGCCATTGACAGAGGCCCCCGCGGCAATTTTCCGACGGAAACTGGCCGAGTTCCCGACGGCGTGGTTCAGTCTGCGGCTGCCCTGGTAGGAGGCAGACAGATCCTTCACCGGGGGGGGGGCCTCATAGCCAGGCTAGAGATCGGAAGCCACCGATCCGCAGGCGCGCGTCATCACGGGAGGAGGGGGCCTATATTTTCGGGGCCGCTCCACGGTGTTAGTCCGCCATGTCACAAGGGGCCGCCGCCAAAGGCGCCACCCGCGGCATGCGCAGACTCCCGACTGGACGTGCAGGGTCCCCTATCGGCAGCTTGAGCTGCGAGCAGTACTTCGGGGCCCTGCTCGCCCCCTCAGGTAGGAGAATCACTCTGGACTTACACCCACGTTTTGATGCTGGAGTGGGGACATAGCCCCATTATTGGAGAATCCCGCCTCTTGTACTACAGGCGGCAGAGAGTAACTGAGAGGCCACCTGATCACAAGGAAGACAGCAGCTGTAAATGGAGGCACAACTCTCAGATTTTGGTCTTGTGGTGATGAGACCAAGGTCTCAAAATAGGAGACTTCCGGTGGCGGCAATGCGCAGTTGAGCCGCACATTCGGCGGCTCCCGCGATTAACGGACTTCGGGGCTTTTTGCAGGCCCCCAACGGAGCTGAGGAGGCAAATCCCGATGGGGGAAGAGGCCAGGAGTCGCCCCAGCGGACCCATGGTCCGGACCAGGAGTGGGGCAGAGAGAAGATCGACGAAAACACCCAGGAAAAAATCGGGGGACAGGAAAACAAAATGGCGGCCGGCGAAAGCTTTGAGGAGCTGAGGAAGCGGGTCCAGGAGCAGCAGACGATTCTGCTGCGCTACTTCCAGGAGCTGAAGTTGGAGCTGCTGGAGTCCCTGAAGGTAACCAACAGGGAATTGATGGAGACCCAGACAGCCCAGGGCGCTGCGATCCGGGAGCTGCAGCAGCAGGCCGCCGAAAAGGAGGACGAGGTCGTGGCCGTGGTGGGGAAGGTGGAGATGCACGAGGCGCTCCATAAAAGATGGCAGGAGCGGTTCGAGGAGCTGGACAACCGGTCGAGGAGGAAGAATTTACGGATCCTGGGCCTCACGGAGGGGCTGGAGGGGTCGGACCTAGCGGCCTATGTGGTGATGATGCTAAACTCGCTGATGGGGGCTGGGTCCTTCCAGGGGCCCCTGGAGTTGGAGGGGGCCCACAGAATTCTGGCTAGGAGGCCCAAGCTGAACGAGCCGCCGCGGGCGGTGTTGGTGAGGTTCCACCGGTTCGTGGATCGTGAGTGTGTGCTCCGGTGGGCCAAGAAGGAGCGGAGCAGCAAATGGGAGAGCACGGAGGTGCGGATCTTCCAGGACTGGAGTGCGGAAGTGGCGAGGCGGAGGGCCAGGTTTAACCGGACGAAGGCGGTGCTCCACAGACGGAAGGTGAAGTTTGGAATGTTGCAGCAGGCGCATCTGTGGGTCACCTATAAGGATCGACACCACTATTTTGAGTCCCCGAAGCAGGCGTGGGCCTTCGTGCAAGCCGAGAAACTGGACTCAAACTGAGGGTCCCCCTGATGGGGGATGCTGTATAATACTGTATTTATTTATACTGTATTTGTATTTGCTGGGTTTAGGGTAAGATGTGGGGTGGCTTTAGGGTGGGTGGGGTGATGTCGTATGGGTTTTTTCTTTATGGGTTTTCAAGCAGGGTTTGGGTGGACGGGTTCGGGCAGAGGGGTAAACGGGGTGTTCGGGGAGCTGGTGGGGGGGACTGACAATGGGAGTGGCCCTGGAGGAGGCGGGGCCCGGCAGGGCGAAAGCGCGGGCTTTCTGCGGGGTTCCCGCGCAGTGAGAGGGAGGGGGCGTGTTTTCTTTTCCCGCGCAGGAGCGGGGGGGAGGGTGGACTCATTGACGGGCACAATGGAGGAGGGGCAGTCCCACGTTGGGAGGAGCCGAAAGTAGGGCGGGAGCCGCCGGGGTCAGCAGAGGTTAGCTGGCTCACGGGAGTGCTGTAGAGGGGGAGGCGCGGCTAGGAGGGGTCCTAGCCTGGGGGGGAGGGGAACCGGGTTGCTGCTGAAACGGTCAGGAAGGAGCTGGAGGACGCAGGGGGTGCTGGAGGGGGGGAGTTGCCGCCGTGGGAAACTGGCAGAGTGTGGGACGCTGGCCGGGGGTGGGCAAGGGATGGGGTATGGCTAATCGGCAGGGGAAGGGGGCAGGGAGCCCTCGGATCCGGCTGATAACCTGGAATGTGAGGGGGCTGAATGGGCCGGTCAAAAGGGCCCGAGTATTTGCGCACCTGAAGGAAATGAAGGCGGATGTGGCCATGCTCCAGGAGACACACCTGAGAGTGGTGGACCAGGTCCGGCTGAGGAAGGGGTGGGTGGGCCAAGTATTCCACTCAGGGCTGGATGAGAAGAGTAAGGGGGTGGCGATCCTGGTGGGGAAGAAGGTGTTGTTTGAGGAGTTGAAGGTGGTGGCTGACAGTGGCGGGAGGTACGTGATGGTGAGTGGCAAGCTGCAGGGGGAGCGGGTAGTGTCGGTGAATGTTTATGCCCCAAACTGGGCGATGAGGGGTTTATGCGGCGTATGTTGGGCCGCATTCCGGACCTGGAGGTGGGGGGCCTGATCATGGGGGGGGACTTTAACACAGTACTGGATCCCCCATTGGATCGATCCAAGTCCCGGACGGGTTGGAGGTCGGCGGCGGCTAAGGTGTTGAGGGGATTCATGGACCAGATGGGGGGGGTGGACCCTTGGAGGTTTGCGAGGCCAAGGGCCAGGGAATACTCGTTTTTCTCCCATGTACATAAGGCCTACTCGAGGATTGATTTTTTTTGTCCTGAGCAGGGGGCTGGTGTCGAGGGTGGAGGAAGTGGAATACTCCGCCATTGCCATTTCGGATCATGCCCCGCACTGGATGGACCTCGGGCTGGGGGAAGAGAGGGACTAACGTCCGCTCTGGCGCATGGAGGTGGGGCTGCTGGCAGATGAGGAGGTGGCCGGAAGGGTCCGGAGGTGTATCGAGAGATACCTCGAGGCCAATGATAACGGGGAGGTTCGGGTGGGGATGGTGGGAGGCATTGAAGGCGGTGATATGAGGGGGGAATTGATCTCCATCCGAACCCATAGGGAGAGGGGGGAGCAGAGGGAAAGGGAAAGACTGATAGGGGAGATGGTGCAGGTGGATAGGAGATATGCGGAGGCCCCAGAGGAGGGATTGCAGGGGGAGAGGCGTAGCCTTCAGGCCAGATTTGACCTACTGACGACCAGAAAGGCGGAAGCTCAGTGGAGGAAAGCACAGGGGGGCGGTGTATGAATACGAGGAGAAGGCGAGCAGGATGCTTGCGCACCAGCTCCGGAAGCGAGACGCGGCCAGGGAGATTGGGGGAGTGATGGATACAGCTGGGAAGGTGGTGCAGAGGGGGGTAGATGTCAATGGGGACTTCTATGGGGAATTGTACCGGTCTGAACCCCCGGTGGAGGGGGGTGGAATGGGGCGATTCTTGGACAAGTTGCGATTCCCGAGGGTGGAAGAGGAGCAGGTGGAGGGACTAGGGGCGCCGATCGAGCTGGAGGAGGTGGTCAAAGGGATAGGGAGCATGCAGTCGGGGAAGGCGCCGAGGCCGGACGGGTTTCCGGCGAAATTCTATAAAAAGTATTTGGACCTGTTGGGCCCCCTGCCCCCTGTTGGCGGACCTTTAACGAGGCGGGGGGGGGGGGGGGGGGGGGGGGGGCTCTGCCCCCAACTATGTCACGGGCGCTGAATTCCTTGATCCTGAAGCGGGACAAGGACCCTCTGCAGTGTGGATCATATAGGCCGATTTCGCTGCTGAACGCCGACGCTAATCTGCTGGCAAAGATCCTGGCCACTGGAATAGAGGATTGTGTGCCTGGGGTCATACATGAGGACCAGACGGGGTTTGTGAAGGGAAGGCAGCTGAACACAAACGTACGAAGGCTCCTCAACGTCATTATGATGCCGGCTGTGGAAGGGGAGGCGGAGATAGTGGTGGCATTAGACGCGGAGAAGGCCTTCGATAGGGTTGAGTGGGAGTACTTGTGGGAGGTGTTGGAGAGGTTTGGGTTTGGGGAGGGGTTTATCACCCGGTGGGTGAGGCTGCTCTACGAGGCCCCGATGGCAAGTGTAGCCACAAATAGGAGGAGGTCGGAGTACTTTCGGCTGTATCGGGGGACGAGACAAGGGTGCCCCCTGTCCCCCTTGCTCTTCGCGTTGGAAATTGAGCCCCTGGCCATGGCACTGAGGGAGTCAGGGAACTGGAGGGGCCTGGTGCGGGGTGGGGAGGAGCATCGAGTGTCGCTGTACGTGGACGACCTGTTGCTGTATGTGGCGGATCCGGTGGGGGGGATGCCGGAGGTGATGAGGATTCTTAGTGAATTCAGGGGTTTCTCGGGGTATAAGTTGAACCTGGGCAAGAGTGAGGAGTTTGTGGTGCATCCGGGGGATCAAGAGGAGGGGATTGGTAGTCTCCCATTGAAGCAGGCAGGGAAGAGCTTCAAGTACCTAGGGGTCCAGGTGGCGGGGAGCTGGGGGGCCCTGCACAAGCTCAACCTCACAAGATTGGTGGAGCAGATGGAGGAGAAGTTTAAGAGATGGGATATGTTACCGCTGTCACTGGCGGGGAGGGTGCAGTCCGTTAAGATGACGGTGCTCCCGAGGTTTTTGTTCCTGTTCCAGTGCCTCCCCATCCTTATCCCATAGGCCTTTTTTAGGAGGGTCAACAGGAGTATCACGGGATTTGTGTGGGCGCATGGGACTCCGAGGGTTCGAAGAGTGTTCCTGGAACGAGGCAGGGATAGGGGGGGGCTGGCGTTGCCCAACCTCTGTGGGTACTACTGAGCGGCCAACGCAGCGATGGTGCTTAAGTGGGTAATGGACGAGGAAGGGGCAGCGTGGAAGAGGATGGAGGTGGCGTCTTGTGTGGGCACGAGCCTGGAGGCGCTAGTAACGGCGCCGTTGCCGCTCCCTCCAACGAGGTATACCACGAGCCCGGTGGCGGCTACCCTCAAAATTTGGGGGCAATGGAGACGGCACAGGGGAGAAATGGGGGGCTCGATGGAGGCCCCGATACGGGGGAACCACCGGTTCGTCCTAGGGAGCATTGATGGGCTGGCACAGGGCAGGGTTTAGGAAGTTGAGGGACCTGTTTGTGGAGGGGAGGTTCACGAGCTTGGGGGAGTTAGAGGGGAAGTTTGGGCTTCCCCCGGGGAACATGTTTCGGTACATGCAGGTTAGGGCGTTTGTCAGGCGGCAGATGGAGGGGTTCCCCTTGTTGCCCCCACGTGGGGTACGGGACAGGGTGCTCTCGGGGGTGTGGGTCGGAGGAGGGAGGATTTCGGACATATACCGGGTAATGCAGGAGGTAGACGAGGCCTCGGTGGAGGAACTGAAGGGTAAATGGGAAGAGGAGCTGGGTGAGGAGATTGAGGAGGGGACGTGGGCGGATGCCCTGGAGAGAGTGAATTCCTCCTCTTCCTGTGCGAGGCTTAGCCTCATACAGTTCAAGGTGCTGCATAGGGCCCACATGATTGGGTCGAGGATGAGCACGTTTTTCGGGGGAGAGGACAGGTGTGCTAGGTGCTCGGGGAGCCCAGCGAACCACACCCATACGTTTTGGGCGTGCCCAGCGTTGGGGGAGTTTTGGAAGGGGGTAGCAAGGACGGTGTCAAGGGTGGTGGGATCCAGGGTCGAGCCAGGCTGGGGACTCGCAATTTTTGGGGTTGCAGTGGAGCCGGGAGTGCAGGAGGCGATAGAGGCCGGTGTTCTGGCCTTTGCGTCCCTAGTAGCCCGGCGGAGGATCTTGCTCCAATGGAAGGATGCGAGGCCCCCAAGCATGGAGGCCTGGATCTCTGATATGGCGGGGTTCATTAAATTGGAGAGGGTGAAATTTGCCCTGAGGGTACAAGGGTTTTTCAGGCGGTGGCAGCCTTTTCTGGACTTCCTGGCGGGAAGGTAGGGAAATAGGCCGATAGCGGCAGCAACCCGGGGGGGGGGGGGGGGGGGGGGGGGAGAGGATTGGGGGGAGGGAGAACTGTGCACATGGGTTTGTGGAGGGTGCTATCTCTCTCTTTTTTGTTTTTTTCTTTTTTCTTTTTCTTTGTTTTTGTTCTTCCTTTTGTTTGAAGTTGCTCTTGAAGCTGGGGGGGGGGGGTATTGTTCATGGGGTGTTACCGCGGTTGTATGTTAATAGAGTTAAGATGTTTATATTTTGTAATTTGTAAAAATTTCAATAAAAATTATTTTTTAAAAAAAGGTCTCAAAATAGCAATGAAGAGGAATGAGGGGCAGAAAGGTCATGAAGGTTATACAGCCAGCATAAGATCGACCATTGAAGACAGAGCTGCCTGGAGATGACCAAGAACTGGTGCCACAGGAAACTGCAACTCTTCAGACAAGTAGTGACAGACATCTGTACCCTTGGCCCCGAAGACCTGACACCTTGCAGCACTGTTCACCAGTAGCACATCACTGCATCCCACAGTATCTTCAGTTCATATCACAATAGACTTCGTCTTACAGGCATAGAGGACAATGGGTTTTGTCTCGATTACTGGATTACCCTGGGTGCAGGGCATCATCAATTGCTCTCAGTGACTGCCCACTCCAATTTATCCAGGAAGGTCTTCTCTCCCGAAACGTTCAGGTACTTTGACCATGGCAAGAGCTTCCTTAATGTGCGAACTAGAGCTTCTTGAGGAGGAGGAAGCTGTAGCAGCGAAACATGCCACAGAGGAACAGGAGGCAGCCGGTGAGGATGGAGAGCTGGCTACCCAACAGATCAAGGAGGAGGTGCAAAGGAGGAGCTGCATTAGGCTTCACGTGTACTGGCAGTGCCTGTCATTCGAGGATCTGCCGGACCATCGAAGACCCTGACTGAGCAGGAGGATAGTGCGACGTATCTTATTATTATGGCGCACCTGGCACCGAGGGGGAATGGGGAAGGACACTCGCTGCTGGTCGCCTTGAACTACACAGGGTCCTTCCAGGCGCCAAGTGGGGACCTGTCCGGGATCTCACAGAGCTCGGTACACAGGTACACCTGTGCCATCACGGAGGCCCTATATACTCAGTTAGCGCATTTCCGTGTGGACCAAGCCCACCAGGTTGCCAGGGCAGCCACTATCACCGAGGTGACCCAGGTCCAGAGGGTGATTGATGGGATGCATGTCACCCTAAGAGTACCTGCAGATGACAGGCCACTGTACATAAACCTAAAGGGGTTCCACCCGATGAACGTGCAGCTGGTGTTCGACCATCAGATGCGCATCATGCACGTCTGCACCCGATACCCGGGCAGTGTGTACAGCACCTTCATCCTGGCACACGACGATTCCCGGACTCTTCAAGGCACAACCCCGGCTGGGGAGTTGTCTCCTGGGTGACAGGGGTTATCCGCTGTGTGCATGGCTGATGACGCCTATCCAGAGCATCACTGATGTGGAGACCAGCTACAATGACCCATGCAGCGATCAGGAGCGTGATTGAGCTGCGTTTCAGCATCCTGAAGATGCGGTTCAGGTGCCTGGACCGCTCTAGAGAGGCCCTCCAGTATGGCGCTAGGAGAGACACTCGCATCGTTGCGGCCTGCTGCGTCTTCCACAACATCGCGCAGCAGAGGGGCTACATACTGGAGTAGGCTCACCCAAGCCCCTCTGCGGCCAGCTCAGACCAGACCAGACTACCTCTCACACCCTTCTGACAGAGCATTGAGGCAGGTTGTAACATTGTGCACAGGTGTTTCATGTGAAAACATATATACACAGACGTGCTCTAGCCCCTATCACTAAATTGTGCCCTGCACCTATGTCAACTTAACTGGTGTCCACTTTCCTAGCCTTACGAGGCCTGAGACTCCCCGCCACCTGGCACTGCCAGTCCTGGAGGCCCGCTGCCGTCTTGACCAAGGTCTGCCTGCTCACGGCCATGGAGCTCAGGGAGTGGGCCACCTCCATGTTGGACTGCGTCACATCGCACAGCGACTATGCCACCACCTTCTGGGTCTGTGCCACATCAACCAGTGACTACTCCATTTCCCTCTGGGACTGGGCCACCTCCTTCGGCATCTGTGCCGTGTCAGCCAGAAATGCCGCCGCCGCTCTCAGCCATGGCCTGCTGTGACTGGGCCTCGCTCAGGAGCTCCACTGCAATGTCCAGGTGGCTTGGTCACATGGCTGCCTGTGAGGCGGTAGCCCTGTCCGAGGCCTCGGGGCGATAGCCTGCATTGATTGCCCCAGGCCTTGGGCATGCTGATCCATAGCCAAAACCCTGACCTCCCATGGCCTCCACCATGGACGCCACCCATGTGGTGTTCGCCTGGGTGGCACACATGGCTGGCACCACCTCCTGCTCCTGGACGTGGTTGGACTCCTCCACCTACGTCTGCAGGTGCTGTATACTCGCCAACAACCCCTCATGCAATCCTTGGCTCTACAGCTGCATCTTCACGATCGACAGGACTGTCCGTTTCAGAAGCCCAAAACCCATCTGGACAGAAGCTTGTTCCTGGGGTTGACCTGCCCTTGAACAGTCCTCCCCCCTCGGGAGTTCCTACCTCCACCTGCTGTACCGGACGTTTTTTTGGTGCACACAAGATAGTGTCCCAGGAACCTTTTCACTAAAGTGCCCACTCACTGAGGTGAGTGTCTCTTGGATGGTGGACGGTGTGATCTACCTCCTGGCATTTCTATCTATAATTGTACAGGGGCTGGTTTAGCTCACTCAGCTAAATCGCTGGCTTTTAAAGCAGACCAAGCAGGCCAGCAGCACAGTTCAATTCCCGTACCAGCCTCCCCGGACAGGCGCCGGAATGTGGCGACTAAGGGCTTTTCACAGTAACTTCATTGAAGCCTACTCGTGACAATAAGCGATTTTCATTTCATTTCATTTTTGTACATAGTTGTATCAATGTATATATTTGCATATAACAGTGCCACTGTATATAGACAACGACCAACACATGTAAGGACAACTATAACCTCCCGCCATTAGGGTGAGCCAGACTGGATAGATATATATACATATAGGAGGACGGACGAAAGCCAGGCACTTGGTGGCAGGATGGACAAGACAATAGACATCAGTAACGGAGACAGAATCGTTTGTATATAGTAATGCACGGTTAACACTAAGAATAAATACTTGTCGCAACTACACCTTTGTTTTCTATTGTACCTTCATCATCAAGGAAGTAACAGAACACAACAGCTGGGTCTCGGGTTGATGGCTCTCGTCCATGTCGGTATCATCCTCGGCGCTGCTCTAAACCCAGGACTTTGGTTCTGGCTATGGCTGGGGCGGGTGACACCAGAAGGACTCGCCCCATCACCAGCAGGTCCTGCAAGACACAATGCAGGACGCATGATTAGATTGCAGGCCGGGGAGGGAGTTGGGGGTGTGTGGAGCAGGGGTGTGGGGGTGGTATGGGGGAAAGGGGGTGGTGTGGGGGTGAGGGTGGTGTTAGAGTGAGGGTAGCCTTCGGGGGGGGGGGGGCGGGGAGATGATACATGTGGCATGGGAACTGCAACTCATCAGGGTCACTTCCTCGCCTAACGCCGATCTCCACCCCAGTGACTGTTCTTTCCTCGGGCCTGCCGACCACATCCAGGGCCTGCTGCTCTGCAGCCTCTTGCGGTGGTTGGATGGGTGTTGTGTACGATGGCGGCAGCATGGGGTGTAGGGTGAGGGGTCCTTCTGTGGGGGTAGAGGGGGCGCTGGATCCAGCGGGTGCCAGATCCCGAGGGATACTGTGTCCTGACGGCCGTCAGGGAACCCGACAAAGGCGTACTGGGGGTTGGAGTGGAGCAGGCGCACCTTCTCAACAAGGGGGTCGGTTTTGTGTGCCCTGACGTATTTCCTCAGGAGTACCGGGCCCGGTGTCCTCAGCCATGCCGGAAGTGAGCCACCCGTGGTGGTGCCCCTGGAAAAAATGAAGAACCTCTCGTGAGGGGTCTGATTGGTCGCTCTGCATAAGAGGGACCTAATAGCGTGGAGCGCGTCTGGGAGGACTTCCTGCCACTGGGAGACTTGGAGCTTTCTAGACCGGAGGGTCAGTAGGACGGTCTTCCAGACCGTCGCGTTCTCCCTCTCCACCTGCCCGTTCCCCCTGGGGTTGTAGCTGGTAGTCCTGCTCGAGGCAATGCCCTTGTCGAGCAGGTACTGACGCAGCTCGTCGCTCATGAAGGACGAACCCCGGCCGCTGTGCACGTAGCTGGGGAAACCAAACAGGGTGAAGATGCTATGCAGGGCCCTAATGACTGTGTGGGAGGTCATGTCGGGTCACGGGATAGCAAATGGGAAACGGGAGAACTCATCTACGACGTTTAGAAAGTAAACATTCTTGTTAGTTGAGGGGAGTGGCCCTTTGAAATCAATCGCGAGGCGTTCAAAGGGCATAGAAGCCTTGACCAGGTGGGCCCTGTCTGGTCTATAAAAGTGCGGTTTGCACTCCGCACAGATCGGGCAGTCCCTGGTGACCGCTTTTACCTCCTCGTTTGAGAAAGGCAGGTTTTGGGCTCTGATGTAGTGGGCGAGCCGGGTGACCCCCGGGTGGGAGAGGTCGTTGTGGATGACTTTCAGTCGGTCAATCTGCACGCTGGCGCATGTCCCGCGGGATAGAGCATCCGGAGACTCGTTGAGCTTCCGGGTTGATGCTTAATATCGTAGCTATAGGTGGAGAGTTCGATCCTCCACCGAAGAATTTTATCATTTTTTATTTTGCCCCTTTGCAAGTTATCAAACATAAAGGCAACCGATCTTTGGTCGGTGATGAAGGTGAACCTCCTACCTGCGAGGTAGTGCCTCCAGTAACGAATAGCCTCCACAATGGCTTGTGCTTCTTTCTCGACTGAGGAGTGTCGGAGTTCTGAAGCGGAGAGGGTACGGGAGAAAAATGCGACTGGTCTCCCTGCCTGATTTAGTGTGGCTGCTAGAGTTACCTCTGAGGCGTCGCTCTCAAAAGGAATGGAGTGGATTCATCCACCGCCCGCATGGCCGCTTTGGCGATGTCCTCCTTGATGCAGTTGAAGTCCTGGCATGCCTCAGCTGACAGGGTAAATCGTGTGGCCTTAAAGAGTGTGCGGGCTTTGTCCGCATATTGAGGGACCCACTGGGCGTAGTAGGAGAAGAAGTCCAAACACCGTTTGAGGGCCTTGGGGCAATGGGGGATGGGGAGTTCTAAGAGGGGGCGCATACGGTCAGGGTCTGGGCCCAGGACTCCGTTTTCCACGACGTAGCCAAGGATTGCCAGTCTGTTTGTGCGGAAAACGCATTTCTCTTTGTTGTAGGTGAAGTGTAATTTCTGTGCCGTCTGGAGAAAACGTTGGAAGTTGGCGTCGTGGTCCTGCTGGTCATAGCCGCAGATGGTGACATTGTCCAAGTACGGAAACGTGGCCCGCAGCCCGTACTGGTCCACCATTCGGTCCATTGCTCGTTGGAACACCGAGACCCCATTAGTGACGCCGAAGGGGACCCGGAGGAAATGGAAGAGGCGGCCATCGGCCTCGAATGCCATGTAGTGGCGGTCCTCCGGGCGGATTGGGAGCTGGTGGTATGCAGACTTCAGATCCACCGTGGAAAAGTGCCGATACTGGCCGATCTGATTTACCATGTCTGCAATCCTGGGGAGGGGATACGCGTTGAGGAGCGTAAATCTATTTATGGTCTGACTATAGTCGACAACCATGCGGAATTTTCCCCCGGTCTTAACGACCACCACCTGAGCTCTCCAGGGACTATTGCTGGCCTCTATAATCCCCTCACTGAGAAGCCTTCGGACCTCTGATCTGATAAATACCCTATCCTGCAGGCTGTATCGCCTGCTACGAGTGGCTACGGGTTTACAGTCCTTTGTGAGATTGGCGAAGAGAGGAGGGGGGAGATTCGCAGCGTAGCGAGGCTGCAGATAGTGAGTGGGGGCAGGGGCCCGCCGAAGCTGAGGGTGAGGCTCTTAAGGTTACACTGAAAATCTAGGCCTAATAAGAGTGGCGCGCAAAGGTCGGGCAAAACGTAGAGTTGAAATTTTGAGTAGCTAGCGCCTCGGATTGTGAGTGTCGCGGCGGTGTGCCCCTGGATTTGGACAGAATGGGAGCATGAAGCGAGCGAGATAGTTTGCCGCACGGGGAAAACGGGGAGCGAACAGCGTCTTACCAGGTCTGGGTGGATGAAGCTCTCAGTGCTCCCTGAGTCGAAAAGGCATGGCGTATTGTACCCGTTGATTTGGACCTCTGCCATCGAATGTCGCAGATGCTTCGGGCGTGATTGATCTAGGGTGACTGCACCGAGTTGCGGGCCGCGTGACGAGTGCCCGGGGAGGTCGTACTCTTCCGATGAGTTGTCCGAGCGTGGAGATGCAGATTGGGCCCGTGGATCGCACTTGGCGGGCGGCGATGAAGATGACGTCCAAGATGGCGGCCCCCATGAGTCGCACATGGCCGGCCGTGTGGTGGAGGTTTGCCAAGATGGCGGCCCCCATGGATCGCACATGGTGGGAGGGGGCGGAGTCAGGGCATAGGCCGTAGCATTTTGTGCTCCGCGGGACTGCGGGTGTGGGGAGCGATTACTTCGTGCCGCTGGGGAGTTGGAAGCTGGGGCCCTTTTTGCGAGGCACACTCTCGCGTAGTGGCCTTTCCGGCCGCAGCTGCTGCAGGTCGCGTTGCGGGCCGGGCAGTGCTGCCGCGGGTGCTGATTCTGGCCACAGAAATGGCAGGCTGGAGCAGCATAGTGGCTGGCTGGAGCAGCATAGTGGCTGGTTGGGGCAGCATGGTGGCTGGTTGGGGCAGCATGGTGGCTGGGCGGCCGCGTGGCACAGGCCTGGGGGAGTCGCTGGTCGGGGGCCCATGATTGGGTCGCGGGGTCCGTGGGGAACGAGGTGAGGCTGCGGCAGGAGACCTCCATCGTGGTAGCAATTCCCGCAGTTGTTTCCAAGTCTTGGGCCCCCTTTTCCAGCAGTCGTTGGCGCACATAATTAGACCTGAGGCCCGCTACAAAAACATCGCGTACAGCAAGTTCTCTATGTTCAGACGCGGTAACCGCTTGATAGTTACAGTCATTTGATAGATTATTGAGCTCTCTTAGAAATTCGGCGAGTTATTCTGTAGGCCGCTGGCGGCGAGTCGTGAACATATAGCGTGCGTAAACTTCGTTAATGGGCCTTACATACATCTTATCGAGTATCGCTAGCGCTGCAGTATATGAACCGGCCGAGTTTAGTTGCGTAGAGATTCTATGGCTCACCCTCGCGTGCAGTAGACTTAACTTCTGTTCCTCTGTTGTTTCGGCTGTGCTCGCTTCTGCCAGGTAGGCCTTAAAGCACCGCAGCCAATGGGAGAAGATTTATTTTGCCTCTGCATCCTGTGGGTCGAGTTCCAGGCGTCCAGGCTTGAGGGCTGATTCCATGATCGATCCTGACTGTTCTTAAGTAGATTAAATTGATGGAACCTTCAATTCACTAGACAAGTGCTTTAAGATATGAACAGTGGTTTTAATCTACTTACTACAGAGCCAGCCTGTTACCCGTTGAACTCTCGATGAACTGGCAGGCTGGCTCTGGACAAGGGTATTTATACAGCAGTCCAAGGGGAGGAGTCGTGGGCGGAGCCAAGGGTGGAGCCCTGTACAAACTCCTGAGCATTCCCAGAGCTACTCCCCCTAGTGGTCGGATAACGCTACTGCTCTTACAATCGTATTGGTAAATACAGTGTGAATTACAAAGTTACATTCACCACACCCTCTCCTTTTTAAAAAAAATAATTTTTATTCAAATTTTCAATAACAAAATACAAAAAGAAAAGAGGAAACAACCCCCCCCCCCACCACCATATATACAAAACAAAAGAAATAAATTAACACCCGTCATCAACACTGAACAACAATACACACCGCTTCAGAGACGGAAACCCCCCCCCCCCAGGGGTGCTGCTGCTGTTGGCCTTTTTCTACCGTTCTGCCAGGAAATCTAGGAATGGTTGCCACCTCCTGAAAAACCCCTGCACCGATCCACTTAGGGCAAATTTCACCCTCTCCAATTTAATGAACCCCGCGATATCATTGACCCAGGCCTCCACGCCCGGGGGCCGCGCATCCTTCCACTGAAGAAGAATCCTCCGGCGGGCTACCAGGGACGCAAAGGCCAGAATACCGGCCTCTTTCGCCTCCTGCACTCCTGGCTCCTCTGCAACCCCAAATATTGCGAGCCTCCAGCCCAGTTTGACCCTGGATCCTACCACCGTCGCCACCGTCCAGCTCCCTCTTGGCCATTACAGCAGCAACCCGGTACTCCCCCCAGCTAGGACCCCCCTAGCTGCATTGCTCCCTCCATTGCACTCCCGTAAATCAGCTGACTCCTGCTGACCCCGGCCACTCCCGCCACTCCATCGACCCCTCCCAGCGTGGGGTTCCCCTCCTCCCCATTGCCCACCAGCAGGTTCTCCTCCTCCCCCTACCGCTCTCAGCGCGGGATGAAGCCCGCGCTTTCCACCTGCCCGACCCCGCCTCCTCTGACGTCGCTCCCTTTACCGGCCCAGTCCCCTCACGGGGACCCATCGCCCCTTCCCGCCATCGGCCCCCCACATTGCAGGTCCGCCCCCCTCCCCGAGCCCATCCGACAGACCCAAGCAAAAACAGTGCCCCACCCACCCGAAGAAAGAACCAACAAAGAACCAACAATAATCAGAGAACTCCACCCTCAAAATGTAACACAGCTACACGCAAACCCCCGTACCCAACCCTCAGTTTGAGTCCAATTTTTCGGCCTGCACAAAGGCCCACGCCTCCTCCGGGGACTCAAAGTAAAAGTGTCGGTCCTTGTAGGTGATCCACAAACGCGCCGGCTGCAGCATGCCGAACTTCACTCCCTTCCTGTGTTGCACCGCTTTCGTCCGGTTGTACCCAGCCCTCTTCTTTGCCACCGCCGCATTCCAGCCCTGGTAGATCCGCACCACCGTGTTCTCCCACTTGCTACTCCGCTCCTTCTTGGCCCACCTGAGCACACACTCCCGGTCAGCAAACCGGTGGAACCACACCAGCACCGCCCGTGGCGGCTCATTCGGTTTGGGCCTCCTGGCCAGTATTCTGTAGGGCCCCTCCAGCTCCAGGGGCCCCTGGAAGGACCCAGCTCCCACCAGCGAATTTAGCATGGTGACCACATAGGCCCCCACGCCTGACCCCTCCGGGAGGCCCAGGATCCGCAGATGTTTCCGCCTCGAACGGTTCTCCATCTCCTCGAACCGCCTCTGCCATTTTTTATGGAGCGCTTCGTGCGCCTCCACCTTCACCGCGAGGCCTAAGATCTCGTCCTCGTTTTCGGAGACCCTTTGTCGGACCTCTCGGCTCGCCACCCCCTGGGCTGTCTTGAGTTTCCAGCAGCTTACCAATTGAAGCCTTCATCGATTCCAGCAGCTCCGTTTTAAGCTCCCTGAAGCAGCGCTGAAGAGCCTCCTGCTGCTCCTGCGCCCACTGCATCCATGCCGCCTGGTCTCCGCCCGCCGCCATCTTGTGCTTCTTCCCTCGCTTCTGCTTTGGCTTTGCTACCACTTTTTTACTCGCCCCACTCCTGGTCCAGGCCATACACCGCTGGAGAAATGTTGCTGACTCCTTCCCACACCGCGAGACGTCGGAAAAGTTCCGTTGGGGGCCCTAAAAAGAGTCTAAAAGTCCGTTCCTAGCGGGAGCTGCCGAACGTGCGACTTAGCTCCGCATAGCCGCAACCAGAAGTCCACCCTCTCCTTCTTAATAAAAGAGAAAATCTTTTTGCTTTTGATAGGGTGATGGATGCCCCTTTCTTTCCAAGAGTAAATTTTAAGATTATATGCCTCCGTTAATTAGGCCACAGAAAAGCATAAGACTGGATTTTTGTGTCTCAATCAGGTGTATGCCATTGCCCCCCTCCTCCAATTCACTTTATACCAGAGGCACCAGAGTATCCCCAAACCGTTCCTTTCATGGATGGAAGAACTGAGTGTACCAAAGTTGGATAGAGCCAACAACACATAAACCCTCCCATAATAACGAAAAAGAAACAAAAAAAATCACAACCACAATAGATCTAAAGGGACATTCCTCATTAAGACTGAGGACCTGCAGGATTAACCCCCATGGCCATACTGCAATTACCATCTGGATACCTTCTCCAGAACGAGGAGAAGAAAAGGAAGGCCAACAAGGGAATGGGAATTGAATGTCCGTCCCGCATTTTTTTGTTTTAAATTTAGAGTACCCAATTAATTTTTTCCAATTAAGGGGCAATTTAGCGTGTTCAATCCACCTACCTTGCACATCTTTGGGTTGTGGGGGCGAAACCCACGCAAACACGGGGAGAATGTGCAAACTCCACACTGACAGTGACCCAGAGCCGGGATCGAACCTGGGACCTCAGCGCCGTGAGACTGCAGTGCTAACCCACTGAGCCACCGTGATGCCTCTCCCACATTTTAGACCCACCCATGGAGACCGGTATCCACTGCCACCCACTCTTCAACAATGGCGACACTCGGTTCTGCCATGATTCACACTCAGATGATAGAAGAAAAATGATGGATGATATTCAAACCGCATAACCACAAGATAACATGATAATGCAATAATAATAATAATGCGAGTCCTTGAAACACTCCAGTGTTAGGATACCAAACCAGACCCCAACTTTTGTTAGAATACCGGACGAGAACCCTAACCAATTTTTCAATTTGTAAAACTGTGAGAAAAGGATACTTCATCCCAGGGGTGATTACTCTGACCAATAGGTATATTTTATGTTCAAACAAGCTTCAATTTAAGCACAGAATTAACCACATTAACAACAAAATAGCTTGAAATTGCCAGTTAAACTGTTCTTAAATAAAAGGAAAAACATGAACGTACTATCTTCCACGAATTCCAAAGAAGCAACCAACTGCAGTTCAAATGCCACTTAACAAAACAGGCTACTTGCAGAATTTGAAGAGAATTTCTTTCAAGAACAGACCCAATACATTTCTGCTCAACGTAGCAGCATTTGGATAAACTGATGTTCAACTTAAAATCCTATAACAGACTGCAAAACTACAAACAGACCTGGCCCCTCCCAATAATTACATCATCTGTATCCCACTAAGTTCAATGACCTGCTTAGTTAGGGTTAAACATCGCTCCCTCATAAATTATCTACACTCCAGCAAACAAAACACAAATTATTTTTTAAGTGCTTAGTAAATGATGTATCTCCTGTCAGGGAGATACCTCCACATTCTCGGTCAGGGGGGTGGGGCAGTGAGTCCTCAAGCAAAAATTCCAAGGAAACAAGGGGCATGGTCCGAGATTAGAATGCTACCAAGGAGCAAGAGAACACCTGATGCAAGATCATCCTTGGCAGAAAAATATAGGAAATGTTCGTATGACAGTGATGTGGGGCTGAAAAAAAAGTGAAGTCCCGACCCTAACAAATTCCATTAGCCTTTTATCAGTAACCAAATAAGTAGTTGGAATGAATGATCACCTCACCTTTTACAGGTCTTCAATTACAGCTTGAGTAGACATACTGCCTGTATGTATTTTAAACCAGGGTTATAAAAATAATATTACTGCCACAATATGAAATGTAGTACATATCAATTTCTACATTCATCACACCAGAAGAAGCAGAAGTCTGCTTCTCTGCACATATAAAATAAACTCCCTTTAACAGGATGCAAGATAATAAAATTAGAGTACTACACCATGATAGGAAAAAGTCCTCGAGCATGAGTTAGTCTGAACAGCAAACCATCAACCATTTCCTTGCTCCTCATAGATTGAACAAAGGCCAAAGCAGCAGTCAGATTATCGAATGGCTTGACGGAGTTGCTGGATAACATTTTCAGGGTTCCAGGATAAAGCACAGCATAATTCACTCCAACAGCTTTTAGTTGCCTTTGAACGTCATCGAAGCTCCTATACTTGGCCTGCGTCTCTGCCAAAAAGTCTTGGAAGAAAGAAATCCTCACTCTCTCATGGAGTCAGGTCCCAATCATTGTGCCTCTGCAGTACTTTTTGGCGATCTTTAAGATTGTACAACCTCGGTGGAAATGGCACAGTGGTTAGTACTGCTGCCTCAGAGCAACAGGGATCCAGCTTTGATTCCGACAGTGGGTGAATATTTGTGTGCCGTTTGCACATTCTCCCTGTGGCTGCGTAGGTTTCCTCCCGGTGCTCCGGTTTCCTCCCACAATCCAAAGATGTGCAAGTTAGGTGGATTGTTCCTTAGTGTCCAAAAGGTTACATGCAGTTATGGGAATAGGGCAGGGGCATGGGCATGGGCATGGGCCTGGGTAGCGTGCAGACTCTTAAGGGTCGAATGACCTCCATCTGCACTGTAGGAATTCTATGAGAAGCGAATGATTAATGACCTGTGATAAAAACCATTCATTGGCCTCAAAGATAGGATACAATGCACCATTTTTAATTTGATATGCCAAGCCTTCGCATCCAGCATGAGAAAACATAGCAATCAGCCCTCAAAAACCTTAACAGGGGTCTGATAGAAATCAGCTTTTCTGGTTAGCTATAGATGAGGTAGATAAAAGGTTTAATTGAGAAATCATTAAGAGTAATTGACTAAATCATATCAACCATGAGAATGAGGAAAGCCGAATAGCTGGGAACTAATCAGATAAGACTCTAAATTTTCACATTTTGCATGTTTCTCAAGTCTGGCCAGAGAATCCAAGACTAATGACAAAAGACTCCATTGTATGCAGATGCCTTCAAAGGCCTGGACAGGTCAATTTCCATGGTAACAGTCAGTCAGGGTCATAATGACTTTTCGAAAACTGTGTTAATCTAATTAATGTTGGAGGCATAATTGGCAAGCTAGGGTATGGAAAATTACACCAAGACATTTCTCTCTTAAAGTGACAGATAGACAGTTTGGTTGAATTGAGTGAATTATAAATTAGTCAAAGCCAATCACAGCTGTAAAGAAGGTGAAACTTTAAGATAATGATCTTCTCAAAAATCATTTGGCGGGATGGAAAAATCCATTCCAGAATCATTGTAACTTCTTTCTGAAACCTTGTCTTTGCTGCTGCCTTTGCTATCGTCATTTTTCTTTTGTTTAAATCAATCTGTAATTTTGTACTGTATATCATGATTTGAAGAATCACCATGATTTATATTTTAAACTCAACCACTGTATTCACTGAGGACAAACAATGTGACCTATGTTTGTATTGTAACCAAGAGTTTACCAGTAGACCCTAAAGCTGACAATAAAGTTCAACGAAACTTTGCCAAAAAACACAGCCTGAATTTCTGTTATTTGGGAACTAAAAAGGGATAATGCATATCCAGGATTCCGAACAGACACAGAGATCCATCAGGGTCTTACCCTCCACATCCTCCAGGACCTTCACCATGTCACTGAACCAGTTTTCCAAGGATTGAATTTTTAAAAATTTGTTTTTGGGACGTAGGCGTCACAGGCTGTGCCAGCATTTATTGCTCATCCCTAATTGCCCTTGAGGGGGGAAGTGAAGATTCAACCACATTGCTGTGGGTCTGGAGTCACATGTAGGCTAGACCAGGTAAGGATGGAAGATTTCCTTCCCTCGGAAGGACATTAGTGAAGCAGATGGGTTTTGGCGACAATCGGTAATGATTTCATGGTCATCATTAGACATTTAATTCCAGATTTTTTAAATTCAATTTAAATTTCACCATCTGCAATGACAGTATTTGAACCTGAATCCCCAGAGCATTACTCTCTGGTTAACTAGTCCAGTGACAAGACCACTGTGCCAGCGCCTTTGCAGACAGTGCATCATGTTCAACATGAAGGATTCTCTCTTCTGTTTCATGAAGCCTCTTAATGGCGCTTTGCAACTCGGACTCATGAGCTTACAGGTTTTGGGTCAAGACACTGAGCCTTTGGTCAGTCACTCGGATAATCAAGTACATCGTCAGGAGATCGGTAGAAGGATTCTACCTGAGGTGGAAGCCATTTATTTATCTCTCACTTTAAAGAGTTGATACCATCTAGCCATGGCGCTGAGGGATTCGAAGATTTGGAGGGGGATTGTGCGGTGGGGGGGTGGAGGAACACCGGCTGTCGTTGTACGCAGATGATCTACTATTGTACGTCGCGGATCCGGCTGAGGGGATGCCAGAGGTGTTGAAGATACTTGAGGAGTTTGGGAACTTTTCAGGTTACAAGCTCAATGTGGGGAAAAGTGAGTATTTGTCCTGCACCTGGGGGATCAGGAGAGGGAGATAGGTGAGCTCCCGTTGAAGAGAGCTGAGAGGAGCTTTAGATATCTTGGGGTCCAGTGAGCTAGGACCTGGGGGGCCATGCACAGGCTTAACTTTTCGAGGCTGGTGGAGCAGATTGAGGAAGAGTTCAGGAGGTGGGACACGCTGCCGCTCTCGTTGGCGGGCAGGGTCCAGTCGATTAAGATGACGGTGCTCCCGAGGTTGTTGTTTCTTTTCCAGTGCCTCCCCATATTGATCCCAAAGGCTTTTTTCAAAAGGGTGAATAAGTCTATTCTCGGGTTCGTGTGGGCGCGGAAGGCCCCGAGAGTAAGGAGGGTATTCTTGGAGCGAAGAAGGGAGGTAGGAGGTTTGGCGTTGCCCAACCTGTGTGGGTATTACTGGGCGGCGAATGTGACAATGATTCACAGGTGGGTGACGGAGGGGGAGGGTGACGCATGGAAGAGATTGGAGGTAGCGTCCTGTGTGGGTACGAGTCTGGAGGCTTTGGTGAAGGCCCCACTTCCATTCCCCCCGGCAAAGTACTCCACGAGTCAGGTAGTGGTGGCGTCCCTCAAACTCTGGGGGCAGTGGAAGCGGCATGGGGGGAAGTGAAGGCCTCAGTCTGGGCCCCGACACGGGACAATCACCGTTTTGCACCAGGGAGAATGGATGCTGGATTTGGGAGTTGGCACAGGGCAGGCATCAGACAGATTGGGGACCTCTTCCTTGATGGGAAGTTCGCGACTCTGGAGGAGCTGGAGGGGAAATGGAACCTCCCCCCGGGAACGCTTTCAGGTATATGCAGATCAGGGCATTTGTTAAGCGGCAGGTGGCGGAGTTTCCGCGGCTATCGCCAAGGGGGGTGCAGGATAGGGTGCTCTCGGGGACGTGGGTCGGTGAGGGGAAGATCTCGGCAATTTATCAGTTGATGCAGGAGGAGGAGGCCTCAGTAGAGGAGCTCAAAGCGAAGTGGGAGGAAGAGCTAGCGGAAGAGATTGAGGATGGAACGTGGTCGGACGCCCTGGAGAGGGTGAACTCGTCCTCTTCTTGCGCAAGGCTCAGCTTAATTCAGCTGAAGGTGCTGCATAGGGCGCACATGACAGGGGCCAGGATGAGCTGGTTTTTTGGGGGGAAGACAGGTGCGGGAGGTGTTCGGGAGGCCCAGCGAACCACACCCATATGTTTTGGGCATGTCCAGCCTTGGAGGGGTTTTGGAAGGGGGTGGCGGGGACTTTGTCTGAAGTGGTTGGATCTAGGGTCAGGCCGGGCTGGGGGCTCGCGGTTTTTGGGGTAGCTTCGGAGCCGGGAGTGCAGGAGGCGAGAGGCCGGCATTCTGGCCTTTGCGTATCTAGTAGCCCGGCGCAGGATTCTGTTACAGTGGAGGGACACGCGGTCCCCGAGTTCGGAGGCCTGGATCAACGACATGGCTGGGTTTATCAAGCTGAAGAAGGTTAAGTTTGCCCTGAGGGGGTCAGTACAGGGGTTCTTTCGGCGGTGGCAGCCCTTTCTTGATTTCCTGGCGAAGGGGTAGAGGGTGGTCAGTCTCAGCAGCAACCTGGGGGGGGGGGGGGGGGGGGGGGGGGGGGAGGGGCTGGTTAAGGGGGTTTGTTTTTGCGACGGTGGGCTTGTTATTTTCTTCTTTCTTGTATTGTTGTTTGTTATTATTTATTATTCTGTTTGGGGGCGGGGGGGGGGGGGGAGTTATTTTCTTGTTTCGGTGTAGAACCACACCTTGTCTACTTTAACTGTGGGGAGAAACTTTGTTGTTGAAAAACTTGAATAAAAATTATTTTTTTTTAAACCAGTTGATACCATCAGCTGTTAGGCGGCAGAGGGAGAATTTATTGATGGGTTGAGGGAGTGAGGTTTTGGTTGCAGCCTTTGTTATGTGTTTTTCTATATCTTCTATATTTTTTGTGTTGTTAACGCGACATTTGTACTATGTTTGAACAATTTTCATAGTTATTGTGTTGTAGTTCAGATCGTGTTTCTTAAATATTACATTTTTGATCAAATATTATTATTTTAAAAAATCACACGCATAATGTCAGCAGTCATCATCTTTCCAAGAGAGCCCAGAAGAGTGTGGGATCGAGAGACCTCCTGAGGATCAGGCCGCCATATTGACAGGTGGTTCCACCCCCACTGACGTTGCTTCCTTTTATCGAGATATTTCTTGATGTCGTTTGGCATATTCTTACCAATAGTAATCCTAAAGTCTTCCAGAGACATAACAGGAAATATTAATTCAAGGATTGGTTGATAAACTTTGGGTAATCAGGATAAATGATGGATTATATGCAAGTGGTGCCAAAGCCCATGGAAAAGCTGCCACTACCATGCTTGCATCACATGACTCCCCCAGAATCCATGGTTAAAGATGCAATCAATTGGCTTATTAAATGTTCCTTGCTGACCCACTTGTCCAATGGGCGTTTTCCACATACTCATGTGGGCGTTCCAGTAAATGCTGAAGTTGACAAGTTTCCTATCCAATTCCTGACTTGCCAACATTTTTTGATGTGTTAACCTTCCATGTGCATCACCTACCACCCTGGTATGTTAAATCTTCCCCCAGAATTTCAGGTCGATTAGCTTTCCTTGGAACATCCATAGAGCACAAATTGAGCCATTGAGCTAGGTATCAAAAATCATGAATTGGTAAAGTATAAAGAGAGAACAGTTCTGATCAACAGTTGTGTTCATGAAGATGTTACATATTGGATAATGGCATGTTTTTTATTCTTTGAACTGACGAATAGATCTTCAGTTAGTCATGATAAGTCAGAGGATCTTCAGATCATTTACCTTATGACATACAAACGTGACACCACTGTTTAAAAATGGAGGAAGGCAGAAAGCGGGTAATTAAAGGCCAGTTAGCTTAACTTCGGTAGTAGGGAAGATGCTGGAACCTATCATCGAGGAAGAAATAGCGAGGCATCTGGATGGAAATTGTCCCATTGGGCAGACGCAGCATGGGTTCATAAAGGGCAGGTCGTGCCTAACTAATTTAGTGGAAATTTTTGAGGGCATTACCAGCGCGGTAGATAACGGGGAGCCAATGGATGCGGTATATCTGGATTTCCAGAAAGCTTTTGACAAGGTGCCACACAAAAGATTGCTGCATAAGATAAAGATGCAGGGCATTAAGGGTAAAGTAGTAGCGTGGATAGAGGATTGGTTAATTAATAGAAAGGAAAGAGTGGGGATTAATGGGTGTTTCTCTGGTTGGCAATCAGTAGCTTGTGGTGTCCCTCAGGGTTCAGTGTTGGGCCCACAATTGTTCACAATTTACATAGATGATTTGGAGTTGGGGACCAAGTGCAATGTGTCCAAGTTTGCAGATGACACCAAGGTGAATGGTAAAGCAAAAAGTGCAGAGGATACCGGAAGTCTGCAGAGGGATTTGGATAGGTTAAGTGAATGGGCTAGGGTCTGGCAAATGGAATACAATGTTGACAAATGTGAGATTATCCATTTTGGTAGGAATAATAGCAAAAGGGGTTATTATTTAAATGATAAAACATTAAAACATACCGCTGTGCAGAGAGATCTGGGTGTGCTAGTGCACGGTTCACAAAATGTAGGTTTACAGGTGATTAAGAAGGCAAATGGAATTTTGTCCTTTATTGCTGGAGGGATGGAGTTTAAGACTAGGGAGGTTATGCTGCAACTGTGTAAGGTGTTAGCGAGGCCACACCTGGAGTATTGTGTTCAGTTTTGGTGTCCTTACCTGAGAAAGGATGTACTGGCGCTGGAGGGTATGCAGAGGAGATTCACTAGATTAATCCCAGACCTGAAGGGGTTGGATTACGAGGAGAGGTTGAGTAGACTGGGACTGTACTCGTTGGAATTTAGAAGGATGCGGGGGGATCTTATAGAAACGTATAAAAGTATGAAGGGAATAGATGGATTAAAATGCGGGCAGGTTGTTTCCACTGGCGGGTGAAAGCAGAACTGGGGGCATAGCCTCAAAATAAGGGGAAGTAGATTTAGGACTGAGTTTAGGAGGAACTTCTTCACCCAAAGGGTTGAGAATCTATGGAATTCCTTGCCTAGTGAAGCAGTTGAGGCTCCTTCATTAAATGTTTTTAAGATAAAGATAGATAGTTTTTTGAAAAATAAAGGGATTAAGGGTTATGGTGTTCGGGCTGGAAAGTGGAGCTGAGTCCAAAAAAGATCAGCCATGATCTCATTGAATGGCGGAGCAGGCTCGAGGGGCCAGATGGCCTACTCCTGCTCCTAGTTCTTACGTTCTGCTATAACATGACCTGACCCTTTCTGGCCAGGTGTATTGCCGTTAATGTGCACATCCTGATTGCTCTTCATTAACTTCCCAAATTTATTGTGTGTGTTTTCTTTCATAGAAGCCAGGAGTTAGTTAATTATTTGTGTTCTCTCTTTTGGTATGTATATTAGATCGAGGTGCTTGTCTCTTCAAGACAGCGCAGCGACTAGGGGCTTTTCACAGTAACTTCATTGAAGCCTACTCGTGACAATAAGTGATTTTCATTTAATTTTTCAATTCAGAGGAAGGGCACCTAGCTTTGGGACCAATAGGGACCCAGAACAGCTGATCACCCCAAGGGATGGAGTCCCCTCCCAGGCAGAGTATATTGGGGAGCCATGTACTAAAGATGTAAGGGCTGGAGCAGCAGCAGCTTCATGCTGCTCAAGGACAGTGAGGCCAGTGGCCTCTGCACCATTGTTCCTTGCTATCAATAAACTCTTTTTTTATATAAAGAGCCTCTGCCTTATTGACGCCAGGCTTCCACAAGTATGCCTTTTTCTTAAGTGTGCCAAATAATTTACACATGACACAGTCCAAAGTTGTGCAGGTTAGGATTGACCATGTTAAATTGTTCCTAGATAGGGTTCTGGGGATAGGGTGAAGGATTAGGTCTAGGTAGGGTTCTCTTTCAGAGTGTCAGTGCAGACACAATGGACAAAATGGCCTCCTTTTGCACTGTATGGATTCTATGATTCTGTGCTGAAGTGTGATTGTTGCCTCTCAAAACATTTGATCTATTAGTCAATCGCCCATGCTTCAAATTGAGTTGGAGATTCGGAGTAGAATTTTAAAATTGCATTGGAAGTGAGAGGGCTGGATAATTGATGTTGCAGAGAGGTATGAGGGATGAGGGATAGATTGGGACAGGCCTTCTGCCGTGGCTGAAGCCTGACCAATGCATGGATGTGGTCATCTGGAGACAGACTGGGGAGCCAGCGCGCCAACATTGTTTTAAACTCCACACCACGCCAGCAGTCAACAAAATGGCCATAGCTGAGACATCGACCACCCTTTTTAAGAATTTCTCTGCCACAGTGGCAGTCACGCAGCCTTGGCCACTTTTGTTTTTCAAAGGTCTTCAGGGGGTGTTTTTGTCTTCAGGTGCTTTCTCTCGCTCTCTCTCTCTCCAACCTATATCGGCAGCTCCCACCTCTGACTTTGGGCCTGCCGATGCCTTGGCCCTCTAGCATTGGAAGTCAAACCTCCATCCGTAATTGGACAAATCTTCTAGGTGGCCACTTAATTAGCTGCCTCCTCAAAAATCACCCTCTGAGTTCAAGGCCTGCGTGCATGAATTTACAATCTGTATTTCCTTCTGATGGTAGGATCGGGACCCACAAATAAAAATTCCAGCTACACTGTTGTAAGAGTGGAGTGAGGGAGAATGCACAACAGTTGTCAAAAGTATTTCTAGGACATCTGGCCAGAAACAGTGAAGAAAACATTTTTTGGATAATTCCTAGAAAATAAATACATACATAGAACATACAGTGCAGAAGGAGGCCATTCGGCCCATCAAGTCTGCACCGACCCACTTAAGCCCTCACTTCCACCCTATCCCCAATAACCCCTCCTTTTTGGACACGAAGAGTAATTTAGCATGGCCAATCCACCTAACATGCACGTCTTGGACTGTGGGAGGAAACTGGAGCACCCAGAGGAAACCCACGCAGACACGGGGAGAACATGCAGACTCCGCAGACAGTGACCTAGTAGGGAATCGAACCTGGGACCCTGGCGCAGTGCTCGCCACGTGTGCTACCGTGCTGCCCTAATAATTAGTGATTCCTTTACCCAGATGGCTGTATAAACACACATCTATCTAAATAATAACCATTTTCATAATTACATGATTAACAAAATAATATACAGGTGCATTTATCATCACTCTTGCCTATCTTCATCTCTCTCTGAGCCAATGCCAATGAAAAAACAGGGTGTGAAGATGTGAAGGGTTTAATATATTACAGACATATTTGAAAATGAAAACATGACAAAACAAGAATTGGGTTGGGAGAGTTCAAGACAGCCATGGGGCCAAAAAATTGATGTTTTAAAAATAAATATTTAAAAGTTAAACTTAGCATAATAGTAGGCCATGCTGTAACAAAGTCTAAGGTCAATCTAAGATTCCTAACAGTGCACAATTAAAAATTATTTTTAAAAATCATTAAGATCCTTGGAGTTAAAAAAGTAAATATATATATGTTTTACTTTTTTTTAACTCCAAAGATCTTATGGATTTTGACATATATATATAGACAGATATATTGAAAATGTAAGTAAAAAACTTGAATTACTCAGAAACTTGCTTCCATGAAAACACAAACGGGATTGAGACAATCTGGAAAATTAAGAATTGGTCAATATTACCGTCTAGTGATGGTGGCCAACAATCACGGGATGATGGGAGAGGTTTACATCGGAAATTCAAACTGAGTACACAGACCAATGTTAACTGTTGACATGAGAACAAATGTAACAACAGGAAGTCGCTTCCTGTTCTCACAAATGCACTGATTTTTTAAGTTCTTTGATCTGTTCAGTGCTCCAAAACATCCTGGCCCAGCAGTAAAAAAAAGTAATATTTAAATGGAGAATCCATAAAACATGCTTTCCTTTAAATGGTGCTAAAATATCTCAAAAGTATTTAACAAGATCTGAAAGTAGGGGCTATGATAGTATAGGTGCAATATGATAATGTAGGTTGCATGTCCAACATTATAAATTGAAAGCATATTTATACATAGGCGGGGGGAGCAGTATCCAGACTCCAAGGTGCGCCGTTCTAGGTATGCTGGTCAACAGAAAAAACAAAAACAAACGTACGTACATTTATGCGGTTTTTCATAATTGGCATTGTGACCAAGGCCTTTTTCCCCCCCTTCCCTGCCTAACATTGAAGGAATGCTTGGGGCTGAAACCACCAGAACCACAAACTCGGGCGTATGCGGCAGGATGACGTGTTTGCGGATTGATCTTGAAAGAATGAGGGGTTGTTGCTCTGTGTGGAAACTCGTTGGTTGTCATGGAAACCTGTTCGGGCCGCTTGCATCCGGGCATATGGAGGTCCCGGCGCGGCCCAGCTCAGGCGTTTTCCTTTGGGCTCTGGGAAAATGGAAGAGTGGGTGGTGGAAGGGGTCGCCGGTTTCCTCAGCAGCTCGTGTTGGACTGTTCCAGTCACCGACTTTATCGAACAAAACTGTGCAGGTGAGGAGTTGTCTCGCTGACGGTTTACCTGGTTCGCGCGTATTTTAAAGGTTATGTACATATGATTTTAGCGGTTTGTGATTTAGCAGAGTTTTGTAGGCCTGCGAGTTGTCAGCACAACATTTCTTGGGTCGTGGGGACGTGCTGGTTGGGGTTACTTTAAAGATGGGATCACGTATTTACAAAGCCTTAAAAACGGGCTGTGAACTCGAACGGGGGGGGGGGGGGTGAGCTCAGACGAACTGGTGAAAATGCTTGTTTTCTATTTCAGTTTTTGATGATGAAGAAGAAAATAAATTATCTTATACAGAAATCCATCAGGATTACAAGAGCTTGGTGAGTTCGTTTGTTTGCGATTGAGCAGTTCTGGCGAAATTATCTGTTGTCATCTACTCATTGCGGTCCATCAACGTTTTAGAAACCAGCAAAATCCAACACGATAAAGGGCATGTCAGCAAAATAAGTTTGTATATTCTTGGAAATTCTGTTGAAACATAATGATGGCTTAGTGAAAACTTTCTGCCCCTTAAACTTGTTATGTACTTATTGAAAATTTTCACTATACTTTTAATCTACTGAAAGAGAATGTATTCTTTAGATTGCTGTCCTGATTATGGGGAATACATTTTATTGGACCAGCCAGCCATTTTTCAGACACAAAACAAAATTGTCACCATGCAATTTTAACTGAAATGTTAGATACTTGTTTTCTCAGCTCACCTAGTTTTTCCACTCCTGACAGTAATCGTTTATCCCTTCATGCCTGCTCCCCTGACATTTCCACGAAACTGCTGATCATGCAACTTCCCTTTCTTGTCCACATGATAGTCGATTTTGCAAACAGTTTCTCAGGTGCTGTGCTCTCCATTTCAATCTTAAAAATATGCCCTTGACCTTTCTACCCTTGCAAACTACCACCTCTGCAAAAGTCCTTGGAAGTGCTGCCACGTGTTGAAACCATGCCCATCAATCCCATGTGTGATGCTCTCCAATCAGCCTCTGGCTGTGCCACAGCACTGAAATGGTCCATATCAAAGTTACAAATGAAATCCAATGTTCACTATCCCTCCTCATCCCATTTGTCCTTTCTGCAATCTTTGACATCCACTACATCCTCCTCTATTATCAAGTTGAATGGGACCACGTTTGCCCGGTTTTATGCTTATCCTTTCAGTCAAAGTAAGAGAATCTCCTGCAATGGCTTCTGACTTCTGCGCGTTTATCTCTGGTGTCCCCAAGGATCAGTCCATGGCCTCTTCCAATTTTGCATTTAAATCCAGCACCTTTGTGGAATCATCTGAAATTACAATGTTAAGTTCCACATGTATACTCATAGACATAGAATTTACAGTGCAGAAGGAGGCCATTCGGTCCATCAAGTCTGCACCGGCCCTTGGAAAGAGCACCCTACCCAAGCCCACACTTTAACCCAGCAACCCTACCCAATCAAGAAACCCACGCAGACACCAGGAGAACGTTCAGCCTCCGCACAGACAGTAACCCAAGCCGGGAATCGAACCTGAGACCCTGGAGCTGTGAAGCGACAGTGCTACCCACTGTGCTACGATGCTGCCTCATGACACTCATTGCCTCTTGCCACCTTATTGCCTTTGATTCATCATACTGCTTGTACACCATTCAGTGTATTTGATGAGCAGAAATTTGCTCCAGTTTTCTCATCTGCATCCCCAAAGGGACTAAGCTCTGGAATTCCCTCCTGAAACTTCTTTGTCTAAATCTCTCTCTCTTTCAAGACACTGTTTGACACCCACCACCTCTTTTGGTCACCTGTTCCGTTATCATCTTATGTTGCTCGTTGTCGTTCTGTCTGTTAAAACTTCTGTGAGGCATCTCAGAACATTTTTACTGTTACTGCTGTATTATGCTTTAACTTGGAAAATAACTTTGAAGCACTTTTTTATCCTGGTCCCATTGCCAGTTTAGATAATGGGGCAACTTTCCAACAAAATATCCTGAGGTTGATTATGTGAAAACAACTGGTAGAATCAGTTACATAAAAGAGAAATGCTGGAAATCTATAACTGGTCAGTCGGTGTCCATTACGTTTTTTAACTTCACTATTTTTATTTACCATTTTAAGACTTTTTGCTTTGTTTCCACTCAAACCTATTAACTGCCAAGATTGACCAGTTAAAATTTTTGACATGAAGCAATTTTTACAGGACTACATTTTGGAGGCCTCTGGAGCTCAATTTCATTTTTTTTTTTTAAATTGCCCATGGTATGGTAAAAGAGTTAAATTGTACATATAATAGTGAAATAGTTTTGTTATCTATTTGTCGTAAACAGAAAATACTCTCTGTGGGGAAAATGTCTGTGTGGGTTTCCTCTGGGTACTCGGATTTCTTCCCACAAATCCAAAAGGAGTGCTTGTAAGATAAATTGGTCATTCTGAATTCTCCCTCCTCCGTACCCGAGCAGGCGCCTGAGTGTGGCGACTAGGGGATTTTCACAGTAACTTCATTGCAGTGTTAATGTAAGCCTACTTGTGACAATAATGAAGATTATTTATTTAATTATTTAACATCCATGGCGAGAAACAGTTAATGTTTCAGGGCAATGATGCTTTGTCAAACAGCATTTTTCTGTTATGATTTCTAGTATCTGCACTATTTTGCTCTTGTATTTCTGTTCCAACTAAATTTTGTGTACCTTTTTAGAGATAGGGCAATCCTTGTGATTTTGAGTGGCATGTTGAAATTATGTGTTAACAGATGTTGTTACCACAACATGCGTGTTCTGTTATGTCATGTTTGATAAAACATTAAAATGTATGTGTAGATATTTTGGGGGACAGTCAGTAATATTGTTGTTATGCTACCAAGAATATAATAATATAGGTTTCAGTAAAACATTCTGCTTCATGTGACTTTTTTAACAATTGAATGGAGGTCCCCTTTGTGACATCACATGAGTAGTCTGGCACCTCGTCATTTTGCAATGATGTGATCAGACTAGGATAGAATTTACTTTAGATTATACGGTTGAGATTTCGCCTAACTAAGAAATATTGTCTATATTCCTCAATAAGATGCTCCTCTTCTGCCTTGCTGTGCAGTAATTTTGTTAGTAGAGCACTATGCAGTAGAGAAAGTCTATGCTAAGAACAACTTGTAGTAAATCAAATGGAACTCCGAATAATTTCTTTTCTGTCTTTATGAAATAACAAGTTTTTTGTTGTCTGTGTGTCTTCAGTTGCGTGTTCGTGTAGTGGGTGGTGCTTGGTGGCTAGGCTATTTGTCACCTTTTGCTTTCAGCTCTCGCCACTTGTTAGCAGTATAACTATTGTGAGGTAAACTTCTCTCACACGTGTGTGTGTGTTGTACACATCCAAGATTGTGTGTGTGTGTGTTGTACACATCCAAGATTGTGTGTATGTGTTGTACACATCCAAGATTGTGTGTATGTGTTGTACACATCCAAGATTGTGTGTGTGTGTTGTACACATCCAAGATTGTGTGTGTGTGTTGCAGACATCCAAGATTGTGTGTGTGTCTTGTAGACATCCAAGATTGTGTGTGTGTCTTGTAGACATCCAAGATTGTGTGTGTGTCTTGTAGACATCCAAGATTGTGTGTGTGTCTTGTAGACACCCAAGATTGTGTGTGTGTCTTGTAGACATCCAAGATTGTGTGTGTGTCTTGTAGACATCCAAGATTGTGTGTGTCTTGTAGACATCCAAGATTGTGTGTGTCTTGTAGACATCCAAGATTGTGTGTTTGAGTGTGTCTTGTAGACATCCAAGATTGTGTGTGTGTCTTGTAGACATCCAAGATTGTGTGTGTCTTGTAGACATCCAAGATTGTGTGTGTGTTTTGTAGACATCCAAGATTGTGTGTGTGTCTTGTAGACATCCAAGATTGTGTGTGTGTGTCTGTGTCTTGTAGACATCCAAGATTGCGTGTGTGTGTCTATGTCTTGTAGACATCCAAGATTGCGTGTGTGTGTCTGTGTCTTGTAGACATCCAAGATTGTGTGTGTGTGTCTGTGTCTTGTAGACAGCCAAGATTGTGTGTGTATGTTGTAGACATCCAAGAATGTGTGTGTGTCTTGTAGACATCCAAGATTGTGTGTGTGTGTCTTGTAGACATCCAAGATTGTGTGTGTGTCTTGTAGACATCCAAGATTGTGTGTGTCTTGTAGACATCCAAGATTGTGTGTGTCTTGTAGACATCCAAGATTGTGTGTGTCTTGTAGACATCCAAGATTGTGTGTGTCTTGTAGACATCCAAGATTGTGTGTGTCTTGTAGACATCCAAGATTGTGTGTGTGTCTTGTAGACATCCAAGATTGTGTGTGTGTCTTGTAGACATCCAAGATTGTGTGTGTGTCTTGTAGACATCCAAGATTGTGTGTGTGTGTCTTGTAGACATCCAAGATTGTGTGTGTGTCTTGTAGACATCCAAGATTGTGTGTGTGTCTTGTAGACATCCAAGATTGTGTGTGTGTGTCTTGTAGACATCCAAGATTGTGTGTGTGTGTGTCTTGTAGACATCCAAGATTGTGTGTGTGTGTGTCTTGTAGACATCCAAGATTGTGTGTGTGTGTCTGTGTCTTGTAGACATCCAAGATTGTGTGTGTGTGTTGTAGACATCCAAGAATGTGTGTGTGTGTTGTAGACATCCAAGAATGTGTGTGTGTCTTGTAGACATCCAAGATTGTGTGTGTGTGTGTCTTGTAGACATCCAAGATTGTGTGTGTGTGTCTTGTAGACATCCAAGATTGTGTGTGTGTGTGTCTTGTAGACATCCAAGATTGTGTGTGTGTGTGTGTCTTGTAGACATCCAAGATTGTGTGTGTGTGTGTCTTGTAGACATCCAAGATTGTGTGTGTGTGTGTGTGTGTAGACATCCAAGAATGTGTGTGT